>NC_141699.1:811854883-814254883 GCF_964263255.1 Lissotriton vulgaris
TACCAAAGCTGATGTTCCACACTGAGAATTACTTAAGGGCTGCACTATTTAGCAGCATATTATATTCATCAGTCAGATGTCTGCAACATTTTATTTCGAAAAGATTTTTCGTGCTGCATAAGGATTAGTAACTTTTTAATATACTTAAAATAATACAGCAGTAGAAAATCTGATTGGACCATAACTTCTGAATGTTAAGAATAACGTCATATAGAAAACAACTTCTTGAGCTAAGAAACGCTGTGATTTGCATCCATTTTATTCACCCAGGAGGGTACAAACAAAAGTTCTTGACAGCACAGTGCGAATACTATGGCATTACAATAGACGTGGGACCTGATTACAAGGTGGAGGGTGGATTGTGAGCCCTCCCCCCCTCGTTTTGTGCTATAATCTTCACACCCTCACTGATTTAAACCTGACAGATTTCGGCAAGTCAGACTTGCTGGCATTTATCAGGGGAATGGCCCAGAACAAAGGCAACATTTGAGAAACCTGGATTGTTAGATATGTAATCAAGATATTATGCATCCTTTTCAAGTGAATGACTTGGAATGTTCTATTACTTACCGGTAATCTTCATTACCCCATGTCCCGTTGTCCTCATCCCGTTCATTAACTAATTGGAGATGACCATCTCCCGACAGAAAAAAAGAGCAGAGGCATGCTGTGACCCTAATACTGCCCCTCTGACGGGGAGCACATAAGCAGTACTTACCCAGCATCCCGCCTGAACAACCAAGCCCAGACAGGAAGGCCGGCCGCCCGGGAGGGAGGGAGGGGCGCATGAATGGGACGAGGACAACGGGACCTGGGGTAATGAAGATTACCGGTAAGTAATAGAATATTACCACCAGGTCCCTTATGTCCTCGTCCCATTCATTAACTAATTGGAGAATACCAAAGCAGAAAACCGGCATTCGGCACCCACAAGCACACCCAGGAAACCACAACAAAAGCAGCAACCCAAGGGAGCACCAAGAAGGAGGAAAGGGGAACCGCAGGAAACAACCAGACCGCAACCCAGAACATGACAGCAGGGCCAAAACAAGAACCGGAGACAACCCAAAAAACAGAAGGCCAGGACCCCAACAAGGAGGCCGCCAACCTGAGAAACCGGAGACAGGGCAACCGGAACCAAGACCCAAAGGACACGGCCAAGCAACCCACCAGACATGGCCGCCCTGCCCAGAACCAACGGGAAGGCACACAGGACACGCCAGCCACAAAGACAAAGACCCATAAGGGACAGGGAAGCCCAGGCCGGAAACCAGCTCACCCCACCCAACCGAACGACACAGCCCCAGAGATACCAGAGCAAGAGCCGAATAGGAGCGAAACCCCAACAAACCGAAAAGACAGGGAAGGGGAAAACACTCGAAAATCACAGGACGCCAAAAAAACCACAGGGAAGGAGGCCACCAACCAAACCAGGAAGGCCACCAAACCCAGAACAGCAGGGGAAGAGGAGGCCAACCCAAAGACCACAGGCCAGAGAAGCCCCCAGAAGCACCAGCCGAAAGCCGACCAACAAAAGTGAGGCCACAAAACCGGAAACCGACAACGAACAAGCCCAACAAGGGCAGGGACAGAGCCACCGGCCACAAGCCCCAGAAATCCTCCAACCCCTAAAGGGAGGGAAACAAAGAAGGACCTGAGTTCAGAGCAACTAGAAGCAACCAGCAGCCCCCACACCAGGCACAGGGAGCTGAAAAAAACAGCCGCCAACACGGCAGAGGACCGCACAGGCACCTCACACCCAGGCCAAGCAAGCAGCACATGCAGGAGCAGCCAAAAAAAGAAACAGCCGCAGGGCGCACAGCACCCATACCAAAAAGCCCACAAGGTCCGACACCAGGAAAGCCGGAGAGGAGCCCAGAAAACAGCACAAACCAGGGCAACAAATGCCAAAGGGACCAGGAAGCCAGGACCAGAGCCAAGCAACCGGACCACGCAGGAGGACCCGCAGGCCCAACTAAACCCCGGAAGGAGCCCACGCAGCGCCCAGGACACAGCAAAAGGGCAGGGAGGAACAGGGACCCCCCAGCACACCACAGCCGGACCACACAGAAGGCCGGAAAGAAACAGAGGAAATCACCAAAGTGGAAGCCAGAGGAAGCAGAGAAGGCAGAAGGCCAGGCAGCAGGAGACCGCCGCCAGGAGGGAGGACCCCACAGAGGTAAAAGCACCACGGAACCGTTCCCCAGCCAGAGAGAAGGGGGGGCACCCAACCAGACCCAAACCGGGAACAAAGCCAAGAGAAGCAAGGGAGGCAGAAGCGAACCAGGACACCAAAACCAGGAAACGCCCAGCAAAACACCCCATAGAGCAGGCCGAAACAGCCAGGAAGCCCAGGAGGCACAGCCCGAGGACAACCAGAACCAGCAGGAAGCCGGCAGACCCGGAGCCCCAGGACCCCACAAAGGCCCCAAACCAGACGAAACGAGACCGGGAAGAGAACTGCCGGCAGGAGAAGACCCCAAAGGACCCACCAGGACGCGGCCACACCGCGGAGCACCCCACCAGGTCACAAAAGAGAGCCGAGGCAAGGACGCAGAGCCCAAAAAGAAGACCAACATGCAGGAGACGAAAGCCCCAGCAGACACCCAGCCAGGCATCCAGCACGGGAACAAGACGAGACCAGAACCCCACAGGGAACAAACACACCAGGGTGCAGACGGACCAAAAAGCTAACAGCACCCGGCAACCCCAGGCAGCCAAGCACGGTAAAAAAGGGGGTGGTGATGGACTGAGCATCTGAATCAATCAAACACTCACACCCAGTCAAAAGATCTGGGTTTAATCCATCACCGTTCTTTAGCCCACTCTGCCACCCCAGTTCAGACATGGCTATATGCAAATCGGTCTGACCCTGTGCCTCATGGGAATAGTCCAGCCCGAACTGCCAAGCCATGTCTTCCCTGGACCGGAAACAAGCTTCCGAGGACCGGTTTCTGGCATTCCAGCCGTCTTCAGCCAGGCTCGCTTGAATCCAGTGGCAAAGTGAGCAAGGGACTCACATCTGAGCATACCCTGCCACACTTATGGCGGCCAAAAGCAGTACAAAAGGGGGTGGTGATGGACTGAGCATCTGAATCAATCAAACACTCACACCCAGTCAAAAGATCTGGGTTTAATCCATCACCGTTCTTTAGCCCACTCTGCCACCCCAGATCAGACATGGCTATAGGCAAATCAGTCTGACCCTGTGCCTCATGGGAACAGTCCAGCCCGAGCTGCCAAGCCATGTCTTCCCTGGACCGGAAACAAGCTTCCGAGGACCGGTTTCTGGCATTCCAGCCATCTTCAGCCCGGCTTGCTTGAATCCAGTGGCAAAGTGAGCAAGGGACTCACCTCTGAGCAAACCCTGCCACACTTATGACGGCCATAAGCGGTACAAAAGGGGGTGGTGATAGACTGAGCATCTGAATCAATCAAACACTCACACCCAGTCAAAATATCTGGGTTTAACCCATCACCGTTCTTTAGCCCACTCTGCCACCCCAGTTCAGATATGGCTATATGCAAATCAGTCTGACCCTGTGCCTCATGGGAACAGTCCAGCCCGAACTGCCAAGCCATGTCTTCCCTGGACCGGAAACAAGCTTCCGAGGACCGGTTTCTGGCATTCCAGCCATCTTCAGCCCGGCTTGCTTGAATCCAGTGGCAAAGTGAGCAAGGGACTCACCTCTGAGCAAACCCTGCCACACTTATGGCGGCCATAAGCGGTGAAAAAGGGGGTGGTGATAGACTGAGCATCTGAATCAATCAAACACTCACACCCAGTCAAAATATCTGGGTTTAACCCATCACCGTTCTTTAGCCCACTCTGCCACCCCAGTTCTGATATGGCTATATGCAAATCAGTCTGACCCTGTGCCTCATGGGAACAGTCCCGCCCGAACTGCCAAGCCATGTATTCTCTGGACCGGAAACAAGCTTCCGAGGACCGGTTTCTGGCATTCCAGCCGTCTTCAGCCCGGCTTGCTTGAATCCAGTGGCAAAGTGAGCAAGGGACTCACGTCTGAGCATACCCTACCACACTTATGGCGGCCAAAAGCGGTACAAAAGGGGGTGGTGATGGACTGAGCATCTGAATCAATCAAACACTCACACCCAGTCAAAATATCTTGGTTTAATCCATCACCGTTCTTTAGCCCACTCTGCCACCCCAGTTCAGACACGGCTATATGCAAATCCGTCTGACCCTGTGCCTCATGGGAACAGCCCAGCCGGAACTGCCAAGCCATGTCTTCCCTGGATCGGAAATAAGCTTCCGAGGACAGGTTTGTGGCATTCCAGCCGTCTTCAGCCCGGCTTGCTTGAATCCAGTGGCAAAGTGAGCAAGGGACTCACGTCTGAGCATAACCTGCCACACTTATGGCGGCCAAAAGCGGTACAAAAGGGGGTGGTGATGGACTGAGCATTTGAAACAATAAAACACTCACACCCAGTCAAAAGATCTGGGTTTAATCCATCACCGTTCGTTAGCCCACTCTGCCACCCCAGTTCAGACATGGCTATATGCAAATCAGTCTGACCCTGTGCCTCATGGGAACAGTCCAGCCCGAACTGCCAAGCCATGTCTTCCCTGAACCGGAAACAAGCTTCCGAGGACCGGTTTCTGCATTCCAGCCGTCTTCAGCCCGGCTTGCTTGAATCCAGTGGCAAAGTGAGCAAGGGACTCATGTCTGAGCATACCCTGCCACACTTATGGCGGCCAAAAGCGGTACAAAAGGGGGTGGTGATGGACTGAGCATCTGAATCAATCAAACACTCACACCCAGTCAAAAGATCTGGGTTTAATTCATCACCGTTCTTTAGCCCACTCTGCCACCCCAGTTCAGACATGGCTATATGCGAATCAGTCTGACCCTGTGCCTCATGGGAACAATCCAGCCCGAACTGCCAAGCCATGTCTTCCCAGGACCGGAAACAAGCTTCCGAGGACCGGTTTCTGGCATTACAGCCGTCTTCAGCCCGGCTTGCTTGAATCCAGTGGCAAAGTGAGCAAGGGACTTAGGTCTGAGCATACCCTGCCACACTTATGGTGGCCAAAAGCGGTACAAAAGGGGGTGGTGATGGACTGAGCATCTGAATCAATCAAACACTCACACCCAGTCAAAAGATCTGGGTTTAATCCATCACCGTTCTTTAGCCCACTCTGCCACCCCAGTTCAGACATGGCTATATGCAAATCAGTCCGACCCTGTGCCTCATGGGAACAGTCCAGCCCGAACTGCCAAGTAATATCTTCCCTGGACCGGAAACAAGCTTCCGAGGACCGGTTTCTGGCATTCCAGCCGTCTTCAGCCCGGCTTGCTTGAATCCAGTGGTAAAGTGAGCAAGGGACTCACGTCTGAGCATACCCTGCCACACCTATGGCGCCCAAAAGCGGTACAAAAGGGGGTGGTGATGGACTGAGCATCTGAATCAATCAAACACTCACACCCAGTCAAAAGATCTGGGTTTAATCCATCACCGTTCTTTAGCCCACTCTGCCACCCCAGTTCAGACATGGCTATATGCGAATCAGTCTGACCCTGTGCCTCATGGGAACAATCCAGCCCGAACTGCCAAGCCATGTCTTCCCAGGACCGGAAACAAGCTTCCGAGGACCGGTTTCTGGCATTACAGCCGTCTTCAGCCCGGCTTGCTTGAATCCAGTGGCAAAGTGAGCAAGGGACTTAGGTCTGAGCATACCCTGCCACACTTATGGTGGCCAAAAGCGGTACAAAAGGGGGTGGTGATGGACTGAGCATCTGAATCAATCAAACACTCACACCCAGTCAAAAGATCTAGGTTTAACCCATCACCGTTCTTTAAACCACTCTGCCACCCCAGTTCAGACATGGCTATATGCAAATCAGTCTGACCCTGTGCCTCATGGGAACAGTCCAGCCCGAACTGCCAAGCCATGTCTTCCCTGGACCGGAAACAAGCTTCCGATGACCGGTTTCTGGCATTCCAGCCGTCTTCAGCTTTTGCTTGAATCCAGTGGCAAAGTGAGCAAGGGACTCACGTCTGAGCATACCCTGCCACACTTATGGCTGCCAAAAGCGGTACAAAAGGGGGTGGTGATGGACTGAGCATCTGAATCAATCAATCACTCACAGGGCCAAACGGTGAACCGCCACTGGAAACACAACCCGGGGGAGGCGCCACAGAAAAGAAGAGCAGACTTCCAACAACCCCAGACATAGAAGCCGCACCAGGCACCCTCAAGAGGCCCCACCCGGGAACAAACCAGGCAGAACACAGGCAGAACCAGGAGGGGCAGGCAGGAACACCCGAAGCAAGCCAAAGGCAAGCACAGGGAGAGCCAGAGCAGGAGCCAGCAAGAACAGAAGCAGACAGACCCCTGAAGCAACCAAGCACACAGAAGACCCCCGGACCACACCCGAAGCCCAAGACCGGAGCAAATGAGAACAGAACAGCCACATCCATGGGAGAACGAACCACCCAGGCACAGGCAGAGTTGCCCCAGAGAACACCAGGAATGACAACAGGAAGCCGCAAGAGGGATCAGGCGCCGCCCAAGGGTGTCGGGAGAAACAAAACCAGGAACCAGGACCAATGCGCCCCAAACCCCGACCAACCGCGCCGAAGCCAGTAAGCGAAGGCGCACAACCAGCAACGCAAGCGGAGCACAGGCCACAACACACCAGGCCAACAGGAACCCAGGGGAGCCAACAGGACCCCCCCCTGCAGCCACCCCAGGAGGAGGAACAGCGACTCACCACCATCAGGGGGAAGGGAGCCGCCGAGGAGCCAGAAGCAGGGGGAACAGAAACGCACCCCCAACAGGCAGCCGCCGAAGAACAACAGGCAGCCGCCGAAGAAACAAGATGCTACCCCCTGATGTAAATATATAATTTACCGTCTTAATTTCTATGCAGGTAAGTACTTAATCAATAATAACTCAAATCGGAAAGAAAAAAACAGAGTCCGTGGTGTTAGAGTTCTTAGGGGTTTTATTCCTTAAAAAGGAATGGTCAAGACCTGGATATCATGTTCTTCCCACCACAGGGGTGGAAGAAGGGATAGAGCAAAGTTTTATTGACAATACATAGCTTATATACTTAATTTACACCATAGAAAGCAATACAGTAGCCGTAACAGCTGAGAGAAGACAAGATAACAGTATCCACGTGTTACTAGTACGTAATCAGAAGGCGTGGACTAGGCGTGAACTAGAGGTGTGTGCTAGAAACGTCACAGGTAGGTGTCACAAGGGGGTGGCACTAAACAGAAATGTTGCAATGTCAGCAGAAATCGGAAGCTTGGATGCGCGCGCAGCAGCATGACGTGTGATTGACGTGAAACTGGAGGGTGCAGGGGACTTGACATTTACACTGACGGAAAGAGACAGAAGTCTGGCATGTCAGATCAACTCGTACTTCTATCATATCTGATATCTGATGTTTGGGAACCATATTATCTGGACGGGAAAGGTCTCTGGGGCAGAAGCTATTCTATACTGACTATGAATGCGTGTATAAGCGCCTAAGTGTCTGCATGAGAAGCGTGGGGGCATGGGCCTTTCACGTGAGCATGGTAACAGAGGCTATGAATTACTTGCACGGAGACAGGTCGGCCCTTTGCTCTGCAGCTGGGGGGATGTTTACTGGAACCAGTAGGCAGGAATGTATTTTCGAGGAGCGGAACAGATAATTCGAAGGTTGTAGTCAGTCTTGGCAGGCAGCAGGCTGAGCTGAGCGCGGAGACCGCGCTGGAAGTAAGTCAGAGTTCACGGGTACAGAGGCAGCCTGGGCTGAGGCTTTCAGAGTCAGAAGCCAGAGAAAAGGCTCGATGGCAGAAATTCAGGGCCTACTTTGCCAGAGCTGAAAAACGTGTAAGGTACACTACAAAAAGACGTTGGCATAGCATACTTAGGAACGGACTATTTAACCCATTCAGGGTGGATCTGAAAGAGGACATGTTAACGTTGGACGCAAATGTATTTGCGTCTTCATAGCTGGCACAGGAGGGAAGTTACATGCACTTTAAGCTGGTACATGGAGACGGTGGGGTACTCGCTAGGGAACACAACTTGACCAATAATTTATATTTCCTCATTCCCTCCTTGTTCCCTACGGACCCTTCATGATATATCGATCCTCATGAATCGATCAGTTTGTTCTTGTAACATCATTTGCTCTTCTTTCTTTCTTTTACGTCTTGAAAGGAAACTGGAATGTTCAATGCATGAAGTGGCACACAGTCCACAAATCGCTGGCCCACACTGTAAGCACAGGCAGCAACTGAATACTAGGACTAGGCCAATGCCTAGGAAGGATAGGATCTTCCATCCCCAAGCAGTTAACGTTGTCCAGAACCAACCGGACCAAGTCCAGGTGCCTGGATTCTGATGTATCTGATTTGCAATTTTATGGAGACGTGTAATAGCTTGATATACAGATGGCGCGTTTTGTGGAATGAAAACACAGCAACTTGACCCGATGACCTTACAGGCTCCGCCTCTATCTGCCAATATGACGTCAATAACAAGACGATTCTGAAGAACAACAACCCGCATGGCGGACTGCTCTTCTGTTAAGTTACCTAAGGCGGAGGCAGTTTCATTTACTACTGCTTCAAGTGTTCTAGTTAATCTGCGTATTAATTTACTATTTTGGACGGGGCCTAAAAAGAAAAAGAATCCTTTATTAAAGTCTGTGTATTGCTCCCATGCCGTTTCTGTGTAGTCGACAATCGAGAGATCTCTTCTGAGTCTATTCTTTACTAGGTTCGTATTTCTGTGATAATCAGGAGGGGCTAGAAAAACAGGTGGAAGAAGGAATGCAATGTAACAGGTACCATCCCAATCTGGAGGTCATCGTATGTATGCGGTATGACCACAAACAAAATAGGAATGACTGGTAGCTTTAAAGGACGATTTACCATGATCACTGAATTCGACCACAGTAGTACATTTACTATGACCTAAGTGTACTGAACCTTTCTTACTGACACATAATTCACCAGTGACTGGTAATACTGACATAACGGGCAGAACTGGGGCAGCTTCCGATTCAACAGTAAGAATCATAAGGTTAATTGTGTAATTACCTAATCCATATACTTCATTTTCTAGATCAGTTCCTATTCTGGTGGGGAGTCCCTCCTTATCAGGGTAACAGACGTCGAGCAGAACCAAGTTCAAGTTTCCCCAAACCCAGCTCCCGTCGAAAACAGCAATGTCAGGATCTAAGGAATTAATTATTTTAAACCATGCACCACAAGAGCCATTGTGAGTGAACGGGTACGGAAAAAGGGGCAGAGCTCCCTTGTAATTCTGGTAGGGAGGGAGTCGGCCACATATCCAGCAGTTTGTAGCATTGTTAGTCTGATGGGAATGATGTAGCATACTAATGAATGTGTTGTTGCGCAGCGCAAGTCTGTAAGAAAGTTCATGTGGAGTTAACTCGCTAAAAGAATGTTCAGCAGAAACATTGTAAGCAGATTGTTCACGCTTGAAAATAGGGTAATAGATAGGGAGAAGTATACTTGCAACTATTATCAGAAGACTTAGGAAAAACATTATTAACAATGTCACTATACAGTGACTACGCAGTGATTTGCAATAGGTACGTTTCTTGAGTTGTCTCTCTCTCTCTCTATCTCGATCTAGGGGATACATGTCAGAAACTATTTAACCGATTCACCTAGGGGAGGACTTAAACAATTAAACTGTCTGACTTGCTAGATCGAAGTTTGAGTCGGTACTCCTCTTGGGGAGTTTTCTCTCGTTCGGAAACTTTAAAGTCACTAGGCTTGATACAGTCTTTGGTGGGGGTGGACGAGTCTAGATCTTGTTTCAGTTCGTTGCATTTTTTAACATGACTCGTGTGGACCCACCCCTTTCTTCCTTCAACCTTTACTGCGGTCCTCGTTGTAAGAAGGACGGTCTTTGGCTCCTTCCAGCGGGGCTCCAGCGGACTTTTCCTGTCGAAGTTCCGTATTAAAATCAGATCGCCAGGACGGACATCATGTGGCTTTACATCAGTGTTGTCAGGGAAGGCTGCGGCAACCTGTGAACGACATGATTGGAGTGCAGACATCAAGGAGGCAAGGTAATCTGTCAACATATTACAATCGACATCAGTAATTTTCTTAGGAATGGGCGTCCCCCACATATTCGGTGGTCTACCAAAGACCACTTCGTACGGGGATAGTCCTGATCTCGAGTGGGCAACCATCCTCATATAGAACAGTGCCACTGGCAGGGCGACTATCCAGTCGACCCCTTTCTCTTGACATATTTTAGCAAGGCGTGTCTTTAGTGTCTGATTATGCCTTTCTACAAGGCCTGCGGCTTCGGGATGTCGGACACAATGGAATTTCCACTGGTATCCTAGCAATAAGGAAACTTCTTTCATTAATTCAGATGAGAATGGCTGACCGTTATCTGAGTACACGACACGAGGCAAGCCGTACCGTGGGAAGAATTCTCGAACCAGCTGCTTGGCAGTGGTCGGGGCAGTATAGTCTGGGACTGGATATGCTTCGGTCCAACGGGAAAGTGCACAAACAATTACGAGGACATATTTAAAACCTCGACAACGGTCCATCTGGATATAATCCATCTGGAGGACTTCAAAAGGGTGATCGGGAAGATGAAATCCACCTTGCTCTACAGGGACGCTTTTACCTGGATTGAACTGACAACAGATCATGCAAGTACGCACTTTCTGTTTTGCTGCTGCTCGTAAGTGTTTATTGCTCCAAAGATTTTGTAAACTGTCTAACATCGCTTTTTCTCCTAGGTGTGCTGGACTATGTGCTGTATTGATCATGACTTGAACCATAGAATCAGGGAGAAACCATGTAGATTTTCCCTTCGTCATCCAACCTTGATCTGTCTGGATCCCTCCTAGCTCAGTCCATTTCTTTATTTCATCTGGGGTAGCATGTGTCTGAATATCTATAACATCTAGTGTGGGATCCCTGACTGTCATACAATTTGTCGGTCCTATTGTCTTTGTCACATCGGTTGTCTGAGTGTGAGTCAGTGCTGTATGTTTTGCTGTCTGGTCTGCCAGGTCGTTACCCTGGGAAACGGAATCTGTAACTTTAGTATGTGCTTTACACTTCATGACGGATATGCCTGAAGGCAGATGTATTGCTTCTAACAGTGCTTGAATGAGGGGACCGTGTTGGATCTTGGCACCATGAGAGGTCAGAAAACCTCGTTCTTGCCATAACATGCCGAAGTCGTGTACAACTCCGAACGCATAACGGGAATCAGTGTATATGTTGACATTTCTGTTCTTGGCTAGAATACAGGCTTGGGTCAGAGCAATAAGCTCTGCCGCTTGAGCAGACAGTGTGTCAATACGATGTGTTTCTTTAACTTCGGTTTCAGTGGTCACTGCATATGCGGCCACTAATTCTCCTGTACTTGTTCTCATACATGAACCATCCACATAAAGTGTCAGGTCTGGATTTGTCAGTGGAACATCTGTTAAATCTCGTCGTGGCTTTGTTACTGCATTAATGATCTCTATACAATCATGCGGGGCTGGATCTGTCATAATTGTAGGTAACAGTGTTGCGGGGTTCAGAATGCTGCAGCGCCTGATTTCTATGTGTGGCTGGAAAAGCGTCAATTCATAACCTGTCAGTCGTGCTATAGTCAAGTGTTGAGTCTGGGTTCTGTTTAACAGAACCTCTACAGCGTGTGGAACTTGTACTGTTAACTGATGTCCTAAAACAATTGAATCGCTCTGTCTGATTGCTAATGCTGTTGCTGCTACTGACTTTAAGCACGCAGGGAGTGCCTGGGCTACTGAATCCAATGTACTTGAAAAATAAGCGCAAGGCTTATGTGAACCTGCTTGATCTTGAGTGAGGACAGACAATGCTGTACCATCACGTTCTGTAACAAAAAGTGTAAACGGTTTGCTGTAACATGGTGTCGCTAAAACTGGTGCTTGGCATAATGCTTTCTTTAATTCCTCAAAGGCTTGTGTATGTTCCTGAGTCCAAGGAAGGACAGTCGAAGTCGCTGCCTCCTGTGTCGTTAACTGGATGAGTGGTTTAGCTAGAAATGCATATTGAGGAATCCATTGTCTGCAGTACGAGGTGAGACCTATGAAGGCCCGCACTTCCTTTTGTGTCTGGGGTCGTGGCATATTTACAATTAACTGAATGCGATCGGGAGTGAGCTGTCTCCCCACTTTGGACAGCAAGTGACCCAAGTACACAACTTGCTGAACACAGAATTGTAGCTTCGAAGGAGACACCTTGTGTCCCTTGTCGGCCAGAAAATGTAAGACTGTCAGTGATGCTTGTTCGCATTCGGGCTCACTTCGTGCGGTGATCAGCAGATCATCGACGTATTGCAGTAAAGCAGTGTGAACTGGCATTTGAATACAATCTAGTTGTCTTTTCAGTGCTTGACTATAGATGCTGGGGCTTTCTGTGAATCCTTGAGGTGCGCGGGAAAATTTGAAACTTCGTCCATTTAAACTGAATCCGAAAAGGTATTGGCTCTCTGGATCAATAGGTACACTAAAGAAGGCGTTCTTGAGATCAATTACAGTAAAGAACGTTGCTTCTGAATCAATAGCAGTCAATAGGGAAGAGATATCGGGGACCACAGGGTACTGTGGTACAATGCATTTATTTAGCTCTCTTAGATCAATCACCAGCCGATATACTGGCGGTGCATTTGGATCAGTACGTTTAAGAATCGGAATGATTGGTGAATTACAGATATTGGAGTCGGTCTCTACGACCACTCCTTGGGCAATGAGCTCTTCAATGATTTCCAGTAAAGCCACTACAGCATCGGGTGGTAACTTGTATTGTCTGATTCGCGGTAGAACAACTCCTGTCTTGAGTGTAACACGGTATGGTGTGATATGCATACAACCTACATCAGTTGGGCCTGTTGCCCACAAGTGATCTGGTACATTTTTCAATCTGACATCGAATTCTCGTAAGACATAATGGCCCTTGAAATCCCGCAGAAAGAGTCTAACCCCCTCCGGGGAACAGCAGATTATGGCTCCTAGAGCCTTCAATGTTTTAATTCCTAACAGATTTTCTGGGCACGATTTCGTAAGTAACAAGTCTGTAACTCGTGATAATGGACCCACAGCCAGGGGGACTGGTTCAGATACTTCATTTACAATGGGCTGTCCTGAAAAACCAAGGGAAACATTCTGTGAGCCTGAGAGGGGTGCCCCTGGGACTTCATTATGACTGATTGTTGTGCGGCTTGCCCCTGTGTCAATTAAAAACTTTCTATCTTTTCCCAATACTTGACTGTGTACATAAGGACCCTCTTGATCTACAGGAATTTCAATAAGAGGCAAGCCAAACTCCCTCTCTAGGCTGTTTCATGTGTATCGTTGATACTCAGGATAAGCAGATTGGGCATACTGGTACATCTGTTGGGAAACTTGTTGAGTCGAGGCAGTGGGCTGTGGTACCGCTACTGTCTGTGCTGTATGAGATGAAGCATGCATAGGCTGTGTGTTCTGCATAGGTTGTACATTCTGTGGGGTCTGTTGCTGGGCCTGATCTTGTCTTGGTGGATGCGGTCTTTCTTTAGTTTTACCTGTGGATATGTTATGTTTCAGAACTGGACATTCATGTACGTAGTGACCTGGCTGCTTACAATAGTTGCATGTCCCTTTAACGGGAGCTGCAGAATGATTTGTCTGGGTCGTACCCTTTCTGTTTCCGTCGGTATGGACCGACTGGGCTACTAACATTTTCATTTTCGTGTCTTTCATACGTTTCTGTTCCTGATCTTGTTCTTCTCTAATTCTATTCTGATGGTATTGTAACATTTGTAACATCTGAGATGGCGTATTTGCTTGCCATGTACTCTCAACCTTGTATACACGATTCTTGACTGCTAACAGGGAATTCTCAACTAACTTTGATACAAAAAGATGCGGGTACGACTCGCTACTTGGTTTAAGACCACTATTAATAATAAAACATTTCTCGAATCTTGAATAAAAGTCACTAGTATCTTCGTCGGGTTTCTGTTTACATGCTGAGATTGCATCCCAGTCTTCTTTTCTAGTTGTCAATAATCTTGGCAGGACCTGTACTATCAAACCTGGTAATGCTTTAGTTTTCTCCCCAAGGCCTACCCCTGGGACACGCTTGTTCTCTTCATCTTCTATTTCTGCCCATGCAATCTTTTTGTCTCCCACCTCCCATTCTTTTTCCTTTAATTTCTCGTAGATGCCCGTGGGCAGCAGTACCTTTAGCATTTTCATGATATCTTCATATGTGTAATCCCCCATCAGTAACATGTCTTTAAGTTCTCTGTGAACACCTGCAGGGTCTTTATCATGACACGGTACTAGTTTCTTCATCTCTAACAGTTCTAACTTAGTCAGTGGCGTGTGTACATACACGCGTTTCAGGGTACGATCTTCACCCATAACTGGATGTACCTCTCGTAAGGGGTTCTGACTTTCAAGACCATGCAGACGCTCTATATGATACATTTTTCTTTCTGGGGGCGGGGCGGGAACATATTCGGAGCTTACAAAAGTGTTATATCTATGTCGTTGTTCTAGAATTATTTGTATTAACTTGGTACTTAGACCTCTCCATCTATCCATGAGTAGTGCTTCTAATATTTCGGGTAAGGGACCTGGATCAGAATGTTGGTTTCTGTATTTCGTGAGGAGGTGTTGAATCATGTATACACCTGCTAATTTCTGCTCGTCTGGGGAAAGGTTCAGAAATGTCTGTGCTACCGTGTCGTCATTGTATATGTCTGTATTTTCAGACCATAATATGGCTGACCGGGCTAGTTCTTGTTCGTCCATAGAATTGAGTACGTGGTACCCCATTCTCTCTCGGAGTCTTTTATCAGTTTCCTGGAACTGATGTTCAGAAGAATTCGGGTTTGTTAAGGCAGAGAGGAAAACTCTCTTGCTTTCCGGACGGATACCTTTCCTAAGGTAAGTTCCCTTACCTACATACGCTATAGTATCTGTAGTCTTTTCTGGTTCTTCAAGTTCTTCTTCCTCCTCGGAGTAAGCCTTTTCTTTCTCTTCTTTGTGTATATCTATCACTGCTTTTCTAATTTTCTTGTACATACTGGCTATGCAAGTTCCCTTGTCGTGTTTTCCTTCAGATATATTTTGACCCCACTTGTTTAGTGCATCTAATTCACTCTGATCTGTCTCAGGCCTGTCTCGTTCTCTTATTAGGCAATTTATGAAAAAACGTAGTATCTGTGCTTGAACGTCAACTTTCTGACGTTCCATGGCATCCTGAATACTGTCAGGGTCTTTCCCAGTCTGAACAAACTCATATATTCTATCTAGGCGCTCCTTCATTCCTGCATAGCACAGCAGGAAATCAGTAGCAGATCTTAACCGTAGTGATGCCATCATCATTATATTGTCTTTACCGGGTACTGGGTCATATCTGCAAACTGAAAGGTTTTCTTTGAATATGTCAAGGCGGGGTGACTTGAACGTAAAAGGATTCCGCAAATCCCCGAGCTGTAACCTGCGTGTTAATGGCGGGGTTTGAAGACCCCCGGCCGCACCCCCTGAGGCGGAAGCTTGGGCATTATCTCTCTGTGGAGTCTGTACCTGAACTTGAATTTGTCTTTTAGTAGGATCAGGTAGAAGTTGTTTCGGTAGATCAACTTTAGGTACGGGAAGTGGTGGAGGTGGTGGAACAGGAGGATTCTGTTGTGGTACTGGCGGAATATGATCTTGGGGCGGGTTACCACCCCCGTCCCTGTCGTTAGGCAGGGCGCGGACAGGCAGATTGGTGTAAGCGGGTGCTACATCCTCTAGATAGGAATTCAGGAATATGTCTTTAGTAGTCCTATGAGTTACTTTAGTTGGAACTAATGGTGGCGGCAGATTTTTCGGTATTTCTGAAATGGCCTCAGGCGAACCCTCGGCCGCGAGATACATACCGTTTACGAGGTTATTTCGTGCGCGGTCTACTTGCTCTGTTTTTACTCGGATCCCCTCGGTAACTAACTCGTTTTCTTGGGCCTTGTCTGATTCTTTAAGTCTGTCTTCTCTACGTAGTGCTTTTTCAGCACGCTTATGTGATTCCTTACGCCAAAATTCTATGGCGTCTTTCTGAGATTGTCTGGCTTTCTTTTTCCATAGTGCTTCTTCTACCTTCATGATGCACTCGGCATCCCATGTTCCGGTAACAGGCCATCTGTGTCTTTCGTCTAGATGCTTAGTATAGTCGGCCCATAAATCTAGATACAATATGGCATCTAAGCCATGCTTATGGTACATAAAATTTCCAGGAGTGTCCCTAGGGGGGATAGGAATTGCTTCCTCTAGTATCCCTTTCCTAGTTCCTATTTGCTTTAATTTGTCGAAAAACGGCATCTTGTTTACTTAATACTGAATGCTCAACCCTAACTACTTAATACTGAATACAGCTAGTTATACAAGAACACAATAATGCACATTAAAAACGGTCACATTCATACCACGACATTAATCACATGAAAAGACATTTTGAAACATATATGACTACCCCTTATACTAGATATACTGCTAAACAGTACAGATACACTGTCTAAAACAGTGCAGACCGCGTTTGTGTACCCAAACCCGTCTTGATACGTCCCAGCAATGGTACTCACCGGGAAGCACGGAAAACAGAAGGCCTCGGAAAACTCGACTGGACTGGACTCGACTCGGCTCGACTCGGCACGTGGATACTTCGGAAAACTTCGGAAAACTGGTGGGCCTCTTGACACCTCGGACCTTGCTTCATTCGGCTAGGCTCTGGTCGGGATCCTCCGCACTCCTCACCGCCTCGTCTGGGTACTGATCGCAGTCTTCGTCACCTCCGTGGGCCAGAGGGAGATGCAGGAAATCCTGCCGGTACGCGTAGTTTTCCTTCTAACTGATGGCAGGGGACAGAGCTTGCAACGCACCAACCGGCGCGTGAGGTGGGGGAGGGGTCCCTATTCGGGCGCCAAAATGATGTAAATATATAATTTACCGTCTTAATTTCTATGCAGGTAAGTACTTAATCAATAATAACTCAAATCGGAAAGAAAAAAACAGAGTCCGTGGTGTTAGAGTTCTTAGGGGTTTTATTCCTTAAAAAGGAATGGTCAAGACCTGGATATCATGTTCTTCCCACCACAGGGGTGGAAGAAGGGATAGAGCAAAGTTTTATTGACAATACATAGCTTATATACTTAATTTACACCATAGAAAGCAATACAGTAGGCGTAGCAGCTGAGAGAAGACAAGATAACAGTATCCACGTGTTACTAGTACGTAATCAGAAGGCGTGGACTAGGCGTGAACTAGAGGTGTGTGCTAGAAACGTCACAGGTAGGTGTCACAAGGGGGTGGCACTAAACAGAAATGTTGCAATGTCAGCAGAAATCGGAAGCTTGGATGCGCGCGCAGCAGCATGACGTGTGATTGACGTGAAACTGGAGGGTGCAGGGGACTTGACATTTACACTGACGGAAAGAGACAGAAGTCTGGCATGTCAGATCAACTCGTACTTCTATCATATCTGATATCTGATGTTTGGGAACCATATTATCTGGACGGGAAAGGTCTCTGGGGCAGAAGCTATTCTATACTGACTATGAATGCGTGTATAAGCGCCTAAGTGTCTGCATGAGAAGCGTGGGGGCATGGGCCTTTCACGTGAGCATGGTAACAGAGGCTATGAATTACTTGCACGGAGACAGGTCGGCCCTTTGCTCTGCAGCTGGGGGGATGTTTACTGGAACCAGTAGGCAGGAATGTATTTTCGAGGAGCGGAACAGATAATTCGAAGGTTGTAGTCAGTCTTGGCAGGCAGCAGGCTGAGCTGAGCGCGGAGACCGCGCTGGAAGTAAGTCAGAGTTCACGGGTACAGAGGCAGCCTGGGCTGAGGCTTTCAGAGTCAGAAGCCAGAGAAAAGGCTCGATGGCAGAAATTCAGGGCCTACTTTGCCAGAGCTGAAAAACGTGTAAGGTACACTACAAAAAGACGTTGGCATAGCATACTTAGGAACGGACTATTTAACCCATTCAGGGTGGATCTGAAAGAGGACATGTTAACGTTGGACGCAAATGTATTTGCGTCTTCATAGCTGGCACAGGAGGGAAGTTACATGCACTTTAAGCTGGTACATGGAGACGGTGGGGTACTCGCTAGGGAACACAACTTGACCAATAATTTATATTTCCTCACCCCCCCGGACACAAGAGCAGCAGAGGGCAAGGCATAAACAAGCAGGCAGGGGGACACCAATAACACAGGGAACCCCAGGCGCAAGAACAGGCAGAGTCAGCGAAAAAGGAACCAGCCATCACAGAGGCAAAAGGAACCCACGCCAAACCGAGGCAGCACCCGAAATGAAAACACAGAAGCACGAGCGGCCAGGAGCAGGGCCACCACCGAAGAAGTGACCCAAAGGGAGAAGGCCCCCGGTACGGCCCACCCCATGGAACAGATAAGAGCAGGGGCGAGCAGGAGGCAAGAGGCAAGGCCGCTGGCCAGAGACTGAAACCCCAACCACGCAGGGGAGAGAAGCCCAGGAACCTGGGCTGACGACAAGCACTTAACCAGGAACCACAGCGCCCGACTGCAACCAAAAAACCAGGACAGCAGCACCAAACAGCAACACCAGTGTGCACCTACACAGAAGCACCCGGAGGTAGACGGCCAGCGCCTAGACACGGGCAGTATGGCACAACATGAACACACTCAGCACGCATATGCAAGGACACGCTTACCACAAAACAATGCTGAGAAAGGGAAACCACCCAAAAAGACCCCGGGCCAGACATCCAAGCTGCGAAGGCGGGGGCCGGGGGCAGAGAGCCCGAGAGAGCACCAGGACCGAGAGCACCGAGGCCGCAGCAGGCAACCAGAGAGGAGGAGAGCAGCCCCTACAGGAAGTCCCCCCCTCCATAGGAGCCAACAGAATGCGCACACACAGGAAGCGCAGACCCAGCCCAAGGCACACGACCAGGGCAACTAATACCGGGAGCAGCGCGGGGCACCGGGGCAGCACCAGGAACAGAAGCGGGGATGTAGCTCAGTGGCAGAGCGCATGCATCGCATGCATGAGGCCCCGGGTTCAAACCCCGGCATCCCCAGGAGTCCAAAATTAGAAACACATATAACAGGCATAGAGTCAGAAGGTAATAAGGGAATAGGCATTTTGAAACAGCCCCATTTCACTTCCGTACACTGCAGAGTCATGTTGGCGACCAGAAACTGAAAAGCAGCGTTTAAAAGCCCTTCTCACTGAGATGCGAATATGACCCGGTAGAACACATTCCCCGGAGTCAAAGAGACATATTTCGTGACAGACACAGGAGAATTGCCAAGAATCACAGGATGTCGAGGGCCCCCGCCAAGACACGAACAAGAACGCAGCTAACCGCCCCAGCCATCAGACCACATCCTCCCCCGTAACAGAGGCTCCAGAAGAGAAAAGGAGCAAAAAAACATCTAGGGCGGCGGCCACCAGCACAACAAGGCCCCCACCACCACCTGGGAACAGAATACAGCAAAGAAAGCCTGGAAACGAACACACTACCCCAGCGCACGTCACCACACAGCTGCACGTCAAACAAGAAGGTAACAAGAAACCCGGCAAGCGGGACTCGCCCGGAGAGGGGGCCATCCCCAGGAACAAGGCCCCCACTCCATCTGCAACACATCCAGGAGACCGGCAGGGGCCCATCCAGCGCGGCATGGCACACCCAGCCAAGCTCGGGAAGACGTGCCCGTGACCCGGAAGAAAACCGGGAACCTCAAACCCAGCCTTAAAGGACCGGGAGGACTCGCAGACCAAGCAGGACACCGGCTCCAACAGAGACAGACTCCCAGCATACCCGGCAGGCCAGGAGACAGTCCAGGAAGCCCCGCGCTTGAACAGCCAGGCAGCTAGACGGGGGGAGAAGAGAAGTACCACCACTCCAGCCCAGCAGGATCAGCACCAGCACACCATCCATTCTGTCGACAGACAGAAAAAAAGAACAGGCCGGACGCTGGGTAAGTACTGCTTATGTGCTCCCGGTGGGAGGGGCAGTATTAGGGTCCCAGCATGCCTCTGCTCTTTTTTTCTGTCGGGAGATGGTCATCGTCAATTAGTTAATGAACAGGACAAGGACATAAGGGACCTGGGGGTAATGTAAGATATTTAATGCCCGCATGAAATCCTTCACTCCGCATTAACAGCATTACTATTTACCAGGTGTGGTAAATCCCTTACTCTCCCGCACCCACTCAGAATCGAGGCTTTGGTGTGCAACGTACCTGAAAGGGGCCAATACAGAGTGCAGAAGCAAGTGATACATCCGTTTATGCAAACAATAATGAAAGAATCGGGACCAAGCATAGTATCCCACAGCTGTCCAAACCTGGGCGAGTGTGTCTACACACTTACTCCAACCGCCACTTGGGAATCCCATCCCATTAGTCTGATAACCTTAAATCCACTGCTTCTTGTGCCTGTGTGAATCAAGTGAGGATGTTAACAATCATATTAGGTTATACTGACTAAAGAGTAGCTACGTCACTGAGACAGAATTAGAGGGAAAGGAAATCAGTTATCTTTAGCAAATCTAAAGATAACGTTGCCAGATCTTAATAAAAAAATAGCCGAATTATGGGAAAATAACATTTATTGAGTTACTAAAGAAGGTGCCTAAAATTGCCCACGCGTGGGAGAAAATTTCATGAAAAGCCATTCAACATGGCAGCTCGTAAAATGAATTAGAAACAAAATACCTCACTAGTGTACAAAGTAGACACACCCATTCAGTAGAGCGGATCTGATATCAGGTTGAATATTCTAAATGTGAATGCACCCTGCAGGATGTTGACGTGTCTATAAAAAGAATTGTAAAATGAGAATTTGTAATGACGCTCTGCTATTCTCAGTTATTATATCTAGACTATAATAATTAAATGTAAAGAAAATAGAAAGAAATAACTATAGACTAATAAACTAAAACTAAAAGGGCTGCAGGGCGGACAATTTTCAAATCTTGTGCGGAGGACAATCAGTCTAAGTCTAAAACTGTTACAGAGAATCCTTTCTAAACCTTTTCGTTTGAAGGCCTAAAATTGTTCTTTCTGTAATCAGGCCTTTTTCCTAACGATCCACTTTAAGGGCATCCCTTGATGATGACCTTCTTGATGATGACTTACAGGAGGCCTCTGCATGAAAAGTTACATGCTGTAAAACTATCATTGGATATTTTTCTCTATTTCTTTTCTGAAAGTAGAACTGTGAAGACATACTTTGTAACCCGTCAGTTGGACACGAGACCCATACTTTGCCTCTGTAACCTCTGATGCCTGCACAACGCTAAGAAACGCATTGAGTTCTCCTATAGAGACTTTATGACATATAAACTACCCAAAACCATTGACACAGAGGGACATATTAGCAAGGGCACTATCGCAGCTGTAGCAAACTTTTTCCCGCTAAAGCTGCGATAATGTTATTGCCCTATTGGCAAGCTGTCGCTAACAGTAGTTAGCAACAGCTTATAGGCGATAGCGACCGGTTTGGGGCGCACTTTGCATTTCAACGATATTTATCACTAATGACATGCAAAGTGGGCGTACCCAACCTATTAGGGACTGAAAGCAGTCACTAACGCACCTATCGCCTATTAGCAAGGCAGGCTGTGAGATTACAAAAGTCAAGCTAAGCGTGATTATCAGCAGAACCTAACGCCTACTCAGACCATGACTTAACCTGTATATCCAATGGGAGGCTGATATTCAGGTTAAGTCTCCATTAGCGTTAATGCCTGAATATCGCTGGATTTCCAGCGATATTCACCCATTGTGCCGCTATCACCGGATATTTTATCGCATTAGAGATAAACGTTGCTAATGGCTAATGCGATAATATCCGCCGATAGACAGCGATTAAAAAAATGCGCTAAGCGCATTTAGTTATAAATATCGCTTTTTGTTGCTAATATGCTCCAATGTCCTCAATATTACACCCACGCCAACTAATTTACAAAAAAGGCAGTGCCATAAAAATGACGGCAATATAATAATTTTAAACAATGAAACTAAATCACTCACTGAACTTTTCACAGCATTCAACCACTCGAGGAATGGATTTTCAGTCCTAAACATGTTGTTCACGATAGTGTTTCAACACAATAGTACTGCGGAGCTTAGGCCAGTCCTGTAGGCTGTCTCTATTGTGAAGATCTACTGTGTCTAAGAAGGCAAAAAACTCTGCGAAGGGGTTTTGGCCTGCCCATGTCTAACCATTTCTTGGCATCATTATCACTCGTCTTATCTGCCTTCTACTTCGGCAGTGCGTTCAAAGATCACTTCCTCACCACTTACTTTTCCTTCTGTGGATCATGAACCAACTTTAGATTGTTTTAAGTTAATTAGTGTCCATCCTATGCGCGTGCCCTAATTTTGAGACACTATTTCTTCTCTCCTTGGCATCTTTATATAGTGTGACCATGATCATATCCAACCCGACCCCTCCCGAAAGTATTGAAGCACTTCACATGAGCATCAGTGATACTAAACAAAGACGCATTCATTTTTAAGGCACGGGGAACTTATGCCATATGGAAATAAATATTTTTGCAGTTGGTTTCGCCCGATTCTCAGCATCAGGCCGTTTCCAATCACAAAAATGCTTTTATATATTATAGAATCAAATTGTGATTATCAGATTGCAAGTTTTGTTTAACAATTCGGTATTTGGAAGGGGCTTGCTTGGAACATTACTACTTAATACTGAATTGCAGCGGTATATATGAATGTTTTGTGACCAAAGGTGGTAACAATTTGCAATTGGGCACCCTTTTCCCATTGTGAATGTTGAAACAATATTTTTTAGGACCACTGTTTGCTCTTAAAAAATGAAACTTTAAAGATAGATATATATTTTTTTAATGCATCTCATTTTACTTTATGAAAGACGGGTTGCATTTAAAAAGAAAAAGATTGCTTAATTGAAAGAGACCACAGTAATGGTGGTCTTCTAACCTCAAAAGGCCACCATCCCTATGATGGCAGCGATTCCTAAGTCGTCACAAATTACGACCTACCTCATTAATGTTCATGAGGTAGGTTAATTGCGACCCCATTAGGAATCACTAATTGAAACTCAATAGGTTTTATACATTAGGAATTGTGATTTCCTAATAGAGATTCGCAAAGAATCACAATTAGGAAATAGAAGCTCCCTAAATTTTTCCCATATGACCCTAAGTGATTTGTGCAAAACCACAGGATATTGAGCTGATACTAAGACTCCAACCTAGTTTATTACAGCGCAGTTGAATGCTTGGCTGAAAAGTGGTATTTTTTTGGGGGGGGGGGGAAACCTTTATTTACGAATCAAAGTACACAGCTATTCAGCCTTATATCCCGGAGGCTAGGCAGCATTATAAAGAGAGGATGATCAGTCCACACAGTGCATATTGTAAAATCGTGCAAGGTTTAGTTTTATGTTATAAATTATGAAAACATAAGTTAAAGTCCAATAAAGAGCACCAGAACCAGTGCGAAAAAGGCAAGGCAAAAGTACCTAAGTGCGGCAGTACCCAGCGCAGGAGAAGGCTGGGCCTGAAACCCAAAGAGTACACGTATGAACAGTGAAAAATGGACGATATCGGGAGGGGAAGAGTACAGGATGTGCAATGCAATGGCATTTGGGTTGGAATTAAAGGCTAAGGGGAAAGTCGTACCTCCAGTGGGGCAGTGTCGGGTGGGAGACAGATATCACCCCTGTATTCGTTCCAGGCCCCCCAGATCTGAAGCCACTTCTTGGGTTTGCCCCGGGCCACGTACACTGTTTTCTCACGTACCATGCACCAATCCATATTGGTCTTCCACAATTCCACAGAGGGAGGCGACGTAGCGCCCCATTTCTGAGCGATGTCACGCTTTGCCACCATGTTTCCCAAAGTGACCCATTGAGTTTGCGCATTATTGTAATCTGTGGTGCCCCACACATTCAATAACCAGCGCCGGGCCTCAGTTGGCAAGTCGACTCCAGTCACCTCACACATCACCGCGTGGACCCGTCTCCAGTAGGAAGCTACCGCGTGGCACTCCCAGATAATGTGCATGAAGGTGGCCAGTGCACCACAACCACGCCTACAAAGTCCGTCCACCGAATGGCCCATATGGATCAACCGGGGGCCGGTCACATACACTCTATGCAAAATTTTTAGTTGGACCAATCGTAGTCTGGCTGGGATTGCCACTTCCTTGGGGGATGACACCGCACACTGCCAGTCCTCATCATCCAGTTCAACTCCATCACGCACCCATTGTTCTCTCACACTCAGAAGGAGGTCCGTTCGGACATTAATCAGTTTTTTATAAACCAGCGAGATGGCACTGTCCGGCATATGACCATCCAGCACCCTATCTTCCAACGGGGACAACTCAGGGACCTTCTCTCCCACCGGCAGCACTGCCAGAAGAGCGTGTCGCAATTGGGCATACCTAAAAAATTCCGTCGCTCCCAGTTGAAACTCTGTTTGTAGAGCGGCGAAAGACTTTATCTCACCCTTGGCCATCATGTCGTCGACCTTGGAGATACCAATGAAGTCCCAATGGTCAAACACCTTGGTGTGCCACAATTTACCCAGTAGGTCCGAGTCGTAAAGTGGGGTGGCCAACGTGAGCCTCCCCTTCCATCCCTGTGCCTTCGTGACAGCCCTCCATATGTGTACCGCTGTCCTGGTCGGGCCCGTCATTCCTCCATCCAGAGATCTCGAGTACAACGCCCTGTAGTATTTCCCATCATCAAGGAGCCACTGGTCCATGGCGTATCCCGGACCATCGGCTGGACCGTAGAAACCATTGTTGAGGGCAGCTAGTTGGGAGGCCCAATAATACCTACGGATATCAGGCAAAGCGATACCTCCGTCATACCACGGAAGCGTGAGTTTGGCTATAGCAATACGCGGTCTGCCGTCCCAGAGAAGGGCCCGCTGTAAGCCCTCAACCTCTCTGAAGTACCCAGAGGGTACTGGGTCCTGGGTATTCTGGAGCGCATACAAGAATCTGGGCAGGGACATCATTTTGAACAATGCCGCACGTCCAAGCAGGGAAAGCGGTAGCCTCCGCCACCCCTCTACGTCACGCCGAAGGCGTGCAAGAGGGGGAAGCAAGTTGTTCGCATAACGTGTCTGGGCATCGGTTGAAATATAGATGCCCAGGTATTTAAACCCCTGCCTCGCGATCTGTATGGTGCAGCCCCTAGGGAGCCGCGGAGTATCACCTCTCAAGACGTATAAGTGTGATTTTGACCAGTTAATGACCAGGCCCGAATACCTGCCAAAGGTATGCAGCACATCGCATACTACGATAAGGGACTTGCAGGGAGAGGTGAGGTAGAGCAAGATGTCGTCCACGTATAAAGACACGTGGTCCTCAAAGCCAGAAAACCACCATATCCCGTTGATATCTGGGTGGACCCGTAACCAGGCAGCCAGGGGTTCCAGCGCCAACGCAAATAGCAAGGGCAACAAGGGGCAACCCTGCCTGGTGCCCCTGCGAAGAGCAAAGGATGCAGACACTCGGCCATTGACCGTAACATTGGCAAGTGGACTAGCATACAG
Organism: Lissotriton vulgaris; assembly: GCF_964263255.1. Taxonomy (NCBI): domain Eukaryota; kingdom Metazoa; phylum Chordata; class Amphibia; order Caudata; family Salamandridae; genus Lissotriton; species Lissotriton vulgaris. The sequence continues at coordinate 811,880,460 of NC_141699.1, forward strand.
AAGTTTGACCCATCCTATAAAGTCAGGGCCAAACCCAAACTTCGTCAACACAGCCCACAGGTAGTTCCACTCGAGGGAGTCAAAGGCCATCGTGGCATCAAAGACGCCAAAACAGCCAACTCCCGGAGCGTACGGATCCTCGCCATGACTGCGTGGAGTCTCCGAAGGTTAAGGGCGCTGCTGCGGTGAGGAATAAAGCCCGACTGATCCGGGTGAACCAATTATTCGCTAATCGCGCCTACCAGCCAATTGGCCAGTAATTTAGCCAGGATCTTAGGCTCGGCATTCAACAAAGAAATAGGGCGGTACGACCGGCACAGGTCTCTGGGCTTTCCTTCCTTATGTATGACCACAATGGTGGCCAACCTTTGGTCCGGGGGGAGCGCGCCCATCTCGCGCGCCTCCAGGAACATGTCCCGTAGGGACGGGGCGATGGTGTCAGCTTTTATTTTATAAAGCTCCACTGGAAGGCCGTTAGGGCCGGGGGCCTTCCCGGACCTCAGAGAGCGTATCGCCAGCGCGACCTCGTCTGCAGTTATACCTCTATCCATGTCGTCGCGTTCAGTATCTGACAGACACGGAAGGTCCACCTCTCTCAGGAGGGCGTCAGAGTCCGCCTCAGACGTATCAGAAACCGAGGTGTAAACGGACTCAAAGTAATCGGCAAAAACCGTGACTATAGCGCTGGGATCGGTAACAGCCAAGCCGTCCTCCCCCAGCACCTCGGGAACCACCTGCGAGGCCATCTCCTTTTTGTCGAGCCACGCAATAAGCTTGCCAGCCTTGTCCCCAACATCATAGATCCTCCCTTGTTGTTTTCTGCCCATAGCTTTGGCAGCGTCAGTAACAGTGGCCCGATACTCCGACTGCTTAAGTGAGAGAGCGTGGAGCAGTGCAGGCGTTGGATCAGTCTCCAATTGGGATTCAAGTTCCTCAATCTCTGTTTCTATCCGCACCACATCCTCGTCTCTACGTCTGCGCGCCTTGGCTATTAAGGAGAAGGCTTCGCCTCTCAAGACAGTCTTGAAGGTCTCCCATAGGGACACCGCTGACGTAACCGAGCCCGTATTTTCAGAAAAGTAGCGCTCAATGGCTTTAGCCAGGAGTCCACGGGTCTTAGGGCTACGGAAGTACCACGGATTAACCGCCGCTACCCTCTTAGCCTCCACAATGTCAAGTCAAAAGACACCCAGACCGGAGAATGGTCCGAGATACCCCTGACCATCAGACGGGCCTCAGAGACAGCCGACGCGTGGGCCGCCAAAGCCAGAACGTAATCGATCCTGGAAAGGCTACCATGTGCCCCGGAGTGAAAGGAGTACTGATGCTGGTTGGGATGAAGAAGCCTCCAGCAGTCAATAAACCCCATAGTATCTAAGAAGTCAGGAAGCCAGGACTGCGCACTCCGAAGATCTCTGGATGGATGTCTGTCTAAGGTCCCAGAGCCAACCGCGTTGAAGTCACCACCTACCATAAGCAAACCTTCGGGCAGGCCCAAAATGGCGCCCCCAAGATCCTGAAACATAGTCGTTTGCAAACCAGGGGGGACGTAAACAGAAACCAAAACTAGGGTACACCCCTCCCATCTACCCGTTACGGCGACGTAGCGTCCCCTCTCATCAATCACGCTGGATTCTATCTCAAACGGGAGGGACATACGTACCATAATCCCCGCCCCTCCGGACCCCGAAGAGAACCCCGAATGTGCCACCACCTTGAAACCTTTTCTATTAAGCGCGTGGCACGTATTCCCTATCAAATGAGTTTCTTGCAGCAGAATGACATCAGGCATGCATCTCTTGAACATTTGTAGCACAACACCTCTCTTAATACGATCCCCCAGCCCGTTAACATTCCAACTCAGAACATTTAACTTCTTACCCCCATCGTCAATGCAGAGGCCCATACCAGCCCTGCAGGGTGGCGTCGCTACAACACAAGCAGCAGCATAACAGTTACCTTGCCGTGAAATAGAAAAAAGAAAAAAGAAAACACGTAAAAAACAAACAGCCCATCCGCCCCCAACCTGCACCCCTGCATTAGACTAAAGAGCCCCCCAACTAGCAGTGTGCCTGTCGCCTCCAGAAAACTACTCTACGAAAAGCCCCTAAAGGAGAAAGGAGTCTGTCCTATCCCCCCCCGTTCCCCCGTTCATAAAGCAAGGATAGTAATAAGGAATACAGTACTGCGTAACCGACTGCCTGGACAGTCCCATTGTCTGAATAAGGTCCAAAGGATCATTCTATTCCTGAGGATCAGGGCCACCAGCTGCCCCCTCCGACTGTTCCTCGGGTTCCTCTCGGCGTTGAGGCAAAGTATCCAGCCAGTCCCCGACGACTTCAGGCATGTCGAAGAACAATGCACAGCCATCGTGCTCGATGCGTAGTTTTGCGGGGAACAGCATGGAGTACTTCATCCCCAGATCGCGTAGTCTACGTTTCACGCCCGTGAAACTTTGTCTCCGCTTCTGCACCGCTTGGGTGAAGTCTGGGAAAAAATTTATATCAGCATTCTGAAATTTCAGCAGTCCACCTCTCCTCGATGCCTGCAGAATAGCGTCCCGGTCCCTATAGTTGAACACGCGAGCGATGATGGGACGCGGAAGGGCCCCCAGCTTCGGACGGCCTCCGGGCAGTCTATGAGCTCGCTCCACCGAGAAAAACTTACTGAGGCCCCCAGGTGCCAGGTGGTTCTGGACCAAGTTCTCGACAAAGAGGTCGGTGGCATCCTCCTCGGCCCCCTCCGGAAAGCACCTACAATTCGGACGTTCTGGTGCCTGGCACGTCCTTCAAAGTCATCAAGCCTACGGGCAAACAGCGAGTTCGCAGCTTTCAGGTCCCAGACCTCTGATTGCAGATCAGATACATCTGAGGTCAGGCTCGATGTTTTTATATCGAGTGACTTGACCCGATCGTTGGTCTTGGCCAAGTCGGCCCTGATCAAGTTGACCTCAATGGCCAGCGTGTCGACCTTATGCGTCAATACTTCATGTTGCTTGTGCATCTCAGCTTTTATGCCCGCAATGGCACCCATGACGTCCCGGAGAGTCGGGGCTGAGTCATCCGGCGACACATCTCGATGCATGTCCTTAGGCCTCGCAACAGCAGCGGGTGAGCCCTTTGGGTGGGCATATCGTTCTATGTTGGTAGATTGAGAAAAGGTCGATTTTCTACTGGTCCGGGGCTTCTCTCTATCGGGTTCACCTTTGCCCGCCATGATAGGCGAGAGGCCACCACGGTCAGGAAAACCCCCGGCCCTTGCCGGATCACCAACGCAAAGAGCAGTCGCAGCCGTATGCACCGTTTGTTCAGCACCAACAAACTCTGGAACTCCGCCAGCTTCGCTTTGAGGCGAGGCAGTCACTCTCCTGCCACTCCACCACCACACGGCTGTGTCGCAGTCCCGACTCAGGCACAGGCGCTGATGACGTCGTCGTCCCCAAACTTTCACACGGTGTATCTCTACCTAGGGACCTCGGATTTTCAATCGGACCACGGGTCCCGTGTCAGCAGCAGTTCACCAACAGCTTCCCACTTCCGTGGGGCAGGATAGACGGCAGGATTAATTTGGAGGATCGGAGGGTCTTCGGAGCTCCGAGCTCACGCGGCCATCTTGGTTGCCCGCGAAGCTCCTCCCCCCTGAAAAGTGGCATTAATTGTTCTGGTCGCATTATCTCATGATGGTGATGAGGCCTGACCCCTGCTGTTTTCCTGTTTCTCATCTGAAGTCCATGGGAGTGGCCTGGTGGGATAAACTTGTTAACATTTTCCTCATTGTTAATCTCATTTTCCCAATGTATTTCAGGGGACACGATGCCCTTAGAAAAAAACATTTTTTTCACTTTACTTGGTGAGAAATTAAAATGGAGCATCCTGCGTCTTCTGAAGATCAGAACGAATCCCGTCTGATAGCATTATCTTTGCTGCACAGGTCAAAGCAGATACTGTTCTGTTCACTTCCCTGTTTTGCAGAGCAGATTGCCCTTAAGCCCAGGAACCCAGTTCCGGAGACAACGAGGTGTCTTTTCTCACTGCAACCCTCCTGAATACTATAGCGGTGTGTCCCTCAGCAGAAAAGGGACAATGGTCATTGTCCCTCTGCTGTGCCACTCTACTCTATGCCACTCAACGCCAAGACACTCTACTGTAAGCCACTCTACTCTACTCTATGCCACACTACTCTGCTCCACTCCACTTTGTCACTCTACTCTAACCCCTTCGCTGCAGGGGTTATTCCCCCGCTGTACTGGGGGGAGGAGGGCGCGCACAGCGTTCCCATGCTCATGACGAGCTGAGCTCGTCATGAGCTACGGCGCTCCTGTGCTCATGAATAGCTCAGCGCGTCACAGGTGCATTGGCTCCCGTGGAATGCTCAGCACATCAGGGGAATTCTCCCCGCACCTGAGCGTTCCACGGGTCATGACGAGCTGAGCTCGTCATGAGCACTGGAGCACTGTGGCTCATGACAGGCTCAGCTCGTCATGAGCATGCAAGAGGCTAAGCCACATTACTCCATGCTGCTCTACTCTAAGCCACTCTACTCTACACAATGTAGCTCTACACCACTCAACTCTACCCCACTCCACTTCACTCCACACAATGTCACTCTATGCCACTCCAATCTATGCCACTATATACTCTGCCACTCTAATCTATGCCACTCTACTACATGCCACTATTCCAGGCCACTCCACTCTGTGCTGCTCTATTCTACTTTATGCCATCCATTCTGCGCCAATCTATTCTACTCTCCGCCACTCCACTCTAACCCACAGCACTCCACACAATGCCTTTCTTCATCCATTCTATGTCACTCTATGCCAATCCATGCCCCTCCACTTTACTCAATGCCACTGCATGATGCTCTACACCCCTCTACTCTGTGCCATACTTATCTATGCCACTGTACGCCATTCCAATGTATGCCACTCTAATCAATGCCACTTTACTATGTGCCATTCTACTATACTTCAATCTAATCTGTGGTACTCTGCTCTGCTCCTCTCCCCATAATGCTACTGAATTCAACACTACACAACTCTATTGTGAGCTACTCTACCATATACCACTCTACTCTACGCATCTCCACTCTACGCTACTCAATGCCATCGGGGACCTCAACTTCCACCTGGAGAACAACAACGACCGCAACACCACCACCCTGCTGGACAACCTTGCCAACCTCTGTCTCAAGCAGCTGGTGACCACCCCCACTCACCACTTCTCCTCCAGCAAGGACATCGCCTTCAGCCACACCAATGGACTCCACTGGACGACCACAGCTGCATCCACTTCAGCTTCAGAAAGAACAGGATCCACCACCACCAGAAACAGGTTGCACGCAGAAGCTGGAACAAGATTACTGCCGACCAGCTCGCCGCATCCCTGAGCCGGGACCCCCCCTCCAACTCAGCGAACCCCAGCCAGGCCGCCAACAACCTCACGAAGTGGATCAGCAACTGTGCAGACGACCTCGCCGCACTGAGGACCCCGCCCAGCAGACCCGGCAGTAAGAAAGCACCATGGTTCACCGACGAACTCAAGAGCTCCAAGAAGAACTGCCGAGCCCTCGAGAGAGCCTGGCGCAGAGACCCAACACCAGACAACATGACCACCCTCAAGCTCGCCACTCGAAAACACCACCAACTGATCCACGCCACCAAGAAAACCGCATTCAAGGAACGACTGGACAACAACGCTCACAACAGTAAGGAACTCTTCAACATCATCAAGGAGCTCTCCAACCCCAGCGCCGAAAACCACGACATCACCCCATCGCAAGACCTCTGCAACTCCCTCGCCTCCTACTTCCACAACAAGAGAGCAGACATACACAACAGCTTCAGCACACAACAGACGCACCCCACAACCGCACCTGCACCCCCCACAACCACCCTCCGAGCCTGGACCCAGATCAACACCGAAGAAACCCTACGCACGATGAACTCCATCAACTCCAGATCTCCAACCGACCCCTGCCCTCACCACGTCTTCAACAAGGCCGACGCTGTCATCGCGCCCCACCTGTGGGACATCATCAACACCTCCTTCGACACCGCCACCTTCCCGGAGAGTTGGAAGCACGCCGATCTCAGCGCTCTACTGAAGAAACCTTCCGCGGACCCCACCGAACTCAAAAACTACCGCCCCATCTCGCTCCTCCCGTTTCCGGCCAAAGTCATCGAGAAGACCGTCAACAAGCAGCTGGCCACCTTCCTCGAGACAAATGGATCCCTCGACCTCTCGCAGTCTGGCTTCCGGGCCAACCGCAGCACCGAGACCACCCTCATTGCAGCCACTGACGACATCCGAGCCCTGCTCGACAACCGAGAAACAGCGGCCCTCATCCTCCTGGACCTCTCCGCGGCATTCGACACTGTCTGCCACCGCACCCTAGTGCAGCGACTCAGCAACGTCGGAATCCAAGAGAAGGCACTAGAATGAATCATCTCCTTCCTCGCCGGAAGGACACAGAGAGTCCGCCTCCCCCCGTTCAGATCAGAAGCCACCGAAGTAAACTGCAGAGTTCCTCAAGGCTCCTCGCTCAGCCCCACCCTCTTCAATGTCTACATGAGCCCCCTTGCGGCCATCGCACGCCAACACAACCTCGACATCATCTCTTACGCTGATGACACCCAGCTGATCCTCTTCCTCACCAACGACCCCGCCACCGCCAGAGCCAACCTACACGAAGGGATGAAAGACGTAGCCGAGTGGATGATGAACAGCCGCCTGAAACTGAACTCAGACAAGACGGAAGTCCTCATCCTGGGATCTTCGCCCTCCGCCTGGGACGACTCCTGGTAGCCCCCTGCCCTGGGCAGCGCACCCAAACCAACAGCCCACGCTCGCAACCTGGGCTTCCTCCTGGACTCCTCCCTCCCCATGACCAGACAAGTCAACGCCGTCTCCTCGTCGTGCTTCAACATCCTGCGCATGCTACGTAAGATCTTCTGGTGGATCCCCACCAAGACCAGGAAGACGGTCACCCAGGCCCTCGTCACCAGCCGACTGGACTACAGCAACTCCCTCTACGACAGAACCACCGCCAAACTCCAGAAGAGACTCCAGCGGATCCAGAATGCCTCAGCAAGACTCATCCTGGACATCCCCGACACAGCCACATCTCCGGACACCTAAGAGACCTGCACTGGCTCCCGGTAAACAAGAGAATCACGTTCCGACTCCTCACCCATGCACACAAAGCCCTACACAACCAAGGCCCAAGATACCTCAACAACCGCCTCAACTTCTACACTCCCACACGCCAGCTTCGATCGACCAACCACGCCCTCACCGCTGTCCCCCGCATCTGAAGAGCCACCACAGGAGGAAGGTCCTTCTCCTACCTGGCCGCCAAGACGTGGAACTCCCTCCCGACCCACCTCCGCCTGACCCAAGACCACCTCGCCTTCCGGAAGCAGCTCAAGACCTGGCTGTTCGAGCAGTAGTGGACCCCCCTCCCCAAGCGACTTGAGACCCTCTGGGTGAGTAGCGCGCTATATAAATGCTGTGATTGATTGATTGATTGATTGAATGCCTCAATATGCCACGTCACTATACTCCATTCCACTTTCCTCTATACCACTGTATGCTACACCATCAGCTAACTTTTAGCTATGCTGAACAGCAGCCACGCTGCAGTACAAACTAGCTAAATGACATTGACAAAGCCAATTGCGCTCAAAAAGGTGTGCCCTATTGGCTTTGCCAACACTTGATCAGAATAGGGTTGGGTATGTAATAAGGAAAAGGGGTAAATGAGTACAACTGCGGTTTTGTTTGGGTGGCTTTCCTTGTCTAGCATTTGTGTTAGTGTATTAGGGTCGCTATCTGTCTAGCGTTGTCCAGTCTATTAGGATGTGGTCTTAAAATAGTCTTTATGTTTTGGAGTAAGAAAGAATATGTGTTTTACCCACCACTAGCCAAGACTCTTCATGTGGGCCCTGGTTAGACGAGTGTGCAGAATGTGTACCTTGTGGAAACATGGTTCTATCTTTGGAGTGCTTACATTGCACTTGTAGGCAGTTGGGATGTGGTGCCCGGTCTAAGGTCTGCAACTACTCGCTGCTCCTGAAAAAAGCCCTTCATAAATCTACGGGCTTTATCTGGCAAGATTTATTTACATAAGGTGTGGACACTACTGAAGATTTGTAATGTTATCACTGCCTAATTTGAGTCAGTGGTTGCCGGTGTCACTCATTTTTGGAACAAGCACTTATTCATCTACGGCAGACATTTATGAAGTGAGGGAAAACACACAAATTGGCAGAGGGAGGGAGAGACCGAAAAAAAAACACTGCAAAAGGAGAAGGCAGGAAGAGTGAGATAAAGGAGTATGGTGTGTATGGTATAGGTTTAAAGAGACATGAGATGTATTTAAGACTATGCAGCCTTAGTATTTGGTGCTTCAACATTTATTTGCACCGATCACAGTCTTCTGAGCAGAGCTTGGGCATTGACACTCATTCTTTAACAACTAATGCACAGAATATTCTCCTATAAGTATGGACTAGCCAGTAGAGGGACCATTCACTTCACCCAAAAGGATCTGACCTCCGCATTTCACTACAGCATATTTAAGCGGTGGTCTGTCCAGTAGGAGAGTGAATCCATGGACCACTTGGCAGAGTTTTCAAGAGTTTGAATTCTCATTTAATGTTCACTGTTCGATTGGCTCTACCAAACTAGTACAGTGAGCGAAAGTCAGTTGTTACCTTAAAGCCATTACATCTGAACTCATTATGTTCTGTTTTGTACACTGGCAATGCCATTACTTCACTTGGCATGACATCATGAGTACTTTTTATTACATGCCTTTATATCCCTTGGCTTTCACTTTACACGTAGGTAGCTAGGTATTACTTGGAAACCTTTATGGTTTTATTTATTTATCTTTAAATTTGTAACGTACATATTACTTAATTTACACACACATATATATATGTTTTTTTATAATTGTATATTTATATATGCTTATATACATAAACATTTTCAACACTAGTATTTTTATTTAGTAAACAGTAAGATTTACATTAAAATATTTAATTTTTAAATGATAAAATAATAATATATTTGTACATGAAATCATTCATATTTATTTGAAAATACTTTGACATATACATTTAAAATCGCTTACTACCCTATAAACAACCCATCCCTATACCTTGAACAACCCTTTACACAATTTTACACAAACAACACCTGTGCCCTGAAAACTCCTTATTTATTCCTAAACACTACCCAACTCTGAATCCTTATTATCTCTGTACTCAATATACTCTTAAATACTAAAATTACCTCACCCGCCTTATAAAGAACCCATACCAGAACAATGAAAGCTCTTTGCTAAACTACCCATCTTTTAAATCTAATATCTCCACACTACTCCTATACAAAACCCATCCATGAACCCTAAAAAAGTCACTACTGCTATAAAAAAACTACTTACTGCCCCTATACTGAACCCATCCAGAACTCTCAAAAGTCATTTTTACCCCTCTATAAACCAATACCTGAGCCCTAAATTCTCATTATTACCCTTCACACAGAACACATATTTGAACCCTAAGTACTTATACTGCCCACATACACAGCCCATCTATGAACCCTAAAAACACCTTACTACCCCAAAAACTCACACTACCCATGTACACAACCAATCCTGAATCCTAAAAAAACGTTTCTATCCCAATACACTACCCATCTATGAGTCCTAAATACTCATTACTGCCCCTATACACTACACATTACTGTGCCCTAAAACCTCCTCACTCCCCCTATTCACAACCCATCCCTGAGGTCTAAAACCTCCTTATTATGCCTGTAAATTACCACAATAAGGTATCCATAAAAAAATATTATTCACTGTTTATTTGTACAGTAAATAACCTTAAAAGTAAAATAAAATCACGTAATAATCACTTAAACTTAATCATTTTTGACTAATTGTTTTTTAACCATAAATTACTATAGAGTAGGTTTAACAACTTATGTATAAAGACACTAAATAAAGTTCAGTGGGAACAGTGTGACTTTTGCTTACAGGGTTCTGAGTATACAGTGCTTATTTTCACACACTGGGGAGGATTTATAGGCACCAGTGATGGGCCTGCAAGGGTGAGCTTGTGAGGTAAATATTCCTGATGCACCTACCTGTGATGTAAAGTCTCCGATTGTATGGTGGATACCCATTAAGGTTTTATGAGTCCTTTATGTACACCATCCACTACGAATGACAGGAGTATGTACTGTCTCATTCATTCTTACCATGTATACTACTTCTGTAAAAGGTCCTATTACTTAAGAAAATGTGAAAGGAATAACTAAACAAACACGTGTATATATAAACTTATCTTGGAAAAAATAACATGTTTATAATATTCTAGACAGCAAATCAACGATTGGAGAAGAACCATCAGGAGTGGTAAAAGAAGTGTAGACCAGAAAGATCAGAACAATGTATGAGGACCTACACACTCAGATGAGGAGCTTGACATCCACCTGTTAATATATTTTACTTTGGAGCCACACCAGATCATTTGTTATCTAGCGACAGTGTTTGAAATTAATTTATGGAGAAATATGTTCTTAATTTTGCAACACTGTTAATTGTAGCTGCTGATTTTAAACAAATACAGAGTTTAAATTTCATACTGTTATAATGAAAATTCACTTATGCCTGCAGTTATATTTAAGACAGCAGTACACATTTCCCTTGAACAATTTGCCCCAAATTTGGTGAAAAATATTTTCAAAATCCAACCTTTAAAGAGGGTAAATTTGGTGCAGATTGGTCGAATAGTTAAGAGGCGGTTTCTAAACAACGAATTGTTCAAAATGAAAACGTTTTGCCATAGACAACTTTATTGATGACTGCTGCCTCTGAAACTTGAATATCACTGTTGTCGTTCTATCATTGAATTCCTTTTTTATGAGTTGGGAAAATTGCATCGAGCCACTTGGAACATATAAAAAATAATGTGAATGTGTAGTGCACTTGGCCCAACCCCTTGTGCAACTTTCCCTTCAGCCTGTCACACAGGCAAGGGAAAGACCCAACATCAAAAGAACTTTCAAAGTTGAAATAAAAATCCCACTGGCTGTGCTAAAAAGAAGAGAAGGATGACTTAGACCCACTCTTTTCCGATTTTCATCCCCTCCTCACCTTACTGAAGGCGGAGTTTCATTTTTAGCCCTCACTAACTTTGCTTAAGCTATGGTCCCCCTCCAGCTTTGCCCAAGCGTAGGAGCAGGGGCGCTTTAGAACCGGTGGCGCACAGTGAAAAAGTGTTTGTTGGCGCCCCCCAGTGATCACATCCACCACTGATTCCCTCACTACCAGCCCTTTAACAGTGCCTCTCATGTCTCTATAACCACGGTCTCTCAGATGCATTTAATTAGTTTTATAGCACCTCTCATACCCGTGTAGGGTATCAGAGCACTTAACATCAAACAAACTACACAGAGACAATCAATCATAGGTGCGTAGATCAGTGTATAGAAAATGTTCCATAAGACAGAGGATTAGAAGGTATAGGAGTCACAACTTCCCCTCTCTAGTAGATAGTATAGTTTAATAGTGCTTGGTCTGCAGAAGAACAAACTCAGAATTTAAAACATAACACTATAGTTGGGGATTCTCTTTAATATTAAAAAGAGATTTCTATCCAAATGAACCCTTTTTCCAACATTAGGATTTCATACTGCTCTAATCTATACCTTGTAGTTTGTATGCAGCTCTTTGATGATGGCCTGCCTCAGAGACTGTTTAAATCCAGCATAGCTCTTTGGTCGGGGCACTTAACCACCTTGTTTAACTTTGTGCTTAGGTCTTCAACTGTTCCGGATTCCTGGCGTGGGGCAATAATCCACCCAATCCATAAATCAGGCTCCCGGCAATAAAGTGGCAGGGTTCAGGGTAGCGCATCTTTTCAGTGTGATATGTGGTACCAGAAGTGTGAGCCCATATCCTGTTAAACGTGCGCTCGTAAGATACTGAGTTTTCGTTTGATTTAGCAGAGCGTCCACTGCATGGGGAACTAACACCAACAGTTCGTGTGACAAAACTATTCCCTCACTCTGCCGTATAGCTACTGCTGTCGCTGCAACTGCTCGGAAACACCCAGGTAACCCTCGTGCTACAGGATCAAGAATGGCTGAAAAATACGCACATGGCCTCTGCTTATCCCCGTGTGTCTGCACTAACACTGACAATGCGCACCCATCTTTCTCGTGCACATACAACGTGAAAATCTTAGTGTAATCTGGTGTACCTAACATGGGTGCAGAGCAAAGGGCCTGTCTCAATTGTTCAAAAGCATTTTGACATTCATCTGTCCATTCAAGGGGCATTGGTGTAGTTTTGGACAGTAACGCTAACAAAGGTTTTATAATGTGCGAAAACCCCATTATCCACTGTCTGCAAAAGGACGTTAAACCTATAAAGGCACGTACATCTCTCTGAGTGCGGGGGACTGGTGTATCTAAAATCGCTTGAATTCGATCAGATGTTAATGCACGTCCCTCCTTAGACAAAAGATGACCGAGGTAGGTCACCTTTGGTCTACAATATTGCAATTTCTTCCTAGAAACTTTGTGATTGTTTTGAGCAAGAAAAGAGAGCAAAGCAAGAGTACTCTCCTCACATTGTGCATAGGTGTCTGCTGCCAATAAAAGGTCATCAACATATTGAATAAGGGCCACTCCAGATCGCAATTCAAAGGAATCGAGCTGTCTTTTCAAAGCCTGGCTATAAATGCTAGGGCTTTCCGTGTAACCTTGGGGAACACGACAAAATCTATACGATTTATTATTTAACGTGAAGCCAAATAGGTATCTACTGTCGGGATGGATGGGGATGGAGAAGAACGAGTTTTTAAGATCAATACCAGAGAAAGTCGTAGCTGTGGGGGGGACCAAAGTAAGTAGGGTGGTGATATCAGACACCACCGGGTACTGGGGAATGACAATTTTGTTTATTTCTCTTAAGTCAATAATAAATCGATAGACTTTGTCATCGGTATCTTTCTTAAGGATCGGAAGAATAGGGCTGTTACAGACATTGTAAGGAACTTCCTCCACTACTCCTGCAATAATCAAATCCTGAACGATGTGCGTCAGGGCAATTTCACCTTCCCTGGATATCTTGTACTGCGGTACACGTGGCAAAGATACTCCCTCCTTAACAGTAATTCGATAGGCGGGATGAGCATCTGTCCCACATCCGTATCTGAGGTTGCCCATAACGTGTGTGGGAGAGAGGCTAATGCTTCAATTTCTTGCATGGTACAGAATCTGCCTGAATCTGGGTAATTGTCGTCCAAAATAACCCGCACTCCTTCAGGAGCGCAGCGTATCGTTGCTCGAAAATATTTGAGCAAATCAATGCCCATATTATTGTCTGGAGTGTGGGGCGACAACAAAAATGGACAAAAACTAAAAAATTTGTCAATACAAAATGCAAGAGGTTGTGATAATGGGCTTGTAGAGGGTGTGCCATCGAACCCTATACATGTTGTCTTTTCGCCAGACAGGGGAGCCCTTGGAACCAAGTTTTTAGACAAAGCACTACGAGTAGCTCCTGTGTCAACTAAAAACTGATCAGTAGAACCCAAAATGCCCGCTGATACATATGGACCTCTTTGATCTACTGGCACTTCAACCGATTCCACACCCCATCCTACGCAATCCTATGCATGCACATAATCCTGACTCTCCACGTTCTCACCCTCTGATATCTGATACTGATTTCGCCGATCAAAAGTGTTTCATTCATCCTGACCACGACCCCTCGCTTCAAACCTACCACGATCACCTCCGCCACCCCTCGCTCCCGAATAACCATTCCGTGACCTTCCACCTCCTCGACCACGCTGACTACGTTGCTCACGAAGCACCGGACAATCTTCAGCCCAATGCCCAAACTCTTTACAATATGCGCATTGGTCCTCAGCAATATCAGTACGACCATACGACGCATTACCCCCTCCTCGCCTGCCTCTGTCATTCCCTCTAGATTGCGCACCACGAACCTGTGCCAACATCACCTTCGTCTTCAACTCCTTCGCTTTCTTATCAACACTTTCTTTAGCCTCTAATTCCTGCCGCTCATAATACTGAGCCATAGTTAACAAAGACGCAGGGGTCGCCGTGGTCCAGGAACTTTCACTTGTTTTCAACCGTTTTGCAATCTCCGGTAGGAGATTAGCCACATACTTGTCGACAAACAGATTACTACCCGTATCATCTGTCAACAATTGCCCACTGTAATCATGAAACGCTGCCTCGAAACGTGTGAAAAAGTCAGATACCGACTCATCTTGTTTCTGTTTACACGATGCTAGCATAGTCCAATCAATCTTTTTAGGGGGAACAAGCGTTTTCAATTTATTCAAAATAGCTGTTGGAAGGTCTAAAATCAACTGACAAGGTTTGCATGCAGGCTCCCTATTTAAATCAGCTTGGCTTATATCTTTCCAAGTTGCTCCGAACATTGTTTGATCATCAAACTTACGAATTGCTCTCCACATATCAGGGGGGAGAATTAATCCAAAGAAAAGATCTATATCAACAAGCGTCATGACACAAGAAGAAATAGCCCACTCTACGCCTTCATAGAAAGCTGCCGGATTTTTACGGGGATCAGGTAAAGCATTATTCAATGCCATAACATCCACTCTATTCCAAGGCGTATACACCCAATTATATATAAAATACCCTTTGGCATCCCCAGACATTTTATCATCACTGGTACCTTGCCCTTTAGGAGGAACATACAAAGGTGCAGCTTCACGCATAGGCATAACATGCACTTTAGAACTCTTATCTGCCCCAAAGATAGAACACTCTTTGGTATACTCCGTCGACCCTGGCAAGGACTTCTCCGCTGCTTTCCGTGCTTCCCGCAATCTGGACGCCTCATCCCGTAACTGGACCAATCGTAGAAAAAGGGTATCCGCATCTGAAATATCAAATAAACCTTTACGCATATGCTCATGATGGACTGATACGTCCTTAGGTTCTAAGTCCTCTGAATTCTTACGAAATCGCTCAATAACTTCATCTGCAAAAGTATTTAAGAAACACAACTGTTCCCGTTCCGACCACTTATTCCTTTCAGCATTAAGTTCTGACATAGCTATTCTATTCAAATTCAATTTTCTGGCGAAACCACGTAATTCCGAGGCTCTTTCAGCAGTTAACCTCGTACTCGCCCTATCTCGATCTTCATCACCAGAGTCCTCGGTCGGGGCCGTAGGCTGAACATAGGGAGGCGGGGACCGATCTAATAATGAAAAATCATCAACTTCATTAGTAAGGACAGGATAAAGCGGACGTCGAATAGGAAATTGACCGGACGTTTGCAAATTACGTTCCCGTGCCTCCCTCTCTTTCTTCTCCTGTAATTCCTTCTCCTTCAGCTGTAAAGCTTTATCTCGAGCAGCCTTGTGCTGCTCTTTTTCCGCCAAGGCAATCTCACGCTTCATACGTTCACGCACTGCTTGCTCCCACATTCGCACACATTCAAACATATCCTGTCTAGACCTGCGTTGAAACAAACATTGCTCCACAAACTGAACCTTTCGTAAATCAAACGACCCATGTAGTGGCCATTGCAACTCGGGATCAGACTTGGTGTATTTATTCCATAATTTACTGTACAGTATAGGGGGAAGGCCAAATTTTATGTACATTTCGCGATTAGGGGTCCCCTCAGGGGGAGCCGGCTGAGATTCATTTAATCTGTACGTGGTACCATTCCCAAGACAGCACATCCCTCGGAGTGTGCTTAAAACAGGCATGTTCAAAAAGTACCACAAAAACGTGAAACTATAAAAATGGCACTTACTATACCTCACACAAATGTGCCACACAAAGTACGAACGAAATTAGAGAAACATCTCTACATGCCTGCCTATGTGAAGTGCACTACACATATATACTCAAATTCACAAACTCAAATGTTAGCTAACTCAAAACATATTTCATAGTCATAGAACCACGGTAAGCGTCCGCAGACTACCTTACCACTCACAATTCTTACCCAAATCTCAAATGTCCAGGTTCCAACTGCCAAGGTCTTTGATCAAATCAGCCAAACAGGCACTGTACAGCAACGCAGACGAGTAGGATCTCAGTCGGGGACCGGCGCCACCTTGAAGGTCAGATCAGAAGGAAGGGAAGAAAACACCGTGGGTGCCAAGACTCGGGTCACTCAAAGGCAGCGTACGCGTCCATGGCGAGTTTCCAATCCTTCGTCACGACCTCTCCTTCGGGCATCCGAGTCGCCGATGAGTCCCTTCGTGGTCGCCAATTTGTGGTATTAGGTTCTCCAGGCCTACATACTCCACAGAATACCCGCTACACCATAAGAACTGTTGGCACGGAAACTAGAAAATGCAAAAGACAAGTTTATTAAGACCCCATGGGGTGGTGGTACATTCCTACAGCACCCTTCGGCAATGCAAGAAGTATCACAGCGAACATCGGTGTAAGTCCTTCTTTTATACAGTTTTACAGACATTAAAAGTTGGGAGGTACATGGTTACAGAGTTTTCGGTACATATATGGTCATTTTTGGAACACAGCCAACTCATGGGAGGAGTTACAATACCACTGGTCAGTTTGGCGGAACATTCCTAAGTGATGACTGGTCAGTCGGAACTGCGCATGTGAAGGCTTGACCGTTACTAAAAATAGCCTGTTGCTGGGCAAACTCAAGTGGTCAGTGGTACGGACAAAGGACTAAAGGGCACGCTGACCACGAGGCAGCTCATTCTCTAAAATGGCCGCCGTAACATACAAAATGGCAGTTAACACTAAGGCCAAGATAAGGAAAATACGTGTAGCAGAAGCTTAACGCTAACCCAGTCATTGTCAAATTACGACACCAAGGGCAGCTCTATGGGGTCAACTGAAAAAATGGGGGATTTCTGAAAAACTACTGGATGCGATAATTGCGATTCTCCTATTAGCATGACAGGAGAATCTGGATTTCATTAAAGACACGGAGGCTAACATTATGCATAAATCCTTTAATGCAGCTCACAAACAGCCGCTGTCATCACAAAGAATAGAATAATAATAAAGTGACATCATAGTATCCATAAAAGGCGTGTGCCAGGGAAGATCAGCCTCTTTTAAATGCATCGAACGACAGGTAAAGCTGCAAATGAAGAATACACCTTAGAACTTGAAGGTAATGACGAAACTTAGAAAATCCTTGGAGATTCATCAATTCGAGTTATCTGGAAGAAAATAAAGCAATCAAGAAAGGTACAAAGTAACCTTCAAAAAAGGCAAGAGAAAAGCATAACATAAGGTTAAAAAGGGGAAACATTGAAAAAACATTGCAAATATTGTAAACCAAATCAATCCACAATTTCCCTCTAGGGGGGGAAGGGAGGGATAATGTTAGCCTTCGTGTCTTTAATGAAATCCAGATTCTCTGGTCATGTTAATAGGAGAATCGCAATTTCATTACAAGACAGGAGGCTACATTATGCATGTTGGTAGCCTTGAATCACAGCATCAGAAACATGTTCAATTGGTTTACAATAATGACGGGCAAAAGTAGAGGCATTAGACCAATCAGCAGCCTTGAGAATAGCATCCAACTTACCACCCGACCAGTATGACTTGCTGGCCATTGCGCTTCTTAGTGAATGAGCTTGAAATTTTGAAAGATCAATACCAGCAAAGTTCATAGCCAATTTAACCCACCTTGCGATAGAGCAGGATGAGATGGGTTTAAAGGGTTTGACATAGGAAACAAGAAGTTGATTTGCATCAGGGGGCGAAGATTAGACATCCTAGAATCATACTCCTTCATACAATCAACCACACAGAGTTTTTTGCAAAAATCAAAACATGGATAGAAAATAAAGTCAGACATGGTTTTAGTTCTCCTAAAAATTTCAAATTTAACACCAAACATGTCATAACATCTATTAGAGATGTCCAGAGCTTTAACATCAGAAACTCTGCGACAAGAGATTAAACAAAGAAGAGAGGCAAGTTTAATAGAAAGACATTTCCTGTTAAAGAGAGAATTGTCAGGCCATGAACATTAAAGGTCGAGCAGAAGTTTAACATCCCAAACAGACTGATATTTGGGGCGAGGAGGTCTTTTAAGTCTAATACTTTTGAGTACTCTACAAATGATAACATTCTTACCTACCGTCTTACCGTTGACAAGAGAATGCCCTGCTGAAATTGCAGATCTAAAGCAATTAATTGATCTATAGGAGAGACCATTATCGAAGAGTTTTACTAAAAAGTTAACTATGTTAACAATAGGAGCCTCCACGGGATCCAAGTTCCTCTCGGTGCACCAACAAGACCAATTCTTCCGGATATTATAATTACTGTAGTGGGTTCCTGGTGCCCATGATTCGCCAAGGAGAGTGAGAGCAGATGACGAAAGTCCAGACAATTGGTTAGATTGCCTGACACTTTCCAAGCAAGAAGGTTCAAACTCCCTGAAAGAACCAGGTGGTGATCTTCTCCGTTTGTGTTTAAGAGGAGGCCCTGAGTTGCGGGAATCAGGAAGGGAACGTCGCAAGAAAGTTCCAGAGCCGTGGGGAACCAGGCTTGAGACGGCCAGAAAGGAGTTGTCAGGACAAGAGAGCACTGTTCTTGTCTCACTTTCTGTAGAACCCTTTGAATCATTGGGAATGGGGGAAAAGCGTAAGGGCGAAGAGGAGCCCAAGGTTGGAGAAAAGCATTCACAGCCAGAGCGCTCGGGTCTGGCATCCAACTGAAATATTGGGGGAGTTGGAAGGTCAACCGGCTGGCGAAAAAGTCCACGTCGAAAGGACCCCAGAAATGATTCAGGGAATTGAAAATTGTCACATCAAGTTTCCAATCGCTGAAATCTTGAAGGAATCTCGAGTTCCAATCTGCGGAGATATTGGATTTTCCTGGGAGATATTCTGCTTTCAAAGCAATCTTGTGCTCCAGACAGAACATCCAGAGTTTCTTGGCCAGATCTGATAAGTCTGCAGATCTCGTACAACCGAGATGGTTGATATAAGAGACTGCGGAAACGTTGTCCATCTTCAGAAGGACAGATCTGCCCTGAAGGGAGTGTCTGAAACTCATAGGAGCATAGAGACCAGCAGTCATTTCTAAAAAATGTATATGGTGAGTAGACTCTGAATGGGTCCATACTCCACCTGTGTCTTGGTCGAGGAGACGTGCTCCCCAACCGTGAAGGCTGGCGTCTGACTCCAAAACAGTCTGGGGTCGAGCCAAAGATAGCCCTTCCATTCCAGGCGTCCAAATTGTCCAGCCACCAAGAAAGTTCTAGTTTCGCTTGTTGATCTAGAGAAACATGGTCCCTGTACCAAAGACCGGACCGAAGTGCATTGGCTTTCACCCTCTGGAGAGCACAGTAATTCAGTGGACCTGGGAAGATAGCTTGGATCGAAGAAGAAAGTAGACCCAGGAGTCTGGCCAATTCTCGGAGAGAGAGATTGTTGCCTCAGAACAAACCTGATCTTCTTCCGAATTTTGGCAATCATCCAATCTCCAATTTATCTGGGACGGTCGTCTATATCAATTTCAAACTCTCCCTTTCGGTCTCTTGTCCGCCCCTTGGTGTTTCACCAAGGTCATGAGAACGATTGTTTCCATTCTGAGAGCAAGAGGTATCCGACTAATTATCTACCTAGAGACATCCTTATCATGTCTCAAACTCATGCTCAAGTCTTAGAGGATCTCAAGGTCTCCATGGACCTCATAGAGGACCTTGGCTTTATTATAAACAGGGAAAAGTCCATTCTGACGCCCTCAAAATCCCTAGAGTTCCTAGGTTTCACTGTGGACACCTCCAGTTGTCTCCTCTTACTTCCCAAAAAGAAGATTGCCAAAATTCGGAAGGAGATCAGGTTTGTTCTGAGGCAACAATCTCTCTCTCTCCGAGAATTGGCCAGACTCCTGGGTCTACTTTCTTCTTCGATCAAAGCTATCTTCCCAGGTCCACTGAATTGCCGTGCTCTCCAGAGGGTGAAAGCCAATGCACTTCGGTCCGGTCTTTGGTACGGGGACCATGTTTCTCTAGATCAACAAGCAAAACTAGAACTCTCTTGGTGGCGGGACAATTTGGACGCCTGGAATGGAAGGGCTATCTTTGGCTCGACCCCAGACTTTGTTTTGGAGTCAGACGCCAGCCTTCACGGTTGGGGAGCACGTCTCCTCGACCAAGACACCGGTGGAGTATGGACCCATTCAGAGTCTACTCACCATATACATTTTTTAGAATTGACTGCTGGTCTCTATGCTCTTATGAGTTTCAGACACTCCCTTCTGGGCAGATCTGTCCTTCTGAAGATGGACAACGTTTCCGCAGTCTCTTATATCAACCGTCTCGGTGGTACGAGATCTGCAGACTTATCAGATCTGGCCAAGAAACTCTGGATGTTCTGTCTGGAGCACAAGATTGCTTTGAAAGCAGAATATCTCCCAGGAAAATCCAATATCTCAGCAGATTGGAACTCGAGATTCCTTCAAGATTTCAGCGATTGGAAACTCGATGTGACAATTTTCAATTCCCTGAATCATTTCTAGGGTCCTTTTGATGTGGACTTTTTCGCCAGCCGGTTGACCTTCCAACTCCCCCAATATTTCAGTTGGATACCAGACCCGAGCGCTCTGGCTGTGAATGCTTTTCTCCAACCTTGGGCTCCTCTTCGCCCTTACGCTTTTTCCCCGTTCGCAATGATTCAAAGGGTTCTACAGAAAGTGAGACAAGAACAGTGCTCTCTTGTCCTGATAACTCCTTTCTGGCCGTCTCAAGCCTGGTTCCCCACGGCTCTGGAACTTTCTTGCGACGTTCCCTTCCTGATTCCCGCAACTCAGGGCCTCCTCTTAAACGCAAATGGAGAAGATCATCACCTGGTTCTTTCAGGGAGTTTGAACCTTCTTGCTTGGAAAGTGTCAGGCAATCTAACCAATTGTATGGACTTTCATCATCGGCTCTCACGCTCCTTGGTGAATCATGGGCACCAGGAACCCACTACAGATATAATAATATCTGGAAGAGGTGGTCTTGTTGGTGCATGGAGAGGAACTTGGATCCCGTGGAGGCTCCTATCGTTAACATAGTTAATTTTTTGGTAAAACTCTTCGATAATGGTCTCTCCTATAGATCAATTAATTGCTTTAGATCTGAAATTTCAGCAGGGCATTCTCTCGTCAACGGTAAGACGGTAGGTAAGAATGTTATCATTTGTAGAGTACTCAAAAGTATTAGACTTAAAAGACCTCCTCGCCCCAAATATCAGTCTGTTTGGGATGTTAAACTTCTGCTCTACCTTTTTTGTTCATGGCCTGACAATTCTCTCCTTAACAGGAAATGTCTTTCTATTAAACTTGCCACTCTTCTTTGTTTAATCTCTTGTCGAAGAGTTTCTGATGTTAAAGCTCTGGACATCTCTAATAGATACTATAACATGTTTGGTGTTAAATTTGAAATTTTTAGGAACCCATGTCTGACTTTAATTTCTATCCACGTTTTGATTTTTGCAAAAAACTCTGTGTGGTTGATTGTATGAAGGAGTATGATTCTAGGATGTCTAATCTTCGCCCCCCTGATGCAAATCAACTTCTTGTTTCCTATGTCAAACCCTTTAAACCCATCTCATCCTGCTCTATCGCACGGTGGGTTAAATTGGCTATGAACTTTGCTGGTATTGATCTTTCAAAATTTCAAGCTCATTCACTAAGAAGCGCAATGGCCAGCAAGTCATACTGGTCGGTGGTAAGTTGGATGCTATTCTCAAGGCTGCTGATTGGTCTAATGCCTCTACTTTTGCCCATCATTATTGTAAACCAATTGAACATGTTTCTGACGCTGTGATTCAAAGCTACCAACATGCATAATGTAGCCTCCTGTCTTGTAATGAAATTGCGATTCTCCTATTAACATGACCAGAGAATCTGGATTTCATTAAAGACACTGAGGCTAACATTATCCCTCCCTTCCCCCCCTGGAGGGAAATTGTGGATTGATTTGGTTTACAATATTTACAATGTTTTTTCAATGTTTCCCCTTTTTAACCTTATGTTATGCTTTTCTCTTGCCTTTTTTGAAGGTTACTTTGTACCTTTCTTGATTGCTTTATTTTCTTCCAGATAACTCGAATTGATGAATCTCCAAGGATTTTCCAAGTTTCCATCATAGTATCCTTTTATGGATACTATGATGTCACTTTATTATTAGTCTATTCTTTGTGATGTCAGCGGCTGTTTGTGAGCTGCATTAAAGGATTTATGCATAATGTTAGCCTCCGGTCTTGTAATGAAATCCAACTTCAGTCACATACCTGGGTCCAGGTGAAGCTGGGGTCCGGCACTCACCTCTCACGGAAAATCATGACAACCAGAGGAGTCAAACAGGGATGCGTGCTGGCCCCCCTCCTTTTTAACCTGTTCATAGCAGACTTGCCGGTCACACTCGATGAAATAAACAGTCACCCCCCCTAAGTTAGGAGGCATAGCAATAAGTAATCTTCTTTACGCCGACGATCTGGTTCTTTTCAGCCTTACTCGGGTCGGGCTTCAAAGGCTCTTGGACAGGCTACACAGTTACACAATTAAGAATCAACTTGAGGTTAACTTAAAGAAAACCCAAGTTGTGTCCTTTGGAAGGAAACGCAATGGCGGCGGTGTGTGGTCATATAACAATAATAATCTAACAACAGGACGCTCGTACAAATACTTAGGGGTCCACTTTGATTCAAGGGGTAACTTCTCCAAACAGCGCGACGAAACTGTAGCAAAAGCCACGATCCTTCAGGTTACTTTATCTAAGCTTGCTAAAGAGCTGTCTGGTCCAACTCTCTCATTCTTACTGGAAATTCTAAGAGCAGAAATCGGACCCACCCTGACGTATGGCACCGAAATATTTAGGGGTAAGCTAAATACAACTCTGAACCAACTTGTGACTGAGATTTACAAAAACGTTCTACATCTGCCCAAATCTGCCTCTGCTGCCCAGATCAGGCTAGAACTGGGCTTATTAAATCATGAGGCTTCTAACACCGGCACATATCTACATTTTTGTCACAAACTTAGAAAAGCAGCAATAGGTACTTTAGAGTCTCTAGTTTGGTTGGAGATCAGTCAGCAGAACCCTGGGGGTTCGTACAGCCGCCTTTTTACAGACTCCATCCATGAAATAGCTGCTGGCGACCTATGGGCCCTCAACCCCAGTACGACAGCATTTAAAGCATGTATTAAAAAAAGCGTCAGAATGTGCTCACTCCTTATGGATAAAGCGCATCTCTGCAGACGCAGCCATGCATAGTCAGTCATGAACTCTTATGGGCGCCTATCTCCGGCTACTTATCTCTCCTGTACTTATTCATTGCACCTAAAGCAGAGTTTTCTGGCCATCATATTGGGTGTTTGGCTATTTTTAAAAGACCTGCCCACATGGCTGCGCACCTCGGAAGATCTAACATGTAGGGGGTGCGGCAAGACAACTGAAAAGCTAGAGCACGTGGTTTGCTTATGCCCCTCACTTATGACTCAACATAGATGCAAACTCAGAGCAGAGTGGAACAGGTTGGGCGTTCGGACTTGTAGACAGGCAATTATCACCTCCCTGTGCCCAGAAAACATAGCTCTGAACATTGCCTTTACAACATATATTCGGGATGCACACTGCATCTTTACTGCAAAGGCGGAAGGAGCAGTAACCACCCAGTTTGTCCCGCCCAGAAGCCCAACCTAAGCTGCATCTTAGCACTTAGTTTTAGGACAAAGGGAATAATAAAAATGATGAGTTTTAGCTGTCGAATGTCAGTACATCAAATTCTTCTGCTCTTTCACTAAGTGTTATCGCTGTCTATCACACAATTGTTTTAATTTTTAAGGTGCTATTCGAGTAACAGGTGTTGATCAATTTTTACTGTTCAATTGTGGTGAAATATGTTTTGAAATTTTTTAATTACAATGTACCAATTTGTGGATTGAATTTGTAATGCTTTTAAGGATATTTTTCTTTTATCCAAATAAAGATTTTTACTCTTTGATGACGGTTAATAGCTCACTGTTCAATGTTAGGATTTTAACTTATAAACTGCAAGTAACAAAAGAATCTCTCAGACAAAAGCAGTAACCCACTGACCTATTTACATTATATGCACTTTGTTATTTGCATGGTACACGTTCTTTGCAGCAGGCATATTAACCCACTGCACTGCCTTACTATAAGTCAAAACGTCCACTGACAAACCTCTGGTCTCTCTCTAGGAAGAACATTAATCACTGGAGTTATCTTGACATTTTTATTGTTGCCAGAAAATTGCTGGAGGACAGGAAAGCGATAGCGGGTGCTTTTAAAACTATAATATACTTACAATCACGATGCCCCAACCCAAAGTCATTGCCCTGTGTGGTCACACTGGTCGCACTGCCCTAGTGCAGGCCCTGGGTATGAGGGGAATATTTTAAATCACCTGATTTAGCTGCCCTGGTGTAATTTTACCCACATGCTTCGTTAGAGTCTTTTGGGCTCTTGCTCCACCTTTGCTTAACAGCTGAGAGGAGATTTTGGGATTCGGAGGGTAGTTCCTACACTCCCACCTAATCCAATGGAGGTGAGATGCTTTCTGTCCACCTGCATTGCCCTTGTGTAGGGATGCATTTTGTACACCTCCATCTCACCCAAAGACAGATGAACCTTGTTAAACCCTTTAGTCCCCACCCCCTTTGCCCATAGATGGAGTGTGCTTATAGTCCCCTCTTGATCAAGGGCAGGGAGTTTATGATACACCCTTACCTTGCTTTGGGTTGGGGGAATAAAACACCCACCTGCATTGGTGAGGAAACAATCACCCCACCTGCATTGCACAAGTGCAGGAGGGTCTTTAGTTATACCTCCATCTTGGCAGCCGGGTGATTCTTAGCTACTACCTCCTCTGCATTGCTCAAAGATAAGGTGGATTGTCACAACAAAAAAGAAAGTCCAGGACATGTTTCTGATGTTCTAGTGCTTTCTTCACAATTGAGCAAGGTACAGGGCATAAGGCAAATAATGCCTTCCCTCATCACTGCGCAACCCAAGAGAATTGACAAAGGACCATAGCTCTCATACATTTTTTCCCCTTTTCTACAGAAATATGACACTTTTGTAAAAAGATATGAACTTTCAAAGCTTAATAAACAATACAACATACGAACGTAGTCTGACAGCTTCTAACACTTCCCTACCACTGGGAGGACATTTTTCAGGCAGCCAGTACAATGTTTTGACAACCTTAGTTTAACATGAGGAAGTGGATTCCCCATTATGGGGAAAAATTGGGAGGCAAGAGGGGGTATCAGAATGGGTGCTATGGCAGACATTGAGAATGCTTAGGTCCACGTGGACCTGCAAGAGGTGACAGCTAACTTGGTTAGTAGTTGAATGGTCAGTTGTCCTAGGCCTCTTCTACAACCTCAAAAACGAACCTCAAAGGAGGCTCAAGAAAGGTAGCTTGCCACACGCATCATACATATGAAAGAAAATATCCTGGGAGGACTCAGTGAATCCTCAATTATGCCCCTTAAATCCAATATGTCTGCTGGAGCTCAGCTGGTAGCGAACACGAAGAAATTATATAAATATAACCCCAATCTTAAATCAGTTCCATTGACTGACCTTTGAAAATCATATCACCTTTTAGACTGCTGCCAGAATGCACAAGGCATTAAAGTCAGGGCTAGCAAAATGCCAGAAAGAAAAACTTCATACGGCTGGAGGTCAAAAACTAACCAGAGGGAAATTGAGTGACACTAGAGATTTCAAAGTCGAACAAAACTGTCTAATCATCCTAAGACTCTAAAACCACGTTTCTGAAAGTACAACCATTATCTCTAACCTTCCTACCTTCACAAAACATGTCAAAGCACATCATTTAAGAAACTAGTATAGTGTCCTTCAGTTCAGACTAAGCAGTTGCTGACATACTGCACATAATTACTTGGTTATTAGCTGCTTATTTGATATTAGATTGTAGCCTTGACCCATTTCACCTGTAGCTAGAACCACTCTCAATATATGCCATAAGTAATACATCCCGCCACTTAATGCTATTCGATTGTAGTGACCTCATTAGGACGTGGAAACAGGAAACAGAGAGTAGTTGTAGGCAGGAACAAGTATTTAATCAAGAGAGAGAAGGAATGCATGCAGCTCCAGTAAAGGTACATCAAGAATACACAAGATCCACCAGTTACTGTTGCCCAGCATCCAAACATTCCAATTACATATATAACATTTCAATTAAAGGAACATACCATCACTACACATCCTCCTTCTTAATAAAAGAACATAAAGAACATAAAAATAATTAATAAACTATAAAGAATTCATAACACTCTGAACCCAATTTACACACTAAAATTAATTTTAGTAAATTCCGCATCTTCCTAAGTGAACAGAACAGAACATGTGAGAACAGAACATGTGAACTCACCCCCAACCATCCCCCCTTTCCAAATTCCGAACACAATTAACTTGAAGATGACTAACACCAGACTTAGAAAGAGATGAATCATCTTCATCCTGAACATAAGTAACTTTTTTTTTTAGAAAACTTCTTATTTTTCCGGCACAAACCCTTGAGAAATGACCCACAAATCCGCACTCTATACACTTTTGCATGCTTAGCAGAGCACCTCTCAAGAGTAGCGGAATGTGAATAACTCCCACACCTAAAACACACCACATCACTAAATTTCTTTCTTGCATTACCCTCACTAAATTTCTTTCTTTCACTACCCTCCCACACCTTCCTATCGCAAAAATCACCATTTCCTCCCTCCAACTTATCTTTATGCCCTGCTTTCTTCTCAACTACCTTGGCAACTAATTCCTTCTCCATCTTGTTATCCTGCGACAAAGTTACTTTTGCACATCGGTCAGACTCAAATCAATCACTCGACTAACCACTACGTGAAAGAAAAGTTAGTGAATAAAACCACTTCGTGAATGATGAACCAGCAAATATAACTACTTCGTGAATGAAACGTCAGTAAATAAACTACTCCTTCTTGAAATTAAAACACCTCATGCAATTAAGACACTCAAATAACCACAACGTGACATTCAAATATTCACCACGTGAATGATGAATTAGTAAATAAACTAACACCTCAAGAACTTCATAAACTAACACCTCAAGAACTTCCTAAACCTCACGAAACCTCTGCTGCACGTATACCCCCTCCCTGTAACACCTCATGAGCTTCATGAAATTTCCTTTGCTAGGATGTCTCTTGTAAAATTAAAGAAAAAGAAAATACAACCACAAAGATGAGCAATTGGTACCCCCCTGTTACTCTGTTAAAATTGCCAAGTTAATAAAGAAATAATAAAAACACATTTCCTTGGACATTAACTTTCAGCATACCAGCACATCAGTACTACCAGAAAAAATTGTAACTTGAATGCTGTGCGCACCAGCGGTGAGCACTTTCCAAGAGAATCCTTCCTTTTCTTCCAGTAATGTTCCCCACATCCAACTGCTGTATTAAAAGTACCTTAAACTGAGACTGTTCTCCTGAGTATTAATGTAATAGAAAATTGAATTTCTCAAATGTACCACAGTGAGAGAGAGATGTCTTGCGCTCTTGCCAAAACCAAGAAGAAATGGTCCAAAAACACTCGAAATGGGCTCTATCCCGCGAAACACGATCTTCGTGAAGGGTTGCTATGGAAACCCGATACAGCTTCTGCAAAGATGGCCGCCGCCGTCAAAACTGATGATGTCAGACGTGCGCGATAACGTCATACGCCATGCGTGAAGACGTTGCCACGGAGATCCGATACAACAACCTTCAAAGATGGCCGCCGCCGTCAAAACTGCGCGATTACGTCACCCTCTAAGCGTGAAGACGTCTTCTTCCGCAAAACTTCTGACAATCCAAACAGCAGAAGACGTTCCGATGCTCCAAAAGGCGTTCCGAAGTAGAATCCCGGTGCTGCGTGGCTCGAGGATGTCAATGATGCCCAAGATTTCAAAGGTAAACACCTTTTGCCGAAGTGATTTAATTTGAAAATCCAGCAATCCTGGCGAAGTCCAAACACTCACTTGCTTCAGGTGCTCCCTCAGGGTAACTCGTGACTTTTCATGCTTCAGTTACCCAAAGACTTCTTTCCTGTAGAAGCGAAAAGCGAGCAGCGCAAAAGCTCCCAAGCAGCGCAAAAGCTCTCCAAATCATGTAGTCCGTCTTGTTAGTCTTCTTTTAAATCGAATTTCCACAATATGATATGATCCAAATATTCCAATTACATATATAACATTCCAATTAAAGGAACATGCCATCACTACAACGATGTTTATGAGCACCTGTATTGTATGACTTTCAAAATAATGCTCCCTCTCCATCGTAAGTGATAGAGACATATAAAATAAAATGAAATTCCTTGAAATAAAATAAATTAAAGAGGAGAGAAGTTAAGGCTGACAGGGTGTGAATAGTGACTTCATCGCAAAATCAAAATACCAAATTTAAGGTACCACCTGAACATTATCTCTCGCCTCCTATTAACTTGGTATTAACTAACAAATGTATCGCAAAAATGTAGTTCAGATATGAATTTCATATGCTTCTGATATTGTCGTTATTTTGATCCCGGTCATTCATTTTTGTTCGGTGTTAAACAATAGCCTTACAAACGCATATATATTTTGTTTTGTTTATTTAATCATTTATTTATTTGAAGGGTGATTCACACAACTTTTTTACTACGTCAGTGGGCTTGTAAATACATCAGTTTAGAGGACGGAATTGTGGGTAGTGGTAATCAAATTGTATAGAGGAAATGAGCCCCCCCTTATATTCTTCTGGTGCTAACCTAACTGTAATGGTTTATCAACAAAAGATAACTTGAACCCTTTGATTTGTAGCAGTTTACTAAAACATTAGATTTAGGTTCTGCTCTCAGATGTGTGGTATATATTACATCTGTTTCCCTTGCCGTGCCTAGCCTTACCTCCCCTTCCCTATTTTTCCTCCCCTGTTTCCCTAGGACATTGGTTGTGTTG
Source organism: Lissotriton vulgaris (assembly GCF_964263255.1). Lineage (NCBI taxonomy): Eukaryota > Metazoa > Chordata > Amphibia > Caudata > Salamandridae > Lissotriton > Lissotriton vulgaris. Next base: position 811,909,501 of record NC_141699.1, read on the forward strand.
TGATACATTCAGAGTTTAATATTTAGCTGTGTGAGGGTGAGGACGAGCAGTTGGGATGAGGCTCTCATTATGATAGGACATGTCTTTTTTCATTAAATATATATATATAATTTTCTTATCTCTGATTTGTCTTAATTACGACACTAAGGCTAGAAATGTAAGTATTTCAGAGCCTCGGGTCGTCGACTCCCAAGTGTCTACCTTAATGCATGTGACATTTGAAAGCATATTCATGCATCAGAAGTAAGGTGGTTGAATGTAGGTCCATGGTGTGTATTTAGTTGGCTGCCTCTTTCAGCAGATATTAAGGGCCTTTGCAACAAATAGCCTATGGATACAGCACGGTGTTTTGAGACCATCCCCCGAGTCCACTGGTATCAAGTAGAATGTGTTTATAGGTGGTACTGTTAGACTTGGTATACTTGTTGTGAATTCCTCTGACGTTTTGCCTCTACTACCTGTATTTTCTTACTGTGTACTGGATTTCATTTTTGCTGGCTTAGATGCTTTGGACACTTTGCCACTGTTGATCAGTGTCAAAGTGCAAGGGCTCCCTATATAAACTGTGATTATGATTGGTTATCCATGATTGCCATATTTGATATGCTAGTTTGTCCCTAGTAACACACACTGTCTGTGTCCAGGGCATGCAAATTAATTGCTACTAGTGGGCTTGTAGTACAGATTGTTCTACCCACCGTGTAAATATGTCTCAGTCCTGCCATTCTAGTGTCTGGGCGTGCAGTCTTTGATGGCCATTTTGACCTGGCAAGTGCGATGTAAGGCACCCCAAAGGTAGGCCCAGGGTAACCCCCTGGGCAGAGTGCAGTGTATGTGAAAGGTAGGACATGTCCTGGTGTGTTTTACATGTCTTAATAATGAAGTTCTGTGTATTTCGTTTTTCACTGTTGAAAGGCTGGCTGTCCCAAAGGCTGTCATTGGACCCACACTGTAACATTGTATATGTTTAACTTCTAATTGGGAACAGCTACACTTTTGAAGTTTAGGCTCCATGAACTCAGAATTTAATAACACATCTTTTAGTAAAGGTATTTTTTAAATTGTGTGTTTGAAAATGCCACTTCTAGAAAGGAGACAAGGGTAACACTACTCAGAATGAACCAGGGCATATATTGTATTATTAAAAACAGTGGATCATGTAGACAATGTACAGTTAAATGATATGGAACTAAAGATCACAAATTTGATCCAGCAAATAGGATGTCAAAAGGAGAAATTGTTACCCAAAAGCAATAAACAGTCCAATTCATATTTTATATAAGTGATAGCTGTATTGGAAAATAGTTAGTGCTCAGTGTCCCATGTGAAACAGAACCAAAAAGGAATTGTGACATAATACTGTATACATAGTGTTAGACTTTGCATCTTATGGCATGTTTCCCCAGAGTTTTTGCTTTCTGACCTCCCGGTTTTGACTCTGATTGTGCTGGCTTATTGTTTCTGCGCACATTACCATTAATACTCACTTTACCTTTGCAGAGTTATTAATATATATAGGCAGGGTTATTAATATATAGGCCCCCTGGACCCATGTGCGGGTTTAAAATCTCTCTTCTGGAGACTGTAGATGCGTTCACTGTGGGGTCAGCTAATTTTAGTATTTTGGGCAATCTTAATCTTCACTTTGAGTTGGAACACGATCTGACGATTCGTACCCTGATTGCTGATCTAGCCGCCTTTCAGCTCCTTCAAATAGTGAAAGGCCACACCCATAATGGAGGCCATGTGTTAGATCCAATTTTTACGAATATCGAGGTGTCTAGTACCACCATCCCTACACCGATAGCCTGGTCAGACCATTTTTTAGTGGAGTTGACTTTTTGCATCCCTACCTCTATCATTTGTAAAACTCAAAGAGCCATGCGCAAAAGATCTTGGCGCAAGCTCTGATTAGGGGATTTACATGCACTTTTGGGATCTTATCCATTGGGTCCTTTTACTGACATTGAGACAGGTTATGACTCCTTTTGCACATGGCTAACCCGGGCACTAGATAGACTCATACCAGCCACATGGGTTAAAGGAGCACGCAGGTCACCAACCCTTCGTACAATGATTCCTTGGCGAGCTTAAAGAAGATCTGTAAAAGATACCAACGTGAGTGGAGGAAAGATTATTCCTCTGAGAAAAAGACCTGCTATTTAAAAGCGCTTAAGATGTATCATAAAGCCATTTGTAGGACTCGGGCTGAGTACTATGCCTCCGAAATAAAAATCAGCTCTAATCCTGCTAAAGTTATCTTTAAGATTCTTAAAGAACTCAGCACAAAAAAACTCTGCTAATAATATCCCTAGTTCAGCGGCCCAGTACGAAGAGCTGGCCTCCTTTTTCGTGGAGAAGATCTAGGGCATTTATCAAGCCTTCACCCCTGTGAAAGTGCTTCGTTCCATCTCTATCACAAGACCTAGTCCTGTCTCTAAATTGTCGGTTATTCCCGAAATCTCTGAGGAGGAGTTCGACAAGTTAACTAGGTATATTAAATCTGGCTCTCCGGCAGATCCTCTTAAGCCTGCCCAATTCAGAGACTCTTCTTTGTACTGTCTGGCCCCGCTACATAGTCTTATTAATGCTTCTTTTTCAGCTGCTACCGTTCCAGCTAAGTGGAAGCAGGCATGGGTTTCCCCCATACTCAAAAAAGCCACCTTAGACCCTTTGAAGCCCGAAAATTTCAGGACCTTTTCCCTGCTACCCTGGGCTGCAAAAATTGCTGAGTCTCATGTAAATTCAATTCTTACCAACGTTTTAAATGCCAATGACACGCTGAATGAAACTCAGCATGGGTTTTGCGCCGGTCATAGCACAGGGACGGAGCTCCTGGCTATGACGAAGCACCTTTGTTCCACTCTTGATCATGGTCAAAGGGCGGCACTGATCCTATTGGATCTTAGTGCTGCCTATGACACTTTCTCCCACCAGATCCTGCTCCACCGGCTTGAAGAGACAGGGATCACGGATATGGCTCTTGCCTGGTTTAGGTCTTTCCTGACCGATAGATCATTTCGTGTTTCCACCCCTCCCTTCCTTTCCAAGGCGTATTCCATTGAGCAGGGTGTTCCTCAGGGCTCGGCTTTGAGCCCCACCCTGTTCAATCTTTATGTTCAGCCACTGGTTGCGGTCGCCAAAGTGTGGGACCTTAACATCGTGTCGCACGCCGACGATACGCAGCTAGTGGTCGCCCTTATGGAAGGCACCACCATGGATCACTTTAGGTTCAAAGCAGGTCTGGCAGCTGTAGCAGAGTGGATGACAGTTAACTGTCTACAACGAAATGCCGCTAAGACAGAGGTGTTATTGGTCGGACGAAATACCGATTTATGGGGGGTCCATTGGTGGCCATCTATTTTTGGGGAAAGTTCCTACACCGAAGACAGAAGTGGAAAATCTGGGAGTCTGGTTAGACTCAGATCTAAGCTTCTGTACCCAAACGAAAAGGGTTGCCACCGCATGTTTCGGCATACTACGCAGCTTGAAACCGGTCTTGACATTTTTTGATCCTGCTACCAGGCAGTTGATTGTCCAGTCTACGATGCTGTCCAGATTGGACTATGCACGTTCACTGCTTCTAGGTGCTAATAAGGCGGAAATTGCCCGATTGCAACGCATTCAAAATGCGGCTGCTATGACCTTAGTAGGCCTACCACGTTTTAGCCCTACCTCTGCTACTATCCAGAAACTTCACTGGCTTCCAATAGCTCAGCGGATACAGCTTAAGACCTTATGTATCTCATTTAAAATCTTAAGACTGTCTAGCCCCATAATGCTGAGGCCATTGCTGAACATATATGTGCCCACGCGGGCTCTACGCTCGGCTGGTCAGAACCTGGTTGAGGTACCCCGGTTCAATCAAAGCAGAGCGGGCGGACGCTCCTTCCGCTTCCTAGCAGCAAAATTATGGAACACTCTACCAGTCCATATCCGGGAAATGGAGGAGCTGTTCCAATTTAAGAAAGCCATCAAAACACACTTATTTCCTTTGAAATGATATTTTTCTGTTTGTCTATCTCCCTGAATTCAGTTTTGTTTCTTCTACAGGATTTGCGCCGGGACGCCCCTTCGCTGGGGCAGCTGAGCGCTTTACAAGACAATATAACATAACATAACTTTTCTCACTGCTGATCAGTGGTAAAGTGCAAGTGCTCCTGTGGTACAATGTGTAATGGTTTGGTGTTTCCATGATTGCCATATTTGATTTATGTGTCAGTCCCTAGTAAAGTGTACTGCGTGTGCCAGGGCCTGTAGATCAAATGCTGTTGGTGGGCTGCAGCACTGGATTGTGCCACCCACCCAAACAGCCCGTAAATGTGACTCTGGCCTGCCTGAGGTACTGGGTTTTTCGGAACCGATATTATTACAATAACCCAGCGGTGTCAGGGCAACACCCAAAGACCCCGGATTCCCCTGTCTTGGCAAACAGAGACACGGGATACCTCTCGATGACGTCAAAGACCAAAGTTTATTGGTTGCAACCAGGGACAGAGGTCTACAAAGTACACACGGGTAGTTTGACACAGACTGCACCACCTCAATGAACGAAACTCGGTCTTTTATGCCGAAAATTACGCCTCTGGCAACATACAATTTACATTTGGTATATACAAACTAATCAATGAGCAAGTAGCATTTCAAAAAGTAACGAATGGCGACAGTCAAAGGTAATCCCACTTTCCGTTGTCCAGCCCACCAAAACGATCGCACACATGCTTGGTTTCCTGTTCGATCAGGCCGGACAAACCCACCATAAAACCTTCAACCCAGATCGATGAACATGTCGTAAAGGAAAGGCAGAAACAGATGGAAAGGAGATAGAGGAGTGGGAACGGTGTGCCATAAAGTCAGGGCACGTCCTGCTCTTTGATCTTTATCAGGCCAGCTGCTGAACAAGGAACTGGCTCAGCGGGATTCGCCCCAGGCGAGGAGTCAGTTCGGCCAGGTCAACCAGAAGTCAACTAAGGCGTACGTGTCAAGGACTCGTTCGGCCACAATCATCGTGCCTATGTTAGGGCAACCACACAAGATGGCTGCCACATACAAAATGGAACCCGAGGGTTAAAATTAAATCCTCAAATGCAGAGTGTTCTCCTATACCGATTCATACGAAAACACTCAGACACGTAACACTCGCCATTTGCGGTCCGTAGAGACCAAAATCGCCCATTTCCGACGATCTGTATAAATTGGGTTTCGGAACTATCGAACCCAATTCAGGACCACGGAACCACAGACCCTCCTTTTGCCCTATCATAGGCAATAAACCCAGACCCATTTTAATCTGAATCCGGATCTATATTGATCAGGTCATCGATATGCTGCTGTAGCATCATCTTATTACTATGCATTTCTCTCCGGACAGGTTTCCATTCGCACAAAGTAGCACAAAGGCCACAAATAGCCGGAGCACACTGTACACAGAGACAAAACATAAACATAATCACTAAGATCATCCCAATGACCATCAAAATCTTCCAACCCCAAGTGGATATCAATCCCCATAACCATCCCATCAAAGACCAATCCCCTTTGTCCAGATGGACAGAATCGGAGATTTTGTGCAATTTGGAAATGGCCTGGAGGACTGACCGAGCATTGTCTGGAATAAAAACACAACAGCTCGATTGAATAAGTCTACAAACTCCACCTCGATCTGCTAGAATAACGTCTAGGGCAACTCTATTCTGAAGTATCATAAGTCTATCCGACTGGAGCTCAGCAGTCAGGTTACCAAGGGCACCAGCAGTTTCCACTATGGTGGACTCAACCACTCTCGTAAGTTGACGAATATTCCTACTGTTAGCCATAGGTCCCCAGAACGGCAGAAAACCCTTGAAAAAATCACCCAATTCTTGACCTGCAGTGTCTTCTTGGCTAAAGACACCTCTAGCATTTCTCGTCTTGTGGTAATCTGCCGCAGCTGTAAAAGTGGGGGGTAACAGAAAGGAAACAAAACATGTGCCCGAAAAGTCGGCTGGCAACCACATATAAGCTTTGTCATAGCAAACAAAGTAGGTATCCTTAGCAGCTAAGAACGCTGGGGAAGACTGAGACGGAAACACATAAGTCTCAGCGCAAACGCTCTTCCCTAACTGAGCCTTCGGATTCTTACCGTTGCCCTGCAGACAATAGTAGCCCTTATGGGGCACTATCCAGATCGGTAGAGGACTTTTCGCTTGCTGGTTAATACTCAGACTAACTCCATATCCAGTTACGTTCCAACCACTATATGGTTGCCTCTCATCTTTTGGAATAGTCTCTACTGCATTAGTCCCTTTAATCATGTCGACTATGCCTCTAGCTATAGGACTATTCTTCGGATTATCTCTCGGTGAACGTAAGGGGTCAACACTGTGGGCATATATGAACATGGTTCTGTAAGCTCGGATCGAACCATTCAAACTAAAGGGCAAGACCAAGTAAGGAATACCTTTATCGGTTGTATGAGGCATCAAACCACAAATCCAGCAGTTCGTTGTATTAATCACTAACTGATGCTGGTGCAAAAGCTGTATGAAGGAATTATTAGAGAATTCCTTACGTCTGACTACCTCATATTCAGGCAAAGGGTGGAAAGAATGAGAGGAGATAGTAGGTGAAGGTGTAGATTGCACAGTGGAATCAGGCGTCATTTTAAAAACAAATGCTACATAGCCAATTATGAAAATTACGAGGCTCAATAGTAAAAGTATGCAGGGTATCAAAAAGCATTTCTTCGACATTATTTTGCATATACGTTTTCTAATAGTCAGTGTCTGAACAGGTCTCTCCAACTCAAAGAAATCCATCCTAAACTAAGGGTGCTGCCTGCGGTGGTTGGTGGATTCTGCTTGAGAGTGCCTCTGCCGAATCCAGGAAGGCTGCCTTGGACCAACAGAACCCTAGACCTAGTGTCTCGGGCTTACACTCCCAAGACTGGTAGCAACCGCGACCCTAGCAGCAAGAACCGGATGGCAGTTCAGAAAAACAAAAATAAGTAGATCCTTGGTGGAGAGTTAACCTGCAAACAGTAAAAAAAATCAACTTTATTAATTTTTATTTGTCCTTAATTCTCGATCGCAAATTGTATCTGTTTCTTCCAGGTAACTCTTGATCAGCAAACAAAAGATGAGGCTCGGTAGTGTCCAATCGGTCTGCAGAAGGTACTGATGCTTGCAAAAGTCGATCACTCTCCTGTTCTGAGTTAGTTCCAATCAAGCGAGCATCACTGAACGTTACAAACTTCGGGATTGTCTCGGTCTCACAATCTGCAAGACCATCCTGAACCCACTTATCGTACGGCAAAGGTAAGGGTGCTTTCTTCGTGTAGGAGCCGTGTATCCAGTGGCGTTTCCCACGTACTCGCACCGCAGATCTCGTCAACAAAAGGACCTGAAAGGGTCCAGTCCAGCGGGGCTGATTGTTCTTCGTACGCTGGAAATTTCTGATAAAGACCCAGTTGCCAGGTTCGATCGCGTGACCTGGATCTTCTGTAGCTTGTGGAAGAGTATCATGCACCTGTTGGCGTAAAATACTCATTTTAGTTGTTAATTCACGCAAGTAATCAAGCAAAACAGGGTATTCGAGGTCACTAAACCTCGTCGGTCTTGGTACGCCCCAAATATTCACCGGGCGACCAAACACAACCTCATACGGACTCAAACCCATTCGTGAGTGCACAGTCATTCGGGTGGACAAAAGTGCTAATGGCAAAGCATCTGGCCATTGTAAACCAGTGCTCTCTTGAATTTTGGCCAACTTAAGCTTCAGAGTGCCATTATAGCACTCAACTAAACCAGCTGATTGGGGATGATTTGCAGCGTGGAATTTCTGCTTAATTCCAAGACCATCACACACTCTCTTCATCACCTGACCCACAAACTCACTTCCGTTATCACTCCAAATGATACTCGGCAAACCGAACCTCGGAAAAAACTCTTTTATCAAAGCTTTTGCTGTGGACAAAGCAGTGTTGTCCTTAAGGGGGTAAGCTTCTTCCCATCTAGAAAAAGAGCAAACAACCACTAACACATACTTTAAGTTGTTGCATCTTTCCATATGGATAAAATCTAGCTGCAAAGCCTCGAACGGATACGTAGGAGGAGCAAAATGACCAGCTGGTGTTGGAGTTCCCTTGCCAGGATTATGCATCAAACACACCATACAATTCTTGACCAAATTCTCTGCACATCTGGGTATTCCCACATTCTGCCAAACCGGAGCCAACAACTTGCAAATCCCTTTCATTCACACTAATGTGTGCCAATCCATGCGCCATTGTAACAACTGGAAGCACATACGCGTTTGGCAGCAACCATCTTTGATGCTCGGACAAATCAGTCCAACAACCATTCGAATCCAACCTACCCTTACTCTCTCTCCATCCATCCAACTCTTTCTCTGTGGCCTCACTCTGAATAACTTTCACGCTCTCAGTAGTGTATTCGCACATACTCTTCTCTGGAACCCATCTCGCTGGACCCACAACATACATCCGACTCGTCCCATTCCTAGCAGTTTCTTTCGCAACTTCATCCGCAAACGCATTACCACGACCAACATCATCCGTAATCTTTCTATGGGCACTGCATTTCACGATCGCTATTTGCAAAGGTAGCGTAAGAGATTCAAGAAGTTCATTCACCAGCTACCCATGCTGGATCTTCGTCCCATGCGATGTCAAAAATCCACGTTCACGCCACAATCGTCCAAAGCTATGAGCCACTCCAAATGCATACTGACTATCAGTATACACATTCACTCGTTTCCCTTTCACCAACACACATGCTCTCGTAAGTGCAATTAATTCAGCCGCTTGCGCGGAATTGTGTGGGATACGTGCAGCTTCGACAACTGTATGTAAAGTCGTCACAGCATATGCTGCAGTGGTATCGCCATTCGGTAATTTAAAACACGAACCGTCAACCCACAAAACATCATTGCAGTCAGGAAGAGGAGTATCCCTCAAATCTATCCTTCCTTTCGTCTCTTCTTCTGTTCTCAAGAAACAATCGTGTTGCTCTTCGTTATCATCGTCTGTCTCAAGCGAGGTCGGCAACAACGTAGCCGGATTTAGAGTATTGCACCTCTTGATGTGCACATGGCTTGCTAACAATGTAAGCTCATACCATGACAATCGAGCACTAGTCAAGTGCTGTGTCTTCGTACGATTCAACAAGGTATCCACTGCATGTGGAACCATAACCACTAACGTATTGTCCATAACTAAACCAGCAGACTGTCGAATTGAAACAGCCGCTGCTGCAGTTGCTCTCAAGCAACTCGGCAACGCTCTAGCTACAGGATCTAATGTTGACAAAAAGTACGCACATGGGCGTTGCTTCCCGCCAAATTGTTGAGTCAGAACCGATAATGTACATCCCTCTCTCTCGTGGACATACAATGTGAAAGGCTTGCTGTAGTCGGGAGTACCCAACACAGGAGCCGAACACAATGCATTGCGTAATTCGGAGAAACTCTTTTGGCATTCCTCAGTCCAAGGAATCGGATTTGGAGTATCCTTAACCATAAGAGCTATCAAAGGTTTTGCTAGAAGGGAAAAATTTTGGATCCACTGTCTACAATATGACGTAATACCCAAAAACGCACGTACTTCTCTCTGTGTCGTAGGGACACTCATTCTCGCAATAGTCTGGATTCTTTCTGGAGTCAGTTTCCTTCCCTCCTTCGATAAGAGGTGACCTAGGTGGGTAACTTCTTGGCGACAGAATAGCAATTTCGAGAGAGAAACTTTATGATGGCATTCAGACAAATGAGACAACAAGGACACAGTGGCATCCTTACATATGTCTTCAGTATCGGCAGCGACCAACAAATCGTCAACATACTGGATAAGAGCTGCACCTTCGGGAAAGGTCAGCAAATCAAGTTGCGTCTTCAAAGCTTGACTGTAAATTGATGGACTCTCACAATAACCTTGAGGAGCGCGTTTAAAGCGGAAACTTCGTCCTCCTGAAGAGAATCCAAAGATATCTCTACTCTCTACGGCAATCGGGATGCTGAAGAAAGCATTCTTCAAATCAATCACCGAAAACCAAGTGGCAGAAGCTGGAATCAAAGTCAGTAATGCAGTAATGTCAGGTACAACAGGGAATTGCGGAACAACAATTTTGTTCACTTCACGAAGATCGATAACAAACCTATATACAGGAGGCTGTGAAGAATCAGTTCTCTTCAAGACAGGCAAAACTGGACTCTTACACACATTACCTCGAGTCTCTTCAATAACGCTCTTGTCAATCAGATCATAAATGATCGCCAAAAGCACTCGTTCACCATCACTTGAAATACGATATTGCAGAATGCGTGGTAACTGAGCATTCGCTTTCAACGTCACAACATATGGGGGAATGTCTAACAGGCCCACATCATTTGGACCCGTAGCCCATAACGAATCTGGTAACGAAGACAATTCAGGTGGAAGACAATCTTTCGAAACATATATTGGAGAAATCACATTCTCACCCAAAGTAAGATGTACTCCTGACGGAGAACAGTACAAAGTCGCATACAATCTCTTCAACAAGTCAAGACCTAGTAAGTTCTCATTACAACCTGTAGTCAAAAGAAGGGGTGCTTCAAACCTACGAGGACCAACAGAAAGAGGCAATGGAACGGAAATCGGATTCATAACGGGGGCGCCAGAAAAACCTATAGAAACATTATTAAAGCCAGACAAAGGCGTGCCAGGGAGTTTAGAATGCATAATAGAACTCTTCGTAGCACCAGTGACTAGCAGAAAAGGCTCTGACACACCTGATGCAATTACTTCCACGTAAGGTCCACTCTGATCTAGCGGAAATGAAAAAACTCCCTCTCTTTGTCTATGGCTGTCCTAATAATCATTACCTTGCTCTCCATCGCCTTCAGCATAGTAATCATCTACATAGTACTGTGTAGACCTACCGGAAGAATTCTGCTGTTGATCGAAACTGTTCATTGAATTCTGCGGAGGCAAAGGACGTGCGTTTTGTCCGCGACCTCTACCTCTAGGCGCTTGTTGAGCCCCTCTACCACTAACACCAGGAGCACTATTTGCACGTTGCAACAGAACAGGACAACTGTTCTTATAATGGCCCTCTTCTCTACAATATGCACACTGATTAGGTCCATACTGAATAAGCTGTTGTTGAGGAGTCTCGTCTCTTTGCGAGTTCCTCGAATACTGTTGTGGCTGCTGATAATCGCGCTGACTATTAACCTGAGGTGGATAAGCTTGTTGTAGAAGAACTTTAGTCTTCAATTCCTTAGTCTTCTTTTCCGCTCTCTCGAACTCATCTTTACGCCTATTCTCATAATACTAAGCCGTAGCAAGAATTTGCGCCTAAGTAGAAACAGGCCAAGCACTTTCAGAATCCTTCAACTTATTACACAACTCAGGAAGAAGATTGTGCACAAATTTATCAACGAATAATCTCTGGCCACCTTCGGTAGCCATATCCTGACCACTATGGTCAACAAAAGTTTCCTCGAAACGCGAGAAAAAGTCCGAAACAGACTCGTTTTTCTTCTGCTTACAAGCTGACAATTTATCCCAATTAACACGGACTTCAGGCATTAAAGTCTTCATGAAAGTGATAATTCTACCAGGAAGTTCAGTAATGACATCTTCAGGCTTAGCACCTCCAACTTGTCTATCATTTGCTGCAACAAGATTCACCCACGAATCGCCCAATTCATTATCATGATTTGTATGTCGGATGACATTCCAGATGGACTGTGGGACAACATTCCCAAACAACATATCTATGTCCGCCAAATTCATGACGCACAAACTCACAGTTCGCGTAAGTTCTTTATAATATCCTGCCGGATTCTTCCGCGGATCTGGCAAAGTCTGCTTAAGCGCTAGAACTTCTGCACGCTTCCATGGTACATGAACCCAAACACGCTGAAAATGTGCAAGAACAGGCGGTTGAGCAGTAGGATCAGCAGGTCTCCATACCGGAGGAACCTCTCGCATCGGATATTGACGCGCATGTCTCCTAACTGATGAATCTGGCTCAAACAGCCCTCTGTAGGAACATCGCTACGTAGTGACAATAACGTCGACACTGCTTTCTCAACATCGAGCAGACTCACAATCGTTCCTTTAGCAAACTCTGAACGTAATCAAGACAATTCTACAGGAACTCTACCCAATTCGTCCATCCATTGTTCATGGAGGAACGCACACATAAGCTCAAAAACATAACGCTGCTTTGGTGCTTCCCATTGTCGGAAAACATCCATAATACCTTCTAGATCATACTGGGACTTATACGTCACCCATCTTCGTACCATATGGTCTAAAACCACTCTCTCATCTGTATCGGGCAATTGACTACCCAACTGTCTACGCTCATTCACAGGAGACATACCCATTTGTCCCAACCAAGGAGATAGAAATTTAGAAAAGTCAGCGGTCATCCGCTGTCTAGGAGAAGGAGCAGTCGGAAGGACAAAAGGAGACGAAACAGTAGTAGTTGGAGGATCCATAGTCGGAACAGGTATAGGGGCAGTAGTAGCAGGAATAGGCAAAGTTGGCAACCCTTGAGAAGGCTGCGCATAAGGAACAACAGCCAACGAAGAAGATGGCTGCGGAGGAATAACAGGAGGCAAAGCAATAGGTGCTTGCGCAGCCACAACCAGTGGTGGTTGTGGTGCCGTAGCATTCTGCACATAAGGTGGTGGTGAATTTAGCAAATGCGACATCAAAGGGTCTTTCACAAGATCCTTCTCGTCTTTCTGCTCTTTAGCCGGCAAGACTGGGTAGCATCTGTCTACCGCTAACTTCCTCACTCTAAGCATCTGCTCACTTTCTTTCTCTTCTTCATTATCTCTGTATGCAACAGCTTGCACCATTGACATACCCTTTCTATTCTTCTTCGCTAACTTAATTTCTTTCTGTTTGGCTTCTTTGCGCCATATGCGGAAAGAGTCAAACATTGCCGGCCGGGCTTTCTTCTTGAACAACTTCACTTCAAGGTTATCTAAGACTTCTGTTTCAAAACTACCATAACGGGGACACTGTAGGACACCGTCATTCTTCGTATATCTTACCCTAACTTCATTGTAGCTGATAGGACCTACACCATGTTTCACATATAACTCATATGTAGGAGTTCCGATCGGAGGAACCGGACACGAATCCTCTAACCGGGAATCCCTCAAAGTACCACAACTAAACAAATTCCTAAGACTGCTAAAACCAGGCATCTTGCTCACTAGTCTAGCTTCAAACAACAAGGGCAATCTAAAGTCGATAAGCTCGTGAATACACGAATCCCTTGGCTTTGGGGCCTGCAGGTACCAAATCAAAGCTATCCACTAAAGGATACAAAACAAACTAAGGACTAGGAGACGCTCCTTTCATACTTAACTGAATTGTCGATGGCGTCACCAGAAGACCCGTCAATCGTCTCGCTCTACAATCGTCTAAGGCTCCAAAACAGGGCGACAGTCAGGGCAGCAGTCCTTCGTAGCCGTCGGGACGCGGGAAACCTCGCAGCAAAGACCTTCGGAACCACGTCGACATACAGGGGTCGCTGAAGTGGCTGGCCAACCTCTGGAATTTTCACACGAAGCTCCTCACGAACTGGCTTGGACCGGTACCGCTAAAGTCGCCCCACGTTGAGCGCCAATTGAGGTACTGGGTTTTTCGGAACCGATATTATTACAATAACCCAGCGGTGTCAGGGCAACACCCAAAGACCCCGGATTCCCCTGTCTTGGCAAACAGAGACACAGGATACTTCTCGATGACATCAAAGGCCAAAGTTTATTGGTTGCAACCAGGGACAGAGGCCTACGAAGTACACACGGGTAGTTCGACAGAGACTGCACCACCTCAATGAACGAAACTCGGTCTTTTATGCCGAAAATTACGCCTCTGGCAACATACAATTTACATTTGGTGTATACAAACTAACCAATGAGCAAGTAGCATTTCAAAAAGTAACGAATGGCGACAGTCAAAGTTAATCCCACTTTCCGTTGTCCAGCCCACCAAAACGATCGCACACAAGCTTGGTTTCCTGTTCGATCAGACCGGACAAACCCACCATAAAACCTTCAACCCAGATCGATGAACATGTCGTAAAGGAAAGGCAGAAACAGATGGAAAGGAGATAGAGGAGTGGGAATGGTGTGCCATAAAGTCAGGGCACGTCCTGCTCTTTGATCTTTATCAGGCCAGCTGATGAACAAGGAACTGGCTCAGCGGGATTCGCCCCAGGCCAGGAGTCAGTTCGGCCAGGTCAACCAGAAGTCAACTAAGGCGTACGTGTCAAGGACTCGTTTGGCCACAATCATCGGGCCTATGTTAGGGCAACCACACAAGATGGCTGCCACATACAAAATGGAATCCGAGGGTTAAAACTAAATCCTCAAATGCAGAGTGTTCTCCTATACCGATTCATACGAAAACACTCAGACACGTTACACTCATCATTTGCGGTCCGTAGAGACCAAAATCGTCCATTTCCGACGATCTGTATAAATCGGATTTCGGAACTATCGAACCCAATTCGGGACCACGGAACCACATGCCATTGCAGAGCCTGTGCGCACTCTGATACTGCCATGTCAACTTGGCAAGTGCACCCACTTGCCAGGCCCTAACCTTCCCTTTTCTTACATGTCAGCTACCCCTAAGGTAGGCCCAAGGTACCCCTGTGGGCAGGGTGCAGTGTATGTGAAAGGTAAGACATGCCCTGGTGTGTGTGGCATGTCCTGATAGTGAATGACTGCCAATTTCGTTTTTCACTATTGCATAGGACAGAGTGCGAAGTTTGTTTATAACATCCTATGAACATAACTGGCCCTGGGAACTAGGTAGGAAAATAAAGTATAGTATGCCTGAACTCAGAATCCAAAGATGCATCTTTTAGTGAAGGTGATTTTTACATTCTGTGTTTGAAAATAGCACTTATAGAAAGTAGGTATTTTCTCGTGTGCCTCTGTTGGAATGTGAATTGTCTGTCTGGATTTTGGATGACAGAAGGCTGGGGAGCAGGAGTGGCTCCAGATAGTCTAGGGGGTCAGGAAAGGACTGAATAGACCTGGGCTGCATTTGGGGAAGGGGGAGGACGTTTCCTCGCACCTCAAAGGGCCTGGCCTGCCTCTGACAATGCCGTCTCTAACTCCTGCCAGGAAGTCACATTAGAGAAGGCAGAACTGGTTTTGGCTGGGCACAGACACTCTCTGCCTAAGAGATCCAAGAATTTTGGGATATAAATATTGGGGCCTAGACTCCTGAACTTTAGAACTCTTTTGGATTAAGAAGACTGCCAAGAAGAAGAGCTTGAGAAGCTGTGAGGAGGGACTACCACTTTGCTGTGTGCGTTGCTGTGTTGGCCTGCAGTGGCTGCTTCTGTCTTGGGCAGTAAACGGACTGGACTGAACTTTCTGCAATCTACTTTTGTGAGTTTCTCCAAGGGCTTGAGGTAGAGCTTGCCCCCTGTTCAAGAAGTCTCAAGAACAGCAAAGACTTCAAGCTCTTCTGCCCTCAGCACTGGGGACTGTGTAGTTTGTGTTGCAACAAAGGAAAAAGCTACCCGAAGCTAACTACAATGCCGCTGCTGACTCCGTGTCCTGAAGGAGCTGCATAGGACACCGCTGCAATGCAGTAAAAAAAAAGCCTGTGACCCTAGTCTCACCGATGACACCTGCTGGCACCGCTACTGAGCGCTGCTCTCACCAAACCTGTGGGCACCACACTCCGCACCACCTCTCAACACGACAACGCCTTGGTATCCCCGATGACGCCACTCCACACCGAAATCTACACCACTGTTTGCACAGTGGTTTGAGGGCACCGCTCGTAAAGTTACACAACACACCACCCTCATCCCGCATTGCAGCCTTGGTCTACTGACACCGGCACCATCGACTCAAGTTCATCAGCTGATGACAGCGCTTCAGCCACAATGACATCGTGCACCGTGACCTGCCAGCACCACGACGAGTAGCTCCTTCACCTCGCACCACGACCCCAGCCTCACCGACGACGCCATCTGATGCCGCCACCGAGCCGCTGCTTGCACCGTGACCTGAGTGCACCGCACGCCTCATCAATGCACTTCTCACCGCAGGACCCGACGCCTGCCAATGCCAGCGCTCCTGACTTCAACAGAGGGGAGTTCGACCTGCAACACATGTGACTTCATGGGCCCGATGACTCCTGCACCAACCTCCGGAACTGAAGCTTGTGGACGACATGCTTTTGGAAGCTCAACGAGAGGTCACCGACACCCTGCATTTCTAAAAGGTACTGTTTGCAGGTCTTTCCGACACCGCAGCTGGCCCGCAACCCTGCGGTCTGACAGAAATATTTGGATTTGTTTGTTCACTACGCCGTGATAGCCCCGGACGGACCTATCAACATCAAGGAACTATTTTTCAAGCATATTTTGATACATGAAGATTTTTAAGTACTGTTTTGAAGATTTTCATCATTTGTGGTCATGTCTTAAGTATATAAACATATTGGATATTTTTCTAAACAGGTGTGATGTCCTTTTGTACTGCTTACACTGTATTACTGTTGGTTATGTGCAAATGCTTTACACACTGCCTCTAAGATAAGATAAGCCTGACTGCTCGTGCCAAGCTACCAAGGGGGCAAGCAGGGGTTATTTTAGGAGTGTAGCTCCCTCATCTTGACTAGAGTGGTGGTTTCTGCCCGTCTTTGGCACATGCCCTAGCCGATCAAAAATTCAATTTCTAACATTGGTTGTCAGCGGAGAGGATAGGACTTGCTCTTGCACTTGACTTACAGTGATTGGTGTGCACTACTACCATATCACAGACCATTACACATCACATAATTTTGTTTTTGGCCTATTTTTGACCTTGCCAGCTTGAACTTGCTCCTTTACCATGCCTGAATCAAGAGCATCATCAGTTGCATCCATGGAAATTGCCTTTGAGGAGGATAGGTTGGAATCTATAAAGCGATTTTCAAAAACCTAAAAGTCCAAGTCAGAGGCCTCAATAGGAAGGAGGAGCTACAAAAGGCACTGAGGGCCTGGGAGCAGCCAGATATGCCAGCGGGCAATCTGGTGTTCTCAGTGGAGAGGCGGAGGAGCCTATTCCTAGGGTGGATGTGCTTTTTGGAGCGGGGGATGCCTCCAGGCAAGGTAGCTGTGGTTTGTCCCCAGAGGAGCTGGAGGACAGATGGGACGCTAGGAGGCACACGATAGAGCTTGAGAGGCTCAAGATGGAGTCACAGAGGATGGTATTAGACCATGAGCATGGGCTCAAGGTGCTGGAATTGAAAAGCAAATCCAACACAGATGGAGGCAGCAACTCTTCAGTGCAGGCCGATAGGATTGTGCACATTCCCAAGAATGTAGGTAAAGAGTACCAGAAGTGGGTTGACATACATAGGTGATTTCAATGGTACAAGGCGGCTATTTATATGAATGGGGTCCCGGAAAGGAACTGGGGAGCAGGGTTGTGGCCTCTCTTATCAGAAGAAGCTTGGGATACCCTGATAGCTTTGGGTAAGGGGCAGAACCTCACCTATGCTGACACACTCTCCTCACCAGGTATGGATTCACTCCTGAGAAGTACAGGGATCAGTTTAGGTCCAGTAAAATGTCTGATGCCAACACTTGGCTGGAATATGTAGATTAGTTCTGCAGGTCATTGGATGGCTGGGTGAGGGGCAGTAAATAATATAACAGATTATCAGGGGCACTACAATTTAATTGCATGGGAGCACTTGTCTAGTCTATGTTTTGCAGATCTGCGCCAGCACCTAGGTGATAGTAAGCTGACTGACCCCAGGAAGCTTGCTATGGAGGCGGATCACTGGGTGAGTACCTAGGTCCACAAGAAAGCATTTGGGGGAGACTCAGCCAAAGGTGGGCAGGGTCCCCAGCAGAAAAGTGGGAGTGACAAGGGTAAGGCACAGGAGTTCTCTAAAGGACTCCAAACTCACACCCAGGGAAAAGGTTCCCATCCCTCCGGAGATAAGAAGCAAGGGGTCTCTTCAGGAAAGCCTTCTGAGACTGGCCCCGCAAGTGTTTTTCATGTGACCAGATGGGCCACATGAAGAGGGACCCCAGGTGCCCTAAGGGGGCACAGCCACCCACCGGTGGGCAGTCTAAGGTGTTGGCTAGTGTAGCACTTGGGGGGGAAGAATACCAACAGGAGGGTGGGGATCCCCAGACAAGACCCTCGTCTCACTAGGGGACAGTGAGATGGTCCTGGGAAACCAGGTGCCCCCTAACACAAAGAAATACAGCACCTTGGTGACCACCAATGGGAAAAGGGTAGAGGATCTCAGAGATACCGGAGCCAGTGTGACCTCAGTCCGGTGTTACCTGGTCTCTTCGAAGCAGGTAGTCCCAGGGGCATTCCACCAAGTAATTGCTGTAGACAATTCAGAGCACCAGTGTCTGGTGGCGCAGGTTCCCTTGGGGGGTGGGTCGTAGGTCCCTTGAGGGTAGTAGTGAGCCCTTCCATGAATGTGGATTGTCTTCTAGGTAATGACCTGGAGCAGTTCTTATGGAAGGATGTTGAGCTCAGGTCTCACTTGGAGATGCTTGGGTTGCCAGAGTGGGCATGTGTGTCCACTCACTCAATGGCGGCCAGAGAGGGTGATCGAAAGGACTTGGAGCCTGAAACAGTGGCCCAAGTCCCTGCCAAGAAAAAGGGCAAGGGGAGCGGGAAACTGGCCCCTGAAGTTCCCATGGACCGGGAGGATGCGGACCTTGAGGGGAACGCCCCGGTGCCTACAGGGGAGCAGGTAGCTGAACTGGGGGACATCTCTGAGCTGACCCATTGACAGCAAGAAGGGGGTCTCTCCAGCAAGGAACTCTGCAAGGAGCAGAAGGTTTGCCCTTCCTTGGAGGGTCTGTGGCGGCATGCTGCAGAGCAGGCAGCTGGTGATCAGTCCGGATCACATTGGATCTATGAGAGAATGGTCTCCTGTATAGCGAGCATAAGGTCGCTGAGCCTGGGTCAGCCTGTGTGCTCTTCGTACCCCAGCACTTCAGGACCTTCCTACTGGGTCTGGCTTATGACGTGTCTTTGGCAGGATATTTGGGGCAGGACAAGACCTTTGACAGGCGTGTCACCCACTTCTTCTGGCCCCAAATGCGACGGCAGTCAGATGGACATTGCAGGTCTTGTCAAACTTGCCAGGCAAGTGATAAGAGTGAGAGGAAGGTCAAAGCTCCTCTCCAACCTTTTCCAGTTGTTGGAATGCCCTTTGAAAGGGTAGGGATGGACATTGTGGGGCCACTGGATCCCAAGACAGCCATGGGCAAAAGATACATCCTGACCTTGGTGGACCATGCCACCCGGTACCCAGAGGCAATCCCTCTCAGGACAACGACGGCACCAGTGGTGGGCCAGGCATTAATGGGGATCTTTTCCCGAGTATGGTTCCAAGGAGAGGTGGTTTCTGACAGGGGGACCAATTTCATACCCAAGTATACGACATCCCTGTGGAAGGAGTGTGGTGTAACCTACAAGTTCACCACCCCTTACCACCCCCAAGGTAACGGTCTGGTGAAGAGATTCAACCAGACCTTGAAAGGCATGATTAAGGGTCTAACAGAGCCCATGAGGCATAAGTGGGACGTCCTCTTGCCGTGCCTTCTATTTGCATACAGGGAGGTACCACAAAAGTCTCTTGGGTTCAGTCCCTTTGAGCTTCTGTATGGTCACCCTTTGAAAGGACCTCTGAGTTTGGTGAAGGAAGGTTGGGAGGCAGCCCCCAGGAAAGCTCCCCAGGAGGTGTTTAGTTACATGCTGGCCTTCCGAAACCAAACTGCCTGCTTCAGGAAGCTCGCTCAGGCAAACCTAGAAGCCAGCCAGGAAGAAATGAGGAAGTGGTATGACCAGAATGGCATCTGTTCTAATTTCAACCTGGTCAAAGTGTGGGTCATGGCCCCGGTGTAACCTTGTGCCGTGCAGGACAAGTGGACTGGGTCATTTGAGGTGGTGGAGCTCAATAGTGATGTCATCTACCTGGTGGATTTGGAGACTCCATGTAACCCTTTGAGGGTCCTCCACGTGAACCGCCTCAAGCCCCACTTCAAGAGGCCCGAAGTGAGCATGCTCTTGGCGACAGATGATGGGGTGGAAGAGGAGAGTGAACCTTTCCAGGACCTCCTGTCTACCAAGGAGCGCAATGGATCAGTGGAAGGTGTGATCCTCTCCCCTACACTGACTCCAGAGCAGCAGAGCGACTGACCCCAGTTGTTGAGACAGTTTGCCCCTCTATTCTCTCTGACCCCAGGCATTACTCACTGGTGTACCCATAACGTGGACACCAGTGACAGCCGTCCTGTGAAACACAAGATTTACAGGTCGACTGACCAGGTCAAGGCCAGCATTAAATAGGAGGTCTCTAAGATGTTGGCATTAGGGGTGATCGATCCATCCAACAGTCTTTGGGCCAGCCCAGTGGTCTTGGTCCCAAAGGCTGCTGCACCCGGTATCACTCCAGAACTGCAGTTTGCTGTGGACCACTGTGGGCTCAATGCCGTCACCAGGACTGACGTAAACACCTTCCCCAGAGCTGATGAGATCATTGATCATTTAGGAACTGCCAAGTTCCTCATCACATTTGATTTAACATCTGGGTACTGGCAGATTGCATTAATTTATGGGGCCAAGGAGAGGTCAGCATTTTCCACCCCAGAAGGACATTACCAGTTCTGGGTGATGCCCTTTGGGCTGAAGAATGCCCCTGCCACCTTTCAGAGATTGGTCAACCAGGTGTTGGCTGGGCTGGAGGATTTCAGTGCCACCTACCTGGATGACATTTTAGTGTTCAGTCCCAGCTGGGAAGAACACTTGCAGCACCTTGGTGAAGTATTGAAGGTGCTGCAGAGGCAGACCTCACGATCAAGGCCAGTAAATGCCAGATCAGGCAGGGTTTGGTGATGTACTTGGGACACCATGTAGGAAGCGGCCAGGTTGCGCCCCTACAACCCAAGATTAACACCATTCTGGCTTGGGGGCCCCCAAGACCCAGACAGAGGTGAGGGCCTTCTTAGGACTCACCGGGTACTACAAGAGGCTTGTTAAAGGGTATGGCACCATTGTTGCCACCTTAACAGAGCTGACTTCCAGGAAGCAGCCCAAGAAGGTGATCTGGACTGACTCCTGCCAGAAGGCTTTTGATGCCCTGAAGGCCGACATGTGCACGGCACCCGTGCTCAAGGCACCCGACTTCTCCAAGGAATTCATCTGGAAAACTGATGCTTCAGAGCATGGTGTGGGAGCGGTGCTCTCACAACTGAATAAAGAGGGCCTAGACCAGCCTGTGGTCTTCTTAGCAGGAGACTACTCCCCTGGGAACAGAGGTGGAGTGCCATAGGAATGGAAGCTTCTGCTGTGGTCTGGGCACTGAAGAAGCTGAGGCCCTACCTGTTTGGGACTCACTTCTGGGTTCAGACAGACCACTGCCCCTCAGAATGGTTGATGTAAATGAGGGGCGAGAATCCAAAACTGCTGAGGTGGTCTATCTCCCTTCAGGGAATGGTCTTTACAGTGGAACACCACCCTGACACTGAACACGCCAATGCAGATGGTCTGTCCTAGTTCTTCCGGCTTAGTGAAAAGAACTCCCAGGATGTTGGGTAGTTCTCCCTACTTTCAGCTGGAGGGGACATGTGTTAGACTTGGCATCTTTTGGTGTGTTTCCCCTGAGTTTTTTCTTTCTGACCTCCCGGTTTTGACTGGCTTAGTGTTTCTGCGCACTTTTCGAACTGCTGATCAGTGGTAAAGTGCAAGTGCTCCTGTGGTACAATGTGTTATGGATTGGTGTTTCAATGATTGGCCTATTTGATGTATGTGTCAATCCCTAGTATAGTGCACTGCGTGTGTCAGGGCCTGTAGATCATATGCTGTTGGTGGGCTGCAGCACTGGATTGTGCCACCTACCCAAACAGCCCATAAGAATCAATCTGGCCTGCCATTGCAGAGCCTGTGTGCAGTCTGGTACTGCCATGTCGACTTGGCAAGTGTACCCACTTGCCAGGCCCTAACATTCCCTTTCCTTCCATGTCAGCCACCCCTAAGGTAGGCCCAAGGTACCCCTTTGGGCAGGGTGCAGTGTATGTGAAAGGTAGAACATGCCCTGGTGTGTGTGGCATGTCCTGATAGTGAATTACTGCCAATTTTGTTTTCACTAGTGCAAGGCTACCTGTTCCCCATAGGACAGAGTGGGAATTTTGTTTATAACATCTTATAAACATAATTGGTGCTGGAAAATAGGTAGGAAAATAAATATTAGTATGCCTGAACTCAGAATATAAAGATGCATCTTTTAGTGAAGATGATTTTTACATTCTGTGTTTGAAAATACCACTTATAAAGAGTAGGTATTTTCTTGCTCAGTCATCCCATGTGGCTCTGCTGGAACGTGGATTGCCTGTATGGGTTTTGGATGACATAAGGCTGGGGTGTAGGAGTGGCTCAAGATAGTCTAGGGGTTTCAGGAAAGGGCTGAATAGACCTGGGCTGCATTTGGGGAAGGGGGGGAGATTTCCTCGTACCTCAAAGGGCCTGGTCTGCCTCTGACAATGCAGTTTCCACCTCCTGCCAGAAGGTCACACCAGAGAAGGCAGAACTGGTTCTGGCTGGGCAGAGACACTGTCTGCCTAAGAGATCAAAGGATTTTAGGATATAAATATTGGGGCCCAGACCCCTGAACTTTAGAACTCTTTTGAATCAAGAAGACTGCCATTGAGAAGAGCTGGAGAAGCTGTGAGGAGGGACTACCACTTTGCAGTGTGCTTTGCTCTGTTGCCCCACAGTGGCTGCTTCTGTCTTGGGCAGTGAAAGGACTGGACTGAACTTTCTGCAATCTACTGTTATGAGTTTCTCCAAGGGCTTGAGGTAGAGCTTGCCCCCTGTTCAAGAAGTCTCATGAACAGCAAAGACTTCAAGCTCTTCTGCCCTCAGCACTGGAGACTGTGTATTTTGTCCTGCGAAAGAGGAAAAAGCAACTAGACACCACTGCTGACTCGGTGTGCTGAACGCATGGCAGAGGGCACCGCGGCAATGCTGCACTGCAACCTTGGTCGCACCGAAGAAGCTTGCTGATGCCGCAACCGATCTGCTGCTTGCACCGCGACCTGTGGGCACCGCACTCAGCACCTCCCTGCTTCACGACGACACCTTGGTATCCCCGACAATTCTGCTCCACGCCAAAATCTACCCCGCTGCTTGCACCATGGTTCGAGGGCACCGCTCGTGAAGCTACACAACTCACTTCCCTTATCCCGCACCGCAGCCTTGGCCTACTGATGCTGGCACCATCGACTCCAGTTCTTCAGCCGACAACAGCGCTTCAACCATGACAACGCCTCTGCTTGCACCCTGACCTGCCAGCACCACGACGAGCACCGCCTTCACCTCGCACTGCAAACCTGTTCTCACCGAGTACACCATCTGACACCACCACCAAGCTGCTGCTCGCACTGCGACCTGAGAGCACCGCACGCCGCATAGCTACACTTCGCACCACAGCATCCTACACCTGCCGACGCTAGCGCTTCTGACTTCAACAGAAGGGAGTTCAACCTGCAATGTGTGTGACTTCAAGGGCCCAATGACTCGTGCACCGACCTCCGGAACCAACGCATGCAGACGCCGTGCTTTCAGAAGCTCAACGAGAGGTCGTCGACAACATGCATTTCTAACATGTACTGTTTGCAGGTCTTCCGGACACCGCAGCTGGCCAACAACGCTGTGGTCAGCCCGAAAGTGTTGTCTGTTCACAATGCCGCAATAGCCCTGGACAGAGCTATTGACATCAAGGAACTGTTTTTCAAGCATACTTTTATAACTGAAGATTTTTAAGTACTGTGGATTGTATCGTTTTTGGTCTTGTCTTAAATATATAAAATATTGGATATTTTACAAAGCTGGTGTGGTGTCCTTTTGTAGTGCTTACATTGTATTACTGTTGGTACACACTGCCTCTAAGATAAGCCTGACTGCTTGAGCCTAGCTACCAAGGGGGTGAGCAGGGGTTATTTTAGGAGTGTAACTCCCTTATCCTGACTAGAGCTGTGCTATCTGCCCGACTTTGGCACATGCCCTAGCCGACCAAAAATCCCACTTCTAACACATAGGGTTTCTTATTTTACAATGACCATTCACAGTTGAACAATGTATGTACGGGTCACCTTTGGAATTTAAAGAAGCCTGAAATGGTTAGTTTTTCACAACGTCTGTTTGTTGGTGTACACTCCATTTTTTGGGAATAATTGCCCATTGCATCACCAGGTACACCGCTTACCTTTTGTTCCGTTTAAGTACAGATATCCTTTAAGTCTTTCACTTTCTTAGTTGAGGTATTGTCTTATTGTTTTATTTCAGATGTCCCTTATCTAAAGGTCCTGATGAGACTCCCAACCCTTCACTGGGTTGAAACGTCACCTACTATTCTAAAAAATGAAGCATTTGAACATTGCTGGGAGTTCTGACCTGTCATGAGGTGCCTATTCCAGTTCTGGGCCTCTGGAGATTGTTCCTGTTGCTGGGAGCTGAAAACGCTTGAAGAAACTTAGAAAATTGACACATCACCCTTCCGGCAAGGGATTTGTTTGGTGCTTTGAGTTTCACAGTATCATGAAATCTATATTACTTGAATCAATGAGCTGAATAGAGCAGCAACTGTGCAATGTTTTGTAAATGTTTGAAAGAGATCAATAGAAACTACCACACTAGCTCTATGATCTGTGTAAGGACTTAAACTAATTGGTGATCACTTTTGTAATTATATACAACACAAGGTGTGTTAAATGAAAGAAACAAAAGTAAGGCAACACGGGAAGGTTTGTTCTTGAAAAAGGTTTGAGTTTATATTTGTATAGAAATGAATTATCAACAAATGAAGGGTACACAATTAGTAGCGATTGCCAATATTCCTAACACGTGTTGCTGGCATATATCAACAGTTTATGCATTTATTTACATAGTTTACATATCTCAGAGATTTACACTTTTTACATTATTCACAATAAGAAGACTAACAGGCTGGTCAGTGTGGTGACAAGGATGTTAACTAGCAAAGTTGATAAAATCTAATGAAAGAATACACTTACTTATAATGTATTGTATTAAAGACCCAACTATTAGTGAACTCAGGCGAAAAATCAAGGTTCAAAACCTGTGGGGGATGAAAGTAAAAGCCCAAATTAGGAATATTGGTTAATTTTATTAAATGTATTTTTTGTAGGGGTCATCTTCATTGCCTTATCTTCTTGTCCTGATGATGGTCTCTGGATCACACCACTGAGACCGAAACGTCGACACATCAATCCAAGTCTTCTGTTTGTTGTTGACTTTCTATTTATGATCTTTTAAAAGAAGTCATTTTTATCTATGTTGCTTTAGACTGGATTGTTTTCTTTTGTATTAATGGATTGTTTTTTCAGTTCCATTTACTTAAGATATATATGCAATCGCTACTAATTGTGTACCCTTCATTTGTTGATAATTCATTTCTATACAAATATAAACTCAAACCTTTTTCAAGAACAAACCTTCCCGTGTTGCCTTACTTTTGTTTCTTTCATTTAACACACCTTGTGTTGTATATAATTACAAAAGTGATCACCAATTAGTTTAAGTCCTTACACAGATCATAGAGCTAGTGTGGTAGTTTCTATTGATCTCTTTCAAACATTTACAAAACATTGCACAGTTGCTGCTCTATTCAGCTCATTGATTCAAGTAATATAGATTTCATGATACTGTGAAACTCAAAGCACCAAACAAATCCCTTGCCGGCAAATTTTCCTTTAAATACTTTGACTGCCCAAGCCCGCAAGGGTATATTGGGTTACCCACCCTTATCAGACATCACCCTTCCAGCGCCTGTTTTCCGAATAGCAAGGCCAAGTGCGAGAAATGTTCACACTCCACTGCCATGTGACCAAAGAATCAACACAGTGCCTGCGAGTGGCTTAAAAATCAGCCATACGCCTAGTCCTGGGCACTGATCTCCAAAGTCCAAGATCACCGCAATGACTCAGATGCAGGCCCTCCGGCACCTATTTTACGCCACTGCATCGATTTCCAGTTTGCCTCAGATTTCAATTTATCGCTCCTGTGCGGCAAGTTTTCCGTCGCATCACATGCAGACCAGAACCATCTTGGCATTAACACATCACTTCCCCCGAAAGTCCGGATTCGATGCATCAATTCTCCTGCGTGCAGCAGAACAGTCCATTGCCTCCCCAAGGATTCAGGAGCTGACACATGGCTGGGTTTTCCAATGCTTTTCCTCTCTGCGGCTGTTTTGCCTTGTGGAGTTTGACACATCTGAGGCACTTTGTGAAAAAGTCACTCATCCATAGTTTTCTATAGACAGAATTGCTTGAAACCTTTTAAGAGTCATATTTTGAATAGCGTATGTTGGATGTTTGTCATTTTG
Source organism: Lissotriton vulgaris (assembly GCF_964263255.1). Lineage (NCBI taxonomy): Eukaryota > Metazoa > Chordata > Amphibia > Caudata > Salamandridae > Lissotriton > Lissotriton vulgaris. The sequence goes on from NC_141699.1 coordinate 811,935,905, forward strand.
GTGTTCTTTGGTTTGGATAAAGATACTTTATTTTTCTAAAATGGTGTGGTGTCCATTTGTAGGGTTTTGACTGTGTTAGTGTGTGTCAGGGTGTAAATACTTTCCACATTGTCTTTGGGATAAGCCTTTCTGCTCGTGCCGAGCTATCAAGAGGGTCAGCAGGAGTTATCTTAAGTGTGTAACTCCCTCATCCTGACTAGAAGGAAAAGTCCTTATTTGGACAAAGATTTGTACCTCAGGCAACTAAATACCCCATTTCTAACAGTTGCTATCTGGGGAATTAATTCTTTTGTTTTGGAAGTCTGATGATCATCCTTGTTGGAGGAGCATGGTGTACATAACGTTGCTATAATTATTGATACAGCTACACGTATTCTCAGGTATGAGGCTAATCAAAAGGGAGCTTTGGAGGATCTGTCACAATTCATTACAAGAGTCTTATGTTTTGTTGTATTAAACAAGAGTCCCACTTCATGTTCTACCTTCTTTTGTTTTACTTCCTTTGACTACCCAGCCTTTGTATCTTTCTCCAACCCATGTGTCTTAGTACTTCACTTTAGTAATGGGCCTCTACAACCCTTATCTTTCCCTCTAGGTTTTATTGTTGATCTGTAAAAAAAGAACCGCAGTCACCAAAGTTTAGTCACAAGGGGCTCAGAACAAAGTCATGTGAAGTAAGATAGAAGGGAGTGTAAAACAGGCAAATGAAGTGAGGAAAATTAAAAAAGTGAAAAAAAAGAAATCAAATTTAGAGTGAACGAAAGAATACTTAAGCTCTGCTGATTCACTTGAAGCTTTAACTTCATTCATGTTAAAAAAAATGGTTTGGTCATTGAAAAAGGGCTGAGTCTTAGAAGACACATTTCCTTTAACAAAATGTTGCCAAGATAGACAGAAATATTCACGAAATAAATCCATGATCTATCTCTTTAAGACATACAAATATCCTTGTATACATTTGAATACTGTGGCATTCTCCGGAGATACTAAAGACTTTTTAAAAAACTAAATTATCTTTGGTCTATACATAAGATATGGCTGAATTAGCTTTTGGTTTCTCTGAAATCTGCTCTTTAGAATCAGGGTAACTTGGCCAGAAATCACAGAAGCAGTGAGATTCATTAAACTGGTTACCTAAAAACCCATCTGTTTGAGACATACCAATAGGAACGTTGCTGTAGGAAAACTGATTATTGAGGTCAGTGACAGCTAGGAAGGGGACTGTTACACCAGCACTAACTGGTGGCATTGAATTACCAGCTTGATAAGATGCTCTAAAATATAAAGTTTTGGAATTGTCTTGGTATTGGTTATTTGAGTTACTAACTTGAAAATAAAGTTCTTAATGGCAAACCTCTTAGCATGACTGTTCTTACCTTCTACAGCTAATAGTGTTTGCAAAAATTAATTTTCATCCTGCAGTTCAATAGTAGAGATCAGGTAAGGGTCAGGATTATAGATGGAATGAAAACTAACATGGAAGAGCCCACCACCCACAAAGAATACTATGCAGCATGTCAATGTCCATTTTCTTGAATAAATTGGTCTCTAAAGTCAAAATACTAACTAGAAAACTGTAAAGAACTAAGCTGCTGCTTTGCTAAAGGGCATCTGCCTATATATGTAGACTTTCTGGATCTGATACTAAACATCTTGACAAGAATTGGTTGGGTTTGGGCGCGCAATCTGTCAGGTATCTAGTGAAATTCAGGACATACTGTCAGGGACATTACCAGAGTTCTCGACAAGGTAAGGTAAAAGGGCAGTACTTGCTCTCTGCAGATACACAGGCTTTCCAGAGAAGTGCCTAAATAAACAAGCGAGTACCTGAAGGCTGGGAAAAAACTAAAGCAGGACTGAAGCTGAGGACTTAAGCTTGTTGAAACAGGCAGTGAACACTCTGTGTTGTTTACAAAAGTCCACAACTTCAGTTGGGGTATTGAAGATCTGAGCCTTGCCATTAATCTCAACTCGTAGGTGAGCTACGTATTGCATGCCATATTTCAGTCCCTGTTTGCGAAGAAGGCTTTTGACATCTGTAAACTTGCAGCTTGCCTCCTTTACCACCAGGGTGAAGACAGGGAACAGGGATATAGGGGAACCTTGGAATTGCAGTAGTGTGTCTCTATCCCTGCAGTTAAGCAGGTGCACGATTACTGGGTGCAGTGGTGCACAAGGCAGCGGCCATGGTCCAAGTGATCTGTGGGCTCTTTCCACAATAAATTTGTATGTAAAGCTGTCATTGAAAGGGATATATCAGGAGGCGCTCCACTAAAAGGTCCAGCGGCCCATATCCGTAGACTCCACCACCCCATGTGCCGAACAATTTTATGGTGTCAATTGCCAAAAATGATCAGCACGCACTTCTTTCCAGACACAAGTCAATTTAAGAAGATCATTAGTCGGCGTGGCTTGGCGCCCGGCGAGGACGGCGGCTCTGATGTGAGCTCTCCGGGTCAGCAGGGGTTTTCGCTGCATTTTTCAGCTCACCTGCGCCTGCAAGGCAGATTTTCCCCGACCGGAGGCCACAGACACCAACGTGCTCCTAGATGCGGCACCACCCGAGCAGCGGAATGACCATTTTTGCCAGCTTTGTAGCGGACGCGGCTGTGTGATAGTCGCGTCCGCCATTTTGAATCCTCTCAGCGCGAATTGCGGCGCACCCGCTCGAAGATCATGCGAGCCTGCCACGGAGCCCTACATGTCACCAGCTGCTCCCGGTGAGATATATTCTTCATCTCTGCATCACCGCCGCATGCGTTTGAGACACGCCGCTTTTAAGCGAGTTTAAGCGAGTTTCATTCGCGTTTTCATGACCTTGGCGGCCATTTTGGGCAATTGGACTTCCTCTTCCCTCAGGTAACCTGCCTGTACATGCAGTTTCAGTCTACTCTCTGCTAAAAGCGTTGCTTTTTCTCACGCTTACATATTTCTGGCTATTTACAACTTGGGGCAGTTTTGCGCACTGTTTTTGCACGCTCTCCTTTACTTGCTCTCCTTGCATCCATAATGTCTCCTCCCTGACGGACCTCTTCTGCTCCACAATGTGCCACTTTTCTACATTTCAGCGCCATGGTGTTTCTTTGCTTCCATCATCAACGTGTTAACTCCTCCAAATAACGACTTGAACGCTGCTCCACTCATCTTCCTGACTCCCTGGCATTCTTGAATTCTGCGCAGATAGCCTTCTTTTCCTTCTTCTTTTTTTTTGAAAGTCTGTGTGCCTTTCTTCAGTCAAGAGCTCCTGCGCATACTTTTAGATGTCTGTGGGCACGCAGTGAATACTACTGAACTTTATTTCGCCCTACCAATAACTCTTTTTTTTTATGGAAAGAAGGGCAATTCCTCGCACTCCCAAAACTCCACGTCGTGTTTTCATTAAAAACTCAAAAGTCTTCTCTGCATTGGCGCACCTCGAGGCCTCTCAGGCGCTCGTTACTCAGATGTCGCAGTCTAACACGGAGCGGCCTGTCCAGCCTCCAGGGAAAGTCACGACGAAACGCCTTAAAAAAGATCCTCCATCACCAACAGGATCCACATCGGCTGTCTCCATGGAGCTGTTATTGGAAGAGATCCGTGCCCTCAGACCCTTCATGGAAGAAACTAATTCTAAGTTGCAGGTTCTTACTGACAACTGGTCTCAGATGGATGCCAGAGTGACTACAGTGGAACATTCTCTGACTTCTCTCCAAGAGTCATCCTCCAAGGTGTCACACATGCAGTCTCAGATTTCCTCTCTTCAAAAGCAAGTTGAAGAATTGGAGAACCGAAACAGACGCAACAATCTTCGTCTCTACGGCCTGGCGGAGAATTGTGAGGGGACTGATCCCATTGCCTTTTTCAAATCATTTTTACCCAAGCTTCTTCATCTGCCTGTGGGTACTACGCTTAACATCCAGCGTGCACATAGGCTGGGCCGTCTCCCTTCTACTTCTTCTCCTTCTTCACGGCCAAGAGGTGTCATCATGTACTTCTTAGAATATACTGACCATCTCAAAGTCATCTCAGCGGCTCGTGCCTCACCTCGTCTCCAATGGTCAGGTTCCAATCTCTTCTTTGCGCAGGATTACGCCAAAACCACAGCCAACCGTCGCAAAGCCTTTTTAGACATGCGACCAGAGCTTCGCGCTATTGGAGCCAGATATGGCCTTTTTCATCCTTGCCTATTCAGAGTTACTCATAACAACAAGACAACGACCTACGAGGATCCTGCTCGTCTCCGAAGTTTTTTGAACGCTGCACAGACGTCTGATATGGACTTATCTGGTTCTTCATCAGCTTTTCCTCCGTGAATCTTGCATGATGTGACTTTTGGGTTCTAATCAATCTGCATGTTTAATGTTTGTTGTTGGCTGTTTAACTGTTTGCCCTTGCTGGGTTTTCCAGCGTCTTCAGTTTCTATGTTCCTTTTTTGATTCTTTCCCATCTCTCCTACATCCCTGTTGGATGGATGTGTAATTTTCACTAGTGTCTTTTGTATACTTTTTCGTCACTCACCATTGTTCTGTTTCCTTCTTTTCTTACTCATGTTATTCCTTTTTGTTTTTCTTCCTTGCAGGTTTCACGATTTGTATTGCGTTCTCCCCTCGACTTGCTGGTTCGCTTACATTGGATGCTCTGCCTCCTCTAGTTGGCGCTCCCCCCTCACTCCTCTCTCCTCGTCTCCTCTCCCTGGTGAACATCCCTCCTCCTTTTTGCCCTCCGTAAGTATGTTTTCCCTTTTCTCCCTGATGTTCGCTTCCCTTTTTGTATCTTTTTTTCTCTCATCTTCACTAGTTTTCCTTGTTCCACAGGTGTCTTCCTCTTTTGTTTTTCGACAACTCTTCTGCTATACATTCCCTCCTATCACTCTCTCTATTCCCTGGACTACCTTATTATGTTTTTTAAGTCAACAGATCTTAACTATTACTTTTCTACTCTCTCTCCCTTTTCCTCATTCTCCTTTTCAACCTTATATTGTAGTGACTTTTATAGACTTTCCTACTCTTTTTGGTTTTTCTCCCCATCTGGGTTTTTCTCACATCTTTTTTCTTCATGTTGATATTTTCCTCCTTATTTATATGATATGTCTCTGAAAGTAATTACATGGAATGTTAAGGGCATTAATTCTCCCATCAAACGACAGAGAATTCTATCTCACCTTGCACGTTTGAATGTGGATATTGCTTTTTTACAAGAAACCCATCTATCTGCTGAAGAATCTGTTAAACTAAAGAGAAGTTGGGTGGGTGATGTTTACTACTCTCCTGGGGATGGTAAACGCAATGGTGTGGCCATTCTATGTCATAAAACTCTTTCTCACTCCTTGCTCGCTCAGGAATCGGATGCTGATGGCCGTTGGACGTATGCTAGGCTCTCAATCAAGAATATTCCAATTTCTCTTCTGAATGTTTATGCCCCTACTACTGGTGATCCTACTTTTTGGCATTCATTTTCCCAGCACATTACCAGATTTATTGATGACAATTTTATTTTAGCAGGTGACTGCAACCAGCCCCTAGACCCCTTTTTGGACAGAAATTCCAAGGCACACTTCATTCCTAATAAGTCACATAAATCCTTTTCTCAAACCATCTCCCAGCATAAACTTACTGACGCTTGGCGTTTGTGTAACCCAGAACTTCAGGAATTTACTTTATACTCTCCATGCCATCACTCCCAATCCCGGATTGATTACATTTTTGTGACCCACAACATTGTTCAAACTCTCACCCATGCTGAAATTGGTCTGATTTTACTTTCCGACCATGCCCCCACTTTAGTTCAATTGGACATTTTACCCATGTTATTCCTTTTTGTTTTTCTTCCTTGCAGGTTTCACGATTTGTATTGCGTTCTCCCCTCGACTTGCTGGTTCGCTTACATTGGATGCTCTGCCTCCTCTAGTTGGTGCTCCCCCCTCACTCCTCTCTCGTCGTCTCCTCTCCCTGGTGAACATCCCTCCTCCTTTTTGCCCTCCGTAAGTATGTTTTCCCTTTTCTCCCTGATGTTCGCTTCCCTTTTTGTATCTTTTTTTCTCTCATCTTCACTAGTTTTCCTTGTTCCACAGGTGTCTTCCTCTTTTGTTTTTCGACAACTCTTCTGCTATACATTCCCTCCTATCACTCTCTCTATTCCCTGGACTACCTTCTTATGTTTTTTAAGTCAACAGATCTTAACTATTACTTTTCTACTCTCTCTCCCTTTTCCTCATTCTCCTTTTCAACCTTATATTGTAGTGACTTTTATAGACTTTCATACTCTTTTTGGTTTTTCTCCCCCTCTGGGTTTTTCTCACATCTTTTTTCTTCATGTTGATATTTTCCTCCTTATTTATATGATATGTCTCTGAAAGTAATTACATGGAATGTTAAGGGCATTAATTCTCCCATCAAACAACAGAGAATTCTATCTCACCTTGCACGTTTAAATGTGGATATTGCTTTTTTACAAGAAACCCATCTATCTGCTGAAGAATCTGTTAAACTAAAGAGAAGTTGGGTGGGTGATGTTTACTACTCTCCTGGGGATGGTAAACGCAATGGTGTGGCCATTCTATGTCATAAAACTCTTTCTCACTCCTTGCTCGCTCAGGAATCGGATGCTGATGGCCGTTGGACGTATGCTAGGCTCTCAATCAAGAATATTCCAATTTCTCTTCTAAATGTTTATGCCCCTACTACTTGTGATCCTACTTTTTGGCATTCATTTTCCCAGCACATTACCAGATTTATTGATGACAATTTTATTTTAGCAGGTGACTGCAACCAGCCCCTAGACCCCTTTTTCAACAGAAATTCCAAGGCACACTTCATTCCTAATAAGTCACATAAATCCTTTTCTCAAACCATCTCCCAGCATAAACTTACTGACGCTTGGCGTTTGTGTAACCCAGAACTTCAGGAATTTACTTTATACTCTCCATGCCATCACTCCCAATCCCGGATTGATTACATTTTTGTGACCCACAACATTGTTCAAACTCTCACCCATGCTGAAATTGGTCCGATTTTACTTTCCGACCATGCCCCCACTTTAGTTCAATTGGACATTTTACCCATGTTGGTCCTTTTTGTTTTTCTTCCTTGCAGGTTTCACGATTTGTATTGCGTTCTCCCCTCGACTTGCTGGTTCGCTTACATTGGATGCTCTGCCTCCTCTAGTTGGCGCTCCCCCCTCACTCCTCTCTCCTCGTCTCCTCTCCCTGGTGAACATCCCTCCTCCTTTTTGCCCTCCGTAAGTATGTTTTCCCTTTTCTCCCTGATGTTCGCTTCCCTTTTTGTATCTTTTTTTCTCTCATCTTCACTAGTTTTCCTTGTTCCACAGGTGTCTTCCTCTTTTGTTTTTCGACAACTCTTCTGCTATACATTCCCTCCTATCACTCTCTCTATTCCCTGGACTACCTTCTTATGTTTTTTAAGTCAACAGATCTTAACTATTACTTTTCTACTCTCTCTCCCTTTTCCTCATTCTCCTTTTCAACCTTATATTGTAGTGACTTTTATAGACTTTCATACTCTTTTTGGTTTTTCTCCCCCTCTGGGTTTTTCTCACATCTTTTTTCTTCATGTTGATATTTTCCTCCTTATTTATATGATATGTCTCTGAAAGTTATTACATGGAATGTTAAGGGCATTAATTCTCCCATCAAACGACAGAGAATTCTATCTCACCTTGCACGTTTAAATGTGGATATTGCTTTTTTACAAGAAACCCATCTATCTGCTGAAGAATCTGTTAAACTAAAGAGAAGTTGGGTGGGTGATGTTTACTACTCTCCTGGGGATGGTAAACGCAATGGTGTGGCCATTCTATGTCATAAAACTCTTTCTCACTCCTTGCTCGCTCAGGAATCGGATGCTGATGGCCGTTGGACGTATGCTAGGCTCTCAATCAAGAATATTCCAATTTCTCTTCTAAATGTTTATGCCCCTACTACTGGTGATCCTACTTTTTGGCATTCATTTTCCCAGCACATTACCAGATTTATTGATGACAATTTTATTTTAGCAGGTGACTGCAACCAGCCCCTAGACCACTTTTTGGACAGAAATTCCAAGGCACACTTCATTCCTAATAAGTCACATAAATCCTTTTCTCAAACCATCTCCCAGCATAAACTTACTGACGCGTGGCGTTTGTGTAACCCAGAACTTCAGGAATTTACTTTTTACTCTCCATGCCATCACTCCCAATCCCGGATTGATTACATTTTTGTGACCCACAACATTGTTCAAACTCTCACCCATGCTGAAATTGGTCCGATTTTACTTTCCGACCATGCCCCCACTTTAGTTCAATTGGACATTTTACCCAAATCAGTTGGTCCTAAACGTTGGCGTTTTAACAATTCTCTTCTTTTAGACCCTAAATTTACCACCTCCTTCACTACTTTCTCAGATGAATTTTTCTCCTTGAATGACAATTCCCCCGTCCCCAAGCACACCATTTGGGACGCCTTTAAGGCGGCAGCGAGAGACTTTATAATTGGCTTTGTTGCAAAAAAACGGAAAGCTGCTCGCAACTTCACAAAGGCTATCCTTCTGGATATTAAGAAATTGGAGCATTCTTATTTTACTTCCCATTCACAGGAGAGTCTAACCGCCTTGATTAATGCTAAAATGAAATTCAACAAAAAATCCACGGATGATGCATCCTTGTATCTATTGAAATCAGGTGCCAAGTTCTATGGGGGCAAAAATAAGGCTGGTAAGATATTAGCTAATTATCTAAAAGTTAAGCAAAATAAGTTGAATATTGAATCAGTCTACGACGCTACCTCCACTCTCAAATACACAGACGCAGATATTCTCACTGAATTTTCCACCTTTTACAAAACCCTATACTCTTCTGAAACCCAGCCCTCTTCCCAATCCCTAGACAATTTTTTCTCTACTATTCAAAAACCAACCCACTTCCCACTTGACCTCTCTCACTTAGAGCTTGACATATCCCAACAAGAATTGCTCAAGGCACTTCAAACTCTCCAAAAAGATAAGGCTCCTGGGCCAGACGGCTTCACTGTAGAATTTTTTCTTCACTTTTCAAAGCTTCTCATCCCAAAACTCCATTCCCTCATTGGCGCTTTCCTCACCTTGGGTTCCTCCTCAGGCTCTTTTTCAGATGCGCATATCTGCCTCATACCCAAGGAGGGGAAAGATCCTCAACATTGTAAAAATTACAGACCAATCTCTTTGGTTAATATTGATTATAAAATATTTGCGAAGTCTCTTGCGGCGCGTCTCGATCTTCTTCTCCCAGATCTTTTGGGTGAGGAACAGTCGGGCTTTGTTAAAAGCCGCTTTATCACTGATAACACTAGAATTCTCTTTAATATTCTCTCTAAATCTCGCCTTTTACCCCATCCCCTTGCGGCCATTGCCCTGGATGCTGAAAAAGCGTTTGATAGGGTTGAATGGACCTATCTCTTTCATACCCTTCGTTGGTTTGGTTTTGGTCCTGTTTTCATATCTCTAATTTCATTACTTTATTCCAACCCGCGTGCGGCGGTTTGTGCCAATGGTCAAATATCCTCTTTTTTTAATCTGCAAAGAGGTGTTCGTCAAGGATGCCCCTTGTCTCCCTTTCTCTTTAATTTGGCCTTAGAACCTTTCCTTTCTAAACTTCGTCAAAACCCCTCCATTCAAGGTTTCCAATTATCAGACTCCCACATCAAATTAGCCGCATACGCGGATGACATCCTTCTCTTTGTTTCCAATCCCACTGTTTCGATTCCCGCCTTCCTCACTGAAGTCCACGCCTATTCCCAGATATCTGGATTTACATTTAAACCTGATTTTGCTGCATCCAACTTTACATGGAAACCCTCTAATATTAAATACCTTGGGCTGCACATCACTCCCACCATTCCAGATACTGTTTCCCTTTGTATGTCCAAATGCATTCAAAAATTAGCGGATCTCACGTCCAAATGGCATCCTCTTTATCTATCCTGGTGGGGTTGCCTTGACACCATTAAAATGATGCTGTCTCCCATTGTCCTTTATACCCTCTCTAATATTCCATGCCCACACCGCCAGCGCTCGCTCCACCTTGCGCCCCATACACTTACATACCAAGGAGACTCATGAGACATAATTGTGGGAAACGGTGGTGCAGGTTTATTTTGCATAACAAGTAGCAGATAAGGTGGGTCATCTTACAGGCGATCCAATGCGGCAGCCCCTCGCTGACCCGCATGCCTAATTAGCCATCTTGCACGGTAAGTCGATGCTCTTGACGGTGCAATACGTTGATATTTTATCTCGTTTACTCCCACCCCCCCTGTCAGGGCGGAGCGATGAGGCACACCCCCGGTCGGTTCAGGCCCCCCGACCGCCCGAAGGACTAACGGGGCGCCGACGCTGTTTCCTGGAACCCCCTCGGCTCCAGGTTCTTGGCTCAGGCACCCGCCCGAAGGACTAACGGGGCGCCGACGCTGTTTCCTGGAACCCCCTCGGCTCCAGGTTCTTGGCTCAGGCACCCCTACTGTGCCAGGCAGAGGTATTGCTGTCTCCTTCTGCCGCAGAGGTACCCTTACTGTCCATCTGCTTCCAGATCGCCCTGTACTCCGCCACAGCTCTGGATGAGGCCCCCGTCGATGACAGAGCCCCCCCACCACCTAGCCACCTTTATACCTAGCACCCTCCAATCATAGGCACCCTGCTGCTGCCAGCGCTTCCTGTAAGTCAAGGAGAAAAACATCCATACCAATCCCAGACAAGTGAACCCCATCCTTTTCATAGTAGCCCACTGTCCTATCCTGTATCAGCGCATGCCTAATAAACCCCAGACCCCTTTTCTCCATGAATTTTTGCATGGCCCTGTTTACCCTCCTCCTGCCTTGCTCGATGGCAAGGGGTGACCGTGCTCCCCTCCATGTCCTGCGTGGGACAATCTCCGACCATACCAATTCAGTAGCCCCCAGTTCGTTAGTTATCGCGGTGACATCCCACCGCATGGCATCCGCTAATGCTCGCCTTCCCATTGTCACCAGATCATTCCCACCCAGGTGAATCACGAGGATGTTGGGAGGCCCACCACGGGCTGACACACCTTGCTCCAGTCTGCGCCTCAGCTGACCCCATCTCATTCCCGGTGAGCCCATCCACACTATTCGTGTCTTTGCAAAGGCCAACTCCCACTTCCTGTATGACGCCCATTGTTCGAGTCTGGTAACATACAAATGTCCCATCACCCACACGCAACAGTCAACTGCAAGAAAAGACACCGTTGGCATTTATTATTTTATTCAAACACACTGCACAGCAAACGAAAATCAAACGGTAAAGCAATCCAGAATTGGCTTCGCATAGAACACCGGATTCAAAAGGTAAAACGATTCAGAATTGGCATTGCATAGAACAAGCAAATGGTTCCACCCCTTTATTCAGAACACCCTTCACTGCAAATAACACTCGACAGTAATAGCCCTGCCAATGTTGCATTATAAAAGCACACAAAAGTTCACTCCATTGTGCCCTATTTTTATTCACGGACGGACGTATCTCTGATAACATGATGACGACCATCTCCCCACTCTTTTGACCCCTTCTTCACCCAGCCCCGCCCTATAAGCTGCAGTGGCTGCCCCTATTCTAAAAGAATGGCTGGAAAATTTCTTGCCTTCCCCAGCCGCTGACAAGCCTGCCTTTGCCAATACCCTCTCCATTACCAGTTCAAATTGAAATTTTGTCAATGGCATGCCGTCTGCGTGGATCAGGAAGGGGCCCGCCAGCAGGGGTCTGATTTTTAGGTATTCCCTTACCAAGGTTACCGGGCAGTATCTGGGGTCCTCGAACGCATGCAATGTTATGGCCACTCCTTTCCCGGCCTGATCAGTTTTAGATTTGCGCAACCACAGAACCAGTGAATCCCTGGCGCACACGTCTAACATGTCCAGTGCTCTCCCAGACCTGTCGTTTTTAGACCTTACCACCAACTCACTGGCCTGGAAGGCTCCGAAGAAGGCCAGGCAGAAGGCTGTTGCAAAGAGTTGAGCCTCAAACGCCGAGTTGGCCACAGCAGGCACTGTGTCCATCATACACTTCAGGGCAGGGAACTCTATTCCAGCTCTCTTATCCGGGCTCCTGACCTCGTCCCGTGCCCACCCTTTCAGTGCCGCCCTAATCCTGAACGCCCCCGTTGGGTCGTCCTCGCCATTCAGCCTAGTTTCGTGCTTGAGCGCGGCCAGGTGGCTGCACACCCAAGAATGGGACTTGCCGGATTCATTCGCCCAAACAACAAACCCCTCCACTTGCTCCTTCAAGCTCCAAGTCGGTGCTCCGAGGGACTTTGTCACTGCTCGGAAAGTGTCCAGCTGGGACGCATATCTCCTCCTGGTTGACTGTGCCAGGAAACTTTGGCCCATCTGTTTCAAACGCTCCCCCACCGAAGGAGTCGCCAAAGTGCTGCCGGGAACGGTGTCATCTCCTCCCTTGCCTGCGGCCATGCCTCCCGGAAACGTGACAGCTGAAAGCGAGAGAGAGCGTCAGCTGCCACATTCTTGACACCCTCCACATGTCTAGCCCTGAACTCGATGTTGTGACGTAACCCCGCCCTTACTAGCTCTCTCAGCAGACTTAGAACCAACGGGCAGTTTGCGCTCAGGCCGTTAATTGCCTGGACCACAGCAAGGTTGTCAGACCAGAACACCACCTTTTTGTTGCCCAGCCCCTCAGGCCATAGGTGCAATGCCACTACGATGGGGAACAGCTCCAGAACAGTGATATTGGCCGTCACCCCTTTTTTGCGCCATGCATCAGGCCATTTCATGGCACACCACTTCTCTCTAAATATTACTCCGAAGCCTACTCTCCCGGATGCATCAGAAAATAAACACATGCCTTGGCTGCTCTCCCAGGGGGCCCTCCAAATTACTGTACCATTGAAATTTTTTAGGAACTCATCCCACATGATCAGGTCTGCTCTCAAACCCGGTCCCAGACGCACCAGGTGATGCTTCTTCGCCATCCCCGCCGTAGCCTTAGCCAACCTGCGGGAGAACACCTTACCAGCTGGGATAACTCTTGCGGCGAAGTTCAGCTTGCCTAACAAGCTCTGCACCCGCTCCAGTGTTGCGCTGCCCCTACCCAACAGTGCGCTAATCTCTTGCCTCAAGTCACCCACCTTCTCCGCCGGGAGTCTGGATTGCCCTTTGACGGTATCTAGCTCAATACCCAGGAATGTTAGCACCTGCGCGGGCCCCTCAGTTTTTCCTGGTGCCAGGGGGACCCCCAGATGGTTCGACAAGACCTCGAAGGCCCGCAAGGCTTCCTCGCACTCCTGATAACCGTCCTTGCCAAAAAAGAGAAAGTCGTCCAGGTAGTGGGTGACCTGTGAGATGCCATGCCTGTGCATGAGGGCCCACTGCAGGAAAGAGCTGAAAGCCTCAAAGAAGGCGCACGAGACTGCGCAACCCATCGGCATGCAGCGGTCAAAATATAATGCCCCTCCCCACCTGAAACCCAGCAAGTGCTGACTGTCAGGGTGAACTGGCAAGAGGCGGAACGCTGACTCTATATCTGCTTTCGCTAACCACGCTCCCCTGCCTGTCCTCCTGATCAGATCGATGGCCATGTCTAGAGAGCAGTAAGAAACCGTACACGCTCCCTCATCCAACCAGTGGTTGACCGAATTGCCCTCTGGGTATGAAAGGTGATGGATCAGTCTGTAGGAACCCTGTTGCTTTTTCGGGACTACACCTAGCGGGGAAACTAAGAAATTCGGGAGAGGTGGAGAAGGGTATGGCCCGGCCACCCTCCCCAAGTCAACCTCCTTCTTTATTTTCTCGCTGACCACTTGAGGTAATTCCCTAGCTGATTTCAAATTCAGGGCATCCCTGTGGCCCAAGGGGCCCTTGTATGGAATCCTGAAACCATCCACAAAGCCTTCAATTAATAGCTCACGCTCCTTCCTAAGCGGGTACGCCCTGAGCAATGGCAGGATGTTCTGCAGCACTATAGGGGAAGGACCCTTGGAATGCACCATCCCACCACCCAGCTGGGGGATTCCAATATCGTGTTCACAAGCTACGTCGCCATGCTCTATCCGTCCTGTCTGCCCTTCAATCACCTCATTGTCTGGCACCATCTGAACCCTGTGTTGGAGTGGTGGGTGGGTTCTGAACATTGGTGCAAGAGATTGCTGCGTGTTGTGAACCACACTTGCTGCACTCATGTGCAAACTTGCACGCCCTCCCCCATGTGCATGCCCCATTGTTAAACAGCCTACAGGTCCCTGAGTTGAAGCGCCTCGGTCCTGCTCCGTAGCCCCTCCCACGACCTCCCCGAAAGGGCTGCTGAAAGGACCGCCTCGGGTACTGCTCCCACTTCCTATCCTGTTCCCACCTCTTGGCTTCATGACCCTCACTCTGTGACCTGTGCGATGTGTCCCTTTTACCATTCCCCGTCCTGCACATGTGCTTAAACCAAAGCCGGATGTCAGTGTGGTCCCACCCTATGTCTGGGCAACTCGCCATAGTCTTTCTGAACTCCTGATCGTAAGAAAACCATCCCATCCCCCCAGACTCTCTTGCCCCTTGCTGGATGGAATTGGCATACTCCATCAAGGCCTCGCTCTGGTCTGGGTCCTTCTGCACAATTATAGCTGCCAGAATGTTGAATGCCTCTGTCCAATTCTCAATGGTCTTTTCGGGCCAACGCTGAAACCTAACCTTATCCTTCTCCTTCTTTCCCATCCTCCTCGTGTCAGCCCCCGCATTGTCATGCATAAGTAAGGTCAGGATGTCTATGTACTCCCTTCTCCATATGCCCTCTTTTGCCGCTTGCGGTACTTGCCTGGCCAATGAACAACCACCTTTAGATTTAAAGCCTGGTTTCCCTGTGCCTGTTGGCTGACCCAACCCTGCGGGAACTGCAGCTGCCCCGACCGCTGCCCCACCTGTGTTCAAACCTGCACCTGATGTCCCTTCCGTGGCCGGTGCCCTGCCTGCAGCTTGTGCACCCGAGGTGGCGCCAGGCAGGGGCACGACCGGGGGGGTACCCACCGGTGTACTCGGAGGCCCGCTATTCGGGACAATGGGGGCCACACTTAGGTGACTCACCGCCGACACACTCTGTGAGTTAAGTGCATTGACAATCTGTGGAGCTACAGTTAGAGGAAACCCGTAACCCGTGTTCTGCTGGACCACAGGAGCACTGATCTGCTGAGCGACAGCCGATACACTTTGGGAATTGATGGCATTCACAATCTGCGGGGTGACCGAGAGAGCAGTAGGCACCGCCTGTGAAACATTGTTGACAGCACCCGGTTGGCTGGCCAGCGAGGCACTTTGTGCAGCCTGAGAGTTGACACCCAAGCTGGCAGGCATCAACGTTGATGGTCCGGCCATTGGTGCTGGTCCCGCTATCGGTGGCGGTCCTGATTGAGCCCATACCTGACTCACTGGATCAGAAGCTGCTGGCCCCAGCAATGGAGCCAACTTCTCATGTGCAGCCATCATGGAGTCTAAACGCTTCTGAAACATAGCCATCAAACCCATCATGTCTTCCATTGTCTTACCCAGTTGGGACAAGTCAGTCATCTCCGCCACAGGTACTGCTGTGGGTACTACTGCCGTGTTCGCCGTGTTGGCCGACACCTCAACAGGAAGGGTTGGTGTCACTGCTTCATTCCTACGTGGTGGTGTGGCTGGGAAGTCCTTCCGTGTGCCCTTCCTCTTGCGGGTGGACCGACGCGTCCCCTCTCCTGACGTGCCCTGTGCGTCGTCGCGTGCCCTAGGTCTGCCCGCCTCTTCCAGCCGGCGTGCTTCAATAAAACCTTGAGCCCAAGCTGGCCCTTTCGACTGTGCGACCGCCAGGAATTCCGCCCACAGCCCATCCTGTGGCAACGTATCACCGCGGGAGCTCATTGCGAATGCTCCTGCCCCTCGGAATCCCTACGAGTGAAAAAGTAAACGTCAATGCACTGTATTGCCCAGATCAGTTCCATGCAACGCCCACTAAAAACCCGCGTTACCCGCCCACGTTCCTACAGGTCCCAACAGTGGCGGAACATAATCGACTAGACCCCTAGTGCGCATAATATCTATAATTCTGGCGCAACAGGGACTTTCCTGCTGCTATTCCTGTTAACCTGTCGCCACTCGAGCGTCTACCCCGGCGTAATGTATCGAAGCGAGCGTTACCTGATGCTTCTTTAAAGCGTCCGCTGTCACACGTTTCCGAGATCCGAACGCGCCAGACGCGACCTGTAAAACAACACGTGTTACTCAACCTGCACGAACTCCCGGCTCGCCAACCTGCAACAAAACCCGCGTTACCCGCTGGCCCGTACTACTAACATATTTAACACCTATATTACCTGGCGTTCTTCGATATGGCCGCAACCGGTCGCTGCCCGTGATTCTTGCGTATCTGTGAAAATAAATTGCGTTAACCGACTGCACATGGATCCTTGCCTGCACCTGTTGGGAGAACCGTGATTTGCCCGACACCCCGCTCGTAATTGCGTACGCGACCCCGCCTTACCTGAAAGCCTTTCGAAGTCGCTGCTGCCGATCCCTGCCCGCGCGCTCGCAGGAGCTAATCTCGACCCGTGGTCCACTCGGCGTCTGGAATACAATATGATGTTTAACTTTTTTTTTTTTTTGAACTCGCCTTGTTTCATGGTTATGATTTCATGCACGCATTTCCTTATGCAAAGCCACTACATCCTAATAGACCCACACTGTTCCGGTTTAACTTTGGTTAATTCGTAGCATAGATTCCAATGCCCCAGCACTTCAAGACAGAAAGGCTTTTTTGTCTACCCTCGCTACAAACGTGCATTCAATGTGGGGACATTAACAACATCTGGGCCCATGACACACATTATCGGCAATACGAAAGAATGGCAGTAGTGAGGAAGATTAGGAAGGAATGTACTGACAGAGTCCGCAACAGGGCACGTTCAGGCACGGGGGAAAGTGTATATTGTTATATTATTCACGCTTCTAAGCGTGTTAAGGATGATGATTCGGTCCCCAACCAGCTTCTGCTCAGGACAGAACCGGGAACCTTCAGATCATTAGTCTAAAGCTCTCCGCACTGAGCTTTTCCGGGTTCTTTAATTAGCATTCCAAATCTTTATAAAGCGCGAACTCAACCCGAAGTTCTTGGAGCGCTTTACATGCGCACCGGTTGCCTATGCATTGATTCCCCACCGGATTGCAAGCAGCTCTGAAACCCCGTAATTCAGCCTGTAACCTCAACGATCAAGTTACGGCTCCAAGCGGTCCCCACTGCCCAGTGGGACATGGGGGGGAGGGGGGGGCTAGGGCACCCCACCCTATAGAGAAACACATCCCCTGCGCCCATCCAAGGAAAGGAATGCACACAAACCGGCCTGATGCAATCAAATCCCCTGAGGGCGAGGCCCACATCGCCGCAGCACCCCGACCGGGGCTGCGACCACTGCCGCATGCACTGCAGCTGGCGATGATCCTGGGGTAGGGTGACAGGGCCGGAGCTGTAGGCTGCTGAGGCCCCCGGACCATGTTTTGCAGCTTTATAGACGTAAACTCGACCCAGAGGGCATTACCAGTCTCAAACTGAAACGCGGATTATTAACTTCTACCTCCATATGAATCGGACGCCTTTTCTGTGCCATCTATTTAATTCTAGAGCAGAGGTTAGATATATGCTCAGTCGCCTATTACCCAACAGTACACAAACTGTACACTCGTCATCCGGATGGGCTTGTTTGGGTCTTGCCTGCAAAACCAGTATTAATTTATTTGCCATAGGGAACCCTGCCTTCGCGCCACTAACCCCAGCAACATTCACCACACATTGAATAAATGTTTACCATGTCGCACCTAGCAATCTGAACCTTGGCAGCTATGGTTTCATATGGCATGCGCATGACCCGGATCGGGTATCAGAGCGCTTACATAGCTCCAGTGACATTACATAAGGACACCTTCATTGTTTAGGAGATTTAAGTGAGTTGCCCAGAATCACAGGATGTTTGGCGTCGATACCGAGACTCGAACCCACATCCCCAGTTCGTAAGCCGATCGCCCTAGCCGTTAGGCCAACGCTCTATTCCTCCACGCAATTACCATTCCCTAGCTAGTCGTGTGTCCATGGCCCCTATATGCGAGCTAACTACTCACGCGCCACGGGGTGCTTTCCAATCGCATTAGAGGCACGCATCTAATGCATTAACTTTTTTCAATGTATGTGCCCCACACCGGACTCGAGCTTGGGTCCCGAGAGGACAGCTAGAGGCAGTGAGGAGAGTCAGTACACGGCCCGCTGAACGCTAACTGGGACAGAATTCTAATACCTTGCCCCTAGGCCCTATTGAAGACAAGGGGGCTTTGCGTGCTGGGATTTTCATCATTTCGATGCTTTTAAACCTAATACGAATGGCGGTAACCTATTGAACCGAGTGTTTCCGAGCATTTGCCCAGAATCGCGGGATGATTGGCGCCTTCAGGCAGAGCTGGAATCTCCCGCCTAACCCTTTCACCCGCCACCACTACCTTCCCCCGCAGCCGATACTGCTGAGCCCCATACAACCTGGACCTGCCCAGGGACGGGGCCGGGGGGATAATTGTGCAATTTGGTTGTTAGTGTTTATTCAAGTGGAGTAAGGTTGCCAGATTGTAGAGTCGGATTTCGGGGACACGGATACTTTTTACATGTATGCGCGGAAAGCTACGATGTGCATCGATTTATTGGAATAGGTGCATTAAGAGACAGCACTCACTTCCAAGGAAGCCGAAGATACGTAGCACTGCGAACTATCACAACCAAGGTTTGACCTAGTGCCACTCTGGCCGTTGGTGCGGCCTGCACCACGTGGTGGGCTAACCGCGGGGAAAACTACGAGCACTAGTACACCCGGCGCTATTCAATTAAAAGTGCATCGCTTAAGGTGAACAGCGCATTCTAAACCCGCCTAGCACCCACGAAACGCCGGGGGGGAAAACTACGAGCACCAGTACACCCAGCGCTATGCAATTAAAAAGTGCATCGCTTAAGATGAACAGCGCGTTCTAAACCCGCCTAACACCCACGAAACGCCGGGGGTCCAGGAGAGAGACTGGCGGAGAGAAGGTAACCCGTCGTAGCCCTGTTGATTAACTGGTATACACACGCTTGCGGCCCGGCACAAAGACCCCGTACGGCTGTTAACTCGACCGCCCTTCAACTGCCCCCCGCCGCCACATTCCCGCACTGCCCGCCCCGAAAGACCCTATTACCCTTCGGCCAATCGACCGATACAAGTAGGCAGATAGGGTGGGCCCACGGCCCTCCAGCTACTACCAACCCCCCCCCCCCGTGGACGAGCCACTGGGCCCTATCAACCTGGTCATGCCCAGGGACGGGGCCGGGGGGAGGCCTGTAGTAACGCATACCTCGGTCGACGAGTCCCACGACGTACGAACAGCGCGGAGCAGTCAGGAAGAAACGCGGCGAGAAGAGGCGGAAAAAAGCCACGCTGTCCCAGATAAAGGCCCTGGGTCCGCCTCCCGCCCTACGCTCTCACCCTTCATTGGCCGCTTACTAAAGGGGGCGGCACCCTGGCCGGCGCGCTGCTGACGTTCTACTCGCGAGGCATGTGTCACTAGGACGCTGTCTCGCGTTATCTCCCCTTCGTGTCTCGCGGCCAGCGGCAGTCCCCATCCCTTCTAAATTTTTCAAAAAAATTAATTCTACTCTAACGTCCAATCTTTGGAATAAAAAGAAACCCCGAATGTCTTTAGCCCGTTTGATCCGTCCTAAGTCAGAGGGTGGGGTTAACTTCCCCGACTTTCCTACTTACCATAAAGCGTTCCAACTGCGACAAGCTTCCTTTTGGTTACAAGACCCTGGCACTCCCTGTCCTTTATGGACCAAATTTGAACGTCTTCTTCTTTCTCCCTTTTCCTTTGCCGAATATCTTTCCTTCTCTCGCAAACCCGCTTCCATTTCTACTCCTATTCATAAATTCACTACTAAATTGCTCCTATCTTCTTTTCATTCTCCTCCCACAACCATTGCTGATTTTCTTTCCTCCCCCATCTGGCATAATACTTCCTTACTCATTCGTAACAGACCCTTCTTTTGGAAAACATGGCATAGCAGGGGTTTGCTGTGGATTTCCCAACTCTTTTCTCACTCCTCTTTCTTGCCTTTCCCTACTCTTTGCTCCCTTTATAACTTACCTACCTCCTTCGCTCGCAACTATCAATTGCTTAAGGATACAGTCCTAACAAACTACAATCGCCTTTCTCAGCCTTGTCCCCCTCCTGCTTCACCCACTCTCCCTTCCTCACTTCACTCCTTTTTACGCACTACACCAAAAGCTGCTGCTATCTATAAATACCTTCACACTGGTGAGTCTATCAGACCCAAATCTAAGGTGGAGGAATGTTGGGAGCACGACTTGTCTGTGTCCTGGTCAGTTTCATTTTGGGACAAAATCTGGACCAAGATCCGTAAATCCTCGAGAGCGGCAACCCTTACACAGACTTTGTTTTTTATTTACAACAGACTTCTTTTTACACCCTTTGACCTTCACAAACGTTTTCCAACCACTCCCCACACATGTTGGTCTTGTTCATCACCACACGCTACTTTATTTCACATGTTATTTTTATGCACTCCTGTTCGCAGTTTTTGGTTACAGGTTTGGGCTCAAATTAATTTGATTTTTCATACTTGTGTCCCTTTTTCTCACACGCATGTCTTCCTGGGCAGCCTTTCCCCTTGCTGGGACAATGTTGATTTAAAGCCTCAAATTGTTGACTTACTACTGGCAGCTGCCTTTCAACAAATAACGGTCAATTGGAAAGACTTTTCCAATATTTCCTTCAAGGCGTGGTGGTTTAATGTCTGCCATAATCATAGACTTGACACTGCTTATGTTTTTCCGGCATGTATGGCAACAAAACGCATGGACTTATGGCTTCCTGTCACGCTTTATTTGGACTCATGTTCTAAACGTTTGTTTCACCCACCACCCTCGCAACAGGAAGTCCTCAAACCTCCTTAATTGCTCGATGCATTCCATTTTTTTCTCCATTGTACCACTTTCTTATTCCTTACGAATGTTTTCATGCTTATTATGCTTGCTGTTTAACATACCTTTCCTTCACCTTTTACTTTTCCTTTCTCTAGTACCCAGATTTATTTTCTCATCATATTTGCATTTCTATGATTGTTTTATTTTGCTCACAGTCTTTAAGTTAATATTCCAATGTATTTTGTTTTGACACCTGGTTTCTCTCTTGTTATTATCAAATAAAAGTTTTCTTGAACTTAAAAAAAAAGAAGATCATTAGTCTCTTAAAGTAAAAAATACCAGAAATAATGTTCTTGGACATATGCGGGGGAATTGTTTGAGTGTGCTGGTCATCTTTTGGCAATTGTTTATGTGAATTTGTTCACTATTGAGAAATTATGTATTCTTTTTTCTCATGATTATTGCACCATTAAAAATAGGCTCTTATTGGTATAACAAGTGTGGTATCGTGTCTAAGGCCTCCTTGTAAATTGCTTGCAATTTTATGGTGTCATCGTGCTTCCATGTCTTTGTTTTTCGCTATGACGGTCTTGAGAAGTCCATCTAGCTTGCCCAGATGATTTGCAGTCGATGTATTACTGACTTCTAGCTCTGACATGCACTCCTTGTTGCTATTTAGCCTGGTGCAGGGGTGGTACAGTCACTGCCCATACCATCTAGCCTATTGGTTAGGGTATCAAAGTGGGAGTTAAGCAACTGGAGTCCTGTATGAAGTTCGGCCATTATGGCTGCAGTGCCGTCTGAGGTGCCACACACAGCTTCCTTGACTGTGCTATCTTCTGTGTCAGAGAGCAAATTCTGGCACTGAGGAGCTTTGGGTTATTCAAAAGGGAGCTTATGCTGCTTAAGGTCTTCCCATCCCATTATGCTGCAGGGGTTTTGGGAGTACTGAGGCCACAAGTCGTCATACATCTGTACTCCCACAAGGAGACTGAGTAGTATGCTCCCTAGTTCTGACCCACAGAAGCATTGCAAGAGTGTGAGTGATCACCTGAGGCTACAGGTGATGGAAGCAACTAGAGGGCAGCATTAGGTAGGACCTGGACCTTTTAAGACAAATGTGCTTGAACGATCACATATGCCAAAAATATGGCAGGAGGTTCTTCAAGCCTGTGACAAGGAGGCTTTCTGTATTGAGGACTGTGGTATTCATCTCACCCCAAACCCCACATTCACTTTTGGAGAAGCAGTGGTCCAGGTAGGGCGCACACAATCGTTCAGGGGGCACTCCTTGATAATTACTCAGGCCCTTTTGGCCACCTCTGCTGCATTAACATCCCCACTGGACTGCAAGCATCCAAACGTGACCAGCTCCTGACATGTTGCCAGCCACCTGACGTAGGCCCATATGGACTGTCCAGACAGGCCGTTTAGCTGCAAGGCCACCTCATCAGTATTGGGAGCGATAAGCTCACCACAAGGTTAATTTCAGTTGGGCCTCATCCGCCTTCACTCTAGAGTCACCTTTTTGCAAAAAGGCGGTTGTGACGACATACTGCAGTCCACCACTAGCACCTTGGTCTCAGCAAAAAGAACAATTGATGGACAGAATGCAGAACAATGCCATACATTCACCCCAGTACAGATATCCAGGCCTAAATCCATTTTTTTTGCTCACCAAACTATTCCAGTTTGAACCCAGACATATACAAATCAGTCTTGACCCTGTGCCCATTGGGAACAGTCCAGTCCAAACTGCCAGGCCAGGTCTACCCTGTACTGGACACAAGCATCCTAAGATCAGTTTCAGGGTGTCACCCCTCATCAGACAGAATAGCTTGACTCCAGTAGCATGGAGAGCATGGGTCCCATTTCTGGACATACCCGTCCCACTAGGGAGGACAATGCAAAAAGAACAATTGATGGACAGAATGCAGAACAATGTCATACATTCACCCCAGTACAGAGATCCGGGCCGAAATCCATCATTTATTTGCTAACCATGCCATTCCAGTTTAAACCCAGCCATATGGAAATCAGTCTTGACACTGTGCCCAATGTAAACAGTCCTGCCCAAACTGCCAGTCCAGGTCCTCCCTAGACTGGAAACAAGCATCCCAGGACCAGTTTCGGGGCTGTATCCCTCATCAGCCAGAATAGTTTGACTCCAGTGGCATGGAGAGCACGGGACCCACTAGCGGTGACAATGCCAAAAGAACAATTGATGGACAGAATGCAGAGTAATTTCATACATTCACCCTACTACGGAGATATGGGCCTAAATCCATCTTTTTTTTGCTTACGATGCCATTCCAGTTTGAACCCAGCCATATGCAAATCAGTCTTGACCCTGCGCCAATGGGAACAGTCCAGCCAGAACTGCCAGGCCAGGTCCTCCGTGGACTGGAAACAAACATCCTAGGACTGGTTTCGGGGTTTCATCCCTCTTCAGCTAGAATAGCTTGACTCCAGTGGCATGGAGAGCACGGAGAGCATGGGACTCAGGTCTGGAAATACCCGTCCCACTCGGGGTGACAATGCAAAAAACAACAGTTGATGGACAGAATGCAGAACAATGTCATACATTCACCCCAGTTAAAAGATCTGGGCCTAAATCCAGCATTTTTTTGCTCACCATGCCATTCCAGTTTAAACCCAGCCATATGGAAATCAGTCTTGACGCTGTGCCCAATTTAAACAGTCCTTCCCGAACTGCCAGTCCAGGTCCTCCCTGGACTGGAAACAAGCATCCCAGGTCCAGTTTCAGGGCTTCATCCCTCATCAGCCAGGATAGATTGACTCCAGTGGCATGTTTTTTTTGGTCACCTTGGGAACAGTCCAGCCCAAATTGCCAGGCCAGGTCCTCCCTGGACTAGAAACAAGCATCCTAGGACCAGTTCAGAGTTTCACCCCTCATCAGCCAGGATAGATTGACTCCAGTGGTGTGGAGAGCACGGGACTCCTGCCTGGGCATACCCATCCCACTCGGGGTGACAAATGCAAAAAGAACAATTGATGGACAGAATGCAGAACAATGTCATGCATTTACCCCAGTACAGAGATCCGGGCCAAACCCATCGTTTCTTTGTTCATCGTGCCATTCCAGCAGCATGGGCCAACCGTCTTTCCTCCTGTCATTCAGCAGGCCTCTGCCTCATGCTTCAGAGCAAGCATTCCAAGACAGTGCATCACAGTGGCTCTGTGAGTTCTCGGGCATCACCCAGCTCACTGGGCACGCTCACTGTGAGAATGTAAAAGCGAGGGATTGTAAAATTGAAATCTTGCTAACTCTTTCCCTGTACTCATTTATCAGAGACCTGATTTCCCTCCTTCACAAATCTTTCTCTACTCGCCAACCTCGTTTTCAACCAGCGCCTCCTGCCCTCGCACTGCCTGGGTTTGGGCACTTCCAACTCCCCCAGCCATCCACCAGGGCCGGCTCTAGGCATGTGCAAGCTGTGCACCTGCACAGGGCCACCAAACCCCAGGGGCCACCACGCCAATATATATCCTTAATGTATTAATCCTCTGAGGATGGATACATATTTGCGTGGTGGCCACATGCTGGGATTTGGCGGCCTCCGGCTCTGTTCCACTTCTAAACACCCTGACCCCCTCCCCTCTTTACTGGCCTGCGCGCTCCGCCCCGCCCCGACCACCCCTTCCGGGGCCCCCTACCTATGCTACTTGCCCAGGGCCACCATGAGCCTAGAGCCGGCCCTGCATCCACTGCTCCAGCCGACCTCCCAAACATCCCGACAGCAGGTGAAGTGCTTCTCTCTGTTGGGAGCTGCTGAAGGGGCACTTTGTGGTTGCCCGCGACGGATTCTGGGGTCTGGGGGGTGGAAGGGTGTACATGACGTTGTGGCAGAGGGCTAATCTGTTTATGCTTTGTATGGGTTGTGACCTGGTACCTGCGTTAGACAACGCATTTAATCTAATGAGAGATGCTGACTGTTTGCTAACTGCTTACATGCAGGGCAGGCTCCCTCTGGCTGCTGTGTACAAATCATCAACACATCAAGAGTCTAAAGAAGAGAGGGCTCTCGCTTCATAATCACTGCTCTTAAAAATTAAATACTTATATTTAAATAAATAAAAATGAAGGTCCTCTCAAGCTATAGCTTAATAATTGGCCTGGGTTGTGTACAGGTGGATGGGCTGTCCTGCACACGTTTTTCCACTCCTGAGTTTGCCATTGATGGTTTTCTAAGCCAAAGAAATGAACAGAGTGGTCTGTATGCTGCATTGCACTAGCCATGGGTTTGCTAGACCTACAACTGGCGATTACTTGTGCACAGTCACTGAATAGTTTGTAGTGTAAACTATCGGATTTACAACTGTTTCTCACTTTGTGACTCCAACATAAATCAAGTATGCATTTAACATAATACAAGTATGCATAAAGTATGCACTTTCCACACAAAAAAACACAGACACAACTATAAAAAGTTTTGAAATCGCCCCCTTATTAAGTACAAATGCAAAACGAAATTTTATATAAACTTGAAAAATACAGACACATGCTACCTTTACCTCGATTTCAATTTCCATTAATACCACATCACTGCAAGATTGAGCACTACTGACTCCCGTCGATTTTTTTAAATAGTTGAGCATTACCAGAAGGCTTGTATGCTAATGTGTTAAACACAAATACTCTTCACGAGTCAACACATCCCAATATGTTGGTACGTTCAATTCTGCAAAGGTTAGCACTAGAGACCAGTCAAGTGCTGCTTTTATAATCACTACTTTTATGTCCGAGGTTTGATCAGCTGAATGGTTTTTACATATTATTGCATTACCAATATTCTATAAAACATGCAATTATCTGTAATAAGTATCCCTCACCTCCAAGGATATTAGCGTCTTGCATGTCATTGCTCAGAATTCCTTCAGAGCACAGAATATGCCCAACTTGCAAGACGGCTCATTTACTTGACAAGGCTGGAGGGAATCTGCTTTTCAAACGAGAAGAAATGTAGGGGGATATTTACAATAAAATGTTGGAGTGTGGTGTTACTTCCAAATTGATAACGCCGCACTCCAACATTTTTTAAACGCAGGGATGTGCTGTATTTACAAAATGCGGCACACCCCTGCGGTTCCCCTAGCTAAACTAAAAAAGATGCCTAGCACCTGCGCAGGCACCCTTGCACCATATTACAAAGGTGCCTGTGCAGCAGGGGTGATTCTTTATGTGCAGGAAGGCACACCTACCAGTACATAAACAATAATTAAAGGCGATTTGTTCCTTCTATGTGTGCTGCAAATGAATGACTTCCCCTCGTACCGTCATCTTTAGACCAAGGTATTCCCTGGTTTTAGTTTTTGGGGCAGCCTCATCATTGTAAATACGGGGCAGTGTCAAAAAGCAGCAGCAGAATGCCCACTGCAACACCCATTGCCCGCCTCTTTGTCACAGCAGACTACTATGGTAAGGGGCATATTTACAAGGTGGAGTTAACAATTTTGGAAAAAGGGGGTGGTGATGGACAGAGTTTCTGAATGATGCAGAATACTCCTACCCAGTCAAGAGATCAGGGCTTGATCCATCACCGTTCTTTAGCTCACTGCACCATCCCAGCTCAGAACCTGGCTACATGCAAACTAGTCTGTTCCTGTCCCAGTGCATGATGGGAACAGGGCAAACCAAACTACCAAGCCAATTCTTATTCTGGGAAGGAGACAAGCTTCCGTGGACCGGTTCCTGGCATTTCAGCCGTCGTCGGCCCGGCTTGCTTGAATCCTGATGGTGCAATGAGCTAGGGACTCATGTCTGAGTATGCCCTCCCACACTTAAGGAGGATAAAATCAATTTTGGAAAAGGTGATGGACAGAGTTTCTGAATGATGCAGAATACTCCTACCCAGTCAAGAGATCAGGGCTTGATCCATCACCGTTTTTTAGCACACTGCACCATCCACGCTCAGAACCTGGCTACATGCAAATTAGTCTGTTCCTGTCCCAGTGCATGATGGGAACAGGGCAAACCAAACTACCAAGCCAATTCTTATACTGGGAAGGAGACAAGCTTCCGGGGAGTTAACACCACCTTTTAAATATGAGGTTGAGAGCAATGCCACCAGAGCGTCAGAAGAAGTTATGCTCCGGTGGCATTAGGGCCTTGTATGTCCCAAAGTGTTTCCCATATTTATCCAGGCATAAACAGCTGTGAGCCATGGGGCTAGAACTAGCAGCAGTAAGCATGATGGTCGGTTTAAATGTATTGAACGTATGCATGCTGGCGCATAAAACAGGAGCTCTACTCAGCCTCAAAGAAACAGAGCCCATATTTGGATTAAACACTTCTCAAAACAGAAAAAATCTAAGAACATGTCCTTAAACCCTGGATCGGATGGACATGAGTATTTCATTGTGAACACTTACCACCCCCCCCCCCCCACCATTCCCTGCCTTAACTTTTTGTCTAATTGACAAATCATCTCTTCAGTTCTTAATGCCTCGTCATCATATAGATAAATGTTTTCACCAACTAACATAATTAAATATGGTTCGGTAGACTTATTGTGTTCTTGCGTAAGTCTTGTACCATCACCTAGTGAAGAAATCAAAACAATACATCGCTATTCTTCTGATATTGAACTGTAGGGGTCTTTATTTAGCATGTTGTTTGTTACATTACCTTGTTTTCTATGGGCATGAATCTGCGGAATCTTGAGGAGTTTTTATGTAATTCTTCCTGATTCTGTGGAGTGAAACTCCATAAGTTTTGCCCACCTCTACTTCTGACTTACAAACGTTTGTGGAGGAAAAGTGGTAATTTAAGAATTTCAGTCAAGTACTACTGATCAGGGGTTAGACTAACACATTTCACTGTTGGTATCCGCATGACTGTACTAAAATGTATTAGTCATGCATATTATAGTTCCCTTGTCCACACTATGAGGCGCGCCTTATGAAGAGCTGCATTGAAGCATCAAGCACGCTGGCCTTCAGTGAACTGTGGAAACCATGCAGCCTGTCCCACTTTTTGTTTGCACTGTTCATGATAAACAGTGACTGCTGCACAGGTGTATATGTTCACCCACTTCAAGCGAAATCGACTGCTGCCTTGAGAGTTAAACACATCATCAACCACCGCCTGGGTAATATTAGCAAAATTAATTCCAGACCAGGCTCAGGCTGCCAGAGAGTGCCCCACACGTGTCCACCTGGCAGTGTCTGGCTTGTAGTTGCTTTCCAGCAAGGCTTTTGAGTGTGCATGTTGTTCTGAGACGGTTACGGCCTCAATGCAGAGATCCTCATTTATGAGGCCCAACCAGCACTTTTGCGCTGCTGAAATGTCACTTTTTATGCTGTTCCTGTGGCGCAAAGTGCCACTGGAATATTTATAAGGCCACATAAAGCCATATTACATGACTTTTCATGGCCTTATAAATATGTGCCCCTTTCATGCAGAAAACTGTGTTCCCAGCAACATCCATGACTTTTTGACTCTGCCCCAGATTTACAAGAAATTGTAAGTCTGAGGTAGAACCAAAACATATGCCTCTGCAGGGGAGGACTAAGGGGGGGGGGGGGGCACAACGAGGAGAAATATCTTTATTTATCCTAGCTTTTCCTCTTTCTTAATGATAATAATATATACAATATCTACAATAAGTATATTTAGTACATGTTAAGCCCACTTGCATGACAGTGATTACCAATTACACATTATATGTAATCTTATTCTTTACTGCCCAATGTACGGCGGAACTACAATATCTGTTTGTATTATTTCTTTCCCTGCCCTGATGAAGTCGTGGGTACCTGCCCATTTGACGAAACACGTGTTGGCTGGACTTGGAGAAAGCCTTGTGGATCAATTTTGGGACAGGATGATGACCCATACCTAGGCACCCAACGACCTTAATATCAGCTTAACAAATACGAATATTGCCGATAATTGATATAGCGCCACAACCATCCAGGACTATCATCCGCCCTATGCTTTTCATATAACTTATGTAAACTATATGTTAAGCCAGGGCTTAAAAATGAATGAAGCCTAGTCTTTAGTTGCAGTTAAAAAGATGATGAATCTCCCTTCCTTTTTTTTCTGACCGCAAAGTAGTGCAAACTGAGCTGTTTTCATACTTTGGGGTGACTCTTGATCACAAATTATCTTGGACCAATATGGTGGTTAACCAATGAATGATGCTAGAAAAGAGCACTAATGCCATCAATTTGTTTACTAAAAAGCTGGGCACAAGACATTTAGATACTGTTCAAAAAGTGTATGGGGCTAAATCAATCTCAGTAGCTTCCAATGGTGCGGAATTATGGGGCCATGCTAATGTAAAATTAATTTAAAAAATTGAAAATTCATTTTGGAAAAAAATGATGAGCCTCCCCATCAGATGCTCCAATTTTAGCATACATTATGAGTTGAACATCCCTCACATTACTGTACAAATATATGTAGCACCAATTTTCCTTTGGCACTCAATTAGGAGTAGAGATACAGTTAACCTCACTCAACAAATCACTGTGGATTGTCTGACTTCAGAACATGTAGAGAGTATAATGTGGTTAACATATATCAAAAATACTCTTCATGCCTTGGACCTAATTAGTCTGTTTGATACTCCAGAAAAATGCTGGTCTATCTCAAAAAAAGCCTTAAAAGTCCGCTTTTTAAAATTTATGAGCGAGGCCAGATTTACTGCTCAGTCCCTCAAACATATGGGCCCAATGCAAGGTGAGGGGTGACCATCTTATCTGGATCTCGTAACAAAACCTTGTCATAGATTTATTTTATTAAGGTTTTGCCTTAATCTCATTCCATGCATGGTGGGCTTTCCTACTGGTATATACTCTTCCCACTATCTTCCGTGTTGCCCATGTGAAAGCTCCTCGGTTGAATCCGATTTGCACATTTTCTTTTTTTGTAAATTTTACTGTGAACACTGTAAGAGGTTTTTAATCCCAATCATGCACAAGTATAATTTTAGCCAATAGCTCTTTAGTTTTTACAAATGTTGCCCAACCCCCTAATCTGCTTTTGTGTTGCCTCCAATTTTATGCCAATCACTGAAAACCAGGAAAGTGTACACTTGCTGAGATGAATTGCTTTTCTTAATACTTTTATATTGTTTTTAATGTTTTTTTAATCATCACCTTTGGCTTTTTTTATTGCAAATACCTATGATGTATTTCTGACCTTTTATGATTACCTCAAATTAATCGAATAAAGTAAATTGAATTGAATTGTATGGCCCATGTGTCTTTCGCTATTAATTCGATACTTGTAGGCGAAGTGGAGAAGTGTGGCTCACTGGTTAGAGCAGGCAGACCCTGAAGCAGAGGTCAGACCCGGGACCAGGGTTCAATTCCTGACGCGGCAGGGTCTTGAGCTCAAATGTCCATGGACTCGATAATTCTCGCTTCGGTGCCTGACCTAATCATGGGTTCACACTCTCCAACTCTGGGCATTAAGCTTGCTTAATCTCCACAACGGCCCCCGCGGCGGGATGCCTGGCTTTCACCTTGGGGATGCCCTGTAGGGGCTATCTCACAGGGAAATGCCAGGACGGGTTCCCAAAGCAAGCGCGGAGACACCCCTTCGGGGGTCGATTCAGGCGCTATATAAGAAACATAATAATAATATGTTTTTTGTTAAGAGTAAAAGGAAGCCATTTTGTTGTTGTTTGTTATACTTCTTGTGCATCCTTTTTAAAAATGTATTCTACTTTTATACTTTATGTTAGTTTATGATGCGTAGTTGATTCTGTTAGCTTGTGTATTTATGGTATTTTCCTACTCTATTTTTTAAATCACCATGCCCATGTATTCTGAAGTTGTCACCATCCAGGTAGATTTCTGCTGCCGTGCACCGCGGTTGCCCATCCGGTCCAGCTGCACAGTTTAAAATGGCTTTACCAACCGTGGCACTGTCTTGGACACAGCCAGCGCCCAGCAGCAGGAATAGAGGAATCCAGCCTCTCTGTGCCACAGTGTGGACCACTGAGAGCTGCACTCACTAATAAGGAACAAAGTCCAAGGCCACTGTCTTGGAAGGCCTCTGCCAAAATAATTAGCAGCAACGCCTGTACTGGCTCCGCCTGCATGCAACTCAACTCAAATAATGCAACTCAACTCAAATACTGCTAGTATTTTTATGGTTAGCAGGTGGCACCGTGCAGTACAGAACCGGTGACTGGTACAGGCTGAACTCGGAGGATTCAAGTTCAGCAATCGGCACCAGCCCAGTCCGAGACTTTTCCTTGCTAGTTAACTGCTATATAGCAAGGGGAGACGAGCCTCAGGTGAAGAGAGCAACCGTGAAGCAGTGAGGCTGGCACTGAAAAGGACTAACTGCCAAGTCACAGGGCATTTCTTGTTATAGTCAAGGGAGTTCAACACTGGAGCACTTTAGAAGTTTTGCAACTGCGAATGATGGGAAGAAGTTCATGATGATGCCAGGGTAATTAACTGGCTGGCATTCACATGTGTGGGTTGGCCGTGGTGGGCAGAATCACAATTTTCTCAGGCATGCCTGTTCTGTACCAAGCCTAAAAAGAGCTGCAGTAAGGCTGGATGGAGGACTGATAAGCGGTCAGTGGGCACTTTGAACAGACATGTCGGTGAGTACAATGTGCTGGGGGAGAGAGGCACTGCATGATGACTGTATTAGATTCCTCACTGTAGGTTAGATACCTTGCATTTCAGTGTTTTTCTGCGGTTCCAAATTGCTCATAAAGTGGTACTTTTAGATTTTTATCCCTTTACATGGACTTTGTTTCTTGAGTTTTCCTTTCGAGAAACGACTCGAAGTGTCACACATTTGGTAGTAGAATATCATTCATAAGTACACTGAAACAATGGAAATGTCACACATAAGCAATGTGAAAACTTGGCAGCTATGTCAATGAGTCATTGGGGGGAGTGGCAAGCTGTTAGCTGGACCCAAAGTGGGGGTCGACAACTATGGGTTGATGAAATCTGGGATCCTGGTGCAGTTGTCGACAGTAGGAAAGGTCTTTGCAGTGGAGTCCGAAGTCCATGCCCAAGATGGCATTGACGTCGATAGACCTTGCAACTTTTACGAGTTTTCACTGCTAGGACATGTATAACTTAAGTACAAATGTCCTACCTTTTCAATACAATGGGCTCTATGAGGCTTGAGCTATTACTTTAGGGGTGACATAAGTATTAAAAAGGAGATTTTAGGCCTGGCAAAAGGTTCATTTTTCCGGGTCGAAATGACAGTTTAAAACTACACTAGAGGATGCAGTGGCAGGCCTGAGATGTTTGAGATGGCAACTTATGTGGTTGGCATCATGAGTGCTACTGCCCACTTGCCCACCAGTATTATTTAATTGAAAGGCCCTGGATACATGCGGTACCCTTTATTAGGAATGTACAAGTCAAGTAAGTGTGCTAATCAGTGTTAGAGCAGATTTACCAGGTTTAAAGGCGAAAATGCAGGCACTTCGGATCTGGTTAGCAGTGGTAAAGTGCACAGAGTCTTAAAAGCTAACTAAAATGGGTCCAGCAAATGAATGGAGTGAAGGCAAAATGTTTGGGCTGACCATGCAGAGAGGGCCAGGTACAACAATTCAGGAGTCCTATTAGTGAAGTTTCCTTGCTGCCTTTTTGCTCTGGCTTTTATTTCATGATTTTTGAAGGCCTTTTCCTACATGTATCATAAAGCTTTGAAGACATTATTATAGCATCTGTTTGATGTGTGTTTTTAGATTTCTAGTCATAGTTCTGCCAGGTCATGTGAAATCACACACCAATAAGTGTTGAATTTTATGCCATACCATTGACTCTTAGCCAAATTTTAGTGACATTACATTGAAAAATGGAGGTTTAATTCAATTTTTCAAAGATTTTGGGTCAAGTTGAAGCCCAAAACACTGAGTCTGAGAGCCAGTTTTGGTTGGCGCAAAATTCAAGTATTGGACTGTATCTTGAGTTTGCTTTCAGAACCTATGCCACTTTGGGCTTGATTATGAGTTGGTCAGTGTATTCAGATCATAGTGTAAGCCTCTGTTTATATAGGCGCTGTTTATCGATTCCAATAAATAACGAACAACAGGGTATCGCTATTTTTGAGATGCGATAAATAGCACCTTTACTTGTAATCAACCCCATCATGTCCACGTTGTGCTCTAAAATGCACAAAGCTGCATGAATTTTTACAAAATGTCCCATCCCCAGGAGCAGTTATGGATCCCTTGCATCACTTTCGTATTGCAGTTCATAAGGGGTGCTTATGACCCACCTCAGACTTTACCAGCACCTGCTGTTCATGATTTCACTTCAAGTCACCCTCCTTTAAAATTCAACAGTTGTGACTCCAAAGTAGGCCTGTTAAAAAACATTTCGCTCCCATTTTTGGTGGAAATATTCTCTAAAATGCACTCTGTAGCCTAATTTATTTAAAATGTACTTTTGTGAAAATCCTCCTCCGATACAGCTCGCTCCCTTTTTGCATTTTGCACTGGCCATTTATTCCCCACCACTTCATCAGTTACCTCTGCTCATGGATTCACTTTAAATTCCCCCAGTTCTGAATTTCAACAACTGCAACTGACCAAGGCTTCCAATGAGATATCTGGCCCCAATTCAGTTACTAATTATGCTCTAAAATGCTTTATTTGGCCGCTCGAGGCTCAGGACTTTTGTGGAGCTGTTTGTTGTCTCTGGGGCTTGTGGCTGAGGAGTGCTGTTGCTGTTGCCAGCAGGACTGCGAGGGCCAGGCTGCTTTGCGGCGAGTGACCGGCCGCACCTGGCTCCTCTTCCCGCCCCACCTCTCCCCACTTCATAGCGCCTAGTGGCCCCCGCCACGCGGGTGCCGCACAAGGGTCAGGACTTTCGTGGAGCTGTTTGTTGTCTTTGGGGCTTGTGGCTGAGGAGTGCTGTTGCTGTTGCCAGCGGGACTGCGAGGGCCAGGCTGCTTTGCGGCGAGTGACCGGCCGCACCTGGCTCCTCTTCCCGCCGCCCCTCTCCCCACTTCATAGCGCCTTGCGGCCCCCGCTCCGCGGTTGCCGCTCGAGGCTCAGGACTTTCGAGGAGCTGTTTGTTGTCTCTGGGGCTTGTGGCTGAGGAGTGCTGTTGCTGTTGCCAGCGGGACTGTGAGGGCCAGGCTGCTTTGCGGCGAGTGACCGGCCGCACCTGGCTCCTCTTCCTGCCCCGCCTCTCCGCAGTTCATAGCGCCTCCCGGCCCCCGCTCCGCGAGATCCGCTCGCGGCTCAGGACTCGTGGAGCTGTTTGTTGTCTCTGGGGCTTGTGGCAGAGGAGTGCTGTTGCTGTTGCCAGCGAGACTGCGAGGGCCAGGCTGCTTTGCGGCGAGTGACCAGCCGCACCTGGCTCCTCTTCCCGACCCGCCTCTCCCTATCTCCACCCCCTATTTAGCCTCACCCACCTACCACACGCAGGACGCCCGCGGGTGCGCGCCGGGCGAAGCCCGGGCCAAGGGCGGGCCCGTTTGTGCCTGTTCGTGACCGGTAGTGGCCGGACCGGGCCCCCCCTTTAACATCTCTGCTAACCACCTGCAAGCTTTACTGGGCTCCTATGGCTGGTCGTGAAACGAGGAGTAAGTCCTCGCTTGTTGGAGGATCTGCAGCTGGAGGCATGGAAAAATTTCTCATCAGAGCGAGCACTATCATAGATACTGAAATTAATATTCTTGAGAAACGCTTCTCCAAAGAACTGTTGGATATCAAGAGATCTTCCCTGGGGACAATAGCCAATGCCAAAACACCCGAAAGACCTGTTGATACTGTTACCTCGGTCGTGGTTGATGGAGGGTTCCGTTCTACCATCTAAAATCACCAGAGAGGAGAGTTCTAATGGCCTTGGTAAGATGAAGGTCTGATGTAGGCCCTGCTTGATAGAAATCTGAAAACGTGCTAAAATGACTAGCTGTCACCATTGCAAATAAAGGCCCCTTAGTAAATAAAGGCCCCAGGGCCCACTATGCATAGGCTTACAAACACACGTTTCTGTGCATTGAAATAAACAAGGTGAAATTAGGCCTTCAGGGATTAGTTAGCTTCACTGTCAGCTCCCAGACCAACACCCACACACACACACGCACACACAGACTGGTACACGTGGTATAGCTTCCTGAAAACATTGCTAAAAGTAATATTTTGAAACATAGCTTGCTCAAGTACAAACAGCAACCTCTGGCAATACTCTGCTCCTGTCATAAGGTCTAGCACGTGCAGATATGAAGAAATGTACGTGACCAACTGTCTCTGTTTAAGAAATGTACGTGACAAACTGTCCCTTTTAGAAACATACAAAATGTTCGCTTTTCAGAAGTGTCCGAAACAAAATGTTCTGTACAGATGTCCTTCCGGTGTCCTAGAACACTCGTGGTTAAACCGCCTGCACCAGAACTTACCATGTTCAAATCGCCATCGGGCAGTGCAGAGCCGTGAGGGAAAAGGCAGGAACAATTCCGGGAGGCACCGGACGCCCGGACCACAATCCCCAGCAGCCCCTGGGGCACCAGCGCGCCCGTGACGTGCTAGAAGCGCCGGAGGCGCTGGTAAAAGGCTGACCCCCACGAGACCAGGGGGGACACCAGAACTTACCATATTCAACTCGCCATCGGGCAGTGCAGAGCCGTGAGGGAAATGGCAGGAACAATTCCGGGAGGCACCGGACGCCCGGACCACAATCCCCAGCAGCCCCTGGGGCACCAGCGCACCCGTGACGTGCTAGAAGTGCCCGGAGGCGCTGGTAAAAGGCTGACACCCCCCTCGCCCCCGCGAGTCGCGCGCGGGAGCGCCCGGGGCTAAGCCCGGGCAAAGGGCGGGCCCTCTACGGCCCTCATCGGCAGGAGGAGGCAGGGGCAGGGCTCGACCCCCTGTTCCATCAGAGACGCGCCCACAAGTAAGACTCTGTTGTCGTCCCTGTGTTGTTTGCTAACAGCGTTATATATATAGATGATGTCTAAAAAGAAACCTGCTGCTTTGCCCGCAAACACCATGGACAACTATGTTGTGCAAACAGTCAAGAAAATAAATGAACAAAGGAGGGAATCACTTGGGCTAAGCCAGTCACCAGACTTGCACAGGCTAAGCCCTACTTTACCTCTGTCAACTGATGATAGCCCTTTCGTGTTGGTGGAAACCAGGGTCTCACCAAATGCACCACCTATTATTGAGTCTAGTAGCCAGCCATTGATCATGTTACCATCCCCTGGTATTCTGGATGGAGACTCTGAAAATGTTATAGATTCAGACCCAGAAATTGAAACTGGTCCTGTGGAGGATGATTTACCATCGATTGAGCACACACCCCGGCCTGTGCGCACCTGTGTGAAGAATCAGCGGAAACAGGGCGGTCCAAGGCCAAGAGTGAAAAGGAAAAGAACATTATCCCCAGGTTCCTTGAGAGCTCCCCAAAAGGCTGTAGGGGAAGGGACTTTAAGAAACAGAGGAGATGATGAAATGTTGAGTAAACTGCTTGAGGTTGTAGAGGGCAAACTTATTGAAATTGTAAAACCTCTGATCTCTAAAATCGATAAATTGCAGGCTGAAGTAAAAAGACTTGGAGGTGTGCAAACAAAATTGACGGAGGAAATAGGCAACCTTAATACTTTATTAATAACAAGAAATAGTACCGAAGAGATTAACCAAGTTGGAGAAGGGACATCTGGTGTGCTGACTAATCCAGTCCACATGCCGGCCCCGAAAGTTAATCAACATGTAACAACAGCAGAAGGGCGTCCGTTGATAGTAAATTTACCACAAGCACAAGTTCACGGTACAGACCCACTGCAGTTTATTGAGGAAGCCTCACCCGGTGTACTGGTGTTAGCTAATGTACCCCTTTTGGATGACGGCATCACCGAGTCATCTAGCTCTCTGAGTAGCAAGGCCCTCCATTGGCTCTCAGGTAATATGAGGTTAGCGCCTGGAGGGCTACAGCAACTGGCGCATGACATTAAAGCAGTTAAACGTGTCCCTTGGATAGGGAATCGCCCCAAAAGATTTAAAGGGGACTGTGTGGCGGTAACATTTGCACACCCCGATGTACTTCCAAATGTCTTAGCACATATTCTTCCGCCTCAGCGTAGAAGAGGTACGGTGGTTCCCCTAACATTAAAATTCTTCTATGGGGAACAGCAAAATGTAACCCTGCCAAAAACGCCAGCACTAGGATGGGATAACAACTTGAATATGCATAACCGCTGGGCTTCTCCCCTAGTACCAAGCCTGCTATTACATAACAGATTTGATGCCCTGTCTGGTCTTAATAACTGCGATTGACAAGAGGTCAGACAGGAGATTGCCGAAGTGCCCGCAGGAGTAGACTTAAATCAGTCCCCAAATTCTATAGGTGGTACATTGCCTAAGTCTGTGGGTACATCTTGTAATACCTTAGAGGTGGCATCAACATCTTGCCGCATTGCCAGTTGGAATATAGCAGGACTAGTTTCTAAATTTGAAGTATTAGGGTGGTTAGAACTAATTAGAACATTTGATATTCTTTGTTTACAAGAGACCTGGTGTTTAAATTTCAAGGGCCTTGATGGTTTTGTAGCATATGAGCTACCAGCGGTGGCAACTACCTCAGGGAGGGCCAAAGGTGGTCTGCTAATTCTGATTTCTGTGAAAATGCGAATTAGGGTGAAGGAGCATATCACCGTGGGCAATAATTCCCAACTGCTGTGGTTAGCTGATGAGGCAGACAAAAACATTCTGCTGATTAATATGTATAATAATGTTTTTGATGCTAGCAGATATATGGTTATTTTAGAATTAGACGCAGCAATCAAACAATTGATGAAAGCTTCTAATACAGTTTTTGAGTTCATATATGTTGGAGATTTTAACATTTCTGTTTGCCCGCTCTCTAATCAAAAGTTGTGTGGCACTTTGAATCGTGTTGGAGAGCCAGCTACACATTTCCAACACAATACATATGGAGAAACCCTGAACTCCTTCATACTCGCCCATGATATGGAGATCCTAGAGATTGAGCAGGATGAGAAGGGTGATAGCTTGCCAACTTTTGTAGGGAGAGGGGCGAACACTGTAATTGATTTTATTTGCATGTCTTCTGAACTAGCTCATTTTAGCTCTGATGTCAAGGTTGTAGACCACATGGTTAGTGATCATAACTGTCTTGTTATTGAAACTAGGTTCTGGGAAGTTTGCATAATTCCAGATAGTAGCCCTATCACAAACATTGAGGTACATAGGCCGAACGGATTTAGAATAAGGTGGGCAGGGGATAAAGCTGAAGTAACTTCTAATTGCATTATCTCATGCTGCTTAAATGACATCACATCAATTATTGATGAGAAATCAAATATGGAGGCCTGTATTTTTCACTTTACAAAAATCAATGTTTTTATTAGTGGTAAGTTTACTAGGGCTGCTGGAAATTTTAACAATAAAGCAAGGGGATGGTTCAATAATGCATGTACTGTGGCACTGAAGACACTAAAAAAGGCGTTATCCATCAAACCTAGAGACAAAACGGTTGTAGCTAAGCTTAGATTTGACTATAATTCAGCTCTTAAGCAAAGGAAAGCTGAACTACGTGAGGAAGCTTGGGAGCGATTTGATCAAGCGGCTGTATCGAATAACTGTACTCTTTTCTGGGCAGTAGTTAACAGCCCCATTTTAAAAGATGATAAACTCCCCGTGTTGACCTCAAACGTAGGTAAGGAATCATGGGTACAGCATTTTTCTGGCATTTTTAATCCTAACACGGTAATGTTGCCGATAAGTTGCTCTTGGCCAGTACTTAGCCTAGATATCACCTTACAGGAGGTCCTAAGTAGTATCAGGGCTAGTAAGGGCGGAAAGGCCCAGGGACCCGATGGTGTCCCAGTTGATGTATATAAATTTGCACCTGAGACTTGGGGGCCAGTACTAGTCAAAGTTTTTAATGCTGCTGTTCACTATACTATCCCGTGCACCTGGTCTGAATCAATAATAGTTCCGATTCACAAGAAAGGGGACCGAGGAAACGTAAAAAACTACCGGCCAATTTCATTGCTGGATTCGTCCGTCAAGATTATGAGCCGTGTACTCCTCGTCCGATTAGAAGAGTGGGCAGAGTCTAATCAGATAATGACAGACTGCCAATACGGGTTTAGGAAAGGAAGAGGTTGCATTGAACAATGTTTAAACCTGGAACTCCTGATAGGGAAATACACCCGAGCTAAAAATGGTTCACTCTAACTTTGTTTCGCTGACCTGAGCAGCGCTTTTGACCTGGTGGATCACGCCATACTATGGACTACCTTGCTAGAAATGGGAGCACCTAGGGAAATTATATATTTTCTGGCCCGTTTGTACGAGAGGCTCAGCTCGAGTGTCCGGTACGGGCCTTCGGGCGAATGTACAGATAAATTCTGGGTTAGGAGAGGTATTAGACAAGGGTGCGTTTTGGCACCCCTGCTTTTCACTCTGTTTATTAATGAAGTAGACTCGATCCTTAAGAAGGCACCAGCGGACGCCCCTAGAGTAAACACAAGTACCATCCCCGTGTTACTCTATGCGGACGACGCCGTGTTGCTCTCTAGGACTCCTCGGGGTCTACAGCTTTTGATGGACAAA
The DNA here is from genome assembly GCF_964263255.1 of Lissotriton vulgaris. NCBI lineage: Eukaryota > Metazoa > Chordata > Amphibia > Caudata > Salamandridae > Lissotriton > Lissotriton vulgaris. The sequence continues at coordinate 811,975,393 of NC_141699.1, forward strand.
TTTGTGGCCTTTATCGAAAAAAGAAAGCTGGTCATTAACAAGAGCAAGACATATGTGATGGAGTGTGGAGCTAGTAATGTTAAAACTAAAAAGCCCTATAGGTATCTCATTGATGGCCAAGTGGTGCAGTGTGTGGAAAATTTCTGCTACCTGGGGGTTACCTTTTCCAAAAATGGTCGCTGGGATGTCGAGCACAAGGTGGTGCGCGACAAAATGATCAGGAGTGCCAATGGAATATTTGCTTTTGCAAGTAAATTAGGTAGTAGAAGGCCTAAAGTAATGCTTAAGATCTTTGAAGCCAGGTGTCTCTCGGCTGCTCTCTACGGAGCAGGGGTATGGGGGGTATCCAGGGTAGAACCTCTACCGGTAGAAGAGAATATATTTCTGAAAAAATTATTGTGTCTCCCGACATCCACTGCTAATAGTTTGGTCCACAAAGAATTAGGACTACATCATCTAAATGATCTATTACTGTTGAGACCTCTGATGTTATGGCGTTCGGTCTGGATGAAAGACGAAACCTCATTTAATAGGGCCATCATTGAGGATTGTTTACGTCTAGACTATTTTCTCAAAATCCCATGGATTAAATACACAATTGAATCTTTTTCTAGTGTGTTTGGGTTAAACGTTACATTAGATCACTGTTCTGCTTCGGATCTCTCTAAAGAGAGTCTGAAATCAATCTTTTTAAATCATTGTGCAGAAAGACGAGCCACGGATGATCTCAAACTTTCCACCTGTATACGTTACAACCAACTGAATGAATTTGTGGGCCTACACCCCTACCTCCCCCAGGTAACCAAAGGGCAACATCGGTTTGTCCTTACCAGGATGAGAATGGGTACGGTCCACCTATTGGTTGCATTCCCTGAGATTAAGATGCGCCCTATAGGTCCATGTCGGTGCGACAACATTTCAGAACAAAGCACAGAGCACTTTCTACTTATATGTAACCTGTATAGTGAATATCGTAAATTCTTTTTAAAACCTTTATTTATTAAATTTGGAGCAAGAACCATCAAAGCGGCAATGAAATTACTTTTTAATTTGCATCACCCTGACATCTGTTTTTATACGGCTAGTTATTTACTCAGGGCCATTAGTTCTAGGAAAAGCATGAATTTTTAAGTAAACAACTTTTAAAATAATTTATTCATTGGAAACTTTTTAAAGTGTGTTATTTGATTCGTTATATGTATCATACTGTATTTTTAGCGGATTGCGATTGTTAAGTGTATTTTCTCTTTTAACATGTATTGTATGTATGTATGTACTTTTATGGACATGATTTACATGTTTCCGAATAAAGTTTTTGACTTGACTTGAATAAGGCGTAGGCCAAGTGTCACCAGAGAAACCTTAGTTCCTCAATTTGAGGTATATCAGACCCAACCGTCAAATCTGAAGTCAGAACTTTCCTGCGGATGCCAGGCATGAGCGTGGTCTGTTCTCCGGCTAGCCGAACCTATCTGACTTGGGATACCGACGCCTTTCTCAGGTTGTGGATTTCCCAGGGCAGATAGCCCTTTACTCTCTCTTTAGATCTCTTTAGATCTCTGACCCTTTAATTATCTCTTGGTGGACCTAGAGTCTTGTATGATGGCTTTTCAGACATTAGGGGATTGATCTCACTCCTAGATACCACCAGACTTTAAATGTAATAGCAAAATGTTCTACTCTTAGCTAAATTCTACCTGCGCCTTCTTTGCCTTGGCCCCATAGTTCTGGGTCCTAATAGAAATGTACAATCTGCAAAACTAGACCCGCCCCAGATGGTGTGCCCTTGGCACTGGGGCTCCATGTCCATGTACTCTGTAGCGTAAGATCTTTGATCATCTGTGATAAGCTCTTTTAGTACAGTTTCAGTTCAGCATTGCTTCGAGATATTTTGAGCATTTGTCATCTATCTGTAACTCCAGACAGAGTGAAGTCTGGACCTTATTTGGGAAATTGCATTTCAGCATGTAACTGTTGCGCGTTTATTTTTCTGCCTGTCAATTGAAAATAAAATGCCACTCCAACTTCAAATTATGGTATCTTACGTCTGTATTCCTTCTCTCTCTCTCAGAGAAATGCTGTGTTGGTGAAGTGTGATTTGTAACTACACACAAGGTGGTGACCACTGACCGAAAGGGTCAAGATTTTCCCTTTCACATGGTCGATCAAGCACCCCTTTCTGAAGCAGATGATCATGCTTCAGCGGAACTGGATATTTTGGTTAACGAAATTTTACCTGAAATTAATCTAGTCCTTGATATAAACAATGTATCCGTTGTTTCTGTACCCGACGATACTTCTAATAATACAATGTCTCAGAGGGTTAAGGAAGGGGCTACATCTAAACATAAAAGGTCACATAATAAGAAAGTTGGTAGAAAATCGAAAACAGCAAAGTTACACCATGACCCCACCCCCTATCCTATGAATCCAACTCAAACCCTGTCTAGTAGCGAGGTCTCTATTGAAAGTCTATGTGCCCTTTTTAACTCAATTCTATTCCCCCTAGAGGCCAAAATGGAAATGATAGAACTCAGATTGTCTGTCATAGAGAAAGCCACAGCTACTATTTTAGCCAACTCTAATAAAACTTGTAGCCCGAGCACCCTACAAACTACCCCCTCCACCTCTTGTCCTCTACTAGTTAAAGAGGCCCAACAATCTACTCGTCCTCTGACAGGCCCCCCTGTAGCCCACCTAGATCCCAATAAGGGTAATAATGTATCCCCGCAACATTCATCTGGGCCGCAACCATGTAATTCTGTTACACATGGTTTAACGGTTGATGGCACACAAGGATCCCCTTCTAAAGCACCTAGAGCCCCAAGACCACGTTTACCAGACCTTCCACCGGAAGCAAACCGCTATATGGTAGTCTTAGCTGGAGCCCCCACATTGGAGACAGGAGAAACAGAAACCTTTAGTTCCCTGAAAGGCAAAGTTATTAAGTGGCTTAACTGGAATCGACCACTCCCGGCCCACCTCCACAACGAAATCATTATGGTAAGAAGGGTGCCCTGGTTAGGCAAGACGGTCAAGTCCATTAACGGGGATTGTATAACGGTCAGTTTTAGAGACCCCAGAACAGTGTCACATATTTGTGCGTGTTTTAACGGGTCCTTTGACTCCACCATCCAGACACTCCCAGTGTCCTTCTTCTTTCCACCTAATTTTACAACCTACGGTAGAGGAAGGGACGACTGGACAAGGGTTGAGCGGAGGGGTAGGCAAAGAAGACATGATGCTAGACTGGCTATGCTGCCCCAGTGTTCTCCTTTCTGCGATATTAATCGGTACAGTTGTTTAGACGGTTTAGAGGGAGTTGACTGACTATCCCCAACATATGATTTCAGGTATTTTCTACCTAAGATGGTTAATGGTTTACTGGATGGCGAAGATGTGACTAATGTAGTGCGCCCAGATGAATGCTTGCTAACCACCATTACATCTAAAAGGTTGCCCTTTGAGCCCCCTGGGCAAGATGACATAGCGGATACCTACCATCCACTAATCGTTTTGGATATGCCAGAGGAGCCGTTAACTACTCCATCACCCCTAAATAACCATGCGTTGTTGGAGCCTGTACCGGTACCTTGTCCCCCAGGCTTTAAGATCGCGAGCTGGAATATCGCCGGTTGGCGTCAGAGGATTTCATCCCTGGACTGGAGGGAATCCATCTCAGGGTTTGACATCCTCTGCTTACAGGAGACCTGGTCTACGACTGATATCCACTTTGACAGCTTTGTATCATACAACTGTTTAGCGCAAGAATCCTCCATCGGTAGGGCAAAAGGTGGGTTGGTAATTTTATTGTCTGTGCACCTCCCAGTACGCGTGAGTTTTCATTCTACCGTAGGTCTACACTCACAAATACTCAGGTTAGAATATAGAGGGGGTCGGGATATCTTGTTAATCAATCATTATAATAATACGTTTGACCCCACGAGTACTCTTGTTGTAGACAACCTCGAGTCAGCTGTAAATAAAATTTGTAGAGACACCCATAAGCCATGTGACATCATTTGGGGGGGAATTTAATATTCAAACCTGTCCCTTTTCGTATACTAACGTATGTGGGTTTGACGGGGATAATGGGGAGAATCGGGCCCATTTTACCCATTTCTTATGGTGACTCCCTTAACACCCTCATTTTAAATTTTGACCTGGTTATTCACCAACCCGCTTTGGATAAGGAGGGTAATATTGCCCCGACTTTCATTGGGAGGAATTCAGCCTCTGTTATTGACCACCTGTTGATATCGGCATATATTGCCCCTTTCTGTACGGTCCCTATCATCGTGGATTTTGGAATCAGTGACCACAATGCCATTACTATGTCAATTCTCATCTGGGGTCCTAGGACCCGTTTTAATGGTAGGATTGTTGATGAGATTGCCCCTTGTAGGCAAAATGGCATTCGGATTAAATGGTGTGGGCACAATTCCGATAAACTGTTACAGACAATTGTGGGAGCAGGTTCTGAAGTGTTACTTCGTTGTCTTGAAGCTGATGCCACCCCAAGTTGCATTATTGTCGATTTCGAGAAACTTGGCGATATAATTAAAAAGTCCCTCACAATCTCTAAGGGTATAACCAAACGGGCCACGCTAGGTTGGTTTGACAGAGCCTGTACGTCCTCGTTACAAGATCTAAAGAGCGCACTGTCCAACCACCCAAGAGATAGGGATGCTGTAAAACTTCTCAGGGCTACTTTTAAATATGAGTTGCACCGTAGGAAACAGGAATTAAGGAACAAGCCTGGGAGGACCTGTCAAAGGCGGCAGAACTGTGGGATAGCAAGCTATTCTGGAGTATTGTCAACAGCCCTTTCCTCCAGAAGGATGAATTTCCAGTTCTAACTGCCAAGGTTAGTGAGGATATCTGGGTCCAATACTTTACAGGAATCTTTGATCCAGCTGGTGAGGCCCAGGATAGTGCTTGTGCTAATACTACCAGACTTATTCAACCCCTGGGGATTACACTCCAAGAAGTAGACGAAGCCACCCGAAATAGCAAAGGGGGGAAGGCCCAGGACAGACGGCGTACCGGTCGACCTATACAAATCTGATCTGGCACTGTGGAGTCCTCTATTGACCCAGGCGTTTAATGCCGCCGTCAATGATACTACCCCCTCTACCTGGAGTGAATCTGTAATCCTGCCAATTTATAAGAAGGGAAATAGAGGAGAGGCTAAGAACTACCGCCCTATCTCCCTCCTAGATTCCTCGTTAAAAATCATGAGCAGAGTCCTATTGCTACGTCTGGAGGAATGGGCTGAAGCTAATAACATCCTTCCTGTCTCCCAATACGGTTTTAGGAAGGGCCTAGGCACAATTGAGCAGTGTATCAATTTAGATCTTTTAATAGGTAAATACACCAAAGCTAAACAGGGTTCTTTGTTCCTTTGTTTTTCAGACCTCTCTAGTGCCTTCGATTTGGTCAAGCATACTTTGTTATGGTCAACCTTACTCGAAATGTGAGCACCGGCCGCGATAATTCACTTCCTGGCTAGACTTTATAGCAAGTTATCTGCCCAGATCCGCTATGGACATGAGGGGGAATGCACGAGGAAGATTAGGGTTAAATCTGGCATTAGGCAGGGTTGTGTCTTGGCCCCGTTACTCTTTTCCCTTTTCATAAACTCTATGGAGGGTGACCTGAAGAATGTCCTAGCTGATGCTCCACAAGTTGAGGGACAACCAATCCCGGTTCTGCTCTATGCAGATGACATGGTTTTACTTTCAAAAACTCCCATAGGCCTCCAGAAACTTATGAACCATTTTTATGATTTTAAACAGGGAAGAAATTAAAAATCAATAACACTAAAACTTTTATTACGGCTTGCGGGAAAAAGGTGAACCATCTCAAACCATTCTATTTTAAGGAAAATCGAATCAAGGTTGTGAATAATTTCTGTTATCTGGGTATATTCTTTAGCAACAAGGAATCTTGGGCCCCGGAACTACTTAACGTCAAGGCTAAGATGAGCAAGGGCTCCTCAGGCGTATTTTGTTTTGCTGCTAAACAAGGCAGTCGCCGCATCCCTGACATGTTGAATGTTTATCGGCACAGGTGTGCGTCAATTGCCCTTTATGGCTCATGGGTTTGAGGACACTGGATCCAAAGGGACTTGCAAATTGCTGAAAACATATTTCTCAAGAGACTCCTTTGCCTCCCTTCTTCGGCATCTACCGAACTGATCCACAGAGAGTTCAGGTTGGATAACTTAACTGACCTAACAGGATTGAGACCCCTTCTGGCTTGGAGGTCTATTTTGTCCAAAGATGAAACTGGTTTTACCAGGCGAATAATTCAAGACTGTTTACGCCTGGACAATGCTCGCCAGATCCCGTGGTTAAATTATGTTTTAACATCCTTTAAGGAACTCTTCGACTTGGACCTCCACGGTGCCCCCTCATGTGCCATCGATTTATCGAAGCAGGAGGTTAAAAGAGTCTTTCTGGGGCATAATTATAACAGGCGTAAAGAACAATGTAGCCATTATTCAACACATGTTTACTATTTTTCCAACAAGGAGGAAGGGTATGGCATGCCTAAGTATTTAAAAGTTATCACCAGACCGTCTCATCAGTACGTACTTACAAGGCTAAGACTAGGTATTGTACATAACCTGGTGGCATTCCCGAGGATGAAAATCTATTCTCCCACTCCTGGTCCGTGTGATGGAATTACTAAACAAAGCACGCTGCACTTTATGCTAATATGCCCACTGTATAAGCATCTGCGTATTTGTTACCTCAAACCATTGTTCAAGAAATACTCTGTATTCACAACTGTTAAAGCCATGAGATTTCTTTTTGCACTTGCCACCCCAGATATTTGTTTTTTCACCGCAACCTTTATTTTAAAATCAGTATCTGTTAGAAAAAGTCTGTTTTTTAATATCCTGTCATTTTAACCCTTTTGCTGCTAAGTCCATGATTTGCCCCTACCTGAGCTGTGCCATTCTAGGATCGTAATTCTTTTACTCTGTAACAATTTTATGTGTCATTTTTCTGTATGCTTTTATGATTGTTTTTATGAAATAATCGAATAAAGTTTAAGAACTGAACTGAACTGCATTATTTGGCCGCATTTTTAAAACATATTTGGGGACAATGGACCCATCTCCCCTCCTCAACCCCCCCCCCCGCCCGCAAACCCTTCAGAGTAGTTAGTGTCCACTGTGCACAAGCCACTACTGTGCTTTGATCGCCCTTTTTGTGCCTCCCCTTTGCTGTGTACCAGCTTTACTCACGGAAGATCATTTTGCTCTCTGCTTTACTTTTTATCTAAGCGAGTCCTTTCTAAATTGATCAATTGGGTTTTGTTAGTTTTAGTTAATTAAAAAATGCAACTAGAATGCAGCTCAACAACGCCAAGAGCACCATTACAATACATAATTATTACAGAACAATAAAAACATTACGACATTATAGCAGCAATCCATTTGAAAAATTCCTCATTTCGTTATTGCACATTTGGATCCGAGCTTGCATCACGTCGATTCATTAATCTTCATTTTCATTGACCCAATGCCAAGGGCATTAATTTGAAGTATTTCTCCAGTAATGGTATCCTCGCTGCAGACTGTTGCCGGGGGTTGCTGCTTATGTTTAAAGGAGCATGCCTCCCATTGCTCAATTTTTATCTGTATTAAAACAAATATTTGCTAATGGACCCTCCCACAAACCACTGGGTTGTATTTGCTTTTTGGAGTTTTATGGCTCCATCACGCATCCGCTAGTTTTTGTAAATTCATACTAATTAGTTACAGTGGACAGCCACCGTTCAGTTTGGAAGAGAAGATAAAAATACAATAACAGGATCAATGAAATGCGGGTCTGAAAAATATTCACTCCCATTAAATCCGCTTCCTTCTAATAACACATGGGCCCCCATCATGATGGGCTGCGCCGCCTCGGCAGAGTTGAACTGCGGTTTTTTATGCGCTAGCAGTGGGTAAGGTCAATTCCTTCAACCAGGGTCGGAATGGGATACAAAAAGAGGCCTGGGCAACAAATTAAATGTGTTTTTTATGAACAAATCAGAAAGCTGAAAAGGTGGCCCTCATTTGTAATCAAATATAAAAAGAAAACGCGGTATAACTGTTTTACAAGGTGAGACTGTGTACAGTTGTGATTGCTGTAGGAAATGTTTGTGGTAATATCAGAAAAATCAACCTAAAAAAGACCATATTAGACCATAAAACATACACGATTAACACGAACAGCCCAAAAAACAGCCCATGCACTAATCTGTGAGACCAGCCCTGCCAGATTGCCTCACAAGCCAGTCCGACATTGTATTTATTACAGTATGAGTTAGCTCTTCGTTTTTAGAAGTCAGCTAAGAAACCGGGAACAAGATTTGGCAGTTTCTGTATCTGAGCTGTGCTGTCTAAAATAATGTACCAACTCGCAGAGATATCGGGTAAATGAACTGACATTACATACTGCAGGCGTATAAAAACAAGCGCTCCGCTCTCCTCTAACTTACACTGGAGCCCTTCATGAAATGGCGCCTGCTGGTTTTCTCAGGGCGCCTTCAGTATCTACACATTTAGCTGCGGTTTTATAAAACGGAGCTACCCGACCTTATATCGGAGCTGGTTCAGAGGTGACCTATGAAGTACCAAAAGCCTTTGACACCATTCAGGATCGGTTAAAAAAACACAAACCGAAACGCTGTACTCTAAAAGGACTTCGCTGTATTACGATTAGTTATGGAATCTTTAGCAATCAAATACCTTGCTATCGCTATGTGATGCTACTCAAGATAAGTGGAGAGTGAAACAGCAGCGGGTCAGCCCAGTTGCAAAGTAGTTGAGTTGGCTATATAGGACAGAAGTAGTGGCTAAGCCATCCGCTCCTCCACGTAAGCACACACAGGCTAAGGAGAGATGGGAAGGTCATGCTCATACACCTGCCAGAGAACCCCTGCTGGGGAACCCCGACAAGGGACAGGTGCCAGAATGGGAGCAAGCCCCACTCAAAGCACTTGCCACTATGATGGAATGCAAAATACACCCAGCCCAAATCAATAGATCTGGGTTCTTTTGCTCACCACGCCACCCCAGTTTAGACCCAGCAATATGCAAATCAGTCTTGACCCTGTGCCTCATTGGAACAGTCCAGACCGAACTGCCAAGCCAGGTCCTCCCTGGACCAGAAACAGGCATCCTGGGACCGGTTTCTGGGCACCACCCCTCATCAGCCAGGCTAGCTTGAATTCAGTGGCACAGTGAGCCCAGGACCCACATCTGGGCATACCCGATGCTCTTAGAGTGAGATAGCAAAAGGCATACAGATGATGGACAGAACGCAGAGCAAATCAAACATTCAACCCCAGTCAAGAGATCTGGGTTAAATCCATCGTGCCTTTGCTCACCATGCCACCCCAGTTTAGACCCAGCCATATGCAAATCAGTCCTGAGCCTGTGCCTCATGGAACAGTCCAGACCGAACTGCAAAGCCAGGTCCTCCCTGGACCGGAAACGAGTATCCTGGGACCGGTTTCAGGGCATCACACCTCATCAGCCAGACTAGCTTGAATCCAGTGGCGCTATGATGGAATTGCCCCGACCAGGTGAAGTGACAATTAAGAATGGAAGATTAAATAGAATGGGGAAGGGATTCCCCTCTTATGGCATGTGTGGCAATTCCTTGTGCTAAGTCATCCTGCCTACACATAGTTTTTCCCCTATCTGCCTGTATTTGGATTCTTACTCAAACAGTCATACACCAAATCCTCTGAGCATTCAATCCTGTAAAATTAAGGGGGTCCTGCAGTAACTGAGAGAAGCACCCAGGATTCTCCTATCTCCTAGACAGTCATAGAGCCCGATTCACAGAACAAACTTAGGACAAAATTCTAAACCTACTACCATTTTGGTATTCGCAGAAGGCACTTACTCATTTCGGTATTCACAGAAGTCATTTAGGAGTCCTAAAGTTAGGAGTCCTAACTTTAGTATTCCTAAACTGAGAATAGTCCTAACTTTAAGACTTTCGCGGCCACATGCATCAAAGTCCGGTTTTGCGATTCCTAATTTGCGATTTTTACCAAATCGCAAATAAGGAATCGCAAAACGGGAGGCATGATTGAAAGTGCATAATATTTGCGATTCGGTAAAAATCGCAATTTTTACCGAATGGCAAATATTATGCGATTTCTAATTTGATAATTCGCAATTCCCATTGATTCCTATGGGCCAAAAGGCCCATAGGAATCAATGGAAATTGTGAATTCGCAAATTAGAAATCGCAAAATGTTGATGCATTCCATGGGTGCAGGGGGGGTCCAAAGGACCCCCCCCGCCCCCCTGAAATGTATTTTGAAGTGCATGTTTCAAACACACATGTCTTAAGGACATGTGTGTCTGTAACATGACAGTGTTTTGAAATGCAAATTAGAGCTTTTTAAAACATTTTAGCAAATTACCACGAGGTTCAACCTCGTGGTAATTTGCACCCCCTAATTGTGAATTCGCAATTTTAAAATTAATCATGCATTGCTTTTAAGGAATCGCAAATTTGCGAGTCCTTAAAAGCAATCGCATTTTTGGAATTCGCTAAAAATAGCGATTTCACCAAAAATGCTTCATGCATCCCAAAAACCTATTTAGGAATCGCAAACAGCCAAATTTTTCGATTCGCACCGTTTGCACTTCCTAATAGGTTGATGCATGTGGCCAATAGTTTTTACAGAAGGCATTTAGGAGTCCTAAAGTTAGGACTCCTAACTTTACTACTCCTAAACTGAGAAAAATCCTAACTTTAAGACTTTCGGTATTCCCAGAAGGCATTTAGGAGTCCTAAAGTAAGGACTCCTAAAGTCTCCTTATGCCTCTTTTCAAACACCTGAATTATATATGTGAAGTTTAAATACTCTGTGCATGAGATTGTCCATGCTTTCCTTTGCTAATTGCCTCCTCAGTGAATAACATCAAAGAGTAACATTGTATGTCAACTTGGAAATATATTTCCACGTTTTCAGTTTCATCTGGATAATACTACCATGGTGGAAACGTAGTACATGTTGGCAATGTAGATTTGCCATGTTTAGTGGTGTTGCTCTGTTATACAAGAATGGATAAACAACAAAAATGGCCTGGTACATACATTTGAAACTATTGAGATTAGCACCACACCTAGCCAATAATCCTAAGCGAGTGACGTTTTCATTATCATTATTTTTTACTTTGTTTTACATATTTTTAAGTTCAAACAATGTGCGAAAAAGAGACACTACTATCAGAGAGTGGTCTAGGCCAGGTAGGAATCAGACCCAAGCCTTTGTTGGTCCCACTGTTATACAAGACAGCATAGTTAGTGTTAAACGATCTGGTTGTCCTTATTCTGGTCTTGACATCCTTGACTTAGTTTTGGGTTCCTCTGCAATGGTTGACAATCTAGTCGACCTTCATCATAGAAGTAACCCACCAGGAAACTTCCACATACAGTTCAAACATAATAGACCTCAAGACCATTTTGGCACCAATGGCCCTGCTTCATATCTCAGTCTCATAGACTTGGCGAAGCAACCCAGGAGACCCATTTATTGCCACCCAATGTCAGTGCACTTCCTCCAGGTGGGGTTGGTACAGAGTCAGACCCACTTCTCAATGTACGCTCCATAAATACTCGTAATGCACTGACATGCATTCCAGTTAATGCTATAATCATGGGGCGGAAGCCACAGTAGGAATGTATGACGTTACAACAAAAACATTTACAACTCATGCCTTTAAACACAGTTTTTACATCGCTACATCCACTATGCATAATTTTACAACGCATGACATACAACACATTTTTAGAAAGTACATTTACAACGCATTCCATTACAATGCATATTACTTTTGGGGCAACAGTAGGGTAAGTGTTGGATAGCGTAGGGGTAAAAATTACTATTCCCACTCCAGTGAGTGCAACAGTAGGGTAAGTGTTGGATAGTGTAGGGTTAAAAATTACTATTCCCCATTACTTAACCATATAATGCGTTGTATTGGCATACGTTGCAGTGACATGCATTGTAATGGCTGTGTTGTAATGGCATGCAATATAAAGGATGTTGTGTTGTAATGACTGCGTTGTAAAGGTAGTGCGTTGTAGTGACTGCGTTGTAAAGGTTGTTTCCCGCAGGGAAGGCATGGTACCACACCAGTATGTTGTTTGTAAGGAAGGTCTCTCATTCATTCCTGGAATCTGGCTGGAGTTTAATCAAAACTCATTGAGCAAGAATGGTACTCTTTTATTAGAATTTATGATGTTTGTTTATTTCAGGAGACCTTGGCACTGGACAAAATTTTCATCAATGGATTTGTTTCATACAGCGTGGAAGCTTTACCACCAAGAAATTAAGGGCGGGCGGCCTATTGATATTGATAAAGACTGACATTTTGTGTACCCATGAAGTGTTTAAAGTAGACTCACCTGATTTAATGGGGGTTATGCTAGAATTCCCAACAGGTCTGAAATTGGTATTATCAAATCTATATGCTAGGTCTATGTCTTCAACTACCAATTCAACAATTATATACCTTTTAGACAATATGAATGTACACTTCCAGCAGAATGCTAAAGTGATTGTAGCTGTTGATTTTAATTCTTTATTGAAACCATCTCATTCTCTTAGTATGATAACAGAAAAGGAGGAGGAGCGATGGGGTATCCCTAGCCTTTAGGGTAAATCTTAGCACTGTCTCTCCAATGTTGCTCTACAAATTCCATCCGTGACAATGGGGCAAAGTTTGAGAGCATATAATGGGAGAACCTTCTCTGATCAAATGAGAGCAGCTGCATTCAAGAGGGGAACTTCTACTAGTGTGATTCACAAAATTTTTCTGGAGGTCAGTCTCGGGCCATTGCTTTATTACATGGTGGTTTTACCTCATAAAGAAAGCGACCGCAATCCCCTGATTGTTACACTTGAAGGGAATTACCTTTCGAGATCGCTATCTACTCAGAGCACTGTGACCCTGTTGTGGCCAACAACTATAGAAGAGTTTCTTGGCCTAGGGCATGGGTACTCATAGCACGGCCCGCTGGCCGCCAGCGGCCCGGCAAACCTGCGTCGGCGGCCCACAGACCTTTCAGACATCGTACCCGTGTTTGAAAAAATAAATTAAGAGTGTCTGCAAATACTGCCGGTTGCAGCAGCGCGTTTCTGAGAGACTCTGCTGCTCTGTGGCGGCCGGGCAACCAGTGAACGTCGAAGTGGAGATCCAGGGGCGAAGAAGTGAAATACAACAAAGCCTCATTAACATGCAAATGGTGTTTTAAAGACCTTTGAAGTGCTCGGGTGCAGCTGTGTGAGCCCGGGAAGCTGTCTCAGCCCTGGCACACACAGGCAAGGTGAGATGACAGAGGGTGATGGAGGAAGGGAAAAGGAGGGAGACAGAGGGAGAGGGAGGGAGGGAAATGGAGGGAGACAGAGGGGGGAGGGAAATGGAGGAGACATAGGGAGGGAGAAAATGGAGGGAGGTAGAGGGAGGGAGAGAAAGGGAGGGAGGGAGAGGGAGGGAGGGAAAGGGAGGGAGACAGCGGGAGGGAGGGCAATGGAGGTAGACAGAGGTAGAGGGAAGGAAGGAAATGGAGGGAGAAGGGGGAGGAAGGAAAATGGAGGGAGACAGAGGGAGAGTGAGGGAGGGAAAGGGAGGGAGACAGAGGGAGGGAGGGAAATGGAGGGAGTGAGAGAAAGGGAGGGAGGGAGACAGAGGGAGGGAGAGAAAGGGAGGGAGGGAGGGTGAGGGAGGGAGGGAGGGAAAGGGAGTGAGAGAAAGGGAGGGAGACATAGAAAGGGAGACAGACAAAAGGGGGACAGAGAAAGGGGGACAGAGAAAGGGAGAGGGAGGGAGAGAGAGGGGCGAGGGAGAAAGAGGGTGACAGACAGAGGGAGGAGGGAGACAGGGGGAGAAGGGAGACAGGGGGGAGAGAGGCAGAGAGGAGGGAGACAGAGAGGGAGAGGGAAGGAGAGGGAGACAGACAGAGGGAGAGGGATGGAGGGAGACAAACAGAGGGAGGAGGGAGACAGAGGGAGGAGGGAGACAGACAGAGAAAGAGGGAGGGAGGGAGGGAGAGGAAGACAGACAGAGGGAGAGGGAGGGAGGAAGAGGGAGACAGACAGGGGTAGAAGGGAGACAGACAGAGGGAGAGGGAGGGAGAGAGAGGGAGGCAGACAGAAGGAGACAGACTGAGGGAGGAGGGAGACAGACAGAGGGAGGAGTGAGACAGATAGAGGGAGGAGGGAGGGAGGGAGGAAGACAGAGAGGGAGGAGGGAGACAGACAGAGAGAGGAGGGAAGGAAGGAGGAAGACAGAGAGGGAGGAGGGAGACAGGCTGAGGGAGGGAGGAGGGAGGGAGGGAGGAAGACAGAGAGGGAGGAAGGAGACAGAGAGGGAGGAGGGAGACAGACAGCGGGAGGACAAAGACACACAGAGGGAGGAGGGAGACAGAAAGTAGGGAGGAGGGAGGGAGGGAGGCGGGAGGAGGGGGTGATGAGGGAGACAGAGCGAGGGAAACAGAGTGAGGGAGACAGAGAAAGGGAGAGGGAGACAGAGAGAGGGAGAGGGAGGAAGGGATAGGGGGATAGACAGAGGGAGACAGACAGAGAGAAACAGACAGAGGGGAGAGGGAGACAGACAGAGGGAGGAGGGAGACAGACAGAGGGAGGAAGACTGAGAGGGAGGAGGAGACAGAGAGAGAGGAAAAGACAGAGAGGGAGGAGAAAGACAGAGGGAGGAAGGAGACAGGCAGAGGGAGGAGGTAGACAGACAAAGAGGGAGGAGGGAGACAGGCAGAGGGAGGAGGGAGACAGACAGAGGGAGGAGGGAGACAGAGAGGGAGGAGGGAGACAGAGAGGGAGGAGAGAGACAGAGAGGAGGAGGGAAACAGACAGAGGGAGGAGGAAGACAGACAGAGGGAAGAGGTAGACAGAGAGGGAAGGAGGAAGACAGACAGAGGGAGGAGGGAGAGAGGAAGAGAGAGAAGGAGGGAGGGAGACAGACAGACAGAGGAAGAAGGGAGGGAGGGAGGAAGACAGAGAGGGAAGAGGGAGACAGACAGAGGGAGGAGGGAGGGAGGAAGACAGAGAGGGAGCAAGGAGACAGAGAGGGAGGAGGGAGACAGATAGAGGAAGGAGGACGACAGACAGAGGGAGGAGGGAGACAGACAGTAGGAAGGAGGGAGGGAGGGAGGGAGGAGGAAGACAGAGGGAGGGAGGGAAATGGAGATAGGGAAAGGGAGGGAGAGAAAGGGAGAGAGGGAGAGGGAGGTAAAGGGAGGGAGACAGAGGGAGGGAGGGAAATGGAGAGAGACAGGGGTAAAAGGAGTGAAGGAAAGGGAGGGAGGGAGACAGAGGGAGGGAGGGAGGGATATGGAGGGAGACAGAGGGAGAGTGATGGAGGAAAAGGGAGGGAGACAGAGGGAGGGAGGGAAATGGAGGGAGGGAGAGAAAAGGAGGGAGGGGGAGAAAGGGAGGGAAGGAGAGGTAAGGAGGGCAAGGAAGGGAGAGAAAGGGAGGGAGACAGAGAAAGAGTGACAGCGAAAGGGAGACAGAGAAAGGGAGAGGGAGGCAGACAGAGGGACGAGGGAGAAAGAGGGTGACAGACAGAGGGAGGAGGGAGACAGAGGGAAAAGGGAGACAGGGAGGAGAGACAGGGAGGAGGGAGACAGGGAGGGAGAGGGAGACAGACAGAGTGAGAGGGATGGAGAGAGAGGGAGACAGACAGAGGGAGGAGGGAGACAGACAAAGTGAGGAGGGAGGGAGGGAGGAAGACAGAGAGGGAAGAGGAAGACAGACAGAGGGAGGAGGGAGACAGAGGGAGGATGGAGGGAGGAAGACAGAAAGGGAGGAGGGAGACAGAGGGAGGAGGGAGACAGACAGAGGGAGGAGGGAGACAGATAGGGAGGATGGAGACAGAGAGGGAGGAGGGAAACAGACAGAGGGAGGAGGGAGACAGAGAAGGAAGGAGGAAGACAGACAGAGGGAGGAGGGAGGGAGGGAGGAAGACAGAGAAGGAGGGCGGCAGACAGACAGAGGGAGGAGGGAGGGAGGAAGACAGAGAGGGAGCAGGCAGACAGACAGGGGGAGGAGGGAGGGGGAGGGAGGAAGACAGAGAGGGAAGAAGGAGACAGACAGCGGGAGGAGGGAGGGAGGAAGACAGAGAGGGAGCAGGGGGACAGACAAAGGGAGGAGGGAGACAGAGAGGTAGGAGGGAGACCGATAGAGGAAGGAGGCAGACAGACAGAGGGAGGAGGGAGACAGACAGTAGGGAGGAGGGAGGGAGGGAGGAGGGAGACAGAGGGAGGGAGGTGTAATGACCGACTTTTTCAGCCCTCTTTGGAGGGAGGATGATGGAAGATGACTCCAGCCTATTACCCTTATCGTACAGGGATTAGGACTATAAGTAGGACCTATCCATTAGGTATAGTAGTGCATTTTCGTACCCTTTTCTTTAGATCAGGGCCTATAAACTTAAGCTAGGGGATAGATATATTAGTATTAGTGATGATCCATCCTTTTGCAAGAGTGTTAGTATATCTTCTATGGAGTTATGCTTATTTCCGGCCTTGTAGGCCTTAAACGGGACAGACTCCATCTTGCCCTCTGCCTGGTAGCTTGAGAGGCTTTCTAGGTGAACTGTAATGTTTTAGTTTCGAGGTGTTGTTCGCTTGGAGAGAACCGGCTCAGGCTGGCCGTTATCGAAAGACTGTATTTTTCTCCACTCCGAAGACCCAACTTCAGGCCGGCCGGCTGGGAACGTATCCTTGGTACAGGGAGGTACAAGAATTTGGTGGGCGGCAGGTTACTGGCCGTAACTTTCCATGAAGGGACAAGCTTTGATATTAGCGAAAGTGTTAGGCAATGAGTCAGTCAGTCCGTAGGTGGCAGCTAACCGTTAGCATCTATGCTATTAATTATTTCCAGGCGGACAGTCACCATTTTGAAGTCCAAGAAAGCTGAGACTCTCTGAGAAAGATTGAAGGAGAAGGAGAAGTAGTGCAGAGCGATCAGAGACAGAGAGAGATAGCAGCTAATAACGAGAGAGGTTCCAGTGCCTTGGAGGGAAGCAGAGGAGATCGAGCATAGCGGTGCAGACGTGTACCCGTGACTGCTAAGGTGTGATTCCGAGACGAGCCAAGACACAGACGAGAAGGGAACCTAGATGACTGCCGAACCCCGACTTCATATTAACCAGGTGACCTCCGCCCTTTCCCTTACAAAGCGCGCATTCTAACCTTTTTACTTTTCTTTGCAGAATATATATCTATGCTATCGTGTAGGATTATGTTTATAATTATTGTAATAAAAAATACCCTAGTTCTTAGTGAACCGACATGTGCCTTGTATTCTTGTTCAATCAGGGTAACCTGGTCTTCTAGTCAGACATTGTTTGCATGAACGGATGCGATTCCCGATCAGGTAAGAAATGACTGAGCAATGAGGGAGAGAGGGAACGTTTGATGCCAAGAGCAGAAGGTACATATTTCAATTTGGAAAGCCGTACTGATTTCTATTATCGTAGTTTTATCCTGAGTAGACAATGAGAGATTTCTTCCATAAGTGTTCATAGGAAAGTGATCGTCATTGGTGCACGGCGTTAATGAGAGCACCGAAGATAGACGGTGTGTAGATCCGCCTGATTGTGGATCGTGTGTGAATGAGAGCACCGGAAGGACACGGTGCGGAGATCTGCCGGATTGTAGATCGTGTGTAAATGAGAGCACCAGAAGGACACGGTGCGGAGATCTGCCGGATTGTAGATCGTGTGTAAATGAGAGCACTGGGACTGCAGGCCCGTGTGTAGACACGCCGGATTGTGTGTTGAGTGAGCACTGAGGGAGATCAGTGTGTAAGAGTACATAATCAGACCTGCCCTGGGGTAGATTAGTCTGGGCCTAAGTGGCCGCGAGACTAGTTGGTATGAATAGGATATTGTAGAAAACCTATGCATGTTTATTGCTATTTTCCCCATCCTTAGGTACGAAATGTACATACATATATCTATATCCATTGTAAATACGTTCTAAGGAGGGAGGTGATTACGTTTCGGCTGGGTTAGAGGGGCTCCTAGGAGCTCATTCCATCTGGTCCGAAAATCCGGTCGTTACATCTGGCGTCACAAACTGTTTACGAAGCCTGTGTGCGCTGTATTGTTTTGATCTTGTTGATTTGCGCTCGGCTCGTACGTATTTTCTTTGTTGATAATTGTGTATATATTTTTTGTGTGTTGAAATGTTTTCGAAAAAATCGAAATCTACTTTCAAATTGCCTGTTAATATTCCCGGCTGGGTATCAACGCCTTATGAGGCTTTGGCCCGTGAGTGGGCCGATTCTCCTGGTTTGAGTGACAATTGGTCTTCCTGTTTGGAGCAGGCGGAGCCTGCTGATGTGGTTTCTTGCTTGCTAAAAGCTCCAGTAGTGAAGGGTGATGAGCTTCCTTTTTTGGGACGCAGAGGTTGGATTGTGCTAACAGCATACAGAATTCTTCATGAGAGGTTTGCTAAGTTGCAAAAGCGATTTGTGGATGTGGAAGAAAAGTTTGTTGAGGTGCAAAATGTGCATACTCTTTTGCGGTGTCAGAATAAATTGCTTGCCGACAAACTTGAGACCTATCAAACTATAGCCGAGAGGGCTGCAGTTCGCATTGCGAAATATAAATACAGACACCGTCGTGGTCGTGTGTCCACGCGGAAAGTGCGTCTGGTCGTGGCGAAAGCCGGACTGGATTGGAAACCTGACGAGTGGTATGGTAATATCTGGGATTCGAATGCTTCTGACTCCTCGGCTGAGGAGGGTGACAAGCGCGAGTCTTCTCGCTCCGGGCGTGATTGTAAATCTTCTTCTTGTGACAATGATGATGTTCCTGGCGACCGTGGTCGCTCTTCCCATTCTGATGACGTGTCTCGCCCTGATTATTCCTCTAAATCTACGGACCGGGCTTCTTCGGTGGCTCTTCCGGAGGTTTCTGCTCATCCTGTATTTTGTCGCAAATTACAACAGGCTCCTGGTAATCCTGCTGGTATTGCTATGGATAGTATTGAAGATTTTACTCAACAGGAGGTTAGTGACATTTTACAACGTTTTCGTCAACGGCCCGGTGAGGCTTTGCTTACGTGGATGGTGCGCCTTTATGAACTGGGTGCTGCCGGTATCATGCTTGATGCTGGTGATTGTTTATGATTTTGCTCTTTGAGTTCCGATTCTACTGTACAAGATCATTTTCGGAATTATAATGGTGCTGGTCAGATTAGTTTGCTCCAGCTTGCGACTGAAGGCTGTAATCATAAATACCCTACTGATTCTGATTGGCCTGCCAATGACAAGCCGTGGTACACTCTACGCGATGCGTCGCAGCGTTTGAAAGAGGAAGTGATGAAGACTGCGATTTTTCTCGGTACTTCTGACAGATTGTTGGATGGTCTTTTAACATCTTCTGTACGCAATCGCATTATCCGTTCTTCCCCTGTTGCTTATAAGCAGGTTATGATGACTTTGTTGATTAATCAAACTGGCAATCCTTTGTCTGCGGTGCTTGAATCTGTTCGTCAGCTTGGTGAGTTGGGTGAATGGTTTAAACCTGAGAGACAATCTCGACTGAGGGTCGTACTGCTGGGGATTATAAATTCTCTAGACGTGATATGTTTCTTGCACTTTTGGCTGATGGTGTGAAAAGGGAGGACATTGACGGTGAACCTAATAATCGCTTATGGGAGATATTTCGTAAGCGTGGTTTGGATCGGAAGGAGGGTGCCCGTCGTGTGCGAAAGAATGATTATGACCGTGGTTCTGATGACAGTGGTGATGAAAAGCATCGTGTGGATTCTGATCGCCGTGATGACCGGCGCTATGACCGTGATGTGTCCCCTCGTCGTGACAAAGTGAGAGTGAGAGAGGGGGAAAAAGAAAGGGGGAGAGATGATCGTGTTTCCAACCGATATAGAGATGAGAGGGATTATTCCCCTGAGCTGAGAAGAAGGGAGGATCGTCATAGGCTTTCTGATCGTAATTCACAGTATTATGAAAATGACAAAAATCCATTTCGTAATGGAGATGGATATGAACAGGACATTTTGATACCCAAGAAACCTGAGAGCATTTATCCTGATTTGTCTTGGTTGACAGAACGCAGTAAAAATGACTAGGAAATAGGTCAAGCTCCAGTACACAGGTGGGCTCATAGAGACAACAGACCCTATGTAGATATTGAGATTTTTTGGAAACATCGTAATATCCAAAGGGCCCGAGCATTGGTAGATACAGGAGCGGAGGCCACTTTAATTCATGGTAAATCAAAGAAATTCAAAGGAAAATTTTTTACAATTACTGGTTTAGGTGGAAAAGAGACCCCCGCAGTGCAAACTACACTTGAGATGAAAATTGGTAGGATTCCCCGTAAAGAATATTCTGTGTTAGTTGTACCACTTTTGGAGTATATAATTGGAATAGATATTTTGAAAGGAATGACTTTGCATTTGTCAGTCAAACAAAACTTTATTTGATTTGTTAAAACCTTAAAAGTACATTCCACATTCCGTGATAAGAGAAAGGACAACAGCAAAACATGGTAATATTCAGCAGGAAAAAGAGCAGCAGCATAACAAGATAATATTAAAACCACAATTACACCTCAAGATACTTGAAAATTAACTTCTCTTGTTCCTTTTAAAACGGAGTATTATAACATTTATTTGTTAAAATCGCTAAAATTTCCTATATATACCTTCGTCAGAATGCAGTTTTTACTACTATTGTCCCTTAGTGTCTCTACCTTTATTCAGGGATAAGGGCTACACTATACATGTTCTTCTGCGCATTTGAGGAACCACCTAACTTTGTTCATATATTTCCCCAACGCGCAGGCTATATCTAAAGTCTCCATTTCCACCAAAAGAGTGGCAGCTTGCATTCTGTGCGTAATCTTATATTTTTTAAAAATCGGACATAAAAACTCCTTTCGAAAGTCTAAAAATCTCGTACAATCTAATAAAATATGTAACATATCACAGGAGGTTCCTAAAGTGCAAGTGCATTTCCCATTACTTCCTATCATTATATTTTGAACCCCGTTATTTGCATAGCATGGGTTTATGCCAATTCGCATTTTCAGGACTTCTCGCCTCAGACTATGACTAGGTAACCGGTCCACGTAAGGGAAGTATTGACTGCTCTCCCAAGCCACTTTCATGTGTGCTACCGAGGTCTTTTGAGCAAGGTATTCCCGGTCATAACTACGGGACATATTGACCCCCTGAGTCTTTAATTCTTTTTTCCCAAATATTATGGGGTCTTGCGGCAAACATACCTTCAAATCTAGCACCCCATAAGCCTTGCTTATTGAGGCTCTTACCTCTTTTGCCCAAGGGAGCTCACTATTGATAATTTCCTCCTTAGCCCATTGGGAGATTTTAGCAATTTCCCCTACTCCCAACCGCTGCCAGAAGCGTACAAGGCTCATACAAACTGTAATAGCCCAGGAGGTTATTCCCAGCTCCAGTCGTGCTGCCTGCACCATAGAGGATTTTGGCAGAGCGAATAAGCTTTTTAATATATTTCCCTCTTCACTATCCCAGGAGGTCTTACCACTGAGATAAATAACCTCGGCTCCATACAGAAATTGTGGGGGAACCATTGCTTGATAAGCTTTTAAGACCGGTCTATCTGACCTTTCACCATAGGTGTTATTAAAGCTTTTTAGGCCTTTGACCGACGCCAGTGCCCTTATTTTTAATGCTTGCAAGTGTGTATGCCATTTCAGGTTACCTGAGAACCACATTCCCAAATATCTATAGTTGGTCACCCTCTCAAGCAAGGTTGTGCCAAGATACCACGAGAACTTCACTTTCCTTCTCCCAAAACATACTATTTTGGTTTTGTCCATATTTACCACTAGTTTTTTACTCGTACAGTAATCTTTAAACCTATTGAGTTTTCTCTGGAGGCCTATCTCCGTTTGATCCATTATTACTAGGTCATACAGACTTTGCATTTGGATGATGGTTGTTATCAATTTGGAACCAAGCATTACATTTCGTCCAGACCCGTACGGGTTGGCCGTTTACGGATGCCCCCCATTAAAATTCCTCAAGCCACGAAAGTAGTTTCTCAGAAACAATATCGTATTCCAGGTGGTCATGAAGAAATTAGTGCCACAATTCAGGATTTGGTTGACGCTGGAGTTATAACTCTGGTCACTTCTGCTTGGAATAATCCCGTTTGGCCCGTGCGCAAGAGTGATAATTCTTGGCGCATGACTGTTGATTATCGAGAGCTGAACAAGCATACACCTCGTTTAACTATTGCAGTGCCCGACATTGTTACTTTGATTCAGAGAATTCAGAAGCATCCAGGTACATGGTATGCGTTCATTGATATTGCTAATGCTTTCTTTTCGATTCCAATTGCCCCCGAGTGTCAAGAACAATTCAGTTTTACATGGAATGGACGTCAAATGACGTTTAGGAGTCTTCCTCAAGGTTATGTACATAGTCCTACGATCTGTCACCGGCTGGTGGCGGAACATTTGTCTGAGGTGCCCGTACATCCACAAATTCAGGTGTGTCATTATATTGATGACATTTTGATTCAAGGTGAGACGCAAGATCAGGTCCAGTCCCATTTAGATCAGATCCTTGACTGTTTACGTGCAAAAGGTTGGGAAATTAATCCTGATAAGTTACAAGGCCCATCCCAAAATGTTAAATTTTTAGGCATTAATTGGCATGAAGGTCACAGAGAAGTGATCCCACAGGTAAAGCGGAAAATTTTAGATTTTGCAGTTCCGAGGAATAGAAAAGAGGCTCAGAGTTTCATTGGCTTGTTTGGTTTTTGGCGTCAGCATATTCCCCATTTGAGTCAGATTTTGGCTCCTTTATATCGAGTCACTCGTAAAAAGAATGTGTTTGAATGGGGTGAACCACAACAGAATGCATTTAATTTGGCAAAAGAAGCAATTCAGTATGCCTTGGATTTGTGGCCTGTGGGCGAGGGTGATGTGGATCTGAATGTGTCCGTGGAAGGTCTGTATGCCAATTGGAGTCTATGGCAAAAGCAGGGCAGACAAAAAGTGCCATTAGGTTTTTGGACTAAAAAGCTACCTGAGGCTGGTGAGCGTTATACACCGTTTGAAAAACAGTTGCTTGCATGTTACTGGGCTCTGGTGGATACCGAGCAATTGACCCTAGGTCATGCTGTGATTTTGAGACCTGAAATTCCTATCATGCAGTGGGTTTTGAGTTCGCCGAAATCCCATCGAATTGGACATGCTCAAGAGGCGAGTGTGATTAAATGGAAATGGTACATTCAGGACAGGGCACGTGTGGGTCCGAAAGGTGTGGCTGTGTTGCATGAGCGAGTGGCGCAGGCGCCATCGAATGAGACTGGAAGTGATTGCTCCGTACCTGTAGTGCAGGAATCTCCTGTCAAGTGGGGTAAGCCATTTGATGATTTGTCCGCGGAGGACAGAAAACATGTGTGGTTTACGGATGGTTCAGCGAGGTTCATTGGTGAGAAACGGCATTGGAAAGCGGTGTCCTATAACCCGATCACGCAGAAATTACTGAGTACAACTGGTGATGGAAAGAGTAGTCAATATGCTGAATTGTATGCAGTTTACCAAGTTTTGAAACAGGAGCTACCTGGCACATGTCATATTTTCACTGATTCCTGGTCCACTGCTAATGGACTGGCGTTATGGTTACCAACCTGGCATTCTCATAACTGGGAATTGCATTCAAAAGAACTGTGGGGAAAAGAACTATGGCAAGAAATTTGGGAGTTGCTCCCACGGAGTACTGTAAAAATCTTTCATGTGGATGCTCACACCCCGATAGACTCCCTTGACAAATTCTTTCATAACATTGCAGATGAAAAGTCTAAAATTGCTGAGGCAGTGGTGGACATGCAAGATTCTGATTTGGCGGGATTGGCGAAATGGGCCCACCAGAAAGCGGGACATTTTGGAGAAAGAGCCACTAGCAGGTGGGCGGCCGATCGAGGAATTCATATTCCTTTAAATTTGATTAAAGATGTCATTCTGCATTGTCCCATCTGTCAGCATTCTAGAAAGAGAAAAGTACCTCATATTGTTAAAGGCCATTTACATCGTGGAAAGTTGCCCGCTCAAATTTGGCAAATTGATTATATTGGCCCGCTCCCTATGAGCAAATATTGTCAGTATATTTGTACCGCTGTTGATACCTATAGTGGCCTTTTGGTCGCTTTCCCTTGCAAACATGCTACCCAAATCAATACCACTAAAACATTGGAACTACTAATTTTATATTACGGTGTTCCATTTCAAATTCAATCTGATAATGCATCCCATTTTTGTGGAGGATTGGTGCAGGAATTCTGTGTGGAAAATAACATCGAATGGGTGTTTCACATTCCATATTATCCGCAGGCCTCGGGCCTCATCGAAAGAATGAATGGTTTGCTAAA
Organism: Lissotriton vulgaris; assembly: GCF_964263255.1. NCBI lineage: Eukaryota > Metazoa > Chordata > Amphibia > Caudata > Salamandridae > Lissotriton > Lissotriton vulgaris. The sequence continues at coordinate 811,999,840 of NC_141699.1, forward strand.
AGAACAACTACGTAGGTTAACTGACGAACACTACAAAAACTGGAGGGACTTCTTACTCCAGGCATTATTGATTTTAAATAATCGTCCCTTGTTGCATGCTGAATCTCCTTTAATGCGTTTGTTTCCTCCAACTGTTGATGCAAAGCCCAACACCATGGCTAATACTGTTATGTATTGGGAAATTACCCCTGGAGCTTTGGCTCCATGCAGAGCAACCCCAGGTTCCGCAGGCTTGGACCTGCATGCTGTGAATGATGCTGTCCTAAAAGGTAGAGACCGAATAATTGTTGAAACTGGCGTTGGTGTCTGTATACCAGCCGGTAGCTTTGGACTGATTGCCCCTAGATCGGGCCTTGCCTTGAAAGGTATTCAAGTTCTCGGAGGAGTGATTGACAGCGATTATCAGGGAGAGATTAAGGTTCTCCTGCTTAATAGCAGTGAGATTGATTTGTCAATTCAAAAATCTGACTGTGTTGCTCAGTTGCTAATTATGCCTGTTTTCAGTGGTGAGATTCAGACAGGCGCCGCCCCAACTTTGCTACTAATACGAGGCCAAAAGGGCTTCCGTTCAACGGATAACCCAGGTGCTAAGATATGGGTGCAATCGCCTAAACATCCCCCTGAACAGGCTGAAGTCATTGCGACCGGTCATGATAATACCATTTTGGTAATGAGACCAGGGAAAGATAGCTGGGAAGCTGTCCCGGCTGACAAATGTTATTTACGAGAATGAGTAAGGCCTGTGTTTGTTTTCTTTCAGATCATTCTCTGGACTGCTGCAGGATGTGCCGGCGTTGGACTCCTTTTGGTCTGCTACGCCGGGAGAGGAGGGAACCCACAGACTTCGGTTGATTGGAGAACCCGAGTTCCGCGTTCCTTCGCTGCGTGGGATTCTTCAGCAAATTTTTGGATCACCTTGGCAAAGCGAGTGACTAACTCTCCACATTTCTGCCTCACTCCCATGAGGTCTGTGACTGACATCCTGGCGACCTGCTTGGTTGCTGTCCCTGCTTCTACTGAAACGTTGCGGCATATTTTCAATATTTCGAGTGCCCGACCCAATATTATTCTGGGCGACTTTGCGGCCCATGAATTTTGCCCTTTGTGTACTATTCTTTCAGACTCCGTTCCCCCGATTCATTCCCAAATTACTACCTACAACATCACGCAGGGTGATTTATGTTTTATTTTGACCTGTGATCCCAAAGCTATTACTGACTGTGTCAAACTGAAGTTACGAGCTGCCACTTCTTTTTCAGCTCATCAACGATTGCTGTGCTTGCAAAGACTTCCGAACTCATGTGTTTCTGTTTAAAATAATATGACATGCAAACGTATATTAGTTGCTCCTAGTTATTACCGTGCAATGTTGCTGCCCTCTGGCTGGCTGTTTTCCTGCGGGAATTCCTCCTGGCCCTATATTCCTGCAAATATTTCTGGAGGTCCGTGTGCTATCACCAGACTAAGCTTGTTAATGTTTTCTTCGCACCCTGGTTCCCATTCCCGTGTGGTCCGCAATTCCATGACGTTACATGAGGACTGTGACTCTTCCCAGTGGCGTAACGAAACTGGAGGGGGCCCCCCTGCAAAACACATGGAGGGGGCCCCCCACCCCGGTGACCTGGCCCACCACCTGCCACTTTGCCCCACCGCCCAAAAATTCGGCATATTTCGATTTGAAACCTTCAACATTTAAATGAAATACCTCTATATTGTCTTTCTCAAAGTTCTAATGAGAAAGTAGTAAACACTCTTACCATATAAGCTTTGCGATTTGTAACAATAATGTCAAACGCAGATTATTTAATTGAGGCAGCAATCAGAACGATGCCAAGGAGCGATCCTATTGTCTCAGGAACTGCAGCAATAAGAACAATGCCAAGGAGAGATCCTATTGTCTCAGGAATGGCAGCAATAAGAACAATGCCAAAGAGTGGTCCTATAACTATGAAGGGTCAGAATTAGAATTGACATTAATGGACAACAACATGAATCTTTGAAAGTCTAACCCAAACCTGGAATTCCATAAAAACTCGACTGACAAACAGTGGTGGCTGGTGACGTTTGAAAATGGTACCATTAAAGGAGCGTTCGGGGGGAGGTTCTCTCCCTGAGAACATTTTGAAAAAAGAGTGGGTAAATGGTGCATTTTCAAGCAAATGTGAGAAGCAAGAAGGTTAATAAAGCAATTGTGAAAGTGCAGTTATTACATTAATAAAGACATGTCACATACCAACAACATGGTAGCTGCTTATTCAGTATAACCACAGAGCTTCAAACAGACTTCAAGATACAATGCAGATAACCTCACATATTTTTTTAATTTAAACTGCAAACAACTAAACAAACAACTGAACAGAAACATTCAAGAAGAAATATTATGATTAACGTATTGTTTACTTTCTGTCCACAAAATGTAGAGAAGTAGTCACTCTGCATTTCAAAAAGTGTTAATCTTTATATAGCGAGAACGCGACCCGGAAGTATTAGCGCAGCTGGCTTTACATGAGTGCGCCAGTCAGTACACACAGAGGACACAATCAGTATCAGTCAGTATCCTACCTCCAGTCCTCATACACACAAAGTCAAGAACTGACTGGCACGCTCATTTAAAGCCAGCTGTAATAATACTTTCGGGTCGCGTTCCCGCTATATAAACATTAACACTTTTTGAAGCACTTCAGAGTGTTAATAAAAAAGTATTTAGTTCATTTCATCATGAACTTTGCGAACTAACTAACAGGATTAATAGTGAGTTTGCAAAGTCCACGATGGAACAAAATACACAGGGACTCACTGGAAAGAACTACATACTTTTTTGTTAGGCAAGGGGAGATTAATGATTTTTCCCCAATCCCCAGTATCACAGGATGTTGAGCCAACGACGCCAAGCCGACCTGCTTGAACCACACATCACAAATATTTTTAAAAAGCGAAGGAAAGTTTTATTTAAAACAATCTGTTCAAGAATCATTTAATGATATCAGGGCAAGACTCTACAGAACAGAGCTGGTTTTATCAAGGGGCCCCCTGAAAGTCTGGGACCCTGGGGCGGAGCCCACTTTGCCCATGCGCAAAAAGTCTCTGGTTGGCATCTGACAGTCTTTTTTGCAGCACCCTCCCTCCTCCTTTTCCATGAATTCCCTCACTACCACTCACCAACAATGCACCTCATCTCTTTATAACACCTTACTGACAAACATTTCATTTTTTATAGCTCTACTCGTAGTTTATTCACAATCAGTTCTGTGATCTGCATGGTACACGTTTTTTGTAGCCTGCATATTAACCCTATGCGCCTTGTGGGTGGTTGGAGAGCCGATGTAAGTACACAGTGAGTGATGCAACAGTGTGAGAGATGGGTAAGAGGAGTGATTGCAGGGTGAGTGAGGTGACCATATGAATTTGGGTGCGGATGTAAGTGCAGAGTGGGAGGAAAGAATGCACAGTTGGTGATGGGCTTGTTTAAGTGAGTTTGCAGATTGAGCAGTTAGTGGGACAGCTGAGGGAAGTGTGATATAGGGCCAGTAGTGTGCTCATGTGACTACAGGGTTAGGTACAGACAGGGTGAACAACGCAAGTGCACTGTGAGTGAAGAGTGATCACTGTGAGTGCAGGGTGAGCGGGTGAATGGTGGGAGTACATGGTGATCAGTGAGTGCAATGTGATTGCTGTGAGTGCAGGTTGAGCGTAAAAGTGAAAAGCGAGAATGAGTAGTGAGTTGTCTAAATGCAGGGTGCATTCCGAGACACTTGAAGTAACTCAGCATGTTTTGACGCTGGCGTAGGGGTTTCAGATATACGTTAAAATAGTGCTATTATGGCATTAATCAGGGATCGATGGTTGAGGAAATAAATCATGTGCTGATCCTCCAACAAACTTCCTGTCTTATGATTAGGGTTGCTAGCTCATTATTTTGATGTCCCAGACGAGACAAAAATAAGCAGTGACCTAAAGCCGTATTTTCAGCACCTATCTGTTCATACTTCGAACAACAAATATAAATAGAAAGCACTTTTAATTGTGTTCTAGTGCTGCCTGAATGAACCATGACTGATCATTAAAGTGAGAAAAGACAGGAAAGTCACATTACAAATCAATACAAACTTTATTTATAAAGCTATTTAATGTCAAGACGAGTTATTTCCAAGCTCTTTAAACAACACATTGCTGTCATTATTCTTATGGCAACCTTACTTTATATTACCTTTCATGAAATGCCTTCTCACACTATGGCAGTAAATGTAAAATACAAATGTAAGGAATAGGAAGAGTGGGGCCCAGGGGGTACTGGAACCAGAAAAAAAAAACCTTGGTAACCAGTTTACAAAGGTATGTAAATATACAAAAGGTCTCTGGCCTCGAGGCAGTTGCCTTCAACCCCCTTGCTTCTGGGCCTGGAAGCTCAGGTCACCTGCACCCACTGCACACGGCACGCACCATTTAATTTTATGAGGTAGGATTCTTATGAGGCAACTCACTGGTGCAACCAACGCCAATGAGAGAGAGTAGTGCTGGCTGTGTGGCTGTGTGCGCTACAGCCCTGATGGGGCCCCTGGAGGCTGGAAAACGGGGGCTGCTGGGGGCATGGCTGCCAAGGTTTCAGATTGCTTATGTGTGACATTTTCATAATTTCAGTGTAATTATGAGTGACATTCAGCAACTATGAGTGACACTTTCTCGGGAGCATAATCAAGCGATAAAAGCAAGGGAAACATAAATATCACAACTTACACCAACACCCTCCTCTAAAATTAAAATAAATGAGTGACACAGCTGTGCAGACAGACTAGTGACCGTTGAGTTTGTTGTGCCCTTGATCTCTTCCTGACTCGGAGCACTGCAGGCATCAGGTCTCAGCCCTGAGTGGAGAAGGCCTCAAACTGTCCAGCAGTTATTGCACTGCCTTTTTTGGCAGCAGGCCTTACTGACTGTGAATGATAGACTGCAGGTTCGTTCTGTGTGTGGCAGCGGGCACCACAGAGTCTGCAGCCGTGTGGTGCTGTGTGTATGCAGGAGTCTTGCGTCTGTGTGTATGGTATAGCTGTGTGCAGCAGGCCTTCTTAAATAGCATGCCTCAGGCTTTATCTCTCAGACTCAGCCAACATGCGACTGGACGTCTGTGTGTAGGAGGCTTCAGTCTGCATACAGTGCTCCCAGGCCTCAAACTCTGTGTGCAGCCCGCCTCAAATTTGGCATCAACCCCATGGCTCAGACTCTGCGTGCACAAGACGCCTGCCTGACTGTTAGCTCGAGTTTTAGGCTTTCGCTGTTCAGCAGGCCTCCAGCAATCTAGTGCAGCAGGGCTCGTGGTGTTTAAGTTTAGCATTATTCTGCAGTGGTCTAGAAGTTACACATTTATCTTTGCCACTTTCTTTAAAGCGCACTGTCACAAGACCCTATGGGTGTCAGTGCGCTTTATATAATCCCAGTCACACACTTACTTGAAATTAATATGCAGCTGTATTTCACAGTACTTTTCAAACTGCACAAACAGCACCTCTATGCCAATGTGATCCCTTCCCCGCTTCAGTATTTCCTGAATAAAAATGTCTTTACATTTTCACGAAACGCATTTTGTTCCAACTTAATTCAGGAAAACATGCCTCTAAAACTATATCTTCAACAGTGAGGGGGACGAGGTCTGCAGTGGACGCCACGCTCTTCGTCTTTCTACTAATAACTTTTTTTTATGGATGCAGCTCAGTAAGGACACTGCATCTTCTGTGTTTATGACGCACTCAGCCCATATTAGCACTTTTCGTGTAAGGGAAGTGTAAACATAGCTGCCAAGGTGATTGCCATCTGTGACACTTTCATAATTTCAGTGAAATTTCAAGGACTATTAGTGACACTTTCTGGCGAGCAAAAATCGTGCAATGAAGACGAGGGAAACTTATAAATATCAGAAATTACAGCCATTTGAGCAACAAGAAACTCCAAAAAGTTCTTGAAACTGCTACAGCGCACCAGAAATGAAAGGGCACTAACCCTAGTGCTCCCTGCTGTAACCTGACAAAGGTAACAACTCTACTAAAGTCAGTGGCAGGCTGGCTGCCTGACCAAAAGGATGACGAGACAGAGCAGCCCAGCAGATAAAATAATGATCACATGATCACAGATCTGCAGTGCCTGTGTGCGTTGCGTGCATGTTGCTGATATTACAGAACAACTTGGCAAAACTCAGTAAGAAAAAGAAGTAGAAATTGTTTTCCATCGAGCAAACAGGATCCTTTATTACAATTACTCCCAGCCTTATCCCCTGAACATGTGGCACAAATGGTCCTGCGCAGTGCCTTCCGTCACAGGCCAGACCAGTGCGCTACAAAACAAAGAAATACACAATGCGTTTGGTCAATTGAATCTATGATCTGCTTCCTCAACGCATGTCGGAACTCGCACCGATGCAACGCAGAATAGAATACAAATCAGATTCACAAAAGTGCTCATACTCTTCTAGATTAGGTTTTGGCCACAAAAACGGTTCTCATTAATGTTCGTACTGAATTGGTTTTAACGTGAAAGAGTTAACTGATTAGGACGCAGCCAGCAAGCCAAGCGCAGGGAGCAGAAATCAGCCTGGCAGTTAAACTTTTCATTACAATCTCAACACGTATTTAACACCACGGCAGCAGTGAACTGCACAGTGTGCTGTAATGCAGTCCGTAACACACACACTTAGTGAGCCCACTGCAGTCCTCCGGCAGTCCAGGCCAGTATGAATAGACTAGAGGAAAGCTTTGTGCACCTGAGTTGCTTCTTGCAGGCTGCCTGTTCTTCGGTAGCGTTCAGGGGGGGAGTGGGGGGAGGGTCAGACTCAGACGGCTTCTACCCTTGCATGTGCAGTTTACATTGCGTGCGCTGCATTACCCACCCTGCTGCAGACCACAGCTGATGGCGCGCAAAACGTGAACGTGCGTGCGTCACTACAGCTGCGCATGCCTACCCTCGGTGTCTGAGGGTCCGTTTTAATAATGGTCCGTGCAGAGAGCCAGCAATTGAAGTGCATGGGTGGCAGGCCATTCTTATTATTACAACACTCCCCTGCTTAGGGGGCCCCCAGGGCCACGAGGCCCCCCCGCACTGCGGGGCCTGCAGGGGCCTGTGTTACGCCCCTGACTCTTCCGTTCATCTTTATTCTAAGTCCGAATATCTTAGTTTAACTTTTTCTATCATTGGTGTCCCGGCGTTGGCCGTTTATAATGCCAAAACAATAGGCAAGATGGCCTGCTGGATGGTTAAGTCCATTAATCAGACTTCTACCATTTTATCTGACTTGTTATTAGATGCCCAGGGTGAGCGCAGAGCGATTTTGCAGAATCGTGCAGCGATTGACTATCTCCTGTTAAAACATGGACATGACTGTTCTGACTTTGAAGGTCTTTGTTGCTTTAACTTATCTGACCACTCTAAATCAATCCAAGCCCATATTGACAAACTTCACGACTTGACTGCAGAAGTTAGACAACATATTGATCAGGGCTGGTTCGACTGGCTCTTTAATTGGTTACCTGACTTACATTACGACAGATTTTAGGGGGTATTATGATTTCTATTTGTATTTTATTGGCCATTTGCTGCTTTATTCAGTGCATTCCCTCTTTACTCCAATATTGTAGATTTAGCAAGAGAAATAGATCAGTTAATTTTGTTTCTTATTATTCTTCCACTGATGTTAGTTCTATATAGAACATGGTTAATAGACTGGAGTCAAGGGTGAAGTGTAATGACAGACTTTTTCGGCCCTCTTTGGAGGGAGGATGATGGAAGATGACTCCAGCCTATTACCCTTATCGTACAGGGATTAGGACTATAAGTAGGACCTATCCATGAGGTATAGTAGTGCATTTTCGTACCCTTTTCTTTAGATCAGGGCCTATAAACTTAAGCTAGGGGATAGATATATTAGTATTAGTGATGATCCATCCTTTTGCAAGAGTGTTAGTATATCTTCTATGGAGTTATGCTTATTTCGGGCCTTGTAGGCCTTAAACGGGACAGACTCCATCTTGCCCTCTGCCTGGTAGCTTGAGAGGCTTTCTAGGTGAAGTGTAATGTTTTAGTTTCGAGGTGTTGTTCGCTTGGAGAGAACCGGCTCAGGCTGGCCCTTATCGAAAGACTGTATTTTTCTCCACTCCGAAGACACAACTTCAGGCCGGCCGGCTGGGAACGTGTCCTTGGTACGGGGAGGTACAAGAATTTGGTGGGCGGCGGATTACTGGCCGTAACTTTCCATGAAGGGACAAGCTTTGATATTAGCGAAAGTGTTAGGCAATGAGTCAGTCAGTCCGTAGGCGGCAGCTAACCGTTAGCATCTATGCTATTAATTATTTCCAGGCGGACAGTCGCCATTTTGAAGTCCAAGAAAGCTGAGACTCTCTGAGAAAGATTGAAGGAGAAGGAGAAGTAGTGCAGAGCGATCAGAGACAGAGAGAGATAGCAGCTAATAACGAGAGAGGTTCCAGTGCCTTGGAGGGAAGCAGAGGAGATCGAGCATAGCGGTGCAGACGTGTACCCGTGACTGCTAAGGTGTGCTTCCGAGATGAGCCAAGACACAGACGAGAAGGGAACCTAGATGACTGCCGAACCCCGACTTCATATTAACCAGGTGACATCCGCCCTTTCCCTTACAAAGCGCGCATTCTAACCTTTTTACTTTTTTTTGCAGAATATATATCTATGCTATCGTGTAGGATTGTGTTTATAATTATTGTAATAAAAAATACCCCAGTTCTTAGTGAACCGACATGTGCCTTATATTCTTGTTCAATCAGGGTAACCTGGTCTTCTAGTCAGACATTGTTTGCATGAACGGATGCGATTCCCGATCAGGTAAGAAATGACTGAGCAATGAGGGAGAGAGGGAACGTTTGATGCCAAGAGCAGAAGGTACATATTTCAATTTGGAAATCCGTACTGATTTCTGTTATCGTAGTTTTATCCTGAGTAGACAATGAGAGATTTCTTCCATAAGTGTTCATAGGAAAGTGATCGTCGTTGGTACACGGCGTTAATGAGAGCACCGAAGATAGACGGTGTGTAGATCCGCCAGATTGTGGATTGTGTGTGAATGAGAGCACCGGGAGGACACGGTGCGGAGATCTGCTGGATTGTAGATCGTGTGTAAATGAGAGCACCGGAAGGACACGGTGCGGAGATCTGCCGGATTGTAGATCGTGTGTAAATGAGAGCACTGGGACTGCAGGCCCGTGTGTAGACATGCCGGATTGTGTGTCGAGTGAGCACTGAGGGAGATCAGTGTGTAAGAGTACATAATCAGACCTGCCCTGGGGTAGATTAGTCTGGGCCTAAGTGGCCGCGAGACTAGTTGGCATGAATAGGATATTGTAGAAAACCTACGCATGTTTATTGCTATTTTCCCCATCCTTAGGTACGAAATGTACATACATATATCTATATCCATTGTAAATACGTTCTAAGGAGGGAGGTGATTACGTTTCGGCTGGGTTAGAGGGGCTCCTAGGAGCTGATTCCATCTGGTCCGAAAATCCGGTCGTTACAGGAGGGAAATGGAGGGAGGGAAAGGTAGGGAGAGAAAGGGAGAGCGGGAGAGGGAAGGAAAGGGAGGGAGACAGAGGGAGGGAGGGAAATGGAGGGAGACAGGGGTAAAAGGTGGGGAAGGAAAGGGAGGGAGGGAGACAGAGGGAGGGAGGGAGGGAAATGTAGGGAGACATAGGGAGAGTGATGGAGGGAAAGGGAGGGAGACAGAGGGAGAGAGGGAAATGGAGGGAGGGAGAGAAAAGGAGGGAGGGAGAGAAAGGGAGGGAGGAAGAGGGAGGGAGGGAAAGGAAGGGAGAGAAAGGGAGGGAGACAGAGAAAGAGAGACAGCGATAGGGAGACAGAGAAAGGGAGAGGGAGGCAGACAGAGGGACAAGGGAGAAAAAGGGTGACAGACAGAGGGAGGTGGGAGACAGAGGGAAAAGAGAGACAGAAGGAAAGACTGGGAGGAGGGAGACAGGGAGGGAGAGGGAGACAGACGGAGTGAGAAGGATGGAGGGAGAGGGAGACAGACAGAGGGAGGAGGGAGACAGACAAAGTGAGGAGGGAGGGAGGAAGACAGAGAGGGAAGAAGAAGACAGACAGAGGGAGGAGGGAGACAGAGGGAGGAGGGAGGGAGGAAGACAGAAAGGGAGGAGGGAGACTGAGGGAGGAGGGAGACAGACAGAGGAAGGAGGGAGACAGCAGAGTGAGGAGGAAGACAGACAGTAGGGAGGAGGGAGGGAGGGAGGAGGGAGGGAGGAATGAAACAGAGTGAGGGAGATAGAGGAAGGGAGGGAAATGGAGGGAGGGAGAGGGAGGGAGAGAAAGGGAGGGAGGGAGAGGGAGGGAAAGGGAGGGAGACAGAGGGAGGGAGGGAAATAGAGGGAAAGAGGGGTAGAGGGAGGGAAGGAAAGGGAGGGAGACATAGGGAGGGAGGGAAATGGAGGGAGCCAGAGGGAGAGTGATGGAGGGAAAGGGAGGGAGACTGAGGGAGGGAGGGAAATGGAGGGAGGGAGAGAAAGGGAGGGAGAGAAAGGGAGGGAGGGAGAAGGAGGGAGGGAAAGGGAAGGACAGAAATGGAGGGAGATAGAGAAAGAGAAACAGAGAAAGGGAGACAGAGAAAGGGAGAGGGCGGGAGACAGAGGGACGAGGGAGAAAGAGGGTGAAAGACAGTGGGAGGAGGGAGCCAGAGGGAAAAGGGAGACAGGGAGGAGAGAGACAGGGAGGAGGGAGACAGAGAAGGGGAGGGAGTCAGACAGAGTGAGAGGGATGGAGGTAGAGGGAGACAGACAGAGGGAGAAGGGAGACAGAGGTAGGAGGGAGACAGAGGGAGGAGGGAGACAGACAGAGGGAGAGGGAGGGAGGGAGAGGGAGACAGACAGAGGGAGAGGGAGGGAGGAAGCGGGAAACAGACAGAGGGAGAAGGGAGACAGACAGGGAGAGGGAGGGAGGGAGAAGGAGACAGACAGAGGGAGACAGACAGAGGGAGGAGGGAGACAGATAGAAGGAGGATGGAGATAGACAGAGGGAGGAGGGAGGGAGGGATGGAGGAAGACAGAGAGGGGGGAGGGAGACAGACATTGGGAGGTGGGAAGGAGGGAGGAAGACAGAGAGGGAGGAGGGAGACAGAGAGGGAGGAGGGAGACAGAGAAAGGGAGCTGCACATCAGTCAATGAAAATGCTACATACACACAGCACTGTATGTACAACAAGCAGTGTGTGTACACCAAGCATAACAGTCACACAGAGACATGAGTAACACAACATCAACCCACACAACACAAATCAGCACAGCACAAACACAACAGCACACCCAGGAAGTCAAGCAATCCCACAGCCAACACATATACATCCAACACATCAACAGATGCACAAATCTGGGATAGAAAGGCAGAACCATCTAGTCCAGAGCACTGGGCAGCACACACACAGCTGAAGTGCACATGAGCAATCATGAGTGATAAACAGCAGAAGAACATCACATATAACCCATTGGGGGAAATGTCCTGAGTGGAACATTTCTCCTGGCCAAATAACTGCACCGCAAAGCAGTGTCACAAATGAAGTGATGGGTAGGTGCACACGCATGTAAACCAAGGGTACAGCTGACATCACTGTGAAGTAAGGGATGTATCATACTCAAATAGAGGGAGGGCAGACTCATAATGGATAGGCATAAGAAGCACACATAGGGGATGGCAACACATCACACACACCATGCCAAACAGGAGGATACAAGTTACCATGTGCCTGGAATGCATGAGAATCACAACCACAATTGCAGTATGGAGAAGCAGATCTGCACAGTGTATAGAAACAGACTCAAGACACAGGTATGATCATACCAACACAACCCTGATGTGCAAGTCACACACTCTGCACACTCACAAGTGACTAAAACAACAAGAAGGAGTCAGACAGAACAGCATGGACACACCAGCACACTGCACAGTGCACAACAGACAACTCACACATATTCATACAACCACAACCACAGGGCTGAATAATCAAAACAACTGGCACACAACTCCTGGGTGACACAGGTGTGTGTCTGACAATCCAGGGGCACACATACATCCACACCCCCTACAAAGTCACACCCTTCACACTGCAAACCTCTTGATTACCCAAGAGCACACATCTCAGGTAGGCCATGTGACCAGGATTACGGGCCATCACAAGATGACCATACCCATATACAGCTAGGCACACATAAAGGAATAACACACATACATGATGACATTGCCCAGCCTGCATGCAAACCTGTGCACAGAATCACACCCTGTGCTGGCAGTGTCCCCCAACGTGACATGTGAACAATGTAGTCAACAATAGAAAACCTTGTACATGAGAACTGCATTACAGGTTAAATTGACCACACAGATACCACAAGCATCATCGTTGAAAGAACTGAAGTCCCTGTCACCTCTATGAAAAAATATTAGACAGGCAAAGAGCTTGGCAATGTTGAAGTGCCAAATAGAGCATGGGGCACAGACAACCATATGCACACACCTAAATAACTTTATTCAGCAAGGACACTGACAAAACAGACAACAGGAGTAACTGTCTTTAATCACATATTGCACAGATGTGACAGTAGACAGGAGAGAAGAGCAAGGCAAAAAATGATGAGCATATGCATGAGAATCTGCACAGGCAAGCTCAAAACAGGAAGGCCAGTGGCCAGTTCAGGGTGCACAGCAAGTACATGAGAGGTTGCACAGGCTAGAGTCCAACACAGCAGAGCAACAAGGCCAGTGTTCAAGCAAAGTGCACAGCGAGTACATGAGAAGCTGCACAGGCTAGATGCCAACACAGCAGAGCAACAGGGCCAGTGTCCAGGGCAAAGTGCACAGTGAGTACATGAGAAATTGCACAGGCTAAAGGCCAACATGGCAGAGCAACAGGGCCAGTGTCCAGGGCAAAGTGCACAGCGAGTACATGAGAATCTGCACAGGCTAAAGTCCAACACAGCAGAGCAACAGGGCCAGAGTGCCGGGCAAAGTGCACAGCGACTACATGAGAAGCTGCACAGGCTAAAGTCCAACACAGCAGAGCAACAGGGCCAGTGTCCAGGGTAAAGTGCACAGCAAGTACATGAGAAGCTGCACAGGCAAGGGCAGAACAGCAGGGAATGACAAGGCCAGTGGGCATGGCAAAGGTCAGAGTCAAGACACAAGAAGCTCATCAGGGAGTGTGTCAGACTGTACCCTTCCATGGGCAGCAACACAGTCAGGGGATAAACAAGGGGCATGACAGGCCCACCTGTGTGAGAGACAGGTGTGTGAGGGGGACTACCACTCACACTTGGCTGTCAGGCGGACTTTGAGGTTGCTGTGTGTCGGGACAGCAGGACCACTTGACTGGCGAGAGAAAGGAGCCATGCAGACCTGTGACGCAGTGTGTGTGGGAGATGTATGAGGGGTGCCTTTCCACTTCTTGGGGATTCAAATGGTGTGGACACAACAGGCATACACACCAACAAAGCTGCATCAGGTGCAGACACTGGCACTCTCTCTGGGGACGTGCTGGATCCTGCTGAGCGCTTTGTCTGGCTTCGCCTCTGGCCCTCCTTCCCCTGTTTGGCAGGTGTACCTCCTACAGTGCCCTCCTTCTCGAGCTTCACATGGCTTGGAATGGGAGTCGAGGTAGTGGCGGAATGTTCCTCTGAGCCCTTCCTAGGTGTACCCTTGCCATGCACCAACTCCTCAGTGGACACAAAAACTGCATGCCTCCCTTTGCGTGATGCTTTAGGGACAGGAGAGTCCTTAGCTGGGGATGCCTCTGAGGCATGTGAGCCAGAGGTCTGTTTCTTAGCTTTTTGGGCCTTGCTTTTGACGGGCAGGCTTTTCTCTTTGCGTTCTGGGCTGGCTTTGCTCTTCTGTGGGGATGGTGTCCGCGGACGGGACCGCTTGGGTTCTTTTTGTTGTGTGCTCCGTGTGCTATATCGTGACTGTGATGTATGTGATCAGTGGTCACTATCATCAGATGTGGCCACTACCTCAGGCCACTAACTCAGGCAGCAGTCCCTGGAGGCAGCAGCAGATGAGGGGTCTCAGGCAGCAGTCCCTGAGAGCAGCAGAAGCAGGTCAGAGGTCTCTAGCATGAGTCTCTGTAAGCAGTGGAAATGTGAGGCTCCCTCCCACACATATATATCCCCCTGGGGTCGTTTCAAATGGTCCACCACCATCTACCGAAAACCCACGGATAGAAACTCCACCCTCCACTACAGAAGTTTTCACCGTGTTAGTCTGAAGAATAACTTACCCTACGCTCAAATTCTTAGAGTAAAACGCATTGTTTCCAATGATGAGGAATCTAAAAAAGAAATAAAGAACACTCTTGACCGCCTGAAAGCACGAGGATATCCGACATCCATACTTGATCTAGCTGTTGAAAGGAGTGACAAATGCCACAGGACTGCTTTATTGCAACCAAAACCTAAGACACAATCCGACCGTATGGTGGTCGTCTCCAAATATTCTAAAACATCCAATCGTTTTCAATCCATCATCCGGAAACACTGGCCTATTTTAACCTTGGGACCTGATTTCAAAGGTTTATTCAGTCAACCACCCATGTTTGCGTTCACCAGAGGTAGGAACTTAAAAGAAATCTTGTCTAAACCCAGTAAACATGAGACAACCACTGTTTACAAAGGACTCAAGCCATGTTATAACTGCAGTAACTGTCATAATTGTATCCCTGGCAACACCATTAACCACCAAATGAAAGGACATCAGATCAAACTCAAGGTGAATGCAACATGCAATACCAGTAATGTCATATATGTACTAAAATGTCCGTGTGGTAAATGTTATGTCGGACATACCGAAAGAAAGATCTGCGTCAGGATCTTAGAACACAAAAGTAACATCCGCACGAACAATTTGAAATCTACTGTAGCCACTCACTTCATGGAGAACAGACATACTGTGGCTCAATTAAAATTTCAAATTTTGGAACAAGTTCAAATCACACCTAACAACAAGAACACACTTTTGAAAAGAGAGAACTATTGGATCCGTCTCCTTGCCACGATGGTGCCCCATGGGCTCAATGACCGTATTGAATTTCTTTGTTATTTATAATAATATTATGCATGTTTGATTATATTTGGAACTGCTTTATTTTATTTCACACTCCATCCTATCTCATATTTCTTTGTTTCCTCCGTTAGTACTATGTTCATTCTCTTCACCTCTTCACCATTCCCCCATTCCAATATGGCGGCACTTATATTTCACACTCCCACTTTGTCTTCTCTACAACTGGGCGCAACGCTAGTCCTTCTTCCATTTTCATGCACACTAGACGCTTTAAACCAGTGACGCTCCGCGTCTCCTCTGTCGGAACTCCGTGGAGTTTGACACTGTTGCTTGTATGTAAGTAACCTACGGGGACTCGGGGATACTCTTAACGATTGACTTTGCACATTATCTTTTATGCACTTGATGGTTCTATCGCACGCAGACTTGCCTGCACATCGTTTCTTTTCTCGAGCGTTTCTGCTCAATTTCACGTCTCGAGCATTTCTGCTCTATTTCACGCATTAAGCGTTACTGATCCGGGTGATTTTTTCTCACAACCTAAGACTTTGGTGACTCGCCGGGTTATTTCCTTTTGGGCACTCTTTACCTCTGACCCATCTTGTGAGACACAACTTACCTTGCCTCGTGGTCAGCATTGAAACCCTGCTTCTTTTGGTTATATTAATCGCATGCCAATGTTATTGCTTTGTGTAACAGTTCACAGAACGTTACAGTGATTCTCCATTTTGTTTTGCCTTGTAGAGTAATCCCTTGACAAAGGGCTCCCGCCCGAAATGCATCGGGATGTTTGAGGATTATTTTGTTGCAACGTGATTTACTAAGTGACTTGATTTTGATGACAAACATTCGATGACAATTATTCATGGACTGGAATGTCCACACACTTTATATTTTGGAATAAAACCTTTTCATGGTTAAAGTTTGACCCCATTTAATTCTGACTATGGAATGAGACCACGGTCCTGACTGTTGTGCACAGAGTTGTTCTCTCCCGAGAAGGGGGAGCCCTGAATTACTGTCGTTTCAAATGTGCCAAGCTGCAACAATTGGTTGTCCAGGTCTGCCTCATTTAAAAGCATCCAATAATAGCCTGAGCGGTGGCAGAGAACACCTACCGCGATTTCCAAAATTGCATCATGCCACCGCACTCATCATTCCCATTGGCTCTAGGGCATGCTCCATTGCGGTGATGCACCGCAGGGGCACGGTGTGCGCTACCGCGATAGTGCATCTTTCAAAAGCACCCAATGACTGCCTCCACGGTGGCGGAGCACGCCTACCGCGGTTTTAAAAATTGCATCATGCCACCCCAATCATCGTTCCCATTGGCTCTCGGGCATGCCTCATGGCGGTGATACACCACCGGGGCCAGGCGGTAGCTACCGCAATGTGGGTGGCGGGGCATGCCAACCGCCATCTCCCCATGTCTCCATGCCAATGACTACTGCACTTGTGGGAATGGGGGTATGATGATGAGACACCGCTGGGGCCAGGCAGTAGCTACCACGATTTGAGCCCATACAATGGCAATGTCCATTGGGAACACTTCAACAGTGCACAGTGGTCACATGGTGAAGAGCACATCATCGTGCACACAATGGCAATGTTTCGTTGACTCCACAGGTGCCTACATGTGCCATGTGTGTGTATGTGTGACGTACATTGATCTGTAGTCCCTAACATGTCACAAATGCATTAGATGGTTGAAGAGCCAGGACAGTGTTGTAGTGGACTCTACAATGCGTACACATATCAATGTGTTGTGGGGCAGTGATGTCCTCGGCAACGCTTGTCTCACTGTATGATGTAGTTACTTACTTGTACTATTCTGTCTGCTAATACACGCAATTGTCAGTTCTCCACAAACTGTGGTCATTGTGTTGTGGAGGTGCTCCAAGTCTGAATTATGCATTGAGGTCTGACAGGTACAGCTTGTGAGTATGAGACAGTGGTGTTGATTTGTCGCACATTGGCAGGATGCCATGCTCCCAGGCGTGAACATGTTAAATGTGTCCATAAAACTATGTGTCCATAAAACTATGTGCATTCACATTGACCTATGTGGTGTTTGAGGCACTTGTGTATTGTAAATAGAGAGGCGTGCCCTCTGTGTGTCAGCCTGAACGGGATATGCTGTGGCCATCTCATGATGTATATCATTGACATGTGTCCACTTTCATCTCAACTAAGAGGAGGCCTAATCTGATATGTCACTTGTCACTTAGCTGTAGGACATGGAGGATGTGGCGATCATTCGCAAATTCCGTCTACATAGAGCCACCCTGAAGACCCTTTGTGATCTTTTGGAGCCCCACCTGCAACCTCGTCGCACATACCCAACAGCTTTCACCCCATCCTACAAAGTGATGGCAGCCCTCCATTTTTATGCCACTGGATCGTTCCAGGAGACTGTGGCCAGCGCTGCAGCGATGTCTCAACCCATTTTCAGCATGGTGCTACGGGATGTTCTGTCTGCCATAATGATCTACAAGGACATATATATACATTTCCTCAGGGGTGCTGAATGGACAGGTGTGAAGGGAGACTTCTATCCCCTTGGGCACATCCCCCATGTTGTTGGTGCCATAGATTGCACACATGTCCGTCTTTTGCCACCACAGGCAAGTGAGCACATTTTTCGTAATCGAAAACATTACAATTTGATCAATGTGCAGGTGGTGTGCCTGGCAGATATGACCATCTTGCATGTGTGGGCCAGATTCCCCAGCTCTGCCCATGACGTCCTGAGGAACAGCATAAAGCCCCGGCTGATGGCTAATCTGCTTCCCCAGTGTGCTTGGATTGTGGGTGAGTATGCCTAGTCATATGGCGTGCTGGGTGTGTGACCTTCTGCCCTCTCTCTGTGCAACGTTGCAATGTGTGTTTTTCATTCCTAGGTGACTCTGCATATCGCAGCCGCCCATGGCTGCTGAGCACACAGCGTAATCCCACGACCCTGACTGATGTCCGTTATAATGAGCCCATGGCAGGACACGTTGTGTGGTGGAGCGTACTTTCGGCCTGTTCATATCACGTTTCCTCTGGCTTGACAAAACCAGAGGTGCACTGGCATACTCGCCTTGGAAGGTGTGTAAGATCGTAGTGGCATGCTGCATGTTCCACAATCTAGCCATTCACAAGCAGACTCCCCTGCTCCTGGTTGATGATGAGGACCCAAGGCCCCCGCCTGCACAAGAACCTGAGTCCAGTGATGAGGAGAGTGAAAAGGAGATAGGTGATGATATGCGCCAACAGCTCATCACCCGCTACCTCACTTGAAGGTGGGTGACGTAGTACAACATATATATTGTATGGTATGATTGCTGTTGTCGTGAAGGGCTATGTGCAAATGGTACAGACAACCGGATGTAAAATTACCTGTGTGTGGACATGTGACAGTGACATGTCATCTGTGAACGTATACGGGATGTGTTTGGTGACACTTGTTGACCATTGTGTTGTCTTTATGTTGGCTTATGTAGATGGTTGGTGTAGTGTAATGTCTGTGATGCCACCCTCACACCAGTGAATGTTGTTCTGTTGTGTTTCCCTAGAAGCAGCAAAATTGAACATGCCTACATACAGTACATCTTTTGGATACATTATGGACATTTGGAAGACTGTACATCTTGCCCTGAAGACAAAGCTGACACAATAAACGTGTGTAAGGTATTTTATTTACAAAGTTGACATGTGAGGGGGCGGGCAGATGTACATAAAGGTGGTGATGGAGCAGTGAGTTGACAGTCATGGTAAATGAGTTGAAAGAGTAGACACCACATCGATGTGGTGACCCAGGCCAACAGACAGGTGCCATTTCCAAGGCAGTGTGGGGAAAGAGAGTCCAAACAGTCAATGCAGTGGGAAGGAGGGTTGCCATCAGGGCTGGCTCCGTGACTGGTGTTTTGCTGGTGCTTTGCCTCCAGAGACTCCCAGGCTCTTCTTCAGATGGCCCCTTGGTTGCTTGGCTGGCGTGGGCCCTGCTGTGGTACCAGCGGCGTCTGAGGACTTATCCCTCTCTGTGGCCGCAGGGGAGGAGGGTGAACTGTCATCCTGCAGCACAACAGGGGGGTTGGTTGTGTTGTTTGGGATGCAGGTCTGTCCCTCAGTAACACCACTTGCTGGCCCATGAGGTCCATCATTTGTCCAATGCGGGGTCTGCTGTGCAGTTGGAGTTGCAGCAGACGTGGTGGTGGGGAGGATGGGGTCCTGGGACCTGTTGCTTCCTGGCACACCATATGGGCCAGCCTAAAGCTCATCGTCCTGAAGATCCAGGGAGTCTATATCTGAGAGTCCATGAACCGGGGTGGAGACTGGCTCTTCTGGTTGTTGGTGTTGTCCTCAGCAGTGAGTTCTTAGTCACCTGTGGATTAGATGTGGAATGGTCATTGTTGTGCGCTCTGCAAGAATTCTGTTAGCTGTGTGTCATCCAGTGTCTGTACACTACACAATTGACTGATCTTCACATCGTTTTCTATGTGCACTATTCTGCCTCCTAACATGATGCAGACGTACATACATTACTTGTACATGTTGTCAGGTATCAATGCATACCATGCAAATTATGATGTGATCATGTTCACAGGGGGGACCTGTTGCCATGTAGGGACCAGCACAAATTATTTTCATGGTTCTTTCGTTGTTGATTCCTCTGACTGCGCAAACATCACATTTGACCAGGGACTGGACATTTTATTGTATTGCCTGGCTTTGTCCTGTAATGTACATATTGAATTTATAAGCCCCCACATGCTTTCTGTAGTCTTGAATGTTCCTTGCTGATTGGGCAACATGGCAGTGGACTCATCAGTGTGTGCTGTGCATGGTTGTGCACAGTCTTCCTTGTGTATGTGCATTGGTGTGTTACTCTTTTGCAGCTGTGACAGTTCTTTTGCTTACCTGTGTGCACACTGTGCGTGTCAAGCGGGGTCGGTGTGCATATTTGTGCAATGAGCGGGCTGGTGTTGCCATATGGCACCATTTCATTTGTGACAAATGTGTGGGTGCACTTACATGCTACCTACCTGTTAGGGGAAGGTGTACAATGCAATGGCTTCCAACTGCTTCTGGGTGGTGTGGGAGGAGGGCTCCATCCTGCTCAGGTGTGGGACAGGGTGCATGGTAGGAGTAGTGGTGCAGGCCTCCCTCCCCCAAACATCCAGAACAGGGAAGATGGCTATGTACCTGTTAGGTGAAGGTAAACAATGCAATGGCTTCCAACTGCTTTTGGGTGGTGTGGGGGGAGGGCTCCACCCTGCTCAGGAATGGACAGGGTGCATGGTGGGAGTAGTGGTGCAGGCCTCCCTCCCCAAACAGGTCTCCCAAGCAAGATGGCTATCTACCTGTTAGGTGAAGGTGTACAATGCAATGGCTCCTTACTGCTTCTGGGTGGTGGGGGGGGGGGCTCCATCATGGTATGCTGTGGGACAGGGGGCATGGTGGGAGTAGTGGTACAGGCATCCCTACCCAAACAGCCAGAACAGGGAACATGGCTACCTACCTGTTAGATGAAGGAGAATCCTCCCCAAACAACCCTCCAAGGCAAGATGGCTACCTACCTGTTAGGTGGAGGTGAACAATGCAATGGCTTTCAACTGCTTCTGGGTGGTGTGGGGGGAGGGCTTCATCCTGCTCAGGTATGGGACAGGGTGCATGGTGGGAGTAGTGGTGCAGGCCTCCCTCCCCAAACAGGTCTCCCAAGCAAGATGGCTATCTACCTGTTAGGTGAAGGTGTACAATGCAATGGCTCCTTACTGCTTCTGGGTGGTGGGGGGGGGGGGCTCCATCATGGTATGCTGTGGGACAGGGGGCATGGTGGGAGTAGTGGTACAGGCATCCCTCCCCAAACAGCCAGAACAGGGAACATGGCTACCTACCTGTTAGATGAAGGAGAATCCTCCCCAAACAACCCTCCAAGGCAAGATGGCTACCTACCTGTTAGGTGGAGGTGAACAATGCAATGGCTTTCAACTGCTTCTGGGTGGTGTGGGGGGAGGGCTCCATCCTGCTCAGGTATGGGACAGGGTGCATGGTGGGAGTAGTGGTGCAGGCCTCCCTCCCCAAACAGGTCTCCCAAGCAAGATGGCTATCTATCTGTTAGGTGAAGGTGTACAATGCAATGGCTCCTTACTGCTTCTGGGTGGTGGGAGGGGGGGGGGGGGCTCCATCATGGTATGCTGTGGGACAGGGGGCATGGTGGGAGTAGTGGTACAGGCATCCCTCCCCAGACAGCCAGAACAGGGAACATGGCTACCTACCTGTTAGATGAAGGAGAATAATGTAATGGCTTCCAACTGCTTCTGGGTGGTGTGGGGGGAAGGCTCCATCCTGCTCAGGTGTGGGACAGGGTGCATGGTGACAGTAGTGGTGGAGGCCTCCCTCCCCAAACAGCCAGAACAGGGAAGATGGCTACCTACCTGTTAGGTGAAGGTGGACGATGCAATGGCTTCCAACTGCTTCTGTGTGGTGTGGGGGGAGGGCTCCATCCTGCTCAGGTGTGGGACAGGGGGCATGGTGGGAATAGTAGTACAGGCATCCCCCCCCCCAAACAGCCAGAACAGGGAAGATGGCTACCTACCTGTTTGGTGAAAGTGAACAATGCAATGGCTTCCAACTGCTTCTAAGTGACGTGCAGGGAAGGCTCCATCCTGCTCAGGTGTAGGACAGGGTGCATGGTGGGAGTAGAGGTACAGGCCTCCTTCCCCCAAACAGCCAGAACAGGGAAGATGGCTACCTACCTGTTATGTGAAGGTGAACAATGCAATGGCTTTCAACTGCTTCTGGGTGGTGTGAGGGGGAGGGGTCCATCCTGCTCAGGTGTGGGACAGGGTGCATGGTGGGAGTAGTGGTGTAGGCCTCACTCCCCCAAATAGCCAGAACAGGGAAAATGGCTACCTACCTGTTAGGTGAAGGTGAACAATACAATGGCTTTCAACTGCTTCTGGGTGGTGTGGGGGAAGGGCTCCATCCTGCTCAGGAGTGGGACAGGGTAAATAGTGAAAGTAGAGGTACAGGCCTCTCAACCCCAAACAGCCAGAACACGGAAGATGGCTACCTACCTGTAAGTTTGTTTGGTGTACTGCAATGGCTTCCAAGTGCTTGTGGGTGGGGGAGGGCTCCATCTTGCTGGGTTGTGGGACAGGGGCCATGGTGGGAGTAGTGGGACAGGCCTCCCTCCTCAAACAGGCCTCCCAAGCGAGATGGCTACCTACCTGTTAGGTGAAGGTGTACAATGCAATGGCTCCTAACTGCTTCTGGGTGGTGGGGGGTGCTACATCATGGTAGGCTGTGGGACAGGGTGCATGGTGGGAGTAGAGGTACAGGCATCCCTCCCCAAACAGCCAGAACAGGGAACATGGCTACCTACCTGTTAGATGAAGGAGAATCCTCCCCAAACAACCCTCCAAGGCAAGATGGCTACCTACCTGTTAGGTGGAGGTGAACAATGCAATGGCTTTCAACTGCTTCTGGGTGGTGTGGGGGGGAGGGGTCCATCCTGCTCAGGTGTGGGACAGGGTGCATGGTGGGAGTAGTGGTGTAGGCCTCACTCCCCCAAATAGCCAGAACAGGGAAAATGGCTACCTACCTGTTAGGTGAAGGTGAACAATACAATGGCTTTCAACTGCTTCTGGGTGGTGTGGGGGAAGGGCTCCATCCTGCTCAGGAGTGGGACAGGGTAAATAGTGAAAGTAGAGGTACAGGCCTCTCAACCCCAAACAGCCAGAACACGGAAGATGGCTACCTACCTGTAAGTTTGTTTGGTGTACTGCAATGGCTTCCAAGTGCTTGTGGGTGGGGGAGGGCTCCATCTTGCTGGGTTGTGGGACAGGGGCCATGGTGGGAGTAGTGGGACAGGCCTCCCTCCTCAAACAGGCCTCCCAAGCGAGATGGCTACCTACCTGTTAGGTGAAGGTGTACAATGCAATGGCTCCTAACTGCTTCTGGGTGGTGGGGGGTGCTACATCATGGTAGGCTGTGGGACAGGGTGCATGGTGGGAGTAGTGGTACAGGCATCCCTCCCCAAACAGCCAGAACAGGGAACATGGCTACCTACCTGTTAGATGAAGGAGAATCCTCCCCAAACAACCCTCCAAGGCAAGATGGCTACCTACCTGTTAGGTGGAGGTGAACAATGCAATGGCTTTCAACTGCTTCTGGGTGGTGTGGGGGGAGGGCTCCATCCTGCTCAGGTATGGGACAGGGTGCATGATGGGAGTAGTGGTGCAGGCCTCCCTCCCCAAACAGGTCTCCCAAGCAAGATGGCTCTCTACCTGTTAGGTGAAGGTGTACAATGCAATGGCTCCTTTACTGCTTCTGGATGGTGTGGGGGGAGGGCTCCATCCTGCTCAGGTATGGGACAGGGTGCATGGTGGGAGTAGTGGTGCAGGCCTCCCTCCCCAAACAGGTCTCCCAAGCAAGATGGCTATCTACCTGTTAGGTGAAGGTGTACAATGCAATGGCTCCTTACTGCTTCTGGGTGGTGGGGGGGGGGGCTCCATCATGGTATGCTCTGGGACAGGGGGCATGGTGGCAGTAGTGGTACAGGCATCCCTCCCCAAATAGCCAGAACAGGGAACATGGCTACCTACCTGTTAGATGAAGGAGAATCCTCCCCAAACAACCCTCCAAGGCAAGATGGCTACCTACCTGTTAGGTGGAGGTGAACAATGCAATGGCTTTCAACTGCTTCTGGGTGGTGTGGGGGGAGGGCTCCATCCTGCTCAGGTATGGGACAGGGTGCATGGTGAGAGTAGTGGTGCAGGCCTCCCTCCCCAAACAGGTCTCCCAAGCAAGATGGCTATCTACCTGTTAGATGAAGGTGTACAATGCAATGGCTCCTTACTGCTTCTGGGTGGTGGGGGGGGGGCTCCATCATGGTATGCTGTGGGACAGGGGGCATGGTGGGAATAGTAGTACAGGCATCCCACCCCCAAACAGCCAGAACAGGGAAGATGGCTACCTACCTGTTTGGTGAAAGTGAACAATGCAATGGCTTCCAACTGCTTCTAAGTGATGTGCGGGGAAGGCTCCATCCTGCTCAGGTGTAGGACAGGGTGCATGGTGGGAGTAGAGGTACAGGCCTCCTTCCCCCAAACAGCCAGAACAGGGAAGATGGCTACCTACCTGTTATGTGAAGGTGAACAATGCAATGGCTTTCAACTGCTTCTGGGTGGTGTGGGGGGGAGGGGTCCATCCTGCTCAGGTGTGGGACAGGGTGCATGGTGGGAATAGTGGTGTAGGCCTCACTCCCCCAAATAGCCAGAACAGGGAAAATGGCTACCTACCTGTTAGGTGAAGGTGAACAATACAATGGCTTCCAACTGCTTCTGGGTGGTGTGGGGGAAGGGCTCCATCCTGCTCAGGAGTGGGACAGGGTAAATAGTGGGAGTAGAGGTACAGGCCTCCCAACCCCAAACAGCCAGAACACGGAAGATGGCTACCTACCTGTAAGTTTTTTGGTGTACTGCAATGGTTTCCAAGTGCTTGTGGGTGGGGGAGGGCTCCATCCTGCTGGGGTGTGGGACAGGGTGCATGGTGGGAGTAGTGGTACAGGCCTCCCACCCCCAAACAGCCAGAACAGTGAAGATGGCTATCTACCTGTAAGTTTATTTGGTGTTTTGCAATGGCTTCCAAGTGCTTGTGGGTGGGGGAGGGCTCCATCTTGCTGGGTTGTGGGACAGAGGCCATGGTGGGAGTAGTGGGACAGGCCTCCCTCCTCAAACAGGCCTCTCAAGCGAGATGGCTACCTACCTGTTAGGTGAAGGTGAACAATGCAATGGCTCCTAACTGCTTCTGGGTGGTGGGGGGTGCTACATCATGGTAGGCTGTGGGACAGGGCGCATGGTGGGATTAGTGGTACAGGGCTCCCTCCCCAAACAGCCCTCCCAGGCAAGATGGCTACCTACCTGTTAGGTGGAGGTGAACAATTCAATGGCTTCCAACTGCTTCTGGGTGGTATGCTATGGGACAGGGGGAATGGTGGGAGTACTAGTGCAGGCTGCCTGTGGTCATGCTCCCATGGTAATATTGCTAGCTACGTTTAGGATACATGGGAGAGAGTGACCGTTGGATCTGTGAGACAGGTTTTTGTGGGTGTGTGGTGCAGATGGATGGAATTTGTCTGGGGTGGTGTGTGCTTTTGTTTGTACAAGACAGTACATATCAGTGCGTTGGTTAACATTTGTTTGTACTTACCTGCCTCCACTCCCCCGGATACTCCTGTGAGACTCTCAGAATGCAGTATGCCAAGCACCTTCTCCTCCTGTGGTGTGAACGTTCTCTGTGGGATGGGAGGGTCACTGCCAGTCCTATTAGCCAGCTCCCAGTTCTTGCTCCTCCTCTCTTTGACATCCCTCTTGAGATCATGCCACCGCTTCATGATTTCCTTCATGGATCGTGGGGTGTTCCCTACTGCATTGACCCTTTGGACTATACTTTGCCACATTTGAGTCCTTTTGGCTAATGGTGTCTGTGGGACCAGGCTACCAAACAGTTGTGGTTCCACTCTGACTATCTCATTTACAATGACTGTCAACCCACTCTCTGTGAATTTGGGCATTTTTTGTGTGGACATGATGTGTAGGGTGCAAAGTGTTTGTGGTTTCAGGGGTGTGGGTGGTGGGTGTGGTGTTTGTGTGTGAGGTGTGGTATGTGCTGGGGGATTGTTGGTGCTGGTGTGATGGTGGTGGTGTTGAGTGTGCTGTGTTCTTTTGCATCTCCTGTCAAGGGTGGTGGGTGCCCTTCTCTTCTGGAGTGTTGCAAAGGATTGTGGTCAGTGAAGGGGCTGGTTTTATACTCAGCTATGTGGGTGTGTCCAAATGGTGTTTTGCTGTCAGATGTATTGCGGGATTTGTCCTGGGAAATGTATGTTTCTGTTTGGCATTTATTTGTTTCATTGGGATGTGTTTTGTATATTTGGGGAGCATGGATACTTTGATTAGGGCAATGTTTGGCATAATTGTGGGGTTTTTGCATCGCCCGTTATGTTTTCTATGGATTGTCCGCATCGGTGGCTATGCTGCAGGTCTTCCGCTGGCTCTCCCATTCATTCCAGTGTACGACCGCAGCGGTTGGAAACAGCGTATCGTACCGCAGGACCATCAGGGATTTCTTAATTTACCCTGCGGTGTCTCCACTTTGCTTGCAGCGGATTGTAGATTTTCTGCTGCTTTTACGACCGCCGCAGTCAGATTTTGGACATCACCGCCCGCGTCGGGCGTTTTTTATTTGCCCTCTACTGCTGCGGTCGGTCTTTTTTGGCGGTTGATCCTAATTTGACCGCCGGTTTATCCACGGTCCAGGCGGACGGTGGTTTTCCGCTTTCATAGCGGTCGGGTGGTTTCTGACCGCCATCCTAATGGGCCCCTATGTCTTTTACAATTTTCACAGCAACGTTTTTAAGCATAGGATTAGCACAGGGCTATTGTTGCGGAGCTGTGAAATGGTAAAAGACTTTGTCCCTTTCTATCCCGGCGTGAATGTCACTGTCTTAATCCTACGCTTAAAAGTTTGATAGAAAAGCAGACATTCGAGGTGAGCAAACTTTGGGGGATATTCTCAAGAACGTGCAATAATCATCGCCACAATCGGTTAACGCAATCTTTCATATCGCCGTCTATTGCGGGAAAAGAACTCTGCGTTAACGTCCTATTCACAACATAGCGGTAACATGTGATAGTCTCCCGATAAAGCGTCAAATGTCCGCGATAAAATCACCAGGACAGCAATAAAAATCTAAACCCGAATGTGAAAACATTTGCGATGGGCCCTACTGAGATACAAAATGCAGCGATAATCAGTGCCATGCCTGAAAGTCCCACATGTCAGGTGGGAAAAAATCACTATAAAAGCAGCAAAAAAAACCCACAAACAAACCACACACAACTGCGAAGCACCATGGAGGTAGCCGGAGCAAGTACAGAGGACAACCAGAATGCCACAACCCCCATGGAGGACCAGCCTGGGACCATCATTGGGGAGACGGTGGCAGGAGTTGGGGGACCGGACACTGCACAACATGACCTGAGCTAACAGCACCAGGGTGAGTAATGACCAGGGACTGGGGGGACGGAGGAGAGGGGCACAATGGCGCACATGCACAAGTAAGTATAGCATATCTGCGGACAAACCATACACAAGAGTCACAGCTCGGTCCAAGAGCCCAATTTACACAAGTCTGCAACATCTCAGCACTGTAGGAGCACAGAAGTGAAAGGTAAACCGCCTGAAAGGAATAAGGGCCAGCCAAATCAGAGATGAAGGGGCAACTCAACCACAATGCAGCATACACACCTAAGATGCAGCGCACCCCATCATTGACACCAATGTGGTACAAACTGCAACACTTTCACAACAGAACAGAGGACACAACTGCTGCTACTTGTGTTTAGAACATGGCCATTTGCATTTGACATAGCATAAACTGTGAGATGACAATGTACAACTACAACTTCACATCCCTGTTGGCGTGGAAATGCAAAGTGTCCCGCTTCAAATAGGCATCTCCTCATAAAGAGTCACAATGTACATGGCCATGCAGTCTGACACTAAACTTGTACAATGCGTGAACATACATGTGAATACAATGTCAATCTGCATTTCCCCTTCACATTGCAGAGGTAGAATCAACACCTCCTGCAGAGCAGACCCAACAACTCTGCACTGATGATGAAGAGGCCCTGCCCAACATCTACTCTGATGCACTCCAAAAGCTCAGGGACAGCTCCGGCACCCCACCCCCAGGAGCAGGGCAGCCCAGCTGCATCCATGAGATCCCACCCCCTGCACAGACCACACAGCAGGAAGCACCCACCACCACGGCTGTCTCCCAGGACCCCCATGACCAACACATGGCCTTCCAACGCCATGTATTAGGGTGCCAGGAGATGTCAGACCAGCTGTGGGTTGGGTACAAACTCATAACAGCCAAACTAAATGCCATACGTGGGTGTCTAAGTCCCATCAGGGACTACTCACAGTCCCTAACATACACCCACTGTCCACTCCTTGCTCTACAACAAGCCATGGTTGACACCGCTGGATTCATGACTCTGAGTCAAGAACAACTGTCTTGTCAGAGTGGTCCCATGGCTGTCAGCAAGGAGTTGAGTCTCATGTGAATTATGGAGAACATGGAGTGCATGCAAGCCTCACAAATGGCTGCTACGGCTGCACACCAGCGAGATGTAGCTCTGATCTTCCATACCCTGCAGATCCTCGTCATGACTTGCCACCACAAGGCCTGGCGCGGATGAATGCTGGTGCTACCACTTAACCCACATCTCTTCCTCCTGACGTGTCAGTTCCACACAGACATTCCACCTCCGGCCCCTGATGTGTCACTGCCACTCAGTGATGCAGGCAAAAAACCACCACCCACATGTGAAGCACCTGACACATCAGAGGACAAAGATGATGATGAATCTGTCTTGGTGGTAAGAAAATAGTGGAAGCTTTCCTCTCCACCATATGGCCGGGCTTAGCATGGTTCTGCTCTCTGCAACATGCCCTAGAATAAAACCTCCCACTATCCCCCTATACACTGAGCGACACTCACCTTGGACCTCAACATGGACTGCCATGTTTGGTTTGGTTACCAATGACACAGCAATCACACTGCGGACTGTAGTCTACCACTACGAACTTGTCAATCCATAAAGGACTCTGGCTGGCCATCCAAGGGCCAACAATGTAAAGTGGGGTTTGCATGTCCCTGTCCTGGTCCAGCTTCAATACTCCACTGAATGTGAATAAAACATTCCAATTCTCACAGATGTGTCATGGCCATGATCAATCAATAATGAAACTATTGATGAATGTAGTGACAGTGTTTCCACAAAAAAGGTACACCCTTGGTAATGCTATCAATGCGAAGGTATATGGGCGTGACCAAGATAGGCATTGAGACAAACATTGTCATTCAAATCAACACTCATCACAGTTGAATACAAGTCAAGGTGCGTAGACTTTATTAGCATTTGCGTATCAGTACGTCCAAGATAAGTGCCACAACATGCAGACCAATGCAGCAGTATGTCAGACTGAGGAACGTTGCCAAGCGCCGCTGTCCACTCTGGGGGAATGCCTCACCTTTCACAGGTGTGTGTTATGCTGCGTTGATGTCCGCTCATGCATTAGGAGTCCAGGCAAATGCAGCCATGTCCACTGTTGTCTTGAGATATGTTACCATATCTCTAAGATGCAACAAGGTGTCGGGACATGTGCAATGTGTTCCAATCTGTTGTGACTGCAGGTATGTAGTTACTCGTCCATGAAAGCGATTTCAGCTTCATAGGCTAATATTTCCAACATGAGGTCGTTGTCGATTTCATCAAACAGGCTGGCGAGTCCATCCATTAGCAGATCCGGACAGATGTGCTGCCTACACCCCCTTTCACCAACTTGCACTTCAGCCCACTAGGGGAGCGGTTCAATGTGGTCACTGCACATGAGGACTGTGCAATCTCCAAGGTCCAGCTGCCAGCATGTAGGCCAAGTATCAAGGCATCCCATAAACGGGTATCACGGTGGAACTCCTGGTCGTGTGCCAACAGGGGGCGGACACACGTGTCAACATCCTGTTAATCTACCGTCCTGTTGGATAGGCAGACCTCCATGTACCACTTGAATATGCACGATCCATAATGCAAAACGGGCTGAACGCAGGTGACGTTGGCAAGGCGGAAGCTTAGCCAGTAACTGATCCGCATCACTGCCAATGGCAGTGCCCCCAGCAAAATCTTAACACGGCATACATACAAACCGAATAGACTCGGTTGCCGTTAATATACCAGTGAGGACAGACGGATGCAGTTCCTCGTCCGAGCCCCCCTCTATCCTTATACAAAGGTACGTGCACTTGACAGCCGATAATGTTAGACAGTCTAAGTTAAGAAATTAACAAGGTAGCATCTTGTAAGATAACGCGGATAATAAAAATTTTAAGGGGACAACCGGCCTTTAGACCGCACCAGATTGCAGCTACAGTCAGCCTTGACGTGGGAAGGGAAATGTTGAAAACAGTAATAATTCACGGATAAACATAATTTGCAGTTCACATAATCCTATAAATGAGTTCCTTCTGCCATGACTACACCTGTACAACCCACAAGTGGATTACACACTCCTCACGCCACTTAAAAGTAGGCCAACTAACGTATATAACACTAACACACATCCTAGTACTCAGTGGCACTAGTAAGACCTCAATAAGGAGCGACCTCACATCTAGCGGTTATTAACACACCGAGCAACATGATGACATACATCTTCGCTACGTCTGCACAATCCTAGACATACACGAGCAACCCGTGCCAGGGGTGTTACAAAACCCCTGCGTGACACATTGAAAGTTTCCTAAATTGGAGGAGGCAGATACCATTTTAAATGTATACCACCACTAGGAATTAGCCATAGGTCCATGACCTTCCAATTGAATATAGCAAGTAATCCATTGTTGACCCTTATACACAGACTCGACCTAAGGACTGCGGTGACTGTGGACCTGCAATCCTGTGCCCGCAATAAACACAAGGTCCACATCCTCGCATAAAAAGGAAGCCTTGAAAACAAAGGACAGCCATTGTGCACCCCACGGAGTTGCTTGAGTCACGCACTTGCTGGGGGTAAGTGAAAAAAAAACCCCATCCTATGATACCTCTCTTGTACCCTTCCCTCGCATCCCTAACACATGTACTACTTAATTTGTCTCCCTAACAGAACCCGGCTGGGTTTCCTAGTGAGTAATTTTTATTTCACCTGTACACGGGTTTCACGCACTTCCTTCTCTTTCTTGAGCAATTCCAATACCAGGTAAATCCTCCAGCAATTACTCTAAGACCAAGTCTTATACTACAAATTGGTCATAGATCCTAAACACATATTTCTGTCTTTCCAGATGTCCCCTTCATCCCAAGTCCTAAAGAGACCCTATACCCATTTTCAGGGTCGAAACGCCGTCGACAGTTGAGAGTAAGCAAACCTATATAAAACTGACACTTTATCATCCTATAGATGTTATGTATTCTAAAAAAAGAAACTGGTCCCTTTTGTAGATAACAAACTTTTATTTTGAAACCTGCTCATATTGTTTCACAAGTATTATTTCACATGCTTTGGTTCATAATTTCACTTGGGACACAATCCACAATTGTGAACATTCTTTGTAAAAGTGTTTCATTAATTTGTGTTTTCTTCAATACAATTATCAGACAAACTGAACAGTGTTTTGATTCTCTTTCTATCTGACATCCCACCTAAACCCTGTTTATACATGCAAATTTTCGCCCTTATATTATCAATTCATATTAAGTATCTTTCCCCACAGGAACCATTGTTTTCTTAGAATACCCAGCAAAAGCAGCGTAAGTGCACGGTACAGTTCAATGTGACAGGGGTTGTGCATGTGTCCAGGATGTTCTGCTATTACGCTAGTGGCTCTGGTTGAAGCAACACTGTTCTGACCTGCACCGGTTCTGTAGATGAAATGCCACAGCTCGGATCAATGAGTTGTTTTAGGGTGCAACAGTTGTAAGCCTGGGATGGTGTGGGAGTAAGTGTGAAGGCCATTCCATGCAAGATAACATTGAGCAAGGACTTCTGTCTGTGGGGTGTGTACATTTTGTTCCTTCATCAAGCTGTGCGTGGTCAGGGGGTGCCAGGCACATGCAATTTTGAGGTCGGAGGTGCAGATGTGCTCCTGCCTGATAGTTGACACAAAGTAGCTTTCATCCCTAATGTTAGTTTGTCATCTGCTTGCATTCAGGAAATGTAACATGGCTTGTTGGGTGTGCTTTTTGGGACCTGTGCAACTTCGGGATTAATGTTTGACATGTCTTGCATGTGGCATATGAGTGGCAACACTATGTGTTACGTTGCCTCACAGCTTCTCCTTCCTCTCCCGAACCCATTTACTTATGTGCGCTGCACGATTGCATCACGTGTACTCCTATGGCACAGTATTGTCATGCCTGTATGCGCATTCCACAAGCCTGACAATGATACTGTGATGTTGGCCGTTGAAGGTGCTGGACCACGTGAGTGTATGCCTATGGTAAGGATAGGGCAGACACCGATGTAGAGTACATGCCTGGCTGAACTGACACTGCTAATGTGGCTGGGCATTTGGCTCATGCTGCAGCAATACAGATACCCACAAAACTTGGCATGTATGATCCTGAACTGCGAGTGGTCTTGTGCTCCTTCATTACTCCGTTCGTACGAGCCCGCCCTCTGGGTGCATGCTACATTTCAACATTGTCGCTTACAGGGGGGATCGACTTAGCTACATGTCCAAGCTCTTACCCACTGCCTGAGGTGATATGGTTGCGTCCGGTGTCCACAGCACAATGCAATTTGGGCCATCATTAATGCATAATGACCACATGGACACACTTGGATAGGTAATAGAACTGGCTACGGGCATGTGCACCCGTCCCCTTTTTATTACCAGGATCACATATCCGGTGAAACCTGTCCTGGATGACTATGGGGTGAGTGTGAGCAACCCTTCGGGAGTGGTTGGTGCTGGCAACAACTTGAACAGTGATCACTATTAAAGTGTAAACAGAAAACACCCAACATAACACCAACAACTGCAAAGCATCTCAGAGGCAGCCAGAGCCAGAACAGTATTCAATCAGAAGGGGCTATGATTTGTGGTGCAATGACGTAGGGACACCAGAGCTAAGCATGCTCATGTGAAGAAATTGTTAATGATTGTGTCCCTTTGGGATATTCCTGCTGCAGCTTCAGTGGGAGTGTTACACCTGCCTCGTCTTCATCATCATCGTCCCAGGTCTTTCACACTGCCTGAGGTGACATTGTTGCATCCGCAGTGCGTAACTCAATCATAAAGGGTCCATGGGTTGAGTTAGTGGCACCTGTGGCGCTCAGCGGGTGCGCAGCCAGCGATCCATGCATCATCCGTGAAGCTCAGGAATGGATTGGATGTGTGTGAGCCCTGCTGACCATAGTGTAGGCTGGAGGCAGAAGTCAGCAGGGCCCCACAGCGACGTGGCATTGACTTGTGGCGCACTGAGTTAGTGGCACCTGCAGCACTCAAGGGTTGCGCAGCCAGTGATGATGCGTCATCAAGGCCTGGCCACACCAGGAGCAATATCTTTTGCCTACTGGACTACGTCATCTGCAAATATGACTCGATCTGAATTGTGAGCCCTGTTGACCGCAGTGTAGGTTGAAGGCAGTAGTCAGCACAGAAATAACTCTGCGGTGCTGTGCCGCTGGGTTCGCTGTTGGCCTGTGTCAAGGAGGCTTGCGGTCTTGGCGGCGGCCTTGTGGCAGTCTGAGGGCCCCCGCCCTGGCAGACACGTTGGCCATCCCTGAAGTGACAACTCATGCTGCCCCGAAACCACTCGCACAGCACTGTTTAGCCACTGATGGCTTAATTTAATCGATAGTTCATTTTTTCATCTTTGACCATTTTTAATCCATATTTTCCAACCTTCAATATTTATTCAAGACTGTGTCTAATTCCAGCTCAATTCCACACACGGGGTTCATTCTGCCATTTTTCTAGGTTTCTAATGTTCAGACAGTGCCCACCAGGCCTCAGTTCAAAACACGATATATGCAGAAGTTCGTCCACAGCAATGTTTATTAAAATCCAATGCATTTCGGGCACCACATTGCCCTTCGTCAGGGAACACTATAAATGAAAAATAAAACACCATATGTATACATTTTTACATTATCTGATTGTATATCCAAACAGTCATCATATTTATGCGTTAATTTACCTATTTCCTCAAACATTTCTACATAACCACCAATTTGCGCAATGTAAAAAACAATAACCCTGTAGTTTTTCCAAATTTAACCAATCCCTAATTGTTAACCATTTCCTTCTTATATTCCCCATATGTCACTCAATTTCGGGTGTCAACTCTTATCCTTCCCTTAGTGTGTAAGTAACGTCTTTAAACATCTCCTCTCTCTCTCTCTCATTGTTTGCTCCTAACTCATTTCACCCCATGACCTCCCCGTTTACTCCCTTCTCGTGCACACTATTGAAACCATAACTATCATGCTCATGCTGCAAGCCTTTTTCATTATTTCAGCTCCTCACTCGGTTTCATCAACTTTGTTCCATATCGCTTTTCCTTCCTCCTTGCTAACATGTTTCACATACCTGCTTAAGACGCTAAAGTCGCCTCACTCTCATTTCCGTTCCGGTAAAAGTTCCACACCCTATTACAACACCTCGGTTTAAAATCTCGTTCTTACTGATGTCAATCACCTGATTAATTCATTACTACCACCCATTTCCGCCCTCAAAAATCACCGCCCACGTTACTAAACTACATTGCCCATAATTCAGTGTTCACTCATAGTTGCCGATTGTCCGTGTCATGATGACATATTTAAAAAGACTAGGTGTACAAATTTCATAAACACCACGTTTTCATCCGTGTTGTTCAGCAAAGTCAAATTGTGTTCTGTTGTCAAGCTTCTCCTGATAATAACACAATTTGACTTTGCTGAACAACACGGATGAAAACGTGGTGTTTATGAAATTTGTACACCTAGTCTTTTTAAATATGTCATCATGACACGGACAATCGGCAACTATGAGTGAACACTGAATTATGGGCAATGTAGTTTAGTAACGTGGGCGGTGATTTTTGAGGGCGGAAATGGGTGGTAGTAATGAATTAATCAGGTGATTGACATCAGTAAGAACGAGATTTTAAACCAAGGTGTTGTAATAGGGTGTGGAACTTTTACCGGAACGGAAATGAGAGTGAGGCGACTTTAGCGTCTTAAGCAGGTATGTGAAACATGTTAGCAAGGAGGAAGGAAAAGCGATATGGAACAAAGTTGATGAAACCGAGTGAGGAGCTGAAATAATGAAAAAGGCTTGCAGCATGAGCATGATAGTTATGGTTTCAATAGTGTGCACGAGAAGGGAGTAAACGGGGAGGTCATGGGGTGAAATGAGTTAGGAGCAAACAATGAGAGAGAGAGAGAGGAGATGTTTAAAGACGTTACTTACACACTAAGGGAAGGATAAGAGTTGACACCCGAAATTGAGTGACATATGGGGAATATAAGAAGGAAATGGTTAACAATTAGGGATTGGTTAAATTTGGAAAAACTACAGGGTTATTGTTTTTTACATTGCGCAAATTGGTGGTTATGTAGAAATGTTTGAGGAAATAGGTAAATTAACGCATAAATATGATGACTGTTTGGATATACAATCAGATAATGTAAAAATGTATACATATGGTGTTTTATTTTTCATTTATAGTGTTCCCTGACGAAGGGCAATGTGGTGCCCGAAATGCATTGGATTTTAATAAACATTGCTGTGGACGAACTTCTGCATATATCGTGTTTTGAACTGAGGCCTGGTGGGCACTGTCTGAACATTAGAAACCTAGAAAAATGGCAGAATGAACCCCGTGTGTGGAATTGAGCTGGAATTAGACACAGTCTTGAATAAATATTGAAGGTTGGAAAATATGGATTAAAAATGGTCAAAGATGAAAAAATGAACTATCGATTAAATTAAGCCATCAGTGGCTAAACAGTGCTGTGCGAGTGGTTTCGGGGCAGCATGAGTTGTCTCACCCTTCTTCGTTGTTACTAGAGGTGCCACCGGGGCAGGCATGACAACCACGACGCACGCATTAACAGATTAATCATGGATAAACAAAGTAAAATATATGTTGAAAAAGTTTGATGAAAAACGGTGTGCTTCCCACCACCACTTCCATCCCTGAAGTGAACCACGCCCATGTCCTGGCCTATTTATTCAAATTCCTAAGCTGCTCGGGCGTACGCCAGACCAGCCCATCCACTTACGCTTACGGGGGGATGACACAGCTACATGACCAAGGTCTTCCCCACTGCCTGAGGTAACATGGTTGCGTCCACTGTCTGCAACACTACAAACAACAGCAGTATATGTCCACATAGACACGTCTGTGCTCTGCATACTGAGGTCTGTCCAGCACATCACCGCCACACTTGGCATTGTGTGCATTGTTATTCATGGGTGACTTGCCTCCTTCAAACATAATTGGTTCCCACCTCTCCCCGCATTCTGCTATTGTGTGGATGAGAGGCCATGCCGTTTTCAGAACATCCGCTATCCTGTCCTGCCTCAGTGGTAGTCTGAGGTGGTGTGGTCCGGGGGGTATGGGGGTGGTGGTGGTGGTGGTGGGTGTTGTGGCCGTCTTGGTTCTCCAAGCTGCATGATCAGTGTCTCAATGACATGTGTTGGTCTTCAGATGTGGCTCTGGGCTGAGCTCCTTTTCATACTGCAGATTGTCGTCCTTCCTGACACCAGTAAAAGGCAGGTGTTAAATCCCTGCTGCTAACGCACCGTATCGCCTGTTTTTGGATTGCACGCAGATCTGGCTGGTCATTGTGAATATTGGAAAGTGGCGTTTTTGTGTGTGTTTTGCACCGGAACACCTACTCTGCATATCATTAGCGTTAGTTGTCGCTCTCATCGTTGGCGCTGTTTTTTGCGGAAGCTATCGCTGGAAAACTGGTGATATCAGCAGTTTGCACCAGCTTGTGAATGGGGCGATAATTCTTACGCCACTTTTGCTGGGCTAAAGTGCTGATAACTCAGCGATAAGTCCTTGAGATTATGCCTCACAGAGTGTCGCTGGTGTTTATCAGTGAACTAGCCTCTACACTGACACATGTCCCCTGCTGATGTATGTGTATGGGAGTGCTTTGTAGCAGTCTACGTTGTTTATTAAGTCTTCACTCCACAGTGATGGCTAAGTATAGTTTTATTTTATGACATGCTGACCAGTTTCCTTAGACCTCTCTTCTTTGTGATGAATGACTATAGTAGTAGATTGCAATAAATTAATCTGTTCACTGAGACTTTTCTCTAGGGTGATGGCTTGGTGTAGTGGACATCTACAATAGGCTACTTTTCGGCGCACCTCTTTCTCCGGGTTGAAGAATAATTTTACTAATGGTTTCTGACACAGTGGCCTGTCTACTGGTTGTATGTTGTAGTGGTTTGTGTAAATCTGACATTTGCACTAAAACCTCTTTCCAGCTTCATGAATGGTGGTGTTGGGGTTTCCAATAGACTAGCCTATATGGCTAGACGTTTTACTTTGGTCATTAGTGTTTGGTTCAGAAAAGAGAGGAAGATTCACTGAGAACAGTTTCTTAGCTGTTAAGTGAGTGAAGTAGTTGATAAGATTACAGTGATCTCTGTGCTGTACGTGTCGCACCTGTGTCGTCTCCTAATTTTTTTTACAATTTAAATAGTATTTTATAAAGAATATTGAAGTTTACTTTGCTAGATAATGTCATGAGTGATGTCGTAAGTGATGTCCTTTGAGATGTCATCAGTTATGTCACTGACTGTCATGAGTGATGCAATATATAAGGTTATATGCAGTGTATTGCAGAGGCATACGTTATAATTAGCTCAGGTAACTATAGCTGCTGCATTTCTAAGTTTTTGTAAGCATGAAATCTGAGGCTGACTATAAAGTCCCTGTAAACTTTGAGTTTTTCAGTGACTATATGTATGTATATCTATATATACACATATACATACATACTAAACCATGAATACAAATATGTGTATATATCTATATATAAATAACAGAAAATGGGCATAATGTAGTGAACACCAGAACAGTAATAAATTTAACGGACACAGTACTAAATAAAGCTAAAGAACAACTGTTGGCATAAGGACTGTCATACTGTCTGGAAAGCGCATTCAATTATGCAGCTAGCCGAGTCGACGTCTACAAAAGTGTGTGGAAACTGAAATTGAAAAAGCACTTTGCACAATTGAACATCGCAAAGCACAACATCTCGAAAAAAAAATCTGGAAAAAAGAACGAAACAAACAATAAAATAAACGCAGATGATATGGCCCAAATACATATTGATGCAGCTGATACAAGATATGCTAGAGTTGTGGATTGAGGATACTATAATCAGCCCGAGTATTGAAACCACAGGATAACCGAGTACTGAATATACACCAACTATTACTCCTTTTAAACCTCCTTCTACCTTTAATCCGTAATATTAAAAGACATGAATGATGCCTTTCACGAACAAGTTGTGGGCAGTTTAAAGAATCCGAACCGCAAAATACAAAGCACTAACAGGAACAAAAACAACAAAAGGGAACTACAATATCACCAACTAATGATGAAACTGAAGTATAACAGTGAAATTGTCACCGACAAAGGTGGTAATGTAGTATTATGGAAAAGGGAAGATTACATCAAGGAGGCCATGCTTCAGTTGAATGACAACACTTGCTATTGTCGTAGCAATCAAGAAGC
This sequence comes from Lissotriton vulgaris, assembly GCF_964263255.1. Lineage (NCBI taxonomy): Eukaryota > Metazoa > Chordata > Amphibia > Caudata > Salamandridae > Lissotriton > Lissotriton vulgaris. The sequence goes on from NC_141699.1 coordinate 812,038,205, forward strand.
ACTGAATATTGTATACAGTACCTATAAGATTAAACATGTGACATGGAAAAAGGCTGACCTAATATCGGTGGATGAATACAAATATTTAAAAAATGACAACCCTGTTATACCAATATTGTATTTCATCCTGAAACTTCACAAAGACCTGATAAGACCCCCAGGAAGGCCGATCATATCAGCCAGAAGTGGTTTACTGGAGAGAACATTGATACATATACCACCCCCTTATTAAAACCTCAAGGAAGTCATATAAATTAATGATCCAAAAGGCTAAACAGTGCTGGGAAAGGGAGAACTGGGATTTACTCAAAACGGCCCTGGGGGATAGAGACATGAGGACGTTTTGGAGCATTGTTAATACAGGTGCTCCTATCCCTAATACCGCAATTGAACCAAACCTGAATGAAGAGGTATGGCGTGTGCACTTTAAAACCCTCTACACTGATGAAAAGGCCTGTGCACGACCCCCAATTGTGCGGTCACCCTTAGAATTGGCTCTGTCCGGGAACGGTACTGCAAGAAACCTAGAACGCGAAGTAAACCCAGGTATTAGCACAATTTCATCTATAACCCTAAAGGAGATTGAAGGCACCCTACTTAAAATAGCACCAGTTAAAGCCCCAGGCCTGGATAAGATTCCTGGGGACTTATATAGGAGCGAACCAGCCATTTGGACCTAGTAGTTCTTTGGTCTTTTTAACGCCATAATCCAGGGTATGAAGATTCCATATAGCTGGCTGGGAGCAGAGATTATCCCAATCTTCAAAAAAGGATCCCCACTACTGCCAATAAACTATAGACCCATAAGCTTAATAGATATATCCCAAAAACTATTTGCAAGGGTACAGTGCTAGCCAGGCTACAATCCTGGATGGAAGAAAAAGGGGTGCTGTCCCCCCTTCAGGTGGGTTTCAGGGAAAAGATATCAACCCTGGACCAGGTACTAAGGATGCAGCTCTTGTACTAGAAGACTGTCTGCCTCCAGGGGGGCAGCTTATATCTGATTTTTGTAGACCTGAGGTCAGCTTTTGACCTGGTGCCTCGGGAAAAGCTATGGTCAGCTCTTCTTGAGATGGGGGTCCCGGCATATCTCATCGAACTCTTTAGGAGACTGCATGAAGACAACTATGCCCAAATTAGATTTGGAAAGGACGGAGAACTTACAGCTCCAATACCCGTTAATCGTGGTGTACGCCAGGGATGCGTTTTAGCACTGACACTATTTAGTCTTAATAATAATGTGCTAATCAATGAACTGGCAACTGTAAAAGATCTAGATGCTCCCAAGTTAGCGTCCCGTCAAATTTCAGCAATGATGTTCGCTGATGACACTCTTTTGGTTTCAAAATCACCTATGGGGATCCAGAGGGTTTTAGACAAATTCAAACCTTTCTGTAAGGAAAGAGGTTTAGATATAAACTTACAGAAAACCAAATACATGGCGTTCAATAGCCCAAACAGTTCTCGCCCTAACCCACAGCTAAATGGGAAACCCCTGGAAAGAGTTTTATCTTTCATTTATCTGGGTCTTACCATTGCTGAAAATATGAAATTGGAGGCTCATATTATTAAGAGCACATTAAAACTAGCTCAATCGACTGGCGGCATACTGAAGGTCTATAGTAAATCAACCAAGAGCGCTGTTAGTCCAGCCCTAGAAATTTATAAGGCCCAAGCTCGAGGGGGAGTACTCCATGGTGCTGAATTATGGGGTCATTCCAAAGTAGATTCCCTTTTAAAGGTAGAAAACCAACTCCTCAGACAGTTGTATAGACTTTCAACGAGCACCCGCTGATCCCGCTACGATTAGACTAAGGACTGATGGCGATATCAGACACTTTGAGCCTTAGATCCATATTATATTGGCGTTGGCTTTGGTCCACACCTGAACTATCGACATATAAGGAGGAGTTAGTGGAGGTTATGTCAGTCCAGGGTGCAGTTAATCTTCCTTGGTTTACACATATAAAGTCTCTACTGATCAATCTGGGCCTGGGTGATTGTTGGATGGACCCAGATTGTGCTTGCCCCCAAACCACAAGGAAGCTAATCAAATCCGGGTATGAAGAATATAGAAGGGCCCAACTATACTCTTGCCCCAGTACCGGCATACTATCCATGGCTTTCTTAGAAGTCAAGGATGGTGCCCGTTTTGAGCCAATACTAGACCTGATTACACAGGCAAGAAAGATTTTCCTACAATTCAGGTTTGGGGTCCTTCCGCTTCGCTGCTACACGGCAAAGTGGAGCAAGGACCAAAAGGTACAGTGCCCTGCCTGCGTTTTTTTAGACGAATCAGTGCAGCATGTGTTTTTTGCCTGCCCTGGCTACTGCAAGGCTCAGAAGCGCTGGCTGGTACAGATTTCCGGAAACATTGGTACCAGGAATTATCTGGAGGCATTTCGGATATTGAAATCTGACCTTAGTATTCCGATTGTGTTTTCAGTCTCCAGATTTTTGTTTTCCATGTGGTGTACTAGAAGGGCTCTACTGAAAACATCAAATGAGGTCTAGAAACGTGACAATGATTTTACTGAAGCTCTTTTCATAATTGTCTATTTTAATCTAAGACTAAGTTTTTATATTGTGCTATTGTTTTTTAATCTTTCCTCAGATTAGTCTTGTCCTTTTAATTATTTATTTATCTATTATCATGCACCTCCCGATTTGTATTGTATAGTACGCTTGTCTGTAATATAGCTTCTGTATTGTATTTGGTATATGAGGGTTTCAAGATAGCTGATGTTGTGTCCCTCTCCTCAATTTCCCCATTTTTGATATTTGAGACTAATTATGCTGCTGTATATGATTTTAGAACTGTACTTTTTTAGGTCGTAATGACCGAAATAAAGTTTTTCTGAACTGAACTGATACATATTGACTTCTTCCTACAAGAATATGTCCAACAACTAACTTCTTATAAACAAGATACAGGGGACATGTTAGCCAAAATGCTCAACTTCAAGTGGCAAAAAACTTTCTCCTCAATACCCTTGATGTTTATACATCTATTTGACATATGGATGGCTTAAGGGCACTGCAATTTTATTTGTCATGTGGGGGTAATAATTTTATGAAACACACTAACATGCTGATTAGTATAGTGGAATTCTGTTTAAATAACAACATTTTTATGTTTCAAAATTGGTTGTTTCAACAAATAAGGGGTGTAGCCATGAGAGCCAGCTTATCCCCCAGTTATGCTTGCCTCCACATGGGTTGGTGGGAGGAGCTGTTTCTTATGAAAGAACATGCTGAATTCATGAATAATAATGTGAAGGTTTGATGGAGATTTATTGATGATCTCGTTTTGGTGTGGCAAGGCACTCAAATAGAGGCCAAAACATTCATAGAAAGACTTAACAGAAACCAACTCAACCTGCACTTCACCGTATCTATTAGTAAGACCACAGTCACATTTTGTAGATGTCGAATGATATGTGAATATTGTTGTCAACCTTGAGACCAAACTACACAGAAAACCTACAGGTGGTAATGCAATACTTCATGCACACAGGGCAAACCCTGGCCATTTAATTCAAAGTATTCCCTACAATTAACATTTGCACCTAAAATGCATTTGTAGCAGTGAAAAAGATCTAAAGATGGCACAAACAAATTGCATAACTAGATTTAAAGAAAGAGGTTATACTCAAAAATGTTTGGACACAACCCTCATGAAGAGTAATCTAACACCCAGAGAGATCCTCCTTACCAAACAGAAGCCAGAAGTGAGAGAGACAGTAAAAGACCCTGGGATCTTTAGATTTATCCTAAAATACAACAAACACAAAAGGGCAGTAAAACACCAAAAATAAATTGGCACCTAATCCTGAGTTACCCTGTAATAGGTGGTTCAGTACCCAAAAGACTGGCAATAACATACAGCATGGCCCCATCGATAAAAGACGTCCTGGTTAAAAATTATCCCAGTGGTCCACAAGTAAAAAGCACATGGTTGAGCCAGAGATTAGGGTTCTGCAAGTGCAAAACTGCAAGGCCTGCCAACATGGAGTAACAGCAATATCTTATAGGACTCCTTTTGGCAGGAAGGAGAGAAATATTGTGAAAGTATTGAATTGCTAAACTGATCATGTAGTCTATGTGCTGGAGTGCCCTTGCGACCTAAAATATGTAGGAAGTACCATCCTGCAGGGCCATAAAAGGGTGCTCCAGCACATAAGGGCTATCAAAAACAACGATCAGTCATGCCCAGTGGCACAACATTTTAATGAAATACATTGTGGAAGTTCCACGGATTTAAAATACTTCCTTATTGATTCAGTCCCTCCCAACAAACGAGGCGGTGATCGAGAAAAAGCACTTCATAAAGAAAAGCTATACATTTTAAATCTCGACGCCAAACACCCGAGAGGGTTGAAAGCCACAGAGGAATTGCATGCGAGTCTGCTCAATGGATAAGATAATGATCAAGCAAAATAAATCAATGCACTGTAAATTCCTCTAAAATCAGCCGAACTATGAATTCCGATTTACTCACCTGTTTTCAGGAGAGACCTCAGTGCTGCATCTTTCAACCCACTACTGAATCTGAAAAGTAATTCTAATCGTAGTTACAGTAACCTGAATTTCCTTCCATAGGCTAACATTAACTGGTTTCACTTGGAAATTCTTCTAAGTGTGGAGTTTTGGAACTTTAAAAAGTTCCTCTAAAATCAGTCGAACTACGACTTCCGGTTTACTCACCTGTTATCAGGAGACACCTCAGTTCTGCATCTTTCAGCCCACTACTGATCCTGAAAAGTAATTCTAACCATACTTACAGTAACTTGAATTTCCTTCCATGGCTAACATTAACTGGTTTCACTTGGAAATTCTTCTAAGTGTGGAGTTTTGGAACTTTAAAAAATTCCTCTAAAATCAGCCAAACTACGAATTCCGATGTACTCACCTGCTATCATGAGAGACCTCAGTGCTGCATCTTTCAGCCCACTACTGATCCTGGAAAGTAATTCTAACCATACTTGCAGTAACTTGAATTTCCTTCCATAGGCTAACATTGACTGGTTTCACTTGGAAATTCTTCTAGGTGTGGAGTTTTGGAACTTTAAAAAATTCCTCTAAAATCAGCTGAACTACGAATTCCGATGTACTCACCTGTTATCAGGAGAGACCTCAGTGCTGCATCTTTCAGCCCACTATTAATCCTGAAAAGGAACTCTAACCATACTTACAGTAACTTGAATTTCCTTCCATAGGCTAACATCGATTGGTTTCACTTCGAAATTCTTTTAAGTGTGGAGTTTTGAAACTTTGAAAAATTCCTCTAAAATCAGCCAAACTACGAATTCCAATTTAGTCACCTGTTATCAGTAGAGACCTCAGTGCTGCATCTTTCAGCCCACTACTGATCCTGAAAAGTAATTCTAATCGTAGTTACAGTAACTTGACTTTCCTTCCATATGCTAACATTGACTGGTTTCACTTGGAAATTTTTCTAAGTGTGGAGTTTTGGAACTTTAAAAAATTCCTCTAAAATTAGTCGAACTATGAATTCTGATTTACTCCCCTGTTATGAGGAGAGACCTCAGTGCTGCATCTTTCAGCTCACTACTGTTCCTGAAAAGTAATTTTAACCGTACTTACCAGTAACTTGAATTTCTATCTATAGGATATCATTGCCTGCTATAGAGAAAATATATATATAAATTAAAGAAATATAAAATAATAAAATATATTACAATTTAAATATTTTTTTTTTAAAAATTCAATTTATATTAAATATATGTAATGTATTTAAAAAAATAAAATTTATAAAAATATATACTTTAAAATGTTTTGGTAAATCAGTATAAAAAATATAACAATTAATACATTTAAAAATGATCATTTACAAAACCTTTGAAATTCACAGAAAAAACCATAGGTTTCAGCCACGTTATAGTTAGGAATTAGCATTTAAAAAACCTTAGAAAGTCACTGAAAAAACCATAGTTTTCAGCCACGTTATAGTGAGGAATTAGCACTTAAAAAACCTTAGAAATTCACAGAAAAAACATAGGTTTCTCACATGTTATAGTTAGCTGGACATTTCATTCATACAAAACCATTGAAATTCCCCCGTTATAGTTAGTTCAGCTAACTATATCTCGCGCTCCCGCAATGCACTGCTGATGACGTCACATATTACATCACTCATGGCATGGTCAGTGACATCACTCATGACATCACTGATGACATCTCAAATGACATCACTGATGACATCACCCTTGTGAAAGAGTGGCAGACCTCCCTCTCACCCTAATATAACCTTTGATACAGACATTCAAAAATAGAAACTAACATTTTCAAAAAAATGGAGATACCAATACCAGTTACAACAACCTATTCAGTAATTCCAACATCTACATACACATCCACTCATTCACCAAAAGTTCTATATAGTCACTCATAGATGTACTCACTCATCACATGTACTCATACACCTATACATCCTGCTACACACCAATACTCATCCATAGAGTTACTCACACATGCAAATAAACTATGAAACATTCATTTACTTACATATACAGCTATACACACACCACTACACTTACTTCTACAGAAACATACACATACTTACTCTCTTAAACAATCACCTATAGAAACACATACTTATTTATACAGGAACTCTTCCAAACTCTCACATATACACACTTATATACATCAATACTCACATATACTAGTTTAAAACATATGTAGTTATTCATAAAGACACTATTGAGACAGTCATTCACTCACTAACACACCCATACACGCACTCATCCACCCACACAGTCCTACACACATGCTGCCTTCAAAACACATACAAACAGTGAGTCACTGATTCATGCATCTATACGCTAAGTAATATCCCCCACCGAACTATACAGACATTCATACAGATATTTAAATATTTAAACATTACTCGTTAATACATGTATTCACTAAGATACACTTAATAAGTCAGATATACAATCAATTTTACAAAAAAAACATCCATTTAGACACTTAGGGGTCTATTAGGTAGGCGGGCGGACTTAGTCCGCCTGCCATCCCATCGTGTGAAGGGACCGCCCTCCATAAGGGCGGGGGTCCGGTAGGGGTATTAGGATGCGCCCGCCACAGTGGCGGGGCACATCCAGTATCTTTACCATTTTTACCATTGCAGTGGTAAAGATACATGTTGTGCATTTCAAAGCACAACGTGTCAGGCACCGTGCGGTGCCTTCCACATTGTTCTCTGAAATGCTGGGGGGTACCATAGGTACCCCCCATGTGCAACCCACACCCCTCGACTCCCTGGGGGCCCTCAACGGGCCCCCGCAGGGAGTCTACGCATGCCTTTCCGTGGCAGCATTGCCGCCACGGAAAGGCATTGACAAATGCCATACTAATATGGCTGGCGGTGTCTGATAGACACCCCCACCATATTATACCTTTTCCGCCCCGGTCGCAAGGTGATCGGGGTGGAAAAAACGGCGGACGGTCTTTCCGTCCGCGGCGGTCCCCCCAACATAGTAATATGGCGGGGGAATGGGAGGCGGGCGGGTGGCGGGCGGGCAAGGATGTCAGGTGGATCGCGATCTCCACCACCCGTATGGCAGTGGCGATCCGCCAGACATCCTAATGGCCCCATATTTACCCATTTATTCTTCCATCAACCTTTGGATATACATTTATAAAAAATATTAATTTTTCAGAAAGACACACATTCCCTGGATGATGTCATCAGTGATGTCATTTGAGATGTCATCAGTCATGTGTGAAGCCTATGTTTTTTTCAGTGAATGAGTGGTGTGGCTCACTGGTTAGAGGCTGCAGACCCGAGAGCAGAGGACGGCCTGGGACCAGGGTTCAATTCCCGACGCGGCAGGGTCGTGGACCATGGTCAGCGGACACGATAATTCACATCTTGGTGCCTACTCTAACCAGGGATCACACTCGGCAACTCTGGGCATTAGCTTGCCTCATCTCCACAACAGCCCCCCACATACGCCAGGGATGCCTGGTTTCACCTTTGAGATACCCAGTAGGGACCATCTCACAGGGAAAGCCAGGACGGGTTCCACAGCGGTCTACTGCGCAGAGATACTCCTTCGGTGTATATATATATATATATATATATATATATATATATATATATATATATATATATATATATATATATATATATATATATATATATATATATATATACATACATACATTTATATATATATATATATATATATATATATATATATATATATATATGTGTGATGTAATATGTCTGGTAATTAGCAGTGTATGGCAAGGGTGTGAGTTATAGTTGTTTTAGGGTATTTCTAAGTTGTGTTTTTTTAATGTAAAGTAATCTACTATTACAATGTTTAAATATAATGTCACTTCAACCTTTGTTTGACCCCATCCTTCCGACTAATTACTTTTTTAATGGAGAGGGGCCATGTGACATTCCTCCCCAAGCCTCTGAAGGGCCCTGTTGACACCATCTACAAAGGTCAAATCCGTTTTTGTGTGAAGGTATTGTGTGCCCTCCATCCCCAAGCCTCTCATGGACCCACAGACCCCATCCCAATGGGATGAATTATTGTTTGGGGGACCGAGTATGGGGCTTTGCTTCCAGAGCTTTAAAAGGGCACAGGGTATCACATACCCTGGTGCCATATTTGGTTTTTGGGGGGAGGGGAGCATGGGTCACTCTACTGTAGCAATCCAGTAGCCCGGGAGAACCGATCCTCCGGGTCCTATTTGTGGCAGTGCCCATCTACCCCATCCCCTGGGGATCTGCAGTTCTCTTCATGTAGGAGTGCAGGCAGGTTTTACTTCAAAACCCTGACTATGCTCTTGCGGGTAGGGAACACAGGTTTGCTCCCACACGGCAGGCACAGAGAAAAGCTGCTCTGCCAGGCAGGAACAAACCAATGCAGCCAGCACCCATCATGATGGATGCAGGCAGGGGAGTTGGCAGGCCGAAGGGACCGGGGCAACTACAGAAAATGTAAGTAGTAGCTTCAGCCCTGAGGGATGGGGTCCCCATGCCTCAAAATGGCTTTTGGTGGATGCTGATATTCCACCTCCCCATAAATTAACTTGTCAGCCTCGTGGGATGGGGTCCCAGGGCCTCCCTAAGGCTTAAGGAGGGGAAGGCATACGCTTTCCCACCAAATAAAATTGCATCCACTTACCCCCCAGGCTCTAGCCAACCCTGTGGGGCTCTTTTATTTAAAAACGGTCAGAGAAATGCCCTTTTATGAATTGGACAGCTGATCCGTGCAACCTTTGTGAATTTGTGTCATACATTTTTAAAGAAAATTCATGTTTTGGCACTTCTGAACAGTAGCGTAGCTTGGGTGGGTGGCGGCTGGCATCCCCCTTGCCCATTCTTACCTGCAGCCACAAGAATCAGCTGCACCCTTTCAACCTCCCCCCACTCTTACCTGCTGCCTTCAGTCACAGCTGCATGAATCACCAGCACCCCGCTCTTCAAACAGGCAAATGCAGGGGCTGCCACGGGAGGCCTAAGGCCTAGCTAGGCCACTGCTTATTGGATATCCAACTAGGCCTAGTGGAAAAGGTTAGACCCAATACTGCCCCCCATTTGTTTAAAAAAAAATCTTTTTACAGGATAGGGGAATGAGTGCTGGAGACCCAAAATGGCTGCTATTACATATTTGTTGATGTGGTGGCAATCAATCAGATGTTAGCATTTAATCTGTTTAATCCACTGATCTTCCGCAGCATGATATATGCATACCTACTGAACCTTATTTTCTCAAAAAACACTGAATTAGATTATTCCAAATCATTAAAATCACACTTTCTGGACCAAGATCTGGTGTAATTCTTTTTTTGTGGTGTGTCCTTTCTATTTTCCTGTGGAAAATTACATGGGGACAAAGTGTTTTGGGACCCCAGCCCCTTTTTCTTGGCACCCTCATGACAGGTCACCCCAAAACTTTACAAGAAGAAACTGAGGTGAATTAACTTTATTTATTTTACAGCTTTGTGAATGAGGTCCTAACTATAACTACCTAGTGGTGATACATATATCACAAATGTTAGTTATTTTCCTAATTGGTATATTATCATCACAGGATTTCCATTGCCTAACTCTTTGTATAAATGTATGTGATGTAAATTCACGCATTAAAAATAGCAATGCATTCTAAAAAAATATTGTAACTGTATTTCGTTGTAATAGTTGCATTGTAACAGTCGCACACTGGTTCAGTGAACCTGCTTTATCATCATAGGATGGTGCTCAGCATTAGCCTTAACACCTATTTTATGAAATAATGATTAAGTCTGTGAAACTGCCTGACAGATGTACTCTAGAAGAGGTGAGTAGCTAGGTGCACTTGAGGTGCATGTAACATTTCCTCACATAAAACCCAGTCCAGTTGCTCAAGAATAATATTTCCTTAGCAAATGTTTTCCCAGCAACCACAGTATATTATAGAACAGAAACCTTTCAAGGTACAACTTTCCAATATTGATCAGTGCATCGTGATGAGTTTCACAAAAATCTTTTGCCACTTTCATCTACTCAAAATAATGGTGAAAAGAAACCATTGTAAGTAAGTATTATTCTTGTAGATTAACAAAATCAACTGTGAGGCTAATATAGTCAAGTAACTGTTCCTGCTTTCCATCAGTCAGCCAGCCAACAAAATAGTTGTTTTTTTCCTTAACATATTTTCCTTTTAAAGAGAATTCATAAGATTTTCATCTAGATCCCTTCTGTCTTCTCTACTCGTTTATTTCAATATTAAGTATATTTTAAAATATGGAATTAAAACAGTTGAGGCCCAAAAACATTCTAGCAAATACAGCAGGAGAAATGTTTGGGTGTCTTGACTTTCAATCCAGCAATATCCAAATTGACATGATTTCTAATCAATAAACTTCGAAGCTGAATGTTTGAGCCTTGAGGCCCTGGGACACGTCAAAGAAAGTTACAAAATGGCGTTCCCTTTTTGCTTACCAACCCCATTTAAAACATTCTTTACTAAATGATCTTATTATTATCGTGATATTTTTATGTCAGAGACTGAACAGGCAACGTCGATATGAACGTCACGACGGAACAGTGACCGTCTTTTTGGTTTATCAGGAGATGACGTACCTTCAACTCTCACCTCGGGATGTATGACGGTACCACGTGAGCTATTACCACGCGTACCGTTACAACGCGTGTTTTATAACGCAAGTCGTTACCATGACTTGCGCTGTAGGGTGCGGACTTAGGAATAGTTTAATTTACTATTCCAACACCAGTCCCCGTGGATAGTAGGGTAGGTGTTGGAATAGTAAATTAACTATTCCTTGAGCGCCCTCCAGCGCAAGGCATGGTTACGACTTGCGTTGTAAGAGACGCGTCATAATGGTAGTGCGGGGTAACATTCGCATCGTAAAGGATGTTCCCCCTCACCTCACTTTATCTCTCATGTCTGGCTTCTCTGCCTTTTCAGTTTCCATTTCTTTTCCTATGAACACTCTCCAAATGTGACTATGGTTTGCCTTTGGTCTGCCCTTCCCCCAAATGTTAATTCAAATTTTCTAAGTTGTGCCCCCTCCGTACAGGTTGGCCTGCACCCCTTGTTCATGTACCCCTCATGTTTCTAATAATTTGTTCTCTTTTTTAGTCCTCGTTAAAATCTGATCCAAATCTTAGTCTACAGTTTTAGTCATTTTTCTTGCATAGCAGAATCGCACTTTGCTGTGCACTTTTATCATGATTAAGATTATTAAATACTGTGACTTCCGCTTGTCTAGTTAGCCTCCGTTCAGTGCTTTGTTGTAAGCCTTATGTAATAAAAAAATAATGAAATAAAAAGTGCAAAATAAGTAGTGTATTCTCGAGAAACTACTCAATACATACTTCAATTACATTTGTATAACAAATGTTATTGCCTTTGTTACATGAACATGGTACACAGTATGATAGAAATATGTGTAAGCACTGCAGATTACCATTATTTTTACCTTTGTTGGGACGGAAATGTCCTGTGCATGGTGATGGACACGTACCCCTGACCTGAATGCCCCAACTGCAAAGATGTCTGGATCACTGATACTGATTTTTGTTGTGAAAGGTGAAGACGAAATATGCGTGTGCATCATGACATAGGCCTGTTGCATGGAATGCAATCTTTTGGACTGGGATCTACCCTCACAATGGTGAAAGGCTACTGCCTTTAGAAGGAGTTAGGCACCACAAGTGCAGTGGTAGCAGCATACCCGGGATTGATCAGTAGGAGTGAACAGGTCATTTTAACATGTGATGCCTTCAGGCCCACTTATTTAAAGTTCCACTTCTGTGTGCTTAACTCACCCTTTGCATTCATTAGGTTGGTGTGTACTGATGCGCAGCATGTGTGTGTTATACATGTGCTGTGTGGATTATTTGCAAGTCCTGGGTTTATGTGTGCCTATGAATGGTACAGTACATGAAAGTTGTAGTGCTGTGCAGTATGTTATATGCTTGGGCTGGTTGTATATGTGCCATTGAAATGTATAATCCATGGAAGATTCTACGTTTCAATTTGAGAGACCCAGGTCTAACTAGAGGAACATCAGGAGGTAGAAGACTCCCCTTAGACACATTTTTGGATTTCTACAGTTCTCTGAGCTGGGTAGGATATACTGGAGGAAGGGAAAGTAAGGTTCCTCAGTTCACTTTAAAGGGGGCTCTTTGATACAAAGAGGTCACTGAGAAGCGGCCTGGACATATTTCTGGAAGGATATAGGGCTAATACTATAATAATGAAGAGTAGAGCTCAGGGCCTGGGATAACCTTTTGATACACATATCTCTATGGCTGACATCAAGGTGTGAACCTTTAGTCAAATCAAATCAAATCATCTTTATTCGGTTTTCCATCATTTTTTGAAAGACCATAAAAGTTCATAAAAACGTGTTAAAAAGTATTAAAAATTCACATTAAATTCTAGTTTCAGAAATTTGTTTTAAACTATTTTTTACCAGTTCTTCTTTTTACACAAAGACAATTCAGTCCACTCTTCAGAGGTTCATTCGGCGCCTGACACAAAGTTTGAGATAGTGTACAATCGATTTTGCCATCAGTTCATTTTCCAAAAACTGTAAAGCCAAATAGGCCGGACGGCATTGATGGATCTTTAGAGCCTTTAGAAGTGGTACTATCCACCGCCTACGTAATGACACATAAAATCTACAAAAAAAGAGAACATGAATGGTGGATTGCACAGGCATTGAATCACAAGGGCAAACGGGGAGATTAGGAGACCAGTCATTTTGGTTAGGAAATGAAATCATGCGGTGAAATATATTAAACCTAAAACGGGTCAACAAAAATGTTCCGTAATGACTTAGGTTATACTGTAAATATGGTTGTATAGTGGGGACAAATTGTATTATTAAGCATTGCTGGACAGATGGTTTTCCTATTTCACTCATCAGACGTATTTGAGACAGGTGAGACAAACAAAGTGTTTTTAGTTCTTTTTAAGAGAGGTCTGTTACTGAGAGGGGATCATCAAAAAATCCTGCATGTCCATTGTCCGTGAGAAATGTTTTCACGTAGACCAGTCATCTAATCTTTCTCATGTTCTCAAGTTTCATGCAATCTAGGACTATTGTTCTTGTGAGATGGCATTGCTCCGTTGCCCAGATTCTTCGCCACAACATGATCGGTTGGATTTTGATAATATCAGAACATAGTCCAAACCAAGTTCAAGGTGGCAGCCATATGTTGTGGTAATGGTTGGGGCTGCCTGCAGGAACCTTAGGAAGGAATTTTCAACTTTTTGAAGCTGATCAACGTTTGCCCCTCCCCAGACCCCTGCTCCAAAGGTTGCAGTGCTGAGACATTTGGCATTGTATATTTTTATCATCTCGGTCGGGGGTCTTTTACCAAGCTGAAGAGCAAAAGCCTTTAGCGCGCCAATGGTTCTTATAAAGGCCAGTTTACGAGAGTTAATAGCTTCCTTCCAGTTAAATGCCTCATCAATAATGATTCCTAAATAAGGGTATGTATTAGTTCTTTCGAGAGGTGAATTATCCACGTATATGTTCTTGGGTTTTTTCCTCTTTATGCCGGCGTGCATCACATATGTCTTTTTTATGTTGACTCTGAGACTCAGGCTGGCCATGAATGTGCAATAGTTATTCAAAACCCGTTGGAGCTGAACTGGGGTTCGGGCTAGAATTACCGCGTCGTCAGCATATAATAGGGCTGGTATCTGCCGACGACCGGCTACTGGAAGATCTTTTGCACCCTCTAACATTGTGGCCTCTAACCTGTTGGTGTACAGCATAAATAAGAAAGGGGCCAGCACACACCCTTGTCTGACCCCCTTCTCAATTAAAAAACTATCGGTTAGCTGGCCACCAGTCCCAAATCTCACCCTTCCCGTTGCTCCGGTGTATAATTTGCGAAGGAAATCAACTATTGGTGGATCAATACCCATTTGCAGCATTATTGTCCATAATCTTGAGTGTTCAATGCAGTTGAACGCTGCTGTGAGGTCCACATATACCATGTGTAAGGAGGAACTTTTTGCGTCAACGTACTTTCCGGCCAATAAGGTCAGATTTAGAACCTGGTCCACCGTGCTCAGACCCGTCCTAAACCCATATTGTAGATCCGAAACTGCCCCATGATCAAGCGACCACTCCTGGAGACGATCTAGGAGAATGCGCCCTGCTATTTTTCCAATCGAATCCAGGAGGGAGATGGGACGATAACAAGAGGGGCTGTCCCTATTTCCCTTCTTGAAAATGGGGACCAGTATCGAGGTCGACCAGGAATCAGGCAGACCGATCTCGTTTGCCGCGTTTAGTACGTTGGTGAGTAATGGGGACCAGAGGTCTGGGATGTATTTATAAAGGTCCATAGGAACCGAATCCGGGCCTGGTGCTTTTCCTGGTTTCGCAGTTTTTATGGCATTCTTCGTTTCATCTAGTGTGAAATGGAGGGCTAGTGGATACTTCACCGACCTGAGCAAATCCGGATGTTCTGAAATCTGGGAGTTTGTCCCCAGTAAAAACCCCAGAAAAATGTTGCACCCAGTCCCCTGCACTTATCGCCACATCTAGTGAGGGCACCTCGGTTTTTTCTGTTAGGAAAGGAGATTTCACTATCTGCCAGAAAGCAGTGCTGTCTTTTAGAATTCTGATTTTCTGTAATTCAGCCCATAGATTTGCTTGTAGCTCCTTTTTTCTTTTTCGGATTGCAAGGGCATAGGCTTTCCTTAATTTTATCACCTCGTCTCTATCTCTTCCTTTTTTGGCGAGCGCCTTCTTTAAGTTGGAATAGGCTTTTGTGCATTCCGTACTGAACCATTCCTTTCTGGTGGTCCTATTTTGTGTATGGGACTTGGTTAATTCTTTCCTTATATTATCCACAATGTGAGTGTAATTAGTCAGGATCTCGATTGGGGTTGTAGAAGGATCTAGACACCTATCTATCTCATTTCTACATGTTTTTACTATTCTCGTAATTGCGGTTTCCTGATCTATTTTGCCCCATTTTAATGTGAAACATTTAGTCATTCCCATGGCATGTGTTGTAGGGCTATCAGATTTGGAGTCATTCTTGAAATGACAGATTGCTTTTGGAGGAACGGCAGGGCAGAGGGGAGGGCACTTCAAAATGAAGCAGAACCACAACGTAAGCTTCAAAGACTCAGACTCTAAATTATATTGGTGTCTGGTAATGGATCATAAGATATGGAAGATGAGGCCCCAACAATTGTCAACTGTCAAGAAGTGAGTAAGACTGTGCAAGAAGGAGTAGCTCTGTGTAATGTTTTGACTTTTGTACTTACATTATGTTATTACCATATTAATATATTTTCTTTTACTATTGTGTGTTACTGTTACTTTAACTGTGTTTCAGAATGCTTTATTTAGTTCTACATTGCTTGTGGAACTTCTCCTCTGATTGCTAAGTGAAATGTCAGTTACTTCGGACCATTTATTCAAGCAGCTGGTTTCAGCAGTGGGTCCTTACTTTTGGACTTCAGCAATAAACTACTACAGATTTTCTACTACCATCTCTGGTCATTCAACAACACTCTGATTTTACACATTGCACATCTTCTGCCTATGACAAGGACTGGAGGCAAGGACTGCCACTCTCTCAGCTAAGTGAGGGGTCTTCATTCAGGGAATCCAAGACCACCTGCATCAGTAGCCTGGACAGCCGGTGCCTGTTACTTGCCATGACCAGTGTGTCCTGTAAGGAAGAGGAGAGCACTGGAGGGAGCAAGGTCCAGTTGGGGATCCTGGTGATTTAATCCTGTATCGCGGTGTGAGGAGGCAGCTTCTGCACCAATTAGGTCATTGCCTATGTGCAGGGAAAATTTGGAAACCCCAGTATGCCAAAGGAGGGCCACCATTAAGTGAGCCATTAACATTGTTGCATCAATTGGGTCATCGTCCTTGTGAAGGTTGGATGTCAGTGACTCCATATGCAAGGTGGAGCTGCTATGAAGACTGCAGGCATGCTGATTGGGCCGTTGCCCATGTACAGAGCGAAGTAGGCAACCCCATATACCAGGTGGGGCTGCACTGAAGACTGCTGCTGAGCCAATCAGACTGAAGATCATGTACAGACTGAGGATGATGATCCCAGCTGAGGACCACCACCAGGAATATCGCACCCCACCATCCTCTTGTGGGGAGGAACTCAGGAAACTTACCAGCATCAAGGACTCCCAGCTGCTGCCTCTTCAAGACCCTGTGTGAGGACACCTGACTGTTGCCTCTCCTGGGCCACTTGTGAGTAACTTACCAGAGACAGCCGCTGCAGCTTTGTCACCAAATAAGGGATAGCACTAACAGACTCCAGTCGTTCAGGGTCTGCTAGTGCGGGTAAAACTGATTTACAGGCCAGGTGAACCCGGGGAACTTGCCTGCCATACAGTGCTTTGGCGATGGAACTCTTTTAACATTAATAAAGAGTCAGAGTGGGACACCTGAGACATGATTTACTAGTAGGGGTTAACTTGGTTATTGCCTATAGTGAATGGCGAATACCCACTACCACTATCGAGAAAGGAGTGGGACTCAAGAACCTGCCTACAAAATACTTGAGCCCTGATTTAAGAGGACAGTGTGTATTATTTGTGAATGATGTACTCTAATTTGTGTTCATATATAAATGCAACTTTTTTTATATAAGCAAGTATTTGACTGGACAATCAATCAATCAAAATAACTTTATTCGGTTTTCAGATGTAAAACCATAGAAGTATCCAGTAAATAAAAACAGTAATTGATAACGTTTCATAAAACCATTACACAGTTCATTACATGCAAAAAACAATTCATGGGTAAAGTGCAATGAAAAATACTTGGTCCCCTAAAATCAAAAATACAGGTAAACCTAATGAATAATAATGCCCGGGATCCTATCTACAAATTATGTCTCATTTGGGGGCCTAAATTGTTAAATGACCCTCAAAGATGTTACCATCTCTTCTAAGTGGGCCCTACGGTTCTAAATTGAGGACAAACAGAATAGAATAGAATCTACACGCAACAACTGTAGATAAATAAGAGCTGGATGAGCCTGCCTGGGTTTCATCCTCCTTAAGATCGGGACAAATTTTTTTTTTTTCGAAGGGTCAAAATAAACCTATAAAATATTCAAAAATGAAGCAGATCCTGTAGAGAAACACCATTGCAGCCTCAGGATGGACAACCATTTATTGCTTCTGCTGAACCTTTGAGTTGTGAGCCTGTATTCAACCCCCTATGTCAATTTCCCCAAATAAGCCTTAGACTGATCAACCTACGCTATCACTGAGAATTAAGTGCTCAATAGGTGCAGCGGGTAGATATAGCGCTAGGACGCCTGGGGGAGCACTAGGAGGCCTGAGGGGAGCTATCGCGCTTTATAAATGTTCTTTTCATTTCATTTCATTCATAGTTAGGGCCACATTTACATAGTATATGTTTTTTTTGGTTTGCTAATAACTTTGATGCTTTATGACAAACGTTTAGGAAATTTTCCCAAAACGTTCATCTAACTTGTATGTGTCTTGTAAATGTATGTGTCTTGTAAAGCGCACTGCTGCCCTGAGGCGTCGTGGCGCTGTACACCGCTGGGGAACCCGTCCTGGCTATCCTTGTGAGATGGTCCCTACTGGGTATCTCCAAGGTGAAACCAGGCATCCCCGGCGAATGTGGGGGGCCGTTGTAGAGATGAGCCAAGCTAATGCCCAGAGTTGCCGAGTGTGATCCCTGGTTAGAGTAGGCACCGAGGCGAGAATTATCGAGTCCGCTGACCCTGGTCCACGACCCTTGTCTCTTTCCTGTAAATTTGTGGAGTGATCCATTCAGCAAGGGGCGTGAAAAAATGGGAGGTCCCAAAACCGAATTTCCCCATGCAATTTCCATTTGGATTTTTGGAACACTGTACCTGCAAAACAACTGAACAGAATGACACCAGATTTGGCAGGAAGCTAAATCTTGGTCAAGAAGCGTGCTTTTTGGGATCTTGTACACATCTGTTATGTTGTTCTTGAAAAAATAAGATTTAAAAATATTTGTATATCTGGACATTTGGGTTCACAAGAATCTTGCAAAACTCCCTCAGTGACACTATATAGAAAACAGAGTCATCAAATTGGCGGAGAGAGCTTTTATTCCAGTCAGCTGTCTTAGTTTCGCGGGAGCGAGATGCTCCCATAAGTCGCATGCAAAAACAACAGTTGATGGACAGAATGCAGAACAATGTCATTCATTCACCCCAGTACAGAGATCTGGGCGTAAATCCATCGTTGTTTTGCACTCCACACCACCCCAGTTCAGACATGGCCATATGCAAATCAGCCTTGGCCCTGTGCCTCATGGGAACAATCCAGCCCGAACTGCCAAGCCATGACTTCCCTGGACCGGAATCAAGCATCCTAGGACTGGTTTCTGGTGATCAGCCATCTTCAGCCAGGATAGCTTGACTCCAGTGGTGTGGAGAGCACGGGACTCACGTCTGAGCATACCCATAAGTCTCATGGCAGCTTCCATTTTGACTGGCTTTCTGTTGGAGAAACTGAATTGTAATAGCTGCCATTACTGAATATGGTGACAAATTCCTGGTGTTCCTAAAATGATAAGATAAAGCTACATAAAAAGGCAATGTTAATGCATCCTGACCCCCTACAAAAAAAGAGAAGGTCTATGAAGCATTAGTAGTTTGATGAAGCAAACTGTAAATTATTTTTAAAGAAATGTTGTGAGTTTGCAGGAAGCACCTGCAAGACTCTATTAGGATCATGAAATTAAAATTAAAAGGCCAGTCTATCCTCACACCTTACCACACTCTCCCGTCACCTATGGAAGAGATGAGAGTGGAGAGGCCTGTACCAAAGGCTGCGTGCAGCACTGTGTAGGTGTTCTGCAGACGGTTGGTCTTAGGTCCTGGCCACAGGCTGTGAAGGGGAGGTGGTTGCAGGCCATGGGGGGGTTGGATGCAGGGCCTGGCCACAGGGCAGGCCCTGCATCCAACCTCATGCTGCGCACAGTCAAAGGTTCTGTGGGTTTGGCATTAGATATGGTAATAAAAATGTACTTTATGTTAAAAATAAAAACTAGCTATTCACTGAAAAAGCTACGGTTGACGTGACATGAAAGTTAGGTACAGTAATAATATCTTGTATGCATTAAAACAAAACAAACTCAGAAATGTCCTGAATAAAAACAAAGGTTAAAGGGATGATATAGTCAGGTGAAAATGTCAGCTGAAACATACCATTTTAAACAAGCAAAACCACTGAAATTCACCAGTTGTAGTTATCTCAAGCAAGTATAACTTGTGCCCTAAATTAACTACAACTTGTGTACTGGCCATGCACTGCTAATTGCTTCAAAGTTACATCACACATGACATATTCTATGACATTGTTGATTACATCAATACAACATCTGAATTACGTCATTGATGACAACACTGTGCATGACGGGCCTGCTAATTATAGATAATTTTGTGCACGGGTTATAGCAACTTGAGATTATATTTATAATATTTACTATATTTATAATTTAATTTTGATTTGTTCCACCCTAACCCCCCTTTTTTCGCTCCGTAACCTTACCCATCAATGAGCCCGAAAAATTCCTTACTAACTTTATTGCTACAAACCTCTTCCCATCCCATAAACCTTTAAAACCTTAATAACCTTACTGCATTGTACCCTTACCCATCCCTGAACCTTAAAAAACAATAACTATCACGTACCCTTAACCACCACAGAACCCAAAAATATCCTGCTATCTCCATACCCTTACCCATCAATGAACCCTAAAAAACCCTTTCGATGCCATAACTCTAGCCAGTCCTTTATTCTAAAAAAATCTTACTAACCTTATCTGTTTTTGAACCCTGAAATCCCTCTTCTACCTTGCAACATTACTTATTACTGATCTCTAAAAACCCTTACCATCTTACTACCCACCCTAAACTCTAAACCCTCCTTTAAAACCCTTGAACCCTGAAACTTTCCTCATTATATAACCCTAAAACAATGTAAATGACTTAATAATTATGAAATTTAAAATAATACTTAACCTTGGGGTAATGTGGAGCTTGGTAAAGTACCCAAAACAAAGGCCTTTTTGGTACTTAGATGTATTCCAAAATTGTCTGCTGATGTTTCGAAATACCCCATGCCCCCCCCCCCTTTGCAATAAACACGCCCCCGGGGAATTTAGTTCCTGAGTCTTAATAAAGCTCGGAGAGGGGGGATGTGTGCTGCCTCTTTTTTTTATTGGAATTTGGTACCGGGGAGGGGTTCCTAAAGCATTTTAGGGCTCGAGAAGAGGGGGCTGTGCACCGGTTCCCCTTAATATATATGTTTTGGGCCCAGAGGATAGGGCCCCAGAGATCAATATTGGCTTGGGGACCCCTTCTGGCTCGGGGAGGAAAGCCAAGTGCTCATTTCCTCTTTAAATATATCATTTGGCCCCAGGGAATGGGAACGCTGGGGCCTGAATTGGCTCGGAGAGGGGGGCCATGAGCCCACCTCCCTATTAAAAAAAACGCTATGGAAGAAGGGGTACCTGTTGCCTAAAAATGTCAGTGCAAGGTGAAAAAAGGGGTCAGGGGAGTGGAACCATTACCCCATGGGTTTGTTAGAGGGGGTGGGTGAAATTTGCGTATAGCTCCGCAAAACGGTAAAAAATCTCCTTGAGCAGGCAAAAATCCCCCAACACGTGGAATTGCCTGTTCTGCCCGTTTGCAATGCTTTTTTCCTGTTCGCGAACGCTGTTTGAGTGCTCAGGGAGAAATATCTCGAAAACACGCATTTTGAAAATGCGAATAAGCAAAAAATTACACGAAGCCGCGAATCGCTGAATTTTTGGCAATTTCGCATTCTCAGCGGAACACCAAATTACCCAAAATCTGCAAATTCTGCGAGCAGACCAGAATACACAGCCCAGGCCTAGAGAAACCTATAAAGGTCAATAAATTGCCTTATGTTTTTTTCCTAATGTGCAGGTATCTGCGGATCCCCTGTGGTGCTCCGCATTACCCAGTGTGGGTCCCCTGTTGAACCAGAAATCCTGCTGCAGCTCATCAAAGGCCCTGCCCCCTTCCTCAACCACTGTGCAAACAAGCCTCCTGGTGCACTACTCATTGGGGGATGAAGTCCCATTAGTTTCTTAGGGTCATTGGGGCACCATACACTCTTCGATTACCACTAGTAAGTCCCCCACAGCATGATTGCTTAGACCTCGTTGGAGGCTCTGCCCCTTTTCTCAACCAAACTGCAAACCTGCCTCCTGGCACGCTACTCCTTGGGGGATAAATTCCCCTTGGATGTTGAGGATATGTGCAGGCAAGAACCCTTCCTGTTGCCACCAGTAAGTCACACAGAGCAGGATTACTGAGAGATTGTAGGAGGCACTGCTCCCTTTGTCCACCACTCTGCAAATGCATCTCCTGGTGCACTACTTGCTGGGGATGGTATCCCCTTGAATGCTGAGGATCGCTGGGGGCCAATAACCCCTCCTGTTACCACCAGTATGTACCACACAGTAGGATTGCTGAGAGCTTGTCGGAGACCCACCCCCTTTTCAACCACTCTGCAAATGTGCTGTCTGACACACTACTCGTTGGAGGACTAAGTCTTTAGGAGCCCAGAACCTCTTCTGTTGCCACCAGTAAGACCCACACAGAGGGATTGCTGAGAGATTATTGGAGGCTCCGCCCCCTTTCTCAGCCACTCTGCAAACCTGCCTCCTGGCGCACTACTCCTTGGGGGATAAGGACCCCTTGGATGCTGACAAACGTTGGGAGCAAAGACCCCCTCCTGTTGTCACCAGTAAGTCATACATAGTAGGATTGTTGAGACCTTGTCACAGGCCCTGCCTTCTTTGCCCACCGCTCTGTAAAAGTGCCTCGTGGTGCACTCCTCATTGGGGGATGCAGTTCGCTTGGATGCTGAGGATCATTGGGAGACAAATAAAACTCTAGTTATCACCAGTAAGTCCCACATTGCGGGATTGCTGAGAGCTTGTAGGAGGTCCTGTCTACTTTCTCTACCTACTGTAATGACCCACACAGCCACTCACACACCCACTCACAGACCCATATAGCCAATCACAAACCCACTCACACAGCAAGTCACATTTCCACACACAGATCCATACAGCCACACACACACAAACTCCACATAACCACTCATAACTCCACTCTGAAAGGTTTCAGGTTCCAGTTAGGAATTCAAATTTAAAAAACCTTTGAAATTCACTAAAAAACAAATGTTACAGGGATGTTATAGTTAGTATCTAGAAACAAAAATAACTTCAAAATTCACTGGAAAAAACACAGGTTAAAGGAACGTTATAGTTAGGCTCAGATTTCACTCCTACAAAAACCAGTGAAAATCAGCCGTCATGGTTACCTGCACTAACTATAACGTATGCCTCTGCAATGCACTACTTAGGAACTCACATATTACATCACTCATAACATGGTCAGTGACATCACTTATGACATCTCAAATCCAGAGTGTGTGCATTTGTTGAGAGCTGTTCTTGGCACAAAAAGATTTCTGGACTTGTCTACCAAATAAACGCCTCATAGTGACAACTGGACTACTGTCCCTGTAATGAGTTTCACAAATGTAGCATGGTGGTTGAAGCATGCAATAATTTTGATTGATTATAATGTGACCAGGCCTTTTTACCCTTATAGAGTGTAAGGGAGCCTACTGGCTCTTCCCCAAAGTTCAATTTCTCACAGTGAACCCAGAATCCTAGCGCCAATATCCTGTGCATTTGAACATGTCCATTTGTGCTAGTGGAATGGAATGCAGTATGTGTGTGTATGAGTGAACCAGAGCAACTCAGATCTGTGTATGCTATTTTGGAAGCCCTTAGCCTAGTAATGTGCACAAGATGAAGGTGAGATTTCTCTCCCAGACAGTTAAACTGCAGACATTACTGAGGTTGGATAGAGTTAACCCAGACAAAGAATTTGGAAAAGAGGGGGGCCTCACCTTATAAATTCGATTAGGTCCTTTATAATACAGAGGGCTTCTTTAGTCTCCCCTGAACTGCCATTTGATGTATGGCAGTGGTGAAGTGTGGGACTGCAGTATCTCTTGTCAGGGTGTGAAAAATCCTTTTAAGAGGAGCAGCCCTTTGTCTCTCTCCCGTATCATTGACAGATGTCGCTGTTTAAAGTAAATGTGCAGACTGCTCACACCCCTTTTTGTCTCTATCATGGATGTTCCAGTGTGGCACAGCTCTGCTGTGTGGAGTTTCACTCAAGACAAAGGTTGAGTCTAGAGAACAGCCTGTGAAGAACACATGAATATGGAACCAACTAAAACTTGTTCTGAAAAGGCAGACTGACAATTCAAATGCCTTGTCTGCCAACTGAACATGTGGACATCTGGCCAACTTGTTGTTTCAGTTCCAAATTCTCTCCAACTGAGTAAAGTGCTCAGAAGATACTGTGCAGCCAAGAAAGGTAATTGCCTGACAGCAACCCCCCAAAGGTGAGGAATGATCACCTGGAGTCCAAACTAAAGGAAGAAGTGTTGCCTTGTCCTTGGGCCCAAGAAGCCCTTTCTGAGCATGAAGGGAAGAAAACACCTACCCTGCAGGGTGAGTGGATCATTGTAGGCACACAAGCAATTTATCCTGGTGCAGAAGACGTTCTTAAAGAGATTCACAAGCTCAAAAATTGACACAGTTAAGTCAACTGATTGGAGCAGCTTATTTGGAGTGACACCAGTACTGCTGAAGTGAGGGGGGAGGTCTCTATGTACAATCTCTGTTGTTGCTGCCAAGTCACAGGAGCATGTGTGCTTGAATGTCTGGCCCGACTGAAGAAAGGGTATATATCTGTCTGTGGCACCCAATGTGTTCCAGTGTATGGGGATAGTGACCACAGCCCTGCGAATTCATGCTTTGCAGTCCTGACCACCCAAAAGTAGTAAAGACCTCAATACAAGGGTGCCCACCCAGGGTGCCCTACTCCTAGTAGAGAACTTGGCACTACCCAGATGTTCCTGGGAGCAGGTCCAAATCCGAAGATCCGAGTGTGTCATCTTGTGGCACGTTGTGCCAAGGATAGCACCTGGCAGTCGTGACACCGATGACTTCAGTGGCCGATAGATATACTTCAATCTGGACCCAGGACATCGCCTGGAAGTGTGACACTAGAGCTCTGCACCAGGAGAAGGGGACTGTGAACTGCTTCCACCCAGGGAGACCCTGGCATGACAGATCCAAAACCTACAGGAGTGAAAGGACCAGACCTGCTAAATTATTGAAGGATGCTCTTGCCAAGGAATAGCCAGATCCCAGAGGGGACCTACACCAGAAGAACTTGCTCATTTATCAGCCCTTCCTAGACTAGTTCTTCAGCTAGTAGCTGCTCACCTCCAGTAATACTGCCACATGGGATTGCCTCAACTATCAATGGTGCTACCACCACTGTGGGAAGGTTCAATGCAGCCCAAGAGCCGTATCATCAAACACAGGTTAGAATGTAAAACAGATCCTTTATGACTGTATGTTCAGCTCTGCACCTACACTAGAGACTATTTTCACAGTAACCCTGAGAACCCTGATACAAATACAGTGGGAGGAAGGGGTGTGGGTTGAGTACATAGAGGAGGGGGCATTCCACTTTGAAGCATATTAGACTAAAACCCACGAGTTGGGTATTTCAACATTATTGTAGAGTGCAGTATTTTGGTTTCTGTGTAATAAAATATTCTTTTATCAATAGAGCAGGATAGGTCTGTGAAATTATCTCTTTGCACTGTTGATAGTAGTGCTGAGCCAAAGTAACTACATAAAAACCTCCCTGGAAAGCCTGTGACTAACATTGAAAGTCAAGTGTTGCAAATGTTGTACTTGGCCCCATTTTGCAGAGCCATAGTTGAACAGGCCCAAGGAAAGTAGCGGCATACAATTGCAATCCCCGCAGCTGTTGCTCCCCTGTTGTATGTGGCCTGCCAAAATAATGTCAGGGCAGTATGGAGACTTCTAAACATACGAAGACAGACAATGCTGTACAATGGCAAAATAATTACCAGGCATGAGGCTATTCAACATATGCTATTAGAGCTGGGAAAATAGACGCAGCGTGCTTTTGACGCCAGGCAGGATGGCGGCGCAACTACGACGCTCCGCGCTGAGGGTCTTCTAATGGCTACATTGTGTGAGGAGAACACCTTGTTTCCCAGCGGAGAAGCGAGCGCCTGACGTGACCTTGTTGCTAGGAAACCTCCGGTATATTCAGGTGCGTAATTTTCCTATTTTTCCCCATGTTCGGCGTGACGTGACGTTTTTCTCATGTGTAACGGCTGCGATTTTGAACCCTGAACTCTTTGCATCGCGCTGAAGATCCTCCTCAAGTGTGCTCTTCCCTCAAGTCCGGAAAATGATTAATGGCTGGTTTTTAATATGGGCAGGTGACTTTTATTTTAATTTCCCAAAGTTTTTCCTGCTACTCCAAGAAGTTATCATGTATTTCATTTATTTACGGCCGCTATTTTGTGATTCCTTCTTTTTACTCCACGTCATCTGAATATCACCTGAATAATAACTGCCTTTTTTCTACAACTTTTTTTCGAATTTCCTTCTTCTTATGGCTTGATCCCCCTCACTACTCTAGAAGAGCTTAGGTATCCTCATTATGTCACTTTTTGTCACTATTCATGGGGTTTTTGGCTGACTAAGAAGGTAGACCCTGTGAACCCTTTACAGAACTGAGACTCTATTTTACTGCTCTTTGGATGCTTTAAAATCAAATATTGCTTATAACGTTTCCTCTGTTTTTCTATGGGAAGACTAAGAAATCTTAAGCTTACTACTTCCTCCAAACTTATCACACAGTCAGACTCTGACTCTCCTCTTAACAAAATGGAGGACATTTCGCCTCAGAAACCAGATCAGGAGTCAGGTACCATTCCAAAATCACATTTGTCAAGTTAACTACCAGCAATCTCCCCCAAGTGAACGGAAAAAGGCCCTCTGTTTCCAGTGAACTCATCCTCGGCTTCATGGATATAATCCTGGAGGAAATTCATGCTCTGAAACCTTTCATCGAAGAAACCAATAAAACTTTGCAGCATTTGGATGACAAATGGTCTTCATTGGATTCGCTTATGCTTGTTGTGGAACAGAGAACGGAATCACTGCAGGTCTTGTGCTCTCGTATCACCTTTCTTGAGTCTGACATATCCCTGCTTAAGAAGCAGTCTGAGGATTTAGAAAACTGAAATCACAGGAATAACTTCTGAATTAATGGTCTTGTTGAGAATGTAGAGGGCTCCAACCCAACCGTCTTTTTTCAAACAATTTTGCCTAAGCTCTTCGACCTACCTACATCTCCTCTCAATATCCAAATGGCTCATAGACTTGGACATAAGATCTCTGCAAAACCTCAAGGAGTCATCATGTTTTTCTTGCAATACACAGATCTTCTCCAAGTCCTGTCTGCAGTCAAATCGCCCCAAAATTTTTTTTGGTAGGGTCAACGCCTATTTTTCTCTCAGGATGTGGCAAAAGATACAGCTAATCGTGAGAAAAAATTCCTTGATCTTTGTCCTCAATTGCGATTTCTAAATACCAGATACAGACTTAATCATCCTTGTCTTTTCAAGGTCACCTATAAGGAAAAGACTACCACATTTGGCAACCCAGTCGTATTGGAGGAATTCCTTCGTCAACATGGAGCTGTCGCAATGGATACTTCAAAACCTACTTGACTTAATATTTTACCTCACCTTGTCCTATGTTTTCTTGTATTTGTAATTCCTTGATCGTTGTTTTTGCTTATATATCTGTTTTGCCTACTGTATTAAGTTGTTGCTCTTACCTATTGTTCTCTCTTTTCTCTCACCATACATGCTTTATTTCATCTATATGTTTTACCCCTTTTCTTATACAGGTGTAGTTCTTTCTCCCGTTATCGCTTTCCTTATGGTCTCCCCCTTTTGTCGAAGTTTTACCCATGGTCCCTTTGAGGACTCGGTGAGCTCTGATGGTGTCTTCGTCATCTTCTGGTGTAGCCACCCCCACTTTGTGATGTATTGTAGGTATGTTTTTCAGTCGTCATTTGTATAACATGTACTGTCTCTTTGTTCTCCATCTTATCTTTCTCTCTTTATTACTCTTTTTTATAGTCTCTCCTCTCCACACTTTTTTGCATTTCTTTTTCTTTACCTTTCTCTCTCTTCTGTCTGCTCTATTGAACCATATGTTTAAGATTGATTGTAGCATTGTATGCTTACTGAATGCTTAGGTTACTTCCTTCCGGTCACATTCAGAGTTACTACATGGAATATTAAGGGATTAAGTAATCCCATTAAAATACAACAAGTGTTGTCCCATTTAGCTAAGTTAAAAACAGATGTTGCTCTACTCCAAGAATCCCATTGGTCTGATCCTGAAGCTTTTAAGTTAAAGAAATGTTGGTTGGGCAATGTTTTTTCTTCTCCGGCTTTAGGTAAGAAAAATAGTGTTTTGATTCTCTGTTATAATACAGTTAGCTATCTCTAATGTTTATGGCCCAGTTTCCGTTGATAAAGCATTCTGGACACAGATCTCTGATAAATTACTTTTGTTTGACGATGACTATATTATTTTTGGTGGTGACTGCAATCAAATTCATGACCCCATTTTGGATAGGCACTCTCCAGTACAATTTGTAAACACTAAAATGCATTCACAATTCACCACCACCATGCTCTGTAAATCTTTAACAGTTACTTTTCACTCCCACATCAATCACAATCTTGTGTTGACCATCTCTTTTTAAGTAAATCCTTAGCTCAGCATGTCCTCCACTCTGAGATAGGTTCTAATTTAATATCAGATCATGCCCCGGTTTTTGTGATTTTGATTTAATACCTTTTGTCCCATGTGCTGGCAGATGGTGTTTTAATAATTAATTACTTGTGGATCCTAATATCTCTAGCCAATTCAACTCATTTGCTTCTGAATTTTTTTGCTTTCATTACAACTCAGGAGTCCTCCCTTATAATGATTTGGGATTCTATTAAGGCTGCTTCGAGAGGTTTCATAATAAATTTTGTCTCTCAAAAGAAAAAAGGTTTTGAAAAGCAAACAACTCAATTACTCACTAAAATTAAAAGACTAGAATACACTTATTATCACTCCCATACTGAATCTTATTGATGCTAAGCTTACTTTTAAGAGATTATCCAAGGAAGCAGCTTCCTCCCATCTTTTTAAAAGTAGTTCTCGCTTTTCTGGAGGTCAAAATAAAATGGGAAAAATATTGGCTAATTATTTAAAAACAAGGCAAGATAGAACCAGAATAGAATCTCTGCAAAGCTCTACCGGGACTACACTTTTTAAAGATGAAGACATTTTAAATGAATTTCTTTCCTTTTATAAAAATCTTTATGCTTCTGAGACTCAACCATCTCAATCTGATCTCTCCTCTTATTTTCAATCTATTAATTCTCCTCCTTTTAAACATATTGATTTTTATTCACTGGAAACTGATATCACGTTGACAGAAATTTTCCACACTATTTCTTTATTACGATGAGGTAAAGCCCCTGGACCTGATGGTTTTACTGTTGAATTCTATGAACACTTTACTAAGATTCTTCTTCCCAACCTTCCTTAACTTCTTTATTACAAATGGTTCTTCAGGATGCCATGATTTGTTTCATCCCAAAAGAAAATAATGACCCCTTCTTGTGTAAAAACTGTCATCCCATTTCTTTAGTTAATACAGACTAAAAGATCTCTGCAAAAATTCTGGCATTACGTATTGACCCTATTCTACCTGAGCTCATTGGACAAGAACAATCCATCTTTGTAAAAGGTCGACTATCTTCTGATGATTCTAGAGTCTTTTTTAACGTCCTTAGCAAGGCCTCTTCCCTAGACTACACTCTTGCTGCTATAGCTCTAGATGCTGAATTTCTTTTTTGACAGGATTGGATGGAATTTTATGTTTTGTGCTTTGAAGTGGATAGGTTTTCCTCCAAAATTGATTTCCTTGATTTCTTTATTTTATTCTGGTCCTAGAGCTTCTATTTTCAGAAATGGTAAAACCTTGGATAATTTTTCTCTCTCTAGAGGTGTGCGAAAGGGATGCCCCCTATCAGCTTTATTATTTGTGGTGGCATTAGAACCTCTTTCAACTAAAATTAGACAGGATACTCTGATCACGGGTTTCCACTTAGGCCCACATCAAGTTAAAATGTCTGTTTACTTGGATGATATCCTTTTATACTGTTCTAATCCAGATACTTCTCTTCCTTCTTTTCTCCATCAGGTTGATATTTTTTTTCTCAGTTATCAGGATACCGTCATAACCGGGATAAATGGGATGTTTTACCCCATAATGTTTTATGCCTTAAGCACTATTTTCTTCAATCAAGATTTTCCTGGCAACCCTCTAAGTTAAAATACTTAGGTCTATGGTTTTCCTCAGACTTTAAAATAAAATGTTGACCACATTATCAAAACACTAAATTACACCATTACTAGATGGCATCCCCCTTTTCTCTCTTGGTGGGGAAGACTGGACTCTATTAAGATGATGCTCACCCCCTTGATTTTATACACTCTCTCTATGATTCCTGTGCACATTCTCAGTTATTATTTCAAGAAAATTGATTCCCTTTTACCAAAGTTTCTCTGGCAAGACAAACCTTCTCGAATAGCTTTGTCCTCTCTAAAAAAGGACAAACTTAATGGGAGTCCTAAATTCCCTGACTTTAAATCTTATCCCTATGCTGTTTCCCTAAAACAAGCCTCCTGTTGGATTTCCTTCAATCTCTCTACTCACCCCGGGTGTGGTTATCTATAGAAAACTCTCAGCTCCCCTTTTGATCTTCAAGAGACTCTTGCCTTCACTACTAATGTCTGCTTTTTTCGCTTTTCAGTTATTTCTCATTCTGGTGAACGTTTAGCTCCTCTCCTACCATCTTCTTATCATTCCTTTACCTCGCTATCTCAACAACCCATTTGGCAGAGTAAATTATTACATATCAAAAATCTTATTATTTACTGGAAATCCTAGAGATTCAAGGGTTTGATATGGATTCCTCAACTCTTGATTAATAATGAATGCTTATCTTTTACTGATCTCCAAGCTAAATTTTCTCTTCCTAACTCTTTCAAAACACAATATAATCTTCTACTTCCTTCTATTAATTAATATCTCCTTACACTCCCAACTATTCC
Organism: Lissotriton vulgaris; assembly: GCF_964263255.1. Taxonomy (NCBI): domain Eukaryota; kingdom Metazoa; phylum Chordata; class Amphibia; order Caudata; family Salamandridae; genus Lissotriton; species Lissotriton vulgaris. Next base: position 812,068,874 of record NC_141699.1, read on the forward strand.
CAATCTTCCTATAACATTTTCAACAATTTTTCCCTTATTGGATACTTCTCCCTCTGCGTCTTCTATTTACAGGAATTTATTATTACCTTCAGAACGGCACAAATTAAAGACTGAGTTGGCATGGGACAATGATTTAGTACAATGCTGGCCTTCCTCCGTGTGAGATAAATTGTGGCTAAAGATCCACAAGACTTCAGGAACTGCTAATGTTACTCAAATCCTTTATTTTGTTTATCAACGCCTACAATATTCCCCTGCAAAATTAGCTTCTTTCTCTCCTAATACTCCATCTGCCTGCTGGTCTTGTCCCTGTTATCTGCCTGCTAGTCCTGTCCCTGTTCAATGCTGATCTAAAACACATGTTATTTGACTGCCCTAAATATCAATAAATCCTGGCAATTAGTCTGGTCCCAAATTAATAAGATTTTTTAGAGGTATTATTCCCTTTTCTTTACCCAATATTTTCTTAGGCTCATTGACACCTCATTGGCCTCACCAACCGTCAAAATTTAAGTTGTTAGATGTATTATTGGCTATAGCCTTACATTTAATAACTTCAAACTGGAAACCTGGGGATAAAGTTACTTTTAAAGCCTGGTGGAATGCTGTGTGTTTTCATCCTAGACTTGACACCACTTTTGTCACCCCTTTCTCTCTTGCAATTAAAATGGATATGTTATAGCTTCTTCTTACCACATGTCTATCTTGGTCCGCTTCTTCAAATGTTTCCACTGTTCCTGTTGTAAATACATCAGATGATGTCCGGAAACCGCCATACATAAACCTTGTTGTCTTTTTCTTACAGAATTCAAGCTGTTATTGTTTTTTTCCGGCGTAATTATGTTATAATATTTTATTATGAATATTTGATATGCATACAGTGTTTAATGTCATATTTTGTTTTCCCTCAACCTTTGTAGTGTAATAATATATTGTTTTTTTCCTTTCCCCCTTACTTTCTCCCCCTTATTCCCCTCTTACATATTTCATTTAATTTCAAAGACTTTACTCGATCATTTAAAAAAAACAATCATAAAAGCACATATAATACATCAATAGTACAAGCATTGGTGAAATATTAAAAGTCATACAATTAGTAAAAAAGAGGGAACAGCAAAATATGAAAGGGCTGCTAATTTAGCTGGAGACAAAGCATTCGTTATTAGGTTAAACGGCCATACTTTTCCTGGCGGACACAGATTACAGAATAAATATCGCTGTGAAAAAACACACATCCGGTTCGTCAAGTGCAAATAAAAGCCTCCTAGCAGTTTTAACAGTTGACACAGAATATTTTTTAAAAAGCGGTTTAAGGTAGGCAATACGGAGATACAAATACAAAGGACAAAGTAACAAAAAGTGCTTGGTGCTTTGCTTGGAAAACCCATCACATGGGCAGGGTGTTGACGTATACTTTTTTATCTGGGGGAAGGCCACCAGATTATGGACAATGCCTAATCGTAGTGTGGTAAGTACATACTGGTGGGATTGCTTGGTAACCACTTTTAGATACTTAGGATAGCCGGGACTTGCCTGATTATTCGAGTGATAAAATTGGTGTATTACAAACAGGCAAGAGGCATCCCTACGTAATTTGGCTTTTGTCCCCAGGTAGACATGTTTAATAATCCTTTTTTGAAATATTTGTAGCACCCATGGGGTCCAAAAAAACATTCAAATCAAATACATCCCTAAATGATGTTATGACGTAATTAAGCCAAGGGATCATACTATATTTATCCAAACAGAGGCAGTCTTGGATAATTCTTCTGGTAAAGCCAGTTTCCTCCTTGGCCCAGATAGATCTCCGGGCTATTAATGGTCTTAAACCAATGAGATCAGTCAAGAATTCCAACCCAACCTCATGGTGAACCAGCCTGTTAGAGGCTTACATATAGAATGTTTATTGTAACCATTGCATTTCCTACCCCTTTATAGAATCTCGATGTTAACTATGATCCATTTTGCTTATCATACTGTTGTTCTTTTTCTCCTGGTTTTCAATAAACACAAACTTAATAAAAAAGAACTGGGAAAAATAAAAGAGACAAGTAAACTTCTAGGTTAGCAGTGGTGCTGTTGCACAATATATTGGGAGCGTAAAGGGACAAAGACATAATGTAAGGAAAGTATAATGCCAGTAAAAAAACGGGTGTTCAGGGAGAAAGGAGACAAGGAGAATATATAAGGAATGAGAATGAATACTCATTTAGAACGTTAGTGTGTTAGTATGAACACGGGATGGAGGAAATATGAAATAGAGGCAGAGTAGGACCAAGATTTCTAACGATGTTTGAGAAGTCAATTGAAATACGTGGTAGAGAGAAAGAGAGATGGAGGAAAATTGCAAAGAAAATAGAGTGAGCTGATGGACAATTGCGACTTGAGTTGGCAGTCAATACATATGTGGTAGTGTGTGATTGTTCTTTATAGCCTCACTGTACAGGCAGGGTACCTGAATGACTTGAACGCTATTACTGAGGCATTCACTAACCTGCAGGTCACAACTTTTAATCCTGAAATGTATCCAGAGGTCAGTGTAAAAAGTCCCATTAAAGTGGGTCGAAGCAACACCTCCAGGTCCAAAGCCAGTGACATTGAGTCAGAGTGTGATAGATTGGCAGTTTATGGAGCACGGCCCCTCTGAAGGATAGTGGAATAAAGGCTAGGTGAAACAATGTCAAAGTATGATGGTAGGGGACAGCACTGGAAGAAGGGAGTGAAGAAATTGACACTGTAATGGAGAGCAAAGTGTTGAAGAAACCGCGTCATTAATGGGACGAGTGGCAAATTAAATCAATGGTGTAGGGAGTCTAGGCTGAAAGGAGTATGTGATTAAGATTGTTAAGCAACAGATGACAGGAATGAGATCAAATCAATAGGAATACATTGAGGAAAAAGTGTTGTAGAGTGAGGGCACAAAGTCAGAATAATATTATGAGGATTGTTGATGATGGATATTTCTTCATAATTGTATGTTTTACTTTAATACTGATATTAAAATGTAAAATGCAAATGTGCTGAGCTTGCTTCTTTCACATTTAGTCGACTATAGCTAATGTAGGCCTCATTTAAAATGGTTAATGTCTGGTTGCCATCTTGTCCCATGTCATGTACCTTTCTTTATTTCAGTAGAAAACCGAATCAGCAATATCAAATTGTCTATTGTTTGTGTTCTGTTGCCATGTGTAATTGTTTTCTTTATGCAGTCTTTGTGAAATGCACAAAAGAGCACCTGCCTAGTACTGTCTGAACCAAAGTGTCTCTCATTATGCTGCGGATAACTGTAAGTCTGAAGGCGCTTACAGACACCTCATTGTACCGCAACTTGAGAAACGAATAATGAAAGTAGTTATCAGTTGTGCCTTAAACTGATTGATTGTTTATCTGGAGTCATGTGTATGTGTAGCAAAAAGTGTCATCGAAGCTAATGCAATGAATGCACAGATTGAGATATCCCTTTTCACTTGCCTACAGAAGCTTCTTTGCCTGACCCTTACGTCGATTCATTTGCTCCTTACTTAGCACCAGCTGCCTTTAGAGCAAATGTCCTTTCATTTGCCTTTATGGCCGAAACCGTTCCCCTGACTTCTTAGCAGAACTGCTCCTGATTCAGCAGAGTAGGGTGCTCTCTTTAGGAGATAACTGATCTTGCTAAACCTTCCTTTGAGATAACTTGATAATAGTTTTTTTTCCCATTTATAGACTTTGAATTTAATTGAACTAGACATTGACTTTTTCCATTCATGTAATGATTATTGATTACAAATAGTACTGATGACTTGAGTTGCAACTTTGCTAATCCTTTAATAAACTTTTATGGTTTGAAACTGAACCAGTCTCTGTCTTACTTGTGTAGACAAATGTGCTTCACATTATTGAAGTTTATTGAGAATTGATGTCAGCCTCAGTCAGAATTAAAGATTATTAGGAAAGCTCTTTCTAAACCAGAGTTTGCACCAGAATTTGGATAGTTTAAAGTGATTGGCAAGAGCATAATTCAGAGTGGTGAGCATACTCAATGTGGTAGCCAAAACGGACACTGAGATTAATGTCCAGACGGTGGACTGGAGTATGCAAGTTCAATGTTTCTTCTCATCAGGAGCACATTTGCACAGGATGCAATTCTATGCAAGATGATGCCATGCCATACACCTACATCACTACATAAATTCAGTAACAGTATGTCGAATAAATGCTTATGTTGCCATAATGACTAGATACGTCTGGTAATTGGGCAAACATGCAGTGTTCGAAGTGTTAAAGACAAGTTCTGCATGTTATGCCCCATTTTATTATTGAAAACTCAGAATTTTAGACGTTTATCTTATGTGTAAATATTTCTTAGTGGGGCAATTTTATTCATCACGTGTGATAAATACCCCTCTCTATTCCGACCAACTGGTAAATTAGGGCCTGTATTTAAAAGTAAAATGTGAGGAATCCGTTAAAACAGAGATTCAGAAGAGAGAAAAATGCACAACAGGCACTGAAAGGGACAGATGGGCACGAAATGTGAAGGGTTGATTTGGTCAGAAAGAGAAAGGTAAATGCGTTGAGATGAGTTTACGATCCCTTCCTCCTGCCTGGCCATAAAAATCACATCATATTCTTGCTGGTATTTGTACCCGGGACTCAGCAATCGCTTTGCTAAGATCACAGTTGTCTGGACAAGCCAAATAAAAACAAGCCACTACTGAGAGAACTCCACAGGGGAAAACAAATGTATAAAAATACATCCGGTTTGTATCCTAATCCAGCAATCAAGCGACATGCAGTCTCTATTTTCCATTACGCATAAAGCACACTGCCTTTTAAACATGCGCCAACCACCGAGCAGGTGAGCTGGTAATAAGCAGGCCAAGGGATTAGCGGGAAAAGTCTTCTTCGTGCCTTGGCATAGATTGCCGTGAGCATGAAGCGCCACACACTTAACGCGGAGGTAGCTATGGAAACATTGCAAAGGGGCCTCGCGCCTCTGTCCTCGCGCTGGGCTCCAGTCACAGAGAGGGCGGCTGGGAGGCCAGAGATATGGGTCGTTTTCTGACGAACAGCGCAACGCGCCGAATAGTATACACACCGTGAATTAGGAGCTTTGACTATTGAGAAAAATAGCCATTTCCTCTCTGCACTGCTCGTTCTGACTGCCGTGTGGCTTCCTGTGTTTCAGACATTTTTTTCTCTCATGCAGCTATCTGTCTGGTCTTTGGAGAGACTGACGGCACTGCTGCAAAATAAGGCAAAAAGAGAAGCAGCAGTTGGACAGCGTCCTAGGGTAACCTTGGAGAGCGCATCCCATGTCCACGGTACCCCGGATGGTCTCCCCTAATACTGTGGTCGCTCAAACCCATTTACAGCACCTCAATTCCTGAAGCACCATATTATGAGTGCACTGACTATCAAGGGGACGTTGAGCACCCTGAGCATGTCGCAGAAATGGCACCCCTAGGAAGTACAGCACAGGAAGGAATGTTCGAGAATGCACAGGACCAGTTTACTGATGTCACTGCTGTGTACCTCAGCTGACTATTGGTGGCAATGTATACAGCAAAAGCATGGTAATTTCCGTTGTTGATATTGATATTTCCAATCTTTATTTCGGCCATTTGGCCATAAAAGATACACAATACACATATACAATCACAATAATCAATTCACAAGAGGATAAAACCATGGAGATGCATGTGCTAAAATATGCTGTACAAACTATGCATGTTAAAAAAAGTTTTAAGAGGAACCCAACACCTTTAAAATGCGTTTACGCGTATGCCAAACATTGATGAGGAATTTTTTTAAGGCAAAAACAGTTGGGCCAGAGACATCTGATTTTAAAATCCTGTACATTGGTACGTATTCCCTGCAACCCATATTCCTTATCAACGGGAGGAGCCAATATTTTCTTGCTAGCTTGTAGGCTGGGCAGAAAAAGACCACATGCAAGTCGGTTTCCTCCTTTGCATCACAAACCGGACACTGCTTTGCGGTGGAAGCCGATGCCCAGGTGCTTGTAAAGAACCGGAAGGGCAGTGTGCCATATCTCCATTGGAGAAACAGCTTTCTGGCAAGTACAGGGAAAATAGGATCCAGTGCATTCTCAAACCTATACAAATCCTTGCTTTGCAAGAACACGGAGGATAGGGACCCTTCTTCCTGGGTTGCTTGGGCCCTGGCAAATTTATGTTCGTGATACACATTAGTCAGGGACCTTCTGGAGATGTTTAGTGCGGCATTCGCCGGCTCAGTCCATAAATCAGGGAGCCCTAATTCCATGCAAGTGACTTGGATGTTTTTGACCCAGGGGATATTGAGCGCTTTTGGGTGATTCAGAAGTTCGACCTATTCCGCCCTGTATTCTGCAAGATCAGTGCTGCTCCACAGCCTGCTCCAAAAGGCTATGGGTCTCAGGCTTATTTCATCAGCTAATGGTCGTAAACCCAAGTCGAGCCTCAGGGGGAGGAGCGGGGTGCTGGACGGGAGCACGGCAATCTGTCTTATAAACTTATTTTCCGTTAGCAGTAGCAAGATGGAAACCTACTTCAAGGTTTGGAAATGTTACTGATTAAAATGACCCTGGTTTGTCCAAGAATTATGATTTTTGGTTGGAAGTTTCAATCCTAATTTAACTAGAGATTTGCTACCGAGTCCAAAATCTCTGGATTTGAGAGAAAATATGACCACCATGGTTGAGTACAAACTAAATGAAAAGATAGGTTTTTCAGAATAAGTCATTAAGGAATTGACTGCCCAGAATGTGTTAAGGGAAGTACACACGATATAGCTTCAGCTACAGGAATTGAGTGTGACATCAATAAAAGGCTATAAGTTTCCGAATATGTGGGCCTGGAGTGAATTGGATTGATTTTTAGTCATCACGAAAAGTGAGAACTATCACCACCCACTTACAGTGAAGTAGAGTAGGTTTGACACATAAGCTTTCTCACCTCCTTCTTAAGTAGTATCCTGTTAGAAAGTGTCAAAAAGCAAAAACGAAAGCATAATTACCGCTAAAGAATCTAAACCATAATGATAATGAAAAAAAACCCACTTACTCTAGGTTGTAAGTAACATTCCAAAAATAAAGAGATGCATAGAAGGCCACGACCCCATGCAAATGAGAGAATGCGCTCTTTAGGAAGTGCTGGCGCTATATGTGTGCCAGCGCTTTCAGTATTACAGAAGGGGCCACACATGTGTCTGCTGCCCCTTCTGTAATGCAAGAGTGCCCCTTGCGTGTGCAAAGGTGGTGCACATGCCTTTTGCACCTCTGGGGCACATCTGGAATACGCCCCAGGGGTCATAGCTGCTACCCCTGTGACCCTGCCTTCGGCCATTTCTATTGATTGCTGCTAAATTCATCCAATGATCTGGCATTGGAAATGTGTCCCTTGATCGCAGTGGTGAAAGGGAACTTTTGACTCCAACAAGGATCAAGTTGAATTTCTTAATGTCCCACCACCTTTCCCCTGCTGCAAACATCGGAGCATGACGGAATCAAATCCCTGGTGCTTGTATTGGTCAGGACAGACAGTTATAAATGAGCTCTAGTAGTCGGGTCTCCAACTCGCAGCAGAAGAGCTACCCCAGATTCACTGTGTTGTGTCCCTACCTGTCTGTCCATGCAGGTGCAGTGAATGACTACACCTGCCTACAAGAGCATGTTTGGGGGTCTACAGGACCCCCTTTCCTCCCTCCACAGTGTTGCCATCAGGGGGTGCACTGACAGTATGCTATCTTTTAGGTGGCACACTTCAGTTAACCTCCTGCCAGCTTCTTTGCATCTGCGCCCACATCTATAATGCAGCAGGGGCGCAAAGGCAAAGAGATTCGCTAATTTGCATGGGGCCATGCTCCCATGCAAATGAGGGAATGCTTTCTTCAGAAAGCGCTGGCCTTTAGCTATTTACAGAAGGGGCTTCACAAGCATACCAACATGCCCCAGGGGTGCCCAAAGCGGGCCCACATGCTTGATACGTACCTGGCGCAAAACCTGCAATACGGCCCCAAGTCGCAATAAAATATGTGCATTTCCAGGGCATTGGATGTAGCATTTTAGGAAAGTAGGATCTGCTTCTTATGGTTACCCTCACTTTCTGCTAAATGTGATACTGTTTTTGACTAGTCTGACTGTGATCTTGTTAATCAAGACCCCCAGTCTATCTGCTTTCTCCTTAAACTGTTATGCTATGTACTTAGGTACACTCCAGATTGGATACTGGGGTATCCTTGTCATTCCCTAATATATGGTACCCATGTACCCAGGGTATAGGTACCCCAAAGGCTCCCTTGGGCTTAAGCATGTATTATGCCACCCATGAGAGATCATACAGAATGGAACCTGCAGGCCTGCCATTTTAGCCTGTGTAAGTTGGTGCATGCATCACTTACTTAATATATAAGTTAACTATATCTAAGGGTCACTGCACTTAAAACCAAAAAGCATCCTTCTAGCAGGCCTTTACTATCCTGAGGGCAGGGTTATTGATTCTAAGTGACAGGGTGCCACTCCTTGAGCAGAACACCCCTGCAGCCAACGGAGTCCATTCTCCCGGGTTGTCAGTGAAGCAGCCATTTATGACATGTAGAGTGACATTATTCAACTGCGTAATGTCCAACTCTAACATGGCTGAAACATGTTGGAAACATACCCTCCTCAGAAGCGAGCTTTGTTGGGTCCCTGGTGTTCCCAGTACTAGCCTCCTAGTCCCGGGAAGCACAAAATGGTTGCCGATGACCAGAGACACATTTCTACCCTCCTGCTGCTGAGCCAAGCTCCAGCAGGGGAAGGCAGAACAATAGGCATCATGTCATGAGGTTGGGTGGGTGCGCTTACCAGTGACAGAAAGTCTGCATGTGGGGCACATTTGGTGTTCCTGTGCATAGTCCATTCCACTCCTGCTCTGGTGCAAAACTGAACAAAGGACATGGGATTAATCCTTCCGAATCTGTCCAAACCTCTCCCATGGGTAAAAAAAGGCTTACCTGGCTGTAGGACCCTAGATTCGACGTTGACAAGATTCTGAACCAGAAACCACTGAACTTCGACCGTCTGGATACTCTGGACTTTGCTAGACTTCGTTTGGGCCCGACTCCATCTCCCTCTCAGGCTGAAGCATCGTCAGTGCCCATGCACCATACTGGATCTGTGCACGACCTGTGGAGCATCAAGGCCAGCCAAAGATATCTCCCTTAGAGTGAAGGAGTCACTCCTGTGCATTCGCAGGCACCACAACACTGTTGTCTGGTCTGCTGAACCTGAGCTCCTACTGACTTTGAAGGCTTCAGCAACACAGGAGGTGGGTTTCTAAGTCCCTCGAGGTCTGAGCTGCCCTCTCACTAAGTTTGAGGTCAGAATCCCTCGTGGGCCTGCCATACTCGAACCCCTGTGCACCCGTACCAATACAGATGCATATGCTTGTTTGCGTTTTCAAAACAAGTGCATTGTGCTCCTAGTAGTGCAAAACCATGGTGCTCAAACCAATCACAATGCTTCATTGCAGCAATGTAATTGGTCAGGGGAACCTGGGTGCTTATCAATCACAAAGCTGCAATGCAGCGTTGTGAGTGGTCAGGGGAGCCTGGCTATTTCCTGGAGTCTAAGACGGAGGGGAGCTGAGACGCTGGATCTGACAGCAAGGTAGGTGTATTTTTCTTTAAATTTAACAATGTGCCCTGCACGCCCCTCACTGGGCCCCTCCCCCCACCACCTGTGCCGGCCTCCACTGCTGACCAACTAACACTAGACTAAAAAGAAGCAGAAAGTAAAACACAAAATAAGGAGTGTCTCTCCTGCAACACATGTGTCAAGCACATGGTGGCTTGAATATGAGGGAACGTGAGAAACTTAACAAAACAGATAGGTGTCAGTATTTTGATAGCTGTTCTTCTCACTCATTTGATGACTCTGGGAACTGTAAAAAGGCAGAAAAAAGTGGATGGACTGAGTATTGCTGAGAGGATGATGATGAAGCAGAAAAGCAAATAAGGACATCAGGCTGAATTTAGAGTCAGGTAAGAAGATAAAGGTTTGCACTGATATACTCCTGGTAAGAAGGAGAAAGTGTCAGAGTTAGCACAGAAACATGCCCTGCAAACTATAGATACATTTGCAAAATGGGACTTGAGTAGCAGCGCTTCTCGCCAGCGCAGCAGAATTTATGATAGTTCACCAGACTTCCAAAGAGCATGTGGTGCCAGCTTCAACTAAAGACTATATACATCTCAAGAAAATGGATGGATATGTAAACCCTCCAGAAAGGGTTTATAATGCAGAAATGCAGATTGAGAGGGACAAGCAGCATAAAATAAAAGCTATATTCTGGCCTCATTTGGCAGAGGCTTATGACATCATTCTTGCAGAGGATGACTGGTCGCCTACTTTTATTCGGAATGCACATCTTGATGAGGAGGTACTAATGGCAGCATTTCCCTCCTTAGTACCTGAAGAACTCAGGGAAATCTATGCACATGAGTGGGCTTTGAAACAGGCACCTGCATAGCACAGTAATTAAGCGGGATGGGAAAATAGTCTGCTCCACATGTGATTCTGGTAAGGAGAGAGCCTCAATTGCAGGCTCAATATGCTTTAAATCCAAAAGCTAAGCATGAACTAAAAACTATTTTTTATCAGCTACAGTATCAAGATATAATAGTGTCTTGTTAAGCCACAATGAACATTCCTCTTATTCCAGGACTGTAGCATAAAAATTCATATAGCATAGTTTAATTAATAGAAAATTGAATGTGCATACACACATAAATGCTGTACAAATTGCTGATAGTACTGGCCTATTTAATGACAAATTTTCAAAGCTAGTTTCAAATGAATGTTATTAAGGGGTCAGTTAATTAAAACCTTATCACTAAGTGCTTACATAAAACCTTTAAACGAAAATAGCAAGGTAGTGCTTAAGTTAATGGCAATGATAAGAACATTGTACAAAAAGTAAAAAAGTTTAAATGCCTAATGTGTCTGATTTGTGCATAAAATAAAAAAGAGCTTTGGTCGGAGACTCCCTTCTTGTAGGAAAGTGGTACTGCAGCGTAATTTGCATAAGAGAGTTTGTTCAGGGACCTTTTTTAGGTGGCAGCCGGGTTATAGCATCAGATAAACTAGTGATTCTCTGGTCAAGCGTAATCAGGTACTTTGTGAGCATACAACTGCCCTGAATGTCTGTCGCATTAAAACAAGCTAGTATCACGGGCATACTGTGCCGTAACCCCTCTGATTCCAGGTTGGTCTTACACTAGATCGTTGGTCTTTTATATAGGCTTTACAAATAATGATTTGATGGACTACGGTCTCAGAAAAATTACTGCAGAGTCGACAGAGCTCTATCATGCTAATTCACTTACATGGAGGTAGATGTAGAAGTGAAGGCAGGCAGCCCACATGAAACCGCATAAATGATGTTTTGAAGCAGGGTTTGATGGCAATGCCCAGGTATGGGTGAGATGTTAACTTGGTGTAAGATGCTAAAGTGAGACAAACATGCTGTGTTCATGCAAATGCCTCTTGATCAGCAAGCAGTGAGCAAGGTAACATGCTTGTTAACCATAGTCTTGATTTTAGAGTGGGTGGGGAAAGTCTCCCATTGCTCTGTTAGACCCAGTGATGCAAGGGAGCAGGCGTGTTAATATCTGGCCGGAGAGTAGTCTCTACCTCTGATTTCTGTTCATTGGTGCTAGTTCAGGGTCTCTCTACTCTTTAGTTTGTAGCAGAGTCATATGAAGGCTCCCAGTCTTGCGATGGATTGTCTGACTAGGCCAAATTCGAGGCGCAGCTGGACTGGAGACAAGCATACCAGAAAAGGAAAAGACAAACTTAAAGGGGTTTAATAATTGCGTTGACCAGGCGTACGGAATTTCTCCTCCTTAAGAAGTTTCTTCCATAGGCAATGGTAGGAACTAGTTTGGCCTAAATTATTATCAGAAGCAGAAGTGTGGAGGATCCTGTGGCTGATTTAATGCACTTGAAGGTGGCAGTGAGAACAACTGATTTCCAGTGCATAAGCTCCAGATGTGGTTTGAAAGAGCCTTGTCTGTCTACAAGCATACCTGGGTACTTGTATTCTTGTGCCTTCTCAATTTTGTCCTTGTCCATATGCCTCAGGTGTGGGTTCTGATGTGGTTGTCCAATAATCATTATTATAGACTTCTTTATGTTGACCTTAATGGTGCTTGTGTCTGAATTTTGGGCTGTGACCTCCAGAATCCTTTGGAGGCTGATTTTAGTCCGGCTAAGTAGCCCTTAATCAGCATACATCAAGCACAGGAGTAGAGTATTGCCTAGCTTCAAAGTGTGTGAGTAAACTTGCATTAGGCATCTGGGCAAGTCAGCTAAGAAGAGGTTGAAGAGTGTCTGGCCTAGCACACACTCTCGACGTAGCCCTTAGTGGGTTGGGATCCTTCTCAATCCTGATTCTGAAGCAACCACAGCAGAGCACCGAGACCACCCTACTCGCCACCACAGACAACATATGCACCCTCCTGGACCAAGACCACTCTGCATGCCTCATCCTACTCAACCTCTTAGCGGCCTTCAACACCATCTCCCACTGCACAAAGCCCTGGACTGGATCAGATCTTTCCTCATCGGAAGAGACCAACGAATCAGAGTGCCACCCTTTCTTTCCAATCCCATGAAAATCACCTGCAGAATCCCACAGGTGTAGTCTCTGAGCCTGACCCTCTTCAACATTTACATGGTCCCCCATCGCAGCCATCATCCGACAACACTGTCTCAACATCAGATCCTATGCTGACGACACCCAGCTCATCCTCTCCCTCACCAGAGACCCCACCAGGGCCAAACTCAACTTCCAGAAAGGAATGCAAGATGTTGCAGTCTAGATGACCAACAGCTACCTGAAGCTCAACACAGAGAAGAAAGAAGTCCTCATCCTTGGAACCACCCCTTCAGCATGGGACATCACCTGGTGGCCAACCGCCCTCGGAAGCCCACCTACCCCCTCAGACCACGTGAAAAACTTCAGCATCGTTCTCGACTCATTACTCACTATGAACCAACAGATCAACACCGTCACCTCCAGCTGCTTCAACACCCTCCCCATTCTTCACAAGACCTTCAAATGGTTCCCCCGGAGTCAAGGAAGACAGTCACCCAAACACTCATCACCAGCAGACTGGACTACGGAAATGCCCTCTACGCCGGCATCAACAAGTCCCTACTCCGCAAACTCAGACTATGCTGACCACCGCCAGATGTGTCCTCGGCGGATGTATGTCGTTACAACGCATGCTTTTACCACGCATGCCTTTACCAAGCAGGTTTTACAATGCAAGTCGTTACAACGACTTGCGTTGGGGGGGCCCTGGATAGTGGAATAGTTTAATTTACTATTCCAACTCCAGTCCCCGTGGATAGTAGAGAAGGTTTTGGATAGTAAATTAAACTATTCCCTATCCTACGGTGCCCCCCAGCGCAAGTCGTTGTAACGATTTGCGTTGTAATACCTGAGTGGTAAAGGTACTGCGTTGTAAAAGTTGTGTGGTAAAGGATGTTCCCCGTCCTTGGTACCCCACGGCACAAGCACATCAGCCAACACTTACGTAGAATCCACTGGAGAAAAGAGTCACCTTATAAATCCTCACTCACACGTACAAAAGTCTACACAACAATGGACCCGAATACCTCAACGACAGAATCAACTTCTGCGTACCCAAAAAAACCCTCCAATCTGCCAACCTTCCACTGGCCGAAGCCCCGAGCATCCACAGGGCCAGAGCAGGTGGAAGATCCTTCTCTCACATTGCAGCCAAGACCTGGAACAAGCTACCGGCAGACATCAGACACGTCCCCTCCCTGAACACCTTCAAGAAGACTCTCAAGACCTGGCTCTTGGGCTAAACAGATCTGTGGACCCCTCACCCTCAGTGCCTTGAGACCCTCACCGGTGAGTAGCATGCTTACAATGCCCCTGATTGATTGAATAAGTGGGCACCTCCTCCAAGGTAAATTCTGATCCAAATGTCAGTGTGGAGAAGGATTAAGGCTTTCAGCAGTGAGTTGGTATGTTCTAACTGGCCAACTTGTTCCACAACTTTACGCTGTCCAATCAATCTAAAGTATCCTTGTATTCTATGAAAGAGAGGTAAAGGGGCTTATTAGGTGTCCTACTTTGGTAAAACAGGAGTGATATGGCCAGTAGGTTAGTAGTTTTGCCCACTCCTTAAGCAAGCCATGTTTGGTTAGATTGGATTAAGCTTTTGTCGGATGCACATAACACTTATTCATCTAGGAGACAGCCAGCAAAGTATTTGGGTTCCATGTCCAAGAGAGCTATTAGCTGATAGTTTGCAGAGTTGGAGTCAATATCCCCTTTGTAGATTAGGGTGATTGTTGTGCCTTTCCACGAGGAGGGAATGCTGTTTAGAAGAGTTAGGCTCTCATATACTGACTCCAAAAGCCTTGCCCAAAACGATTTGTCTTCTTTAAACAGAGCAGTTAGAATACCATTTGGACCAAGAGACCCTTCTTTTCCACTTTTTAAGATCTGCCCCTCGATTGTTGCTGCCCAAAAGGACTGAGGGCTTGAGGCCAAGGCTCCATTTGAGATGGTGTTGAGGTCAGAAGCGACTGATGTGTGGAGACCTTCAGTCGGCTCAGCTTAGGGCCTGGGTGGGCGATGTGTTTTGTAAGATACTGATGCCACTTCCCTACAGAAATATTGACTATGTCTCTTGATTGGGATAGATCATTTTTCCAAAATTTGTTATACATGTTAGCCTTGAGGTCACACAAAAGTTTTCTTGATAGATTTTCAGGTGCCTCTCTTTTCAGAATAGACAAGAGCTTTCTGTGACTTTGCCAGTTTTGTTTGTAATGTGTAATCACTTAGGTTTTTATGGTACACGTGAAGAACTTGATTTAAGCTTCTTGTTATTTACCATGGGGATGCTGCCCTGAAATGCATCTATTGGTTTGTGGCCGTCCATGGAAGGAGTGAGAGGTAGCTCTTGCGATAAATGGTCACTATCTATAAAAACGACTCTACAGATATCATTTTAAAAAAATAATTTTTATTGATTCAATATATGTCACAAATATATATCATAGCAATTATAATCAAAAGCTAACAAAATAGTCAATACAGTATCATTAGTGATCATAGGGTAATTCCTCAAAAGCATCAGCAACAAGCAAATTATAATCATATTATCGTTAAACAATCTAGAGCAGTTGAATATTTCATATAGTGTATCATAGCCTCCCATATCTGAATCCCAAGTTTCTGCGTTTGGCTGATATTAAGGCATATAAACTATATTCCATATTAAAAATATGGTAACATTTTGCCCTCCACATTTCAAATGTGGGAGCCTCCCTTTGGAGCCAATAAGAGGCAATACACAGACGCGCCACAGCTACAGCAATACATGATAGATATCTAAATTTGTACATGGGTTTCTTGTTTGAAACATTTGTGCATATCCCTAATAACATCATTGCCTTTATTATTGATAGAGAAATACCTGTAATTTCTTGCAGAAACAATTCTATATATTGCTTTACTTGCGACAGTGCTGAGCATTTGAAGAAAACATGCACACTATCTGCTCCATTACTACAACACCTGAAGCATTTACCATCATTATTTCCACCCCACTTCATCATGTGTTCAGGTGTGTGGTATAAATCAAAGATGGTCTTATAATGCTGCATTTGTAAATTCGATGAGAGCAGTATTTTTCCTGATATATCTATAGAAGTCTGAATCACCTCTCCATCAACCCCTAAACGTGCAGCCCATTTAAGATCATGAGCAGCCAAATTGTCCTTTTGAGATTCAATTAGCATAGAGCATAGTGCCCCTATCTCGGCCTTCCTTCTAATAGCCTCTATAATTGGGAGCGTTGTGATTCCCTCATATAGGTGATGTCTAACTAGATAATCTCGTAGTTGCAGATACTTAAAAAAGTTGTGATGTTTAAGTTGATAACTTTCAACTAATTCCTCGAGTGAACCTAGCACCTCACCCTTGTATAAATCACCCCGATCTCTAATCTCCTGCATCTTCCAACACAAAATCTTAAAGTCCCAGAATATTTCTGGAAACCTGACAGCAGAACCGAGTGGAGTATAATAGTTTAATTGTGGAGTATTCAACCGCTTACATACCCTTTTCCACGCCTTATAAGCTGAAATCATAACCTTAAACTTAGTATTTTTATAATAACTTGGCTCGGAAAATTTCAATAACACTTTTCTAGCTTCTTCCCCTGGCAATAGTCGATATATTGAGGGAGCTTCTGCCTCTATCGCATCTTCCCCTGTTAGTAGAGGACGTACATTTTGCAAGAAACAAACATAATAGTAAAAGCAAAGATTCAGAACAGACCAGCCTCCCCTGTCTAATGGTAGCATCATGTATTTAAAAGCTCTCCTGGCTTTACGTTGTCCCCAGTTAAATCTGTCACATATAGATTGAAGCCCTTGCAGCTGTTTGTTTGTTAACTCTAATGGCACTGCTCTAAGGTAATAGAGTACTTTAGGAAGAACAATCATTTTTAAAACGTTTCGTCTCCCAACTAACGTCAGATGCAGACACTCCAGGAGATCTAACTGCTGCCTAACTGCTAGGGTAATGCTACCCCAGTTAACCTCAATTAGTTCTTGTAGGGACATTCTGATTTTTACAGCGAGATATTGAGCTTCGTCAGTTACCCGACTCTCCCCTGGGCAGGCCTGGTAAGTGCATACTATCTGAATTTTGGCCGCATTTAGTTCATATTCTGACACCGCCCCAAATGCTTCAGCCAACATTTCAATCTCCCTTATAGCCTGTGCAGTATCCACAGAGGCAACAACAATATTGTCCGTATTTTCTAGAACACGTATCGGGTAAGACCCACATTCAATTGGCTTTCTCATGCTGCTTTGTTCTAGCATCTGCACAAATGGGTCAATATATAGTGCAAAAAGTAGTGGGGAGCAGGGACAGCCCTGCCTTGTTCCCCTATTAATACATACTTGCTTAGATTCCATCTCCATAACACAGATTCTAGCTCTCGGTGACTTATACATACTTTGAATCGACTTAATAAAATCTGGCTCGAACCCCATCCAACGCATAATACCCCACATAAAAGCCCAAGATACACGATTGAACGCCTTCTCGGCGTCAAGAAATATTAGGCCCAGCTTTTTATGATGCACATTAGCAAAGTCAATGAGAGTACTGACTCTATGAATATGATTAATGGTACTTCTACCAGGAACAAATCCATGTTGAGACATTGAAACCAAGGGCGTAATAGCCCACATTATCATATTAGCTAAGATCTTGCCGAATATTTTCCCATTGGCATTTAACAAAGATATTGTTCTGTATGACCCTCCTATGTTAGGGGGTTTGTCCTTTTTTTAACACAGCAATATTAGCCTCGTCCCATGAGGAAGGCGCGTCCCCCCACTGCGCTTCCTGAAAAACACCCAGCATATCGATTTTCAAAACTGGAAAAAGCAACTGATACATTTCTAATGGTAGCTTATCTGGACCAGCAGCTTTCCCATATGCTAGGTGATCTAATGCTGCCTCTATTTCCTCAATAGTTAATAATTCTACCAAAGCTGCTTGCTCCTCAACACTTATCCGGTTCAATACTAATTTTTGACAAAAAGTGTGGTGGTATGCTGTCTGTTTTAATCACAGACTAGATACGACCTTTGTATATCCACAGCACATGGCACCAAAACGCTTAGACTTGTGGTCCCCTGTCACACCTTATATTGAAACAAGTGCAAGACGCTCCCTGTCTCCTGCTCCTTAACAACAAGAAGTAGCTAAACCCCCATGACGTCCTTTAGATTGATATTATATGGCCTAACTTATACTCTAGTTTGTCCTCTAAACTTCTATATATCATACATGATGCAGTTTGTTTTCATATGCTGTTGTTCTTCTACTTGTGCATGATATGTTGGACTGTATTTAAATCAAACCCTTCTCATTTATTGATTACACAATTGATAAATTGTATGTCGTTCTTTTATTTTCATTGTCCTTATATCTTATGTATTAATGTAGTCATTACCTTAATAAACGTACTTCTGAACTGAAAAAATGCTCAAATTTTAATTCCTCAAGACCGTGTTGCTTATAAAAAGCTTGAAAAACTCATGTAACCCCCCATAGTACCCTCCTCTGTTTCAACCGTATTGCCTGCCGCATTAATTATAGCCGAAATTCTTTGAAGAGGATTGCCTAACTCTTAAGTCTCTGTACAAGATGCCAACTGATCGACTCTACATATTCATATCTACTTTGATTGTAAGTAATATATTAGATAGCAATTTCATTGCACCAAATCGCATTTACTTTTGCTTTAGCAGATGCTAACTTACTATTTATAACTTTAGCACCTGAACTCTGCCTAAGAATCAATATCAATTCCAATTTTACTTCCCGGAGCTCGTCCAGCAGCTGATTAATGATTACTAGCCCTTGTTTTGATTTAGCTAGCCCGAAACCAAGAGACTCACCCTGTATTCCTGCTTTAAAAGTGTCCCATACAATAGGACCCGAGGCAGATTCCCCTATTAATATTGAGGAAATCCCTTGCCCACCTAATCAAATGATCTATAAATGCCTTATCATTCAGTAGTTTCCTGTTAAAGGAAAATGCCCTTCCACCCTTCCTCTGCCTAATGGTATGCAGGTCCAGCAAAAGATGACTGTGGTCTGCAGTGATCCGGGGCCAGACCTGCATTTTTGCACTGGCTATGAGTGCCCTAGACAAAAATATATACTCTAAACTTACCAATTTTTGATGCGGATGCGAGTAAAACGTCAATCCGGGATCTGACTGATGTATCGTGCTCCATGTATCCACTAACCCATAATCCCTCAATAATTGAACTAGAGCCTTAAAAACCTTAGGTTTGCAGCCCACATACTTTTATTTGGGGCTTAAAATTTGCCCCTCTAAATGGATGTTGAAATCCTTACATAAAATTAGCGGAGTGGGCCATGATGCCAATTCTACATTTAAATCTTCCAATATACCAGCTTCATCAACATTTGACCCATAAACAGAGCAGATAGTACACTTAGTTGTTCCTATTAAACATTCGACAGTGGCCCATCTCCCATAATTTTCCACCGTTACCCCCCCTGTCCCCATGATGCCGCCATATAGCAAGATAGCTACTCCCCTAAGTATGAGCGGAAAATCCGTTCCGCTCGCGGATTTCGCGGATTTTCGGTAAATCCGCGATCCGCAAACTCCCACGAATTTACAGAAAATCCGTGGAGGCTGGGTAGGTGTGCGTTCTCCCCATATCTATCGTCGAACATTAGCTATGATGCTTGATGGAGACCTTTGCATAATTGACTTTCACAAGCTCAATCCCTGTGCAGTTCCTGTGACCACGAACTTCTCTGATCCGTGCCTGTCCTTTTATACACACAAGAGGCATGTGAACTCTCATATAAGCCCCGTCCGTTTGGCCCCTCCCCACACACTAGTGGTGTGTGCACCGTCTTCGCGCCCTTTACTCACTTGATGGACAGCTCACTCGAGGGACCTCGGAGCTCTTTGGTGTGATGGCAAAGTTAATCAGCCCCCCCAAAAATGTGCGTTTTGTCGAGGCTGGGTAGGTGTGCGCTCTCCCCATATCAATCGTCGAAAATTAGCTATGATGCTTGATGGAGGCCTTTGCATAATTGACTTTCACGAGCTCAATCCCTGTACAGTTCCTGTGACCACGAGCTTCTCTGATCCGTGCCTGTCCTTTTATACACACAAGAGGCATGTGAACTCGTATATAAGCCCCGTCCGTTTGGCCCCTCCCCACACACTAGTGGTGTGTGCACCGTCTTCGCGCCCTTTACCCACTTGATGGACAGCTCACTCGAGGGACCCCGGCGCTCTTTGGTGTGATGGCAAAGTTAAGCATCCCCCCCAAAAATGTGTGTTTTGTCGAGGCTGGGTAGGTGTGCGCTCTTCCCATATCTATCGTCGAAAATTAGCTATGATGCTTGATGGAGGCCTTTGCATAATTGACTTTCGCGAGCTCAATCCCTGTGCAGTTCCTGTGACCACGAGCTTCTCTGATCCGTGCCTGTCCTTTTATACACACAAGAGGCATGTGAACTCGCATATAAGCCCCGTCCGTTTGGCCCCTCCCCACATACTAGTGGTGTGTGCACCGTCTTCGCGCCCTTTACCCACTCGATGGACAGCTCACACGAGGGACCCCGGCGCTCTTTGAGGTGATGGCAAAGTTAATCAGCCCCCCCAAAAATGTGAGTTTTGTCGAGGCTAGGCAGGTGTGCGTTCTCCCGATATCTATTGTTGAAAAATAGCTATGATGCTTGATGGAGGCCTTTGCATATTGACTTTCACACGCTCAATCCCTGTGCAGTTCCTGTGACCACGAGATTTTCTGATCGGTGCCTGTCCTTTTATGCACACAAGAGGCATGTGAACTCGCATATAAGCCTCGCCCGTTTGGCCCTGTCCCTCACACTAGCGATGTGCACCGTTTTCCCGCCCGGCCATTACCCACACAATCCGCAAAATCAGCAAATCCACAAATTCGCGGATTTTGCGGATCGTGAATTCGCAAATTCGCAAATTGCGAATTCGCAAAATTCGCCCATGCTTATACTCCCTATTGGTAGAGGTCTGTCTAGTTGCAGCCAAAAGTGTGTATCCCAATTCTTCAATTAATTTACATTTGGCCCACAATATATGTGTTTCCTGGATACACAGGATATCTGGTTTTATGATACGTAATTCAGCAGCTATCGTACGCCTTTTATTACTATTATTTAGGCCACAGACGTTAAAAGTACATATACGAATTCCCTTAACCGCCGTATCTCACATATTTCACATCGTAAACGAGTAATAGCTGACTCATTCTTAATCTTTGTCCGATACCTATTGACCAGCTTGAAACATCAGAAGTATTTGCACATGGATTGATTTTTGTGAAATGCACCCCTCACCATGTGGACATGCCTGCCCTGTGCGCCTCCCTTGTGGCCTCCTCCCCTTGCCTAGCAGACTCCTCCCCGGACTCACAGGCAACCACCCTCAATAATTGGCTTTCGGCAGCCTGTGAGTCAGTCGCCCCTACAAGCTAGTCAGGTCTTGTCGCTCCCATGAGGCTAATAGGTGGTTCACTGAAAACCTCAAAGAGCTTAAACTCTCCTTAAGACAAGCCGAACACCACTGGAGGCGTAGGTATTGTCTCATTCTCAAGTCCCAGTATTCCGCCCTTCTTCGCAGCTATAAAAAGGCTATTCTGACGACCAAAACTGAGTACTTCTCTGCCAAAATTCTTCTAGCCAGTAACAGGCCCAAAGAGATTTTTTCTATTGTCCACAGTCTAGCAGCTGCAGATAGAGTACAACCCAAACCGGTTTCCTCCCAATCCCTTTGAAACTCCCTTAACTCCTACTTTATTGATTGTCTCCCGCCTAGACTATGGCAATGGACTTTTTGTAGGAATACCGGCGTATGAGCTCCGGCGCCTCCAGCTCATTCAGAACCAGGCAGCACGCCTGATATATCAGCTTCCTAAGTACCATCGCGCCACCCCCCTTCTCAAATCCCTTCAATGGCTCCTCATCTCCCAACGCTCCCTTTTCAAGTTGGGCTGCCTTACCTTCATGGCTCTCGCAGGCACTGCCCCCGGTTTTGTCAAATCCAAAATCCAGCCCTATCTTCCCAAGAGAGACCTTCGTTCATCTACCCAAGTCCTTCTGGTAGTTCCTCGCTTCAAGAGGAAAAAACACAGTGGCCTTCGATTTTCCACTCTTGCCCCCATCTTTTGGAATGCCCTCCCCTTTTCTATACGGTCCATAACTTACTATATGGATTTCCAGAAAGCTCTTAAAACGTATCTTTTTTCCTTAGCTTTTCCTTTACAATAACTTTCCTTAGCTCTCCTTTCTCCCTTTTCTTTTCTGTCTGAATTCTGGGCAT
Source organism: Lissotriton vulgaris (assembly GCF_964263255.1). NCBI lineage: Eukaryota > Metazoa > Chordata > Amphibia > Caudata > Salamandridae > Lissotriton > Lissotriton vulgaris. Next base: position 812,090,831 of record NC_141699.1, read on the forward strand.
AGCGCCATGAAACCGCCTGGTGTTAGTGCGCTCAACAAATACTTTTAACTTCAACTTCAACCATCCCCTCACACCAAACCCTCACCGCCCCCCCGGTGCCCCCAACCCCAGCCCCCCTACCACCCTTCCTCCCCACTCCCTCTCCCCAGTTCATAGGCAAATTGGGCCCATGGCCCTATTGATGCAGAGTGAGTTCTCTCCCCTGTGTCCCCCATCCTCCCTATCGCTATCTGGCTAGCGTGACACTAAATGAAATGTGTTCTAAGGGTTCCCCATTCACTACCATAATCTGGATCCACCAACAGTGCACATAACCCAAAAATACTAACACCGCCAGGTTGTACCGGCTATAAAGTTCAACACCATTATACATGGCTGGAAGGGCAAAAATAGGCATAAATACACGTGTAAGCATTATATTGAGACCAGATATTCCTTTGCTGTCAATTCTGTAGTAAACAAACGTGTTTGACTTTTAACAATCACTTTAACGGTGGCAGGGTTCAACAAAAACATTTGCCCTCCTTTCGCCTGAAAAGGAGTTATTAGCTGACGTAGCTGCCACCTTTTCTCCACAGTTTGATGACAAAAGTCTGGTCGCACAAAAAATTGAGTTCCCTTCGCAGCCCGCTTTTTATCTGGATGTGCCAGGTCGTATATCGCCTGGCGTGCGCGAAAATTACTCTGACAAATCAAAATTGCTCTCGGTCTGACGTCCTTATCACCAGATTTTGCAGGCCTCTGTTTAAATGTGAACCTATGTGCCCTCTGTACTTCATTGGACCAGTTCCAGTCTTTAAATTCTGGAAAGGCTTCATTGAATAATTCCACAACAAATTAGCGAATATTTTGTCCCTCGATTCCCTCAGGCATTTCTAAAATCCGCAAATTGTTCCTCCGAATACGATTTTCCAAATCGACAATTTTGGCTTGCTCATCCTCTTTATATTGCTGCGAATTGTCCACCATTTTCTTTTGCCTCACGATGTCGTCTTATAATGTAGAAATTATTACTTCCGCCTCATTCAACCGTTCAGTAAACTCAGTACATGATTTCGCTATCCTCCTAACAGCAATCTGTAGTTTGCAACAAGCCACATGTGTTTTAGCACTTTCTGTATGTGTCTTGGCTCTATGTTCTAAAATGCATTGATAAATTGACTCTAATGATATCTCCCCACGCTGATTTAATGCTTGAGATCGTTTATCTCCTTCACCATCCTTCTCCATTTCTAAGGCAGGTTCAGTTGGAGGAAAACTAGGAAGGCCACCCCTCATGGCAACCTGGCCTGCTGCTTCCACCTCCTTGTAAACTCTTTGTTTATGTACCATGGTGGTTTCAAGATTGTCCTCATCCGGATTTGAAGTATTAAGCTTGCTGACAGAGCTAATCCCAGATCTTTCCCCACAAAAAAGGATTTCAAACCTGATTCTTCATCCCCATCCTCATCAGATGAATGATCTGACTTAGAGAAAAAAAATGCCTTCTCCTGAATCACTCTCCCTATTAGCACCTTCGAGACCCAAATCAACTATTGCATCCAACATAGTAATCTCCTCTTGCTGCCCGGTTCGTGCAACTGCGGGTGTATTCATATTCACAGTCCCTCCTGTATCCACAAGCCCAGGTCCTGCCTCATGGTCTACACCTTTTTGATTTACATGGTCATTATGCTACTCCTTCCGCCGTGCTCCCTCAGAATGCTCACTCATAGTTATTTCCTCATCATCATGTATTTCCTTTGCCAGACTCAGTGAAGAAACCACAGCATGTTGTTGTTTTTGATTTGGCAGAAAAACTTGGTGTATCTCAGGTATCTGGGGTACCTTCCTGTCGCTCAGCTCTTGCGTCGCAGTCTCTATACCAGCTTCATTTGACCCATATTTTGTACAACTAGCTGAAAGGGCAGCCCTACTCACTACATTGCTGATTTTCTTAGTTTTACCTCCACGACCAGTTTTTGGAGGCATGGCGTTGAGTATGTTAAAACGAGATAGCCTTATTGTTTTATAGTGTACGATAATATCTTATATTTTAAAAAAAATAAAAAGCTCTCCTCTGAGACATTATTACAATTGCAGTTGGCCGGGTATAACTCGCTTTTTCCTTGACCACAAATACAAAAAAAAAAATTGGCTGGGGCAGCCTGTCTCACTTCGGCAGCCAACCATACTTACTGCCACAGTCTTCGTAACCACGCACAATCTCGCCAAATAGAAGAGTCTCAGGCGGTTGGGGTGATTAGAGCGAAACAATATAGTAAATCGCTGTTACAATTACCGCTCTTAACAACCAATGAAGGTTCAGGCGATTACGGCAGTTCAGGGTAAAGCAATGTAGCAATATTAAAATGTAGCCACTCATTGTTGTCAATAAAGTTATTTGCCGAAAAGCAGTCGCCTTGACTAAAGAAACGCGCTTTCTACTTTATGCACTCTTACAGGGAGTTCTCCAGGAGTTATACTGCGTCTCTCTAACCATCGCAGACTTCCTATTTTTGTAGCGCTCCTTTCAACAGTACAGCAGTACTAGTGCTGCCGCTAAATGGTCCCGATGGCAGCGCTCACACACCGGAGCACTGAACACGCTGAGCACGCTGGAAGCACTCCCGACATGATTTCTCAACATCCTCGCCTCCTAGCTCCTTGCTCCTGCTGACCCGCTGATCTGTTGATCAATTAAAACTGCCAGAACAGCGTAGTTAAATCATTATATGTAGATAATCTTTTTTGCCTTTAGTGCGGCTTCTTCTCAGCTCGATCTCAATGTCCCCTGGGCTGTACAACCGCTGGATGGGGGAGCAACACCGGAGCTTCTCACTCACAAGCCCTGCTCGGACGCCATCTTGCCTGACCAATCATAAAAGACTCTATACATATCAAATGCATTTTCTTTTCAGACGGGACGTAGTACCTGAATTTCAATATCTAACCACTTTGCCTTCAATGGTTTTCAATGCACTGATACAACATTGCCCACAGGGTATAGGAGTAGCTCTGGGCTTTTTGTAGCAAGAATTATGGAGACATTCCAGGAAGACCCCAAGGCGCTAATATTTATATATTACCTACTGGCGGTCACCAGTAGGTAGTTATAGTTAGGACCAAGTTTCCATAGGAAGAGCATTTTTTGTTTTGCTTATAACTTCGGCATTGTTTGTTGAATCTTCATGACATTTTCCAATCTGATTCTTTGTTTATATCAGGTCGTATGTTGAGAGTTTGGGGGTGATTCGTAAAGGGGGGCTGAGAAAAAAGGGGGGTCCCAAAATGTGTTTTCTCAATGCAATTTCCTTAGGAAACTTTAGACAAGTCTACTGGTTGAACGGGTGAACGGAATTACCCCAAATTTTGCAGGGAGAAGGGTCTTGGTCTAGAAAGCACGCTTTTGTTTATATGGTGTAGTTTTAGAGAAATATCGAAATTTACAGATATCGATATTTGGGAATTCTGCCATCTGGTTGGCTGAGGAGCTACAAGCACGAGCTTGCTGCCTATTGGCTGCGAGCGGTGCGAGCGGTTGCAACTAGGAAGTGTTGGCAGCCATTTTGTGATTCCGTTGAAATGATTAAGGGGAAAAAAGGGCGATAAGAATAGTAAAGAGAAGGGGAGCACTGTAACCTCTGTGGGGGAGTGCGAAGCGAAGTAGTCACTCCTACCGGTCTGAAAGTGAGGTGTTGCTCAGAGTGACATGGAAATGAGATGCTACTACACTTGGGTATGACACCGAGAGCCTAAACCGTGAGCTCACTGCTGTAAAGTGATGTGCTCTGGTCTTTGTAGCATACGTATGCAAGTAGTGTTAGTAGGCATTTATACCATACAGGGAGTGGGAAGCGAACTACTGACCCCTAACGTGCGTTTATACTATACCGGAAGTGAAGTACTCACGCGTACCGGTGTGAAGACTCGGGGATCCAACCGAGCTGATTGTTGTAAAGTGATGGGCTCTGGGCACTGTAGTATACTGGCCGCTGTAGCATAACTGTGTAAATAGTATTAGTATGAGTTTATACTATACAGGGGGTGGGAAGAGAACTACTCACCCCTACTGGTCTGAAGACTCGGGTTGAAACCGTGAGCCTAAATCGTGAGCCCATTGCAGTAAAGTGATGTGCTCTGGGCGGTGTAGCATACCTGTGGAGGTAGTGTTGTTAGTTTACGTTTACACAATACAGGGAGTGGGAAGCGCACTACTCACCCCTACTGGTCTCAAGACTCGTGGATGAAACCATGAGCTCATTGCTGTAAAGTAATGTGCTCTGTGTAGTATTCTAATGTAAGTCATAGTAAAATGTTAGTATGTAATGCTAGTAGAATGTAAGTGGTAACTAGACATAATATCGACTACATAATATCGAATGGACTAAATATCGAGTAAAAAACTATCGACATTAACAAAATATCGACTTAAAAAATATCGTTGGACAAAATATCGACTTAAAAAATGATAAAAAAATATCGTTTACAAAAATATCGACTCAAAAATATCGACCAGACAAAATATCAATAAATAGTCAAAGTAAAAAATATCGAGAATAAGTAGAAAAAATGAAAAAAAAAATAATAATTTTATAAATATAAATATAAATTGTAGTTAATGTTTAGGAGCGGGTTGTGGGTTTATAGGGGAATAGGGTGGGAAGTAATTTAATAATAATTAATTAATTAATATATGTTTGTTAAATTTTTGAAATTAGTTTTTAATTGGTAATTAATTAATATTTATTAGTTAATTATTTAATTAATTTTTTACATATTTTTTAATTAATTAATTGGTAATTAATTAATTTTAATTAGTTAATTACATTAATTGGAGTAATTTTATTATTATCTATAATTTTTTAATAATGTTAATTAATTAATTGGAAATAAACAATATTAATTAATAAATTCTATTAATTACAGCTAATGTGCTAATATATTTACTTTTTTGTTATTGTTAATTATTAATTAATTGTTAATTAAATATTAATCTTTAATGTTGTGTAAAGGAGTATTTTTAGGGTTCAGGGTCAGTTTTAAAATCTTTGTTAAAGGGGTATTTTTTGGGGTTCAGGGTCATTTTTCAGATTTTGGGTAAAGGGGTATTTTGGGGTCAGGGTCAGTTTCCAGTTTGTGGCTTAAGGGGTTTTTTAAGGGTTCAGGGTCAGTTTTTATTTCTTGGGTAAAGGTGTATTTTTTGGGTTCAGGGTCAGTTTTCAGTTTGTGGGTTAAGGAGTTTTAAAAGAGTTCAGGGTCAGTTGTCAGTTCTTGGGTCAAGGTGTATTTTTTGGGTTCAGGGTCAGTTTTCAGTTTGTGGGTAAAGGGGTTTTTAAAGGGTTCAGGGTCAGTTTTCAGTTTGTGGGTAAAGGTGTATTTTTTGGGATCAGGGTCAGTTTTCAGTTTGTGGGTTAAGGGTTTTTTAAAGAGTTCAGGGTCAGTTTTCAGTTCTTGGGTCAAGGTGTATTTTTTGGGTTCAGGGTCAGTTTTCAGTTTGTGGGTAAAGGGGTTTTTAAAGGGTTCAGGGTCAGTTTTCAGTTTGTGGGTAAAGGGGTATTTATAGGGTTCAGGGTCAGTTTTCAGTTCTTGGGTAAAGGGGTATTTTTTGGGTCGAGGGTCAGTTTTCAGTTTGTGGGTTAAGGGTTTTTTTAAGGGTTTAGGGTCAGTTTTCAGTTCTTGGGTAAAGGTGTATTTTTTGGGATCAGGGTCAGTTTTCAGTTTGTGGGTAAAGGGGTATTTATAGGGTTCAGGGTCAGTTTTCAGTTTGTGGATAAAGGGGTATTTGTAGGGTTCTGGGTCAGTTTTCAGCTCTTGGGTAAAGGGGTATGCTTTGGGGTTCAGGGTCAGTTTTCAGTTTTTGGGTTAAGGGGTAGTTTTATGGTTCTGGGTCAGTTTTCAGTTTTTGGGTAAAGGGGTATTTTTTGGATTCAGGGTCAGTTTTCAGCTTTTGGGTTAAGGGGTATTTTTCGGGTTCAGGGTCAGTTTTGGGCTTTTGGGTGAAGGGGCATTTTTAGTGTTCAGGGACAGTTTTGGGTTTTTGGGGTACAGGCGTACAGGGTAAAAAAACAAAAAAATACATTAAACCTATTAAATGAAATTACAAAAAAATATTACATTACATTATTTAGTTTTAAATTTATCTACAAAATATATGTATTAGCACCTTCCCAGAAAGTAGCTAGACTGGAGTTGGAATAGTAATTATTAATTGGTTAGTGTCCAGCACCTTCACTGATATTAGCTACACTGGAGTTGGATTAGTAATTAATCATTGGTCAGTGTCCACCACATTTACTGATATTAGCTTGACTGGAGTAGGAATAGTAAATAATTATTGGTCAGTGTCCCGCACCTTCAATGATATTAGCTTGACTGGAGTAGCAATAGGAAATATTAAATTGGTCAGTGTCCAGCACATTTGCATACATTTTTACACTACTGTCTTATAATATTACAAAATAATGCAACATGGATGTTTTCAAAAAACTTTATTAACCATTTATTGTGTACTACAATACAATCACAAACAAAAATAACATAACATTATTTTGACATTTAGTATTCGCAGAATAACACATTATCATTTATATACATGTTGTCAATTATAAAAAAAATTAGTTAACAACATTATTTCAGTAAATATAAAATATTTTCATCATTAACTTTGAGTTACAAGTATTTATATTGAAATAAATAACAAACACTTTTTTTTAAATTTCTTCCATTAATATTTAATAATGTTAATATTAAATATTAATATTATTAAATATATTTTTTTTACATTTATAATTTTATAAAGTAACATGACTATTATTACATTTGTTCAAGAAATTGAAATACAAATTAAAACATTTGTTGTTACATATTTCAGACAATGTTGTTTTTAAATGAAACATATAAATATATTATGTTGTAAACTTTATAACAGTATAGGGGAACAATATGTTTAACAATAATATCTGGTATTGCCAAAATATTCTTTATGCAATTATATACTTTTTTAATAGTTAGAAATTATTATAAAACATTTTGTAATAATTAATAAAAATAATAACAAATGTATTTATTATTATTATTAATTAATAAACATAATCATTCTTTTCTTATTTTCACAAAAACATACATTGAGAGATAAAAAAAATACATTATTTCTGGGCATTGTTTATATATTAAATGGTTATAATTTTGATATTAATAACAATAAATAAGTTATATTATTTATTATTATTAATTATTACCATAAACAATTATAATGTTTACTTAAAAAGAAACACAAACTTATTCCTATAAATGTACACAATATCAAAATATTTACATCTTTTATTCCAAGTCTTACATAATTTTTTAATATTATTAATATATAATAATTAAGATATATTAATTAATATTAAATATATTTGTATTTCTTAAATATGTTAAATTATAATGAGTCTAGTGTATTAATTTGTAAAATTATAAATGTGTATGTATTATATTTTTTAACTATAACATTGTATTGTCTATGATACTTTTACAAAAATGGTTTAAGGGGACTACTTTTTTACCGCGTAAGGTTATTGCGCTCCATTCAGGACTGGAGAAGCTCGCGGTTGGGAGTTGCTTCGCGTGGAGAGAGGTAAGTTATTTTTACATACAAATTATAAGTAAGTGGTCATGTTTGAGGGTATATTCGAACTTTGTAGTGTTTTTGGGTGTATGTATGAATTGTTTAAGTAGCGTTTAGGTGAAATGTCGTCGTTATAGATGCGTCATGAATGTTTTAGTTCTAGTGTTATTTTAAGTGTTCGGAAATGTCTTCTTACATGATTACTGTTAATTGTGAGTGTATTTACAAATGTTATGGGCTATTTGCTGGTGGGTTTCGTTATGTCTGTTATTTTACAGGTTCCGGTTCCTCGCATGAAAACTACATGGAAGGAAGCGTGTTTTTTTCCTGAGAAACTAATGTTTGACTTATTATGGTTATATTTTGACATTTATCTCCTATTTTTTGTGTTTGCCAGGAGCGGTTTTTACACATTTTCAACATTTTTCGGGTTTTTGGAGGGTTTCGAATTGGATTGATACATTGATATGCGTGACCGTTTTTTAAAAGTTGTGTGTATATCACTTTAAATACTAAAGTGTCCACACTACTGTTTTCGGGATTTCCTGGAGCGTTTTTTAAAAAAAAAATTAATTTTCTGGTTTTTGAGGGTTTCCCTTATTGGAATTGTCCTATATTGGATTGGATTGTATGGATTGCATTTTGCTTGATTGCATCTTTTTCATCAACAAAAATTGTAAGTATTTAAATTACAATTTTTATTGGGTGGGAAATGTCGATTTTTATGTAATGTGTATGTGTCATGTAATTATAAACATTGCATATTTCTTCAGAAATAATGTTCCAAATTTTGATAAGTTTGTTAAACAAATATGTATTATTTATAATTGATTACAAATGTTTATGAAATGTAATTTTACCATTATTGTAAGAAGACATTAGTATATTTTGTTGACATTTTTATAGTAGACTTTTAGCTATTATTGACAGGTATTCTAATCCTCTAGTTGTAGGGTATAGTGTGACTTGACTTTGCAGTAGTCGGAACATTTGTTTAGTTTGTTTAGTGAGTTTTGGACCAATTTGGGACACAGATTGTTCCATTCTTAGTTCCTGATAGCTTTGTTCTTTTTTCAAAGCTTCTAGAAGGTTATGGAATGTGGGTTTGCCTCTGCTTGTGGTAGCTTGGAAAGCATTATGCCACCCTTCTACACTGTTGTTTGTTTTAGCCTCTTGGTTTAAAGTACTATGATAGACATTTCACCAAGGGATTTGGAATTTGGGTTGGCGTCGATGTCCAGATCTGTGCAACCTTCCCACCCAAGTATCTTCGAAATAGTCCAGTAATGGGGTTAGTTTATCTTCATTCCTCTTGTAATATGTGCTGTCAATTAATAAATTGTAGTGTTCCGCTACATCGGTAACAGGAACGTAGGCCAGGGCTATCAATTTTTTTACTTGATAGGCAAAGGTGCTATCTGTTGAGTATAGTATACTTAAAGTTGATTTTTGGAGATGCCTCCATATGCTCTGATTAAAATGATAATAGCAACCCTGGATTGCTGTGTGGGGAAATGTTCTCAAAATGCTATTAATCATAGCTAATTCGAAATCAATAATTATTTTTTCAGGAAAATAATTATTGATTTCAGTTTTGAGAACATTTAATATTTCTATATAAGTGTTTTGCTGTTTCTTGGGTAGCAAACAGTAAATGAAAGGTATGTTAGAGTTATGGTATAAACCGTGGATGGAATACAGTTGATAAAAAGGTTTTGGGCATGGTTTAAATGTTCCATCCATCATCCATTGGGGACACTGTTGGATTTTTCTTAAATTACTTGCAGTTGCAAACATAATGATTCTGTTTGTACTGCTTTCATTGTCAAAAAGGATAAATTTGTCTTTATTGTGTGTGATGGCCATTTCTGGTGAAATAATAATTTCCTCAAAAGTAGTTGGATTGGGTTGGGTTGTGCTAGTGAGTCTTTTAGTGCGTGCAATTGTGCGTTTCAGGGAGTCAATAGAGGGTAGTTGACCTGAAGCATGGGCTGGGACTTTTACCAGTTCTTCTTTAAGGATTTGTGTTGTTGGTTTATCACTTTGTGTGCTAGCAGTTTTAATACTTTCTAAAGCATCTCTTATTTCAATTTCTGTGATATTTGGGGGATGATTGTGTTCCCTGGTAAATAACACATTAGTTTCCTCAGTAGTAGCCCTCCCATAACATTTGTTGGAGTAATATTTGGTACACTTCCAAAAAACTTTTCTACCACTTTGTCTTTCCTGATTATACACATAACCCATATAACATAATAGTAATTTATTTTTCTGTGACATAACAAATTCTGCACCTTCTGTCATTTTGATATAATTGTTCTAGGAAAGAGTAGAAAGAAACAAAATCAAAACACATATATTTCACTTTGTGGTGCAAACATCATTAATGATGTATTTATACTTACAGTTACTAAAAGTAGTAATCACAAATGCAGAACTGTATTTTGAAGGATTTTCTTGTATGTATTTCTTTATTTACTGTTGGTATGAAAATAAAGAAATGCTAAGTTAATGTTTACACATAACAAACGTTTTTCCTACGAAAAAGCAGTTGTCAATTTTGCTTAGTAGTACATTTGATGTAAACATTACATATACTTACTTGTTTAAATAGTAGAGTTGTAGTAATTGGTGGAGTACATCAAGGTAGTAAAGTTCAGATCTGTAGAGAAGATAGAATAAATAAATGAAAATTATTATAATTAATATTTTGAACCGTTGGGAAATGGGAAATATTTAAAAGTATACTAACTTCTAAATAAGTTGTTTTCTTTGCTGTAGGCAGAATAGCTGTATGATGTATTCAGAATATCTTTAGAGGAAATATAAAATATATAACATGTTGTTAAGAACATAGTTTGCGTTATTTTCGGAAGTTTTACACAAATTACAAGTATACTTACATTTTTTACAAGGGTAGTCTTGTCTTTTGGTATAGTTTGGGTTGGATGTTTTTATAGGATCTGTAGAATAGATGTATAATGTATTCAGAATATCTGTAGAGGAAATTAAAAATATATAACATGGTGTTAAGAATATAGTTAGCGTTTTTTTCTGAAGTTTTAGACAAATTACAAGTATACTTACATTTTTTACATGGGTAGTCTTGTCTTTTGGTATAGTTGATGTTGGATGTTTTATATGATCTGTAGGGAAGATGTAATATGCAAGATATGTTGTTTAGAAATTTGCATTTTTAAAATTGGGTGTTTAATAACAAAAACATCTATACTTACATGTTTAATTAGTGTAGTTTTATACTTTTTTGTGTAGAAATAGGAAAATCTCAGTATATCTGTAAATATAATGTTTAAAATAAAGAAAGAATCTTGTGAAATAGTGTTTAAAAACAGCAGTTGGTGTATAACAGAGCATTAATATATACTTACAATCTGATTTTCCATGTGAAGAAATATGACCATGTATTAGGAATTGTTTTGGAGTAGTTTCTATCAGAAATGTAGGAAAAGATTAAAATAAAATAAGTGCAAGAGTTAGGAGATGTAAGTAAAATAGTACACTTCTAATTTAGAATTCTAAATAATGCACTGTTACTTACTTGAATAATTAGCTAGTGAGCTGGATCTTTAAAGATGTTTCTTCAGGAACAAAATCTTCAGAGTGTTGCCATCTACTTTCCATAGAGTTAGCAGCAACAAATGGTAGAATGCTTGTATCCCTTTTATAGTATGTGTATTTTGTGTGCTTTGATTTGATTGGTTGTAGGATGTAATGAAGCATTGTATAGGCTAGTTTGAATTTTTTTTTGTTAATTGGTGGGTTTGTTGATGTGAGAATGGTGGTATGTGGTGATTGCCGCATTAAAGCAGGTTAGTTCTTAAATGAAATAGATTTTTAAGTGAAAATAAGTAATGAAAAAGTTTGTTAAATGCAAAGAATATTTAGAAAATGATATAACGCATGTAATAGAATGTATAGCAAATGTTGATAAATAGGAATTTTACAAAAGTAACAGGTATTATATGTAAAATGTATTTTGTATAGAGCAATGACTTTTATTGATGATTAATATGGTATTTTAGACATGAAAGGGTACAAAAATGAACTCGATATTTTTTTTAAAACGATATTTTAGTAGTCTATATTTTATTTGTCGATATTTTTGTAGTGTTAGGGCTAATTTCATGTACAACGATATAGTTGTAGTCGATATTTATTAAGGCGATATTTATGTACTCGATATTGTAAATACTCGATATTTTTGACTCGATATTTTTGTAGTTTGTGTAATAAGTATAGAAAGTCGATATTTTTGTCGTCGATAATTTTTCAACGATATTTTAGCAAGTCGATAATGTGACCGTCGATAATATTTCAGTGATCCAATGTAAGTATGTAATGTTAGAATGTAGGGCTTCATGAGGGGAACATTGGAGAGTTTGTACACTGTGCTGGAGAAGACGGTTGCCTTGCTGTCTGCTCCTGTTGGTGGCTGTTTAAGCTATCTTGTTTTCCTACAATAAATCTACTTAACCTATTCACTGCTGTCTGCCTCTTTACTACATAAATTTGGTGACAAGCGGGAGAAGGTAAAAAGAAGGCAGCACTCACCAATATTTTGAGCTTTCTTGCGTTGTACTGAAGACCCGTTTTCTTTGTGAAGCTGTTTTTACTCATCCCAGGATCGTCGGCTCATTGAACTATGTAATCCGACCTCTGGTAGGTTTTATATTTTTAGATTGTGGGCTTCCTCTGCCTCTTCACTACACTCTTGTTGCTGTACTACACATGTGTAAGTAATGTTAGTATGTATTTATACTAATTCTGTAGTTATGCAGTAACCAATGCATCATGGTCCTAGGGAGCGCCACCCCCCAGGCGCAGCTCATGCAATGTCCTGGGTTGTGCATCTGCAAGACATTTATGTTTGCTATTGCAGGGCGGGTGCATGGCTTCCACCCAGTGATAGCAAATCCTTGTTTGCCTCGTTGAAGCGAGAGGAGAAAAACCTTGTATCATTTTAATAGAGCAGTTCCGGATGGTAAAGATGGAAAAAAAAATTAAGCAGGGTCTCAACCGTTCATTTAAATGAGCCCCCTGGTGGGTAATGTTCCGGGGCCAATCCTATTATTATATTGCGGGGTCTCTGCAGCACTGGGGACCTTAATCTCACATGTAAAATAGGCGTGGGAAGGCAGAGCGACGTTTTGCAGCCCAGGGGATTGCCACGTCCCGGGTATTGTTTACTAATTGTACAGGGGGCTTCGAGGCCAACTAAAGTCTGGGGATTGCCACCCTCCGGGGCTTTACTTAAGTATGCAGGGTGGGCCTCGCCAGTCCCTAAAGCCTCAGTGGCCCTAGGTGGTGTCTTATTGGTTCTGTAATCACACAGGCAGTACTCATGGTGTTATAAAGTGATGCACTCAAAGAGCCCCTGCAGTTCAATTCAATTCAATTAAAAAGTTCTTTATATGATTCTCATCATGTAGAAAAAACATTAAAGTACATTCAGGTAAATTTGCTAAAAATTTAACAGATGAAAACTTTGATTTAAAATTTCAGTTGATTAAAAGAAAATGTTTGTAAACAGACAAACATTTAAAGTGCTTAAGTGCGAGATCTTATATGAGTACATATTCAAGGATTACCTAAAAATGTGTTGCCTATTCCAGGTTGGGCCTATGTCTTACACAAAGTTTTAAAAATTGAACAATGTTTTTGGCAGCACATGGTTCAGCAAGATACTGCAAGGCGAGATAGGCCGGTCGACATCTACGGAGGCCTTGATTTTTAGAATCGGAGTCAGCCAGCGCTTTCTGAAATCTTTGCAAAATTTACAAACTAGCACCAAATGAATTGTTGTTTGCGTAGAACTTCATCGCACGGACATGGTGGTAATTGTTTTGACCAGTCATTCACTTTTGGGAAGATCAGTAGGCGATGATATATGTCCAACCTAAAACGTGTTAGGAGAAACCTTTCGTGGGTGCTTAAATAAAAAGTAAGATAAGGCTGAATAGTCAATGAATTTTGGATGGTTAACAGGTGTTGGATTGAGGATTTGGGAGCCTCAATAGACAACCGCAGTTGATCTAGATGGCTTAGACAAAGTTTTTTAAGGGCCTTTCTAGATAACTCCGAAATTGTTGAGGAGAATAATAAAATCTTGCATATCCCAAATCCGTCAGAAAGTTCTTAATATAATTAAGCCATCCTATCTTCTGCTTGTGCTCTAGGGAAAGGTAATCCTGTATTAGATCTTGATTGAGGGTGGTTTTAGTTGATGTCCAAAGGTGGTGCCATAACAGGATTGGTTGCAGTTTAACTATATCAGCAACGTACGGCAAGCCTAATTCCAGGTGGGAGCTATAGGTAGAAGTGCTTTGTAAATTGTAAATTGTAAATTGTTGTGTCTTATAAAGCGCACTGCTACCCGGAGGCCTCGTAGCGCTATAGACCGCTGGGGAACCCGTCCTGGCTTTCCCTGTGAGATAGTCCCTCCTGGGGGTCTCCAAGGTGAAACCAGGCATCCCCGGCGTTTGTGTGGGGCCGTTGTGGAGATGAGGCAAGCTAATGCCCAGAGTTGCCGAGTGTGCTCCCTGGTCGGAGTAGGCACCGATGCGAGAATTATCAGTCCGCTGATCCTGGTCCAAGACCCTGCCGCGTCGGGAATCGAACCCTGGTCCCGGGCCGTTCTCTGCACTCGGGTCTGCCGCCTCTAACCAGTGAGCCACACCTCTCCACGTGGGAGAGGTGTGGGACGGCAAGAAGAAATCTTAAAAAGCTATTTTGTACTTTTTGGAGTGCATCCACCTTACCATACCTCCACACTCCAGCACCATAAATAGCGACTCTTATGCATTTGGCCTGGTAGATTTTAATCAGTTCGGTTGGTGGTCTTTTCCCTAACCTTTGTGCAAAATTCGCTAAAGCAGTTGTTACCCTCATAAAAAGCAGTTTCCTCGCCTCTATTGCTTGTTTCCACAACGATTTGTTATCCATTAGGATACCTAGATAGGGATATGTCTTAGTATTCTCGAGCCTCGTTTTTTCAATAAATATGTCCATTGTTTTCCTAGATCTGGGACCACTAGACATCACAAAGGTTTTTTTAATGTTGATACTGAGATCTAAATTCCCCATAAAACTGTGGTAGCTCTTGAGAGCTCGCTGTAATCCAAGGGGTGTTCGGGCGAGGATCACGGCATCATCGGCGTAAAGTAGGGCTGGTATTGGGCAATTCCCAATAAAGGGTAGGTTTTGGCAACCCTCCAACATCACATGCACCAGATCGTTTGTATAGAGCGTGAACAAGAAGGATGCCAGGACACAGCCCTGCCTTATCCCTCTCTCCACCCCGAATGGCGCTGTTAATTCGCCCGATAGCCCATATCTCGCTCTGGCTGTTGCATTGGAGTATAACTCCGGTAGAAAACTAACCAGAGTGGGATCCGCTCCCATTCCTAATAAAATGGACCACAGTTTAGAATGACTCACACAGTCAAAGGCTGCTGTTAAATCTGCATACGCCATGTAAAGGTTTCCTACCTTTGCATGGACATATTTCCCCATGATTATTGTCAGGTTAAGCGCTTGCTCTGCAGTTCCTAGTCCTTCTCTAAATCCAAATTGAAGGTCTGATAGCTTCTTGTTAACTTCTGCCCACTGCTGAAAACGTTCAAGGATGATGCAACCTACCACTTTACCTGGCGAATCTAATAAAGAAATGGGTCGATAGCAGGAATGGTTTTGGCGATCCCCCTTTTTAAAGATCGGGACCATGACTGAGTTTGACCTGGATTCTATAAGTACCACAGTGCAGGAGGCTTCTAGGACTCTGGTCAATATAGGGGTCCATAGTTCTAGGTTGTGCTTATATAGGTCGACTGCGACCCCATTGGGGCCATGCGCCTTTCCCCCCTTGCTTGCTAGCAGAGCACGCTTAACTTCAAAATGTGTTATTTCGAGTGCTATCAGGAAAATTGGGGGCACAGGGTTTACATTTGTGTTATCCTTATCAGTAAGGTCATCTTTGTCCTGTGGTAGCGAGCCAAATATCTGGGCGAAGTGTTGGACCCATGCAGCCTCTTCAATAGCGACTTCCACTTTGGAATTTACCCTGGCTTCAGTTAAAAAGGGCAACTTAATTTTTTTCCACAAGGAGATGAAGTCTTTAGTGGAGCAGCTGTTATGCAGTTGTTCCCATAATTCTTTTTTTAATTCCCTTTTTCTTACTTTAATAGCCCGATTGTACGTCTTTCTAAGGTAGTTCTTGCCTGTCTCGTTCTGTCTTATGGAGGGCTGCTTTTAATTTGGAGTAGGCTTTTGTACAGGTTTTATCAAGCCATCCTTTCTTTCTGCCCTTACTACCCTTCGCTTTCCTATGAAGGGCTGTTCTAACTGTACTGATTATGTCTAAAAAACTTTCTAAAATTTCCGTGTGTGGGGTAACGGGTTCTAGACACCTATTTATGGAACTTAGGGAGTTGGTCACAACCTCAATGGTGATTGTGGCTGGGTCTATTTTGTCCCACTTTAAAGAATATCCATTTAAACTATCCAACGATAATGAGTCTTGCCCATATAATGTCCCTGACTTGTACTTTTTTTGCTTGTGTGGGAGAGATATTATACTAATTGGGAAGTGATCACTGGTAACATTTTGATGTGTTGTGAAATCCAGAAGGCACGATACAACATTTCTGGAAGTGAAAATGAAGTCTATAATACTGCCGGCTCCTCTTCCATTAAAGGTGGCAGTGAGTGGAACGGGGGGAGGGGGGTCACTAATTTGTTTGCTGGACCTAACTCTAGAATGAATAAGATTTCATTTATAGATTCCCCTACTAAAGTATGGGGGAAATGGGTTAAGGTGTTCTCGCGCTCGTCCTGGAGGCCACAAAGTAAGTTGTTGTTATATTTACAAAGGGTAAGATTGAAGTCGCCTCCCCATATTATAAGGGTATTTTTAGTATAATTATGTTTTATTTTCTGTAGTGAACTGAAAATGAGTTTCAGAATGGATA
The DNA here is from genome assembly GCF_964263255.1 of Lissotriton vulgaris. Taxonomy (NCBI): domain Eukaryota; kingdom Metazoa; phylum Chordata; class Amphibia; order Caudata; family Salamandridae; genus Lissotriton; species Lissotriton vulgaris. Next base: position 812,107,406 of record NC_141699.1, read on the forward strand.
TTAGTTCGGAATAGGGGAGATTATTGTAAAAGTTTACTAGAACATAAGAGTCATGTTTGTTTAGGTCCAGAATTACTATTTGAAAGTTCAATTCCAGCTTAAATGGAGTAATTTTCTTGAGTTCCAGGAGGTGTGAAATATATATTATCAAGCCCCCCTTGGCTCTCCCAGACTTAGAAGGGAGTGCTTGGGAGAAATATGGTTTAAAGCCCTGAATGTGAATTGGTGAGTACATTAAAAGTTTCCAATAAAGCCGAGCCTGATCTCATTCAGCATATTTGAATGCAGACCTGCTATGTTCCAGAACACTATCTTAGCTGTAGACTGCTCTGTAGGGTTTAAACTCTGAATGCTCGGGTTAACGGGCCCTTCCCTTGTAGTGTTATCTATCTCTTTTCCATTTACGGAATCAACCTCCTGTGTCAATAAGCCTATATTCGATTTTTCGGGCTGATGGTTTAAGCTGTGGGAATGAGATTTAGTAGCGAAATTGTCTACACTTATAGGGCAGCTAGTGGTACGAGGATAATCGTTTTTGTGACTAGGTGGTCTGGATAGCACTGATCGTGGCCTGAGGAACTGGAAGATGGATTAACCAGTCAGTCTATTCCTTCTAAACCCATAAGCGGGTTAAATCTGTTTGAAATAGTTTATTCGCAGGTCGCTATTTGGATTGGGAATGCATATCTATTCGATTGTCTACTGATCGGGGGATAAAAAAAGACCAATGGGAGAATGTTTATTCCTGCCGCAGTCAGACAGTTGCTTCCACTCCCCCCAAGAATTTTTCTAACAAGCATAGGGGATCTAAATGTGAGAATTATACAGTCTCCTGATAGTGATTTTCCTAGGCTACCTACCCAATGCACCCTCTGCACCATCTTAAATTCTTGGAATAGGTGGTCAGTTAAACCAGTCCTCTGGCCAAGCCAGTGGAGTGATTTATTTCTAAGTGATTCCCAAGACTCTATTTTTGAGAGACCCTTTTTTGGGGCATTAGCCAGGACAATTACATATGGTGTAGCGTCAGGCGGACGATGTAAGAGCGTGTCTGTTCCGGGGTTATCCCAGTGTTTTGCAGTATAGGGAGATATTAATTGATTGGGATTCAATGGAGGGGGTGGACGGGGTATAAGACCTATGCCCCTGTGTCTCACTGCGGTCTTACCAGCGTGTTATGGGTTGTCGATAAGTTGCATGTGTTTGTCTGGGAAGGAGGGGCCCGTTCTAGATGGATTGATGTAGCACTTAAAGGTGGCACGGGAAACTCAGTATGAACCTTGTCTTTGATGTGACAGCCCCCACCCTTCGAGACCGGTTAATGGCCTAATTTGAGTGGTGTTGCCCCCCCCCTGTTCATTTAGCGCAGAAAAAGGGTCAGGCCTTGAGTTTTGCTGCTAAGTATGAACTCTTCAATGAGAGTCAGTCTGTTCCTTGTTTGGTCTAAACTGACTCTCAGGTAAAGATCTAACCTTTCTACCAGGGTAGTTAGATTTTTTTATGTCATCGTTACGTGTGTCAACTTTACTGCAGGGCTCAGTTGTCATCTGGCCTGAAGCCCTCCGCAACCCGATCTTTTTCTTTGGTTGGTTGCGCTGCTTTGGGGTTATTTGGGCAATAGTTCCTACAGGGTTTTTCCCCCTCATAAGAATGCCTTTATTGGTCTCTATGCACTCTGGCGATGCAGGGTTCTTTTGTTTTTTCTGAGGGGGTTGTGTAAGTGAGTCAGTATCACTTATCGAGATCCCTTGTAGACTGGGCTGGATACAACCATTAGTAGCTTTCTTTAACTCGGCAGGTGATTTCAAGGGGGCCTCGTTATCTACTTGTTCTAATTCCGCGGAGGTCTTTGAGGAACTTGCCTCGAGGAATTCTTCCACTGTAAGGATCTGTTTGATAAGAGCCCCCATGGCACCAGTGAGAAAACTCAATAAAGATTGTTGGGAGTCTGGTTGACCTTTCCTCCCTGATCCTCGGTCTTGGCTGTTCATTTTTCTTTTTCCCATTCCCAATAAAGTAGCTGTATTAGTTTTAAAGTAATAGTTTAAATGGGTCGCTCACCCTTTCACTGGAAACAAAATCCAACATACAATTGTATTAAATATATATCATTGTTACGCACTCAGTTCCAGGTGAGGATTCAGTCTTAGGGTAATATGAACATAAAAGGCTTAGAAAGAAACTGGGCAGATACCACAGATGGTGAGGAAGTCTTACTTGGCTGGAACACAGGTGGTTTCCAAGTGGGGCCAAGGGAGTGGGCCCAGCCCAGCCTCTTCCGGCTTCTGACTGGTGCGAGACGGCCCGCCCTTTGCCCGGGCGAACCCGCGTGCATCCTGCGCCGCGGGGTCTCCCTGGCAGCTTCATGTGATGGTGACGCGGGTCCTCTCGCGCCTCTTCCCATGAGACCGCACTGCCTCCTGGCGGATGTAGTACCCCTGCAGTCCGCGATCCGCAGGGAAAGCGCTTGGGTGGCTTGATGCAAGGATTGAGCCCTGGCAGTAAGCGGCAACAGCATTCTTGCAAAATAAGAGTTTCAGGAGCCAGGTAATCTGCAAACAGTGTGCCACGGGGTCTCCCTCGCAGCTTTATGTGTTGGTGACGCGGGTCCTCTCGCGCCTCTTCCCGCGAGACCGCACTGCCTCCTGGAGGATGTGGTACCCCGGCAGTCCGCGGTCCGCAGGGAAAGCGCGTGGTTGGCTTGATGCGAGGATTGAGCCCTGGCAGTAGGCGGCAACAGCAATCGGGCAAAAGAAGAGTTTCAGGAGCCAGGTAATCGGCAAACAGCGTCCCGTGGGGTCTCCCTGCAGCTTTATGTGTTGGTGACGTGGGTCCTCTCGCACCTCTTCCTGCGAGATCGCACTGCCTCCTGGGGGATGTAGTACCCCGGCATACAAAACCTGCAAGACAAAAAAGAAACAATAGTATGTGTGCCTTGTCCAAGAATTAAAAAAAATGTAGATATAATGATAGGAAGTTAGTGAGAATGGGACAGAGAGGTAGTGAGTGGAAGGGAGAAGTGGAGGGAAAGTCAAAAGAACAGAGGGAGGAGGAGACAGAGCGTCGGCCTACTGAACCAGCCCTCACTGTTTACCTCCCGCCAGCTGTGTGTCTAGGGTGCTGGGGTCTGGGAAAAAGGGAGCGGTCCAGCAAGTCCTTAAAATGAAACTGACATGAATGAGGCCAGAGATTACATTATTGTCTACGGTAACATCGCTTGCCTGCACCTGTGCACCCAGGCTTCTGCACCCCAGCCCCTTCCCTCGCACTGTGCTTAATTGCAGCTCCTGCGCATCGAGGCTTCACTGCTCACCTGCCACCACTGGTGTGTCCAACGACGTGCCAGTGCAAGCTATGACTCCGGGGTGCCTCTCTCAGGGTGGCACAGCAGGTCTCCGGTCAGGGATGGGGTCTTGATACCACAATGGAAGGTGTCAGAATGCCCAGGGTATCGTCACGGGGTGAGCACCCACTCTGCCCATTTTGGTGCAAGCAACTCAGTGTCTGAAAAGGGAGAATTAATATAATTCTGGAAATGTCTTGAGGTAAATGAAGGTTTATTTCAAGCTTAATAGAGAACACCAGTTGAGTGCAGCCTTCGTTCTTGAAGTATGATCTACCAACTGTTAGTGGTAATTGTGGTTCAAAGAGGAGTTGGAGAGCACGAGAATAGACAAGGTTAAATAATAAAATGTTATGCCAACGTTTACATACAAAAAACTGAGCGCATGATTGAAGCATAATGTGCATGTGTAATGCAGTGGCGCAAGCCTGTGTGCATGTACGCTTAGTAATTCACTCACTACAGTGTTGTAAAAGCCAACACAACCTGTCTGTAGGGCAGCGGTGCCCGCTAGCTCAGGCCTACAGTACGGTCCACCAGGTCCTAAAAATGAGACAGAGATGTGACTGAATGAGGTCAGAGATCACATCATTACGCATGGCAATATCTCTTGTTCACACCTACGCACCCAGGCCGTTGCACACCACCCCTCCCGCAGCACTGTGCTCAATTGCAGCCCCTGTACACCCAGGCCCCACTGCTCACCTGCTGTCATTATTGTGTGTCCAAACACTACATCCAGCAGTGTTCAAAATTCAGCTGGAGTATTGATTGCCAGGATGGTGTACACCTCATGGATTCCTTTTTTTTATTGCGCATTGTGATATGCGAGGTGGATGCGGCCATATCAACTGAGGCAGTGTGGAAGAACTGGGACATGTCGCGTCATCGTTATCCTATTTATACGTACGCAAAGTGGGCTGGGCTTGCATACGCCAGGCCAGTGTAGTGGTGTGAATAATTATTCAGGGGACCTGGGCGTTGTTCAGTTCCTGCCTGGCCAGGAAGTATACTTATGTGTGAGTCCCTGCTGCAGTTTTGACGTCGCACAATCCACAATTTACATTAATGTAGCATGTAACGGGAGGGCGGCAACTATAGCTAATGAGATGCTGTTCGAAAACATTGAATGGACAACATCACATGTCCTTGTCAAGCTTGTGGATATGCGCAGACATGCATGTCAATGGTGTGCGGTATTATTGAAAGTGTTGCTATCGCGAACCGCACACATGTGAATGTGCTCGAATGGAGGGAGGATCAGCAGTGAGGCTACGTCATACATAGTGATAACTCTCATTACATTCAAGCAATGCATGTCAAACGTGAATCTGAAAGACTCATATGTGACACACCTAAGCATGGGCGAATTTTGCGAATCTGGCGTTTGCGAATTTTGCGAATTTGCGAACTCGCAATCCGCAAAATCCACGAATTCTCACGAATTTGCGGATTTTTTTTGTGTTCGCAAGGGTTTCTGCCAGTTCGCGAGGGTGTGGTACTAGTTCGCAATTGCGAACTTCCTTGTCGGCTCGCAACGGTCGCGACTATGTTGTTTCTACGTCTGGTTCATCATCACAGCCTCCCAGCACCCTCTGTTTCACCACTGCCACCCTCTCTTTCACCCATGCCACCCTCTGTTACATCAATGCCACCCTCCGGTTCATCATCACTGTAGATTATGGGGGGGAAAAGCAAGCACACCTGCCCTGCTTCAACTGACATGAATTAATTTGGGGTTAGTTTATTAATGTGTCACTGTTTTAAAATTCCAGGTCTGGCACCTGCTTCCTTATCAGTAATTTGCTTTCTGTTGCAGTGCAATTTTTTTTCCCAGGACCTTTGTGGCCTACTGCCAGCTATTCTATTAGCCTGCTGTGAGGGTCAGAGCAGAGTCATACAATTGTTGCAACTAGCAACTGAACTCTGGAGGGGCCCCAGTCAGGAATCACTACAGTGAATTGTTACTAATGATGAGTTTGAACTCTTGCACCTGCCGAGTGCTTTCAGTTCTGCAAAACTTGTTTTTCTGCAATTTCGCGCGATTCGCGTGGCGCGAACACATGTGAGATCGGATTCAGAAGCCACGAATTCGTGCGAATATGCAATTTCTTTTTTTGCGGCGTGTTAGTTCGCAAGGTTTTGTGCGTTTTCGCAAGCCGCTTGTAGCGCAAGGCGCGAAGTTACCCTCGCGGTCATTCAAGGGCGCGGCCATCTTGTTTGCATGACGTATTTCCGTTTCCCGGCGCTAAGTGTAATCTCGCAAAGTGTGCGGCTCGCAGGTACAATTTCGTGAGTGTTCGCGAGGAACATCTCGCGCGAACTTACCCGCGCGGTCGTGAACGGGCGCGGCCATCTTGTTTCTCATTCATTGCTATGGTTCTGGGCATGCTTCTTGTATCCTCTCTAAATCTGTGCCATCCTTTGCTTGTTTGAAGTTTTTTTTGGATCTATTTTACTTATTATCTATCCCTCTATTTTTCTAGCCCTATATTTTTGTATTTACTGCTACTTTTTGTTAATTTTAAACTACTTTTTGAAACTCTTTTCTTTTCTTCTCTTCCCTATTCTATTTTCTTTATTCCTTTCCGCCCAGACCATGGTGAAGGGAGCCGGGAAGCATCCCGGGAAGGGGAAGGGTCCCGCACCCTGTGCCCGGCTCCCGTGCGGGCGTTTGAGGGGGGAGACAGTCGCACCCCGGGAGATTTTCAGCCCGGAGGAGGTGGGCGCACTAGTGTTCTATGTACTGCGCCACCTCCCCAGGACCATAATGGCAGGCGGCAAGATCGGAGGCGGGTACGGGATACGGGATCACCGGAAGCGGTGGGATAAGGTGTGCCGGGCCATGTACCACCACTCTCGGGTCGGATGTCCTGACCCGTGAACGAGATCTGCTCGACCTGCTTGGCCTCGAGATTCCCAGGCTTGGTGAGTAGTAGTAGTAGCTACTTCTTTACTACTCTGTTTTCTCCTGCTGTGTTCTTATATTGTTTTTTTTTTTTTTTACCAAGAGCAATAATGCTGCTCATTACATTGTAGGTATATTATATTTCAAAATCTTCTGTACATTTCAGGTGCACTTCTCTCCTTCTCAGTAGTGTTGCTACTATGCTTATTTGTTTCCGATTTTGTGTTCATTTCATTGGCCTGTGAAATTATGTATGAGTGTAGTTTAAAGAACTGCATAATGCTACACACTAAGGTTCAGATGTTTAATTACCGGCTCATCCCTGCAAAGTAGCAGGGATGCGCCAGTAATTGTGCGCCACGCCACTATCACCCATGGTGCGCCGTATTTACAATGCGGCGCACCATGGGCCCAAAACGTCACCAAAGCGTTACGCATCTGTGCCGTAAGGGCGGCGCATTGCTGGAGTTGCGTCGCAACGATGGCGCAGCTCCATCAATGCTCTGGGGTGCCCTATCTCCCCAAAGCTGCGTCAAGCCGTACGTCTGCTTCAAGCAGGCGCAGGGTTTGAGTCAGGAATCATTGTCGTTAAAGTGAGTGATTGAAATCTTGTAGATTTCCCTCAGCCACTTTTAGGATACGTTCCTGCGCAGGAACGCCCTCCCTTGCGCCGGAATGCCCCCTGATGGCGCAGGGCTTTACAACGTGATGCATCTCCCATATGCGTCACGTTGTTAATATACGCTGCACCATTGCGCCTCTTTTGTGCTGCCGCTGCGTCACAACAGTCCCGCAACAATGGAGCAAAAGAGCGGCAAGGGGCTTCTAAATCAGCCCCTACAGACTCAAGTCCAGTCCTTCCATTGTACACATGGCGATAAGAAGAAATATTGGAGGTGGATTGATAGTTTGAGTATTTTAATGACTGGTTAATGTAGTAGGAACCTTTAGTGTTGTCGCTGATCTGCAATCACGGTGGACTTTGGCTGTCACTTCGCGTGCTGCGGACTGCTGCCTGCCAATCCTAGGCAAACCTTTTTAGTACTTTGTGTAGTGAGTTACATAAGAAGTTTACAATTCGATGGTCCGCAAATCAAGCAATACTAATAACGTAGTAGACCACATGAGATTGGTCAATAATATATCCAGTTGAATAGTTGTCTATTTGCTATTTCGCCAAAATATTTTGTTAGTTCTTTTGAAATGTTTGATTTGGTTGACAAATATCATCCATGTTTTCTGTTTTTCTTTCTTTCATGTTGTACATCAGCTTCCCCCAGGGGCAAGAGGAGGACACAGGAGGAGGAGGAGGGTGCTGTTGAGGATGCAGGCCAGGATCGGGCAGGCGAGGGCTCCTTTGCTGGCCCCAGTAAGTTTTAATTTTAATATAGAGTACTTATTTTTTCCCAGCGTTCCTCATTCGATTTTTTCTAAATCTTCTTTGATATTCTTGTAGACTGGATCTAAATTCTTATCCTGCCTCGACTATGACTCCGTGTGGTATTACTAGATTATTCTTATTAGTCTGTCTGTGTAGCTAACTAAGATTGCACATTTGGCAATTCCATTGGACTCCCATTCTAGTCAGCAATAGCTCTAGGCACAGAGTGCAGTCCTCTGGGATTGTCCATAATGTCTTTTCAAGTCTTCTAAATGTTTATGCTTTGACAATATCCAACAATAAAAAGGTGAATGACCACCAAGAAAGAATAAGATACTACTTTACTTTTGGTTTGGATAGGAGGACAATCCATTCTACTACTGTTGCAGGGACAAATCTTCACAAACAGAACTATGGACACTAAATAATGCATTGCCTAGCTTATCAATTATAATAGGTGCTGTTAGACTTTCCACATACCTTAGTGATAACAGACTATGTAGTTGAACCCCCAATCTCCTTACTGACTTGATAGTGTGGCAGAGTCATTTAGCTCCCAAAGTCATCGATGATTATGATTATTCCCCAATGATGTCAAAGGCACGGACTCATGCTTGCAAAAATTGCAAAACCTTTAGCTCATCCACTCTAGTCTGGAGGACCAAAAACCACAGAGTCTATTTAAGTTTAAAAGCTTTATTAAAAGTAAACACATTTATTAAAATCAAGTTTGTCATAAAAGTAAACGTTTAACTGAAAATGTGAAAGTGCTTAGTGCTGACGATTAATTGGACACATTTCTTGTGGTCGAGCCAAGCTCTCACCTGGTTTGAACTTGATCCTGCTCGTGTTCTTAGAAGTCAAGCTTCTGCCTGTTAGGAGAAAAAGTGGTGCGTGTTAAAAATAAAAAGCAAGCATTCATCAGTTGTGCCAAAAAGTGCAGTAAGACAACAGCCTTCCCTGGAAAAAGGGACATTTTTACTTTAGAGTAGACAGTCACAAATTATTACATTGTATACTGTTTTTTTCACATTTCTTTCTTCCTCCTAGACCAAATATTATATAGTAGTGAGTGGTGTATTCTAACATTATTAAATGTACTTTGTAGGTGGAACATCTGGAGGCGGGGCCAGCGCGGAGGTGGTGGTGGCATTGGACGAGGACAACTCTGGGGAGGAGGCGGTGGAAGTGCCGGACAATTCTGTGGGGGATGACACGGTGGTGGCGGGCAGAGGTAAGCTATATATTCCTTACTTATTGAGATTGAAGACTGCAGAGTATGCTTTCTACATGGGTGTATTATAAATAAACCAGGTAGTAGCCTCTTCTAAATGTACTTCGACTTAGCTGTGAAGTTTTTGGCGAGAAGAATCCCAATCAGATCTGAGATGAACTTGATGGATGGGATGAACGAAAAGCGAAAGAAGGGTGTAAGTAAGTGTGGAAGGACGAGAAATGTAATGATGACTGGCAAAGAAGAATGATATGTGTTTGCTTGGTCCCCGAGGTGGCTGGGAAGGAAAGAATATGGTATGGTTGACAGTGGCAGTGTCTACCCGTTCTACTCGAGGACAGTCAGCCTGTACCAGGTCAGGTACATAGGAACGAGGTATTAACTGTCTGCAACCAGGAAAATTAAGGTTTTAAATATATTTTAATTGCGTCGTTTGGTTGATCTGAAAACCATCCGCTTGACCTGCACATTGAATAAGATTCTGTGCGCATGCTATGTAGTGTATTGGGGGTGATTTTAAATACTTTCCTGCACTCTGCAGTCAGTGCTCGATGTTGTAGCCTGCCCGCCCCGGTCCGACTCGGCAATTATTGCCGTAGAGCGGAGGGCGGACAGGTAAGAGCCTGACAAACTTCCTCACTTCCGCTAGTGGATCAGGTAGCGGTCTAGCCTCCCACAAGGAGGGGCTATTTAGGCAGCGAGGAGCTGCGCGCTGTCCGTGGATAGGGTTGACAGTGGCAGTGTCTACCCGTTCTACTCGAGGACAGTCAGCCTGTACCAGGTCAGGTACATAGGAACGAGGTATTAACTGTCTGCAACCAGGAAAATTAAGGTTTTAAATATATTTTAATTGCGTCGTTTGGTTGATCTGAAAACCATCCGCTTGACCTGCACATTGAATAAGATTCTGTGCGCATGCTATGTAGTGTATTGGGGGTGATTTTAAATACTTTCCTGCACTCTGCAGTCAGTGCTCGATGTTGTAGCCTGCCCGCCCCGGTCCGACTCGGCAATTATTGCCGTAGAGCGGAGGGCGGACAGGTAAGAGCCTGACAAACTTCCTCACTTCCGCTAGTGGATCAGGTAGCGGTCTAGCCTCCCACAAGGAGGGGCTATTTAGGCAGCGAGGAGCTGCGCGCTGTCCGTGGATAGGGTTGACAGTGGCAGTGTCTACCCGTTCTACTCGAGGACAGTCAGCCTGTACCAGGTCAGGTATATAGGAACGAGGTATTAACTGTCTGCAACCAGGAAAATTAAGGTTTTAAATATATTTTAATTGCGTCGTTTGGTTGATCTGAAAACCATCCGCTTGACCTGCACATTGAATAAGATTCTGTGCGCATGCTATGTAGTGTATTGGGGGTGATTTTAAATACTTTCCTGCACTCTGCAGTCAGTGCTCGATGTTGTAGCCTGCCCGCCCCGGTCCGACTCGGCAAATATTGCCGTAGAGCGGAGGGCGGACAGGTAAGAGCCTGACAAACTTCCTCACTTCCGCTAGTGGATCAGGTAGCGGTCTAGCCTCCCACAAGGAGGGGCTATTTAGCCCTCTCGTCGCCCTGAGCGCGCAGCGGTCGCGCGCAGGGGAGTGCCTGAGGACGCGCCTGAGACAAGCCAGAGAGAAGCCCGTCTGTGCCCGTCCGTGCCTGGACGTGGCTAGGGGCGGGACACCATGGCTGTTTCATCAATCTCTACGAGGATTCCTGATGTCGCCCGCATTACATATCCATCTAAGGTACTACGGGATTTATGTCCCAGTATGCCCTATACATGTGCCGTTACCCTCCCTTCGAAATTAGAAGGCTCTTTTACTTGCCCTATTTGTTCTATACATTTCAGCTCTGAGTTAGTGGCCAAGAGCCCCTTGCGAGTGTCACCCGCAATGTCTTGTCTAATATCTAATACCGGCCCAGTAAAGATTACCAAGGATCCCAATCCCATAGGAAGCAAACATTTGTTATGCAATGTACGTTCACTATCAAAGCATGCTTCTCAGGTGTGGGACCTGATATCTACAGAGAAGCCTGATCTCTGTTTTTTAACGGAGACCTGGCTCAAGCCTCATTCTGCCCCAGCTGTTACTTTGGGCATCCCGATGGGCTATAAGATCTCTAGACTGGACCGCCCATATAAAATAGGTGGAGGAATAGCAATTGTATATAGGGAGGATCTAACTGTTACAACATTGGAGGAAATTAGCACTCCCCTGATGGAATTAATGATTTTTAAACTTAGCTCTACCTCCGGGGACAACAGAAGGGGTGCGATTTTATATCGACCCCCTGGCTCGAGTGTGGACTTTTCGATCACACTTATGGAGGTCCTGGCTCCATTCATCTTAAACAATCAGATTTTCCTATTAGTTGGGGATTTCAACTTCCACAGTGAACTGGAGACCTGCATGGAGGCCAGAACACTTCTCACTGATATGGAACATTTAGGTCTGAAAAAAATGAATCAGGGACCTACACATGAGGCAGGCCATACGTTGGATTTGGTGTTCTCCAACTCATTTTTAAATATGTGCCCATCCCCCATTCAAGCAGAATGGACTGATCATTATATTTTAAAATGTTATACTAAGCCCATGTGTAAATCAAGTGTACCGACTGCCTTGCCGACCATAAGAAGACCATGGCACAAACTTACACAGGACACCTTTCGAGAGGCCTATCAAGCCCCTATAATTAATGAGCAGGAGGGAATAATGCCAACTGAGCTCTATCGCTTTACAAATGCCATAAATGAAGCAATTGATGGTACTATACCACTTAAAACGTATAAACCCCGCCAAGCAGCCAGACAAGAAGTCTGGTACTCCGAAGACCTGAGACACATGAAACAAAAGACCAGGAAGCTTGAAAAAGTGTGGAGACATTCTCGGAAGCCGGAGGATAAACAATGCTACCTAACATCCCTTAGATCCTATTATAAGGCAATAAGGATGGCTCGGAAAAGCCACATTGCGATGCAACTTGCAGAGGCTGGGAAGGACTCTAAAGTTCTCTTTCAAATCCTGCAAACTTTTACCAAGCCTGTAGCATGCGAGACGGCGGAGATTGCTTCCCAAGAATTATGTGATAGGATTTCTTCCTTTTTTATGAATAAAATTGACACGATTTATGCTAAGATATTAGCCACTAAATCTATGGAAGTGGCCGATCCTAACAACCTCCCTCATAATAGTATTCAGCAGAACACACCGGCCAATCGTTTAAAAAACTTTCCCCCTATTTCTTTGGAAGAAGTCACCTCCCTTATAAAAGTAATTAAGAGCGGTAGTCCGCAGGATACTGTTCCCGCCCGGATCATGCCTATGCTGGCTGATATTCTTGGTCCAGATATACAGAAACTGATCAATCTGTCTTTAAGCACGGGAGAAGTCCCGAGAGATTGGAAACGGGCATTGGTAAGACCGCTAAGGAAAAACACCACCATTCCTTGGACGGATCTTGCCAACCTGCGACCCATTTCTCTCCTCCCCTTTATGGGCAAGATGATGGAGAAGTTCGTTAATGGACATCTGTCCAGATTTGTTGAGGAGACACATGGACTGGATCCCTCTCAGTCGGGCTTCAGGCCGAGACATAGCACCGAGACCACCTTGCTGTCAGTCGCAGACGATCTACGTATGTACCAGGATGGGGGTTATTCCGTCATCCTGGTTCTGCTGGATCTGTCTGCGGCGTTCGACACCGTGTCTCATGACATCATGACCACCAGACTTGTTAACATCGGTCTGGAAGGTGTAGCTCTGGCATGGTTGAGGAGTTTCCTGACCGACCGCACCCAGACTGTCACCTTGGGTGCTTACCGGTCAGAGGAGTTGGGGATCTCAAAGGGGGTGCCACAGGGGTCTTGCTTAAGCCCGACCCTGTTTAATATCTATGTGGCCCCCCTGGCTAACATCATGAGATCCCATGGGTTCATCCCTATGTCATACGCGGATGACACTCAACTCCTCTTCCCGTTTAAACATCTTACGGATACGGTCAGGAACTCTTTTTCCTTGGGGATGAAGGCAGTAGCCCACTGGATGGCATCAAACTTCCTGCAATGCAATGTGGCAAAAACGGAAGTGATGCTGTTCGGTGAGGCAAAGCTCCTATGGTCACCAGACTGGTGGCCGCAAGACCTTGACCCAGTCCCAGAGCCAAAGCAGGTGGTAAAAAATCTCGGTGTACGACTGGACCAGGAACTCTCTTTAAAACAAAACAGCAATCAAGTAGTGGGTTCATGTTTCCATGTGATCGCTATGCTGAGGAAAGTCTTCCCCTTGCTCCCTGACACAACTAGGAGAACGTTAGTGCAGGCCCTTATACTGAGTCGACTGGACTACTGCAACGGGCTGCTCCTGTCAGTCAACGAGGGAGTCATCGCGAGATTGCAGGTAGTCCAGAATACGGCGGCCCGTCTTGTCCTAAATCAGCCTCCCCGTACACCATCGAAGCCTCTCCTGAACACCCTACATTGGCTGCCTATCAAACAAAGGGTGAAATACAAGATAGGATGCACTATACATAAAAGTCTCCAGAACAAAGGCCCAGAGTATCTAAACAATAGATTCTCTCTCTATAGGCCCGCTCGATCCTTGAGATCCAGTGAACAAGGTCTCTTACAAGTTCCAAGAGCCAGAAAGACCAGACAAGGTGGAAGAGCTTTGTCCATTGCCGGATCAAGATTGTGGAACAGCCTTCCTCTCTCTTTGAGACTCTGTCAGGAGTATCTCTTATTTAGGAAACAGTTAAAAACCTTTTTATTTCCTAATTAATTACTACCATCTGCCTACCTATTGTTACAAGCTGAAGGTTTCTCAAAGGCGCGGAGATACTCCTCCGGGAGATGATCCTAGCGCGATATAAACCCGCTAATAATAATAATAATAATAATATGGTGCATGGCTGGGTGAATGATGAAGCAAGGATGGGTGGAAGGAGAACAGCCTGGGTGGGTGAAACAGAAACTGTATGTGTGCATATACTTTGAATGGATGGATGCCTGGATCATTCATGGTACTATCTGACTCTTAGATAGCATATGTGTATCTAGAGAGAGTAGACGGTCACTGGATGAACTAAGTGTTACTTTGAAGAGCATGTAACACCGCACCCGAACGTCCGTTCCAGTGTAGGAAAGGCAAGGAAAAGAAGTTGTAATTTTGTCCAAATACTACCATGAATAGTAGCCGTAGTTTGTATTGCAACTGCAAGCACAGCATATATCCGGTTATTACGGTGGATACTCCCTACCTCTCTTAATATCTTTAGTTTAGTAGTAGTACGTCATTCATGTGTGGGTGTATCACTGTTCACTCAATAATAAGCAAAGCACCTAAAGTCATCCCATATGTCATCAAATACATCCCATGTGAAGTGATAGATAATCAGATTATTTAGCTTCTTCATTTTCCTTTTCTAATACTCATTTGCACTGTAGGGTGAAAGCTAAATTAATTAAGCAGTAGCGCTTTTAACAGAGTTTTCTCAGTGCCACCCGTAATAGAAAAGTAAGAGTTTCACCACCTGCATGTACTGGACCGGTACAGTAACGCAAGTCTGTCTCACTCACCATGGTGTGCGTCTGTTTTTCTCGGGTGCAAGTTCACTGCGCTGGCATTATGCCGGCTTGCATAAGATAACGTACCAATATTCCTAAACAAGAGAGAAGAAGAAGAAGAAGACTGGTGTACTGTCATAGTCAACTGTAATGGAAGTCCATAGTGCTCGTAGAATTTGTTCCTTAAACTCCCACTAATGTTAGAGCAAGAATAAAGAAGTCGGAGGTTACATAGATACTGTCCTCAATAGTTATGTACTGTGCTTTCAATTTGCTACTTGTACTGTGACAACTTTCTGCTCAATCATTTTGTGTTAATCTTAAGGAGCATTGGTTACAGACTATATCTTTCTTTCTTCATGTAGTTGCTCCTTCCAAATCCAAGAGACCATCAAGGAGGAAGGAGCTGGCTCGAATGGCCCGGCAACGGAGGCTGGATGCCACTGTCGCTGAATATCGGCGGCTGGTGGCCCTGGAGGAGGAGGAGATGCAGTCTGGTAATACAATAACGTCCACTGGGAGAGCTGCATCCTCCTCCGTGCGGGCTGCCAGCCAGCGCAGTGCTCCAGCGGTACGGAGCCGGGCTACCAAAGCCAAACGCCACCGCTGAGCAGCAGAGACAGCAGCTGCCCCCCACAGGATTTGCAAGGCGTGCCGGCGCCGCTTATCCCTCCGACTGTCCTACCTGGAGCAGGAGGTCCTGAACTATAAGAACTTGGAGGAGGGCCTCCACTTCGAACATGCCACCCTCCGCAAGGAGCATGATGCCCTGGCTGCTAAAGTCAACAGCACCCTGCCATAGTGTCCCTTGCCGCTTTTTTAGAGACTTTTGGGGGAAGGGAATTGGGAGTTGGGTTTTTTGGGGACTTTTGAAGGACAATCGTTGGGGTTAGGGAGGGTCTTGCGGGAGATTATTTTGTTAGGGCTATAAAAATATACTTTTTGAAACTTTATCTGACCATACCTGTTTTTTACTGCTTTTGAGTCTGGTGGGTGGGGGTTTAACAGTAAGTTTGTTTTCCTGAATAGTCCTAGGACTTTAGTAGTACTACCGTCAATCTCTCGTCTCTCCCAATACTCCATTATACTACCTCCAACCAAACGCGTATCTTACCTGTAATTTCTGTTTGAAATTAGGGCTAGGCCCAGGGCTGGCTCCACGGGAAATGGCGATTAAAGTTGCAATCCAGAGCGGCTGAAATTTCCTCCTCCTTGTGGTGGTACTAGTGGTGTGACACAGTGGCAGTTGCATGGCTATGGGAAAAAAGAAAATGAAACCTGGTTTGTCCTTACTGTAGCATTACAACGGTACGATAGAGAATATAGCAGGTGACAGTACACTAGACTACAACAGTGCCACAATGTAGCCTAACAAATGGTAAAGTATTTATAGTATTACTTGTACTTGTTTCTTTGACATTAGCTAATACTACAAGAAATAGTACTGAAGCTGAGTAAGTCTAGAATATATCCTCGGATTCCTTCACCAGCCTGTTGCTATGACCTTATCCTCCCCAGCAAGTGTGTGGAATTATTGATGTCATTTAGTCACACATCAAGCAAAACCACACAACCCGGGGGAAGAGGGTTAGGGTTTGTAAAATGGATAGGAATGGGGGTTTCTTTTTGGGTAAGTTTTGTTGAGAGAAAAAAAAAGCACAGCATGGACAAACAATAATTGAGCATAAAGAAATTTTTGGGTACAAAGCTAACCATAAATCTTTTACGTGACATAAAGGAAGTGCATGCACTACTGAATGCATTGTTACAGAAAAGTAAGTAGTACTTTCGACAACCGTGAATGACAGAATGCGACAGTACAGGGCTACATTAAATTAGGTTTAAAAAATAGCCGAAGTAAAACCTATAGAATGGCTGTAGGGATCAATTTAGAAGCAGAGAGAGATCCAAGAAATGCAGTCACACACACTCATTGAATAAAAGAATGGACACTGTATCTGTATTGTTGTAGTTGTCCTGTTGAATTCGGTAAGTAAGTTGCATGCAGCAAACAATTCCTCTTATTAGCGGCACTCCTCCACTCCAGCTGACGCTTCGTCCATCAATGTTGGTGACCAGAAGACACCCTGTCCACTGCCTGCCTGGCGGACGCTGAATTGCGGCTCGCTAATGTGAAGCCTGACTCCATCCTTTTTTCCCCATTGCAGACTGAAACCTGGCCTGTAATTATTGAACAAAAAACAGCACTGATAAATAAATATAAGGTATGTACGCTGTGTAGTGCAAAAAGTCACACTTTGATTTTCCTAATAGACAATACAACATTTTTGAAAGTGCGTACTCTGAGTCACCTTTTCAAGGATAAATAAGTATGGGCAAATTAATTTAGTGGATCTTTCCCCTCAAGCTAGGTGTACTGTAAACTGTGTTTTAGAACAAAATTAGACCTTCCCAGCAGTGCTTCCACCCAGACCCTTACTAAAGCCAGTTGCAAAAATGTAGAAGACCCCCAATCAGATCTCAAAAAAACGAGGCCTAGCAGAAAACTGGTGACAAAACGTACTTCGAAAGTAAAAGTAGGCCCAAATACCCCCTTACCCACCGTGGATTGTATTCAAACCACTTGCAAGCAAGCAAAAGTATCCATAGCCAGCATCGCTCCAAGACTCGAAAACCCCCCCACCCAAACACATGCAATAGAAATACTGCTAACCCTAACGAGCCATAAGTTAAGAATAGTGGCAGAGGCTTTCTTTAACTATGCCAAATTCCCCCTTTCCCACCATGGATTTTCTTCAAATGACTTGCAACCAAAATTACACATTCTCACGAGTGCTCTAAGACCCCAGAACTCAGTTGCAAAAATCTAGAACACCCCAAAACACATGCAATCCTGCTGCTAGGGCTAACCCTAACAAACCCTAAGTTACAAAACTTGCCAAAAGGCTTTTCCTCATGGATTTTGTCCCAACCACTTCTATCCGGTATTAGACCTTCCCAGGAATGCCCCAAGACCCGCCAACCCACCCGCCAAAAAGCACAACACCCCCAAACAGCCCAAAAGCAAAATCTCATACTTACAATATTTCTCGGCCTTCGGTCCAAACGCGCTGTGTAGCTAGGCCATAACTCCGGTTTACCACCACGGATTTCCTGAAAAGCAAATGCAATCAAGATTAGACTGTCCCAGCAGTGCTCCCAGATGCCGAAACTCACCCACAAACAGCCGGAACCCCCCCAAAGAGCTCCTCAAAGGCAAGCAAGTCAGCAAAAACACAAAGAAATTTCCGCCTCCGATTTGGTCCAAACCACTTTTATCCGGTATTAGAGCTTCCCAGCAATGGCCCCAGAGCCGTCAACTCACCCGCAAAGAAGTAGAACACCCCCACAAGTGCTGAGTCTTTCTTCATTGGGCGTAATCCAGCCCTCTGCTTTGATGGAAATAGGAGTCTGGAGGAGGAGGATAGAGGAGCATGTTCTTCTGAACTTGTGAACCTTAGGAATGCAGACTGCGGCACCTTCAAATTAATAAGTAAACAAGTGAAGACAGTTCTGCCGATGGGCTGGTTTTTGTGATTAGGTGATTAAAGTTTGAATTATATTAACTGTGCACAACAAAGAAAGACAGACACACAGGAATGAAAGTGAATGAGGACGAAAAAGAAAGTTATTGATTCATTGTCTCATTTTCAGGCCTCAATGTTAAGGTCCAGGAATAAGAATAAGGCTTCGTCATCATACTCTGCGAATTCAGGCAGGGTGAGCTCAGTGTCACCTGACTGTCCACCTCGTCTTCATCCGGCGCGCTTTCACGTACTCTGTAATCTGGTTGTATGAGGTGCTGATTCATCTTGATCATTGTTAACCTCTCCACATTTTTGGGCGAGAGGCGGCTCCGTTTGGGAGTTACAATGGCACCAGCAGCACTGAAAACACGTTCAGAAGACACGCTTGCGAGTGGGCAAGACAAGTAGTTTAAAGCCAGGTTGGAGAGCTGTGGCCACAATTCTTTTTTCCCATGCCAATACGCCAATGGGTCAGCATTAACATAGACCTCTGTTGAGTCATTCAGATAGTCCTTCACCATCGACTCAAGGGCCTCCTTCGAGGTTCCTCCACTTTGCTTAGCTGTTGCTGTGACCTTTTGAGAACCAAACCCAAGCCGAGCTAGCCAATCCTCTTCAGCCTCCAATGTTTCTGTTGTGTCTGGTGCAGATGATCCGGTTTCTGGTGTCTTTAACGGCTGAGAGGTCACTTGTGCCACAGCCACAGGTGCAGCAGTGGATTGTTTTGACTGGGGATGGCCTGCTGATGCTGATGTACTGCCTTTTCCTTCAATTTTCTGCCGTTCTCTTTCAATCCTCTTGGCTGACAAGGCTAGCCAACGTTTGTACTTTGGAACATGTTCATCATCAAAAGGAAAGAATGCTCGGCCTGCCAGCGCCTTTTTGTAGTGTGGATCCAGAATAGTAGCACAAATGTAATGCTGGTTTGAGTGGATCATTTTAAGACGTTCATCACCTTGTAGGCGCTCTAATAATTTCTCCGCCAAAACAAAATGGTATTTGTTTTTTTCATCTTTTTGAAACACAGAACACACCTCCTTCAGTTGGTGCTCCAGCATGTACAACAATGGGATAGCTTTTCCCAAATTACAGTCCTCCTTGCTGACTGCACGCGTGAAGACCTCAAAAGGACGAAGCATGCGTGTCAGGCTTTTAACTATGTCCCATTGCGCCGCACCCATCCTCAGGTCCTTCTGAGCTGTACCCTGTGTTAAGAAATAGTGTTTGAGTACCGTATACTGCTCATACAGACGCTCAAGCATGTAGAAGGTTGAGTTCCAATGTGTTGCCACCTCCTGGGTGAGTGCTTTCACTGGCATTCGACGTTGATGTAGCAGGCTCCTCAGATGCTTCTGGGCCTTAAAAGAATGGCTGAAATGGTTGCACATTTTTCGGCAGGTCTCCACTACCTCGTACGCTGGACTTTCTTTATCACTCAAGAATTTTTTGACAACCAGGTTTATACAGTGCGCCAAACACGGCACTCTGAAATACTGACCCAGCTCCATGGCCTTAACTACATTGGCGCCATTATCCGTGGAAACATAACCAATCTGGCGTTTTTGTGGGGACTGCCAGTCAAGGACCTTTCTGTTAAACTCATCCAAAATGTTTTGTGCTGTGTGACGTTTCTCCAAACCAAACATGGCTAGTGTTGCATGTTTCCGAGCAGCTTTAAAAACTTGGTCCAGGTCAACACCTGCGTTTAGCTTTGCTTTAACCCCTGAAAAAGAGACCCAGTGTGCAGTGATGCACATGTAATCAGCGCCTGCGCCACTGGTCCACATGTCTGTTGTCAGATGTATAGTGTGAACAGCACTCTTCTGCAAAGCTGCCCTAATCACCTCCAGCACATCTTCATGTAGTGCTGGAACCGCAACTCGGGCAAAATAGAACCGGCTAGGAACCTTCCATTTAGGGCAGAGCGCTGCCGCTAATTCTAGAAAACCAACCCCTTCTACAAAAGAAAAAGGGAGAAGGTCCAGAGCTAGCATTTTAGCCAGCTTAGTGTTATATAGACGCGTCAGTGGGTGGTTGCGTTCATATTGCGCTTCTGTAAACAACATCTTTTTAATGTTGCCCTGGACCAAGCATTTACGGGATAATGATGATGATGATATCTTCGACCCAGTTACGCTCGCTGATTAACTTTTTCGCATTAGTGTCTCACTCTCTCCCACACTCTTAGTGTGGCTCACATGGGGTGTGCTGCTGACAGGGGTACTGGGTGTAAGTGAAGTGTTTGACACGTCTTTTTTCCTCCTCGTCATAATCAGATGAAACATCAACGTTTTCTTGACTTGCAATTCGGACTTCCTTGATCTCCTTTAGGTGTGCAAACCATGGACAGCATGCTGTCTCTCAAGATGACCTCACCGGCCTCCGGTACCATAGTTGGTACCAAACTTACCACGACTAACTGCAACCTTACAAATGCTACAAATGGCGAAGTTTTCCCTTTTTGGGCAAACACTAAAGAAGTCCCAAGCTGGGGACTTGAATTGTCTGTGGGGGCCGGAGGAGGCGGCGATACTGGTGGTGGTGGTCTTGCTGCTAATGCCAGATGAAGTGGAGGATGTGGATTTCCGAACTTCAGTACGTTGTGCACTTTCACCACCACTAATTGAGGTCGAGGTGGATGGAGGTCCCTTCTTGTGAGGGAGAAATATGGAAGTGGTAGGTGTTGGTGTACTAGTTAACTCCAATGATTGTTGTGTTTCCATTGCCTCCTCATCGACATCATCATCACGCTCAGCAGCTTCTCGGGCTAGGGTCAAAATGTCTCTTTGCTGCATGCCCGCTGGGGCTACAGTGACCTTTATGCTGACTGGCTCGTCGTTGTGAGAGGCTTCATCAGCAGCAGTATCCGCCACTTCTTGTTGAGCCTCATCACACTCCATAACTATGAGTTTTTCGACGACCTTCCTTTTACGCTTAAGTACCTTTGTCAGATCATGGTGTGCCTCACTCTCAGACGGCCGTGATGGTTTCCAATCTTCATCCAGATCATCAGAAGGAGGTGGGCTTGAAGAAGATGTAGACACCCCCTTAATCTTTTCCTTGCTAGGGATGTGGAAGAAAATGAATGATCATCAGGAGGAGTGGCTTCCTCAAATGATACCTCGGCTTGATTGTCGATTTCCTGATGTGCCCCTACTTCGGGAGGAACAACTATTGTCGGCACTTGTGACCCTCCATGCACCTCTGCTTGCGCATCTCCTTGCGCTGCCTCTCCTTCCACATGTACTTGGGCTTGTACTTGCAAATGTGGTTGTTGTTGCGGCTGTGGTTGTTCAACACTTGTCAGATGAGTTACAACAACCTGTGTTGATTCAGGGACATTGCTGCTACTTTCTTGCGATGAGCCAACATCACTGGTCGATGGTGATTGAAGAAGTACACTGACTGCCTCTGCAGCACTCAAAGGCTAAGACTTAAGTTGGTGTGGTGGTGGTGGTGGTGGCACTGAGCCCAATGGAGCGGGGGTGCTGCTCCCAGCTTGGTCCCCAGCAGATCCCGCTGCTGCTGCAGGCGTACTTTTTTTTTTTACTCCCAAAAAACGCGGCGGCCAGCACACCAGCCTCCTTGGTAACTTGCTTCTTCTGCTCCTTAATGGCAACTTTCTTGCTAGAGGAGCTACAGAGAACTTTTTTTGGGGCCATCTTCTTCAGAGCAGGTCAGAACAGCAGGCCGCAGTTGCACGAGTTGAAGAGTTGTCTGTGGCCAGACGTGACGTCGCGTGACGTTATGCTGCACACACACACCGCTGCAGGACTTCTTCCTGGCACTGGTGGTTCTCTTGAGTCTTGTGCACCTAAAAGCAATGGAAGACAGAGGAACATCAGTTCAGTTATACACCCCAAAAAAATCGAAAAAAAACAGAAAAATCAGCACAATCCAATGCCCTCCATGATGTTTAAATTCAAGACACCCCACAGAAAGACTAGGCCCATGCACTACTCACTACCCCTGGGCATAATGGATGAAAGCTAGGCAAAATGGGTGCAGGCCTGAGAACACTGCCTGCATTCAAAATGGCCCCCTCCCTCCCAGCACATGGCCAGGGCCTGTAGCAGCACTCAAAATGGCCCCCACCCACATGGCCTGTCCCCATGAACACCCCAAAAAATCGAAAAACACAGAAAAATCAGCACAATCCCAAGCCATCCAGCCCCTCCATGATGTTTAAATTCAAGACAACCCACAGAAAGACTAGGCCCATGCACCACTCACTACCCCTGGTGAAAAGGCCACAACAGGCCAAAAAAATGAAAATCACAGAAAAATCAGCACAATCCCAAGCCATCCAGCCCCTCCATGATGTTTAAATTCAAGACAACCCACAGAAAGACTAGGCCCATGCACCACTCACTACCCCTGGGCATAATGGATGAAAGCTAGGCAAAATGTGTGCAGGCCTGAGAACACTGCCTGCATTCAAAATGGCCCCCTCCCTACCAGCACATGGCCAGGGCCTGTAGCAGCACTCAAAATGGCCCCCACCCACATGGCCTGTCCCCATGAACACCCCAAAAATTCGAAAAACACAGAAAAATCAGCACAATTCCAAGCCATCCAGCCCCTCCATGATGTTTAAATTCAAGACAACCCACGGAAAGACTAGGCCCATGCACCACTCACTACCCCTGGTGAAAAGGCCACAACAGGCCAAAAAAACGAAAATCACAGAAAAATCAGCACAATCCCAAGCCATCCAGCCCCTCCATGATGTTTAAATTCAAGACAACTCACAGAAAGACTAGGCCAATGCACCACTCACTACCCCTGGTGAAAAGGCCACAACAGGCCAAAAAACGAAAATCACAGAAAAATCAGCACAATCCCAAGCCATCCAGCCCCTCCATGATGTTTAAATTCAAAACACCCCACAGAAAGACTCAGTGCACTCACCACTAAGTACCCCTGGGCAAAAGGCCCCAAAACAGCCCAAAAATCGAAAATTCCCAAGTTGTAGTTGCAGCAACTGTAATGCCCCAAACAAACTTACTTGTGAAATTTCTAATCCAAAAGTGATCCAAAGAAAGTCAAAAAGGCCTCAAATTCAAATATCCAGCAGCATCCACAAAAAGTAATCCTTCCAGCTCCAGATCCAAATGAAAAGTGACCAGGAGATGGACAAAGCACTGGGAGGAGCCTGCTAGACAGGAACAGGAAGTTGAAGACAGTGGGGCACTTCCTTCCTCCCCCCCTCCCCAAAATGGACTCCTCGCAAAAAAAGTCAAATGTCAACCTGAGGAGTTATTCAGATAAAAATCATCATTTTCAGAAGGTTTATGCTGCTTGCTGGTGGATTTCTTGTGGAGAATTGCAAATTTTGTATTTTCGCGAGTGCGAGACTGTTGCTGCTCGCCGCATCTACAAGCTCGCAATTACGAAGTACCACGATACGTGATCACGGCGTACTCGCGTTGACAAACTCTCACTGTGCAAGTTGGCAAGCCGCGATTACATAATCGCGCTCGCCAAATTCCCGCGGGATCCCGCAGCAAGATCCAAAATGGCGCAGCACTCGCAAAATATCAAGAAAAACAACTCGGCAAACGCTGAATGACGGTAAGTAAACGCAGCGCACCGCAAAATTGTATCACCAAGAAAAAAAAATCCGCTGCGTGCGAATTTGCGGATTTTCGGTAAATTCGCGAGCGTTCGCGGATTGCGAATTTACCGAAAATCTGCAAAATCCGCGATCGTAACGGATTTTCCGCCCATGCTTAGACACACCACTATACTGGTTAAGCCTGACAACAGAGCATACTGCAACACAAATCTACACATTACTCTTTACCGTTTGTCACATGTGATCTTGGATGTGCACTCTGCCCGTGGCTGATGATACCCCTTCAAGCCACCAATACCCAGGCCGAAAGGCAGCACAATATTGTGCACACACACACACACACACCAGGGGCATCCTGTAACGCACATTTGTTTTTTGATGTAATGTTTCAGATGCATTGCCATCACACGTGGAAGGCTAATGTACAGACCATGAATATTAATCAAGATGATCGTTGCATGTTGTGTGTAGTATAATATATGTGTACACAGCAAAAAAACTTTTCAAAAAAGCTCTCTAAGCAGAAGGGGCGTGTCTCATCAAACGCTGTAGATAGAATGACTAAAATGGGTGGGGTCCTCCAAATGTTATAATGGGAAATTATATGAACTAATCAAATGCTTTTTTTAAGGTCACATGACAACCGTGCACCAAGCGCGCAAGGAGGCCACACCCGACGCAATTTTGAGAAAATATATTTATCATAATATAAGTTTATTACAGTTAGAAATATATACAACTTTAAAATATTTTAGATTATCGTTTGCTCTCATATATACCTTAAAGTTAATAAGATATAATTTTGCGACATAAAAGAAAATGAGGGAATGGCGTACCCGGCGCGACACCATATATCTATGATGTAACACAGGGTCTGGCAGGGTGCATACGCAACGCGCAGTGGGCGCAACCCCATACATACATGATGTAATGCAGGGCTTGGTACTGCGTACCCGTCTGATGCCAAAGTAGCAGCTGGCGCGACCTCATACGTTACGCCAGACGCAGTCCACGAACCCATCGGATACGAAATGCGTCTCATTTACGAGTTTAGCAATATGGCGGATAGGATTCCTGTGGTGATGGAGTTTAGTACTCTAACGGTATGGGACTGCAGTTTTCTCAACAACAAAAAAAGATATACATATTTTTTGGGGAAGATATAAAACATGACATCATTTTTACAGTAAAAAAATTATAATAGAGTTCTAAAATATTTTTAAAAAAATAGAAAAAATATAGGTTTTATAAATATTAACATATGAAATTAACAATTAAAAAACCTTCGACATTCACTGAAAAAAACATAGGTTTTACAGACGTTATAGAGGAATTAGCATTTAAAAAACCTTTGAAATTCGCTTAAAAAACATAGGTTTCAGGGATGTTATAGTTATTTGGACATTTGACTCATAGAAAACCAGAGAAATTCACCTGTTATAGTTAGTTGAGCTAATTATAACTTGTGCGCCCGCAATGTACTGCTGATGATGTCACATGTTACATCACTCATGACATGCACAATAGTGCATGTATGTGGTACGATGTGACTATTTGAACATGTTTTTACTTTTAATTTACATGTGTTGCCCACTGTGGCTTTAGTTGCATTTTGGATCCCTGAATAATTACATGATATGCAGATCCCCATTGTAAAGGAATGGAATTTACCATGCCAAGATGGCGGCCAGTGTGGCCGAGCATTGCATGTCCTATCTCTATGTCACTTACTTGTCTGTAACTTTATTTACACACTGTGCGCACAAGCTCACCTTTGTGATCAAGGCTTGCCTAAGCTGAAACATGTTGTAGGTGCAATAAACACCCTTGGACTTGATCCAGTGCGAGATGTTTTGATTTCTGAGAGCGTGGCAATTGGATATTTTCACTTAGGAACTTTAATTCCGGCGTGCTCGGCCGGAGTGCGCGCCACCTCCCAAAGGGCCACGAGCAGTCCAGACGGAGCAACTTTGGTAATTGGATATATATATATATAATATATATATATATATATATATATATATATATATATATATATATATATATATATATATATATATATGTATATATATATATATATATATATATATATATATATATATATATATATATATATATATATATATATATATTACCTACTGGCGATAGCCAGTAGGTATATATAGTTAGGATTTTTTCTCTATGGAACTTTTGAAAATTCTATGCCTAATAACTTTGGCGTTTGTGGACGGAATTGGCTGAAATTTTCAGGAAAATGGCACATTTTGTTTCTGAGCAGCTCCTGGAAATTTGGGGGGGTTCATCAAGGGGGGGCCGAGAAAAAAGGGGGGTCCCAAAACGCGTTTTTCCCATGTTAATTTCCGCAGGGCGGTTGGACTCACTTTTAGCCCGAACGGCTGAATGGATTTCCACGAAACTTGGCAAAATTGTAGGGACTGTTAGCCCGATGTGCCTTTGCTAGGTCTCAATATATGTGCTTCAGTGAATTTTGAGAAATTAACGTTTAAAACAAGATATATATCTGTAACAGCGCTCCGGGCAGCGCTCCGGTTCGCGTACTTTTCGCGTATCGGAACTTTGCGAAGCGAAGCTGATTGGCTCTCCGGTGTCTGTCAACATTCTAAACAGTCCGGTGCGGCCACCATCTTGTCTCTCGGTAGGATCGAGAGACAAGAGGAGGCCAAAACAAAGGGGGAAATGAAGGAAAGGGGGCAAGGTAGACCCCTTCTGACCCCCTAGGATTGATGAGGGGATATTATAGAGCCACGCTGGGCCCAAAAAAAAAAAAAAAATTCCGATTTTTTCGCCGTAGAGACGCGTCTTGGTACGCGAACCGGGCAGCTAACCGGGAAGCTAACCGGCAGTGTAACGGGAGTCTGACGAGTAGCTGATTGGCTGTCAACATTGTAAACAGTCCGGAGCGGCCGCCATCTTGTCTCTCGGTAGGATCGAGAGACAAGAGGAGGCCAAAACAAAGGGGGAAATGAAGGAAAGAGGGCAAGGTAGACCCCTTCTGACCCCCTAGGATTGATGAGGGGATATTATAGAGCCACGCTGGGCCCAAAAAAAAAAAAAAAAAAATTCCGATTTTTTCGCCATAGAGACGCGTCTTGGTACGCGAACCGGGCAGCTAACCGGGCAGCTAACCGGGAAGCTAACCGGCAGTGTAACGGGAGTCTGAGGAGAAGCTGATTGGCTGTTATCATTGTAAACAGTCTGGAGCGGCCGCCATCTTGTCTCTCTGTGGGATCGAGAGACAAGAGGTGGAAAAAAAAAAAGGTGTAAGTGAATGAAAGGGGTAAGGCAAACCCCTCCTGAACCCCTAGGATTGATGAGGGGGCTATTAAAGTTCCCTGGGGGGTGAAAAAAAAATTGCGATTTTTTGCGGTAAAGGTGCTTCCTGGTACGTTAACCGGGCAGCTAACCGGCAGCGTAACGGGAGTCCGACATATTGTGTTTTTTGAACGTTTGTGATATGTGCACATGTGCATTTTGTCTAATTAAGGTTAAAAATATATATATATATCTTTAAGCGTGTTCTGACGCGCTTACGTTTTGGGTTTGGTTTGCGCTGCAGAGACGATACGTCACGGTTATGCGATGCATCATTAGGCGTCTCACGGGCTACGTGATACGTCACTTAATAAAGAATATATTTTACAGCTATTGATATTAGCTTTTAAAAAACCAATGAAATTCACAGAAAAAACCATAGGTTATAGACCATATATAGTTAGGAATTTGCATTTACAAAACCTTGAAAATTCACTGAAAAAACCATAGGTTATAGACCATATATAGTTAGGGATTAGCATTTAAAAAACCTTATTTTATTTGGACAAAACCATTGAAATTCCATATATATTTAGTTGCACTAACTATATATCGCGGACCCGCAATCCACTGCTAATGATGTCACATATTACATCATTCATGACATGGTCAGTGACATCACTGATGACATCACTGATGACATCTCAAATGACATCACTGATGACATCACTGATGACAACACCCAGTGACTGTATGTTTCTGTAAAGTTAAAATATGTCTAACATATTGAAGAATGAGTGGATGTATAAGTGTCTGGATGAAGGATTTAGTAGGTGCATGACTGACTGTATGAGAGAATGATTAAATGTGTCTCACTGAGTGCATGGGTTAGTGATTAAAGTGTCTTAATTTGGCAATCATTATTTATGTTCTTCTGTAAACTGCTGCATGTTTAAATCAGTAGCTATATCAGTAACTATATGGGTTATTGAATGGTTGCCCAAGTATTTGTATGGGAGACTGAGTATGTGTGTGGGTGGCTGGGAGGTGTATAACTCTGTGCATAGATGTGTGAGCAGTTGATTCCCTAGGTGTATGGGTTCAAAAGTGCATGTAGAAACAGCTGTATGGACAGTTGACTGTGTGCATGAGTATATTGGTGAGTGAATGGGTATCTCAGTTCTACATGTCAAAGTAAGTACATATGTAAAACACACTCCATGTGAGAGTTGACATATATAAATAACTGAACATAAGAGCCAGTGAATGTGAGAGTGGCTGTATGAATCATTGTGAACTTGTATCAAGGATTGTATAAGAGAGTAAATATGTGTTAGTATATGTTTGAATTAGTAAGGTGTGTATAACTGTATAGTTGAGGAAATGGAGGTGTGATTGATTCTTTGCTTGACTGACTAGGTGTGTGGGTAACTCCATGGATGTGTGACAGTCTGTGAGTGCCTGTTTACACTGAGTGTATCTAAGGTTATATTAGAGTCTGAAGATGTATTATCACATAAATGATATCAGTGATGTAATCAGTAATGTCAAATGAGATGTCAGTGATGTCATCAGTGATGTCATTTGAGATGTCATCAGTGATGTCATCAGTGATGTCATTTGAGATGTCATCAGTGATGTCATCAGTGATGTCACTGACCATGTCATGAATGATGTAATATGTGACATCATTAGCAGTGGATTGCGGGTCCGCAATATATAGTTAGTGCAACTAACTATATATGGAATTTCAATGGTTTTGTGCAAATAAAATAAGGTTTTTTAAATGCTAATCCCTAACTATATATGGTCTATAACCTATGTTTTTTTCAGTGAATATATATATATATATATATATATATATATATATATATATATACCAACTCGAAGATGCCTGATGAGGAGACAACATCACCACAGGGTAGTATCTGCCAAAATACATTTATTTAATGCACAGCAGCGTTGTGGCAGCACTTCAGTCCACTAGCAGTAAGGGTCCCATCCCAACGCGTTTCGTAAATTACTTCATCAGGGGATTTGGGGCTGCGGAGTAAACAGCAGGGCAGAGTTTGGCGGCACTTATAGTTCCAAGGACCCGCCTTAGTGGGCGTGGCCTACGCTGAGGCCTCTTGGGTATATATATTTTACCTACTGGCGGTTGCCAGTAGGTAGTTATAGTTAGGACCTAGTTTCCATAAGAAATCCACAACATTCTATTTGGAATAACTTTGGCGCTGGTGGATGAATCTTTGTGAATTTCTCCAAGAAAATGGCCTATTTGGATCCGCTACTTCCCTGAAAGTTTAGGGGTGATTCATCAAGAGGGGGCCGAAAAAAAGGGGGTCCTAAAATGTGTTTTCCCTAAGAAATGTTGTATAGGGACCTTTAGCCAGGGCTACAGCCCGAACGGCTGAACAGAATTACACAAAATTTGGCAGAGAGGTAGAGTTCTGTTCACAGATTGTGCTTTTTCTTAAAGGGTGTAAATCCGTTTAGTAGTTTCTGAAAAAAGTTGCAAGTGAAATCATAGCGATATCTAGAGACGGAGTTCAACACGCGTACTGAAATCTGTTCAATTATGAGCGCGAGCGGCATGCGGATTGGCTGTGAACTGTCTGTCAACACTCGAAACCAGGAAGTGTTGGTGGCCATCTTGTGCCTCGCTAGAACCGAGTCACAAGAAAACAGTAAAGCAAAGTTGAGAAATAAGGGAAGGGGGTAGGGTAGAGACATTCTGACCCTCTAGGCTTGCTCAGAGGGTCGTACATGGATGTTTAGGCTCTATTTTCTTTTTAAAGAAAAATCGTGGCGTACACATATGGAAATACCTACAATTACGAGCAGGAGCTGCATGTTGATTGGCTGTTAATACTCCAAACCAGGAAGTGTTGGCAGCCATGTTGTTTGCCGGGAGAGCAGAGTCAGAAGAAAACAGTAAAACATAGCTGCGAAATAAGGAAACGGGGCAGGGTAGAAACATTCTGAGCCTAAAGTCTTGGTCAGGGGGTGGTATATGGATCTTAAGGCTCAATTTTTATTTTTTTAAAGTAAAAAATGGCGGGGTACTCGTGCAGTAGTTGTACGCGGTGGAAACGTTTTCTTTATTAGGTCCCGGGGGGGAAATTACGGGGGCAATTTTTCTGCATAATGGGGGCTTGTAAGGTACCCCGAGCACTGGGGAATGGAACTCCTCTGGTTTTATTTTGAAGTATGCGAGGGGGGGTTATGGTCGTACTCCCCGCAGTCTCGGTGAGCATCACCCCTCGGGTCTTTTAAAAAAATAAATATGTTTTGAGGTCTCTCTTTCTCTCTCCCCGTACACGTCGCGGGGAACACCACATTTCTGGGGCACTGATATGTAAAATGACCTTCCAGCTCCAGGTACCTGCATTGTGTGAAGTTTTTTATTAATGTTGGGAGGGTGGGCTTGATAATACGTCCTTGTTAATTTCCATAGAAGCCTATGTTCTGGTGTTAACATGGGCTTCTATTGGAAATAACAAGGCTGTATTGTGAAGGTCATTTTAGCCGTTTTATCGGCAGTTTCCTGCCAATAAAATGGCTATAATTTTGACACCGGTCCTTGATAATATGCACCTAAGTTTAGTGGTGAAAAAAAAGAGCAATGGACCATATTATCAACAAAAGGCGATACATTATTGTCTCTTTTATTGGCAGGAAACTGCAGATAAAGCGGCGATAATGGGCTTGATAATATGCCCTTGTGAATACCCATAGCAGCCCAGGTTAACATAAGAGCTTGGGCTGCTATGGGAATTTACAAGGGCCTATGTTTTTTTTATTAATGTTGTGAGGGTGGGTTTGATAATACGCTCTTGTTAATTGCCAGAGAAGCCTATGTTCTGATGTTAACATGGTCTTCTATGGGAAATAACAAGGGCGTATTATCATGGTATTATCGCTGTTTAATCAGCAGTTTCTTGCTAATAAAACAGCGATAATTGTAACACCGGTCCTTGATAATATGCACCTAAGTTTATTGGTCAAAAAAAGAGCAATGAGCCATATTATCAACAAAAGGCGATACATTATCGTAGCTATTATCGGCAGGAAACTGCAGATAAAGCGGCGATAATGGGCTTGATAATAGGCCCTTGTGAATAACCATAGGAGCCCAGGTTAACACCAGAACCTGGGGTGCTATGGGAAGTTACAAGGGCCTATTATCAAGCCCATTATCGCCTCTTTATCAGCAGTTTCCTGTCGATAAAAGCGGCAATAATAGATCGCCTTTTGTTGATGATATGCTCGTTCATTTCTATGGTAGTATGTAAAGGTTTCCTTTTTTGTTGGTGTAGTAGTTGTACTGTCTTCGCATGCTCAGCGTAGTTTCGAAGCCCACGTTTTCTTTTTCTTCAAGTTCAACAAGCAAACCTTTCTTTATATCAGTTAGCAAATCTGTTTCTTTCTTTTTCCGGTTCGTGTGTGTCATCTGCTGCTGTACTTTTGTACAGTATTAATAGTCATATTCTATGGGAAATAACAAGGCCGTTTTATGAAGCTCATTATTGCCGTTTTATCGGCAGTTTCCTGCCAATAAAACTGTGATAATTTTAACACCGGTCTTTGATAATATGCACCTAAGTTTACTGGTCAAAAGAAGAGCAATGAGCCATATTATTAACAAAAGGAGATACATTATCGTCGCTTTTATCGGAAGGAAACTGCCGATAAGGCAGCGATAATGGGCTTGAGAATATACCCTTGTATATAACCATAGGAGCCGAGGTTAACACAAGGACCTGGGCTGCTATGGGAAGTTACAAGGGCTTATTATCAAGCACATTATCGCCGCTTTATCGGCAGTTTCCTGTCGATAAAAGCAGCAATAATGTATCGCCTTTTGTTGATAATATGCTCCTTCATTTCTATATTATGAAAAGTTTTCCTTTTTTTGGTGTAGCAGTTGTACTGTCTTTGCATGCTCAGCGTCGTTTCGAAGCCCACGTTTTCTTTTTCTTCAAGTTTAACAAGCAAACCTTTCTTTATATCAGTTAGTAAATCTGTTGCTTTCTTTTGTGTCATCCGCTGCTGTACTTTTGTCCAGTATTAATAGTCATATTTTTTATATATTTATTTGAAAGGTAGTGTGCCGAGGAGCCAAACATTGATTACGTATTTCGTTAAACCGCCATTTTAGTAGAACTCAGTAGTTTTCAATCCTAGTCTTGACTATATTACTATAGTATTTCAACATTATTTTTATTGTGGGCTGTCATACCCCTCCCCCACAAAATAAAAAAGTATGTCGTTTTTTTATTATTAACTTTTATTAAACAATATAAACGAAACTCAATTATCTCTATATTGGAACTGGAAAAATAACTTAAACAATGTTATAAACAAATTGTGAAATGGATTCCAAAAGGTGTCCGATTGTTAATCTGCAAAAGAAAATTAGAGTTTAGAATTATGTAGATGTGAGTAAATGAGCTGAAGCATAATGGGGCATATTATCAAGAACGGCAATAAAATTATCGCAGTTTCAGCGGCAGGAAACTAAATAGAGTTATTAAGCCGGAATATTTTGATCCCACCCTATAAAGATGAAGAATACTATTTTTCGGTCTTTGCCTACGCCAATGATATCACCGTGGCAACCACCAACCCTGATGCTGCAATAAAAGAAATTGAGCGATTGGCGAAGGTTTTTGGGACAATAGCCGGGTATAAATTGAATGAGGCAAAAACTCAAATTCGTTGTACTGAGACTGTAGTATGGCAGGATTGTAGAGTGGTAAAGGAAGTAACGTACTTAGGTATTCTAATAAGGGCAAACATGACTGAATTAGTTGAAGCAAATTTGAACACGCTTATGGCTAAAATCAAGTTATCTTTGGATAGGTGGGAGCGGCTATACTTAACCATTATTGGACGATCAAATGTTTTAAAAATAAACGTATTGCCAAAAGTTTTACATCTATTCAGGTCCATACCTTTAGAAATCTCTAAAGATAAAATACAGGCACTACAGGCAAGGTGTGGGAAATTTATTTGGAGCCCAGGAAGACCCAGAAGGGCAATGAATTATATGACTTTACCACAGCTAAGGGGGAGAATGGGGGTCCCAGATGTTTTTTTGTATTATGTAACTTGCTTTATGTTAAAGATGAGGGTTTTGATCACTGGTGAGCAAGGAACTGAGGTGGCTAATGCCCTGAATATTTTTGATATTCAGTTAGGCGCATGCGCAAAGCAATCTTTAGTTAAAGAGATTGATGGAGGTTACTGTAAACGAACCAGGTTCAAGGTAATGCTAGGTGCGTTCAAGGTTTGGAAATGGTTTATAAAAACAATGGGGATAGGGAGAGTATTGTATTATACGCCCCTCAGCGCTCATAAGATTTTACCTGGTATATTTTCCGATGCATTGACTTTAATATGGCAACAGAAAGGAATCAGGATTTTAGGAGATATGATAAACGAGGATGGGATCTGTAAATCTTTTGACGAGATGAAGGATCAATATTTGTTGCCTAGAAGTTACTTCTTTAAATATCTACAAATTTGTGATTATCTAAATCGATGAGGAGGGAACTTAAATCAAAACAAAGTTATTGAATGAATTAGGAGGTCGGTTAAAATTGGAGTGATATATCAATTATTGCTATCTGTTAAGAACGATGATATGGAAAAAGTCAAATTAAAATGAAGAGACTCTTTAGGTGATTCAGAGATAGAAATGGAAGACCTTTTACTACTATCTAAGGGGGCCTTAATGTCTGAAATTTGAAAGCTCAGTTCTTTAAAACTGTATATGATTTATATTACACTCCTAAACGAATGGCAAAATGGGGAGGAGGAAACAAAGGCAAGTGTTTCCGATGTGGGGAAAATGATGCTGGAGCTATACATATCTTTTATAGTTGTGTTAAGCTTCAGGGTTACATTGGAGACCTTGAACAGTTTCTGTCTTTGGTGATTAAAATATCGGTTGTTATCACTCCAGCAATGTTGTTATTAGGTAAAATTCCAAAGGACAACACACCGGAAACACTTTTTCAATATCGTCATTTTATTTTTTTTGCAATGACTGTTGCACGCCTCTGCATAGCTATGGAGTGGCTACAGGAAAAATCACCGGACTTTCATCAGTGGCGTGCTAAAATGCTCAGTCTATATAATCTTGAGTGGAGTTTATTTTCTATTAAAGGACTGAGGAAAAAAAGACTGGGCACAAAAATCTGGAGTGTGTTTAGGGATTATTATGAATAATGAACTTTTAATTGGATGTAATTGTACTTGTTTTGATAATTAGGAGAGATGATGGAAATGTGACTTGATTATTTTGTGTTTTTTTTTCGCAGTTTTGCTGTATAAGAACAATAAAATAAATTTAAAAAAAAAAGGAAACTGCAGCTAATGGGGCGATAATGGGCTTGATAATATGCTGTTGTGAATTCCCATAGCAGTGCGGGTTCTGGTGTTAACCTGGGCTACTATGGGAATTTACAAGGGCATATTATCAAGCTCATTATCGCCGCTTTAGCAACAGTTTCTTGCCGCTGAAACAGCGAAAGTTTTATCGCTGTTCTAGATACTATGCCCCTACAAGTTTTGGTAACTCTACGGTGTTACGTGTGCAGTGTGAATCGTACATTCCAGTTCTGTTATAGTGCTGCGTTCAAGTGGTGTCTATATTAAGCATGGGCGAATTTTGCGAATCTCGCGTTCGCGAATTTTGCGGATTTGCGAACTCGCAATCCGCAAAATCCGCGAATTCTCGCGAATTTGCAGATTTTGTTTTTTTTGTGTTTGCGCGGGTTTCTGCCAGTTCGCGAGGGTTTTGTACACTTTCGCAAATTGCAAACTTACCTGTCGGGTCGCAAGTTTCGCGAACTTGTTGTTTCTACGTGTCCAGCCTGTTTGGGACACTCTTCTTCATCACTGCCACTCTCTGTCACCACTGCCACTCTCTGACTACTCATGCCACCCTCTGGCCCACCCATGCCACCCTCTGTTTCATCACAGCACCCTCTGGTTGTCCAGTCAGTGTACATTATTGTGGCAACGCAAGCACACCTTCCCTGCCTCAAGTGACCTGAATTAATTTGGGGCTGATTAATGTGTCACAGAATATTTTTTTAGCTGGCACCTGCTTCCTTAGTGCTTCCTGATTAGTGATCTTTTGCACTTGCTAAGTGCTTTCATTGTTGCAAAATTAGTTACAACACCTGCCCTGCCCCAACTGACAATAATGAATTAGGGGCTGATTAATGGATTTGAACTTCCAGCCTGGCTCCTGCTTGTCTCCCTTAGCTGTAATTCAGGACCTTTGTGGCATATGTGTAACTATTCTGAGGTTCAGAGCAGGGTCACATAATAGTTGCAACTGGCAACTGAACTCTGGAGGGGCCCCTCAGGAAGCACTACAGGAAATGGCTACTAATGATGAGCCTGAACTTTTGAACCTGGTAAGTAGTTTCAGTTTTGCTAAGATCGTATTTCTGCAATTTTGCACTTATTCGCGGGGCGCGAAGTTGTACTGGGAAGCCGCGAACTCACGCGAACAGTGCGAGCAGTGCGAGCAAAATCCGCTGCTCGCGGATTTGCGGATTTTGCGGGAGATTCGCGAATCTCGCGGATTGCGAATTTACCGAAAATCCGCAAAATCCGCGAGCGAAACGGATTTTCCGCCCATGCTTAGTCTATATGTAAGTGCCTAGTGCATTACTGACGCCCGTTATGGCGACTTATTTCTAATGCATTCCTGTGAAGGCTTTGTAGATCTAGGCCTTTTTGCTTACCATTGTATAAACCTTGCGGGTAAACATTTTAGGCAGTTGGTGTCACAATTTATTCTGAACAATTCTTCTACACGTCTACACGTCGAAGACAGCAGTGTCTAACTTTAAGCGAGAAAGAGAAATGATGTCACAGAGAGTGAGAGAGAGAAAGAGACAGAGAAAACAAAATTAAAACTGTTTCGCAGAGTCTGGAGTTGAGATTTTTTCCTTTTGTCACTTTACTCATGTTAAAAGTGACTCAAAAGTAACGTAATAAGGTTGTGGATCTGTTTGTCAGACAATTGTAACCTATCTGTTGTCATTGCTCGGAGGTAATTATAGATCAAACCCATTATTGCCACTTTAGCTGCAGTTTGCTTCCGATAAATTGGAGATAATTTTGTTGCCAAGGTTTGATAATATGGCCCTCTCTCGTTTCACAAATAAAGCTAACACTACAGTTTTATGAGTGCAATGTACCTTGTACATTTTACTTGTTATAGTGCTGAATTCAAGTGGTGTCTGTATGGAAGTGCCTACTGCATTACTAACGCCCGTTATGCCGAATTATTTCTAATGCATTCCTATGAAGGATTTGTATATCTAGGCCTCTGTGCTTACCGTTGTATAAACCTTGCAGCCAAACACTTCAGGCACTTGGATTGACAACTTGATTTCAACAATTCTTCTGCATGCTTAAGCAGACAGCAGTGTCTAAGTTTAAGAGAGAAAACTACATGAAAACTGTGTCGCAGAGTCTGGAGTTGAGATTTTTTCCTTGTATCACTTTAATTATGTTAAAAGTGACTCAAAAGTGGCGTAATAACGTTGTAGATCTGTTTGTCAGACTGTTGTAACCTATCTGTTGTCACTGGTCGGAGGTAATTATAGAATTTAAACAGAAGCTACTGTACAGTACGCTCTCTGGGCCATAATATCAAGCTTGGGTGACAAAATTATCGTCACTTTATCGGCAGGAAAGTGTCGCTAAAGTGGCGATAATGGGTTTGATAATATGCTCTATGGAATTCCAATCGAAGGTCATGTCTGATGTCCTTCACATCTAACATGAGCTTCGATTGGAATTCTATAGAGCATATTATCAAACCAATTATCACCACTTTCCTGCCGATAAAGTGGTGATAATTTTGTCGGCCATGCTTGATAATATGGCCCTCTCTCGTTTCAAAAATAAAGCTAACACTACAGTTTTATGAGTGCAGTGTACCTGGTATATTTCAGTTGTTATAGTGCCGCGTTCAAGTGGTGTCTATATGGAAGTGCCTACTGAGTTACTGACGCCCGTTATGGTGACTTATTTCTAATGCATTCCTGTGAAGGCTTTGTAGATATAGGCTGCTGTGCTTACCTTGTATAAAGAGTGCGGCCACCGGAGTTCACCACTCCACTTGAACTCTGCTTCTATACGTCAAAGTATATTCAATAAGTTGCAGAGAATTCCATTGCTGTTGCTCGATAGGCCGTGGTTGCTT
The DNA here is from genome assembly GCF_964263255.1 of Lissotriton vulgaris. Lineage (NCBI taxonomy): Eukaryota > Metazoa > Chordata > Amphibia > Caudata > Salamandridae > Lissotriton > Lissotriton vulgaris. The sequence continues at coordinate 812,144,446 of NC_141699.1, forward strand.
CTGAACGGAGTTGCGTAACTACTATCAAAGTGAATTTTAATGTGAGTTATTAATATTCCGTAGTTAAGAGTGTTGCAGATACAGCAAACAAAGGAAGATCAATAAGTTAATAGAGGCTTGGGACGGCCTCGTGACGCAGAAAAATAAATACTATCATGGACGCACAATTAATAATAATAGAGGCCTAAGCACGTGGCGTAGTACAGATATGCAACACAGAAATGTATGCTTGCACAATTTTTAAGATTAGAGGTGTATAGGACCTCGTGACTTATAAAGAAATATTTCAATTATTGAAGTACAATTTGAAACCATTGAGGGGTAGGAAAGTCAAATGAAGGATAAAAAAATAGTATTATGCATTTACAATTTTCAGTGGAGGCTGATGTCATGACGTCTTCTCTTACCTTTGTTTTTGTCGTCTTTTGTCGTGTCTTGAAAGGTTGTGGTTTCGCTGAGTCTTGGGTGTTTTCGACAGTCTGTGTGTCATTGCAGCAGAGGCAGGCAAAAGAGAGCGTGCTCATGTCAGTGCCCGCATAATATGGGAACCGCGGGGGCTGACTAAACCAAGCCCAGGGCCGTCATTGGTAGCGTTTTCGTGGTCTGCAAGAATGATGGCCCTGGGGACATCCTATTGGCTACTGCATTGGTTTCCAGGCTAAATGATAGCAAGCATGCTTGGTGGTGGCATGTGTGTAGTGTTGGCGGGCGTGCACCGCGCATGTGCAAGTGTGAGTGTGTGAACCAACAATTAACAAGAGAGAGGGATGGGAGCGGTGTTATCATGTGCGCAGAGGCAGGCCCAGAATCGGATCTGCAATGAGTCAGCACTTCTAATCATTCTCCTTAGCGCGCCCTGAGCTCTGATTTGTCACTGAGAGAGTGATCGCACCATAGTTTGTACTGCTTATCATACTCAGCGTGTACCCACGCATACAGTACGAATATGCTTTGACGTTACGCGTAGCATTAAAGCTTCGGTGTGACATCATGTACGGCGTTCTTTATGCGAAAGGGGGCAATGTTTCTACTTGGTTTAAAACATGTATGGATTTAATGTACATACTAAGGCCAGACATTTGGGATAACTATGAATTTGTTTTAATACTTGTAATAATCATATATTAATTTTAAAAAGAATTACACAAATCGCGGTAAAACATCATGCGTACTCGTATTGAAAGAGTTGCGCAAGTGCATCATAAGCGTACGTAAAGCCATGTGACTTAAAAAGTAGAGATTTGATTGGTTCATAACTTTTCCTATTGCGACTGCTGAAAGTTCTGTCCCATTATAATTATTCGACTTTGACTTTCTAAGAAGAAGCATTTGTTCTGAGAATCTTCTCAAATAGAAGGAAGATCACAATAATAAGAGCAATGGAGTCATATTCCAGCAGTTGTTCAGAGCGAGATTTCATTCCTGGAGAACCTCCAAAGAAGAGGAAAGAAGCTCTAATTTGGAATTTTTTCACTTTTCCAGAAGGTTAAAAAAAGGTTAATGCTTCAAAAGTAACTTGTGAAATTTGAGAAACAACTCTTTCAAGGGGTGATCCATGTAAAAAATACTCCTGTGGCACAGCAAATATGGTGCGACACGTGTAGAATTTGCACCCCAAGAACTTTGCTCGAGCTGCAAGACGGAGGTTGCACGAGAACCCACCTGCTGCTACACCTAGCACATCAACTGCGTCAGCAGCATTTTCAGCAAGCAGTCCACACCCACATATTGGTTCTGACTTTTCTAAAGTTAAAATTCTATGCATTTATTGCGTTAAACTTTTGTGTTATGGGGAACAGTCTATAGACTTGATGAAACGCAGGATGCAGGATCATTGATGTCCTCAACATTAGTTGTTCTTTTTTTAATTCTTTTGTTCCGCTTGGAATTTGTTGAGAAAACACAAAAAAAATACAAAACAAAAAAAACAGTTCTTTTTAGAACTACCTTCACTGGTCAAACATAGAACTATATTTCTATGTTAGTGTGTAAAAGTTTGTCAGAATAAATGTGTAGTTCATAAATGACTGAATGAATATGTTACTAGTGTATGGAGAATGTGAAAGTGCAGAACTATAAGGAACTGCTACAGCATAAATCTATAAGGTGTTTATCTATAGTATACTGTAGTATGTCCGAAGCACTTGAATGTATCATATGTACATAAATATGTTACAAGTCTATGTTTCAATGTGCGTTGCTGGTGAAAGTGCCTGGGTGAATTTGTATGTCTTATGGGTGGATTTACAATTCCCTTGTGCTTCTTTTACACAGCCGTTGTGTCACTTTTGTGACACAGGGGTGGTTCAAAAGATGTGCCATGGTGTGTGGTATTAACAATGTGACGCATCTGGAGGGTGTATTACATTGTAAAGCTCTGCGCCAGAAGAGGGTTTCTTGTGCAGAAGGGAGTGCAGCAAGGCCTCCTAAAAGTGACTGAGTGAAATGTATAACATTTTATTCAGTGACTTTTGAGCTTATGCTGCGTCAAAACCTTCCATATGCTTGAAGCAGGTGTAAGGATTGATACAGCATTGTGAGCATACGGCCCCAAGAGAATTGCTGGAGCTGTGTAATACTTGCAACCGACGTCAAGCAATAATTCATCCAAAAATTACTTTGCACTTTAGTTTTGTTATTATTTTATAATAAGAATATGAAATATAATCTAAAAATAAAATTCGTATAAAAAGAAAGACATTATAATTAACACATTTATAAATTATCATTTACAAAACCTAGGAAATTCACTGAAAAAACCATAGGTTTCCTACATGTTATAGTTAGGAACTAGCATTTAAAAAACCTTGCAAATTCATTGAAAGAACCATAGGTTTCACACGTTATAGTTAGCTGAACATTTCGATCATACAAAACCTTTGAAATTCCTCCGTTATAGTTAGCTCAGCTAACTATAACTTGCGCGCCCGCAATGCACTGCTGATCACATCACATATTACATCACTCTTTTTTTTTTTTTTTAAATCTTTTTATTGTACATATTACATCACTCATGACATGGTCAGTGACATCACTCATGACATCACACAAGGCTGATTTTTGAGATGTCATCAGTGATGTGTGAGAGAAATGTCCAGCTAACTATAACATGGGTGAAACCTACGGTTTTTTCTGTGATATTCTAAGGTTTTTTAAATGTTAATTCCTAACTATAAAGTGTGTGAAATCTATGGTTTTTGCAGTAAATTTCTAAGGTTTTTTAAATGCTTATTCCTAACTATAACATGTGTGAAACCTATCGTTTTTTCAGTGAATTTCTAATGTTTTTTAAATGCTTATTCCTAACTATAACGTGTGTGAAACCTATGTTTTTTTCAGTGAATTTTTAAAGTTTTTTAAAGGCTAATTCCTAACTATAACGTGTGTGAAACCTATGTTTTTTTCAGTGAATTTCTAAGGTTTTTTATATGCTTATTTTAAAATGTATCAATTATTGTCTTTTTTGTGTTATTATACAAATGTTCTATATTTTTAACAATATTAAAATTTTAATTATGATTTATGTATTATTATGTACTAATTTTTTATTTTTTTAATAATTCTGGCCTTATTTTTGTTTTGGGGGTGTTTTTTTAAGGTGTGCACACGGTGTTTGCATGCATGCGTGCACTGTGTATGCATCTCGTGATTTTTAAAAATATATATATATATATTTTTGCCCTTCGGGGTCCTTTAGGGACCCCCTGAGAAGTCGTAGGGGGTCAGGGATTCTCTACCTGCCCCATTTTCACGTTCTCCACTTTTGTTTTTGACTCACTTCTGCCTCGAGGGTGCGTGCAACGTGCGCACACCTCGCGTTTTAAAAAAAAACATTTTTTTTTGCCCTTCGGGTCCTTTAGGGTCCCGCAGAAAAGGCCTTGGGGGTCAGGAAGTCTCTACCCTGCCCCCTTTTCACGTTCTCCACTTTTGTTTTTGACTCACTTCTGCCTCAAGGGTGCGTGCAACGTGCGTGCACCTCGTGATTTAAAAAAAAATGGGTTTTTGCCCTTCATGGTCCTTCAGGGACCCCATGAGAAGGCCTAGGGGGTCAGAGAGTCTCTACCCTGCTCCCTTTTCCTGTTCTCCACTTTTGTTTTTGACTCACTGCTGCCTCGAGGTTGCGTGCAACGTGCGCGCACCTCGCAATTTTTATTTTTTATAAATGTTTTTTTTTGCCCTACGGGGTCCTTCAGGAGCCCCCTGAGAAGGCCTAGGGGGTCAGGGAGTCTCTACCCTGCCCCATTTTCATGTTGTACACTTTTTCCTCGAGGGTGAGTCATTCATATGTGACGGGCGAAAACCGTGCGTGCATGCGTGCGCGCACCTTGCATGCACGTAAAAGTCATGTGACTTGAAAACAACACTTTTGATTGGTTCATAGTAGTTTCTTTTCCAAATCTTCAAACACCCCACCCACTTCCCTCATAATCTGTTTCACTTTCTTTGGAGAAGGATCTTCAGTCTTTTCTTCAAGATTTCAACATGGCAGAACAGCAGCAGCCACAGGAATCTTCAGATAGTGATGTGGAGTTTGTACCTGAGGAACCTAAGGTGAAGAAGACTAAAGACTCTTTTATTTGGAAATTCTTTTCCTATCCAGAAGGGTAAAAAAAAGTAAATGCCCCAAAACTTACATGTAAAATCTGTGGCTCGATTCTGTCAAGAGGAGATCCAACTAAACATTCTTTGTTTAGTATACACACTATGCTCCGTCATGTCAAAAACGTTCACCCTAAAAACTATGCTCGGGCGTCAACTCAGCATATGAGAGAAAATCCTGCAGCTGCTGTCCCCAGCACATCTTCATCTGCACCGGTGTATCTCCATCAACTGCTGGGCCAGAGATCTGTCCAGAATTTGGAAATCTTATAATTCATTGCAAATTTTGCAATGAATTGTAATGTTATGGTGAACAGAGTATTGATTCAATTGTGCAAAAGGAGAGGCAGCACAGATGTTCTCGTTCTTAATTTTTTCTTTTATTATTTTTGTTCCTGTTTCTGTTGAGTAGTTTTTCGTTACCTGTTCACTTTTTTGTTTTAAAAAAAATGTATATATATAAAATTGTTAAAAAACTACAAAAAAAACAAAAAAAACCCAGTTCTTTTCAGAACTAACTACACTTCTCCAAGAAGAACTATATTTCTAATATACTGTGTCATAGTTTTTTTGACTGAATGTGTAGTGTATAAATGAATGACTAAAATGACTGAGTGAAGGGGAGGAAGAGACTGAGGGAATGAGTGAGGAAAGGGGGGTATGGTGAGTGAGGAAAGGGCAGTCAAATAATGACTGAAAGAATCAGACTGAGGGTAGAGGAGTGAGGTAGGAGGAGTGAAATTGTAAGGGAAGGGCAGTAAGGAAAGGAAAGAAGCAGGGGGAGTGAGAGAAGGGGAGGGGAGTGGGGGATGGAGACAGGGAAGGGGAGTAAGGGACGGAGAGGGGAAGTAGAGCAGGGTAAGGGGAGTAAAGTTAAGGGAAGTGGAGTAACAGTGAGAGAAGGGGTACGAGGATGACAAAAGGAGGGTAAGGGAAAGTGAGAGAATGGGATTGAGGGAGAGAGAAGGGGAGTGAGGGGATGGAGGGAGTTAGGGAAGGGGAATGAGAGAAGGGGAGTAAGGAATGGAGTGAGAGTAGGAGAGCGAAGGGAAGTGAGGGAAAGGGAGCGGGAAAGGGAAGGGGTGAGAGATACAGATAGGAGGAAGTGGAGAGGGGGAAGGGGAGTGACGGTGAGTGAAGGGCAGTGACAGTTAGAGAAGGGTATGAGGGTGAAGGAAGGGGAATGAAGGAGAAGGAAGAAAATTAGGAGAGAGGCAAAGTGAGCGAGGAAGAGAGGAGAAGTAATAGAAAGAGAGAGGAAAGGAGATTAAGGGTAAGGGAGAGAGTGAGAGAGAGGGAGAGCAAGGAGTGAGTGAGACAGAGGGAGATAGGGAGAGAAACATGGAGGAAAAGTGAGGGAGGGAGTGAACGAAGGGGAGTAAGTGAGATGGAGTGAGGGAGTGAGGAAAAAGGAGTGAAGGAAGGGGAGTGAGGGAAGGGGAGTGGCGGAAAAGTACTAAGGGTGAGTGAAAGGCAGTAACAGTAAGGGAAGGGGTATGAGGGTGACGAAAGGGAATGAGAGAGAAGGAAAGAGATTAAGAGACAGGAAAGGGGACTGAGGGATAAAGTAGGAGTGAAGGAAACAGAAATGGAAAGAGAGGACGGGTGAGGGAGAGAGGGAGAGAGTGAGAGAGAAAGAGAGGGAGAGCGAGTGACTGAGAGGGAGTGAGGCGGTTAGACTAAGTGAGACAGAGGGAGAGAGAAATGGAGTGAAGGGGAGTGAGCAACTAAAGGAATGGGAGTTAGCAAAAGTGAATGAGGATAGGGGAGTAAGGGAAGGGGACTGACAGATGGAGTGAGGGAAAGAGAGTGAGGGGGAGTGAGGGAATGGGAGTAGGAGAAAGTGAATGGTAGTGATGCACAAAGATGAGAATATGAAGTAGGGGAAGAGAAGTGAGATTGAGTGAAGGGCAGTGACAGTGAGGGAAGGGATATGAGGGTAAGGGAAAAGGAGTGAGGGAAAAATAAGCATATTAAGATAGAGGAAAAAGTAGTGAGTGAGAGAGAAGGATTTATGGAAAGAGAGAGGAAAGAAAAGGAAGATTGGTGGAGAGAGAGGGAGACAGTGAGAGAGAGAAAGAGAGGGAGAGTGAGGGACTGTGAGGGAGTGAGGCGGTTATAGGGACTAAGACAGAAGAAGAGACTTAGAGACGGATGGAGAAAAGGGGAGTGAAGGAGGGAATAAAGGAAGGGGAGTGAGTAAAAAGAAGTGAGGGTATAAGAGAAGGGGAGTGGCTGAAAGTGAGTGAAGGATGGTGTAAATGAAAGAGAGTGAGGGAGGGAGAGAAATGAGTGAGGGATAGAGCAAAAGAAGGGTAGTGATGGAGGTAGAAAGAAAAGAGAAGTGAGTGACACAGAGAGGAAAGAGGGAGCAGGAGAAGGTAATTGAGGGTGAGGGAAGGGTACTGATCGTGAGAGAAGGAGTGTAAAGGTGAATTAAGTGGAGTAAAGAGAGTGAGGGAAGGGGAGTAAGATGAACAAAGGAAGTGGAGTAAGAGACAGAGTGAAGAAAGTAAAAAAGGGAAAGAGAAGTAAGAGAGTGATGAGAAAGTATTCTTTGTTTGTCATACTTACCTTATAAGTAATGACAAGTTAATAATATATTTTTTATAAATATATTATCTGTGGAAGAAAAGAAAAATTTGAATTATAATATATATTTCACAATACAAAATAATTTGTACAATATGGTATGTATTTTATTTTGCTGTTCTCAGAATATATTGAATTTCACTGAAAACAGTGAGTTCAATAGTACTCATCATATAACAGTGGGCAAAAAAAAGACAATCAATAAGATTGTCTTTAAAAAACCCATTCAACATTTTCATTAAGAATGAAAAAATTAGAAAAAAACATATCTTAAATGTTTTTTTCGAACAGCAATTTCTTACGTAAGAATGGGATATTTCCAACAATAACAAAGTAAAAAAACATTATTACTTCTTTTTTTATACACTCTAAATAAAGTTATATACAAACATATGCTAACAACATTTACCCGAAATAGTCATTTTTTGTTTCAAATACCATTCCTCATGGCAAAATAGTATGTGTGAAATCCTTAGTTTGGAAGATACTTAATAGTACTCTTAAACGTCCGTTTCCCAACCTTCTGAATCAAAAGCACCAATATCTTTTGTACCATCTAACAATGGTTATACCTCCACCCAATGCTATTTAATATGTACATAGAACCTTAAACAACTAGCATGCTATCAGAATCTCAACATCATCTGGTATGCCGATGACACTCTGCTCATCCGTTATCTTAGCAAGGAGCTGTATACCATTAAAAGAAACCTCTACAAGGGAATAAAAAATGTCACCAACATCTCCAATAACTACAACAAATCTAAAACACCTCTGCCTCACTGATGATCAACATCTCCTGTGATAGCCACATCACCCACTATCTGATACACTTATACTACCTCAACGTCAACTACATGAATTTTTTTAACCTGATCACCCTCAATCACAAAGTACTTTTCAACACCAGACTACCCTTTCTTAACAGCAGTAATTTTCCCAGGCCAATTATTTTCCCTAAAATTTGGGTTGTAAAAACACTAGGTAAGAATTTGGTAAGTCATAAGGCAAACATTGTTTAAAAATCAATTGAGTATCATTACAATGAGTCCAGCCTTTTGAACATTTTAAATAAGCTGTGTAATGTCCTGATGTTGTAGAAGGACCATCATGGAAAATATTTGCTACAGTTACAAAAGTTCTTCCTGCAATTGATAGTTGAGAAGCCACAACATTTTTTATTAAAGTTGCCAGTTTTCTTCCATCAGGTCTGCATTGTTGCGGCATTAAAATTACATACTGTCCATATCTTTGTATAAATAATGTTGATAACATTTGTGAGTTACATTGGGTACAGACCATGTTTTGATTGGCTTCTCTAACTAGATTATTAAAAGACACTGATTTGCAGTTTGGTAAAGTCAAATATATAAATCTTTCAGTGTCTATGTTAGTACTACTTGGAAAGGAACAATTGTCACAGTTATGTTGCCATTTATATGAAAGGCCAAAAAACCATTTTCAATATCTTTCCCTTCATCTTGCAATACAACAAGCATATACATTAGAAATTCCTGACAATCTTGCTGAATATTCTGTGAAAATTGATTTCAACCAGAACATATGTATAAAACATTTCGAATATCAGAAACACTTTCTATTTTAGTTTTATAACTACCACATTTCTCAAACACAGAATTCAACAAACAACAAAATCTTTTGTCCTGATTTTCAACAATTTGTTGTAGTAAAATTTAAAGAAAAAAAAACATTAACCACTACATTAGCATAGCAGTTGACACCAGAACTGTTTTCAAACTGAAAACCAACAACCTCTTCAATAAAATCCTTTTTCTTTGTGGTTACTATCACTGGTTCATCTAGTTTTATTCTTTTCTCTGCAACCTGGCTACAATTTTACCCATATCTTCTTTTTCGACTTACCACACGCTTTTCAAATACTGGATATCGAGGTAAATTGGGAGCATGTTCTCTTGTTGACCTATTATACTCTTTACCACAATTTACATCTGCACTAATCTTTCTGTTATCAAAATCAATCAGGTATAATCCAGATAAAGTTCTGACTCGAGATAAAGCAACATATGCCATACCCTCTTTAAACACAATACTTCCATATGGCTGAGATACCCGCCACCCCCTCTCAACACAATCCCCAAGGATGGGAAACCGGAAACAGTTCTGAACTTTTGGAAGGCGGGAGGGAGTGACCCTCCCGGCCGTATTTATTAAAATATGAAACAAAATCAAAACATTAAAATAACAGTTTCATATTATGTACAATTTCATTTCCACATTACGATGTTTTGGCTAACCTTAACATATTTCTAATACAAAGGTTCTCCTAGCCGAAACTAACATCCTACAAATACATTTTAACTTGAAATTGTACATCCTAATGTTAAGGGCCAACGGCAAGGTCGTAACCGGTGTCAGATCCCTAAACCAGAATTACCCCCACACTTGCGAGGGGCGACCGCACAGAGGGCTGTACCTCCTGTGCACATACCAATTTCCCTTGACTTGACGGGGGCCCCAATGAACTCGACGCCATTTTATGGTCGTCCGAGGAGGACTCGTGTGAGGTGTCTAGAAGGTAGCGTAAACCCCCCTCCCCACCCCACACAACTTACCACATCTGCCGTCGCAGATGTCCTGGCCCCGGGAAATTCCCAGGAGGGGCCCGTAGCCCCTCCTATCCAGGGAGGGGCCTTGACCGCCTTCCCTTTCCTTTCGGCGGCCCATCCTTAGAAGGGACCGCCTCCCCGTTGAGGGGCCAATGGCCACCTCCCCCCGGGCGCTCCCATCCGTAATGGGTGACGCCCCCCCATAGGGATCTTCCAATTACTGCTCACCGATCATGACCTTACCGCCCAACCAAAATAAATACAACATTAACTAACAATACTAAATTAAAAAACAAAACCATAACTGCTTCACGTATGACTATTGAAACATCCCTGAACAACACTGGTGCAAAATACTTTATTCGAAAAAACATACTGTAAAGAATCATTCACTTTATTGCATACTAAAACAACACTTTAATCACAACAACCTGTAAGAAATAGAGTTACCACATCAAAACTTTATTTCAAAACCACTTGCTGTCTCCAGGGGCTGGTGGGTGGGTCAAAATTGGCTCTTCGTTCCGTCTCGAGCTCACGTGCAGCGGGGAGGTGCAGCTTCAGAGCACAGGAACAAGAGGATGCTTCCGTGGCTTGTTGCTCCTTTTATCCTTCTTCGGGCGGGCGTAAACCCGCCTCCGCCAGCCTCCGGGGGCGTGGCTGGCGGCTTCAGTGTCTAGGACAACCCCCTCTAGGGTGGGAAAAAGCGCGCCCCGGCTACGCCGCTTCGGGCATACCAGCCGAGACTCGCCTCCCGCCCAAGATGGCTTCCCGGGGGGATCGGGGTACTCCACCATACGTTCGGGGGGACCGAGTGGTCTCCCCTTTCCATATGGCTGAGATACCCGCCACCCCCTCTCAACACAATCCCCAAGGATGGGAAACTGGAAACAGTTCTGAACTTTTGGAAGGCGGGAGGGAGTGACCCTCCCAACCGTATTTATTAAAATATGAAACAAAATCAAAACATTAAAATAACAGTTTCATATTATGTACAATTTCATTTCCACATTACGATGTTTTGGCTAACCTTAACATATTTCTAATACAAAGGTTCTCCTAGCCGAAACTAACATCCTACAAATACATTTTAACTTGAAATTGTACATCCTAACGTTAAGGGCCAACGGCAAGGTCGTAACCGGTGTCAGATCCCTAAACCAGAATTACCCCCACACTTGCGAGGGGCGACCGCACAGAGGGCTGTACCTCCTGTGCACATACCAATTTCCCTTGACTTGACGGGGGCCCCAATGAACTCGACGCCATTTTATGGTCGTCCGAGGAGGACTCGTGTGAGGTGTCTAGAAGGTAGCGTAAACCCCCCTCCCCACCCCACACAACTTACCACATCTGCCGTCGCAGATGTCCTGGCCCCGGGAAATTCCCAGGAGGGGCCCGTAGCCCCTCCTATCCAGGGAGGGGCCTTGACCGCCTTCCCTTTCCTTTCGGCGGCCCATCCTTAGAAGGGACCGCCTCCCCGTTGAGGGGCCAATGGCCACCTCCCCCCGGGCGCTCCCATCTGTAATGGGTGACGCCCCCCCATAGGGATCTTCCAATTACTGCTCACCGATCATGACCTTACCGCCCAACCAAAATAAATACAACATTAACTAACAATACTAAATTAAAAAACAAAACCATAACTGCTTCACGTATGACTATTGAAACATCCCTGAACAACACTGGTGCAAAATACTTTATTCGAAAAAACATACTGTAAAGAATCATTCACTTTATTGCATACTAAAACAACACTTTAATCACAACAACCTGTAAGAAATAGAGTTACCACATCAAAACTTTATTTCAAAACCACTTGCTGTCTCCAGGGGCTGGTGGGTGGGTCAAAATTGGCTCTTCGTTCCGTCTCGAGCTCACGTGCAGCGGGGAGGTGCAGCTTCAGAGCACAGGAACAAGAGGATGCTTCCGTGGCTTGTTGCTCCTTTTATCCTTCTTCGGGCGGGCGTAAACCCGCCTCCGCCAGCCTCCGGGGGCGTGGCTGGCGGCTTCAGTGTCTAGGACAACCCCCTCTAGGGTGGGAAAAAGCGCGCCCCGGCTACGCCGCTTCGGGCATACCAGCCGAGACTCGCCTCCCGCCCAAGATGGCTTCCCGGGGGGATCGGGGTACTCCACCATATGTTCGGGGGGACCGAGTGGTCTCCCCTTTCCATATGGCTGAGATACCCGCCACCCCCTCTCAACACAATCCCCAAGGATGGGAAACTGGAAACAGTTCTGAACTTTTGGAAGGCGGGAGGGAGTGACCCTCCCGGCCGTATTTATTAAAATATGAAACAAAATCAAAACATTAAAATAACAGTTTCATATTATGTACAATTTCATTTCCACATTACGATGTTTTGGCTAACCTTAACATATTTCTAATACAAAGGTTCTCCTAGCCGAAACTAACATCCTACAAATACATTTTAACTTGAAATTGTACATCCTAACGCTAAGGGCCAACGGCAAGGTCGTAACCGGTGTCAGATCCCTAAACCAGAATTACCCCCACACTTGCGAGGGGCGACCGCACAGAGGGCTGTACCTCCTGTGCACATACCAATTTCCCTTGACTTGACGGGGGCCCCAATGAACTCGACGCCATTTTATGGTCGTCCGAGGAGGACTCGTGTGAGGTGTCTAGAAGGTAGCGTAAACCCCCCTCCCCACCCCACACAACTTACCACATCTGCCGTCGCAGATGTCCTGGCCCCGGGAAATTCCCAGGAGGGGCCCGTAGCCCCTCCTATCCAGGGAGGGGCCTTGACCGTCTTCCCTTTCCTTTCGGCGGCCCATCCTTAGAAGGGACCACCTCCCCGTTGAGGGGCCAATGGCCACCTCCCCCCGGGCGCTCCTATCCGTAATGGGTGACGCCCCCCCCATAGGGATCTTCCAATTACTGCTCACCGATCATGACCTTACCGCCACAGGCCGGATAGTTGACCGGCTATCCGTACCCCCCACAAAACTCCTGCCTAAAGGTCATGCTGTAAACTTCTTAACCAAGCTATAAGGTCTCCTATGAGTAACGCATTCCCCACCCGGGAAAAATGGACCCCATCCTCCAAATACATACTGTCCCCCTTGATACAACCATGAGGAATAGAATGCAATGCATTTGAACGAAACAATCTCCCCAATTTTTTATTTACTTTCTTCACCGAATGATTTATAGCAGACACCGAATTCGCCCCCCGCCACACCTTACGTGGAATCATATGGGACCATGCAATTGTGCACCCTGGAACCCTTCTCGCCAACCAACTTACTGTGGAAAGTATTGCCTCGAGAAGAAGTCGTCTACCAGTGGTCACCAAATCGTTGCCCCCAAGATGGACTATGATTATAGATGGCAGTGACCTTGTCCGCCCTAACAAACCCTCAAAAAAGGATTGAAACTGGTCAATACAGAGCCCGCCCCTTCCGTAGAAGGTCACCCTGTACCCGTATTCCCCAGCCATGTGAATCATGTCACCTGCTTTGAATACGTATGCGGCACGCCTCACGTATGAGTGGCCCACGACCCACACCACTTTTTCCGCAGCCGGTGATGTTTGACCGCTGGTTCCCAGGTGTCGGGTCGACTGCACAGTCCGCCCCGCCTCGTAAGCTTGCGAAACTGTAAACCAAACAAAAACAAGAAGCGTGAGTACTTGATAACAGCTTCACAACATGTGTAACCGCACATACCTTTTGTAACAATTCGAGGACCAACGCCCCAAACGTTTCACTTTTTCCACACTCAGACCCCTGGCTGTAGCCTCAGTAGCAGCCCCTATCCGAAAGGAATGGGTCCCAAACTCGCCGGGGTTCAAGCCCGCGGCCGAAATTGCCATTGTAAGCACCCGCTGGAACTGAAACCTCGTCAGTGGGGTGGCATCAGCGTGTCTCAACAAGGTCCCTCCCCATGATGCCGCCCTCTGCGCTAAATATTCCTCTACGCAAACAACAGGGCACATGGGGGATCCGGGAAACCGATGTATGACTACGCAATCCCCAATCGCACCCTGATCGGCCTTGGACCTGACAAACAAGACAATCATCGTCTCCCCCTTAACCTGAATGTGCTCTCGGCACAGTCCTCCCACCGTATCCCGCTTGTTCTTCGCCACCAATTCACTTACCCGCATCGCCCCATGGAATGCTAACGTAAAAGCGGCCCGGAATAACACTGTTTCATACTGGGATGAACATGTCGCAGGGAGTACGGATAATAACAGGGCCAATCTATCCAGACCTATCGGGTGCCTCTCATCTATTCTGCGACCCTCAAGGCGTTGCCACCCACGTAGCGCTTTCTGCACAACGAAAGACGCTGTCGGGTCCTGGATCCCATGAGCCCTTGCCATAAAGGAAATGGCGGCCCGATGCCTCTGGGCCGTAGCTACTGACTTGCCTGCCTGATGTAAAGACAGCAAAAATTTTACGACAAACTCCCCCTGGCCCCAAAGCTCCCCCCTAGCAGCACCCAAAAAGGACCAATAGGAACGGAACGCCCCTTCATATGCCTTCCTTGTCCTGGGTGCTAAACTCTCTCCCACGAGGTTTTGTAGTTCGGGGCACCGAGAGACCAGAGAGCTTCGGGAAAGGGTGCCGCCACCGGGTCCGCTGTGGGCAGAAAACCCCAGAAGGCCTGCATACGGAAACGAGAAAGCGCATCAGCCACTTGGTTCAGTACCCCCGGCACATGTCTTGCCCTAAAGAGCACATTTAATTGCATACACAATAACACAATTTCTTTGAGCAATCTCAGAATCCATTTGCATCGTGCTGCCTGGCTATTGATACACTCAACCACGGTCATGTTATCGGACCAGAACACCACAGAGTGATCCCGAAACCCCTCGGGCCATGTTTTCAGGGCCACCAAAATAGGGAAAAGTTCGAGAAAAGCAATGTTACTCGTCAGCCCGCACTCGTGCCACCATGACGGCCATTTTTGAGCCGACCATTGCTTTCCGAATATGGCGCCAAAACCTATACTCCCCGCCGAATCTGTCCACAGCCCCAGCTCCTTGGAGGACACCGCCGGCTTGATCCAAACAATTCGACCATTGAAATCCGCCAGGAATGCCAACCAAATGCGCATGTCCTGGCGAATCTCTGCCGAGAGCCTCGTGCGGTGGTGTCCCTCTTTAAGACCGACCATGGCTTGTGCAAGCGAGCGGGGAAAAGGGGCGGGCCATTGGCATTACTCTAAGGGCAAAATTCAACTGACCCACAGTTTGCTGCAATTGATGCAAGTTCACCTTAGTCTCCCGAATACATGTTTCAAGGGAGGCCCTGAATTTCACCACCTTTTCCTTGGGTAGCCGAAAGCAACCTTCTTCTGAATCGAGCTCTATTCCAAGAAACTCGAGCGAAGTTGATGGCCCCACAGTCTTACCTGGTGCCAATGGCACACCAAAATGACTCATCAAGCCACAAAAATCTTTTAAAGCCTGTCCACATTCTGGATCCCCGGCTGCCCCCAGGAACAGAAAATCATCGAGATAATGCATAACATACTGAAAACCCGTCTGTCTCGTGAATACCCATTGCAGAAAACAACTGAATTTTTCAAAATAAGCACAAGATATGGAGCATCCCATTGGCATACATTTGTCCATGTAATAGCGACCCTGAAACATAAAACCAAGGAGACGCTGATCGTCTGGGTGTACCGGGAGCAACCGGAACGCTGACTCGATGTCTGATTTTGCCATCAGCGCTCCGGGCCCCAGGCGATTCAACATGGCGACGGCCTCATCGAAAGATGCGTACCGCACCGAACACACTTCTGGGTCTATCGCATCGTTCACGGAAAGACCTCGTGGGGCTGACAAATTATGTATTAGTCTAAACTCACCCGGGTCCTTCTTGGGGACCACTCCTAAGGGGGAACAAACAAAGTTAGGAACTGGTGGTATATCGAATGGTCCGGCAACCCGCCCACGAGTCACCTCTTTCCCAATCTTTACCTGTACCACCGCCGTATTCTGCAGGACCGACAGTTGGTTCTTACAACGTGCCTTACCCTGAAAATTCCCCACTGGAATGCGGAAACCATACGAAAACCCGTCTCGCAACACCCCAGCGGAAACATGATCTGAGTATTCATTGAGCCAAGGAATCATTGCCATGGTATCAACCGGGGTAGGTAAAGGCGCCCCTCGGACTATTTCAGACCTGTTTGGCGCTTCCCCTACCACCGTTATCACCCGTTTTGGCTCTGCACATGGTCTCAGGATGCGAGGACTGTCCACACCCCCCACAGTCGTGTCTAAACTTGCATGACCCCTGGGGCCTTGTACATTTTTCCCTGTTAAAATTCCAACAGATCCCCTTTTTACCTGCGTTGCCACTCGACTTCGAGTGATGCTCGTTACCTGCACCCGTCCGAAAGGGCGTCCCAGACGAATGGCGGGAAAACTCACCCCCATTACCCCCGACAATGGTGCCTTTAACATGCCTGAATTCTCCATTTTTTGCCAAGAGATGGAGTCGTAACAATCCCAGGTCAAAGCTGGGTCGTGCTCCTTGGCCTTCCTAAAAACATTGTCATAGCAAAACCACTGATTGCCCCCATGTGATTGAGAATACTCCATGATACGTGTCTGATATATGGGCAACTCGGGCAACAACTCAGGCCTTCGTTCCCCCATAATTGAAGTGAATATGCCAAACGCTCTGCCCCAGTTACCTATGTTCTCATCGACTTTAAAGGCGGCCATTTTGGCGCGCCAAACACTCGGATGCAGAAACTCTTTTTGACCCTTCACATGCTCGATCTCGTAGTGGTCGGTAAGCAAAGAAAACATGTTTACATACTTATCAGCCCAAATCTTTTCCTTAATTTCAATTGGAACATGCTGGGCCACTTTCTCCCTTCGTGAGGGTACAGACCCCTCCCCCGCAATCGGCAGTAGCCGCTTACCTGAATTAGGAGCTGTATTTTCTGTCGAACTCGTGCCCGCTGCGGTTTCACCCACCGGAACCTGTGGGGGAACAGAAGATGGTGCCTTCGCAGCCTCTCTAGATTCTCGCAATTGCCTCATTACTGCCCTGGCGTCGTCCGCCGTGGTGCCCTCACTATCTTTTCCCAACCACGCTGCCAGTTGTGCAGCCAACTCGGGGAGCATATCCTCCCCGTTCACAGGGGTGACTACAACGGGGATCGGTTGCCCTTCCTTCGGAACCGGGATTGGCTCCTCGATCGGTGTATCGGGAACCGGGGCCTCTCCCCCAGATGCCCCTCTCTTGGACCTCTTGCCTCTCCCGCTGGGGACTACTCCCGGCAATGCTGGTCCGACGACTCGCTTCGGGCCTCCTACCCCGTTCATTGCCGCCATCTGCTTCTTCATCTCGGCCATGTCCTTTACGAGCATGCGGAGCATCTGATCGGTACCGACCCGCTTTCCGACCTTCTTGCCCGGCATTCTCCAACGAAGATATCTGAAAGAACAAGAACAAAATTACAACGCTCAAAATTGGCTCTTCGTTCCGTCTCGAGCTCACGTGCAGCGGGGAGGTGCAGCTTCAGAGCACAGGAACAAGAGGATGCTTCCGTGGCTTGTTGCTCCTTTTATCCTTCTTCGGGCGGGCGTAAACCCGCCTCCGCCCGCCTCCGGGGGCGTGGCTGGCGGCTTCAGTGTCTAGGACAACCCCCTCTAGGGCGGGAAAAAGCGCGCCCCGGCTACGCCGCTTCGGGCATACCAGCCGAGACTCGCCTCCCGCCCAAGATGGCTTCCCGGGGGGATCGGGGTACTCCACCATACGTTCGGGGGGACCGAGTGGTCGCCCCTTTCCAATATTCACCAAAGCACAATCTACACTTAAACCTTGAGATTTATGAATAGTCACCGCATATGCCAAACAAAAAGGAAACTGTTTTTGGTGGACATATAAATCTTTTACAAGAAAAAATCGAACTGAACAAAGACTCAATTGTTGTACTTCTTCAATTTCATCAAATTTGATTTTCAAAAATTCAATGTCATCTCTATTTGGTAATTAACAAAATCAACAACTTTACCCATTGCTCCATTTACTAAACCTCTTTCCACATGTAAATTACATCGTAAAATTATCCGACAATTTATACATGCATATAGATTATTTTCTAAACCAGCAGTTTTAGATAGTGATTTCTCTAAAGAATCCAATTTTGACTTCAACTTTTCTGACAAAATAATAGTAGCTCCTTCATGCTCTATTCTATCAATAGCTTCCAGTTTTATAATTTCTTGATTTTCTAACTTTAACATTTTCTCATTAAATATTGAACATTCTTGCAGAGTTGGCATCAAGCATATCAATGATTTCTTTTCTGCAATTTTTCTATATATATATTCTCTGGAAGAATATTTTTGTTTGGAAACACATTTGTAAGTTATCGTGCCTGTAAAGCTTCTTTGCCATGTTCACTCACTTTTCCAATTCTTATATCTTCAAGAATATTTTTTAAATCAGCTTACTTTGCCTGTTGCATATTTGTAAAGAGTTCTGAATATTCGAAATATGACCAAATATTAACATTTCCAATGCTTCCCAGGCAATTTCAGTTTTCTTCATGTGTAACTGTTTCAAATACTGGCTGTCCTTTCACAGGAGTTAGTTGTATTAGATCTCCAAAAACCATGACGTGTTTGCCTCCAAATAGCACATCATACTCTGTTTTAAGGATTTGTTGCATTCTTAAATGCACAAAGGCAAGCATTACATTTGATACCATGCTTACCTCATCAATAATGAGAAGTTTCATTTTTTTCAAGACTCTAGAAACTTCACAACAAGCTTCTCCAGCTAGCTTGTAGTTTTCTAATTTATTTTTATTCTCTACTGGCAGCATCAATAAACGATGTAAAGTAATCCCTATAATGTTATGTGCTGCAAACCCAGTTGGAGCAGTAACAACACAAGAGAGTGACGACTTAGTTCTTTTCTGTAGATAAGTTGCAATTGCTTTAATTAATAAACTTTTTCCAGTTCCGGCTTCTCCACTCACGTACAGTCGGACAGGTTTAAATGACGTACATGAGCACTCTTTTTTCTCATGATATAAACCATGTTCAATCTGTTCTGTCACTTGATTGTATATTTGTTTTTGCTCAACATTGAGTTGTTTTTCCAATTCCTCTAAGTTTATTACATCCTCTTGAGCTTGTTGCATTGCTCTTACCACCTCATCCATGGCAGTTGCTGCCTCATTTTGGATAATTGGTTCTCCTAGTGGATTCTGACTCAACTAAGCAGAACTTTGACTGTCTTGAGAACTGTCTCCAGCAATCTCTGCTGCAATTGTAGCTTCTTGCTGTATTTCGTCGTTCAACATTTTCAGATAATTAGTAAAAACAGGATATTCTACAGTATTTTTAGTTGCGTTGAATGAATCTTCATAACTGTCAAAATCTCCAAGTAGTTCCAGTTCTGTATGCCATGGCTTAAAGAGTTGCAAAAGAGATAAATAGTCAAATTCCCTTTTGTCAGGAGTTTCGCAACTCAGTTTTCGGTGATTGATCAAATGTCCTTTTGTTTGGTTCACTAAACATCCTTCAGATCAAATCACAGCATATACTCCTTTATTGATATCTTCTGTAATATTCCTCTTAAAAGTATAGCTTTGCAGTACTTGATAGAGACAAACGTTCTCAAGATGATTACTTCTATTTGGATAGTATGTATCTAACATATTTGTCTTCAAAATATCTGTACTGTCTGGTTCTCTCTCTGCTAAACACTCAATTTCTTCTACCGATTTCAAAACTCAGTTTCGTGTTCTTGCAAGACCTAAACTCACCCAAAGGATTGTTCTAGATTTGGAGTATAGACTTGCAGATGATAAGCGATCTGAACATTCTTATGCTCCGATTTCTCATTGAGACAACATCTTTAAACTGTAGCTGTACAATTTCTTACTTAGGCTCTTTTCATGAGAAATGTCTTCCCACATTTCCTTTAGTTCTGCTTTTTCAGATTTAGTAATGTAAGACATTGCATATCGAGCCACAGCAATGGAGTTGTCTGCAACATATTGAATATCCATGTTAGCATTCCACATGGATAAAATGACTGGGTTATAGTCATTTATGTATTTTGACTCTTCATTTCTTCTTAAGTTGTAGGTATTTTTTGGTGATTTATTTGTGACAGTATGTCGCAAAGATGACATCAAATTGTTCACTCTTCCTTTTGATACTTTTGATAATACTGGACGTGGAAATGCAAATTGACATTTTGTGTAGAACTTATCCTTAGATTTGTACTTTCGACAACAGTATTTCCCACAATGATGGGTTTGAAACCGTAAGACTTGATGTCTTAAATTATTTTGTTCTGTACTTTTTGGTACAGCACATGTAGAATATTGTTCAATAAAACTCATCATTGTGTCATCTGAATCTGTTCCAAATTTGGGGGCATCTTTGATCCATAGCAGCATATGTATGTGAGGAGCACCTCTTGCTTGATACTCCTTTCTTCAAAAGAAATCCAGAACCTCTCTAAGAGTAGGATTTTTTTTGTGACAAAAGACATCATAGCTTCAAATCTATGATTGAAATACCTGCATACAATAACTGGATCCAAAGAGCACAGTTCTCCAGGTGTCTTTTATTCTATATTTTCTATGTTTGCATTTGCCTCTCGAAGAAATTGAAGTAAATCTTCCTAAGCATACTCTGCACAGCTTAGAGTAAGGAACCATGTAGGAGTTCCTACGTTTCTTAGCATACATTTCAATTCCCTATGACGACGGTACCAATACTCATTAGTACCACGCTGACAAGCCATGAGATTAATTAGCTGAGATTCCAAAAGTATCTTTTTGTTGGGTTTTATAAATAAAGTCCTTTGCCGAAACATTTTGCAAATGTACTCCACTTTTTATTTTATGGTTCACTGCATGAGAACGTCCAGACAAGTCACTCTGAAACAGAAGATGAAACAAATATGGAATACATTGGCAAAACCTGGGATCTTCTGCATATAATCTTGATGTCCGGTATTCAGATGCAGGAATTTGCACAGGGCGTTCATCATATCGTCCACCTTTGCCTGTTGGAAATAACTGAGGGAAACAACGAGCTTCCAAGCTTTCTTCCCATACAAAAATGGGACTTCCTTTTGCTTTTTTCATTTGAAATAACTCAATAGTATTCCCATTCACTTCTTTAGAGTGAAGTGGATGCACACTATAATGTTCATACATTTCTTCAGTTCTGGACACATCCACTTTTTCAATTTGTCCAGTTGACAAATCACTGTCCTCTTCTACAGTTGTTTCCTATTCTCCTACATATACATTTTTATAGTATTGATTATTTTTTACCAAATACAACGTTGCCTTTTTCACTTTCCTAACATCCACTAATTCTTGCCAGATTTTCTTACTCTTCATAGGAACGCCATTGACTAGAATAACTAGAGGTTCCTCTTCTACAATTTCTACACCAATTGTTTCAATATTTTTCTTTAAATCTAGAGGCAAATAAACAACTCTTCCCTTTAATCCTCTCTGTAAATCTGAAGGAGGCAATTTCCCTTTCTTAGGCTCCATATGAACGATAGCCTGAAATGGATGCACACATTGAATAAGAGTAGACTCATAAGTATTTAAATCCATCAGTTCAGAAGGAATATTTACCAACTCAAGATTATTATGTTCAGCTCTAGCAGGCATTTTGTTTTCATTTAATTCTTTATAACAATATTTACAAATACGTTGATCAGAAACCAAATCAAAACAATTCACTACCAACAAATAAGTTGCATATTCCTTCCACTCCTTAATATTCTCCTTTTCTCTTTTTAAATATAGATCAACTAACCTGGTCTGATTTTTATAATGAATTTGTCTACAACAAATACAAGAAAAGTTTGGCTTTTCACCCGAAATGACCTTAAACCTTGTAATTTCTTGCTCCAATTTTTCTGTACTAAAATTCTGTACATTTTCTTCCACATTGCCTTCTACTGATGTATCTGTTTCTGCACTGTCTTCTTCAGGACCAAAGTAACTAACCTCAATTTCTTCACAAATGTTGATTACATCTAATACAGATCCATGCAAAAGAGCACTATTTAACTGTTTTAGCTTAAGTGCTGGACTTTTTGCATAATACAACCTTTTCACTAATTTCCTCACTTGCGTATGATGCACTGCTAAAATCCTGAAATGGTGAAAAACACTCTGACATACTTTTTTAGAAATACAAGCGAGAGAATGACCTTGCAAACCCATTTTTTTCTCTCACTCTGCAAGGGTCTAATTCTTGCAACATCTTAATCTTTTGTTTAACACTTTTCTTACTATACTTACATAAGAAATTGCAAAAAAATCAATTGAATCCTGTCGTACACTACAAATACTACTACAATTCCAAGTTTACACTTGAGCCTTAGGACGTCTCCCTAAAACTTCATCAGCTAACACCTCTTCTGCATTTCTAGGACCAATTTTCTCTATTTCAATCGGACAACCATTCTTCATAAGTTCGACCACTGGTGTCAACTGCATGCATCAAATCATTACTCTGAAGGTAACTCTCTTCATTAAATAACGGCTCTCAACTTGAACTATGTTTCCATTCTCCAGAAAAAACAGTACAAAAATTAATTCTACATTGATTGGCTTATCTAGTGTTCGAATCCTATTGATTACTAAAATAAATAAAACATTTTTTAATTCAAAAGCCTTCTCGACAATTGTTTCAACATGTTTCTTTTTCTTATAAAAAGCTGTTTTTCTTTTACAATTCTTTATATTTTTCAATAAATGTAAAACAACTCTGTTATAAAACATTCGCTTGCGAATTTCAACAAACTGATTTTTTCGTCTATTACTATAAACTATGGGGCAGATTTATGTTAACTGGCGCATCCCGAGGGATGCGCCAGTTAACATGCGCCACAGTGCGCCACAGCTACGCCACCCATGGTGCGCCGCATTTATGATGCGGCGCACCATGGGGCAAAAACGGCACAGATGCGTGACGCATCTGTGCTGGAAATGTTGCGCATTGCTAGAGTTGCGTCGCAAGCGCGACGCAGCTCCAGCAATGCTCTGGGGGGGCCTATTCTTTCAATGCTGCCTCAAGCCTTACGCCTGCTTCAAGCAGGCACAGGGTTTTGACGCAGCATTGCCCTGAAAGTGACTGAGTGAAATCTCATAGATTTCACTCAGCCACTTTCAGGAGGCGTTCCTGCGCAGGAACGCCCCCCCTGCGCAGGAACGCCTCCTCATGGCGCAGTGCTGTACAACGTGACGCGTCACGCAACGGCGGCGTAAACGTGGCGCAAGCCCTTCATAAATCTGCCCCTATATCTTTACCACATAGTTTTCCATCATTTTTCTTTTTTGTGTGGTTTTTCTTTGTAGTTACAGATTTTATTTTTTTCCTGATTCTCCACACTTTATTTAGTTTGTGTTATTTTCCTTATAAAATCCTTTGTTATCTTACCAGGAGCTTTCTTTGTTTTTTCCACACATTGTTGTTTAGATAAATCTTTTCTCAGTCTTCGAAGGCATTATGGTTTTTCTTTCTAAAGATAATTAAAATCTGCTGTGAAGAAAAAAAGCATGTTATTTTTTTACAATTATAGACAACTACTAGGATACTACATAGCAACTAGAAGCACTATATGTTGTAAAGTGTGGTTCACTCCGTAAGTAAGTTTAAGGCACAGCAGCAGTGTACAGGCAGTGTAGGAGATCATGCAGAGAGTGCTGTTTCAGGGTTTAGGGCAGTGCAGTGCAGTGGTGTTTAAACATTATAGGGGCATTCGCTGAGGATGGTGTTTCTGGGTTTAGAGCAGTGCAATAGTGTTGAAGGAGTTTAGAAGGTTTTGCTAGGGATGGTGTTTCAGTGTTTAGGACAGTGCAGTGGTGTTCAGGCAGTGTAGGGGGTTAAGATGGTCTGAGAATGTAGAAATGAGAATTCACTGAAATGATTACTACATGCTACAGAGAGAGTTGCTGTGGCATTTCTACAGCACACCCAGGATCTTTATTACACAGCATGGGGACTCTTTGGGCATTAAGAGGCCTGACACACATATTCTGCCACAATTTTGTGAAATGAAGACTGACTCACACGGTGATCTTAGACACATGACAGTATGCCTTGCAATTCAGTAAAATGATTACTACAGAGAAAGAAAGTCTTGCTGGGAGTGCTGTTTCAGGGTTTAGGACAGTGCAGTGGTGTTCAGGCAATGTAGGGGGTCAAGGTGGGACTGAGAATGTAGAAATGAAAATTCACTGAAATTATTACTACATGCTACAGATAGAGTTGCTATGGCATTTCTACAGCACATACTGAGAAGAAGTTCCCTTGAATGAGATATTCAATAAAACAACTTAATTAACAAATCAATTAGGACAATAAAGTTAAGAAAATTGTACACAATTTATTAATATTACAAAATATATTAAGAAACACAAGTGGGCAAAAGCGCCACTGTACACAAATAAAAACAAATAAATTGGATGAAAAATTGTTAAAACGGTTTTTTGACATACATGGAGATCAAAATCGACCAGCAATATTGATACCAGGAAGGGGGAACAGACAACAGTACGACATCCAATTGTTACAGTACTAGGTGTACATTCAAACTCAATGTGATACCCATGTGCTGTGCACAGTTTTTATATTGTATCAACACAGGTATCCGAGTCTAGGAATTGTACTTGAAAGTGCGTCATTTCTACAGCACACGCAGGATCTTTATTACACAGCATGGAGACTATTTGGGTATTAAGAGGCCTGACACACATGCTGCATATGATTTTATAGCACTAAATGTCCTAAGGCCTGACTCACTCCATAAGTACATGTATTCCCATATTTTAAACACATCAACTAAGTAAATTATTCTGCCACATGCTACTGAACGATTTTCTATGGCATTTGTGCAGCACACCCAGAATGTTTACTAGACTACAAGGAGACTATCTGAGAATTCTAATCCTGATATACAAGTGTGTAAGTGGTTAGATCACTTCATTTACACACTCTACATTTTTAACAGCAGCACTGTACTGCAAAAAAATATCCCCTCAAACAACATAACATACCAAATGCTCCTATCACAATGTTTTTCCCAAAGCAGACAATTTCAGAATCAGACTCTATAGAAATAAACTCATGCTTCTAGATTAGAACACATTTTTCTTGTTAACTTAAAGTAGACAACATAGATCCCTTTACACATTTACAACTCACCTTTAGTAATCCTTTTGTAGATTTAGAACAGTGCCAATCACACACCAGATTTCCCTAAGCATAATCTCTGAATTGTGCAGCAGTCACTTGAACCATAGAATGGTATTGCTTCCCTCTCATTTTCCACACATATTCATGTAGATAACCAATAAAAAATGTTCCCACATGAATTTAACAACCAAACTAACATTTTAATTGGTTATACAGTTCTACATTTTCAAACTCACATAATGTTCAACCTTCTCACACTGCTCTCTCTGCCTGTTACCATGGTAACACTCCATAGAACACCTAATTGAACACACAGGCAAAAAGTTCATCACCAAATGTTGCAAACCAAACCAGGAAGGGTGTTTGACTTCTCAATACACCAGCTTATACTGTGCATTGTTCCTTTCAATTACTTTTTCTCAACCAATAGCATTTCTCCTTTCAAAAAACAGTACCATGCACCCTAGTTTTCAATGTTGAATTTTCAGAAACCACCAATCATTTCTTTTTTTTCAAGTGCACTGAATCTCATCTACATTTTTTTCTAAAATCCTACTTTTCAAACTGCCATTTCATTTCCAGAGCCCATCTGAGTACAACCAGATCTCCCTTCAAAATGCTTAGAGTGTGGATTGTAGGACACAGCTATATTTTCTGGACTGAAAGGTATGCAGCAAATAGATGCTTTCTCAACCTTGATTTACCAAATGTGGATATTATGTGGATTGGCCAGAGAGGATTGAGATGTCACCAATTGATGCCTTTGATAACATCCATTTTGCATCTTCCACACCCTGACCTCATAATTGTGCACTGTGGTGGCAATGACCTAGGCACTTTGACTGGTGTAGGTCTGGAAATGCCTTTAAAGGACACCTTTTGGCAATTGATGTCACTTTCTCCACAATCTGCCTTTGTACATTCTAATATATGCCAAAGCAAAAATTGAACTGGTCCAACCAATATTATCCACAGATTGAGAAAGCAAGGAAACATGTGAATAAGTCTGTTTCTGCTTTCCTCAGAGACTATGGTATGGGTTCTACATACCACAACAACTTGCGGTACAACATGCAAGGCATTTATAGAAGAGATGGTGTACATTTCACAGATGAGGGGAACAGAGTCTTCCTCTTGAACTTTCAACTCTGCATCTGTACTTACTTGTAGGTACAAAAAACACTCAATGAACACAACAGCTCTTTTTAGAGCCAAC
Source organism: Lissotriton vulgaris (assembly GCF_964263255.1). NCBI lineage: Eukaryota > Metazoa > Chordata > Amphibia > Caudata > Salamandridae > Lissotriton > Lissotriton vulgaris. Next base: position 812,170,644 of record NC_141699.1, read on the forward strand.
CAACCTCTAAACACTGAAACTTGTTATTTAACTGTATTTTTTTCTTTTTTTTTTCCGATGTGAGCGCAACGTGCGCGCACCTCGCAATGTTTTTTTACCAAAAAAAAAATGTTTTTTTTGCCCTTCAGGGACCCCCTGAGAAGGCCTAGGGGGTCAAGGAGTCTCTACGCTGCCCCTTTTCACGTTCTCCACTTTTGTTTTTGACTCTCTTCTGCCTAGTGGGTGCGTGCACCGTGCGCGTACCTCGCGTTTGAAAAAAAAAACATGTAATAATTTTTTGGGCCTTCGGGGTCCTTCAGGGACCCCCTGAGAAGACCTAGGGGGTCAGGAAGTCTCTACCATGCCCCCTTTTCACGTTTTCCAATTTTGTTTTTGGCTCTCTTTTGCCTCGAACACAAAATGGCGGCCAACACTTTCTGATTTCGACCGATTGGAATGTTGACAGACGTCAAACAGCAAATCAGAATTCCGATCGCGCACACCCGATACACGCACCGTGCGCGCACCGTGCACGCACCGTGCGAGCGTCTATATATATTTTGTTTTCTTTTGATTTTCTCAGGAACTACTGAAGGGATTTACACCATTTAAGCAAAAGCGTAATCTGCGAATCAGACTCTACCATTTTGCCAAATTTCTTGTAAATCCGTTCAGCAGTTTGGGCTGTAGCCGTGTCTAATCATCCTATGGAAAATTGCATGGGGAAAACACGTTTTTTCTCGCCTCCACTTGACGAATCCCCCCCAAAACTTTCAAGGAAGGAGCAGAGCGGAGCGGGACATCTTCTTTGAGAAATTTGCGAAGATTTGTCAATCAGCGCCAAAGTAATTCCCAATAGAATGTTGCGGATTTCCTATGGAAACTAGGTCCTAACTATAACTACCTACTGGTGACCGCCAGTAGGTAAAAATGCTGACCGAGTGGGCTGAATCTAACCTGGCAGCTTCAATGAACCTAGTAAAAATCTTAGTCAAATAGGCCGGAATTGATCGAGTTGCTTTCCTCACAGAAATTACTAAACTAAATGAACAGATTGAAAAATTGGAGCAAAAAACAAAAAAATAAATCCAAGAGAGGATTAAAAAACAGGAAGAAAAAATCAAAGTAAGAAAAGTCCACAAATTTGCACGGGACAAAGATGATTATGATCAATGGCAGATCTTTACATTTGCCCGGCGGTATGAAAATGCAAGAAAAATGCGCCTACAGGAAACATCAAAAACAACAAGAGGACCGCTAAACACATGACATCCTGTCAAAGCAGCAATTGGAAAGCCATGACGTATTATGGAATTTTCATGATAAAACCTAATGAACGAGGAGGTGATAGACGGAAAAAGCTAAGACAAGCAGAGTCACGCCTCATCATCAGAATACAAACAAGGTGCCAAGAGGAATGAACAATTACGAGGAGCTTTATGTACATCTCGAGTGATAAAGGAACAGCTATAACATCAGAATACAGATTTCCTGGTGATGTGATAGGGTACTATACTCCAAAACACAGAGAAAATTGAAATGGAAATAATAAGCTAATGGAAAGCTTATCAAATAAAATTTAAAGTGAATCACAGAACCAACAGAATACAAAGAATACATAAAATTAGTATATATATGAGAAAAATATGTATTGGTTGTTGAAAGAGCGCAGCACGATATCCAGTAGACATTACAAGGATTACATGTAAGATCAAAATCATCATTAAGACTGCCGACCGCACAATGAACTGGGTACTGACGAATCCCCCCAAAACTTTCAGAAAATTCCACAGGGTAAACAACAAGCGTAAAAAGCATGAGATGAAACATCGAGAGAAGGAATATGAGAAGCTTATCACCAAACTTAAAAACAACCTAGAAATTACCATAAACAAATCGGATAAAGGGGGCAACTTGGTGATATGGCCCCGCAATGACTACTAGACAGCAGCTTTACTTCAGTTAAGTGACACTACCTGCAATACCAAATCTTCATTAACAGAGTATACTAAGTCGAAAGATACTGTGAAGAAAATGCGAATGAACTACAAAAGGCAGGGACTCATTTTCAACCATGAATATAGTTTTCTACACAAGGAATTCCCTGTGATGCCCATCATGTATCTAATTCCTAAGATACATAAGGAGACTATCCCTGTGCCCGGAAGACCTATCATATCGGCTATAGGAGGAATGTGTGAAAACATTAGTCGTTATATAGACTATTTTCTACAATCTCATGTTTTGAAGCTTCCTACCTCTATTAAAGACACAGGAGACTTTTTTCAAAAATTAAAACAAACATCATGGAAGGAAGAATACCTACTGATTGTTTTAGACATTGAATCACTCTACACAAGCATAGAGCACCAAAGAGTATTAGAAGCTGTCAAACATTTTTTAGATACTAGGCCAGTAAACTGTTACATCCATAAAATTATGTTGTTGGAATTAATCAAATGGTGCCTTTTTGATAACTTTTTTATGTTTGACAGACAAGTCTATAAACAGTCAAGAGGAGTTGCCATGGGAGTCTGCTTCTCCCCCAGCTATGCGTGTTTACACAGGGCTGGTGGGAGGAGCAGGCTCTCAGGGGGCTATACAAACAGATGGTGGATACACATGTAGTTAATTGGTATCGCTATATTGACGATGTCTTTATTGTATGGGATGGAGATATCAACAGTGCAGAACTGTTAATTGCGGAAATCAATACCAATGACAGTAATTTGAAGTATAAATCACATATAGATGGTGCCATTGTTGATTTCCTGAATACAACAGTCTATATAGCAGCCAACAAAATACATACAACACTACATAGAAAGCCAACAGCAGGCAATTGTGCCCTGCATGCCACTAGCTCCCATCCAAAACACCTTATTGCAAGCATTCCATATGGAGAGCTCCTGCCATTAAAAAGAATCTGCAGCACAGGCAATGAATATGAAAAATGCGCACACGCTGCCTCATTCAGAATGAGAGGTTACAAAGACACATTACTCAAGGAAGCAACTCATAAAGCCACACTTCAATTGAGAGATTCCCTTTTAGTCAAAGGACTAACAGTACAAGACATTAATGAAACTAGCAAGGAAGATTCCACTGCTCCTGAACTGATCACCACCTACAGTCAACAACAAAGACAGGTCCATGCCATAATTAAGAAAAACTGGCCTATTTTGCGGATGGATGGGTTTCTAGCTCCGATCTTACCTACAGCTCCAACATTAACTTTTAGGAAAGCTCAATCTATGAGGACAGAACTAGTCAAAAATAGCCCAGAATTAACTGTGGCTACTACATGGTTAAAGCCAAAGAGTGTTTTTTCTTTAAATGTTCTACATGTAGAACATGTAAATTTGGCAGTAACACCACTCATTATACTGTCCCATTTAGTACACAGCCACGAGAAATAAGAGGCCATTTTACCTGCCGTACAGAGTTCGCTATATATGTTCTTACATGTACTTGCAGTTTGAATTATATAGGGAGCACAAAACTCTCGGTATACACACGGATTTTACAGCATTTGCGAGCTATTGTAAATAATGATAACAACTACCCAGTAGCATGCCACTTCAATGCTATACATAACAACGACCTTAGCTGTTTAAAATACTATGTGGTAGCTGCAATCCCTGTACTGTCTCGTGGTGGCAACACAGAATTCAAATTGATGCAATTAGAAACACACATGATAATGGAGTTCGATCATAAGTCCCCCAATGGCCTCAATACAACAGAAGACTTGCACTACCTTTTATAACCAGTAAAAAACATTTCCCCTACTATTATCATCTATCCTGGAATTCAATGACACTTATATATTTTTAAAGGGTAGATTAGGCATATTAATTAGCCTCAGTCTTATGATCTATATTTTTAATACACATACCACCTAATAATCATTAATATTGATTTTATGAAAACTTTTTTATGAGAAAACCCCCAAAACAAATTGTTTTATTAGAAGTGTTTTTAGAAGTGATTTTAAAACTAAATATGGGTATTTATGTTTGAACACTTTTTGCACTTTAATAATTCTATCACTTTGCACTTTATATTGCTAAATTTGCACAATGTTCAGGGCTTTCTGCTGTTAGACGAGGCCACATAATAACAGTTATATACAATGAAAATATGTTTCCCTATAGTCCATCTATCAAAATCATGACCCTCATTAACTTAAAACGTTCTACCGTGACAATATTAGTATATCAGATCATGTGTATGAGTGGCATCCATTCGATTAAAAAGCAGACATAGTGGATAGTGGTAGTACACATAAATTAGTGGCATTTTATGCCAGTATTCAATATAGATGACCAGCCACATCCACTTAGGGCTTCGCGAAACATACACCATTGTTATGTTTCATATACATCTTGCCACTGTATGATATTACATTGAATCTGTATTTGACACTAGACAATTCGTTTGTCAACACTGTCAGTTGTGTGTTTTTCGTGATTGCATACCTGTCATCAATGTGAGATTATCACCACATAGTGGGTACACGATTAGTAATTTGCATTTATGCCATGAGTATCAATGATGTATGCAAAACAGGGGCAGATCATGTATTTGTTGTGAGTGATTAAGCATTTATGCAGATATTATAAACTTGCAAACATGACTATATGCAAACATCTTGGAAACAATGTTTTCGTGAATTATTTCTGACAATCAAAATTTAGGATATGTCCATGGTCGCTTTAAGATATATTTTACACTGATTTACAGCATGATTTAATATAATACCTGCTGGTATATATTATTATGTAAAGGGTGTTTGAGAGATCGCATATGGGGGATCACGTAACACTGAGGGTAGTACTTAAAATAATGGCAAACAAACATTCCGCTATGTGATCAAGGCTGCATAGTCAGCTGAAACACATTGTGATAGTTCTTGGTGAACAATAAATATATTTTACCAACCTGCAGCAGAGTGTGTGGAAGTTGGAGTCGGCAAACCTGTTGTTTATATATATATATATATATATATATATATATATATATATATATATATATATATATATATATATATATATATATATATATATATATATATATATATATATATATATACACACACATATATATTCACTGACCATAGGTTTCAGACATGTTATAGTTAGGAATTAGCATTTAAAAAACCTCTGAAATTCACTGAAAAAAACACAGGTTTCAGGGGTGTTATAGTTAGTTGGACATTTCACTCTTACAAAACCATTGAAATTCCCCCATTATAGTTAGTTGTACTAACTATAACTCACGCTCACGCAATCCACTGCTGATGATGTCACATATTACATCATTCATAACTAAAACACACCTGAAACCTCAGTTTTTTTGTGAATTTCTGAGGTTTTTTAAATTCAAATTCCTAACTATAACATGTCTGAAACCTATGTTTTTTCATTGAATTTTAAAGGTTTGGTAAATGACATCTTTTAAATATACTTATTCTTATATTTATTTTTATGATACTGATTTACTAATTTTTTTAAACTATTTATTTTTAGATATTTTAGTTTTTAAAGTACATTACATTGTGTGGCCCCCCCTTCTTTTTAAATTTTTTTGGGCCCTGGACCCCATCACCTAGAGCTTGACCCGCAAATCTAAATGTATTCTTTTTTTTTATAGGAATGGGATTCCAATGGAAGGAAATACAAGTTACTTGTAAGTATGCTTGGAACTACTTTTCAGGGTCACTGCTGGGCTAAAAGATGCAGCACTGGTTTCTCTCCTGATAATGAATGAATTAATCAGAATTTGTTCTTCGGATGACTTAAGGTGAATATTTTAAAGTTCGAAACCTGCACACTTAGAAGAATTTGCAACTGAAACCAGTCAATGTCAGCCTATGAAAGGAAATTCACTTACCAGGTAAATAGTGTTATTATTACTTTTTCTTAGGTCAGGGTGTGTCTACCCTCCTCCTTTTCCAGTTTTAAACTCACATTTCACACGCTTCTTCAGCCTCCCTTCTTCCGACAGCTAATTAGCATTCAGAGCGTGATTGGAAGGCTGCACTTATGGTACAATGACAATAAGCAGAGTATCCATATTCAATTTTTTTATGGGAAGTGGGCTGCATGGCCCCCCTCCTGTGGTCAATTGCGGGCACCGAGGTCCCCACCCCCAGGGCATGCCTAATTATATCTTATTATTTTATGGAGGAGGGCTGCATAGCTCCCCTACTAAAGCCACTTCAACGCCCTGGAGACCCTATTTCCCGGGGACGGCCTTTTAAAAAAAGAATTAATATGGCCATCACCATTGGGGACCGTGTGAGGGTCTTCAATTCCCCCACTGTCCCACCGGCTCCCTGCCTCCTGCGGGAGCAGGTGTTCTATACGACATCCGAAGTCCATCTGTGTATGTACCACCTAGGAGTTGCCTTCACTTTCCGCATGCACGTTTGTGGAAGCGCATCCACGTTAATATTACGTATGCGCACAGTCAGTCAGTCAGTCAAAACCACTTTATTTGATTATTAAAAATCATAAAAGCATGCTATACAAAAGATAAAAACAGTTGCTCAGATTTGTCATAAAATCAATTTAAAAGAAGAAAACACAGTATCCCATTAAAAATCAGTTAATCATATACATTACACTTCTGTTATCAAACAATCCCTCTCCTGTTGTACTGCTAGTCTTAACCTTCTACAACGGGATGAAGTGACTAGAAAACTTGCCACACCAAACATAATTACAGGCGATTCCATTAGTTGCAAGTGCCATAGTGCAGGTTTCGACTTAAGGAATGCTTTCTCTTTTAACAGTGGAAGAATAAACCTTTTTCTGGCTTCATGATAAAAGGAACAGAAAAACATAAAGTGCATAGTGTCTTGCAGCGAGTAGTCATCACATTTACAAGGTGCACTGTCCTCAGGCTTGCTCCACCCCTGTATGTCACTTAGAACCATATGGATTTGGTTAAACCGAAATTTTGTTAATAACCATCTATGGAATGGGATCGTAACAATAGAAAGATACGGTTGCATGGTTAGGGATGAAATGAGCAAACAATAGGCCCTAACGGTAGGTTTATCTATTTCTTCAGATTCCCGCTCAATCTCATAAGACTTGGTGAAGTTTGATTTCACCCACGTTTATGTCAGCTTTAGTCAGCCCTTCAGGATTAAAGAAAATATCAGGGCGCCCCAGTTTGGTGGTTATCGCTTTAATATAGGTTAGCCACTAAATTTCCTTCACCTTCTCAAGCTTCATACAGTCTTTGATTGTCTTGTGGTTTAGAGTAAGATTTGGGTTCAACCATAATCTAATCCATAATAGGACGGGAGCCATATTTATTGTGTCTGCAATATAACCCATCCCCAGCTCTAGGTGAATCGCAAAGGTGGCGGTTGATTGGGGGAGGCCCAAAAGGGCACGGAAGAATGTATTTTCTTCTCTTTGAACGGAATCTGCTTTTATATATCCCCAAATTCCCGCCCCATATCTGGCTATTGATTTACAAAAGGGGGTGGTGATGAACAGAGTGTCTGAATTGAGCAGACCACTCTTACCCAGTCCAAAGATCAGGGCTTGATCCATCACCGTTATTTATCTCACTGCCCCATCCCAGCTCAGAACCTGGCTATATGCAAATCAGTCTGTCCCTGGCCCAGTGCATCATGGGAACAGGGCAGACTAAACTACCAAGCCAATTCTTTACCAGAAAGGAGACAAGCTACCGGGGACCGGTTTCTGGCATTTCAGCCTCTTCGGCCCGGCTTGCTTGAATCCTGATGGAGCAGTGAGAAAGGGACTCATGTCTGAGTATACCCTGCCACACCTATAGTGGCCAAAATCGATTTACAAAAGGGGGTGGTGATGAACAGAGTGTCTGAATTGAGCAGACCACTCTTACCCAGTCCAAAGATCAGGGCTTGATCCATCACCGTTATTTATCTCACTGCCCCATCCCAGCTCAGAACCTGGCTATATGCAAATCAGTCTGTCCCTGGCCCAGTGCATCATGGGAACAGGGCAGACTAAACTACCAAGCCAATTCTTTACCAGAAAGGAGACAAGCTACCGGGGACCGGTATCTGGCATTTCAGCCTCTTCGGCCCGGCTTGCTTGAATCCTGATGGAGCAGTGAGAAAGGGACTCATGTCTGAGTATACCCTGCCACACCTATAGTGGCCAAAATCGATTTACAAAAGGGGGTGGTGATGAACAGAGTGTCTGAATTGAGCAGACCACTCTTACCCAGTCCAAAGATCAGGGCTTGATCCATCACCGTTATTTATCTCACTGCCCCATCCCAGCTCAGAACCTGGCTATATGCAAATCAGTCTGTCCCTGGCCCAGTGCATCATGGGAACAGGGCAGACTAAACTACCAAGCCAATTCTTTACCAGAAAGGAGACAAGCTACCGGGGACCGGTTTCTGGCATTTCAGCCTCTTCGGCCCGGCTTGCTTGAATCCTGATGGAGCAGTGAGAAAGGGACTCATGTCTGAGTATACCCTGCCACACCTATAGTGGCCAAAATCGATTTACAAAAGGGGGTGGTGATGAACAGAGTGTCTGAATTGAGCAGACCACTCTTACCCAGTCCAAAGATCAGGGCTTGATCCATCACCGTTATTTATCTCACTGCCCCATCCCAGCTCAGAACCTGGCTATATGCAAATCAGTCTGTCCCTGGCCCAGTGCATCATGGGAACAGGGCAGACTAAACTACCAAGCCAATTCTTTACCAGAAAGGAGACAAGCTACCGGGGACCGGTTTCTGGCATTTCAGCCTCTTCGGCCCGGCTTGCTTGAATCCTGATGGAGCAGTGAGAAAGGGACTCATGTCTGAGTATACCCTGCCACACCTATAGTGGCCAAAATCGATTTACAAAAGGGGGTGGTGATGAACAGAGTGTCTGAATTGAGCAGACCACTCTTACCCAGTCCAAAGATCAGGGCTTGATCCATCACCGTTATTTATCTCACTGCCCCATCCCAGCTCAGAACCTGGCTATATGCAAATCAGTCTGTCCCTGGCCCAGTGCATCATGGGAACAGGGCAGACTAAACTACCAAGCCAATTCTTTACCAGAAAGGAGACAAGCTACCGGCTATTGACATGGTTTTTGCCTTGTATATGGCTAAAATTGCTTCACACGGTTTTCCACCCAGTCTTTTTGCAAAACCTAATATTGCAGCAGCCGAACTTCTCACTGCGTTCACCTTAGTTTTCAGTTGAGGGGCCCACAGGCCTTTGTCATCAAACACTACCCCTAGATATGTAAACACCTTTACACTCGAGATTACTTCCTTATTACAGAAAAATGTTTTGATAATATTTTTTCTCGCACCTATTGACATAATGTGTAATTTACCGTTATTAACCACAAGGTCCAAAGATTTCATAAAGACTCCAAACGAGTCTAATAGTCTTTGCAGATCGAGGGGGGGTGCGTGCCACTAAAACGGCATCATCCGCGTATAGAAGTACAGGGATGGATGTTCCTCCCATACGCGGAATGTCTAATGTTGCCGTCAGCAGGTTATCTTCAAGGGAATTTATGTATAATGTAAATAACATAGGGGCCAAGATGCAGCCTTGGCGTACCCCCCTGCCTGACTTGAATTCTGCAGTACATTTCCCCGCCTGCTTCATCCTTATGGAGGCCTTTAAATCCCTGTGTAACTCTGCTAAATAATATTCCAAGGACCTATCTAGGCCTAGGTTCAACAGCATAGTCCACAGCCTTGACCTATTGACTAGTTCAAAGGCCGTGGACAAGTCCATAAAACCCAGAAAGATTGAGCCCTTTGTAGCCTTCGTGTATTTGGAGATTAATAGATGTAAATTTAAACATTGGTCCTCCGTTCCTCTACCAGATCTGAAGCCATACTGAACATTTGTTAGAACTTCATTCTCTGTAACCCACTGCGGTATTTTAGCTAAAATGACCTTCCCAATAATTTTTACAGAAGAATCTAATAGGGATATAGGCCTATAGCATCTGGGGTCTCCCCTTTGACCCTTCTTAAACACAGGAGTTATAAATGAACAGGACCAAGATTTAGGAAAACCATCTACAGGCGTCTTATTAAAAACATTTGTCAGTACTATCGCCAGTGTTTGCAGTCGGCTTTGTACATAGCAGAAGGAACGCCATCTGGGCCTGGGGCCTTATGCCCAGCTGTTCCCTGTATAGCTTTCTCAACCTCTTCGGGAGTGAAACTAATTGGAGCCAGTGGGGGGTCAGACAAAGGTACCTCAAAGTATTTCAGCTCAATGTTGCTCCCATATATATTCTCAAAATGGCTTAACCAGTCCTCCTCAGAGATATTAGCTTCCATTATCGAGTTCTGGGTACCCGTGAACAAGGGGTTATTAATAATTGCCCAAAACTTGGAGCTGTCTTTCATTGTGGCTTTATCCATTAACGTATCCCAGGAGTTCTTTTTAATTGTTCCTTACGTGCTCTCACCACTGATGTGTACTCTTTTCTAAGCTGTACAACCAAATGCTTGTCCCTAGGTGGATTATTAAGAGCCTTCTTAAGTAGGGTGTGTGCTTTAGTACACTTCTGGTCAAACCAGCCCTTGGCTAGGTTTGATTTATGGCGGATAGGAATTGTGAGGTCTTTGGACACTTGTAGACAAATCGCTTCGTACGAGGCAATTACATCTCCCCCATATTTATCCGGGTCTATACAGGTATTCAATTCCATCCCAACCTTCGAAATAATGGAATTAAAGAAGTCTTCTGGCATGACCTTATTCCACTTTAGTCTCCTCCCTTGATCTTTTGATTTTACTTCCACTACTGCTTGTGTTATAAATGTTTTATTGAAGAGGGAGAGACTATTGTCTAAGACCAACACTACCGGATTATGATCACTGAAACTAGAATGTATAGCATTATAAAATATTACATGGCTTAAAAGCCCAGGTGATAAAAAAATTTAATCTATTACCGATTCACTATTTCTAGCTCTATATGTAACTACACGATCACTGTTTGACAAAAACCCAACCTCAAACAGGTAATTTTTGGACAGGAGTACCTCTATTGCTTCGCCCTTCGAACTATGTTCAAAATGTTGAGGTGTTGTATAGTCCGGGCCCTCACTGTCCTTGTACTGACAGTTTGAATTACATAAGTGTACGTTAAAATCACCCATCAAAATGTAATGGACAAAAGTGGTTTGATTTTGCTTATAGGATGATAAGAAATTTGATAGAAAATGAAGATGCTCGTTTGGGGGCCCGCCTTGCAATGAATTGTAACAATTAATAAGAATCAACTTGATGTTATTTGCCAGGGTTACTTCCAATATTAGGAGATTTGTGGAAGTACATTTAACCACTTTAACTCTACCAGCTACATTTACTGAGACCAAGAACATGAGACCCCCTCTATCTCTCCCCGCCAACCATTGTACAGCAGGTACATAATAAAATGTAAAACCATTTATCCAAAAATCACTGTCTCTGTCCCACGTCTCTTGTAATGCAACAATGTCATACTCTTTCACAAGATTTATCCAAACATTGTCGTCCCTTTTGGACCGCAGGCCTGCAACATTCCAGCTTAGTATTTTTACATTTCCCCCTTGCCCCTCAGTTATGTTAGTCTGTTTTGTTCGAGTATGGGGGACCCCTCAATCAATTTTACTCCATTTTGCACATTTAAGGGGGTCAGGTTAACTGGACTATCTATGCGCACAATACGTTCCACCGTCTGGCTATGTACCCCTAAGGTATTTCATTTTATTTGCGCATGCTCAATTACAACATGCCCAATCACAGTCCAATCAAAGCTCTCACACCCAGTGACTTCATACTCAACCAATCATCCTTCTGCAAAGCATTTAGAACCTGCCGACCTTCTCGAACTTTTCCTATTCCATCGTCACACCATTGATAGTGTTCGTATCCACTTCTTCGTAGGTGAGCCCTTTTTTTAAGAATAATTAAATTAATTAATCTGAATGATCTTTAAATACCGTGAAAATGCAAATTTTTGTTCGATTTGACAATGCTGTTTTTAAGCACGCTTTCCGACTTTTTTATATCAGTAAAGTTGACTTTGTTACTTTTTTTTCTGAGCAAATCACTTAATCCTGCCGCCTTCAATTTTGTAAGTAGTGCGCCACATGCTGCTTCCTCCCCATGTAGTGCACATGTAATCGATTGGCCAATGTTGTATTTTAGTACGCTCTCCATGTTTTTTAATAACGTTAAACTTGATTTATTATCCTTTGTTCTGTGCAAATCAGTTAATCCTTCCTTTTTTTTAAACATTTTATTAACATTGCGAGAGAGAGACAGTCAAAACAAAAACAAAAGTTATTAATTTAAAACACATCATAAAACAGTTCACTGTAAATTGTTGCTACAGAGGTATAAGTTTTAGCGAGGAAATCATATGACGTAAAAATATATCCTGGGTGCATAGTTATTATAATCTTACCAATATTTTAAAAAGAAAAAGGTCTATACTCCAAATAAATAAACATTCCCCAGATTCTTTCAAATTTTCTCATGGAGCGGGAACCCCTTACTTTGGCTAACGCTAATTCCATCGCAAAAATTTCATTGACTAGGATCCACCACTCCACAACATGTGGGGGTTTCGGAGAAATCCAGGCCCTAGCAATAGTCAATCTTGCACATGCAAATAGAATAGTGTTTAAATCTTATGCGGGCTATTTACATCCTGTAAGTCCAATAAAACAATATGTGCTGAAGAGGGCGGACAAATAATCTGCTTCTGATTAAGAATACCTTCTATTCCTTTCCAAAACTCGGACAATGCGGTACAAGAAAAAAGCATATGCTCCAGATCAGCTGCAACGAGGTCACACTTGGGGCATTTGGAACGGTCTTTAAATAGATTGCTTGGAGACCAACTGGAAATTCTTTGTGGGGTGTAGTACAGTTGACAAACAGTTCTGTATAATTGCAGGCTTAAACTAGAAGATTGAACCACCCGATAAATTTGAGAAAAAGAGGCGGATGTCTGATTAGATGTTATGTTGATATCCATTCTAGTGGTCCATTTAGTCGCTAGTTTAATACAATCGTCAGCTTTCATCTGATTTAAATATTTATAAGCCTCACTAATAAGTGATTTAAACTTGTCGGAGTAAAGACATGTCCAAATGTCAGAGTCAATAACTTCGTTGATTTTCATTTTCCGGACTAGAAAGTCCCGTAGTTGCAAATATTTAAAGTACATAGAGTCATTCAATTTTTAAAGGAGTTTAAGAGATGTAAAGTCAAGTAATCCGTCGGGGCCATAAAGATCACCTAAAGTATTAACACCGCAGCTGGACTATAAAGTCCCTGCACCGTCCGAGAAAATTCCAGGAAGTCCTAGATTACCCCACAGCTGTAGTTGTGGGTGGAAAAAGGAAGTTTAATTAAAAGCCATAATCAGATTCCAAATTCTAACAATCTCCCTGGGGGTCTTAAACTTGACCCGCTTGAAGTAATTTTGGATCGTGAACTCTAGCCAAAAATTGGTTACATTCGGTACCCGGCATGAATTGAAAAAAGAATAGCGAATTTTCATTTTTAAGCAAGCTTCTAAGACGGCCAAAGAAAGTTGCAATAAAAAATATTTTTTTTCTTTTTATTGTGATGCATTCATTTGGCTCTTTTCAATACATCGTGTTAGGAAGCAAACAGTCAGATAATAGCAATCGTGCAGTAATTCCCACAGCCTTTTGAGCCCACATCCCGGGGGACGGGCGGCAATATATTTGCATGGCATCTGAGACCTGTATTATGGTAGCATATCAAGCAAGTTTTGATTTCAGTCAGTTTAGAAATTGGCATCACATTTCACCTTTTTTTTTACTATTAACAAACAAGTAAACCAATACAAAAGAAACATAAAAAAAAACACAATGGCCCTTGCACATCAACATTCATCCTCCTGGCAGTGAGCATCAATCTTACACAACCTACATATAGTACAGGCCTAGAATCTAATACATGCCTGTTAATCTAGCTGATGTGATTTCAGATAATCTACAAGATATGACCAATAGTCCTTTGGTCTCGACCTAGCTGGGAGCTCCCCCTCATATGTTGACAGAGTGTCCTTACAATAAGTGAGGTCAGTAATCCAGTGCCTCGTGCTCGGAGAGCCAGTTCCATTCCAACTTATGGACACTCTGCGTTTAGCCATTAAAAGCGCTATGACAGAAAATGTGCGCTTCCGTGCTCGCAATGTAGGCACCAGCCCTAGCATACATGTGCGTATCGTACATTCAAGTGGGGTATTAAGCAAAACAGTCAGCATTCGAATCACTGTTGCCCAGTAGTTGGCCACGGGCGGACAATACCATGCGAGATGGAGAAATCCCGCATCATCAGTATGGCATCTCCTACATTGTGAATCGCCACTAAGGCCATATTTATTGAGACGCCGAGGCGTGTAGTACATGTGGTGTAGATATTTATAATGAATTATCCGCAGGTTACTGTTGGGCGTTAAGAGACTAGTTAAGGAGCATGTAGTAGTCCATTCCTCTGGTGCTAGCGGGGCAGTCAGTTCTACATTCCACCTCGCCATTGCTTTGTGTGTGTTACCTTCAATATCCCCCTGCATTCTATTGTAGAGTTTAGATACCATATTTCGCGCTGTGGGAGTCGTTAATAGAAATTGCAGGGAGGACAGTTGCTGTGGTTCTTCTGGGTACGAGGTATACAGTTCCCTGATCGCCCTTTGGAGCCTGTAATATGTAAAAGTGAAAAGTGGCGTCGGATTGCTAATATACGTCAGAGTGTCTAGTGTTCTAAATTGTCCCTCCTGATACAGGTCACCCATGGTGTCTACACCTGCTTGCCTGAGGAGATCCATGCCCACTTTTTCTTGTGTAACAGATAACGCAGGATGGTGTTGCAGAGGAAGCTCAGGCGCATACAGTGGCAGCTTGTTCGCCTTCTTCCCCATTAGATACCAGGCCTCATTAGTGATGTCTATCGTGTTGATGTCGCGGGCATGAAGTGGGGGTCTCTTGTGGGGCAGAATGGCTTGAAATGGTATAGGTAGTGCATCTCCTTCTTCTATCGCCACATGTGTCATGAACCGTATTTCATGGTACCAATAGTGAGCAAATTGAGCTTGTTCACTTAAATAGTAGAGCAGGAAGTCCGGCACTTTAAACCCTCCCTGGGCATATGGCAGAGTTAGTGTTTGTAAATCAAGTCGGGCTTGTTTTCCTGCCCATATTAGATTCAGTGTCAATTTTTTAATGTTGCGAAATACTTCCATTTGGGGCTTAATGGGGACGTTGTTAAATAAATAAAGGAATTTGGGGAGAAGCACCATTTTCACTATAGCTATCCTATCCGACAGTGATAGTGGCAACTGGTTCCATCTTTTGATATTGTCTTCCATGGTACTAATTACTTTGCCATAATTGGTGCGTATTACTACCTCGGGGTCTCTATGAAACCATACGCCCAAATATCTTGTGGGTTCCTCTCGCCATTCCAGCGGGTAGTCCATAGGAAACGGAGCAGTGCTGTCAGTAAGTGGGATAATTTGCGACTTGGACCAATTGATTTTGAGGCCGGAGTGTCGTCCAAATTTGATATATTCTCGAATTAGCGGGTTGAGGTGTTGAGCAGGGTTGCGTACATATACCACCATGTCATCCGCATATAGCGAAATGTGTAATGGGCGTTGTGGAAATTGCAGCACTGAGTAGTGATGGTGCTGTCTAATTTTACAGGCAAGGGGTTCAAGTACCAACGCAAATAATAAGGGGGATAGAGGGCAACCCTGTCCTGTTCCCCTCTGAATTGTGAAATGATCTGATATGTATTTATTTATATTGATACGGGCAGTTAGTTCTGTGTAAAGCATAGATATCCACTGTTGGAATATGATGGGGAATCCCATTCTTCTCAAGAGAGCATGTAGGTATGGCCATTCTATTGTGTCAAACGCTTTTGCTGCGTCTAGTAGTACCGCAGCAGCTTTGGTGTCAGGGGGCAGATAATGCGATAATGCAAATATTGTCCTTGTATTGTGTGTCGTTGATCTATCTGGGATGAACCCTGCTATTTCAGGTCTAACCAGTAGTGGCATTAGTGGTTTTAAACGTGCAGCTAAGAGACTGGTGATGATTTTAGTGTCCACATTAATTAAAGACAGAGGTCTGTATGATTCACAGTATTCTGGATTTTTATCAGGCTTGAGTAGGGCAATGAGCATGGCTACCCGCAGTGTGGGTGGGAGAGTCTGTTTTTCATTTGCCGCTCCGTTCATCCTGACTAGATGGGGGGCCAGGAGGTCTGCAAATGCTTTATAAAATTCCCCCGTAAACCCATCCGGGCCCGGCGCTTTACCGTTTGGCAACCCTTTTATTACAGTTATGACTTCTTCCACTGTTACGGGTTGGGACAAATATTCCCTATGAGTGTCGAGAGCCATGCGATTTCGACATCGGACAAATATTCCAAAATCGTATCAACCGTGGCTGTGGGACGCGACATATATAACTGCCCATAGGTGGACATAAACTCTGTCATTATGCCTGCCATATCGCGCTTGGGAGTGTCAGCAGCATCTCTGATTGTTTGGATCAGTTGTGGTTTACGGCCAGTGCAAATTCATTTTGCCAGGTTTTTCCCGGGGCGCCCTCCCTCTCCATAGGCTCTAGCCGTGTGCCTTTTCGAGAGATATTCAATCTCGTCTTTAGCAAAAGTTTGATGTTCCATCAATACTGTTTTTATGTCAGCCAGTAACACAGCATCTTGCGTGCTTGCATATTGTTGCTCTAAAGTTCGCAGCTGGTGTTCCCTTGTGGCTATTTGCTGTCTAATGTCTTTGAGGATACCCGCAGTAGTACTTATGCATTTACCCCTAATAGTGGCTTTGAAAGCTTCCCACGGGAGCCCCGGGTCTTCAGTTGACGGTGCATTGATATCAAAGAAATCCACAATTGCTGTGTGTATAGTGTCAGTGTAAACTGAGTCCAATAATGCTGAGGCATTAAATCTCCACGAGATGGGTGGCGGGGAGTAGTGTGGTATTTGCAGAGTTAAAAGTACCGGGCAATGATCAGACAGGGTACGGGGCAGGTGTTTAATGGCAGATGTCCATAGTGAGATGTCGCCCGTTCCTAGCCAGTAGTCAATGTGTGACCAGCTATTATACGCAGTGGTGATATGTGTGGCTTCAGTACTAGTATGGTGTCTCTTTCTCCATAGGTCTGTTAGGTGTAGGTCTCAGATGGTGTCGCGTAGCGTGTCTAGAGCGTGTTTATGCGGTTCAGTACTGCGCCCTGACCTGTCCAGTTCCTCTTGCAATGTGATATTAAAATCGCCTTCCCATAATATATGCGTGTCCCTTAAGTCTGAGAGCACTCTCCATACTTTAGTATAAAAAACCGGGTCATCGATATTAGGGCCGTATGTGTTCACTAACGTCAATTTTTGATTCCGTATCGTGCCCACCACTATAACATAACGACCTTTATCATCTTTCAGTATTTGGTCAATATTAAAATGAACACCCTTCTTCACCAGAATAAGGACCCCTCTAGAATATGTAGAATAGTTCGATGCATGAGCAGATTCCGCCCATTTGAGGCCTATCTTAGCTGTTGAATTTGCCGCAGTATGTGTCTCCTGGAATATTGCTATATCAATGTGCTGCCTGTATAAATAGGCAAAAATTTGACGATTTTCTTTTGTGTCTTTCAGTCCCCTTATATTCCAGGAGAGAAAGTTTAAGTTCTTAGTATGCAGTGTGTCAGCGAACCTTACAATAACAACTTATTATTACCATCCACAATATCATGCATAACATAGTAAAAGTTGAAATTTCACATTTAGGTTGTGTCATATCCAGTAAGTTGATGTAAATATATAATTTACCGTCTTAATTTCTATGCAGGTAAGTACTTAATCAATAATAACTCAAATCGGAAAGAAAAAACCAGAGTCCGTGGTGTTAGAGTTCTTAGGGGTTTTATTCCTTAAAAAGGAATGGTCAAGGCCTGGATATCATGTTCTTCCCACCACAGGGGTGGAAGAAGGGATAGAGCGCGCTTCATTTTATTGACAGTACATAGCTTATATACTTAATTCATGTCATAAAAAGCAATACAGTAGGCGTAACAGCTGAGAGAAGACAAGATAACAGTATCCACGTGTTACTAGTACGTAATCAGAAGGCGTGGACTAGGCGTGAACTGGAGGTGTGTGCTAGAAACGTCACAGATAAGTGTCACAAAGGGGTGGCACTAAGCAGAAAGTTGCAATGTCAGCAGAAATCGGAAGCTTGGATGCGCGCGCAGCTGCATGACGTGTGATTGACGTGAAAACTGGAGGGTGCAGGGGACTTGACATTTACACTGACGGAAAGAGACAGAAGTCTGGCATGTCAGATCAACTCGTACTTCTATCATATCTGATATCTAATGTTTGGGAACCATATTATCTGAACGGAAAGGTCTCTGGGGCAGAAGCTATTTTATACTGACTGTGAGTGCGTGTATAAGCGCCTAAGCGTCTACATGAGAAGCGTGGGGGCACGGGCCTTCCAGGGGAGCATGGTAACAGGGGCTATGAATTACTTGCACGGAGACAGGCCGGCCCTTTGGCTCTGCAGCTGGGAAATGTTTACTGAAACTGGTAGGCAGGAATGTATTTTCGAGGAGCGGAACAGATAACTCGAAGGTTATAGTCAGTCTTGGCAGGCAGCAGGCTGAGCTGAGCGCGGTGGGCCGCGCTGGAAGTAAGTCAGAGTTCACGGGTACAGAGGCAGCCTGGGCTGAGGCTTTCAGAGTCAGAAGCCAGAAAAAAGGCTCGATGGCAGAAATTCAGGGCCTACTTTGCCAGAGCAGAAAAACACGGAAAGTACACTACAAAAAGACGGTGGCATAGCATACTTAGGAATGGACTATTCAACCCATTCAGGGTGGGTCTGAAAGAGGACATATTAACGTTGGACGCAAATGTATTTGCGTCTTCGTAGCTGGTACAGGAGGGAAGTTACATGCACTTTAAGCTGGTACATGGAGACGGTGGGGTACTCGCTAGGGAACACAACTTGACCATAAATTTTATATTTCCTCATTCCCTCCTTGTTCCCTAGGGACCCTTCATGATATATCGATCCTCATGAATCGATCAGTTTGTTCTTGTAACATCATTTGCTCTTCTTTCTTTCTTTTACGTTTTGAAAGGAAACTGGAATGTTCAATGCATGACGTGGCACACAGTCCACAAATCGCTGGCCCACACTGCAGGCACAGGCAGCAACTGAATACTAGGACTAGGCCAATGCCTAGGAAGGATAGGATCTTCCATCCCCAAGCGGTTAACGTTGTCCAGAACCAACCGGACCAAGTCCAGGTGCCTGGATTCTGATGTATCAGATTAGCAATTTTATGAAGACGGGTAATAGCTTTGTATACAGATGGCGCGTTTTCTGGAATGAAAACACAGCAACTTGACCCGATGACCTTACAGGCTCCA
This sequence comes from Lissotriton vulgaris, assembly GCF_964263255.1. Classification (NCBI taxonomy): domain Eukaryota; kingdom Metazoa; phylum Chordata; class Amphibia; order Caudata; family Salamandridae; genus Lissotriton; species Lissotriton vulgaris. The sequence continues at coordinate 812,190,103 of NC_141699.1, forward strand.
CCTCTATCTGCCAAGATGACGTCAATAACAAGACGATTCTGAAGGACAACAACCCGCATGGCGGACTGCTCTTCTGTTAAGTTACCTAGGGCGGAGGCAGTTTCATTTACTACTGCTTCAAGTGTTCTAGTTAATCTGCGTATTAGTTTACTATTTCGGACAGGGCCTAAAAAGAAAAAGAATCCTTTATTAAAATCGGTGTACTGTTCCCATGCCGTTTCTGTGTAGTCGACAAGTGGGATATCTCGTCTGAGTCTATTCTTTACTAGGTTTGTATTTCTGTGATAATCAGGAGGAGCTAGAAAAACAGGTTAAACATGAGCAATGGGACCCCCTCAAACATGTAAATTATGGCCCAGGAACCGAGGGGAAAAAGAATACACGAAGCTAGAAGGGTGTTCCTACAGTGGCCGTATCATTCAGTAATGTGTGTACATCTCTAATTAATCAACAAAAATAGTGACAGAAGGAGATAAAGTACAAACGAAGTTCATTCAAAAAATATATATTTTTATTTACTTATTCTATTTTATTTTTATATGAATATAAATACATATGAATTTAATTCTTGATCAGCGAATCTTCTTTTTTAAAGTTCATAGGTAATACATGAAATGTTTGAAAAAATTCATAAAGAACACAAAAACGATTCTAAAATCCATAACAAATTAGTAGAAGTTCCCCTGAAAAACAGTCATACACAGCAACTCACTCACGTGCTGACAGTCATTCTGCATTCATACCACATACAAAGATGAAAAAAGGAACTGGATTCCAATTAGCAAGATGACTACGCTAATGTGGTTCAAGGGCACCAAGGTGTAGTTGTTGGCCCTTGTGGCGGGTCTACGCGCGTTTCGGTGGGCAAGCCACCTTCATCAGGACCTTGTACATCGAATTGTGCAGATAGCAGGGGATCAGACAAGAAAGAAATTGGCAAGGTGATAAATCAGCTATCATTAAAACGAGGTCTCTATAAGAGTAGAATGGTAGGGTCACTCAAGTGGCACTGCATCCAAAATGCCAAGTCAGATGTGCTAGGTGACCCTCAAAGCTTCATCTTGGTGTCTTAGATATCAGATTCTGTGTAGGAGGCGAAATGAACAAGTTGTTTCCGTTACAGTGTGGATTCTGAAGAAATACTCCTATTATATAGAGGGTCTCAGGATACTGTAGTCCGCGTAGAGAATTAACTCCTATGTTATTTCGATCTAATTATTAATGGTGATCATTTGTCAAAAAGAAAAGGCATTCTGCGAGGTAATTTAGTACTGTAAAGCCACCGCGACCCTTTAAGTCCGGCGTGTAGCGTTCAGGCATCTACGCGTCCCCGAGGCCCTCTGTCCTCGGGGACGCGTAGATGCCTGAACGCTACACGCCGGACTTAAAGGGTCGCGGTGGCTTTACAGTACTAAATTACCTCGCAGAATGCCTTTTCTTTTTGACAAATGATCACCATTAATAATTAGATCGAAATAACATAGGAGTTAATTCTCTACGCGGACTACAGTATCCTGAGACCCTCTATATAATAGGAGTATTTCTTCAGAATCCACACTGTAACGGAAACAACTTGTTCATTTCGCCTCCTACACAGAATCTGATATCTAAGACACCAAGATGAAGCTTTGAGGGTCACCTAGCACATCTGACTTGGCATTTTGGATGCAGTGCCACTTGAGTGACCCTACCATTCTACTCTTATAGAGACCTCGTTTTAATGATAGCTGATTTATCACCTTGCCAATTTCTTTCTTGTCTGATCCCCTGCTATCTGCACAATTCGATGTACAAGGTCCTGATGAAGGTGGCTTGCCCACCGAAACGCGCGTAGACCCGCCACAAGGGCCAACAACTACACCTTGGTGCCCTTGAACCACATTAGCGTAGTCATCTTGCTAATTGGAATCCAGTTCCTTTTTTCATCTTTGTATGTGGTATGAATGCAGAATGACTGTCAGCACGTGAGTGAGTTGCTGTGTATGACTGTTTTTCAGGGGAACTTCTACTAATTTGTTATGGATTTTAGAATCGTTTTTGTGTTCTTTATGAATTTTTTCAAACATTTCATGTATTACCTATGAACTTTAAAAAAGAAGATTCGCTGATCAAGAATTAAATTCATATGTATTTATATTCATATAAAAATAAAATAGAATAAGTAAATAAAAATATATATTTTTTGAATGAACTTCGTTTGTACTTTATCTCCTTCTGTCACTATTTTTGTTGATTAATTAGAGATGTACACACATTACTGAATGATACGGCCACTGTAGGAACACCCTTCTAGCTTCGTGCTAGAAAAACAGGTGGCAGAAGGAATGCAATATAACAGGTACCATCCCAATCCGGAGGTAAGCGTATGTATGCGGTATGACCACAAACAAAATAGGAATGACTGATAGCTTTAAAGGACGATTTACCATGATCACTGAATTCGACCACAGTAGTACATTTACTATGACCTAAGTGTACTGAACCTTTCTTCCTGATACATAATTCACCAGTGACTGGCAGTACTAACATAACGGGCATAACTGGTGCAGCTTCGGATTCAACAGTAAGAATCATAAGACTAATTGTGTAATTACCTAATCCATATACTTCATTTTCTAGATCAGTTCCTATTCTAATGGGGAGTCCCTCCTTATCAGGGTAACAGACGTCGAGTAGGACCAAGTTCAGGTTTCCCCAAACCCAGCCCCCATCGAAAACAGCAATGTCAGGATCTAAGGAGTTAATTATTTTAAACCATGCACCACAGGAGCCATTGTGAGTGAACGGGTACGGAAAGAGGGGCAGAGCTCCCTTGTAATTCTGGTAGGGAGGGAGTCGGCCACATATCCAACAATTTGTAGCATTATTAGTCTGATGGGAATGATGTAACATACTAATGAAAGTGTTGTTGCGCAGCGCGAGTCTGTAAGAGAGTTCATGTGGAGGTAACTCGCTAAAAGTGTGTTCAGCAGAGACATTGTAAGCAGATTGTTCACGCTTGAAAATAGGGTAATAGATAGGGAGAAGTATACTTGCAACTATTATCAGAAGACTTAGAAAAAACATTATTAACAATGTCACTATACAGTGACTACGCAGTGATTTGCAGTATGTACGTTTCTTGAATTGTCTCTCTCTCTCTCTATCTCGATCTAGGGGATACATGTCAGAAACTATTTAACCGATTCACCTAGGGGAGGACTTAAACAATTAAACTGTCTGACTTGCTAGATCGAAGCTTGAGTCGGTACTCCTCTTGGGGAGTTTTCTCTCGTTCGGAAATTTTAAAGTCACTGGGCTCGATACAGTCTTTGGAAGGGGTGGATGAGCCTGGGTCGGATTTCAGTTCATTACACAGTTTGACATGGCTCATATGGACCCACCCCTTTCGGCCCTCAATCTTCACCGCTGTCCTTGTAGTGAGTAGAACGGTCTTCGGCGATTTCCAGCGGGGCTCCAACGGACTTTTCCGATCAAAATTCCTTATGAGAACCAGATCACCTGGACGGACATCATGCGGCTTTACATCAGTGTTGTCAGGGAAGGCTGCGGCAACCTGTGAACGACATGATTGGAGTGCAGACATCAAGGAGGCAAGGTAATCTGTCAACATATTGCAATCAACATCAGTAATTTTCTTAGGAATGGGCGTCCCCCACATATTCGGTGGTCTGCCAAAAACCACCTCGTACGGGGATAGTCCTGATCTCGAATGGGCAACCATTCTCATATAGAACAGTGCCACCGGCAGGGCGACTATCCAGTCGACCCCTTTCTCCTGACATATTTTGGCAAGGCGTGTCTTTAGTGTCTGATTATGCCTCTCTACCAGGCCTGCGGCTTCGGGATGTCGGACACAATGGAATTTCCACTGATATCCTAGCAGTAAGGAAACCTGCTTCATTAATTTGGAGGAGAATGGCTGACCGTTATCTGAATACACGACACGAGGCATGCCGTACCGTGGGAAGAATTCACGAACCAACTGCCTGGCAGTGGTCGGGGCAGTATAATCTGGGACTGGATATGCTTCAGTCCAACGGGACAGAGCACAAACAATTACGAGGACATATTTGAATCCTCGACAACGGTCCATCTGGATATAATCCATCTGGAGGACTTCAAAAGGGTGATCGGGAGGATGAAATCCACCTTGCTCTACAGGGACGCTTTTACCTGGATTGTACTGACAACAGATCATGCAAGTACGCACTTTCTGTTTTGCTGCTGCTCGTAAGTGTTTATTGCTCCAAAGATTTTGTAGACTGTCTAACATCGCTTTTTCTCCTAGATGTGCTGGACTATGTGCTGTATTAATCATGACTTGAACCATAGAGTCAGGGAGAAACCATGTAGATTTTCCCTTCGTCATCCATCCTTGATCTGTCTGGATCCCACCTAGTTCAATCCATTTCTTTATTTCATCTGGGGTAGCATGTGTCTGAACATCGATAACGTCTAGTGTGGGATCCCTGACGGTCATACAATTTGTCAGTCCTATTGTCTTTGTCATGTCAGTTGTCTGAGTGTGAGTCAATGCTGTATGTTTTGCTGTCTGGTCTGCCAGGTCGTTACCCTGGGAAACAGAATCTGTAACTTTAGTATGTGCTTTACACTTCATGACGGATATGCCTGAAGGCAGATGTATTGCTTCTAACAGTGCTTGAATGAGCGGACCGTGTTGGATCTTGGCACCATGAGAGGTCAGGAAACCTCGTTCTTGCCATAACATGCCGAAGTCGTGTACAACTCCGAACGCATACCGGGAATCAGTGTATATGTTAACATTTCTGTTCTTGGCTATAATACAGGCTCGGGTCAGAGCAATAAGCTCTGCCGCTTGAGCAGACAGTGTGTCAATACGATGTGTTTCTTTAACTTCGGTTTCAGTGGTCACTGCATATGCGGCCACTAATTCTCCTGTACTTGTTCGCATACATGAACCATCCACATAAAGTGTCAGGTCTGGATTTGTCAATGGAACATCTGTTAAGTCTCGTCGGGGCTTTGTTACTGCATTAATGATTTCTATACAATCATGCGGGCTGGATCTGTCCTAATTATAGGTAACAGTGTTGAGGGGTTCAGAATGCTGCAGCGTTTGATTTCTATGTGTGGCTGGAATAGCGTTAATTCGTAACCTGTCAGTCGTGCTATAGTCAAGTGTTGAGTCTGGGTTCTGTTTAACAGAACCTCTACAGAGTGTGGAACTTGTACTGTTAACTGATGGCCTAAGACAATTGAATCGCTCTGTCTAATTGCTAGTGCTGTTGCTGCTACTGATTTTAAGCACGCAGGGAGTGCCTGGGCTACTGAATCCAATGTACTTGAAAAATAAGCGCAAGGCTTATGTGAGCCTGCTTGGTCTTGAGTGAGGACAGACAATGCCGTGCCATCACGTTCTGTAACAAAAAGTGTAAACGGTTTGCTGTAACATGGTGTTGCTAAAACTGGTGCTCTGCATAATGCTTTCTTTAATTCCTCAAAGGCTTGTGTGTGTTCCTGAGTCCAAGGGAGGACAGTCGAAGTCGCTGCCTCCTGTGTCGTTAACTGGATGAGTGGTTTAGCTATAAATGCATATTGAGGAATCCATTGTCTGCAGTATGAGGTGAGGCCTATAAAGGCCCGCACTTCCTTTTGTGTCTGGGGTTGTGCCATATTTACAATTAACTGAATGCGATCGGGAGTGAGCTGTCTCCCCACTTTGGACAGCAAGTGACCCAAGTACACAACTTGCTGAACACAGAATTGAAGCTTCGAAGGAGACACCTTGTGTCCCTTGTCTGCCAGGAAATGTAAAACTGTCAGTGATGCTCGTTCACATTCGGGCTCACTTCGTGCGGTGATCAGCAGATCATCGACGTATTGCAGTAAAGCGGTGTTAACTGGCATTTGAATACAATCTAGTTGTCTTTTCAGTGCTTGACTATAGATGCTGGGGCTTTCTGTGAATCCTTGAGGTGCGCGGGAAAATTTGAAACTTCGTCCATTTAAACTGAATCCGAAGAGATATTGGCTCTCTGGATCAATGGGTACACTGAAGAAAGCGTTCTTGAGATCAATTACAGTAAAGAACGTTGCTTCTGAATCGATAGCAGTTAATAGGGAAGAGATATCAGGGACCACAGGGTACTGTGGTACAATACATTTATTCAGCTCTCGAAGATCAATCACCAGCCGATATACTGGCGGTGCATTGGGATCAGTACGTTTAAGAATTGGAATAATCGGTGAATTACAGATATTGGAGTCGGTCTCTACGACCACTCCTTGGGCTATGAGCTCTTCAATGATTTCCAGTAAAGCCACTACAGCATCGGGGGGTAACTTGTATTGTCTGATTCGTGGTAGAACAACACCTGGCTTCAGTGTAACACGGTATGGTGTGATATGCATACAACCTACATCAGTTGGGCCTTTTGCCCATAAGTGATCTGGTACATTTTTCAATCTGACATCGAATTCTCGCAACACATAATGACCCTTGAAATCCCGCAGAAAGAGTCTAACTCCCTCCGGGGAACAGCAAATTATGGCTCCTAGAGCCTTCAATGTTTTTATTCCTAACAGATTTTCTGGACATGATTTCGTAAGTAACAAGTCTGTAACACGTGATAATGGGCCCACAGCCAGAGGGACTGGTTCTGATACTTCGTTTACAATGGGTTGTCCTGAGAAACCAAGGGAAACATTCTGTGAGCCTGAGAGGGGTGCCCCTGGGACTTCATTATGGCTGATTGTTGTGCGGCTTGCCCCTGTGTCAATTAAAAACTTTCTGTCTTTTCCCAATACTTGACTGTGTACATAAGGACCTTCTTGATCTACGGGAATTTCAATAAGAGGCAAGCCAAATTCCCTCTCTAGGCTGTTTCATGTGTATCGCTGATACTCGGGGTAAGCGGACTGGGCATACTGGTACATCTGCTGTGAAACTTGCTGAGTTGCGGCAAGAGGCTGTGGCTGTGACACCGCTACTGTCTGTGCTGTATGGGATGAAGCATGTATAGGCTGTGTGTTCTGCATAGGCGGTACATTCTGTGAGGTCTGTGGCTGGGCCTGATCTTGTCTGGGTGGGTGCGGTCTCTCTTTAGTTTTACCTGTTGCTATGTTATGTTTCAGGACTGGACATTCATGTACGTAGTGACCTGGCTGCTTGCAATAATTGCATGTCCCTTTAACGGGACCTGCGGCGTGACCTGTCTGGGTCGTACCCTTTCTGTTTCCGTCGGTATGGACCGACTGGGCTACTATCATTTTCATTTTCGTGTCTTTCATACGTTTCTGTTCTTGATCTTGTTCTTCTCTAATTCTGTTCTGATGGTATTGTAACATTTGTAACATCTGTGATGGCGTATTTGCTTGCCATGTACTCTCAACCTTGTATACACGATTCTTGACTGCTAACAGAGAATTTTCAACTAACTTGGATACAAAAAGATGCGGGTACGATTCACTGCTTGGTTTAAGACCACTATTAATAATAAAACATTTCTCAAATCTTGAATAAAAGTCACTAGTATCTTCGTCGGGTTTCTGTTTACATGCTGAGATTGCATCCCAGTCTTCTTTTCTAGTTGTTAATAATCTTGGCAGAACCTGTACTATCAAACCTGGTAATGCTTTAGTTTTGTCCCCAAGGCCTACCCCCGGGACGCGTTTGCTTTCTTCGTCTTCTATTTCTGCCCATACAATCTTTTTCTCTCCCACCTCCCATTCCTTTTCCTTCAGTTTCTCGTAGATGCCCGTGGGCAGCAGTACCTTTAACATTTTCATGATATCTTCATACGTGTAATCCCCCATCAGTAACATGTCTTTAAGCTCTCTGTGAAAACCTGCAGGGTCTTTATCATGGCTCGGGACTAGTTTCTTCATTTCTAACAGTTCTAACTTAGTCAGTGGCGTGTGCACATATACACGTTTCAAGAGATGATCCGCACCCATAACTGGGTGTACTTCTCGTAAAGGGTTCTGGCTTTCAATGCCACTAAGGCGTTCCATATGATACATTTTTCTTTCTGGGGGCGGGGCGGGAACATATTCAGAGCTTATGAAAGTGTTATATCTATGTCGTTGTTCTAGAATTATTTGTATTAACTTGGTACTAAGACCTCTCCATCTATCCGTGAGTAGTGCCTCTAATGTTTCGTGTAAGGGACCTGGATCAGAATGTTGGTTTCTGTACTTCGTGAGGAGGTGCTGAATCATGTATACACCTGCTAATTTCTGCTCGTCTGGGGAAAGGTTCAGGAATGTCTGCGCTACGGTGTCATCATTATACATATCCGGATTTTCAGCCCATAATATGGCTGACCGGGCTAGTTCTTGTTCATCCATTGAATTGAGTACATGGTACCCCATTCTGTCTCGGAGTCTTTTATCAGTCTCTTGGAACTGGTGTTCAGAAGAATTTGGGTTTGTTAAGGCAGAGAGAAAAACTCTCTTGCTTTCCGGATGGATACCTTTCCTAAGGTAAGCTCCCTTACCTACATACGCTATAGTATCTGTAGTCTTTTCTGGTTCTTCAAGTTCTTCTTCCTCCTCGGAGGAAGCCTTTTCTTTCTCTTTTTGGTGTATTTCTATCACTGTTTTTCTAATTTTCTTATACATACTGGCTATGCAAGTCCCCTTGTCGTGCTTTCCTTCAGATATATTTTGACCCCACCTGTTCAGGGCATCTAATTCACTCTGAGCTGTCTCAGGCCTGTCTCGTTCTCTTATTAGGCAATTTATGAAAAAACGTAGGATCTGTGCTTGAACGTCAACTTTCTGATGCTCCATGGCATCCTTAATACTGTCAGGGTCTTTCCCAGTCTGAATAAACTGATATATTCTATTGAGGTGCTCTTTCATTCCTACATAGCACAGCAGGAAATCAGTAGCAGATCTTAACCGTAGTGATGCCATCATCATTATATTGTCTTTACCGGGTACTGGATCATATCTGCAAACTGAAAGGTTTTCCTTGAATGCGTCAAGGCGGGGTGACTTGAACATAAAAGGATTCCGCAAATCCGCGAGCTGTAACCTGCGTGTTAACGGCGGTGTTTGAAGACCCCCTGCCGCACCCCCTGAGGCGGAAGCTTGGGCATTATCTCTCGGCGGAGTCTGTATCTGAGCTTGAATTTGTCTTTTAGTAGGATCAGGGAGAAGTGGTTTCGGTAGATCAACTTTAGGTACGGGAAGTGGTGGGGGTGGTGGAGCAGGAGCATTCTGTTGTGGTACTGGCGGAATAGAATCTTGGGGCGGGTTACCACCCCCGTCCCTGTCGTTAGGCAGGGTGCGGACAGGGAGGTTGGTGTAAGCGGGTGCTACATCCTCTAGATAGGAATTCAAGAATATGTCTTTAGTAGTTTTATGCATTACTTTAGTTGGCACTAATGGTGTCGGCAGATTTTTCGGTATTTCTGAAATGGCCTCAGGCGAACCCTCGGTCACGAGATACATACCGTTCACGAGATTATTTCGTGCGCGGTCTACTTGCTCTGTTTTTGCTCGGATCCCTTCGGTAACTAATTCGTTTTCTTGGGCTTTATCGGATTCTCTAAGTCTGTCTTCTCTACGTAATTCCTTTTCAGTACGTTTATGTGATTCCTTACGCCAAAATTCTATGGCGTCTTTCTGAGATTGTCTGGCTTTCTTTTTCCATAGTGCTTCCTCTACCTTCATGATGCACTCGGCATCCCATGTTCCGGTAACAGGCCATCTGTGTCTTTCGTCTAGATGTTTAGTATACTCGGCCCATAAATCTAGATATAATATGGCATCTATGCCATGCTTGTGGTACATAAAGTTACCTGGAGTGTCCCTAGGGGGGATAGGAATTGCTTCCTCTAGTATCCCTTTCCTAGTTCCTATCTGTTTTAACTTGTTGAAAAACGGCATCTTGTTTACCTGGTACTGAATGCTCAATCCTAACTACTTAATACTGGATACAGCTAGTTATACAAGAACACAATAATGCACATAAAAAAACGGTCACATTCATACCACGACATTAATCACATGAAAAGACATTTGAGACATATATGACTACCCCCTATACTGGATGTACTGCTAAACAGTACAGATACACTGGTGAAACAGTGCAGAAATTCAGAATACTAGATATACTGCTAAACAGTACAGATACACTGTCTAAAACAGTGCAGACCGGACTTGTGTACCCAAACCCGTCTAGATACGTCCCAGCAATGGTACTCACCGGGAAGCACGGAAACAGAAGGCCTCGGAAAACTCGACTGGACTGGACTCGGCTCGGCACGACACGTGGAACTTCGGAAAACTTCGGAAAACTTCGGAAAACTGGTGGGCCTCTTGACACCTCGGACCTTGCTTCTTTCGGCTAGGCTCTGGTCGGGATCCTCCGCACTCCTCACCGCCTCGTCTGGGTACTGATCGCAGTCTTCGTCACCTCCGTGGGCCAGAGGGAGATGCCGGAAATCCTGCCGGTACACGTAAGTTCCTTCTAGCTGATGGCAGGGGACAGAGCTTGCAACACACCTACCGGCGCGTGAGGTGGGGGAGGGGTCCCTATTCGGGCGCCAAAATGATGTAAATATATAATTTACCGTCTTAATTTCTATGCAGGTAAGTACTTAATCAATAATAACTCAAATCGGAAAGAAAAAACCAGAGTCCGTGGTGTTAGAGTTCTTAGGGGTTTTATTCCTTAAAAAGGAATGGTCAAGGCCTGGATATCATGTTCTTCCCACCACAGGGGTGGAAGAAGGGATAGAGCGCGCTTCATTTTATTGACAGTACATAGCTTATATACTTAATTCATGTCATAGAAAGCAATACAGTAGGCGTAACAGCTGAGAGAAGACAAGATAACAGTATCCACGTGTTACTAGTACGTAATCAGAAGGCGTGGACTAGGCGTGAACTGGAGGTGTGTGCTAGAAACGTCACAGATAAGTGTCACAAAGGGGTGGCACTAAGCAGAAAGTTGCAATGTCAGCAGAAATCGGAAGCTTGGATGCGCGCGCAGCTGCATGACGTGTGATTGACGTGAAAACTGGAGGGTGCAGGGGACTTGACATTTACACTGACGGAAAGAGACAGAAGTCTGGCATGTCAGATCAACTCGTACTTCTATCATATCTGATATCTAATGTTTGGGAACCATATTATCTGAACGGAAAGGTCTCTGGGGCAGAAGCTATTTTATACTGACTGTGAGTGCGTGTATAAGCGCCTAAGCGTCTACATGAGAAGCGTGGGGGCACGGGCCTTCCAGGGGAGCATGGTAACAGGGGCTATGAATTACTTGCACGGAGACAGGCCGGCCCTTTGGCTCTGCAGCTGGGAAATGTTTACTGAAACTGGTAGGCAGGAATGTATTTTCGAGGAGCGGAACAGATAACTCGAAGGTTATAGTCAGTCTTGGCAGGCAGCAGGCTGAGCTGAGCGCGGTGGGCCGCGCTGGAAGTAAGTCAGAGTTCACGGGTACAGAGGCAGCCTGGGCTGAGGCTTTCAGAGTCAGAAGCCAGAAAAAAGGCTCGATGGCAGAAATTCAGGGCCTACTTTGCCAGAGCAGAAAAACACGGAAAGTACACTACAAAAAGACGGTGGCATAGCATACTTAGGAATGGACTATTCAACCCATTCAGGGTGGGTCTGAAAGAGGACATATTAACGTTGGACGCAAATGTATTTGCGTCTTCGTAGCTGGTACAGGAGGGAAGTTACATGCACTTTAAGCTGGTACATGGAGACGGTGGGGTACTCGCTAGGGAACACAACTTGACCATAAATTTTATATTTCCTCAAAGTGATTAGCGTGCCAGGAGTCCGCAATGTTTCTCATGTGCATAGATCTCCTTTAAACAGTCCCAATTCCCGCCCACTTTAGCATCCCAACCTTGCCAAAGCCATCCCCAATAACATACCAAACATTGGCTAAACCAGTTGTCGTGGAGTACCCACTTGGGGAGTCCGCCCAGTGCACACATCTGCATCCACATTGCGGATGTGGACAGATGCCCAACATAGCATTGTATTAAAAAAAGAAATGACACCCTGTTGTCTATTTCGTCCTTGCGACCACCCATGTGACGCCTCAGGCAGCTTGTAACATATGGGTCTTAGTATTGTGAGTGAAGCAACCCGTGTCTCTCGTGGCTTTCACATCTCTTCAGTGGGTATCAGACTTTGTAATCAATTTATATTACACCATATTCAGCCAACGGCGGGCGATATAAACCGGCCAGCATTTTATGTTTCAGTGGGAACATTCCAGCGGCCATCCGGCCACAGTGCATCACTTTCCCCCTGCTCCCACTATATCCGACCTGTACAGTGCATACAAGATCCTCGTAGATCACTCAGGATACCACAAAATGTCATTAGAGTTTCCCCTTTCAGCCATCTCAGCGTGCACGTGTCAATGTTAGGTCAGGACAAGCAGAACCAGCCGGGGCAGGGCCATATATGACAAAGGGTGACCTACCATACTTTACCAAATACACGAATCACCACCGCAAGGTCCTGAGTAGGTCACACAGCAAATCTATTCGGACTCCCGTCACTGTTCTCCTTCCGTTGCCGTATTACAGTCTTTATGTATTCATGTGCAGCGTGCGGTGTAAGGAGGATTGTGGATCGGCCCTCGTTGGTTACCTTGAGCTCTGCAGGATACAGCATGGCATATTCAATGCCCAGTTCTCTTAGTTTCTTCTTCGCCGTGTTGTATTCCTTTCTCGCCAGCTGCACCGCCATGGTGTGATCTGGGTAAAATTCCAGTTTGTTTCCCTGGTGTTGCACCTCGCCTTTTTCTCGTGCCATCCATAGAATTACATCCCTGTCCCTGTAGTTGAGTTGGCGGGCTAATATTGGGCGCTGTGGAGCACCCGGCTTAGGCCTCGGAGCAAGAGTGCGATGTGCCCGCTCCACCAGGAAAACAGCTGACAGCGCCTCTTTACCAAATATGGAAGTGAGAAGGTCCTCCACATATGTTTCCATTTTGCCCACGTTCGTGGATTCTGGAACGCCCGTGATTCGTACGTTATTGCGACGGGACCTCGCTTCCAAATCTTCCGCTTTATGTCGCAATTCATCCAGATCTTTCGCCATCTTCGCGCAATTGTGCGTGGTTGACTTAGTTTTGTCCTCGACCGCTGAGATCCTGGTTTCTGCTTCTACCAGACGCTCTCCATGTTTATCTATTTTGGCAGCCATGTTGTCTACTCTTTGCGTGAGGGTATCTAGTTTGCCATTAATTTCCTATAGACTGTGCTGTATGGCACGGAACACCTTCTCCATACCACCTCTGTCAGTCTGGTCGGTGTCTTGTTCTGTATCTGAGTGCGCCGACGTGCCCCTGGTCTGTCTGGCCGTAGTGAATTGCAATTTTGCTTGTTGCTTCTACGGTTTACCCATGCTTCTACTTTCGTGCGTGGGACGAGAAGGGAGAGATGAAAACAGTAGGAGTGCTCTTGCTCGCGGGCGGCCAATGAATCCAGTGCGCCAACCTCGTCTCCTCCGTGTGCTCTTGGTCAGCTCGCTTTACGTTGGTCTAGCAGATAGGTCTCTCTGCGCCCAGTGCCATCGCCACCATACGTTGGGAGGAAAGCTCTGTGTCACCGCTCACTCGCCGTATATACCAATACTCCAGCCCTCTTATCTGCTCCACCGCTGTGACAGGCAGCTCCACGGTCCGCTGCCAAGGACAGGGGTCCACGTGATTTTTCCGTCTGGTCTTCAGCAGGCACTAGGGGCAGCTCCTGGGCGCAAAGGGGTCAGGTGTGAGATCGACAGGAAAAGCACACAAAGGCTGAACAGCAGCGCAATACTCCGTGTGGGTTTTGAGGAAGTGCAGCGTGTTGTCGTTTTTCAAATCACCCCCATTCGTGCCCAGTCAGTGTGCGCCGGTTGCCGCCATCTTGCGTTCGAATTACCACAACCGCTGCCCTCAATGCCCCAGTGCCGACCCACACTTCAGGCGCTTATCCCAAGTACATGCCGGTATTCTCTCATAGTCTCTGCAGCCATATACAGCTGGAGTAGTTCGCGAGGGGAAACGGCTGACTTCTGTATTAGCGCCGCCGTCAGTGCTGGGTTCCGTAGTGCCGCATAGCCGGAATGCAGGGCACCATCTTGATCAGCTTCCATACACATTTCTTAAAGGCGCCGATGACCTTTATCATAACACAAGATAAATAACAATAGCCGCCTATACTGTTGCCCCCGCTGTCAGCCTCCAATGCTCCGCATGTCTCTACTTTACCGGCATGTCCGTTGTTTCCCGTCCGTTAGCCCACAGAGGTCCCCCAGGATCCGCCATTTTGGGCTCTTAGTAGCGAAAGTGTCCCGGTCCCGTTTTTACGGCAGTCCCACTGATTTAAGCGTAGTTTGTCATCACATCCCTCTCACGGCCTCTTCCGACACTAGATTTTGTGCAGACAATGATTACAGCTGTCCTTAATGCGGTATTATGATCATCGTTAGGCAGGTGTCTGGCGGAGCTGTCTCAAGAGCCAGCCATTCTGCAGTGCGCCCTCTAGCGCCCCCGCAATAAAATATAATTTAAAATCAGGAAAGGTTAACCCTCCCTTTTCAATTGGAAGTTTCAGCATTTGAATCGATCTACGAGCTTTTTTTTATCTCCAGATGTAACTGCTACATATCCCATTATGTTTAAAAAAAAAAAGATTGTTAAGGCGTAAGGGAATTGAACTAAATAAATAAAGACATTTTGGTAATACTTTCATTTTATTTAAATTAATACGCCCAACTAGACTAAGTGGGATCTTATGCCATTTTTTTAAGGAAAGAGATACTTCCTTTAGTAAAGAATCATAGTTAAGCCTAATTAATTCATTGATATTTCCACAAATGTTCACTCCTAGATATGTGGCGGTTTTGCATATACCTTGAACAGGTACTAATGGTTTGTAATTAACTAAGACCTGTGTTTTATTTAAGTTTAGCTTGTATCCAGAGATATCCCCGAATCTTTCTGCTTCCTTAGTTATCCCCGGAAGAGCATTAACCACATCAGTACTGAAAATCCCAATATCATCCACATACGCGGTTATTTTTAAAGTATGTATGCCATGTTGAAAAGGGATAATATCAGTTTGGGTCTGTAGCGCATTTAGAAATGGTTCCAAGGAGAGGGCAAACAGAAAGGGTGACAAAGGACACCCTTGCTGGGTGCCCCTAGCTATTGGGAAATTAGAAGAAATCATACCTGCTTAGCTTATTTTGGCATTAGGGTGGTCATATAAGGAACGTATCTAGCCCAAATATTGACCCTGAAATCCAAATGCCTTCAATACGGCCAAAAGGTAGTCCCACCCCACTCGGTCAAATACTTTCTCGGCATCTAACATGACCATTCGGAGTAGGGTGGAGCTACTCGATGCGACATCAAAAGCGGCTATTGCCATGTTTGCATGGGTGGTGGTATCTCTCCCCATGACGAATCCGTGCTGTTGTATGTTGACTACTCTGGCAAAAGGGGGGCAAGTCGAGTAGCCAGAATTTTCGCGAACGCCTTGGCGTCCGCATTAATTAACTAAATAGGTCTCTATGACCCACATTCGTCTTCAGGCTTGTGTTTCTTAAGAAAAAATACGATTTTCGCTGTATTCCAGGATGTAGGAGCCTTCCCTGTTTCCCCGATCGAGTCTATAACTAGGCTAAAAAGAGGGATTAGTTCCTAGATACATATTTTATAAAGTTCAATAGGAAGCAGGTCTTCCCCAGCTGCCTTACCAGAAGGAAGAGAAGCGATTGCTAATCTAATCTCTGCAAAAGTGATATTTTTATCCAATTGGCCGACTCCCTCTCTATCTCATTGGTCAGTCAGATTGGTGTTGATGTATGATAGTATATGATGGTTGGTAGGAAAATGTTCAGGAGTATAAAGTCTACTGTAATATTTGACAAATTGATCAAGAATTTGTTCTGGTTGATTATAAGTCGTGCTGTTCATTCCCTTAATAGTTTTAATTGATGTCTTAGCCTTCTTGTCAGCTACTTTGTAAGCTAAGATTTTCCCAATTCTATCACCACTCTCGTACTGTGATAGATGATACTTATATAGTTTCGCACTATGTTTCTCCCTTAATGTCTTTTTAGTAGCTGACTGAAGGTTCACTAATTCCATTCTTAGTTCATCAGTATTATGCCTTCATTGTTGGAGGGCTTCTGCCAACTGAGTTTCCAGGGACATAATATTAGAAGTCATAGTCTTAAACTCTTTCAGATGTTCAGAGTTCTTTCTAAATACATATTGCTGAGCCAAGCCCCTTATACTGGCTTTGCATGCATCCCACACAGATAGTATTGGAGCGGAGTTTAAATTGATCTTAATGAATTCAGTAATGTGTCCTTTAAGGTGGGTAATAAAATCTATATCAGAAAAAAAGGTATCTAGGAACGTAAATTGCCTAGGACCTTGTTTCTTAATGGAGATGTTAAATTCTAAAAGAATAGGATTGTGGTCGGATGTGACTCTTGGACACAGTTCTCTGATGCTAGAATCCAAAATGTTATCTGTCGCCCAAACTATGTCTATTCGAGAGCATAATTTATGTGGCGCAGAGTAATAAGTAAACCCAGCAAGATTAGGATGTATTGTATGCCAGACATCTTTTAAATTGTGCAGGCGGCTTAATTCTGATATAGCAGCTCGAGTTTTGCGCATTCTCTGAAAGGCACCCCGCCTAGTGGTATCCAAATCATAATTCATAAAACAGTTGAAGTCGCCCATAATCTACAGCTCTCCTTCCCAATCTAATAATTCAACATTTAACCGATCATACATAAATGGTTCATCAATATTAGATCCATATACCACACAAAATACATATTTATGATATTCTAGTTCTACTTGAGCTATTGCCCATCTACACCCCTTATCAGCAGCCGTCCGAGTAATTACAATACTTAATTCCTTTTGTT
The DNA here is from genome assembly GCF_964263255.1 of Lissotriton vulgaris. Classification (NCBI taxonomy): domain Eukaryota; kingdom Metazoa; phylum Chordata; class Amphibia; order Caudata; family Salamandridae; genus Lissotriton; species Lissotriton vulgaris. The sequence continues at coordinate 812,207,014 of NC_141699.1, forward strand.
TCAATATTACGACCCCCCTGATAGAGGCATTAAAGCAGAACAGACGTCGAGCTCATAACACAATTGCCCTAATAATTTCCTATCTTGAAATCCGATGTGAGTTTCTGGGAGCAGAACCAAGTGGAGTTTATACATATTAAGCTCTTCTTGATCGAACCTCCTCTTATTCTTATTATTAAGACCAGCCACATTCCAAGCTAGGCACCTAAAAGAATGCATATCTTAGAAATTAATAGGTTACCTTCCTCTGTATCATTGGATACCGTAATATGAGTGTTCGATAATAACTGAAATAATTTTTTTTGACAATTCTGAATCTCCCTCCAACATTTGTATCGTTTTTTACCCAACAACCCTTGAACCCACCCCCATTCTCCCACCCCTTAGTCCCTTTGGGAAGAACACCCCTCTAAACCCCTCAAATCAGTTAATCCTTCCACGCTTCTTTAATTTGCCAAGCACCACGTGGTCCTTCCCGCATCAGTGTGCTACTTACTGTTCAAGTTTATACGATGTAGTTTTTCTCATGTAAATAGTGCGTTACCTGCCCCATGCATTGCAAAAGTAATGTTTTCTGCAATAGTATATTTTAGCACGATTTCCAGCTCTTATACCTCAAATATCTTACCATGGTAGGCGATGTTTCTAGGCAAATCACTTAATCCTGCCGCCTTTAATTTTGTAAGTAGTGCGCTACGTGCTGCTTCCTCCTCATGCAAATCACATGTAATCAATTGACCAATGTTGAATTTTAGCATACTCTTCATGTTTTTTAATAACATTAAACTTGATTTGCTATCCTTAGTTCTGTGCAAATCACTTAATACTGCCACGTTTCTTTAATTTGCCAAGCGCCACGTGGCCGTTCCCGCGGCAGTGAGCCACGTGCACTTCAACTTAATGCGATGTAGTTTTTATCATGTAAGAGTGCATCACGTGCCCCATGCATTACAAAAGTAATGTTTTCAGCAATAGTGTATTTTAGCACGGTTTCCAGCTCGTATACCTCCAATATCTTACCTTGGTAGGTGATGTTTCTAGGCAAATCACTTAATCCTGCCGCCTTTAACTTTGTAAGTAGTGCGCCACATGCTGCTTCCTCCCCATGCAGTTCACATGTAATCAATTGACCAATGTTGTATTTTACAACGCTCTCCATGTTTTTTAATGACATTAAACTTGACTTGCTATCCTTAGTTCTGTGCAAATCACTTAATCCTGCCACGTTTCTTTAATTTGCCAAGCGCCACGTGGCCCTTCCCACAACAGTGTGCTACGTGCTGTTCAACTTAATGTGATGTCGTTTTTCCCGTGTAAATAGTGCGTCATGTGCCCCATGCATTGCAAAAGTAATGTTTTCCGCAATAGTGTATTTTAGCACGGTTTCCAGCTCTTATACTTCCAATATCTTACCTTGGTAGGCCATGTTTCTAGGCAAATCACTTAATCCTGCCGCCTTTAATTTTGTTGTAGTGCGCCACGTGCTACTTCCTCCCCATGCAGTTCACATGTAATCGATTGACCGATGTTGTATTTTACAACGCTCTCCAAGTTTTTTAATAACCGTAAACTTGATTTCTCCCCTGTTCTGTCTCATTTTACAGATATCTCAACCATGAGACGTACTGCTCGCCACAAGCTGTTTATCCCTCCCCATGCACTATATCAGATGGTGGTCAACCACTCGACATACCAGATCCACTGACTGCTCTCCATATGCTATCAGATCAAGGCCAGGAGTTTGTAAATGAAGTGAGTGACCAATCTTGGCCTAACATTTGTGTAATGCAATGCTATTTCCAATTTTGCTTGCCAAATATAACCTCTGATGATTGCTTTTCAACCCAATCCTATTGAGAACAGTTTTTTTAAGTACATTAAAATTAATCTTGGACATATGTACAACATGTACATTTTTAACTCTTTCTTAAGTTTGCAGAATGTTACATAAATCATCAGCAAATTGCCGAGGTTGACAAAAAGTATATCCTCCTCTTCCAGCTGATTATACAGATGTATCAAATATGGCATTTACTAGTTGTCTGAACAATGGAGAGTCACACATTTTTAACGGATAACCTTAAGGTAAATACTCTCAATATGAGTAGTCGACGAAGTTAAAAAGTAACAGATATAAGTACTTGAGGGGTTTTTGGTATCAGATAATCTCCAATTCGCACTTGTATGGATGAGCCTGATACAGGGTGGATCTCTGTATAACTATTGGATGATTAGGTGTTAGGATGGCATACAGAGCTCCCAACCTTCTTACTTTTCTCTTAAAGGGTTCCAAATTGGGGACAAATATTAGGCTGTGCAGTAGAGGTTGACGGTGTTGCTCCACTGGTACTTGGCCCTTTTCATGAAGCTGAAGGAGCCTCTCTCAATATCCTTCACTCTTCCCTTCCAAAGTTGACCGGATTCTTAGTGTGCAAGTCCTTCCGCATACTTGTAGTTCCACACCAGTACTCTTTATTGGGGTCTTCTCTTGTAAGCAGTCTTGCATATTTGGAAAGTAACAAACCAAAGCAGAGTTTTAAGTAGTGAACTTTGTCGGCCACAGTGTTTACACAAGGTAAGCAGAGTGGACTAGATATTCAATACTTTCAATTAAAAGCATTAGAAATAAAGGAGCTTATTTACAAACTCCTTGCGCCACTTTTGCGTCATTTTCAACATGAGAAGAGTAACACAAAAGTGGCATAAGATTTTTTTAAATAATCCCTAAAAAAGATTGTCCTGCATAATGTCTTCATCTCTCACCTAATTCTGTCTCATCTGTGAATGATTTTAAAGACCTGTTCATCTGTAATATAAATTTGACGCACTAGCCACTTTTATAAAAACACAGTTTGAATGCAAGCCTATAACATAAGTAAAATCTATCAGGTACACTGAACACATTAAAAAAATTGAAAATATCGCCAAGTGTTACTTTGACTTGTAATGTGTAACCTCATTTAGTCACATAGATCTAATTTTAAACATTAATTTTCATTTTTGTTTTGCATATTAACTACACTACTTCTGTTGGAGTCCATATTATATGTTGTTCGTTATATTGTTTTGTTAAAGTTATGGTTCTAGTTATTTATTGTATTGTTATCATTTAGTTATACAGTAATTTTTTGTTTTAATAAAAGTTCATTTAAAAAGTACATACCTCTTTTTTTTGTGGGGGTAGCAGTCCACAACAGAAATGATATTTATAATTTGAAGTATTATTCTGAGGCTAGCTCTTCACCAGATCTTTACCAGAGTGTATAGCTACAACTTACAGTTCCAATTCAAAAGAATAAAAAGTACAACGCCATTAGCAACATAGTGTGGTGAACTTATAACCTCTGTGCTCACGTAAGTGTTCCATGAACTATTACTATCGTAACAGGCAGAAAGCCATTTGGGGGTAGGGTTAAAAGTTACTGGCTGTACAGAAACCATAGGAACCCAATGTACTGGATTCAGAGACCTAGCTTGTATGATGGTCACTGATCAAATTTTGTCAGTACAAACTAAAGAGAAAGAACAATTTCTTTCTAGTGTCCCCTCACTCACCGGGGTTTCCCCACGGTGACATGCTTCATCATTGGGGCCATCCCAGTTCTCTTCGAAAAGGGGCGTGCTGCGACTAGCGAACTACGCAGGAGCACTTAGTTGTGAAAGACTATGTGTGGTGTAAGTGAGATAGTGATAGAGTGGATGTGAGTGATTAAAAATACAGTGCTAGTGGGCCTCAACAAATTTATTTAGCTCCAAGGTTGGTATATTAAAAGGGGGTGTGACACTGCAATTTAACCTTTAATGAGGGTTAAATCAGTGTGCGGTCAACATTTTTCAAGCTCCCCAGGCTTTTCATCAGGACCATACAGGGACCAGCCCTGTATTTACCACTCCTATGAGTCCCTATTTAGGGTGTGTAAAATTAATAAAGAACATTCAATGCTGTTAATTCTAAAACATGCGTGTTATACATACGTTTGTACAGTTTCATTACTTCTGTAAAAAGAATGACACATGGTTAGTGGCAAGGTAACTCTTTCTTAGAAGGAAGGGTGTCACACATTTTTTCACGCCTCATATTCGAGTACACGGTGTCCGATCTGCACCTTATTGGTGCGTGCATGCTTTCCAGTCTAGTGCATGCATAAATATAAAAAGTGTAAACAGTGGTTTGTGAATTCACACATATAAACAACACAGGACTTAATGTGACTATAGACAAACACACAAAACATAAATGTCATTATGGTAAAAGGGCATATTTACATGTATTGGTGCCTATTAGCACTGCATGGACTCTGGTAGGGGGCAGGATCACCTTATGGAAAGATTGCTGCTGATTTAAAAGCAAGAAAAGGGAACTACGATCAGTATGCGTCAGCTACGTTCCCATGTAAAAGGAAATGCCCGTATTTAGAGAGTCGAGATCTTCACGCCGTAGAAAAAAGCAAAGTACTTACTTCCTTCACGGTGAAACCGCACCGTATTACCTAATCGTTACCCCTCCGGACCGCATCTTGAAGCTGGTTCGGCGGGGAATGTTTTTAAGTTATCGCATTTCCGGGTCCGTTGCTTTAACACTAGACCGTGTATCGTAGCGGCCATCTTGTGGGGATGTAATTTCAATGTATAATAAAGATGTTGACAAACCGAACGTGATTTGCGAGCGTTTGTGGTTTTTTGTTCATTAGTCTTAGCATAACATCACTTATTATATAGAAACAAATATTCCTATTTCTTTATCATTGTTCGCATTTCTTCATTATCGTTCGCATTATTTTAAGAAGCGCGAGTGACCATGTTATTTTATTTGCACTCAGAGTTATCGGGAAAATTTTAAAAAAAATTGTTAGTACACAGAAAATAAGGATCTTATTGTGTAGGAACCTTTTTTCAAAAATGGATCTTATTAGGTATTTGATGTTTTTGTATACACAAAGTTTTTGTTGGTCTAACATGGACCCATGCAGAACAAATTGCGTTTTGTCACTCTCTAAAGACGAGCATTTCCTTTTACATGGGAACGTAGCAGACGCATACTTATCGCAGTTCCCTTTTCTTGCTTTTAAATCGGCAGCAATGTTTCCATAAGGTGATCCTGCCCCCTACCAGAGACCATGCAGTGCTAATAGGCACCAATACATGTAAATATGCCGTTTTGCCATAATGGCATTTATGTTTTGTGTGTTTGTCCATAGTCACATTAAGTCCTGTGTTGTTTATATGTGTGAATTCACAAACCACTTTTTACACTTTTTTTATTCATGCATGCACTGAATTCATGCATGCACTGAATTGGAAAGCCAGCACGCACCAATAAGGTGCAGATCGGACACCATATACTCGAATATGAGGCGTGAAAAAATATGTGATACCCTTCCTTCTAAGAAAGGGTTACCTTGCCACTAACCATGTGTCATTCTTTTTACAGAAGTAACGAAACAGTACAAACATATGTATAACACGCATGTTTTAGAATTAACAGCGTTGAATGTTCTTTATTAATTTTACACACCCTAAATAGGGACTCATAGGAGTGGTAAGTACAGGGCTGGTCCCTGTACGGTCCTGATGAAAAGCCTGGGGAGCTTAAAAAATGTTGACCGCACACTCATTTAGCCCTCATTAAAGGTTAAATTGCAGTGTCACACCCCCTTTTAATATACCAACCTAGGAGCTAAATAAATTTGTTGAGGCCCACTAGCACGGTATTTTTAATCACTCACATCCACTCTATCACTATCTCACTTACACCACACATAGTCTTTCACAACAAAGTGCTCCTGTGTAGTTCGCTAGTCGCAGCACGCCCCTTTATTGTAGAGAACTGGGATGGCCCCAATGATGAAGCATGTCACCGTGGGGAAACCCCGGTGAGTGAGGGGACACTAGAAAGAAATTTTTCTTTCTCTTTGGTTTGTACTGACAAAATTTGATCAGTGACCATCATACAAGCTAGGTCTCTGAATCCAGTACATTGGGTTCCTACCGTTTTTGCTAGATCATTTGGAGGCCGACCTAGCTTTGTTTATCCTCCTTCTCCCTCCACCCTTTTTCTACTTTTGTACAGAAACCGTTACATTCACCCTGGATCCTCTACATGACAGAATGGAAAGCAAAGTAAAACAAAACACTATGTACCAGATTTACAACCCCCTTGTACCACTTTTGCATACAACCCACCCCTACAAAATTACAAGTCTGTGAGCCTCAACAACCCCCTCAAGCTCCGGGAATCACCTCTCCCGGCCCCGGGAATTTGTGTATTACAGGAGACAGACTGCGTGGCCCTCCACCTGGTGCCCTCGAGGGTCCTGGAAACTACAACGACCGGCTACTGCAGTGTCCCGGGGTGCCTACCAATGCTATACTGCTGTTTGCTGTGACAGAGCGGGACTCTCATGACTCCCGCCCTCCCATAGCAAACATAGTTTGCATTTTAAAAGACTGAGCAGTGAAATCTATTCTCACTTTCAAAATCCAAAGCAGATTGCATTTCCATATACAAATTAGCATCTACCCATGCAAAAAAGCAATACTGGCTCCCGAAGAACGCAAACGTTCATCACACAATGTTGCTAAAAAAACAGCAAGTGTGCTCGACTTCTCAATATACTACCTTATCCTATGTAATGTTATTTTCAATCACTTTCTGATAACCAATAAGAATCATGCTTTTAAAAATCAAAAACATGCCCCCTAGTTTTCTGTGTAGAATGTTGTCAAAAAAACAATCATTTCTTTTCTGTTTTAATTTCACTTTTCCCCCAAACTCCCTTTGTCTATTCTAACATATGCCAAAGGCAGAAATAGAACTACTCCAATCTATTTTGTCCACCGATTGATAAAGCTTGGAAAAAATGTGAATAAATCTGTTTCTACTTTTCTCCAAGACTATAGAATGGTGTCCATATACCACAAAAATCTGCGTTTCAATATGCATGCCATCTATAGAAGAGATGCAGTACATTTTACAGAAGCAGAGAACAGAGTCTTTCTCATGAACTTTAGACTCTGCATCGTAACTTACTTGTAAATACTAAAATCTTTCAATAAACACAAGGGCTCATTTTAGAGCCACCCAACATCTATACACATTAGCTTGATGTATATCTTAAAAATACATGCTTCTTTTTTTTCGGCGGCGAAATGCGCGGATCCTACGCACATCCCGCAACTTTAATAAAAAAAGAGAAATACATTCTTACTTTTTTGGCCATTCAGGTTCTTATGTGACCCCCTGAGCAGGCCTAGGGGGCATAGGGGGTCAGGGTGTGCCTACCCTGCCTCCTTTTTCAAATGTTCCACACATATTCCACTGACTTCCTCAGCCTTGTCTCTGATCCCTGTGTCGTGGAGGCGTGTGCGTAGTGTGCGGTGGCAGACAGTGTCGAAGGCGGCGGAGAGGTCAAGGAGGATGAGAGCCGCAGTCTCACCTTTGTCCAGCAGGGTCCTGATGTCATCGGTGGCGGCGATGAGTGCCGGCTCAGTGCTGTGGTTGATGCGGAACCCTGACTGGGATGGGTCCAGGATGCTGTTTTCTTCGAGGTATCGGGGTAGCTGTCGGTTGGCGATCTTCTCGATGACCTTGGCTGGGAACGGAAGCAGAGAGATGGACCGGACGTTCTTGAGGTCTCTCGGGTTCCCCTTGGATTTTTTGAGTAGGGTGTTGATCTCGGCGTGTTTTCAGTTCTCTGGGAAGGTCGCAGTCTCGAAGGAGAGATTGATGCCGTTGCGCTGGTGGGGTGCGATGGAGCTGCTGTCTTTGTTGAAGATGTGGTGCGTCAGTGGGTCTGACGGGGAGCTGGAGTGGATTGTGCTAAAGGTCTTGATGGTGTCATCTATGTTCACATTGGCCCAGGATGGCAGGGGGTCATAGTCGATGGTGTGCGGGGTGTCTGGAGTGTCAATGTCTGTTGAGGCTGTTGAGGCCTCAAAATCAATTTTAAAAAACTCAAGTATATGGTTTTCAACCGCAGTCATATGACCCATACAAACCCATCCCTACATGGTGCTTCGCTTGAGAGTGTTTGCAATTTTGAGTATTTGCCTCTCACACTGACGCAGACTTTTGGCTGGTCCTCCCAGATCCATAAGTGTAAGCACAATTGACCTGTATACCCAGTAATCCAATTTTGTTAACTTTCAAGCTTTGGGTGGGTCTCCCTTTAGGGAAGAACTGTGGATACATGAGAAGGTGACAGCACTAGAGGTGGGTGAGAATACATTTATATGATCATTGGTGAAGCTGACTACCAGCACCTCTGTCCAGCCATTGCGGCTTGATTTAGGCCAAAGGTCCATTGCTTATAAAGTAGCCCTGGACCTTTTATATTCCAGAGATGTCCATGGACATCAGTGGACCTAGCTATGTATTGGGAGGGCTTGGGGGAGCTCCTCTGGCAGCCTGGAGTCTCTAGGATCCCCTGGCTAGGACATGTCAAGACCCTCCTGGCTAAGATGGGTTATCATCATCTGTTGACTAGCCCAGGAGCTTGGACCAGTATAACAAAGGATGCACTCAAGGGAATGTACTAGAGGTATGTAGATGTGAAATCAAGCAGGACTAGTAATCTGGGTAATTTGACCCTAGCCTTTCTGGAATTCAAGGATAACTTCCGTATGGAAGAGTAGATGGATTCCATTGAACCCCCATTGGTAAAAACCTTGTAAATCAAATTTCGTCTTGGCCCTTTTCCATTGCATACCTTCACCATCAACTGGAGGCCTCATGGCAGTAAATAAAATCTGACCTACCCTTTATGTCCTCAGGTGAAAAAATGCATTAATCATATATTATTTTTCTCCTTAGCAATATTCAAAGTATTTAAAGAAGTTGATACTTCTACTTTGTCGGAGTATGGGAATAAGGAATTAGAAGATTGCCTCCAGATTTTTCAGATCTAACACAACACCCTCGACTGTGTTTGCTTTATCCCGTTTTCTAACATGGGCATGAATAATCAGACATATTAGTGTTGGGTACGGAAATCACTGCTGTACTGTCTAGTGCTGTTAGTAATGCAATTTGCACAAGTTGTTAGCTTGACCGTGTAATTTATTGTCTCTTCCAAATGAGCTGCTACTGAAATTTAAGATAATAAGTCATTGGCTCTGGACACATTGTGAAACACTTTGATTAACAATGATCTTACGAGTTGCTACATGAGTAATGATTCAATGAATTTAAAAAGGTTTTAAGGATTCCTATTGATTTTATTGTTTTAATGTTTTATATGAACTGTATTTATGTATGTACTTTATATGGCAGTATCTGCCAAAGAACGGTTATGATATAAAAAAAGGACAGACAGTAATATAGATGGTTTTCAATCTATATTTATCTGTAAAAATCAGCAAAAATGGTAAACTGAGAGCCATACTTATAAGTAAATTAAATATGCCAATTGCGGATAAACCAATGTTACCATGTTTAGAGCAGTAAGCACGCACTGGTTAGCAGTGGTAAAGTGCCCAGAGCCCTATGGCCGAAAAACAGATCAGCAAAAAGTGAAGCAAAACAGGCAAATAATTGGGGGAAGACCACCCTAAGGCTGACAGGTCTAACAGAGAGGTAGGCCTTGAAGTGGGAAAAAATCACTTGTTTCACTACCAGAACATGTAAAAGTTAAAAGTACATGTCCAACTTTTTTATCATAGACTGTACCCTGCCCTGTGGGATGTTCAGGGTCGAGCCTCGGAGTGGCTTAAATACTTTAGGAAGAAAGGCTTAGGCCTGTTAAAAGATTGATTACACTACAACTTGCAGATGCAAGCCTGGGACATGTTTTTAAGTGCTACTTAGTGGGTGGCACAATGGGTGCTGCAGGCCCAATAGAAGAATTTAGGTTACAGGCCTTAGGTACATGAGTACATGCAGTAGCATATACTGGGGACTTATACGAAAATGAAATATGCCAATCAGATGTAAGTCAATTGTATTATGTTTTAGGGAAAGAGCACACATGTAGGAAAGTAGGATCTGCTTCTTATGGATACCCCCACTTTTTGCTGGTGTCTCACTGTTTTTGGACTAGACGGACTGGGATCCTGCTATTCAGGAACCCCTGTCTACCTGCCATCTCCCTTAACTTGTTATGTATGTACTTTAGGTACACTTTAGATTGGAAACTAGTGCACCCTTATTAGTCCCTAGAATATGATACACATGTACCCAGGGCATAGGTACCCCAGAGGCCTCCCATGGGTTGAAGCATGTATATTGACACCCATTAGAAGCAATTCAAAATGACACAACAGGCCTGCTAGTGCAGCCTGTATAAGCTGGTGCTTGCACCACTTACCTAGATATAGGTTCATTATATCTATCTACATCACTACACTTAAAAACTCACCCCTATAGCAGGCCTTATCAATCCTGAAGTCAGGGTGCTCGGTTTTATGTGTGTGGGTGCCCCTGCATGAGTAGGGCCCCTCTGCAGCCTTCAGAGACCATTCTCCGGGGTTGTCTGTGATGCAGCCAGACATATGGGTAAAGGTGCATTCTAACCTCGCTGTAAATGCAATCTTTAAAATGGCAGCGTAGAAAAATGCCGTTTTTGGTCTCAAACACTTTGGAATCATACCTCCACACTAGTAACTGGTGTGGGAGGTATAATTCCATCCTTCCAAAGTAACCTTCATGGGTCTCCGATCTACCAGCTTTCTCGACCCGAGCAGCACAAAATAGATGCTGCCAGCCACAGACACATTTCTGCCCTCTTGCTGCTGAGCCGAGCTCAAGCAGAGGAAGGCATGACAATCGGCATCCTGTCACGGGGTGGTGTAACCACTTCCCAGACAGGGTTTAGTGTATTGGGGCTGGGTGGGTGCACTCCGAGAGTGACAGAAAGTCTGCACTGGCGGCCCATTTTAGGTCCCTGTGCATAGTCCAGCTCAAACCAGTTCTGGTAGCCATTGGCTCCTGCTCTGGCGTGAAACTGAACAAGGGAAATGGGTGTAGCACCCCTCTGTCCTGCCCCTCCCATAGGAGGGATCCCTGAATCGGTCCTACCCTCTCCTGTGGGTAAAAAATAGGCTACAGGACATTAGATTTTACCTAGATAAGATTCTACTAAGAAGATAGAAAGTACGTCTGCACTATGCTGGACGACTGAAGAATCTCCATTGGAGTATAGGAGTTACTCCCCTGCACTAGCAGGCACCTAATCCCATCTGACTGGCTTGCTGTTCTTGAGTTCCTGAGGATTCAGAAGATTTCAGCAACACAGGAGGTGGGTTTCTGAATGTCGCTGAGGTAGATCTGCCCTCTCAGCAAATCTGAGGCCAGTATCACTTTTGGGGACTGCATGACCCAAAACCCCTGCGCACCACGTACATTTGCAGTTGCATATGCTTGGCAATTCCTAAGCTTGTGCATTGGACTCCGTGTAGTCCTGTATTTGCATCAAGAACTCTGGCCTCCTCACACTGAGTGCTCCGTGGTCTGGTACTTGCTTGAGATCTCCTCGCGACTCCTGGTCTGTTGGCCTGTGGGTCCTGGGGAGGGTCACCTTGTTCGTTCTTGGGATTCCCTGGTTGCTCCAGATGTGCCCTGACTCTCCATTGATTGGAGAGTCCCCTGGACCTTGCTGGTCCACACCGTAACCTGTTTCTCCTCCTGCATGGGTTCTATTTGCCAAGGCTTGATTGGTGCTCCATCCGGACACCGCCCCCTCAGCACTCGACATCCTTTGTAGGTCAGCTCACCTCCAGCTTTGGTCATCCTAGGTGTCTCTGGGTCCTCGTGGCTGAAGAGTCAAGCATCCCCTACTCGCACCTGAAGCACTTGACATCTGTGGGCATTCGACTATGGAGCCCCTGATCACTTGAAGGGACCCAGACTCTGTCCCTTTCTGCTTCCAGGTTTCTTCTTTCATGAATCCAGGCTTGGATTTCCTGGGACACTTTTCACCTTCACAGCAGCAATACTTCTTCCCAGCACGCCATTGAAAATGACAGAGGTTTCCAACCCCACTTGACCCTTATGCACCTGGCTTCTTTGGAATAGGTAACTCTGGTACCTTGGTATCCACAGGTGGGTTGGCCTTAGAACCTCTTATGTTCCAAAGGGCTTGCTTGAAGTCCTCCTAGAAGTGTCCTTAAACTGTAACTTTGCAACCGCGACTTTCTCATGGAGTTGTAAGGAGCCCGCTGTTGTGTTTCCTCACTGAACCCATCCTCTGTGGGCTCCCTGTGTCACTACCTTGGGTGGTTCCTTGGGGTCCCAGAGATTCTACATGCTCTAGGCACTGTGTCTAATCAAGTCATGATTGTTATACCATTTTTTTAGTATATGGGCCAGTTTCCAACTAGAGCCCGCTGTGTATTGTGTTACTTACAGCTGTTCTATTGACCACGTATTGTGTGCTTTGTGTTCTATCCTCGTGTACAGGGTAGTAGAGAGTTTTATATTAAAACATTCCTATTTTTACATAACTACTGTGTGGTTCTCCTTTCATTTAGTCATTCAGGAGGTGATATTCTGCTAAAACCGGCTGCTTTACATTCCTTCAAGACTAAGCCTGAAGGCTGCTCTCCACAGTTACCACTAGGACAGCTTTTCAAAGGGTATTTTTGACCTTGAACATCATAAGGGTCGTTTGGACTGTTGCAGAGTGCCAACTTTAATTAGTGGATAGTATATACCAGGCGAACTTCTCACAACAAGCACTTTAATACTGGAAAGCAGAAGCAAAGTGCACAGAGTCCTAATGGCAAAAAAATGAAATGAAATTCAGGAAACAGTAGGGCTAAAAGGAAAAAAGTCTGGGGAAGACCACACCAAGGATGCCAGGTCTAACACCCTCAATCTTCTGTAAGATAATTACAATCTTTTAGAACAAGGGCAGGCTCAGATGCAAGCAATAATACAACTTAATTGAGCACTGCAAATGTTAGAAGCTAGCAAAGTGCCATGGCAGGTCATAAATTAAGATACTGTTTGGCCCTCACAATTTCAATACAACAAAGCATCAATATTAAAAAAGAGCATCATATACCCTTTTAAGTAATGCAAAATTGATAGCACCCTATTTTCTGTCTCAGAAGACCCACAAATCATGTAGCTCTTCCGTGGAATATTCTTCTTGCCAATTATTTACTTTGATTCTAAGGTTATAAAAAAAAACACGACCCTAGGTTCAAATGAAAAAATACAAAATGCCTTCCTTTTTCATAAATGGCAGTTCATGTTTGATTTCATTGTTGGACAAAAAACAAGACAGCATTCTTAAGCATATCTGCATGTTCCAGTTCTCTCCGATTACATCACTCTGCTGTACAGTGTAACGGTTTGATGCCAGGTTATGTCAGCAAATTGCGGGATACATGATGCCCGTTAATTCCCCACACACGCCTGGGAAATGTGCCCTCTATAGTGTGGACAAATGATAGTTGTTGTCAGAGGGCCTCCTGTTCACCTACTTGGTAACTGTTCAAGAAAAGTGAATTTTGTGGCATTATAACATATACTCCTAGGAGAAAAGGTATTTGCATGTATTTTGTGGCCAACAATGTACATGATAAATATGTGCTTTGATAAGTTAAAAAGCCTATTGCAATACTAATGCAGAAAGAGGCATCTTTAACCTCTGAGGCAAAACAACCTTTGATTGCGATCAGCCTATTCTGCATCTGAAATTCAAATCCTACTGCACATGCAGATCCAACCCATGTTGCTGATTTGTTGCACACTACAGTTTTTAAATATACAGGATCTAGCTTACAGTTTGGTTTTAAAACAAGATTCTGACTGATCCTTGCATCTTTCAGCACACTGTTTTCATGTCTCTCTAGTTTACTTCAACCATTATTTTTGACAGTTGATTGTGCAATTCATAATTTCCATTTAGCAAAGAATTAAAGCCAGCATAAAATCTAAGTGTGATAGTAATGATATTTATAAAACTGTGCAGCAGTGCAATGAATATATAGCATTTTACCTTGGGGGCGAACTGCTGAAGAATAATTTCAAACTGGACTTCAATATTCCACAATTTCCAAGCTCCTGGAGTGAGACCTCCATTATAGTCTTAAAACTGTTTTAAAGCCCCCTGTGTGGGTGTTGCATTGGAATTGTTGCCAATAGAAGCATTCAACTTGTGAGTAGTGATTCATCCGATACGAATGCACCAATCATATTGTATGTGTTGATGTATGCAGTATATGATGGGATGCCAGTGCCGACAACACCTTCTCTAGCAGAATCAGACTTCTGATAGTGTCTGTAGCCTTGAATTCCCTTGATGATGTGCTTCAATTTGTGCTTACCTAAGCTTCAATGTCAACAACCCAACCAATGGTTTGGAACTCAGCCGGTTCTACAAACTATTACAGCACAGTCATTGTCATCAAGGGCTCCCCTGTCATTTGCAAGTCTAACATTCACATTTTCTAAAAGATCCACATTAGACTGTGCATCTGGGAGAAAATGCGTGACAAGAGACAGGATTGCGTCATGATGTGGAAGAAACTGTCCTTTCTTTTTAGGAAATTAGGAAATTAGATGAAAAAAAAGTACCCAAAGGGACAATTTGTACTGTTTATTTCTTTGACTTCCTTCAGTTATCACTATATTTATGTAAGGTATAGATATATATATATATATTTCCAAAAATATTAATCACATGTATTGTCATTTATCCCAGTTAAGCCTTGTAGAAAATGTTGACATTTTTACATGTACATGTATCTTTCCTAAAGTTCCCTTCACTTTTTCACAATGACTTTTGACACACATTTACATTTGGGACACTTGGGTTAGTTTCCTGGAAACGCCGTCCTTGCTTACACAAATAAACTATGCAAGAACACTATCATATTGCCTTGCCATTGTATACAAGGTCTACCGGTGGGTTGTTTAAATATGTTTGTTACTTAAGTCCATTTGGCAACTCAACTATCTGTAGAAATACAAACAATTGCAGCCTGATCACAATTTCGGCCCAAGGCGAAGATGCCTTTTTCTATACATAAACATCTGTTTCTGAGTATAGTCAGAAAAGGCACTTCTGCTGACTTCGAGAGGTCCCTACATGCTGAAAGCTTTCACTCAGCAGTCAACTGACAGCTCCGTGAGGGGTGTCCAATTCTTGACCAAGACAGGGTCTTACACTCTTACCCACCAGCTAATGGGGTTGGTGTAGTAATAAATCTCTACCAATTAGTAAGTTCCACCGTTAGGTTTATTGTCGTAAATACAACAGGTGCTTCCAGCTTGGCGGCAGCAGCTAATCCCAACATTCTAACCCACACTCCAGGATGTAGAGTGGTTCATACCAAGAGGTCAGGGAGAAGAGGGGTGGGCGGGGAGAGAGAGAAGGAGAGAAAGATTACAACACACCTCCCTCCCTTAGAAAAGATGGAGAGAGAATGTGCAGGAAGAAGATGCGCAGGGCAGGCTGGGATGGGGGGAAAATGCGTATATAGTCCCAAAGCAAGTTCTGTATCAATAGGGTGAGTGTCCCTGTTCTCATATACATTTGCAGAGATATGGTAAGATTCTTTAAAACATTAATATAGAAATAGGAAGCGTTAACAGGTTGCATTTCCTATGTTAATCAACTGTAACTGTCATGTGAATTTGAAATAGTTACGAGGTTGCATTTCCAGCGTAAAACAACTGTAAAAGTCTGGTGCCTTTAAAAACTCAGAACAGGAGTAAGAAGGCTATGCGGTTACTTTGTCAAACGTTAGGCAACTGGAACAGTCTGGAACCAACAGGGAGTGCCACTCATGACGATAGATGAAGCTAATCAATGTATGCATTATGTAACACTACGGGCATCCCCATGTTGGTGAAATCAAGGCATCACAACCTTTTCCCATTTAGCTCTCCCGTGTCCAAGCTTACTACTCCGTCTATTTCTCCCTGGGATTCCGAACTCCTACTGCTGGAATTACCATCCCTTACCAGAAGATTAGCATGGCTGTACAATCCTTTTCTCTGGGCAGTAGCTTGTGCCAGGACGCACCCCTAAGGCTACCACTGATGAAACCAACTTCCGTTTCCATGTACTTATCAATACCAGGACTGGGCCTCCTTCTGCTCCCACTTCCTTGGTCATGACTATGATTGCCATCTTTGTCGCATTTAGTTTTAGACGGCCCCCGATCATTTGCATGAGTCTCCTCAGGCTTGAGTGTGTCCTGCTGTTCCCTCTTGGGTTTGCCATACACGAAATCATACGTGTCTTCTGAGCCCTTGCACTTCGGCTTCTTCCACATACCATATACTGGACCCCTCTTCCCTTCCTTAACTTTTAGTGGGGATCCTTCTAGGTCTCTCGGCTTTATGTTGCACTTCCTTTCCGTCATTCCATTCTCGATCCCTTGTAAGTATTCATTTTTTATTTCTCCTTTAGGCTCGATGTATCTTGCATCTCTCACTCTTTCTAGATCACAATTGTCCATATGCTCCTCTGACCACTTGGGTTGGAACCCATCCGGCTTCATTCTGTGCTGCATCACTTTGCAAACGGACTGGTCGGTTTTATTCACCTGCCATCCTCGTTCTTTGGTTGTGGTATCTACACTCACCACCAGTCTTCCCAAATTTCCACCCGTCTTCACTTTTTGTTTACTACTGTCCATTCTGTCTGGTTTCTTACGTATTTCTCTTTCCTCCACCTGGCTTTGATATGTGTTTTTTTTCTTGTTGTGTTCATCCCTAATAGCTTCACTCTCCCACTTCTTTTCCTTTGCAGAATTTTCAAATGCTGCCGTAATCTTAGGAGGTCGCATGCGAACGTCAACAGTTTCTCCTCTGGTATTTTGTTTGCTTTGATACTCTGCCAGCTCATTTATGTGTCCTTTTATTCTTTTTTCCAATGAAATCCTCAACTTCTGTTGATCTCTCCACCCTAGTGTGTTGATACTACCTCTCGTTATGTATATAGTACTCCTCGTTTTGTTTTCTTTATAAACTACATCCGTGACTTTGTAACCAATAATCTGTATATCCTCCCCTGCATATGTTTTCAGGACTGTGTTGGCCTCTTTTAGTTCACTGCCATATTTTTTTGCAAATTTTCTGTCCCAATCTTTTTTGCTTACCATGCTATATCTCGGACCAGTATCAGTAATCATTTCCATCTCAACTTCTTCTATTAAAACAGTGCATCTCAGAGCTACCTTGCTGGCTCTGATATCCTCTTTGCCCTCCATTCTTTCCTTGAAACTTTCATCCATATGTGCCATTCCACTAGTGGCTAGTATATAATATTCGTCCCACACGTTCAGAATATTTTCATACATGTTTCTATCAGTACCTGACATGAAAACTTTCTCCATGTTGTGATACATTTTCCTTCCACCCTTACCTAAGCTGTGGAGTAGAATTTCCGCTTTAGCTTCCGGTGACAAGGATGCTACTTCTTCTTCCAAAACGGACAAATAGTTTTCAAAATACACTTTCCACTCCCTCCACTCTGCAATGTTTTTATTAACCTCCTCCATGAACGGCTCAGGTGGAGGGAGATTGTACTTTCGGCCCCACTCCATGTTGGGTGTGCTGCAATACCTCTTCTCTTCCACGGAATGTGCCACCAATCCACAAATGCAGCACTACAGTACCCACACTGATCACTACTGAGCACTGTTATCTTTTGGCCACGTTGCCCCAGGGGCCCTTAATGATATCATGCACTTGCATTAGCTCACTATGAATATTACAGAAGAGCTTCCAGGAGGACTGCTCAGGTGACCCTTCCGCAAAATGGCAAGGAACAAATAAACTCTGACTGGATACCGAAATGGGACGGTCAGGTTATGTGCAACTACACCCCGAAGGGTGAATCTTGATGGCAAATACAGGACTGTTATGACTGTGTGCGTATTGAACAGAGGGCTAGAGGAATGAAAAGGGACGTGACTGTAATTCACACTGCCTCGCTATGAGATACTCGCAGGGTGCTGGGTACTTCTCACACTTACCCCCTGCAAACCCCACGTTCCTTAGAGGATTTTCTTAAATTATCGTTGCACAACCTGAGTCCTGGTGCTTTAATAAATCAACCGCCTGTCCTTAAGGCGATCGCCTCCAAACGTCGTCGTCGCCTTAACGCTCTCCCCCTTCGCACCAAACTGCCCCGTCAGGCATTCGACTTTGAATGACACACACAACTCCTTAGAATGGAACCAATACACCTTTAACAACTGAGGACTGGTCGGAAGCTAGGTGCCCGGCACGACACCCGAAATTCAATTCCTACTCCTTGACAGATTTTCCCTGTTGCATATGCACTAGGATATAGAGACAGGGATCCTGCGTCTGAACTCTAATGGGGTGCTACCACTGATAGGTGGTCACTTATTATATCACCTCACCTCCTTTGCTCCCATAATATTAATTTCCTATTATTTGTTTGACTTCAATGAATTCACCTCGGGGAGACGACCCCCTCTGTCCCTTGTACAGTTTTCCTTTTCTCTCCTCCTCAATAATCACTGACGGTTACTTCACTCAAGGTATTGCCCAAGTTAATTTTCGATCACTGGAACCCAAGCTCGCTAAACTTTATGTTCCTGAAATGCTTTCTCAATGCAGCTACCATACACTGCCACTGTGCAACTTCATACGTTTTCCACACCGTACCTTCCGTTGAATGCTCCTCCTAGCGTTTCGGTGGCTCCCTGCAATTAGGTAGTACGGCTGAGGTTACTCCTCTTCACCACTCAATGAAATATCTTCTTTATGCAGCTACCATTCACTGCCCCAGCACAGCTTCATTCGTTTTCCACACCGTACAATTCTTCGAACGCTCCTCCTAGCGTTTCAATTACTCCATGCAATTATGCAGTACAGCTGAGGTTAATCCTCCTCCCCTTAATATAAAATTATTTCACATTCACTGAGGCCGATAATTGCTCGCCTCTATGCTTCCGAGATTATGGGTTAACAACTCCCAAATGCTGTCCTTCACTCACGACTCGCAGTCTTGGCGCTCACCTCACGGCCGTTTCTTTCAGATGGACTGCGTTCCTTTCTCCACTCCTTTATCCTCGCGCAGCTTCCCTGGCTCCCCTCACAGACCTGTGCGACTCGCTCGGGAACCACATGGAGTGCCTTCCGTTCCAAACGCCCTCTCCACACCACAGCGGAAGAGCGCAAATTACGAGATCCTCCTTCCAAAACGCGTCCCCTGAAACGGAGCTTCCCGTCGACTGCTCTGTGCTAGGTCTGGGCCAGACCTGCTCCGTCTTCTCACCCAAAGACTTTTCGCTTTTAACCACAGGCTGGATGTCCTAACTAACCACGGAGGGGACTCAGCATGGTGTCAAGTAACATCTCCTCACCCGGAACGGAAAACCACCGCCAGGAGTCCTCCGCTTTCCTTTTCCTTTATTCCCTCCTACCTTCACACATGAACGGTTAGGCAAACGAAGTCCTCCTTCTACTGCCCCTTTTCAGGGCCGGAACTTCCCGTCGACGATTCTGCGCAAGATCGGAACAAGACCTGCTCCGTCTTCTCCTCACGAGAGTTCCCTGCTTCTCGCCAACAGCATAACAGTCCTCACAAACCACGGAGGGGACCGAGCCTGGTGCCGATGAACGTCTCTTCACCGCCTGGATCAGAGCACCGTTGCCTTGAGTCATACGCTTCACCTCAACATCGACGGTTTAACTCCTTGTCTCCGCTCTCAACCGGCCTCGAGGTAGACCGAATATTCTTCTTCATAAACTGGGTGAGACTTCCTTGTTGCTTTGCTCCGCTCAAGCGTCAAATATATCCAGGGGAAAACACCACACTGACCCTGGCTCAGTATCCCGTCCTCGTCGCCATAAATGTAGTAATAAATCTCTACCAATTAGTAAGTTCCACCGTTAGGTTTATTGTCGTAAATACAACAGGTGCTTCCAGCTTGGCGGCAGCAGCTAATCCCAACATTCTAACCCACACTCCAGGATGTAGAGTGGTTCATACCAAGAGGTCAGGGAGAAGAGGGGTGGGCGGGGAGAGAGAGAAGGAGAGAAAGATTACAACAGTTGGATTATCCAGTAGGGCAGAACATACACAAATACCCTTGACAGGTAGGCTGTGGTCTGCATAGTAGGAGTATGCCAGATTGTGATATGATTTCAAATGCTTGCATATATTTGTTGTTTCAGCACAATGGTGGAACGTTATGTTCTTTTCACTGTCCTTAGACTCATTATAACTTTTATCTGCTTCTGCCTATTGATCATTGCAGCACATATTTTCTACGCAAGAATCACTTTGGCCCAATTAACATTGAAAAACGTCCCTTTATGTATTCTTGAATATTTGTCTGAGCAAACAAGACACAAGTGTATGAGTGAAATGTTCTAGGTCTGTCACCATGTTTCTGAAGGAGTTGGCATCCTCAGTGGTTGCCAGAACTGTTCGCTCCCTGTATAGGTGTGGGGGCTTATAACTGTGAGCTATCTGGCCCAAGGGACAACATACTCTATGGGGGTGAACGGAATCAGTCTGGCATCATTCTAAAGTTTATGTCATCCAAAAACTCACAGTTCCAACTGATTAGTAGAAACTACACAAAAGTATCTGGGTATTCCCCTATTTGAGTTACACATGGCTGTCAATCAATCAAAAAATGAATACATAGGAGAATTTTGAATGTGTGTGATTAATATGGCACACAATTAGTTTGTAGTATTGTCTTCTGCAATGTGATAATCAGGCTTACTTGAATATATTTGTATTATTTGAACACTGACTGCTTCGTTTTACATGAACTTTTTAATGATTTCTAAAAGTTTCTAGAAAGTTGACAACTATGTGTCCTGTTTACTGCTATTTTAAAAAAGTACCCTATTTTGTAAAAATGAAAATAATTGAAAGGGCATCATGCTACCTTCTGTAAATTGTTTTTGCTAACAGTTTCTAACAACAATGAGATTATATTAAATTTGAGCACAGAGAACTGGGACACACTGTACAGAATCTTATCTCTAATATCAATTGAAGGCTAACATGACAGGAGGCATTTATCCTTGCTCACTAACTTATTAATGCAGCTCGCCATTGAGACACGAATAGCAGACCTTGCAACAGCATTGAACATTAGATATATTGTTTAAACAAACAAAGAGGTGTGCACCATTTCCAAATCTTCAAATAGGTTGTATTGTCTGGTGAGCACGAATTTGATTAGCTCCTAGAAGAAGCAGAATTATGGTAGGATTGTTATAGAGTTATCACAACAACCATTTTAGAGTGGCACCTCTCATTTATGTTTTTGTTTAACATTTCAGAAGCCTTATTATTTGTCTGTTTGTGGTACAATTCATATTTATGCGCACTAGATTATAAGAAATATTTCAGATGTATCCCTCATGTTCTAGTGCTCTTGAGTGTGTAGTTGTTTATTGAAAGACTAGGATTCCTTTGTAATATCTAATGAGATTGATTGTTGCCTAAAACTCGTCCCTCTCAAATATTGCTGATTAGGTTGTGGAAAGGTTGCAGTACAGATAGTTTTCTGATTTGGGTTGGTACATTGACTAGGTGCTAGGTGTCACAGAGTCAGAGTGAAATACCACTAACCTGAAAGTAGTGACCAGAGGTGGCGAAGCGCAAAGCCAAATAAGCCATTACCTCCTCAAAGTCTTCCTTGCCTCATGAATAACTAAGTAAGCTTCAGCTCCACACAAGAACCCTCCAAAGCAAAAGTTAGCCTCCCATGCCTCCTATCCCTTCCCAATATGGCTGAACCAATTCACCCTTGACCTCTATAAGAGGCGGGCCGGCCCAACCCTTCAGCCGGGTTTTTTGGTTCTTCGCTGCAGATTCTCCAGAGCATGTTTCAGGTAAGTGGTTCCTGCTGTAGCAGGAACATGAGTCCTTGGTTGGTGGTCCTGCTCTAGCGGGCCCGTGGGATCTGGAACTCTTCCCCCCTTCCTTTCCCCAGTATCCTGTCAGGGCCAGTTAGGCTCTGCCCTAGTGAGCCATGGGTCAACAGGGGGGCGGCCAGGGAGGCCTGGGGCTCTGCTTCGGCGGGTCTTTCAGTCCCCCCTTCTGTGTGGGCACTTTGGTTTTGGGACTTTGTTTGTGCCTGGGTCTCCCGGTGGTTGCTCTCTTTGTCTGGGGTTTTGTTTCCAGTCTCAGTTATTTTGGGAGCAGGACAGCTTTCCTCCGAGGCCCAGCTTTCTTCGCTGGGGAGGGGTGTCTCTGCATGGGAGGTGCCCATTGTTGTACTTGGTCTGGTTCGGCCGGGTACTTTCTCTGCTGTTTGGCTTAGGGGGCCCAGTGCACCATTCTGCAGTCCCCGGCTGTGCCCCTGTGTTCCTCTGGTGTCACCGTACTGGGTACATGATGGTATCTCCGGGGAGTTACCGTTCCAGTCGGTGTTACATTGCATTCACATTGCTGCGGTGTGCTTCTTGGCTACGTGGGCATGATGCTCGTTAGCTACACGGCTGGCTGACTGTTTCGCGGGCAAGGACTTCTATGTGTTCCCCGGGGTTCCTCTGTCCTACCTGATTTTTGCTGGCCACGGTCCCCGGGCATCTTCTGAGGGTCTTTCTAGGGAGCTGGGTGCTCCTTTCTGTAGCATTGTGGTCCGTCCTCCGAGGGGCGGGTCCGGCCTTGTCCGGCTTCCTGCACTGCTGTTTTCTCTCAGGGGCTGGGTTTTCTGTGAGAATGCTATTTTACAGTGTAGACAAACTTTCAGCTCTGTTCTTTCGGTGGCAGTCTGGTAAGGCTCTGTATGCTGAGGGCCAGGTAGGTGCGCTTTTAGCCGGGGCATCTCGCTTCTGCCATCACCTCTGACGGGCTCGTTCCCATACGTAGCCACAATTTTTCCCGTTCTTCAGTCCGACGGAGTGCGGCTTGTGGACTTACATGTATCCCACAGTGGCGCCGGTCCTTCATGTGGATCTTGCTGTGGTTTTGTTTTCTTTGCCTTCCTTTGTGTGTGGTAGTACTGTCATTTTGCGTGGTGTCTTGCTAACGCCCATGCGCGCTTCACTGTTCTCAGGGAAGTGGATGTATCCTTACAGCTTGCACGGCTGTCCTCGTTGCTGAGAGACCAGGTTTGAGTCTCGGCAACAACGCTCCACATCCTATGATTCTGGGCAGATCTCTTTAACACCAAGACTGGCAACCTGGTTGGCAGCTGAGAGAATGAGTATGCTGGTACTGTTTTGCGATATCCCATCAGCTTGGCTCTTCAGCTATTGTCAAATGTTTTGCTCTATCAGTTACAGATTTAAGGGAACTGTACCCACTTGGTCATTGGTTTCCTCCTTCTTACCTGGGTTTGATGGGCCTGCTTCATAGTGCAGGGTGTAGACAGCAGATTACGCTTTGGCAATTTTTCCTCTAATCATTACACTTGTTGCAATACATTTTTGTATTGTTCCCTACTGGACATATCTATCTGTTGTTGTGCTAAAGATTTTTGATTCCCTGGTATCTGCATCGAGGTGCAGTTGGTGCGCTGTTCCGTGTACTGCGGTACACTGCGTTAGGGCCTTCCAGGTGTTTTCTCAGTCTGGATTTCATTTTGTGATGGCCTAAGCAGGTCCCATTGGGTTGTTCGTTCAACTTCTTAGCAGCGCTGCTATGGTTTAGCATTAATGTTGGTTCTTGGTTAACATTGACACATCTGTTATTCAGCGCCTATTGCGTTGGGGGTGTACGTGCGCTTTCGGCTCCTTCCTCCACTCTGGGCTTTGGACTCCCTCTGGTCCAGGGTTCTTATCCTGCCTCGGTTTTCGAGGCATCCCAATGTGGTGTATGGGCATATGCTGCTTTTCGTCATGCCTACCACTGTGCCTCCCTACTGTTGCCTGTTTTTGGTGGTTGGGCTTCCCTGCTCGTGTCCAGAGTGCGGTTTCTCGTTGGTTGGTCCACTGGCTTTTGGTGGTGGTGTCTACAGACCGAGGGTTCGGCTCATGCCTTTTTTGACGGGTTTCATATTTGTCTGTGCTTACAGGATCACTTTGGGGTCTCTCAGGTTCTTCTCCAGCGAGCCTGTTCATCTGGTTCCTGTTTACCGGTGGGGTCTTGGTGTTCACCCTTTTCCTGTTTTTGGTTTCATGGTTTTTGATTGCCTCCATCCTTGTGCCTGTTCTCCTTCATCTGTTTTCTTGTGTGGTCTATGGACCTGTTGCTCAAGGGTGGGTCTTGTGCCCCTGTTGGTGCAGGCTTCCACTGCTCTTGGGTTCAGTTCCCGCCACTGCTTTCTTTGGTGTTACTTGTTCATGCAGTATTTACGTTAGTGTCACAAAAGTCAATGGAATGTCTTCTGCCTCTGGTGGCACAGGCTTGCACTGTGCAATGGTTCGGGTCCTGCCACTGCTTTCACAGTATCCCAATGAGGGCATCTGTTCATTCCATGCTTTTGTGTTTGCCTGCTCTCCTGGTTCCAGGCGCTCCCCCATGGTTTTTCCGACTGCCCCTCTGGCTTTCGTGTTGGGGTGGTCTACCTTGGTTGGTGTCCTCAGCATGAAGGGTTTCTGGTGTTGTTGTGCCTTGATTTCAGGCAGTGCTTAGCATTGTCTTTCTCTTGGGGGCTCTTCCCGTCCGGGGGGTCTCAGTGCCGCCTGGCCGTCTTGGGTTCCGGTTCTGTCTCATCTTTACCGGTTCCTGTGGTTGTCCCTTCTCTTGCTCCCGGTGGTCTCCTTGACCCTCATTTTCCTTGTGCCAATGGTTGTGTCCCCACGGGTTTGGTCCGGTCTGGGTTGGTGGTGTCCCTCCTCTTCCACTTCTTCTGGATCACGGGTTGGTGTTCTGTGGGCATGGTTTGGGTCCCCGAAGCTGGCTTTGTTGCTTCTCGTCTGGACTCTCGACTTTGCACTTTGCCTCTGTTCCCTTTCCCGAAGCGGGGTCTGGGCTTGTTTTGCCTGAATGGGGTGCTTGTTCTGTTGGTGGTGCTCGCCTGGGTTCTTTTCCCTTAGTTACCCCTGCTGTGGGTTTTGGTTGTTCAGGGGTTCTGGCCTGCGTGGTTCTTCCTTCTCTGTTGCAGAACTATCCGCTTCCTGTGGGGATTATGTGTCATCTGCTTCTCTGGCCCTGGCTCTGGTGTGCTTGTGCCTGCTGGCTTTGTGTTTTTCCCTGGTGGTGTTGGGTTTGATTCGGGATCATTTCTCCATGCCCTTCTTTCCTTCTCTCAATTGGTGTGTTTCTACATGTGGCCTTGCCTCCCTGTATGTTCCTGTTCCTGTCTGCTCTCAGTTGTTCTGCTGGGTCGAGCCTGGTTAGTGGCCACCTGGGTGTTCGCTTCAGCGGCTCGCTTGTTCCTTGTGGTCTGTTCCCAGGCCTGTTTGCTTGGCCCCTGAGCGGGGCATTCCAGTTCCTTCGCTGGGTTCTCCTTGCTGCTGGGTGCTTGCTCCTTCCTGGTACACGGTTGCCCTGTTTTGGGTCTTTTCTTGCTTTTCTGTTGGCTTGGCCTTGGCCCTGGTCCCTTATTTTTTCAGGATCCTTGGACGGCCTCGCAGGTTTTACGCTTGTGGCCACTTTGGTACATGGGTGGCCGGGTTGCCTCGGGTCTTGCGCTAGTGTACGCTTCCTTCCAGGGGATCTTTTTGCCCGCTGGGGTCCATGGCGTGCCTGTTTTTCACTGTGTTGATGGGGTTTTGTTGACCTTACTTCTGCGGTTTGTAGGGGTGTTTGTTGCCTTTCTGCGCTCCCCTCCATTCTTGCGGTTCCTGCTGGTCCGCTTTGGTGGTGTCTGGTTCCTCGGCTTCTGCCCTTGGTATCCTCGGTTGTCCGCCAAGACTGGTAGGGTTTGTTTCCTTATTTCCCTCCAGTCATGAGATTTGGGATGGTTTCTGATTTCTTGGTGCTGGTGGCCCGACGTGCTGTGCAGCTGTGTTTGGGTCGGACTGCATCTTTGACCGCTGTGGCATATTGTGGTCTCTGTGAGGGTGTTGCCCTCTTTTCTTCGGTTCCGGAGTCTGGGGCGTTGGCTTCCCTCTCCCTTTTGGCTGTCCTTCGGGCTGTCTGGGTGTCTTTGGGCCTGTCTGCCCATTCCTGTTATTGTTCCTTTTTGGCTGAAGCTGTCTGGGTCCGTGCCTTCCCTTTCCTCATTCCACAAACAAAGATTGCCTTAAGTGTGGTCGGTTAAGCCATTTTGTCAGGATGTGCAAATCTAGATCACATCCCAAAGTCGCTTCCATTCAAGAGAGTGGGGTTTGGAAAAGAGATTTAAATTACAAAATACTTAGCTTTGATGATGAAGATGACCTTATTGACAATGATAAGAGAATTAGACCCAAGGCTCTGTTTTTGGTTGACAGCCTACAAGTTTCCTTAATGATAGACACTGGGTCTGGATACACCATTACTCTCAAGGGGATGTTTGATCAAGACTGGGGAGGGAGATTGTTGCTGCCCAAAGATATTTCACCTGCTGGATATCAGGGGGAACCTTTACATTTGTTAGGCTATTTCAAAGCTCAGATTATATTCTCCATTAGATCCACTTGTGGTAAAGTATATGTGGCAGAGAGGGACCTCCCATTTTGGGTTGGATCCACCAATATGATCTTCACATTATAGTGAATACCAGGGAGCCCTCACAAGTCATTGTGGTGGATGATAAGAGTCTGGAAGACATTCTCAAAGAAGCTGATGTAGTGTTTAGAGGACAGTTAGGGTTACTCAAAGGATATGTCCACAAAATAGTGTTAAAAAAGGACGCCCTACCTGTCCAACACAAATTGAGGGGCGTGTGAGAAGTGTGGCTCACTGGTTAGAGCGGCAGACCCTGATGCAGAGATCTGACCCGGGACCAGGGTTCAATTCCCGTCGTAGCAGGGTCTTGGGCTCAAAGTCCGCTAACCCGATAATTCTCGCCACAGTGCCTACTCTAATCATGCGTCCCACTCTACAACTCTGGGCAATAGCTTGCTTAATCTCCACACCGGCCCTAATCGCTAAGGATGCCTGGCCTCACCTTGGGGTGCCCAGGAGTGGGCGTCTCACAGGAACAGGCCAAGATGGGTTCCTTAGCAGTACAGCGCGGGGACACACTGGCTAGTGTAACCAGGCGCTTTATAAGCTCAGTTACTTACTAACCTTAGTGGTGAGGGATGAGTTGAGGTCCCTCGTAAAGGAGATGTTGGAGTGATCGAGCCAGTAGAAGCCTCCAGTTGGGTATCTCCAGTTGTGCTCACCATGAAGGTTGATGGCAAGCTTAAGTTTTGTGTAGACTTGAGGTCCTTGAACAAGCGAGTAGTTTTAGACACTTTTCCTTTGCCCAATATAGGCGGGTGGGTCTCCACCTTGAAAGATGCTATGTTCTTCTCCAAGCTTGACCTTAAGAGTGCATACCATAAAATTAAGCTGCATGAGAGTTCAAAACATCTAACGGCATTTACCACCACTGAAGGTGTATTTCAGTTCACACGGTTGCCTTTCGGGTTGTTTCAGCGCATGGTCACAGAACTTGTCAAAAGCCCTGATAAGGCCGTTTTCTTTCAGGATGATATCCTTGTGTTTAGAAACTCTGGGGCAGATTTATGAGGCCCTTGCGCCACGTTTACGCCGCTGTTGGTGGCGTAAACGTGGTGCATACCTACGAACGATTTAAAACGTGACGCATCTAGGCAGATGCGTCACGTTGTAAAGCCCTGCTCCGCTTGTGGGCGTTCCGGCGCAGGGTGGGGGTTCCGGGGCAGGTGCGCCTCGCAAAAGTGGCTGAGTGAAATCTATGAGATTTCACTCAGTCACTTTTAAGCCAATGCTGCGTCAAAAGCCTGTGCCTGCTTGAAGCAGGCGTAGGTCTTGACGCAGCATTGTTAAAATGGGGCACCCCTGAGCCTTGCTGGAGCTGCGTCGCGCTTGCGACGCAACTCCAGCAATGCGCCACATTTCCGGCACAGATGCGTCACGCATCTGTGCAGTTTTTGTACCATGGTGCGCCGCATTATAAATGCGGTGCACCATGGCTGGCGGAGCTGTGGCGCACTGTGGCGCATGTTAACTGGCGCAACATAAATCTGCCCCTCTGTACCTGACACAACCAGGTTCTTTAATCAGTGTTACATAGAATTGCAGATGTTGGTCTCACTTTACATAAGGACAAATGCTCTCTCTTGGTGAAACAGATCAAGCATCAAGGTGATTTGAACTTGCGACCATGCGGAGACCCGGCATTGACTCCCATGGGAGAACTGGGTTGTTCAAAGATGGGGATCTTCATTTTGAGCACACAATGCAGGAAGACGTGCTTAATAACCTACTCAATAGATTAGATCTGATCTCAGCCATGTCCTTGGTAGATGACTCTAGCAAACAGCCTGTTCTTTCTTTTAAAGGTCATAATGGGGGTTCTTTTATTGTCCATATTCTTATATCTACCGGCCTACAATCTTTCTTTACGGAGTTTAAAATTAAATGCAGTATTTTTAGCGACCATAACCCTGTGTGTGTACGTCATGGTGTTGATTTACTGATTCAACAAAGGAAGAAAGCAGCGCCTGGTGTGTTGAAACTTACGGACGGTAGGCGCCGACTTAAGTGGTCCCAGGTGGACCCTGTAGCATTTTATGATAATATCCAGGAATCTTGTGCCCCTGATTTAGCAGCATGTATGTCACCTGACTCTTCTCCAGAGGTTGTACTTAACGCCTTTGAGGCTATTGTTAATAAGGCGGGAACCCTGCTGTCTATCCACGCCAAACAATCATTACCCAGAGACCCCAAGTGGTTTGATAGTTCTTGCTCGAGAGCGGCAGGAGAGTTAAAGGCGGGTTTGAGGTCCATTCCAAGAGACCAATCTCGAATTAGGTTTCTCCGCCTTAATTATAAATGGGTTCTGGCATCTCGGAAATCTGTAATTAAGGATAATACGTGGAAGGAGCTCCTTGAACCGGACACGTTAAGTAATAGCTTGAAATTCTGGGGAATAATTAACAAACCCCTATTTGAAAGAGAAGAGGCGGACGCTATTGGCACAAATATCACAGAAGATGACTGGGTACATCATTTTGGGTCCATATTTACCTGCACCACATCAAAGTCATATCCGAAATTGGGAGGTAGTAATGAAACATTGTCCCCGTTTACGCTGTGTGAGATTGAGAAAGGCATCTCCGGCCTGACCTGTAACAAGGTTCCAGGTCCGGATGGCCTGCCCCCAGACCTCTTTAAATCAAATCAGCCTCTCTGGACTCCAGTCCTCACAGCTGTGCTCAATGCAGCAGTGTTGGAAGGCTGCCCAGAGTTGTGGGGTACCTCCACGATGGTCCCTGTTTTTAAGAAGGGAGACCGCAATAGCACCGGTTGCTACAGACCGATCTCCCTTATTGATTCTGTTGTCAAGGTAGTGGGAGGGGTAGTCCTGAATAGACTGTCCACTTGGGCTGAAGAAAATAGACTAATCTCTGATATTCAGTATGGGTTCCGCCCTGGGCATTCTACCTTGGCACAATGCCTTAACATGTATATGATCCTTGGGAAGTATACTGTTGCCCGCAAGGGTGCCATCTACATGGCATTCATGGACCTTTCCTCTGCTTTTGACTGTGTCAATCAGGGGAAATTGTGGCAGTGCATGGACGCCATGGGGGTGGATGTCACTCTAGTTACCTTCCTAAGGGATCTACACAGGGACACCAGGGCAATCATTAGCTTTTCACAAGACCTTGGAGTATCGAGGGATTTTACAGTTACTCTGGGAGTAAGGCAAGGGCGCATTTTTGCGCCCTTTCTTTTTAACCTATATATTAATGAGCTAGAGAAGTCTCTGATTGAAACCGAGGTGGATTTCCCTTATTTAGGGTGAAGGGGCCTTCCCGTCCTCCTTTATGCGGACGATGCAGTCCTTCTGGCTAGAACAGCCAGAGGCCTGCAATCTCTACTGAATGCTTTCTGCAGCTTCATGGCTGAACGTGACTTAGCCATAAATAACTCCAAATCCTTCATACTGCAGGTCGGGACCCGCTCGAAATGCAACTACCCCTTTATGATAAATAACGGAGAAGTGCCCATACCCACAACCTTTTCTTAGTTGGGAGTTCTGTTTGACAACCATTTAAATTGGGCTGCTTCAGTCGAGAGGAAAAGAGGGGAGATCACAAGGGTGAATGCCGCCATCTTTAGCTTCACAAGCAAAATGGGCAAACGCACAATTGCCGCAATGCTGAACTTATACCAGGTAAAAAGTGTTGCAATTGGTAGCTACGGCAGTGAATCATGGGGATATGCAGCAGTGAAGGGCATCCAGGTGGCAGACAATAATGTTTTAAACAATTATTGGGAGTACCAAAGGGAACTTCAAACCTAATCATTCATGAAGAAACTGGGCTCCCATTTATCGGCGATACGTTAGCTATGCGCCCTCTGCTTTTTTGGATGAAATGCTGGTTAAATAAAGAACTTACTCTTAATCACCAGCTACTTAGAGAGGCCCTTACTCTGGATAACATGCTTAAAATCCCCTGGCTAAAATATCTAAAATCCTGCTTTAATGACCTGGGACGACTGGACCTTTTTTTAAGCCCTGAAACGATCACCACCGGGGACGTGGCCGATGTTAAAAAAACGTTCTCTCTATGGCAAAAATTTAACAGAGAAGGGGCAGAATTGGTCAAACCCAGCGTTCGTAATTTTATGTTACTTAAAACTGTCCCCTCGCTGGAACCATACCTTACGTGGTCCATTTCTTCCCATGAGCGGTTCTTTGGTAAATAGATTTAGGTTTAACGATTATCACCTTCTACTTGCTGTCCCAAAGGGAAGCTATAAAGGGCAGGTATTGCCGCCGTGTGGCTACGTGGTTTCATCTCCACAGGACCTAATGCACTTTATGTTCTTTTGCCACTATTATGATGCTCTTCGTAGATTCTTTTCAAAACCTTTACCTAGGTTCGTCCGTCTTTTTGCTTTCTGCAAATGTTGAGTCCAGAAAGCACTTTATTTGTGGTTGTTTTTTTTAAATATGCACTGAGACTGAGAAAAAGACTTCCGAACTAATGGACCCTCGTACTGTAGTCATGGTATCAATTAAATTTCAGTCTTAAGTTTGTACATCTCATAGGGATGAAAGCTTTTTTACATGTTTTTTATTAACATTTGAATGAATCATTTTATTACTTGTACAAGTTTAATGTACATATTTGTAATCATATAATTGTCCCTTTTATTGCTGAAACATTGATTTTATGGTTTTCTATTTGTAAAACAGGATAAAGTATTTTGACTATGATCAGCATTTGGGCTATGACATTTCAGCAAAAGGGATAAAGCCCAAGAAAAACGTACTTAGCGCCATTGAGCTGGCTCCTGCACCCACGGATAAGGATCAGTTGAGGTCCTTTATGGGCCTCATAGAGTATTATTCAAAGTCCGTACAGTATTTTTCTGACAAAACTTTATGTTCAAGACAATTGCTTAAAAAGGCACAAAATTTAACAACATAAAAAATTTATTTTGTAAAGCTGATGTTGTAGCACCTTTTGATCTAAAGCCCAAGTCTATTGTGAAGGTTAATGCCAGAGCCACCGGTCTGGGGATTGTGCTCTCACAGAAACATTCTACAGTAGAGAAAACAGTTGTGTTTGCTTCAAGGATATTCACGACCTCCGAGCAAAATTATTCGGTAATAGAAAGGGAGGCACTGGCGGTAGCCTGGGTGTTGAATACTTTCTCAACTATCTCTGGGGTACGAGGTTTTTACTAAAGACTGACAATAAGCCTTTGGTAAGAATCTTAACTACTGGAGGTGCGGGCAAAGGGTCTGCGTGTTTGGCTAGACTCGCAGCAAGGCTACAAGTATACAAGTATAAGATCATACACATTCAGGGGTGGAGGAACCTTCAGGCAGATTGCCTTTCTAGGTTGTCTCTCAAGTGGGAAACAGTTGATAGTCCATCTATTACTTTTGCCAGTGAAGAAGGTGCTGTTGCTTCTGTTGAAGATGTGGTGATGGTTGGTGAGGGAACTGTTACTTGTGAAGATTGGCACAGAGAGATGGATGCAGACCACAGTCTTAAGGCTGTTATAGACCTAATTAAGTTGGGTGCCAGGGGTGAAAGTTCTGTGCTCGTGTCTGTACTTTGGAGGAATTGTCTGTTTGTGGTTCTACTTTTCTTATGAGTGGGGACAGATTTGTTCCACCTATTGGTCAGAGGTCTAAACTGTTAGCTGTTGCCCATGAAGAACATTTGGGGCAGACTTTAACGGAAAGTCGCCTCCTAGCAAATTTGTGGTGGCCAGGGGTCGATGAACACGTGACTTCCTGGGTCTAAAAAGGCCCTGTGTGTAAGGAAGGGGAGTGATGCATTGTCCTTACACAGCAGGGAAAGGCTACCCAGAGGATGGGCTAAAGGCGCTTGACTACCAAAACCTGCCCTTTGCACCTTACACCCAACCCAGCATGGAGGGCCAGCCAACACTTCTCGTGTCTTCACTGAGGTGGTTTCAGTGCAGCAACTGGTCAAAGCCACGCTCTGCATGAAACATTTGCTGTACAGGGGTTGCCCATCCATGCTAGTTTGGGTTCAAGGCCTGCTGAAGGCCCGTTCCCTACAGTCAAACTGCTTCACTTTGTACCACATGTGTTGGCCATCTTTGGTAGCTTTGGCAAATGGCCTGGTGGACCGCCAGGCCCTGGAGCCACGGCTTGTGTGTATAGCTGAAGGCAGTGAGATTTGGACACCTGCTGTGAGTTAGGTGCAGCTCCTGTCTACGCGCAGTTGGGGTTGGGTGCTCACACAGGTTAAAGTTAGGGTAGATGGTAGGATTGGGACTGTGAGTTATGGTCTGTATGGTTATTGAGCAAGTTGTGGGTTGCAGACCTAACCATAACTGGTGGTTTGTGGTGTTTTTATCTTTCAATTAGTAATTATATCTGTACTCTAACTCTGTGTGTGTGTGGGTGTGTGTGTGCACAATTCAGAACTTTAGTTCACAATTTCACTGTCCCCGTTGATTACACATTTCATTATTTCATTACTGGAACAGCTACATTACACTCTTCTACGGATCAAAGGAAATGAGTAAACGAGCTGTGCTCGAATCTGAGTGGTTTTTTTTGTAAAACATTTCTTAGATCAATATAATTTCACCTTAATTTCTCGGCATTTTAGTTACTTCAAAACTTTTTATGTCGGAAAGACTCGAAGATGGGCTTTCGGGGTATATATCTAATGGACGTCACTCAGACAGCATATTACAGTAATTCACAGCCAAAATAAGAAGACATCTTGTAAGCCATAACAGCCAGCCGCGGCAGTGATGATGAACTTGTGACCAGCATCAGATGCGCCATCTCCATCACTGAGAGGCTTTCTCACAGAGCCTATTAACCTGAAGCCCATGTGTGATGAAATCTCTTAAGAGCATGCGAATTACCAGCTGAAGCACCCACTCCGCTGCACTGTAATGAAGTCCATATTCTGCACTTTCCAATTTTCTCTTTTAGGCTTCAATGCGTGTCCCGGAGTCACGGTGATATGGTGGACTCTGTTACATTGGCATTCTTTACACCTCTCTCGAGTCAGAAGGAAAGCTGCAAGGACTACAGCTCATTACAACGAAGGGAGCACCACAGCTGAATCTCAGCAACTTGAATGACTAAAACTATAGGCATCGGATAATGAGGTATTATGAATCAGGCTATAGTGAGGGCCATTGGGAGTCCAATCAAGGTCATGGAGAACTTGCACGAGTACAATGTTGTGAGCCCAAATACACTGTCAGAGAGTTCCGATATTTTCCTGCATTATGGAACAAAAGTTTGAATCTCATAATGAATAGAAATGACTATTTCATCAACCAATACGTGAAATTGACATGGCGACCATGATCAGGATTGCTTTGTTTTGTCGAAACTGCTCATGGGCTCTCGTTGTCTTTCTTTCCTGCTTACGCCGGTTGTTGCTTTTATGTTTGTCACAAACTGGAATAACAGAATTGGAAGGACCACCATATACAGGAGTTCCAGCTTTTTTTTCCAGTAGTGCTATGGTAGCCTGCTCAGTACAGCCAGATTAGACCTCGTAGTTAGAAAAAGGCGTGGAAATGGGAAGTGTAGTGAATTGGAACAACTTTAATACGCAGATGTAGAGCTAGGAATAAGAAATCTTTATTCATCTACATGCACTCACCTTTCGATATTTTGTCTAGAATATTCTGTCCTCGAAAATCTTGCACAACAATATTGTTGGTGTTGATATTCACTAGTACAGTGAGCATGAGAGTGAAAGAGAGGAGAAAGATAAACAATTGAACAGCTGGAATTCTGGTTAGTAGGGGGACCCAATCTTGGGGACATATTTACAAGCGTCAATTGCTACGGAAACTTCCCTTTTTACGACAATCCACTGGTGATAGGGGCTTCGCCTTATTTACAAAGTAGCATTAAGCCACTTAACATGGCTTAACCCTTTTTTATAAATCAGGCCCCCTTTCATACTATGCTTAGAGTGAAAGGGGAGGGCAATGGGTGTTGCCATGGGTGTTTACCTGCAAAACTCATTGATTTTGATGCTGCCCCTATTTACAAGGGTGCTGATTTTGATCAGATCAGTCACGATGATGAAGAAGACTGTGGTAACTCACAACTAATGCGATAGTTGCTAATTCTGCAGCAACCTTTGTGTAACTGAAATGGAATAATAAACAACACAAATAGAGACAAAGAGATTTCGTGGTGAGCGCTTGCCCCATTATGGTGACTACCATTTGAATCTTGATTTTTGTTGAGCACTGTTAATTTTGGTTGCTGTTTTGCATGGTGCTGGAACATATGATTAGGTTCCTAAATATTCAGGGTCATCAGTACACACGAGAACTTACGTCCTGAAGATGGTCTTATGGATGCCTTCACAGTAAAGACCAAAACATCGACAATCTGACCGATTTTCACTGTTACCATCCTTTCAGGAATTGTTCATTATATAGCCAATTATGTTTTTCCTGTCAATTAATATGTGAAATGGGCTATGGCAAAAGTGTTCATGATAAAAGAGCTGTAGGAAAGAATGTCCATCTCAGTCACTTTTGCTTTTATGTGAATTGTAATCTGTACCCTTTTTTATAACACAGTCCTTTACATAAATCTGGACTTTATTAGGAATTCACATGTGTAGCATTGCTTATTTTTGTTCAGCTTAGTCCAGTTTTGCCTTTGATTCGTTGTATAACAAAACAATTCATTTTGACAATTGATTATAATGAGCCACTATTTAGGGCTTAAAATAATTTATGTTTTGAAATCACTGAAGACTCAGATACTTAAAAGAATCCCTTGAAGGCACCTTTACCTGATTTTGAACATTACCCAAGCCTCCAAGCGTCTATTGGATTGCCCATTTCTTTTTTTGTAATTAGGAGGCAGCACCAAATTTAACACAAAAAAAACCTGGTCCTACCCTGGCGCAACAAGGAGAAATGTTTAATTTCTCATAGTGTTTGCTGCTTTCTGGTGTGCCCTATTGTGCAGCACACATGGAAACAGAAAACGGCCAATTATTGTTTATGTACAGGAAGGTACCCTTCCTGCATATAAACAATAATTTAAAACAATGTGTTTTGCAACTTGTATGTGTGCTGCATTAAGCAGCACACATAGAAATTACAAACCGGCATTTAAAGATTGTTTATGTGTAGGAAGGGGGACCTTCCTGCACATAAACAATCTTACCTTGAACGCAGACACCCTCGCACTGTGGTGCAAGGGAGCCTGCATTGGCGCTAGGCCACTAAATTTAGCGCCAGCGCAGGGGGACATTCAGGACTGCACCATATTCTTGTAAATATGGGGTAGCACTGCGTTTTTGAAGTGGTGGAGTGAGGCGTTAAGCCTGGAAGGCTCACGCCGAGCTCCACCACTTCACTTGTAAATATGCCCCTGAGTCCTTAGTGCCCGTGGCCTATCCCCATGGACTTTTTACTTTCAAATACCTTCTTGCTGGTCTTCAGCTTGCCTCCTGGAAAGACAAAATGAATACAAAGAATACCAGCCCACTTCATTTCCACTGCCACAGGTGTAGCTGTTGTAAAGCAATAGCAAAAATCCCAAATGTAAGGTATGCTTTAAAATTCCTGACCATTACCACTAATAAGACAAAGATGACCTAGCTTATCTTTCTTATTAAAATAGCTCCTCTCTTTTCTGCAGTATCATAGCAGCCTACCACAGAAATTTCCTCTATAATAGGGTGAAAGCCACTATCACTTGTAAAAGGGAATGTTCACTAGAAGGCGCACTAAGGGACAGAGGCCCAAGATTGCCTGTCATAATGCAAAAAAGATGACCTGGGAACAGCATAGAGTTGCCACAGATTGTGATCCCTTTCACTTGATCTTCAAGCACACCTGAGCAAACGGAATAGTTCCTTACCTGGTCTACAGTCACTATTTACACGAGAACCCCTGCAGTCCCTACAGCCAGAATTACAGGATGGTAAAGACATATAACAATTAGGTACTTCAGGTCTTTTAATGACCAGAAAAAAAAGACTCACCAACTATATGTCATGTTTGGAGCCTTCTATGACGCTCTATTTAATAGTAAAAGCCCACCCCTATTCCGTGCACCAGCACTCCATATTAATGTAATGGAATTATGGTGATGTATGTCTTGGAAATGTTTTAATTTTATATCATTCACTACTGTTGGTAAAGAATTCCATTCAATGATGTTGTAGACTCATACGTTATTTCAAGATGATTATAAACAAGTACGAACGTTTTGATGTAATAATAGTTGTCTACAAAGTTCTGCTTGCTTTGACTAAAGATGCCAGAAAATGCAAACAAAAGACGCTCTAAGTGTTATTCTTGGCAGAGTTTGTATTAGTAACTGGGACCGGGACCAAACAAGACTGAAGAAACATCACGTCACCACGTATTTAGAACGTGAATGAACGTGTGCTCGTTTTGGGTGTGGTCTACTTAGAAAACATCACACCGAAGTTCTAGAAGATGCTTGGCCTTCAGTTCTTTTGCCGGACGGAGGTTCGTGTACCGGCTGTCAAAACTTGGAAGACAGCGCGAGCAATTCTTCTTTCCTGATTCAGCCTCTTGGAATGTTCTTCAGAGCGATGATGTCAGGACCTGCAATAAAGCAAAAGAGAGAAAGTTAAGTACTTTTAAAGTCTGGCGCCCTATGCAAGAAAGACTACAGACATTTTTGGAACCTTTCATTACAAATCATGTTGAAGGAAAGAACGTTTGCAATTTCTTTTCTTCTACAAAAGACTTTTGATAATCAAACTGTGCTGAGTAAAAGTGTTATTTAGAATCATTGATCTTAGAGAGGAATAGAAGTGTGCTGTTTGTTTCTACTACTTCTGTGTAACAGGTGCTGGTTATTGTTAGAACTGGGGGTCTCCGGTTGGCAGAGGTAGGTACCACTGTCCAAATAGGGACCCTTGCTTCTAGTCAGGACAAGGAGATAACCCTCTCAGATAACCCCTGCTCGCCCTCAAGGTAGCTTGGCCTGAGCAGTCTAGGCTAACCAGAGGCAATGCGTTAAGTATTTGTACCAACACTCACAGTAACACAGTGAAAACACCACAAACTGATTCCACAACAGTTTAGGAAAATAAAGATATTTATTCTAAACTACACAAGACCAAAAACGTCAAAAATCCAACATACACAATGCAAGGTTACGGTTTCAAATGAGTTCTTCAGGTTGTAATCAAAGTTCTTTAAGTTACGTTAAAATAATCCACAGATGCGTGAAAAGTTCACAGTTGCGTCACGTTTACTCACAGTACCTTTTAGATGCAACAAAGTTCCACAAGCAGGAAGCTGGTGCGGTGGAAACAAGCGATGCGTTACTCCTGAGACCCTGGGGAGGCGATGCGACAGCCCCGCTGCAGCAGCGGGCGTGCGGCGACGAATCCGGTCTGTAAGGGGAGGAAGGCAGCTTGCGTAGATTCAGGTGCGTAGGTTCCGTGGGAAGTCTGTTCTCGCAAAGGTACGATGCGATGATCTCGTAGGGGCTGCGACGATCTCCGGGGCAACGATGCGCGATCCAGCGGTGATCCTCTCTCTCGCAGCTCCTCGATGTGATGTTTCTGCAGCGATGTCTGCAGCGACGTGATGCGGTCCGCAAGCAAGCGGCGCAGCGTTCTCACCCAGACGACAGGCTCTGCGACGACACTCGCAGCGATGTTCGATTCTCCCGCACCGGTCTGGTGCGTCCCGCAAACGAAGGGTGCGACGGCTCCGGCAGCGATGTCAGGCGCTGCGCCGATCTCGACCTTCGTAGCGGCGGGAAACTTCTCGCACTGTCGGGGATGCGCTCCGCAAGCGAGCGATGCGACACTTTTCAGCTTCACAAGTTTCTCAGCTTAGTCTCAAGCTTCCCAGCTCAGGTTCAACTTCTAGAGGCCCCACAACTGGATCAAGCACTCTACGAAGGACAGAACTCTCTCAGCAGAGTTCAGGGAGACTGGGGGTGAAGTCCTTTTGTTCCTGGGACTTCGGAAACAGGGAGCCAGCTCTTCTCAGGCCCTTGGAGATTCCTTACAAGACAGGGGACACAGCTCACAGCAAAGTCCTTCCCCTCTCCTTGGCAGCAAAGCAACAGCAGGTCAGTCCAGCAGGGCAACAGCGGGACAGTCTTCCTTCTTCAACGTCAGCTTTCTCCTTGGCAGAGGTTCCTTCTTGATTTCCAGGATGATCTAATTTTCTGTTGTCAGGGGTCCTGTACTTATACCCCTAAAGTCTTTGTTCTCTCTGTGCATGTGGGCCCTGAGCCCGGTCTGAACCAGTTTTGGGTGGATCCTGAGCACTTTGTTTTGCTGGCTGCATCTTTCCTTTCAGAGTGAGGGGCAGAGTCCTCAGCCGCCCAGCAGGAGGTGGAGCCAGCATTGTGGCAGGCAGGCACAGCCCTATTCAGCCCAGGTGCTAACTCCTCCCACCACTCAGGTTGCAATTGCTTCATTCAGCCTAGTGCTGACTCATCCAGCCTCTGGGGGAATTCCCCAGCCCCTGTCACTCACAAACCAGACAGTCAATACACAAACAGGCCCAGGCACACAGAAGGGTCAGACAAGAGAACAGCAACTTTCTAAAAGTGCTGTTCTCAAACACAGGATTTAAAAACCACCTTTCCTAAAAGATGTATTATTAAATTCTGAGTTCAGGGATACTAGATACTTATGTCCTATCTTGTTCCTATGGGAAGAAATGCTGTTAACCACTGTAGCCAGCATCCCCCATGTTAACCTATGGAGCAAGATAGCCTTACAATAGTGAAAAACGAAAATGGCTGTAATTCACTACCAGAGCATGTCACCTGCACTAGTACATGCTCTACCTTTCACATACACTGCACCCTGCCCAGGGGGGTACCTTGGGCCTTCCATAGGGGTGACTGACGTACACGAAAAGGGAAGGGTTAGGCCTGGTCAGCGGGGACGCGGACCAGGAGGACATGGCAGTTCTAAACTGCCCATAGGCGCTGCAGTGGCAGGCCTGAGACACCATTTTAGAGCTACTCCTGTGGGTGGCACAATCAGTGCTGCAGGCCCACTAGTAGCATTTGTCATCACCGGCCCTGGCACACCCTGTGCACTTTACTAGGGACTTCATGGTGATACAAATATGCAAAACATGTATATCCAA
Organism: Lissotriton vulgaris; assembly: GCF_964263255.1. Classification (NCBI taxonomy): domain Eukaryota; kingdom Metazoa; phylum Chordata; class Amphibia; order Caudata; family Salamandridae; genus Lissotriton; species Lissotriton vulgaris. The sequence goes on from NC_141699.1 coordinate 812,246,535, forward strand.
TCATAATAACAACTTACATAGGGAGCACTTACACTCTGGCACTGATCAGCAGTGGCAGAGTGTCCAAAGCATCTAAACCAGCAAAAACGAATCCAGCACAGCATCAAAAATACAGGAGGCAGAGGCAAAAAGATAGGGGTAATCACGCCAAAAGATGTCAGGTCTAACACGTGTCCCCTCCAGCTGAAAGTGGGGAGAACTACCCACCCTCTTGGGAGTTCTCTTCACTAAGGCGGAAAAACCTGGACAGACCATCAGCGTTGGCGTGTTCTGTACCAGGGCGGTGTTCCACCGTAAAGTCCATTCCCTGTAGGGAGATGGACCACCTCAACAGTTTTGGATTTTCACCCCTCATGTGCATTAACCACCTGAGGGGCCTGTGGTCGGTCTGAACACGAAAGTGAGTCCCAAACAGGTAGGGCCTCAACTTTTTCAGAGCCCAGACCACAGCAAAAGCCTCCCTTTCAATCGCACTCCACTTCTGTTCCCTGGGGAGTAGCCTCCGACTAATGAAAGCTACTGGCTGGTCTCCATTCTCCTCAGTGGCTTGTGAGAGTACTGCTCCCACACCATGCTCTGAAGCGTCCGTCTGAACTATGAACTCACTGGAAAAGTCAGGTGCCTTGAGCACCGGTGCTGTGCACATCGCAGTCTTCAGGGCCTCAAAAGCAGTTTGGCAGGCGTCAGTCCAGTCAACTCTTTTGGGCAACTTCTTGGAAGTGAGTTCTGTCAAGGGGGCGACAATGGTGCCATATCCCTTGACAAACCGTCTGTAATACCCGGTGAGTCCTAAAAAGGCTCTCACCTCTGTCTGGGTCTTGGGGGGCTCCCAAGCCAGAATGGTATCAATCTTAGCCTGTAGGGGCGCCACCTGGCCGCTCCCCACCTGGTGTCCCAAATACACCACAGATCCCTGCCCTATCTGGCACTTACTGGCCTTGATATTGAGGCCTGCCTTCTGCAGAGCCTTCAACACTTCGCAGAGGTGTTGCAAGTGTTCTTCCCACGTGGAGCTGAACACAGCAATGTCATCCAGGTATGCGGCGCTGAATTCCTCCAGCCTGGACAGTACCTGGTTAACCAGTCTCTGGAACGTGGCAGGGGCATTCTTCAACCCAAAGGGCATGACACGGAACTGGAAGTGCCCCTCTGGCGTTGAAAATGCTGACCTCTCTTTGGCCCCATCAGTTAAGGCAATCTGCCAGTATCCCGAAGTCAAATCGAACGTACTGAGGTACTTGGCAGCTCCCAACCGATCCACGAGCTCATCAGCTCTGGGGATAGGGTGTGCGTCAGTCTTCGTGACCGCATTGAGCCCACGGTAGTCCACGCAAAACCGGAGTTCTGGCGGGCCACCGGGGGTAGCAGCTTTCTTGGGGACCAAGACCACTGGGCTAGCCCAGGAGCTGCTGGAGGGCTCAATCACCCCTAGCGCCAACATCTTGGAAACCTCTTCCTTGATGCTGGCCCTGACCTTGTCAGCTACCCTGTAAAATTTTTGCTTCACAGGCAGACTGTCTCCAGTGTCCACGTCATGGACGCACCAGTTGGTGACTCCTGGGGTCAGGGAGAACAGAGAGGAGAACTGACCCAACACGTGGCGACAGTCGCTCTGCTGTTCTGGGGTCAGGGTGGGCGAGAGGACCACACCATCCACTGACCCATCGTGCTCCTTAACTGCCAGGAGGTCAGGGAGAGGATCACTATCCTCTTCCATTCCTGCATCTGTAGCCATGAGCATGGTTACTTCAGACCTCTCAAAGTGGGGTTTGAGGCGGTTCACGTGCAAAACTCTCAGGGGCTGCCTGGGAGTCTTCAGGTTAACCAGGTAGGTTACCTCACTCTTCCTTTCCACCACCTCGTATGGCCCAGACCACTTGTCCTGGAGCGCGCAAGGCTCCACTGGCGCCATCACCCACACTTTCTGCCCAGGTTGAAATTCGACCAGAGTGGTATTCTGGTCGTACCATCTTTTCATTTCTTCCTGGCTTGCTTCCAGGTTCGCCTGAGCGAGTTTCCTGAAGCGTTGTGTCTGGTTGCGGATGGCCAGCACATAGCTGAACACATCCTGGGGGGTTTTCCCACAGGACTTTTCCCAACCCTCCTTCACCAGCGAGAGAGGTCCTCTGACAGGGTGGCCATACAGGAGTTCGAAGGGACTGAACCCTAAGGACTTCTGAGGCACCTCCCTGTAGGCAAACAAAAGGCATGGCAACAAGACGTCCCACTTACGTCTCATGGGCTCCGCTAGGCCCATAATCATACCTTTCAGGGTCCGGTTGAACCTTTCAACCAACCCATTTCCTTGAGGGTGGTAAGGAGTGGTGAACTTATAAGTTACCCCACACTCCTCCCACAGAGACTTCATGTACCTAGAGATGAAGTTGGTACCCCGGTCGGAGACCACCTCTCTGGGGAACCCCACACGGGAAAAGATCCCCATCAATGCACGGCCCACCACGGGTGCTGTGATTGTCCTGAGAGGGACTGCTTCCGGGTACCGGGTGGCATGGTCCACCAAGACCAGGATGAACCTGTTGCCTAAGGCTGTCTTGGGGTCCAGGGGCCCTACGATATCTATGCCCACCCGCTCGAAAGGGGTGCTCACCACTGGGAAGGGTTGAAGGGGGGCCTTCAACTTCATTCCAGTCTTGCCACTAGCTTGACAGGTTTGGCAAGATCTGCAAAAGGAACCAACGTGCTTTCTCATCTGGGGCCAGTGGAAGTGGGTGACAAGCCGGTTTAGGGTCTTGTCTTGCCCCAGATGTCCTGCAAGAGGCACGTCATGAGCCAGACCCATTAGGAAGTTTCTGAAGCGCTCGGGTACCACCAGCACACGGGCTGCACCGGGCTCAGCAAACTTAGGCTTGCTATAAAGTAGGTCACCTTCCCAGTAAACATAGTGATCTTTGACTGCTCCACCTGCTGCCTGATCTACAGCCTGTTGCCGCAGACCAATGAGGGAAGGGCATTCCTTCTGCGCCTGGCAGAACTCCTCCCTGGAGGGACCACCTTCTTGCTGCCAATGGGTCAGCTCAGGTAGGTCTCCCAGTTCGGCCACCTGTTCCCCTGTAGGTTCCAGGGCATCCCCCTCAGGTTCTGCTTCCTCCTGGACCGTGGGAACGGCTGGGGCTGGTTTCCCGCGCCCTCTGCCTCTTCCTCTCCTGGCAGGTCTCTGGGCCACTGTTTCAGGCTCCAGTTCTGCTGATTCACCCTTACTGGCTGCCATAGCACGCGTGGTCACGCAGATCCACGCAGGCAGACCCAACATCTCCAAGTGAGTTCGGTGCTCTATGTCTTTCCATGGAGAACTCTCCAGGTTGTTGCCTAGCAGACAGTCCACAGGCAAGGCATCGCTGACAACTACCTCCAAAAGACCAGAGACTCCTCCCCATTCAAAGGAAACCTTCGCTAGCTTGCAGAGGCGCACTGAGCTGTCAGCGGCCACTACAGGGCGGAGTACACCAGGGATGATTTGCTCGTCAGACACCCACTGACACCTCACGGATGTCACACTGGCTCCGGTGTCTCTCAGAGCCTTAACCTCCCTCCCATTGATGGTCACCTTCTGCCCATATTTCTTAGTGTTAGAGGGCAGTAAGGTTTCCTGGACCACCTCTTGGTCTCCTAGCGAGACAAGGGTCATGACTGCTAGCTCTCCCCAATCACTAGAAACCAAATCCCCACCCAAGGCTACACTAGCTAACGCTGGGGCGGGAGCACCAGTGGGTGCGGGCTTCTTCTTGGGACATTTCGGAGCAATATGGCCCACCTCGTTGCAGTGATAGCAGGTAGGGGGGCCCTGGTTATTTCTCTTGTCCCGCCTACCCTTAGAGGGCCATGGCTGTTTAGGCTTGGGGGTTGGGAATCCTTTTCCTGGGAACTACTTTGGGGCCCTTGCGAGAACTCCTTTTGGTTACTCTTGTCCCCCCCACTCTTCTGCTGGGGACCCTGCCCACCTTTGGCTGTGGTACCCACAATTCCTTTGTGGACCCTGGTACTGGTCCAGTGGTCCGCCTCCTTAGCAAGCTCAATGGGGTCTGTCAGCTTGCTGTCTAAAAGATGCTGGCGCAGCTCTGGAACACAAAGACTACTCAAGTGCTCCCAACTGATTAAATGCAACAACCCCTTCAAATCAGTTACTTTACTGCCCTTCATCCAACCTTCCAGTGCACGCGAGTACCCATTCACACACTCCATCCAAGTCTCCGACTCTTTCTTCTTGGAGTTTCTAAACTGCAGTCTGTACTGCTCTGGAGTAAGGCCATACCTGAGATATAAGGCCTCCTTCATATTGGGGTAGGTCATGGCACCTGTCAACTCTAAAGGCTCTAGAGCACTCCTCCCAGACGCCTCAAAATGTTTCCACAGGCCCGCCCCCCAATACTTGTCAGGCACATCATTCATCTTCAATGCAATTTCATACGAAGTGAACCAGGCATAAATATCCTCACTCCTATGGTAATTCTGTACCAGGTCTTTGGGAATATATACTTTACCCCCATGCACTGGCTGCGCGCTGCCACCATTAGAACTGGCATCCACCTCCTTATTTTTCAGATCCAGCTCTTTTATTCTCAATTCGTGATCCAAAAGCAATTTCTTTTCCTCTAAGGCGCGGGCCTCTCTCTTGTCTTCCGCTGCCCTTTCTTTCTCCAATTCCAATTGCCTCAGTTTCATTTTCATGACTTCCAAGTCATATTCTCTTATTCTTTGATTTTCCTGTAACTCTTCTGGGGTGAGGCCCCTACCGGAGTGGTTGCTGCCAGCTCCTGAGCCTACTCTGCCCACTGGCAGATCTTTGCTTTGAAAACCATTTTCTACATCCACATCATCTTCCTCTTGTGCCTCCCAATGGGCTCTCAAGATTCTCTGCAGCTCCTCCTTTCTGTAGGCGCTTTTTATGGGGCACTCAAACTCAAGGCAGAATTTCCTCAGTTGCTCAACTCTGTATGAACACAAATCTTCAATGCAAAACTCTAATTCTGCTTCTGCCCTCTCACTGGGTGCCTTCCCATTCTGAGACATGATGCTTTTCGAAGAGTTACTCAAAAATAGAATTCAAAAAACTCAAAAACCAATAGTATGCGGTGGCGTAATGGTCTGCACTCACTAGTGATGTACACCAATTACTGTGGGTCAAGTACAAATACAAGTTCAAATCCCACCGCCTGACCACCAATGTTAGAACTGGGGGTCTCCGGTTGGCAGAGGTAGGTACCACTGTCCAAATAGGGACCCTTGCTTCTAGTCAGGACAAGGAGATCACCCTCTCAGATAACCCCTGCTCGCCCTCAAGGTAGCTTGGCCTGAGCAGTCTAGGCTAACCAGAGGCAATGCGTTAAGTATTTGTACCAACACTCACAGTAACACAGTGAAAACACCACAAACTGATTCCACAACAGTTTAGGAAAATAAAGATATTTATTCTAAACTACACAAGACCAAAAACGTCAAAAATCCAACATACACAATGCAAGGTTACGGTTTCAAATGAGTTCTTCAGGTTGTAATCAAAGTTCTTTAAGTTACGTTAAAATAATCCACAGATGCGTGAAAAGTTCACAGTTGCGTCACGTTTACTCACAGTACCTTTTAGATGCAACAAAGTTCCACAAGCAGGAAGCTGGTGCGGTGGAAACAAGCGATGCGTTACTCCTGAGACCCTGGGGAGGCGATGCGACAGCCCCGCTGCAGCAGCGGGCGTGCGGCGACGAATCCTGTCTGTAAGGGGAGGAAGGCAGCTTGCGTAGATTCCGGTGCGTAGGTTCCGTGGGAAGTCTGTTCTCGCAAAGGTACGATGCGATGATCTCGTAGGGGCTGCGACGATCTCCGGGGCGACGATGCGCGATCCAGCGGTGATCCTCTCTCTCGCAGCTCCTCGATGTGATGTTTCTGCAGCGATGTCTGCAGCGACGTGATGCGGTCCGCAAGCAAGCGGCGCGGCGTTCTCACCCAGACGACAGGCTCTGCGACGACACTCGCAGCGATGTTCGATTCTCCCGCACCGGTCTGGTGCGTCCCGCAAACGAAGGGTGCGACGGCTCCGGCAGCGATGTCAGGCGCTGCGCCGATCTCGACCTTCGTAGCGGCGGGAAACTTCTCGCACTGTCGGGGATGCGCTCCGCAAGCGAGCGATGCGACACTTTTCAGCTTCACAAGTTTCTCAGCTTAGTCTCAAGCTTCCCAGCTCAGGTTCAACTTCTAGAGGCCCCACAACTGGATCAAGCACTCTACGAAGGACAGAACTCTCTCAGCAGAGTTCAGGGAGACTGGGGGTGAAGTCCTTTTGTTCCTGGGACTTCGGAAACAGGGAGCCAGCTCTTCTCAGGCCCTTGGAGATTCCTTACAAGACAGGGGACACAGCTCACAGCAAAGTCCTTCCCCTCTCCTTGGCAGCAAAGCAACAGCAGGTCAGTCCAGCAGGGCAACAGCGGGACAGTCTTCCTTCTTCAACGTCAGCTTTCTCCTTGGCAGAGGTTCCTTCTTGATTTCCAGGATGATCTAATTTTCTGTTGTCAGGGGTCCTGTACTTATACCCCTAAAGTCTTTGTTCTCTCTGTGCATGTGGGCCCTGAGCCCGGTCTGAACCAGTTCTGGGTGGATCCTGAGCACTTTGTTTTGCTGGCTGCATCTTTGAGTCCTCAGCCGCCCAGCAGGAGGTGGAGCCAGCATTGTGGCAGGCAGGCACAGCCCTATTCAGCCCAGGTGCTAACTCCTCCCACCACTCAGGTTGCAATTGCTTCATTCAGCCTAGTGCTGACTCATCCAGCCTCTGGGGGAATTCCCCAGCCCCTGTCACTCACAAACCAGACAGTCAATACACAAACAGGCCCAGGCACACAGAAGGGTCAGACAAGAGAACAGCAACTTTCTAAAAGTGCTGTTCTCAAACACAGGATTTAAAAACCACCTTTCCTAAAAGATGTATTATTAAATTCTGAGTTCAGGGATACTAGATACTTATGTCCTATCTTGTTCCTATGGGAAGAAATGCTGTTAACCACTGTAGCCAGCATCCCCCATGTTAACCTATGGAGCAAGATAGCCTTACAATAGTGAAAAACGAAAATGGCTGTAATTCACTACCAGAGCATGTCACCTGCACTAGTACATGCTCTACCTTTCACATACACTGCACCCTGCCCAGGGGGGTACCTTGGGCCTTCCATAGGGGTGACTGACGTGCACGAAAAGGGAAGGGTTAGGCCTGGTCAGCGGGGACGCGGACCAGGAGGACATGGCAGTTCTAAACTGCCCATAGGCGCTGCAGTGGCAGGCCTGAGACACCATTTTAGAGCTACTCCTGTGGGTGGCACAATCAGTGCTGCAGGCCCACTAGTAGCATTTGTCATCACCGGCCCTGGCACACCCCGTGCACTTTACTAGGGACTTCATGGTGATACAAATATGCCAAACATGTATATCCAATCATAATAACAACTTACATAGGGAGCACTTACACTCTGGCACTGATCAGCAGTGGCAGAGTGTCCAAAGCATCTAAACCAGCAAAAACGAATCCAGCACAGCCTCAAAAATACAGGAGGCAGAGGCAAAAAGATAGGGGTAATCACGCCAAAAGATGTCAGGTCTAACAGTTATAATAACAGAAAGGGTGATATTTTAAGTAAGTGGCAAATAAGGAGTGTTCTTAATGAAGTGAGAATTAATGTGTAAACGTTTGCAAAAACTTATTGGACTTAACTTCTTCCTTCTTTAAGAACTTCCTGAGAAGGCCAATATCACAGTAATAGTTTCGCCCAGGGGGGACACAGAAGGAGATTCTTTCCAAGCCGTGAGGGCAACGTCTCCTCATACCTGCTTCCTGCCGTATGGGCAACAGCTTCTTCACCCTTCTTCGCGCCGTGAGGGAAACGGCTGCAGGGTCACCACGCCGGTCCTGGTAGCAATGGGAAAACCTACAATTCCCAGCTGCCCCAGGGTCCGGCTCAGCTGTAGAGACGCTCCTGACGCGCGCAGAGGCGCATTAAAAGCAAGGAACCCCTCCCGCCCCGCGGGACATGCGCGGGTAGCACCGGGAGAAGCCCGGGACGCGGGCGGGACCGTCTGTGGCCGTCCGGAGCCGAGAGAGGCCGGGCTTGGCCTCCTCTCTTACATCTACAGTTGGATAGTTCCAGAGACATTCACAAGCAACGGTGCGAGACATTATTATTCTAGGCCATTTATTTTGGTATACTTGATTTTAGAGACCTGTCTATTTACATTTAGGCTAATCAAACTGTAATCGCCAAAGTTAACACTAAAGTGTGTCCTGGGGTTGGTGGGGTCGGGACTTTAGATGCCTTCCTCAAACGGGCCGAATCTGTTGTGGCCAAGGAAATAGAACTTGTAGAAAGGAGGTTGTCCTTGGACCCATCTTGTCAAATTGTTCTTCCTATACTAACCCCAGAGACGTCTGCTTGTCCTGTTGTTTTATCTGATTCTATACACCCCCTTCAGGTTCCTAATGGGTCAGTTTTAGACTGTAGTTTATCCATCAGCTCTGTTCCTTCTCCTGCACCCAGTCTACCTCCTTCACCCCCGGTTACACGCACTAGGCAGAGATGCAGTCAGAGCACCTCCTGACGATAGCCGCAGTGTCTAAAGTGATGTGTTCTCCTCTGGAGTAATAAACCTGTTCTTCGCCTTCCAGTTTCCAGTGCCTGCCTCGTTATTTTGATGGCTAATCTTAAGGTGAATTAGAGGTGGTGTGCATCGAGCGGCATCGAAGGTCTAGGGAGTCACGCTGCTTTTCATCAATTCTTCTATCAACATGTCTCAATTTTTCTGTACCTTTTGGTTATCACCCCAAAAATATCCCAGACCAATTTACTACTTATAAGGAGGTTCCGTCCATCCAAGAACTCATTACAAAATTAAACTCCATTCATCAAGATGCCAAATTTCAATTAGCAAAAGAAAATCAAAAGTTATCTGCTGATAAACTATGTTCTGCTCATCCTCCTTACAAGGTAGGAGATAGAGTTTGGTTAGCAACAAGAAATCTACGAATAAAAGGAAACTGGAAATGTAATCTAAGTTTTATAGGCCCTTTTACTGTGGAAAAAATAATTAACCCTGTAAGTGTTAAATTAGCACGTCCTCAATAGTATCGCATTCACCCAGTCTTCCATGTTTCTCTACTTAAACCTTGTCATCCTGAAATTCGTATGATTAAATCTCCTCCTCCCATTATTATAGAAGGGGTTCCAGAATTCGTAGTTAAAAGAATTTTGGTTTCTAATAGAATTCATGGAAAACTTTTCTACTTAGTAGATTGGAAGGGCTACGGACCTGAGGAGCGTTCATGGGAACCTCTGGAACATTTAAAAAATGTTCCTAGACTAATAAAGGCCTTTCACACAAAATATCCAACTAAGCCAAGACCAATTCCAATGATTTTAGGGGGGATCTTGAGAGGGGAGTACTGTCATGATTGGAGCATTCTATCACACTCTATTTAATTAGTAAAAGCCCACTCCTATCCTGTGCACCAGTACTCCATAATAATGTAATGTAATTATGGTGATGAATGTCTTGGAAATGTTTACATTTTATAACTTTCACTACTGTTGGTAAAGAATTCCATTCAATGAAGTTTCAGACTCATATGTTATTTCAAGATGATTATGAACATGGACAAATGTTTTGATGTAATACCAGTTGTCTACAAAGTTCTGCTTGCTTTGACTAAAGATGCCAGAAAATTCAAACAAAAGACTCTTGGGGACTTATTCATGTTCTAAGTTCTGGAATGGTTTATTGTATTCTAAGTTCTAGATATTGTTGCTGCTGTGTTTGGGCGGTAATAAAAGGGATATGCATAATGTTGGCCTCCGGGCCTTTGACATAAAATCTTGTCAGAGTTTGTTCTCGTAAGCGGGACCGGGACCAAGGAAGACTGAAGAAACATCACGTCACCACATATTTAGAATGTGAATAAATGTGTGCTCGTTTTGGGTGTGGTCCGCCTATAAAAGACCACACCCAAGTTCTAAAAGGTGCTTGGCCTTCAGTTCTTTTGCCGGTAGGAGGTTTGTGTAGCGCGCTGTCAAACCTTACCTGAAAGTCAGCGCAAGGATTTCTTCTTTCCTGATTCAGCCTTCTGGAATGTTCTTCACGATGATTATGTCAGGACCTGCAATAAAGCAAAAGAGAGAAAGTTTAGTACTTTTAAAGTCTGGCGCCCTACGCAATAAAGACTACAGACATTTTTGGAACCTTTCATTACAAATTGTGTTGAAAGAAAGGAACATTTGCAATTTGTTTTCTTCTACACAAGACTTTTGATAATCAAACTGTGCTGAGTAAAAGTGTTATTTAGAATTATAGATCTTAGAGAGGAATAGAAGGATGCTGTTTGTTTCTACTACTTCTGTTTAACAGGTGCTGGATATAAAGACAGAAATTGTGATATTTTCAATAAGTGGCAAATAAGGAGTGTTCTTAATGAAGTAAGAATTAATGTGTAAAAGTTTGCAAAAACCTATTGGTGTCAACTTCTTCCTTCTTTAAGAACTTCCTGAGACTTCACTAACTGAAAACAAAGAAGTTCATCATCTACTCGTCAATTCAGCTAACCAGTCCCTAAAAGACATACAAGGACGTAGGACTCACATCTTCTGATCGCAGGTAGGCCCAATTTAGAGTAAACAGAGTCAGGAGCTCTAAAGAAAAAGACTAGTTTGATAGATAAAGTTTTAAATCAAGGGTTGCTTAGTCTTGTTCCTTGTTGCCTCGTAGGTCGACAGCAAGATTTCCCTACAGCAACATCCGGTATCTGGCCCTCCTCCCCAATTCTATTTTTTAACTACTGAGAATTATTTCAACCCACGAGTTATAATATAGTTTAAGGGAAGTTGGACATTGCGTCTCTGCGAAACTCTTCACCACCCATCTACAAACAGGTAAGAGAGTGTGGTCACTTGACACTATATAAATAGTATGAACCCTGGAAAGTATTTCCAAATCTTTTGATATGTGTATCCTACTGAGCCTGTCCGAGTTTCAGCTGTCAATTGTGTGCACCTTGGCATTTCACATGGTCTACTTAACTTAGCCTTTTCTAGTCTTTATACTGATTCAGTGTTGTAAACTGAGCCTGTAGATTTCTTCTCCCCATCTGACAACAGTAAACCCTTGCATTCCATAGAACTGCCCCATGTTGACGCGATCAAAGTATGCAGAACCTACAGAAACTTCGTCCAGTGGAAAGTCAGAAAAAATCAAGTGGAAAGTCAGAAAAACCTTCAAAAATCACAAAAGACTGCACAATGTGCAGGAAGAAAGAGGATTCCTAAGGTATGAACTCAGTTCTAGATCTAATTTCAGTCTGAACAGAAGGTTTGCATTACGCAGTCATGGTTACTTCTCATTGTGCCCTCAATGTATCTATGTTTGTGGTATTTGTATGTGGTGAACAAAGCCAACAGACAGTAAATCCTGAAGAGGGTCATGGGCAAGTATAAAGTGAATTAGAGATAGGAGAGGTAGCTGTCTTTTGGACTATTACTGCAGTGTGATGTAGTGTTCATTAAAGAGGAGTGTTTTCAACTCTTTTCTAAATTAAAGCCGATTGGGCTAGCCCTGATCTATAAAGCAATGGCATTCTGGATCCTGAGTGCATAAAGTGAGAACTGCCTGCTGAATAGTTTTTTTTATGTATTAACACTTCTTAGTTGGCAGTCTGATGGTGTCCTGGCTGAGTGTCTTCAGAGAGGCCCTGGAGTTGGTGAGTTGTCTGCAAGGTAAGTGAGCTGGTTATGATGGCTTTGTAAATGATGCTCCTGGTATTGAAAATGGTGCGGACTGGCAGGGGAAGCCAATAGAGTTCAATCAGTAAGACCCTAAAGTGATCATATTTCTTCAGTTCCAGCATGAAACATGCTGTGGCATTTAGGATACCCCTAGAGTTGCAACGGTGAGAGGGCTTGTGAAGATTGCTGAAGGCAATATAACGGCTAACCTAAAATGCAAAAACATCATGAAACTAAAAGACCATTAAACCATGAGCCCAAACCCAAACTCTTAACCTCATTTCCAAATTTGACTTCAATTCAACTCTGTTTGGTCCAGCCTTTCAAGAACACCACACTAATAGTGGAAGACAAGGTCAGTTAAAACTCACAGATTGAGACAGAATACAATATCATTACAACATGGAATGAACAATTCCAGAGCTCATTAAAACGGAGCTGATTTCCACTACTTTCTGATAGTTCTGTGGCATCGGACACAGATCATACCATCACCATACATGTATATCTCCACAACATCTGGCCTTCTCCTTCCTGTAAAACTGTGCATTGATCACCCTTACCACATCTTTAAACTCACTGCCTCATTCAATCAACTTTGCAACCAACAGGGCTCTATGATTGCTCAAATCTTGTTTAAAATTGACCTTCCATCAATACTCTCACGTATCCAGTCTCATCTTTTACGGCTATAAAGATGACGCTCAGATTTGTCTAAATTGAACTTCTGTGCTGTCAAATCCTGCCTGCCCCACCATTGTTTTTTACTGGAGAGCCAGAAAGCATCAGAAACAGAACACTGGAAAGCAAGCAATATTGATTAGAGGATTACTGACTCATGTTATGCCTGTAGTCCGGTGGCTGATAAAACTTGGCACCCACCCACTCTAGCTCCCACAGTGGATACTGACCTTATCCTCAACCCCATACCAACACAGCGTTTAAGGATTTCTACCACTAAATTCTCTCATGAGATTGTTTTCATTGTTGCACTTAATTTTTTGGGAACCAGGCATCAATATTTTTTTCTCTTCTCTCTAGATTACATAGGAGCACTTCACCTTGATGCACCCAAATATCTGTTTTGCAAATTATAACAAATCAAATCGAAAAACCACTTAAGCAAGCCACCTTTTATACCTGTATACAAAGGAGAACATCATCCAGGCACTTTGGGGGTCATTATGTCGCCCGCCAGATAAGGATGGCAGGCGGTGTGCTGGCGGACAGAAAGCCTGTTCGCCACTAGCCCGACACAGGCAATCATTACGATTGCCTGTCAGACCCAGCCAGCATACTCAGAATGGTGGTGGTGCCTAGCAGGCGCTGTCCGCCACATTAGGATGCAGCATACCCACCAGCCTTTGAATGGCGGTTCAACCGCCATTCCATGGCTGACGTGGATGTACTTTGGGGGCCTGTTGCATGGTGCCTGCCACGTAGTGCAGGGAAATGCAAAACCTTTATATTTAACATTGCGGCGGGTGCTGTTGGCTGCAGCACCCACCGCAATGTTAAAAATGCCTTTTGCAGACGCCACAGTGGCGGTTGCGTTATAATTTGCTGTGCAAAACCACTGTCAGATGTCCGTGGGGGTCCAGATTCCCAGGACGATGGCTGACGGACCGAAGTCCAGCCACCATTGTAATGAGCCTCGATTTTCTCTACACTGGCTCCCAGTGCTTGAAGAGCCTTCTTCAAATTTCTGCTTAAGTGGAAAGTAAGTACATATCGCACCAGAGTAAGTGTCTATCAAAAAAGGTACATCAAAGTCAAAGAACAAAGAGGTCAACATTTGGGAATTAACCTTCTTTGATAAAATATTCAAACCTTTGAGACTTACTCGCTCTGCTCCCAAAAATGTTTTTCAAGTCCACATAAAATTTTGCAAGGCATTAAAAACATGGCTCTTTTCATTTAGCTAAGCATTTGGTGCAACTCTCACTGTAAGCAAGGCCCTGTATATTTTAAAGAGCTGGGGAAAAAGAGCAGTGGCCACCATTCTCACTGCGTCCCACAATAAGAATACTAAAAGGAAACAGGTGGACTCTCAGTGCACGCATTGTTAATTGTCAAATACCCTTCCTGACTTAGTTTTGCCTTTCTCTCACTGCACCACTATGGGAGCACATCTTTGATACTCACACATATCAACACCTATAAATAACACTCAAGTGCACCCTTGAAATATACCCTCCATTAGCTTTCTCACCATGGCAATAGCAATATGCAGGGAACATGCTCTAGCTTCTTCGCCTTTACCTCCACAGGCATCCACACCATTATGTTTTTCTATGCCTATGCATTCAACTGAAGTCCATGCCTAGCTTCTCTGAAAAACATAGGTGATGCATAGTTCATCACCCTCCTCTTTCTCACATACACAAACCAGTAATAACTGAAAAATGTGATTTAACCTATATCTAAGACATGATGAGTATGTGCTCATAATTCTCACTGTACATCACAGGTCCAAACCTATTGGGAATATCCAAGCTGCCCTCAAGCAAGTTTTTTTGCTCCATAGTCTTGTTTTCTATTGTATCTTACTTTGCTGCTGAACCACTGTTACTTGCCAACGGGATAACTCCAGTAGCTTTGACAGTAGACTGGTGTTAGCCATGATAGCATAATCGTTTTACATGCTCCATCTGATGGTGGTGTTTCCTTACAATATTCAGCGTTAATCTACTTTCAACTCTGGACCTTCATGAAAAAGGAAATTTTTATCTGATCCTAGTCAGATTTAGACCTTACCCTGCTCCTCTTTCAGGGCTTTTACGGCATCTTATACAAGTGAGACTGATAGCCTGCCCCTGGCCTTCATCCGGTTACATGTCAGAAGAGTGGTATTAAACTCCATATTAGACACCATTAATGAATGTTTCTTGGGGCACTTGATCTCTCAAAAACTTACCTTGACCAGAGAACTCTCCATGGATATAATAAGATAAGAAATATTGAACATACCTCCGGGTGATTGAGAGCGTAGAGTCTAACAAGATTGCAGATTAAGGTCCCTGCAATGCATACATTAAACAGGTCTGTCAGGTTCAGGGTTCATGTGGAATAACTAATGCTATTAAGACTATGTCTATGATTTGTTGTCTGACAAAGTGAAATTCTGAATAGATAGACATCGCTCTCTTTACATGAAATTTTTTTATTGTGAATGTAGGTCCCCAATCCACGACATTTTAACTAGACCCTTGAAACAGCAACCTCAACGTCTGACTTATTTTTTTTAGTTAAACATTCTTATTATGATGTAAAAATAGAACAAGGGTCAATATGCAACGATGGTCATGTAACGCAAATTTATTTTTAATTATATGAGCACCGTATTAATGATCCTGTAAAGATAAGAGAGGTTTATAAATAAAAGCAAAAGAAAACAGAATGAAGAAAGAAGAGGAAAAGGAAATATGAACTGAAAACATATGACAATGAAAATATATATTTCTTTTACAAAAACATTTTCATTTTGACTATTTGAACAGTAACAAAAAAACAATAAAAAGGAAAACAATTGCTCTTATCAGATATAAATCATTTGCACAATATGCCTTTATACATTAAGCCCCCTTCCCACTCTACAGCTCCACTCGCTCAAGGGTTCAGGATGTTGATCAATCTCCACTTTAGCCATCTAATCCATGATGTAACCACTACTTCCTCCAGATTCTTTCATTTTTGAGGGGCAGACCCCTGTTCTATAAATTGTTTCTTCCATCTTGCCACACCAGTCCATGCCCTTTGTCAAGGCTGATACCAAAGAAGCGATAGGGGAGTTCAGTGCCGGGTTATATCTCTTTTAGCTATCACTGTTCCCAGACCCATGAACCTCTTATCCCCCTCAATCCCTCACACATCGTCTAGTATACCCAACAGTGCAATCCTTGGTTGGGCCTTGATATGGGTCCCCACCTCATCAGAAAGAATGGTCAAGATTGTGGTTCTGTAAGCATATATCATGGGGCTTTTTCACACCACATGATAGAATTCCCCCTTGGGATCTCGGCACCAACAGCAGGAAAGGGAGTCAAAGACATCAGAGAATATAAATATTAATAACAAAGAAAGTATACAAAAGTTATAACAATTGTATAAAATATGACATGAACAGTATAAAAACAGCAAAACTTGCTATAACTAAATTCTGTACATTTAGAGGATACAATGAAACTATAAGAAGTCTATATTAACTAATTAGTACCAGGTGACCATAGTCTGTCATGCTTGATTGCGAATGAGCAGCATGAAGATGATATTTGTCTACCCTATGGTTGAAACACATTAAATTCCACAATTGTTGAATGAATGTATCATCCTTTGTTTTGAAATTGGATGCAATCACCTGTGTAGCAATAGCAATTAGCAAGTCTATCAGTTTTCCAAGAAGATGATCCTGAGACCAAAAATCATGTATTCAATTCAAAACAGACTTTATTCGGTAATATTTCAACCATAAAAGTACAATAAAAACATACAGTACATATATCAAATTACATTATAAATTCACAGGATAAAAGAACTGTGATCATTACATACAGTGGTTCAGTCATTGGTCCAGACAAAGTCGCAGTTTAAGAGTCAGTTTTAAAAATTCAAGAACTTGAAGGACACTGTTGCTATATAGCAGTTGTAGGTATAAAAAGGCTGGTCGTATCTGTTTAAAATTCATTTCTTTTAAAAGAGCAATTAAAAAGCGTTTACGGGGGAATTCATAGTATTTACATAAGAACATAAAATGCATCATGTCCTGTGGAGACATACCGTCGCAGCCACAGGACAGAGGATGTTTACAGAAGCTCTCCTTTTTGGGTCTGATGAGCAGATGTTGAAACTGATTAAATCTAAATCTTGTAAGCAGGAATTTATCATGGGTGCTGAAAATACCGAGTAAATAAGGCTCTGTTGTCAAACATGTTTTTGCCATGATAAATTTCCTCACACTAACTTTTTGTAGCTCAACACCCTCCCTGTCAGCCTTCTTACGCTGAAAGAACACCAGCTTAACTAAGTCAATATCCGCCTTCACAATTCCTTCTGGGTGTTCAAATAGATCCGGGCGGCCCATCTCAGTAAAACATGATTTTAAGTACTTCAGCCAGGGAGTGCGTGAAGCGTTCTCAAGAGCCAGGTAATCCTTAACAATTAAGTGTGTTAGGGGGATTTCCTCACATAACCACATTTTCAACCAACATAACAGAGGTCGTAGGGACAGGATATCACTCAGGTACCCCACTCCTAGTTCCTCATGTACTATAAAGTTGGAGGTAGAGGCCGGAACGCACAAAAGCCGTTTATAAAACAAATTTTCTGTGGTCTGAAGTTGTTCCCCCACCATATAGCCCCAAAGGTCACTCCCATATGCTGCGGTAGCTACAGATTTTGCTTCATACAATTTAATCATAGCAGCCGTCGGTTTTTTGCCAAGCTTTGACGCAAAATTAAAAATGGAGGCATTGACCTTTAAAACATCACATTTTTTCTTTGCGAGTTGGGGGGCCCAAGATAGTTTAGAGTCAAAGAGTACTCCTAAATAGGAGAATGTACTTGAAAGTGGTATAGCTGTCTCATCTAATTTAAAAGTATATTGTCTCTTTGGCTGTTTCCCCACCTGCATGATGAACGATTTGGAGTTGTTCACTAACAAGTCCCTATCTTCCATAAACTTTTTGAATGCGTTAAGTAGTAATTGAAGGCCTTTTTCAGTTCTTGCTAGCAGTACCGCATCGTCTGCGTATAACAAGACTGGAATGCTTCTGTTCCCCACTCTTGGACTGTCTGATTTCACCTCCCGTAAAGCACCATCCAACTCATTTATATAAAAATTAAAAAGGAAGGGGGCCAGTATACATCCTTGCCTTACCCCCTTCCCAGTTCTAAAATCCTCAGTTACGGATAAGTCTTGGCAATACCTTACATTTGCACTGGTGTTAGTATGGAGGTCAACCAGAAAGTTTATAATATCATTGTCCACTCCCTTGTCCCTCATGGACCCCCACAGCTTCCCCCTGTTAACACAGTCGAAAGCTGAGGATAGGTCCATGAAGGCCAAGTAGACTGTGCCTTTTTTAACAATGGTATATTTACTTAGTATTAAGAAGAGATTCAGGCATTGTGTTGTAGTCGAGCGGCCATTACAGAAGCCATATTGGGCGATGGACATGATATTATTGTCCCGTGTCCACTCAAGTAGTCGCCGCAATACTATTCTCCCCACCAGTTTGGTCACAGAATTAATCAGGGAGATAGGCCTGTAACAAAGGGGACTGTCCCTGTCCCCCTTTTTAAATATGGGCACAATGGTGGAAAGACCCCATGACGTCGGGCACCCTGCCCTTGCGGCTGCGTTAATAACTGCCGCGATAATCGGTGCCCAAAAATTAGGATCGGATTTAAAGAGATCCGGGGGTATCCCATCCGGGCCAGGTGATTTGCCCGCTGTAAGCCCCTCGATACCCATCACGACCTCTCCTATGCTAACATTCATACAAGGACCCCCAACAGTGCATTCATAGGGTACCACATTAGTTTCACCCCCCCATACAGTTGTTTAAAATGAGCAACCCATTCCTCTTTTGTGATGACACATTCTAACCCTCCCCCTGAGTCTTTCACCAGGAAGGGTTTCTTTAGCACCGCCCAGAATCTAGCACTGTTTTTCAGTGTTTGTGGTTCCAGAATCTCAGCCCAGGCCTCGTTCTTCAGTGCCTCCTTTCTTGTTACAATGACTGATTTATATTCTTTACGTGATCTCTGAACTAGTTCCTTGTTACGAGGTTTTAGCAACAAGGCAGCTTTGAGATCACGGGCTGCTTTGGAGCATTCCTTATTGAACCACCTTGGGCCCTCCCTACCTCTACTTTTTAGAGGTTCTGTCATTGAAATAGCTATTTTGTCAGTTAAGCTTTTAAAGTCCGATAGAACCTGGGCTGGGTCTGAATCAACTTGGATGCATCTGGCAATAATATCACTACAATTAGTTTGAATATTCTGATATATGAGGGCCGGGGTGCACATAGACCATTTTAAACGGCGTCTTCCATCCGTAGCTGTAACCCTACCCCTACCTAAATTACGTCCTTCTCTTTCCACCCAGGGCCCCCCTAGATGTATAGTCAAAGGGTTATGATCACTGAGTGGATTACTATCTATAGAGAATGAACGCACAAACACCTGCATGGGGGCGGTTAACAACATATAGTCAATAAATGTCCCCTTCCCGTGCCCTTTAAAAGTAGGGGTGCAAAAGCGCTTTGAGGGATCACATAAAGTCATTGCAATCGTGAGACCATGTTCATTGAGTAGGTAGTTAAAAAGTGTCCCTTCCACGGTATGTTCCGAATGTAGACCGTTAATTCTGGGACAATACAATTCCATAAGGCTTTTGTCTAGGGGATCACTACATAGATGAGTGTTGAAATCGCCCATGATCAACAAGTTGTGTGAGCAGTCCCTCATTGAGGTGCCTATATACTCACTTAAGGATTCGGAATTGCCATAACTTGTAACATTATTAGTGGAATTATAAAAGTTGATCAGACCAACCTTACAGTTACCCGCAGATAAAACTAGACCTTGTATGCCAAGATTACTTGAAGGCCTACTTACAATTGTGCATTTCAGTGCTACTGATATAAACATTACCATACCCCCCTTTGATCTACCCCGGGTTACTGGTACAGCAGGTACAAAATATGCCTTGTAGCCATCCATTTGAATATCACATTTCACTGACCAAGTCTCTTGTAAACAAATGATTTGGAAGCCCCTAATATAGGCTAGCCAGCTATCATCCTGCATTTTATTTTCTAGGCCCGCCACATTCCAACATATAACATTATTTTTTGGTGTAATTGATGGAATCACCTCTAACGTTTGTGCTACAGGCGACTGATCGTTTTCCTGACCCTCCAAGACCCTCAGTCAGTCGCAGGCAGCCAGCCCTGAAAGCATATCAAATCGGTTATGTGTAGGAATATTGTACCCTCTGTTGTTCAGATTCTCGGCATTGAAATTTACAGGTGGTATCCGCCAGCCATTAGCGTTTACTGCTGGCGTTTGCCAACCAGACAGCCCACTAGTATCATTGTTGTACATATATGGTGTTACCGGATTTGGTGTCTGAATTTGTGATATAGGTCTGTACCCACAAAGAGTGTTAGGGGGATTTTTAGGTGAGTTCTGGTCAGGCGCATAGAAATATCCCAGGGGTCGCACACAGACACTGTTTGTATTGTAAACCAGTGAGGATGCGCGTAACAAGACTGTGGCAACGTGTTGTGGGTGTTGAAAATTAACAATTACACAGTCCCCCGTGGTTGATTTCCTTGAAGGTCCAACCCAATTTACTCTTACAGTGGATATAATTTGGTCGTAGTAGTGAGGTGGAAAGCCACAGTTTTTGTTTAGCCATGCCACCGTTTTATTTTTTAATGAGTCGTGTGATTCTCCATAAGGTTGTGCTGCAGTTTCCTCATAACGCGGGACATTAGTCAGCACAACCACAAATGGGACGCATTCAGGGGGGAGATTTACATTCCTGAGTCTAGCCCTCTGAGGGACCGCTGGGCAATTGCCCAGGGGGGCCGGGGCAGGGGCCTGATGAGTCGGCTGAGTCACTGGAGCCGTGGGAACCGCAGCTACAGCAACAGCCACGGTTTCTGAGTTTGACTGCCTCTTCTGCTGTGCACTCTGTCCCCTGAGCAAGTGCTCCTTCCCACTCCCACCAGGGATAGTTGTAGGTGTTATCACGGCTGGGGCTGGGACTGGTGCAGGGGTCATATATCCTGCTACCAGACTACCCAGTCTTTCCACCTCAGAGGCTACTATGTCCAATTTGGACATTATTGGGGTAATTAAATGTACGATTTTAGCCTCCAGTTTACCTACTATTATATTTATTAATGCTTCTAACTTGGTGTCAGACAAGGTCACACTTCCTTCGTTACTACTGCCCTCTTTATTGGGTTCTTCCACCACCTGAATACTTGCACTGTTAACATTAGTGTCTTTAGAGTTATTGGGTTGGTTGGCGTGAGTTTTAGTTTTTGTAGACTTTCCCCCACGCCTCCCCTGAGTCTTTCTGCATTTCCTCACTGGTCTTTGTGTGGAAGGGACCTCCGGTGGTTCTTCTGCTGCTGAGTCCTCCTCTGAAGTGACAAGCAGGTCCACTGGGTTCTCAGAGTGCACCTGTACCTGTACAACTACACTGGGGGCCTCTGTACTGTGTGCAGCCTGTTCTAAGGTGCGATCTGGCACTTCTGTGGACTCATTAGATATAATATCCATACAGGGTGAAAGACTTTTACTGCCTAATGAGGCCCTACGTTCGTTGTTAATTTGTGTAACTTTTTTGAGCACAAAGTTGTCCAAGGTACGTAGGCCCGATGTAGATGGGTCCGTAGTAATGGTGGGCATGTTAGCAGGTAGCAGAGCGGCTATATTAACACAGTCTTGAGCAACAGTTACTCTTCAATACTGCAGTTAGTAAAAATGAGGGAATCAGAGTCTTACTTGTAGTTCAAATTCCAGGGAGCCAGGGTCCGTGGCCCGTCCCGTCCTCTTCCGGCCACTGAGGGCCAAAGAGGGCCCGCCCTTTGCCCAGGCTTCTCCCGGCCTGCTCCCGCGCGCTCCCGCGACGCGGGGGGTAGCGCTGGTCTTTATGCGCCTCCTGGCGCGAGATCACTGTGCGCGGCTTCCGGCCGCTGAGGATCCTGGGCAATGGAGTCCCACAAGCACTGCTCTCCTCAGTGCGGCGGCACTTAGCTGGCAAAAAGTGCGGCGGCGGGGGGCTGGCTGTAACGGTGCTCCTGGAGTCAAGGTCCGCAGGTGAGGGGCACGGCAATACCCCCGTGGTTTGTTCACTCATGTAAATCTCTCCCAAAAACTTTTGTAATGAAAGGTTAAGAAAACTTTTGCAACATCATTCATTTTAAACTATACCGACTTCGGGAACTCTAATACTTTAGGGTGATGAAAAAACATGTTCATATAGGAACCATCCAGAAGTTGCATTGCCAACATGTCTGTTGACCCACAAGTAAAAATTTGGATATTTTTTCGTATGTATAGTCCATTCTGTAAAAGAGGCTGAATATACAGTGAAATGTAACTTTAGGCATATCTTACCCCATAAATCAATCGACCATTTGCAAGCTAAGTTGGATTCCCATAAGGTCTCAACTTTAATTTAGTTCTGAAAAAATGTGAAGACCAAGCATTTTATATATGAGATGCTTTACTATGAATTTTGTGACCTACTAAAGTATCCCTGTTGTTGCCAAGGTACAATGAGAGTTGTGAAAAATCTGCAAGCACTGGATTTATTTTAGCATGTAGTACAGGGTTCTCCATAATCGGTCCTGGAGAGCTGGATCCATGCCAGATTTTTAAGATAACTACATTTATCTAAATAAGGTTATGCTAAAAATCTGGCATGGAATCTAGCCCTCCAGGACCAACTTTAGAGAACCCTGATATAGTAATTGAAACTTGTTCAGCTGTGAGTTGGGTATATTAAATTGGAGTTAATGTCAGAGAACTGGAGTAGGTTATCATTATGCATTAATTGTAAAACTGTCTTTATTCCCTTATCCACCCAATCTTTTCAATGAAATATTTGTCCTTTATGGGATGATTTTTATTGTGCCAAATAGGAATAGAAACAAATTGACACAAGGAAGGAGTATTATAAACTATATAATCAACAAGTTACAAGTGTGTGAAATAATAGAAGACATCCAAGCCTCAGGAGGTGAAGACGTATATATTATGTGTAAATATGTGAATGGATTGACAAGTTCAAGTTACAAATCATATCATACCTTGTTTGAAGTTCGTATAGGACAAAGTACAAACCCGTGAATACCAAATGCTTTGTGGTAAAAAGGAAAATTTACTCCATCATACATCTTGCGGAACTTAAGTTGAGCAAGAGAGATGTATGCCTTATTTCCATTCCATTGACATTTTTTAACTATGTTAGTGATCAGTGAAAATACGTTTAATAGTATCCAATTGGTCCTACCATGAGAAAACCTTTGTTTATGAGCATTAAGGTTGTCTAATAATTCATTTGGTCTTGGAAGAGTTCCACACCAATCTCATGTGAGTAAGTTGACCTTTTATACAATATGTATCAAGGATCAAAACCTCTGATATATTAATATTAAGTTTGTACTCAGAGACTTCAGTACATATTTGTATTCATTTAAAGAAAGCTAGGAGGAATGACTCTGGGGATGACATCCCCATAACAGTAAATTTAACATGTTGATCTTTAATGCGGAGTCCAGAGTAGGATGGAGAAGCCTTAAGTTGACATATAAAAAGTTAGAAGGATGAATACAAATAAGAAGTGATTAAGGCAACCTTGTCTACTAGCTCGTTTCAGAGGAAAATAAAAGGATTGAGTACTGTTAACAAATAGAGAGGATTGTGGGGCTGAATACAGTAAAAACACCAGATCTATACATTTTAGACCACATCCATGGCATTATAAAGCTTTTATGAAAAATCTCCAATTAACACTATTAAATGCTTTTTCAGCTTCTAAAGATAAGGCTGCCAAGGAGCGTTTGTTTGGAAAAGTGCGATATTTGTCGGAGATATTGCACCATTTAACAAAATCTGTTTGTTTGGAAGCAATGTTGCTGGTACAACAGTATCTAATTGAAGAGCAAGAGCTTTAGCAAACATTTTACAAACTATGTTTATTTGACAGATTGGCCTGTGATTTTGACACAACATAGGATCCTATCCTTTTTTAGGAATGAGAAAAATCATCGCCTCCATAAAGGATTTAGAATAGGAAAAAAAGGTTAAAAGTCAGTATAGAAGGGGAAGAAACACATTAGAGAAATGTAGGTACACATGAGGTCTGGCATTCAAGTTTTGAGCCGATCTGTCCAGAATCTTCAAACACGGGTTCCCGTCTCAGAGCTACACTCCATACTGGTTCTAATAGCACTCAGACACACTGACACAGAGGGATTTTACCAATCTCCCTAAACAAAAATACTAATTCTAACACTGTGGACTATTTGGCAACTCCTATTAGGGACTCCGCCACAGCATACTTTATAAAGATTTGAATACATCGAACGGTGAAGGACTTTACTTGTTGGTAACAGTGCCTTTAAAGGATCATTTATTGATAGAATTCGGCTTGGATTGACATGTCAGGAAAGAGGACGGACTACAGAATCATTTCGAACACATGGCCTGATAAAGTCATAGGGATACCTCCCTGAGACGATGAAGCACGTGTTGGCTAAAGGAAGACTTTTGGCATAAAGTAAAAGCCAGAAAAGAAACCTAAAAACCACTAAAAGAATTACTCAGTGTTTACTATTCTGTACTAAAAGTGATTGAATATGTTGATATGTAATGTTTGTACCTAATATGTGTAACCTAACGCCAAAGGAGATTTAGAAGGAGAGTCGACATCTTTTTAGGTCTCTTGACTGACCATGAAGCATAATCTTTTAAGCAATGCCACCAAAACCCTGGATAGGAGTCACAGTTTTGTGACTGTCCATAGAAGGAAAATTCTTGCCCTCCATCATATCAGGTTTAGACTTGATAAAAGAGTGAAAATGTATATTCTTGGATACGTATGTCTCCAAGTGATTGTGGACTTTTTTTTATTCCTGCCCATAAAACAATATAACATATAAAAGGTCAAATAAGAACGCCTAAAATGAAAACATGCGCTTACTTTGGCAGTATTTGAAATATCTCAATATTCAACAGTCTATCCCTGAGGTAATTTGGATCAAATCCAAAAACTACTTCAGAAAAGCAAAATCATTTCATGAAAAGATCTTCTCAGTTCATAGATATAGACATATGAGCATGACATATTTGTGATAGGAGGTAGAGACAGACAGCTTACATCATTCAAACTAATGCAGAATGGCAGCCGGAGCATCTCTAGTCCATAAACTGTTTATGTATTCCGCTAAAAATTGTTGACAATAATTTAAAGGCCAACATTTAATATGTTGTGTCAAAGTGGCAACTCCAGCTGGAGCACACCACTACCAACAAAGAAGATAAATGTGATGCAGCCCTCCCGTCATGTAAAGATACAAAATGGTGGATGTAGCATTCCCCGGGCCTGAAAAGCAAGAAAATTGCTCTTTCCTCTACGGATCGGGGGGAACTACTAGGTAATCACTGTTGTCTACAGTAACTATCGTTCTCAATGGGAATATGCAGGGTGGTAGGTTAATTACCTGTATTAATAGTTAAGGATTACTGATGTATCAGCTATGGTCTCTATATTTATACTTGAATTGGCCAAGTAGTCAGTCTGTATACATTATATTGCTTTAGCAGTTTACCTTTAGTAAACTGCTACAAATCCCTGCTCTAGGAGCTCCTACAGACAAGAACTTAGCCTGGTATTCCGTCCTTCTGGACCTAAGCATAGGATATACCAATGTATGATGTCAATTAACGTACCCCTGTGTAAATAGTCTCCATTAAGTGATCCTTTAGTAATCTCTTTTAAATGCCTTTCCTCCTATAGGAACTGCCCAACCCCCCCCCCTCACTGCCCTGAAGAAGACCCGCCGTGTAAGGGGTAGTATCCCTACAACGAGGGTCGAAACATCGACTACCAACTATAACACTTAATCGGAGTGAAATGAAATGAAATGAAAAATTGCACTTGTATAGCGCATAACTACCCGGAGGCCTCGCAGCGCTTTAGACTGATTACTGTGTCGGGCTACCGGGTACCTTAACACGCTTTTGTAAACAAGTGACCTTGTACACCTGTTATTGATGATGTTACACTAATGTTATACCTGATTTTGGATTAATTCCAGCAAGGCTGCCCTGAGAAGCGATCTTCAATTGTTGAAAGCAATTTACGATTGAATTGTCACTTTACCCACCCACACCA
Organism: Lissotriton vulgaris; assembly: GCF_964263255.1. Classification (NCBI taxonomy): domain Eukaryota; kingdom Metazoa; phylum Chordata; class Amphibia; order Caudata; family Salamandridae; genus Lissotriton; species Lissotriton vulgaris. The sequence continues at coordinate 812,272,218 of NC_141699.1, forward strand.
TTCCTGAACACTGCACTACCCTCCCCCTTCCCTGTACAGTGGGCACTGTTAAGATGTGAATTATTTATTTATATGTACATACACCTAAAAATGAAGAAATACAGTGAAAAACGTATCAACACTATTTGAATAAACAATAGTGCTCTACAAATATACTTGTCAATGAATGTTTATCCTTAAATTCTAAGTTACTCCCATTTGGTCTGGGGGAACTCTTTCTATACCACGTAACTACCCAGGTCCCTTTGACTACCGGGTTGACCCTTTAACTGTAATCCTAATTTTTCTCACTCAGTAACTTAACATTGACAGAGTTTTAGCCCAACCGAAAGCAGAGTGGGCAAAACTCTGCAAACTCAATCAACAGAGTGGAGTTTACTGCCCACGCCTAAAAAGTACATGTCCTATCTTTTAAATACATTGAACCCTACGCTATGGGCTGTCCAAGGTCTACCCTAGAAGTGACATATGCATTAAAAAGGAATTTTTGGGCCTGGAAAAAGGTTTATTTCACCAGGTCAAGATGTCAGGTTAAACTGCACACACAAGCCTTAGAAAGGCAGGCATGAGACAAGTTTAAAGGGTTACTTAAGTGGGTGGTACAGTCATTGCTGCGGCCCACAAGTAGAATTTAATTTGAGGGGCACGCAGGCAGAGCTGTGAAAGACATGTTTTTGGATGAAATGACTTGGGTGACCCATTTCACATCTCTTTACAAACAATACGATGGTGATAACAACAGGAGTATATGGTCTCCCCCTCCTATTGAACCCCTTAAATTTACACTGGAGGAAACAGTAAGGGCGATTAATGAACTAAAAAACACTAAAGCACCAGGCCCAGATAAAATACCGGGGGACCCTTATAAGCACGATGTTGGAGTTTGGGCCCCTTACGTGAACCGCTTGTTTAATGTTTTGTCTAAAAACTGTTGCTTTCCAGATAGTTGGCGTGCAGCGGAAGTCGTGTTAATCTTTAAAAAGGGGAATAGACTGACACCTTCTAATTATAGACCAATTAGTCTGATGGACACGCTGCAAAAATTATATGCCAAACACCTGTTATTTCGGATCAACAACTGGCTGGACGATTCCAATATAATCTCCAAATTCCAAGCTGGGTTTAGGAGCAAGACCAGCACCATAGACCAAATATTTCGATTCTGTTGTTTGATCTGGAAGTACGTGCATATTAGGAAAGGTCACCTGTACGTAGCTTTCGTTGACTTGAGAGCTGCATTCGATCTTGTCCCGCGCAGCTTGCTCTGGAAAACGTTAAGTGAAGTAGGCCTACCAGGATGCCTCCTGGCTCAAATAGTTGAGTTGCACGCTGGAAACTTTGCAAACATTAGGTGGGGTCCAAATGGTGAGCTGACGCGCAACATTCCTATTAAACGCGGGGTTCGCCAGGGGTGCGTCTTGGCCCCTACCTTGTTCTCTCTGTTTGTTAACGATGTCCCTGATTATCTGAACGGTTGTATTAATGATTCCCCACAGCTTAATGGAGAAAGGGTGCCTGCGTTGCTCTTCGCAGATGATACCATTCTCATATCTCAGACCAAGAAGGGACTCCAGGCACTCCTTTACTCCTTTAGCTGTTACTGCAAGACAAAGGGTTTGGAAATTAATGCAGATAAAACAAAATGTATGTCATTAAATCCCAGTAAACCGACAGAGGGTTCTTGACCTTGAATAGCCAGAAATTAGGTACTGTGGAAAACTTTTCTTATCTGGGTGTTGCACTTGATTCGAAACTAAGTTGGAAAGCCCAAATTGAGAAAAGTAAGATATCATATGCCCACAATGTTAAACCGATTATATGCAAACTGAATGCCAGCACAAGTAAAAGTGTAACCCCTGTTTTAGAACTTTTTAAATTCAAAATTCAATCTGCTGTGTTATATGGAGCAGAGGTATGGGGACCTTGGGCTAAAGATAGTTTTCAGAGCCTGGACACCAAATTTATGCGTGCCATTGTAAGGGTCCCAAATAGCACACCTCTAATACCCCTTCAACTTGACCTGAATTTTAGAAGAACAGATTATTTTGCCATTCTAAGACCACTAATATTTTGGGTTAGGTTATGGACCACCCCAGAATTGGTAGAATATAGAAATGGTCTACAAGAACTGTTGAATCTTGATACTTTTAATTCTATCCAGTGGCTTGTGCATATCAAAAAATGGTTTACCCTCCTGGGCTTATACTCAATGTGGGAGACGCCTGACAACTTGCCGACCTCTTCTAAATTAATAGTCAAGCGAGCCTTCTGGACTCATATGAGTGACAAACTAGTAGATGGAAGTAGAGTTGGGTCCATAGTTCAGGATTTCCTATCATTCAAGGATGAGTTTTGTTTTGAATCATTCTTGGACGAGATAGAGCCACCTATCGCAAAGTCCCTCTATTTAAAGTTCAGATATGGGATACTTATGCCGAACCATAATACAGAACGATGGTCACAGAAAAGACTGGGAGAATTGAATGTTAAAAGCGGGTGTTGCCCTATGTGTTTCAATGCCTGTATGGAGAATGAGGTTCATATGTTTTTTATATGTAGTGCGTACATGAATGCTAGAAAGAAATGGCTAAAACCAATGTGTAACCTTCTAGGAACCAGATCCTGTTCTATAGCCCATAGGATCATGAAAAACAATTCAACCCAGTACATTGTATTTTCATAAGTAGGTTCCTCTACTCTGTTTACATTATCCGTAAGAAACATGGTCAGGTACTCTGAGCAGGACCCGTGTATATGTTTACAAAATTCTGCCAAAATGAAATATATCTTAAATGGAGATTGCAAAAATCATTTTTTTAACAATACTTTTTTAATTGTTGTTATGTATGCAGCTATGAATGTTTACTTTTAAAGTGTATATGTGTCTTTTATGGCCACATTGGCCGAAATAAAGAAAGAAATAAATAAATAATATACAGACCCTGGGCACACGTAGTGCACTTTACTAGAGACATATAAGTAAATTAAATATGCCATTTGGGTATAGGTCAATTCTACTGTGTCTTAGGGAAAGAGCACAAGCATGTTTGCACTGTTTAGATGTGGTAAAGGGTGCATAATTCTATCGCCAGTAAAAAGAAGTCAGCATAAACAGAAGGCCTGAAGGCAAAAAGTAGGGCAAACACACCAAGTATGCCAGGTCTAACAAGACCTTTAACAGTAACTTGTGACAATTAAAAGTTCTTAAGATAATTAAAAAAAATCAGAGAAGCATTATTTTATAAATACTATTTTTGCTACTGCTGTAAACCAATGGCTATTAATTCTAATTAATTGCAAACAGAGAATGGCCTTGGCACGTCCTCTAATTCAAAAGATGAAAAATTCATTTCTCCATTACATTACATATTAAATGGAATTGAAGGTTACATTCAATGAAAGGTAATTACATGTGTTTGTAACATTATTGTACTGGATATACGCCAAGGGACCTTTTATCTGTTAACAGAATAATTCAAACAGCTTGTCAAAGACACAAACTGAAATTATCACAGTCTTTCTGTATTTACAATAAGTGCAGGGGCCCAATGTTCTCTTAGGAGCCTAGCTCAGGCGCTGCCAAAAACTAGAGGTGCAACTTGTAGGGAAGACATGAATGCCAATATGGATGTTGCTTTATCTAAAAATCTAAAAAAAGGTTATTGAAAAGGAGATTGTTTCACGCATGCTGCATTAGTGTGCTTAGCATGGCTGTGAGTATCAATGAACGAAATGTGAAATATAAGAAAGCTGTAGCCGAGAAGAAACTGCAGATACATGGCCAAATATATCAACATTTTGCATCACACTTGCACCACACAAATCAAAACAGGGTGACACTAAACCTAGATTCAGATTTATCAAGCCACTCAAGGCCACCTTGCATTGGTAAATCTAGTGTATAGCTAGGCAGCACAAGTCGCTGACTTTCGTTAAACTGCATGGTGGGGCGTTACATTTGTATAGTAGAGTTGTTCTCACACATCCACCAATGTATTCTGATGTATTTCCAGATTTACCAACAGTAGTAGACCTGGGAATGAGTCAGAATTGTACCCCTCCCCACCAGAGGTGCAACAAGGAGAAAAGCCTTTATTTCTCCTAGTTGTTTCCTCTTTTGAGGCATTCTGCAGCACGTATAGAAAGGAAAATGCTTCTGACAATTGTTTTTGTGAAGGAAGGTGTCCCTTTGTGCTAAAAAACAATACCCTCTCCCTCTCACTTTCACGCATCACAGCAATGCAATTTGTCTAGCTGTGTTGCATTGCGTGAAAGTATGATTAATCCGCCATACAGAGTTTAAGGTGGGATAATATGTACTTGGAGGTGGCTGTAAATGCTGCAATAAAATTCTGTCAGTTAATTGCGAAAGGCTTCAGAAAGGGGCCACCCTACACACAGACAGCTGTGTGTAGGGTGAAGCTAGATATTTTGGTAAGTTTCCTGTGTGGAATGTGTGACAGAGTGAAAAAGGCTAGTTGTATGAGCTAATTCTTTAGTGTTGATGGAGGTGGCTTAATGATCACAGAGAGTGCAGTTGTGGAAATTCTAAAGAAATTGAAGAGGGGGAGGGATGGTGTTTCTGATGGACTTCACATTGAAATGTATTCTCCGGACACGGATATGTAGAGTGATGTACTATTGCCATTGATTGAACCTTCTGTGTTGCTCATAAACTTGGATAGGGAGTGCAATTGTCTTATGTTCATTACGAGGGAGAACACAGCAAAATACAATCTGTGTTTCTTGACAAAACTCAAAAGGGAAACACTTACAGTGTCAGTTTAATATTTTAAGCGAGAATGACAAGTTCATAAATTTGGCCATAAATGTTCAGAAAATCAAAGTGATCACATTTGAAGGAAAATAAATCTGATTATGTCTGACTATGAGTGGTCAAAACCACAAGACGTGCTGGAATGCAATCACCTTGAAGTAACGTACATGGCAAATGGGTCATGAAAAAAACACTTTGAAGTCTTTCTAAGTATTATTCGTTCAAAAAATGATGTTAGCATACAGGGGCTCTTAATTAAAGTTTGCATTAAGATCCCATCAAGGTAAAGTGGTCTAGATTCTATTTTTATTGTCCTGAAGTGTTGGAGCATCTCCATCTGTACTTCAAAGTCTGTAGGTATAGGATGCCAAGGTATAAAGTGATATACTGGACTTCCTGTCAGGCACGCCCACTTCAGGAATATATAGTGGCGCTTGCCATAGGAAATACTCACAACGGTTTTGTCTTTTAGTTACCAGGGGAGATGCAGAAAGACCTCGACCACCCACTAATAACATCGCCATTGCTACCTGGCTTCATAATTTCTCCTCATTACATACTTAATCTTGTGAGCCTGCCAGAGATGCCTCTATACTGGACTATATTTGACCCCAGACAAGCGGGTTCTTCTCTTTAGCTGAAATTAGGTACAACATTAATTCTATCATTAGGACCAAAGCCAGATGACACTCCTGGCGATGTCTTTCTTATGGATATTGAGAACTGGCCAATATGCATCTTGGCATTAGCCAACAGAATTGCTGCACGTTCCCCAATACCACCTTCCTGGAAGTGAGCTGAGGTTATTCCAGTTGAGGGTGACAGGTAACTACAGGCCTATTGGCCTGATTGACAGTGCTCAAATGGTCTTTGCCCGTGTACTCCTTATGAATATCCAGACCTGGATATGTGACAATAACATCTTGTCCCCTTTTCAAGCAGGGTTTAGACAGAAAACTAGCCCTATTGACCAGGTTTTTCACTTCCTCCTATTGGCCTGGAAGCCTGTGACTATTGGACAGGGAAGCTTATATGTAGCATTCATTGACCTGAGGGCTGCATTTGACCCTAACCCAAGACACAAGCTTGAGTGCATCCTGAAAGAGATGGGCCTCACCCTTGAGATCCTGATATTGGTTGTTTGTCTTCATGAGGAAATTTATGCAAGGGTTCGCGGGTTAGCCAAGGCCAATTGACAGACCCGATAAGAGTCAATAGGGGGGTCCGACAGGACTATGTACTGGTTCCTACTCTCTTTTTGCTTTTTTATAAATGGAGTTGTTCAGTATATTAAGGCTATTCCTGCTGATGCACCAACTTTGGGGGAGTCAAGGTGACAACACTACTGTTCGCTGATGATACGTTGCAAGTCTCCAAAACCCCCAGAGGTCTGCAGCATTTTCTATATTTCTTCGAGGCCTTCTGTGCAACCAGAGGCTTAGAGGGTAATACCTCTGAGACTAAACTCCTAATGCTGAATCCCCACAAAACATTTAAAGGCAACTTGGCCCTGGGTAGGATTCCCCTGGAGAGAGTGAACACCTTTGATTATCTGGGTGTCACTCTCTCAGAGGATTTGTCGGAAACACCATGAAACGAAGCAGACTCTCCAGCATAGGAAGCCCACTGGTGTCTTGATTAAATAGCATGGGGCCTCCCTGAGCAAACCAGTAGCAGCTCCACTCCATATTTATGATCATTGGGCAGTTGGTTCAGCATTGTATTGTACCAAATTGGATGGCCTTCTTTCAACAGAGAATACTTTTTTGAAAGCCTTATGCTCACTTCCTCAAAGCACCCCCCTTCACCCACTAAAACTGGATATGGGTAGATCCTTAATTGTGGAAAAAGCTTAGCTACGCCCTCTACTTTTTTGGTTGCATTTAAAATCCACTCCTGAGCTGCTCCCATATGCTACTGCTCTTGTTGAAGTTAGTGCTCTTGACTGCTTTAAGAAAATTGGTTGGCTCTCTAAGGTGAAGTCCCTGTTTACTACTATTGGGCTGGAGGTATCATGGGACATGAAAGACCCAGCATTATTGTCTAGTAAAGATCTGATTAAGAAACAATACTGGAATTAGGTGGCCCAGTCCTTTATTTCTTACACGTCTCTGGCCGCCTCACAATGGATTTTACAGAATTTAAATTCTTAGGTGTCTATGAACAATATCTGGAGGCCATCACAATCCAGTAGAACAGGAAGCTCTATATGTAATTCAGATTTGGCTCCCTCCTGTGAATACTTTCACAGCCTCCGGGCGGCAGCCCCTCACTGCAGTGCAGTTCTGTCCAGGTTGTCCACTTGATGCTGAGCCAATTAGCCACATTTTCTTTCTGTGTCCCATGTACTATTCTCCGAGAGCTAAATGAGCAACTCCTCTTTTAAGGAGGCTTGGCACTCGTTGCCATCGCGAACCAATGTGTATTTTAAAATCAGACTCTAGTCTCCTAGTTGCATGCCCAGTTACCAAGTTTCTTGGCAAAGCGTGGATCATTAGAAGGTCCATATTGAAAATGTAACTGGCTGTAATCTTTTTAATTAATCTTTCAGTCCCTATTTTAATTAATTATATGTTTCTTAGCTTTGATTAAAGCATCACTTTTAGCATTGGGACTGCATGGCTGGCCCTGCTGCTTTGTTCTATTGTGGCATTGGCTCTTGTTAACACAGCTTTTAAACGCTTTATAAGCCAATCCTTATCTGTTATTGTCTAGGAAAAATCATTATGTTGAAACTTGATGATTTGCAGCTAATGAACTTTGGTACTGTATACATTTGCACTTTAGTGGTCTTAAAGACCGAAATAAAGTTTTTATGATGATGACTAAGTGTGGGCGCAAAATCCGTTCCGCTCGCGGATTTTGCGGATTTTCAGTAATTTCGCGATCCGCGAATCTTGCGAAATTGCCGAATAATCCGCCCGCGAGCGGATTTGCGGATTTTTTCAAAACAGTGGCATCTTCGTGGATAAATATGCATGCAGGATTCATTCTGGCACGATGCTCCTGTCACAACAATTAAACCTCAACAGGAAGCACTTCCAGATATAAATAAAGCTGGTGCCTGAGTTGAAGCTCAAATTCAGTCACGCATTATAATCAGCCCAAACAACTAGTGACGTAGGGAGCACGGTCGAGGCTATGCAGGTGTGCTTCCTCCCTATATATAACGCCTACAATTAGATATAATCCTTGATGGAGGTCTTTGCATCCACGAGTTTCTCTAGCGCAATCCCCGTGTTCTTCCTGTGACCAGGAGGCTGCTTCCTTCACATCTGCTGCTCTGATCAGTCTCTGACCCTTTATAAACAAGAGGCATGTGAACTTGCATAGAAGCCCCGCCCGTTTGGCCCCGCCACACACACACACACTAGGGTATGCAACCTTTTCCCACCCTTTCCTCACTATCATGGACAGCTCACTCGAATGACCTTGGCGCCTTTTGGCAGGGTGGCAAAGTTACAGACACACGTGGGCACATCTTTTTGCAAATGGCAGAAAAATATGCGAACTCGCAGATTTTTTTGCCATTTCGCGCGAATTTGCGGACCGCGAATCCACAAAATTCACCCATACTTAATGATGACATGATTGGTAAAGGAATATGCATGGTAAAGATCAGTCCCCAGCTCTCTTGCCCCTGACGTAAAACCCAGCCCTTAGTCCTGTAAAACTTCCCTGCCCCAAGCCCGAAAAAACGCCAGACTCTAAGCCCTAAAACCAGGCCCTAACCCAAATAAATTCTCTAACTCTACCCCCCACCCTGAGCCCTAAAACAAACCCCTCAGAAAAGGGGGTGGTGATGAACAGAGTGTCTGAATTAAGCAGACCACTCTTACCCAGTCCAAAGATCAGGGCTTGATCCATCACCGTTATTTATCTCACTGCACCATCCCAGCTCAGAACCTGGCTATATGCAAATCAGTCTGTCCCTGGCCCAGTGCATCATGGGAACAGGGCAGACTAAACTACCAAGCCAATTCTTCACCAGAAAGGAGACAAGCTACCGGGGACCGGTTTCTGGCATTTCAGCCATCTTCGGCCCGGATTGCTTGAATCCTGATGGTGCAGTGAGAAAGGGACTCATGTCTGAGTATACCCTGCCACACCTATAGTGGCCAAAAACGATTCAGAAAAGGGGGTGGTGATGAACAGAGTGTCTGAATTAAGCAGACCACTCTTACCCAGTCCAAAGATCAGGGCTTGATCCATCACCGTTATTTATCTCACTGCACCATCCCAGCTCAGAACCTGGCTATATGCAAATCAGTCTGTCCCTGGCCCAGTGCATCATGGGAACAGGGCAGACGAAACTAGCAAGCCAATTCTTCACCAGAAAGGAGACAAGCTACCGGGGACCGGTTTCTGGCATTTCAGCCGTCTTCGGCCCGGCTTGCAGGAATCCTGATGGTGCAGTGAGAAAGGGACTCATGTCTGAGTATACCCTGCCACACCTATAGTGGCCAAAAACGATTCAGAAAAGGGGGTGGTGATGAACAGAGTGTCTGAATTAAGCAGACCACTCTTACCCAGTCCAAATATCAGGGCTTGATCGATCACCGTTATTTATCTCACTGCACCATCCCAGCTCAGAACCTGGCTATATGCAAATCAGTCTGCCCCTGGCCCAGTGCATCATGGGAACAGGGCAGACTAAACTACCAAGCCAATTCTTCACCAGAAAGGAGACAAGCTACCGGGGACCGGTTTCTGGCATTTCAGCCGTCTTCGGCCCGGCTTGCTTGAATCCTGATGGTGCAGTGAGAAAGGGACTCATGTCTGAGTATACCCTGCCACACCTATAGTGGCCAAAAACGATTCCGAAAAGGGGGTGGTGATGAACAGAGTGTCTGAATTAAGCAGACCACTCTTACCCAGTCCAAAGATCAGGGCTTGATCCATCACCGTTATTTATCTCACTGCACCATCCCAGCTCAGAACCTGGCTATATGCAAATCAGTCTGTCCCTGGCCCAGTGCCTCATGGGAACAGGGCAGACTAAACTACCAAGACAATTCTTCACCAGAAAGGAGACAAGCTTCCGGGGACCGGCTTCTGGCATTTCAGCCGTCTTCGGCCCGGCTTGCTTGAATCCTGATGGTGCAGTGAGAAAGGGACTCATGTCTGAGTATACCCTGCCACACCTATAGTGGCCAAAAACGATTCAGAAAAGGGGGTGGTGATGAACAGAGTGTCTGAATTAAGCAGACCACTCTTACACAGTCCAAAGATCAGGGCTTGATCCATCACCGTTATTTATCTTACTACACCATCCCAGCTCAGAACCTGGCTATATGCAAATCAGTCTGTCCCTGGCCCAGTGCATCATGGGAACAGGGCAGACTAAACTACCAAGCCAATTCTTCACCAGAAAGGAGACAAGCTACCGGGGACCGGTTTCTGGCATTTCAGCCGTCTTCGGCCCGGCTTGCTTGAATCCTGATGGTGCAGTGAGAAAGGGACTCATGTATGAGTATACCCTGCCACACCTATAGTGGCCAAAAATGATTCAGAAAAGGGGGTGGTGATGAACAGAGTGTCTGAATTAAGCAGACCACTCTTACCCAGTCCAAAGATCAGGGCTTGATCCATCACCGTTATTTATCTCACTGCACCATCCCAGCTCAGAACCTGGCTATATGCAAATCAGTCTGTCCCTGGCCCAGTGCATCATGGGAACAGGGCAGACTAAACTACCAAGCAAATTCTTCACCAGAAAGGAGACAAGCTACCGGGGACCGGTTTCTGGCATTTTAGCCGTCTTCGGCCCAGCTTGCTTGAATCCTGATGGTGCAGTGAGAAAGGGACTCATGTCTGAGTATACCCTGCCACACCTATAGTGGCCAAAAACGATTCAGAAAAGGGGGTGGTGATGAACAGAGTGTCTGAATTAAGCAGACCACTCTTACCCAGTCCAAAGATCAGGGCTTGATCCATCACCGTTATTTATCTCACTGCACCATCCCAGCTCAGAACCTGCCCCTTCCTCCAACCTGAACCCTAAAACCTGGCACTAGCTCTTATAACTACGACGACCCTAGTCTCCCAGCCTGAGTCCTAAAATCTCTCCAGCCCTAAAAACTGCCTTTTTCCCACCCTGAAACCTAAATAAAAGTTAAGAAACAACTCACCAAGCCGCCATTTATTAGAATGTCATCTGCCTGAAGTCTCTAAAACCCCCTCCCATTTGCCGCAATGCTAAACCACTAAATATCTTTACCACTCCTATGCATGGTAAAGACATATGTGTGGTTAAGGCAAGTGTTGTTCTGCTTGCATTATAATTGCATGCGTGGTTTAGCCCAAATTGTTAATGCGTCTCCCCAAATGCCCACTTAAGTTGAAACGTTGATCGTACTATGTACTCCTAGGAAGAATGACCTCATACATGAGATGATTTTGTGATTTAACCTCCTCAGTTATTTTGAGGTAAGGGAATGGCCCTGGTTAGTCACTGTCCAATACATTGATGCTAAGGCAGTCGTGTGGAGCTAGTGCCTACACGGATTTAATGTAATTCCAGAACTCCCTTCCTGCTCAGTGCCCTCTCCAATTTTTTTGCATCTGAGTGACATGAGATCTTTTATCATAAAAAATTATAATGTATCAATATTGTTATGACCCTCCTCTGGGAGACCCTGCGTTTAGGCACTTTATCCAACACGAAGGGATTCAAGAAATGGGACCTCATCCGTATTACTAAGATAGGAGATCTATGGATAAACAGGGAGGTTCTACCCTTCGCAAAACTGTGAGAGACATACGGCATGGCAAAGACTGAACTCTACAGATACATATAAATCAGAAACGTACTCAAGAGTGCCATCCCCCCAGAGACGCAATTAGCAGAAACCGCAGCTGTCCGATCTTGTTACTCCGACGTGCCGCTTTTTCAGATACCCGGAAATCTGAACCTGAAAAAATTCTCTACTACCACGTATCTCCGGCACGTCACTGTTACGGTTTACATAGATAGCCGCTAACCTGTACAAAACCAACTGTTACTAGGCTGAGCAACCACGTGATCCTGTCCCGTAGCGTTCTGTGATCAATTTACATAAAGATAGCTGATAATCTGAAATCAGTCACTAACAGCGACGAGTTGGATAATCACGCTACTTCAGCACGTCTTTAATCAGCCTGAAACAGATAGCCGGTAACCCGATATCGCTCTACCCTCTTGTGGCTGAGAAACCACACGGCTCGTTAGAGGATATTCTGGGAAAATTCAGTACTAAGCAGCCAGCATAGCTTTTAAATACAGATAACCGATATCCTGAGACCACGCAATTTACTGCATCACTGTACCAGCAGACTGTACATCCTAAACGTAGTATCATGATGGTAATGTCCTGAGGAAGACACCTTCAACGTGTCGAAATGCGTAGACAGGAAATCATCCCTTCACCATATCACTATCTGAATAAACAATGCATATTTGCTAATTGATCTATTTTTATTATGTTTTACCAATATGTCAATGATTTTATTCGTGACATCTTTTATGAAATTAATTAAAATGTACTTTCTATGCTAATTCAGTGTTTTATCATTAATTTCGTTTTGTTTGCCATTTAAACTTGTGCCAGTTGTCATATTGTTTGCCTGGGTATGCTACTTTACATACATTACTTGCCCTGACCCAGGAACTTTATCCACATCAGGGGGTCCTTGTTTTCTCACATAGCAATTAGCAGAGACGTCGTCCTCAGAGGATAGGCTCCTTACTGATCATATGCATAAGAAGGCCATCTCCCAGACATACCGTAAGATCGTAAAATAACAACCAGACCCTACGACGACCCTAAGAGAACGATGGCAGACGGACTTGGGAGACATAGAGGACTCAGACTGGCAGGACGCGTTGGCATCGCCCCAAGAAGGAGCGATTCCATCTAAACTTAAATTAATACAGCTCAAGGTCCTTCATCACATATACTACTCACACACTACACTTCATAAACTGAGGCGCGTGCCTGACTCACTGTGTCTTCGAAACTGAGGACTCACAGGAACATTCTTTCACATAATATGGGAATGCCCATGATTACAACCATACTGTGAAAGAGTCATGAATGTGGTCTCACAGATGGGAGGGGCAGACATCCCGCCGGACCCCAAGAGATGCCTCCTTAACATTTGGGAGCCAAAAGACCTGAATTTATGGATGCAGAATTGGGCAACATTAGGGATGACCATTGCAAAAAGAAACATAGCTAGAAACTGGGGCTCGGGAATAACCCCCACATGTCAACAATGGAGAAATGATCTGGATGCAGAAAAGGTGGCTGAAAGGGCAGTATATACCCAAAGAGGATGCCCCAAGAAATGGACCAGGATTTGGTGAAAGTGGAACGAATTTAGGGAAAACATATGCGAGCCTCCGGAAATAGAATCCAGCCCGGACAGCAGCCCATAATGGATACACCAACACTGTTTAACTTTGGGTGTGATTTTGAAACACAGAAACTGTTTTGTGTGTGGTGGTAAGGGGAAAATCAAGAATGATATGGTACTATGTGGAAAATCATAATGAAAAATCATAATGGCGCTTTAATATATGTCGTAAACCAAACAATAGTGGAGAATGTTGAGTTTGCTCTTCAAAAACAAAAATGAAAAGTTCCCCCCCCAAAACAAATATTGTTAGGACCCATTACTGGAGTAAAAATAGACGTTGATTGAAAAGGACCATTTTTCCAATTCCCAGTCCAAGACTGACCGGTTTCTCCCTTGTGCTATGTTGTATTGTTGTGTAATTTTCTAGTTCACATAGAATAATCAATGTGTCAATATCCCCAATGCATTGCTGCCTTAGAGTTTTTATAAAGTTAATATTTTTGTGTGACAAATCATTTTGAGAATTAATGGTTTTTATGTTGGACCCAATAAGCAAATAACAAATGAGTATGCATGCTGTTAAAATAAGTTGAATATGAGGTTTAGAAGTGTGTTTATTAACATGATTTTGTTATGCCAAATGGATGCTGTCTCTGTTTCTAATCCTGCATTCACACCCTCCCATCAGCTTACCTAGCGCATATTTTCTCCCCACTTGCTTTTTTAATACTTTGCAAAACTGATGCTGGCTGATTTGCCCTTTTATGCAAGATTAACACTGAATGGAACTTCTTGAGATACACTCTGGATATCTGAAAATTGAGGGATGTTATCAATATAGGGTTTTAGCAATGGGGTCTCTAGTTGGAAGTGGTTTGCATCTTGTCCAAGAAGAAATACTCAATCTAGTCCTGAAAAATATCATCGTTCAAACACAACAACGAAATCAAGTCACTTGAAAGGAGCCTTAGATAGTTAACATTCCCCACCGATAAAGGTAGGATCAATAATCTGACGAATCAGCAGGGATTATTCTCCAGCGACAGAGTCAAAAGGCTCATTAACAACCTCAAACCCGAAGGCGCACCAGGACCTAATGGGCTCCCCAACGCAGTATTCAAATACAATGAGGATTTTTGGGCACACCATCTCTCCGCCCTGTTTAACCAAGTATTTACCAGAAAGCAGCAGCCCCCATCGTGGAAAGGAAACATTATCCACCCGATTTTTAAAAAGGGAGACAAGAGATCACCACAGAACTATTGGCTGATATCTCTAATAGATGTGGAAGCCAAATTATACGCCTCTTGCATTCCGGAGGAGATGCAGGAATGGGTGGATAATAACAACTTAGGGCCAGATGTAGGTGTCAAAATACCGGTCGGAATCGGCCGAAAATACAGATTTTCGGCCGTTTCCCACCGGTATTTTGACATTGGTATGTAGGGGCACTGAAAACATACAGATTCAGTAGTTTTACCAATTCAGTAATTTTACCAAATCGGTAAAATTACAGATTCTGTAAAATTACAGAATAAGTAAATTTTACCGATTCGGTAAATTTACCGATCGGTAAAATTACCGAAGCTGTATTTTCCTATGTAGGTAGCACTTCTAACAGTGCTACAGGGCCTTTAGAATTTGTTATTTACCATGTAATACAATTGCATGGTAAATAACGAATTATTGTGTACATGCACATCTGTGCATGTACACCTATGCCATGTGGCACACAGACATGCCCTAAGGGCATGTCTGTGTGCCACATGGCGCACAAGCCAATTACAGGGGTGCAACAGGGTGTCAAAGTGACACCCTGTCCCCCTTTGCAATTCGGTATTTTTACCGATTCGGTAAATACCGAATCGGTATTTGCTATTGAATCCTATGAGCTTCAAGGCCCATAGAATTCAATAGCAAATACTGATTCGGTATTAACCGAATCGGTAAATACCGAATCTTACCGATTCGGTAGGAAATACCGAATTATTACCCACATCAGATTTACCGATTCTAAAATACTGAATCGGTAAAATTCGGTATTTTAGAATCGGTAAATCTAAATTACCTACATCTAGCCCTAAATCCCCAACTATCAAATAGGCTTCAGAAAAGGGACGGGGACCATAACAAACCTTACGGCCCTAGCCCTCCTGATGGAAAGAGCCAAAATGAAGAACGATCAGTTATATGGCTGCTTCATCGATATTAGAGCTGCTTTTGATTGAGTCAGTAGGGGGAGACTTTGGGAAAAACTCAAGGAGTGGGGGCTGTCAAAAAACCTTCTCAATGCAGTCATGCTCCTCTACACAGACACTTGGGTAAGGGTCAAACAAGGTCAGGGCTCAAGCCTAACATCCAAAATT
Source organism: Lissotriton vulgaris (assembly GCF_964263255.1). Lineage (NCBI taxonomy): Eukaryota > Metazoa > Chordata > Amphibia > Caudata > Salamandridae > Lissotriton > Lissotriton vulgaris. Next base: position 812,287,701 of record NC_141699.1, read on the forward strand.
CCAACTGAGGATGGTTTAAAACAGGGCTGCGTCCTGGCCCCATGTTTATTTAATTTATACCTTGCCAACTTAGGAAAAAATATCGGTCAAATCCTAAGCAATGCACCCAAACTTGGAAATATTTCAATGCCAATCATCCAGTTCGCAGATGACATTGTCCTCCTAAGCAGAACCCCAATTGGGCTGCAAAGGCTGATAAATGCGTTACAATTCAACCTAGACAAAGAACATCTGGAACTGAATAGAGAAAAGACAAAAGTAGTACATCTTATGGAGCGTAAGCCTATTAAATTTAGTTGGACATCTAACCTCCTTGCAATACAGGAACAGCCATGTTACCGGTACCTGGGGGTTACACTTGGCAAAGACAACTCTAAAAAAGAACACTCTATGGTGCTAAAAGCTAAGTCCCAGGCGTTAATTTATGGATATAGGCAACTTTCACAAAAACTGGGCGGCCCAAACTACAACCATCTTTTAAAAGTAATGGCCGCTCAGATTTTACCTACCTTATCGTATGTTCTGGTTACATGGCTTGGAGGGGAGGCCGGTTTACTAAATAACTTACAAAACAAAGTTTACAAAGATGTATTTAAATTACCTAAATGCTCCTCACCAGCCCAGGTGCGTCTGGAATTTGGGCTACAAAACCAAATTTTTCGGTCTAAGTCAAGATTCGTCAAATTTTGCAAAAAACTTTGTGCTGCTGACTCAGACTCTTTATATAACCTCTGTTGGCAAGTAATCAATTGTGAATCTACCCAGCCCTGGGCCATTCACTGGCAAACTTGCCCTACAGAGCTCGAACTACTAGAAGCATGGAACAGAAAAATTGATCAAGCAACTTTCTGTAAAATTTTTAATTCCATTGCCAAAAAGAAATCATTACTGGAAGATATAATCAAATATTGACCCATCGACGCCATGCCTGGACAGTTATTTCTTCCTATTCACTTCAACAACCCCAGGCATACTTGGCAACTCATTTTAGCCAAAATTTAAAAAAAACCTCAGCGATTTCCGTATGAGTCTTCACGTAACCAAGGACTTAAGACCCTCCTGGAAAACCCAAGATGCTTGCCAAAATTGCAGACTTTGCGGATATCAAAAATAATCCTTAATTCATTTGTTTTGTGTGTGCCCAGTCTTCATGGTATCTGCAAGACAGTTCTTACGGGACATGCTGAACAAATTGAACATAAGAACATGTCAGCAGGCCGTTATTATCTGAATGGGAGGTTCATCCCCAATCCTGACTTGTCGGGGACTTAAATTTATGATTGAGATTAGAAATCAGCTACAGGTCTGTTAAAAAGCACTCAATATACTGTCTGATGCCCATCCATCCATCCTGGCGCTGCCACGTTCACTTTACAAATCCCTACGCTGCTAGCGGGAGGACCTGACGAAGAATTTTAAGTTTTAATTTTTCAAGTTCTACATTAATTCTTGGTTTTGAATTGTAATGACATTTGTTATATGGATACAGGCCAAACTTATCTTCGTTATTGTAAGGATTTTTATTAATTCAACAATAAAAATATATTGAATTGTTGTAGTCAAGGTAAGTAAGTTACACACCTATGATAATTCCTGCTCTCCCCCAGGTAGCTTGGCACAGAGCAGTTAGGCTTATCCCAGAGGCAATGTGTAAAGAATTTATCTACACACACACACAGTAACACAGTGAAAACACCACAAAAGGACTACGTGCCAGTTTAGAAAAACAGTCAATAGTTATCTGAATAAAACAAGACCAAAACGACAAACATCCAACATATACAAACAAAGATATGAATATTCAGAGATAAAATACAGTTGTAATACTTAAAAATCAATGGTTGCGCTTGATCAGGCGAAGTAACTTAGATGCATCAAAAATCGAAGGCGATGCGACACGCAGGGGAAGTGAGGCGTTGAAAAAGCAGGAGGTGGTATGTCAGTTCTTTACTGCTAGGCAGGGGAGGTGAGACGTTGGTTCCTTACTGCTACAGGGAAGGTGGTGTGTTGTTTTCAGGCAATGAAGAAATTGGTGCTCGGGGCTGATGCATCGAATGTAAAGTCTCGCTGCATTGATTCTACAGTGTTAAAGTAGGCGCTTTGTCTAAGTTGGGGTGCTGGAATTGGACTTCAATGATGTAGTGCTCAAGACTCACGCAGCTGCAGTTCTTCGGAGGTGCTGCAACAAAAATCTAGGGCTTGCATAGCAAGCCGTGGTAGTTGTGTCAAGAGAGGACCAGACTTCGGTGCCAGAAGCAGCCATGCATCAACATTTGGTGGTGGTGCACAGGTTTTGAATGATGCTTAGAGTGGATGCATGAATTTTCTTCTTTGTATCACCAGAACTCACTTCCAAAGGCCCAGGAACTTGATTTGGCAAAACTTGGCAGAGTAGGACTCACAGCAGCAGAGTCCATGTGATTGCAGGTGACGTTTGTGATGGCACTTAGACTTCACAAAAGGAGGCAAGCTCAACTCAAGACCTTGAAGAACCTTGGAAGCAGAATGCAGAAAGCAAAGGCCAGTCCTTTAAATCCCAGGATTGAAGCATCAAGCAGCAGGCCAAAACATCAAAGCAAACAGCCAAGTGGCAGTCCCTCCTTACAGCAATTCAGCTCTTCTTCTTGGCAGAATGTCCTCATCCAAGAAATGGTCCGGGTATTGGTATCAGATGTGCAGTACTTATACCCAATTCAGCCTTTGAAGTAGGCAAACTTCAAAGAAGGTCTTTGTGGTGCACCAGATCCAGCCGATCCATGTACCTGGCTCCAGACACACCACATGGGGATGGATACTGCTTTGTGAGGGGACAGTTGCATCCCTATTCAGGTGTCAGTGTCAACTTCTCCCACCACTTCAGCTCAGAAAGACCCATCATCCTGGTGATGGGCCATCAGGATATGCATGGCACTCCCTTTATGTGACTATCTAGAATGCACAAGCAGCTCAACCGTCATCCTGACCCAGATCTGTACTCTGAGACAGGCAGAGGCATAGAATGGTTAAAGTAAGAAATTTTTTGTTTTTACACAGGTAGAGCGAGAGAAGAAAGACATAGATGCATTCTTTCAAACAATATCTCATGCACAAAAGAGTAAACAATTATAGGAAAGGAAAAGGTCTGAGCCTTATGCCTCATCACAGTGCATGGAATGCATGAATAGACAGGCAGGGAATCATTCACAGCTCTGGCGAAGGCCTCAGACCAGGATGGGCTCTGAGCGAGGGCTGAAACATGTTGGCACAATCGGGGGGATTGCGTAATTAATGCTTAATTAGTACCTTGTATCTAGTTTTTTACTCCTGTCCTTGGTTCTTTTGAAAAAAAGGAAATCATGTGGGTATACTGCAAAACATTTTTAATATCTTCTTACTCAACTGGATCTCTGCTTTATACAGAGAAAAACTTTAGACAAGAACTTGCTATTTCGTTGAGTCCACCCTGATGGAACCACCCTCCCAGGGTGTGGCTAGGTGTCAATGACGAAGCATGGTACTATTTAGAGTGCGAGACATCCATTCCAAAATCTTTGGATTTCCTAGTGGTTTTTGGAAAGGTTTCTTTTCCTTTCCTTGATTTCCTTAACCCAGTTGCCCTTTTGTGTATGAAGAAAGAAACTGCCAACTTTCTAAACAGGGCATTTTCAGGTCTACCATTTAAATACCAACTTCACGAAAAGATGTATTTTTAAATTGTGAGTCCAGAGACACCCAACTCCAATTTTCTATTAGCTGCCATTTGGAAGATACACTTCTAAAATGTTATACGGCCGCTCCAATACTCACCTATGAGAGAGATAGACCTTGCCATAGTGAAAAACACATTTTGCAGTTTTTCACTACCAGGATGTATAAAAGACAACAAAATATGTCCTACCTTTTAAATACACTGCACACTGCCCATGCAGCTACCTAGGGCCTTCTATAGGGTTGCCTTACATTTAATTAAACAGAAGGTTTGGACCTGGCAAGTAAGAGTACTTTTTTTGAAACAGAAAGCCCTATTCAGCCTGCATGGTTTGGATCTCAAACTCTGTAACCAATGGGGCCACACCTCGTATTGGCTCACCAAGAAAAAGTTAAATTTAACCAGTGCTGTGTTACAGGTCCGGACATGCCTTAAGATATAACAATATAGATGTGTACAGGATCACTCACATAAAGAAAAAAATGTGAGAAAGCAAGGAAAGTGCCTTGTTTCGTTGAGAGGGGGTCTGCCCTATATAGCCTTTTCTTCCCCCTTACATCCCTCTTTGATTGATTAAGTAAGAGTACTTGCCAGGTCAACATGGCAGTTTAAAACTGCACACACAGACAATGCAATGGCAGGCCTGAGACATGTTTGTAGGGCCACTCATGTGTGTGAGTGCTGCAGGCCAATTGGTAGTAGCCTTTGATTTACATGCCGTGGGCACTCCTGCTGCACTGTACTAGGGGCTTACTTGTAAATGAAATATGCCAATCATGGAGAAACCAAATACCAATACATTTCAGACAGGGAGCACTTGCACTTTTTCACTGGTCAGCAATGATAATGTGCCCAGAGTCCTAAAGCCAACAAAAATGTTGGAAAAATACATGAATAAGACAAAACATTTGGGTGATAACCCAGCAGAAAGGGGCATGTCCAACGCAATCCCCTTTCAGCCTAAAGCCAGGGTAGACTAATCAATACCTAGATGGACTTTAATACTTAGAGCAATAGGACATGGACCCTGGACTGCAACAGCAAGGGCACGTTCTAGTCCGATGCCTCTCTGAACCAAGTTTGATCCCTTTGTCCATACTCTCAGGGTCCACTAAGCTAACCTATAGAGAATAATTTTCGTCAGCTGTGGAAACCATCTGTGAAGCACTGAAAATAACTTTGCTCACAGTTGCATCCTGGTAGGCAGACAGTACCACTGTGGCCAAAAAAGTGGTGTAGCTCATTCCTCCCTTTGGATTTGACTCCTGTCCCCAACCTAAGGGCAACTCTGTCCATAAAGACAGCTGTCAGTGACAAGAGCCAGGTATCAGGCTGTCCCAGGCACTCTGTCTGTGGTTTTGCAGAGTGGGGGCAGCAGCCTTTGTGACAAGCACCCTTTGTCCACTATCAATCCCACCAGTTCTGGGGTAGTATCCTGAGACTGGTCACTCAACATAGGGTCTGTACCCTTAAGCTGATCAGGAGACAGGTGGGAGCTTTCCCTCACCCTTTCCTCCTCCTGGGGTCCTATACCCTCCTTTTAGGAGTGGTACCCCCAAATTCCAGTCAGGGTGCTTGTAGAAGCAGTTCTGCACAATTCTCGCACCAGTTCAGAGGTGCTATCATGCAACAGGTCTATACTCTTAGGTTGAGCTTGTACCTGGCAAGCCAGGACTTCCAGAGGTGTACAATAACAACAACCCCTCCAAGGAAAGCACATTCTTCATGTTTTGGGTGAGAATCTGCCTGGCAATTGTATACAGACCTCTGACCCTCTGACAAAGCATGAAGTCCTCCCAGGCCAAAAGTGGGATCATCATGGTGATTCCCGGGTTGCTCCGACCTCAGAGCTGGCAATTCCTGACCCACTGGTCTGTGCACTGGGGACTGTCTCCCACTCTCATTCCTCCACCTGAACTTATAGACCATCCTCTCCGGAACGGTACTGCCAGACACAGAACTGGTTGGACGCTTGTGGCAGTCATACATTCAAGTTCTCCCGACACCATGGGGCTTCCCTCAGTGGGAGGCCTCCTGTTACAGATTAGGCTTCCTTCCTGCTGACCCCTCTGGATACCACCTAGGCTGTGGGCTGGTGGTTATTGGACCCCTTGGGCCTCTGCCCACCCCCACCCCTCCCTCTTCTCTGAGAAGGCACGCAGGACCCTCTACCCATCCCACTACACCGGGAACTGTCTTGGCTACTACAAACCTACCTCACTCTCGGTTGGGGAGAACCTGAGCGACCCCCTTTTAGTTTACTCTCCAATGTCTCTCCAAACACTCTGGCACTCACTCAGAGGTCTGTCTTCCAGTGCAAGCTCCCTACGGTCAGAGATCTAACACTCTACCAGGGGTTGGCATAGCTCTGGAAAACTGTGACTTAACATATACTCTTCAGCAATCAAATTGTCCAGGCCCTCGTGATGTTCACTATACCACCCTCCACCCAATCATCCAGTGTCTTTAAAAAGTACCCACATCCTCCCCATCTTGTGAGGCAGTATCTGGCTGCCCCTCAAACTCAATCTACTCTCTTCTTGAGGGACGCTATACTCCATTACCAGGGCTTCCTCCGTGGGAGGAAACCTCTCTATTTCACTCCCTTCTAGAGTCAGTAGAGTGTCTCTCCCACCACCTGGAATATTACTACCTGGGCCACTTCCACCAATCCTCCTCAGGGACCTTGCACACCTCTGGAGCTACTTCGTATGCCTGAGCCCACTGATGTATGTCAAACGCCTCCTTGAAGTTATAAACCAAATCTGTGGGTATGTGGACCTTTTATTCAACAATGGACATGGTACATTTGATGCTACCATCTGAACTGTACTCAGCTCTCCTGGCTTCCAAGTCCAGCTCTTTTAACTTCAGCTCATGATCAAAAATGATGTCCTTTTCCTTAGTTAAGGCTCTCTCTGTCTCAGTCCCCCTCTGCTAGGGCTTTGTCAGCCTCAGCTCTTCTCTCCTCTGCAGCCAGTGGAGCCAGCTGCAGTTCTTTCTCAGCCAGTCTGTCTTTGAACTCCTCAGGGGAGAGGATGTGGGAGGAAGTTCTGCTCCCAGTAGTAGATACAGCAGGGGAATTCCTCTCTGTGGGCACCCCTATGTCCCCTGGAGCCTCTGCAAAATCATTTTGCCTCTCTTCTGCTTCCTCAGCAGGGCCAATGCCCTCTTAGGTTCCTGGTTTGGGATCCTCCAGGAAGTCCCTAGACCTTACATCCTTTACACTTCCAGAGGGATCTTCTCCTCAAAGTCTCCCCAGAGTCATTTCATAGGTTTACTACCCAGCATGTTTCATCATAACAATACAGGGTTGTCTCAAGATCCCACCTTGTGGAATTTTTCTTCACAGCCAGACCCCTCTCCTTACAGAAACCCTTTAACTCCTTCGTCATGTAGATTGATAGTTGCCAGAAGTTAACTTCCCTTCTGACAAGGCTTCATAGTTGTGTCAACCAAACTGAGTTCCAATTTGGTCAAGATGAAGCTGCAGTACATTTAAAAAAATGACCAATTGAGCGAAAAGGAGAAAACGGTATGCTGGTACATAATGGTCTGTGATATGGAAGTTGTGTACATCAATCACTATATATAATCTACAAATACAAGTCCTATCCTCACTGCTGATCACCAATGTTCAAAATGGTGACTCTAGTTGGCAGTGATATGCACCCTGTCCAAGTAGGGACCTCACTCTAGTTAGGGTAAGTAAGTGACACACCTAAGATAACCCCTGTTCACCCCCTTGGTAACTTGGCACACAGAGCAGTCAGGGATATCCCAGAGGCAATGGGTAAATAATTTGTGTATACACACCCATGCGTGTGCACACACAGACACACACACACACACACCGACCCACACACGCACACACACACAGTGACAACACAACAAAAGGACTCCACAAAAGTTTAGAAAAATAGCCAATACTTATCTTAATTAAAGAAGACCAAAATAACAAGCATCCAAAATATACAAGACAAGAAATTAATTGTCAAAGATTAAATAAAGATGCAGTGCTTAAAAATCAATGGTTGCGCTTAATCGCCAAAAAGTAACTTAGATGCTTCAAAAATCAAAGACGATGCGAGGTGCACGGGAGGTGAGACATTGAAAAATCAGGTAATGTGTTGGTTCCTTACTGCTACAGGGGAGGTGCTGCTTTGTTTCCTTACTGCTAGGCAGGGGAGGTGATATGTTGATTCCTTATTGCTACAGGGGAGGTGATGCGTTGGTTCCTTACTGCTTGGCAGAGGAGGTGATGCGTTGGTTCCCTACTGATACAGGGGCGGTGATGCATCATTTTCGGACATGATCCCTTGGTTCCTTAGTGCGGTGCAGTATCAATGAATAAATCAGTGCCCAGGGACAATGGAATGTCACGTTGTGCTTCGTCGATTCCACAGGATTGAAGCTGATGCTTCGTCGGAGTCAGGGCAATGCGTCACAGATTTTTGTGACGTGGTGCTCAAGCCACATGCAGCAGAAGTGCTTGAGGTGCTGCAACGAAAAGCTGGGGCTTAGGTTGTAGGCCGCGGTCATTGCGTCAAGTGGGGACCACGCGCCCGTGCAGGCAGCAGTGATGCACCAAGGTTTGCTTGTCCTACACCGATTTCAAACAGAGCTTTGAGTTGATGCATGGATTTTCTTCTTTGTATCGCCAGAACTCACTTCCAAGGACCCAGGAACAGGATTTGGCACCACTTGGCAGAGTAGGACTCATTGTAGCAGTGTCCAGGTGAATGCTGGTGGAGTCTTTGATGGTCCTGAGACTTCTTAACAGGAGGCAAGCTCAACTCAAGCCCTTGGAGAATCTTGGAAGCAGGATGTTGACAGCAAATTCCAGCCCTTTCACTAGATAGATAAGCAAGCAGAAAGCTAAAACAGCAAAGCATACAGCAAAGCAGCAGTGCCTCCTGACAGCAATCCAGCTCTTCTTCCTGGCAGAATGTACCCAACACAGAAGTGTGCTGAGTATATGCTGTCAGAGGTCCAGTACTTATACCCAATTCAGCCTTTGAAGTATGAAAACATCAAAGAAAGACTCTGCCATTCCTGGCCCTGGATCCAGAGATAGCATAAGGGGGTGGAGACTGATTTGTGATGGGAAAGGCACAGCCCTATTCTGGTGTCTGTGTAAATTCCTTCTGTCACTCTAGCTCAGGGCACACCTAAGCTCCCTTTGAGTGAATGCACAAACAACCCATATATAATCCTGACCCAGACATGTATTAATAGACAGGCAGAGACAAAGCATGGTTAAAGTAAGAAAATGCCAACTTTCTAACGGGTGAAAAGATAAGGAGTTAGGCCCTTAGGAACGTGGTCTAGGTAGGGCCATATATCAATCAGTAAATAAACAGAGTTGCCTATACCTCTATTGAATTTTAAGCTACCATTATGTTTTCCTCTTGGTCAAACACAAGTCCTTTTTGTTTGAACCGGTATTTTATTTATACCTTTTGATTTACATTTTTATATTTCTATTTACCACATTCATATATGAAAAGGAAAACACTTGGTCTTATAAAGCTGTAATTTGGCCCCCACCGGTCTTTTTCCTAATCTGGAGGCAAAGTTAAAATTAGCTGCTTTCTCCCAGGTAAGGTCATTCTTCTTGCAAATTTTTAGGGGCCCCCATTTCATTTTGGCGTCCAGCAGAACCCCCAGGTATGAAAAATGCTTGTCCTTGGGACCAGAGTAGACCCTACCTTGAAGATGTAAGGCCTACTAGAGCGGGTACCTTCTTGCATAACATAGTTCTTTCAATTGTTGACCAGCAGGTCCTGGTCTCCCATAAATTGTTCAAAAGAACTTAATAGTGTTTGCAGACCCCGCTCAGTTCAAGCCATCAAGAAAGCGTCGTCTGCGTATAGCAGAACCGGGAGGCCACGCCGTCCCACCTAGTGGTAATCCACATTGTTCTCCAAAAGCACCTTCTCTAGGTTGTTAAATTTATACGTTAAATGGGATGGGGGCCAAAATACAACCCTGATGGACCCCTCTCAGAAAAAGGAACAAGTGCCTAACCTTAGGATATCCAGAGTACCTAACGGCCACCTTTGTGTCTAAATGGATATCTTGTAAAAAGAGGACTTTGTCCCTGACCACCCCCAGAGATAGCAAGGTCTGCCACAGCTTGCATCTGTTCACATGGTCAAAAGTGGAGGAAAGATCCATAAAGGCCGTGTAGATGGTACCATGACAGGCAACTGTGTACTTATTCAAAATCATGAACACATTCAAACACTGCTCTATCGTTGAGTGACTGAGGTCGACGCCATATTGGACTTCTGACAGGATGTTGTTCTCTAGGACCCAGTTGGATAGCCTATCCAGTAAAATCCGTCCAACACCTTTGACCACAGAGTCCAACAGGGAGATAGGCCTATAAAATTGCATACCATCTCTACTCCCTTTTTTTATAACTGGGACAATGGTGGAAGTGGTCCATGAGGCCGGAGGCCAGACCCTACAGCTGCACTGATAACAGAAGTAAGCACCGGGGCTCAGAACTCCAGATTCTAAAATGTCAAGATCGGGAAGGATCCCATCCGGTCCCGGAGCCTTGTTACACGACAGCCCAACTATTCCCAACCTAACTTCTCAATCGGAGACCCCCAGAGCTGATTTATCTGCGCCCCCTCCACATGATGCACACTGGGCCGGAGCCCCCAAAACATTTCCGCAAAGTTGTTAACACATTCAGTTTAAGTGATATGGGAATCAAGGGCTTTAGCTGTGTCCACTTCCAGGAAGGGACTCTTGACAATGCTCCAGAACTTGGTACTGCTCCTAATTGTACTGTCTTCCATGAGCTTGCTCCAGGCGTCCTCCTTCAATGCCTCCATATGCCTGGCCAGGGCTTTTTTATACTGCTTTCTACAGGTTCTCACTTGGGAGCTATCTCTATTGATGGCATGTAATGCTTCGTTGAGCTTCCTAGCAGCACACGAGCAGGCTGTATCGTACCATCTTGAGGCCCTAGCTGAATTCCCTTTATGAGCGGGGTTGTCAGTAGGTCAGCAATAGAGCAGGAGATGGTTACAAATGGCCTGACAATAATCTCTTCAGACTCCAACTGCGCGATTAGACATGTCTGTATCTCATTATGATATTTGGTTAAGAGGGTCTCGTAAAAAGAATCAGGGATAATCTGGGCCCATTTGAGCCATCTGCCCCCATCTATAGCCTGTAGAGAATCCTCTCTGCCTCCCCATTCCTCAGACCTAATAAGGGCCAGCTGGCTTTAAGACGTAGTGGGTTATAGTCTCTGTGGATACTTGCTTTAATTGAAAAATCAGATATTAGATAGAAAAGGGGGGTGGAAACAAGCATGAAATCAATAATAAAAGTCACAGCCGTTCCATTTGAAGGTGGGGGTGATATCGGTCAGGCCTGGTTCCAGTTTGCCCACTGCTGATAGAAGGTTGAATTCGCACATGAGGCATTTAAGATATCACCCAGACCACTATGTTCTAGATGCATCCCTGGAGGACGAGGACAGGATAAACCCCCTATTCACCACGTTCTTGGGTCCTCACATATATGAATATTGAAGTCTGCCACCAACATGAATTTAATCATGTTGCAAGTGGAAACATTAAAGTTAGTCAGAAAGGTGCCCCACCGATATATGTTACAAACCCCAGGGAAGGAAGAAGTGGCATTATAAAAATTCAGGTGCAATAGTTTACATGCCCCACTAGAAAATAACAAGGCCTGCAGCCATGGATTATCTTGAGATCAATTCAACAATACTACATTTTAACCTACGAAAACATAAACAGCCAAGTCCCTCTTAGATTGAACAGCCCTTGAGGGGGTGGCAGGCCCAAGAACAGTATATTTTCTATATCCCATGTCTTCTGTAAATAGATAACGTCAAACTTTTTGACATGACAACATCACCCTGGGTCCGTAAGCTTGCTTCCCAAATCAGCTATGTTCCAAGAGATAAAATTACAATGATTGACATCCAGGGATTTCCTTCTGGGACCGCCTTGGACCGGTTGATGGGGTAACTCGAGATGCAAGGTGGGAATAGCCAAGTTCACAGGCACTGATGTTGAGAGTCAATCGCAGTAATCTAAAATCCTAGGGAGGCGAAAGCATTTGCAGCTTGAACAGGTGGGAACACCAGATGCCACTCCTGGTAAACCAGGTCAGGAAGCCTCTTAAGACGCCATGATCATGTGGTTAAAGTAAGTAATGGGAGGAGCCAAAATAGATGTAGCAGGGCCCATAGTGGTGCAAAGGCTCGCTGTGTGAAGCATTATCTCTGCCAGGTGGGGTTGATTAAAGTTTATTATGACACAGTCACCACCAATGCTCTTTTTGGACCCTTCTACCCAAGAAACTCTCTGCACCACGTTGATTTGCGTATCCACTCTAAACCCCATGTTTCTATTGTTAATCAGCTGCTGCAACTCTTTTTTTTTTAACTGGAAAAAGTCTTTGGATGCTCCAGGCTTCAACACAGGTATGTTTCTCAGGACCACAAAGTACGGTGTTGGTTCCAGGGGTAAGTGGCGGGTAATTGGACCCTCAGACTGTAGACCAGGCCCTCCATTAACGAGGTTGGGTACTCCTCCTCGCCCAGACTCCCTCCTGGGGGAAACATCCTTAACAACGCGGTTAGTACACCGCAATGCTGTTTCATCGCGGTTATTACAACGACCGCATGTAACAACGCTATGCCATTACAACGCAAGTCTTTACATCGACTTGCGCTAGATGGTGCGCTAACATTAAAAATGGTGTCATTTACTATCCCAACACCTTCCCGACTGATAAGTGGACTGGAGCTGGAATCGTAAATTACACTTTTTTAATGTTAGCACGCCACCTATCGCAAGTCGATGTAAAGACTTGCGTTGTAAAGGCATAGCGTGGTAACATGCAGTCGTTGTAACAACTGCGATGTAACAGCACGCATTGTAATAACACGCGTTGATATATCATACATCCCCCTCCTGGTTGTCCTATTACTGTTTCAGTAGGTCTTCATCCTAGGGGTCTCCAGAGATGATACAACCTCTTTGACCCTTCTTTGAGGGACAGGAGCAGGGTGAGCTGAGTGGGTGGAATGGTGGGAGGAATGGTGCTTTCATGCAGGTTGGGGCTGGATGATAAAACCTCCTCTGTTGAAAGGTAGGGACCAGACTGTCTAGTGACCTTATTTCCACCACATCTCGATGAAGTCATGGGACCATTATTATCTGCGTTGGTGTCCATCCTGTGATGCTGGGCCAGATCAAAAAGTTTTCTCTAAATGGTAGCCAAGCAAAGTTTTATCGGTTCCAGTTTAGAATCCACAAAAGCGTCCCGCGTCACAGGAGTGAAACATTGCTTTTCAAAGCATGAGCGAGTTGAGCTCCTCCTCAGCAGGGCAGAGCAGCAAGGTGCACTGGGTCACAGGTTCCCGCTGACGAACAAATCAACGAATAATCCCACGCCGCAGGAGTGAAATAGCATTTTTAAAAGCGCAGCACAGGTGAGTTGAGCTCCTCCTCCACCTCACAGAGTAGAGCAGCAAGGTGCACTGGGACACTGAGTCCCACTGATGGACAAATCCACAAAAGTGTCCTCTGGTTGTAGGCCTGAGACAGGTTTGCAGGGCTACTCAACGGGGTGGCACAATCAGTGCTGCAGGCCCACTTGTAGAATTTAATTTACAGGTCCGGGGCAAACCTGCACTGGCGTGACGAAACTTGAGGGGGCCTCCCTGCAATGTAAGTGGATCGCCCCCCTCCAGGCTCCATCAGGAGCTCTCCGGCCAGAGTGCTGTGCTGAGGGGGCCCATTGGAGCTTGGGGGCCACCTAACTGCAGGGGCTGCGGAGGACCGTGTTATGTCCCTGCACACCTGGTGCACTGTACTAGGGACTTACTAGTAAATAAGATATTCCAATAATGGAGAAATCCAATGTCATCACAATTTAGCAGGGAGCTCTTACACTTTAGCACTGGTCAAGGTTGTTGGGGCTAACCCTGCAAAAATGGCCAGGTGCAACATTGGGGTACAGTTTAAATTATTGGGGTATGGTAAATATTGTTTAATTTGGCATTTGTGATTCTATACTGACAAATTTCTCCCTTGAGTTATGTTCTACTGTTGTGTAACTTTATAGTTCACATAGGTTATTCAATGTGTCAATATCTCCAACGCATAGATTCAAAATTTTGTTTCGCCCAGTGTCAATTTTGTTGTCCCATATCTTCCCCTAATTTTGAAATATTTCTAAATTTCTAATTTTCTTAAAAATAAAAACAAGTCCATATAAGGCACACTTTAAATGTATTCAGTTACCTGGCAAAAGTTGAGCCCCAATTCAATTACAGATATTTCCGGTGCAGTTAACACATTTTTAAATAGGTTTATACCTATAAGGTTGTTCTCACTATTATTTATTTCTTGTTAATCTGATTTGCCTTCATTCCATGGGGGAGCTTCTCTCTTTATTGAGTGCCTCCTTCCTCTTCTGATCTTTCATCATCTATGTTGATTTTGTTTCTTTTTTGTTTTTTTTGTTCGTACTTTCCATTGCCTAAATAGGTGAAATTCATTAAAAAAGTGGTACCTTCAGTTCCAATTAATGCAGAAGACTCTCGTATTTCATCCAAATCAGATGGTGCATCCGAGCTTGATTCAGAGGTTAATCGTTCTTGCAGTCTTTGTGGTTCTTTAATAGGTCACTTACAAATGTTCAGAGGGAAATCCCTGGGTGTACACTTAAGTATAGACTTATTCTAATACCATACCTATCTAACCAGGCATTCAAACCTCAAATTTAGGGAACTACACAAAAAGAATTTTAAATTTCCACACTAAAATTCGAACGTTCACAGTCTTTTTAAAAATTTACATACAAATTGGCAAATTACAATTTCAAAGGGCGATCTTTGAAAAGGTTTTCTTAAAAGACATAAGTAATCATAACAATTTACTACAGTTCATTACATACATATACAAAAACAAGTCAAATATTAGACATCACATTCATGTAAGGTAAAAAAGATTTTTATAAACACAAAATACATTAAATCACAGTAAAATAAATTGACAACCCCCTGTAGTGTGGCTAACTGATATCTTTACCACTCCTAATTGTTGGATCCAAAGGTCATTAATTGATCAAAGAGTGACATCCAACAGTACCACTTATGCGTGCGTATCAGTTGTTCACTAGACCTTGGTTGGATTCTACATAAAAAATGCGTTGACGCGTTTCGGTGCGAGGAACAGTAGATACTGTGGCACCTTCCTCAGGACTGCCGTTTCTTTGGGGTCACCGGCTTCCGATCGTATTGCTTGACACCCTATCTGCAGATATATGGTGAAAAGCAAGATGTAACTATTCTTAGATAGTTCATGGTGCAATCACATGGTCAGATGATATTATTAAACAGTTATATTCTTTTCATAAGTATTGTAGTTGTTGACCATAATACTTGTATGTTAAAGTTATCTACTTGTCTAACTTTCTTTTTCCTGTATGGTAATAGAGAACATTTACTTATTCAGTACATGAGGCCTTACTCGACACCAAGATGTTGTTTACCCAAGTGGGACATATATACAAACCTCACCAGAGGTAACACAGTTTAATACAGATTCGTGTTGATACGTTTCAAATCCCTCCATTTCCATTTTAGTGTGGAAATAGAGGGGGGGTCAGGGTTAAGGGCCAAGATTTGTGCCTAATCTGATCTTAACACGCCTTGTCTTACACGCACCTATATCCTTTTTAGTTACACTAACTCTTACCATCTGGGTTTAAGGCAGGGAGCAACTTCAGATGTGGGTTCTTGTTGCCGGGCCTGGTTTCTGGGTTAGGTTATGCTTTTTCCTAGGGTGTAAGATATAGTTTCACTATCTTTGTTTCTTGGTTGCAATCACTATCATACAGTGGAAAATGGAATATCTTTACCTTTTCAATTTAAAGGAAGAAATTAGTTGGAGACCTCTGATCTTCCTAGTTTGTGGGTAGTGGCTCCTCGGGTTTCCTTAGGCCCACTCTATAGGAGTCTAGTGCAAACAGAAACACATAGGGCTATTTAGAACTAGTACTCTCCTTTTAGTGTACCGTTGTTACCTTACTACCACTTGGGCATCTCACCCCCTACTAGGGGTTAATATACTAGATTTATTTACCTCTGAGCAAGTCTCATGCACGTGGATAGACGACCTCTTCAGTCTTTGTATTGATGTGTAGGGGAGCTTCCACTTTTCTTGGTCAGTGTAGGTATTTATCTATATAATCAGGGAATCTCACGTTAGTGACGTTGCCTTTAATTGAGCGCTAGATACCCTTTAGTTTATACGAGCTAGATTTGAACTATTAAGTCGCCAGTAATCGATTGACTCATCTTACCTTAAAAAGTTAAAAACAAATCTTGAACGGGCATATGTCGGCGCGGTTCACTCCGTGAACTGGATATGTTCTGTCAAAGAATAGAAAAGCGCTCGAGTATTCATGGTAAGTGGATGGCTGCAGGACTATCATTTTCTAAGGTTACTTTAGCTTCCCTTTGTTACCTGGGTGTTTTACATTAACATATGGGGAACTGCATGTGTTTATGTTACCCATGTATGTTCGGTTAATGTGTTTTTCCAAGGAACCCCTTATAGATGTACAGCTGTAGGGCTTTTATTTTCTGAAATTACTTTGGCTTTCCTGCTTTACTCAGATCTCTGAATTCGCATCTGGCGGGCTGCATGTTTTTATCTTCATATCGACACCTATGCCTCTCTGTATATGGTAGTATTGTCTAGCCCACTGTCACCCTCTGATTGTGGACATGTATGGTAGATATATAGGTCACCTTTAAACTGCTGTGTTTGCTTGCTAGCCCTCCCTCTATAGGGGTTATTGAGATTTACCTAAAAAGCCTCTCAGGTCCTATCCTTCCTATCCTAAAATATTTTAACCGGACCATTTTTAATTGAAAGTCAGACCTCTCACTTGGTCCGGACGAGATTCCTTCGTCCCAGGGGCCCGACCTTGTTCTCTCTCCCCCGGTGCAGCCGAGCACAGCGCTCTCGCCGGCCGGGAGAACGCGGAACCGCCATCTTGGGGGGAGGCAGGGTAGCGCTCCAGCTCCTGGACGCCTCCCGCCCTCCCTCACTACTTAAGACCCTCCGCCCCTTTCCACCATAGATTACTTGATTATCCCCTGAGGCGGAAGCCGGGGGAATCTTTCTTTGAGCTTTGAATTTATTTTGATTACCTTTTGAGAGTGTGCGTGTGCTGTTAATTTACTGTGGTGATTTAACATTTTGTGTGCTTAGACGCTTCGCCGATCTGGCTTTTTAAAAAACTGTAAAATATTTTAACCGGAGCATTTTTAATTGAAAGTCAGACCTCTCACTTGGTCCGGACGAGATTCCTTCGTCCCAGGGGCCCGACCTTGTTCTCTCTCCCCCGGCGCAGCCGAGCACAGCGCTCTCGCCGGCCAGGAGAAAGCGGAACCGCCATCTTGGGGGGAGGCACGGTAGCGCTCCAGCTCCTGGACGCCTCCCACCCTCCTCCCACCGCTAGATGGACAGGGATATAAAGAAGGGACTATCCCGTCCGCGCAGCGGGTGGGCGCAGCGGGCGCGCCGAAGGCGCGCCTAAGGCAAGCCCGTCTGCGCCCGTCCGCGCCGGACCCGCGCCTAGCGCCAGAACCCCTGCCCCTCACACCCCTATAACTTCTTGGACTTCGGATCAATTACTGCTCCTTCGTCCTGGCACTTGCATCCCCATAACTTGCTGTAATCCTCATGGCCTGGAATCCACATCTTATTCCTGCTCTCACTGCAACTTCACTCTCCCCATGATGTCTAAAGCACCTCTATTGCCCTTGATTGTTAATAACCAGCCCTCGACTATTTTAAAAGCTGCGTTAATCAATTGCAGATCCCTTCCGGCTCACGCCTCCGACATCTGGCTATCACTTGACACCCACAAATGGGACATATTGTTTCTTACAGAAACTTGGATAAAAGATTCTTCCAAACCAGACATCACCCTTGCTACTCCCCCCGGTTACTGTTTCGTTGGCATCAACCGAGACAATTCCAAGCCCGGAGGGGGTCTTGCGGTAATTGCGAAATCCCATTTCAAACGTAATCTCACTAAAATTCCACATCTTGGCCTCATTGAAGCTGCCTATTTTACAGTCATGGACACCGCTAGTACTATCTGTGCAGGCATACTGGTCTATAACCCCCCCCGCTGCGACCTCCTCTTCTCTAAATGCTCTGATGCATTCTATTGCAGATTTTTCTCTCAAACACCCCCATTTTACCGTATTGGGAGATTTTAACCTTCACATTGATAATCCTTCCTGTTCTCAAGCCTCTTCCCTGCTAGAAACTCTATTGGACTCACCCTGCCTCAATTAGTTATAGGCCCAACCCACATAGCAGGCCATACACTTGATCTCATCTTTTCCAATCATCTTGGCATCTCCACCTTTCCCTCGACCCCCATGACCTGGACTGATCATTTTCTTATTCCATTTACCATTACGACTCCCTCTCCTCCTTCCCCCACCCCCCTTAACAGAGTTAGTGGTCGTTGATGGACCAAAGTTACCTGTGATTCCTTGGAATCCCATCTTCATTTTCAACTCAATCAGTTAGAAGACCTTGACATTGAGACTACTAGATTTAATTCGACCCTCTCCGCCGCTCTTGACTCTGTTGCCCCTATTGTTCCACTTACTTCCTCCAGATCACATCCTTCTGCCCCCTGGTTTTCCCCTCTGCTTCGCGAGGAAAAAAGCAAGTGCAAGCAGTTGGAACGTAAATGGAGACAGGATTATGACCCTCTTGCCAAACTGGCCTATAAATCGGCCCGCAACCATTTTCACAAATTAAAACGTTCCTCAATGAGAGCTTACTTCTCCACTCTCATTCAACAGGCGCAGAACTCCTCCAAAACTCTTTTTTCCATCGTGAAAGACTTCGTAAATCCCCCGGCCTCGAAATCCCAATATACCCCCACTCAAGATCTGTGTAATGGACTCTCGGATTACTTTCAGGAGAAAATAGTCAAACTCTCCTCCTCCTTTGCTACGGCTCCTCCTAACCTTCTTGAAGACATTTCAGGTTCCATTCCGTTCCTTCAATTCCTTCAGTGAGCTGACCCCAGACTTAGCGTTGTCTCTGCTACACAACGTAAAGTCTGGTTCCCCTTTGGACCCAGTCCCGGCCAAAGTCATGGGCATTCTTGCCCCTATTCTTGTAAATCCGTTTCTCTCCATCTGGAATGCCTCCCTGTCATGCGGCCAGTTCCCCTCAGTGTGGAAACAGGCCAGGCTAATCCCCATACTGAAAAAACCTGGTGCTGACCCCTTGCAATTTAGCAACTACCGACCCATATCGCTTCTGCCCAAACCTGCCAAGATTCTGGAGAAAGTGGTACAGAAACAGTTGGCACAGTATCTAGAATCAAACCAGCTTTTTCACGACTCCCAGTCCGGCTTTAGAACCGGCTACAGTACGGAGACGGCTTTATTAGAAGTCTCTGAGATCATTAGGGAATCAGTGGATAGGGGCGAGGAGGCCATGTTAGTCCTCCTCGACCTATCCGCTGCATTTGATACTGTATCCCATAATATACTTGCCACCCGTTTACAACAGCTAGGGGTAGGTGGCACGGTACTGGCCTGGACCAAATCTTTCCAGTCCAGTCGATCTCAGAGGGTCTCGATGCACCCTTTTGAATCTGAGGATAAACCCCTCCTGTGCGGAGTGCCCCAAGGCTCTGCCTTGAGCCCTTTATTGTTCAATGCCTATGTGGCCCCTCTTGCCAAGGTAGTAGAGTCTTGGGGTGTCAGGGTGGTCTCTTATGCTGACGATACTCAGCTTATATTTTCCTTTAGAGACCACTCTGACTCCCTTTTTGCCAATTTTAGAAACTGCCTTGGCAATATCTGCACCTGGATGTCAGCCAATCATCTTGCCCTTAACACCGACAAAACGGAGGTTCTCTTTTTCAGCAAGAAATCTCCTCCCACTGCTATTCTTTGGTGGCCTACCGTTCTGAATCCTCCTCTTTCTCCTGCACAAGCGGCCCGCAACCTGGGCTTCACCTTTGACAACTCTTTGTCTGGAAGTGTCCAAGTCAACAAAGTTGTAGGGGCCTGTTTTTCCAAATTGCGCATGATTAGGAAAATTTTTCCATACCTCCCTCAATCATCTCGCAAAACAGTTGTTCAGGCACTTATCACCACCCACCTAGACTATGCTAACAGTCTATATGCAGGTGCCCCCCTATACCTAATTGACCGTCTACAAATTGTCCAGAACGCGGCTGCTCGGCTCATTGGTAATATCCCTGCTCGCACCTCGGTCAGGGCCTACCGGGTTGAGCTTCACTGGCTCCCTATAGCCCGTCGCATTGATTTTAAAATACTGACACTGACCCACCGAGCTATCCATGGAATTGGCCCGCTCTACCTGAGAAAACGTCTCAAGATCTCTTCTTCAGTTAGACACCTGAGATCTAACAGTCTGCGTCTCCTGATGGTGCCAAGATTTAGGCTTTCTCGTACTGGCGGCAGATCTTTCACCGTCACTGCTGCCAAGCTCTGGAATAGCCTTCCTCTTGACCTCAGGTTCGCTGATTCTGAGCCAGCTTTTCAACGCAAACTTAAGACCTGGTTGTTCACTAATCATTAGGTCTTCAGTATTCTCAGGTCTTCAGTATTTCCTTTTCCATCAGTGGGATGTGTTCTTAATTACTTTCTTTGGGGACTCTCATGTAATCTTAGCGCCGGGACACCTCCACCGGAGGTAGCCGTGAGCTCTACAAGTTTCTAAAATAAATAAATAAATAAATCCTAATAATGGGCACCCCCCCACGTCTAGCGTCTGGTCTCGTTTAAAGTTCTCACCGTTTAGAATCGTGGGTAGCGCGTCTGCCTCGTTCTCTCGCCGTAGATACCGGTGAACTGAGAACGCTGTATATACACAGAGTTAATTGGGTTGATTGATTGCAGCTGCATCGCGCGCATGCGCCTATTCTCGCGACGCCGGGACAACTCATGGCGCCATCTTAAGATGGTATTCTTATTGTTGGGTGTTTTGCTTGCGTGCAGTATAGTAATATTACCGTCGCTTTATTATTGTGACATTTATTCATAGTTCTTGACTGTAAACATTATCATAAACCTGTTGTCGTTACATTCTAATTTGGTCATAACATCGAGCTTGGTTGCATGCGCGGATTGTCAGGGAAACATAACAACTCGAGGCACCATCTTCGGGTGGTGTTCTCGTTATGTATATGCTGTTTGTTGTGACATTTCCTAAAGGCTCTTAACTGTAAGAGTTGTTAACCGGTTTCCTTATTTTATTTTAAATAAGTTTAGAAATTTCTTTCGACTATTTCTTTTGTCTTTTGACATTTTCCTGTCCCATTGTTTACATTGTTTTATTAAAATTAATTGACATTTTAAAAGTATTGCACTTAGTTTAAGTGGTCTTTTGGATGTATTGCGTCTCACCCATCTAGGGTTATTGTGGGCTCCATCCCTTTTTAGTGTGGTCAGAAAGGATTCTATCCCTATTTATTCCGTTTTCATTGAGGATACCGAGTGGTGTGTACTCTCTATCTCATCCCTCATCTCTATCTATCTCTCATCCCTCTATGGTTTCTGGCAAAAATAGATTCCTATCTGCATTATTACCGGGTTTCTTATAGGGCTAATTGGTATTTCGAGGTGCATTAGACAGATGCTCTTTGTCTTAGATGGTACCCGCATTTAACCATAAAATATGTTGGAGTATACTGGCAGACTAGGGTGTTATCGTTTCGGTCATAAGATATTTTTATTAGTCCTGTTTGTGTCTATTGGGTATTTCCTCAGACTGGCCTTCTCTACTCTCTGCCTCTATTGTTACTAAACGTCTCTGATTACCTCCTATGTTTTAGCTTTTCTCTGGTTTCAGTCATATTAACATTTTCCACTCTTCTCTTGAATTCAAACCGTTTTTAATAGTATTAAATTTTACCATGAACCATTGTTCCTGTTGTTTCCTCCTATTTTTCCTGTTTCCTAGTCTTGTTTGTTCTCTTACCCTCTCTAAGATGACCCATCTCAGGTCCTTCTCAGTGTGTCCTTTCTCTTTCCAATGTGCCACCAATGGCGCATTTTCCTCGTTGTTTTTAATTGCAGATGTGTGCTCTCCTATTCGTAGCCTCAGTTCTCTGCCCGTTTCTCCTATATATGCCTGATTGCATGGGCACAGAATCATATATATATAACGTTTTTTGTTTTACAGTTGTTCAGGGTGACAATTTCTTGTGTGGCTCCATTGTGTTCTACCTTTTTGGCACCCACACATAATTCACATATGCAGCAGTTGCCGCACTTGTGATTTCCTACTGCCTTGTTACCTGCAATGGTGGTTTGACTTTCCACTACATCATCCCTGTATGTATGAACTAGGCTTGACCTCAGATTTTTGTTTTTCCTGTAAGCATACAGGGGACGCTGTAGTGGGGTTTCAGCACCATCATTCAGGATTTTCCAGTTATGATTTATTATATTCTTCACCTGATTGGCTATCACTGAGTATTGGCTCACCATTACTATTTTCTCTTGGGTTTTGTTCTTCTCCTTTTTGGTTAGCAGGCAGTCCCTGTCATAGTACCTGGCTCTTTTTAGGGAGTGATCAATAAGTTTTTTTGGGTAGCCTCTATCTTTGAATTTTTGCTTCATCTCTTCAGCATGTCTATAGAAGTCCTCTATCTCGGTACAATTTCTTCTGAGGCGGAGAAATTCTCCGAACGGGATGGAGATTACATTTTGCACTCCATATAGTCATGTTTGCCTCTAAGAAATGATTGTTACTATTTTCTTTTATTTCTTCCTCATATTTTTCCATTGGCTTCTCGGGTGATAGCTTCCATAGTGCAACACTGTGTTGCGGTCAGATTCCTTTTTGTATAGCTCTAACTTTAGATGTTTATCTTGGTTCTTTATGCAGATATCTAAGAAGTTTACTTGGGTCCTACTATAGGCAGCTGTAAACCTTAGGTTCACATCCCCTAAATTCAGCCAGGAAAGGAATTCTTCCAAGAGTTCTGCTGTTCCCAGCCAAATAAAGAAGATATCGTCTATGAAGCGAGCCCAACCTCGAATATTTTCGTAGTATGGGCTTACTTCATTGTAAATGTGTTTGTTTTCAAACACGCTCACATAGATGCAAGCCAGGCTCGGCGCACATGTTGCGCCTATGCTTGTCCCTTTGCGTTGCAGATACAGGTCCTTTTTAAATAAAAAAATGTTATTGAGAAGTACCATGGAGACACACTGTACTATAAACTCCTTATTTCCTCCTACAATATCAGTCTCATCCAGTAAGGTCTTTATCACCTCAATAGTATCTTGCTGAGGTATATTCGTGTAGAGTGACTCTACATCGAGAGTCACCATGAGTTCATTTTCCTCATTAAACCTCATTCCTTCCACTTTGGCTATCATGTCAGCCGTGTCTCTAATGTAGGATTTCTGCTTCTCTACTAGTGGTTTAAGGAACCTGTCAGCATATATGCTCAAAGGTTCTAGCAGTGAATCAATAGATGCGACTGTAGGTCTAAGGGGAGGGTTGTCTATGCTTTTATGGACTTTCGGAAGTCCATAAAAGGCTGATGTCTTTGGATTTGTATTGTGTAGAAACTTCCATTCCTCCTCAGTGATGTCTCCTTTCGTTAGTGCTTGTTGGAGCAGTATCTCTACGTCTTTTTTTAGAGTATTAAGTCTGTTCTGTGATATTCTCATATAATGTGATTCATTTGAATAAAGAGTCATCACTCTTTGATCATAGTCCTCAGTGCTGAGGATTACTACTCCTCCACCCTTGTCCGCGGGTTTGATTGTTATCCGCGTATCTTTAGAAAGGGAGTCTATAGCAACTCTTTGAGCTCTGGTGATATTATGATCCTGAAAATGTTTTTTATTTAGTAATTTCCCTATCTCTAGTTTGACAATTGATTCAAAGATTTCCAAATTTTTGTCCACCATCCCTAAACTAGGGGTAAATGTTGATTTAGCCCTAAGTCCTGAGTCTTGGGGTGTGTCCCTGGTTGGACTATTCTCAAGAAATTGCCGAAGGCGAATTTTCCTAAAAAAAGCTCTCAGATCTTTTTCTAATTGGAATTTGTTGATGCCTGCTGTAGGTACAAAATTAAAGCCCATCCCTAGGACCTGCTGCTCAGTCCTACTTAGTGTTCTATGGGACAGGTTTATAATTGGTGTTTTTTCTAATGCCAGTACACCTTGTTCCTGGTGCGTTTGTATTCTTGAGGGGCCTAGTTCTGCTGGTATTCCTGTTCCTGTTCACTTTGGGCAGGTATCCTTGTATATTGGCCTTTCCCCCTGCCTCGAAACCCCCCCCGGGTTCTCTGTGGGCGCTGTTCTAAAAAAGCTTTCTCATACTCTCTGTTTGGTCCTGTGTAATCTTCATCCTCTCTAGTATGTCTCTCCTCTTCGCCGCTACTTTCTGATGTGCCCGAGAAGTTTAAATGTCTTGGTCTCCTTTGCTGAAACCTCACTCTGGGGCTTTCACTCCGAAATTAGGTGCTAGGGTTTCTGTGTAGTAATCTTTTTTTATGAAGGGGTATACTGCTTCCTGTGTACATTTATTTATGTCCTTCCCAAGTTTCTGTGTCTTGCGGTTTGTTAAATACTCGCAATATCCGTTCATATCCTGATTTATTTCTGCTATTTTCTTTTTTGCCTCCTCAACTACATTACTATCTAGGAGAGTTTTTTCTAATGCTTCCATCTCTTTCATTTCTATTAGGATGGTACTTTGGGCTGTTTCAATTATCAGAAGCATGAGATCTCTGCTGCATCTACTGCAGATAAAAGTCCATGTCTCCAAAAATGTTGGATTATCCACAAAGAGCCCTGGTTCATTACGTATTTGGAGCCCTATAGGTATGGTACCGGCCCTCACATACTGCGTCATAGACTCTGCATGTAGTTCAGTTCTAATCATTTTCCTTTTAAGATTTACCAGTTGGTTCCACTTCTCCCCCCCCCCATTGGGGATTACTGTTATATTATTTCCCCCTCTATTGGAGCTGAGTATTTTGTTCAGTTGTTCTTCACTGAAGCCGAAGGTCTTCAGTGTGTCCATTTTTATGATTAGGGACCTGACTGGTTAGGTTTTTTTTGGGAGGAAAAACCGGTTCAGTCAACACAGAAAAAAACCTAACTCTCGGCACAGGGCTGTACTTTAAAGATTTCTAGAGAGAGAGTCCCCCACTATCACCAGGGAACAGGGTACAATGACAAACAGTCAGAGGGAAATCCCTGGGTGCACACTTAAGTATAGACTTATTCTAATACCATACCTATCTAACCAGGCATTCAAACCTCAAGTTTAGAGAACTACACAAAAATAATTTTAAATTTCCACACTAAAATTCGAACGTTCACAGTCTTTTTAATTAAAACGTAAGAAAATTTACACACAAATTGGCAAATTAAAATTTCAAAGGGCGATCTTTGAAAAGGTTTTCTTAAAAGACATACAAATGTTGTCAAGTATCCTTGCAAAAGATTACATTTTGCACTCCATATAGTCACGTTTGCCTCTAAGAAATGATTGTTACTATTTTCTTTTATTTCTTCCTCATATTTTTCCATTGCTGCCCAAAATCTTTTATTTCATATTTATTTCCTAAAGATTTCAAGTGTACATTGAGTTGTTGGATGTCAACATAGATTATATCCAGTTTAATTTTAGCATAGATGATAAGTAGTTCCATCATGTTCTTACATGTTAGTCCTATGAGATTTTGCTATTACTCTACTAATATCAGGTTGGGGGTTTTGTATGTTGGGACTGTGAAAATGTGATGGTGTCTTGCAGCCCTTCCAAATTCAATGGTATTCTATTATAAAAAATCTCTCACTATCTACCTAGTTTTTCTTTGATAGTTTTTCCAATGTTTGTAGTTTTTGGCATAAAGTCAAGTTTATTCGTTTATTTTGCCTTCATGATTCAACCACACCGGAGTCTGATTTTTAACTCCCCTAATAATTTTGCTGCTGTCTATGTACTTTTCCATAACGTCTATATCAGATTGAATGTTTCTGTTTGCACACACCTTTACTGAGTTTCCCAGCATCTGGAAATCTTCCCTGCTGCTATTTATTGTTTCAGAGCCCGCCGAAACAAAGCAGGAGTTTGTCCAACTCTGTGACATCTCCACCTCACATCAATGGATGCTCAACCAGCCTGCGAGGTTTTCCATACAATTGATTGCCTCTACTCTTGCTCATGCAATCGTGAATTTGTTGTCTGAAGAAGATCGATTGCTTCCACCTAGCAACACCAGTGATATGAGCAAAGTCCATCTACCCATGAAAAGCAAGAGGTTCTGCCTAGGTGGGAAAAGTTATTAGTATTACTTTACAATCTGAACTACAAACTATATTTTTCTCAAGGTGTTAAAATGCCAATGTTGTTACTGACAAACTACTTGGTTAATAAGTAGAGATTTCATAGAGAAAGGCCTTCAGTATGAGATTTATGTCTTCCAGAATTATATAATCTACAGCTGGAGATCATTTCAAATGAAGAATCCGAGAGCACCAAGGTGGCTTCCATATTTAGGACCAGGACTGGAGAGCACCTGTGAACCCTAGATGATGTCATGAGTCCTAAGAAAACTCGTTTCTGTGGAAAGTAAGAAGTGACCATGTTAAGCTATGTTGTAGACATGCTGAGGCGACAAAAACTTGTAGAAAATTCGTCAATTCAATGGAAGCCAAAGAAGTTAGCATATTGCTTATGTCATATTACTACATTTTCTATGACTGAATGCCCATGGTTTTTTACATTACCATCGACTGATATATTTCCTCACACTGGCCTTGCAAGGGATCACATGTATTGTTTTCCTTAGTTTAATAATGTGGAACATTCAGGTGTAATTCATTGCTTTTAGGTGGGACTACATGGAATGAGACTTGTCTATCTAGAATTCAATATTTCTTTCTTATTATTTAGGAGTCAATTTCTGGTCAAATATTTAATATGGCACCCCATTGTTCCTGATGTTGGCATCTTGACTATCGCATATCAAGTGCTGCAGAAATATACAATAACTTTAATGTAAGAAATGGAATTATTAGGTGAGGGTTTGAGAACGTACCTCAAATAATAATCACAATGATTGTCAGTTAGTAAACCTGTGCTTAACCTTCTGATAGATTGGTATAAAGCAGTCATGCTTAACTTAGAGGTCATGCATGAAGTATTTATGCAGCACTCACATGGTAATGAAGTGAAAACCCAACACAGGAAAAATCCCAAACAATTTTGAAAAAAGAATAAATTCTGATAAATAAAATCTCACAACGACAAGAATCCAAAAGGTTGAATCGGAAATATTAATTTTAAAAATTTGAATTAAAAGTAGTGACAAAAAGCAGAAAGCGAAAACTGTGGTTATTTGGTCATGCTAAATAGAGTCAAAGTCAATAGTTAAGGCCAGCTGCAATGGAGCATGAATCAGATACACAGACTATGTTTGTCCCAGTGGAAAGTTTACCTTCTGACTTAGAAACTTTTCTGGAGAAAAAGTACATGCTGAGGAGTCGTTGGCAGTGCATGCTGCAAGCTGGCTTACAAATGAGGCTTGATGACAACATGTTGCTGAAGAGGAGGGTTCTGGTGCGGTCGTAGACAAAGGTAGGAAAGCTCTGAGTGGACAAAGTCTGTGCCCAGGAAGACCTCGACGGCAAAGAGTTGCTGCATGGCATTGGCCCCAATGAAGCCCTCTATGCTTGGACTTAGAAACTTGGGAACAAGGCACCACTTCAGTGGTATGACTCACTGCAAGCAGAGGCCAGCAGCAGGGTCCAGGTCAGGTCCTGGTCAGCTGGGCAGTTGCATGGAGGACCATCTGGAAGCATGTTGTGCCCCTGCAGCTCAAACAGGAGGTAAGCCAACTTCACCTTGGGGTTTCTTCTCGGGTCATGGATTAAAGCATGCAGGTCTAGTCTTCCTTCAAGTTGCAAACAGAGGGGCAGTCCATCTTCTGATCTTCACAGATGTTCTGAGAAGAGGTCTGCGGGGTGCGTGTCCAGTGCCAGCCTGTGGGTCAAGGGCAAGCCTTTGCCCAACACTTAAACCAGTTCTGGTCATCTCCTCTACCCCCATTGGGTCTGGTGCCAGCTTGACTAGCGAGGCAAAGGGAAGGTAGGACCAGGTGTGAGCTTCATCTAACAATCAAAAGGTAGGCATCCTTTAAAGCTCAGGGACGGGTTGGGAACAGGCCCCTAAAGCTATCTTTTCAAGGGAGGAGTCCCCCACCCCACATTCAGAGCTCTCTGTCCAATATCTGTCAGCATGACACATCTCACCACGTGGAAGCCATGAGGGGTCAGGTGACAAATGGCACTGGCAGGAAAGCCTATTGGCAGGAAAACACCAACTTTCCTAAAATATAACTACTAAAACAGTATTATAAAATCTGACGTGACCATTAAGTTGGATTTTAAATGACTATTGAAATGAGTGATTGAGCCATTTTTTCTATCTGCTACAAAATGGTATTTTGCACGTATTAAATGTAATAATGTAAGTCATCAGTGTTAGGCTATGAGACAGCCAGCCTTGCCACAATGAAAAACAACTTTGGAGATTTTTCACTGCCATGACATGTAAAACATTGAACATATATATATATATATATATATGCTACTTTTTAAATGCCATTCGCCCTGCCCTGTGGGCATTTAGCACTTAACTTAGGTTTGACTTATCAATATTCAAAAGGAAGGCTTACACCTGGCAAAACATTGATTTGGCAAGTGGAAATAGCAGTTTCAAAACTGCACATGAAGGCTGCAATAGCGTACCTGGAAGCATGTTTTACAGTCTTACTTTAGTGGGTGGCAAAATGCGTACTGCAGCCCAATAGTAGCATTTAATTTACAGTGCCTGTGTTCAGATAGTAACATATACTGGGGCAGTGGTTCTTAACCTTTTGACTTCTGAGGACCCCTACTTAATCATTAGTGGAAACCGTGGACCCCCACTGAAATATTATTGAACTCAGGGACCCCAAATGAGTTATTACTTGAAGCCGGGGAACCTGCTTAAAAATTTTTGATGAGTTGTACCACTAAACAATACACAAACATTATAGAAACAGGCACTCATCAAACAAATACACAATTAATTAAATGATTAATTTAATTCAAAATCAAATATTTAAAAATTTAAATTGCATTTAAAATAGGAGAGTTGAGGCGTTTCTACATTGAATTGAGCTCACTCATCGTCCATACTCTATCCTGTATGATGCACTTGCACTGCTCCCATAAATCAATCCGAGGATACTAACTTGATTTTTAACCTCAAATTTAACATTTTTTCACATTTACTGAACATGTTTCATTTTGAACTGAACATTTAGCTTCATTATTTCTATACACTTTATTAATCAGTTAATATTGTTTAATTGTCTATGTAATTGTGGACCTCCTGAGTAGGCTTTGCGATCCCCCAGGGGTCCCGGACCACAGGTTAAGACTCACTGTAACTTGGTAGAAAGTTTCCCTTTCAGTAGCTTGCTCCACACTAGGCCAACAGTCAAACTGTCATATATACACCAATCATCTTCATCCCTTCATACACTGATCCTTCAAGGAGGTGAGTGAACCACATAAAACAAGGAATAACACAAACTACTGTTAAAAAAAATATATTTTCATTCATTTATTCATTAAAAAAAGGTTATGGGTTTCTAGAAAAAACACAATCCCTATACCTTACAACATATTTTTGTTAAAAACATTTGGAGAATAAAAAGAAACAATGAAACAATCACTAAGTACATTGTAGCAAAGAGAGTATAAACAAGGTAGACAAATACAATATGTCTTCAAATTGTTACACGTCTGTCATGTAACAGTATCTAGGGCACGGAGTTCAGGAATTGTGCAATTGATACTCTCCACTGTGCCTTGTGTTGACAGATTGTGTATGAATATAGAAGCGTCGACGCGTTTTGATGGTCAAATATTATATATCCATCTTTATCAAGACAGTTGATAATACTCTCTGGCAAAAGACAGTGATATACAAGGTCACCTTAAATTTTGAAAGAATGAGGAACTTTTCTTAGAACTTCATCACTTTGTTGCCTGAAGAATTGATTTCAAATATTTTTGAATCCACATCATTAAATTGGGATTTCCTATTGCTAAGGCCGTCCCAGATAGAAATAGACTCAACCCTTTCCGGGAAGCATTGAAGTATTGGCACTATTATTAAAGTTTTCTTTTGCCAGAGAATACCCTCTCAGGAAAGTTCAGGGTCCTTTTGCTTTGACCTCCCCGCAATGGTTAGGGGTAGGATTGGTTTAGAGTGCGGCGCAGTCCCACGTAGGTCTCCTCATAACCTGGTTGCCGGAATCTATCTGGGACGGCCTTTGCAATAAAAATCTCAATTTAATGCCGTGGTTTCAAAAATAATTAAAATCAATTCTGCAGGCAACGAAGTGATGAAGTTATAAGAAAAGTTCTTCATTCAATTAAATTTTAGGGTGAACTTGTGTATCACTTTTTTTCACCAGAGAGTATTATCAAGTGTCTTGATAAAGATAGATATATAATATTTGATCATCAAAACACGTCAACGCATCTATATTTATACACAATCTGTCAACACAAGGCACGGTGGAGAGTATCAAGTGCACAATTACTGAACTCCGTGCCCTAGATACTATCACATGACGGATGTGTAACAGTTTGAATATATATTGTATTTGTCTACCTTGTTTCCACTCTCTTTACTATGATGTACTTAGTTATTGTTTCTTTTTATTCTCACAAATGTTTTTAACAAAAATATGTTGTAAGGTATAGGGATTGTGTTTCTTCTAGAAACCCAAACCCTTTTTTTAATGAATAAATGAATGAAAATATGTTTTTAATAAAACAGTAGTTTGTGTTATTCCTTGTTTTATATGGTTCAATCACCTCCTTGAAGGATCAGTGTATGAGGGGATGAAGATGTTGGTGTATATATGACAGTTTGACTGTTGGCCGAGTGTGGAGCAAGCTACTGAAAGGGAAAATTTCTATCAAGTTACTGTATAGTTGCCTATCCCTTTCGGTTGAAGGGGCCCCTCATTTTCTTTCCAGTAAGACTCTCTGTACCAGAGAACTAACAGTAAATTAACTTTGCCAATTAGATGCCTGCAAATTGTAACATGTTTGTAAAAGGAGGGCACAGGCACTTTACTAATGGTTAGCAGGAGTAAAGTGATTAGAGTCCTATGGCCACAAAAAACAGAATATGTAATAGAAGGCAAAAATCTGGGGTGACTGCAGTAAGGGCAAATATCCAACAATTTACACACTAACATCTTCGTCATCAGGCATCACATTCTCAAGTAGACTCTAAACATGTTTCTGCAGGAACGTCATGCAAGGATGAGAGGTCCCGACTTCCCCAGGTTACTGCTATACACAACTAAGTCAAAGCAACCACAGTAAACCAGGGGAAGAAGGGAAAGTAGGGATGGAAAGAAAATATGTCCCACATCATCCCCACTCATGGACAGGACCAGGCAACTAGGAAAAAGCTATACCTGAAAAAAGATAGATAGTGTAAGCGTAAAGAAATATGTATCAAGTGAATACTAATTGTTAAGAAAAATGTGCAATTATCAAGTACCTAGATGTTCCTTTCTTCCGCTAAATGATAACATAGTGGTTCGCAGAGTGTTATAGTCTATGTTTAAAAAAAAGAAAGGAAGGATCACAAAGGTACACCTACAAGTAGAGAACAGAAATCAAGAAAAGAAGCACTGTAGCACCCAGCTAAGACTACTAGCAATACTTGAAACAGGTATCTTGATATGGGGTTTTCTTAGTGCCTAAATAACTGGTTAAACATAATGTATACATAAGCTCTCTTCTGGAGCAATAGTTAAATCCTCTTGTTAATCAGGCAGTAATTACATGGATTTCCTTTAACTTTCAGGAATACTCTGGTGAAAAAGAAAATACGAAAATCTCAAAAACGGATCTCCAGGGACCTGATTCCCAACAGATAAGTATATGGAACTTAAAACATATTAACTCATATGCAGCACAGTGCAACACCACGAGAGACATCGAGGAGGAATCCTAAATCTGCAGAGGGACTCAAGAAATGCCTGGAGAATAGGGGGAAGACACAACAAGAGCAGGAACTCCGACACCTGGCGGTGAACCGGAAGAACAGTAGGTAAGTGAACCTGAAGAGTGGCAGCACGATCCTGAGCACTAAAACGTGAAGTGTTAGTGCGGGATTGTTGGAGTTTTATACTCCTCTGCCGGCACCCGTGATTCCTGGTAGCGGGACCAGCATGCATGACATTATCCACCTTATTTAGTAAGAACATTTTGGTTGGCCCTGAAGCCCTCTAGTGGTTACTATATTTGTTCAGGTGTTTGACAACTTAGGATACTAATTTCACAGTGAGCTTACTGATAATGTGGAGCTCTATGATAGAGCAATAGCTCACAAGATCAGAGGCATCTAGGTTGGACATTTTTTTGGTAGTTGTATGCCTTTCAAAATGCTTTTAGGAGTATGGGGGATCCTGTTGGGTACATGTTGAATGGGTCAGTACAGTGTACACGTTGCCAGAATGTTTGGGAACTGCTGTTGCATTCTACCTGCACCTGGATCCTATCCCAGTTATGTTTATTTAAGTTTCTGAAGCAATATCTCCACATCTTTCAGAGCAGCTGATCCAGCCAAGTTGAAGGGTAGAGTACAAAACTCCTAAAGGGATGCATGAGATTTGGTCGACAGATTCTAATGTACTTGGTTCAACCCACTGATATGGCCCGAGGCTTTGCAATTACCTTGAAGTCCTCTCTTAGATCTGACATTTTATTTTAGTTAAAAAAAATGTAAATTGATACTTGTATAGCGCACTACTCACCTGCAAGGGTCTCAAGGCGCTTGTACGAATACCGCTGTGGAACCCATCCTGGCTTTCCCTGTGAGGCGTCCACTCCTGGGCACCCCCAAGGTGGAGGCCAGGCATCCTTAGCGTTGTGGGGGCCGTTGTGGAGATTAAGCAAGCTATTGCCCAGAATTGCAGAGTGGGACTCCATGTTTGGAATAGGCACCAAGGCGAGAATTATAAGGTCTGTGGAATTTTGAGCCCAAGACCCGCCGAGGCGGGGAATTGAACCCTGGTCCTGGGCTAGACCTCTGCATCAGGGTCTGCCACTCTAAACATTGAGCCACACTTCTCCACTGTTGTGTGAGCATCACAGGTGATATCAGCAAAGGTGGAACATTGCTCCTACTATTGACCAAATCTTGCACTAACCTTTGAAAGTACTCTCTGCCAGAAGGTGTTTCCCGGCAACCCCCTTACTACCGAAGGTGCTGCATTACATCCACCGTCCCTGTGGTGGATGATGTGAACAGCATACTGGAGCATTTTCTGCTACCACGTTGTTATGCTTTGAGGTGTTCATTTCACAATTCAACAGTACATCTTAGCTTCTTGTATCAGGGGCGGCTCTAGGCCTATGGCTGCCCTGGGCAGGGAGCGTAGGTAGGGGGCCCCGGAAGAGGGGGTCCGGGCGGGGCGGAGCACGGAGGCCAGTGAAGAGGGGGTGGTCAGGGTGTTTGGAAGTGGAAGAGAGCCGGAGGCCACCAAATCCCTGCCAGGGGCTGCCACACAAATATGTATCCATCCTCAGAGGATTATTATATTAAGGATATATATTGGCGTGGTTGCCCCTGGGGTTTGGTGGCCCTGTGCAGGTGCACAGCTTGCACATGCCTAAGGCAGCCCCTGCTTGTATGTATCATTAGGAGTGAAGACACCTCTTTGCTTGTGGAAACTTTAAGACCCTGTTCCATTATACTATTTACCCGCAGTCATCAGCTGACCTCCTGCTAGGGTTTATTTGCTGTGGACTGACCTCCTAGCTTGCAGAATTACCTTCCAACAATCCAACTATTGCGTCTTGTCTTAAATCTTAAAGTATTGCACATAATTCATTTTTCGTTGTCTCTTGCTTTCTTCTGAAGCTGTGCTAGCTAGTGTCATGGAGACTGCTGAGCAGATGCAGAGTTGCCCAGACAGATGGATCTGAAGCCATTTTTCGATAGAAACTGTTTCTCTTTCTTCCAGAGAAAGAGTTAGAACCAAGCTGTCTGAGTCTTCCTTGCAATGTGTTGCTTAAATGAGAGATCTGTATTGAGGGTCAATTCCAGAGAGTCTGTCAGCTGTGAGGTAAAGCCTGGTAGCTTTAGTTTTAGAGACTTCGTTTAAATGCAGCGTTGTGTGGTGCTGATGACAACATGGAGGATTTCACTCTTTGTGGGCTTCAGCTCCAGGAAGTTAGTTTACATCCATCTATCATATAAATTGTTTGAAGTTTACCATCACCTGCTTTTCAATTTTTTGTTATAACTGTAACCATTGAAAGATTGCTGGTGCCATCTCATTTCTTTTTCGCAAATATATTCGGTTGAATGCGCTAAATAAATTCCAATAAAATAAATAAATAATGAACGCTTGTCTTTTCCATAATCATTGTAAAAGACGTGTGAGATGCACTGCTTTTACATTAATAGCTGTTAATGAACCGCTTGCAGAAGACTGGCCAGTTGGCTGAAGGGCGTAATTTGTGATATTTTAGTTTTTGAAGCCAGAAATGAAGAGCTGGATATTGTCACTAATGATTTGCACAGAAGCACAACACGTGAGCGAGAGCCACTTTCTAAAATCAGATTAACTGGTTCATTCATTACTTGCTTACTGACAGCTATGCTTAACTAGATTGGATTTTAGGTATTTGCAAATTAATTAAACTGCCCTTGCATTTAAGAATTGATGTTTAAAATGCATTTTAATGACGTGCGTTCGAATTATCTGAGGTAAATTAATTGGGGTCTAAATAAGTTAAAGTTATCATGACATCCGAGCAAATCAATAATTGAGCATACTTAATACTCGTTTATTAAATATTAATTCATTTATGGTATTGCCAGCAACCAGGTTAGCAACCTTTTTTATCCTTGATAAAGCCTAGACATGGCAGAAATCATTGTAAGAGCTTAATTAAGTTTTCATTGATCAAATCTGAGACTATGTCGTCGGGGAAGCATTAAACCTGCACAATGTTTCAGGTTTGCGGTGTCACACCAGTGTGTTTATTGCCACAGCTAGCTAGGGGCCCTGTGCCAAATGGGATATCTTCTGACAGCC
The DNA here is from genome assembly GCF_964263255.1 of Lissotriton vulgaris. Classification (NCBI taxonomy): domain Eukaryota; kingdom Metazoa; phylum Chordata; class Amphibia; order Caudata; family Salamandridae; genus Lissotriton; species Lissotriton vulgaris. The sequence goes on from NC_141699.1 coordinate 812,322,649, forward strand.
TTGGAATTTGGACCAATTCTGCCTGGATTAGAATTTTTCTGGTGGACGGTTGAGTCTAAACATCACAACAAGCACATTACAGTCAGTAAAAAGAAAAAACTTGCTGTCACACATGACATCATTAGAGCAAAACACAGTACAAGCCCGGATTGAAATCTCCAGAAGTGAAAGAAATAAAGGGCTTAATTTAGAGTGGATGGATATGGGATATTGTGGTAAGCACTGCTGGAGCCCATTGAGTCTTTCAATCAATCAATCCATGCTCTTTTGAACCGTGGCTACACCTCTGTGAGGGTATCAAGGCGCTGGGGGGGGGGGGGCTCCGGTTCAGTCTGGGTCTTGAGGTCCTTCCTGAATTGAAGCAGTGATTATGATTGCCTGAGGTGCAGAGGCAGGGAGTTCCAGTTTTTTGTAGCTAGATAGGAGGAGGATCTTCCCAGCAGTACTTTAGAGCAGAGGAGAGCTGCCATGAACCCACAAGCAAATAAACTGAAAATAACACGGGCTTCAAACCTGTTTTAATATTGTTTTATTTTAATCTCCTGGACCCACCACCAGGACTCTCACGAGTCTTGGGGGTGAGTCCAGGGAGGATGACACTGCTGGTGGGGAAGTGGTGGGAACTCCCTTCACTGCACATGAGGTATTTGGGCGGCCTGAGACAGACAGCCAAATATTTTCATGCGTAGTGAAGCTCTCTCCAGCCCCAGCTGTGTTGCTGGGGCTGGAGAGAGCAGGAACAGGCTCCCAGTTTGCCTGGGAGTGCAAGTTGCCAGCACTTAGGCCCATCCTGATGATGCTTTCTCCCAGTGTCAGGATTGGCTGCAGTGCATTCTGGGAGCCTGTGCCCAGAACCAGGAAGAGTGCAATGCGGCGGGAGACGGCGGCAGGGTGAAGGTAAGGGGTGGCTGAGTCTTGGGTTGCGAGGCTGTTGCGGATTGCCTTGATCTTGAAGTGGAAGAAGGTGTAGAGGTTGTGGCAGAGGTCTTGAGATGAGGGGATGTCTGCTGTCTCTGTGCTGGGATTAACCCCTTCGCTGCAGGGTTTTTTCACCTCCTGTGCGGGGGGAGGGGGGCCTTGCGCAGCGCCCCCATGCTGGTGACGAGCTCAGCTCATCATGGAGTACAGCTGAGCTGTCCTCATGATGAGCTGAGCTCGTCACGGCCGCACCAGTTTTTCGAACGTTAAGCACAGCGGGGAAATTAGCCCCGCGTGCGAACGTTCCAATGGCCGTGCAGCTCCACTGTACTCCATGACGAGCTGAGCTCGTCAGCAGCATGGATGTGGTTAAGAAATTCTTTGACCTCGGCCCTTGAGTGAATACAAAAGCTTTATTCATAAAGAACATTACCCACAATGTGCAGCAACTGACCGGCTCTTATCCCAGTAGACACTGACCACTGTCAGCTGGAATCTTCGACTGCCATTCACTGCCTGCACTGAACTTGTATTTGAATACATACACTTTTGAACATCAATAAAACATCAACTTGCCACGGTGTGGCTTGGGATCACGAGCAGAAAGGCATGTAACAAACACCAAAAGGTTCACTGACATATACTACCTCACCTTTACCCTCAACAAAACAAGATAGAATATACAATTTCAGCAAAAGACATATCAAAGAAACGGAGCAATGCCAAAAACTTTCAGGGGAACGAAAGAACATATAAAGAGGGAAACTAACACTAATACATCCATAGTCCTTGAATTTACCAGGTCTCCTAACCTCAGACGACCTAGTGCAGGTCACTGATGAAGGTGTGAGCACCTTCAGCTGCTCTGCTAGTCGAGCCATGACCTGAGGTAGTAACCTCATTATGTGTAGCAGTTTGAATCAACTGTATCTAATCCAATTCTAAGCTAGAACCTTTCTTCTGATTGATGATGTTGGCCTGCTAATGTGATAGCCTCAGTAGGGGCCAGATGTAGGTAATCCCAGATTACCGATTCTTAAATACCGAATCATACCGATTCGGTATTTAAGATCAGGCAAACGGGCGGTAGGTTATTTTTCCGAAAAAATTACCGAATCGGTAAGTTTTGGTAATTACCGAATCGGTATTTACCCATTCGGTAATTAACATTCATTCCTATGGGCCTTCAGGCCCATAGGAATGAATGTTAATTACCGAATCGGTAAATACCGATTCGGTATTTGGGGGAAACATTGAAGGGTGGGAGGGTGGCACTTTGACACCCTGTTGCACCCCTCAATTGTGTATGGGTACACATGTTGCAGACATACATGCCCTAAGGGCATGTATGTCTACAACATGGCACTGTTGGAAAAGCAAAAAAATGCTTTTTCAAGGGTTTTTATTATTTACCACCAACTTCTAGTTGTTGGTAAATAACGAATCCCTAACTGAGGAATGCACTAACTTGAGTGCTTCCTACATCCTGGATTCAGTATTTTACCGAATCCTTAAATTACCGATTCAGTAAAATACCGAATCCTTAAAAAATGCCACCTTTATCTGGAAAGCCCAATAACGGTCAGTAACGGCCGAAATTCGGTAATTTCGGCCGTTACCGACCGGTATTGGGTGACCTACATCTGGCCCTAGATTCCTTACATTCCACAAGCCAATTTTTAACTTCCACTAAAACTGAACCTTTACTTATTCTGGCCGCTTTAGCTAGAGAAGAAATAATTGACTCACCTTTCGTCAACATTACTGTTTTTCTAATCAGGACGTAATCTCCAACCTTGGGGTACGATGGGGTTCGACTGTGAGTGTTGCTTCCACCCTGTGCCATTTTGGCCTGTTTCACCTCAGCCCTTGGGATGACCTTCTCATTAACTGTCACACCAACATTGGTTTCCTTGATGGCTAGCTAAACATTCAGCCAGAATACATTTTCCTCACTCTCAAAAATACAAATGGAGTAATACCTGGTGCAATGCGGTGTTGTGTTATACTCCCATACTTTCTGTTTGAGAATTTTTTTGATGTCCAATCCAGCCGCAATGGCAGGGTTCAAATCTTCTTTTATTATCTTGTTCCCTCTCTCCACCAGGCCATTGGAGGATGGTGAGTAGTGGGTGACCATTAAGTGCTTGACATCATATTTGGCCAAATATTGGAGCATTTGATCTGACACGAAATGTGACCCATTGACTGTGACTAAAGATCTGGAGGAACCTTCTATGGAGAATGCCTTCTTTCCAAGGCTGTCATTGCGGTGTCTGCAGAGGAAGAGTTTTAAAAAGAAAACTATAACTGCTTTGAAATTCCATCACCCAATAGAATGGCATATCTTGCCCTTGCAAGGTAATAAAATGTCATAAAAAGTCAAGACCTAAATTGTCCCAGGGCAAATTCGGAAATGTAGAAGGATGAAAAGGTGCATTGTTTAACTTCCAATGTTTAGCTGAAAGTAAGCACTCAGGACACTTGTCCACTATCAGCTTCACCTGGCTATCTGAGGCAGGCCTTCAGTGGTATTCCTTGATAAGCCTGCACATCTTAGTGGTGCCTAGATGCCCCTGATATGTCTTGGAAATGATGGAAGGCCTCATCCTCTTGCTATGCTTTTAATAACACATCTGCTGTAAATGTGGACTCTCCATCTTGGAAAGCATGAGTAGCATTATTGGAAGCAAAACATTCAATATCATCATTGTCATTTACCTCTTGAAACTCTGGCAATGGCTACATGAAGGGAATAATGCTCTAAAGTTCTTACCACCAACACGTGGCTAATCATGGAAGTGTACTTGTGTAGTTGTGTGCTGGATGCAAAAGCGGTAGTCTTTTCTTTGCCTCCCACTTTTGGGCTCAAAGCAGCACCTTGCCCTGAAGGCTGGCATCCATTGTGATTATGGAAGTGTTGTCTTGTCTGAATGCAGAAAGTGCTGGTGCTTCTACAATTAAGTCTTTTACCTTTGCGAAAGTGATTTGTATTTTCTCAGACCAAATAAACTTCTCACCTTTCCTCAGTAAAAACCTGAGTGGTTCCACTGTTAGGGCTTATGCTGAAAAAAACTCTTGCATAGTATTCAGCAAGACCTAAGGAGGAGCAAAGTGCATCACGTACCATGGGTTTGCTTGCCTTTGTAATAGCCTTCACCTAAGAAAATGTGGGTTATATACCAGAACCTGATATGGTGTATCCCAAATATTCCAATTCTTTGGTGGAAAATTCACATTTATCCTTCCTAACTGTGATGCCCCTGTGCATTAGAATGGACAAAACCTTTCCAAAAATTATTTTATGTTTTTCTCGAGAACCAGTAAATATCACTATGTCATTCTGGAAGGCCTGGACCCCATTTATATCAGCAAACAAAAGATCTGTAAGCCTTTGAAAGATCCTGGCAGCTGATGCCAGCAGGAAAGAAAGCCTTAGAAATGTGTAGGCACAAAAGGGTGTGACAAAAGTTGTCATCTCCTGAGACACATCATCTAGGGAAATCTGATGATAGGCTGACCTCATATCAGTGATCAAAAACCACCTGAGACTGCCCCAGCGTCATAAAGAGGGCATCTCTGAGCTGGGGTCCAAGGAGGATGAGGTCAAATGGTGGTGTGTCCCACCTCATGTAAAAACCTTTCTGTTTTCACAGCCCAAAAATGCAGAAGCTTGGTCGGGAGAACAAGACACCCGAGAAGACATAGGAGGTTCACAAAAGGAAGCAAGAAAGAAAAAGGACGCCACAGCAAGAGACGAACCACCGTAGAACTGGTCGGAAGAGTATCATCCCCAGCACTTGTGAGGAGACACCAGATGAGAGGTGTCTGTAGGAAAGCCAGGGGGCCCAGGATCCAGCAAACAGTCCTGCCACGCTACTGGAGGAGAGTGGCTTACTCAGGTACGCATGTGTTAGAAATGGGGATCTCTGGTTGGCTAAGGCTTGCACCAAAGCCAGGTAGAGACCACCACTCTAGTTCAGGGAAAGGGAGTTAAACGCCAAAGATAACCCCTGCTCACCCCTTTGGTAGCTTGGCATGAGCAATTAGGCTTTTCCCAGTGGCGATGTGTAAAGCATTTGCACAACACACACAGTAACAACATACTAGGCACACCACAAAAGGAACTCCACACTAGGTTATTGTAACGGGGACGGATGGCCTCCGCCCCCTGTACCCCTGTGCGAGCCTGTAACCTGCGACCCCTCCCTCTTGTTTCTACAGCCCACACCACCCACTACGTGGAGCAGGCACGAGGAGCGGTACAGTTGCAATGATGAGGACGCAGGTATCGGGCCCTTTAACTGGTCTGGTGGGAATGGTTCAGAGGAGGAGTCCGGCGCCGCCTTAAAAGACGTCGGAGAGAATGCACAGGTGTGTCTTTACACCGGAGGAGCGGTCAGTGAGTTGCGAGGTGCGGGTGTGGAGCAAGAGTGCAGGAGAGAACGGAACTTGGAAGCAGACGGAGAAGGAGATGCGGAGAACATCAGTAGCGCAGGAGGAGACGCGGGGAACATCAGAAGAGGAGGAGGAGAGACGAGAGTACGCGGAGGAGACAGTGACCCGACGGAGCCCAGCTGTAAAGCAGAAGCCAGGAGGCCAACTGCACTACAGTTCGCCCAGCTGCTCCCCAGGAGGGGTGTGGCTACCAGAGGTGCGTGAACTGATAGCGGGCTGGGTTGGAAGGACGGGGAAGAGTAAAGGCACCCCTTGAGCCCTTTCTAATTTATGGTTTCCACGTCCCTCACTTTCACTAATAAACCCTGAGCACAAAGGTTTCCTACAATCCCCCTCCCCCAAAACTGTTGGTTCAGTAAGCGTGTACCCTGATACATCCCTCTCTTGTGTTTCCCCACCGGCGGAGACTGGGTCACCACGGAGCCAGACGAAGGAAAACGGAGAAGGAGTTCCACGCGGCGAAGAGAGGAAGGTGTGCTGAGAAAGAGCCATCTGGAGAGGAGCAGATCCCCCAGGAGAACCGTTCCCAGGAAAACCTGTACCGACATACTTTTCCATCAAATAAAGCCTGGTAGTACTTTAACAAAAACACGTCTCCTGCCTTTCCCTGCCCCGCAAGTTACAGTGGTGGAAAATGCGGGCAGTCCTTCCATCTGCTTAACGAAGATGGACGAACTTGTACAAAGCTTGGTAAAGGGACATGAGCGGCTCGAATGGGTAATGCAGCAACAGATCCTGTCGGCCAAGGCAGACCGGGAAATCATGAAGGCGGCCATGACCGCCCACGCCCTAGACCCTCCCATAGTGACTGGACCTGTTTCTATCAGGGGGACCCCTCAGAGCATCAGCAGGGTCTCCCTACAGAAGTATCAACCGGGAGAGGACCCCAATTCCTTTCTCCTGAATTTTGAGAGAGCCGCCAGGGCCTGTGGGTGTCACGTGGTCAAGTGGCCCTTCTTTCTCGCCCCCTTGTTGGTAGGCGAAGCCCAGGCAGCTTACCAGGTGGCTAATCCGACGGGCGACACTGCCTATGAGGACATCAAAAGGATAATATTGGACCATCTGGGACTTGATCAGGAGGCATATCGCCTCTGGTTCCGAAAAGAAAGAGGAGTCCCCGGAGAGACCCCCAAAACCCTGTTCGTGCGGCTGAAAATGGCGGCCGACAAGTGGCTAACCCCAAACATCTGCACAAAGGAGGAAATCATGGACAGGGTGTACCTTGAACAGTTCCTGGAGGCCCTTCCTTTCGCGACCCAGAGGTGGTTAAGGCAACATCATAATCTCACCACCTCCCAGGCGGTAGACATGGCAACTACATTCTTCAGGGTCCAGCAAAGACCTCCCCCTATATGGGAACAAGAGAGACATAAAACTGTCAGCAAAACGGAGAAGAAACCAGTGAAATTTCCAGACCCGGTAAAACCGAAGCCTTGGAGACCTGAACCCACGTCGCACAGCTGCCCGCAATGTTTTGTGTGCAGTACGTGGGGCCACAGAGCAAGAATGTGCCCCCGAAGGAAACAAGCAGAGGAACCCATGGAAGTCGGATACCTACCAAGGAATGCCTTATATTCAGCAGAGATGGGACATGCATTCAGAGTGAGTGTAAGGGTAAACGGTACCCCCATCCAAGCTCTCTTAGATTCCGGCTGTCGACAGTCGGTGGTACAAACCAAACATGTGAGGTCCACCCAGGTTATCCCCAAAGGAACGAGTCAATATTAGGTGTGTTCATGGGGACGTTAGGCTGTATCCGGTGGCTCTCCTTCACATGGCCCCCGTGGAAGGTAGACCCCATACCATCCGAGTAGGTGTGCTGGCGACCCTCCCTGAGGACCTCATTATAGGGACAGATAATCTGGCGTTTTTGGAAATGTTCAGCCAGAGCCTAAAGCCCCGCATACACCTCGAAAGGGACCAACAGCGTAACCAGCCTATCCCCGCCCTCGTGTCACCTGAGCCGTGGGTACTAGACCGCAGTTTTCATTTCTCCCAGGCCAATGGCGCCACACTGTTCAACGCATGGGAGAACACCCAGCGGAATCAGGACCAAGTCCCACTCCTATACCCCCGTTTTTTTGTGAAAAACGAACTGCTTTATAGACAGGGACAGAAGGACGATCCGGAACATCTACTAGTCCCAGTTCCGTTTAGGGAACAGGTGCTCTTCTACTCCCATGCACATCTGGTAGCCGGACATATCGGAGCAGAGAAAACCACACAAAACATCCTTCGACATTTCTACTGGCCGGGGATCTACAAAGACACCATGGCATACTGCCAGGAGTGTGAGGTATGTCAGAAGCGGAACATGACCAGACCCCCTGCCGTCCCTCTGCAGCCACTACCCATTATCGGTGTTCCATTTGAGAGGGTAGGAATGGATCTTATCGGGCCTCTGCCCAAAACTCGGAAAGGATACCAATACGTCCTCGTGATGGTAGACTATTCAGCAAGGTTTCCGGAGGCATTCCCGTTGTCCACCACGACGACCAAACAAGTGGCGGACAAGATGTTGGAGTTTTTTTCCAGAGTGGGTGTCCTCAAAGAGATCCTCACGGACCAGGGAACCCCTTTTGTATCCCGGTTGATGAAGGAGGTCTGTCAGCTCCTGAACATCCATCAGATACGAACCGCGGTGTAACACCCTCAAACCGACGGTCTCGTAGAGCGATACAACCGAGCATTAAAGGCCACTCTCCGGAAAATGTTGGAGGTTAACGGAGGAGAATGGGACCAGGTCTTACCTCTGGCTTTGTATGTGATTCGGGGACAAAAACAGAGCAGTCTGGGGTTCTCGTCTTTCGAATTATTGTATGGACGACAACCGCGCTCGCTCTTGGACATGACGAAAGAGGCATGGGAGAAGGAGACATCAGAAGAGACCCTGAAAACCCTGGAATACGCCCGAAATCTCCCATCCAAACTAGGGAAGTTGAGAGACCTAGCGTACACCAATCTAGACCGGAGCCAACAAAAGCAAAAGACCATATATGACAAAGGAAAGAGATGGAGAAAACTACAGAAGGACGACTGGGCATTGGTTCTGCTGCCATCCTCAACGCAGAAGTTCAAAGCCGAATGGGGAGGTCCCTATCAGGTGGTCTCCACCATTGGTAACACCAGTTACAAACTACAACTGAGCCCCCGAAAGACCCAAGTCTATCACATCGATATGCTAAAAAAATGGCTGGGTCCCCCGCCCGTAGGGGTACATCTTACGGCCGCCAAAACCCACGAGAGCACTACCACCATAGACCAATTAAAATCAATGAAGACCTGAGGGACGAAGCGAAACAGGAGCTAATGGATACCCTGCAAGGACACCACACAGTGTTCTCAGACCAACCAGGAAAAACCACCCTCACAGAACACCAAATACAGACCCAACCGGGGAAGATAGTCAAAATACGTCCATACCGCATCCCCGAAGCAAGGCGACGCGGTATCAAGCAGGAAGTACAAGACATGCTGAAGCTCGGCGTCATAAGGCCCTCCCGGAGCAACTGGTCAAACCCGATCGTAATGATTCCGAAGCCCGACGGAACCCGCAGATTCTGCATGGATTTTCGGGCTCTCAATGAGATCTCCTCTTTCGACGCTTACCCGATTCCACGGATAGATGAACTGATCGAAAAACTCGGGGAAGCCCGATACATCAGTACAATAGACCTAACAAAGGGGTACTGGCAAGTACCCCTTAGAGAAGCAGACTAGCACAAGACTGCCTTTTCCACGGAAGACCTACACTTTGAGTTCACGGTGTTACTGTTTGTGCTTCATGGGGCCCCGGTCACGTTTCAAAGGCTTATGAATCACGTGCTGAAGGGCCTTACTTCGTTTACCTCCGCGTATTTGGATGACATCGTCATCTTCAGCCCAGACTGGAAGACCCATTTGACCCATCTGCATCGCGTCTTAGAAACTCTGGAACAAGCAGGTCTGAAAATAAACGCAAAGAAATCCCGCATGGCGTTCCAGAGGGTGAAATATCTGGGGTATGTCCTCGGACATGGCCTTATCGAGCCCCAAATAGAGAAGGTCAGAGAAATAGCAGAAACGCAGTTCCCCAGCTCGAAGAAGGAGATGCAAGCGTTCCTGGGGCTGATAGGCTATTACAGACGCTTCATCCCACAATTCGCCCAGCTAGCAGCCCCCCTCACGGACTCGTTACAAAGTAAGGTCAAGCAAACAGATCTCATGTCACCTACATCCGAGAAGCTGAGCGCCTTCACCACCCTGAAACGTATGATCGCCTCCACCCCCATTCTGACATCTCCAGACTTCTCCCGTCCCTTCTCCCTTCACACGGACGCTTCCAAATACGGGATCGGGGCAGTGTTGTCCCAGATAGGGGAGGATGGGGCTGACCATCCTATTCTCTACATCAGTAGGAAGCTATTCCAGAGGGAACTCAAGTACCCCACGGTGGAGAAAGAGTGCTTGGCCATTAGGTGGGCTGTGGATAAGTTGGCTTATTATCGGGAGGGCGACCGTTTCCCCTCTATACTGACCATGCTTCCCTCCAATGGATGGCCCGCAACAAATCGAACAATGCCAGGGTGATGCGTTGGTTCTTGGCCCTGCAACCATACGCTTTCAGAGTCTGTCACAAGAAGGGCATCGACAATACCGGGGCTGACTATATCTCCAGACATCCACTTCACGAACGGAAGTGTCCTGGGGGGATGGTGTGTAACAGGGACGGGTGGCCTCCGCCCCCTGTACCCCCGTGCGAGCCTGTAACCTGTGACCCCTCCCTCTTGTTTCCACAGCCCACACCACCCCCTACGTGGAGCAGGCACGAGGAGCGGTACAGTTGCGATGATGAGGACGCAGGTATCGGGCCCTTTAACTGGTCTGGCGGGAGTGTTGCAGAGGAGGAGTCCGGCGCTGCCTTAAAAGACGTCGGAGAGAATGCACAGGTGTGTCTATACACCGGAGGAGCGGTCAGTGAGTGGAGAGGTGCGGCGTGGAGCAAGAGTGCAGGAGAGATCGGAACTTGGAAGCAGACGGAGGAGGAGATGCGGGGAACATCAGTAGCGGAGGAGGAGACGCGGGGAACATCAGAAGAGGAGGAGGAGAGACGAGAGTACGCGGAGGAGACAGAGACCCGACGGAGCCCAGCTGTAAAGCAGAAGCCAGGAGGCCAACGGCACTACGGTTCACCCAGCCGCTCCCCAGGAGGGGTGTGGCTAACAGAGGTGCGTGAACGGATAGCGGGCTGGGTTGGAAGGAAGGGGAAGAGTAAAGGCACCCCTTGAGCCTTTTCTAATTTATGCTTTCCACGTCCCTCACTTTCACTAATAAACCCCGAGCACAAAGGTTTTCTCCACTCCCCCTCCCCCAAAACTGTTGGTTCAGTAAGCGTGTACCCTGATACATCCCTCTCTTGTGTTTCCCCACCGGCGGAGACTGGGTCACCACGGAGCCAGATGAAGGAAAACGGAGAAGGAGTTCGACGCGGCGAAGGTAGGAAGGTGTGCTGAGAAAGAGCCGTCTGGAGAGGAGCAGATCCCCCAGGAGAACCGTTCCCAGGAAAACCTGTACCGACATTCTTTTCCATCAAATAAAGCTTGGTAGTACTTTAACAAAAACACGTCTCTTTCCCTGCCCCGCAAGTTACAGTTATATATCAAAATATGCTTTGTATTATCATAAAACACATTAGATGGTAATCACACAATATACACTGTGCCTACTAGCACAGGCAATATTTACAGGGGATTATTTACACATGACAGGGCCGCGTGGGCCACTGTCAGAATTGTCACTTGGTAAAATTAGTAAAAGTAAGAATATTTCAAGAACTTAGAACACAGCCAGTAATCACTGACAGACACTATACTCAGCGTCAACCACATAAATCATAACAGGTACAGTATCACATAAGGTGAGAACTCTTTTCTGCGCCAACCTCATACGTCTGAATATAGTAGACCACAATCACCTAAACATCACTTGCATTAGGAAATAAACTTAATAACACAACCTGCAGTACGGAATAAGTCAAACCTAGACCACAGTACAGAATCACAATAAAACCTAAGACAGTAGGTAAAACCTATCAAGCATAACAGCACATCTATAAGCATAAATCAAGGTGCATAACACATACTACAAGCATCACATTTCCAGGCACCTATATAACTCACAGTAGGGCCTTGTGTTCTATAAACCTAATAGTCCCCAGGGCCAAATGCCCTCTGTCCAAAGTCAGGGCGCGCTGTCAATGCAGCGACAGTCAAGGGTGCGCACTTGGAGCAAGCCTAAACATTGCAGCTGCCCAATACTTGCTGGGCAGCTGTGAATCTTGAATGCAGGACCTAAACGTAGCGGCTGGCACTAAGTGCTGCACAGCTGTGCAGGACAAGATGGGGGGCGAAGGAGTGCATCTCACTCCTGAGTCCAAGACATGTCCCCTAAAAAGAAAAGACCTAAACGGTGAAGCTGTCCACTACTTGCTGGGCAGCTGAAAAACATTCAAATGAGGCATGGGCTCTCAGTGGCCCTTGGAATAAATGTGCAAACCGTTGGAGCCATCTAGGCTTTAAAAATAAAGTATGTCCCTTGGAGCAATCTGGCTCCTGAAATAACTATGCGCCACCTAGAGAAAGGCACTGGCCCCCAAGCTCTGTGGAGCGCGCTGGCGCTATAATTAAAGATGCACCTGGTGGAGCCACACGAGGGCTCTGGAAATAATGAGGCCAAAAGAGAAGAAAACACCTTCCCCCAGCATTGGAGCCATCTAGGCTCTTGTAATACATATGGTGGGGCCAACCCGGGCTCTAACAACAAACATGCCCCCAACAACGTGGTCGCTGCCCTCTAGCCAGTGGGGCAGCGGAGCAGCGGTGTAGGAAGATAGGTGCCAAGCACTATGGTACCATGTAGCCCCATAGGGCTTGTAAATCAACTGGGGGCCCCCTCGGGGAACGTAACCTCGATGCGCCGTGCCTCGATGCACCTTGCCTCAATGCGCATAGCACCCTAGAGCCCTGACTCACCAACTCTGATGCCAGGGTTCCTTCCGGTCGCAGTGTCCTCAGTACACGCGGTGGGGGCAGGCACCGGCAATGTGCCTCGGGCCCCCTCCGCCTCCGAGCTGTACTCAGTGGTGCCTGTGGGGCTCTTCTCACTGGCGGAAGGCAGGCTCTGGGGCGGCCTCGTTCAGCACGACGCGTGGCTCCCTCCTCCATAACGAGAGCCCCGCTCTGCTATCGGTGGCCTCTGCCACCATTTCTCCGCTTCACCCTAGCCCCCTCCTGGGACTTGGTTGTCGAGCCTGCAAGGCTCTACTGGCCCTCCTCTTCTGGCCGGGTGCAGGCCCACCCCCCCAAACAAGCAGACAGCTTCCGGGTCGCACTAGGCAGCGGCCCGGCAGCAACTCTCTTCGCTCGGGCTGCGGCGGTGAGACGCAGGGTAGGCACCCGCTGTGATTAAAATACAGATATGGGCAAAGTCGCTGGGTGGGCACCCGCGTACTTAAGTATAATGACAAAGTCGTGGGGTGGGCACCCGCGCACTAAAATAAAAAAAATGCAAACGCAGGTTGGGCACCTACTGTATTAAATAAAAGGCAAGCTGCCATAATGCAGGGTGGGAACCTGCAATTAAATATTAAAATAAGCAGGGTAGGTATGCACCAGGCAGTAATAAATGGGGCAATGAGTGGAAGGCTCCCTCAATATAAGGGGCAAATTAAGATAAAGCGCTCCCAGGCGCTAAGGGTAAAAACACCCAGTTTAAAAGAGCAACTGGAGCAAAAGGGTCCCAAGAAGTCCTCTAGGCATCAGGGGCAGGGCAGAGCCCAGGGAGGCAAGCCTTCCTGCGGGCCCCAGCAGCATCACGCCCCTGGTAGATTCAAGTCCACAAACAAGAACATTTTACATGGGGCGTAGCCCCTTCTCATACCACAAAATCCTTTGTTCTAGCAGTGTAGGGCACGGGGGAACCAGATACAACTGGTTCAGAAGCACTTTGTTTTGCCTAGCTCCTCTCTCCCTTTCACAAGACAGGCCAGGGACTTCAAATGCACCACAGGGGGTGGAGCCAGCATTGTGGGGGGAAGGCACTGCCCTATTCAGGTCCCAGGTGCAACTCCTCCCTCCCATCTACATGCAGATCTCCCTATTCACTACCGGGCAGACTTATCCTGGCTCCTGGAGCAAAAAACACCAGCCAGCCCCTGTCACTCACAAGCCAGACCGGCAATTCATACATCACCATCGTGCAGCATTTATTCCCACGAGTTCGCACATACCAAACTCGCCCCTGCATTCCTCTCATATCAGGAATTACCATTGACACACATCTACCCCATGTATTCCTATGGGAAGGCAGGCCATCTCACAATACGCACTCAGAGTGCGCACATACTTTACCCTGGGACACAGTGCTACAGTGCGCAGAGGCCTTAAAATTGCTACTACTATGCCAGAGCCTGAAGACAAAAAGTCAAGGGGTGAACCTGACAAAAAGGGCCCAAGTCCAACAGCGTACATCTCCGGGGGCTGTTCGGGAGGTTGGAGGCGCGGACAGGAAAGGTACCAATAGTCCCTAACACTGGCGCACATACAATCCTCTCCCCCTCTTATTAGTACAATACATGGTGGTGGATTGCACCATGTTGGGTGATCCCTCACTTCTCTTCCCCAATTCAATAGACGGGTAGTGTGGCGGAAACACTTACCTTTGGTCTCTTTTGTTTCTTTAAGTGATATTGACCTGTTACCCAGAGTCCTGTGCTAAACAAAGACAAACTGACCAGGAGAACGAGGTTCCCTGTGACCCAACAACGAGAGTTAAAGGACAGTTAAAGACAAGAAACCAAAAAGAAAGTGGCTTTGCTGTAAAAAAGTATGCTACTGGTCCCGCCTGCTCCTGTTTTAGGCCTCATGCCCAGTAAGCAAGCATCTCCTGTATCCTAGGTAGGAGATGGAAGTCTATTAAAATGTTAGCATTAAAAGTTCTCAAGTCAGCACAGAGTGTGATCTCCCCTGATTTTTTTCATATGACTACGACCAGAGCCACCCACTGAGATGACTCTACAGGTAGATATGCCTTGGGTGCAAAGAACTTTTGTTGGAAAAACAAGAGGCGAGCAAGGGATAGAACAGGGGGTACGTCCTGGTCCCCAAATTTGATGCTGAACTCAAACAATGTGGACGGACCCACTATGTGTACGCATTACAATCACTATGTGTAGTATGAACATGGACCCTTTAGGTGTTCTTAAAATAACTTTTGGCATTTGTTTAAGCTCTTCTCTGACAGACAAAGAATCTGCCATACCTTATAAATTAATGGTTTAGTATTAGGTTTGACAATGATGCAGTAAATGAAACCTTTGACAGTTCCAATTTGTTTGCTGAAGAGCTCCTTGTGCTTATCCAAAATTGCCTCAAGCGGTACTGCAGGCTACATATCAACTGTAACTAATCAATACAGGAGTCCTAAACCAGGAACTAGGTATAGAGCCATTTTGGCTAGATACAGTCATTTAATGATGTTCTTGCCATTGATGGCAACGTAAACTTTGGTAATGGTTTCCCTACCCAGACATTGTACTTTTGATGTAAAGTAACCTAACATGCCTATGGGTTTATCACCAAATGCTTTAGGATTATTATCAGGTGTAATAAGAACTTTCTCCCAACTCCATTGATGATAAAAAGTAGTGTCACAGAAGATACTAATTGGCGTACCAGAATCTGTCATAACTTGTAAATAAAAGTAATTAATTAAGGTATCACAAGTAGGACTTTTAACAGATGTGCACACCATATTACAATCAACAGCTAAAACAACACTGCTGATGAAAACTTTACACAAGTCAACTTAAACATCAAAGTTACTGATGCGTCCAAGAGTTTTGCCACTGCTGCACACCACTTGAAAGTGCTCCAATTTTTTGCAAGAAATGCAGTTTTTGCCTGCTGCAGAACAACCATTACATTTGCTAATATGATTATTAGATCTGCATCAGTAATAGCATTTCTGAGATTTCTTTGTATTTCCTCTCAGTGCAAAAGGTTATGTTTTACTGAAAACTATGTACAAAGCATAATTTTCCTGCTCAGTAACAGTGGCTGGAACTAAATTAACCATAGATTCACTATTCAACACCTTTGAGGAAATTAGAGATCTTGTTGATGCACTTGGCCAGGTCTAGCACTTGGTTATGGGTATGGTTGCAGTTACTGAGTAGCTGCTCTTGAATCTTCCAGGAAGCACAGTTAAAAATTACCTAATCACAAATGTATGTGTCCACATTAAGACCAAACTTGCATGTAGCTGTCAAAATCCTGAGTGCTACCACATACTTCTCAACCCCTTCTTCAAGAAGTTGTTTGTGTTTGACGAAATTATGTATTTCTAAAATGATACTGGGTTCTTCAGTAAATTATTTATGCACAATCAATAGCTTCTAAGTATATATTCCATGGATAATCCCTAGACTGTCCACGGGGCTTCGCTACTGGCGGCAGATTGTGAAAAATTTGCTGAGCTGTCAGCCCCACACTGCCATACAGAAGTGAGAATTTACGTTCAGGACGGTACCTGCCTGCGTCAGTTGCCACTAGGTGGTTTTCAAACAAATGAAACCAATGTGCCCACTTTATATTAGGTTTGCCTGGATGAGAAGGCAAGGGAAGAGGCTGAGTAATTTTTTGTGGTGTGGCCATGTCAGAGGGACGGGCAGACAAAGAAGCGAGGAGGCCGTTTGAATGTAATAATGGGATGGGTTTATAAGCATACACCGTCCCGAAATTAGGGAAAAGGTAGGTCTCAAGGTGCACCAGAAAAATTAACAAACACAGTCTTGGTCGGTTCTTGGAATCTTCAAGGAGGTCCACCACTGTAGACGTTTCCATCTGTTCTATTTGGGTCTGGTCGAGTTCCTGATGTGTTACTCAAAATAAAAGAACAAGCATTGGCATAGCCAATAGGTCTCGCTTTTGGGACCTTAGAAGTAGTTAGTTATGCAGCACAATATCCTTGGTACAACTGTTGCATGGCGAAACACTTATAAGGTCCCAAAGGCAAGACCTATTGGCTATGCCAATGCTTGTTATTAGTACATGTCTTCATTTCCCAGGACTGCTATGCCGTACATTGCCTATGATTTTATACTTATAATGGTGACAACTTCTCTTTGGCACTGACTTTTAATAGCATAATAAAACCTCTTCATAGTGCTGCTATATTAGGTGACCATTGAATCCGAGCTCACCTCTTGCCCACCTGTCAGGTATGTGATGTTCAGGTGAGTAGTACACATGGCCTCTTTTGAAGCCTTTCTCATACCACATGCGAAGTTCAGTGACCCTGCCTTACCTGGTCTTCAGAAGTACAGGATTAGCTTGGGAAGGAGTGGCTGCTATGCCCCATCATAGATCCTTAATCCTTAATAAAGATTTATTCAAGTTTAGTCATATAGCATAAGTTGACAAGACTCTACAACTTAATCACCTACATGTGAGGAAGTCAATAACCTATACATGCACTGTAGAAATTCTGTGGCGAAATAAGATTGGTTACGGAAATAAATAGAAAAAATATCTATTTCTTTACTTTTGTTATAATCGTGGCACCCGCTCTTTACTTTTAACGTTAAAAGTGAAGCGCGGGTGCCGCAATTATAGCAAAGGTAAATAAATAGATGTTTTTTTCTATTTCTTTTCTTTGCTATATTCGTGGCACCCGCGCTTTACTTTTGATGTTGAAAGTAAAGAATGGGTGCCGCGAGTATAGCTAAAGTAAAGAAACAGAAAATAACATCTATTTCTTTACTTTTGCTACAATTGCGGCACCAGCGCTTTACTTAAAGGTAAAGCACTGGTGCTGCGATTGTAGCAAAAGTAAAGAACAAGCAAATGGTGCGACAGATGGTGGCTGCGCGCGTGCATGCGCGCATGCACGCAAGCTTGAGGCCACCAAAGGCATGGTGGTGGCACTTTCAAAAGCCGCTTACAAAATGTCTCTCCGTGCAGGGCATGCTCTGGCTCAGGCAAGACCTAAAAAGGAGCGGTCAATGGTCATGCGCAATCTACTACCATTAGCTTCCACCATACCTTGTGAAGGTTTGGCTAAGTGGACTGTGCAGGAAAAGGAAAGTATAATGGCTAAAGGCAGGGAGTTTACCCACTAAAATAAAACACGGTTTGCTCTGGTTTCCCTGTGTTCAGTTCTCAGGGAGTTTAGGAAGTCAGGGAGGCTAACAAGCAATTTCCTTCCCTCCCATCCTTCTTTCCTTCTGTCCAGGTCATGTACTGCTTTCTGCCGCAACTCTCCTGAGTTGCGGCGGCTCATGCGTGTCCTCCGGGATCCACCAGTCTTCACACCACTCCTCGGGATTATATTAGTCTCTGACGCCGTTTTCGTCCTCGTTCACCTTAGAGATGTCTTCACCTGTTCTTGAACTCCTGCTCAACTCTCTCGCAGTCCTTCTTCCACTCGCTTCAGCCTTGGTCGCTGGTTCTTCCTGTTTTATCGTCCAATCCCAGTGTCCTCCCTGCAGCCCTGATTGGACGGTTTGTATTTCTCCTCTGCCCCTCCACAAATCGCGTACTCCCTGGGTTGCTCTTCTGGGATGTGTAGAGGGAGGAAAGTCTGTTTTTAGTGTTGTGGTTTCTTCCCCGCGTTTGCGTTCCTCGTCCGAATCATGGAGGTAAGGAACCCATAGGGGAGGGACGGGGCTGATGTCGTGATTGATGGGGCCGGTTTGGGGTGTTTCCTTCCCGGCCATAGTGAAGGAAAAGGCAACAAAGGTCTTTAGAGTAAAACTGTGTTAAAACTGTGACAATTTGATAAGAATTACTGCTAGCAAGGATCTCCCAAATAAAACTGTGGTTAAACTGTGACAATTAAAATAAGAAACATTTCTAATAACAGTACCTGTGGCTACAAATGACTCCTATGTGTAATACAGAGAAACGGAATGTGAAAGGAAAGCAAAATAACATGGCATTGATAAAGTACCTGTGTTAGCCAAAATAACAGAAATTTATATCACCAGAGTGCCAGGACAATCCAGATGCCCAAAACAACAATTGTCAGTCATGATCTCTGAAATTTCCTCAAGTGTGTGAACGCCATCATAAAATTAGGCAAACAATTGAAACAGGCCAATCAACGCTTGCCGCTGCGCGTGATACCACCGCGTTGCCTGTCGTGTGCTGGGGCAATGGATACCTTCTCAAAACTGCTGCAGGGGTTGCTGGGACACTCTTCAAAACTTGCCACAGGGGTTGTTGGGGCACATAGGCGTGTCTCATGCAAACGGACAGGGAGATGGGCAAAATCCAACAAGCGGGCACGGAAATTCAATGCTGCAATGCGAAGCAAAACCAACAGGTCGCAAGTTGTCACACTCCTAAAATCAGGAAAAGTGAATTTCAGATGCCGAGGAACATGGACGGGTGAAGATGAATCATAGCCAAATGTGGTAAGCACTGATGCAGCCAGTTGAATGAATACAAACACTTTATTCAACTAGAACTTCACCCATGATGGGCAGCTCCCGGTCGGCCATGATCCTAGATGAAACTTACCACTGTCAGCTGGAATCTTTGCCTGCCATTCCGTGCCAGCACGGGCCTTCTATTTGAATACATACATTTTTGAATATCAATAGAACATCAACTTGCCTCAATGTGACTCGGGCTCACAAGCATACAGGTGCATGACACGCCCTGAGTAACCCTGGGCGTAGTTCGCGGAGTCGGACTCCGCGGAGCTAAGCGAAGACGTAGTTGCACTCCGCGAACTACGCGTAGCTCCGCAAGCATGCGGAGTTGCTTGCTGGGCCCGTTCGCGCGCCGTTTTTCGTCTTCGGGAGCGCGGTGCGCGTGTTCGGGGCGTTGCCTGCATGCTCGGGATGGCTAGCGCGCTAAATTACCCCAGAGGTTTGTCCCGCCTGCTTGCGTTCCCTTATTTCCTGTTCCGGGTCACAATTAACGTGGTCGCGTTGTGCAAGACATGTTCGGGAACTCATCTTCTCGTTCGCACTACAAAAGTGCGTGATCGCGCTAAATATCGCGCGAACCTACCCATGCGGTCGCGATGGGCGCAGCAATCTTGGATCACACACTCTGGCTATGGTTTTGGGCCTACTTTTGCATCCTGTTAAAATCTCTTTAATCCTTGTCTTTTTACCCACTTTTTCTAACTTTCTTTAGTTATTACCTATTTCTCTCTGTGCCTAGGTTTATATTTTTCATTTTATTTCTACTTTTACAACTTTTCTATTGCTTTTTACTTCCTTCTTGTTCTTTTACCTTGCTTCTTCTTTCCCCTACCTTTTTGTCTTGAACTTTTAGTTTTCTTCTACCCTCCACCCAGAACCATGGTCAAGGGCGCCAGCAGCAGCGGCGGCTCAAAGGGCAAGGCGCCAGTGCCCCAAAAAACTAGGCTGCCTTGCGGCAGAATGCGCCCCCAAGGGGTGAGGCCCCGCCAACTTTTTGGGGAGGAGGAGGTGGCTGCCCTGGTTTTTTTTATCCAGCGCTACCTCCCCTTGATGTTGGCAGCAGGTGGCAGGCCCGGCTCCGGCTACCAGCATATTGAGGAGCGTCTCCGGCGGTGGGTAAAGGTGCGCCGGCAGTCTTCCGCTGCTCCGGTATCCGGCGTACCCACCACCAGCTGACCCACCGTTGGGCAGACATTTTGGACCGGGAGCAGGACCTGTTGGACCTGCTTGGCGTCGAGGTCGTGGGTCTTGGTGAGTGGCTACCCAAAAAAAAAGTGTGTGTATAATATATCTCTATAGTAGTATAAGTATTGTTGTTGTATCTTTGTAAATCTTGGCTGAATAAGTAACGCGATGACTGGTGCTCCTAGTTACATTTCCGATGTATTCCGTTATTATATCTACTGTAATTGTATGACACTGGTCTATGCTGCACTTCTTCATCTTCACTGACTCTTGCGTGTTCAATTTGGCGCTAGCTTTTGCTGTTTATTGGTGTGAGATTTTCTTTATTGTAGAGAACTGAAGTTAGTTAATGCTATTAATAGAGTCTTGTCCTTCCTTTGTCCGTCAGTGAAATAGCCGTTGATGGATAATTGTACGTGTTTGCAATGCATATTGTATCTTTTTTTCAAGGCCTTCTCTTCTGCATGAATAATACTCCTCTGGCAATGAATGCAAAAGTTACTTTGTTCTTCTTACCTCAGCCAGGGCCGGATTTAGGCATGTTCAAGCTGTGCAACTGCACAGGGCCACCAAACGCCAGGGGCCACCCCACCAATATATATCCTTAATTTAATAATCCTCAGAGGATGGATACATATTTGCGTGGCGGCCCCTGGCAGGGATTTGGTGCCTCCGGCTCTGTTCCACTTCCAAACACCCTGACTCCCCCCTCTTCACTGGCCTCCGTGCTCCGCCCCGACCTCCTCTTCCGGGCCCCCCACCTACGCTCCCTGGCCAGGAGTCCAGGACCACCATGAGCCTATAGCCGCCCCTGCCTCAGCCCTCCATAGAACTGATGTAGTTTGTTTATTGAGTGGGTAGGGCAGCAGTAGCATTCAGTCAGTAGCAAAACAAAATATGATGCCATGAACGTACAATTTCGTGTTAGTTAGTATGCACAAAGTTAAGCATGTCTCCTCCTTGCGATCTATGCATTTTGCTGGCAAAAAATGAAAAAGAAATGGCTACTTACAGATAATTGATTGATTACCCCATTCTTGAATCTGTGGTGTTGTTCAGGTCTTACTGCCTCTGTGTTACTTAGTAATCTGCAATCAGAATGTTTATGGAACATTTGATTTGTTTTCACCAAGTACACTAGTCAGTGAATCATGCAAGGCAGTAGTCATTTGGTAGACCAATGTTTGTTTCTTTTAATGTTGTAGCAGTGGTTTTTGAAATGCTTGCTGTCTATGTTTCACAGCACTCAATGTTTTCTCTTTCTTTATTATTTCTTACATGAACCACAGAACCCAGGGGCAAGCAGAAGGCTGGGACCGAGTCGGCGGGTGAACGTGATTGTGAACCACAGGCACAGAGCTCCTCTACTGAGGATCCTGCTGCTGTCCCTAGTAAGTCCAACAGTGTTTTCTTTTGGAACAATGATATTTCCCTAACTTTCTAACGGAGCTTTTTTTCCAACCGATTAATGACATTTCACCTAACTGTTTAGTTAAGGTATCAATCTTTTCAAAAAATCTGTGATCGAATAGCGGAAGGCACAGGGTCCACTCCTGTCTTATGCTTTTTCCTCTGTAATGTCTCTTTTTTGGCAATTGACACCAACCAAGTATGCATGCAGATGTTGGTCTACTATTTTGTAAGCGTTAGTAATGAATACCACTACTACTCTTGCGGGTATTCTTCTATGCAGTGACATACATAACTATGTATGCACCCCAAAATTGGATGTTGTTGTTGATAGGCAGGTTGGACCTTACTTACTTACAGTCTTACACCTCAGTCACAGAACTCAGAGGAACCCACAATTCAATGAACGACAACCTATATGGGCTCAGTCATTGGTCAATTATTCAATTACCCCTTTCCTGAACCCCAATATGAAGATGCCAAATGCTTTTATTACACAATCCATAACCTAAGTAACCCCCTTTTTCTCACTCTCTCGTGTAAGTCTACAAGACAACAGACACTGAAAATATACTTCCGAGTCCATGTGGTACTTCAAAACCTTTATTTTGTTAGAAGTAACTAAGTAAGTAACATCAATGTTTTAAGTTGTTCTGTCAAATACGTCAAGGGCAGGGCCACCAGAAGAAATCCAGAGTTAAAAAAGGCTCAATAAAAAGTATTCTACATTTGTACAGCTACCAGTGCACGATAGGGAAATGTGGGAAATGTCCGAGACCCCTCACCATTGAACGTATACTGGTTGCATATGCCTCTTGTTGGTAAGCTCTGCAAATCTTTGCTTCGTAGAAGTAAATCTTCTCATCTGCCGAAAGATAATGACAAAAGTGGTGCACGTTAGACAGTATGAAAACATTACATACATTTATTCAACTTTTTAGCTGTCATGCTAAAAAAAAGGTGTAACCTGAGGCTGTAAGGAAACTGGATTCCACAATCCACATTCAAAAAGTAAATACGGGCCTCTATTTTCCAAACTCTTCAGGTGTATGCTTTGAACTATCATGTGGCCTCAAAGGCGTCTCCTCGTACTGCGCAACAAGCTGTGAGGTAGCAGCATGCGCAAAACTGTAGACATGTCATTGATGTACAAAGTAAACTGGTTAGGTTACATGGTTCAGTCTAACTTTCCAAGGACTAGAGTACCAGTATAGATGAGATGAGCTTGGGTACCATACCATACCAAATAAATGCTGATATGTGTAGTGTGTTACTTACTCTGCTGTACTAGGCAATGTGGACTACTAGTGATTACGTTGTACTTAACTGTTTTGCAGAACTCCGTTCTTGGTGAACAAGTACAATGGGGGCTGTGCATCCATCTAAAAAGGTGTACTTAATTACTTATTTTTATTTTTGCAGAACCGGTACCATCCACCAGTGCCGACGGGGGCAGCGGCGCTGCAACGCCGTCAGCAGAGGCGATCCCGGAGGGGAATGGAGGACCACCAGAGGCACCTACAGCAGCACCGGCAGCAGCGGGGGAGGAGACAACAACGGTGGGCGATGGTAAGTTACATTCAATAGTGATCCGCATTACTTGGTGGGTGGGGAAAACTTCCTCACTGTACTCTGATATTTATAGTGAACTTGAAGTTCTACTGGACAATATATGACGCCACTGTTCTCATTACCAAGCTTAGCAAAAGCATTACCACCGGCCAGAATTGATAAAATTAGTTATACATGCCTCTTCTATGTGACTACAACTCAGCTGTGAAAGGTTGGTGGCAGACTAAAAAAGTCTTATCCACAACATTACATGACCGCGATGGATTAACATGAGATTGATTTTAAGTATGATGAAAGGTGCAAGGAAAAAGCTCTAATCATATAATATAGAAGGATACTTTGGAATCAGCAATGCAGGTGTTTGAGAGCAGTTGGATGCGTGGGTTGTTGTGGAAGCATAGAAAGTGGAAAACACAGCTGCCTGCGTGGGTGGGAGACACATCCAATATCGTTTGGTTAGTGGATAGTGGATACTAGTGTTGGCAGCGGTGTTTTGGTTAAACCCAAAGGCAAGGGAAGGAGGGGACGACTGGATGCATTCCGGGTCGTTGCTGGCGAAACACAAACCACCTAACGTTTGTTGGCGATATAAAGAATGATAGTCTCTAGAGTAGACATTTACTAGTACTAGCTGGCCACTGTTAATTAATGTTAGTTGGAGACTGTCACTTTTCCCGGAAGCACAGAGTATATGATATAAAAAAACGAGATATGAAAAAGACAGGTGTTCGTATGTGACCGTTGAAGTACACCCATGCTACCTATGTTACTAGGGCAGGCATAATGCCGTGCAAAAAAGGCAGACAGATGAGGTATATAAGGCGTAGAATGTTCAAGATAGATAAAACAACATTTTAGGTACTCAACTTGCTTGCTATTGCTACTGTACTGTGCCGCCCACTATGTGTTGGATCCATGTTGTGTTCTTGATTTGCTGGGATTTTTGATTACAACAATTCTGTCTCTTTCTTTATAGTTACTCCTTCTAAACCAACGAGGAAGGAGCTGGCAGTCCGGGCCCGTCAGCGGAAACTGCAGGCCATCGTTGAGGCCTACCGCCGGCTGGTGGCTCAGGCCGAGGAGGAGGAGGAGGAGGCGGCGGCAGCAGCTGCTGCCTCTTCCAATGCCCCGGCCCCCAAGCCTGCAGGAGTACGTCGGCGTGGTCAGGCAGCCGCCCGCCGCCAGATTTTCCCCGCATCGTCCACCCCCCCCCACAACAACATGGCTGCCAATGTAGGTGCCGCCAGTTCCAGCGAAAAATTCTCCTCCGGGTAGCCAGGCTGGAGGCTCAAAGCAGTCAGACTAAAAAACAAATAGAGGAGCGTGTAAAGATCCTGGTGGATCAACACTTAAAAGCCCGCCGGCTATGAGATGGACCCTGTTTGCCCCTTTTTTAATCCTTTTGTTGGTGGGTGGGAATTGGGTGTTGGGTTTTTACTTTTTCTTTACATGACATTGAGCGTGGGAATTTGGTTGGGGTTAGGGGAGGCGGGTAGGGGGACAGCTGTGGTGTAGGATTTATATATATTTTATTTTTGTATCATCTTTAGTTATATATTACATTATGTTAAAATAAACGAGACACAAAGTTATGTTAAAAAGAAAACATTTGAAGTTCATTTGCGTTTCTTGTGGGGTTGGAGGGGGGAGTGTTTCACCAAATAATGTACGTTGTGCAACCTCGCAAGGTTTAATTTGGCCATGCAGGTCGGCGGACAGTGCTTTTTAATAATAAAATATATTTCCCACATCTTTAACATGCAAACAGATAGATGCAGTAAACCCTCACCGAGTTATATTTGTAGTATTAGAAGAACGACCAGTCTGTCTTGCGTTATACCTCACTGCAAACTTATCTTACCTGTGATTGCTGATGAGATGATGATGATTTATCATGAAGTGTGGCACTGCAAGGGCTGCATTTGATTTTCAAGACAATGGCGAAGAATCTGTGGTTCAGAATCAGAACTTCTGTGATAGTAGTAGACAGACCCTGCCAGTAGCGACAAAAAGAAAGAGACAGTCATTTGCGTGACAGACAATGTGGGGGTAGTATAAGTAAGTACAGTACATTGCATGGGTGACCCAATATTGCAACTGCTAAACTGAAACAAAACAATGGTTTTGGGGACTGGAAACAAAGTGCAAGAGAAGATAAGAAGTTCAACTTTACTTGTAGTACTCACGGCAACGTCAAACTTTTCTAAATCATAATGCTTTACACTTTAAACCCAAAAAATTACGCCAATTCATTAGATGCATTCGTTGTTTGATGTTAATGGTAAATTATTTGGCGTTATATACAGAGCTTGAGTTGGGAAGCCGCAGAAGATCCTGGCCATGCCTTGTTGACATTTCACTATTGTTGCTTTGACCACATCTGCCCCAGCAAGCGCGTGATCAAATTGTTGGTGTATATTTAATGTAAGAAACATCACACCTCAATGTAACCACGCAGCCCGGGGGAAGAGGGTTAGGGAGTGTTTAATGGATGGGTACGGGGGTTTTGGGAAAGGTTTGAGAAAGAAAAACAGTACGCATGGAGATTGGAGACAACAAAAGCAAAACAATGAAGACGATGATTTATGATGTTGATCAGCTAGCTAATGATTGTAAGCAATGGACGTAAGAAAAGGACACGCTGAATATGATTCTTGGTTTCCCGCAATCCAATTGCTTGATGATGAGGATCTGTGGTAAGGATGAGAGTTGATGCTCATACTATAAAGCAGTGGGTGAACCGTGAAAGATGTCCAGCCTGAAAAAGAAAAGGCAAATACAAAAGAATGTGAATGACCTAAACAAATTGTAATACAGTGAAGATAAAAAAAACAATACAAGAGGAGTAGTCGTATGAGAGGACTTTCAGACTGAGGCGGCTTGGATACAATTTGTATAAGTCTACTAGTTGCATATCATTTTTAATGTAGAAGTACAAAAAAAGACAGGAGCCAGCACACAACAACAGGCCCACGACGACACAGGTTTGGCCGTTATACAAACTGCATTTCCCTAAAAATTTCAGAGCCACAGAAAGGTGAATGAAATTGAAAAAGCAACCTAGCATTTACAAAATTAATCAACAAAATCAATGCGTCATTCTCATTCATCAATCATACCACTATTGTACTCTACCACAGCACTGTGCACAAACATGTAGTAGCCTGGGTCTACTGTGCTGTGACTCTTATTTGTATTTATTTATTACCTTGTATTCCACTCCAAGAAACATCGTGCATCAATCAGCTCAGATCCAACCGCCTGACAGCAAAGATAAATTAAGTCCTGACTGCATCTGTAGTAGTAGGAACACAAGTGCGTAAATAATTTCTATTATTAGTAAATAACATGGAAGAATTGGCTATCACGTGAGTCTGAACTGAAGTTACTAGTATACTTCAACTCCATGCACATTAGCTCAGAGTCAGCCAAAAAATACATCCAATGCAATGCATGGCATCATTCATTTTTATACCTGTTTTTCTCTTCTTCTCTTTCACTGTCAGAAGATTGATCACAGATGCTGCCGAGCCTTTGTAATGCGAGTCATCACAACAAGTTGACTTCAGTTGTGGATGCCTGCTCAAGTTTCTTTTGACACAGAAGAGTCGTCTCTGAATGCCTGCAGACAGAGGTGGTAGCCTTAACAGTAAGACTCAGCAAGGCAGTTATTATGAGTTGCAGATTTCAAATGAAATAGAGGATGGCTGTAGTCATGTACGGTTCACTTATTATGGAGGGACTGTTAGAGGCTACATTATTGTTATTGTACTATACTCCATCTACAACATCAAATGTATGGCTGCCAAGATGGAATTGTATTGACTTGAGTGGGAGTCAAGAAGATGCAGCAAGACTCTGAGGAGTGCAGTCAACATGGAACATAAATGCACAGGCGTGCAACTCCAGGAGGTAACTAAAAAAGATACAGCGAAAATAAATGCACAGGTGTGCAACTCTAGTAGGTACATTAAAAGAATGAGTGGTGGGGATGGATTTGGTTGAGCTTTTTATTTTAAGATTAGCAGTTTTGCACCAGAAAGTCATTTTTAATAAGAAAATAAATAACACAAATAAAAGAAGGGAAAAGTCACAATTTAACAGCCTATTGGTCAGGGAAGAGGTGCTCGTCCTCAAACTCTGCGGGTCCGGACAGCAGTAGGTCATGTAACCCAGCAGTGATGAATTCTTCGGGCTCGCTTTCTTCATCCTGCTCTGATTCACGTACAGTATAGTCTGGTGGTATGAAGTGTTGATTCATTTTTATCATTGTCAGCCTCTCGACGCTTTTGGGGGAGAGACTGGTCCTTTTCGATGTCACAATGGCACCAGCAGCACTGAAAACCCGCTCAGAGGCGACACTGGCTACAGGACAAGCCAAATACTTTATCGCCAGCCTGCTCAGCACTGGCCACTGTCTCCTTCTTTCATACCAATAGACCAATGGGCTTTGCTCCATGAACACCTCTGTTGTGTCATCCAGATAGGCCTGAACCATCCGCTCAGTGTTCATTGGTGCTCGGCTTTGCTGCTCCTCTTTCCCCTTTGCAACAGCAACGGACTTACCCATCCCCTTCTGTAGAAAAAAAGCAGTTATGCTTTTGGTTGTGTCTGCTGAATCAGATCGTGTAGGTGCTGCTTTTGGTACTGTTGGTGCCTGCTGGGAAGCGGACGCACCGCTCTCATGCTGTGATGAACTTGCCTGAGTTGCCTCAGGAGGATGGCCTGGAGTACTTTGACTGTCCTGGGCTGGCACTGTCAGGCCTTTAAGTAACAGCCGTTCAGTTTCGAAATCATTAGCTTCCACAGCTATGGAGCTTTTGTAATTGGCAACATCCCCATCTGAAAAAGGAATGACTGCGCTACTGCTGACAAACAATTTGTACCGTGGATCCAAGATTGTTGCAGTTATGTAATTTGGATCTGACACAATCATTTTAAGCCTTGCATTTACAGATAAGCGGTTGCGTAAGGCCTTGGCCAAGGTACATGCATCAACTTTTTCTTCGTCACCTTCGTATGTTTCACAGACCTCCTTCAGCTGTTGCTCGAGCATGTACAACAATGGGATGGCTTGGCCCATAGTACAGTCCTCCCTGCTAACTGCACGTGTGAACACCTCAAAAGGTTGTAGCATCTCTCTCAAGCATTTAATGATGTCCCACTGCCACATCTCAACGGTCAGGCTTTTAAGATTAACAGTAGGATCCACTAATCTTCTTGACATTACATAAGCATTCAGTGGTATGTACTGCTCAAAGAGACGCTCAAGCATGAAATAAGTCGAGTTCCAACGTGTTGGGACCTCCTGGATCAGTGCTTTGACTGGCAAATTATGCTCCCGCTGAATGACGCGTAGCAGCTTCCGCGCTTTGAAAGAATGGTTAAAAAGCGTGCATATTCTTCTGCAGATGGTCAGTATGGTGCTGACTTGGAGTTCATTTTTCAGAAAGTCTTGCACGACTAAGTTAATGCAGTGTGCCAAACAGGGTACCCTGAAATACTGTCCATCTTTCATTGCCCTCACTACATTACTGCCATTGTCGGTGGCAACAAAACCAATCTTAAGGCCTCTTGGTTTCAGCCATTCAAAGACCTTGCTGTTAAAGTCAGACAAAATGTTGTCAGCAGTATGATTTTTCTCCATACCAAACATGGCTACAGTTGCATGTTTGCGAGTGTCATTGAAAATCCCAGCAACGTCAAGAAGGCCAGATGTTAACTTGTCTTTCACACCTGCAAAAGAGATCCAGTGTGCGGTGATGCACATGTAATCTGCTGTGGCTTCGCGACTGCTCCACATGTCGGTTGTCAGGTGGATACAATGGACAACACTCTGTTGTAAGGCTTTCCCAATCAATCCCAGCACGTCGTGGTGTAGTGCTGGAATAGCAACTCTTGCAAAATAGTAGCGACTGGGAACGTCCCATTTTGGGGCGAGTGTTGCCACTAATTGCCGAAATCCCACTGCCTCAACAAATGAAAATGGGAGAAGGTCCAGTGCCAACATTTTTGCAAGTTTCGCATTGTACAAACGTGCTGTTGGGTGGTTCCTCTCGTACTTTCCCTCCTGCCTAAACATGCCAGTAATGGTAAGCTGCTTGGTAATTCTGTCTGTTCTGCTAGACGGACCACCTTTCAACGCAGACTTTTCACTCCTTGCCCTTGGTGTCTCCGGCTGACTCTGGTGCCACTGAGAAGTAGCTGATGCTGAGGATTTGGACTGCTCCACTCCAGTGCTGGCGACAGGGCTCATTGGTGTACCACTCCCAGATAGAAGGTCATCGTCTCCCTCTTCTTCTATGAGTGGACCTTGTAGTACTGTATCCTCCCCACCAACACCAGTGCTTACATCTTTTTGTAAGCTTGCAAGGTGGTTCTCCCATACAATTGTGTGTGTTTTTTTCATATGGGTCGTTGGGCCTCCAGTACCATAGTTTGTACCAATCTTACCACGACTAACATTGGTGTGACAAATGGTGCATATAGCAATGTTCTCCTGATGTGGGTGAACCGTAAAAAAATCCCAGACTGGGGAGCTAAACTTTTGTCTCCTGCCATAGGAAGAGGAGGACCCACTTCCAATCCCGGATGAACTGGAGCCTTTTTGTTGAATTTCCCTATGTGACAGTTCAGTACTAGTACTGCCACTACCTCCTTCTGTTGAGGTGGCGCTTGCGCTGGATGTCGCACGCTGCCGGGCCTTCGCTGATGCAAAAATGGGAGCTGGTGTTACTTTGGGCGCTGAGTGTGTAGGAGTTACACGTGCTATCTGCTCATCACTAATCGCAGCCCTTCTGGATAGGGTGAAAATGCTGGTCTCTACATCCTCTGCACCAGGAATAACGCTTGTGATGATGACATTGTCAGTGTCAGACCCGTCTTTATCACCATCAGTATCCTGTTCACCTACATCGAACTCCGGAAGTTCAAGCCTTGACGGATCCTTCCTTTTTCCCAGCCTGGTCTTTTGATGCCTCTCCTTTGAATGCTCAGTTCTTCGTTGTGGATGCCAATCCTTATCAAGGTCATCTGAAGGGATGCTATGCGAAGAACTCGATGCACTGCCACTAACCCTCCTTTCCTTTCGTAAATTTAAAGACAGTAGATCACCTCCAGAAGTGGCTTCCTCTTCTTCTTGCTCGGAATGAGGCTCTACTTCCTGAACTGCCCCGACATCGGGAGGAACAACTTCCACTATTGCGTGCGGAGACGGTGGTTGTTGTTCTTGAGGAAGTACTATAGCGTGCTGTGGTTCTTCAACAACTACTACTGTGGGATTTGGTTGTTGTTGTTGAACAACTATTGCGGGCGGTGGTTGTGGTTTTTCAACAACTATTGCGGGAAGTGGTTGTTGAACATCTACTGCTGGCGGCGGTTGTTCAGCACTTTCATCTTGCGTGGATTGTGTGCTACTTTGAGACAGCGATAAGTTAAGTTCAGGCTCAGTATCACTGCTTTGTAACACTAGGCCGGCTACCTCTTCGACCCTCATGTGCTTGGCCCTGGGTTGGTGGCTTGCCCCCGCTAATG
Organism: Lissotriton vulgaris; assembly: GCF_964263255.1. Classification (NCBI taxonomy): domain Eukaryota; kingdom Metazoa; phylum Chordata; class Amphibia; order Caudata; family Salamandridae; genus Lissotriton; species Lissotriton vulgaris. The sequence continues at coordinate 812,353,199 of NC_141699.1, forward strand.
CGGATGTGCTGGCTCCAGCTTGCACCACGGACACCGCTGCTGCAGGCGTACGTTTTGGGAGCCCAAAAAAGGTTTGGGGGTCCATACCAGCCTTAAGTGACACTTCCTTCTTCTGTACCTTCTTCTCAGCAACTTTCTTGGTGGTGGAGGACCTGGTACCTGCTCTCTTAGGACCCATCTTCTTCTGATGTCAGCAGCACACAGCAGCACTCAGTAGCACAAATTGCAGAGATGTGTGGTCAGATGAGTCACACACCACACGTGGCGTACAATTGAAGGACGTCCGTCTGGCAGTTGAACGGGCGATGGATGAAAACAGCCAGCACCTCCTCAGTCTTTTTCTGTGCACCTACAAGCAAAGAAGACAGAAAACGTCAGTCAAACAAGCAGTAAGCCAACACATGAACAATTGAAAGACACACAGGGCAATGTATAAAACACAAAAAAGAAGACTAATACTACGAGCACCACAGCTCCCAGCCACATGAAGTCCAGAAATAACCAATAATAAAGTCAAGCAGGCCTATCATATACCAATATGGACAGAAAAAGGAGGATGCCTGCTACACATGAGTCATGACAGGTTAATGCAAGGAAAATCAAAATACCCCATGGCTAAGAGTTTGTAAAACTTCACTGCAAAAACACATACAAGTCATAAAATTATTACACACACAAAAAAGTTACCTACCCCCCTGCCCAGACAACCAACTTGGAAATGCAATGGCATACACACATGCCGTAATGATGGTAATTAAATAGACCAAATAGAAACAGCTACATAAAGCAGCCCCGCTAACTAGTAACTAACTACCACCTCTGGGACTCTGTCCTACTATCAGATCAGACCAAAAGCAGGGAGGCCAATGATAAATGCACAAAGGAAGTACCTACAAAATGGCCGCCACCACATGGCCTGTCCAGGAAGACAAAACTACAACCAAATAACACAAAAATGAGGACTTTTTTGTAGCACAGGGGACACATTAAACATTTTCGAGGAACTTTTATGCAACTCGGGACATATTGTTCGCGAGAATGCAAAATCGGCGTGTTCGGCAACGCGAATCGAGTAAAAAGTCGTTATCGCGTTCCCGAGCCAGTACATTGAGCGCGCGAACAAGACAAAAAAGGTAAGGTCGCGTTCTCACACGGCGCGACGTTACCAAAACTACCCGAGCTGTATTCCTAGGGTTACCTAATGGCAGGGAGTGCCATAATAGCTACACACAAGCAACCAAAAAACTAAAAGTACCACCATTACAAAAAAATGTGAAGCAATCCAAAGCCATACACGGTGTAATTAAAGTTACACCACAAAAATAGTTGATTAACTTGAATGCACCTATGGCTGTGAGTGGTAGTACCTACAAAAGCCTTGGATGGCTATGGCAAAAGAAGAGAAACAGGAAAGGACACAGAAAATGGCCGCCTCCATAGGGCCAGGAGGACAGGGACACCCAAAAACAACATGGAAAGGGGATGCACCCAAAATGGCCTCCACCACATGGCAAAATCAGTCACAAAGGAAGCATACACAAAATGGCCGCCACCACATGGCCTGCCCACCAACAACAACATAGCAGAATCATCACAAAGGAAGTAAGTACACACAAAATGGCCCTCACCACTACATGAAAAGAAAGAGAGGACAGACAATAAATGCCTATGCCAAAGGGACAATGCTTAGCTTCACAAAATGGACACACCAGACACCACCCCCCGAATTGGTCACCCCAACCATAAACAAGAAATCATTACATAGAGGACAGAAAGGAACTGGGAGTGGCCCATGCTCCAGGAAGACAAAACTACAACCAAATAAGTAAATAACACAAAAATGAGGACTTTTTTGTAGCACAGGGGACACATTAAACATTTTCGAGGAACTTTTATGCAACTCGGGACATATTGTTCGCGAGAATGCAAAATCGGCGTGTTCGGCAACGCGAATCGAGTAAAAAGTCGTTATCGCGTTCCCGAGCCAGTACATTGAGCGCGCGAACAAGACAAAAAAGGTAAGGTCGCGTTCTCACACGGCGCGACGTTACCAAAACTACCCGAGCTGTATTCCTAGGGTTACCTAATGGCAGGGAGTGCCATAATAGCTACACACAAGCAACCAAAAAACTAAAAGTACCAACAAAATTCAAAAAAATGTGAAGCAATCCAAAGCCATACACGGTGTAATTAAAGTTACACCACAAAAATAGTTGATTAACTTGAATGCACCTATGGCTGTGAGTGGTAGTAGTACCTACAAAAGCCTTGGATGGCTATGGCAAAAGAAGAGAACCAGGGAAGGACACAGAAAATGGCCGCCTCCATAGGGCCAGGAGGACAGGGACACCCAAAAACAACATGGAAAGGGGATGAACCCAAAATGGCCTCCACCACATGGCAAAATCAGTCACAAAGGAAGCATACACAAAATGGCCGCCACCACATGGCCTGCCCACCAACAACAACATAGCAGAATCATCACAAAGGAAGTAAGTACACACAAAATGGCCCTCACCACTACATGAAAAGAAAGAGAGGACAGACAATAAATGCCTATGCCAAAGGGACAATGCTTAGCTTCACAAAATGGACACACCAGACACCACCCCCCAAATTGGTCACCCCAACCATAAACAAGAAATCATTACATAGAGGACAGAAAGGAACTGGGAGTGGCCCATGCTCCAGGAAGACAAAACTACAACCAAATAAGTAAATAACACAAAAATGAGGACTTTTTTGTAGCACAGGGGACACATTAAACATTTTCGAGGAACTTTTATGCAACTCGGGACATATTGTTCGCGAGAATGCAAAATCGGCGTGTTCGGCAACGCGAATCGAGTAAAAAGTCGTTATCGCGTTCCCGAGCCAGTACATTGAGCGCGCGAACAAGACAAAAAAGGTAAGGTCGCGTTCTCACACGGCGCGACGTTACCAAAACTACCCGAGCTGTATTCCTAGGGTTACCTAATGGCAGGGAGTGCCATAATAGCTACACACAAGCAACCAAAAAACTAAAAGTACCACCATTACAAAAAAATGTGAAGCAATCCAAAGCCATACACGGTGTAATTAAAGTTACACCACAAAAATAGTTGATTAACTTGAATGCACCTATGGCTGTGAGTGGTAGTACCTACAAAAGCCTTGGATGGCTATGGCAAAAGAAGAGAACCAGGGAAGGACACAGAAAATGGCCGCCTCCATAGGGCCAGGAGGACAGGGACACCCAAAAACAACATGGAAAGGGGATGCACCCAAAATGGCCTCCACCACATGGCAAAATCAGTCACAAAGGAAGCATACACAAAATGGCCGCCACCACATGGCCTGCCCACCAACAACAACATAGCAGAATCATCACAAAGGAAGTAAGTACACACAAAATGGCCCTCACCACTACATGAAAAGAAAGAGAGGACAGACAATAAATGCCTATGCCAAAGGGACAATGCTTAGCTTCACAAAATGGACACACCAGACACCACCCCCCAAATTGGTCACCCCAACCATAAACAAGAAATCATTACATAGAGGACAGAAAGGAACTGGGAGTGGCCCATGCTCCAGGAAGACAAAACTACAACCAAATAAGTAAATAACACAAAAATGAGGACTTTTTTGTAGCACAGGGGACACATTAAACATTTTCGAGGAACTTTTATGCAACTCGGGACATATTGTTCGCGAGAATGCAAAATCGGCGTGTTCGGCAACGCGAATCGAGTAAAAAGTCGTTACGCGTTCCCGAGCCAGTACATTGAGCGCGCGAACAAGACAAAAAAGGTAAGGTCGCGTTCTCACACGGCGCGACGTTACCAAAACTACCCGAGCTGTATTCCTAGGGTTACCTAATGGCAGGGAGTGCCATAATAGCTACACACAAGCAACCAAAAAACTAAAAGTACCACCATTACAAAAAAATGTGAAGCAATCCAAAGCCATACACGGTGTAATTAAAGTTACACCACAAAAATAGTTGATTAACTTGAATGCACCTATGGCTGTGAGTGGTAGTACCAACAAAAGCCTTGGATGGCTATGGCAAAAGAAGAGAACCAGGGAAGGACACAGAAAATGGCCGCCTCCATAGGGCCAGGAGGACAGGGACACCCAAAAACAACATGGAAAGGGGATGCACCCAAAATGGCCTCCACCACATGGCAAAATCAGTCACAAAGGAAGCATACACAAAATGGCCGCCACCACATGGCCTGCCCACCAACAACAACATAGCAGAATCATCACAAAGGAAGTAAGTACACACAAAATGGCCCTCACCACTACATGAAAAGAAAGAGAGGACAGACAATAAATGCCTATGCCAAAGGGACAATGCTTAGCTTCACAAAATGGACACACCAGACACCACCCCCCAAATTGGTCACCCCAACCATAAACAAGAAATCATTACATAGAGGACAGAAAGGAACTGGGAGTGGCCCATGCTCCAGGAAGACAAAACTACAACCAAATAAGTAAATAACACAAAAATGAGGACTTTTTTGTAGCACAGGGGACACATTAAACATTTTAGAGGAACTTTTATGCAACTCGGGACATATTGTTCGCGAGAATGCAAAATCGGCGTGTTCGGCAACGCGAATCGAGTAAAAAGTCGTTATCGCGTTCCCGAGCCAGTACATTGAGCGCGCGAACAAGACAAAAAAGGTAAGGTCGCGTTCTCACACGGCGCGACGTTACCAAAACTACCCGAGCTGTATTCCTAGGGTTACCTAATGGCAGGGAGTGCCATAATAGCTACACACAAGCAACCAAAAAACTAAAAGTACCACCATTACAAAAAAATGTGAAGCAATCCAAAGCCATACACGGTGTAATTAAAGTTACACCACAAAAATAGTTGATTAACTTGAATGCACCTATGGCTGTGAGTGGTAGTAGTACCTACAAAAGCCTTGGATGGCTATGGCAAAAGAAGAGAACCAGGGAAGGACACAGAAAATGGCCGCCTCCATAGGGCCAGGAGGACAGGGACACCCAAAAACAACATGGAAAGGGGATGAACCCAAAATGGCCTCCACCACATGGCAAAATCAGTCACAAAGGAAGCATACACAAAATGGCCGCCACCACATGGCCTGCCCACCAACAACAACATAGCAGAATCATCACAAAGGAAGTAAGTACACACAAAATGGCCCTCACCACTACATGAAAAGAAAGAGAGGACAGACAATAAATGCCTATGCCAAAGGGACAATGCTTAGCTTCACAAAATGGACACACCAGACACCACCCCCCAAATTGGTCACCCCAACCATAAACAAGAAATCATTACATAGAGGACAGAAAGGAACTGGGAGTGGCCCATGCTCCAGGAAGACAAAACTACAACCAAATAAGTAAATAACACAAAAATGAGGACTTTTTTGTAGCACAGGGGACACATTAAACATTTTCGAGGAACTTTTATGCAACTCGGGACATATTGTTCGCGAGAATGCAAAATCGGCGTGTTCGGCAACGCGAATCGAGTAAAAAGTCGTTATCGCGTTCCCGAGCCAGTACATTGAGCGCGCGAACAAGACAAAAAAGGTAAGGTCGCGTTCTCACACGGCGCGACGTTACCAAAACTACCCGAGCTGTATTCCTAGGGTTACCTAATGGCAGGGAGTGCCATAATAGCTACACACAAGCAACCAAAAAACTAAAAGTACCACCATTACAAAAAATGTGAAGCAATCCAAAGCCATACACGGTGTAATTAAAGTTACACCACAAAAATAGTTGATTAACTTGAATGCACCTATGGCTGTGAGTGGTAGTACCTACAAAAGCCTTGGATGGCTATGGCAAAAGAAGAGAACCAGGGAAGGACACAGAAAATGGCCGCCTCCATAGGGCCAGGAGGACAGGGACACCCAAAAACAACATGGAAAGGGGATGCACCCAAAATGGCCTCCACCACATGGCAAAATCAGTCACAAAGGAAGCATACACAAAATGGCCGCCACCACATGGCCTGCCCACCAACAACAACATAGCAGAATCATCACAAAGGAAGTAAGTACACACAAAATGGCCCTCACCACTACATGAAAAGAAAGAGAGGACAGACAATAAATGCCTATGCCAAAGGGACAATGCTTAGCTTCACAAAATGGACACACCAGACACCACCCCCCAAATTGGTCACCCCAACCATAAACAAGAAATCATTACATAGAGGACAGAAAGGAACTGGGAGTGGCCCATGCTCCAGGAAGACAAAACTACAACCAAATAAGTAAATAACACAAAAATGAGGACTTTTTTGTAGCACAGGGGACACATTAAACATTTTCGAGGAACTTTTATGCAACTCGGGACATATTGTTCGCGAGAATGCAAAATCGGCGTGTTCGGCAACGCGAATCGAGTAAAAAGTCGTTATCGCGTTCCCGAGCCAGTACATTGAGCGCGCGAACAAGACAAAAAAGGTAAGGTCGCGTTCTCACACGGCGCGACGTTACCAAAACTACCCGAGCTGTATTCCTAGGGTTACCTAATGGCAGGGAGTGCCATAATAGCTACACACAAGCAACCAAAAAACTAAAAGTACCACCATTACAAAAAAATGTGAAGCAATCCAAAGCCATACACGGTGTAATTAAAGTTACACCACAAAAATAGTTGATTAACTTGAATGCACCTATGGCTGTGAGTGGTAGTACCAACAAAAGCCTTGGATGGCTATGGCAAAAGAAGAGAACCAGGGAAGGACACAGAAAATGGCCGCCTCCATAGGGCCAGGAGGACAGGGACACCCAAAAACAACATGGAAAGGGGATGCACCCAAAATGGCCTCCACCACATGGCAAAATCAGTCACAAAGGAAGCATACACAAAATGGCCGCCACCACATGGCCTGCCCACCAACAACAACATAGCAGAATCATCACAAAGGAAGTAAGTACACACAAAATGGCCCTCACCACTACATGAAAAGAAAGAGAGGACAGACAATAAATGCCTATGCCAAAGGGACAATGCTTAGCTTCACAAAATGGACACACCAGACACCACCCCCCAAATTGGTCACCCCAACCATAAACAAGAAATCATTACATAGAGGACAGAAAGGAACTGGGAGTGGCCCATGCTCCGGGAAGACAAAACTACAACCAAATAAGTAAATAACACAAAAATGAGGACTTTTTTGTAGCACAGGGGACACATTAAACATTTTCGAGGAACTTTTATGCAACTCGGGACATATTGTTCGCGAGAAAGCAAAATCGGCGTGTTCGGCAACGCGAATCGAGTAAAAAGTCGTTATCGCGTTCCCGAGCCAGTACATTGAGCGCGCGAACAAGACAAAAAAGGTAAGGTCGCGACGTTACCAAAACTACCCGAGCTGTATTCCTAGGGTTACCTAATGGCAGAAATTGACAGACACCCGAAACCTGACATACCCCACACATAAACATAAGATTTTCTAAATCAAACCAGTCCATCCATGATTTCCTAATTAGAGGTACACCAGAAAAACAGTTGATTACCTTTCATGACCCTATGACTAGTACCTCTGGCCTACTGGAAGAGTAGGCCACAAGTTTGGAGGCCTATGGCAAGACCAAAGTGGCTGGGAAACATAAAATGGCCGCCAACAACACATGGCCAGGCAAACCACAGAAAGTTATTACAATGAACTCAAACATGCCTACACACTAACTACATGGAGTACTAGGGTCAGCTATTGGCTTAAAAAAATAAAAAAACTTTTTCATTACACAAACAGAAATTCCACAGCAGACATTGCTATTGCATAATGATGACCATAATCCAATGCCAGCCATGATGTTTGTTTACAAACTTGAATAAAAATTTAAACACAGAATTATGATTTTACCCATGGGTACCTCTCTATGTAGCCTGGATGAAATTTAAAAAGAAATACAAGTTGGGACCTCATAAAAGTAGGCACCCATCAATAATTTAAATCAAGGAATGAATACTGTAGTTAAAATTTTTTAAATCAAACAAACACAAGTCTACAACATCATACTCACTCATACATTACTGAACTTACTTGAAAAAGAGAATTCAAAATCCAAAAGTCCTCAGTAAGATTCAAAAAAAGCAGTAATGCAGCCAACACACACACAGAAAGTGATCCTGCCAGCTCAAAATCCAAATGAAAGTGACCACCTCATGGACAAAGCACTGGGAGGAGCCTGGTGGACAGGAACAGGAAGTTGTAAACTCCAGAGCCCTTCCTCCTTAATATTCAAAAATAGAGTAGAAACAGAAAGAGGACTCCTTCCCCCCAAAAAATACATCCAAAGGTACAACTTTGAGGGGTTTTTCACTTGTTTGCTAACCAAAATGGTAATTTATTATTATGGTTTAACTTTTAACATGCTCGCGAGTTATTCTGTGCAAGATTGCAGGTTCTGCGTGTTCGGCAACTCGATCTTACCAACAAACATACTCGCGCGTCCTTATGGCTTTATCGCGCTTCCAATGACGTTATCGCGTTCGCACAGCTGCACGGAAGGGTTTACAAACATGGTGGCCGACGCGACCGGGAAAAAGCGAACGCAGAACCAAGGTAAGCCATTGCCGCGCACGCGATAATGTTATTTAGCGCGCGACAATGTTATTTAGCGCGCGACAACTACGCTCCGCACCGGATAGCGGAGTTATCGGCAGCTACGCGAACTCCGCGGAACGCGGAGTTGCCAAAACTCCGCAAACTCCGCAAACGGAGCGTAGTTCTTCGCCCAGGGTTAGCCCTGAGCCATACCGCTATATACTACAGACATCAGCTAAAAAAGTGCCATAAGCCCTGGCCACCCTATTTAGATTCTTTAAACATCAGCACAGTATAAATAGAGCATAAGGAACTCCTGCTGTTTTTTTAATGGATTTCCCACATCCCCCAACTTCTAATTCCACCAAAACAGCTTATTCGCAATGAACATCTTTACGCACGCACGCCCAGACACCCCAGCTGCTGCTATTATTGGGCTGAGGGCTCCGTTTTTAAACATTGTCTTGACTGTCGCCCGTACAATACTTGCAAGAACCCTAACTCTCTTACTATGGCATTGCTCAACTGTAGATCATTGCCTTGTCATACTACCGAGGTTCATTCCCTCCTTCTGGACCATGGTCTGGATGTTTTATTTCTGACGGAAACGTGGCTGACTACAGGTTCCGACCCCGACATCGTCAACGCTCTCCCCTCGGGATATCTCATGTTCCATCTTGATAGGCCGGATGGGAGAGGGGGTGGAGTGGCCATTGTTTACAGAGACACATTTGTATGCAAAGCAGTCGACTGTGGCATCAACAACGCTGAAAGTTGTCAGTTTACCCTTCGCATCTCCTCAACTGTCTCTATCTCTGGCCTCCTTGTGTATCGGCCTCCCGCTACTCTAGGGAATTTCGTGGATTCCTTCATGGAGGCTGTTATCCCACTGGCTGCTGCCTCGTCCAACTTTGTCACCCTTGGGGACTTCAATTTTCATTTGGACGACCCTAATGACGTAGTGGCAAGGGAGCTTTTAAGCTCGCTTGGTGCACTGGACCTTCATCTTGTTAATATGGGAGCTACCCATAACAGAGGCCATCAGCTTGATGCAGTTTTTGCTAACTCTGTGAACCTGCAGGCTCTCCAGATGTTGGCTCTCCCCTGGACTGATCACCACCTTGTTCCGTTTAGCTGGCTGCTGGGGAACCGCAGAGACCCCGCTCCTAGACAACATACTGTGGAACGACTCTGGTCGAAGCTCCCGGTGGACAGTTGGGCGGAAGAGCTATCTAGAACCTGTCCTCACCTCACAGATGACCCCAACACTGCTGACCAGCTCTTGGGCAAATGGCTTACCAACTCTCTGGACTTACTGATCCCTAATAAAAGGAGGCTTGTCAGGGAGAGAAGAATTGGCTCTGCCCCCTTGTATACCCCTGAACTTGGGTGCATCAGAACCTCTTGTAAAAGGCTTGAACGTGCCTGGAGGAGAGAGCGGACGGAAGAAAGCCGGGCCAATTATAAAAGGGAACTAAGGAAATATAAAAGCGCACTGAAGGACGCTAAGAAGACTTTCTTTAGCGATCGGATTGAGAGAGCAAGCAATTCTTCAGGAGAATCGTTTAAAATCTTCAAGCAACTTCTGAAAGCCCCGGTCCCTCCAGTGTTGCACGATAATCCCAAAGAAAAATGTGAGGAACTGGCCAGCTTCTTCCACTCTAAAATAGAGAAAATATTATCCTCCTTACCTACTATCCCTCAAAGCGATGAATCGGTTACTAGTCCTACAAGTCGCCTGATTGAGCTAGCATCTTTTGGCCCCTTCTCGGAAGAGGAGGTCATAAAAGTCCTGTTAGAGATGAAGAGTGGCTCCCCGAGTGACCCAGTCCCCATAAAACATCTTAAACTCGTGGCTAACACCTTGTCAACTCCTCTGACTGACCTCTTGAACCTTTCACTTACGCAGGGCATAGTGCCCCAGAGATGGAAAAAGGCCGTGGTGAAGGCCTTATTGAAAAAGCCAGGAATGGACTCATCCAACTTGACCAACTTTAGGCCAATTTCACTTCTGCCTGGATTTTCAAAAATTGCAGAGAAGCTGGTTAACCGTCAGCTCTCTCACCATCTTGAGTCTAACCACCTGCTAGGAGACTCCCAGACTGGTTTCCGTCCCGGCCATGGAACAGACACTGCCTTGCTGGCAGTAGTGGAGGAGGCAATGAGCACTCTAGATACAGGAGGGTCAGTGGCAGTGATCCTCCTGGACTTGAGTGCTGCCTTTGACACTGTGAGTCACCAAGTGCTCCTCCAACGTCTGTCAGAGGTAGGTGTCTCAGGGACGGCCCTGAAATGGTTGGGATCTTTTCTCTCTGACCGTTTCTACCAAGTCTGGGAGGGGTCAGAGCAATCTGCCCTAATCCCTCTTCAATGTGGAGTCCCGCAGGGCTCATCGCTGAGCCCTACTCTATTTAATATATATATGACTCCACTTGAAAGAGTGGTCGCCCCCTCGGGGGTGAAGATCATCAGCTATGCTGATGATACTCAGCTGGTGGTCGGCCTCACTCAGCTGGCGGAACAACCTGAGGTTTTACACGACTGCCTCGCCAATGTTTATCGTTGGATGTCTATCTCTGCCTTAAAGCTCAATGGAGGTAAAACCGAGCTGATGCTCCTGGGCAATCCCAGTCCCTCCATTATTGCGACCTGTTGGCCCCGGTCTCTTGGTGACCCACCATCCCCCAAGAAGGAGATCAAGTCCTTGGGAGTATGGCTGGAAGAAGATCTGTCCTTCAGGACTCATGCCAGGAAGACCGCAGGGGTTTGCTTTGGCTTACTGAAATCAGCCCGAAAGGTGCTACCTTTGCTTCCTGATCCAGCAAGGAAGCTGTTGATACGTGGCCTAATTCTATCGAGGCTCGATTATGGGAATGCGCTGTTTCTCGGTGCCCCCGAAGCGACCTTCAAAACCCTCCAACAGGTGCAAAACGCAGCTGCGAGAATCCTTATGGATGTTCCCAGAAGGCAGTCTGCTGCTCCTGCCCTCAGAGCGCTTCACTGGCTCCCCGTGAAGGAGCGGGTGAAATTTAAAGCGCTATGTACTGCCCATAAAATTTTACATGGCAAAGGCCCCCCTATCCTTGCTAATATGGCCCGTCCCTATAAACCCCCACGTCTGCTGCGCTCGGACCAAAAACACCTTTTGCAGTCAGCCAGAGTAAGAAAAGCTCGTTCTGGGGGCAGGCGTTTCTCGGTGCAGGTGGCGTCTCTTTGGAACTCTCTCCCCCTCAGGATTCGCTCAGAGCCCAAGATCCTACCATTTAGGAAACTTCTTAAGACCCACTTGTTTCCACAGTAGTGATTAGCTGAGTCTCCCCTTCTGGTCTGTTGCGCCGGGACGCCCCTGGGTAAGCTGAGCGCATTATAAATTTCATATTATCACATCTTCAGCATCTGCTCTTCAAGCTGACATACTCTCATTCATACTATTTTATATTCTCTTTCTCCATGTGTGTAGCTGTCACTGATAAATCAAGAGGGGAGACACCAGTTCCTGGGATAATGGGCGGCCCTATGCACTCCAACTATGGCTACCTGTTAGCATTCAACCAGGGGAGAGAGGTGAGTTTCTTTTTTGCGTTAGGGACTGTCATACCTTTGATACATCAATGCCTCTCCATACCAATATATTAAATTAACACTATCAATCATTATCAGTCATATGAAGGGTAGCTTAGAAGTGATCAGTGAAAGTGGAATAGCTGAGGATTCAGCATTCCTGCTCTCCAGGGGAGTTTGAAGTTTGAAAAACATCACATTCTTTCCTGTTCCACTCGATCCATCCACCCCAAAATTGCTCCATTCACCTATTTCTGCCTGAGAGGCCGGAGGTAAATTGGAAGACCAAGGTCTCGCTCTTAAGTGATCGCTGATAAAGTAGAAGTTTCACAATAGGTAGTGTTATGTTATGTTACTTTAATTTAAATTGCACATGAATCACTCAGTAGGAGTATCTAGACACAAAGCAACAAAACTCAGGGGAGGCGGAATCTGTTCAAAATAAAACAGCACAGCCTTAAGTTGTTTCCTGGATTTGAGATGGTCAGTATACAATCACAGATGAAGAAGTAGCTGGTTACAGTAAAGAGGGGCTAGGTAGGAGAAAGACCTGCCTCCTGTATGCAACTTTTTGAGCAGTGGAACAGTAAGCAAAGCTTTGTCTCTAGATCTTAAAAGTCTAGCTGGGTGATAGCAAGTGAGTTTCGAGGATAAATAGCTAGGGTCTTACCCCATCAAAGAGTTGTGAGTTAAGTCACATATTTTGAAGATGATCCTTTTATGGAACCGTAACCAATGGAGTGAACGTAGCAGAGGAGTGGAGGCCGCCACAGATTGAAGATTGAGAATGAGATGGGCAGTGGTGTTCTGCACCACTTATAATATAAATGACTGCGTCTTATTGCTGGGGCCAAGAATGAACTACCATAGCCTAGTCGACTAATAACCAGAGACTGCCCCATGGTTTTCCTCATGTGGCTAAGTAAAGAGGTTGGAAAGGGACAAGAGGTGTGGGGGAACTAGTCAATGATTCGAACCTCTGATCTAAGTGCTGGCTGCCTGTTGTTCAACCTTCACGAAAAACTCAATAGGATAGGAGGTATGTCATAAAGAGAGGAGGAGTCACCTTGGCTATGCATTGTCAAAAACTAGCTAGTGGGACAAAGTGCCACGATAGGCGATTTTTATAAGGTGTGTGTCAGAGTACTGATGGGAAATAATACTGTTGCAAATTCAGTTTAGGTAATGCTAATGGTGCGTTGTAAGGGAATACTCTTAACCCATTCAGATGAGTCAAGTTTGGCCACCTAATCTTCAGGTCTTTAATTGGGATGAAAAAGTGGAGGTCTCTAAAAAAGGAGCAGTATAAGAAGTGGAATTAGCAAACCTTTCCAAATGGCATGTCCTATATAGCTAAGGGTGTGGTTAAAACATGTAAACCAAAATCATGTACTTTTGAAAGCGTACCACCCACACATTATTTTGATGTTTTTTCGTGAGCTTTTTACCATTCATCCAAACATATCACACAGCATTGAACATGTCCCTACAACAAGCCAAACCTACTGGCTTTTCCAATGCTTGTCAGTATGCTTTTGTTGTGTAATTAAGTAGGTAATATTCTTTATACAGTTAAAAAAAGAACCATAAAAGATGCAAAATCGTACAATTTATACAATCAAATGTCAATCAGTTATGCACACAATCCCGGACCCACACGTATCAAGCATTTATGCACCATTTCCATTACTCATATTTACCATTAAATCTGTAATAAAAATCACTTAAAACTGTAAAACCTTTTAGGTTCAACCAATGGTGTGATAAAACTATGTTCTAGCATTTATAAATATGTGAATATGAAGCATGGTTTAATAGAGTGCATGTGCAATGGTGATACCTCATGGGCCTACCAGTGTTGGTAGAATTACAAAATAAAACAAGTCCTTTTTTTTTTTTAAAATTTTTTATTTTTCTTCGTTACAACATATCATTATGAGCATTACATATATCACAATTTTATCCATTACGGTCTCTTTTTTTTTTTTGCGTTATTTAAACTCCAGCTTTAAGTACTAGCATACAAATTATACAATACAGCTACATAAAAAAAGCATACACATTATGCAAAGAAAACAAACTCCAAAGTCAGCACAAGAAATAAAGAAGATAAAGACCAAAAGCAGTAATGATAACGATACCATCAACATATTCCCGCCCCCCTCCCCTAATTACTCCTTCTTTGCCTCTCTTTCCATTTACATATTGGCTCCCAAATTCTTCTCCCCAATCGTCTTCCACTTCTCCCCTTTCCAGCATAAATTTTTTCCTCTATATTATATGCATACAGAGTATTTGCCAGCCAACTTTGCAAGCTCGGAGGGCTTTTATCTAGCCAAGCCCTAGCTATTGTGAGTCTATAAACAGCCATTATTACAAACATAAATTCAGCATATTGAAACTGCTCTTCATTATTCACACCTAGCATAATCCAAGCCGGCGTAAGGGATATCTCAATACCCAGTGATCTTGCCAAAAACCCCTCAATCTCACTAATCAATGTTCGTAATTGGGGGCATGATGCAAAAATATGTACGCTATCTGCTTCCAACTCATTACATCTGGGACAATTGATTCCTTGATTCCCCCCCCATTTTGCAATCTTTGCAGGCGTAAAGTACAAAGAATACAATGTTTTATAATGCTGAGATTGCAGCGGGGCAGCACATAGTATCGTACATCCCAAATTCAAAGAATCATAAAACAAGCTACTATCAACTCCCAATTTATCCTCCCATTTCTTGCTGAATTTAACTAAATCATCCTGCTTATTTTCCATCAATGCTGCATAGAAGGATTTGATAGAGCAATCCCCCATCAGTTTTATTTTCTCCATTATTTCTATTTTATTAAAACCTACTGGACCTCCGACTTTGTTGCTAAGAAAGCTTCTAACCTGTAGATATTTGAAAAATCCCCTATTATCTAAACCATATGTGTCTCTTAGCTCTGAGAATTGCTTAAAACCATCCTGTGAGAATAGATCTCCAATTTGCGTAACTCCCCTTAGAGCCCACTCTGCCATAGTATGATCCGCAAAGATTTCCTTAGGGAGTGACCTGTTGTTAAGTAATAGGACATACCTGTTATACCTCCCAATCTTTACTCTCTTTAAGAATGCATTCCAGATCGTCACTGCCGCTTTTACAGTTTTGAACTTAGTCCTCTTAAAGTAACTATAGTCAATACATTTTAGAAAACAGTTCTCAGTATTTGCCCCGAGCGCGACAGCATAGACCTCTGTAGACATATTCTGCAATCTTACATCATCAGAGTTTCCACCAATAAGACCTTGGATGTATTGCAGCACAGTAGCCATGTAATATAAACGAAAGTCTGGTGCCCCCCATCCTCCTCTTTCTCTGGGAAGCGTCATGTACCTATAGGCTCTTCGAGTTTTACCTTGAGCCCATATGAACCTATTACATATAGCCTCTATACCATTAAACCAGCTGGCTTCAATCAGCAAGGGTACAGCCCTGAACACATACAAAAATTTGGGTAAAATCATCATTTTGATTATATTTGTACATCCAACTAACGACAAATGTAGATTGTTCATTCTTTCCAAATCTTTTTTCATTTGAACAATCAAAGGATCCATGTTTTTTTCCACAATTTTACTTACTTCTGCTGTTATTTGTACCCCTAGGTAGGTTGCCATATTCGTCACTCTGTCATCATTACAAATTACCCATTGATTTTTAACTATCTGTGTTTTAGTGGTATTCAAACTATATCCAGAAAACTGACCAAACCTCTCAGCTTCTACTTCAATTGCCCTAATGGCAACTGAGGGCTCTGGAGTCAAGATAGCGACGTCATCCGCATAGGCTAGTGATTTAATCCTCCGGCCATTTAGCACTAAAGGTGATATCTCTTGATTGATTTCCAATTTTCTTATATAGGGGTCAAGGTATAGAGCAAAAAGCAGAGGTGAAGAGGGGCAACCCTGCCTTGTGCCTCTCTGAATGTTAACTGCAGCCGAGAATCCTCTATTGATTCTTATTTTGGCCGTTGGATTTATGTATAGTGTCTGCAAAGCCTTTATAAATCCTGGTCCTATACCGTGCCACCTCAAAACATCCCATAAATATCTCCATGAGACCCTATCAAATGCTTTTTCAGCGTCGAGAAACACCGCTGCCATTGGGTCTTCTAAGGTATCTGCTACATCAAATGCCATAATTACTACCCTAGTGTGGTGGGTTGTTCCCTTACCTGGGACAAATCCGTGCTGAGAGGGAATAACCAACGATTCGATTTTCCTGGATAACCTTTTTGCTAACATTTTAGAAAACACCTTAACATCGGCGTTCATTAACGTAATAGGTCGGTAGGAGCCCGGGACATCTGTCGGTTTGCCTTTCTTTGGAATAACAATGATGTCTGCGCCTCCCCAAGAGTGTGGAACAGCCTCACACAATTGTGCTAACAGCATCAGATTATACATATCTGCTAACAGAGAGGATTGAAAAATTTTATAAAATTCAACTGGGATCTGGTCCGGGCCAGCGGCCTTTCCAGATGGTAGCTCGCTCAAGGCCTCAATCAGTTCATCCACCTTGAATTTCTCTTCCAGCTCTTTTCTGTCTACCTCCTCCAATTTTGACGGCTCTATCTCCCTCAGGTAAGCCCTTATATCCTCTTCTCCTCCATCTCCTTCTGATTGATACAGTGCCATATAAAACTGCCTAAAAACCTCTCTGATCTGTTCTGCTCCCTTAACTTTGACTCCTTGGCTATTTTTAATCTCCTTAATGTCAGCCATCCCATCTCTTTCTCTAGCTTGTACCGCTAATATATGACCAACTCTCTCACTGAGTTCATACGCCTTCTCTTTATTAGCCATGTACTTCTCCACTGTCCTTTTTGCCATCCCATCTATAACCTCTGCTTTAAGAGCGACTAACTTCAATAAAATCTGCTCAATTGGTGAGTGCGTATTTATAGCCAACATAAGCTCCTCCTCTGCCTCTCTAATTAATTCGTTATCTCTCTCTGCTTTTTCCCTCTCCCTTTTCTGTGCAGCAATAACATAACTCAGGGTCATTCCTCTTATTCCGGCTTTACAAGCATCCCACACTATCCCTGGTGTTGAGGTACCTCTATTAATTTCCCAAAATTCCTTAATCCATTCAGACATTCTCACCCTATACGTTTGATCCTGGAGAAGCATTCTATCAAATGTCCATTGTGTCGGCTTCTTGTTTCTCTTTTGCCCAAGATTTACAGTTAACACTAGTGGGCTATGATCTGAAATGATCCTAGGTTCTCTTACTATCATTACACCATCTACCAAACCTCTTGTGATCAGAAAATAATCCAGCCTTACTAAAATCTGATGGGGAGCTGAAAAAAAGGTACTCCCATCCAGATTCGGATGGCAAATTAGCCATGGATCCTCTAGAGAGTTATTCCTTGCCATATCCGCTAAGGCCCTGAAAGTTCTCTTTTTTCTCCCCATATATTTCCTGTTAGAATCTAGGAAACTACTATCTGCATCATGGAAATTCAGATCACCACACAAAATAATAGGCTCTGGCCACTGTGCAAGTTCCGCATCTAAAAATTGAAAAATATCTGGATCATCTCCAGTAGACCCATACACTGAGACGAACGTAAAAGTTTCTCCTCTAAACGTTAGTTCTGCTATAACCCATCTTCCCCATTGATCCTCCACCTTCCTCTTGACTAGTGTGTCCTGTCTCTTGCCCAGGATTACCACCCCTCTTGTCTTGGTATTCTGGTTAGTTTTTGCTAAAACATTGAAGCCAAGTTGATCAAATAAATAGGCCTTAGTACCCTCAATGTGTGTTTCCTGAAGGCACACTAGATCCGGTTTTAGCGATTTTAACAAAGAAGCAGATTTTAACCTCTTATTTAACTCATTAAGTCCACATATATTTATTGAGACTATTCTACAGGTCATTATATTTCATAGATCTTCCTATTTCAAATTTCCATTTGAACCAACAAGCTTTAGTAATTATCTTTGACTTTTCCCCTACGTTTTTTCCTTGAATTCCTTGAATTCCTTGACTTCGCTTGTGTATCTTACCCCATGCAACTTTTTGTGTATCTTTTCTACCTCTTACTCCTACACCGTGTTTGTGCCCAAAACCAACGTGTTTGTCCCCCCCCCCCCGCCACCCACCCCTCTCCCCCCCTTACCCCCCACCCCTTAGGAGCCCCCCCCTTGCTACAGGCAAATAGGCCAATCCTGGCCTATGTGTAGCCCCCTGTAGTCTGTAGAATCGCTACTCTCTCCCATCCTGGTTTCCTCACTGTTCAGCCTAGCTAAGTACCTTACTTTAGCATTACCATCTTACGGGGTCTTTGGTGGAGTTCTCGTGGGAGACCTTGGTGGGGTTCTGGATCTAGTTCTACTCTCCTTGCCATTACCAGCTTCCGAGATTTCTGCTAGATATTCTGCTGCTTTTACCTCAGAAGTAAACATTCTGGTATAACCTTTCCTGATTACTTTCAGCCTTGACGGGAACAATAGATACGCTTCTGCCCCTTGCTTTTGGAAAGGCCCTATCAGCTGCCTTAATTTCCACCTTCTTTCCACAGTAACGTGGCAGAAGTCTGGCCTGGAGAAAAAGGTGTTCCCATCAGCTGTCTTCCTTGAGTCAGGCCTGGCTTTATCTATTATTTCCTGTCTTGCTAGAAAATTGCCTAGAAAAACCAACATTGCTCTTGGGAGCCCCTTCTCTTGCCCTCCCCGATTTTTCTTGAACAGTGGGAACCTATGTGCTCTCTGCACTTCAACATCCCAATGCCATTTCGACTCAGGAAAGGCCTCTTCCAGAATCTTAACCACATAACCTCTGGGGTCCTGCCCCTCCTTTCCTTCCTCCAGACCCAAAAGTCTCACATTGTTTCTCCTTTGACGATTCTCAAAGCTTTCTAGCTTCCATTGGAGGTCTTCAACCACCTTCACTTGCTCCCCTTTGAAAGATTGCCAGTCTGTCACTTCGTCTTCCATCCTGCTTGTCCTTTCCTCAACTTGTGAGACTCTCCCTTCAACCTCTTCCTGTTTTCTGCTTACTTTCCTTAGTGACGCTTGCAGTTTTTTTGTGTCTCTTTTTGCCCTTCTACTCTCAATTCTTGCCTCCTTCTGCATTTGTTTCAAAGTCCCAAACAGCATTTCAAGGGTTACATTTTGTGTATTCTGCCTCCCCTCCTTTTCTCCTCCTTCCTGCTCGTTTTCCTTGTAGGTTTCTGATGTAGCGGCATAGTCCCATGATAATTTCTTAGTCATGCTACTCCTTGATCCTCTTCCGTTTCTTTTTTTGCAACTGCCAAATCCTTTTTTCTTCTTTGTCACAAATTCACTAGAGCCCTTGCTAGTATCCGAATCAGAGGTGCGCTCAGTACTCTCCTCTTCCTCTGACTCCTCTGACACCTGCTCGCTAGCATTTGATGAATCTGATTCCTCATATACCGAGAAAAACTCAGGAGAGCCTCCCCTCATACTTCTGTCTGAACTTTTAATGTTTTTGCCAGTGTCTTTCCGCTCCGTTAAACTCTGGGTGCTGCCCCAGCTTGACTCTGCACCTGCACCCTGTATACGATTACTATGTGACTCTAACTCCACAGCCAGAAGAGGGTCCAACATCAGCATATTATTCTGGTTTTCTAGCGGTTTTGAAACATTGTCCTCGAGACTGTTGTTCTTACCAGCCTCCTTGTTCGCCTTCCTAATTTCCGCGGCTCCTACGGCTTCTGCGTTCTGCTCCGCTTGCATTGAGCCGTCTTCTGCAGTGCTCGGTGGTTGCCCAGCAACCAAGCCGCCTCCAACGCTTGCGTCCTCGCGGACCGCCGACTCTGCTTCCGCATTCACCTCCCATCCGTCTCCCTGGACGCCGTCAGCCGACATCGGCTGCGCTGCCCTCCCGGCCAGCGGTCTCTCCTGGCGCGGATCGATTTCCTGGATCTCTATCCGTGGGACAGCTGAAGGTGCTCTTGGCGTGAAAGACTCTGGTAGGGTCGCTTGCCGCTTCTGATCCTTCGTAAATGCCGTTTGTGCACGCTGTGCTTTTCCTTCCAATGCTATCTCCCTCGCCGATTTAGTCACTCCCGAGCGAGTCTCCGGACCTGCCTCAGACTTCTTTTCTTGTTTTTCAAGTTTCTTTGCTGTAATATTCTTTGAGGACCGGTTAGGAAGTTCCGTTGCTTTCTTCAGAGAAATAGTTTTTGGGACTGCCCCCTCTCTCACTGCTGCGGCTGAGGCTTTAGTCGGTCCTGTGTTTGTTAGTTTGTCTCTGTCCGCCTTAGCTCTTTGGGACATCTTGACGGGCACTTTCACGGGGCTTAACGCACTTCTCCACCAGATCATCCACTTTATTACCTTCTTTGTCACTTTCTTTGCTGTAAGACCCCACAACCAGCCTGGGTTAAATATATCTGTCGTACCACGTTGAGCCTGGTTAACCAGACCCCACATCCCTGGATTCAGCAGTACTTCAGCATCTTCGGATGGGAGAGAGTGAGAGTGCGACTACTCTCTACAGAGCTACAGCGGCCATCTTGCCCTGCCTCTGCTATTTTTCGAAGCCTAAAATAAAACAAGTCCTATTCATATAAAAATGTATTGTGCTAGAAAGTTCCCTCTCAGGAGCCGGGTTTAAAAAACAGTACTGCCTTGAGCCTGAACGCTAACAATGCCTCCATTGTGAGTGGGCAGTGGCAGTGTCCCAGCCGCTTCTACAGCGCTAGCAGCAACATTCCTGCTGTGTTAGTTTTAACTGCTTTTAGACTGTTTTGGGGCATAGTGAGGAGAGCGACTGAGGCTCCCTACCTGTATTTTTAATTTACTTGCTGGCATTGTCTGTATTACCTGGAGGCATTGTTTGCATTACCTGGAGGCAAGCTGTATCGCGCCGGGGGACTGCTCTCGTTTCCTCCTTCCCGCCCTGTTCCGACACGGTGACTAGCACCGATTGTGCGGAGGGCGTGGAAGGTCTGAGGCAGCCACTTCCGGTGCGCGGGGGGAACGGTCAGCGCTCTAGTCAATCTGGACGCTGGGGGGGTTAAAAGGTGGATGTCTGCTCGGCCGCGCAGCGGCCGAGCGCAGCGGGCGCACCAGCGGTGCGCCAAAGGCAAGCCCTTCTGCACCCGTCCGCGGCCGGGCGCGGCTAGGGCCTTAACCCCTGGTCAAACTGTAACGCGCACACGGTGGAGCAGGGACCAACTTCTGAAACTTCGCCCTAATACCCCGATTACATGCTGTCATAACATGAGGGTGGGGGAGGATGCAAGCTGTAGTCACTGTCAGTATAAGCTGTGCAGGGGAGATAAGAGAAAGTTGGAGCACACTAGTCTGGTATGTGGGCTACTTAATGTCAGATCTATGCGCAAACATAGACTTGACATCTATGACCTACTGACTGAGAAACATCTTGATCTCTTGTTTCTCTCAGAAACATGGTTAGATACTGACTCTGATCCAGATGTCATCGAGGCTCTACCGGAAGGATATTTGATGGTGAGGCGAGACCGGCCTACGGGTAGAGGGGGGGAATAGCTATTGTTTTTTAAATCTCCATTGTGCTGTCAACTTGAACAGCTAACGGTAACGGATAGTGAGGCAGGTGCCTTTACTATTAGGGTTAACGATGGCACTACGTTAAAAGGGTTCTTGATCTACAGACCTCCAGGCCCATGCACCCGGTTTGCGGATAGCTATATGGAGGGGATTACAGAGGCTGCCCTACGTAGAGATAAATTCCTCATTTTAGGGGATCTGAATATGCATTTCAAAGATCCACTGGATAGAGGGCTCTCTGCCAGGAATTGCAGTCACTGCAGCTTGACCTGAGAGTAAGGACCCCTACACATCAGCAGGGCCATCTATTGGACCCGATATTCGCCAATTGGGGGGAAGTGGTGGTAAATCCCCCTGTTCCGGTTCCCTGGTCGGATCATTTCCTTGTGCCCTTTGTGGTGCTCATTCCGGGAAGAAGAATACTGGAACGGCCACTCCCTAACTACCCTAGCCGGAAATTGGCAAAATTCTCACACGTTAAGTTTAATGAAGCACTAACTAAAGGAGGAAGGCCGGGTGGGATGGATGCAGAAACCGCTAGGAGTAATCTAGATAAACGCATAATAGAGGCTTTGGATAGCACGGCCCCACTCTGCTTGACCACCTCTGGCGGCGTGCACAGAAAACAGCTCCCTGGTACAATGATGATTTGCGCCGAGCTAAGGCGGAATGCAAACGTCTGCAGAGGCAGTGGATGGTGGCCTTTCTGAGCCAGGCCAAGCAGGAGTGTATAGCTAAGAGGAGGGCCTACCATGGGCTTATTAGAAGGGCAAAGACAGCCTACTTTGCAAGGAGAATTGGGGATGCGGAAAACTCCGCAAAGGAGCTGTTTAAAATCTATAAGGCTATTTCCTCAGCCCAGTCCTCCACTGTTCCAGTGGATTGCTCAGCTGATTCATGTAACCGGATGGCGGAATTTTTTTCTGAAAAAGTGGCCAAGATCTACTCATCCTTTCCAGGACAAAGTAAAATGGGGTCTGAGTTTGTGGAAGCCGAAAGGGAAGTCAGGGGATTGTACGCTCTTGAGAACTTCACTACCCCTTTCCCAGAGGCATTAAGACAGATCTGCAGATCGATAAAGTCGGGTTCCCCTAGGGACCCTGCCTCACCGAAGCTGCTTAAAGAAAGCCTATCAATCCTGGAGCCCTATATCAGACATCTGTTGGATGTATCCATCAGGACGCACACGGTTCCTGAAGGGTGGAAACAGGCGGTAGTGCTTCCCCTCCAGAAGAAACCCAATATTAGCTTTGAGAAAATTGAGAACCTTCGCCCTATCTCATTGTTACCCTATCTGGCTAAAGTGGCGGAGAAGCTCGTGAACATCCAGCTGATGAAATATGTGGAGGAAGCCAATCTCCTACATTCTACACAGTTTGGGTTCAGACTCCGCCATTCCACTGAGTCAGCTCTGCTTATGGCCGTTGAGACCTTCAGACACGAAGTGGATGAGGGCCAAACCATGGCCCTGATCCTCTTGGATCTGAGCGACACTGTAGCACACCACACCTTGCTACAGTGTCTGAATGAGGGTGGGATTTCGGGTGCTGCGTTGAAATGGATCCAGTCCTTCCTGTCGGATCGGGGTTTCCAGGTCAGGCAGGGGGACTGTTACTCCAGAGTGATTAGCTTGGGTCAGGGCATACCGCAGGGTTTGTCCCTGAGCCCAACTCTATGCAATCTGTATGTTTCCCCGGTAGCAACTATAGTTGAGGGCTATGAGCTGCGTATTGTGTCCTACACAGATGACACGCAGCTGGTCATCTCCCAATCGCGTGCGCCCGGTCTTGCTGCAGATAGCTTCAGAGCATGCATGCAGGAGCTTGCCTCTTGGATGTCGACCAACTGCCTGAGGCTGAATGGTAGCAAGATGGAGGTGCTCGTGGTGGGGGGGAGGGCCCGTCTGTCTGGTCATTGGCGTGGTGGCCTTCCTGTTTGGGTCCAGCTCCTACGCCATGTCAGCAAGCAAAAAATTTGGGCGTATGGCTCAATGCTGAATTAACTTTTGTGCCCCAGATCAGCTGGGTGGTGGGGGTGTGCTTTGGTGTCTTGAAAGGCCTGCGGAAGGTCATGGAACTCCTTCCAACGGAGGCTAGACGGACACTGGTGCATGCCCTTGTCACCGCTCGACTGGATTATGGTAATCTCCTTTATCTGGGTACTACGGTGAGGAGCCTTGCTCACCTACAGGTGATACAAAAGATCGGCCTCAAAGGCCACGTTGCAGGCACTTCACTGGCTTCCGGTGAGGAGTAGAATTGAGTTCAAGGCTCTGTGCACATACCACCGGATTATTGGTGGCAAAGCACCAGAGCCGTTACAGAGCCTTATTACTCTTTATAAGCCCACTCGGGCCCTAAGATCCTCTGGCTCCGGTCTTCTGGTGGTTCCCAAAGTAAAAAAGGCGCGCATGGGGGGCAGGTCTTTTCGATTTCTGGCAGCCAGAAGCTGGAATAAGCTCCCGATGGAATTACGCCTGGAAGCGCTAGAGTCAAGGTTTAGGGGAAAACTTAAAACCCACCTATTTGTGCAGTAGACTGGCTACGTGAGCTGCTGCGACAGTGCTGTTTCCACTCATTATAGCGCAGGGACACGCCCGTCTGCGTAACCAGGCGCTCTATAAGCATCCCTATTATTATTATTATTATTATTTCTTGATTGTAGTGCCTGCCTTGTATAGCTTCAGACAATCATTGATTACTGCTTTGGTTAATGCGGCTTCCCGGCGATTCCAAATTGAGACCCATAACATAAGTGAGGCTACTAAAACAAAGTGTCTCACATGGATGGGACCCAGTTCTTCATGACAAATGGATGCTGGTACAGACCTAGGTAAAATTTGTTTTCAGCATCCAGCAATTGTTGAGGATTATGTATTCCTCAGATCCCTGCTCCATAGGCAGCCGCTGAGACACATCTGCCCTTATACAAGTTAAGCAGTACACACATGGGAGAGAATCCTAATTGTTTTGCAAACTTGTGGATAGCGTCCACATTTTGATCCAATTGGGTGCATCTAACCCAACCAAGGTTTTTCAAATTGCATTTCCTATAGAAGGGTAACCCTAGGTACATAAATGTGCTCACTGTCTATAATCTTTTGCCTTGGATATAAAAATTATCTTGTTTTCCCCTGTGGACGGTCACAGATCATGGTAGAAGACTTTGTTATTTTGGTGTGCAGCCCTAGAGATCCCATATTTTCCACAAACCCCTCAAGCAGCCTCTGGAGATCCACACCTGTTCTAGATATAAGGACACAGTCATCTGTGTACATTAATACAGGGATGGCTCTTGTCCCTGCCTTTGGTGGATTAGCCACGATCTCTCCTAGGCATTTCTCCAGGTCGTTGATGCGGATAGTAAACAGAAATGTAGTATGGACACAGCATTGACATACTCCCTGTCTGATGTTAATTGAAGAAGCGCTCTCCCTATTAGGGCCACACCTGATGCATCCCACAACATCCTCATTCAGTTTACTCAGGACACACAACAACCCTGCCTCCACCTCCAGGCCCCACAGTTTAGTCCAGAGTTTACTTCTGTCAACATTGTCAAATGCTGAACTTAGGGCCATTAAAGTGAAGTATAGTTGTCCTTCCTTGGCTCTTACGTACTTGTAGTGAATATGAGAGAAATGTAAACATTGGCCAATCATTCCTAATCCCCTCCTGAAACCATACTGGGGAGCAGTCAAGATCTCATTATCGGTTGCCCACGTCTCCAAGTGCTTCATTAAAATCCTGCCCGGCAGTTCCGCTGTACTGTCTATGAGCCTAATTGGACAGTAGCATTTGGTTTCCCCTCTATCGCCCTTTTAAAAGATTGACACTATAAGGGCATTTGACCAGGACAAGGAGGGCCCACGGATGATTGCACAATCTAAGACATTGACTAGTAAGGGTGACCACAGCTCAGTATTATTCTTAAAAAGATCAATTGACACCCCATCATGCCCAGGTGCTTTGTTATTTGGACATCTTGTCATTGCTAAGATGACTTCATCTAGTGTGATGTTCAGCTCATAACGGCCTATCCCTGTGTCCAGGGTATAGTTAGCGATCATTTGCCTGTGGTTTAGATGGCAGGTATCATTAAATACCTGGGTGAAATATATCACCCAGGTTTAGGTTTGAACGTGTATGTTTGTACTGCTGTTGTGCCACAAGCAAAGTAAGGGGAATTGACAACTTTCCAAAATGATTTTGAATCTTTCTCCACACAAGCTCTCTCCAGCTGCTCCCATTATTCCATACTTAAGCTTGCTTTCCTGTTTTCAAGATTGGCCTTATGATTACGTCTACAAGAACGTATGGTCTCCATGTCCCTTAGAGAGACTTTCAGAGCTTCCTTCAATTGTTAATGTGCTCCGGAGCTGGGGCCATCAAACCACTTCATAACCTTTTTATGGGCGATTATATTGTTAGCAGCTCAAATATTTGCCTACATATTTCGCCTATATATTTCTGAGTATACCTACACAACACTTGAGGGAGAAGCATCACATTTCAAACAGATTTCTACTTTGCAGCTTCCCAACAGGTGTCTCAATAACTCCCCTGTGTCTCCCTCTGTCGACCTGCGCCTAAGTCTCTGGTTTTCAGAATAGACTGCACTAGGTGCAAGCTGCATGGATGCACTAGGTGTTAATCACAGTTTAAATAAAAGGATTTGTGGATTGTGATCGCTCATATCACTGGGTAAAATGGCATAATGTTTAATGTTCTCTTTTATCTCAATTGAAGAAGCTCTATAGTTGATAAGAATTCCAGGACCTCTCCTGTAAATGAGACTTGCTTATCGGTAGCTTCACTTGACAGATCAATGGTAAGCAATACATTGAGTTTTAACAAGAGAGTATTTGGAGCAATACCACATGGACTATGATTGAAGGGCGAGAGGTCTGGGAAGAGGGTCTCACACAATCCACAGACAAGATTGCTAGCGAATCGTCACTGCTTCAGATTAAAATTGCCCCTCCACAGTATGCGAAAGCTCTCTAGCATACTTCCTATAACTTTGTTAAGAGCAGAACCTAAAGACTCTATTATTGTACAGTCACTTGCATCAAAATTAGTATGATAAAAATTGATCTAGCTCACTGAGGTTATAATTCCCAGTGAGTTACATATAATTTAGAAGTGCAAGTCTTCAACCATATCCATTATTTTACAGGGAATGGTGGTACTAATTAGAATTAGTAAAACCCTGTTATTATGACCATGAGTAGCAGGTACCGCGGGAGTCGAAGCGGCATGATATCCATTCAGGTATATCTGATCACATGCCCAGGCCTCTTGTAGCCAAATAATCTGGTATTCCCTAATAATATCTAGCCACTCTGGACCTTGTGGTTTATGTGCAATCCCAGCAATATTCTAAAATAAAACCTTTGTGTTTCACCCTTTATGTGTAGCTATTGATGTTAGATCGGCTGTGGACTGGGACTCTAGGGTGATGGTATTAGGTGAAACATTGTTGTTCCTGCAATCCTAATGTGTTTTAGAAACAGCATTATCAAGTCAGTTGACATCTGCAAGTGCTGAAAAGCGATTGTATGTTGGTATTGGGTATGAAGTAGTTTAATGATTAACTAACATGGACCTCCAAGCATCAGTGTGTAGATGTTTCAAAGTTCTGGAGCTGTAAAGGAAGCTAAGTGGGACTGTATTTATGCATTGGGTATAGTTGTTACAAGAAAGTCTATGCAGAACAGTAGCAGCTCTTGGAGGGAGTTCTGCCAGGCGGTGATGCAGGGCAAGGAAGGGGCAGGGTGGGGGTTAGTAATCTCTGGATGCAGCGCTCGCAATGAAATTCATTTTATTTATTTATTTGTATACTTACCTCCGTTCGGCCATAATCCGGAGTTTACTACCCCCCACCCTGCCCCTCCCCCGCCCTGCATCACCGCCCGGCAGCACTTCTTCCAGGAGCCGCTTCTGATGCAGAATGGAGCCATTTATATGTAAATTGGTAAAGTTGACAATAATGCAGTCACCTTGCTCCTGTTTGAATATACACGGATTGATTACCCTATTGTCATTCCTGAGAGGGATTAGACCCTGCTCCTTGCTTGGAGTTGACCTATATGAGGGGCATTGTGTATTTTCTATATTAGTGCTGGCGGCACAAAGAGCATCAGGTGCAGAACCGTTGCCTGTAAAGGCCAACGCTAAAGCTTTTTTTGTGGCATCCAGCCTTTCTTCCGCAATCCCAATTTATTTATTATGGCCCCCATAGCATCAGTCAAAAAACATGTAATGGTATTAGATGAATGTCGTGCTTACTTGCCGCACCAGATGCAGTGGGTGTGTCATATTTCATTTTGCCCATTGCAGCAACACAGGCGTTCCTTCCTTTCCTTGAGTCCACCAATTCCGGAGATCGAACCAAAGGGGGGTGGCCCAGCCCAGCCTCTATCAGCCGACTGATGGGTGCAGAGGGACTCGCCCTAGGCCCTGGCACGACCGCACACTTCAAGCGCTATGGGAGTGTGGTGTTGTCTTTACGTTGATTGGAGGGCTGACCCTGCCTCTCACGCCACACGGAATGCTGTGGGACCAAGTCTCACCGCAGCCAGCTGCCAAAGACACAGGACAAAGGTACAGCGCAAACAGGCCTTGGACTGCCCTGTGTTGATGTCCCACTCTGCTGGAGTGTGGTGTTCCCTTTTCGGCGTTGGGAGGACTGACCCTGCCTCCCGCACTGCACGGAACACTGGAGGACCGAGCAGGGTTGGATTGGGATTAAAAATCATACCAGGCACGCTAAAAAAAAAGTGGCAAACATTTGCATGTTTTTTTTTTTAAGTTTGATTTTATTTAGGGGGAAGAAACAGGAAAATTGGTATAACAACAAGATACAACTTAAAAGAGAGCATTAGCAAATGTAATATACATAAAAGATGACAAGGAATGCATTAAAATCTCATACAAGGCAAGTAAAAACGAGCATGAAAATTACATGAACAAAATAAATAAGTAGACTGTATGATAACATTGGAAATAAAATTTGAAGGATAGCATTGAAAATAAAAGTGGGGAAAAAGGCAAAAGGAGCGTCATGGTGGTTTGCGGACTTCAAGTGCAGCAGTATCCAGGGAGGAGCTTACTGGAGCAGACGAGGAGAGATACGTTACTGGAGGAAGCCAAATGAGATCTCGTTTAATTGCCAGAGAGATGGGGAAAACATAATTGGTGTCTAAGTGATGGTGAAAACAGACTGCATTCCACCAGGAGCGATAGGAAACATTCATAGCTTGTTTCCAGTTAGAAGTAACAATATGGAAAGCAACAGCTATGAAAAGGTCAAGGAGTTGGTACTGGCGTGGAGATTGAGGAAGATCAGGTGAAAGAGAACCTAGAAAAATATGAGCAGGGGAGAAGGGAATCGGAATTTGGAAAATCTTTTGTATTTGCGTCCAAACTGAGTTCCAAAATTTGGAAATAGGCGGGAAATCAAACAGCATGTGTTTCAAGTCTGTAGAGGGAGAGGGGCATGACCAACAAGTAGGGGGAGGCTCTGGCAAAAAATGTGACAGAGCGAGTGGGGTAAATAAAATTCTGTTATAAATAAAGTATAAAGTTTGGGTATTGTGAGCAGCTCTAGAGGTTTTATGAAGTTTGAACCATACCTTATCCCAGAGAAGCACCGACCAGTCTTGAGAGAGATCAGATTCCCATGCATCTTCAATTTTGGATTTTGCTCTATTAACCGTGACGTGGAAAGAATTATAAATAGAAGATGCGGAGGGGGTAGATTCTAGTAATGAGGAAGTGGACTTGCGATCTAAAGGAACAACATTGGAAGGCGGTAATGATTGGAGATAAGATGTGAGAGCAGGGTAAAGCAAGTCATATTGCAAATGAGCACTGGAGGGCAGTGAGAAAGAAGACCTTAATTCCGAAATGGAAAGAGGGAAACCATGTGAAAGCAGTTGAGATATCCAACACAATCCTCGAGAGTGCCAAACTTTCCAGTAAATGGTACGATTGCGAATTTTAAGATGCAAGTTATACCAGATAGGTTGTTCGTGGGAGGAAAGAAGGGAAGGATACGACAAGGATAAGAAAGGATGAAGAAGAGTACGACAATGAGAGATAATAGGGGTATGAAGGCAAGCAGGGCGAGACGTGAAGGACAGAAGTTCACGAAAATTAAAGGGAGAAATAAAGGAGGATTCCATAGCTAACCAGATGGGAGGATAAAAGGGAAGATCCGAGGAAAGCCATTGAGTAGTTTGTTTCAGAGAAAAAGCCCGATGATACTCTCTAAAATCAGGAAAACGAACACCGGCCTGAGTTTTATCTCTTCGTAGAGAGGCGATGGCTATCCGAGGAC
Organism: Lissotriton vulgaris; assembly: GCF_964263255.1. Lineage (NCBI taxonomy): Eukaryota > Metazoa > Chordata > Amphibia > Caudata > Salamandridae > Lissotriton > Lissotriton vulgaris. The sequence continues at coordinate 812,383,201 of NC_141699.1, forward strand.
GTTTATCATGCCAGAGGAATTTTAAAAGCAAAGAGTCAATCTTTTTGAAGTAGGAAATCGGAATATGCAATGGGAGCATTGAAATAGTATAAAGAAGGAAGGGAGAAAGCATCATCTTTATAGAATTGAGTCTGCCCCACCAAGACAAGAAGAGTGGGTGCCAACATGCAATAGCTGCTTCCATTTTCTTAGAAACATAATCAAAGTTCAACTTGAGAGTTTCAGAAAGGAGGGGCGCGAACCAAACACCCAAATATTTAATTTTAGAGGGTTGCCAAGAGAAGCCAGATTGGGCAAAAGATGTTTTTGACAGAGAGAATTCAAAGGAAGAATTTCACATTTATCGACGTTTAGGCGGTATCCAGATACAGCGTAAAAGGAAGAGACTTGCTGCAGAAAGGGAGCGAGAGAAGAATGAGGATCAGAGCAATAAAAAAGCATATCATCCGCATAAACCGAAAGCTTAACCTGACGGGAGCCAAAGTGAAAACCGGAAATATTGTCATCCTGACGAATCTTAGTAAGAAAGGGTTCTAAGGCTAGAACAAATAGTAGAGGGGATAAAGGACAACCTTGTCGGACACCTCTGTGCAGAGAAAAATAATCTGAGGTTATACCATTGACAAATATGGAATCTTGGGAATTAGAGTAAAGTAAAGAGATAAGAGAAATACATTTGGAGGGGATGCCAAACCAACGGAGAGCCTGAAACATAAAATCCCATCCAATCCTGTCAAAAGCCTTCTCCGCATCTAAGGAGATAGCAGCGAAAGGGAGATCCAATTGTGAAGCTCTGCTGAGAATGTTAAGAAAGACTCGCGAATTATCGGAGGAAAGATGACCCTTAACAAAACCGGATTGATTGGGACCGATTAAATCCGGCAAGGAAGGGTCCAAACGCAGTGCTAGAATCTTAGCCAGTATCTTATAATCTGTGTTCACTAGAGAAATTGGGTGATAATTCTTGCAAAGAGAATGGTCTTTATCCTCTTTGGGAATCAAGCAAATTAAAGCCTGTTGGAAGGAACCGCTCGACGACCTCGCTGCCAGAAAGGATTGAAATAATAGTAGAAGCTTAGGAAGAAGGAGGGAAGCAAAATGACTATAAAACTCGATGGTAAAGCCATTCGGACCAGGAGCTTTCCCATGTCTCAGTTTAGAAACAGAATGAGAAGTATCGGAAAGCGATATGTCTAAATCCAAAGAGTTTAGATTAACATGGGACGTTGGAGGAGAAGGGAGAGACTGGAAGTAAGAATGAAGATCCGTAGGAGTAGGGACCTGTTCAGGGGTATAGAGAGTTTCATAGAACTTGACGAATTCGGTAAGAATTTCTTTATACTTAGAATGAGATTCACCGGAGGAAGTCCGTATAGATTCAATCTTTGTGGGTTCCTTTCTAATTTTTAAATAATTAGCAAGAAGCTTCCCCATCTTATTCTTGCCACCATAATATCTGGAATTGCATTTTAATAAAAGATTAAAGGCTGCTTCAGTTGTTAATTTATTGAAGGAGATTTTCGCATCAAAAAGTTTTTTAAGAGAAGCGTCCGAATTGGAAGCATGGTAGTCAAGTTCTAAGCGTTTAATATCAGCCAGGATTTTAGCCGATTTGGCCTCCCTGAGTTTCTTTGGTTTTGCTACGAAGTTGATGATAAAACCTCTAGAGGCTGCCTTCAAAGAGTCCCAAACCATGACAAAGGAGGAGCCAGGGATGTGATTGAGAAGGAAAAATTCAGATGCAAATGCAGAGAACTTAGAACAAAAAGTGGGATCATGAAGCAGTGCAATATTGAATCTCCATCTGCCTGAGTGAGGGGTAAACGGAAAAAGATCTAAGTCTATAAAGGCAGGGGCATGGTCAGAGAGTAGAATAGAGCCTATTTTAGAACGGATGGCATGCTGGGATAGGGATTTGCTAAGGAAAATATGATCAATGCGGGATTGGGATTGGTGAGGGGGGAGAAAAAACTATATTCTCTAAGGTCAGGGTTACATAGTCTCCAGATATCAACTAAAGCATTATTCTGAGTAGTTTTTACAAATTGAGAATGCATCCTGGATGACACAAATCTGACTTTCGAGTGACGGTCAAGGAAGGGGTCCAAAATTTGATTGCAATCTCCACCAAAAAGGATGTAATCCCCGGAGAGTGAAGCTAATTTTACAGAGATAGAGGGCCAAAAAGATCTATCAACTCCAGTAGCGGCATACACATTTAAGAGAATAAGAGGAATATCATCTATAAGCAATTTAACAATGACCCAACAACCATTAGCATCACACTCATGAGAAACACCATTTTTCTTGTCAACAGTGGGGGAACAGAAAACATGACCCACCCAACAACGTTTAAGCTTTAAAGCCTCTGCCTCCAAGACATGAGACTCCTGAAGGAGGGCAACATCAGTGTTAAGTCTAGCCAGGTGTGATAACCCCCTTTGCCTTTTAATGGGATTATTTAATCCCTTAATGTTCCATGACGTAACACGGAATGGAACGGTAGAAAAAACAATTAGCAACAACACGCTCATTAAATGCAAATACAAAGAAGAAACTGGGGAAAAGTAGAGTGAGTAAAGTGGAAAGAGAAAAGACTAGGAGGAGAAAAGAGAGAGGAAAAGAAGGAGAAGCAAGTGGGGATAGAAGACGATATTGCAAAGATGATACAAGACCAGAAAGAAAAGGAAAGATAGAAGGTGATGAAGGAAGGGAGAGGGAAGAAAAAAGACAGGAACAAAAAGGATCAAGAAGACAGTACATGTCCAGAACGAACGACTGAAAAACATACTTACGAAAATGGAAAACGCAAACGAAGACGAGGGCAGAGGAGACTAAAGATGATGGCGACAACAGCAAGAGCGGACACCAAACCTCAAACATCACAGTTCCAAAGGGCAGTATACTGAAACAATGGTTACATCGGGAAGTATAAAGAGAGGGAAGCATCTGTAAATATAAGAAAAGAAAGGGGGTAAATGCATGACCTGGGAAAGAGACATGAAATAAGGAAGGTTGTAAACAGAGGAAACATATAGAAGGGTAAAATGACAACAGTGATAAGAATTACAAATGAAAAACAACATCAACAAATTGAAAAATCATCAGGTCCAATCAGCCCGGTATGGAAACATCCATGACATCAGGACCATGTTGACGAGGGAATGCTTGAAGGACGGCAGGATCGACATAGGTGGTGGTCTTGTCCTTGTATGTAACATTGAAAAGGCAGGGGTGAAGAAGACCGTATCTTGCATTGAGGGCTCTGAGTTGCGGGCGCAAGTGCAGGAATCTCCTCCGTCTATCCGCATTGGCTTTTGAGACATCATGAGACAGATAAAGATGATGACCTTCCCATAAGATTTGCTTTTTGAGCTTAGCGGCTGAAAGAACCGGCAGGAGGTCAGTGTATTGGAGGAACAGCATGAAGACTCCTCTAGGTTTAACAGAGACTCTAGGACCAAGGCGATGGGCCCTCCGAATGTTGATAGAGGCCAAGGCTGGGGCATCCAAGATCTTTGAGAGAAATGTTTGGAAAAAAGCAGTAGGATTGGACCCTTCCGTAAGTTCAGGAAAACCATACAAGCGGAGGTTGTTCCTATGGTTCCTGTTTTCCAAATCCTCTGTCTGTTTCTTAAGTAGAAGAGCCTCAGCCTCCAAGGAAGGAATGCGAGAGCAGGAGGATTGAAGAGAGTCCGTTGATTGTTCCAGGATTAGAACACGGGAGTCCCGAGAAACCCATTTGTCTTGCATAGCCTGCATATTTTTAGTAGTAGCCTCCATGAAAGGTTTAAGAGCACGTAGTTCTTCTAAAAGGATATCCATGGACAAAGAAGATGTGGCGTTCCCAGGAGAAGGAGGATCTTTTTTAAGACGTTTGATTGAGGCTAAGGTGGAAGATGTTTTCCCGCCATTTTGAGATTTAGGGATAGCGCCATGCGACATGTCAGATTTTGACATTGTAGCTTCATCCATATCCTGAAGAGGAGAATCAGAATCTGAACCAGCAGGTAATTTAGTCACTGTAGCAAGCTTCAAGTTGTGGAGTTTTCCCATGTAAGAACTCAAAGAAAACAGATGGGAAGGGGGTGATTGAGCAGAACGAAGAAGCAAGAAGTTCAGCAATAGACAAACATGGGAGGAACCTGATGTACGCACTTGAAAAGGTAAGTGAAAGTCATTGATTCCTTAATCTCCGGAGAGAAAAATTCCAGAACATTCTACTACTGATAGGAAAATGGGCTGATAGACATGTGCAGGAGGATACCAGCATCCAGTTGTCGACATGGAAAGGAGAACTGAAGTCACAGAATCAATTCAAGCAACAGACTCAAAAGTAGAAGGAGGCACATTGGCAAAAGTAGCAGGCAGGTACAGAAAGACAGGTGGTAGAGTTACTGGTCCCAAAGGTGCTGAGGAAAACCATAAGCCAAGATGTGCAGGAATAAGCAAGAACAAGCATGAGCCTCCTTCCACATCAAAGTTTCATCCAAAACGCCAAAGTTAGGAATAAGCAGCGAAAAGCAGCAAAAGGGTGCATTAATAGAGACAAAAGGAAGACTCATTCACAAAATGGCTGCAGAAATAAGTGGTACAAAATTGCGGCATAAAGAGGATGAAATAAGCCTCCTGAGGCCAGTTCACTGCAAGTTTGACTCACCGCAGATTGAAACAGGCTCAATTAGGCATTCAGTAGACCTGTAAACTTCCGCAAGAGTCACAGGTTCCTCAGGTAACAAATTGCTCAATGCGTACAAAATGGCGGCCGGGGCCGAGTCGCCCGGCCGAAACGAGCAGATCTCAAAAACTGATCAAATCATGAAGCAAGTGAGGGCGCTGGGCTCACCTCACATTCCGATTCCCGAAGCAGTGTGTGAAAGGGCTGGACACCCCATATACCGCCGAAAATCGTGATCTAACGGAGGTCGATGCCGGAGCTCCCGGTCTACGTCACCATCTTCATGACGCGCAAGCCACGCCCCACAACATTTGCATGTTGCCTTTCGCAAAACACTACTTCAGTGGAATTTTATTTTTTTAAAAAGTGGGGTGGAGGGGTAAAAAAGTCACAGATTAGTTTATACTGGTAAAATACACCTGAAATAAGTGAGGCCACTTCTGCTCAGGCCCCCTGCCCCCGTCGCAATATGCATACATTAATGCGGCGGCCCAGCAAGATAAAGAGAGTTAATGAACACCCATCTGACTCCAGAGAGGCCACTCAGGCACCCACTGGGCCGCTGGTGGTATCCAAACAACGCAGAAACCACCCACATTGCCCCCCCAGACTGCTCAAAAAAGCAGCCCAAAGCTGGAATTGGACACCGGCCTCTCGGACATTGCCTGATTGCCCCCATTTCCAATCCGACCCTGGGACCGAGTCACACCTCAGCCAGCTACCAAAGACACAAGAGGAAGGTACGGCATGAACGGGTATCGGACAACCCTGTGCTGGTGGTGGTTGTGAATTGAAAATGTCTCCCTTCTTAAAATATGAATCTGTGAAATAAATATTTCTATGGTCTGGGATAGTTCTCTTTACAGTGTCATAGTCACTCCCGTTTTTCCAATCACATCACTTTCCTCTTCAGTCTCTCTTTTAAACTTGCATGTCCTTTTCGCCACATATCTTTTTGAAATCATCCATCTGCATTTCTCAGGCCACCTCTCTTTCCTGTGCAGTACTATCTTCTCACTCTCTGTTGCATTTACTTTGTTGCATCTCCTTTGCATCAACAACCCCTTCTACATGTACAACACACCCACTCACAAGGAAGCTCTGCGTTTTCTTTTACTAGCACCTTGCCAATATTTTAAAAGTTATGAACTTCCTTCACACACGTGCGCATAGAATCACAACTGCAATTGGCACAGATGATTAATGCAATGAGCAATCTGCAGATGCCAAGGATTCGATCAGCATGCATTCTGCACACCTTTATGACCAACGACCGTCTCAAATCCGGAGTTTTCATTTATGGCCCATTAAAAACGTCCATCCCGAATCTCTGCTCACACAGGCACCTCATGGCAACTCGGTTCACAGTACGCACTATACAAGAATAAAAGCCTGCATGAACAAAATACAGAAACAAACCATCCTGAAACAAGCATTGGCAAAGCCAATGGCTCTGGAGTTGGCCACCAGTCTTTTGGTAATTGTTGTTCTGCTTTGTCATGGTTTTTACAAACCGTCATTGTTCAGGAAGCTGCTTGGCCATCATCAATCTAAAAAAACTTTTTCTAAAGGCAAACATGATTTTGTTCTCGAAACAGCACAAATCACCGTAGTACTCACTGGTGCCTAAGGGACCTACTTTGTGTGTAAATGTGCTCCTTGTGAAAGGGCTGCATGACATACCAATAGTGAACTCAGCCAGTGGCTAAAGTGGGTAAATGCTTTGCCCCTTGTTGGACTTGATCTTTTTTGAAATATTATCCCCAAACGTTTTGCCTTCTCCCCCTTATTTTTTCTGACCTCTTTTTGTTGGTTTTAGGACCCTGGGCACTTTACCACTGCTAACCAGTGCTAAAGTGCATATGCTCTCTGTTGAAATTGTATTTACAATTGATTCATCCATGATTGGTATATTTGATTTACTAGTAAGTCCGTAGCATAAAGTGCACCAGGTGTTCATAGGGCCTGTTAAACAATTGCTACTAGTAGACTGGCAGCACTGATTGTGCCACCCACATGGGTAACCCCGCAAATATGTCTCAGACCTGCCACTTTAGTGTCTAGTTTTAAACTGCCCCTTTGACCTGGCAAGTGCACCCACTTGCCAGGCCAAAACATTCCCTTTTGCTACATGTAGTCAGCCCAAAGGTGTGTCTAAGGCAGCCCCAGGGGCAGGGTGCATTGTATTTAAAAGGTAGGACATGTACTGTGGTGTTGTACATGTCCTAACCGTGAAATACTGCTAATTTAGTTTCTCACTATTGCAAGGACTATCGCTCCCATAGGGTAACATAGGGATTGCCTTGAAATATTGTGTAAGTGTATTTTTTAAATGGGAACAGATAGAGATTTGGAATTTGGGGTCTCTGAACTCACAATAAAAATACATCTTTTGATAAAATTGGCTTTTAAGTTGCGTGTTGGAAAATGCCACTTTTAACCCGTTTACCGTGGCGAACATTCTGCCGCGGTGCGGGCATTCCATGAAGTGGGCGGGACTGCGTCGGCCAACGGTCGTGCACAGCTCCCGGACACTAGTGCTTGAGTTGGCCATTGGCCGACGCTAGCATGGAACGGGTTAAAAATTGGGCATTTGCTTGTGTAACTATTCTGTGCCTCTGCCTGGCTGTAGAATCCATGTCTAGGTTGGCTGACATTGTGCTCTTGTGCATTTACTCTAGACAGTCACACAAGGGGAGCTGAGATGTGCCTTGCATATCCTGATGGGATATCACAAGGCTGAGGATGTGAAGAGTGATGTGAACAATCTAGACTGAGGACAATTTGCCAGGACAAAGAGCTGGATGCTGTAGGAGGGACTTCCACTCTACCTGCTGCTTTGTTGTGCTGGTCTGCTGCTTGCTGCTTCTGTCCTGGGAGTGAAAGGGCTGGACTTTGCTTTCTGAATCCTGCATCTATGGTTCTCGAAGGGCTTGTATGTGCTTGCCTCCTAATAAGAAGTCTCAGGGCGATCAAATCTTTCAACCTGCTTCTTGCTAACAGCACTTGGACTTCTCTGGTAGGAGACCTGATTACCAAGTGGTGCCAACTCCAGTTCCTGGGACCTAGGAATCATGTGGCTGGTGCTGCAACTCAAGAAAAGCAGCATTGACACCGTCAGCGACACTGCTGCCTGAACCAGAGCTGAGGCCACCACTTGAGAAGTGCATGATACCTGACACAACGTGCACCACATCCCGGACCCAAGTCTGGGCATACCCTGCCTACTTAGGGTGAACAAAGCAAGCACACTAGGATGATGGATGGAACATTGACACTTTTCAGGCACTCACCCCAAGTCACTATTAGATCTGGGATAAATCTGACATTGTTATTTAGCTCACTTCGCCACCCTTGTTCAGACCCAGTCATATGCAAATCAGTCTTGACCCTGCTCCTCACAGGAACAGTCCAGCCTGAACTGCCAAGCCAGGTCCTCCCTTGACCAAAAACAAGCATCCTGGGACTGGTTTCCGGGTAACACCCCTCATCATCCAGGCTAGCTTCAATCCAGTGTCAAAGTGAGAAAGGGACCCACGTCTGAGCATACCCTGCCAACTTATGGTGAACAAAACAAACTCAATAGGATGATGGACAGAGCATTTACATTTTTTAAACACTCACCCCCAGTCACTATTAGATCTGGGTTAAATCCATCATCATTATTTGGCTCACTTTGCCACCCCAGTTCAGACCCAGCCATAAGCTAATCAGTCTTAACCCTGCTCCTCATTGGAACTGTCCAGCCCAAACTGCCAAGCCAGGTCCTCCCTGGACCAGCAACAAGCATCCTGGGACCGGTTTTGGGGTAACACCCCTCATCAGCCAGGATAGCTTCAATCCAGTGTTAAAGTGAGCAAGGAACCCACATCTGCTCATTACATGCCACCTTAAGGCAAACACAATAGGGTGATGGACAGAGCGTTGAATCTTTTCAAACACTCACCCCCAGTCACAATTAGATCTGAGTTAAATCCATCATCGTTATTTAGCTCACTTCGCCAGCCCAGATCAGACCCAGCAATATGCGAATCAGTCTTGACCCTGCTCCTAATGGGAACAGTCCAGCCCGAACTGTGAAGCCAGTCGCTCCCTGGACCGGAAACAAGCATCCTGGGACTGGTTTCGGGGTATCGCCCATCATCGGTCAGGCTTGCTTGAATCCGGTGACAAAATGAGCAAGGGATCCACGTCTGCCCTGCCAACTTAGGGCAGGCAAAGCAAACAGAATAGGATGATGGACAGAGCGTTGACACTTTTCAAACACTCACCCCCAGTCACTATTAGATCTGGGTTAAACCCATTTTCATTATTTGGTTCACTTTGCCATCCCAGTTCAGACCCATTCATCTACAAATCATTATTGGATGTGCTCCTCATGGGAACAGTCCAGCCCGAACTACCAAACCAGGTCCTCCCTGGACCAGAAACAAGCATTCTGGGACCAGTATTGGGATAACTTACGTCAGCCAGGCTAGCTTGAATCCAGTGGCAAAGTGGGCATGGGACCCATGTCAGGATATACCCTGCCAACCTAGGGCAATCAAAGCAAACACAATAGGATGATGGACTAAGCATTGAAACTTTTCAGACACTCACCCCCAGTCACAATTAGATCTGAGTTAAATCCATCATCGTTATTTAGCTCACTTCGCCAGCCCAGATCAGACCCAGCACTATGCGAATCAGTCTTGACCCTGCTCCTAATGGGAACAGTCCAGCCCGAACTGTGAAGCCAGTTCCTCCCTGGACCGGAAACAAGCATCCTGGGACTGGTTTCGGGGTATCGCCCATCATCGGCCAGGCTTGCTTGAATCCAGTGACAAAGTGAACAAGGGATCCACGTCTGGGTCTGCCCTGCCAACTTAGGGCAGGCAAAGCAAACAGAATAGGATGATGGACAGAGCGTTGACACTTTTCAAACACTCACCCCCAGTCACCATTAGATCTGGGTTAAACCCATTATCATTATTTGGCTCACTTTGCCATCCCAGTTCAGACCCATTCATCTACAAATCATTATTGAACATGCTCCTCATGGGAACAGTCCAGCCCGAACTACCAAGCCAGGTCCTCCCTGGACCAGAAACAAGCATTCTGGGACCAGTATTGGGATAACTTACGTCAGCCAGGCTAGCTGAATCCTGTGGCAAAGTGGGCATGGGACCCATGTCAGGATATACCCTGCCAACTTAGGGCAATCAAAGCAAACACAATAGGATGATGGACTAAGCATTGAAACTTTTCAGACACTCACCCCCAGTCACTAATACATTTGGGTGTAATCCATCATCGTTATTTAGCTCACTTTGCTACACTATGTGTGTATGCACAACATAAAACTAAAGGTCAAGGCACTAGAAGCCTGCATCAGTCAGTCTAGTGTGTGATAGTTAGAGCAAAAGTATAAAGCAAAGAGCAGGGAACGTGACCTTGATGCACTCCCACTAATTGGGAAACCCCAAAACACTATGTATGTTTGTACAAATGCTTTACACATTGCATCTGAGATAAGCCTGACTGCTCTTGCAAAGCTGGGGATGGGCAGGGGTTATATTAGCTGTGTGACTACCTTAGCCTGACTAGAGTGACAACCCGTACTTGGACAGGGTGCAAACCACTGCCAACTAGGAACCCAATTTCTAACATCCCTTGAAGCTCGTTTCGTAAGGTTTTGAAAGACACAACCACAGACTACTGATTAAAATCTGCCTGAACCCTCTCCAGTATGTAATTATGTTATACACATAATTTTAGTAAAATACAAAGGTCTTTGCTTTTGGTGGAATAAAAGCATTTCCCCATGCTAATTTCTACTTCAAGAAGGCATGAGTTTATGATCCAAATGAAAACAAAGTGTGGCCTTTATGAAGACTCCGAGAATAGGCTCCAAATAAACCAAACAAAAAGCTAATTTCACCAGTCAAGAAAAACATATCACTCTAAACCATTCAGAAGACACTCTTTTAGATGCTTTGTGTGTAATTCTGCTTAGAAAAAACATTTGTCAACGTCTATACTACATAAACCAATTGCACTTTAGCATTTCAACAAATACTCAGTATTTCAGAAAATAATTTAACGTTACATTAAAAAAGAAATCTTAAATACTTTTGAATTGCATATGACCCAATTAGCATTTATGACAGAAGCTAAACTATCTTCATTACAATTATCACACCTTCCTCGACCCTCAGCTGATAGAGTTAATTGATCCTTGGGTAGCTTCATCAATATGCTCAAATCTTATTTGACAAATCAATCGGAAGAGGAAGCAAAGTGATATGGGTGAGCCCATAAAAAACACCCAAAACTTAGCGTATAAAGCTTTCCTTAGAATACTTCTACCAATGACAAAAGTTCAAAGCAAAGTTAACATTATTTTATTTGAAGATTATTAGTCTTCAGACATTGTTATTACAAATTCAAATAATCCATTAGTCAATATTTCAATGCAAGATAGAACACAATATTTGGAAACGTTATTGTCAAAAAAGTAATAATGCAACAGGTGTGTTCCATAAAGGAATTTCCCCAATCTACATTAAATTAAGAATGGGGTTTGGTGTCAGTTCAGAAACCCAATACAGAGTTCTGATGATAGATTAAAATGCATAAGCATGAAGTCTTGGCACTTCAAATAAGAGAGAATTGTTAAGCTGGAAAGTACTTGCAGCTACAAGTCAGCAGACATCTGCTAAATGGGAATAGGCTCAAAAGTAATCTCTCATGAAGAAAGATTGGTCTCAAGGACCCCGGAGAAGGATCTCCAGTAGACAACAACCTACTCTAGGTACACAAGTTAATATGAACACAGTGAAGTATGGAGTGAAAGAAGTATCACATTCTCCGCTCACTGCATCTAATAGGATTTTAGTGAACTCCTGGAAGTAGTTAAGCTCCCCAGTTTCTCACTCTTCATAATAGGCCAGAGATATAAGTCCCTGAAAAGTTATTTCATCCACATTTTTTCAATTCAGAAAGTTCTGCCCATGAATCATCCTTCCTGTTGTTTGCTCTTCTCTTGGTGAAGGCCATGTACTAAAGTAGAGTTTCCAGGGCAGGTTATAATCAATCCTGGCAGCATCTCTTATAGAAGCAGATCACAAAGGGTGAGAAGGAGGGGTAGGGAGTGCTCTGGAAGAGGTGAGACACACGTTTCAAATGGACACACGCATCTAAGAATAGTGTGAGCCATTGCAGCGAAATTCTGCAAGTGGGATGCACAAAGATTAAGTTTCCAGGTCACGGAAGACATATCCAGCCTTATACAAACTCCTCCACCATTTGTGATATCCTCTCATACAAATAACATACAATGGATTCCGCTATGCTCAGGGTCAAGGGTTAACATGGAATGTGCATAAAGTGTACATACCTTCACACAATATATTTCAATTATATCGAAAGGAAAGACCTAGTTAAGGAAGAGTGGCAGAAACTTTCATACAAGGTAGGCCATAGGGCATCTCACCATGAAGGGGACAGGCAGACAGACACTTCTATTAATTAATAATCATGCTGACATCACCTCCAGTTTAGCATAGTTAGAGAGTGCAATTGCCACTCTTTAAAAGAGGGGTCACTTTGGGAGCCCCCTTGACATCAGAGCTCTGTTCTGATTTCGCAGTTCCTTTACATAGGGAGACCATGAGGGAGCAAGCATTACTGTCACGTTCACAGGGGAGAAGCAAATACCATGGGAAAATAACATAGGGCAGATGAGCCCTCTCTCCAGCGGCATGCAAGGGATTTTCCATCCGGACATATGCTTTTATTACCGTCAAGCAATTTGTGAGTTGCACAAAATAAAACATATTTTGCGATCGCAAATGGCCTGATTCTGTGATTTTGACAAAGATGTATTGTACATTGAGAAAAGGAGGAGCCGGCATCGGACCCGCCAAGAGTATGGCCGTCATGCTGGCCCCATCGATACGGGAGGCAGGCCTGTCGCACACAGCCGTGATGCGACAGGCGCGCCTCAAACACTATTGGTCGTGGGTCCAGGGTGTGACCCGGAAGTGATGCGAATCGGCTAGAACCGGCCTGGCTGACAAATAGCTATAAAAAGCTGGGGTGCAGAGGAATCGTCCTCTTTGCCATCTGCGCTCCTAAGCTTGCAAGACCAGCTTTGCTAGGAGGCTGTTATTTTATTTCTTCTTTGTTTTTCAGGTTTTCCATTTGGGAATATCGGAAGCGGTGAAGGCGGAGGAGCATCGTGACGGATTTCCTACGGATCATAAAAGGAGGTGCTTTGCTTACCTCTTCGTTTGTGTAGGCTACCGAGAGTGGGATCGTGGAATTGAGTCATCCCGTTGATTTACTGCAGGCTGAGGAGAGAGCGGGCAGCGCGACGGTTCCCGGAGTGCATCGCGGAACCTCGAGTCACTGCGAGTACGGTTTTTGAATAGCGCTCATAACGGGGGATTCTTTATGATTTGAATGAGCTATCACTACTGCTGAATTCCTTTTCTGATAAAAACTCGCTAAACACAAATGCTCAATATTGCCGATTTTAATTTAGTTTATTAACAGGTTGCAACACTAAGTGCAGGGGAATGTGCTACTGAGTGTGCGACATTGCATATTAACCGAGTTGGGAGCCACGTTGGTGCGGTTCACATCGCTGTGAAGCGACTACTGTGGGTGGTGCTGTTTGCTTGCAAATAAGACACTGACAGTATTGTGATTGATGTAAAACAGTGTAACTGGCAAGTGAAGGGTTATTAAGAAACACTCCTATGTTGTTTCACTTGTTCTAATTTTTTCCTGCTTTTCCGTTTGTAGAGTGCATGCACAAGGAGACTCATTGCTGTGGTGAATCCTGTGCAACACAAGGGCATCACTCAAGAGGACACAGACAGGCCTGCACTCCATCGCTTCTATGGGCCGCACAGGCTTGAGAGTACTCGCCCAACCCTTAGATTAGCTGGAGTGGCGCTGCTCCAGTTGCGTGGGTGCTTACGGCCGGTCGTGTACCTCCAGCAGTATAAGGTAAGGGCCTGGACGTGTGGTGTGGGGGGGGGGGGGGGGGGTTAGCCCATTGTATGCCAGGATCAGATTGAACGTGCTTCAGTAGGGCTGGCATTGTGTACACGGTGGTAGTCACAGCACTGGTAGAGTAATCTGCAATTGGTTAGCAACGATGGCCAGTAAAATGAAGCGTGGCGAGAAGCGCTCACGCATGGAATACATGATGAAGACAATGATGCGCAAGATGGTTACCATGGATAGGAGATGGAAGAAAGTGGATAAACTGGGGCACTTCCACCCTCTCAGAGAGAGGGTGGAAGGGCAAGGTGAGGTTTTAGAGAGGCCTAGGGGAACCATAGTGTCTCCCAAACCCAGGGGAGAATTAACCCCCTTCCTAAGCGGGTAAGACCCAAAAAAGGGGGATCAAAGCAAAAATCCCCGGTCCCAGTGTCTGAGCCCAGGGGTGAAGAGGGGGTGCCCAGTCCATCAGGAGAGGTACCACTGGGAGGTGTTCCATTGGGTGCCCCGGTCCCGGCTGTTCCTGTGGGGTTTATCCAATGGGGGGTTCATCAGGAGTGGTTCCTGGGGAAGTGTTCCTTTGGGAACCCCAGTACTGGTCATTCCGGCAGGGGTGGTTCCAGTAGGCAGAGACACACAGGTTCCAGTGGCTACGGGGGTTGGGGTCCCTAAGGATACCCGAGCAGGATCTGACCCAGTCCCTCTGGATTTAGTGGCACATTTAGCTGCAGTTCTCCCTTGGTTAGGGAGAGCTGAGATGTTGTCAACATCAGTGGGAGTGAAAGAAATGGGAGAGGACCCAGTCACAGAAGCTAGGAGGATGGAAGCTCAGTTTGTTGCAGCACCTGGGGGATCGCTGGTAGGGGGGCAGGGTACCCGTGTCTGCCCAACCCAACCAGTGGGGCTCCTCCACTTGAAGTCAACAAGGAAGCGCCAGTGCTCAGTCAGGCAAAGGAGATGGTGACGCAGCCTGCTGGAACGAGTTCAGTAGGTAAGCAGGTGACATTGCCAATGCAGGGTGTGGGTGAATCATGTACCAGGAGGGAGAATGTGGCTAGACACGTGTCACAGGAGGTGAAAGAAATCATATGGTCAGGCAGCTATGCTAGTATGTTCTCCTTTCACCTAGATGAAAGTGAAAGGGAGGAATCTAAGAAACAGAAGGATTGGATGCTCCCTAGAGAATGGGCAACTGAATTGTTAAAATTTAGAGTTGAAGAGAATTTGAATAACTGGATCAGGGGTTTCTCACTATTCATGGCAGTGATGGCTGAACGTTTCCCTAACATACAGGCAGAGATGGCATGTTATCATAACCGCATTACTATGGCTCATGACAAATATGGGGGAAGTGGTTGGAAACAATATGACATAGACTTTAGTAGGGCTAAGGCAGCTGACCCATCCCTTTCCTGGCATCGTGTCGACACAATCTCTTGGTTGGATCAGTTTGGGGCAACACAACCCAATAATCAGTTTAGTACAGCGCAATCCAATAACAGGGGACAGACAGTCCAACCCTTTCAACACTTTCAGCCACCCCAAAACACAGGTCCGGCCAATAGCCCAGGTAGCGGGGAGGACGGAAGGGAACATGTTGGGATTTTAATAGACAGACATGCACTAGGACACCAGGCACATGCAAATTCAAACACGCCTGCTCTATCTGCGCCAACCCATAACACCCAGAGTCCAAGTGTAACAAGAAATCAAGAGATAAGGGCAGGAGGAAACAGGAATGAGGGGAGGATACAACAGGTGGCACACTAACCCATTGACATAACGACTATGACCCCATGGCTGAACAAGTACCCTTATTATTCCACTGCTAGGACTCTGCAAGAAAGTTTCATGTATGTGTTTAGGATCCCCGCACCTGACTATGTGGGGGCATCAGAATGCAAAAATCAACTGTCAGTCAGGACTAATCCAGGCGTGGCGGCAACAAAGATTAGTAAGGAACTACGCCTATGCAGAATAATGGGGCCATTTGATTGCATCCCGGTACACAATTTTGTCTGCTCCCCTTTGGGGGTGGTCCCCAAAAAAGAGGGTGGTGAGTTCAGGTTGATTCACAATCTATTTGCACCTAATGACGCCATCAGTGATGAGATTTGTAGTGTGAAATATGAGTCCTTTGACCAGGCGGTGGAAATGCTAAGACTCCTGGGCTCTGGTGCATTGCTGGAAAAATCTGATATTGAGTCAGCTTTTCGTTTGCTGCCAGTTCACCCTGTGGACTTTTACCTGCTGGGATTTAAGTTTCAAGAAAAATTCTGCATGGATATGTGTATGCCCATGGGGTGCTCGGTCTCCTGCGCTTACTTTGAAAAATTTAGCTCATTTTTGGAATGGGTTTTTAGACAGGTGACCGGGCATCAGTTTGTCATGCACTATCTGGATGACTTTCTTATCCTGGGGTCGGTGGGCTTCCGGAGGTGCGCGTGGGTACTGCAGAAATTCTGCACACTCATGCAGGCCTTTAGGGTCCCCCTGGCACCGGGAAAGACAGTAGGGCCAACAACAACAATAGAATTCTTAGGCATCAAGTTATATTCAATCCAAGGGTGTTATTGGCAGACAAGATTAAAAAATTCAGGATGGCGTTGCAGCAAAGCCTCGCCAAGGATAAGGTTACCTTGCATCAGTTACAGCACAGAGTGATACCGATGGCACAACCATTTATCCGCTCCATCTCCCAGGCCATGGCCGGTCTCAAAGAAAAGCACCACCACACCAGGCTGTCGGCTGAGGTTAGGTAGGACATGCGGATTTGGATAGCATTCCTGCAGGACTTCAACGGCAGGGTAGTGTGGCCCAGTCCACCCACTACCTCTGCAGAGTTAGGTTTATGGACTGACGCTGCGGGTACTGTGGGATTTCACGCCATACTTGGTAATGAGTGGGTGGCACAGCAGTGGCCAGCATCGTGGGTGCAGAGTGGGTTAACAACTAACATTGGTTTCTTGGATTGTTTCCCATTTGGGTGGCCTTAACGGTTTGGCCTGAACGATAGCGTAATCAATCAGTGGTGTTCCGGTCTGACAACATGACGGTGGTCGAATGCATCAACCATCAAGCAGTACGGTGTAAAATGATTCTTCGCCTGTTGAAAGAGATAGTGCTGTTATGTATGAAAGGGAACATACTGTTTAGGGCTAAACATGTGCCAGGTGTGTTGAATTATGCTGCTGATGCACTCTCTCGCTTAAAGATGCAGGTTTTCAGAGCATACCTCCCCTCTGCAGAAGCGAGTCCAACATACTTCCCAGAAGTACTTTGGCTGATTGGTGCCCCCAACTACCAAACCTCGTGGCAGCTAGCCTAGCACCCAGGACCAGGAAAGCTTATGAAGGGGCATTTTGGGCACATTGTACATTTTTGGGAAGGGACTGGGCAGAGAAGTGGCAAGACAAAGGGTCACTCCTGCATTATTTGGGTGCTTTAAATAAAGAGGGGTGCTCAGAGGCAGCAGCCAGACACCATGTGGCAGCCATCGCTTCTATGTATTGCGCAAACTAGAGACAGGGGAGATCGCACCAACAGCTTCACAGTCAGGAAGGCCTTAAAGGGATGGCAGTGCATCCAAGGGTCAGCACCAGACTTGAGACGTCCAATAGGAGTGGAGTTGCTAACATCTTTACTGGGTGCTCTTGACACTGTTCGCAGAAACACTGGGAAAGCTCTGCTGTACAGGGCGGCTTTTTCATTAGCCTTTTATGGTGCTGTTCGGATAGTGGAATTGGTGGCCAAGAATAAACAGGATATGCACGGGGGTCAGCAGTTGGAACATACAAAGGTACGAGGCGACGCCTTATTTATATCCATTAGGAAGTCCAAAACTGACCAAGAGGCCTGTGGTGAGGGGATAGTGCTGCATTGGGCACGTTGTAATCCCTGCTGCCCCGTAGCAACGTTAGAGGCATTTTTTCTGCATAGACCTAGTACAAAGTGGGGGACATTGTTAATACATGCCAATGGCACCCCTCTCACCAGGTATCAGTTTAAAGACCTTATACAAAAAAGGAGCTATAGGTGTAGTGAACAGGCCATCCCCCACTCATAACCTCATACACAACAAAGGACCTGTTCACACAGTGATTCTCATCCTCAGATCCACGCCTTGATTCTGAAATCTCTAAGGACACAGCAATAAAAATTAATTGTCTGCGTTTACCAGATCTGGGTCACCACTTTTAACACACAGTATACTGTGCAGGTTGTTGCGTTGCTTCCAACTAATGTGTCCCCTACACACTCTCCTGCCCCAAATGTGAGAAAAAGGTTTCTGAAGAGTGGTAAGGAGGTGCTTAAAGAAAAAAATGTGTGTAGCGGTTGATACACACTTTTTATGACTGACTTTCAATCAGTCATAAAAAGTATGGAGCACGGCAATGTATTAAAGACCAGCCGTGCAAAATCCTAGGAGGATTAGGATAACACACAGAACGCGGGATTAAGGCACGGAACACAACAAGTGCCAGTTGGAAAGCCTGAAATGGGAGAGAGAATAACAAAACCTCCTGATGCTGTCAAAATTCTAGTCTGTGTAGACCTATAACAGTCCCTTCAGCATATAATTTATGTTCAAAAATGCTTAAAAATACTTACCCCTGATAGTAGGCAAAAAAGGGGATACATTTATCCACGGAAATAATACCCCAAACGTCGGTGGTAATTCCATGAGTAGTACTATAACTGGTCGAGGTTTCCAGGCCAGTATCACGAGAGGTTTGGGATTCGGGCTCTATAAAAATAGGAACAGGAATTAGGATTCAGTCTCAGGGCCCTACACCATCTATGAAAGTTGGTTATGGTCATAAATTCATAGAATGGCGAGGGAGGTAGAGAAGTTCCGGCCCTCAACAGACGGATAAAGTCAGAATAACAGGCGCCTAATCTACCGCATCACCCCAGGCCAAACAAATAACTTGACTAGCTGGTTCACGAACCCCAGAATCAATTGATTCAGTAACATCTTCTCAAATACTAGATGGTAAAATAAAAATCTCCTAATCTCATTACCTTGGTCGTTTGATTGAGATACGTATAGTACTCCAGCTGTTCGGATCGACAGAGGATACAACATCCGTTCGAAACTGTTGAAGGAAAACGAACAGGGTGAGAGTCATTAAGATATGGATTTTACAGGTAGTAAGATGTTAACGAGTCAATAGTGAGAGGCTCCATTCAAAAGTATATACGGGCCTTTAAGTACTAACAAAAACGGGCAAAAATAGGGAAGCAGATAAAATGTGGGCCTAACAAGCAAATTAGATCAAAATGGAGGTGTAATGAGAATATACGCATTTACAGGTGGTAATTAGTTAGCCCGGGGACAAAAGCCGATAGGGCAGAAGGTCAGAAATCACGCGGCCCGCACTCGAGCAGAAAGAGAAGAGTGGTCCAAAACCGTCGTACCTGGAAATAGAACAGGTTTCTTCAAAATGGAGTCCGCGTCATGGTACAACAGGATGTCAGTGAAAAAACACCGGAGATTGGTAGTAACAGAACCAATTTTATTTAAAGGTCCCGCACAACGATCGCAGCCTATCACAGAAAGGTGGGAGGCATAGCGTTTGAAAAAATGTCAAAAACAAGATCCGGGATGGATCCGAAGGACCTGGATGGGCATAGCGTTTCAAAAATGTCAAAAACAAGATCTGGGATGGATCCGAAAGACCTGGATAGGCTAGGGGGCGGGAAGTGACAAGCCCATTCGTCCCAGGGGCACAAACATTAGCCAAATAATCACCGTCAGGGAATAGCACAGACACGTCTGTGCTTCAGGATCATCAAAAAAACAACCTGCCTGCCAAATATCGCAAAATCGGGCCACAAGTAAAGGCACCGGTGGAAGACCGTCCGTATGCCAAAAACATCAAAACCTCAAACAGTTTCTCAAGGCAGAGACCAAATGGTCAAAAAATAAGATCCGAAAAAATGGGTTGGGGGACCCGGATCGGTTTAAAGGTGGGACGAGGTGAGCCACATAAACGCGGGGCACACACGCTGGCCCAGCAATCAGCGGCGGGGAGGAACACAGACACGTCTGTGTATTAGAGTCTCCAAAGATAACCTACCCGCTAGAGGTGATAAGCCAGGCCCTTATCTAAAGACACAAGCAGAAAAATCACCCGCACATCAAACACGTAAGTAACCTCATCTATTTTCTTCAAGTAGAAATCATGGGGGAGGCTCATACAATGGCATTTTCCCACGGACAGTGTTCATTAAGGCACTTTTTAGTAGCATCCAGAAGGAAAACCCAAAAGATTTCCCCCTTCTTTCTTATGGAAGTGGTGTCCTTACCAGGAAGAGCACATACTTTTTCAAGAATGGACCATTTAAGGTCCAATCGTCATGTTTTTTGTTCAACCAGCGGAGTCCCATTTTTATGATTTCTTATGTTGGACTTATGTTCTAGAATTCTGAAGCGGCATTCACTGCCCATTTCCCCAACATAGGGGAGTCCGCATGGGCACAAAATGACATACACCACATTAGACGAACGGCAATTGCTCATTTCGTTCAGCTGTATCGTTCGGTTGTCAATCACCAACTGGTTGCCTACCACAGCATTGGAACAGGCTTGGCAGGTACCACAGTGGTGGTTGCCCATAATAGGAGCCAACCCCAGGACAGCAGTTTGACGCATTTCCTTGGGGGTAGGCAGTCTGCCACATACCAGATGGTTCCTAAGTCTCTTATTTCTTTGAAAGGCGAAGAGGGGCTTAGTGATCGCATTCTCATTTTCTCTATTGTTTAACAGATACCAAAGGGAGTTGATGGTTTGTCTCACCTTGTGATTGATGGTCGAATGTTGTGTTATACATACCAACTTATCAGACGTCACATTGTTTCGGTCCTGAAACATAGACTCCCTGTCAAAATATCTAGCACGTTTTAAGGAGTCTCGAATGAGTCAATGAGGGTATCCACGTTCGGCCAGTTTGTTTTTCAAGATATCCGCCTGAAGGAGAAAAATCCTTCATTTCAGAACAGTTCCTTCGCAAGTGAAGGAACTGGCTGTATGGGATACCATCCCTCTGACAACGGGGATGATAACTCCCGTATTGGAGGAGGGTATTTCTGGCCGTGGGCTTTACATTTAGGGATACCAGAAGTTCGTTAGTGGCATGTTCGACCCAAATATCCAGAAATTCGATCTTGGTACTGCTGGAGTTCGCCGTAAATCTCAAATTGGGATCGGCAACAAATTCGTTCAGGGATGCCTGGTCTCCTTCCCAGATGAAAAAAATATCATCAATGAAGCGAGACCAGGCTTGGACGTTTTCAAAAAATGCTGCCATCTTGTTGTAGATACTTGCGTAGCCGCACTGTCCGGAGCACTATGGGCTGGATCTCTCCCCGGCAGCACATACACAAATGACAGCCTCGGCCTACTGGTGAGCAACTAGAAACATTGTGCGGAGCAAACCTGCTGCTCTAACACACCTACCTACCGGCTGATCCACCCACTGACAGCACACTGCTGAGGCCCCGGCTCGGGCTAAACTACCAGATCGCTGTCCTCCACCACTGGGGCTTGGCCCGCGGCCCTCCTGGGTCGCTGTTCCGACCTGCCGGGCCTGCCCGGGGATGCCAGGCAGACAAGACTGTTAAGACACAGAGGATCCTTGAGGTGGTGAGTGCGCTGCCCTGCCCTGTGTCCCCCTGGAGGCCGCTGTGACACATTCGGGCGCCGCAAGGACCGGGCCGCTTGCCTCCGCTATTTACTCCTCCCCCTCCCCCTCTAGGGTGCGTGACTGTGGCTTGGCGAGGCCCTCTGGATGGCCCGTGGGGATGCGGGGGACGGCCCGCTGCGGCCTGGGACACACACCGCATGATGGGATCTCCCCTCCTGGATTGCCATTCCTGGCCGGGGGCTGCAAGAAAGGGAGGGCCGCTCTGCACCCCCCGCACCTATGGCGGGGCACTGGCCCCTTCCTTCCCCTGCACTCTCGGTGGTGGGGCATGCCCCTCCGCCGCGTCTTGATGACACCAGGGGCGCGCCCCACCACCGATTGGTGCTGGCTCCCGTGTTGACCCGGAAGCAATCTAATTGCTTCCGGGTCAAAGGGGGGAGCCAGAGGGGGCAGACCAGTTGTAACTGGTCTGCCCTCAGAGGGGTTAAAAGGCCGGGGGAGCGCGGGAGGCGCCCTCCTGTTCCCGCGCTCCCCAAGCTTGCCCCTCGCCTCATTGAGGCGCAAGCTAATTTTTTTTTCATTTTGTATTTCAGGCTTCTTTGCGTTGAGGAGCGCCGCCCGCAAATCCCAGTGGCCGGACATGAGATCGAGAAAATCTTTCTTCATTTTGTATTTCAGGCTCTGTTTCGTGCAGAGCAGGAACTGGCCGGCAGCGCTCCTTCTCACCGCCGGGTACAGAGGTGCGAACGCGGCAGGAGTCGAGGCGGGAGCACGCTGCACTGCCGGTCTGCAGGTGCGCTAGTTTGGAGCCTTTTTTCTCACCGAGCGCTCTCGGGAGCATCTTTATTTCAAAGAGTAAGGCAGCAGTTCGATCGCGACGTGCGGGGGGCCCGGGCCGAGCGGGGCATTGTGGTGCGATTTTCATCTCCAGAGCTCACGGGAACTGTTTTAATGAGGGAGAAGCGTCGGGGGGCTCGATAATGGAGGCTGCTTGGGTAGAGCAGAGGGGTAGCTGATTGTAAGGCGAAGCAGGGTCAGGCTTGGTTAGTATGTGGATGGGAGACCGCATGGAAAGTTAAATAACCACACAGCTACTCAGGCCAGCGAGATTGGTGTTGAAAAGCGTTCACGGAATATTGATAATAGCAGGCCTGGTGTAACTCGGTGGAGGTTAACAATGGCTTTGGAAGGGGAACTGTTTTAATGAGCACAGTTTTGTTTGAGTTTCATTGAAGGTGCTTGACAGTACTGATCAGACAGGGTTTGCTGGCTTAGTGTAATACTACCTTCACTATTGGGGCCTGTGTTCGACCTCAGGGTCACAGGTTCAAATCCCAGTGGTTCCACTTAACTTTTTAAAGGGATCTCCTAATAAGAACAGGGTTTTTTGGTAATATTGTATTTTACGCTGGCGTTGTTGCACTGTTGCTCAAGATAAGGGGGCTTGGATTCAGCTACAAGGTGACAATTTTCTTTTAGGTGTGACAGTACTGTATGCTAACTTTCTTTTCATCGTAGGCCATCATTGAGGGGGACACTTCGGGCTGAGCCAACGGAGAGTGGCGCAGTGGACAACGCTATCCGAGGACACAGGCAGGCCTGCATTTTATTGCTTCTGTTGGGCCGCCGGGCTAGAGTGCGCTAGAGTGCGCTCGCCCAACACCCAAGCTAGCTGGTGTGTCGCGGTCACAGTTGCGTGGTGCTTACGGCCAGTCTGTGTACCTCCAACTCGGTACAGGTAAAAGCCAGGCAGGCCCTGGTGGCTGCAGGAACACATCTTGCTCATAGGGTTGGCATAAGTGTAGGTGTAAGACAAAAAGAGGATGGCTAGTGGACATGGCGCTAAGCGTTCTCGCATGGAGCATGTGCTGCCGGGCATGATGCGCAAGATGACAGCAATGGACAGGAGATGGGGGAAAGTGGACCAGATAGGCAAGAGCATGGCAGAGCTCAGACAGAGGTTTGATGAACAGGCGGAGCCATCTGGGAGACCCGAGCAAATAATAGTGCCCCCCAACCCAGGGGGTAATTGGATGCTTTGTCCAAGTGGGTCAGGGCCAAGAATGGGTTACGGTTGGGTCCCCGAGCCACAGGGAGAGGGGGGACCACCCCAGGAGGGAGGGCTTACACCCCTGGTGCCTCCTATGCCTGCTCCCATAATCCCGACAAGTTTACCGGTAACACCGGCTCCGGCCTCACCGGCGCCCGCACCAAGCATAGTGCCTCAGGTGGTCCCAGCAGTAGACCCGGTGGTACCCGTGTTTAACCCAACACCTATTCTGGTACCCGGCAGGGGATCCCCCATACCAGTTTCAGTACCACCGGTTGTTGGTCAGGTACCTCCAGAGCTGGCAGTGCAGATAGCAGCTGTACTCCCTTGGCCAGGGATAGGTGGGATGTTACCTTCTTCAGTGGTCGCCAAGGTGATGGGAGAGGACCCCTGCGCTGAGGCCCAAAAATTGGTAGCAAAGATCATGGTTGCTCAGGGTGGCGGGGGGGGCAAGCGCGCCCATTACTCCGCAAGCAACATGTCCGGGCAGCGACTCTGGAAAAGACAAGATTGTTGAACCAACGCGAGCTGCAGAAAGTGGTAAGGAGGTGGCATTACCAGTACTAGGGGAAGGTACAATACCCTCCAGGAGGGAAAATCTGGCTAATCATGTAACAGGAGAAGTGAAGGATTTGATCTGGGCGGGAAAATATGTCAATATGTTTTCTTTGCTAGTTGATAACAGGGAAATGGAGCATGCTAGGAAACAGAAAGACTGGATGTTGCCTAGCGAAT
Organism: Lissotriton vulgaris; assembly: GCF_964263255.1. NCBI lineage: Eukaryota > Metazoa > Chordata > Amphibia > Caudata > Salamandridae > Lissotriton > Lissotriton vulgaris. The sequence continues at coordinate 812,407,307 of NC_141699.1, forward strand.
GGTGGGGTGAAATGGCAAGATTCAGGGTGGAGGAGACGTTGATCAACTGGATTAGAGCCTTTTATATGTTTATGGCGATTACAGCCGAGTGTTTCCCTAATTTGCAGGCAGAGATGGCATGTTACCAGAGTAGGATCACAATTTTCAGTGAGAAATATGGATGGGATGGGTGGAAGGAGTACGACACTACTTTCAGGAAGGCTAAAGAGTTTGACCACGCACTATCGTGGGATAGGGTGGATTCCATTTCATGGTATGGCCAGTTTACGGCCGGGCAACTAGGGAGTTCTGGGCCAAGTTGGAACAGAAACTACCCCTCCAAAAACCAGCAGCCCTTTCGGCCACCACAGGGGGGTGGCACGGCCACTAAGACGGGGAGCTGTGGTGGGCGAAAAGGGGTGTGCTGGGATTTTAACAAGCGTACATGCACCAGGCCACAAGGCACTTGTAAGTTCAGGCATGCATGTTCCATTTGTAACTAACCTTCCCACCCAGACACAGCCTGTCGCACTAAAGGTAACGCCTCTGGAAACAGGGGAAGAAAGAAGCAGGATTAGGGTGGAGGCTGGTTGGTAGCTCATTCACCCATTGACGTTCTGGCTATGACTCCTTGGCTGAACAGGTACCCAGACCATGCCTCTGCGAGGATGTTGCAAGAAGGTTTTTTGCAGGGCTTTAGGATCCCAGCGGTGGGATATACCGGAACACCAGAATGTAGGAACCAACTGTCAGTTAGGGACAACCCAGATGTGGTGGCGACAAAAATTGCTAAAGAGCTGTGCTTGGGTAGGATAGTGGGTCCTTTTAATGACATCCCTGTACCTAATTTTGTTTGCTCCCCCCTCGGCGTGGTCCCAAAGAAGGAGGAGTACAGGCTCATTCATAACCTGTCAGAACCTAGGGGCGCATCATTAATTGACGCTATAAATGAAGACATTTGTAGTGTTAAGTATGCGTCTTTTGACCATGCAGTATATATGTAGAGGACTCTCGGACCTGGAGCCTTGCTGTCTAAGTCAGACATTGAATCTGTTTTCGGCTACTGTTGGTGCATCCCCTAGCTCAGCATCTGCTAGGCTTCTCTTTTCAAGGAAAATTCTATATGGATATGTGTATGTCCATGGGTTGTTCTGTTTCATGCGCCTACTTTGAGAAATTTAGTTCCTTTCTGGAATGGGTTTTTAGGCAAACAACAGGACACCACCATGTCATGCATTACCTGGATGACTTTCTCTTTCTGGGGTCGGCGGGCTCACAGGAGTGTGGGTGGGCATTGCAGGAATTTTGCGTGCTGGTGCAGGATTTTAGGGTCCCGCAGGCACCTGGAAAGACTGTGGGTCCGGCAACCACATTGGAATTTTTAGGCATAGAATTGGACTATGGGGAGGGTTGTCTCAGGTTACCCGAGGACAAAATCACGAAATTTAGAGCAGCTCTCCAGCAATGTCTGGTTAAAGAAAAAGTGATGCTCCAACAGCTAAGCAGACTGTGGGCCAGCTGAATTTCCCACTAAGAGTAATACCCATGGCACACCCCTTCTCCCGCTCAATCTCGCAGGCCATGACGGGCCTGCGGGAGAAACACCATCGCACTAGATTGCCGGCCGAGGTTCGCAGGACATGCGTATATGGATTGCATTTCTGGAGGGTTTCAATGGCAGAGTAGTGTGGTGCAGTCCCCCCACTACGTCTGCAGAGTTAGGTCTATGGACTGATGCTGCAGGCAGTGTGGGGTTTGGCGCCATACTTGGAAACAAGTGGGTGGCCCAATGGTGGCCGGTTTGGAGGGAGGAGAGCGGCTTGACAGCTAACATCAGTTTCTTGGAGCTATTTCCAATCTGGGATGCATTAACAGTTTGGCCTGATCAGTTGCGTAATCAATCTGTAATCTTCTGGTCAGATAACATGACTGTAGTTGAATGTATCAACCAGCAGGTGGTACGGTGTAAGTTTATACTCCGCCTACTGAAGGAACTTGTGCTGGTTTGCATGAAACTGAATGTACAGTTTAGGGCCAAACATGTCCCAGGGGTGTTGAATAACGCAGCTGACGCATTCTCTCGCTTTAAGATGCAGGTATTCAGGGAACATCTATCATCCGCAGAGGCGACGCCGGCACACTTCCCAGCAACACTCTGGCAAATTGGTTCCCCCCGCTACAGAACCTCGTGGCAGCTAGCCTAGCGCCCAGGAACAGAACAGCTTATGAAGGGGCGTTTTTTTTCTTATTGCTCCTTTTTGGGACAAGACTGGGCAGAGAAATGGGATCAGGAGGAGAATTTCACTCAGTACCTGGATGCATTACATAAGGAGGGGGGCACAGCAGCGACAGCTAGCAGACACATGGCGGACGTTTCTTTCTTTTCACAACTTAAGGGGGCTAAAGATCCCACAAATAGTTTCATCGTGCGGAAGGCACTGAAAGGGTGGCAGCGCCTGCAAGCAACCGCCACAGATTCCAGACAACCGATAGGTTTAGAACGGCTGCCATCATTATTGAATGCCTTGTCTGACACCTGTAGTTCATCAGGGGAGGTACTCTTATTCAGAGGCGCCTTTACATTGGCCTTTTATGTGGCATTCCGGGTAGGTGAACTGGTGGCTAGCAGCAAGCAGGACATGCTAGGGGGTCTTTGGCTGGAACACACAAAAATACTGGGCGATACGCTGTTGATTACCATACGTAAATCAAAAACTGATCAGGAGGCCCGAGGGATGGGCTGGTACTCCACCGGGCACGGACTAATCCTTGCTGCCCAGTGTTCCATGTAGAGGCCTTTATCAACAGCGAGCAGGCGCAACGGAGGGAGCATTGTTAATGCATGCAGATGGTACCCCACTGACCAGGTTTCAATTCCAAAGCGTATTGGCAATGACAATGGACAGGGCTGGTTTAAATTCAAAAGATTTTGGGACGCATTCCTTCAGGATAGGGGCGGCCACTGAAGCGACTGCTAGAGGATTGCATGCGAACAGTGTGAAAAGGATTGGGAGATGGTCTTCCAACTGTTACAAGCGTTATTTGCGGCTGCACATGTTGTGAGGTAACAAATAAGTTACGCTGACACCTGTTTTGTTGTTTGCTTGTATTTCAGCTTCTCGAGCCTGTCACGCAGGGCGGAAACTGTTGCCGGATCACCAACAGCAAGTATCTTCATCACGGCGGACCCAGGAACATAGGAAGGAGATACAAGTGGTATGGGTGGTTGGTCACTCATTTGTGAAGCGTGGTAAATCTGTTTTATGTTCAGGTAACTATAGACAGAGGGCGGAACAGGGAGGTTTCATGGTTTCCTTTCATGGTAGGGGGTGTCTTTGCCTCAGTCAGTGTAGGGGGTACTTTACAGAATTGCTCGATAGGCACACCCCGCCGCCCACAGTGGTTATCTTACATGTGGGCGTCAACGATCTGGTAAGATTGGACAGGAGGGTCCTTATGGAAGAGATAAACATGCCAAGACTGCACCATAGTGTGGTCTTAGAGGATTCCTATGCTGAGATGGAGGGGAGGGACTCAGTAATGGCGTTGAATCACTCGGTAAAGAGGATCAACAACAAGATAGAGAAATTATTTTGGTCACCTCAACTGCAGAATATACCACATGGGTGCATCTGGTGGGAACAGTTCTTCTTACAAGATGGGGTCCTCCTGACTAGGGCAGACAACAAACTTTTTCTGGAGAACATTTTGGCATGGCTGGGAGGGTAGGCATGACCTTTCAGAAGAGGAGGGTAGGGAGGGCCAGATAGTCACTCAACTATGCTGGCCTGTGGCGGTAAGGTCATGATCGGTGAGCAGTCAATTTAAGGTCATTAGGGGGCATCCCCATTCTTGAATGGGGTCGCCCAGGGGTAGGGGCAAGTGGTCTCTCCTAGAACTCCAGGGGCGGTACATCTGCTTGGTTGGATGGCTACAGGGGAGGGGGGAGTCATGCTTTTTTTGGGCTGGTTAGCCACCCTGCACGTGCACTATGACGTCATTAAATGGTGCAGAGTGCAAGGGCCCCCCTTTTGGTTAATGAAGTTCACAGAGCGTACAGGGGTAACCGGGAGGGGGGAAGTACACTCTCTGTAAACGGGCCCTCTGCGCATGCACAATCATACGTGAGGGCGTAGCTGGTTAATAAGGATTTGACACCGGTTAGTGACCTTGCCGTAGGATATGCAGAAAAAGTCATAAGTATGATTTTTAGATTCGGTTAGGAAACACGCTGAATTAGACATTTGTTAAGGTTAGCCCTTTGATACCTCTCTACATTAATTGTAATCTAATGTCAACATTTTTCTGCATAAATGCTTGTGTAAATATTGTTGATTTCAATTTTAATTTGTTTTCATGTTTTAATAAATACGGCCGGGGGGTCGTGAGACCGTCTTTCAAGAACTCCTCTCATGTCCAATTGCTTTAATTGTTTAATTCGTGGTGGTGCCCAAGGCAGGGAGGGGGATGGTCGGTAGTCCCTGACCACATGGGACTGATCCCTGCAGACCTTCTCTCCTGCGAGGCCTGGGCTGCTTGGGCGATTGACGGCGCTGTGTGGGATTGGGCTGCACGTCTGCTCCTGACTCTGCATGGTGGCGCCTGGAGGGGCACCTGCACAGTCGCAGTGCTCTCCCCCCCACTTGGTGCATGAAAGTTGTAAGACACCCCCTAAATTGACCGCAGCTGTTGGGAAACTGCAGTGAAGCATCTACCGCCCCTTTTCAATGCACTCACTGGGGTGAGGCTGTGTACTCGCTTTGCCTGAGGAACCTGCCTGCATTAGACCCTTAGGAAACATTACAGGGTGAGGTACCACAGAGCTGTTACTTCCAGGCACTGATTTACTGTTGAGACATGCGCCCTTGACTGCGGACATTACCCAGAAGATACTGGGCTCCATCGCCTGAACTCACGCCCCTGTGCCACGCTTCAGTATATCTGTATCTTAGGAGGGACCAGGTCAAGGCCCCGGACGCGAGACCCTGGGGTCCTAGTGATACCGACAAAAGAACACATATGCTGACCCCATTTGAAACATACTGATATGAACAGCGGACCAGCACCCTCGCTGCCGGCCCACCTTGCACCGGGCTCGGCAGCTCGGGCGGCCCCTCCCGACCACAGCTGCATTGTAGTGCTTCTCGCCCGGACGCCATGGGGAAACCAGACGGACATCAGCCGAAGCTGAACTTCGACATGTGAAAGACTCCCCGCTCTCACGCGGAGCTCGAAGAAGATCAGCCCGACGCACCGACCACATCCACTGCTGACTTGAAGGAGCTACTACTAGTGATGCAGTCGAGCCTGACATCTATTGAGTCAAAAATGGACTCCATGAACACCAGATTGGAGGCCTGACCCACAGTGTAGAAAAACATGATGATCGCTTGACTGAGGCGGAATGGAGAATATCTGACCTGGAGGACACCTCCAACGCCACCACAAGCTGCACACTTGAAATGGAAAGAGACCTGAAAGTGATAGCTGCTAAAACGAAGATTTAGAATCCCGCTGGAGGAGAAATAACCTACGTATTCTTGGAGTGGCATAATCAACAGCCACTGGCAAGATGGAGGAATATGTTGAGCATCTACTCATAACGCTCTTTGGCAGAGAAGCTTTTTCGCCAGTCCTCGTTGTTGAACGAGCACGCCGTTCACTGGCTAACCACCCTGCTCCTGGCACCCCTCCCCGTCCCATAAATGCTAGACTGCTTAATTACCTGGACACCGCCCTCCGTCTTTCTAGAGAAAAAGGACAGCTGTGAAATGAAGGGATCAAAATATCAATCTACCCCAACTTCACTATGGCCGACCAGGAGCAGAGGAGAAAATTCCTCTAGGTCAAGAAAAAACTACAACAGCTCAACATACCCTATGCCTTGCTGTTCCCTGTCCGTCTCAAGGTAACACATCAGCACAAACAGCATTTCTTCACTAATCCTCAGCATGTCCAGGCCTTCCTAAAGACCCTACCCAGGGACGCGGCGGTCCGGGCATCCACCTTGCACGATCCAGTGGAGAATAGTAATGCATCCGACATAGAATGAATCCTCAGGAGGTGAAACCCGGACATGGGGAAGACTCGGAATAGGGCTCTGCGCACAGACCCGAGCTCCCACTGACTCTGCCAACACTGAACTGGCACACATTGCCCGGCCCAGTCGGGGTGGACTGTGGTGCATGTGAGGACAGAGGCGTGGATACCGCGGAGGAGCCTGCATAGTCGTGAAGACATTTGCATGATACAACAGGAGAAAGTGGGTTCCCAGGACTCCGCTGGCCTTAATGCCCTGCAGGGACCGATGGTCTCTCCCACAGGGATGACCGAGACGGAAAACAGACTACATCTAAATTGCAATTCTAAGTTCATCTGCTCTGCCCTGCAGTTCACCCCTACTACCTGTGTCAGCTGGACAGAAACCCTTAAGTCAAGAATCAAAACAGACAACAAGACAAATTGAACCTGCTAGCTCTTGTCTGAGCACCCTCGCCCATGTGAGGAGAGACTGGTTGCCTTCTAGGTTCCACCCGACAGGTCAACGCTTAATATTGTGTTGTATACATTTGTTTTTGGTTAGGCCACCTTCCCCAGTTGGGAATCTGGCTCACAGTAAAGATTGGGAGGGGGGTGTTGACTGGGCCACAGCAGGATTGAGCTGCTGATGTGGGGGGGGCTGTTCTGCACTTTTGTAAATACAGGAACTGTTTGTTTAATGCCACTCTCCAATCTTTTATTGTGTCACTGCCTGCCTCAACTGCAGCATTTAACCAGCCATTGTCTATACCTTAGACTATGCCTTTTTAAATCAATCACATGGAAGACCGCCCTAGACCTGTCACATACAACTTTCTTACTTGGAATGTTCGAGGCCTGGGTAACCCTCGTAAACGCCGGCACATCCTGGGGTATCTAGACCGCCATAATATTCATTGTGCGCTATTACAAGAAACGCACTTCATCCCCAATACCACCGTCTAGTTTGCGTCCCGTTGGGCAACCTACTCCTACTTTTCCTCATCAATCAATCAATCAGAGTACTTGTAAAGCGCGCTACTTACCCGTGAGGGTCTCAAGGCGCTTAGGGGAGGGGGTTCCGCTGCTGCTCGAAGAGCAGTACAAAAGGGGTATGCTCAGACGTGAGTCCCTTGCTCACTTTGCCACTGGATTCAAGCAAGCCGGGCTGAAGACGGCTGGAATGCCAGAAACCGGTCTTCGGAAGCTTGTTTCCGGTCCAGGGAAGACATGGTTTGGCAGTTCGGGCTGGACTGTTCCCATGAGGCACAGGGTCAGACTGATTTGTATATAGCCATGTCAGAACTGGGGTGGCCGAGTGGGCTAAAGAACGGTGATGGATTAAACCCAGATCTTTTGACTGGGTGTGAGTGTTTGATTGATTCAGATGCTCCGTCCATCACCACCCCCTTTTGTACCGCTACTGCTCCAAGAGCCAGGTCTTCAGGAGTCTTCTGAAGGCGAGTAGGTCTTGGGTCTGCTGTAGGTGGGTAGGGAGGGTGTTCCAGGTCTTGGTAGCGAGGTAGGAGAAGGATCTGCTGCAGGAGGTTTTTAGTTGGATACAGGGGACAGCGGTGAGGGCGAGGCTGGCAGAGCAGAGCTAGCGGGTGGGGGTGTAGAAGCTAAGTCTGCTGTTTAGGTAGGCTGGTCCGGCATTGTGGAGTGCTTTGTGTGCATGGGTGAGGAGCTTGAAGGTGATCCTCTAGTCGACGGGGAGCCAGTGTAGGACTCTCAGGTGGGGGGTGATGTGGCTGCGGCGGGGGACGTTGACGATCAGTCGGGCGGAGGCGTTTTAGATGCGTTGTAGTCGTCGTAGGTGTTTGGATGGGATTCCTGCGTAGAGTGCATTGTCGTAGTCCAGTTTGCTGCTGACGATGGTATGTGTCACCGTTCTTCTTGTTTTGGTTGGGATCCACTTGTAGATCCTGCAGAGCATGCGGAGGGTGCTGTAGCAGGAGGAGGAGACGGCGTTGACCTGTTTAGACATGGAGAGGGAGGAGTCGAGGATGAATCCTATGTTGCGTGCATGGTAGGTGGGTGTCGGCGCTGTTCCCAGTGTGGTTGGCCACCAGGAGTCGTCCCACGCTGAGGGGGTGGGTCCGAGGATGAAGACCTCCGTCTTGTCTGAGTTCAGTTTCAGACGGCTGCTCCTCATCCAGTCGGTGACTGCCTTCATTCCCTCATGGAGGTTTGTTTTGGCGGTGTGTGGGTCCTTGGTGAGGGAGAGGATGAGCTGGGTGTCGTCGGTGTAGGAGATGATGTTGAGGTCGTGATGGCGGGCCACTTGTGCGAGGAGGGCCATGTAGATGTTGAACAGCGTCGGGCTGAGGGATGAGGTCTGGGGGACGCCGCAGATGATGTTGGTGGCTTTGGATCCGAAGGGCGGGAGGCGGACGCTCTGGGATCATACTCCTCTTACGCCAGGGGAACAGCCATTCTAATAAAAAAATCTCTCCCCTACACCACTATAGGTTCCTACGAAGACCTCCAAGGCTGATACAGTATCATGTGGGGCCGTTTGTTTGCTCAGTCCACAACCCTTGTCTCCTGCTACGGCTCCAAAACCGATGATCCAGAATCTTTTTAGATACTCTGGGGAAGGATTTTGGATATTGGTTCCACACACTTACTATGGGGTGGGGACTTCAATGTGACCCTAGATTCTACTGTGGACCGCTCGCACCCACAACCGCATCACTAATCCAATGCACATTACACTCTCAAAACACACGTTGAGGAACATGAACCACTGGATGCTTGGCGCCACTCACACCCACAGCGTAGGGAGGGTTCCTGATACACGACTGCTTGTTCCACTTGGCCACGAATCAACGTCGGGCTCATCACCAAAGGCCTCGCCCGCTGGCTGACACATACGTCATACCTCCCCTGCACATATTCTGATCTCTCCCCAGCACTAATCACGATTACCCCCCCTCCCAGATTGCCTCACCCTTCCTGTCCTGGCACCTAAATCCACAAAGTCTACTAGACCCGGTGTTCCGCCAAGAACTGGAACAGGAAATATCAGATTTTTTCCCACACAACGAAGATACGGTTCCACAATATTCCACTGTATTGGAGCCATTTAAAGTCACCATTTGCGGGCTATGCATTGCAAAGAGTGGAGGGATTTTGAAAGACCTCCGCTCCATGTTTACTAAACTGGAAACTGAATTTACACAAATGGAACATTTAATACAGACGACCCCCACCCCAGAACTGCAAGCTCGGCTAAGAGGCTTAATAACTGAATATCAAGAAGCATCAGAAACAGAGTGTAGGTTTAGAGGGAAATACCACCAAGCACGCAGATACAGAGAGGGAGACAGGCCGAAAAAGGCTCTTGTCTCTTTAATCCGACCCTCCCGCTTCTCCAACATAGTCTTGGAAATAGAAGAGGAGGACAGTCAAATTCACAGGAGCACTTCTGGCATTGTAGACACCTTCCTTAATGTATATAAAACCATGTACAAGACACAAAGAACCCAACCGGCAGACTTTTCTCCTTTTTTTAAGACACTTCGATAGCATGGCTGAGGGATGGGCAGAGAGAATTCCTCTTAGCACACCATGAGGATGAGGATATTGTCTCCGCCATCATGAAACTGCAATCATTGAAGGCCCCAGGGCTGGACGGCCTCCCAACTGAATTTTACAAGACATACCACCACTTACTCATTCCAGTCCTAAGACACGTTTTCAAGGAGGCCAGAGAAACAGGCATACTACCCCCAACGATGCATGAGGCATGCATAATCTCCCTGCCCAAGCCAGGCAAACCAACCTCACAATGCGATTCGTACAGACCTCTTTCATTAATCAACGTCAATGCCAAAATCTTGGCAAAACTGATTGCTAATCGCATTAGCCCCCTAATGACTGCTCTGGTGCTCCCAGACCAATCAGGTTCTGTACCCAGTAGAGGCATGTCCCACAACCTGCGCACTTTGTTTGCGGTCCTCCAGGATATTGAACCTTACCTAAATGCAGCAGCGGTTTTTCTGGACGCCACAAAAGCGTTTGATACTTTAGAATGGGATTACCTAGCTTTTGTCCTGCAGCACATGGGATTCCCCACGCCGTTCCTGGCCTGGATAGACCTATTATATACTGGACTTCAGGCTAGAGTCAAGGTCAACTGGGCCCACTCCTCCCCTTTCAACATTACCTGGGGCACCCACCACGGCTGTCCCCTTATCGCCCCTCCTTTTCGCCATAGCTGCCAAGGTCCAACAACATTTTTGGGATCATGCACTGATATATCCTGAGAGACAGATTTTAATTTCTCTATACGCGGACGATATCACTTTATACCTACACATTCCAGAAAAGAGCCTCAACCCCATTCTCCGCCTGCTCATCCTATTTGGTCACCTCTCTGGTGTTAAGATCAATTCGGGGAAATCTCAACTATACCCCTTTACGACCGCCACAATGCATTTTTAACCAGATTACCCTCTCACATGGTGCACTGATACCCTGACGTACCTCGGGATAGTCATTTCCCGGAGTCGAGACAAAGTGATGTTATCAAGTTATGGAAGGACGATCAATCTCCTCACAGACAAAATACCCAGATGGATAGCCTTGCCCCTCTTTATGGCTGACAGGACGTCTCTGACTAAGATGGTGATACTGCCTAAATTGCTGTATCTTTTTACGAACATTGTCTATGCCCCCAGTGGTAATTTTTTTAAGGACCTCAGAACCCAATTGATTAGCCTTACATGGGGTGGAAAACAAGCCAGATTAAACTGGGACACTCTTACACAACCCTTCGAGGCAGGAGGCTTTGAGATACCAGATCTAGAACTCTACTTCATGAGTGCCCAGGCCCCCCTCCATACATGCCCCACCTAGAGATAGAGGATGAATACATGACCCTCACTCCATGTTCGACATACCTGAGCACCCCAGTGGTTCTGCGGCACCAGTCTTCTACCACTGTTCAATGCACGACGAGTGCCTGGAAAGACTTGGCCTGCTGTACCCAATGCCCCCTGCTGTACTTGCCCCTGCTTCCATTACAGGAAGACACGATCTCCCGGTTACCCAAGATGGAGGCTGTCGGCACCTGCTACGCAAACTATCTCTCCATAACTGGGGGCAACTATACGTGAAGGGGTCATTCTGTTCTAGCAATGAATTCTTAGGGGAACTCATCCCCCACCCCTTTAGACCAATTCTACTATATTAGGCTCAGGAAAGATATGTAAATCCTCACCCCATGCTTCCCGCAAGAGCCTAGGAGTCCCATAACTATACATGTCCATGATTATTCGACGTGGATGTGTTGGTTGTGAAACGAGACAAAGCAGTTGGTCCTGTGAGTTCGACTCAAATTGCGGCGCAAATACAGGTAATGCTACGGTATGCAGTATGATACATTGTCTAGTAAGCCCTCCCCCCAACCACTCTGGCATCCCCAACTTGCCGGGAAACACAGTCCCTCCCACAAAACAAAAACCCATCAAAGGAACAATGTCCTCTCCACCAAGGCAACAGTGGAGGAAGTGCAGGGGTTCGCCCTGTAGCAAGAGGAAAGGACGCTAGGGGCCTTCGACCTGCCCATACATCTCCCTACTTTCACCCACCGGTGGCTCAGCCAGCAGCTAAGCACCCGAGTGTGGGACAGAGATGAAAGTCTGAGCAAAGTGATGAGTGCAATAATCAAACAGAATGATAGTCCTATACATGACCAAGCAGTTCAAAGTGTTGTTGCATATCTAAGAAGGCAGTGTTCTTCACTGAAATTCGTCACGACCCTTGGAGTCAGTCCTGCTGGGAAAGTGGAGAGGGCGATCTGGAGTGGCTGCCGGATTCCGTCGTCCCAGAGGTCGCCTGTCTTTGTCGTTTGAGGTACTCCTCAGCCAGCTGCGGGGACGCAAAGATGTGTTGCTTTCCACGGTGTGTGATTTTTTAGTTTGGCCGGGTAGAGCATGGCATAGGGAATTTCCAGAGATTGCAGCTTTTTCGTTATCCCGGTGAATTTGCGGCGCGCTTCCTGTACCGCAGTTGTAAAGTCCGGGTAAAAGGACAGCAAGGTATTCTCGTATGGGACATGTTGTTTCTCTCGTGCCAGTCGCAGTAGTGTGTCTCTGTCCCGGTAATTGAGGAACCGGGCGATGATAGGCCGTGGGGGGGCGCCTGGGGGAGGACGGGCTGCTAGAGAACGGTGCGCTCTCTCTATCGTGAGGTGCGCGGAGAAGGAGCCCCTGCCAAATAGGTCAGCTAGGAGATTTTCAATGAAGTCCTCCATGCGCCCAGTATTGGTTGTCTCCACAAGGCCTAAAATTTGCACGTTGTTTCTTCGTGACCTGGCTTCAAGGTCCTCATTTTTTATCCGCTATGATTTTGAGTAGCTTGTCCATTTGAGTGACCTGGCGGCCATTGGATGCGGCGGTGTCCTCTAGATCGGAGATTCTACTCTCCGCCGCTTTCAAGCGGGTGTCATGTTGGTCCAGCTTTGCCAGGACATTGTCCATTCTGGTGTTTAATGCATCGATTTTGGAGTCTATCGAGGTGAGGCTTTGGTTCATACTGAGGAGGAGTGACTTCCAGTCTTCATCTGGTGGGGCAGTGGCCCCAGAAGAGGTCTGTTCAGTAGGTTGTGATTCTGGAGTTTTCCGGGCTTCGTATGGCAGCTTGGGCTGTCGGGCATCGTTCCGTCCCATTGTAGAGTAATAGACTCGAGGAAACAATGTTGACCTCGTGGAGTCAGTGAAGCAGCGAAGGGGAAGAGTCTGAGATGATAGGATGCGCTATGGATGGGGGCAGACTGGAGATACAGAGGAGAGATGATAGGACCATAAGGCACTCTTGGCTAACCCAGAATTGCAGTCATCAAGGGTGGCAGGTCGCGGCCCGTGAGGCATGGTAGCAGGAGGCGAGGAAGATCAAGGATGGGCCCTTCGTGACTTGAGGAAAGTGAGGAGGTGGTGCACAGTTAGCGGTCCTCGCTAGGTGTGTAATAGAACCAGCACCATGTGGTGTCCAGGCGCCGACCAGCCTGGGCAGGGCAAGAGCGTGACAGATGGCCGCGATGACTCCACAGCAGAGAAGGAAGGTTGTCTAAGATGGTGGTCGACTCAAAATGGCAGCCTCAAAGTGCGCCCACGCCTCCACAGTGATGAAGCCGCTGCAGGTCGAGTCGGTGTGTTCCCCAAACCCAGCTTTCACCCTTTAAGGTGGGGGGGGGGGTGGACCAAAGAGACAGGTCCAGTTCGGTCAATCGCCCGTCCTCCAGGCAGCAGTAGACAATCAAATGTGGCAGGAGCAAAGCAGCATGGCAGAGCTGAGCCGAAGGAGGCCGACCCTGGGACAATGAGGTGGTCGGTAAGTCGAGCGCATCAGATCAGTGGCAAGGCATGGGAGACCAATGTTTCACACAGAGGGACGCCGTCCCAAACTGGCGTGTTTCGATAAGGAGGGGGACCAAGGCCCTGTGGTGGTGCTTCTAGCCCTATGGCCTGTAAGGCCTCAGTCTCTCTTAAATGTCCAGCAGGTGATGGGCTTGGTCAAGCTGCTCAAATGGGCGGCGAACGCCGTGTGGCAGGCACCACGGGGAGAAGGCCGGAATCCCCGACCTGGAGTAGCTCTTCCAGCCGATCGAGGGTCCAGGCTTGGCAGGGGCACGCCTCCGTGGCTGAGTAGTGCAGCGGGAGCGGGGAGGACACAAGCAGTTCCCTCACCTCAGCTCCGGGAGGGCTGCTGATGTCCCCATGCGGTAGGATGGGCGTTGGTTGACTTCCGACACACGCCGTTCTTCAGGGAAGCTACGTGGTCTTGTATAGGTCCAGCCGCCGCGGTGTGGAGAGTCGGCCGTGGCCAGGCAGCGAGCTCCAGGAATGGGCGGCAGGGCAGTGATGGCTATATCCCGGCTCCCTCGTCAAGTGCACCGACAGTAGACACAGCGGAAGAATCCTTACACCTTCACGGTGTCAGCGGTGATACTTGCAGGCTTTAAAAAGCACATAAGGATGGGCTACAGGATCATGAAATGCTCAGAGGACAGGAGCCTCACAGGAGCACGGGCATCTTGGTCAAGCGCCACCTAGTGCCTTGGGTTGAGAGTAAAGTTAAGAAATTAGGGAAATAATTTTCGGGCCAAATCCAAACCCGGAAAAAAAGGGCCAGTGCACTCTTTCAAAGGCCTTTTGTGCATCTAAGGCAATCGCTGCCAGGGGTTCAGAATAATGCAATGTTTTGGATAGAATATCAATAAACAAAGTTGTGTTGTCAGTGATATAATGCCCTTTGACATAGCCCTATTGTTCGTTGCCAAGTAGTTGAGGGAGATGCAATCCGATTCAGATAGCTAAAGTTTTAGAGAAGATTTTATAGTCCACATTGACTAGGGAAATGGGTTTATAGTTTTTGCAGTAGCACAAATCCTTGCCTTCTTTTGGGATGAGACATATCAGGGCCTTTAAAAAGGATGCCCGAAGTGTTTTGTGGTTTGATAAAGGAGGAAATAAGAGTTTTGAAGTGTGGAAGAAGTATTTGGGCGAAATGCAAGTAAAATTCAACTGTAAAACCAGCAGGGCCTGGGGCTTTATCTTTCTATAGAACCTTCAATGCGTTAAGCAGTTCCATCTGTGTGATATTGGATTCTAAAAGGTCTAAATTATTTAGGGGATTTGCATGCTTCTGGACAGTAGAAAGATAGTGGGACATTTCTGCATCTGTAGGCGTATTCTCTGGTGTATATAATGATTTATAGAATTGTACAAACTCTTGTAAAACTTCAGAGTCTCTGTGTTTTGATGTTTGATTTGCATCAATAATGGATTCAATTTGGAGTTTGTTCTGCTTGATCTTGAGATAGCTAGCTAGCAATTTACCTGATATGTTCTGGCCTCCATAAAATTTCAAACTGGTTTTTCCGTAAATATAAGGAAGTGCTTTCAGTGGAATCCTTATTAAATTCAATCTTAGCTTTTATCAGTTCTGCTAAACATTTATTTTTTCTTTTATTTTTTTTGTGGAGTTTTATATAGCACAAAATAGACCCGGGAAATCGGGTATCGGTTATCGGGGCGCTTTACATAGCACCAGTTTCTTTACACAAGGACACATTCATTTTTCTTAGGCACTGGGAGATTAAGTGATTTGCCGAGAATCACAGGATGTTGAGTTTCGTAGCCGAGAGTCGAACCAGGTTCCCCAGCTTCGATGTTGACCGCTCTAGCCTTAAGGCTGCGTCCTTTCCCCAATTATGCCTAATTTCATTCTATGTCGTTTATGCATAATGTGTTTCCAGAGTACCGTATTTTACCAGTGGTTATTGGTTGTATTATTTGCTACTTGTGCTTTCTAAAGGTTCTGACAGTGGCCCGATTGGCTCTGTCGTGTATATAATCCCCTGTAAATTCATACCTGGTGCCAGTTGGAACAGAGTATATGTGTGATTATGATCTTTATGTGTTTTGGATAATACAAAGGCTATTTTTTATATACCTTTGTGTCGAGTCTCTTTTGTAGTGTGCCTACTGTGTTGCTGCTGTGTGTGGGTGTTGCGTAAATGCTTACACATTGCCTCTGGGATAAGCCTGACTGCTCGTGCCAAGCAACCAAGGGGGTGAGCAGGGTTTATCTTTAGCATGTAACCCCCGTGCCCTGACTAGAGTGGTGGTTTCTGCCTGGCTTAGGCGCAGGCCCTCGCCAACCAGAAATCCCAAACCAATGTTAGAAATGGGATTGCTGGTTAGCGAGGGCTTGTGCCTAAGCCAGGCAGAAACCACCACTCTAGTCAGGGCAAGGGGGTTACATGCTAAAGATAAAACCTGCTCACTCCCTTGGTAGCTTGGCACAAGCAGTCAGGCTTTTCCCAGAGGGAATGTGTAAAGCAATTGCACAGCACCCACACACAGCAGCAACACACTAGGCACACTACAAAAGAGACTCCACACATGGTTATATAAAAATAGCCTTTGTATTATCGAAAAGACATTTGAATTATAATCACACATATAGACTGTGCCGACTGGCACCAGGTAATAACTTATAGGGTATTATATACATGACAGGGCCAATCGGGTCAATGTCAGAACCTTTATAAATCATAAGCAGCAAATAACACAACCAGTAACTACTGGTAAAATACTGTACTCTGGAAACACCTTATGCATAAACGTCATAGCATGACATTAGACATTCCTTCAAATTAGAGTTGGAAAAGGAGGGCTCCAGGCTCTTTATCTTAGTGAGAAGTTCAGCATGAAGTTTTCATTTTTTTTCGTTTGCTGGAAACACATCTGATGATAAAATCAAGTGCTTTAGCTTTAAAAGCATCCCAAAATTCATGGAAGGGAATATTATCAATTTGATTAACTTGAAAATACCCATGAAAAAAGTAAACAAAAGAAGAGTTGAAATTGGGATCCAAAAGGAGGCAATTGTTAAAACGCCATCTTTTAGGAAGCACAGATTGAGGTGAAATATCCAGCTGAACCCAAACAGGAGCATGATCAGAGATGAGTATGGGGCCTATTTCAGCTAAACGTAAAGATTGAGAAACATTATGTGAAATGAAAATGTGGTCAATTCTGGCCTGGTTTTGGTGAGGTGAGGAGAAGTAGGTATATTCTTGTGAGGAGAGATTGCAGAGTCTCCATGCATCCGTTAGGTTCGGTTGTTTTAGGGTTTGTAGAAAAGCCTTATGTGCTTTATTCCGGGTGAAAAAGCCTTGGTTTTTCGGTCCAGAAATGGATCAACTACCTGATTGCAGTCGCCTACAAGAAAAAACATTCTCTGCGGGGTACTTTGCAAGCAGTTTAGAAATTAGGGACCAAAAAGAAGCATCACCATTAGTAGGGGCGTTTATATTGAACAAAGAGATTGGAGGCCTCCTGATCAATAAATTGGTAAACAACCATCTACCCTCATTATCTGATCCTTGAGAAATAAGCTTAGCATTTAGTGCCTTTTGACATAAAGTTATAACACCGTTTCTTTTATCATCACCGGTTGGGAAGAAAACATCCCCTACCCAATTCTGTTTAAGTTTTAGTGACTCTGGGGCATATGTATCAAACAATTTTGTATCCACAAAAGCTGTCATTCGCAAAAAACAGCGTTTGCAAATACAAAATCGCAAAACGCAATGTATGAGCCTTTTTTGAATCACAATATTAAAGAATCGCAAATTTCGCGATTCCTTAATTTTGTGTAACAAGCACCCAAGTTTTGTGATTTCTCCTTAAGAAATCGCAAATTACCATCAACTCCAAGTTGGTGGTAATTTGCGATTTCTGTCAAAAGTGCACTTTTTGGAATTTTTCAAGGTGCCATGTGGCGCACATACATTGCCTTGGGGCATGTATGTGCGCCATATGCGCACACATGTTCTTTTCACGGGTGCAACAGGATGTCCTTATGACACCCTTGAAATTATTCTCAATTTGCTTTTCTCAAATTGCGAATCGCAAATTGAGAATTACTTCCCATTCATTCCTATGAGCCTCCTGGCTCATAAGAATGAATGGGAAGGTATTCCTTAATTGCGAATTCGCAATTTGCTAATCGCAATTAGGGAATTCTAAAAAATTGCAAAATATTTGCGAATTTTTAAATACATCCCGTTTTGCGATTCTCAAATAGGGAATCTCAAAAAATCCCTATTTGAGAATCGAAAAAACAGATTTTGATACATATGCCCCTCAGACTCTGTAAGGCATGACTCTTGCAATAAGGCTATATTAACATCTAGTTTAGATAAATATGATAATACATGTTGTCTTTTGATTTAGAATTTAAGCCTCTGACATTCCATGTAACAATTTTTAAAGACATAAATATTTATACAAAATGAATAATTAAATAAACCAGCATTGATATATGTGGTATCAGACATAGACCATAATACAAGCACCAATATAATGACACCAAAAACCATTGGGTTGAGGAAGGAAGAGAAGAAAGGATAAGAAATGAAAATATGGTAATAGAAGACATTATAGAAAAAATGATTAAAGAAAGAAAACAAGGTAGACATTGAAAAAAAGGAAGATTGATGTTGGATTTACTAAAAGAAAAAAGAAGATCATACCTACATAAATTCCAAAACACATAATGGGTGGTGGAATGATGACACGTTGTAACGACCGGATTTTCGGATCAGATAGAATCAGATCACCAAGACACCACCAACCCAGCCGAAACGTAACCACCTCCCTCCTCAGGACTTACTTACCACAGTACCTAGGTACCTACCTGGGGATAGGGAATTAGCAATATACAAGCTTAGATCATCTAAAACACCACCAAATCCATAGGGATTACTAGAAACAACCACTAATTGCTACGGAATTCCATATTCTACACCACACTCTACCTTATAGTCTCGCGACAACCTAGGCCCAGACTATGCTACCCTCCTACTCGTAGTGAAGAGGGCAGTTCTGATTATTTACCATTACGCACTGCCCACAATCAGTGCTCACACAAGCCACAATCCTGTGGGTATAAGCACCGTATCCTTCCGGTGCTCTCACTCTCTCACACAAGCCACAATCCTGTGGGTATACACACCAGGTTCTCTTGGTGCTCTCACTCTCTCACACAAGCCACAATCCTGTGGGTATACACACTGGGTTCTCCCGGTGCTCTCACTAAAGCCGCTACACAACGGCGATCACTGTCCTATTGATACCTTTAACTCTCTGTTGGGAAGTTTCACTATATACTACTGGGAATATACATAGACAGTTTGATCCTCTCACACAAGAATGGCCAAATTACGGTATGCAAAGGTTATTCTCTGATTTAAGTGCTCCCTGCTCCCTTGCTCAGTTACCACTTACCCGGACAGGAAACGCATCCGTCCACATAACAGCATCTGACTAGAAGAAAGGTTAACTTTATCGAACAAATAACAGTTACACAATGGTTCACTAAGAACTGGGGTCCCTTTATTACACAATAGCAAATTATAACATCAATATAATACTGCAATATAACATATAGCTTGGAAAGCAAAGAAATAATTAGAATGTGTGTGCACGCTAATAAGAAAGGGTCGACGTCACCTTATGAGTACGAAGTCCTGACTCAGTTTTCCTCTGGGTTCCTTTCTCGTCTGTGCCTTGGCTCATCTTAGGATCACCCCTGCAGTCACGGATACACATCTGCACCGCTATGCTCTGTCTCCTCTGCTCCCCTCCAAGTCACTGGAACCTCCCTCTTGTTCTCTGTTTCGTCTGTCTCACTCTCGTCGTTCTGCACTACTACTCTCTCCTCTCGATCACGGACTATCTTCACCTGCCGACTTCGATCTTATAAATCAGTTACTGCCGCTCTAGTATTCGTTCGCTCTACTAACTTATTCACTGTGCACGCTCTGATCTCAGCATCAAAGCTCGCCAGCTGCTCCAACTAAAATAACTTCTATCTTTCTGAGAGATTATCAGTCTTCGGTATTTTCGGACTTCAAAATGGCGACTGTCTGCTTCAAGTTGATTAACTGCAATAATGCTAACGACTAGCTGTCGTCTACTAACTGACTGAATGAACTGAACTGCTCTCTGTACTTTCGCTAATATAGAACCTTGTTCATGCATGGAAATTTCCGACCAGTAACCTGCCGCCCACCAAATTCTTGTACCACCCCATGCCAAGGACACGTTCTCAGCCGGCCGGCCTGATGTTATGTCTTCGACACGAAGAAAAATACAGTCTTTCGATAAGGGCCAGCCCGAGCCGGTTCTCTCCAAGCGAACAACACCTTGTAACTAAAACATTACATTTGACCTAAAAGCGTCTCAAGCAGCCGAGGCAGAAAGAAAGATGGAGTCTCTCTCGTTCGAGGCCTACAAGGCCCGAAGTAAGCATGAAGATGAATAACTCTATCAGGAATATACTAATAACCTTACAAAAGGAAAACATAATACTAATACTAAGGAATCTATCCCCTAACATAAGCCTATAGGCCCTAGAATAGAGAAAAGAATAGGGAATTATGTCAAGCACCTTGTAAATAGGCCTGGTCTAAGGCTCTAATCCCTCTATTAGAATGATAGTAGGCTAAAGTCACCTTCACTCAAAAAGGGGAACAAAAACCCGGTCAGAACACACGTACAGACTCCATAAGGCAAGGTGGGAAGGACTGCAGTACAAACCACATGCAAAACTGGTGGGTCATACAATAAGGAGATGAAAGCTGTAAGGAGAAAAAAGAGGTTAATATCTCTTAATAGTTTTTGTTAAACTAAAACATTTTCTATGTTCTTCGCAAAAAGTAATCACAAACATCAAAAAAAGACTTTGAGATAGAGAGTGGGCTTGAACAGACTTCTTATCATTTGCTAAAGATGTATCCATAGTTTTTGTACTACAATAATTGAGGAAGATTTTCAGTCTAACTGGCTCTTCATAAGTGGTAGTCTTGTTTTTGCAGGTTACTTTAAATAAACAGGGGTGAAAGAGGCCAAAACGTGCACCAATAGAGCGAAGATCAGGTCACATAGTGTTGAATTCTCTGCATCTATCAGCTGTGTTCTTTGCATAATCTTGTCAGAAGAATATATGTTTACTCTACCATGAAATTCGTTTTATGGATCTGACTGCTGATAAGACCTTAAGAAGATCAGTATATTATAGAAAATACAGTATAATCCCTTCCGGTTTCCACATGTTGAAACTCGCTGTTTGTGGAGGACCCAACCTGAGAGCGTGCTGGATATTGAGAAGAGTGCCTTCCGGTAAGTTTAGAACAGTTGGAAGAAATGATTTGAAGAAGGTAATAGGGTCAGTACATTCCGAGCCTTCTGGTAAGCCATGTATTCGAAGAGTATTCTGTCTGTTCCTGTTTTTCGAGATTTTCGACCTGCCTTTAGAGAGATGTTACCTGTGACTGAAGAGCTCCTACCCTAAGACTGTATGATCCTAATGAATCAATGGTATGCTCAACTATAGTTATTCTTTCTCCCATCCGTGACCATCTGTTCATTAGAATTTGTAGTTTAGAGTTTGTCTCTTCAAAAAATGGATGTAGAGCATGAATCTCTTCCATAAGAAGGTCCATAGAGACAGTCGAAGTCTACTTTGGTGGAGAAGTAGGGTCTTTTTTCAAACGTTTACTTGGTGCTTTGCTAACTGCTGAAGGTGCATTGATATTGGATGAGGAGGCGACTTTAGGTGGTGAGTTCATAAAGTCTTCCATTGAGGCAAAGTGCGTGAGAAAATTTGAGCGGGTTATAAGCTGTCTTTTTCAGTCTGCCCATACAAGGAGGCAGAAAAGAGCAGGACAAACTACTTTTAGTGTACATACCTCCTTGTAGTAATTTTAAGTAGTATTTTGTTTGGAGTAACATTACATATAGTTAAGTAATATGGGGAAAATCAGGGAGACCCCCACAGAGAGTGCAGAGTATGGGTAACACGCAAAAAGTACTATTGCTTTCCTCTGAAGGACTGGTGAGAAATATGCAGATGAGGGAAACATTGTGTAGTATATTTACGTAATTATTCTTTGAAAAAGTAGAGCGTTCAGGCAATATTCATGTATGCTGCTTATATAACTAGCATCTGTTGTCTCAGAAAATGTAGCATTGAATAAAATGCATTGAAAATGAATGTTTCATACCTCGCAGTTATTAGTGAGGAACATGTGGGAGAATAAACTTCATTCAAGCTGCCTAGGACTGCATAGCATAATTTTGAATTGCTGAGGAGAGAATATGTGCCCTGCTGCCTTCCCCCTTATTGTTTAGGTGCTTAAAATGGCGAGCGTCATGTTGAAAGAGCCACTCGAAGCTGTGAAGTGAGAGCCTTGGGTTTGCAGTATGCCGCACAGCAGTACACTCACTTCCTCGTTGTCGTCCTTGTTTATGATGCATGCGAGTTCATTTTTAGCGACTCGCAGGTTCTGGGTAAGCCATGAATTCCCCTGGTCTCTGCGCTGTCCCAGGGAGAGTCACAGAAAAGGCGTCATCTTCCTTGGGCGCTAACCTCGCCCCCCAGTGCTTTTACTGTTAAAACTCAAAAGCAGCTCAATTCTGTCAATATTTCTGTGCTCTTCACAGAGTGATGAATACATAAAAGCCCTCCCCATTCCTGTGCAACCAGCACAACTGCATGTGTTTTTTATTGTGATCATTAATGTATTCTTATTTCTGTAATCTTGTAAGTTCTAAATATGTACAATGCCTCACATTTTATGTAAAAATGTGTATGCAAGTGTTTGACATATTGTTGGTTCATTATAGTATTTTAATACTTGTCCTCCACTTTATGGGGTATGGGACCAACTGGATTTTCAGCTTTAAGGACAAACGCACGGAGCAATTTAAAGGCAGTGAGCAGTTTTAAGGCAAAGATTCACATTGAGCTCAGCTGTGTGTCCGTTTCACAGCTGAGCTCGAGAAGTTATGAGAAAGGAACCAAGCAGCATGGCACGTCACGTCACGTAGAACCTGCGTCTGCATAGCAGCCATCTTGGGTGTGGCATCACTATTTAATGCCACACCGATCTTCCAGAAGGTGCTTAGCCTTCCACCAGTTGCCGAGGAACAAACTGTGTCGTAGGACGCTTGCCTGCATTCTGATGCGGCATTTCCTCTGCCTCCGATTTTCTCCTTCCAGCAACATTGGGGCTTCACTGCAGATCTTCACCTCTTGATAGCTGTTAATCCTGGAAAGAAAAGAAGCAAGAAAGTTAAGTGTCTTGTTCTATTTACGGCACCCAACGCAAGACAGTTATTTCTGCTAGAGTATTACAGTAAATAGTAAAGGAAATTTTTGGAAAGTTTTTTCTATTACACAGGAAAAAGCAATTTATGGATAAACAAAAAGAAATAGCATTTTGTGGACGAATCAAAGTGAAACAAAGCTTTTCTTTAAAAAAAAAGAAGCACAGAGTTTATCAGAGCAAGAAATATGTTAACAGATTCAAAACTTGCATCTTGTTAATGGCACTAATGTCACTTTCAAAATAAAAGAACGCTTTTTTTTTTGTTTTTTGTTTTGTGTTTGTCTATTTCTACCTAGTGATGGAAAGCATCAGGGGGAACATACAAGTAAGTGTAGTTAATAAAAGAACAGAATTAGAAAAAGTGTTATATTTTAGAAGGAAACCTTGTATTAGATTCTAGAAGTCATTGTTACTTGTTTTCTGCAGAAGAGAAGATTGAGGAGCACTTCACTCAAAAAACACGCTCCACTTAAAAAACAAACCAACATAAAAAGAAAGTCGAACCATCACAAGTCAACTAGGACACAGAGCCCACCAACTCAAGAGCGCAGATATGAAGTTAACCAATGTAGTATTATACTAAATAGGAAGGGAAGGAAGATCTAGTTTTGTTTAGAAGATTACTAGTTATATCCTGGTTAATTAAATCTTGTTGCCTCGCAGATCTACAACAAGAGCCCACCAGCATCCAGTATCTGGCCCTCTTTCCTGACCCCTATTGCATAGATCAAGTGAAAATAGAAACCACTGGTAGTAAGGTAGGGTACTGGGAAGTTGGTCCATAAAGTCTCTGCGAAACTCAACTGCGCACTGCTACAGTTAAGAGTGCATGGTTGGTCTGACAAACACAACTGCATGCTATGGATAGAAGTACAAATGTATGGAAAGAAACCCAGACATTTCTAACCCCTCCTGAATTAGAGTTCTGTGGAAGAATGGCTTTCAGTGTTACACAACATAAAAGCCCTGCCTTTAGTGTTTGTTACAGATTTTAGTAGGTAGACTCCTTTCTATTCTATTTGCTATGGAGTTTGCAACACCTTCTTTTTGGATTTCTCAGAGAGATCACAATTTAAAACCCCTCCCTAGTGTATCTGCCAGAGAGTTCAAAATATAAGACCCCTCATGCTGCCTTTGTCATTTCGTTACACCATACACAGTCACTTAGCACTGTAGAGTCTGCTTTGTAGGCAGTTGTGAGCAATGGAACTTGTTTATAGGCAAGATAACAGCTGCTGCCCATAAGAATGAGCAGCACGCTTGGAAAGCTAAGTTTCTAATACTGTTGGGGGTTACTTGAGCTCTCGCATGCAGCCAAAAGTGTCTCAATCCAGACCAAAAGACTAATGTACACACAGCTAAACATTAAACATACATTTGGGAATATACACAATTAAAACCAGGATTATCAAGCCCAAACTAAACTGGAGATCCATGTAAAAATGTATTTCAGACAAAATAATGCAAAGCCCCTCCCTTTCTATGTTGGTTTCCACAAAGTTCATGAACTAAAGTCTCTCCCTATTGAATTTATCAATGTGTTCCTAATATAAATATCCTCCCCAGTTGATTTGCCATTCACCATGGAAGAGGCTTCCTTCTATATTAGACACAGGGTCTGAGTTAACAATGACTCTTTCAGTTATACACAAAGGGACAACTTCAAAGACAAGCTGACCCAACTATGGCTCTGATTATATTGCAAGCAAAGACCCTAAGTGGTCCAGACAGGGTGGCAGTCAGAATCGTAATCCCTTAAGGGAGGCGGTGCTGAGTAGGCACTGCCATCGGGATTACAATATCCCTTTCCAACAGCCTTTTCATGTTGGAAAGACTGCCATGAAAAATCTGTTGGAAATGGATTTTGTGGGCCCCAAAAAAGACCCCCATTCATTGTGCCCCACTGCAAAGTGGCCAAAGGGTATATGTAGTGCCTCCAATCACATCTATGCACTGTGTGCCATGCACCACATGGTGCATGGCACATGGTGCATAGATATGCAGAAAGTGCTCCACTGCACGGCGACTTGTACTAAAGTCCGTCTCCTGGGCCCCAGAACACGCCACTGTGTAAAGGAGCACTTTGTGAATGCCAGCCCGGCAGTCGCGTTGTAATGCAGCGGTCTGACAGCAGCCTGCTTGTCGGGCGGTCTCCTGGTAGCCATGATAGTAGGCGGTGGTCCAACCAATTGCTACCATAATCAGCCCCTATGTACTAATAAAATATTTCCAAAGAAGATCAACACAAGGGCGTAGCCGGAGCCCCTTTCATAATGTTTCTTCTTAAAACCTTTTGCGGTGATTACATGTTCGCTGGCTGGTAGATAGACCTGCCCTCAGCCACACCTAAACTATACTTTAATTCATACACAATTAAATACTGAACATAATATTATGAATGTACAGAATTTAACAATGCAAAGCCCAATTTCATATGAGTTTGTGGCACAGTTTACATTGTCAACCTCCTTTGTATCTTGTTTGTCAGAGTTCACAACGTAAAACCCCTTCCTATTGCCTGTGTACCTGGCCTCACAATGTGAAACCCTCCCCTTTTGCATTCCGAGAGAGTTCCCAGTATCAATCCCTTTCCTACAGTATTTGACATTGCTTATATTAGTCATGACTCCTTCCTTCTATATTCGACACAGGTTATATATTCCAAGCCAAGTCAAAACTCTTTATTTCGGTAATGTACCATAAAAGAGATACAGGATAAAAAACACAGTAGCTACAGGAAGTTAAAATCAATAGGTTAAAAAGATAAAATAAACCGCCAGGTCATAAGAATACAGCTAAAATTAATGCACACCCCCTGCAGGTACATAAATACAATAAGATTACAGTTAAAATGTAATATAGAATAAAAGATAAGTGAATGGATTATAGGATCCAATAAAAGTGTCAATTTAGTGCCAATTTAGTTTGGGTCATCATTTTTTCAGTTTTTTTATCAACCAAGCATGAAACAGAAATCTAAACAGTGCAAATACCAGATATGGGGTCATGTCAACTTGAAGGATCCTATAGGCTTCCTCATTCCTTTTAGTGACTAATTTCCTACAGATTGGAATCAACCATTTTACACATTCAGCTGGAAGGAAAAATAGCAACCGCATATAGACACGCATGTTCTATACTATTCAAAGGTCCTAACCACTTTAACTCAAAACTATATTCAAAGGTCCTAACCACTTTAACTCAAAACTATTGAGGGGCAGGTTTCCATGTCAGAACTGGACATATAGTTTGTTTGCTAAATTTGACTTTATGTCTTCACAGATATTTTCCAGATGGTAATTATCTTTTATCTTTTATCACTAGAAATGAAGTAGATAACATGCTTTGTGCATGTATTAAAAGCTGTTGCATCAGCAGTTTTTAAATTGTTTTTTTAACTCTTTTGTAGTAATTAGTGAGTAGTCATAACTCCTTTAAGAAGTATTTGACACATTTAATCCAGGGGAGTTTGGTTGCATTTGTGGAACTGAGAATTTCCTCCACTCCACTTCGAAATAACAAAAGTTCTGGGGTGGCCCAAATGTTTCTCCAAAAAATTAGTGGGCCCAGTTCTATCTTATCAGTGAATGGCACCAATCAAGCCAAATGGTAGTAGATGAGTGCTGACTGGTAAACACAAACACTGCCTTATGAATCTATTTTCTACCATTGTCTGGAACCAGATCTCTGCCCCATAAAGAGCACTCGCAAGTGCCTGGTACGTGGATAGTGTAGCAGGGATTCCGTTCTCCTCCAGAACTGTGCATAGAGATCTGGAACCTCGGTGAATTAGGATGACCCAAAACTCACCTCAGTACCCAAAATTCCCTTACCGAGCTAGCTACAGTGTCTCATTGGTCATAACAAACTCCGAATGCTTTAGACAAACCAGAACATGAACTTAGGATACCTCAGGTAGCGTGGAACACATAAACATTCTTTTGCTCTATAATCATTTCAAACCCGAACGTGGAGTAAAGAGGACACGTGCATATTTGAAATATTTACTAATCAATGCAAGGTTCTCAAACGCAGTATCTTATATAATACAAGCAAACATATTATAAGAATCAAAGTTATCAGCATAGTAACTAGTCCATAGTAAGCAAACGGTGATAGCATATTATATGCTGAAATTATTAGGAATTAACAACACCTATTTCTCGCCCTCCCTATTTAGCATATTATATTATATCTATGAAGGTCTCTTTTGGGTTTTAGCAGGGCGGGCCCATACCTCTAAATCTCAGGAGGAGACGATCACATCATCTGCCACCAGCTCTCTGCATGCGAAGCATCATCAAGTGTGTTTTTGCATTCCCAGTAACTCTATCTTAAACCCGCTTAGAGTCCAATGTTGGCAGCAACTGTATTTGTGTTATGTCTAATGTGGTGCGAGGATCAGACCTCCCAGCAACCATGTGTTGAGTTATTCTTAGAGGGTTCAGCACTCACTGTGCAGACAGTGTACCAAGCACAACTGATATCAGAGTAATAACATATTATTCTCAAATAAATGACATCTTTCGTCTAGGTTGAAAGCTACAATAACAAATATGTGTTGTGTGCAAACTGAAGCCGAAGGAAAATATGGCGTTTAAACACTTAATAAACTCATGCTAACTTAACACAGTATATTGAAAAGCAGCATCTATATGAAACCCCCTCAATGATCCGAGGACGGTCAAAAAAGTAAGCCAATACTAGAATAGAGGAATAACATGAAAGCAGAGTTCAACAATATTGAGCCAAGCTAAATATATAAAAATATGTATGAATGCCTATAGTGGCCAAACAAATTTTAATCAAAAGTCTTCAACGCAAGGCCTCTGAAGTACAAAGTTATAGGCCTGGGTCGTATAAATTCAAATGTTCGTAAGAAAAAGGCACCTTTCAAAAATACCAAAAGTCTTGTGCCATAATAATGAAAGTCTCCAAGGCATCTCATGATTGGACAGAATATGCAAAATAGGCAGCAACAGCTTCCAACATGAAATCACTGTCATCATCCGAAAACAGTTCAGCCATCCAATTAAGCAATGGGAAAGAACATACGTGCTCCTCCAGCACCGGATCCTCTAGCAACATCAGAGGACAACTCGGTGGGTTTTCAAGAATGCTATGTGCCAGAAACTCATGCGCCGCTGCGGGTATGTCCCACTGACCCATTAGTCCATGCATCGCTGCCAAGGCCATAATCCTTTCGCCAGAACAAACCAACTCGTGATCAACTACGGGGCTCATCAGGTGATTAAAATCAACGTCAGGAGATACCGTCAAGCAGAGACACAAATCAATGGCCCAGTCGAAATCGCAGCTCAGGCAATGAAACACAGGCTGGACACATGTGAAATAAGAAAATCGAAACGATAATCCAAATGCCGTGCTTAAAGTCGCAAGCGGCAGGGTGCCATAGTAATCAAGCATCCGGTTACGAAACAGTGTCAGGAGGAGCTGAGCGGCTTCTTGCGCAGGACGGGCATCCATGTTTTATAAAGCAAAACAATATCAAAATGCCTGCAGCCAAAGCTAGCAAAACAGGAAATCCGCCAAACAAACTTGAGAAAATAGAATGAAAGAACGCGGGGATGACACCAAATATTTTTTCAAAGGTAGTCACGAGACCACTGCTAACTAATTTAAAAAAATGAGCGAGGCCAGACGTGGAGGAGGCATTAAAGATTTGATGAACTAGCTCGCAAAAATGAAACGGCAAGTCAGTATTTAAAAGTGCCTGCACCTCTGTGCGTGTGTTAGCTATGTGAAGGACAAAAGTTTCACGGGCCGAGCTCAGGGCCACTTCTTTTTGAGACAAAAGGGCTCTTATTCTATTCATACCATTGAACTCTGCCTTCAATGTTGGAATGCGCGGCCAGATGGAAACCTCTGAATTCCCATGTGTGGGAGGATATAGAACATTTTTGCAACACACCACACGTTCTGATACAGTAACCACATAAGCGATACCGACCATTAAACCACAACATTCTTCGTTATTCAAAAGCAAATAACTACCATTTGTCAATAATGTAAATGTGGGAACTATCGCCGGAAGTGGTGTGCCTTTCAAAACACAGGCTAAATTAGGCCGGTCCTGATTACAAGAACTGTGTAACTGGATGTGTCTGCATATTAATGAACGGTCAGGCGTGGAGTTCTGGACTTTTTGGTTCCGTCCAGAGGTGTCAGGGATAACACCCGAAGACCCCGGAGCTCTACCTGTCTCGGTGCACAAATAAACAGAAACACGGGCTTCTCAATGGTGGCGTCAAAGACCAAAGGTTTATTACTGCAGGGACACAGAAGTCACAGAAACTACACACGGGCAGTATCTAGGAGCCTGTTCGATTTGTACAAAGTGGGTTGCTCCTTAAATACTAAATTTTCAGCTTGGGGCAAATTCTTTACATGCTAGTACATTTCTAAACCCTTGTGTCCTAAACAATAAATATTTGGCGTTACGCAAGAATCGTCAACAATATCTGATGACAAAACATTACGAACGAGGGGTTCCCACTGTTCCATCATAATCCCATGTCAACTTTTCATTCAAGAGCCGGACCGCCTCATCGTAAATTTCGTTACCTCCCCCTAATAAAGGCCCAGAAGGAAAGGAGCAGAGCCAGGTGCAGAAGATAGAAAAGCAGAATAAGAGATGTTTGTGGGTCGTAAATGGGCAAGGCTACCAGCTTCGGCCGCCTAATCATGATCAGGCCAACGAACACGAGAACCAGTATAGCAGGACTGGCCTCGGGCAGAGGAGGCAGTTTCTGTCGAGTCATGTAGCCATGGCGTTTTCTGTCCTAAGGTGCACGTGCCACTAGCAAGGTGAATCGCCGGCTAAAGCTTACGTGTCCTTAAGTGAAAGAGGTCACTGCGTGTCCATTGACTATGTGAGGGCAAGAAATACAAAATGGCTGCCCTAATCTAAGATGGATGCCATGGGTAGATCAGAAATGTGTTCATAACAGGAGTGCTCTTGCTCGTAGCATAGCGAAAACATCAGGATATGCTAAATGGATCATTTGCGGTTCATTGATACCAAAATTATGTATTTACGACAATGTTGAAAACACGGGTTCAAATCGTCACGGAACCTCAGACCCTCCTTTTGCCCTTACATAGGCAATTACTCAGTCTATGTCGGAGTCTATCTCTATGTTCATCAGGTCAGTGACATGTTGTTGCATCAGCATCCTTTCTCGTACCTTGTCTCCAAACGCAGGTGGTTTTCTGAAACAGGTTGCAGCACAGAGACTACACAAAGCGGGACCACATTGGATAATAAGGCAGCACGAGAACAGGAATACTAGGATGATACCAATGACCATCAGAACCTTCCATCCCCACGCTAATAACAGAGTCCAAAGCCATTCCATTAAGGACCAGTTTCCCTTGTCTACGTGAATAGAGTCGGAAATCTTGTGTAGCTTAGAGATCGCTTCGTAGACAGTCAGAGCATTATTGGGAATAAAAACACAGCAGCTCGATTGGATCATTCTGCATACCCCACCTCGATCTGCAAGTATTACGTCTAGAACCATACGGTTCTGCAACGTCATGAGACGATCCGCCTGCAGCTCAGCTGTTAAATTACTAAGGGCACCAGCAGTTTCTGTAATAGTAGATTCAACTACCCGTGTTAGCTGACGTAGATTTCTACTATTGGCCATAGGCCCCCAGAACGGAAGGAAACCTTTGAAGAAGTCTCCAGCTTCCTGACCAGCGGTATCTTCCTTGCTGAAAACACCTCTTGCTACTCTGGTCTTGTGATAGTCTGAAGAAGCAGTGTACGTTGGAGGCAACAGTCGAGCAATATAACATGAACCTGAAAAGTCAGCAGGCAGCCATGTATATGCTCTATCTTGACAAATGAAGTAGGTACCCCTAGCAGTAAGAAAGGCAGGAGAAGAGTTAGACGGAAACACGTAAGTCTCAACGCACTCACTCTTCCCTAGCTGAGCTCTCGGATTTCTCCCATTTCCTTGCAAACAGACTTGACCTCGGTGAGGTACGACCCAGACTGGAGCGGAGCTCTTACGCTTGCTTTCTCCCAAACTAATGCGATACTCTGTAGAATTCCAACTCAAATATACCCGTAATTCATCTCTAGGGTAAGATGGGGTGTTATTGACGTCTTTAATCATGTCAATGATTCCCTTGACTAAAGCTTTATTGGCAGAGTTATATTTAGTGGAACGTGGTGGACGCGGGGGGTAGGTCTCAAGGGCATAGACAAAAATGGTCTGAAAGGCCTGAAATGATCCATTATAGCTAAAAGGCAAGACTAGATAAGGGATGCCTTTATCCATAGTGTGGGGTATCAAACCACACACCCAGCAGTCTGTTGTGTTAACTACCAGTTGGTGTTGATGCAAGAGCTGTACAAATGTGTTATTAATGAATTCTGAGCGTCAAGCTTGTTCATGTTCAGGAAACGAGTGAAAAAAATGATCAGAAGCAACAGTAGAAGAAACAGGATCAAGGGGAGGTACTGTAGTTGTTACCGGTGTAAAAATTAAATGCATACAAAAGACGATTCCACCCACCAACGTTATTAAAACAATCAAAAACGTAATTGCACATTGCATCAGAAAGCATTTGCTATGAAGAATTTTGTACAGTCTATTTCTGCGAACATAAATTATATTCTCTTGGTGCAGCTCAGGAAGCTCCATCTTCTACGACCGCTCGCGACCACTGATGATGTGTACGTAGATGAAAATGCCTCTATCAGCCCTGGGAGTTCCCAGAACTAACAGAAAGATCGACCTTGTGTCTGACCCCCGCAGATTCAACTAGGCACACAGCCACGACCCTACGGCTACCCAGACGGCAAGGCAATTTAAAACAACAGAACAATACAAAGTATTAGCAAACTTCCTGGCTGGAGGCAATGTATCAAAATTCAAATGTGTAAAATAGGCAGTTTCCTGCTTTATTTGTCCTTATTGTGAGACCGTAAGTTGTATCTCAATTTTGCAGGAGCTGTTTGATCCGGAAACAGTGTATTTTCAACAGGGGTTGCAATGTTCAGGTTCGCAGGTGGCAAATGTTCTTTTGATGCAGAGGACAAATGTTCAGAGTTCAAAGGAGCAGTTTCAGAAGGGGAGTCAGAGTTCGATGAATCAGTGATCAGTTCTGCATCGCTGAAAGGGATAAACCTGGGGACTTGTTCAGTTTCAGAAGCACCGATTCCTTTCTTCACCCAGTTGTCATAAGGAAGCGGCAGGGGCACACGCTTGGCGTGCGTTGCATGGATCCAGTTCTTTCGGCCAGCCACACGTATAGCAGTCCTCGTCGCCAACAGGACTTGGAATGGTCCGACGAATTTGGGTTGGAGATTTCTCGTCCGTCCAAAGTTTCTTATGACCACTTGGTCAACTGGTTTCAGCTGATAACCTGGACTCTCCGCTGGCTTTGGCAACGCATCGAAAACCT
This sequence comes from Lissotriton vulgaris, assembly GCF_964263255.1. Taxonomy (NCBI): domain Eukaryota; kingdom Metazoa; phylum Chordata; class Amphibia; order Caudata; family Salamandridae; genus Lissotriton; species Lissotriton vulgaris. Next base: position 812,439,438 of record NC_141699.1, read on the forward strand.
GTTGGTGAATAAGACTCAATTTAGCAGTCAAGTCGAAAAGGTAATCAATTAACATTGGGTATTCCAGCTGCCTAAACTCCTTCGGTCTAGGTACCCCCCAAACATTTGCAGGACGACCAAATACAATTTCATACGGGCTAAGCCCTACTCTAGAATGCACAGTCGCTCTTGTGGATAACAGGGCCAAAGGTAGTGCATCTGGCCAGGACAAACCCGTAGAGGCCTGTATTTTAGCAAGTTTCAGTTTGAGGGTGCCATTGTAACCCTCAACTAAACCAGCAGACTGGGGATGATTCGCACTGTGGAACTTCTGTTTTATCCCTAAACCGGCACACACACTCTGCATAACTTTCCCTACAAATTCACTTCCATTATCTGACCATACAATCCGTGGCATTCCAAACCTGGGGAAGTATTCTTTGAGAAGGATTTTGGCAGTGGACAAGGCAGTGTTGTCCTTCAGTGGATATGCTTCGATCCATCTGGAAAAAGCACAGACTACCACTAGGACGTACTTTAGATTATTGCAACGATCCATGTGAATGAAGTCTAACTGAATTACTTCAAAGGGGCAAGAAGGAGGAGCGAAGTGACCAGCGGGTGTGGGGATTCCCTTGCCAGGATTATGCATCAGGCATATCATGCAATTTCTCACCACTCTCTCTGCACACTTACTAATCCCATCATTCTTCCAGACTGGAGCCAACATCTTACAAATCCCTTTATAACTGATGTGTGCTGCTCCATGCGCCATTGTTACTACTGCAAGCACATACGCATCAGGCAACATCCAACGCTGCTGTTCTGACAAATCGATCCAACACCCACTCGAGTCCAATTTACCCGTATTCTCTCTCCATGCAAGTTTTTCCTCCTCAGTCGCTTCTTTCTGAATTTCTTTCACACTTTCCACTGTATCCTCACACATTCCAGACTCAGAAATCCATCTTGCAGACGTTGCAACATACATTCTACTCATCGTATTTCTAGCTGTCTGTTTAGCGATCTCATCAGCAAAAGCATTCCCACGACCAACATCATCCGTGATTGCTCGATGAGCATTACATTTCACAATCGCAACTTCAGTCGGCAAGGTTAGAGATTCCAACAAGTCATTAACTAGCTGACCATGTTGAATCTTAGTCCCATGGGACGTAATGAAACCTCTCTCTTTCCACAAACGGCCAAAACTATGGGCCACGCCGAACGCGTACTGACTATCTGTGAACACATTCACTCTCTTTCCCTTAGCTAAAACACACGCTCTCGTTAGTGCGATCAATTCTGCAGCTTGGGCAGAATTCTGACTCACTCTTGCAGTCTCCACAATCGTACTCAAAGTCGTTACTGCGTAAGCAGCAGTCACATCACCATTCTCCAATTTAAAGCAAGACCCATCAACATACAACGTGCCATCTGGATCTGGTAACGGAGTGTCTTTAAGATCAATTCGTCCTTTTGTCTCTTCCTCGGTTCTGAAACAACAGTCATGTGGTTCCGAATCACTCGACTCCTGATTAGTCGGCAACAATGTTGCTGGATTCAATACATTGCATCTTTTGATCTGAATATGACTCGCTAGCAGTGTCAGCTCGTAGCCTGATAATCTAGCACTGGTAAGGTGCTGTGTCTTGGTTCGGTTCATGAGTGTATCCACAGCATGAGGAACCATAACCACTAGCATGTTGTTCATGACCAAACCAGCAGATTATCGAATGGAAGCTGCAGCTGCTGCTGTAGCTCTCAAACAACTAGGCAATGCTCTAGCTACCGGATCTAATGTTGATGAAACATACGCACAAGGGCGTTGTTTGTCACCAAATCTCTGTGTCTAAACACTCAACGCACAACCTTCTCTCTCGTGAACATAGAGCGTGAATGGCTTACTGTAATCAGGTGTACCCAATACAGGAGCTGAACACAAAGCATTTCGTAACTCGGAAAAACTCTCCTGACATTCGGCAGACCATGGCACCGGACTCGGAACACCTTTCCCAGTCAAAGCCACCAATGGTTTTGGCAAAAGAGAAAAATTTGGGATCCAATACCTACAGTATGAGGTAATACCTAAAAAGGCACGTACTTCTCTCTGTGTGCTAGGAACACTCATCTGCGTAATTGCTTTTATTCTCTCTGGGGTCAACTTTCTTCCCTCCTTTGACAAGAGATGACCTAGGTAGGTCACTTCTTGGCAACAGTATTGCATTTTCGAAGGTGACACCTTGTGATTCAAACTGGACAAATGATGCAATAAGGAAATTGTAGCTGCTTTGCAAGTTTCCTTGTCATCGGCAGCCACTAGAAGATCATCAACATATTGTACTAAAGCAGAACCAGGAGGAAGTACAAAGGAATCTAACTGACTTTTTAATGCCTGACTGTAAATCGATGGGCTCTCACAATAGCCCTGTGGAGCACGTTTAAACCTGAAGCTTCGACCTCCTAGAGAGAAGCCGAAAATATCTCTGCTTTCCTCGGCTATCGGAATGCTGAAAAAGGCATTCTTCAAGTCGATAACTGAAAACCATGTGGCTGTAGCAGGAATCAACGTTAACAATGCAGTAATGTCTGGAACCACAGGAAACTGTGGAATCACAATTTTGTTAACCTCTCTAAGATCTATTACAAACCTATAGACTGGAGGCTTTGAAGGATCAGTGCGTTTCAGAATTGGCAATACAGGACTGTTACAGACATTTCCTCTAGTTTCTTCTACTACGTCTTTCTTGATCAAATCTTGCACAATCAATAAGAGTGCACGTTCTCCTTCACTAGAAATCTTGTATTGTGGGATTCGTGGAAACTTAACATTCGCTTTCAAAGTGACTACATAAGGTGGAATTTTTAAGAGACCTACATCGTTAGGACCAGTCGCCCAAAGAGTATCAGGGAGAGAACGCAGCTCTGGTGGGAGCGCATCCATTGACAAGTACATCGGAGAGATGATTCTCTTGCCCAATGTAAGCTGTACTCCCGAAGGAGAACAGTACAGAGTCGCGTACAGGCGTTTCAACAAGTCTAAACCAAGCAGATTTTCATTACAACCGGTCGTCAAAATCAAGGGTGCTTTCAATTGACGGGGTCCAACAGAAATAGATAAAGGACCAGATACGGGGTTGTAAACAGGGGCGCCTGAAAAACCTACAGAAACATTTGTTAAGCCAGACAAAGGTGCGCCAGGGAGTTTCGCATGAATGATAGAACTTTTTGCTGCACCAGTATCCGACAGAAACGGTTCGACTACACCTGATGTTGCTACTGCGACATAAGGCCCACTCTGATCTACTGAAACTGATACTACTCCCTCTCTTTGTCCATGGCTGTCCTAGTACTCATTTTGCAGAAATTCCTCACTAACTTCACAGTAGTCTTCAACGTGATACTGTTGAGATCTTTTTTGTTGGGCAGACTGTCCATTTCGCTGATCAAAATAATTAGAAGGGCGATCATTCGTTTGTGGAGGCATAGCACCTCGTCCTCGACCTCTAGAATTTTGCATAGAACCACCACGACCTCTCTGAGCTGCTGCAGCATTATTTTGTGCTAATACTGGACATTCATTCTTGTAATGACCTTCTTTCTTGCAGTAAGCACACTGATTCCATTGATATTGCGGTCTCTGAGAATTATAATCTGTCCTCTGATATGGCCCTTGCTGCGTGTTAGTCTGATTCGTGCGAGGCGGATATGCTTGCTGCAAAATAACTTTAGTTTTTAAATCTTTCGTTTTCCTATCTGACTTTTCCTTCTCTTCTTTATCCCTATTTTCATAATACTGGGCAGTTGCAAGTATTTGCGCAGTCGTAGAGACAGCCCACGCACTTTCAGAATCTTTCAATTTATTACTGAGCTCTGGTAACAGATTGTGTACAAATTTATCGACAAATAGTCTCTGTCCTCCTTCTGTGCTCATATCCTGACCACTGTGATCTACGAAAGTCTCTTCAAACCTTGTGAAAAAGTCGGAGACACTTTCGTCCTTCTTCTGCCTGCATGCGGACAACTTGTCCCAGTTAACACGCAATGCCGGCATCAGAGTCTTCATTAAATCAATTATTCTGCCGGGCAAATCAGCAATTAGAGGTTCGGGTTTAGAACCACCTATTTGTTGACCATCTGCCGCTATTATAGCTGCCCAATCACCACCTAGGGCAACTGGATGATTCTCTTTACGAATTTTAGCCCAAATTGGTTGCGGAACTACATTACCAAATAACATGTCAATGTCCGCTAAATTCATTACGCAAGCTTCAACTGTCTGCGCTAATTCTTTATAGTATCCGGCTGGATTCTTACGCGGATCTGGCAAGGCCTGTTTCACTGCTAACACTTCGGCTCGCTTCCACGGAATGTGTATCCACACTCTTTGGAATTGGGCCGGAGCGGCTGCGATACCACGGTTCATATCAGCTGGCACAGCTTCGCGCCAAATTGGAGGAACCTCCCTCATAGGATATTGGCGACCTTGTTTTGTACTACTTTTCTCTAACTCTCTTGGTGAACGAAGGGATGGATCATTCCTATAACTTAAAATCAGTTCCATCGCTTCCTTTATATTCTAACCAACTATCATACCTGCAGCAAATTCTTTTTGAACATGAATTAATTCGTCTAGAATTGATTCAGAGTCATCTTCTTCCAATTCCTCACGCAAAAGGGAGCACATTTCATCAAACACATATCGCTGTGTCGGTTCATTCCATTGCATAAACGTATCTAATACATCTCTAGTACTATATCTTCCACTTTTCGAAATCCATCTAAGAGCTGTGGAATCTAGTATTCCCCGTTCTTCAGTACTAGGAAGCTGACTGCGTCTCTGAACAGAGTCAGAGGCAGGAGTCTTAATTAAAGTTTTATAGAAGGGAGATAGAATATTAGAGACAGAATCAGTGATTCTCCGACGAACAGAAAGCGGAGTCATAATGCTAGCAGAAGCCGTAAGTAGAGTAGCAGTCGGAACAGATAAAACAGGAACAGTAGGAGTAGCAGGCAAAGTAGCTTGTGAAACAACAGGTGTAAGTGGTACAGGCATAGGCAAAGAAGCCGGCAACCCTGGAAGAGGGGGTGCTGGAGGAACATTAACATTGACCACAGGAAGTACAGGAGCTTGATTCAAGGGAGCAGGAGCAGGAATACCAGGTTGTCCAGCAACCGGTAATTGAACATTCGGTACAGGTGGAGCTGTAGCACCTTGTGCATACGGTGGGGGTGACCTCAACAAGTAAGACAACAGGGGATCCTTTTCGGGGTCCTCTATTATCTTAGCTGTACTCGATGGTAAGGCAGGATAGCACTTGTCTATCGCTAGATTACGCTCTCTATTGGCCACCTCCATCGCTTTCTCAGACTCGTTGAGTTGCAGCTGCTTAGCAGACTGTTCTAAAGTCAACTCTTGCTCTTTCTGTTCTTTCTTCAACTTCTTAATTTCTCTCTGTTTGGATTCTTTTCGCCAATAACGGAAAGAATCAAACATTGCCGGCCGGGCTTTCTTCTTAAACAATTTCATTTCCAAATTATCAAGAACTTCGGGTTAAAAACTACCATGCAGTGGCCAACTAAGGACACCGTCTTTCTCTGTATAGCGGATCCATACCTCGTTATAAGATATAGGACCCACACCAAACTTACAATACAGATCATAAAGAGGAGTCCCAATCGGAGGAACCAGACATGAGTCCTCCAACCGGGAATCACTGTTGCAACCAAAACATGACATCATACAATTTTTCCGACTTACCATTTTATAATCCGAAACACAGAACAGACAAGACACAAACCAAAAAGGTGCGCACTCGAACCAAGAACTTAGGCCTACCAAAGCGAACAAATGTATCGATACCCAAACTAAACCAAATGATTATCGTAACCAGAACAACCAGTGATAATCTTACGAAACCAAACTAAACCAAGAACTAAAAGGATTATCCAAACAGGAGCAACCCTTACGAAGTAACCAACTAGCAACCACTTAATACTTAACTGAGGCACTGAAGACGTCACCAAGGAGAAACCCGTCACGTCTCGCCGTACTAAGGTCTGCACCTCGGGTCCAAGACAGGGCGACAGTCAAGGCAACGGACCACTGCAGCCGTCCGAACGGGAACCCTCGTGGAAGAGAACGTCGGGCCACTTTTGCGATATGCCGGGATCGATGAAGTGGGGCGCCTCCCTCTGGAATCTTCACACGAAGCTTCTCGAACTCTTCAGGCTTTTGGACCGGTACCGAATGACGTCGCCCCACGTTGGGTGCCAATTGGAGTTCTGGACTTTTTGGTTCCGTCCAGAGGTGTCAGGGATAACACCCGAAGACCCCGGAGTTCTACCTGTCTCGGTGCACAAATAAACAGAAACACGGGCTTCTCAATGGTGGCGTCAAAGACCAAAGGTTTATTACTGCAGGGACACAGAAGTCACAGAAACTACACACGGGCAGTATCTAGGAGCCTGTTCGATTTGTACAAAGTGGGTTGCTCCTTAAATACTAAATTTTCAGCTTAGGGCAAATTCTTTACATGCTAGTACATTTCTAAACCCTTGTGTCCTAAACAATAAATATTTGGCATTACACAAGAATCGTCAACAATATCTGATGACAAAACATTATGAACGAGGGGTTCCCACTGTTCCATCATAATCCCATGTCAACTTTTCATTCAAGAGCCGGACCGCCTCATCGTAAATTTCGTTACCTCCCCCTAATAAAGGCCCAGAAGGAAAGGAGCAGAGCCAGGTGCAGAAGATAGAAAAGCAGGATAAGAGATGTTTGTGGGTCGTAAATGGGCAAGGCTATAAGCTTCGGCCGCCTAATCATGATCAGGCCAACGAACACGAGAACCAGTATAGCAGGACTGGCCTCGGGCATAGGAGGCAGTTTCTGTCGAGTCATGTAGCCATGGCGTTTTCTGTCCTAAGGTGCACGTGTCACTAGCAAGGTGAATCGCCGGCTAAAGCTTACGTGTCCTTAAGTGAAAGAGGTCACTGCGTGTCCATTGACTATGTGAGGGCAAGAAATACAAAATGGCTGCCGTAATCTAAGATGGATGCCATGGGTAGATCAGAAATGTGTTCATAACAGGAGTGCTCTTGCTCGTAGCATAGCGAAAACATCAGGATATGCTAAATGGATCATTTGCGGTTCATTGATACCAAAATTATGTATTTACGACAATGTTGAAAACACGGGTTCAAATCGTCACGGAACCTCAGGCGACTGCGTGCATTCTTCACCATTAAGATTCACTTCCTTTCCATCCTTTAGACATCTGTATGTGTATGGTAGAGACCATGCCTCATGGAGGAATGCGGTGCCTAGTGGTTCATATCACCCTATTGCAATATACTGCATACAATTAGTACATTTGTACAAAGCAAATGGTAATGTAATTAATCCATGGATCAGCCACGTTGCAGCAGTGGCCTCAGCTACAGAAAATGGTAAGGATTCTAACCTTTCAATATGTAACCTAGAAAATGATGCATCACGCGTTGAAAGCATGCTCTGCTTGTCAGTCAAATTAAATGGGGCAAAGAGGGAGGACACGTCCATGTAACTCCAGGGCACACGGCCCGCCTTAAGAGTCTGCAGTGTCCATGCAAACTGCATTACAGAACGCAATTGATTTGGCCATGGTATAATACAGACACCTCATCATTTACAATGTCAACAACAGAAGAAACAATATTATTCAAAGTGTAAATTCGGGAAGAAAGCATGTTAATACTGTTATCGACAACTGCAAGCACTTTTTCCAAATTAGCTTGGTCAATAGCCCTTAGTCGCTTAGCAGCCTCAATTTGCGAATATTTCCAAATTTCATTGTAAATCGCATAAATCCACCGTTTAGATCTACCATTAGCCGGGCCTTTAATAAAATCATTTAAATCCACATTATCATTTAATTGGGATAGATGTAGTTTAACTGCAGCTAACGTGGAATGTTGTAACCAATTCTGACACAGTTTACCCACTGAGTAAGTTGTGACAGTATGATCAGCTTCAAAACAGGGATCAGGTCTGACTTGTGTAACACCTTCAGTCAAACCCAGAAAACGACGTTGGCAAGAATCAGAGCTTCTATGCCACATCAGCCAACCCTTTGGATCCAAACTGGATACATTAAAGGATGAATTGTGCAATAGTGTTTGTAAATCGCGAATGGACAATTTTGTGTAATTACTCCAACCTGAATATTCTTCCAATTTGGGGATAGTTGGTGTATTTAATTTTTTAGAAGTCGCTAATCCAAAGCATGTTGTTTGGGAAACGGTAGAATTTAGAAACAACATGTGATTCGGGATGAGACATGCACGGTGCAAAGCCTCAGTGCCTTGTACCTGCCAATTTTTGGTACCCCAAACCGATTTAAGGTCAGTTATTTCCTTCCATAGCTCATAGCCATCTACAGCTAATCTGTCTAGAAAGAACTTCGAATAAAGCAATTTAGTATCAGTAAGTCTAACTTTGGACATGGACTTTTGTGTCACTTTAAAATAAAATGACTCAGGATTTGATTGATTAAAATCTGTAAAATAAGTGTATTTTTCCAGATATGTACTGGAGCTGCCTTGTAATGGAGCTGGGCAATGTTCCCACTGTGTGTAATTTACATTACCCCTTCTGGAACTTGTTTTATGCAGAAAATGATTACCATAATGTTGAAAGCAAAACAAATCACCAAATTTAACAGAATCTAAGTATAAATCCTCAGCATCAAAGGCAGCATAATATTTCAAATCAGAGAATAATGCTTCCACGGCCTGAATATCCCAATCATCCCCCATATTCACTCTAAGCACATTCTGAACATTAATCACTTCAGTGGGGCCATGGATTTGAAACCTAACCGCATCCCACACAATCCCATCAAGGACAGGCCAAGCAGTGATGTTAACTGCATTCAACTCTCTTTTCAGTCTGTGTGCTAAATGTGATGAGGAAAGTGGGGCAAATGTTCCATTAAGGTACCGGATTCCTGTTCTCTCTTTGACATAGTGTCCATCGATCAGACGGAAAAAATAAAACACAAAACCAATTGACCTAAAAAGATAAATTGAAAAAAGAATCATCCAAATATATGTCCAAGGGGGAATCAAAATTTTTTTTTTAAATAATGTGGCATAAATTGCAATACGTGAGGGTTTTTTCGAATGTACTGAAACAGAGTCAAAAGAGAATCTGGATTCGCCAAAAGGTGGGGGCAAGATGGCCGCTATGCCGCTGTAGAGAGCAGTCGCACCTACTCCTTCTCCCGACCCATGGGACATGCGGCTGGAAACTCAATTAAGATATGCTGATTCTCCAAGGAGCAACTAAGATTAGGAATACAGGAAGCACTGGGGTGATACAGAAGACCCTGGCAGCTTTAATTTTCTGCTTTGGAGATCACTTGAGGAAAGCGCTCATACAAAGTTTCAGCACAATCAGAGGGATGGCACAGCGCACTGGAGCGATTCCAAAACTTACAGCCACAGCTATGAATAAACGAGTCACAGCAGCGAATACTACCACCCAAAAGACTGAGTCCAAGAAAAGAGAGAAGCCAGACAAAGCTGTCAAAGAAAGAGAAAAGGTGGAGACCAAGGTAACGGCGCAAGTAGGAACGCCTGGAACAAAAGGATTGCAACAGCAGAGGCGCCCACAACCAGACAGCGGAGGGCTGAAAAACGCGATTATCGTACCTGTACATACTAAAGACTTGAGACAATCCACTGTCACGGAGGCATTTGCGGGCAAGGCTCAGCCGGTGATTTTGATCTCTGAAGCCGCTATAGATGCAAACTTGGAGACAAACGCGGAAGCTGCTCTCACCGACCGCGAGGACGCAAGCACGGCGGTTGCTAAGCAACAGGAACTCCAATCATCCACGGCTCACGCGGGAGCCGCGCTGAGAGGGGAGAACGTTGAGACAGCAGGCAAAGACACAGATGCAGATGCAGTTGTTACGGAGAGTGGACCCAGCAAGTCGAACAGCGGACAGCAGGAGGAGGCAAAATATCTGGTTAACTATAACAATGCCCAAATGCTAGAGGCGTTGATGCAGGTAAACCTCGCTCCCACCCCTGGGGACAGCAATATTTTAATTCAATCCAACTGGGGAAGCATGAGAAGTGTCGAAAGCCACACATCAAGGGGGCACAAAGGGGACAAAGGAAGGAGGGTACGTTCCCCTGAGGGGGAAATATTTTACTCTGTGACTGAAGGGTCTGATTCCTCCCTGATAGGCTCAGAAGAGGAGGGCCCTACTACAGATCTTTCATCAGGGACAGAATCAGAGGGGTCCCACTCTAGTGAACCCAGAAGAAAAGAAACACAGAGGAAGAAAACGAGAACCATGATAAGACGTGACAGAGACATAGATAGATCAGCGTCAAGTGCGAACAGGAAATTACTCTGGGATTACGGCAACACCACAAAAATGTATCAGGAACATGACCTAGGTGAAGCACTTGATAAACAACCAGACAATGCTTCTCAAGATACCGCTGAATTACCACCTCAAGCAGCTCTAGATGGAATGTTTGCTATGTTAAAGCAAATGCATATGGAGGCCAGACTAGAAAGCAGGAGAGCCAGGCAAGACACTAAAAAAATACAAGCAAGTAAAAGGAAAATGAATAAAAAGTATGAAGAGGTGGAAGAAAGAGTGGTGCAGGTTGAATAGAGAACTGGCAGACTAGAGGATGAAGTCACAGACTGGCAGTCTTCTAGAATGGAGCAAGGAAAGGTGATCGAGGACCTACAGTGGAAACTGGAGGATTTCGAGAATCGCCAGCGGCGGAACAATCTAAGATTTCTGGGTCTGGAGGAAGGAGTGGAAGGGAAGGACCCAAAGGGCTTTGTGATTAAATTACTGAAAGGCATATTTCCAGAGGCACAGTGGCAATGGGAATTAGAAATTCAGAGAGCGCACAGATTCCCATTGACACAGAAGAAAACAAGAGGCACTAGTCAAAATGTCCTACCTAGGGCAATGTTAGTTTTCTTTGGAAACTTTTTGGCCAGACAAGAAATTATGGAGACTGCCAGACCAGATAAAAAAAGTCTTTTGAAGGGATTACATTCTTTACTAGGCCAGATTTCTGCCATGCGACCGTAGAAAGGAGATGGAAACTCAGGCAGTTAATTACTCCATTTCAGCGCCAGGGGTCCGAAGCATATCTGATGTATCCATCGAAGCTGAAAGTTGTTACAGGGGGTCGTATCAGAATGTTTTACTCAGAAATAAAGGCAGGCGAGTACCTTGCAGAAATCACGGAGAATCAAAAAGGCAAGAAGAGTAGGGACTTTGATCTATCATAAGATCCATATCACAATACTAAGGAAGTATTGAATATGGCAATATTTGGGTAGGCTGGGTAGGAGAAGGAGGCGACACTACAGTAGTGAGCAGTCACACATAGGTCAAGATTGACCTATTTGCCTGTAGCAGGGGGGGGGGGTAGTAAGGGGAGGGGAGATGACGGGGGGTGGGGGTAGGAGGCGGGTGGGAAGGGGTGGTGAAGAATTAAGGTTATGTACAGCACAAGCTAAGAAGATGTGTAGGAATAAACAAGTGGCAGTAAATGTTAAGAGGATGATGACTGACGGCTCAACTTTGAAGTTTAGATGGCGTTAAGGTTTGCTACCATTAATATTTGCGGCTTGAATGATGGCGGGAAAAGACAGAAAGTCGCGGCTATGTGTAGACTATTGAAATTGGACGTTATATGCTTTCAGGAGACACATGTGAGAGGAAAGGATAAATATCTTATGGATCAGCTAGGGTATGAAGTTTTAGCATATACACAGCAAGATTCAAAAACAAAAGGAGTGGCTATTTTTGCGAAAAAAGGAATTATGTTGGTAAAGAGAAAGAAGGAAGATGATGGAGGGAGATGGGTGATGGTAGAAGGGGAGACAGCTGGAGGTCGATACACAATTGTGTCTGTATACGGCTCTAATGAAGACGAACCCGAACTATTTGACTTTTTAGACGTTGAGTTGGCATTGTGGTCAGAACCAGTAATCTTCTGCGGGGACTTCAACATTAATGAGTTATCAGGGCTGGGTATGCTGGGAGGGGGGATGCAGGGTGACCGTAAGAAGAGAACACGAAGGGCTATTGCTAATTTAATGTCTAATAATGCATTGGTTGATGTTTGGTCAGCACACAGTCCAATTGGAACAGGCAGCACCTTTTACTCTGCACCCCATAAGGTTATCGCCAGATTGGACTACTTCTTAGTCACTAGCTCCTTAATATCAGACTTAAAAATAGAAAGGCTCCCTCGGGTTTTCTCAGACCATAATCCGCTAGTATTAACTATACCTCAGAATTTCAATACTATCTATAAAGAATATAATTGGACATTTGAAAGAGGGTTACTTAGAGAAGAAGATTATGTAAATAGAATGAAGGTGTTGGTCAGAAAATTTTGGGAGGTAAATAGAGGTACGGCATCTGCAGGAGTGGTCTGGGACACCTTTAAAGCAGGGATAAGAGGGGAAACACTGGCCTATACTATCCATAGGAGCAAAAACGAGAAACTTGAACTAACTAATAGACTACATGATCTAACGGAACTAGAACAACAGCTTATTCAGGCGGTCATTAACCAAGAACCTCTTGAGGAGATCCTATTAGAGATAGAGCTGAAAAGGGCAGAGATCAACGAAAAATTGGCAAATAGAGCGGCAAGTAACTAGTTAACAAAAAAGGAAAAATGTTATGAATTTAATGAGAGGGTAGGCCATATGTTAGCAGTCCGCATTAGACAAAATTTGGCAGCGGGAGAAATTAAAGAAATTAGGGATAAAGGGGGAAATGTAGTGACTAAGGTAGAAGATGTGAGGGAGGTGTTCAGGGAGTTCTATTCTGATCTATATGACCAAGATTTGGGGAATGTTGAAGCTCAGATAGAGGATTACTTAACAGGCATCTCTCATGAGGAATTGAGTGAGGAGAACAAGGAGACACTGGAGCTACCATTGACATTGGGAGAAATCCATAATGCAGTAACTAAACTCCCCTCTGGGAAGGCAGCGGGGCCCGACCAAATCCCGGCGGAATTCTATAGAACTTTTTGGGACACTCTGGGGATTGATATGCTGGAAATTTTAAGTCAAGCACAGAGGGGGGAAAATGTACCACAATCATGGGCCGGAGCAAATATTATTGTTATTTTGAAAAAAAAAAAACACATCTGGATCCCGGCTCATATAGGCCAATAACACTCATGAATGCCGACGCAAAAATTTACTCCAAAGCTCTCTCACAAAGACTAAGTAGGGTAATTAGGGTTTGGTATACACAACACAGCATGGATTCATTCCTGGTAAAGGGACTACACAGCACACAAGGCAGATGGTTACCATATTAGATGCTGCAGGAGCCACAGGAGACCCTGCCTCGGCCATCTTCTTGGATGCAGAGAAGGCCTTTGACAGGGTCTCCTGGGGGTATCTGTGGAAGGCCTTGGAGTGGTTTGGGATAGGAGCAGGCTATATAAAGGCTATACAGGCACTATATCTAGAACCTACGGCCAAGGTGAGGATTAACAGAGGGTATATTGCGGGAATACGTATAAGGCGCGGTACACGACAGGGCTGCCCGGCTTCACCATTGTTATTTGCCCTATACCTTGACCCTCTTCTGCGCAGACTGGAAGGGAACTCCAATATTTTCCCGATTAAGTTGCATTCTCATGAATATTAAACACTTGCTTACGCAGATGATGTGGCGGTGGTTACCCCAGAACCAGGGTCGGCTATTCTAGAAATTGAGCAAGAGGCTGTAGCTTTTGGTGCAATGTCAGGCTACTCACTGAATAAAGGGGAAACACAAATTATACAAAATAACTGGGTGAACTTTCAGGACATAAGAGTAGCTTCCGAAGTTACGTATTTAGGCGTTAAGATCACAGCTGACTTAGATAGGCTAGTTGAAATTAATATGAGTCCACTGTTGGCAAAAATAAAAACTAATACGGAAAGAATTAATAATTTACACTTGACCTTGATGGGTCGGATCAATGTAATTAAAATGGTAACATTCCCAAAAGTTTTGTATTTGTTTAGGTCCATTCCACTATTCTTTGACAACATATGGTTTAATAAGCTGGAAGCGATCTTGAATAAATTCATTTGGGTCAAAGGGAAAACAAGGAGAGCCTATAGACATTTAACAGTATCCAGAGAAAAAGGTGGCTGGGGGGCACCGGATTTTAGGCTCTATTATTGGGCCGCCGTAATGCAGTATTGCCAGGGGTTAATAGGTGGGGGAGGTACAGAATATACAACGGAAACCGAGGTAGGGTTTACTAATGTTTATACTACACTACTGGGAGAGGGGGCTGAGAATGGGTTTTTAAACACAACCGACTTCACTTATTTTAAACACACACGGTTCAAGACTCTGAAGGCAGCTTATAGGGTTTGGAAAGGAATGACAAAAAAATTTGGACTAGGCAGGTTTAACAACTACACACGACTGTACACAAACTGCTCATTACCGAGGGACATTTTCAGGGATGCCACTATGAGGGATTGGCATAACAAGGGTATAGTGAAAATAGGGAATCTGCTGGACAGCCAGGGGAATATGCTACAGTTTGGGGCGTTAAGAACGAAATCCGGGTTAGAGCATAATAGTTTTTATAAATATCTCCAAACTAGAAGTTTTTTAATGCAAAAACAAGGCGGCCTGGCAAGACTGGGACAATGTAAAGTTATGGAATATATAGAAACAGCTAATAAATGTACGATTAGACAGCTATATGCGGAACTGAAAGACAATAAAACAGATGAAAGGGCGAAATACTCACAAAAATGGTCAGAAAAACTGGGGTCAGGGTTAGAAACCTTTCAGTTATCTTTGGATCTGGGCAGAACGGTGTTATGCTCTGCAACTCTCCAATCACAACACTTTAAGACAGAGTTCTCACTCTACCACACCCCCCAGAATTGCCCAGTGGGGTGGCACATCGGGAATAACATGCCCCCGATGCAACTCAACTGAAGCAGATATTGTACATATGTTTTCGCAGTGCCCACAATTGTTTACCTTGAAAATGGCTGTCGAAGAGTTTTTTGATAAATCACTTAGGATTTAGATTAAACTTACAGATGAATTAATTATATTGGGGGTGGGTGATATGGCAGAGGTTCTGCCAGTAGAGTTTATTTTTGTCTCACTTGCAGTTTATCGTATATGCATAGCTAGGAATTGGTTGGACAAGGCTCCCCCCCATTTCAAGCTTGGATTGCAAGCCTACTTTCTATGTACAACCTAGAAAAAGCAATTTATGAGAGGAAAGGTAGGAGAGCTAAGGCACTAGGTAATAGAATATGGCAACCTATTATTAGGTGGAAAAATAGTAGGTTAAACCCAGGATAGTGAAAGAAAGGCCGTCACAATTCATACAGCTACTTTCTGTTGTGTTGATAGTCCTCAGGATCGGTTTGTCGAATGGTAAGCCCACCTCTAAATCTAGCCAATGTCTGAATAGCCTTGATGGCACAGAACGTTGACCGGATTAAGCGAGGGGAAAATTGTAAAGACCAGGGAAGGAAAGGAAGGGGACAGCAGGGAGGGAGATCTGAAAGACAGTAACAAACACAAGCATAAGATAAGGTTCTGTACCGTACTGAGCACACACTGTATACACATAGAAAAAAGTCTATCAAAACCTATACCTGTAAAAGAAAATAAGAGGATCTTGTGGAGGTGTAGAGGTTACGTAGAGGGCTTGGTGGCATAACCAATTAAAGAGACAAAAATCAATGTAATCTCAGGCAACCAAAATGAAGGTTCATATATCATACAAGATGTACATTATCTTGAAACATACCCAATCATTGAATCCAATAAACATCACAGGGGAAGAGTGTAGCCACACCTCCAGTACCCCTGTTAATACAAGATTCAACACAATGTTAATTGCCAAAATCAATATTCCTGAAAGTAGCCTTCCCACATGTGATATGCACTCCACAATACTCCTCAGGGCTCGAAGAGTCCCTAATCACAGCTAATACTTCTTAGCTGATAAGACAAATAGTTATCCAGAACGGTAAGCAAGGGTCAAAGAAACCAGAAAGGCTATCTATAGTCTGATAGCGCTAAATTCCACACCAACACCGTTGGCCGGTTTACCAACCGAGTCAAATCCACAATAATCCCCAAAACAAAGCAAAGATGAGGTAACAGGAGTTCAGGTTACCAATTACTTCCCAGGCAATATCCGATTACCCAGGAGATAGCAATCAAAGTCAGAAGTCCAACAACAAATGAGTCTCCAACCAACTCGCTACAAAGCGCTGCCAGAATGCAGTGGTGCAAGCACCCTTACCGGACCGGAACACAGGGCTATGCAGCAACTCACACCAGGACCGGAATTCCCGATGCTGATCCTCCGACCGCCATTCTCTTAAATGGGATTCTCGCGAGAATGCGGCGCGTCGTGGAGGATCATGGGAATTGGAGTCAAACCCCCGGGCATGCCGGGAAACGTAGTTCGCGTTTGCCGCGATTACGACAGTACATCCCTCTCCCCTCAGCGGGGTCACGGGCCAGGCTTCGCAGGACATCTCCGATGATAAGCAGATACCAAGCTGGGCGCATGTATTCCCAACGCAGGCTCCCAGGAGTTCTCTTCCGGCCCGTACCCCTTCCATGACACCAGGTACCACAACTTCCTTCTCCGATATCTGGAGTCCAGTATACGCTGACCCAT
The DNA here is from genome assembly GCF_964263255.1 of Lissotriton vulgaris. NCBI lineage: Eukaryota > Metazoa > Chordata > Amphibia > Caudata > Salamandridae > Lissotriton > Lissotriton vulgaris. The sequence continues at coordinate 812,456,154 of NC_141699.1, forward strand.
GTACTCCAGCTCACCCTGCACCAGCACCGGGGACGGACGGGGGTTGCCCTTGGAACGGGAAGGCTTCAACAACGAGACATGGAACACAGGATGGATGCGGAGATGAGGAGGGAGTTTTAGCTTCACCGCCACCGGGTTGATGCGCTTCAGAATTTTATATGGCCCAATGAACCGGGGGTTGAACACACTGTGTTTCCTGAAACGCATGTTCCTAGTGGACAGCCACACCTCATCTCCCACACAGTACAATGGACCTTGCCTTCGGTGTTGATCTGCAACCGCTTTGTACCTGAGTTTCACAGCATGCAGCTGTTCTTGTGCCTTAACCAATGTCTCCTTGATATGAGCCACCCTTTGAGCCACCCCTGGGAGCAAAGAGTCCGTTGTTGGCTGAACAAAGGGTAGAAAACAAGGGTGTCTGCCATATACACAATAGAACGGAGTGTTCTTGGTGGATCTATGTGTGGCGTTGTTGTAAGCCACCTCTGCCAGCCATAAATAGTCTACCCAGTTCTCTTTGTCATTATCCACATAGCATCGCAAATATTGCTTAAGCGTCTGATTTAAGCGTTCAGTTTGGCCATCAGTTTGTGGGTGGAAGCTGGTGGAAAGGGCAGAGTCAATGTGTAACGAAGAGCACCATTACCTCCAGAACTGTGCCGTGAACTGTGCCCCTCTGTCGGACACAATGACGCTCGGCAGACCATGTAACCTCACTATACTGACCATCATCAGTGCCGCCGTCTGACCCGCTGATGGTACTTGCTTACAGGCCACAAAATGTCCCATCTTGGACAGATAATCGACCACCACCATGATAGCAGTGCAACCCTTGTTCACAGGGAGACCTACGATGAAGTCCACCGATATCCGATCCCAGGGTATTGACGGAGTAGGGAGAGGCTGCAACAACCCCTGAGGACGACCATGGTCTGATTTCATTCTTGCGCATTGATCACATGCAGCAACCCAATTCCCCACATCAGGCCTCACCGAGGGCCACCAGAACTGTCTCAATACACGCTCCAGAGTCTTTGCCACACCCAGATGTCCCGCACTAGGCAACTCATGACACCAACTGTATACTTGTTTTCTTAAAGCCATGGTAGGCACCAGGAGTCTGTTATGGAATAATGGCAGGCCTTCATCCAACCTCCATTCTGGGTGACTACCCAGCCAAGTCCTCCAGACAAAGGTATCTACCCCTTTCCTCACATCTCTCTAGAAGGTGTCAGGCTGTAGTACACACACCACGCAGTCCGGGGCCACGATGCTCGCCTCAGGTTTCTCCACACCAGGAGTGCATGTTGACTGGCGAGTGAGTGCATCCGCCATTCTGTTTTCGGCTCCCGGGCGAAACGTAATTATGAAGTTGAATCCAGAGAAAAACATCATCCACCTGAGTTGTCGAGGGGATGGATGTCGCGCCGCGGACATGAACTGTAGATTCCTATGATTGGAATAGACAGTAACCACATGACGTGCCCCCATGAGGAAGTGTCGCCATTCTTGGAAGGAGTCGCGTATGGCCAGCAACTCCTTTTCCGCAATGTGATAATTCAGTTCCGCCTGATTCAACTTACGTGACATGAATGCCACCGGGTGTAACTGCCCCATGTCCGCATGCCGCTGAGATAGAATCGCCCCAATTGCCACCTCCAAAGCATCTGCCTCTACAACATAAGGTTTGTCCGGGTCAGGATGAGACAACACAGGGGCCGTTACAAATGCTTCTTTGAGGGCCTCGAAAGCCGACTGCGCTTCTCCAGACCACACAAAACTTTTCCCTTTCCTGAGCAGCTGAGTAATAGGTGCCACCACTCGAGAGAATTGATTTATGAAGCGCCTATAAAAGTTGGCAAAGCCTAGGAAGCACTGCACATCTCGGACATTGATCGGCACAGGCCAGTTCCTGACTGCATCTACTTTTCTCCCCGCCATCTCCTGGCCTTCCGGACTCAACATTACCCCCAGAAACTCCACAACACGAACATGGAAATCGCACTTACTTATCTTACAGTACAGATGGTTTTCCTGCAAGATAGCAAGTACACTGGCCACATGTTGAAGGTGCAATTCCTCTGTGTCAGAATAGACCAGGATATCGTCGATATAGACGATCACATAGCGGTCTAGAATGTCACGGAAAACGTCATTTAGAAAGTACTGAAATGCCGCAGGGGCGTTGCAGAGACCAAACGGCATCACTCGGTACTCGAAAAGTCCGTATCTAGTCTTGAATGCCATTTTCCACTCATCCCCCCTGCGCATCCGCACCAGATGGTATGCCCCCTTCAAGTCCAGTTTAGTGAAAACCTTGGCCTTTTTAACCTGTTCTAACAGAACACTGATCAAGGGTAGAGGATACCTATTTTTAATGGTAATGGCGTTCAATGCGCGAAAGTCCACACATGCGCGCAGCTCACCATTAGCTTTCGGAATGAAAAATAGTGGAGAGGCGGCAGGGGATTTAGAGGGACGGATGAAGCCCAAATCCAACAGTTTGTCCAGATATTCACGCAAGTGTTGGTTTTCGGGTTCTGTTAAGGCATAAATCCGCCCACATGGTATAGAAGCTCCTGGGACCAAATCAATCTGACAGTCATACTGCCTATGCGGGGGTAGCTCCTCTGCCTGCTCTTCATTGAAAACCTGGTTAAAGGACCTGTAGGCCGCCGGTAATTGCACGCTCTTCTCTGCAGCCGTAGCTATACAAGACCCTCCCGATAAGTCTCGATCAGGTTTCATGGTGCCCTGAAAACAATGTTGCAGACAGTAGTCTGACCCCATCTTCACAGTTCTGGTGTCCCAATTAATGCTAGGATTATGTTTTTCTAGCCATGGTAACCCAAATATAATACCGTATTGAGGTGCCTTAATAACCCCAAAAGTTAGGAACTCTGAATGTGCATCTTCCAAGATCACCTCAATTTCCTCAGTTTCATAACCAATGGGTCCCATGTTAAGCTTCCTCCCATCCACAGCATAAACGTCTTCAGGATTTACTTTTTGTACCAAAGGTATACCCATACGTTGGGCTTCTTGCAAATCAATAAACATGCCCGTTGCCCCCGAGTCCACCATAGCAGCTGTACTGACTGCTTTACCTGCCAGCATTAACACTAAGGACACAAAGAGATGATTCGTCACCGGGCTGATTCTGCCACTCAAAGAAGGGACGTGTTTAGGACTCCAAGAAACCCCTTCCTGTTTCCCAGAGTCAATTAGTTTTCCGACACCTTATCTGTTTCTGTTGCCGCCACTTTATTACCCCGAAATCTATTGGTTTTAGGTTTCACCGGGCATTCTCTCACAAAGTGACCCTTCTTCCCACAGTATAAACAGAGGCCCTGTTTACGCCGAGACTCTCTTTCAGCAGGCGTCAGGGCCGACCTCACAGCCCCTATCTCCATAGGCTCCGCTGAGGGAGTGGGATTCCCCTCCTTGGTGACATGTGGATCTACACCAGGTTTCCTCCTATTGTCCCCCTTACGCTCACCTAAACGATGGTCTAGGCGTAAGGCCAAATTAATCAGGCCCTCGCAAGTGGTAGGCTGTGGATCTATGTGCGCGATCGCATCTTTAAGCTCATCACTTAAGCCTTGATGGAATATTGACGCTTGTTTATTTTCAGGCCAAGTGGTCTCTGTGACTAAGCGCCTGAATGCAGTTAAGTAGGTGACTAGATCCTTCTTTCCTTGCCTTAATTCAAGCAATTCCCTGTCCGCTGTGTACGAATCAGCCCTTCTATCAAACACCCTTAGGAATTCTGTTCTGAAAGCTTCCCAATCATGTAATAAAGGATCATTGCGGTTAACTAATGGGACTTCCCACTGTGCAGCTGTGCCCGCTAAGTAAGAGATCAGGAAAGCTACCTTTGTTTGGTTTGTAGGGAAAGACCTAGGTTTACATGAATAATGCAGCGCTATTTGTGTGAGAAATACCTGCACCTTATCGGAATCCCCAGAAAAACGCTCTGGTGAGGCTAACGGCACTGACACAGGTATTTCCACCACCACTGGCTGAGGTGGCGCTGGGCCCCCAACATCAAACGGATTGCATTGAACCACATCCACACGTGCCCTTAAGTCAGCAGTCTCTAGTCTAGATGCAGCTACCTCTAACTGCAATGCCCCGAGTGCCTCTATCACATCCTCCAAGGTGGCCATACCGATACAACCCGATCAGGAGGACTAGTATACGTGGATCGGGAATTCTGTTGTGTTGATATTCCTCAGGATCGGTTTGTCGAATGGTAAGCCCACCTCTAAATCTAGCCAATGTCTGAATAGCCTTGATGGCACAGAACGTTGACCGGATTAAGCGAGAGGAAAATTGTAAAGACCAGGGAAGGAAAGGAAGGGGACAGCAGGGAGGGAGATCTGAAAGACAGGAACAAACACAAGCATAAGATAAGGTTCTGTACCGTACTGAGCACACACTGTATATACATAGAAAATAGTCTATCAAAACCCATACCTGTAAAAGAAAATAAGAGGATCTTGTGGAGGTGTAGAGGTTACGTAGAGGGCTTGGTGGCATAACTAATTAAAGAGACAAAAATCAATGTAATCTCAGGCAACCAAAATGAAGGTTCATATATCATACAAGATGTACATTATCTTGAAACATACCCAATCATTGAATCCAATAAACATCACAGGGGAAGAGTGTAGCCACACCTCCAGTACCCCTGTTATTACAAGATTCAACACAATGTTAATTGCCAAAATCAATATTCCTGAAAGTAGCCTTCCCACATGTGATATGCACTCCACAATACTCCTCAGGGCTCGAAGAGTCCCTAATCACAGCTAATACTTCTTAGCTGATAAGACAAATAGTTATCCAGAATGGTAAGCAAGGGTCAAAGAAACCAGAAAGGCTATCTATAGTCTGATAGCGCTAAATTCCACACCAACACCGTTGGCCGGTTTACCAACCGAGTCAAATCCACAATAATCCCCAAAACAAAGCAAAGATGAGGTAACAGGAGTTCAGGTTACCAATTACTTCCCAGGCAATATCCGATTACCCAGGAGATAGCAATCAAAGTCAGAAGTCCAACAACAAACGAGTCTCCAGCCAACTCGCTACAAAGCGCTGCCAGAATGCAGTGGTGCAAGCACCCTTACCGGACCGGAACACAGGGCTATGCAGCAACTCACACCAGGACCGGAATTCCCGATGCTGATCCTCCGACCGCCATTCTCTTAAATGGGATTCTCGCAAGAATGCGGCGCGTCGTGGAGGATCATGGGAATTGGAGTCAAACCCCCGGGCATGCCGGGAAACGTAGTTCGCGTTTGCCGCGATTACACTTTCTTCTGTTTTCTTTGTTTTGTTGTATTGGAATGGGTAGTACATATCACACATATGTTTGTTTGGTAATCTTTTACGCAGTATTAATATTGTAATGTATATAATCACCTGTGAAAACTGGTATGTGCTGTAAACATATACAGGAATATGTGGAAAAATTATATTGGAAATGCTTAATAAAAATATTTAAAAAAAAAAAAGAGAATCTGGATTCTGTGGCCAAACGAGTCTGCAAATCCGGCATTGATAAATCAGTTGGATAGGTGTAATTCAGGTCATCAGTGTCATTAACAGGAAAAGTATTCAATAAAGGATTGGAAACAACAGGCATCTCGAGGGTCACCTCTGGCTCAGCACCAGAAGTAATGGCCAACACAGAATGTCTCACCATGGAAGGACAGGATACTGCCGGTGTCATGCTATGAAGAATCGGCCACCCTGTGTATCTTGACATTGTCAATTGAGATAAATCTGTTTTCCTTACGACTTGTAAGCGGTGGTAATATGACTGTTCTCATGCCCTTCACTACAAGAACTCGAACCGGTGAACGATATGAAGGAACAAATTCTTTCCTATTATCGATCTTCTCTCGAACCAGTTCTCCAACTTGGGGTAGCCAGCCAACTACCGGGATCTGCAACGCAACATCTGATGTGGAGGGCAAATGTTCCTTAGCTAGACTGTCTCTGGTCTTTTGTAGATCCTGTAAAACATTGCAATGTTCATCTGCGTCAAAGGCCGAGGCCTGGGCCTTGCAGTCTAGACCGTCGAGGTCAGGTACATACATCTTGATACCAAAGAGCATTTCGTATGGGGCCCGCCCACCCAGAGACCTTCTAAGGAGATTATTAAGAGCACGCTGCACGCAATTGAGATGGGCCAACCATTTTCTGCCAGTGCCTATAACTCGAGCTGTCAAAGATTGCTTTAAGTCACGGTTCATTCGTTCCACAACACTATTACCCTCAGGTCTGTATGGAGACGAAAACTTGACTTGGACCCCCAACGAAACCATAGCATCCTTATACGCCTTAGAGGTAAAAGCCGGACCCTGATCCGAATGGAAGGTACCACAGGCAAAAATCCCTACAAAGACACTCAAATCTTTTATGACAGTCCGTGAATCAGCGCTGCGATGGGGCCATACCCACACAAAGCGTGTGCATGAATCAACTGCTACTAAGATGTACTTATACGCAGTATCAGAAGAAAAAGGACCGCAGTGATCTAAATAAACACATCCCAGAGGTTTATTAGAAATGTACAACTGTGTCTGAGGTGGACGCGCAGCAGTTGAAGGCTTAATCTGCTGGCAAATGTCACATCGAAGGACATAATCGCGCGTCTGTTTGTACAGTCCCTGTCACCAGAACCTTTGTTGTAGCTGAGTTACAGTGGCTGAGACGCCGGCATACGCAGATGCCACACCTTCATGCGCCGCTGTAATCAAAGTAGCTCTGCGATCCATGTTGGGAATCAACCGTTCACCAACACCAGGAATTTTCACATAAGGAACCTTACCGGAACTTAAGTGGTATGTGTACTTCGAAGGGAACCCCGCAGGATATTTACCTCCCTTCTCAGTGGCAGCTACAGCTGCCAAGATGCTATCATCTATCTTACTTTTGGAACGTGTAACAGCTGCAACTAAGTATTTTGATACTGCTGACTTCGCCGATTCATCAGCAAGCGAATTACCGACAGCGTGGACTCCCACACGCTGGTGGCCAAGAGTATGAATCACAAACACGAGTGGTAACCTATCTTTAAGTTCAGCCACTCGGACCCAGATCATTTTATGTTTTATTGTGCTACCTTTGGAATCACGAAATTTATTCTGAATCCAAAAGAACAAGTTCTCATTGTAAGATTGGACACAGTAGTAAGAGTCACTTACGATTAAAGTCGTCACACAAGGATCCGCGTACTCTAAAGCAAGCATCAGAGCACGAAGTTCTGCTAATTGTGCGGTGCAGTCCCCAAGTGTCTGCGTGTGCACGACACTGGACTTGAACTCGTCGTTCCCCATGGCACCGACCATAATGGCGCACGCGGAAACGTAGGCATGTTTAGAGCCATGCGCAACCTGCGCCGAACCATCAGTGTAAATTATGCAATGGAAATCTTCCAACGGCCTCATTGCTAAAGGAGCCGGATGAAAAAATTCATACTGTAAGTACTCCTGCGACCGTAAAGTGGCGTCAAAAATAAATGTGACATTATGGGATGTCAAGGATGCAGCCCATTAAATTCACCGAGGGTGCAAAGCTTTGGAATTCGGTACACTGGCTTTCGTAACTGCCTCCAAGGCAGGACACGGGGTAACAACCAACATGTGTTTTCCTTGTGACAGGGCACATTCCTTGAGAATTGCCATCTGTACAGCCGTCAAAACTTTCTCCACAGTGGAAAATCGAATTTCAGCCGAAGTGTACAAGTGTGACTTGTAAGCAATAGGTACTGTATCTCCTTCATTAAAAGTTAGGTACGTGAAACCTACCGTCCCAGGGACAATTCTTATCACCAGGTTGGTCTGGTTATCACGAGTCTGTAAATATTCAGAAGCAAGCAAATCAGCTTGCAAAGACTGCAGAATAGCCGAATGCTCAGGCAGCCAGCATGATTTGGAAAAAGATGGTTGTATCAAAGCATACAAAGGCTTGATACGCTGGGCATATTCCAGAATGTATGTTCTCCCGAAATTTAAGAAGCCCAGTAAAGACTGTAATTTTTTCAGTGTTGTCGGAGAGCGCAACTGTGCGCATTTCTCCAAGAAGTTAGGAGCCAAACCTTTTCCTTCATTGTTGAGTTCATAGCCCAGAAACAACACTATGTACTCTGCAATGTGCGATTTTGCAAAGTTAAACTTGTAACCCTTGTCTGCAAAGTTACAAATGAAACTGTTGTCTCGACACAGATGCTCCCAAAGCTCGTCGTCTGTGAGATATATGCCATCCACATACGAACAAGCATCTGGGTCGATTCTCTCCAACAGAGAGACTATGCGGGCGGAAAAAACTCCAGGACTATTCTTATAGCCCATAGGGAGACGCCGAAACATTTTTTGCACACCGCCGCATGTGAAGGAGGTTCATTAGGAACTTAGACCGTCCAATCTATGGGCATAAAAACCATTGGAAATGTCAAGCGTGGTTTTGAACCGCTTACGCACAAGACTATTCACTAGGGCAGAGCCGTGAGTATTCTGTACTGCACAGTTACGGCAATGCGAGTTTAAATGCCGGTAATCCAAAACCAAATGATATGAGCCGTCCGGCTTGTTTACAGTAAAAAGGGGGTTATTCATCGGTGACACACATGTTTCAATTACACCTTGATATTCCAATTGTTCAAGGATAGCTGCCACTGAAGCTTTGGCTTTACGTCGTATGGGATATTGAGGTTGAGGCTGCGGCTGAGACCGTAAAGGAATCTCGTGGCTTGGGGACAATTTATCCCAGCCACATTGATTGTGGTACACAGCCGGTGCAAGCGCCAGAGCCCACTCTTCTGCAAAGTGCAGCGCTTCCACTCTCAAAACAGTGTTCGCGAAACTGGGGAGGATTACCTCCTCCCCTCGCGGAGCTGCGAGAACAAAAGGTGGGGGCCAGTCAGCCTCCGAAAGCAAAATGTCATACGTAGATGAAAGATTTTTCCAAAATACCCCTTTTATGGTTTGCTGTATGTCACCCTCAATTAACAGGACAATTTCAAAAAGTCTACCAGGGGGAGCAACTCTGGTGTCAGCTGTTTCAATGACAACATAAGTATCAGTCGCTGTCACCTTCAGTAGTGGACGGAGCTCCTCTCTCACTATGGTAATCTCAGCCGCGCTGTCCAGCAAGGTCAGAGCCCACGTCAGATACCGAAGCCGCGTTCTCACTATCTGGGGCATATCGATGCGCTGGTAAGGCTGCGACTTTCTTCTTGGCAAACTGTGGTCTCCTAGGCGTAGAGCCTTCCTGCTTTTCTGCACCGTTCCTCGGGCGGGGCTAGTCACGTCCTTGCTGGCCACCCCGACTCCTGCCGCTCCCTCCACCACCGGTCGTCAGAGCCGATGAGTCCTGAAAGGAACGAGGAGAGCGTTGGTCAGAAGCCTGAAATCGATCAGGAGTCTTAATCGTCGCGCAAGTCATAAACACGTTCCGACTGCTTAGGTAACGGAGACGCAGGGCAAGAAACCTGTGTTTCTTGTTGTGGTTGCTTTCCGTGTTTCTGTTTTTTAGGCCAATTTTGTTTTTTGGACTTGGGCTGTACGTCAGTTTCCGAAGTTTGTCCCTGGGGCTGCTTTTTCTCCTTAACAGAAAAAGGCTTAAGACCCTTGGCTGTGCGACCAACTGTTTTATAAGCCGCCACAATTATCTTCGCCAACTGTCGGGGTTTCTCGGCATCTGGAAGCGCCGCCAACGCGTTAGCAACCTGAAAGTTCACAGCATCCCCCTTGACATTTGCAAGGATCAGATCGCGAACTACATCAAAGCTGCCACACAGGCGCATACCCAACTCAACCGCAGACTCCGGTCCGTGATCATCTTGAACACGTTTAAGGACCGTAGACAGATTGGACATAGACGAGGTGCCATAGCACCTCGCATAGACCGCTGCAAAAGTCTTACCCCATGTCTTACAGTCAACGAGCTCAGGGGCCAAATCTTTTGGCAAACTAAGCGCAAGAATCCAGTGTTTTTCACCAGGAGTCGTATTTGGAAATACCACTTCCAGCTGGTCAAACTTCTCGTCAAGCCAGAAAGGAAAATCATCCTTATCCTGGGGCTTCTTGCCCATTACGGAATTGACCATTACAGGACTGATTTTCAAACCAGTCTGCCCTGCCGGAAGTGCTGCACCTCCCGGGGCTCCACCCTGAAGATTACGGCTTGTGTAGTGCACTAGGGTTCTAATCACGGCAATCACGACTACATGTAGTCACCGAAGTTCACCTAGGTTACAATTGCCGTGCAGAGGGTGAGGAGTAAATCCATCCAAAACAGGCCAATTTGCACCTGGAATTGACAAAGGACCCAACCTCGGAGCGGTTAAAGAATGGGGTAGGGCGCCACCAAACTAAACTCCATGCTGCCAAACATCAATAGGAACTTCCTGCGCCCTGTACGGAGTATACTCATTAGGTACAGGAATGGCTGTGTATGTGTGGAACACACCAGAATTTGCGTCCACCGCCGGAAACGTCACCCACGAATAAAACAATTCGTACGGATAAGCATGTTTCGCACTCACCACCATTATCACAGCCAAGCCTTCCAAAGGAACATTATAAGCCCGCAAATGATCACGCACCGCAATGCGACCATGCTGCGGAATGTCTACGGCTTGTGCCATGACTGCACTGGAACGTGAAAAAACAAAGAGCACTTTGTAGCACAACTGGGTAGTAATTCAAGTAAACCGTTTTAGATAGATTTAAGCTTGAAAAGACCTATTTCAAAAATAGGTAGGTTTGTCCGACACCACCATTTTCCGGAAATGGCAATGAAGGGGTTAAGGTGTGAATGATATACTACTCGAGTGTCATGATATAAGACCACCAACGATTGGGCGCCATGTAGCAGGGATTCCGTTCTCCTACAGAACTGTGCATAGAGATCTGGAACCTCAGTGAATTAGGAAGACCCAAAACTCACCTCAGTACCAAAAATCCCCTTACCGAGCTAGCTACAGTGTCTCATTGGTCATAACAAACTCCCAATGCTTTAGACAAACCAGAACATGAACTTAGGATACCTCAGGTAGCGTGGAACACATGAACACTCTTTCGCTCTATAATCATTTCAAACCAGAACGTGGAGTAAAGAGGACACATGCATATTTGAAATATTTATTAATCAATGCAAGGTTCTCAAATGCAGTATCTTATATAATACAAGCAAACATATTATAAGAATCAAAGTTATCAGCATAGTTACTAGTCCATAGTAAGCAAACGGTGATAGCATATTATATGCTGAAATTAATAGGAATTAACAACACCTATTTCTCGCCCTCCTTATTTAGCATATTATATCATCAAGTGTGTTTTTGCATTCCCAGTAACTCTATCTTAAACCCGCTTAGAGCCTCTACGGGGCGGGGTGTGCTGCGACCTACGAACTACGAACTACGCGGGAGCACTGAAAGGTGACAGTAGACTTGGACCAAGTAGTTAAACATATTCTGTTTTACTGCTTTTTAATCCCCTTTTTACTGTTCCCAGCTAGAGAAGTGAATACATTGTTTTTTCTACTAGCCAGGGAATTTTTAACTTTTTTAGGACTATCACTACACTTTAGTAAGTCACCACCCTCACCTCTCACCCCTACCACCACACCACACATAGCCTACTGTCACCTTTCAGTGCTCCCACGTAGTTCGTAGGTCGCAGCACGCCCTGCCCCGTAGAGCGACGGGAAGACCCCTATGATGAAGCATGACACTATGGGATTCATAGTGTGTGAGGGGTATTTTAAAAGCCTCGAAGAGAGCACCACTATTAGACACAGAGCTTTCACTTAAAAAGCTAATAAACAAATAAATCACTTTTTTTCTTATTTGATAGAATGTCTTTGGTTATTTACTACGTACAGGAGGGTGATTCTATCACTACTGCCTCTACCCTTCCTCAATTGATTTTTTGCTTTTTTCAATTGTCCACTTTTAGAGTAGGTTGCTTGTCGAATACTCTTTTTTGGGTGCAATGGCGGTATTTAATTCAAAGTGGTGGAGCCGTCTCTTTAAACCGATTGGATTCATTTCACATGTTTGGGTAAATTCTTACTGTAGATTTTGCAATCATGGTAGTATTTTTATTTATTTATTTATTTAGAAGTTTGTTAAGCGCGCAGCTACCTCCGACGGAGGTGTCCCGGCGCTGAAGACAACATCTAGTGAGGTTCAGTGAAGTTCAGGGGGATAAAGAGTGGGCTAGATCAAGGAGAAGAGCCAGGTCTTAAGTTTATTTCGGAACAGAGGCTCAGAAGTCAGGAATCTCAGTTCCATTGGCAGATGATTTCACAGTCTGGAGGTGGCCACTGCGAAGGCCCTTCCTCCCGTTCGCGCTAGACGAAAATGGGGGCAGATCATTAGGCGGAGATGGTTAGATCTGAGATTTCTAGATGCTTGTGAGATCTTGGCGGGGCCCCGATCATTAAGAGCTCTAAAAGCAAGGGTCAGGGATTTGAACTGAATACGTAGTCTCACTGGGAGCCAATGGAGTTTGATCAGATGAGGTGAAATGGAATGACGGTAGGGAACATTACAGATCAACCTGGCCGCTGAATACTGTACTGTCTGCAATCGATTTATGAGATACGCCGGGGCTCCAACGTACAGACTATTTGCGTAGTCCAAATGGGAAGTTATGAGGGCGTGGACTACTGTTTTGCGTGAGTCTAATGGTAGGAAAGGGATGATTTTTTTAATCATGCAGAGCTTTCCAAAACAAGACGCTGTGACTTTGTTAATTTGGGTTTTGCAGGAGAGGGCAGTGTCAAATTGGAAGCCCAGATTGCGGGCAGCTTGGACAGGTACAGGGGGAGGATTTAATTCAGCCGACCACCAGAGGCTAGTAGAGATGGGGGATTTCTGATTAAAAAATAAGACTTCCGTCTTATCTGTATTCAGTTTTATATTGTTTGAGGACATCCAGGCGGCGATATTCACCAAGCAGTGGCGAAAGTTTAACAAAGAGCTTTCAGAGTGATCTATGAAGGAAAACACCAGCTGAGTGTCGTCACCATAAAAGATCACTCTGACGCCCCATGATTCCACCACTTTTGCCAAAGGCTTCAGGTATACATTGAACAGGAGCGGGCTAAGGGCAGATCCCTGTGGGACCCCCCATGTCAACGGTTTCTTGGTGGAAAAGAAAGAGCCCAGCATCACGTGTTGGAATCGATCCGTGAGGAATAATTTGACCCAGGCGAGAGGGGTCCCACCAACTCCCACCTCCTGCAGGCGTGTTAGTAGAGTTTCATGGGAGATGGTGTTGAATGCTGTGGATAGGTCAAGGAGGACCAGCATGGCTGCCTCTTCCCTATTCATACACTCACGAATCGACTCGGACACTTCTAGTAGAGCTGATTCGGTACTGAAGTCCGGCCTGAATCCTGACTGAGAGTCGTGGAACAGCAAGTTTGACTCAAGATAGTCGGACAGTTGTTCTTGTACCGCCTTCTCGAGCACTTTGGCTGCCTTGGGTAGGAGTGAAATCGGTCGGTAGTTGCTCAAACACATTGGGTCGACACCAAGCATTTTTTTAATGGGGATTAGCAACGCGTGTTTCCATAAGGAAGGGACAACACCTGAATATATGGAGGAGTTCCAGATTTCAAGCTGGGGGTTAATAATTAGCGGGGCAATCTCATTCAGGATCAGAGCCGGGGCTGGATACAGCGGTGAGCCAGATTTGCATTTTAAAAATAGATTTAGGGCATACTCTTTAGTAAGTGGTTTAAAAGTTGTGAATGCTTTAGTACAGGTGGTGTCAGGATCTGAGGTAGCTTCTGTACGATTCTGGAGGATTGTTGCCATGCTGTTAGCGATTTTTTCAGAAAAGAAGTCAGATAGGCCTTCACTAAGTGCTTGGCAGGGGGTGACGGGAGCGCACAGAGCAGTGGGATTAGTAAACTCTTTAACGATGTTGAAGAGGGCCTTAGTGGAGTTTTTTGCATTAACAATAGTTTCTGCAAAGTATGCACTCATGATATTACGTTTGAGTTTATGAAACTCTTTAAGGGCCTGTCTGTAAAGAGATTTGGTTGCAGGGTCATAGGTCCGGCGCCATAGGCGCTCCAGTTTTTTACAACTGCTTCTGTTTTCCCTTTATTTCCTGGGTGAACCAGGGAGCTGACGGTTTTGATCTGCGGGAGGTGAGGGTCTGTAAGGGCGCGACTTTCTCAATGGCGGTCGTGAGATCTTTATTAAATGTAAGGACCGCTGCATTGAGATCGTCAGGGAGTGAATCTACGCTATTATTGTACGTTTACTCTAGGGCAGTACATGAGATCTTGTGCCATTTTCTGCCTTGTTCTCTAATGGCAGATTGCTTCTTAAGAGATTGGGATATAGACACCTCGAACGGAATCAGGAAATGATCAGACCATGTCAGAGGTGTGGAGGGGAGAATTTTAAGCTTCGTACAATTAGAGAAGATCAGATCAAGGGTGTGTCCCGCAACATGTGTGGGGCCACTAACCCCTTGTGTCAGATTCATACTTTGCATGGAGTCTAGAAGATGGGTGGCACGACTGCAGTCACTTACATCTACGTGATGGTTAAAGTCTCCCAATACCGTGAAATGAGGGTGTTTAAAAGACAGATCTGCAGTAACTGCTAACAGTTCCGAAATGGCAGGCTGTGGGGTATTGGGGGGGGGGGGCTGTAAACCAGGATCCCTGAAAAGATGGCTGTACTGGTGTCCGAGACGGAAAAATATAGTGCCTCTATGGGCCCTATATTTGTGAGTTTTCTCAACGTGATCGTCAGGTGAGTCTGTAAGATTACCGCGATTCCGCCTCCCGTCTTGGAGCCTTCGCGGCTTATACCTGTAAGGTGGTAGCTCGGGGGCAAGGCAAGGGAAATATCTGGGTTGGAGGAGTCTTTAATCCATGTCTCAGTCAGGAAAAGTAGGTCCCAGGACATGGAAGATAGCAGCAGCCAAATGTCACTAGCGTGGCATGGCAAAGAGCGACAATTCAACAATCCAATGGCATATGTTCTTATGGGTATGGGATGACTGATTAATGAATCATGGGGGCATTTTGTATAAGGAGAAAAGGAGTGTCAAGGTTACAAGCACTCTTACCTGTGAGTTGCTTGTAGTTGGATTTCGCAGAGACGTTATGGACCAACTTCCCCAAAATTCTAGGCAACACCTAGTGATTATTTAGAACACCTAGGTAATCAAATAGAAAAGAAGGGAGGAAGGCCGGATCGTGGACGCTACCTGGTTCCTGAGTTGTCGACCTGCGAGGCAACAAAGAAACTTTGTAGTATTTATCTAATTATCTCCTAACCTACAATGTACAACTCTTCTTACAGATCTCTTTCTTTTACTCCTAAAAGCCTACCTGCGACGGTATGAATCTAAGCGTCGCGTCCGTGTTGTCGTCGGGGAGAGTTGAAGCTGTGTAGGTTGGAGGAATTCAGAGTTGAAGCCAAGAAAGGGAAGTCTTGCTCTTTTTCCTAAGAAAAGACAATGTTTTGTGAATAAGTTACTCCCTTTCTACAGTTTGTTCACTCTCTTAAACATTGCCACATTTATACACTTCACTTACTCAGCATACTCTGTCAATTTTTCCCTTATCTTCTCAACCTAGGTAGAAACAACTTTGAACATAAAAACAATTTACCAAAATTCTACTTTAAAATTATTGTCCATAAATATTGTTCAGTGCTTTGATATTTTCTCAAGAGCCTTTTCTTTTTTCTTTCAGGAAAAATTATTGTCTCTTAAATCGAAATTCACAAACAATGTCTTTGGAGTTTTCGTTGCAGGTAAGTTCAAGCCTCTCAAATAAGTTCAAGCCTCTCAAATAAGTTCAAGCCTTTCTGTAATTTTGCTGCTTGCTTGCGTTGGGCGCCTTAAGGTAATTATAGAAAAGTTTTCACTTAGCTTTTGTTTTCTTTCTCTCCAGGAACACTTGCTGGATTCGAAGACTGAAGAAACTCTGCTGCAGACCTGTGGGCGTCGGCTGGCGTTCAAAATCCTAGGGCGCTCCCAGATGAATCCTTCTCGGGGGCGCGGCAGGAGGCAAAGCATCGGGAAACCTTGGGTGTGGCCTTTTATAGGCAAGCCACACCCAGAGAGACGGTGACGCATTGCGCACCATTTCCTTGCGTGCGTATGCGTCTGGAAACTTCCACATCGGCTCACAAACGGCAATGCAATCCGAAGCTGTCTATCCTAGCAGAATCACTCGAAATGCACAGATTCAGTATTTTGACAAAAATGGCATTAGCACAAAAACGAATGCAAGCAAGAATACAATATGCTAAAATGTTCAGTATGTACTTCTATAACATCAATGGCATCAAACGTATTTACAAGTCATACACAAAGCTTTACACTTGGCGTGCTGGTTGCACGGGACAGGGGTGGGTTTCTTAATGGGAACAGAACTGCTCACTAGTGAGCAGAAGGTGGTAGTATGTACGATTCATGACAGTACTCCCCTCTCAAAAGCCCTCCCAGAATCTGAGGAACAGGTTTAGGTTTAGTTGGATTTTGAAGATGAAACCTTTTTAGGAGTCGAGGAGAATTTTGTAAGTTTGAAAGAGGTTCCCATGTTCGTTCTTCAGGACCATAACCTTTCCAATGAACCAAATAAAACATTTTCCCTCGAATTCTTTTTGAATCTACAATCCTTTGGACTTCAAATTCGGGAATTCCATCAACCAGTATAAATGCAGGCTTCTTTTTAAATCTAGTCATTGGATCACAAGGTTTAATCAGAGATACATGGAATACTGGGTGAAATTTATACCTGATTGGTAAAGTTAGTTTTACGCTAACAGGATTTATTAGTTTTTCAATTGGAAACGGTCCGATAAATTTGGGGCAGAATTTTTTACAAGTTTTTATTTTCAAATTTTTAGTGGACAACCACACCTTATCTCCTATGGAGTATTTGGGTGGTAATTTTCTATGTCGATCTGAAGTTTCTTTTTGCCTTTCTTTAGCTTGCGCTAAATGGTATTGGGCCTGATCCTGAATGTGGATTAATTTGTCTATATGATCTTCTAAGGATGGTATTTCTGAAGGGATTTGTACTGAACCTGGAATATTTTTTGGATGAAACCCATAAGAACAGAAGAATGGAGACAGAGTAGTGGAGGAATTATCCATGTTATTATAAGCAAATTCCAAGACCCATAAAATATCCAACCATTCTTTTTCGTCTTCTGCTAAAGCACATCGTAGGAACTGTTCAATAGTTTGGTTAGTTCTTTCGGTTAAACCATCCGTTTGGGGATGATAACCAGAAGAGGTGGGGATGTCCTTGTCTAAAGTCTTCCCTAACATTTGCCAGAAGTGGGAAATAAACTGAGGACCCCTATCAGAAATTATTACTGATGGGATGCCATGCAAACAAATTATTTCCTTAGAGAACGTGTGAGTTAACTCTTTGGCTGAAGGAATCTTCTTTAATGGGATGAAATGAGCCATACGAGAAAAATGGTCTGCCACAGTTAAAATAGTTTTAAAACCTGCCTTAGTTTTAGGGAGCTCGACAATGAAATCAAGGGATACTGTGTGCCAAGGTTGTGGTGGAATCGGGAGAGGAAGCAAAAGGCCGCTGGGAGATTGATGTTGTGTTTTATTTTGAGAGCAAACCATGCAAGTTTCAATATAAGATTTAACATCACTTAACAGAGAAGGCCACCAAAACATTCTTTTTATAGAATGACTGGTCTTAGTTACTCCTGGATGTGCAGACATTAAGGTGCCATGATGTAAAAGTATCACCTTTCTCTGGAGTTCTTGTGTGGGTACAAATATTTGTTCATTCAAGAATAACAAATCATCTTTTCTTTGCAACAAGGGATACAAATCATGCCATTCATCCATTGTTTTTTCTTGTAACCCTCTTTTAATATCTTCCATTACATCAGTTGAAATTAAACCCACTTTAAAGCAACGATCTGACAATACTGGTTGAGTTTTTTCTAGAGTACACTCTTTTTCTTCTGCAAATCCAATGCGAGACAGTGCATCTGCTTTTAGATTCTCTTTTCCAGGACGATAAGTGATAATGAAATTGTAATCATTGAAAAATAACGTCCAACGCAATTGCCTAGCTGTGAGAGCCTTTACAGAACGCAGAAATTGTAAATTTCTATGATCTGTATAGATTGTTATTGGATGTTTAGCCCCCAACAAATAATGACGCTATTCTTCAAAGACTGCTTTTATGGCTAACAACTCCTTGTCTGCAATTGCATAATTCTGTTCAGTAGGTGTGAGTTTTCTAGAATAATATGCAATTGGATGCATTTGACCAGTCTCTTTGTCTCTTTGAGATAAAATACCACCAACGGCTAACTGGGAAGCATCCGCTTCTACTATAAAGGGATGAGAAGGGTCTGGATGCATTAGTATTGGTGCTGTAGTAAATTCCTTTTTTAGATTCTGAAAGGCTTCCTCGGCGTCTTTATTCCATTCAAACTTTACGTTCTTCTTTAACAGTCTAGTTATTGGGGTAATCATGTGGGAGAAGTTACAGATAAACCGTCTATAAAAATTAGCGAACCCCAAAAAACTTGGAATTTGCTTTACCGAGGAAGGGCTTGGCCAATCAAGAACTGCTTGGATTTTCTTTGGATCCATCTCGATTCCTTTAGGACTTAGAACATACCCAAGAAACTCCACTTTAGTGGTATGAAACGTACTTTTTTCAAGTTTAATGTACAAGGAGTTGTCAAGTAGTTTCTGAAGAATGGCTCTTACTTGTTTTACATGTTTGGTGGTGTTTTTAGAATAGATAAGAATATCTTCTATGTACACAATGCAGAAAAATATCCAAGAATTCCCTCAAAACCTCATTTATAAAAAATTGAAACGCTGCAGGGGCGTTGTAGCGACCGAATGGCATGACTTGATATTCGTACAAACCAAATTTCGTACGAAAGGCGGTTTTCCATTCGTCTCCACTTCTAACTGTAACCAAATGGTAAGCTCCTCGTAGGTCCAATTTAGTATAAATGGTGGCATCTTTTAGCTGATCTAGTAAAGTTGGAATTAAGGGGAGTGGATATCTGTTTTTGATGGTAACATTGTTTAAAGCCCGATAGTCGATACAAGCACGCAACTCACCTCCCTTTTTTGGGATAAAAAAGAGAGGGGAGGATACAGGTGATTTCGAATGTCGGATAAAACCGTTGGCCAAATACTCGTCTAAATAGTCTCTCAAGTGTTCGTTTTCTTTTTCAGTGAGAGCATATATTCGACTACACGGTAAAGTAGCTCCAGGCACTAGATCAATTCAACAATCGAAATCTCTATGAGGTGGTAAGGTGTTAGCCTTTTTTTTATTAAATACGTCTTGAAGATCTGAATATTCCTTGGGAACTCCTTCCAACAATAATATACTCTTTGACTTTAAAGGGAAATTGCTACCTTGGATTTGTAATTCCAAACCAGGAGATAATAAACATGAAGTTTGACAAAATTCTGAGTCGAATAACACAGCCTTCTTTACCCAATCAATCTTTGGATTGTGTTTTACTAACCAGGGTATGCCTAGTATCAAACGAAATTGAGGGGCATCTATAATGTCAAAAGTTATTACTTCTTCATGTTTATTTAAACAAGTCATTAAAAGTCTTTCAGTGTGAAATTGAATTAGTCCAGATGATAACTCTTTACCATCTACTGCTTTAACAACTTCCGGATGTTCTTTAGACTCTGTTTTAAAATCTAATTCTTTTAAAAAACAAGTGTCAATAAAATTGCCAGTGGCCCCTGAGTCAATTAAAGCGTCAACTGTCCAAACCTTTTCTTTTCTTGAAAGAGACTGTAAGGAAATTTTAATACTGAGGTGGTGAGAAGTTGTCTCAGGGGTTATTGAGGCCAAGCTGGGTAACATACTCGACAATCTGACCTCGTGATTTGTCGAGCATGTTAGTTTTCCGACTGCTGCACTAAGCCTACCTCAGAATTTTTGACTTTCGGTTTAGTTGGGCGAACTGGACATTCCTTAACAAAATGCCCTGACTTTCCGCAGTAAAGACATTGGTTTAGTTTCCTCCTCTTGTCTTTTTCTTCTTTACTCAAAGGTCCCTTAATGGTTCCAATCTGCATTGGTTCTCCTAAATCTACCTTAGAAGAGGATTCAAATTTAGCACTAACGTTTCTCACTTTGAAAGAAAACACCTTAGATTCAGCTTTTCCTTTTTCCCCTCTTCGTTCAGTCAACTGATGGTTTAATTTTACTACTAAATCTATGAAGTCCTCTATATCATCTGGTGGATCTAGGACTTGTGTAATCATATCCTTAAGCTCGTCCTTAAGACCTTTATAGAAAAGAGACACTCTTTTTTCTTCGGGCCAGCGAGCTTCAATAACTAGTCTGTTGAACTGGGATATATAATGTAATAAATCTGAAGATCCTTGTTTCAAATGTAGTAATTCATGATCAGCAGACTGAACAAATACATGTTTAGCAAACAATTTCTTCATAGTGTTCTTAAAACGTCTAAGATAATAAAGAATAGGATCATCCCGCTCTACTATTGGTACTGACCACAAAGCTGCGTCACCACCTAAATAAGACAAAATGAAAGCTACCTTGGAGGAATCATCAGGGAAAGCTGTTGGTTTAGCAATAAAATGCAAATGACATTGATTCAAGAAAATTGAAAACTTATTGCTATCTCCATAAAATCTTTCTGGTTGTGCTAAGGGAATAGGTACTGGTGTTACCACTTGAATTTGAGTTGGCGCTGTGGAAGAACTGGAACTCGAGTGCAAGGTTTGAAACCCAGGTTGAAAAGTTGCTGGTTTTAACACTGGTTTCTGAGCTGAAGAAAAGCTCCAAGTACTTGCATCTGATTGTATACTACTTTGAATCACAGTTATATCTCTACGAAGGGCTGCATTCTCTTCCTGTATAGCTGTTAGCATATTAGCGATGTTTTGCAAAGAATTTGTAACGGAAGGATCCATAACGTCTGGGCGAAATTATCGTCGTGGGCTTCGCCTTCTGTCAAGGTTACAAGCACTCTTACCTGTGAGTTGCTTGTAGTTGGATTTCGCAGAGACGTTATGGACCAACTTCCCCAAAATTCTAGGCAACACCTAGTGATTATTTAGAACACCTAGGTAATCAAATAGAAAAGAAGGGAGGAAGGCTGGATCGTGGACGCTACCTGGTTCCTGAGTTGTCGACCTGCGAGGCAACAAAGAAACTTTGTAACATTTATCTAATTATCTCCTAACCTACAATGTACAACTCTTCTTACAGATCTCTTTTTTTTACTCCTAAAAGCCTACCTGCGACGGTATGAATCTAAGCGTCGCGTCCGTGTTGTCGTCGGGGAGAGTTGAAGCTGTGTAGGTTGGAGGAATTCAGAGTTGAAGCCAAGAAAGGGAAGTCTTGCTCTTTTTCCTAAGAAAAGACAATGTTTTGTGAATAAGTTACTCCCTTTCTACAGTTTGTTCACTCTCTTAAACATTGCCACATTTATACGCTTCACTTACTCAGCATACTCTGTCAATTCTTCCCTTATCTTCTCAACCTAGGTAGAAACAACTTTGAACATAAAAACAATTTACCAAAATTTTACTTTAAAATTATTGTCCATAAATAATGTTCAGCGCTTTGATATTTTCTCAAGAGCCTTTTTTTTCTTTCAGGAAAAATTATTGTCTCTTAAATCGAAATTCACAAACAATGTCTTTGGAGTTTTCTTTGCAGGTAAGTTCAAGCCTCTCAAATAAGTTCAAGCCTTTCAAATAAGTTCAAGCCTTTCTGTAATTTTGCTGCTTGCTTGCGTTGGGCGCCTTAAGGTAATTATAGAAAAGTTTTCACTTAGCTTTTGTTTTCTTTCTCTCCAGGAACACTCGCTGGATTCGAAGACTGAAGACTGAAGAAACTCTGCTGCAGACCTGTGGGCGTCGGCTGGCGTTCAAAATCCTAGGGCGCTCCCAGATGAATCCTTCTCGGGGGCACGGCAGGAGGCGAAGCATCGGGAAACCTTGGGTGTGGCCTTTTATAGGTAAGCCACACCCAGAGAGACGGTGACGCATTGCGCACCATTTCCTTGCGTGCGTATGCGTCTGGAAACTTCCACATCGGCTCACAAACGGCAATGCAATCCGAAGCTGTCTATCCAAGCAGAATCACTCAAAATGCACAGATTCAGTATTTTGACAAAAATGGCATTAGCACAAAAACGAATGCAAGCAAGAATACAATATGCTAAAAAGTTCAGTATGTACTTCTATAACATCAATGGCATCAAACGTATTTACAAGTCATACACAAAACTTTACACTTGGCGTGCTGGTTGCACGGGACAGGGGTGGGTTTCTTAATGGGAACAGAACTGCTCACTAGAGAGCAGAAGGTGGTAGTATGTACGATTCATGACAAGGAGAAAGGGCAGCTGTTACATTTAAAAAGGAGAGGGCTAGTCAGAGAGAGGTTGCACTGTGTAGAGGGAGTGCAAGTTGTCTTTCTTAGATCCATAAGCTGTGATCAAGACCAGACCTGCCTCTGAGCGGGATGGGAACCGGCAGCATGGCTGGCCCTTGCCCCGGAGCTGGCACGGACGGGCGCAGACGGGCTTGCCTTAGGCGCGCCTTCGGCGCGTCCGCTGCGCGTCCGGAAAATGCACATAATTTATAGGAGGGAGGAGACGAAAGGGGGTGTTGCCTCACGAAAGGGGCGTGGCTTGTGGGTTTGCCAGTAATGGCAGCAGTAGTGTTTGTTTAGGATCCCGTGGCAGTGCTAAGATCCGCTGCGCGGGGTTGTCAGGTGCGTGCTTAAGCCCAGAGTCAATGTCAAGGGAGGGGAGATCAGGTAGGTAAAAACACACAACACAACAGTGACACTCAAAGTTTTAAAATAAAAGCGATCGTGCTCCCGGCTTCCGCCTCAGGAGAATGTAGTCTCTAACTGGCATTGTAATCAGCGTCCTTTAAGTAGCTTCGGCGGGGGCGTGGCCTCATGAAAGGGTCGTGGCCTGCGGGTTTGCCTTAATGGCGGCAGTAGTGTTTGTTTAGGATCCCGCGGCAGTGCTAAGATCCGCTGCGCGGGGTTGTCAGGTGCGTACTTGAGCCCAGAGTCAATGTCAAGGGAGGGGAGATCAGGTAGGAAAAAGCACACAACACAACAGTGACACTCAAAGTTTTAAAATAAAAGCGATCATGCTCCCGGCTACCGCCTCAGGAGAATGTAGTCTCTAACTGGCGCTTGTAATCAGCGTCCTTTAAGTAGCTTTGGCGGGGGCGTGGCCTCATGAAAGGGGCGTGGCCTGTGGGTTCGCCGTAATGGCGGCAGTAGTGTTTGTTTAGGATCCCGCGGCAGCGCTAAGATCCGCTGCGCGGGGTTGTCAGGTGCGTGCTTGAGCCCAGAGTCAATGTCAAGGGAGGGGATATCAGGTAGGTAAAAACACACAACACAACAGTGACACTCAAAGTTTTAAAATAAAAGTGATCGTGCTCCCGGCTTCCGCCTCAGGAGAATGTAGTCTCACTCGTTGTTAGATTGATCAAGTGGTGCCTATAAAGGTATACATGTTTAGTGTGCTCTGTAGATTTTTGGGCTGGGAGGGGTGTAGGAGTTTACCAAAAACTGGTACACCGCTGTATTGCCGCAGCAGTGCACCAAAAAAGTTGCCGGTGTGGTACGACAGATTCAAACGCAATGTTTGTATTGTATGTACAGTACGGCACACCATGGCGTTAAGAAGAAGCTATCGTCTTAAGAACTGTTGTGTGGCCGTGTAATTATGAAATTTGACGTTAATGCTGAAAAAATTACGTTCAGCCAATTAGCATCTAGAAAATAGATTCTAGCCGTCCTAGCTTCAATTTTGTGTGCCTAGATGGTATTTATTTTCGAAAACACTCCAACGGAAAAAATGTACTCTTACCTGAAAGCAGTAATGGAGCAGCAAGCAACACTCAGGACAACACCCCCAGAACAAGCCAGAATGACAATCCAGAGTCACAGCATAAGTGGAAGAGGAAGTGCTAGTTTAGTGAAGAGGAGAATTAGATCGTAATCACAGAGATGACGGGGCACCAACACTAGCTCTACATCAGCTCCAAAATATTATTGGGGAGGAAAAATCATATGGCAGACCAGTGTGTACAAGGTGAACAATGTTGCTGAAGTCAAGAGGACAGTGAGTGACTATAGAAAGGGCTGACCTGATTGCAAGTGCAGGACAAAGGAGAAACTGGCAACCAATCTCAAGTCAGCATTTCAGACTGGAGATGGTAGACCAGCACCCCAGGAGCAGCTGGATCCCTTGGAGGAGCAGATGTCAGCTGTCATCTCTGAGTCGGTGGTACCCTTCTAGCTGTTCTGCCCTATGTCGAAAGAAAAGGGCAGGAATGCGCAATATCTACACTATACAGCAAATTCCTTTCCATTCTGCCAGTGCAAGTGCACAAACAGCAGCTGACTACCAAAGAATGGGTTCCTGCGTTGGCGCAAGCCAGTATATGGTGCACCAGCACAGAGGAAAGCACAAGGATGCCTTGTATTGTTGTAAATACAGTGCATCCCCACACTTTCCTAATGACACACCTTGGTGCAGCAAGATGGTTTGTGGCAATGCGTAGCACCATATGGTCAGGAAATATGCCCCTTTGTCTCACCTGGGCCCATGCACATTAAGCTAGCCTGTAAATCCATAGCATGGAAGGGGGTTCTCAGAGGAGAAACAACCCACCTGAGGGGTGGGGAACATGTGGGCCATAGGAAGTATCTACACATAGGGACATTGCAAGAGCCCTGTCCATAGTAGCCTAGATTAAACTACATTGCACGCAGCTAACCTGGCATGCAGGGTCAGAGCACATAGTTTTCAGCTGCCATGGTAGGGTTCATCTGAACTCCTCTCATCTACTAGATCTGACTGGGTGTGGGGGTGAATGCAAGTGATGCACACCAGAGGACCTTGGGGCATATGTACAATGAAAAAGCACAGCGCTTCATCGCAAACAATTCAGCTGTGCCGAGCTGCATCATTTAGAAAGTGCACCGTATTTACTGGAATACATTTAACCATGTGCTCACTCCTGCGCCAGTGCAAAAAGAAAAACTGCGCACCAATGCAGGCACCCTTTCAATATGGTGCAAGGGTACCTGTTTCACAGGGATGATTGTCTATGTTTTTTTAAATGCACTTATATAGCGCTTAATACCCCTAACAAGGCGCTGAAACACTTTTTTGGTGAATAGCAAGCTACTCCGGAACCAAAAAAGGATTATTGGTGAATTAGTATAGAGAAACTTGAAATTGATTTGAGTCGTGGACATGTGAGTCTGTAATTTGGGTTGAAAAGGATAGTGAAGGACTAGAAGAGAGAGGGCTGCATTTATATAGAGCTTGCTACCCTGATGAGGTGTCAAAGTGCTTTTTGAGAAGTAGCACGCTAATCCAGAACGCATGCAGGATTAGTGGTGAATGTGTATAAGGAATGTGAAATTTATTTGAGCAGTGGACATGTGAGTCTGTTAGATGGATTGGAAAGGATAGAGGAGGGATAGAAGAGGGAAGGGTCTAAAAAGAGTTTATTTGGAGATCATTGCAGCAGGAGCAGGTTTAGGATCAGTAGGTACCAAGAGTGCTAGACGCACCAGTCCCTCTGGTCGTGCAAGGGCCTACTTTACAAGAGGTTCCCCGTGTGCTACATTAGTATCAGCACCCAATGACATTGCTTTAGCTTCCCCCAGGGATGCCACAAGCTAGCACTGTCAGTGTACCCACATCCACGACAACCCAGCCTACTCCTAATCTGCACTGTGTACCACAGTGTAGTTAGAGGCTGTGGGAATACTCAGGAGTGTTACATTTTCCTTTGCAGGTGAGTGCTGTGATTGGCTGCAACCACATGGAAGGGGAGGTATGGATGGCGCCATATGATTAGTGAAGTTTAGGCCGTTCATAGTCAAGGGTCAAACCATACAGAAAAGTAACAGAGTCATCATTTGTGGGGCACATGATTCTCACTCATGTTGATGGTGCTATGCTTGATCACCTGATCATCATGCCTGTCTTGGCATTACTTCCTACATAATGCTGACAGTAAGGCTGCATAAATCATACCATAACTACAGTCTGCATCAAGGTGGGGATGCTTGTGCATAGTAGTGGATGTTCACATGCAACACTCATGTAGTTTGACACAGAGACAGGTGATGAGACTCACATGGACCTGGCACAGTCCAAAACTTGATAGAAATCACCAGTAGAGATAGAACAAGGAAGTATCTATTTTTGTAACCTTGTGTAATCTGCATCCATATGCCATGCATTATGTTGCTCACATTGGCCATGTAGAATTATTCTATGAATGGTTTATGTGCAGGGAAATATTAATAGAATCCGCCACATCATGTTGTGGAGCACAAAAATTCGCTGTGTGGCCCTGTGTATGGAATGATATGTGTGGGCCATGCACATAGCAGTGGAACATAGTCTTTACCACCAACCAAAGCCTATGATTTGTGGATAACAAAGCCGCTTGTCTAGCCACAACTAGTGGCAATTAGAAGCAGGTGTGATATGAATGTTTTGATATTTACTGTGTTTATGAAATCAAAATGAAAACACACTGGTAGTGCTCATATGTTTATTTACAAATATGTACATAGTTTCATATTGACATCCTTTTGAGACATAATGTAAATCACTCATGCATCAGTGAAAAATTAGTGAATGATATGGTCAATCCGCCGTGTTGCTGCTACTGTTGGGACTGTTTGATGTGGCTCCTCATCATCCTCATCCTCATCGTCCAACAGTTCCTGCTCCTCATTGGCATAAGCCCATGTTACATTTGTCTGCACACAAATATTGTGCAATATGCGGCAAAGAAGTGTAATTTTGCATATATTTGGTGGTGAGTACAGTAATCAGTCCCCAGACATATCCAGACTGATGAAGCAGGATTTGTGTTTGCCAAATGTAAGCTCCACTGTGGACTAGGTCATGTTTAGAGCATGATTGTACCCCTGCTGGAGTTGGGTCTGGATTTTGTTTGTTAAAGAAGTCATTAACCATGGCTGCTCAGCATATGCTTGGTCAGCTAAAAAAGACAGGAGGGGTGCAATTAGTTAGGAGTCATGAAAACAGATGGCCCCACATTCATGTACATTCTGTTATATGTCTTGAATAACACATAGACTTTGCAAATGATGGACGGAATGCTAAACAATGCAAACATTCACCCCCAGTTACAAACATCAGGGTTTAATCCATCATTCATTTGCTCACCACGCCACCCCAGTTTGGTACCAGCCATATGAAAATCAAGGAGGGAGGGCTGGTAGTTCTGGCTGGACTGTTCCCATGGGGAGCAGGGTCAAGACGGATTTGTATGGCCAGATTTAAACTAACACTGGGCGTAGTTCGCGGAGTCGGACTCCGCGGAGCTACGCGAAGCCGCACTTGCACTCCGTGAACTACGCGTAGCTCCGCAGCCATGCGTAGTTGCTTGCTAGACCCGTTCGCGCGCCGTATTTCGTCTTCGGGAGCACGGTGCGCGTGTTCGGAGCGTTGCCTGCATGCTCGGGATGGCTAGCGCGCTAAGTTACCCAAGAGGTTTGTCCCGCCCGCTTGCGTTCCCTTATTTCCTGTTCCGGGTCACAAGTAACGTGTTCGGGGTGTGCAAGACATGTTCGGGAACTCATCTTCTCGTTTGCACTACAAAAGTGTGTGAACGCGTTAAATATCGCGCAAACCTACCCACGCGGTCACGATGGGCGCAGCCATCTTGGATCACACACTCTGGCTATGGTTTTGGGCCTACTTTAGCATCTTGCTGATATCTCTTCAATCCTGGTCTTTTTACTTACTTTTTCAAACTTTCTTTAGTTATTACCTATCTCTCTCTGTGCCTAGGTTTATATTTTTCATTTTATTTCTACTTTTACAACTTTTCTATTGTTTTATTTTACTTCCTTCTTTTACCTTGCTTCTTCTTTCCCCTACCTGTTTTTCTTGAACTTTTCTTCTCCCCTCCACCCAGAACCATGGTCAAGGGCGCCAGCAGCAGCGGCGGCTCAGAGGGCAAGGCGCCTGTGCCCCAAAAAACCCGGCTGCCTTGCGGCAGAATGCGCCCCCTAGGGGTGAGGCCCGCCAACTTTTTGGGGAGGAGGAGGTGGCTGCCCTGGTCTTTTTTATCCAGCGCCACCTCCCCTTTATGTTGGCAGCAGGCGGCAGGCCCGGCTCTGGCTTCCACCAGATTGAAGAGCGTCTCCGGCGGTGGGCGAAGGTGAGATATAAGAGATATAACATCTTTATTTAGATATATAAAAACATATCTTTAAAAGTTTTTACCAGCACATTGCTACAATCTTACAGCTTAAAAAAGATTAAAAGTTGAAAGAGAATAAAAACAGAATACAATGTGGCTTTCTTATCAGTGCTTACTGCAGCATGTCAATTTAAAGGTTAGCAGTCCCAGACAATGCCGGTGGGGTTAGGTGCACATTATTCTGCACAGTGGTCCAATTTTTCTAAAAGCCTGTAGGCGTACTGAACGAATTTAGCCAATTTTATGTTTAAGACAGTGTTCTCTAAGGACAGAGCAGCAGTAATGGCATGTCTGCAAGTCCGAACTCCCAACCTGTTCCATTCCGGCCTGAGTAGGTGTCTGCGTTGGGACATGAAGAAGGGGCATATACAGAGCACGTGCAAAAAGGTTTCATTAGCTGACCCGCACCCTCTGCACGTTTGATCAGCCCTTTTTTGGTGGCATACAGGGAGATTTTGTAGGAAGCGCCAATCTCCAAGTCTTAGGGCGATCAGACATCGCTTTAGATGATAAGAGAATGTTATCGAAAGATAATTGACCGGATAAAGTCGTTTATAGGAGTTGGCTACTGCCCAAGCATGGCTGCGTTTCGCAAGGAGAGCTTTGTCCATGATCAGGGATTTCAGTCTTATAGCTTTTTTAATTGTATTTTTGAAGGCAGTCTGGCTTGGGTTGAGGGCCCAGAGTTCCGCAGCAGACGTTTGTTGGATGTAATCATTTAGGAGGCGGCCATATGTTCCTCCTGGATTGCTCACACTGATTTCATTCCAGACCAAGAATTCCAAGGTGCCAGCTTCTGCCTTCCTTAATTTGTGGATCAGATTAAGATATGAGCCAACATCAGAGGATTCATAGTTAGTTAAGCCCAGCTCTAGTCTGGCCTGTGCCGGCGAGGAGAAACTCGGCAGGTGGAGCAGTTTTTTGTAGAGTTTGGTTGTCAGTTTGTTTAGAGACTTGTTCATTTTTCCCTTGAAGATCTCTATACCGTACGAAAGTGTGGGGCCGATCTTTGCTCTAAGCACTTCCAGTAAGGGCAAAACTGTGGGACCTGAGAGTCTCCTCGATAGCTTAGCCAGGGATATCATTAACACCGTTGCCTTGGCTGCAATCACAGTACTCTGTTTGGTGAAACTGCCCCTGGAGTCCAAATGGACCCCTAGGTATTTGTACGATTGGCCGATTGAGATGCTTTCTTTGTTTATTGTCCAGCCTCCACCGCTGTAGCGTTTTTTTCCGAACGGGACAACCATAGTTTTTTTCATGTTTATTTCTAATTGGTTGTTGACCGTGTATTGCATTAAGGCATCCAGAAGTCTCTGTAGCCCCAGTGGGCGAAGGTGCGCCGGGCAGTCCTCCGCTGCTCCGGTATCCGGCGTACCCACCATCAGCTGACCCACTGCTGGGCAGACATTTTGGACCGGGAGCAGGACCTGTTGGACCTGCTTGGTGTCGAGGTCGTGGGTCTTGGTGAGTGGCTTCCCCCCCAAAAAAGTGTGTGTATAATATATATCTATAGTAGTATAAGTATTGTTATTGTATCTTTGTAAATCTTGGCTGAATAAGTAACGCAATGACTGGTGCTCCTAGTTACATTTCCGATTATATCTACTGTAATTGTATGACACTGGTCTGTGCTGCGCTTCTTCATCTTCACTGACTCTTGCGTGTTCAATTTGGCGCTAGCTTTTGCTGTTTATTGATGTGAGATTTTCTTTATTGTAGAGAACTGAAGTTAGTTAATGCTATTAATAGAGTCTTGTCCTTCCTTTGTCCGTCAGTGAAATAGCGGATTGATGGATAATTGTACGTGTTTGCATATTGTATCATTTTTTTTCACGGCCTTCTCTTCTGCATGAATCCTCCTCTGGCAATGAATGCTAAAGTTACTTTGTTCTTCTTACCTCAGCCAGGGCCGGCTTTAGGCATGTGCAAGCTGTGCAACTGCACAGGGCCACCAAACGCCAGGGGCCACCACACCAATATATATCCTTAATTTAATAATCCTCATAGGATGGATACATATTTGCGTGGCGGCCCCTGGCAGGGATTTGGTGCCTCCGGCTCTGTTCCACTTCCAAACACCCTGACTCCCCCCTCTTCACTGGCCTCCATGCTCCGCCCCGACCTCCTCTTCCGGGCCCCCCTACCTACGCTCCTAGGCCAGGACCACCATGAGCCTAGAGCCGCCCCTGCCTCAGCCCTCCATAGAACTGATGTAGTTTGTTTAGTGAGTGGGTAGGGCAGCAGTAGCATTCAGTGAGTAGCAGAACAAAATATGATGCAATGAACGTACAATTTCGTGTTAGTATGCACAAAGTTAAGCATGTCTCCTCCTTGTGATCTATGCATTTTGCTGGCAAAAATAAAAAAGAAATGCCTACTTACAGATAATTGATTACCCCATTCTTGAATCGATGGTGTTGTTCAGGTGATACTGCCTCTGTGTTACTTAGTAATCTGCAATCAGAATGTTTATGGAACATTTGATTTGTTTTCTCCAAGTATAGAGTCAGTGAATCATGCAAGGCAGTAGTCATTTGGTAGATCAATGTTTGTTTCTTTTAATGTTGTAGCAGTCGTTTTTGAAATGCTGTGCTGTCTATGTTTCACAGCACTCAATGATTTTCTCTTTCTTTATTATTTCTTACATGAACCACAGAACCCAGGGGCAAGCAGAAGGCTGGGACCGAGTCGGCGGGTGAACCTGAACCACAGGCACAGAGCTCCTCTTCTGAGGATCCTGCTGCTGTCCCTAGTAAGTCCAACAGTGCTTTCATTTGGAACAATGATATTTCCCTAACTTTCTAACGGAGCTTTTTTTTCCAACCGATTAATGACATTTCATTCCTAACTAAATTTTGACAAATGCTTTTTTGATTTTGATTATGTTTTCAAAATTTTGGGTATCTGTCCCTGCCTTTCTGTTCCTTCAAAGAGCCTCTGTTATGACTCTCTGTGCTACTACTAGACTGTCTGTAGGTAAGCTTGCCCTGTTGCCCACTCTTTAGTTAAGGTATTAATCTTTTCAAAAAATCTGTGATAGAATAGCTGCAGGCACAGGGTCCACTCCTGTCTTATGCTTTTTCCTCTGTAATGTCTCTTCTTTGCCAATTGACACCAACCAAGTATGCATCCAGATGTTGGTCTAGTATTTTGTAAACGTTAGTATACCACTACTATATTGTGGGTATTCTATTCTTTTATGCAGTCACATACATAACTATGTAACTATGCACCACAAAATTGGATGTTGGTGATAGGCAGGTTGGACCTTACTTACTTACAGTCTTACACCTCAGTCACAGAACTCTGAGGAACCCACAATTCACTGAACGACAACCTGTATGGGCTCAGTCATTGGTCAATTATTCAATTATCCCACTCCTGAACCCCAATACCAAGATGCCCAATGCTTTTATTACACAATCCATAACCTAAGTAACCCCCTTTTGCTCACTCTCTCGTGTAAGTCTACAAGACAACAGACACTGAAAATATAGTTCAGAGTCAATGTGGTACTTCAAAAGCTTTATTTTGTTAGAAGTAACTAAGTAAGTAACATCAAAGTTTTTTTTAAGTTGTTCCGTGAAATACGTCAAGGCCCACCATAAAAAATCCAGAGTTAAAAAAGGCTGAATAAAGTAATCTACATTTGTACAGCTACCAGTTCACGATAGGGAAATGTGGGAAATGTCGGAGACCCCTCACCATTGAACGTCTACTGGTTGCATATGCCTCTTTTTGGTAAGCTCTGGAAATCTCTGCATCGTAGAAGGAAATCTTCTCATCTGCCGAAAAATAATGACAAAAGTGGTGCACGTTAGACAGTATGAAAACATTAAATACATTTATGCAAGTTTTTAGCAGTCATGCTAAAAAAAAGGTGTAACCTGAGGCTGTAAGCAAACTCGATTCCACAATCCACATTGAAAAAGTAAATACGGGCCTTTTTATTTTCCAAACTCTTCAGGTGTATGCTTTGAACAATCATGTGGCCTCAAAGGCGTCTTCTCGTACTGCGCAACAAGCTGCGAGGTAGCATGCGCAAAACTGTAGACATTGATGTACAAACTGGTTAGGTTACATGGTTCAGTCTAACTTTCCAAGGACTAGAGTAGCAGTAGAGATGAGATGAGCTTGGGTACCATACCATAACATATGAATGCTAATATGTGTGTAGTGAGTTAGTTACTCTGCTGTACTAGGCAATGTGGACTACTACTGATTACGTTGTACTTAACTGTTTTGCAGAACTCCATTCTTGGTGAACAAGTACAATGGGGGCTGTGCATCCATCTAAAAAGGTGTACTTATTTCTATAGGTGCAGAACCGGTACCATCCACCAGTGCCGACGGGGACAGCGGTGCAGCGTCAGCAGAGGCGATCCCGGAGGGGGCAGGAGGACCAGAGGCACCTACACCAGCACCAGCAGCAGTGGGGGAGGAGCCAACAACGTTGGGCGATGGTAAGTTACATTCAATAGTGATCCGCATTACTTGGTGGGTGGGGAAAACTTCCTCACTGTACTCTGATATTTATAATGAACTTGAAGTTCTACTGGACAATATATGACGCAACCTTTATTTGTCATTACCAAGCTTAGCATTACCACCGGCGAGAATTGATAAAATAACAGGCCTCTTCTATCTGACTACAACTCAGCTGTGAAAGGTTGGTGGCAGACTAAAAAAGTCTTATCCACAACATTACATGACCGTGATGGATTAACACTAAGGAGATTGATTTTAAGTATGATGAAAGGAGCAAGGAAAAAGCACCAATCATCTAATATAGAAGGATACTTTGGAATCAGCAATGCAGGTGGCTGATAGCAGTCGGATGCATGGGTTGTTGTGGGAGCATAGAAAGGGGAAAACACAGCTGCCTGCGTGGGTGGGAGACACATCCAATATCGGTGGGTAGTGGTGGATAGTGTCAGCAGCGGTGTTTTGGTCAAACCCAAAGGCAAGGGAAGGAGGGGACGACTGGATGCATTCCGGGTCGTTGCTGGCGAAACACAAACCACCTAAAGTTTGTTGCGCGATATAAATAATGATAGTCTCTACTAGACATTTACTAGTACTAGCTGGCCCCTGTTAATTTATGTTAGTTTGAGACTGTCACTGTTCCCGGAAGCACAGAGTATATGATATAAAAAAAACGAGATATGAAAAAGACAGGTGTTCGTATGTGTGTGACCGTTGAAGTACACCCATGCTATGCTAGGGCAGGCATAATGCTGTGCCAAAAAGTCAAACAAATTAAGTATATAAGCCGTAGAATGTTCAAGATAGATAAAACACCATTTTTTGTACTCAGCTTGCTTGCTAGTGCTACTGTACTGTGCCACTATGTGTTGAATAAATTTTGTGTTCTTGATTTGCTGGGATTTTGGATTACAACAATTCTGTCTCTTTCTTTATAGTTACTCCTTCAAAACCAACGAGAAAGGAGTTGGCAGTCCGGGCCCGGCAGCGGAAACTGCAGGCCATCGTTGAGGCCTACCGCCGGCTGGTGGCTCAGGCCGAGGTGGAGGAGGAGGAGGCGGCGGCAGCAGCTGCTGCCTCTTCCAATGCCCCGGCCCCCAAGCCTGCAGAAGTACATCGCCGTGGTCAGGCAGCCGCCCGCCGCCAGATTTTTTCAGCATCGCCCACCCCCCCACAACAACATGCATGCCAATGTAGGTGCCGTCAATTCCAAAGAAAGATTCTCCTCCGGGTAGCCAGGCTGGAGGGTGAAATAGAGGAGCGTGTGAAGCTCATTGTTGAAAAACACTTAAAAGCCCGCCCGCTTTGAGATGGACCCTGTTTGTTTGCCCCTTTTTCAATCCTTTTGTTGGTGGGTGGGAATTGGGTGTTGCGGTTTACACATTACATTGAACGTGGAAATTTGGTTGGGGTTAGGGGAGGCGGGTAGGGACAGCTGTGGGGTAAGATTTAATATATATTTTATTTTTGTATCATCTTTGTTTATATTATGTTAAAATAAACGATAAACGAGACACAAAGTTATGTTCAAAAGAAAACATTTGAAGTTCATTTGCGTTTCTTGGGGGGGGTGGAGGGGGGATTGTTTCACCAAATAATGTACGTTGTGCAACATCGCAAGGTTTAATTGGCCATGCAGGTCGGCGGACAGTGCTTTCTAATAAAAAATTATATTGCCCACATCTTTAACATTCAGACAGATAGATGCGGTAAACCCTCACCGAGTTATATTTGTAGTATTAGAAGAACTACCAGTCTGTCTTGCGTTATACCTCACAGCAAACTTATCTTACCTGTGATTGCTGATGATGATTTATGATGAAGTGTGGCACTGCAAGGGCTGCATTTGTTTCCCAAGACAATGGAGAAGAATCTGTGGTTCTGAACTTCTGTGATGGTACTAGTAGTAGACAGACCCTGCCAGTAGCATTTTGAGACAAAAAGAAAGAGGCAGTCATTTGCGTGACAGACAATGTGGGGGTAGTATAAGTAAGTACAGTACATTACACGACTGACCCAATATTGCAACTGCTAAACTGAAACAAAACAATGGTTTTGGGGACTGGAAACTAAGTGCAAGAGAAGATAAGAAGTTCAACTGTAGTTGTAGTACTCACGGCAACGTCAAACTTTTCTAAATCATAATGCTTTAAACTTAAACGCAAACAATTACGCCAATTCATTAGATGTATTCGTTGTTTGATGGTAATGGTAAATTATTTGGCATTATACACAGAGCTTGAGTTGGGAAGCCGAAGAAGATCCTGGCCATGCCTTGTTGACATTTCACTATTGTTGCTTTCACCACATCTGCCCCAGCAAGCGCGTGATCAAATTGTTGGTGTATATTTAATGTAAGAAACATCACACCTCAATGAAACCACGCAGCCCGGGGGAAGAGGGTTAGGGTTTGTTGAATGGATGGGTACGGGGGTTTTGGGAAAGGTTTGAGAAAGAAAAACAGTACGCATGGAGACAACAAAAGCAAAACAATGAAGACGATGATTTATGATGTTGATCCACTAGCCAATGAATGTAAGGAATAAACGTAAGAAAAGGACACGCTGAATTTCATTCTTGGTTTCCCGCCATCCAATTGCTTGATGATGAGGATTAGTGGTAAGGGTGAGTTGATGCTCATAGTATAATAGCAGTGGGTGAAAAGCGTCCAGCCTGAAAAAGAAAAGGCAAATACAAAAGAATGTGAATGATCTAAACAAATTGTAATACAGTAAAGATCAAAAAAATACTACAAGAGGAGTAGTCGTATGAGAGGACTTTCAGACTGAGGCGGCTTGGATACAATATGTATAAGTCTTCTAGTTGCACATCATTATTAATCTAGAAGTACAAAAAAAGACAGGAGCCAGCACAGAACAGTCCCACGACGACACAGGGTCGCCCGTAATACAAACTGCGTTTCCCTAAAAATTTCACAGAGCCACAGAAAGGGGAATAAAAAAGCAACCTAGCATTTACAAAATTAATCAACAAAATCAATGCGTCATTCTCAGTCATCAATCATACCACTATTGTACTCTACCACTGCACAGTGCACACACATGTAGTAGCCTGGGTCTACTGTGCTGTGCCTCTTATTTGTATTTATTACCTTGTATTCCACTCCAAGAAACATCGTACATCAATCAGCTCAGATCCAACTGCCTGACAGCAAAGATATGGTGGTCACCATCATTATCAGGTGTGGCACGTCAAGTCCAACAGCAACAGCAACTCAGTCTGTAGTGAGTGACTACGATAAATTAAGTCCTGACTGCATCTGTAGTAGTAGGAACACAAGTGCGTAAATAATTAATATTATTAAATAACATGGAAAAATTGGCTATCACGTAAGTCTGAAGTTACTAGTATACTTCAACTCCATGCAAATTTGCTCAGAGTCAGCAAAATAATACATCCAATGCAATGCATGGCATCATTCATTTAATATACCTGTCTTGCTCTTCTCTTTCACTGTCAGATGATTGATCACAGATGCTGCCGAGCCTTTTAAAAGTAATGCGAGTCACAACAAGTTGACTTCAGTTGTGGATGCCTGCTCAAGTTTCTTTTGACACTGAAGAGTCGTCTATGAATGCCTGCTCAAGTTTCTTTTGACACTGAAGAGTCGTCTATGAATGCCTGCAGACAGAGGTGGTAGCCTTAAGACTCAGTAAGGCAGTGATGAGCTGCAGATTTCAAATGAAATAGAGGATGGCTGTAGTCATGTACGGTTCACTTGTTATGGAGGGACTGTTAGAGGCTACATTATTGTTATTGTACTATACTCCATCTACAACATCCAATGTATGGCTGGCAAGATGGAATTGTATTGACTTGAGTGGGAGTTAAGAAGATGGAACAAGACTCTGAGGAGTGCAGTCAACATGGAACATAAATGCACAGGCGTGCAACTCCAGGAGGTAAATAAAAAGATACAGTGAAAATAAATGCACAGGCGTGCAACTCCAGTAGGTACATAAGAATCAGTGGTGGGGATGGATTTTGTTGTGGTTTTTATTAGCAGTTTTGCACCAGAAAGCCATTGTTAATAAGAAAATAAATAACACAAATAAAGGAAGGGAGAAAGTAACAATTTAAAAGCCTATTTGTCAGGGAAGAGGAGTAAGCATGGGAAAATTTTGCGAATCTCGCGTTCGCGAATTTTGCGGATTTGCGAACTCGCAATCCGCAAAATCCGCGAATTCTCGCGAATTTGCAGATTTTTTTTTTTTGTGTTTGCGCGGGTTTCTGCCAGTTCGCGAGGGTTTTGTACAATGTCGCAAATTGCGAACTTACCTGTCGGGTCGCAAGTTTCGCGAACTTGTTGTTTCTACGTGTCCAGCCTGTTTGGGACACTCTTCTTCATCACTGCCACTCTCTGTCACCACTGCCACTCTCTGACTACTCATGCCACCCTCTGGCCCACCCATGCCACCCTCTGTTTCATCACAGCACCCTCTGGTTGTCCAGTCAGTGTACATTATTGTGGCAACGCAAGCACACCTTCCCTGCCTCAAGTGACCTGAATTAATTTGGGGCTGATTAATGTGTCACAGAATATTTTTTTAGCTGGCACCTGCTTCCTTAGGGCTTCCTGATTAGTGATCTTTTGCACTTGCTAAGTGCTTTCATTGTTGCAAAATTAGTTACAACACCTGCCCTGCCCCAACTGACAATAATGAATTAGGGGCTGATTAATGGATTTGAACTGCCAGCCTGGCTCCTGCTTGTCTCCCTTAGCTGTAATTCAGGACCTTTGTGGCATATGTGTAACTATTCTGAGGTTCAGAGCAGGGTCACATAATAATTGCAACTGGCAACTGAACTCTGGAGGGGGCCCTCAGGAAGCACTACAGGAAATGGCTACTAATGATGAGCCTGAACTTTTGAACCTGGTAAGTAGTTTCAGTTTTGCTAAGATCGTATTTCTGCAATTTTGCACTTATTCGCGGGGCGCGAAGTTGTACTGGGAAGCCGCGAACTCACGCGAACAGTGCGAGCATTGCGAGCAAAATCCGCTGCTCGCGGATTTGCGGATTTTGCGGGTGATTCGCGAATCTCGCGGATTGCGAATTTACCGAAAATCCGCAAAATCCGCGAGCGAAACGGATTTTCCGCCCATGCTTAAAGAGGAGCTCGTCCTTAAACTCTGGGGGTTCAGACAGAAGTAGGTCATGTAACACAGTAGTGATGATGTCTTCGGACTAGCTTTCTTCATCCAGCTCTGATTCACATACAGTAGAGTCTGGTGGTATGAAGTGTTGATTCATTTTTATCATTGTCAGCCTCTCCACGCTTTTGGGGGAGAGACTGGTCCTTTTCGATGTCACAATGGCACCAGCAGCACTGAAAACCCGCTCAGAAGGGACACTGGCTACAGGACAAGCCAGATACTTTATCGCCAGCCTGCTCAGCACTGGCCACTGTCTCCTTCTTTCATACCAATAGACCAATGGGCTTTGCTCAATGAACACTTCTGTTGTGTCATCCAGATAGGCCTGAACCATCCGCTCAGTGTTCATTGGTGCTCGGCTTTGCTGGTCCTCTTTCCCCTTTGCAACAGCAACGGACTTACCCATCCCTTTTTGTAGAAAAAAAGCAGTTATGCTTTTGGTTGTGTCTGCTGAATCAGATCGTGTAGGTGCTGCTTTTGGTACTGTTGGTGCCTGCTGGGAAGCAGACGCACTGCTCTCATGCTCTGAGGAACTTGCCTCAGGAGGATGGCCTGGAGTACTTTGACTGTCCTGGGCTGGCACTGGCAGGCCTTTAAGTAACAGCCGTTCGGTTTCTAAATCATTAGCTTCCACAGCTAAGGAAGTTTTGTAATTGGCAACATCCCCATCTGAAAAAGGAATTACTGTGCTACTGCTGACAAACAAATTGTACCGTGGATCCAACATTGTTGCAGTTATGTAATGTTGATCTGACACAATCATTTGAAGCCTTGCATTTACAGATAAGCGGTTGGCTAAGGCCTTGGCCAAGGTATATGCATCAACTTTTTCTTCGTCACCTTCGTATGTTTCACAGACCTCGTTCAGCTGTTGCTCGAGCATGTACAACAATGGGATGGCTTGGCCCATAGTACAGTCCTCCCTGCTAACTGCACGTGTGAAGACCTCAAAAGGTTGTAGCATCTCTTTCAAGCATTTAATGATGTCCCACTGCCACATCTCAACGGTCAGGGTTTTAAGATTAACAGTAGGATCCCCTAATCTTCTTGACATGACATAAGCATTCAGTGGTATGTACTGCTCAAAGAGACGCTCAAGCATGAAATAAGTAGAGTTCCAACGTGTTGGGACCTCCTGGATCAGTGCTTTGACTGGCAATCTATGCTCACGCTGAATGACGCGTAGCAGCTTCCATGCTTTAAAAGAATGGTTAAAATGCGTGCATATTCTTCTGCAGATGGTCAGTATGTTGCTGACTTTGGCTTCAGTTTTCAGAAAGTCACAACTAAGTTAATGCAGTGTGCCAAACAGGGTACCCTGAAATAATGTCCTTCTCTCATTGCCTTCACTACATTACTGCCATTGTCGGTGGCAACAAAACCAATCTTAAGGCCTCTTGGTTGCAGCCATTCAAAGACCTTGCTGTTAAACTCAGACAAAATGTTTTCAGCAGTATGATTTTTCTCCATACCAAACATGGCTACAGTTGCATGTCTGCGAGTATCATTAAAAATCCCAGCAACGTCAAGGCCTGAAGTTAACTTGTCTTTAACACCTGCAAAAGAGATCCAGTGTGCGGTGATGCACATGTAATCTGCTGTGGCTTCGCGACTGCTCCACATGTCTGTTGTCAGGTGGATACAATGGACAACACTCTGTTGTAAGGCTTTCCCAATCAATTCCAGCACGTCGTGGTGTAGTTCTGGAGTAGCAACTCTTGCAAAATAGTAGCGACTGGGAACGTCCCATTTTGGGGTGAGTGTTGCCACTAATTCCCGAAATCCCACTGCCTCAACAAATGAAAATGGGAGACGGTCGAGTGCCAACATTTTTGCAAGTTTTGCATTGTACAAACGTGCTATTGGGTGGTTCCGCTCGTACTTTCCCTCCTGCCTAAACATGCTAGTAATGGTACGCTGCTTGGTATTTCTTTCTGTTATGCTAGACGGACCACCTTTCAACGCAGACTTTGCACTCCTTGGTGTCTCCGGCTGACTCTGGTGCCACTGAGAAGTTGCTGATGCGGAGGATGTGGACTGCACCACTCCAGTGCTGGCGACAGGGCTCATTTGTATACCACTCCCAGATAGAAGGTCATCGTCTCCCTCTTCTTCCTCCAGGTCAACCATGAGTGGACCTTGTAGTACTGTATCCCCACCAACACCAGTGCTTACATTTTTTAAGCTTGCAAGGTGGTTCTCCCACTGGATTAAGTGTGTTTTTTTCAAATGGGTCGTTTGGCCTCCAGTACCATAGTTTGTACCAATCTTACCACGACTAACATTGGTATGACAAATGGTGCATATAGCAATGTTCTCCT
Organism: Lissotriton vulgaris; assembly: GCF_964263255.1. Taxonomy (NCBI): domain Eukaryota; kingdom Metazoa; phylum Chordata; class Amphibia; order Caudata; family Salamandridae; genus Lissotriton; species Lissotriton vulgaris. The sequence goes on from NC_141699.1 coordinate 812,496,455, forward strand.
GATGTGGGTGAACCGTAAAAAAATCCCACACTGGGGAGGTAAACTTTTGTCTCCTGCCATAGGAAGAGGACCCACTTCCAATGCCGGATGAACTGGAGGATTTTTGTTGAATTTCCCTATGTGACAGCTCAGTACTAGTACTGCCACTACCTTCTTCTGTTGAGGTGGCGCTTGTGCTGGATGTCGGACGCTGCCGGGCCTTAGCTGATGAAAAAATGGGAGCTGGTGTTACTTTGGGTGTTGAGTGTGTAGGAGTTATACGTGCTACCTGCTCATCACTAATCGCAGCCCTTCTGGATAGGGTGAAAATGTTGGTCTCTACATCCTCTGCACCAGGAATAACGCTCGTGATGATAACAGTGTCAGACCCGTCTTTATCACCAGCAGTATCCTGCTCATCTACATCGACCTCTATAATTTCAAGCCTTGGTGGATCCTTCCTTTTTCCTAGCCTGGTCTTGGGATGTCTCTCCTTTGAATGCTCAGATACTTTTGGATGCCAATCCTTATCAAGGTCATCTGAAGGGATGCTTGGCGAAGAAGTCGATGCACTGCCACCACTAACCTTCCTTTCCCTTGGTAAATTGAAAGACAATAGATCACCTCCAGAAGTGGCTTCCTCTTCTTCCTCGGAATGAGGCTCTACTTCCTGAACTGCCCCGACTTCAGGAGGAACAACTACTACTATTGCGTGCGGAGATGGTGGTTGTTGTTCTTGAGGAAGTACTATAGCGGGCTGTGGTTCTTCAACAACTACTATTGTGGGATTTGGTTGTTGTTGTTGAACAACTATTGCGGGCGGTGCTTGTGGTTGTTCAACAACTATTGCGGGAAGTGGTTGTGGTTGTTGAACATCTACTGCTGGCGGTGGTTGTTGAGCACTTTCATCTTGCAAGGTTTGTGTACTACTTTGAGACAGCGATAAGTTTAGTTCAGGCTCAGTATCACTGCTTTGTAACACTAGGCTGGCTACCTCTTCGACCCTCATGTGCTTGGCCCTGGGTTGGTGGCTTGCCCCCGTTAATGCGGATGTGCTGGCCCCAGCTTGCACCCCGGACACCGATGCTGCAGGCGTACCTTTTGGGGGCCCAAAAAAGGTTTTGGGGTCCATACAACACTTAAGTGACACTTCCTTCTTCTGTACCTTCTTCTCAGCAACTTTCTTGGTGGTGGAGGACCTGGTACCTGCTTTCTTAGGGCCCATCTTCTTCTGATGTCAGCACACAGCAGCACTCAGTAGCACAAATTGCAAAGATGTGTGGTCAGATGAGTCACACACCACACGTGGCGTACAACTGAAGGACGTCCGTCTGGCAGTAGAACGGGCGATGGATGAAAACAACCAGCACCTCCTCAGTCTTTTTTTGTGCACCTACAAGCAAAGAAGACAGAACAACATCAGTCAAACAAGCAGTAAGCCAACATGAACAATTGAAAGACACACAGGCCAATGTATAGAACACAAAACAGAAGACTAATACTACCAGCACCACAGCTCCCAGCCACATGAAGTCCAGAAAGAACCAATAAAGTCAAGCGGGCCTATATACCAATATGGACAGAAAAAGGAGGATGCCTGCTACACATGACAGGTTAATGCAAGGAATAAAAATACCCCATGGCTAAGAGGTTGGAAACCTACACTGCAAAAACACATACAAGGCATAACATCACAAAGGAAGTACACACAAAATGGCCCCCACCACATGGCCTGGCCACCCACAACAACATGAAAAAAAAGAGAAGACAGACAATAAATGCCTATGGCAAAGGGACAATGCTTAGCTTCACAAAATGGACACACCACCGCCCAAATTGGTCACCCCACCCATAAACAAGAAATCATTACATAGAGGACAGAAATAAACTGGAAGTGGTCCATGCTCCAATAAGACAAAACTACAACCAAATGACACATAAATGAGGACTTTATGTAGCACAAGAAACACATTAAACATTTTCGAGGAACTTTTATGCAACTCGGGACATATTGTTCGCGAGAATGCAAAATCGGCGTGTTCGGCAGCGTGAATTGAATGAAACATCGTTATCGCGTTCCCGAGCCAGTACATTGAGTGCGCGAACAAGACAAAAAATGTAAGGTCACGTTCTCACACTGTGCGAAGTTACCAAAACTACCCAAGCTGTATTCCTAGGGTTACCTAATGGCAGAAATTGACAGAATATTTAAACACACCCAAAACCTGACATACCCCACACATAAAAATAAGATTTTCTAAATCAAACCAAGCCATCTATGATTTTCTAATTAAGGGTACACCACAAAAACAGTTGATTAACTTTCATGACCCTATGACTAGTACCTCTGGCCTACTGGCAGACTAGGCCACAAGGTTGTAGGCCTATGGCAAGAGCAAAGTGGCTGGGAAACATAAAATGGCCGCCAACACATGGCCAGGCCAACCACAGAAAGTTAATACAATGAACTCAAGCATGCCTACACACTAACTACATGGAGTACTAGGGTCAGCTATTGGCTTAAAACAAATAAAAAACATTTAAATTACACAAACAGAAATTCCACAACAGACATTGGTATTGCATAATGACCATAATCCAATGCCAGCCATGATGTTTGTTTACAAACTTGAATAAAAATTTAAACACAGACCACAGAATTATGATTTTACCCATGGGTACCTCTCTATGTAGCCTGGATGAAATTTAAAAAGAAATACAATTTGGGACCTCATAAAAGTACAGGCCCCCATCAATAATTTAAATCCAGGAATGAATACTGTAGTTAAAAAAATCTCAAATCAAACAAACACAAGTCTACAACATCATACTCACTCATACATTACTGAAACTTACTTGAAAAAGAGAATTCCAAATCCAAAAGTCCTCAATAAAATCCAAGAAAAAGCAGTAATGCAGCCAACACACACAGAAAGTGATCCTTCCAGCTCAAAATCCAAATGAAAGTGAGCACCTCATGGACAAAGCACTGGGAGGAGCCTGGTGGACAGGAACAGGAAGTTGTAAACTCAAGAGCCCTTCCTCCTTAATCTTCAAAAATAGAGTAGAAACAAAAAGAGGACTCCTTCCCCCCACCCCCCAAAAAATACAGCCAAAGGTACAACTTTAAGGGGTTTCTCACTTTTTTGCTAACCAAAATGGTAATTTATTATTATGGTTTAACTTTTAACATGCTCGCGAGTTATTCTGTGCAAGATTGCAGGTTCTGCGTGTTCGGCAACTCGATCTTACCAACAAGCATCCTCGCGCGTCCTTATGATGCTATCGCGCATCCAAATGACGTTATCGCGTTCGCACAGTCGCACGGAATGGTGCGGGAGGGTTTACAAACATGGTGGCACACGCGACCGGGAAAAAGCGAACGCAGAACCAAGGTAAGCCATTGCCGCGCACGCGATAATGTTATTCAGCGCGCGAGAACTACGCTACGCACCGGATCGCGGAGTAATCGACAGCTACGCGTACTCCGCGGAACGCGGAGTTGACGAAACTCCGCGAACGGAGAGTAGTTCTCCGCCCAGGGTTAATTTAAACTGGAATGGCATAGGGAGCAAAAAAAAGATGACCTTAGGCCCAGATCGCTGTACTGGGGTGAATGTTTGACATTGTTCAGCATATGTCCATCAGCTGTTCTTTTTGCATATGACATTGTGTGGCATACACATACAGGTGAGCTGTTCTCTGTGATTCATTTACTATTTGTCATACTTGGTAGTGCCAATGCCATGAAGGTGATGAATATTCGCCAGTAAGAAGAGTCAATTAGCCATTGAGTAGACAATGTGTTTGTTATTGACTGCTATTGCCATTTCTGAACTGATATAAGTCTGATTTTAGAACCTGTAGATGGAGCTGGTGGTGTGCAATTCAGTCACACATATTTGGCTGTGAAAGTTGAAGTTAATTTTGTTCAATGTGTACTGCCATGGGGAGGGTACTGAGTAGATATCAATGTGGAACACGATAGTGTACATTTGCAGTGCAATGTGTCCACTATGATGACAGTACACAAGGGGTTTGAGTTATGTGAGAGTCTTGTGTTGTACAGTGCAACTGGTAGACTAACCACACTATAGTGCCACACTGCTTGGGGACAGTGTAGGACACATTTTTTACAAGATTCAGTATCCAGAGTTTGGTGCCTGCACTGGCAGGAAATGTGCAGCATTGCTCCAAGACAGGCATGTTATTTCCAGGATTACTGTGTTGTTGGCTGTCATGGAAGATGTAGTTTGTGTGTGAGCCTGTACCTTGCTGCATAGTTTGGAACCTTGGAGGACTGATAGAGTAGAGCAGCTCCCAACACAGGAACCCCTCACTACTAGACACTTCAATGCCCCACCCGGTCAACAAGAAGTGCAGATTTGCATTGAGCGGGACATGCCTCACAAGGCTGCCCTTCAGGACCCTCCCCAGCCCCCATGCTGTCACCAAGAAGACCAGTCTAGGACCATCAAGATCCTCCAGTGAAAGGTGTGACAAGTCACTTTGGAGCCCAAACTGCTTCATTTCATCTCGCTCACCCCTACCTGCTGAGTCCTTTCTTCTCAAATCAGAACTTCTGAGGGGGTCTTAGTGAAGCACCCTATAAATGCTACACCTGAAGTGCACCACGCTGGAGTCTGCCCGGTACTGTCATCATCAATTGCACATTTGGCGGCTCGAAGTATCCTTCCCAGACAGAAGTGGTTAATAATATTCCAGACTAAAGCAAAGGATCTCTTCCCTTAAAATAATGTCCAGCTAGTACTGCCCTGTAGACACATCTACCTATCGCATACCCTCAACATGGGCATCCACCCCACTGGTACACCTGAAGTGTTCCCACCAGAAGTCTTCCGGCATGCATTGCTTGTCAACTGCCCATTTGACAACTTAAGGTAAACCTCCCATACAGAAGGGCTAAGACTATTCTAGACAGAAGCACAGGGTTCCCTCTCTTAAGAGAGGGCCCATCTGGCCAGCTGGTGCTGCTTCTGCCACTACAGGCGTACCCGCCATCTGTAAGTTCACACCATGCTCGGACAGTGCCCACAAGCCAAAACAATGTCTGGGAAGCTAAGACTTTAAGGGACCTCAGGTCTGTACCCCAAGACTGGTACACCACCAGTGCACCAAGCAGGATTCTGGTAAGGCACAGCACACATCTCAGAGCAACAACCCCTAACATACGCAGCTACACACCCTCTATTTACAGGGTCCCTGCCCTCAGTTCTGGGGTCGAACCCACCGGACCTACCTGATTGGATAACCAACTAGGCATCTCCACAATTGCCAACTCAGGTAGAAGTGGAAACAGTCCTAGGATGACATCCTTCATTTTTCTAGGGTGGTCAATTACCTTACCCTGACATCTGAGGTTCCAACACTAACCAATCCCAGGCATATTGTAGTCCTACCCCACTCTGTGGTCTCCTGAGGGGCAGTCACTATACCATTTGCCGAGGGAACCATCCCTTCCAAGTGCAACACAAGGACATCTACCCTTCCCAATCAATAGCCTCTAAAGACCATCAGACCCACAACTTTCTCACAACCCCCACCATGGAAAACTTTCTCTGAAACTTCCATCCTCCTGGTGGGAACTCATATGGGAGGTCAACTACTTCTGGGTCCCCCCTCAGCCTTTCGTGGTTTCTGGCCTGCGCCAATGGGGGTAAAAGCCCACCACATCATGACTTCATTAAAAACATGTAAACTGGTCATAATAAACACAGGTAATACATTAACCATCTATTAATGTTTTTACATGACAAATCTGTGTGGGTCTTTCCTTTCACACATCGGAAATTCACATACCCAAACCTTGAGTTTTGAGCTCTGATATTTGCACATTAATGCCCTAGTAATTCGTGGCAAAACTCAACTTATCAAATGTTATCAATGCGTATCAGATTGAGTACTATTTTCCTGGCACTAAAAACCAATGTAGGAAATTAGATTAGTAGGTTTGCAGGATGAGAGTCTTGCACAAGTATTGGTTCCACAAATTCCCCTTTCCGGAAACCAAGCACCCATTTTTAGGGCTTGAATCCCTCAGGTTGCAAAGCAGGGCAGTCTAAGGCTTACTCAGGGGAGGTGGTGTGGGCTTGTAATCTGAATTCATTGGCACGCAATATTAATACTCAATAAATGAATATCCATTCTGACCTTTTCTCTTAAAAAGGAAAGATACATTTATTACAAACACACCACTAAATACTATGCACTAATTTATAAATATGTACATAAGGCAATACCTTAGATTACATTATGAAATCACATTTGACCCCCAAAATCACAGTACCCCCTACTTATACCAGACAGTACATCACAAAATAGAGGGTATCACTCTAAATACAAGAAACCTATTGGTCCAGCTTTAGGGGTGCTTGATAAAAAAGGATGAAAGTGCTGGATTCCTATTTTTTGTGACCCCAGCAAGTGAGGGTCAGTTTTTCCAAAGCTACTTCTGGGGGGATGTTGTCATTCCTACAGATCTCCCTGATCTCCTGGGGACAACACAATAGTCAGAAATGTATGCAAATGAGTCTTTCCTGAGGCATTATGGGGCGCCTGAAATTGAGGAGCCGTGAACATAATAGCGGATCTCCTACTGTGCTTGAAAGAACTGCATAGCGTTTCTTCTGATTTTGTTACATTTTAAATCCTGGAGTCCATGCCCACCAGTGGCCCGGTTGCTTCCTGTGTTGGGAGTAGCCCGGGATGCCCACTTACAGCAACCTCAGTCAGCTCCCCACTATTTCAGCACTCCTTGCTGTCAGTGTGGGAGCCGGCAGTCGTCTACTCCCTGTCCGCACCATGTGGGCAGGGAATGCATTGGGTGGTCATTGTCCCACTCCCCAGACACGGGCACTGGGAGCGAACTTTCTTCCTAGTGCTGGGGCCCAGAGTTAGGGTCTCAGGCCCCTTTCCGCTTCCTTTGGGGAGGGCCTTGACAGTGCTCCTCTTCACCTTGTGTCAGGTCCAGGGGAGATGGAAGCCACATGGGTTGGGAATGAGCATCGGCAGGGCAGCCAATGCATGTCCTATTCCTGGGTAAAGTAGAGAAAAATAATTCATGTACCGACCCCTGGGCTAACTATTTGGATGGTTTTGGGCTCATTTTACCCCTGGTGGTGAGTTTTAGCCAAAATGAACAGTTTCATTAGGCCTCCAGGCCTCATAGGTGATGTAATTTGCAGGGAAATGGTTTTACTGGCTCCCTAAGAGAGATTTCCTCTGTTCCTCTGCCGCTGGTGTTCCTTTCCTCTTGCTTGGGTGCATAAATCCAGATTTCCCCCCAAGTAGACCTCAGGGGGTGTATGGGGGCAACCTCACTGGCCCTTGAAGAGACCCACTGGTCCCGGGGACAACCGGTGTCAGAGTCCTTAGTCCTTAAGAGCAGCAGGGGGCTTGTCCATCCAATCATCCATGGCTGCTGCCGTTGTCACAGTCCCAGTACCCATAGTCCAACAGCAAAACGCACTGTCTCTCCCTTATGCAAGAGTTTTTAAATGGGGTTGCTCTAAGAACTTTAAACCATGCTGACTGTATCAATGAGTGCCCACTAATATGAGGCCTATCCTAGGTCACCATCTAACCTTGCAGAGTCCCACTTGCACCAGACTGCCTGTGAACAGTTACTGAGCTGGGCATACATGCAGCTCTCACACATGTTACAGGCCGGAGCACACGTTTTCACGTATAACTGAGCGACCTTTACACCAGCTGGGGCACAGTGGCCTTATCTGAAAAGGTGGACAGTTGCAGTAAACACACGCTGTCCCTTTACTATGTGATTACAGTGAATAAGACACACGTAATGAGACTTCACACATAACTGGGAGCTCAAAAAAGCAAAAATCTGGGTCTACTAGATGGGCGGAACCTCATCATTATCAAAATACTTTATTCGGTATACAGCAATACCATAAAAGTACAATACAAATCAGTTAAAACACACAAGATAAAACCTATTGTCAAGTACTTAGTCGGTTAATACAAAATAATTAACCAGTATCAGTGTAAAACGATGCAGATGATAAAGTTAAAAATAGACTAACAGTTATAAAATCTGATACACAGAGGCACATTACATTCACGAGGGCCAGTTTCAAGACCAGGGAAATATCAATCCGACATATTAAAAGGGTGATCCCCCAGGGCATAAAGTTCAGATGGTTAAAAACAATGTAAAGGGTATCACAGATATTGGGCCCAAAGGGTAGAAGTAAGCATAAGCGACCAATGTCATCATCCTGTGTCTTTGGTGTTTCTTAATCTTGCGGCCATCCTTAAAAAACTTAACAGTGCAAAAAAGCGTAAAAGACTCATCAGACAGTTTAAAAAACAACAGTGCCACCTTTGCATGTTTGAACCTAGCAGTCTTCAAAATGCTCTTTAAGAACAGCTTCCTGGGGTGAGCATAATAGGGGTACAATAAAACAAAGTGGAGCGTGTCCTGCGGAGTGTTATAGTCGCAGCCGCAGGCGCCCCTCAACTCAATAGATGATAAAAACCCAGAAGGACACCCCAGCGTATGGTGAAGTAGGTTCAGCCTAAATCTAGTCATCAGGAATCTATCCTGGGCATTGTGTAGGTAAGACAAGTACGGTTCCAATCCTGGGCTAGATTTAGCCAGTAGGTGGGCTCTCAAGGATGGTTTTACCAACTCAGTGTCTTCTCTGATGGAGGCCTTACTCTTTAGAAACGCGGACTTGACAACCACCCTATCCCGTACTACCAGCGATTTGGGGTTATTAAAGTAATCAGCAAGGCTCAGGCCCGATAGGGTCTTCTTTACATATTTGAGCCAAGGTATAATATGCCCATGCTCCCTGGTGAGGCAATCACTAATTATCTGCTTACTCAAGGTGGCTTCCGGGTTGGTCCATATTTTTAACCAACAGGTGAGAGGTTTCAGCTGGATCCCATCTCTAATGTAAGGGAGGCCTAGCTCTTCATGAATTGAATAAGAGGCAGTACTCTGGGGAACTCTGAGAAGCCATCGGAGGAATTTATTTTCTTCTATTTGGATCCTTGATGGATCAATAAACCCCCATACCTCGCTACCATATAGCGTTTTCGCATTGCAAATGGCCCTATACAAGTTCAGGATTTGCTCAGTAGCCCAACGACCCAGCCTGTGTGTGAAATTCATGATTGCCCCAGGTGAGCTAATAAGGGAACTACATTTCTCATCTGTCAGCGTGTTAAACCTAGTGCGCCTATCGAATAGAATTCCCAAATAGGAGAATGCCTTCACTTTTTCTAAACAGTGGGTGCCAATCCTGGAGGTGAAATTCGTGCCTGGTCTTTTTCCCATCTCGATGATGTATGATTTGGAGAGATTAGCGGACAGATCCAGGTTTTCCATAAAAACCACGAAGACATCAATAAGGTGCTGCAGGCTCCACTCAGTGCATGACAAGAGCACTGCATTGTCTGCATAAAGCAGGACTGGGATCCCTCTGTTACCTATCCTCGGGCTATCCGCCCCTAATGCTCCCAATGCCTTGTCTAAACCGTTGATATATAGGGTAAATAAAAAAAGATCCAGGATACAGCCCTGTCTCACCCCCCTGGAACAAGGGAATGAGTTGGAGGTGTCACCCTCGTCGTTGTACCTAACCTGGGCTGAGGTAAACTGGTGCAAAGTGCTTAAGATATTAACCAGCCCTGGGTCCACACCAATTGCCCCCAGTTTCTCCCAAAGTTTTTACGATTGACCCGATCAAATGCTGCCGGATGGTGCATGAAAGCCAAGTACACCGTCTCGTTACTAGCGACAGTGTACTTGGCAACAAGGAGTTGTAAATTAAGGGATTGATCGGAAGTTGAGCGAACTGGCCTAATACCGTACTGAATATCCGAGATGATGTCATGTTCATCTGCCCAATCCATAAACCGATTAAGAATAGCTCTCCCATGACTTTCACTGTGACGGATAAGGGAAATGGGCCTATAACATTGTGGGTTGTCTTTGTTACCCTTTTTAAAGACTGGGACAATTGTCGCAGTGGACCAGGATGAGGGCATGCCTGCCTTTACTGCCGTATTGATCACTCTTGATAGGATAGGAGCCCACAAGTCTACCTTAGATAGCAGGAGATCCGGAGGGATCGCATCCGGGCCCGGGGCCTTATTCCGGGAAAAGCCCTCGATTCCTGCTTTCATCTCACTTAGGGAGAATGGGGTCTCAACAGCTGTTCCATTACCTGTCCCAGCAGATGGTACTACAATGTTCGTACAATCATGATTGTAGAGGCCTTGGAAGTGCTCCACCCAGGCCACTGGCAGGACATGGGAAGCTGGCTTAGATTTGTGCTTGTCTTTGAAACAAGGTTCGTTTATGATTTTCCAAAAGGCAATCATGTCCCTGGATTCAGCTGCTTCCCCCAAGTTCTCCCAAGCCTGATGTTGCAATGAGATTTTACGTTGTTTCAGTGCCTGGTTATACCTCCCACGGCAAGTGGACACCATAACCTTATCTTTGGGTTCAATCTTTAATGCTGCCTTCAAATCTCTCAAGGCACTGGAGCATTGCTGGTCAAACCCCCTGTGAGTATCCTCTACCTCCTTGGGGTTTTTACTTCTGAGCAGGCCATTTATGCAGTGAGCAACTCCCTCAAATGCGTTTATTAGGTCCGTCCCTTCTACGGATGGATCTAGGCACTTCCAAACCTGATTGTTTTTATCCGCCAATAGTGCCTTGTAGAATTTATCCGGGTTAATCTTTGACCATCTCAGTCTCCTTCCCTGATCCATGGCTGTAAAAGAGCCTCTAATCTGTTTACGAGGGGGCTGTTTGACTGAATCAGGGTCCCTTAGGATCAACACCAGTGTGTTATAATCACTAAAGGCACTTGGCTCAATATTAAAACTTGATATCCGGCCTATTAAGGAGCTAGGAACAAAAATAAAGTCCATAAGGGAGCCCCTTCCCTTACCTTTAAAGGTTAGGAGAATACAAGGGTCTCCGGTTGCTCGTGTCAAATCCATTGTGTGTGTAAGAGTGTGGGTGCCCATCACCTTACTTAGCTATAATCCCTCCCTGGTGTGTTCCATGTGTATTCACTCTTCTCTTGGACACATGACCCAATCCCCCTTACTGCTAATTAGGTGGGAGCACAGGTGACAATTAAAATCTCCCACCACCACCAATTGGGCACTAGCAACAACATATGATTCTATTTCTATCAGTCTCTGATCCGACTCTGCCAAACTGGCCAGTGTTTGTCCGCCCTTGATGGCATCATAAAAATTTATAAAAATTAATTTTAGACCCCTGTTCATGAATCGTATTCCCTGTGTACAGGCTGAATCCCAAGCTAAGTCTTCTCAATTCCCCTGTAACTTCAAATCCACATAAGTAATTATGCCTCCCTTGGACCTCCCAGAGGAGGATCTGCATGCTGGGACAAAATACATTTTGTAGCCCTCCATTGCTAGTGTGCAACAGTCTGTCTCCCATGTTTCCTGCAGGCAGATGATGTTGAATCTCCTGATGTATCCTGTTCAATCCTGATTTTTTTCTTTACTGGACAGGCCTGCTATATTCCAGGAGATTATGTTGATGTTTCCCTGGACTCCTACTGTGGGGGGGTTAGACCTATGGACGATATGCCCCGTAGGGGGTTCCGCCCCACTAATGGCGTTTATCTCTATATCCTTCGTGCTATGGGCTTTCTGGGTAAGGGGCTGAGTTGGTGGCACGATCAGCCCCCCAACTAGCCCTCCTCTGTCCCTGGTATGGTACACTTCCTCATGATCCCCCCCTTGGTCTATAATTGGCCTCTCGCTCAGTCAATTTGTATCACTTAGGGCGGAAACACTTTGTCCGGGCGCATAACAATTGAATGTGGGTAGTGGACGCTCCCCCCAGGTTATCCTGGCCGACTTTTGCCTTGGGTCTTCCCTGTTTGTCGCATGCACCAGTTCTCTGTAAAAGAAGCCAAGTGGAAGCAGTCTAACACTAGTGCCATGGTCCTCCTGAAAGGTTGCCTATTTTTGGTGATACAAAAGTTCTCTTGCCATCTCTGGGTACCTAAAATTTAGGATTACGCAGACTACCGGGAATCCCTTCCAGCTTTGTCCAATCCATGACGCTCTTCTGGCCATTAAAATGTGCCTAGGATTACTAATGTTAAAACCTGAATTGTTAGCTAACCAGTGAGCTGACTTGTTCATCAGGGAACGTGTAGTTTCTTCCCTTGCATCCCTACATGCTGGTATCCCTGTCAGAACCACTTTATCAGTATTCAAGCAAACCGCTGGTCTCTCCACCCTTTGTTGCCCACTTTCTTTCCTTGAGCTCAATGGGCTTTACTAATGTTACTTCCCTCCATTCGGTTCTTCTTAGCCTCCTCTTGCCTGGATGTAACCTGAACTATTCTATTGTTTGCCCCTCCCATAAAATCTTTCACCTGACCTGCCTTGGGGTGTGTGCTGGTCTCAGAATCCACCCTCCCCGTGGACCGTGGACCATTCTCTAGTGCAAGAGTTGCCCTTCTATCGCAATCAGCCTCTCGTGAAGGGGCCCCAGATAAGAGGTTAATAGTGTCTCCATCTTTAACAGTAAATCTCCATCTCCTACCTGCAGTGATGCTGACTCACTGCAAGTTGGACACAGAGTGGGGGTAGTCGGTGCCCTTTCTCCCGTGGCCCCTTTCGCGTTCCCTCCTCTCTTCTGTCTAGGTTTTTTCAGGGTATGATGTCCCCCCCTCATTGAGCTATTAGCTAGGGCTTTAACCTCAACTGGGGTTGTAGTCCTGGTTGAGATACCCCTGGCCTGCAAGGCATTTTTATAGCGCGTGACCACCTCACCAATGGGCTCTGGGGTGATTTCTCTCTCCACCACCTGAGTGGTTATTGCATCCTCCTCTTCCCCTGGCCCTAATAAGTCAGGTGTCATAGGAATGTGGTCCAAGGTGCCTTCCCCCTCATGTGTCGAGTTATGCAACTGGTCACTGTCGTCGTCCAATAACTCAATGGGTTGTGGAGTTGGATCCACCCCTACTATTGGTGGAGTAGTATGAATTAAAGCCTTGGTAAGGCCCCTGTCAGCCGTTGTGTTTTGTCCAGGGGGGATCCTGGAAAAAGGGGAGGGGCATCTAACTATGGAGCCCATGGACGATCTCTTTAGTTCTATTAACTTGTCTAGTAAGAGCCTCTTTTCAGTTAACTGAATTTCGTGGATTAACAGGGACTCAGCCCTTACTAGAAAAGCGTCCAAAGTCCCCCTTACTCCTCCCCTACAGCTGAACTTACCTCTTTCTGTTTGCTCATATTTAAAGTAATTACAGCAGTTCCCGGTGTATGACAAGAAAGACGCCCCTATGGGGGCATAATGTTCAGTATCTTGAGATGGAGACACCCGGGCGTATCTCAGTCCTTCATGCCCTCTGAGGGTCTTTCTCCTGGGGTTCGGCAATGCAAATCTGTGCTTGTTGGCTGCAACCCACTCCAGCCCTAGTCCATCATTTAATTTTCTATTGGTCCTGAATGGGCTGCTGGACTCTAAGTTTGAATTAAGGGGGGTGGCCCAGCCCGGCCTTTTTCGGCCCCTGACGGGCACGGATGGGCCCGCCCTTGGCCTGGGCTTCGCCTGCGTGCATTCTGCGCTGCGTGAAGCCTTGGAGATTTTTATGCGCCTCCTGAAGCTGGGTCTTGACTCCTAATCCCCACGCCGCCGGGGTTCCTGGGTAGTGTAGTTCCCTCCGGCCGGTGCAGAGACCTCGGGACAGGTGGTGGCGGGCCGCGACTGCAAGCAAGCAGCGACGGTCCCCGCAAGGCGGCAGAGGCAGCAGGAGGCAAGAGACCCGGGAAAAAAGAGCAGGCAACACCAGGAACTGTGGCAGTCGGTCAGAGGGCCAAAAGCGCGTCCCTAGATGTTCGGAACCTAATTGCAACAAGGGGAATAAGGAAACATAGGGGCCAATGCTTTGGAATACATTGGTGGTACAACCTTTTGAAGAAATGCCTGACAGTTTGTGGCTTTTTTTTTTCGAAGTGTTCATTAAAATATTTTGGATGTGTACTCATGTGTGTGGTGTGCTTTATTGGCACTTGGTTCTTATTATTTTCTCATTACAGCAGAGCGTTTCAATTTTTCTGAAAATCCTCGGTATGGATTGATCTGATTTGAAATGCTATATGTTGATACAGTCACATAGTTTTAGAGGTTAGGGTCTATGGAAGCACGGTTACCACTACTTGTATATTTTTTTGAAAGCCATTGTTTCGGAGAGTTCCCTCACTGGTATGAATTGTTGAGCAGTGCTAGTGTGCCCTGATGGCAGAGATTAGCTGGTATTTAAAGTGTGTGTTTTGATAGGAACTTCTTGTCCCACTGTTTGTGCTTTACTTCGAAAGATTGAGTAAGTTCCTGGGCGTGAAGGAGGATGTACATCTTCAGTTTGATCTAGTTTCAGCTAGCAGAATGTGCTTCCAGTTTGATTTGAGGTTGGTTTTGGTACTATTTTTTGTTTTTGGCTGACATGTATTTATATTTGTCTATACTGTAAATGATTTTTTTTTACAAGCAGTTTTTAATTCATTGGCATTATATGTCCTGAAAAGATTCTGTAGCTTTGAAGGGGCAGTGGGAGTTCCTTGCACTTGCAAGGGACTGCTTTTTAAAAAGAAGATTTGATCTCTGCTGTGGATCCTGGTTGAGGGAAGTGTAGCAGGTTAGTGGCCCCACCGCCCAGATGTAGTTACAGTACATTCTCTGGCCAGGTATGGACAGAGGGGAGTCAATAAAAGGGAGTGGTCCACTCAAGGTCACACTCCAACACCAGTAATTAGAGTGTCAGCCTCTTGTGTCTGGGTCCTGTGTTTCTGTAGGCTGGCACAACACTGGCTTGCGTCGAGCCCGCGCACTCTTCTCCATGGCTCACCTGCAATGCCTCAGGCATCGGCGCAGCAGCAAATTAATTTCTGGAGCATCTGCAGTAAAAGACTCCATTGCGGCCAGCCCTCCCTCTATCCAGTTGACAAGAAGGTTGAGCGCTATAGCCGCACAGACTCCTCTGCCATCACGAGCTCCAGCAGTGCGGGGCCAATCCTAGTCCCGCCAATCTCTCTCTGCTCTACACGCGATCCCCAGGAGGCCCAGAGAGAGTGAGGGAAAAACGAGGAGGAAGGCTTCAAGAATCCAGTTTATGCCAGCTTTACCCCAAGCACCCTGCTAGATCGAGGCACAGCACGGGTACAACACCATGCAATGTCTGAAACAAGTAAAGAGTGAACACAGAAATAAAAAAAGTCTTCAGAATAAAATTCAAGGCAAATTGACAACTGCTTACAGTCAAGAAATAGTGGGAGTCAAAACACAATCAAAACACCCACTAGTATGTTCAAACTTCAGTATAGTGTTACAGTTTTTCAAGGACACTTAACACCCAGGCCACCAACCCAAAGCTAATGGACACACAGCATGGGGGATGAAGATCATCCCCGTCAGCTGAACCCTACACAACATGCCCTCAAAGTTGTATTACCTACATTTAGCCAACTGTCTGAACCTGCAACAGCATCCCCGAGATGGAAAATATGGGTCGGGTGACTGGAGAACTATTTCATTGCCTCGATGGAGACGGATGGCACTCTCAAAAGATCAGTCCTCTTCCACTACACAGGGGAAGAAATATACAAATTAATCAAACACAAACCCAACCAAAGACCAAACACAGACTACAACGCAGCAGTAAGAGCACTCAGCACCCATTTTGATTCCCAGCTAAACCGTGACTTTGGAAGATTTAAACTGCACCAGGCCCGCCAACGAGAAGGGGAATCCATGGAAACGTTTCATTCTAGGTTGCATGAACTTGCGAGCATGTGCTCTTAGGATGACTAGCTCAAGGAAATTCACACTCAACTCATACACGGATGCCGGGGCCAAATCTTGCGAGGCCTGTTCCTATGCCAACCAAACTACAGCCTCGATGATTTCCTGGTCCTAGCATGTTCACACGATCTGTCCACCGCACAGGCCCACAAAATGGATCTAGGCATTACACAGTCTCCAGAAAAGCTCACATGTGTCAAAACGGACCGGGTTGATGCGGTCCGGGCAATGGGCCGATGAGACAAAACCAAAGGAGATCTGACCCGACCAACAAGCCGAAGTGTGGGTACTGTGGCCACAAAGAACACCCAATTAAAGAGTGGCCGGTGCAAGGCCGCCCCTGTTCGAACTACTGAACCCAGAACCACTTGGCGACAGTGTGCAGGAAGAAGCTCGGAGACAAAGGCCCCAGAGATAATTGGTCATCAACCAGGCATGTTCCCCAGATGTCTCTCTCGCACCTAGCACGTTAAGGCCAAGTCAAACCATCAGCAATGCCGAGCCATCATGTGGAAGATCCTTCCCCCGAATAGGAGTAAGCATTCCTCATCTCATTTACAAGGGAAGTGAAGCGCCACAGGTGGCCACAGCCCACATGCATTGTCCAAATAGCAGGATCCGAAGTGACGGCGCTAATCAATACATGGGGCTCTGTCAATGTGATGGAGGTACAACAATACAACAGTATGAGACCCAAGCCCCTCCTAGCACTATCCCACACCAGAATATTCACGTACGGGAGCCAAACACCACTGCCCCTCCACAGACCAATGTCAGTGCCTGTGCAATCCGAAGATCAAGAGGTGACTGCCAGCTTCCATGTTATCAACCTGGAAGCAGACACGATCATCAGCAACCACACAGAAGAGAACCTTGGCCTTGTGTCCTTCACCAAGAGGGTAAAGTAACACCAAGTTGATGAACTTCTGGACCAGTTTCAAGAGTTGTTCCAGGGACTAGGTTTCCTCAAATCGATCGCGGTGGTGGTTCTCAGGCACCGCCTTGTCCCCTTCCATCTACGCCCTCGCGTGGAAAAAAAGCTTGTAATATTAGAGGAACAAGGCGAAATTGAAAAGGTCTTCTCACCAATGGTCATTGCAAAAACGTTCAACCAACCTGGAAAAATCTGCTTATACAATGAAATGCGGCTACCAAACTGTGCCATCAAAAGGCAGCACCACATCACTCCCACCATGGAAAAACTGTGGCAGATGTGAACGGCTCCCACTGATTTTCGTAGCTGGACTTCAACATCGGGTATCACCAGCTGCTCCATGCAGAAAAGATCCCGTATATCAACATCTTCAGCACACCCCTAGGCCTATGCTGGTACAAGTGCCTTAACTTTGGCGTCTCATCGGCCTCTGAAGTATTTCAAAAGGCAATACGCGAAACCCTGTCAAGACTGCTGGGCATCCTGAATGTCAGCAATGAAATTTTTATCTATTCGTCGATGGCTGCTGAACACCATAAGCACCTAAAGGTCACCCTGCGTTGCCTCAACGAACATGGGGTGATGCTGAATAAGGACAAATGCTCCTTCTTTTGTCGACCATTGAGTTCTTCGGTGACATCTTCATTCAAGAGGGGATCCAAGTCTGCCCCCGAAAATCCACAGCCATTAAGCATGCGCCTGCACCTGCCACTGTCCAGGAAGTAAGGAGCTTCCTAGGGATGGACACCTACTGCAGGAGGTTCATCCCCGACCTGGTTAGGATCGCTGAACCCCTGAGATCCCTCATGAAGGCAGATGCAAAATGGATGTGGGGTTGCCAGGATGATTAATGAAAGAAGGGGGTGCCCCGATGGGCTTTTAAGGATGTAGGCAGGCCGTGGGGGGAAGAAAACTGAAAATAGAACAAGGAACGCAACCCCGCCTAGTGATACAATGGTCCTAACAGTAGGATCCAACCAATATGTATGGGGTGATTAGTCTAGGAGTTAGCATTGCAAATAACAAAAATTAGTCAATCCAAATATACTCAAGAGAAAATATTTAGGAAATATATATATATTTTTATTTTTTTATATACTCTTTGAATTGAGGTAGAAAAAACGTACAAAAATAGATTGCATTTTAAATCCACATAATATTTTTTAGAACATCAAAAGACATACATTGGTGAGGGGAGAGGTAAAAAGAGGGGAAATTCATCCTACTTTGGGACCTACCCAGTAACAAACCACACTTCAATCATACTCTCATACTCACTGATTTCAAAATTAATCTACCTAATATTCTACCATTCAACTTTCATTCTTCCATTCATTCCTATAGTCCTGGCGTGTGCAACACAGAGATGGTAAATTTGTTGCATAAATCAGGATGTTATTCCAGGCAGATGACATTAATACGGGTCCTGATGAATATAGGACAATGTGCCGTATTCCTGGAAACACAAGCCTTGTGTGTCTTTTTACCTCTCCCCTCACCAATGTGTGTCTTTTGATGTTCTAATTTTTGTTATGTGCAATGCTAACTCCTAGACTAATCACCCCATACATATTGGTTGGATCCTACTGTTAGGACCATTGTATCACTAGGCGGGGTTGCGTTCCTTGTTCTATTTTCAGGTTGCCAGGATGAAGCAGCATTCCAGAAGATCAAAGAGACCCTTCTTGACAACACCACGCTGGTCCACTTTGACCGAGGGAAGCAGAGGGAACTGTTGGTCGATGCCAGCCCTATTGGGTTGGGAGCTATCCTCACACAAGAATAGGAACCAGGTCACTAGGCCTCACTGTCATTAGACAACAAAGCATTGACACCCACAGAGACACAGCATGTACAAATTGAGCAGTATGCCCTTGCAATCAAGTGTCCCTGTGGACACTTCCACCTATACCTAAGTGGCAAGCCCTTCAAGTTTATCACAGACCACCATCTGCTGGTTCTGCACTTCTGAAGGTCTGCCCCCACCCGCCTCTGCAGATTGAAACGTGGGCGGTTCAGTTACAACCCTACCGCATGAAAGTGAACCACCTTCCCGGTTCAAAGAACCCCGCCGACTTTCTGTCACGCCATCCCGAAACCCTTGGCAATCAAAACAGCAATTATTATGTCCGAATGATCTCGACAGACACCTGACCTCGAGTCTTATGCTTGGAAGACATCAAAGACGTGGTGGAAACATATCGTACCATCGTACTGGTGTGAGCAACGGTTCTAAGTGAGACCTGGCGAGACTACTTGCAGGAGGTCAGCGATTGGCCGTGAGAAGAGAACCTGGCGAAGATGTTGAGAGTGCGAGATGAATTCAGCACCACCCCAGACGGGATACTCCTGTGTGAATCTCGCATTGTAATAACCAAGGCACTGAAACACCACGTGATGGCGTAAGCCCAAGGAGGACACTAGGGTGCCAAAAAGATGAAGGCGAGGATGCTGGAGAAAATAGAGTACCCCGTCCTGGAGGAGCTAGCAGAAGATTTTGTGCAGAAGTTCCTCGGCATGCCAGATAATGGCCGTGCCTAAAGGCCAACACCAGTGATTACGGAAGATTACTGACCACCTGGAGTAAACTCAGCATGGACTTTGGGAGCTTTGCCGATAGGCGATGGCCCTCATCCTAATGACACATATTCAAAGTACTCGGTGGTGGAGATAATTGAATCACTGGCCTTTATGCACATGGCCCCTGTCCTTGAGAAGACATTCGCCATCTTTGGCTTGCCTGGTGAAATCAAGTGTGATAACAGACTGCCGTTCCATGGTTCAGAATTATCGGACTTCCTAGATCGACTAGGAATACACCATCACCTCATTACACCCCAGTGGCCGCAGCCCAACCGGGAGGTGAAAAGATTTATGCGCACCATGAACAAGTCCCTGTGCATTGTTACCGCTGCTCAGGCCAACCCGAGCGCCATCTTCAATCATTTCTGAAGGAGTATTGGAGTACCCCTCATTGAACAACTCACCAAGCACCATGGACCCTGATGTTCAATGGACCCCTTCAAGAGATTATCCCCACATGCCCAGGTTTGATGCCACCACTCCATGACGGTCAAGGGACCCATGTGTTTCATGAGCGATGCAACGCTCTCGCCAGCCAAAACAGGCAGGCGAAGAAGCACTCCCTGATGCCTGGTGACAAGGTGATCATCAGAGATCAAAAGCCAGGGTGGACGTTCAGGACATGGTTTAGGCCGGGAACATGGAATGTTAACAGAAGTGATGGCACCATGGTAACAGTTACAAAGGGCCATGATGTCATAACTAGGAACATCTTGTGGTTCAAACTAATTGAGATTCCTCCGCTCACCACTCCTCAAGGCTCAAATGAAAAAGACACTAGCTGGCTTGAAGTGGATGGATTTGATCACAGGCCATACGACCACAAGGATCAAAGCCAACAAAACTTGGAGAGAAGCCACCAAGAAAATCCATGCTACCCTCTCCTGTAAGCAATCTGCCAGCCCAGAGTCAACCCTATCGATACAACCTCCGGCCCAATCAGCAGCCCACCCAGTGGCTCATGGACTATGCTTGCCATGTGAACTGAACTTTGATTAATCAAGGACAGATCTGGGGAGGGATGTAGCAGGTTAGCAGTCCTACTATCTGGGCCACCACCCGCTAGCTACATCACATCCTCTGGCCAGGTCTGCCTAGAGGGGAGTCAATAAAAGGGAGTGGACCGCTCAAGGTCACACTCCGACACCAGTAATTAGAATGTCAGCCTTGTGTGTCTGGGTCCAGGGTTTCTGTAGGCTGGCGCAACAGAAAGGTAGCTGATTGGAAACAAGAGGCCAAGGGGCATATTCTCAAGAACGCGTGATAACCATCGCAAAAGTAACTTAATGCAACACTCAACATTGCAGTCCATCGCGGGAAATTTACACCGTGTTAACCAAGTATTCACGACACGGCGGTACCATGCGATAGTCTCCAAATAATGCATCAACTGATTGCGTTAAAATCAATGCCACGCAGCAAAAATGAGAAACACGAACGCAAAAAAACTTGCGATGAGGCCAATCGCCATACAAAAAGCAGCGAAAACCAGCGGCAGGCCTGAGAATCCCACGTGTCCGGTGGTAAAATGCACCATAAAAGCGGAGTAAAAAAATTTTGAGATGACAATGTACGATTACAACCCCAGAGCTGTGACGCAGAACAAATGACCATTGTCCAAATCAGATAGGCATTTTTCCACAAACAGCCACACTGTGAAATCGCATCTCTTCTTCACATTGCAGAGGGACAAACAACACCCCCTGCACACCGATGTGCCATGTCCATGACCAAACAAGAATGAAAGCATGGACCAATGTAGGGGCAGTGACTCCCCCTTACGTACATGTCGCCCATGTCATGGGACTTGAGCCACAGGGTGAATCCCTGCATCATGGTGGCACATATCAGAGCCCAAAAGAAGCACCGTTGTCACTTGTAGGCCACAAATATTAGGCAAAATGGAATTAATTGGGACATATGTGAAACGCCGAAGAGTGGGATACCATATCAACTGTGACGCACAGAACTGGCAGTTCGAATACCTGACACCCTAAACAGTCTTACTGCACAGAGGTGACACACCCACCATCCATTAAGAAATTCCTAAATTGTCAGCACAACATGTCACACCCACACTTGTCTGAGTGAAGTGCCTGTACAGATGAGTGACATGCACGGAGGGAATGTCTATCGAATGCATTTATTACCACATGCTGTACCTGTGGTCAGTCAACATACACTGCCATTACTGCTAAGGACCCACACAATGTGACGTCAACCAGAGAAGAAATTGTCAATGATGTAGTCCCTACGGGCAATTCTTGTTGCAGCTGCAGGGGGTGCTATCCACCTGCCTCATATTCATCATCATTGTCCGGTGCCTCTGGCACACGTATCCATGGGGCTTTGCTGCGCACATATGTTGTGCAACACACAGCATGCAACGATCACCTTGCACACAAGGTCTGGGCTGTACAGGAGCTTTCCACCTGTGACGTCCAGGCACCTGAAATGTGACTTCAACATGCCAAATGTGCACTCCACGATGCCCCTGGTTTGTTTGTGGGACAAATTGTACTGCCTCAGGGCCTGTGTGTTCGGGGCTCGGAGGGGTGTCATGATCCAAGCGCAGAGTGCATATCCTTGGTCACCTGTGACAGTGCAGAGAGACATGAGTCCATGATGTGTTGGCAGGCTCACTGGTTCATTGGTGTGTGATATGTGTGGCTCAGTGATTCCAGTATGACATGTTCTGCATGTTGCAAATGAGCGACATCACTGTGTGTTACTGAGCCTCACTGCTGCACCTCGCCCGAGCACATTCACTAGTGTGCACAGTGCAATTGCATCACATGATCCCCTATGGCACACCATTGTCATGCCTGTCTGTGCATGTCCACAAGCCTGACTACCACACAGTGATGACGCTACGCAGAATGTGGCCAGCCACGTGTGTGTAGGCACATTGCATGGACAGGGCTGATACATAGTAGAGCACCTACCTGGCTGAACTCGACCTGTAGTTGAGGGTACATCTTCGGCTCATGCTGCGCTAATAGCGATACACACAACAGTTGGCATTTGTGATCCCTGACCCCGAGCGGGCATGCCCTCCCCCATGTACCCCTTTGGCCGAGCACACACACTGGAGGCATGCCACATGGCAACATTGCCGATTGCGTGACAGGTAGTGCAGATACTACAACAGAGACACATGCATCAGCCACATACTTGGCAAGCCCTACACTGAACCAGACCCAGATG
Source organism: Lissotriton vulgaris (assembly GCF_964263255.1). Lineage (NCBI taxonomy): Eukaryota > Metazoa > Chordata > Amphibia > Caudata > Salamandridae > Lissotriton > Lissotriton vulgaris. Next base: position 812,519,014 of record NC_141699.1, read on the forward strand.
CACGTGTGGAGGAACCACAACCGTATGCAGTACTGTCATATGCCTTTCTACCCCGCTTACGCTCACGTGAAGATATGACACGGTTACATGTCCCAGGTCTACACCACTGCCTGCGGTGACATGGTCGCGCACGCTGTACACGGCACAATGTAATGTTGAATGTCCCTGGTCCCTCATGCAAACATAAAGACCATATGACACACTGAGTGAATTTATGGGACTGGCTACAGGCATGTGCGCCTGGCCCCTTTTATTGCCAGGGTCACAGCTCCAGTGACGCCTGTGCTGGATGGGTGTTGGTAGTGTTAGCTACCACTCAGGGATTGGTTGGTGCTTTGCAAAAACCACAACAGTGAGCAGACAATCAGCAGTACAAGGTACAAACACCATGGGTTCCTGACTTGAGCAGCACAGAGTTTGTGGCCCCGGATGCACAGTGGCGGGCACAGGCACATTGCCATGGGACGATGACTTGCGGTGCACTGAGGTAGGTCCACACAAGTTGAGCGTGTACTCGTCGATGTCCAAGGAAAATGTCGCAGAGGGTTGCAGGGAACAGTGGAAGGTGCCTTCCAAGGCATGATGCAGAGGGCAGAAGCAAGCAGAAACAGGCAAATGGAGGAGTTGAATGCTACAATCTCCACTTTTCCACCTTGTCAGTATCACCTACATGTAGATGAAGACAACCTCCAGCCCAAGGGCTCAGATGCCACAGACGTTCAAACAGAGATTGCTCATGAATTTCAGAGGCATACACTCAGTGGCACCAGAGCTGGAAGGAGATGCAGTCTGCGGTGAGGCCTGTACAATGACATGGACTCTCCCATGTAGAGAGCAAGACTCAGTACAAAGTGTGTGACCTACTCCACCACATTGTGTGCCAGAGGCAGCGGTCAGCAGTGGCCCACAGACATGTGTGGTAGGCATGTGCTGCACAGAGTCAGTGGCACCATTGCAGTTGTTGGTAGTGTCCCATCACCTCCGTAAAGGTGAGCCTTTTGTCCTCAAGACTGAAGCGCGTCTTCCTCTTACACCTCTCCTTGCGACTGTGACATGAACACTGCCATGAAGAAATCAAGACTCAGTTCCAAAAGTACGACCTAGTTGAGCGCAGTTTCGGCCAAAGGCAGCAGTCAGCGCAGGTTAACCGCTGTCCAGTCAACTTCTCCTGTATCTTTAACACACGACGTTGGAATGACATGTGGATTAAATGTGTGGCTGATGGAGGTAGTGGCACAAGAGCTGAGCGGGTGTGCAGCTGGCGAGGAGGCCGTGTCCTGCCTCTGACGGACTGCATTGGATTGGTGTGAGGCCTGCAGGACTGCAGTGTAGGCCAAAGGCCGCAGTCAGCAAGAGTCCACAGACACGTTTGGTGGGAGTCCTACACACAGCCTTGGTGGCACCACATCGAAGGGAGTACAGTGACATAAACTCAGCCTTACATTATGTACTCTGCCATGGTGTAATCAAGACTCAGTTCCAAATGTGTTGCCTACTTGTCCGCTGTGTATGCCGGTGGAGTACGTCAATGAGAAATGAGTAGTGCAGGTCTTGCTCGCGGAGGTCGTGATGGTCTGAAGAGGCTGCCAGGGTCGCGGGCCTTGGATCTTGCATCAGCTTGTGGTGGGCCCTCTTTGATACACTCCAATGTTGGCGGATGAGCTGTGATGCCTGGATGGGCCGGGGCAGCTGTGATGGCTTTGGGGACCAGCGGCCTGGGGTGCAACAGGCGCACAGGATCCCAGGCAACACCGCTCAAGGCATAGGCCTTGTGGCAGGGTGAGAGGCGCTACCCTGCCAGGGACGTTGGGCATTTCAGAAGGGGACCACGCTCAGGGCTATGTGCTTTTTATTCACACCCCTACCCTGACCTGGCCTGCGCCGGGCCAGCCCACTCTGCACACCCTTACAGGGGGGACATAACAAGCTACATTTCCCTGATTTCCCCCACTGGCTGGGGTGACATGGTTGCGTCCATTGTCCACTACACTCCAAACACCAGAGGTGTGTGTCAACATGGATTTGTGTGTGGTCTGCATACTGCTGCCTGGCCCTCACATCCATGCCACACTTGGCATTGTGTGCAGTCTCAATCATGGGTCACTTGCCTCCTTCGTACATGTCTGGTTTCCACCTCTTCCCACATTCTGCTAATGTGTGGCTGAGGTGCCCTGCCATTGATGGCTCATGTACATGGCTAGCCCAGGTTACCACAGTAAGTTGTGCTGTCATGTCTGGTGGGTATGTTGTTTGGCATGTTGTATGTGAGTTTGTAATGTGTGCATTCCCAGAGTTGTGAATTGCATGATTGTGGAGTTGGCATGTGAGGTGTGTTCATTTGGTACTAACCAACGAGCAGTGCATTTCCATAGGTGCCATCCTGGAAGTGCTGGTTGATGATGGACTGTCGGAAGATGAAGGAATCATGCACACTGCCTGGGTAGTTGGCGATGACGTTGGTGAAGAGTCCCCGGTGGTCCACAATTGCCTGCACATTGAAGGAATGTGTGTGCTTTCTGTTACGGTAATTGTGTGCAGGGTGGGCATGGGGCACAAGTAGGACTTGTGTGCAGTCCATTGCCCCCAACACGTGCGGGAATCCAGCTATGGCATAGAAGCCTTGCTTGGTCTCCAGCTATTCCTGCACAGTGTGGGGTAGGTATAAGTACTGGGGTACCAAGCTGATGATGGCATCCAGGACAGGTATGAGGAACTTTGATAGGGCTGGCTGTGAGACTCCTCCGACTCTGGTGGTTTTTGGTTGGAAGGTACCAGAGGCCAACAGGTGCAGCACAGCAAGCAGCTTTGTCTGCGGAGGGATGTTGGTTGTCTGCTGTGTTGGTACCGTCAGCCTGTGGGTAATGATGTTCAGGATGCAGAGGATGGTTGTCTTTTTGAGCCTGTAGTGGGCAATGACAATCTCTGGTATTAAGTCTGTGAGGGTGGTGCATTTCCTGAAGGTCGGCGGTCTGTGTCTGCGCTGCCTCTGTGGTGGTCCGAGGCAGTGGTGTAGGAGGGATCTGGAGGGATGGCGGGCCTGTGGGTGGTGGCGGTGGGTGTTGTGGGCCTGTTGGGGCTCCGAGCTGCATGATCAGTAGATCCATGGCTTCTGTTGTTCTTCAGGTGTGGGGCTGGGCTGGGCTCCCTTTTCTGGTGTAGGCTACCGTCCGACGTTCCAGCAGGTCAGAGAATGTGGTAATTTCCTGCTGCTTACGTGCCTTATCGCCTCTTTTGAGTACTTATCGCCAATCTAGCTGGTCGTTGAGAATGTTGCGGAGTGGTGTTGTTGCAACTTTTTGCACGGGAACGCCTACTCTGCATCTCATTAGCGATAGTTGCCGTGTCATCTGTGGCAATGTTTTTTGCGGCGCCTATTCCAGGTAAACTGGCGATATGGGTTGTTAGCACCAGCTTGTGAATGGGGTGATAACTTTATCAAGACTTTGGCTGCAATAAAGGGCTGATAACTCGGCAATAACTCCTTGAAAATATGCCCCCTATTGTGATGTTCATGTTTAGAAAGAGTGATGCTACTCTGGCCTCATTGCTCAAATACAAACAAGTCCAGAGGCAGGCATTTTAGGAAATATTTGTCACACCAAATTGGGAGTAGATTCAGTATTCAGTGAACCTAGTATTCACATTAAAAGAGCATAGTTGCAACGATATCCCAGTTTTACAGCTATTTGTGAGACTCCTACAAGGATTTTTCCTAATATTTAATGCTTGGCCTGGGCAAGTAGGATGACTTTATATGAGAAAGGATTTTCCTGCTGCCCTACTCATTAAAGCTGCAGAATGATAGGCTTCAGATCGCCTGGCATCTTCTGTTTTACAAGTCATTTGATGTGCTAGCATGGGAATATCGAACGTCAATTGGTACTAGGAAGTGGCGAGTGCCGCCCCCTCCAAAAAAAAACACAGGAAAGGAAAAATAAAACGACCCTTGCTTTAGTTGTCTTTTACTGCTGAATCTTGGGACGGTGCCTGGCAGTGACAGGCACGGAGTGGTAGTGCACTCCCATCACTGTGCATGATGGTTTGGCTGGGCGTCTCAGGCTGGACAAACCATCATGTGTAGTGAAGGATCTCTCCAACCTAGCAAAATAACTGGGTTGGACAGAGCAGGCACAGACTTACAGTCTGTCCTGGAGCTCAAATCAAGGGAACTCAGGCCAATCCTGAACCTGCTCTCATGCATGAGAGCAGCTTCAGATTGGCCACAGGGCATTCTGGGAGCCTGTACCTTCCCGAAGAGGTGAAGAGGAGAAGAAGAGCACGATGGGGACGGCTGCAGCTACGTTTTTTTAAAAATGTTGTATCCCCTCCGCAACTCTTAGTGTCCCCCACACCCATCCGCCCCCCTACTCCTCCAGCATACTGGCTTCTCCCGGAGCTGGGGATTGGTTTAGTTTTGTCTTGGGTAGTGGAGAGAGTCTACAACGTCCTGCATCTGACTTCTGGTTTCTTTGAAAACATTTCAGAGCCTGGCTTGTATGGCAGGATTGATGACGCAGATATCTGCATGAATACTTGTTTCAAATTCTTTTTGTTTCCACATTGTCTGTCGGATGTATTTTTTCATGTTCTGGGAAGTGCTTCAATTGGAATGCACAATGGACTATTCTATATCTTATAAGTTCACCCAATCATACCACTGTTTGTCACACACATTTTTTTATTTCTGTGTTGATTCTTCACAGATATTATTCTGCTTTTGCTACTTTTCTCCAGCACAGGTAAAGACAATTGAGATGCCTTTAATGTGCTGAACAACATTTGTGAATTAATGTGTTTGCATGTGTCCACATTAAAGTTAGATCATAAAGCATGGACAATAGTTGTCCTAAACAGTATTTGCATTGTAGATCTGGGACAGGGCTCATGCAGTTTGAAATATATGGTACCATTATAGGCATTTATAAACACATTTTTAATTGGTTAGTCTGCTAGAAAAATGCAGTAGCGAATCCCTGTGGTGGACTGTTTTTTTTAAAATGTACTATATTTCTCTAGTGCCTGGAGGGATGGTAAATTAGCACTTTCAAGTGGACACTGTATCCCCAGTCTATAGATTCCTTGCAAATTTGACCCTTGAGCGCCAAAGGCACTAGATCAAGAAAAGTGTGTTGCTGGGGCGCAGTCTGTGCCAAGCATGCCAGAAGTTTTTTCTGAGCTCAGGTCAAAAACTCGGGCGCAGTGCGGATAGCAAGAGGGACAGTTTCAAAGTTCTAAAAAAAAGGAAAGGGAAAACAGCAGACCTGGAATCTGGAGTCATCTAGTGGTATTAGCTGCTTCAACTTTATCAAATAGGGTTGACTTGCTTTAAAACCACAGGAACAGAGTCCTGACAAAGCGAGGCAACTCTGGCCCCACTTCCTCCCCACACTGACAGCCCTTATCTCTGCTTTTCATATAGCCCACATAACGTCTCCATTGCTCATATCTAACTTCAACTTTCAAAAATCATATACGTTACTTCTCTGTTTTCCAATAATGGAGGCAATTGAAAGAAAATGTTCAAGGCACACATTTCATTTCCTCCACTATTGCAATTGCTTACCCTCTGCTCTCTCTATTAGGTTTTTACTCAGTGCCAGGGATTTGCTTCCAAAATACGGAATACATTCCAATCAAATATGAGCCTCATCTAGTGAAAATCGTATTAGCCATGGACTGATTGGGCATCGGTGGTAAAGGATTATGTGCAATAATGGAAATAATGGAAGCCTTCGAGCTCTTTCAGTAATAAATGCTGTTAAATTATCATTGATCACAGTACAGTCCTCAATATTTCTCAGAATAATCAATATATTTCTGTTTTAGTAATAAATGACCATCAAACTCATCTGTGCCTGAAAGGCACTTTATAAAAAAGTCTTTAGCTACTGTAGCAATAAGGCATTTTACTAACAGCGGATTAAGAAGTCATATTTTGAAATTTAGTTAAAATCTCTTTAGGCACAAATGTAAGATTAATGATTTAGTAGTGCTTATATTCAGCAGAAAAATATTAAAATAGACGGACTAGCTAGCCTTTACACTGCGCTTATCCAGGACTCTGCTAAATTAAGATCTCTAGCGTTAGTTTCTGAATGATGTTTTGTACTCTTAGGGAAAGACATGATCAACAGTGGAATTGAAGGGATATTCAAGCCACTCCAATAAAACATAGACACCAACATAGACAAATAAGAAAATTTAATTTTTTTAACACCTGTGTTAATACGATTTCGGCCCAAAGACGTCTGAGACATTCAAATAGCGATGCTGTAGTACTGTAAACAAATAGATGACCCGCTTCAGTCATCAATGGCTAATATTTATTTGACCTTCCTTATATGGGGTCCCTTACGCAAGTATTTCCGATTGTTCATTTAGGTACTTTCCTCAAAACTCAATCCATTTTAGAGCATGGTAATGCGATTTGGGTTTCTTGGACTGAAGTTGCTATATTTCGCTTTTTTGTGTTTGGCAAATACTGTGACACTTAGAATCCATTGATAATGTGTCAAGATGGCCGAAAACTGCACAGAATTACAGCAGTTCTGGGCAGAAATTCTGGAGAGGAAGGTAACCCAGCCTGGGCAATGGCTCTTTGTGAACTAGTTGGTTACCAGGCTTTAGCAAGGGGTGTAAAGCACGCCCCTGCGCTGCAGGGTAGTCCCTTTATTGCAGAGGCCCAGCAGACTTTCAAGGCCTCTCCTTCAGCCCAAGGACAATGAACATTTGTGGCTCCAGGGGCTGCTCATCACACTCTGAGGACCCTCCATTCTGTGTTATGCAACTGGTTCCATTTCTGGAATTATTCTACATCGAAAAGCTGTGCAGGCACAAATAGCATTTTTGTGGGGCAGCTGACTTGCAGCAGCCACTTGCATCAAACCCTGCTCTCCTCGGCATGTTCACGCAAAGTCTACACACATCTGTTGTACTTGTTCTATTTATTGCATGACTCCAAAAGAATGAGCAAATCCCATAAAGATTTCTCATTATTCTGGAGTATATACATATTCAAAATGCTTCCTATGAGAATGAATCAAAAACATAAATAGGATAGGTCTTAAAATAATGAAGTATCTGTCACAGATTTTAAGAAACAAGGTATAGTTTGCTGGATCAGCCTGACCAGCGGTTTAGTAGTAGAACCGCTATAATTTAAAAGATTAAATTAAACGATTAAAAACTAAGGCTTTGACTCTACTACTTTTTTAGACAGAGCTCTGATCCAGTGTTTTCTGGGCCCACCTGCTTACCATAGATCCTCTGATGGACTTTTTGTCTGTCTGATAGGTGATGGGTGTTAGTATTAACAGTCAAATTTCAATTGACAGTGCAAGAGGGGAGAGGATGTAGCCTTACAGCTAGAGAAGTCGACCTCGAAGCTGGGGAACTGGGTTTGAGTCTCAACAACGAAGCTCAACATCCTGTGAGTCTGGGCAAATCACTTACTCTCCTTGTGCCTAACAAAAATTAATACATCTGTCTGTAACGAAACTGGTGCTCACGTAAAGCACTCTGATATCTTTAGGTGTAGTTTGGCCTAAATAAAACATAATTTTTTTAAAAAGCCACCAACATCATTTGTGGCGCCCCCAGGGCTCATCTCTCAGCCCAACGCTGTTCAACGTCTACATGGCCCCCCTCGCACAAGTGGCGCGCCATCACAACCTCAACATCATCTACTTCGCCAACGACACCCAGCTCATCCTCTCTCTCACCAAGGACCCACACACTGCCAAAACCAACCTCCACGAAGGAATGAAGACCGTCGCTGCCTGGATGAGGAGCAGCCGTCTGAAGCTGAACTCGGACAAGAAGGAGGTCCTCATCCTCGGACCCACCCCCTCAGCCTGGGATGACTCCTGGTGGCCGACCACACTGGGAACAGCACCAGCACCCACTGACAATGCACACAACATAGGATTCATCCTCAACTCCTCCCTCTCCATGTCTAAGCAGGTCAACGCCGTCTCCTCCTCCTGTTACAACACCCTCCGCATGCTCCGCAGGATCTACAAGTGGATCCCGACCGAAACAAGAAGAACAGTGACACAGGCCCTCGTCAGCACAAGACTGGACTACGGCAACGCACTCTACGCAGGAATCCCAGCCAAACACCTAAGACGACTACAACGCATCCAAAACGGCTCCACCTGACTGATCGTCTACGTATCCCACTGCAGCCACATCACCCCCCACCTGAGAGACATACACTGGCTCCCCGTCGACTAGAGGATCACGTTGAAGCTCCTCACCCACGCACACAAAGCACTCCACAACGCCGGAATAGCCTACCTGAAAAGCAGACTTAGCTTCTACACCCCCACCCGTCAGTTCCGCTCCACCAGCCTCGCCCTTGCCCTCGCCGCTGTCCCCCGCATCCAACGGACGACCTCCGGCGGCAGATCCTTCTCCTACCTCGCCACCAAGACCTGGAACACCCTCCCTACCCACATACGGCAGACCCAAGACCTACTCGCCTTCAGAAGACTCCTCAAGACCTGGCTCTTCTAGCAGTAGCAGCACCCCCCTCCCCATAGCGCCTTGAGATCCTCATGGGTAAGTAGCGCTCTTTACAAATACTCTGATTGATTGATTGAAAAACCATTTCACAACACAATGAGGACCAGGAATCGGTAGCCAAGTTCAAAAGGTTTATTACAAGTTAATATTCAAATTCAAATAAACCACGCTCAGCACCATGCTATAAAGATACAAATGACAAAAGGGATTTCCAGACGCCGAAAGAAATTAAGGTGAAAATAATATCCGATAGACAAGCAGCTCTGTAACTGGTATGCAGAAACACATTATAATTTGATGCTCAGAGAATAATCTAAGGTTTTCTCTCCTTTACATTAATAATCTACAATTCAGAGGCCAGAAAATGGTTTGGGGAAAAATGGTTCTAGGAATCAGGGAAACTCCATAAAGGAAGTCAGGTCAAGACAAAAGAAATCAAAATAGGAAAGTGTTAGCGTCTCCTTGTAGAAGCTTGGGGAAGTCTTCTATAGGTCAAGTGTAAGTGTCAGCCTAAGCCACACTTAAGCAAAAATCAGAAAAAGCATTTGGGCACCAAATCTCTCAAGCTAGCAATGTCTCCAGGAAGGAGGGAAATAAAGTAAAGGTCTCTGCAGGAATCTGCAATGGGTTGGTGAGAAATCAGGACAACATCTATTAGGGAACCTGTGCATTGTCAGGAAGGAATCGGGACTAAAGTCCAAAGGGATTCAGTATATTATAATGTTGAAATTCATTGGACGACACCATCACGGTCTATTGAAACCCATGGATCACCACATTGCAGACTGCTACATTTCCAGTTTGCCCCACACTGGACACAGAAATGAAATCTTTTTCCCAAGCACACTTAGGGTGCAACTTTTTGACAACAGTTCATTTAGTTAACACTCTGTGTCTCTGCATACCTTCTGTCAAGATCCTATTATCAGGCTCCTGCTCCTCCTATTTTGAGTACATCAATGCATCTGTTCTAAACTAACAATGCATGTGAATACCTGCAAGAAATGCCAAGCTGGCGGAAAAATGAAAAATGTTTACTGCAGCATGGTGAACTGCAGGCCTATTCAAGCAAAGTTTAGCACTAACTTCAATGGCACACATTTAACATGCATGTGTACATTTAAACATAAATAAATAAACGTTTTGAATGCATTAATTTTCACACTACATGTTATATTCAATAAATCATCATAATAGTCAATAATAACTGATTGAGATCTACATTTAAATCAAATTAATGGAATATTAGAGTACACATTGGATAAACTGATTGTCATTTCTAATAGGTTTACATTCAACGTATGTAAAGATTGCTTAATCAGTGTCCATTTTATTACATGTTATTCATGTGAAGTAGCACATATATTTAGAAAGTCCCATTTCATGTTTATGGTGAATACATTTTCTACTTAACGAAGGTGACTCTTTATTAATCACACTTATGAAAGCAAAGTATTTGGAGCAAGTAATTTATCTAATCATACATTGAAGGCACTCTTTAGTATATGTCAAGTGCAACACTTTAATTAATTCTTTAAACCATACGTAATTCATGTGCTAAGTGCACTTTCATACAGTGTGTTTCTCCAGTATCTGTGACATTTGTGACATGTAAAGGGTGGGCAATGTTTGTGCTGCACCAAACCCCCCACCCAAGTTGGAAAATCAAACCATCATATCAATCTCTTATCAGGTGGACAGATCACAGTTTGGTTGTTTTCATCATCTTCCCTTCTGGAATCCTCCAGCAATTTCATGTCATCACAGTATCTGCTCTGTTATCCTCTAATTCCACATCGGCTCTCTTTCTCTTTAATCCCTTTTTTGCTTGCACACTTCTGTACGCCTTAATAGTCACAATCAGAAATAATCCACAGGGAGCAAATATCACTAAGGGTTTAAGGATGTTCCACCAACTCTACTCGCTAAATTTCAAAACCATCTATCTATAGCAGAAAATCCATTTCCTTTAGCTTCATAAGTACCTGTTGCTGTCAACCCTTTCAAATCTTGCTTCAGATCAGTAATGTCGCTAAGATATATCACTTTATATCTTTACTCTCATCTAGAATATAAGTACAACATTGTTGAACTTTTAACTTCTGGCTGGCATCACACTCTTTTGCGAGAAGGACTTCTAAAGCAAGTTGATTCTGCAAAACCATGGATCTGGTGGCAACCATTCTGTATCTATCACTAAGAATCCTCCAGGTGTACCAGTAGATAGTTTATCAACTACATTCGAAAGCTTTCTATTCTCCTGTGCGTTGAGTACTATTCCTACCGTTGTAATCAAAGACCTAAAATGTCTCCTACAATTTCACTAGCACCGCTTTTTGTTTTCCCATGTTGTACCCTGATCATCAATTTGACCGACATGATACCATTTTGGAAAAACTGACCCTATGTAACATGTCCCATACCCCATACCATCTCTTAGGTAACCTGTAGAAGGCACTCTTTTCACAAATGTAATAAACTCCAGGAAAAACGGGATCACCTCCATCCCGATTTCCTCGAACTTCAAATGTATGGTCACATTCACTAGCCCATACAAAATTTATATCAGTTGTGGATTGTTTAATGGGAATGCATATCATTACTCTATAAAGCTAATGCTACCATGTTTCCCAATATTCAGGGTGGTACTTTGAATGATTCGCTTTAGCCAAGACGTCTCGTCTTCCATATTTCACTGAATCTGTACATTTCTTTTCCACATCTGTTAACATGCAAGTTAAGTTGTGTCTATGTGCTTAAGCTGTGTCCATTGTCAAGGTAGGTCTAAAGAAATGTCCCATTATCTCAGCAGTTTCAGCATCAGGCTGTTTATTCAAGTACTTAAGCACAGAAACGTCTGAAAGAACCAAGTCATAATTTGAGTAATAGTATTGAAAATTTCTTTTCCCATAGAATAATATCATCAATAAACTACAGGTAACTCCATACATCAAAAGGATATGGTGATAGGTAATCCTTCAGCAACTGATTCAGGCAATTGCAAACATCCCTAGCATCCATAGTGTCAACATATTCATAAAGCTGTTTAGAATAAACTTTCAGTGAGTAATCTCATCTACAAGCATCTACATGTAAGTCTTTCTCATCTATTGCAGGTAAGCTAATATCAGTAGGAAAGTGCACTTGTTGGGGCACATGTAGTCTTAGGCTCTTCTACAAGTAAGTGATGGGATGAATTCAAAATGATTAGCAAAACAACTATCACTATTATTGCAACAGCAAACACTCCTGCATATATGCATTTATGTCTGAGAGATTTCTGCGTTAGGCTCCTTGAGTTACTTAGTGACAGACCGTTAGACAGAAAATGTACTGCACAGCTCTTTTAGTTATTATACACTTGCATGAACAGCACAGCAAAGTTCAGGTGTATCTTCAAGTCTTCTTAAATTGTCTCTAGTAAATGTGCAGTTAAAACTCACTAATAATCACTTCCAGAATAAATTGATTCTTTCTGTTTAAGTGGCAATGTGATTTCAGAACTCAGTTCAGCCACAAAGTTATGGTCAAGGAGGATCAGCTGAATGCAAATTGGTATGGCAAAAGGAGTAACATACTCTCTCCCAATCATTGGCTGCTAGGTAAGTCCACTCAGGTGAGGAGTACTTTATATAGGGTACCCTAGCTCTACCTATTGGCCCTTCTTCATCACTGTCACTTTGGCCAACTCTCTCAGTATCCTCAGGGATAGTGTGTGGCACGTGAACTTCAGACAGATAGCATCTTTCTCTTTCTTCCTTCGCAACGTGTCTATAGGTACAACTCAAATTACAACCTCACTAGGCCCTTCACCAGGGTCTGAATCTGGGGCAGTCAACACCACTAGACGAGAACCTTCCGTACCAACTTCAACTGTTAACTTTCACAGACTCCCCTCAGGCCAAACAGGTGCTCTTTCAGCAGATTTCTGGTCTTTGACAGCTTGACTAACCTGATCCCTCTGTCACACTGTAACCACCGTCACATCAGGCACAGGTGCTGCTAATTCATCAAGGGGACATGTGACCCTGCAAGAATGAGCAGCGTGTACCCAATTAGGGAGAATGCCACACTTCACAGCTGTTGTGGTGACCAGAATCACCTGGTCTCGCCAGTGACATCTTGGCTCCAGGCATGACTTGCGCACATGCTTCTTCACCAATAGCCAGTCGCCTCTGGTCATGGCACTGCCTCTGTTGAGGCGGGCTGTAGCCTCTCCAACATGGGGAGACATAGGATGTAAAAAAAGAATACTAGGACAAGATGTCATAGAAACATCATGCACAGCAATTCCCTAAGGCTTCATAGTACACAATGTGTTAAAACTAAAACTTGAGACAAAATGTCAAAAACTGTGGATATTTACTCTTTTTTCAAACAAAGTTTATTCAGTTGATTGTAGAAGGTAATTTACATACCAGGGATAATAATCTTCACCACGTAGACAAATGTACATAGTTTGAATGAAACTCTTCTCTCTTGCAAAAAACTACAGGACCCAGTATGCACCAGAGAGAACAACCAAGAACTGATCAAGACTTTTAAAAATCAGAGAAACATAAGAAAAAGATTACAGAAAAAACAACAGAAATCGTCCAGAACTTCAGCTAGTAGTCTGTGCATGAAAAGAGAGCAGTGCTCGACAGCCAAGTGTAGCAAGTAACGCACATTATACAAACCTTATGAATGCCGACTAGACCCGTTAAACTAACTGGGATGGCACAGAGGGACAATGATAATGAGGAGCTGAGAATTAAACTTGTACATAGTGTCAACCTTAATGAAACTATGGGTATAAAACATTAGTGCAGACCAGGTTCTGGGAATTATGTTGGAACCTATATACATATTTACAAATTAAATAATTTGTTCTCTTTTATTTGTAGTTACCCCTGATGTAAGGTTTTATACCAAAAATGAATTTGGTCATGTAAAAAACTACTGTGGATAGACCCGTTTTAATGACTTGACTTCCTTAGGAAGTCTTCAAGTGTGACGTTACCATTTGCAAATTATATAGCCTGCAACAATCAACTGAATAGTCTTTGTTTGTTTAGAAAGAGAATGACTATGAACAGGGCTAACTTCACCCAGGTCCACCCAGATTTAGCCTACCTACAAATGCTCTCTGGGGATATTGTTCTAAACGTTCTTAGCTTTTTTTGAAAGTTGCTGTTTGTCTTAGAAAATGTTGTAATTAACAACCCCAGCCTCTGCAGCATTGATTCACAGCCAATTAATGCAATGAATGAATCAATCAATAAATCAGGGGAATTGTACGCGCACCCTACTCACCTGAAGGGGCCCAAGGTGCGGGGGTTGGGGTCCGCAGGTCTGTTAAACCAAGAGCCAGGTCTTTAGAGTCTTCCTGAAGGTGTTCAGGGAGGGGGTGCATCTGATTCCACCGGTAGCTTGTTCCAGGTCTTGGCTACAATGTGAGGGAAGGATCTTCCACCTGCTCTGGCACTGAGGATGCGCAAGGTTTCGGCCAGTGCAAGGTTTGCAGAACGGAGGTTTCTTTTAGGTACGTGAAAGTTGATTCTGTTGTTGAAGTATTTCGGTCAATTGTTGTGTAGGCATTTATAGGCGTGGGTGAGGATTTTGAAGGTGATTTTTATCTCCACGGGGATCCAGTGGAGTTTTCATAGGTGTTGGCTGATGTGTTTGGGTTGGGGGATGCAGAGAATGAGCCTGGCAGCGGTGTTCTGTGAAGCCTGGAGTTTGCAGAGTAGGGGCTTGTTGATGCCGGCATAGAGTGCGTTTCCGTAGTCCAGTCTGCTGGTAATGAGCGCGTGGGTGAGTGTCTTCCTTGACTCTTGGGGATCAATTTGAAGGTTTTGCAGAGTATGTGGAGGGTGACTACGATGCCAAGGTTCTTGGGGTGGTCTGAGGGGGTAGTGGGCTTCCGAAGGCAGTCGGCCACCAGGTGTTGTTGTCTCATGCTGAGGGGGTGTTTCCCAGGATGAGGACTTCTGTCTTCTCGGCGTTGAGTTTAAGGCAGCTGTTGGTCATCGAGACTGCAATGTCTTGCATTCCTTTCTGTAAGTTGAGTTTGAAGAGGTCATGAACCCGCTTTGGTACCACAACTGCCCAACGTCATGCACAACACCAAATCCATACTGGCTATCAGTGAAAATCATCACTCTCAGCTATTCTGAAACATAGCAATCAATTCTTCCACTTGTGCTGGAAAATACTCCTTGAAGCTACAAGGACAGTAACAACTGAACAGGCAACTCTCAGGATTTCTTCATGATCTCATATGCAAGAGCCATCAACACACAAAACCTTATCTGGCCCAGATAGTGGCACATCTTATATGTCAGGTCTTGTTTTGGTGCAAAGTTCAGTAACATCAAGACAATCATGTTCAACTTCTTCCTCAACAACTTTAATTCCTGGAAGGGTTAGTAAAGTGGCAGGGTTCAGGACAGTAAACCTTCTCCATTTAAGGTTCTTGGCATCAAGAGTGATCTGCTCATACCTGATAAGTTGACTGCTGGTGAGGTACTGTGTTCAAGTACATGTTAATGGCACTTCAATGGAGTGGGGGACAAAAACAGTTAGGAAGTGACCTAAAAATGCTTTCACACTGCTCAATGCTAAAACTTATTGAGGTAACTGCTTTAAGACTGCCAAGCAAAGCTACAGCTACGAGGTGAAGTGTGGCAGAAAAATAGGACACTGGTCTTTGACCATTGTGGTGCATCTGGGTTAGCACTGATAGCAGACAGCCCTTCCTCTCACAGCAAAACATTTATTATAATCAGTCATTTCCAGTGCTGGGGTGTGGTAGAGACATTCTTTTATCTCTGAGAAGGCAAGCATGCAGCTGTCATCCCATGGTACCGGATCTGACACTTCTGTGTTTGTCATCCTCTATAAAGGCTTGGACATCAGGGAAGTTTGGAATCCACTGTCAACAATAGCCCACCATTCCCAAGAAAATTCTGATTTCCCTCTGACTTGCTTGCAGATTCAGTTTCAAAATCATTGAGATTCTCTGTTGTGACAACTTTCTTGCTCCTTTAGCAATGTGATGTCCTAGATGCAGGACGTCTTTCTTAAAGAACTGTGATTTGGTCAGAGATCTGCTATGTGCTTTATGAGCTAAGCTTTTCAAGAGAGCAATTGGGGCTCATGTGCAAGTCTCATGCATATTTGATGCCACCAATAGGTCGTCTAAATATTGGACTAGGACTGAGTGATAGGGCTTCACTAAGGATCACCCTAGGGACAGGGAACTATATATACAGTTTAGAATTGGCACCTTGCCCCTGCATGACTTCACTGGAAAATGGGACAGTAGCTCTGAGCCCATACACCATTGCCCTGGTTGTAAAAACAAGCAAGAGACTCTAGCCCATGTAATGTTTGCTTGTCCACTGTATGCTTTTCAAAGGAAAAACTGTCTGACCCTGATTTGAAAGCAGTTAAGAACTGACAACCTCAGGACTACATTGAGAATTCTGAAGTCCAATGTCAGGCCATCGTGTGTGTGTGCTGTGGCAAAGTTCTGAGGCTAAATGTTGTCAATTAGAAGTAGGGCCCAGAGAGTAAATGATAATTAATTTTATATAATGGTTTTATTTGGTCTAAATAACTTTTGAAATCAAGGAAGGTTACTTACATAGCTTTATTGAATGTATTTTGCAGTAGCACTTTTTGTGTGAAATGCTATTTACCACCAACAAGAAACACTGCTGGGTAGCATTTAGGAGTGGAGGTTGATAAGGGTAAAACCCAATGTATTTATTGTAAATATTTTATTGTATATTTTATGTATTGCCACTACCTCAACCAACACTATTGGCCACCTTTTATTAATTGTATTATGCTTGTGATTAATGTATGTATTTTATTGTAATATTTAATGTCGTAATTTGCACAATGTAGTGGCACTTTTATGACATGACATCGAAATAAAGTAAATACAACAACACTAAGGTTTTTAATTCTTTTTGAATATCTGATTAAAGATAGGTGAACTCTGTGTATACCCTTGTGGGACTCAACACCCTTCCTAAACATGGCTGCCGAAATGGAAAGCGAAAAAGAACTGGCTATCCTTGTGCAATGGTATGAAGAAGAAGGCTTGGCACAAATCAGTGACAGAGAATCTCTCAGCTTCACGTGGAATCTGAAACAAAATCACAGCTGGATTTCGTACCACGGGACAACAAGGAACAATAATTGAATTACATTTTTGCAGGTCTTGAACAATGCAGTACTTGACGTTGCAAACCCATGATGAGCGAGTTACATGGACTTCCCATGATATCTTTCAGAATGCCTTTTTCAATCATTGAGTCAATCAAAAAAGTAATCCCTGCAAAAGTTTTAGGTGTCAAATTATATTCTGAGTTTCTTGGGTACTCAGCACTTAGCTTTACTATAATGCAGACCGGTTCAACTCCTTTGATAAGTTCGATGTCTTTACCTGAAAAGTCAAAGACTCCATGTAGCACTGTATCTCTCAATTCTGGGGGCAAGTCATCTACTCCACAAAGGGTTTAGTCTTTCCATTGGGAATTTGATTTTGCATTGTATCTCTGGACATTGACATTTTGCTGTGGCATTGGGAATTGTGGGACCTGTATCAGTTGGGCTTGGGGCACATTGGGATTTAGAATTCTCTGCCTCAGCATCAGTTGTGGCTGAACCATGTTATTTCACTGTGCTTGCACAAATCCACCATTCCGAACCAGATTTCCATTAAACATGTTACCTGCATTGAACCAACACTAGCGCTTGCAATGCCTGAACCTGCTGCAAACGTGGTACAGGTTGGTTTTCTTCAAAGTTTGCACTGCAACACTTTTGCTCAGATCAATACGAACACCATGTGCTCTACCTTGAGGTTTGAAACTATTGCTGCTGAAATCCTCATAGTTGAAACCTATTACCACTTTGTATCACTTGAGCCCTCTGATGATACACTCCCTGCATGGGGCAAGTATTCCCAACAAACTGCTGTTGATTCTGACCTCTCTGTGCAACTTTCCTCTAGCTATCTTCCACTTTTCATTCAGCTTCTTGTGTTTCATCTCTAATTCATCATCGCAATACTTTGTGTATCGCATATATTCATCAATGGGCTTAGTATGTCAACAAATCAAATGCCTTTCAATCACTATTTTTGGGTTTCAATACATGCACAAACCTGTAAACAAAATGTCCCATATCTTTTAACCAAATAGTCTCTGCCTCACTAAACAGTTTGAATGCTTGCAACAATCTCTCATGGTAAGCATGTATTGACTCTTTGGACTCTTGGGTTGTCCTGCCAATTTTGACCCAATTGACCTATTTAGAAGAAAATTTCAGAAATGTAATCAACTGGTTATTCTTCTTCATTACCAATGGTGACGGCACATGTGATTGAGGATGTTTCATCAGCTCTACCTTGGACCAATCCACTACAACTTTGCATTCAATCCACAAATCATTTGGAACCACAATTTCAAATAAGGTATCCAAATATGTACACAAAGCTATGAACATGTTCACAGATCAATCAACCTGTCTGTACTATGCCACTGGATTCTCTCTCAATTTTTAGAAATCATTTGTGAATAAAAGAAGATCAGCCCTACTCCACTGTAAATGAATGTACTCTCCACCAGGTACTTCTCTCATAGGAAGCATTTGTATGTCTATCTTTACCTCCTCTGGTACAGATGAAGGCATTTACACCCTGAATTTCTTTGGTTCCTTTTTCTTTGACCATCTACCTTCCAAGTTATCTAATCCACTCCATTTTCAAATGTAGCCAATGAATTCCTAAAACTGTAGTCACTTCCTGGTGGACACATGTTTACGAGAACTTTGTCAGTGCATCATAACCTGTAATTTTCTGCACAATGTGTGCCTCTGCACATCTCTCATGATCCTGTCCTACATGCCTGGTAATGTCTTTACTTAAGAACAGTAGTTCATCATCCTGGTATGCATTCAGTCGTAACTTGTCGAG
The DNA here is from genome assembly GCF_964263255.1 of Lissotriton vulgaris. NCBI lineage: Eukaryota > Metazoa > Chordata > Amphibia > Caudata > Salamandridae > Lissotriton > Lissotriton vulgaris. Next base: position 812,537,513 of record NC_141699.1, read on the forward strand.
AGTTTCAATTATCATTTCTTCTAATTCCACTATTACCTTAGCTGCTTCCATTGATCTTTTGCTCTCAGGAACTTGGGAGCATATTACCAACAACTAGAGATAATTATCGCTATGTTGGCTTAGCGGGAAGATTCCTATCGCCGCCCTTCACCTGTTTTTATCGCTGAGATATCTTGCTATTATCAAGGTTTATCTCAGAAGCGATAAAAAACGGGCAAAATGCGTGAATATCGCTGTCAATACAGCGATATTCAGGCATTACCGTGACAATGCTCTTAGCCATGTTATCCACCTCTCATTGGATAACATGGCTAAGAACTGGTCAGGGCAGGCGTTAGCTTTTGGAGATATTCACGCTTAGCGCAAATATTTCCAAAACTAAGCCATTGTTGGTAATAGGAGATTGCGATATTAGCGACTGTTTCCAGTCGCTAACATCTTGGCACGACCACTTTGCATGTCATTAGCGATAATTATAGCTGACATGCAAATCGGGCCCCAAGATGATCGCTATCTCCTACTAGCTGTCGCCAACTGGTGTTAGCGACATCTAGGTAATAGGGCGAAGAAATTATCGCCGCTGTAGCGGGAAAAAGTCCTGCTAAAGCGGCGATAATGGCCCTTGGTAATATGCCCCTTGGACATTTGTTTCACTCGATCCAGGATTTTCACTACTGTCTGCAGTATCTATACATTCGATCCAGTCATCAGTTTCTCTGGCAGTAAGACCTGGTAGCTCTGCTGGAGTATGAAGAATTATTTAAATGCTATAGCTATCACTACTTGAACCAGGCCGTGAGTTCGAAAGGGACATGTCAGAAGGTGGTGTTCCCATAGGCATTTCTGTACTAGGGATTCTGTAGTTCATCGTTGGTGGGGCATTTGTGTTGGGCATGAAAAAAGGTGATGATCTCTGAGTAAATCTTCTGGTCAGTTCGAACCCTGACAGATTTAATATATGGTCTACACTCACAGTACATGGGGTAATCCCCTGTTTCGACACTCTAGGAGTCTGAGGAATACATCTTATTGTTAGGTCTACTGAATTGCTATTCCCAGCCGTGTCACTCATTCCAGAGGGAACAGCTAAAGTATGGGTATTATTTCCTGCTGCTCCAGGCTTATACAAAGGAACCACAGGATCAATTGTAACAAGAATGGTCAATGCAGCTGGGGCATTTAGAGTTTGTGAACTCAAAAGGGCTATCATTCCTGACAATTCCCCCAACGGATCAGGATTCATATTTAATGGTGTTGTAGGCACATCAAAAGTTCAAGTCATGGGCACATTACCCACTCCACCGATGGGAGTTCATTATACAGAGGTGGGATATTTAACAGTATCTCAGTTGGAAAGTCATCATTTATGGTGCTATGGCTGGCCACAGCTGTATTCTCTATGTCATTTACCACACCTCCACTCTCCACTTCCCTCCCATCCATTTTTTTCTTCTTATTATTTTTCTTCTTCTTTTTCTTTTTCTTTTTCCTTTATCCTTTCCTTTCTCTTCTTTCTTTCACTCATTCTCCCATTCCCTTCCTACTTCGTCCTGTTATCTGCCTTAATTTTATGTGCCACTCTTAACACTGACTGTGAAATTACTGTGTACTTTAAAGTATTGTTTATAATATTTTTTGTACTTTTGGTATCTTTTTATTTAAAGTTTGAGTTTATTCATCAAAGAAAAATAAAACATGTGAAAGAAGTACAGTATATGTCAATAAAAATACATAGGAAATTCCAAAGGAGAAAGAGTGTAACTAATCTTCAATTGATATTGACTAACATATGATAAATAATTTTATGGAATAAAAAGGGAAAAGGAAGGGGAAAGGTGTAGGGGAGGAGATAAAAAATAAATAGAAGAAAGTATCACAATCTATCTATATTATGAAAACAAGAGATAACTTATGCAACATTATCACTGTAAACACTTTAAGAGTAAAATATCATATTATGTTGAGAAAAGACATAACTGTAAGAAGTAACACTAAAAACAAGAACAAGATATGTGCAATTATAAAATATGACCATATATTCTATTATGGAGGTTTCCGAACTTCATTTGAATTATTGATTAGTGTAGCAGCAGTAGCAGCTACCCTAGTTAAGTAAGAGGTTAAAGGGAGCCATAAAAGATCTCTCTTAATAGCAAGAGATACAGGCGTAACGTAGTTAGTGTCCAGTCTATGATGAAAACAGACAGCATTCCACCATGATTTAAAAGTGACTTTAGCAGCTTGCTTCTAGTTAGAGGTTATTAGATGAAGGGCCCCTGCTCATAGTAAGTCTACTAGTCTAAAATTAGGCGATGCTTGGGGCCACTGAGGAGCCAAGGAGCCTAGGATTATGGTAGGGATGGAGAAAGTTACTTTGGTATTACAATCTTTATTTATTTGGCACCAAACTAAGTGCCAAAATTGGGAGATTGGAGGACATTCAAAAAGCATATGTTTTTGGATCTGCATGGGTGCGGGGACAAGACCAGCATGTAGCTGAGGAGTTTGGAGAGAAGGAGGAAAGCTTAATATGGGGTAAATATGAGACGTTGAAAAATAAAATAAAGGGTTTGAGAGGTGTTAGCAGCTCTAGAAGTTTTATGAATTTTAAACCATAGTTTATCCCAGATGTGAGTCAAACAGTTTTCTGTTAGATCATTTTTCCACGTCAATTCAGTCTTTGTTTTAACTCTTTCTGAGGAGAGAAATTAATGTTTATATAGAGAGGATGCCGAAGGGGACGAGGTTAATAAGGGAAAAAGGGTGAGACATTTCAAAGATGGACTGGGGGTAGAGGACAAGGAAAGAAGATACTGGGTAAGAGATAGGAGCCTGAGATTATATTGTGCTCTAGTAGATGATGGCAAAGAGAATTTTTCTTGAAGTACTGAGAAAGATAAGGGGGTGTCGTTAGACAGTAGTTGTGAGATCAAGAGGAGCCCTTTAGATCTTCAGGACTCCCAATAAATAGTACGATTCTTTACACGTAGTAATTTAGTATGCCAAGTAGGCTGTTGATCTAATACAGAGAGAGATGGGAAGGAAGAGGGCAAAAGAGGGCTAAAAATTTTACGTGTGTGAGAAATAACTGGGGAACATAAGGATGCTATGTTATTAGTAAATTTAAGAGATTCAGTCAACTCAAAAGGAGTTAGAAAAGTTTTTTACATGGAAATCCAAACAGGAGGAAAACCACCTTGGTCAGACGAGAGCCAATGAGAGGATTGCTTTAAATAGAAAGCATAATGGTAAGATTTAAAGTCAGGAAATTTAAGCCCACCAGATAATTTCGTTAGCAAAGAATTACTTTTGAAAAAAATTAAATCCTGGAATATGTCTAGGGATCATTGAAATCACATATAAAACTAAGGGAGAGAGCTTCATTTTGATGGAGTCCAGTCTTCCCCAACAGGAAAGTAATAATGGATGCCAATGTTCAACATTATCGGATAGGGTCTTAATGATATGATCAAAATGTAATTTCAAAGTATCAGAAATATTTGAAGAAAACTATAATCCTAAATACTTTATTTTAGATGGTTTCCAAGAGAAACCGGTAAGAGCGAAATCATGTTTATGGCAAGTCACATTAAGGGGAAGAATGTCACATTTATCTGAATTAAGGCGATATCCGGATACTTGAGAAAAACATCAACTTGAGTAAGAAACAAGGGGATAGATGTGGCAGGATTGGAACAATATAAAAGAATGTCATCAGCGTAGAAAGACATTTTGACATGAGAGGTGCCTAATTGAAAGCCAATAAATTGAGTATCCTGTCTAATCTTGGTTAAAAAAGGTTCTAATGCTACTATAAATAGAAGAGGTGATAGTGGACATCCCTGTCTTGCCACTCTAAAGAGAGGAAAATAATCTGGAGCTTTACCATTAACAAAAATAGATGCTTTGGGGCCTGAATATAGTAAGCAAATGAGGGAGATGAATTTTGGGGAAAACCCTATCCATTTTAAAGCTTGAAACATGAAATCCCATTTTTTTCTATCAAAAGCTTTTTCTGAGTCCAAAGCTATAGCTGCATTAGTATAATCAAGGGAGGAGGCTTTACTAAGGATGTTAAAAAAGACTCTTGAATTGTCAGAGGATAGACGACCCTTTACGAAACCTAATCAGGGCCAATAAGATTAGGTAAAATGGGATCTATAAGGAGGACAAGACTTTTTACAAATAATTTAAAATCTAAATTAACTAGAGAGATTGGGCGGTCATTTTTACATAAAGACGGATCTTTATTTTCTTTAGATATTAAACATATCATGGCTTCTTGAAAAGTACCAGAGGATGAGTGAGGATGAGTCGGTTGTAATAAAGGAATTAAAAAGCAGCAGGAGATGTGGAAGAAGAAGGTTGGCAAAGTGAGCGTAAAATGCAATAGAGATTGCATGAGTAATTTCTGGCAAAGTATTATCAGTTTCTAGAGAGTTAAAGTCAATAAGATGAAATAGATTGAAAATAAGATAAAAGGTTGTTAGAGGTCGGCTCTCTCTCAGGGGTATATTCATTTTTGTAAAAGGAAACAAACTCATTTAGAATATCACTATCTTTAAAAACTGAGGTACCAGCATTATTTAGTATGGACTCTATTCTAGTGCGGTCACGTCTGATTTTTTAAATAGTTAGCCAATAGTTTCCCCATTTTATTTTGACCTCCATAATAACGAGAGCTACATTTTAAGAGATAGGACGATGCAGATTCCGTGGATATTTTATTGAAAGTAATCTTTGCATCAATAAGATTCTTTAAAGATGATTCAGTGTTTTACTGATAGTAAGTACATTGAAGGTCCTTGATCTTAGAGAGTAGCTAGGCAGATTGGGCTTCGAAAGACCTCTTCCTTTGGGAAACAAAGCTTATTATGAACCCTCTGGCTGGAGCTTTAAAAGAGTCCCATACCATTACAGGAGATGAATCCAGGGTAGAGTTGAAAGAGAAGAACTCAGAAGCAAAGGAGTTGAATTGACTTGAAAAATTAGGATCAGATAGTAAAGCATTATTAAAATGCCATCTACCAGCATGAGGGGTAAAGTGGAGCAAATCAAAATCAACAGAAACTGGGGCATGATCTGATATTAAAATAGAGCCAATTTTGGAGTGGAGAACATGTTAGGAGAGGGCTTTACTAAGAAAGAGATAATCAGTTTGGGATTGTGAATGGTGAGTGGAGGAATAACAAGCATTTGCAAAGCAATAGGTCTCGCATTATAAAAGTTTGAGCTGTTGGCATTGCTAATAATAATGCAACACAAGCAGCTCAAAGATTCAGTAATGTGAGACCTATTGCATTGCAATTGTTTTTTTTATATATATATATGGCACAAACTTGAGTGAAAGGTGTGTATTTATGTTGCATTGAGTACAGTGTAATTATGTGTTGCGTTATTATGTGGCACAGAGTGGTATTGTGTGGAGTGTATTTAACTTGCTTTAAGTAGAGAGTAAATATGTGACGTGCAATTATGTAATACTGAGTGGTATGTGGAGCGTATTTATGTTTTATTGAATGAATACAGTGTAATTATGTGATGTGTAATTATGTGGTACTGAGTGGTATTATGTTGAGTGTAGTTATGAAATCTACTCAATGCAACATAAATACACCCCTCTTACCACTCAGTACCATACAATTACAAACCACATATTTACACCTTAATCAATGCAACATGAATACTCTCCACATCATAACACTCAATACCACATAATTACACAACAAATATTTACAACACTTATTTACATTCTACTCAATACAACATAACTACAATCAACATAATACCACTCAGTACCACATATGCTTATTTCAAGGGTTGTGGTCAGTTTCAGATATCGTACTGCAGTTAGTTTCACGTACTGTGATCAGTTTCAGGTATTGTGGCTGATTTGAACAACTGTGGTCTGTTTATATGATGTGTAGTTAATTTGAGGGAGTCAGGTGCTAGCCAACAATGTTCAGCAGAACATAGTATAGACAGGCCACAGCCACAATCCCTGACAGCCAACCATGTGCAGTGACAGTGTAGGCAGCCCACAGCATGCTCACACACATGGACAGGCAACTATATGCAGTGACCTACAGCCCCGACCGCGCTCAGCCTGCTCACATGCATTAACAGCCTGCCCTGTGAGATGAAGCATAGTCCAGACAGCATATGCACACTCACGGAAAGCCAACAATGTGCAGTGACACACAGTGTACACAGCCAGCAGGCTGCTCACACGCACGGGCAGCCAAATATGTGCAGTGACAATGTAGACAGCCCACGGCATGCTCACATGCATTGACAGCCAACCATGTAAGATGAAGCATAGCCCAGACAGCCCACAGTGCACTCACATGCATGGACTGCCAATAATGTGCTTTGGCACACAAATTACACAGCCCACAGCCTGCTCCAAAGCACAGACACCCAACCATGTGCAATGAAACCCAGTCCAGACAGCATTATCACACTCACAGACAGCCAACAATGTGCAATGACGCACAGAGTAAACAGCCAGCAGGCTGCTCACACGCAAGGGCAGCCAAATATGTGCATCGTTTTATATAGCGCTGGCTAGACCCGGCTGGCTTTACATACGGTAAGCATTTTTAAATAGTTAAATCAGTTAAATATTTACATAGTTACGTCAGTTACTAGAATGAATCATGGCATGGAGAAAAGCCGAGTTACATAGTTACTTACATCCATTACTAAAACCTTAAATATTATAGAAAACAAGTCCAATGATGCTTAGAATGGGGATAGAGGGGAGTTGGAATATACAACAGAACAGAACCTGGCGAATAGTCATAGAGGATCGAACATCAGGGGAACACAACACAGTTAGGGTAAGCGAGTAGAAAACAAACTGGAAAGTGTGAAATTGAGCAGCAACATCCAGAGCCGGACCCCTCCCTGCATTGGGTCGGATTAGAAATGGGAAGGGACGGGTAGGGAGGGGGAGAAAGGGAGCATAATGGTGACCATAGGAGTGAAGCAAGGTGCAGGAGTTCCAGCGGGGAGATCAATCGAGGCAATGGTCAGACTGGAACGCATTACGCGCTGACAGGAGGAAGGAGTCAATTTGAAAAACTGAACAAACCCTAAAATGGAGGATCCAGGAATAAATCCCTTTAGTTTTGCGACAAAATGGCGGGTGAACAAAAGTCCAGTTAATAAGTTCTTAAGAAAACCTACCCCCAGGAGCAGGGCTGTAGGGAAAGGCATCACCAGATCTGGCGGGGAAAGGCTGTAGTTTATCGATCGTTGTAAGGTGCTCAAAGTCAGGGGGAAATCAGTGTGGATGACTATGCAGTGGCCCCGGGAGGGGAGCTGTGGGTCAGGGGGGCGCACTGGCCTGGGCACATTGGTACAGGGCAGCAACGGTTGCGGCAATCCCGTTGTTGCTGTCGTGGGGCTAGAAAATCCAGCCGCAGTCCCAGCGAGGTGAAGCAGGACACCATGCAGCCCCGTCTCAGGCCCGGGAGGCAGGGGAACGGATGGAGAGGCGTTCCCAAGTCCACTCAACAGCAACCACCAGGCAGAGATTACTAGCCATGTACCTGCAACGTACGTTCTTTTTGCAAAATGGAGCCCGCTGAGCTTCATGAAATATTAAGCCCGGCAGCCGTGAAGAGGGCACTGTGCTGATAAAAGGCGCGCAGCCGCACCCGCACCCACATAAGTACACATTGAAAATATAAAATAAATACTTAATAAAGATAGTTTGAGTTTAGTTAGATCGAAGCGCTGAAGTGTGAATGTTGCCATAGCACCTGTGGTTGTAAAGGCAAATCGAGTGAAACGCTTCTGCTGCATTGGGGCAAAGTATACATACCTTCAAAAGTTTTCTTTCAAGCTCATCATCGTGTGGCAATTACCTCTGCATGCCAGCGATAAGTGGCTACAGCGTTAAATGTTTTCTAGAGTGCATCTGTTATTAGAAATCGTCACAGCATTAAGACACGCAGCTCCAGCAATACGTGGCCACAGCGTTAAGTGTTTTCTAGAGTGCATCTGTTATTTAAATCGCCACGGCACGAAGACACGCAGCTCCAGCAATATGCGGCACGGCACGAAGACACACAGCTGCAGCCATGTGTGACGGCGCATGGAGAGATTAGGGGGTAGATGTATCAAGTTTTTTTCTTGTCGCTGCAAATCGCAAAATAGCAGCGTTTGCGACAAGAAAAACGGGAAATGAGATGTATCATGCAAAAAGTTTGCAATATTAAGGACAAGAAAAACGGGAAATGAGATGTATCATGCAAAAAGTTTGCAATATTAAGGAATCGCAAATTTTGCGATTCCTTAATATTGCGCAAGCATTTAAGAAATCGCAAATTGCTTTTGGAACTCAAAAGCCATGAAGGGTCTGGAACATGTTCTAGATAAAGCTCTTAGAGATCTCCGTAATTGGCTAGGGGCCGAATTGTTGTCTTTTGAGGTTTTTATGAAGGAGGTTACTTTGGCTGCAAGGAAATCCAACTCAATTAAAAAAAAGCCCATACTCCCTAGTTCGATCATTTCCTTAAATAAAGAAATAAATAAATTGGTGAAGGAACAATACTTGTTCAGATCCCCTGAAAGATACCGAAAAATAGCCCTCTTAAAAAGAAGGAGACGAAGGGCCAAGCTTAAAAGAAAAAAGAAAAAGAGGACTCTCTCTGGATCAATCTGCGTGAGGCCGCAGTAAACGGGCATGCTAGATTGTTCTGGTCTATAATCGGGGAGGGCTGTCGAACAAGAGTTAGTCCCCGCCCTATCCTCATATGTGAGCAAACATGGGTTAATTATATTGTAAATTTATATGCCAGTAATGGACCCGCGGCAGAGAATGTGAGTCTTTGTAATGATAGAGATCCTTTAATAGAATTCCCGTCTGAAAAAACCATTGAATTGGCTATAAAAGAACTCCGTCTCTCAGGTGCAATGGGGCCTGATGAGTTCCCTATATCTGTCCTAAAGCAGGACCCAGTTTCTTGGAGTAAAATTTTGTTCATCATATTTAGATTTTGCTTCCTGAATAAATCTGTCCCTTTGTCCTGGAAAGGGAGCATTTTGGTGCCATTGTTCAAGAAGGGAGATAGGAACGAACCTAAGAACTATCAGCAAATCGCCCTTCTTGATGCAATTGGTAACATTTTCTCCAAATGTCTCCTATATATTATAAATGACTGGGTGGAGAGGAATCATATTTTACCTTTAGAACAGACAGGTTTTCGCAAGAGCCATGGCACATTGGACAAACTTACCGCACTGCAGATAATCTCTGATAAATATGTCAGGGTTCGAGGAGGAAGAGTATATGCGGCGTTTATAGATTTCTCCACAGCATTCGACAAAGTGGATTGGCCGTTGCTGTGGAGAAAACTTGCGGCTTTGGGTATGCCCCCGCTCCTGTTAGATTTGGTTAAGGCCTTGCATTCGGATACCTGGTGCCAAGTCCTGCAAGGGGGGGGAAAGGGGGTTATCCCAAATTATTCCAACTATTAACGGATTAAAGAAGGGTTGTCTTTTGGCGCCTCTGATCTTTTCCTTATATATCTCAGATCTCCCTATGTCCTTATCTACTTGTGAAGGTATCGCTCCGTCATTAGGGGGATCCCCAATTTCCTGTCTGTTATATGCGGACGATATTCTTATATTGGACCTTACGCCCAAGGAGTTAAATAATCGTCTACATGCCCTACACCAGTTTGCAGAACTTCACTATTTAAAGATAAATACATCCAAAAGTCAAATTATGATTATTTCAGGGAGGAAAAAAACAAAATATGATAACTTTGGTTGGTCCGCAGGAGGTCATAAATTGGAGGTGGTTAAATCTTATGTCTTCCTGAGGAAAATAATATCTGATAACCTAAGTGACAAGGTCCACATTGATAACAACTCCCGGAAGGCCCTGTCTCAGGGTAAAAGTTTGAGTGCATTGTAGACATTTTCCACATATGCTAGAGGTTCCTGTCATCCCTTCTGTACGGTATTGAAATGGTTGATATAGGGCAATGGGGTTTCTTACATGTTGCAGAAGGAAACATTTTACGGTTTTTAGCCTCTACTAACACTGCCTGCACAGTGGCATCCCTGAGACTTGAGTTTGGCATCCGTAGCAGTTGGGTGCAGGGCTTGGCAGGGTTGGTGCATTGGGTAACCTGCCTAGCCAGAGGAGAAGTGGGTACCTTGAGACATCTAATGAAGTCGGAACTGTTGGGCACTTTAAGGGAGTTCTCCTCTATTGTCAAGAATTTCAGGAAAGCTGTTGTACTTCTGCAATTGGAGGAGAGCACTCTTTTCACTCTGTCTGCCGTTCAGGTAAAATTACTTTTGAAACAGGCCTCGTGGGATCTTAGCTTTGGGCTGGACAGGGAATCTATTCTTGCAAAGAAAAGAGTATCCCCCTTCACTGATACGTACGTATTAAAATGCATGCAACCCTATGTCGCCTGGAATATACCCCATGGTATACGGCGTTTCTGGCTTCTTTTGAGGCAGGATCTACTCCCTCTAAATAAGCTTATGGCTAAATGGTATGGTTGCTCCGCAACATGTAATTTTTGTAATTTGTCAGTTCAGGACCTCATACATGTTCTTTTTGTATGTCCTGCACTTCGTTTATTTCGTCGTAAGTGGTTTAGACAAATTTGCTTGAAATTGAATATCCTTACAGCCAATTCTTTCTTATGTGCTTTACATAATCCTCCTAATGAAATGTTCTGTTTTAGCATTTTTAATTTTTTAAATTGTTTCTTAGACATTTAGTAGACGGTTTTATCCAACTGTGTTGTGCTGATTACTTAGTATTTTGGTAAAAACTTGTTAATGTTTGTTGTATTTGTATGAGAAATTTTGATTCATGTATTTCCTTTCCTTATGTGGACCTCTTTGGAGATCCAAAACATAATAAACAAACTTGAACTTGAAATTGCGAATTCCTACATGCTATGTTTGAAACATTTCATTTTAGCAAATTTTGGCTAAGAAATCGCAAATTAACACCAACTTGTAGTTGGTGGTAATTTGCGGATTCTTTTACAAATGGCATGTATGTGCACCATATGCGCACACATGTCATTTTCAGGGGTGCTGCAGGGTGTCCTTGAGACACCCCTGCACCCTTGAAATTATTCCCAATTTGCGATTGGAAAATTGCGAATCGCAAATTGGGAATAATTTTACCTTTATTCCTATGGGCCTCCTGGCCCATTGAAATGAATGGGAAATTATTCCTTATTTGCGATTAGCAATTTGCTAATCGTAAATAAGCAATTTTAAGAAATCGCTAATAAATAGCGATGTTCTACATACATGCCATTTTGCTATTCCCAAATAGCGATTCCTTAAAAATCGCTATTTGGAAATCGCAAAAGGGTATGTTGATACATCTAGCCCTAGGTGCTGATAAGCAGGGGCAATACTGCCTCGCTTGTTACTGAAGCAAAAATAACTAAAACAAAACTAAGTAGCCAGCATGCATTAAGGTCTCCAATTACAAAGGCAGGCTACAGCCAGGCTACAGCGTGCTAACCAGATAGCAAAGAAGTGCAAGCAAAATGAAAGAACACTGTAGTTAGGTGCCGCTGTATCAGGACTACACGGAAGTTAGAAAATCACCAACAGCCAATAGAAAAGGACATTACAACAACACTACCACAACTAAGCCAATAGCAATCAAGAAAACAAATAACATGAATTTTCACCCAACATACAAATTACTTAATGTCTCGCTGAGACAGCGCATGCAGCGCATGCGCTGCCAATGCGAGACCTAAAAACTATATTCTCGGAGTTCTCGGTTACAAGTCCTCTAAATATCAACTAGAGATTTGCGACGTATGGTGAAAGTGAATTGTGAATGCATCTTAGAGTTAACAAATTTAACTAAGGAATGTCTATCTAATATGGGATCAAGAACTTGATTACAATCTCCACAAATACAATATAGTCATCATCAAAAAGAAGAAGCTTTTCAGAAATGTGGGACCAAAAAACATTATCAACAGTAACTGGTGCATAAATGTTAAGAAATACTACAGGTATTTGATTAATGATAAGTTTAACAATTCCCCAACGCCCTTCTGAGTCTGATTCTTGATGACCAACTGATATGTGGAATTTCTTATGACAAAGAATTGAGACTCCATTTTTCTTACCTACAGCAGGGGAGGAAAAAACATTGCCTACCCAACATCTCTTTAGTTTAGCTGCTTCAGTTTCTGATAAATGAGTTTCTTGAATCAAAGCAATATCTGTTTTTAACTTGGCTAAATGGGTTAATACTCTATGTTTTTTAATAGGGTTGTTTACTCCTTTAACATTCCATGTAGTAACTCTAAATGTAACTAATACAATTTATATGCACAATTATTATTTAAACAAGAAACTGATTAATATCCCTATGAAATGAGAGAAAGGAAATAAGCGAATAAGGATAAAAGAGCAAAGTGAAGTATGTGAAAATGGGAGAAAAAGGGATAAGAGAGAGATCGTAAAGTTTTAAGGATACGTAGAGTATGAGAGGGCAAGGAAGGAGAAAGGAAAGGGCAAAATAAGGAAAGGAAAAGGAAAGCCAATCCGAAGCTCGAGAAAATGGAATGAAGAATAAGTTCAGAAAAGGGAAAAGAGAAAAGGGATTAAGAGAGATATTGTAAAGAAGGAAGGGAGAAGAAATTATGCAGAGAAAAGAGAAGAAAAGAGAAAGAACAGGGCGAAAAACAGAAAGATTAAACAAAACAATCATTTGAAATAGAAAACGAATATTCAAAGGACATGCCACAACAAGACAATAAAAGTGAGAAAGGTGAACCCACACTGGGGGGGCGACAAGTCGAGCAGAGGACTCCAGGACCAAGACGGCAACGGGGGACATTCTCCATGGGAAGCCAAACTAGACAGAAAACTAGGGACCACAATATCGCATCTAATAAAAAGAAATGGAAAAATAATAAAACAGAGATGGACAATACGACAATAGATATGACGGGGTGAGGAAAAAATACAAGTAATAAAAGACATAACTGGAATAATTAAGTCATTCATGGTCGAGGAATATCCATGGAATCATCTCTGCAGGTATCCAAGAAGTGTTGAAGAAGTGAAGGGGCTTCATAAGTTGTTGTTTTGTTATTGTAGGTCACCTTGAAGAGGCAAGTGTGGAATCAGCCATAACGAGCATTCAAATTGCGAAGTGCTGGTCTCATATCTAAGAACTGTTTCCGACAATCTGCTGGTACTTTGGCGTAATCTTGGGCGAAGAAAAGAGAAGAGCCATTCCAGAAGATTTTCCCTTTTTGCTTGGCAGCTTGAAGAACTTTGAGCAGATCAGTATACTCCAGAAAGTACAAATTAACTCCCCTAGGTTTCACTGAAGAAGAAGAAGAAGAATGAGGACTCTGTTCCAGGCGGTGGGCTCTTTGAATATTCAGTGGTGGAGAGTCAGGAAGACCAAGAAGGGTTGGTAGAAAAGTTTTGAAAAAGGAAAGAGGGTCGGAACCTTTCAAGACCCTCAGCAAGGCCGTAAATACGTAGGCATGACATGGCGTAGGTGTCTATTGCCATAATCTGATATGGTAAGTGCTATCTCTATTCCCTTTTTAACAGGTATAGTCATATAGTCATATATATATTTTTTTTTTTAGTTTTATATAGCATGATCTTGACCAGAGGGCATCTTGGTGCTTTACAAGTATTATATAAACAAAAGTGGGAAGTAAACAGACATACGGTGTAGGACTTTATAGGACTACATGTATCTTGTTTATAGGACGTATAACAGTGGTAGTTGGGAAGAAATCATACAATGAAAGGCAGGAAGGGAGTAGACAGTTGGTCATTTCCAGGATATTCAACTACAGGTGATAAATACACGTGGAAAGTAAATATTAATGTATTGTTTCAGCGGTCCACTTTGTCTTGTGCATTTTTAGCTCATATGTCTGCATAATGGAACTAGCTTGGCGGCCAAATGACTGTCTTTGTCTGTATTTATGATTGTTCTTCTTCATATGACGACGTATTATATGTAAGCGCTCTGGGACCTTCAGGTATAGCTAACGCTACATAAAACTTATAAATAAATAATACAATTAAAAAAAAAAATTAAGACAGAATATGGCAGGTCAAACAAAATAGTTCAGGTGGATGAGTTTAGAAATTTGTTGAGAAGAGACAGTTTTTACGTTTTTCATGAAGTGAGGGTAGGATTGTTTTTCACAAAGTTCCTTAAGGAAGCATTCCAAATCCTAGGAGCGTTCCCAGAGAAGGATTGAGTGAGAGAATTGGTTCTCTTGAATTTGGGAGGGATAAAAAGAAGGGTGTTGGACCTTTACAAAGATTGTTTTTGGCCGCTTTTGTGAGTTTGTTGTGTAGGTGGTTATCCTGAGTAGAGAGCTTTTTGTACTAGGCAAGCTGGTTCTAATGTACTTTTTGCTTCAATTGGGAGCAAGTTGAGTTTCATGGCAGTGGGAGTGATGTGGCCGAAAGTCTCTTTCCTGAGAGCAGTCTAGCTGCTGCAATGAATGTGGGCTTCATTGGCAGAAGGCGGATTTTTGGGGGTCCAGTGATCATTGCATTGCCGTATATATTTTTTAGAGTGTAGAGGGCACTTTTTTAGGAGATGTCTCTCATATTCAGGCCTTTGTCAACAGTAATCCCCAGATATTTAAAAGAGTTGGATATAGATAGTTTGCAGTTCAGTGTAGTTAAACTGTCAAGCCATATGTGAATGGGGTGGTGATTTTTTTAGGCTAGATGAGGAGGAGTCTAGTTTTTGGGGGGGACTTAGTTTTAGGTGGTTGCTGATAGGCCGTATGTATATCAGGAAGTGAGTGTTGTTGAGATGTAGGATGTCTTTAAGTGAACCAAATTGATAGAGATTTGGGTTTCATTTGCATAGAGATGGTAGGCATTCCTGGCTTGATTCAGGATCAGTGCAAGAGGTTCAATGTAGAGATTGCATAGGGCAGGGGAAAGGTTTGAGCCTTGTAGGACTCCTTGGTTGACTATTGTAGCTGTCGATGTGGACTTGTTTAGTTTGATTATGTTAGATCTTTTATTCAGGTAGGACGAGAACCGCTGTAGGATGATACAGCTGATGCAGCCTGTTTGAGAGGGTGTTCAGAAGAATGCTGCAGTTAACTGTACCAAAGGCCCCTGAGTGGTCAGGATGGACTAGAAGACAGGCACCACCCTCATCAAAGGATCTGCGTAGGTCATCAGTGATGTTCCGGATTGCCGTCTGCAGCCTTTCCTAAATCCCGATTGAAATGTGCCTTGCAAGTTGAACTTCTCAATATTATTTTTTAATTGAGAGGGGACACATATTTCAATGATTTTATCAAGTGGAGGGAGGTTGGTGATAGGTCTGTAGGTCATTGGGGTCGGCATGAGGCTTCTTAATGAGGGAGTGATTTGGCCAAGTTTAAGAAAGGATGCATAGAGCCACTGGTTAGGGTGGAGTTGATGATATTAGTCCAAGTTGGAGCGATGATGTGTCTGAGATATTTGACAAGGGAGGAGGAGAAAAGGTCAGAGAGGTGGGAGGTCAACTTGTTAAGTTATGTTATGTTAAATCAGTCTTCTATAGCGCACAGATACTCCGAAGGAGTGTCCCGGCGCTTTTATTGACAGCCAGAAACAGACAAAACACAACACAGTGAAAATAGAAACAAAGCAGTAATGATAAAAACAGGCCCAGCAATAGAAACTAAAGGGCAAAGAGCCATGTTTTGAGGCCCTTCCTAAAAGTCAGTAAATTAGATGTGCTGCGTAATGCCAAGGGCAAAATATTCCAAAGCTGTGGTGCCCGCAACCTAAAAGAGCGACCTCCAATGCGGGTCTTTTTTACTCAAGGAAGCACAGCGAGGAACAATGATTCAGATCTCAGAGATCGGGCCGGATGGTAAAAGGCAAGCCTCCTTTGGAGATATTTAGCTCCCGAGGCATAAAGAGCCTTGTGAGCCAAGGTCAAGGGCTTAAACACTATCCGCTTCCAGATAGGCAGCCAGTGGAGTGACTGCAAAGGGCCAGAGACCCTAGCTCACCTGTGAAGGCCAAAAATGGCCCGCGCTGCCGTATTCTGGACCACCTGAAGACGTTGCAGGAGATACTCTGGCAGGCCAAGGTATAAGACGTTGGAATAGTCCAAGCTTGAACCAATTAAGGCCTGCACCGTAGTCTTCCTATGATCTTCTGAGAGCAGAGGGAGAAACTTCCGGAGCATCCTGAGGAGGCCGAAACAAGTTCCCGTGAGAGCAAGGATCTGAGATCTTAGCGTCAGCCCGTTATCAATCTTGATTCCGAAATTCTTTGCTAGCTGGGACGAGCGCGCTGGAGGAAACATATTAGCAGGCCACCATTCATGCCAGTCTGGATCACATGGGCAGCTGAAGAAGAGTACCTCAGATTTATCTGAGTTGCACTTGAGGCTGTTAAGCTGGAACCATTTAAAAACAGCCCCAAGGCACTCACGGATACTCTCTCCATCAAAATCTTCTTCTTTCCCGCACGTAAAGAGGAGCTGGGTATCGTCGGCATAAGATACGATCTGGGCCCCAAAAGACTCCACCAATGCCGCCAGAGCGGTCATAAAGATGTTGAAAAGAGTCGGGCTCAGCACGGAGCCCTGTGGGACTCCAACTCCCAAAGGCGGCATCACAGCAGAGGTAGGTGAGGCCCAGACCGTTTGTCGACGGCCAGCCAAAAATGATCTAAACCAGCTGAGCACCGTCCCCCTCAGACCGATCTCATGAAGTCTGGCGAGAAGACCCTCATGGGGACGGTGTCAAAGGCCGCCGACAAATCGAGCATAACAAGCATAGCTTTGCCTCCCGAATCCAGCGCCTCTTTGATGGCTTCGGACACCTCCAAAAGCGCCGTCTCGGTGCTTAAATTGGGGCGGAGACCGGATTCAGAGGAGTGTAGCAGATCGTGAGATTCCAAAAAATTGGAAAGCATGATATGCACATGCTTCTCCAAGATCTTAACCAGTGCAGGGAGGAGAAAGATGGCCTATAGTTGGCCAGAGCCTCAGGGTCAAGGCCAGGCTTCTTAAGGAGGGGAATGACCATGGCCTGCTTCCAAGCCTGCGGGACCACCCCCCGGGTCAGGGAAAGATTAAGAAGCGGGTTTGCCAACGGATTTACGACTGCCGCCATTTTCGCCAGAAATTTGGCCGGGCATGGGTCAAGAGGCGACCCAGATTTAAGATTGGCCATAAGTGCTAATGACGAAGAGACTGAAAATGACGGAAAGTCTGCCAAGACTGGACCCAAAGGGGCCGATGGAGCTGGCCCATCCTCGAGGCTGGGAGAAACTTCGGCCACCCTCAAAGGAAAAGAGTCCTGGATCAACTTTATCTTGGTAGTGAAAAAGTTGGCAAGAGCAGAAACCCATGACTCGGAAGGGGCGGCCTGAGTCGAATTAGATCGTGGGGCCGTAAATTCCCTAACAATCGTGAAAATCTCCTTACAAGAATTAGATGCATCCTCAATCCTCCTAGAAAAATAGCTTTTTTTCTCCAGGAGGATATCCCGGTGGTAGGCTTTAATCGTTGTCCTTAAGGCAAGCCTGGCAGCGGAATCGTACTGTGAGCGCCAAGCCCTTTCAGCCACCTTGCACTGCCTTCGAGAGATCGACAGCGCTTCAGTGAACCAAAGGGCAGAAACCCGTTTAGATGTTTGTCGGGGGCCATCACAGGGGCTAGATCATTCAGCCTATCTGTCAGCCACGTCTGCAGAGACTCTAAATCCCTATCCAGATCACCCGTAAAAGGGCAGGGATGATGCAGAGATGCCTGCGCCAGCATCTCTGGAGTCACCCGGTGATAAGCCCTAGGTGCTAGTCCCTGCTGCCTGAGAGCAGTGCACGATGGTTTCTTTGTGCCCGAAACATAAAAATTAGCCAGCCGATGATCTGACCAGAGCACCGGCAAAAGTGCCGTCACCTCTATGGGGACGTGGAAAAGACCTGATCCAGGGTATGGCCTTTATCATGTGTTGGTCCAAAGAGGTAACTTCATGGATGCTTCTATTTCATAGACTTCCTTTTTGGATATATTTTCATATTCAGAACAGGTTGCGTTGTTTTGGGGTGGTGGGTGACCTTTTCATTGGACTTCTCCATTCCTTGCGTAGCTCTGCCTGACAGCTGCTGCTCCCGAACTCCCTGCACTGACCATCTGACCCTCAGGTCAGTGGTTCGGGCCCTCCTCCACCCACAGGCACCCCCCTGTGCCTCATCCCTGATGGTAGATCGTCACTGCTCTGTTGCTCAGCTGCCCTCTGTCTTTTTCTACATTTTCTGACTTTTTCTTTGATTCTTTTCTGTCCCTTTCACCCTTTTTACTCTTTTTCCTTTTTTCTACTTTTTCTTTCAGCCATTTTTCCCCCTGCTAGTGCGATCCCTGTGGCTCTGCCCCCTCCATTGCCACTTTCTGGCTCCACGAGTTGCCCGCCTCCCAGCAGTCCAGCCCCTTGCACACTCTTAATGGCGGGCACTGAGAAGCTGTACCACTGGCGCACCAAAGGCGCAACAAAGACAAGCCTGTCTACGCTCGTCTGTGCCTAGACTGCTCCCAGAGCCACAGACCCTGGTCCTCAAACTTTACATAGATACACCAGCACCCTCCTTTCCCTCAACACCAGGCGCCACTACGGCTGCCACCTCATGTCACCGAAGTACACCCAAGGATCTTTCTCTTGCCGAAACAGCAGCTTCACCTCGCCTGCATACACACCCCAGTTCATCCCGCCTCACAGCCCACCAACAGCACACCCAACCGGCTCAGCTGCATCCTCCTCAACATGCACTCCCTCCAAAACATACCATAGAAATCTGGGACTTCCTCAACGCCTTCTCTACCGACATCGCCTTTCTTACAGAAACCTGGGTCAAATCCTAGCTCTGGCCCAAACATCGCCACTGCCATCCCTGATGGCTACAAGCTCACCCACAAGGACCACACTGACAGATCAGGAGGAGGCATCGCTATCATCCACAAAAACACCCTCCACCTGACCACCCACTCAGACAATCCAACGAGAATCATAGAACACCTCAACTTCCAGGTCCAGACCAACCCCAAAACCACCCTCTGCAGCACCCTCATCTACTGACCTACTGTTCCCACCTACCATTCACTGATGCCATTGTCGACTTCTTGCATCCACTGATTATATCCTACTCGGTGACCTCAACTTTCACCCGGATAACTCAATGACCAGATCTCTGCATCCCTTCAAGGGAACCTCGCCAACATAGAACTCAGACAGCTTGTCACCTCTCTGTCCCATGCAGCAGGACAAAAGCTCAACCTCATCTTCTCTGCCAGTGAAAACATCACCTATAGTCACACCACAAACTAATCTGGACTGACCACCACTGCATGAACTTCACCTTCACCAAAACCCACTGTCCACCATAGCCCTCACTGCCCCCCCTGCTGTTCCTGGAACAAGGTCACTGAAGAACATCTCACAGCCTCCATCTGCCCTTTTATACCGCCGACATCAGCTGATTCTAATATCCCAGCTTGGAACCTCCAACAATGGATCACTAACTGTTCCAACACCCTTGCACCCCTCAAGAAGGCACCCAGCAAGTAACACTCCAAGAAATTCAGCTGGCTGACTTCCACTCTCCATGAGTCTAGACACACTTGTAGACAACTCGAGAAGAGATGGAAGAACAACAAAGCCCCAGAAAACCATGCAACCATCAACGAAATCTTTGACAACCACACCACCTCCTCCTCAAAACCACAAAGAAAATGGCCCTCAAAAACAGACTCAACACCAACGCACACAAAAGCAAAGAACTCTTCACCATCATCAAGGAGTTTTCCGGGCCCAAAAGCACGGCCACAGATATCACATCCTCCCAAGACCCCTGCAACAAACTTGGCACCTTCTTCCACCACAAGATCAGGCAGATCTATGACAACTTTGACTCCCAAAACCCTCCCACCATGCCTGACACCACCTCACCACACCCAACCATGCCACATCCCAACAGATCCTGCTCAACTGGACCCCACTCACAGATGACACAATCAAGACCATGAAGAGCATCCACTTCGGAGCCTCCTCGGACCCATACCTGCACCACATCTTCCCAAGAGTAGCACCTCCATCGCTGCACCATCATCTGTTACATTGAGAACACCACCTTCCCATATGACTGGACATATGTTGAGATCAACTCCTTGCTGAAGAAGTCATCAGCTGACCCAACAAACCTTAGGAACTTCAGACCCATCTCCCTGCTCCCCTTACCAGCCAAGGCCATCGAGAAGGCCATCAATGCCAGACTTTCGGAGTTAATCGAAGCGAACCACATCCTGGACATCTCAATTCAATTCATTCAATTCAATTAAATTCAATATTTATAAAGATTTGGAACTCCAATGAGATCCACTTAAAAGAATACATACAAATTATTATATAAAATATAATAAAACATTCAAAAATGCATTAATGACATCAACTCCGAGTACAAATTTTTCAACAAATAGCAGTTTCAGCAAATACATTTTGGAATTAGCAGAAAGAGGATTCAGGTAACAGAGCATATCATGAATTGTGCAAAGAGCATTTAGGTAGCATCCAGATCATGTGCAAAATACAATGAAAAATTCCAGCTTCAGCAGAAAGTTACCTTGGAAAAAACTGTTGTGTTACAGCAGAGTACTGTGCAGAAAACAATCCGAAATCCAACTTCAATAGAGAATCAAGTTTTAAAATTTGCAACAAGACAGTGGGCAAAAAACAAAACATATCCAGTTGTGCAAAGAGCAATTAAGTATGTGCAAAATGTGCAAAATATATTCAGGAAAAGGAGGGAATATTAAGACCATATAATAGGGTGACAGGCTCAGGGGTAACAGCCCATTTAAAAGAATATGTAAAAGATTAAAATATGTACATAAACGCCTTAAAAAAGTTGAATAATTTCACACAGACTGTTTCATTTTTTGGGCAAAAGAGAAAGTCGCGAGCTTAAGCTACATCCTTAACACCATTTTGCAAAAACATCGGCCGAAGCCAGCGACGACGACTTAAGACCATTGCGGGACAGACAAACAAGACATGATCCAGGTTCTGAATGCTCAGTTCGCAAAATTACAATTTTTTCAATTTTTCATGTTCTGGGTCCAGTTTACTGTTAAATCGTTTAGAGGTAAAAGATTCATGCAACATAAAGAGAGCCAACGTCAAATTCCATGTTCTAGGTTCCAGGATTAATATTTCTGGTAAGTTCTCGGGGAGCTTGTCATGGCTATTATGTTTAATCAGTCTTTAGTATTACAGAACTTAATATCTCTATTAAAGTTGATCTTACCACTTACGTTTTTTAAACAGGAGAAGAGTTTTAGTGCCAGAGAGAAATCACGATATAGGGAGCATTTTCTTTCAATACCACCAAAGATTTTTTGACACATGGAACCTCTTAATGAATAGGGTTTGCAATTTTTTTACTGGTATCCCCAACGTAAAACTCTGGAAACACCTTGGATATAGGTGCTTATCAGGCCAAATTCCAATCTAATAGCAGCTGATGGAACTAACGTGTTAAAATTGCACAATTTACGTAAAATGTGGCCTTTAATCCTATCTAAAAAAGTCCAGTCCTTTACAGGGATTGATTCAATAGCATAGAGCAGAGATGGTGGTCAGAGAGGCACGCCATCGACCTCTGGAATCTACTAGACACCATCTCTCCGGACGTCGCCTTCCTAACAGAAACATGGATGAACGCCTCATCAGCCCCAGACATCACCATTGCCATCCCGGAAGGATACAAGATCATCCGTAAGGACCGCACCGACCAAACAGGAGGAGGCATCGCTATGGTCCATAAGAATTCCATCTGCATCTCAACCAGCTCAGACGTCAACCTTGCCAGCGCCGAACACCTTCACTTCCAGATCCACACCGACCCCAAGACCACACTCAGAGGCACCCTCCTCTACCGGCCTCCAGGACCCCGTGCACAATTCAGTGACGACATCACTGACTTTATCACCCCACACGCCCTCCTCTCCGAGGAATACATTCTATTGGGAGACCTCAACTTTCACCTGGAAAAGAGCAATGACAGCAACGCCACCACCCTTCTGGGCAATCTCGCCAACCTCGGACTCAAACAACTTGTCACTACCCCCACCCACATTGCAGGTCACACACTCGACCCTATCTTCTCCTCCAGCAAACATGTCTCCTTCAGTCACACCACAGCTCTCCATTGGACGGACCACAGCTGCGTTCACTTTATCTACAATAAGACCACAACCCACAACCATCCTCAACCTACTCTGCGAAGAAACTGGAACAAAATCACCATCGACCAGATCTCCTCATCGCTTCTTCAAAACCCCACTGCCCACTCCTCAAACCCCGACCAAGCAGCCATTAACCTCACCCAATGGCTATCCAACAGCGCCGACATCCTAGCACCGTTGAAAAAACGTCAAATCAAACTAGGCAGCAAAAACGCCTCCTGGTTCAACGATGATCTTAAGAAATCTAAGAAACTCTGTCGCTCCCTCGAGAAGGCCTGGAAAAAAGACCCAAACACCAGCACCAGGGACGCCTTCAAAAACGCCACCCGCATACACCACCAACTAATCCGGTCTGCCAAGAAAGCCGCATTCAAAGACCGACTAGATAACAACGCCCACAACAGCAAGGAATTATTCAACATCGTCAAAGAATTTACCAACCCCTCAGCCAACTCCAACGACATCACCCCCTCTCAAGCCCTCTGCGACTCCCTAGCTTCATTCTTCCACAACAAAATCGCAGACATCCACAACAGCTTCGACAACCGACCCGGAGACCAACCCACCCAACCTTCTGCAGGACCTTCACCCCCCTTGAACATCCTTAATGACTGGAACCCAATCTCCACTGAGGACACCATCCGCCTGATGAACTCCATCCACTCAGGATCACCCACAGACCCATGCCCCCACCACATCTTCAACAAAGCAGACTCCATCATAGCACCACACCTCCGAGACGTCATCAACTGCTCCCTCAACTCCGCCACCTTCCCGGAAAGCTGGAAACACGCAGAACTCAGCGCCCTTCTGAAAAAACCCACAGCTGACCCCACCGAACTCAAAAGCTACCGCCCCATCTCGCTCCTTCCATTCCCGGCCAAAGTCATCGAGAAAGCTGTCAACAACCAGCTCGCCGCCTTCCTCGAAACCAACAAATCCCTCGACTCCTCATAGTCCGGCTTCCGAGCCAAACACAGCACTGAGACCGCCCTCATCGCAGCAACAGACGACATTCGAACTCTACTGGACAATGGAGACACAGTCGCCCTCATCCTCCTCGACCTCTCCGCAGCCTTCGACACAGTCTGTCATAGCACCCTATTACAGCGCCTCAGAAACATCGGAATCCGAGGAAAAGCACTGGAATGGATCACCTCGTTCTTCACCGGAAGAACCCAGAGAGTCCGCCTCCCACCATTCAAGTCAGAGGCCACTGAAGTCATCTGCGGCGTGCCACAAGGATCTTCACTCAGCCCCACCCTCTTCAACGTATACATGAGCCCCCTCGCGGTCATCGCACGCCAACACAACCTCAACATCATCTCCTACGCTGATGACACTCAACTGATCCTATCACTCACCAAAGACCCTAACACTGCCAAAACCAACCTACATGAAGGAATGAAAGAAGTAGCCGAGTGGATGAAGCACAGCCGTCTGAAACTGAACTCAGACAAAACAGAAGTCCTTATCTTAGGTACCTCCCCCTCCGCCTGGGATGACTCTTGGTGGCCAGAGGCCCTTGGAAAAGCACCCATCCCGACGGACCACGCACGGAACCTGGACGTCATCCTGGACTCCTCAGTCTCTATGAACAGACAAGTCAACGCCGTTTCATCATCTTGCTTCAACATTCTTCGCATGCTCAAAAAAACATTTAGCTGGATCCCCACCGAAACCAGAAAAACGGTCACCTACGCACTGGTCACGAGCCGCCTGGACTACGGAAACACCCTATACGCCGGTACCACCGCAAAACTCCAGAAAAAACTCCAAGGCATCCAGAACGCTTCAGCCAGACTCCTACTAGACATCCCGCGTAAAGACCACATCTCTGGTCACCTGAAAAACCTCCACTGGCTCCCCGTCAATAAGAGGATTACTTTCCGCCTCCTAACCCACGCACACAAAGCACTTTACGAACTTGGACCTGAATGCCTCAACACACGACTTTCCTTCTACACCCCCTCCCGCCAGCTACGATCCTCCAACCAAGCCCTTGCTACTGTACCTCGCAGCAACAAAACCACCATGGGAGGTAGATCCTTCTTCTACCTGGCAGCTAAAACCTGGAACTCACTTCCCACCCACCTTCGCCTCACTCAGAACCACCTAGCATTCAGAAAGCAACTTAAAACTTGGATATTCGACAAGTAATTCCCCACCCTTCTTCAAGCGCCTTGAGACCCTCTGGGTATGTAGCGCGCTATATAAATCATTTGACTTGACTTGACTTGACTTGCTTTCAAAACCGTCAGCAGATGGAAAAAATGCCTTCTGCCCATTGCATTATAGAAAATGCGCAAACCATTAGTTACAAGAACAATGTTCGATATGAAGTTTATTCTTCGTATTGCTTGCTATATTTTTCCTTAAATATAGGTATGAATCAACCACCTCCAGCTTTCCAAGACCAATTGGCCATTTAAATTACTTGATTTTCTACTTCTGTTACTTTTCATGATTAGAATTTTACTTTTTGATACATTGATCTTCAAGAAATGAGCCATCGTGTAATTCTGTAATGTTATCAGCATTTTATTCAGCCCAGTAGGGGTTAGGTCCATCACTACTATATCGTCTGCATAAATGAGACATGCGAAAGGACGACTGCCTATCTTTGGTTTCCTCCCATTAGTGCCTGGCACCAAGTTTGAGAATGTAATGCAATAATTAAGGATAGCAGGGGAGCAGGCAATCCCATATTATGTAATTTTCTCCCTAGTAACGGTCGGTCTACCTTATCGAAGGAGGTTGAAAAATCTATGAAGGCCATGTAAACGTTTTACCTATGAGAGATCGTGTATTTCTCCTCAATTAGTTTAAACATGGAGATGTTATTCAGGGTGGAATCATTTTTCCTAAAACATGCTTGTTCTATAGGGAGGACCTTCTTCTCCATCACCCATTCTGTGAGGTGATCGAGGAAACTGCATACAAATATTTCCCCTGCTGCATCTAATAAGGCTATTTGTCGTTAGTTACCCAGATGGGTTCTAGGGACCTTTTTGTGCAGAGGAATTAAAATACTTCCGGACCAAGATGGCGGTGTCTTTCCCTGAGAGTGACAGAAATTAAACAATGGGACTAGGTACGTGGCCCACTAAAGTGGCTCCTTTTTGGTTACCGTCATGGGGATTTCATCCGGACCCATTGCTCCTGAAGATCTCCTTTTTTTAATAAATCCAACCACGTCATTTAATGAATGTACATAGTAGGATAAAGGAGTTTCAAAGGGGTCAGATGCAGCGGGGACAAAGCTGGTAGAAACTAAAATTCTCAGAGTAGAGTTTTACCAGATGGAGCTTCCAATCCTCTTCTTCAATAGGAATAGGGAGATATTACAATATGGGGTGCCGCTCACTGAGTAAATCTCTCTTTGGCCACGAGGATTGTCCCGGATCGGCTGATCCCTGCCTGCACCTTGAGGCTGTTCCAGCTTCCACAACTTTTCGCGACACCCGCTTCGCGGGTGCCGCTCATTGACCAACTCTGACCAACTCTGCTGCCACGAGGACTGTGTTTGCTCGGCTGTTTCTACCTGCTCCCTGAGGCTCTCCCAGCTGGTGTGAGCGGCTCCGCAGTCGGCGGATACCACACTCGCTCCCAGCAACTCACAGCTCAGGTTGAGGACTTTGGTTAGAATACTGCGCGTGGAGCCTACCGGGGGACTGCGAGGACCAGCATCCTCCATTCTGCACAGCTGGTGCCTCTTCCCCCGGCGGCCACGCCCCCAGCCTCCAGCCTTCATTACCTTTCGCGACACCCGCTCCGCGGGTGCCGCTCACTGAGTAAATCTCTCTTTGGCCACGAGGATTGTCTCGGATCGGCTGATCCCTGCCTGCAACTTGAGGCTGTTCCAGCTTCCACAACTTTTCGCGACACCAGCATTGCGGGTGCCGCTCATTGACCAACTCTGACCAACTCTGCTGCCACGAGGACTGTGTTTGCTCGGCTGTTTCTACCTGCTCCCTGAGGCTCTCCCAGCTGGTGTGAGCGGCTCCGCAGTCGGCGTATACCACACTCGCTCCCAGCAACTCACAGCTCAGGTTGAGGACTTTGGTTAGAATACTGCGCGTGGAGCCCGGGCAAAGAGCGGGTCGTTTGAGGCCATTCGAGTACGGGAGAGTCCGGTCCGGGCTACACCCCCTGGCCCCATTTTGGTTGTTGGAAATACACTTGTAAGTGGTGCACGCCGAGGATAAGGCGTAATGTCTATACGTGAGTACAGAAGCAGGGCATCAAAGGGGAAGTTGCAAAATGGAACACTTGATGACTTTATCACTAGAACCAATACTGCTATAGATATGGAGATCAGTAAGATGCAGCATAGGGTCTCCATTGAACTTGATGCAGCTAGAAGGCTATCCCAGGAACTGGCCATTGCCAAGAAATCCTCTTTGGGCCACTTTGCCCTTGCCAAAACACCGGATCGCACAATGGGACCAGCATCGATTCTAACGCAGGCAGTCATCCACCATCCACCAGTCTCACCTCCTCCAGCCCTAGTAGCGAAGGTCGGGTCTCCATGTGCAGCCCCCCCCCATTCCTAGTTCATCACTGTTCAGGATGGGAGGGGTAGATGGGCCCCCCTTGGAGACGCTACCAACTGCCAACCGTAAGGTCACGAGTGTGAGGATCTCCCCTAACCCCCTGAAGGGTTCCAACCAGAAACGAAAGCGTAACACCACCACTGCCTATTCTAGGAAAAAGGCAAAGGTTGCAAAGGCTCAGTTACCCTCTCAAGTACTAGCTCAGCCTTCCCACTCACTCCTTCCTGTGGTAAATAGTTCCCCCTCAGTACCAGAACCTAGTCTAGTGAAGTCGATGGGGGAATATGAGAACTTCGTAATTGAAAGTGAGAATGGTGGGGTACCACTCTGTATGATTTAAGGAAAGGATGTGGAATTTTTAACGATTGTGTGGGAAACGTTAAAAAAACTCCTAACCCCTTTGGAAGTCAGACTTTCTCGAATAGAAACCCAGCTCCTCGAGACAGAAAAAAGTATCCTAAATCTTGCCATCCTGACTATACCTGGCAATAAACCAACTAGCCCAACTGCTCCGACCCACACTTCACCAGTAGCTGTTGTTGTTCCACCAGTACCTCCGGTGATTAAACCTGTCCCAAACCCGGGCATAAGGTCCCTCTAAGTACCACCGTCAACAGAGTAGCGGGAAGTGTAAATGAGTTGCCGGCTCCATCTGTACCAGCTCCGAAAGTATTGGCTGCCCCAAGGGCTAAAGACTGTGACACTTACTGCTCTATCCCACAGAGACAAAAATAATTTAAAAACCACTTTAGGGGTTATGTTGATCTTCCCCCAGACGTAAGACCATATGTAGTAGTCCTCACGGGGGTGCCAGAAATCCCATACCAACAGCAGGAGGACTTTGGGTCATTAAAAAATAAGGTCATCCACTGGCTCAACGTGAACAGGCCATTACCCAATCACCTGAGAAGTAAAATTCTTATGGTGCGACGGGTCCCTTGGATAGGCACCTCGCACAAATCTATCTCAGGTGATTGTGTTATTGTCTCATTTGAAGATCCCAACCATGCACACTTTATTCATTCATGGAGCAATCACGGAGCTAATTCTCCCATAGCAACTAGACCATTAACTTACTTCTATCCCCCGCGCTTTTACTCCCAAACGGGGGGAAACTGGAATTGGAACACGATTCCGGTACGAAACTGTGTGCAGGGTGGGCCATCTAACTACTGGCAAGACACACATGGAGGGTGGAATGGGGCTCCCACCCACAACAGATTTGGATGCCTTGAGGATGTGGACTGACTTTACCATAGGGCTATTGATACTTTGTCCCTGATAGACTTATACTGCTCTCTATCTCACCCTTCACCTTGTTCTGTTTCTGTTTCACCAATACCTCACAGGAGTACCGACACACTGGCATATCCACACTGTTCCCCGCCACGCCCGGCCCCACCATCATCACCATATCTTCCTGGAGACTGCAATCAAATCACGGGTGAGATTAAGCATATAGAGGAGCAGGCTGTTTACCATCCCGCGGGGGGCACACTCACTGAGCATACAAAAGAAGAAGATGATATCACCAACCCTGGCCTAGCTGGTCATATTAACAAGGATAATGCCTTCCCTGAGGAGCTTAAATCAACTTGCTCACCGGTAATAGAGGGTCTGTCCTCTTCCAACTACAGCCAGTGTAGGATAAGCAGGTGTCCATTGGTTTCTAATTCTAACGAGGAGGGGGGGCCTCTCAGAACACTTTCGATACTTTCCTGGAACGTGGCCGGGTTGGCTAATAAATTTGATTCCCCAGAGTGGGTGGAATTCATTGAGGAATATGACATATGTCTGTTCTAGGAAACGTGGGCGGGAGAACAACACTCCTGCACAGGGTACGCTACCTTTGAGACTGTGGCAAAATGGGGCGGGAAGGGCCGACCGTCCGGTGGTTTGTCGATCTGGGTAGGTTCCCACCTTGGATGCAGGGCGAGAAACCTCGAAACAAACTCACCGGACTTTCAGTCTGCTATTTTAGAGTGGGCATCCGGTGCGAGAGTAGCATTAATAAATGTATACTCTAGACCGGTTGGCATTACGGGCACTTCGGGAACTATTAAGGATTTAGCTGTGTTCCTTGATTGTGCCACCCTCTGCCCATCACTCATAATCGGGGGGGACTTTAACATCCAGTATGAGCCCCTCCCGGATCATCTGGAAGGGGTATTTAATGAAGAGGATGATCTCTGGGAGATACCAACCTTGGCGGGCCCACCTGTAAAATCATGGTCACCCTTAGGCACTCAAATAATATCTCTCCCTTTATCCCACTCATTGAGGGCTTGCAATGGGCGGGTCAAGGGAGACATCCCACCCCAGCCCACCTTCAATAGACCAGGGCACGAATCACGGATAGACTATATCCTGGTTCCGACAAAGGATTGGGCTAAAGTTAGGGACTTTACGATACTCAGAAGGACTGACAGTGACCATAATGTATTGTCATTGAGATTCGATGTCCAGGGTATGCCAATGGCAAACACAGATAAAAATTTAGCAATTCCGGAGGGTCTAGTTGCAACCAGCAACAGACGTAGAATTAGATGGCCAATACTAGTGCAGAACCCACAAAACATTCAGAGGCTATATGACGTAGTGGTCCCTGCCCTTGAAAAAGTTGGGGATCTCTTCCCTCAGTCACCCACTCCCGATAAGTTCAGCGTGCTTGGGGATTTCATTCCGAGCTTTGTACCAACTTAGCAGAAGTACTGAACCCGGTGGCCAGGACGAAAAAGGACAAGGGGAGAAGAGCCTCATGGTTCAATGCTTCTTGTAGAAGAGCAAAGGCTGACCTCCTGGAGTCTCTCAAAAGCCGGGAAACTCCTAGTAAGATCAGGGATAAGTGGATGGTCTACAATTCTATCATCCGCAATGCCAAAATAGAATTGGACCAGGACAACTGGTCGGAAATGACGGCTGCCCTAGCACTTCATGATGCCCGTAAATTCTGGCAGATCGTCAAGCACGGTTCAGCTGAACCTATAGCGGCAGTAGATGCAAATATTGCTGCCACTGTGTGGGAGGACCACTTTAAATCCTTATACAGTGCGCCCGACCAGGGTCAATTAGGGAACCCACCTGAACCAGCAATGGTTCAACCCCTCGAAAGCGTATCCCAGATGAATGGGTTCACCCTGGGAGAACTTAATATGGCAATTCTGGTGCTCGCGGCTGAAAAGGCGCCAGGCCTGGACAAGCTTCCAGGTGACCTTTATAGGCATGAAGTTAAGATCTGGGCCCCGTACTTGAGGGTGCTGTTCAATGCAATTCTGAACGGCATGACGATCCCCCCAACTTGGCTGGGGGCAGAGATAGTCCCTATATTTAAGAAGGGCTCGCCTCTGCTCCCAGCCAACTATAGGCCAATAAGCCTGATAGATGTTTCCCAGAAACTCTTTACTAGGCTACTCCTGGATCGCCTGTCAGAATGGATGTTGGATTACGATATTCTGAGTCCATTCCAGGTGGGATTCAGAAGGAAGATCTCCACCACAGACCAGGTCTTCCGGCTCGCCCTCATTTTTTGGAAAACGGTACAGTTGGAGGGTGGCAGCCTCTACACGGTATTCGTGGACCTGAGGGCGGGCTTCGACCTGGTCCCCCGCAGAAAACTCTGGGAGGTGCTGGCCAAACTGGGGGTTCCGAGGGGCTTGCTGGAGATGATTATCCGTCTCCATACTGCCAACTTTGCTCAGGTGAGGTGTGGTAAGGAGGGGGCGCTGTCAAAACGATTCCCCGTTGACAGGGGGGTAAGGCAGGGTTGTGTGCTCACACCGACCCTGATCTGCCTCTACGTCAACGGGGTAATCGCCCACCTCAATGGGGTTGCCAATTCTGACGCTCCCAAATTGGCAGGCAGCAGGGTGCCGGCGATTATGTTCGCCAATGACACCCTGCTGCTCTCAAAGTCCCCAATGGGGATACAGCGCGTCCTAAATGGCTTTGTGGATTTTTGTGGGGAACACGGCCTAGAAATCAACACCCTAAAGACCAAATTTATGGTCTTTAATCCCCCACCAAAACTACGATCTACCCCTACCATTGGCCAGAGCAGACTTGAAAGGGTGCGCACCTTTGAGTATCTTGGAGTCATGCTAAATGAGAATATGACCTGGTGCACACACCAACAGAAAGCCCTACTTAAATTGGCCCAGTACTCGGGAGGGGTTATGAGGCTCATGGGAAATAACAGGTCATCCATTAAACCCGTCGGCCCACCACTCCAGATTTACAAGGCACAGGCAAGGGGGGCCGCCATGTATGGTTGTGAGCTATGGGGTCACGTAGCTTCTCCAGAACTGGTGAGAGAGGAGAACAAGTTCATTAGGCAGGTGGTACGACTTCCGCCCAGCACGCCCCATGTTCCACTAAGGTTAGATCTAGGGCTGCGACCTCTAAGCGAAGAACTAGCACTGCATCCCTTGGTTTATTGGCGGAGGTTGTGGGCAGTCCCAGAACTGATCAGTTATAGGCATGGTCTACAGGAGGTCATAGCCATGCCTAACGCTGGGAAAATTAAATGGCTTAAATTCATTAAAACTGAGCTGGAGGGTCTATGCCTATCGACACTCTGGTCTGATCCTTCAACCGCATGCCCACTAATTCCCAAAAAGAGACGGGCAAAGGTCTACCACGACAGTAAACTAGCGGCACTCTGTCGTCAGGAAACCCTGGGGACACTTACGGAGTCATTTTTATGCATTAAGGACAATTACAGTTTTGAACCAGCCCTGGACAAAATATATCCTGTTCTACTCAGGAAACTCTACTTGCAATGGAGGCATGGGACCCTTGCACTACGAGCTTTACCTAGTAAGTGGAGTGAATCAGCAACTAGTCTATGCCCGGCTTGTAGAGTGGCCAATGAATCAGAGCTCCACATAATCTTTTTCTGTCCGGCCTATAATGTTTCCCGCAAGAAATGGATTGTGCCCATATGCAGGAGCCTGGGGTTTGCGGAGTGCTTGGCCGCGTTTAGAGTACTGAAAACAGATTTGACTGATCACATTGTCTTTGCTGTGGCTAAATATTTAGGTGCAATGTGGTTCCTGAGAAGTCAGTGCCTTAAGGCTGGTCATTGATTATTGATTGACTGTTGCATAAAATTTGAAACTCTGTATCTTTGGAAAACTTTTATCTACCCGGATGGATTGTGATGTTTTTAATGTTTTATTGTTTTAAAAATTATGAAATGTATTTTGTGTATCTTTTATGGTGATAAAATTACCGAAATAAAGATTTATGAATGAATGAATGATATTACAATCTTGTACTGCAGCAGTCAGCTATTATTCCCCAAAACTTTTTGGAATTATTTTTGAGGCCACCTCTTTTAACTGCACCCATGCGACGTCTTCCTTTTTTACTTTTTAAGGAGCGTTTTTTCCTCTGCCTTTTCCTCTTTGATAGGTTTATTAAATTAATTCATTCGATAGAAAATTGGGCCCTCACTAATTTATTTATTTCCCTAATTAAAGTGAGCATTGGATTAAAATATAATCTCCGTTTAATTGGAGCATGCAATGATTTACATAATGTTGCCAAAGAACCTACGTTACGGAAAAAGGCTTCAAGTAAATCAAAGTGAGGGGAGTCACACTCGGCCATTACTAATTGCTGCTGATCTTTAATCAAAGTGGTTAAATTTGCTTTTACTTTAGCTGTCGCTTGAATATTCCAGTGAATTCTACGATTTGTTGCAATAAACCCTACTGTTCTGCATTTAAATTTCCAGGGATCTACCTTAGCACAAGTAGAAATAAATTTGGAGCAGATCAACATATGGTTGCTAAAATCAGTTCCCAAAACTTCCATACTTATGAGATTACAAAAGAAATCTGCAGAAACAATTAGATAATCTATAATAGACCTCCCAGTTGGGGCCTTATGAGTATAATTTGAGAGAATATAATTTTCTAATGTCCCATTAGAAATTATAAGATCTAAGCTTCTCAGACCTTCGAATAGCAGAACTCCTCTTTTATCTCTCCTATTTTTATTTTGGAATTGGACAATGGGGATTTTTAGGGTTTCGTTTTTTTCAGTGTTAGAGAATACCCATATGCTGTGCTAAGAGACTTTAGAATTCAAATCACCAACTAACATTAAAAACCTGCAATCTAGAGGAGATGAAAACAAATTGGTCTTGTACCAGGTAAGAATAAGATGCATCAGGAGGTAAATATCACCTTCGCTGCGGCGGCTATTCCGCTGCAGCTCTAAGGGGGGTGGGGGGGCCGCGCGGCACTCACACGCTGGTGACGGAACCGCTCCGTTACCAGCCTCGAGTGAGCTGTGCTCATGACGGACCGGTTCCATCATGGCCCCGCCCGCTCAATGGAACGCCCAGCGCAGGCGTGGAATCCATGCAGCGCAGGCGCGTCGGGCGGATCATGATGGAACCGCTTCGTCATCAGCACAGCGCCACAGCGGCTGATGACGGAGCGGTTCCGTCATCAGCGTCGAAGAGGTTATGCATTTACGATCAACAGGGAGTTCAGTGATCCTGGGCATCCTTGAAATTTAGCTTAATCACCTTAATTAAAGTTGGAAGCATGAAAAAATGATTTATATTGACCAACTAAGATTTGTACTAGGCATAATAGCAATACCGCCTGTAGCATGTCCGTCTCCCACCACACCCTAATCACGAGACTCCACGATGCCGGCCTCCACGACAAGGCCCTGGACTGGATCCACTCCTTCCTCACACGTTGAACACAGCGAGTCTGACTACCTCTGTTCCTCTCAGAACCCACAGTGATCAACTGCACAGTGCCTCAGGGTTCCTCCCTGAGCCCCAACTTCATCAACGTTTACATGGCCCCACTTGCAGCTATCGTCAGGAACCATGGACTCAACATTGTCTCCTACACTGATGACACCCAGCTGATCCTCTTCTCTACCAACAAACCCCCAGCCCCTAGAAGCAACTTCCACAGTGGGATGAAGGCTGTTGCCATCTGGATGAAAAGCAGTTTCCTCAAACTCAACTCAACGAGACCACAGTCCATATCCTAGGACCCACTCCCTCAGCCAGGGCCGACTCCTGATGGCCCAATGCATTGGAACCCCCCACCCTCATGTACAACGCACCAAACCTCAGCATCATACTGGACTCCTGGCTCACAATGAACCACCAGATCAATGCCATATTCTCATCATGCTTCCACACACTTTGCCTGCTTCGATAGACATTCAGATGAATCCCCACTGAATCCAGAAAAATGGTCACCCACGAACTCATCAGCAGTGGACTCGACTATGGCAATGCACTCTCTCAACTGAGTCACCCTGAAGCTTCTCAGGAAACTACAGAATGCTCAAAATGCTGCAGCCAGCCTGGTCCTCAACATCCCCCACCTCCAAAACAGACTCAACGCCAATGCACTGAGATACACCATGAGATACATGACTTGGCAACGGAATGAGTTTGGGATAAGATTGGAAAGGGATTAAAGCAGTTGAAAGTTGGTTTGCTAACTTAGGCAAGGGAATTCTTAGATATATCTTGAAGCCAATAATAATTATTGTGGTCTGTGTTATCATCTTGTTAGGTATGATAAGAGCATACAAATGGCACAAATTGAGGCAATTGGAGGATTCCTTTAGGGAGAGAGAAATAAAGGTGGGAAGACAGCAGGACAGTCACTTTGAGAATCTTGAGGAGTTCAGACAGAGGAGACAAGCTGAGACATCTTTTTTTATTGGTCTACTCTACAGGGAATTAAAGGGTTTGTGATGACACAGGTCATCAGAGGGGAGCCTGATGTAGCAGAAACTACATGTTATCTATAGGGGTGCATTGTAATTAGGGTTGCCAGTTTTATATATTTTTTTAACATTTCAATCTGTATTTATCCATATTTATTTTTTGCTAATTTTTTCTGTGTTTAGCCATTTTTATTTTGTTTTTTCTGTATAACTGAAGCTGCAATGTGTATTTTTCCAAATTTATTTAAATGCTAAATGTATACTTGCATTTGAATGTCCGAACAATTTCAGCAGTATATAGTGCAATAGTGTTATCTGAAAACACTTCCATTGTAGAATACCATAAATAACTGAAGATCTGCACTTATTTACCTTTACTAGGAAACCTAGTGTCTTTTTGCATCTACCTTACCTCTCAGTCTGTACACCTACTGACCTGGCACTCATGATTGACATTAGAAAAAAATAATCCAGCGAAGGCCTATTTTCCGTATTTTTCTATAGTTAAAATAAATACAGACAGGAAAATAAATCGTTTTCTGTCTGTATTTATCTGTAAAAATCAGTAAAACTGAAAACTAGGAGCCCTATTTATAATCGCATATGTAGAGGGCACCCATATGTAATCCCTTGTTTTGTTAACATGGAGTGTTAGAATTTTGAATTGTAATAACAGGAAACGTGATGTATTTAGAAGGGGTGGGCGGAATTTGCGGAATTGCCTTTCCCAAAATTCCGCTAAACAGCAAAAAATCTCTGCGAAGTCGTGGAATTTCGCGTGCTCGCTGAGATTTCGGGGTCGGGGCTTCTTTGCGAGTTCACATGCCGCTTGATAGGGTCAGAGTCTCAGAGACCGATCAGAGAAGCAGATGAGAGGAAAGCAGCCTCCTGGTCACAGGAACTACAATGGGATTGCGCTCGAGAAACTCATGGATGCAAAAACCTCCACCAAGGATTACAGCTAATTTTCGGCAGCAGATATGGGGAGAAAGCACACCTGCCCGGCCTTGACCGTGTTCACTAATTTTTTGGCCTGATTAATATGTTACTGAATTTGAGCTCCAACTCGGGCACCTGCCCACGCCACCCTCCTGGCTGCATGTTGCATGTCCCTGCGCCTCTGGAGAGACTGTGCGGGCGGATCGTGGAGCCAAGGACAGGAGCTGCAGCTGTAACCTCACACCCATCCACGCAATCTGGAGTCTGAAAAGTCTGTGCCCCGCGTGCAGGCAGGATGCTGCCAGTCTGCTGCTACCCAGGCACCATCTCCTGTCCGCCGGCTACAGGTCACCTTGTCATCGTGCAAAGCCACCGCCCCTCAGCCCCTGGCTTGCGTGTTGTGCAATACCTCTACTCGACTGGAGCACTTTCTACTAGCTAATAATCAGTAAGTGCTACCTCGTTGGGTAAATGAGAAGTGCTATTCCTACACTACAGCTGCATAAAGGGCCAGAAGAGTTGTTTCCATTGACCATGTGTGTCTGTAACTTTGCCACCGTGCCAAAAGGCACTGAGGTACCTTTAGTGAGCTGTCCATCACAGTGGGGAAAGAGGGGGAAGACGTTGCAACCGTTAGTGTGTGTGGGGCGGTGCCAGACGGGCACGACTTCTATGCGAGTTCACATGCCTTATGTTTATAAAGGATAAGAGACCGATCAGAGCAGCAGATGAGGAGAAAGCAGCCTCCTGGTCACAGGAACTACACAGGATTGCGCTCGAGAAACTCTTGGATGCAAAGACGTCCATCGAGGATTACAGCTAATTTTCGAACGCTGATATGCGGAGAAGGCACACCTGCCCAGCCTCAACTGTGCTCACCAATTTTTTAGGCTGATTAATACGGTACTGAATTTGAGCTTCAACTCGGGCACCTGCTTTATTTGTCTGTAAGTGCTTCCTGTTGAGGTTTAATTTTTGTGACAGGAGCACCGTGCCAGAATGAATCCTGCTTTGCATATTTATCCATGAAGATGCCACTGTTTTGTGCAATACCTCTACTCAACTGGAGTAATTTCTGTGCCCTCATGCCCACGAATTCCGTTCCACTGCGGAACTTTCGATATTTTTGCGTTCCGCGTGGAATGTGAAAATGCCGAAATTTCGCAAGTTCCACAAGCGGAATGGAATTTGCCGCCCACCCCTAGTATTTAGGACATTGGATAGTAAGTTGAAGAATCAAAGTAGAACGTAAATGTAACTAGCAGAAAACATTTACGTGAAGAACTCGTGTTTTGCAACTGACAATCCTTCATTTTAAATGTGTTTATTAATCTGTCATTTTTTGTAGGTAGGATTATTAATTTAACAAGTCTTAATTTCTTATGCAAATCCGTAAAGCTCATATGCCATTTTCATATGTTAGATGAATTTTTTAGGCTTGAAATGCAATTTCCCTGGAAGCTTTCACTTTAGAATTAACAGTTTGAACTCGATGTGTGCTGGGGATTTCCTTGTTTCCCATGTTTTGTGTTGCAGGCGGAAGAAGCGCCCTTGTTAGCTAGAATACTGTCTTTGTTTTATTAGTCAGGTAAGGAGAGAAGGAGATACATTGTGAGTGTTTTGCCATTGTGCAACATTCCATCCATCATCTTGTGTGTTTTGCTGTTCACCCTATGTGGGAAGGGTATGCCCAGATGTGGGTCCCGTGCTCACTTAGCCACTGGAGTCAAGCTATCCTGGCCAAAGACGGCTGATAGCCAGAAACCGGTCCTATAATTCTTGATTCCGGTCCAGGGAAGACATGGCTTGGCATTTCCGGGTGGACTGTTGCAATGAGGAACAGAGTCAAGACTGATTTGCATTGTCTGAACTGGGGTGGCTTGGTGAGCAAAATAACGATGAATTAAACCCAGATCTGTGACTGGGGGTGAATGTTTTGCCATTGTGCAACATTCCGTCCATCATCCTGTGTGTTTTAGTGTTGGACTTGGCCCTTTTTGCACGGTCATCCCTGAAACTTTTTGCCTTTCACCTAGCCTTTTCTCTGACATGGTGTTGGTGGTCTTTGGACTCTGGACACTTTAACACTGCTGTCCAGTGTAAAGTGTGTTTGCTCTCTATGTTAAAGATGGTGGGATTGGTCTACACCTGTTTATTTAATTTACCTGTCAGTCCCTTGTAACATAGTTTCTCATATACCCAGGATGGGTAAATGAAATGCTACTGGTGGACTTGCAGCGCTGATTGCGCCACCCACCAAAGTAGCCGTGCAAACCTATCTCTGGCCTCTGCCATTGCAGGGCCTGTGCACGCAGTGTGACTGCCGCTGTGACGTAACACCTAAAGTGTTTGCCATGTCCGTGACCCCCCTTTTACTACATGTCAGTCACCCCTAAGGTAGGCCCTAGCTAGCCCTATTGACAGTGTGCATTGTAGGTAAAAGATAGGACATGACATGTACCTTAAGTGTGTGACAAGCCCTGGTAGTGACAAACAGCTATTTTGGTTTCTCACTACTGTGGGACTGCCATCCTGTAGGAATGCATTGAGGATTCCTTGATAAGTGTTACAGTGGTAATTCCTGATATGAGAGGAGCCGCATGGTCAAGCTTAGTATATTTGGAAAGGTAATAAGAAATGCTGCGAAATGGTGTGCATAGATTTATTATAACTATTTTAGAAATGCCACTTATAGAAGTTGGCATTTCTGTGTGCTATGTGCCTGCCTGCCTGATGTTAATTTAATGTCTGGCTTTTTAGTGACAGGGGCTAGTGAGCTGTGAGTGGCTCCAGGAGGGGCAGGGTGAGTCAACACTAGGCTGAATGGGACATCTACATTTGGATTAGTGGGAGGAGTAGCCCCCTGACCCTGTATAGGATTGTGCCTGCCCTGTACAATGCTGGATCCGCCCCCTGTGGTGTGTCTGATCACCGAGCCCCCACCTTACAAAGAGGAAGAGGAGCCCAGTAAACAGAATGCTCCAGTTCCCCCCATAACCAGTTTTTGCTGGTTCCCCCAAGACCTGTACTGCAGACAAAGGAGAATATGTGTATAGGTAATGGGGCTGTGACCCCATGAAAGAGTGCTGTTCCTGTACTTGCTGGGGCGTGCTACTGCTAGGGGCCCAGGAGGAACCACCACGAGGGCTTGCCTCCCTGCTTGAGGGCCCTGTGTGCTGGCCTCCCTGGGCCCAGCTGTGCCCCTTGGATCTTTGGCGCTTAGCGCCCATCGTGAGCCTTGAGGAGCACTGGAGCTTCGCAGCCCCGAGCTGCACATCACCCCTGAGGGAATCCCCAGCATAGAAATTACCCAGCATTTTTGCCACACAGTGTGGGAGCATATGGAAACAGCAGGTGCCCACCCAGCATTTGGAGGAAGTTCAGCGGGTAACCACCCCGCATTTATGCTGTTTGGCGGGTGCCCACCCGCAATGAGAATGGGTGCTGTATGGCGGGAGCCCATCCCGCACTTCACGAAGGAGAAAAGAATCACCGCAGCGACCCGAGACAGGGAACCCGGAAGCCAGGTGCCTGCTGCCTGACTGTGGGCAGGGCCGGAAAGGATCATGACGTAAGGAGTGGCTCGATCTGTGCCTCGCAGGCTCCCAGCCCAATTGTGGGAGCTCTCCCTACCAGCTGGTGATCAGTCCTGTGAACGGGGCCTGATTCAGGTGAGCCCCGTGGATGACCAGAAGTGACCCCAGTAGAGAGGCGAGACTCGACAGAGTCCAAACAGCATCCTAGTAAGCGCAGGCTCTTTTATGCATGCTGCCAGCACCAAAAGAGGAGTCCTGGTGCAGGGAGACTTAGAGTGGGGCCGGGTGGAGTGCTCCAGCAGCCCTGTTAGAGCCAGGGGGAGTTTGGCCACAGCTGCACCACAAGAGAGAGCAGGCAGCTGCGACGTCTTAGGCAAATTTGCTTTACGGAGTCCCAGAGTTGGGCTCAGGCCATTTTCCACATTTGCGCCACCATAGCAGGCAACTGCAACAATTAGGCACGTTTTGCTTTAGAGAGTCCCAATAGGGACGCAAAGGGCACAGTGAGTGCCTTTGCCCACAGTTATCTTCACAGCTGCACCACAATTAGCGGCAGCTGCAACGTTTAGTCCAGCGCAATAGCACATTTTGGATTCGGCTGCAGTGGCAGCCAGCCCTGACATTTGGGACATAGGGCATTTGAGCCCTCTGAGAAGGCCAGTTGGCCAGGGGTCAGTTGGGTTGGTAGTGTGCCAGGCCTTAATGTGATTTATGTGGTGCATAGGATAACTGTGATTTATGCCTCTGATGTTTATGTTTAGGAGGTTATTCCTTAATCTGTGGTTTATGCTTGTGAGGTTTATTGTATAATGTATTTAATCTCGTGAGGTTTATTGCATGATGTATTTATGCTTATGAGGTTATGGCATAATGTGTTTTTACCTATGAGGTTGGCGCAGAATGTGTTTTACACCTAATTTGATGCTGTTTGCATTATATGATTTATGTTGCAGGATATAATACTGAGTACAGGGTTTTGCCAGTAATTACTGGTTGTGTTCTACATTTACTATGTGTGCTTTGTAATGGTTCTGACAGTGGCCCAATAGGCCCTGTCATGTGTATATAATCTCCTGTAAATATTGCCCAGTGCCAGTTGGCACAGTGTATATTGTGTGATTACTATTCTAATGTCTTTTGGATAATACAAAGGCTATTTTTATATATACCCCTTGTGTGGAGTTCCTTTTGTGGTATGCCTAGTGTGTTGCCGCTGTGTGTGTGTTGCGCAAACGCTTTACACATTGCCTCTTGACTGCTTGGGCCAAGCTAGCAAGGGGGTGAGAAGGGGTTATTTTCAGCATGTAACTCCCTTGCCCTGACTAAAGTGTTGGTTTCTGCCTGGCTTTGGCGCAAGATCTAGCCAACCAGAAATCCCATTTCTAACAGTGAGCCTAGGCCGATAAGGGAAGTTGTTGTATTTTCACACCGGAGAAGTCCTGGCAATCAAAGTCAGCATGTTGCAGCTCAGGAACATTGCTATCCTGTGGAGAATTACCTATGAGATCGTGTTCAGATGGCATGACTTGCAATAATGTGATTCTAGAGTAAGGAAAGTGCCCACATCTTCTTTTGCCTTTGGCGAGAGAACATCTTAAAACAAGCTCTGTCTCAATAGCTTCATGCTTTCTAACCCATCAATGGTGGAGAGACTTCTTAGGAAGACTCCACATGCTGACACATGCTGACACCTTTTATTGCTTTTCCTGAGAATGCTTAAGTAGGGATATTATGTTATTGTAGGGATAGATAGATGCTGCATATTCATCAACCCTCAATGCTCAAAATTTGGACTCATGCTTTTTGCACTCTTTATCGTATTTCTTGAGCTAACTTTTTTGTGCAAGTTGTATCGCCTTACCTTTATTAACAGATTTGTCTTCATGGTGATTCCTTTGTATTTCTGCACTCTCGTTTTGAGGTGTCTCTATCTTCAGTTATTTTTGGCTTTGTAATAAAATAACTAACCTTATATAGTCTGTGGTTACTATAGGTCCAGAGAGATTCCTATTGGATTGATTGGCATTAATAAAGGATTGTAATTCTAGAACAGGTCTAGAACTTTTGCGCCCAGCCATTTCAGCAGTGACATCGCAAGTGCATAATCAGCAAGCAGGCTCCTCTGTGTCTTTGAGGCCAACCTGCTCACATTGGGACATATTCACAAGGTAAGTGGCGATAGTGAGGTGTTAGCCTTCCTGGCTTAACCGCTCACTCTGCCACTTCAGAAACGCAGGGCTGCACCATATTTACAAGAATGTGGTGCAGCCCTGCGTTTCCCCCTGCCCTGGCACTATACTTAGCAGTCTAGCGCCAACACAGGCACCCTTGCACCAGAGTGCAAGGAAGTTTGTGTGCAGGGTAATATTGTTTAAGTAAGAAAGGTCCCCCTTCCTGCACATAATCAATATTGACATGCCGTTTTGTAACGTCTATGTGTTCTGCTTAATGCAGCACACTTAGACGTTGCAAAACAGCACTTTAAAAAAATGCTTGTTTATGTGCAGGAACGGGGACCTTCCTGTACATAAACAATCATTGACCTTTCACTGTTTTCATGTGTGCTGCACAACGAGGCACACAAGAAAACAGAAAAAAAATGAGGAGAAATGAAAAATTCTCCTGGTTGCGCCAGTGTAAGACCAGGTTTTCCCTGGTCTTAATTCTAGGGCTGTCTCCTATTT
Organism: Lissotriton vulgaris; assembly: GCF_964263255.1. Taxonomy (NCBI): domain Eukaryota; kingdom Metazoa; phylum Chordata; class Amphibia; order Caudata; family Salamandridae; genus Lissotriton; species Lissotriton vulgaris. The sequence goes on from NC_141699.1 coordinate 812,579,214, forward strand.
ATGCCTCCCTTGTAACTAGGGGGCAGCATCAGAAACAATGGGTGTTGTAGTGGAACGCCCATCTCAACAGTCATTGCCTTTCACGCTAAGCTTATTTACAAGGCAACATTAAGCCACGTTAAGTTTTTATCAATTGTCTCCTAATTGTGAATGGTACAATTCAGATCTTATCATTTCTAAACTGATATGTATATAATTTTTGTCCTTGCATTGATGTCTTACCTTGTTTTCATCTGTACTTTTATAATCTTATAAGTATGGAATAAAGTAAATTGACTGACTTGCTTAACGCTACCATGTAAATAGGCGAATCCCATATGGCTACAGGCACGTCACAAAAAAGTGACGTTCCCATGGCGGAAGGGGCTCGTAATTATGCCCCTGTGTTCTTAGCATTTCTTCGGTTTTGCTCCAAACCACAATCATGGCTGCCTCTGTCATATAAGGCTGGCTTTCTTTTACTGCAACCTGCCTGAGGCTGGCGACCGAAAGCGCTTTCTATTGTCTTTAATCACTTTACCCTAAACACAGCCGAAAAGAGGCCCCATGTTATCGGACACACCTTGCGGCAGTCGGCGTCCTGACCTCTTCTCAAGCCGCATGTGACATGTAGCGTCCACATTGTAAGTTTAGAAATGAGTTGAAAATCGAAGAATGCAGAGAGCTTTGTGTTATAAATCAAGGAAGAAGGTGCGCCGTGGCAAGGGGCCTCTCGGACGTAGTGTTTCCAGTAATTTAATCACAAACATATATATATATATATATATATATATATATATATATATATATATATATATATATATGTCCAACATTCTGAAAGGGCAGTGTTAGGCAGATACATGGGCACCGTATCTTGCACACAACTGGGGCCTGCTGCACATGCAACACACCCCTGTCAAACACGTAACTTGACTGATTCCTTGCACAGGTAGGGAGACCTTTCAATAAATCAAAATTAGTCCAGAAAAATAAGAAACACGAGACTAAAATGTGTTTAAATGAGTCTGTGTTCCTTCTAATGCTTTGGCCGTTTTCCTATTGATTTATGTTGCAGCTTCAGCGTAGATTTTCTTTTCTTATTGTTATTTATTTTGGGGTTAATTAGATTCTTAGGCTCAGCAGCTAGGCAGCTCAATCGATCAGGAGAAAGATGGATTTGCCAATTACGCTGGGTGCTCGCTTTGTCCTGTCTGGGAACGGCTAAAAAACAATCACAATGCGGAGAGCGCTGAAGGAGAAGCAATAGGCAACCCGAAAGAGCTACAAGTAGGTCAGGGCTATGAGCAGGTCAGGCTGGCAGGATGCCCAGTACCAGTCAACACGCAAAGCTCTTTGCAGGGCCTGAATAAAACACTGTGGTATCAACAGCCAGCTCACAGCCTTCTCCACGTCTGTAGTAAACTTATGCTAGATAGTCAGACTCGTTTCCTCTTACTTTTTCCGGAGGACATTTACCCGCCTGCTCTGCTCTCAGCATGGCTATGAGCGGCAGCTGCAGGTGGAGAAATAGCAAACAACAAACATTGGCAAAGCCAATAGGTCCCACCTATACGAAAAGTATTGGCTTTGCAAATGACTTTTAGCCATGCTGTGCCACAATGTCACTGTGCAGCATCGCTAACAGTAAAGCTAGATTTAAAAAAACGCTATGATGCAGTCAGCTCTGGCAGCATTATAGTGCTTTTTTTGCGTGTTGACAACACAGACAATGGGAGTGAGGGTGATAGGGGCAACAGAGACAACAGGAGGATGGAGGGGATCGCAACAGAACCTTAACAAAAGTGCTGAGATATGGCAGGACTATGGCCTTCTCATATCAGGGGGGAGGGTGAGGGCAACACAGGCATCAAGAGGGTGGTGGTGAGATAAAAGATGCAATATGGGTAAAGGTGGAGACTGGTGGGAAGGGAAGTAGCAAATCAGACAACTGATTGTGGGAGGAAGGGAAGAAGCAACATGGACAGGAAGACTAAGGGCTTTATTATGAGTTTGGCGGTCCTGTGGACCGCCGTATCGGCAGTGGCAGTCCAAACGATTTGAGCTTGGCAGTCCGACTGTCGTATTACGAGTTAGGCGGATCGGCTTTGTGAACACCGCTAAGGGACAATGAGACTGCCAGCAGACTGCCGGCCGCCACGTTAGCGGTCAAGGAAGGCAGCTGCCATAGGGCGGTACAGAAGTGTTGCACCGCCGTTTGTTTTACAAGTTGCCTGTTCCACAAGCGGACCGTATCGGTCAGACAGCCTGCTTCAAGGAGGATATGATGAGGAATTCAGGCTGCATACTCACCCCTTTCTTCTTCTTACAGGCAGATTCCAACCTGGAATCCTTTGCATAGGTCCCCCTCTTCACAGCAGAATCTTCACCACGAGGATTACAACACTGTTTGTGGCGCTCTTAAGGTGAGTCCTTTTCGAGCCATATAACCATTGCCAGGACTGCCCACATATGGGCTGAACCCCCATGTATTTGGTTACATGGTATTTTTCACATACATCATGCATATGTGTGCATCCAACGCATCTGCTGTCAAAATGCACACACAGGCTTCAATATTTTTAGGAAAAATACAAACCACTGCTGCAGGATCTTACTTTCACATTGCCGGCCCCGTGGTCAACCTGCTATACGGCGTTCTTTGGACCGCCAGCCCCTCCCTCCCTCCCTCCCAGCCCCAAAGCCTTAAAGGTCAGTATTAGTGGCGGCCCTGCAGGATTCCGGAGCCACCCAAATGCAAAAACAAATGGATTTAAAGCACACTTTAAAAACATTGGTTTTGCATTATTTAAAAGTGCTGCAGGCTGAAATGTTCTTAGCCGGTCTGCTGCTAGACCACCCCTCAACCTGCCAGCCCACTCGGTATAGGCCTAGGATGCCAGTCCAGCCCCTGACTGCCATTAATCAGTTACTGTTTGCATGTGGTTGTGAGTGTGGCATTGTGTATTGGATGATCTTTTGTCTCTGTAGTCTTACTGACAAAGCTAGCGTGCTTTCCCAAGCCACCCAAATACAACTCAAACTGTGTGCATATGCATATGTGCTTATCATGCACACTTGAACACATATGCAAATTTTGTGTCACTAGCTTCCAGAGCTTGAGGTGAATATTGTTTTGACATGCAAATGCACGTTTCTGCTCTGAAAGCAAGAAGCATCCAGAGGTAAAGAGCATTTTATTTCAATTTTATATAATGCAAACCCGACCAGAAGTTATTAGAACTATTTACTATAGCACCAGTTACATTGCACAAGCTTACATTCACTTTTTAGGCAGGGGTAGATTAGGTTGTTTGCCAGGTTTACAGGATGGGGAGCTGACGCAGAGACTCACACTTGGTTCCCTAGTTACAAAGTTACACAATTGATGGATGGAATGCAGAACAAATCAAAACATTCACCACCAGTCAAGAGACCTGGTTTAAATCCATCATTCTTTTGCTCACCATGCCAACTCAGTTGAGACCTGGCCATATGCAAATCAGTCTTGACCCTGTGCCTCATGGAAACAGTCCAGCCCGAACTACCAAGCCAGGTCCTCCCTGGACCGGAAACAAGCATACTAGTACTGTTTTTGAGGTTTCATCCCTCTTCTGCCAGGATAGCTTGATTCTAGTGGCACAGTGAGGCCAGGACCCACGTCTGGACATACCTGGCGCACTCAGGGGGAGAAATAAAAAGACACTCAATTGGAGGACGGAATGCAGAACAAATCAAAACATTCATCCCCAGTCAAGAGATCTGGATTAAATCCATCATTCTTTCGCTCACCATGCCACCCCAGTGTAGACCTGGCCATTGATCCAGCACTGCTCTGAAACAAAACTCTAAACCATCACTATATAGCCCAGAAGCCATCACACTTTACTCATCAGTGGGGCCCATAACACTGTGAGTCACTCATTCACACAAATCACTTTGCTCCTAGAATCAGTGAAAACCAGAGGGTGAATTGCTGGATTTTAGCGGAGTGTCTAATTTCATTCTAAAAATGTATACACTATATACATCTGCAGTTTATCAATATTACCATGGTTTTATTCATAAGAAAACTTAAAACACCCTACCATTTGGTCAATGGATCAGCTAGTAAAAGTTAACTAATGGACAAAAAGACCAGCTTAATTCTCCATTTATTCAATTTTATTTTGCAACTAGTTCTCCTAACATGACCTTAATTTGTTTAGCTTTTACTTCAATAATCAATAAAGCATGTAATAACCTGAAAAAAAGATTACATTCAAATAGTTACATTTATTAGTAGAATAGTTGAGGAAAACAAGTTGAGACAATATTACCAAGACTTCGGTAACTGGACATCAGGGTCAAGACAGCGATGTTCCCAAAAACCACCTCTCTATTCTTTCTTGATGTTCACCTCCCATCCGGACTCCTCACCCATCAAAAGTTAAAGTCAAGAAAAATGTCAAAGTCTATGCACCATAGGAAAAGTTTGTCAGTCCGACAGCATGTTGTGGTGTGAAAATAAAATCAAAAGCAAGCTTTTTTTCTTACTTTCAAATGTCCTCTGTTATACCCTTTTTCCCTAACTTATCTATCTAAGATTTGAAACATTTAGGGTCCTAGATCATTCTTATTGGTCTGTGAAAGGGGTGGATGAGCATCACCTAATCTCCTCATTGTCCATATTTCCGCCAAGTCATCGTTATATTCATAAAATAGGGTTTTGATTGTTCTTTAACAGTCTTTTCACTTGTGTCCTTTAAATTGTCACTTCGGGCTTCATTCCCACACTCACGACGCGGTCATACAAATCTTTGGCACTCGTCTACACTTCCAGGCCATGCTGACCTTGACCTGCACTGTGCAGACACAGACTGCTTGCACATCTCTCGAGCATAGTCGCGCATGCGTAGATTGCCACAGTTTCGGAGTCTCGCAAACCTCCATTTTCTAGTAGGCCGCATGGGCCATAATGGGAAATATTATAGAAACAAACACAATTAAACGTTAATGTTCGAAGTGTAGCACTTCTGTTTACCTACCCCCATTCTAAAGTAACCCTGTTAGTTATTACCTAGCTTTTTAACAACATTTATGCATGATTTTCTTACCATTCTCCATAATGTCTGCCACAATAAGACATACAAAAAGCATATACACATAGATTTTCATTAGATTATGACATTTGCTTACCAGATTAGTAAAACAATTTCACTTAATTAATAGGTTAAGAGTCACAACACAAGCTAATTAACATCCCACATGTAGTTGTGTGTGTGCATTCTATTCTATGTAGGTTAATTTCAAAACCACACAATTAATACATATTACTGTTATGAGGAAGAGACTTTGAGAGGGGTATACAAATATTTTTGTTGTCACTCTCGGTCCATCAACTCCCCCCTTTGGTGATTTATCACCAAATAACACCCAAAAATGTCATACATTTTTATCACAACATGTTTCAAATTCTTTTAATTAGTATGAATTATACTCTTGTTTCTTCCAGTTTCTTTCTATCTTGATAAAGTTTCTCTTTAAACTCTTCCATTTCAATATCACCTTGTTCACGATCCCTTTCTTGTCTTTCTTCGAATTCCTTCTTTATAGACTTCTTAAGATTTCTTTTTTTTCTAAGTTTACGACCTAATCTTATAATCAAAAATACTACTATTATTAGGGTTACTGGAATTAATACTTTCACCATTATTGATCTACCTATTTCATAAAACCAATTTCAAACTGCTGAAAATTTTCTACAGAGTTTCTCAAGAACACTATCAACCTCCAGTGGGTCAATCTCCTTATGCAACTCTGTAAGATTTGTAATTTATCTTTCAATGTTTTGACTTTATCAGGTATGTATGTACAACAATGTTGTACCTTTAAAATTCCACAGACTCCTCCTTCTTTTGCCAAAATTATATCAAGAGCAAGTCGATTTTGCATCACCATTGCTCTCATAGCAACCATTTCTGTATTTACCATTAAAAATCCTCCTGCAGTATCTGTTGATAAACGATCTATTATTGTTGACAATTTCCGAATTCTGTTTGCATTAAAGCATATATCCCCTGCTGGTGTCAATGCTCCAAAAACTCCCTCTCTTTCTACGACTTAAAGTTTACCTATCTCATGAATTCCGTTAGTGCCTCTATCTACATGAAACATTTGAGGAAAGACCAAGCCTACATAACGGGAGCCATACCAATGATCAGTCAATTTATATTAAGCTTTGTTCCAACACAAAAAAATAAATCCCAGGAAAAACTGGCTCATTACCTCCTTTAAATCCCCAACCCCCTTTTATAATATATGTATCCTCACATTGACTTGCTCCCACAAAATAATTATCATACACAGTGTTATCTCTTTGAATACATAATTTCCCTAATAATGGTGTATCTATTTTTATAGCCACATTCACATTATGGCCTTCTATATTATCATCTTCAAATGGCCACATTGTAGATTTAGATTGTTTGGCTTTTTCCCTCCTTTTGTACTGATTCGTTCTTTCTTCTACCATATTCAAAAGGCTTTTTCCTCATTTCGCATTTTACAAGTCAAATTACATTCGAACGCATTATCATGGGTCAATTCTTGTGTTTCTAAAAAAATAATCTCCAAACACTTTTGCAGGTTTGATTTGATTCATTTTCGCAAAAACATCATCAGAATCAGAATAATATTACTCCAATTTTCCTGTTCTATATAACAAACTAGCTAATACAAAACATGTACCCCCTATTTGTGAATGGAAGGTGATGATACGTCACACCCTCCGATACAGATGCTGGTAATTTCACACAGACGTAACAATCATTCACATCCATCGTTCTCACATATTCAGACAATAACTTTGAAAAAGTATTTCGAGAGAAATCACTAATTGAGTTATCTTGATGTACTTCAGGTCTGTACACATGCAACTTTTCACCCTTTGACTCATAGCCTTTTTCTTTCATACACTCATTTGGGTTTGCTTTTTCAAAATCTGACATGAAAGGAATTAAAATAGCTAAAATCAACCATACCAACATTAATAATCCTGTACATTTTAACCACATTCTACACGATTTTCTAAATATTGTGCATTTCGATTTTGTTACATCATTAGTAGCTATTTTTGTTATTCATTTTTTTTACACAGCGCTTTCCACAATCTTTTCTGTCCTTGTATTGTCTCTTGTAAATCTCCATTTGCACTTATAGTGTCCTTACCACCAATACATTTCAACAATTCTTGTTCCTTCAATTTTCTCTTTTACAGTTTCCCAGTTTAAATACTTCTTTTCTTTCTTTTGAGTTACAGTTTACTCACTTTCCTTTTATTCACTTTGGCAACTCAAATTTTCTTGACTGCTATTCACTTCACTTATTGGAGGAAAAATCATATAAGTCCACTCAGGTGCCTGGTATTTCTGATTTGGTCTTCTCACTCTTTTTGGCCTTTGCACAATTTCTATATTTTTACCAAATGACTCCTTTTGACTGGTTATTTCATTTACTTGATCCTCTTGTATATTTGCTTTATTAACCAGTTTAAACTTCAGTCCATCATTTTCTTTAGGCCAGTTATCTCCTTTACGAGGTCTCTTGGTTTCAGGTCCGACAGTGTTACGTTCTACTCTCCAAGCTCTTTTTTTTAACTTCTCCTCAGTTGAGTTTCATCTTCACTGTCATCAGACTCAGTTTCAGATTTCTCATTAGTTTCAGTTATGGTGAACTTTTAATGTCCGTTTCTTTCACTGAGCTTGTTTTTTCTTTGGTCAGTTATTTCACTCTGTTAGGAACTTCTCCATAACTGGTACTTGGAAGCTCATCTTCATCGTGAGTTATTTCCTTTTTATCAGTTTCGAGATTCTGGTTCCTGCTTTCAGAGCTTTCAGACTGTCCTTCAGTATTTTCCTGACTATCAGTTTTATCTTCACTTTGTTCAGTGTCCTTACTGGTATCAGTTCTTACCAAATATCGATTCTCAGGCCGATCTTCAAAATTTGGTACTTAAATAATTTCACTTTCTCCTTCAGACACAGAACTTGCATCTGATATTTCCAGATGTCGACAAACAGGTTGAGATTCAGTATCTGAATCTTTCTCTTGTTCACCTTTAGAATCTGAGCCAGTTGTACTTTCTGCTTCGTCATGTGGGTTTTCAGGTTCAGGCACATGGATGATGTGACTTGGGTGCATTCATCTATTTACTCCAGCACATTTAACTGCAGCCGTGCTAACCAGAATGACTTGTCTGGGCTTCTGCCACAGGGGACTAAGCAGTTTCTTCTCCTGTGCATCTTCATCCAAACCAAATCTCCAGGTACTAGATCATGAGCTGGATGTTTTTCTTTCGAGTTTGCCTCAGTTCCCACCTGAAGGAACACAGAATTTACCACGTCAGACCGGTTTTTGCAGTAATCTAGTATGATATCATCATTAATAGTCAATAGCTTATCAACTGGCACAAATGCTTGTCTCATTACTCTTCCCATCAGAATCTCTTTTGGATTTAATCCTGTCTTTTTATCAGGTATGCTCCTTCGGGTCATCAGAACAAGTGGCAAAGCATCAGGCCATTTCAGTCCAGTGGCCAAACACATTTTTGAAATTCTGTTCTTTATGGTTCCATTCACTTGCTCAACTACCCCAGAAGCCTCTGGTCTGTAAGCACAATGCAATTTCTGACAAATGTCCAGTGCTTCACAAATCATCAGCATTAACTCGTGAAAATGTTTTCCACGATCTGTCTCAATTGTTACTGGGAAACCAAAACGAGGAATAATTTCTCTCAACAACAGTTTTGCAACAGTCACTCCATCATTCCTCCTAGTAGGGAAAGCCTCCACCCACCGAGAGAATAGGCAAATGATCACAAGTGCCTATCGAAGTCGATTACAGGGTGGAAACTCTATGAAATCTAATGGCATTCGTGTGAATGGACTTACCTCCCGTCCTATAGTTACCAAACTCACAACTGTTTTTCTTCTTGGATTCAATTGTTGACAAACAAGACATCGCTGACAAAGGCTCTCAGTGATCATCCTGAATTTAGGATTATACCATGTCTGTCTGAACATTCTGATCATGGCATCTCTCCTAATATGGGCTTGACCATGGTACATTCGGGCCATATTTGAAATCATGTTATCAGGCATTACTGGTCTTTCATCTTCGTAAACCCAAATGTCATCCTCTTCTCTTTGTCTACATCCTGATTTTAACTAGACATCTTTCTCTTCCTCACTAGCTTCTTCCTGCATTTGTCTCACTTCCTGCCAAGTCTCAACTACTGTTATTAGCATTAAAGGGCTTGAAACATGTTCAGCTTTTCTGTCCCGATTTATGGATGCAAGATTTTTGGCACAGTATTTTGCAATTGAGTCCAAAAAACGATTACCTCTGGTAATGTAATCATCTCATTTCTTTTGAGCTGCACATTTTACAACAGCAATTTAATCAGGTAACTGGATTGCATCAATCAACATTTTCACAAATTCAGCATTTCTGATGGGGGATCCTGCAGAAGTTAAATAACCTCTTTGGGACCACAGTTGGCCATAATCATGGACAACCCCAAAACCATATTGACTGTCAGTCACTATGGTGACTCTTATCTCTTTTCCCAGTTCACATGCATGAATCAAAGCAATCAATTCTTCTATTTGAGCAGAACCGATTCCTTTTGGACAAGAGGCTTCCAGGACGTCTGCCACTGTACATACAGCATATGCAGCACTTAGAGCACCCTCATCTGTTCTCAGACATGAACCATCCACAAACATTACATAATCAGATTCAGGCAATGGCTCATCTCTGATATCAGGTCTTGGTTTGGTACAGTATTCAAGAACATCCAAACATTTATGATCAACTTCATTTCTCACTTCAGCATCCATGACATCAGGTAACAGCGTAGATGGATTTACATTCACACATCGTGAAATTGTCACATTATCTGCACCTAGAATTACTTTCTCATATTTTGTAATCCTGTTATTAGCAAGGAATTCTGTCTTTGTCCTAGTGAGGAGAATCTCCACCGAATGAGGTACATATACTCTTAAAGGATCTTCCATCACTATACCTTCACTTTGTTCCAGACTTACACTTGTAGCAGCTACTGCTTTCAAGCATCCCGGCAACGCTTTTGCAACTGGATCCAAAACAGCTGAGAAATATGCAATTGGCTTTCTCAGTTTTCCATGTCTTTGAATTAGAACTGACAATGCACAACCTTCTCGTTCACTGCAATATAGTTCAAACTTGTTTTCATAATCAGGCATTCCTAATGCTGGTGCTTCACACAGACTAATTTTTAGTCGCTCAAATGCTTCCATTTCAGTTGTATTCAACACTATGGGATCTTTTACAGCTGCTCTTGACAACCTCTGTAATGGTTTCGCTTTTAAAGAAAATCCACTGATCCATTGTCAACAGTAACCTACCATTCCTAGAAACATTCTCACTTGTCTCTGAGTTTTAGGAGGTTGCATTCCCTGTATCATTTTAATTCTTTCTATTGTCTGGTTCCTTTGGAGATCTTGTGACTTAATTTTTTTACTTATTTCTGACAGAACTGTAACTTTTATGGGGACACCTTATGTCCTCCGTCTGCCAAACGGTTCAGTAATGCAATGGTATCTGAAGCACATGCATCCTTGGTTCTTGATACCACTAACAGGTCATCAATATATTGAACCGTTACTGAATTTCCGGGCATGTTCAAACTCTCCAATGATTTCTTTAGCAACTGATTACAGATAGAGGGACTTTTAGTATACCCATGAGAAATTCGGCACCATGCCAAAATACGATCTTCAAACCAAAAAGCAAATATTGGCTGGCTATCTGGGTGTAATGGAACTGTAAAGAACGCATTACATAGATCAATGACTGTATACCATCACCTGAGGAAACAGGTCCAAGGAGAGAGGCTTTCATCTGCACAGCGCACTTTTTCATCGGCACTCGAGGCTCCCAGCTGACGACTCGCCGCACCCGCTCCGCGGGTGCCGCTTCGCTGGTGAGCCCCAGCCCCAGCAACTTTGTGGGCAGAAACCAGAGGTCGTTAGCGGAAAGGCGGTAAGGGGCGCGAGGCACCAGCGGGGCTGCGAGCGTGCAGGGACTTCATTTCCCAGAAGTCCCTGCGAGACCAAGGAAGAGCTTCCGGTCCGCTCTCCCTGCTGGCCCACCCCCCGCCCATCTAAGGACTTCAAAAAGCGCACTGGCGACCCTGCACTGTGGGACACTCACCTGAGGAAACAGGTCCAAGGAGAGAGGCTTTCATCTGCACAGCGCACTTTTTCATCGGCACTCGAGGCTCCCAGCTGACGACTCGCCGCACCCGCTCCGCGGGTGCCGCTTCGCTGGTGAGCCCCAGCCCCAGCAACTTTGTGGGCGGAAACCAGAGGTCGTTAGCGGAAAGGCGGTAAGGGGCGCGAGGCACCAGCGGGGCTGCAAGCGTGCAGGGACTTCATTTCCCAGAAGTCCCTGCGAGACCAAGGAAGAGCTTCTGGTCCGCTCTCCCTGCTGGCCCGCCCCCCGCCCAAACCGCCACCTACAAAACACCACCTCACTCCCGCAGCGCGGGACGCAGCCCGGGCTAAGACTGGGCAAAGACAGGGCCGTTTTAGGCCGTTAGAGGCAGTTAGAGACTGGGCTGGGCCAACCCATTTGCCGCTCAAATCTACCCCTGACCTAGAACCCAGCATGGCAACCCGTGAGTTAAGAGACAGAGCTGCCAAATCAAAATTAAAAAACAGCACCCTGGATGATTTTATCACCAGGACCCACACTGCCATCGACAACGAAATAACCAAGATGCAACACAGGGTATCTTTAGAACTTGAAGCTGCTAGACGATTGTCAGTCGAGCTAACTGCCGCCAAAAAATCCTCTCTTGGCCCTATAGCCTGGGCGAAAACTCCAGAACGGCCGACAGGCTCCACACCTACCCTGATTGTTACCAACGCCGATATCCACGCTACACATGTAGGAAGTTCACTCACCCCACAGGGGAGATCGTCACAAAACCCTATTCCCCCCCAAATTCCCATCTGGGTGCGAACGTAGACCAAAATAAGGGTTGTGAAGAGGGCTTACTCTTGACAGTCGAACCCACCCCTGCTTCACATGAAAAAGGTGGTAGCCTACCTATAGCACAAAAGCATCCACACAACAAAAGGAAGCGTAACCCTACTTCGGCATATTCAAGAAAAAAGGCCAAAGTGGCGAAGGCGCAGCTACCAACCAAGGCACCTCCCTCTGATAATTTCCCAACACCGCAATCTTCTACCCTAGTAACATGCACAGAAAACACCCCCCCCCCACACAGTAGTCATCCAAGAAAACAACGATCTTACTATAGAAAGTGACACTGCAGGAACTCCTCTATGCTCCATTAAAGGGAAGGATGTCAAATTTCTTACTATTGTTTGGGAAACACTAAAAAAACTACTCTCCCCAATAGAAAAGAGATTCACACATATAGAGACGCAGTTACTAGAAATAGAAAAAAGTATTTTAAACCTGGCAACCGTAACTATGCAGAATTCCAAACCTACATGCACAAATGGTCCCTTGCTCCCAGCCGCACTCCCGGAACCTACCACCCATGAAGCAGCGAATTCGCGGCCTCCCCCCAAGGCCAAGAAACCAGGATCCACTGCTGCATGTTCTTCCCTCACCACCTCAAATGTTACACCCAAGGTCAAACCAACACCCAAACCCCGAACCAAGGTAGATGTCCACATTCCTCCCAGTGGGGCATTGCCATCCCCCCTAGCTGTACCCGCCCAAAGAACACCTGTCTCGACCGAACTCCCTAATGTGAGGCATAATGGCCAGAACACAAATCCTCCAGCCTCACAGAGAGCCAGCACCAGTTTTATACGATCAAGGGGTTTTGTAGATCTTCCCCCTGAGGTTAGCCCCTATGTCGTGGTGCTGACTGGGGTAACCAAACTGATATATAATCAGCATGAAAACTTCGCCTCTCTTAAGAATAAGGTGATCCACTGGCTGGAAACTAATAAACCTATCCCGAATCACTTAAGGAGTAAAATCCTCATGGTACGGAGGGTACCTTGGGTAGGGACTACACAAAAGTCCACCTCCGGAGACTGTGTGATAATCTCCTTTGAGGATTCTAATACTGCGCAAGCCATTTACTCATGGATCAATCACAGCTCAGCTGCAACAATAATAGCAAGACCACTCACCTTCTTTTACCCACCACATGCCCCTCTAGTTCAGGGGGGGAACTGGAGCAGGATACAGGCGAGGAAACACACTTGGGGAGCACAAAGTAACTGGTGGGCAAACACACCCGGAGGATGGAATGGGGTGCCGACTTCCAACAGATATGGTTGTCTAGAGGAAGTGGACTGACTTCCACACCCTTTAAACACAGTACCCCCTCCACCCATCCTAACTTGTGACCGCACCCAGTCTTTGGGCATTGCACCAATAATTAGTATTTCAAACACACACACTGTTGGTAGGTCTCTCCCTGCAACACCAGCACACACAGTGCCAAACGATCCTAGAGCAGCGGTAGACAGACAAAATAAATGCTCTTTTAAGGGTGCAATTGCTGATTCCAACCAGAGGCTGAAACATAAAATCCTTATCCCACAGAGACTCATACCAAACAGTGCTCCATCGGACGCACCCCCACCCAATCAGTGTGGGAAATCTGCAGCTTTAGGGCGCCTCGGAACCTCAGACACCAGAAGCATAACAGAGGCTTATGGCACACTCTCTATTTTATCCTGGAATGTGGCTGGGTTAGCAAACAAATTAGATACCCCTGATTGGATAGACCTAGTAGAGGGCTATGACATCTGTCTCCTACAAGAGACTTGGGCGAGAGAACATCTTAGCCGCCAGGGATTCGCGATCATTAGCACTGAAGCGAAATGGGGGGGAAAGGGCCGACCTTCAGGAGGCCTTTCGACCTGGGTGGGGTCCCACCTGGCCTGCAGGGCCACCCCTATGGAAACCAATTCTTGTGATTTCCAATGTGTCTCCCTAGAATGGCCATGTGGAGGGAAACTTGTAGTGATTAACTTTTATTCAAGGCCAGTTGGGGTCGCTGCAACATCGGCACCAGTGGAAGATCTAGCACACTTTCTTGATACACACAATTTTGCTTCCCCTCTAATTATAGGTGGCGACTTTAACCAACAATTTGAACCACTCCCTGCCTACATGGAAGGCATATCCGCCGAGGAGGATGACCTATGGGATATTCCTTCCTTGACAGATGTAGTCACCAAGGCATGTTCCCCCCTTGCCATTCAGATAATGTCCCTCACACTCAGTCACTCCCTGAGGGCGTGTAACGGCCGGATGGAGGGTGATATCCCGCCTAAAAACACCTTTAATAGGCCGGGTCACGAGTCAAGGATTGACTACATAATGGTATCAACCAGGGATTGGAAGAGGGTAAAAGACTTTAAAGTCATCACCAGATATGACAGCGACCACAACTTGCTCTCACTAAAATTCGAGATCCCTTATCGACAACTAGAGAAGGTAGATCCCAATGCACCATCTCAGCCCGATTTAGTGTTAACCAGCAATAGGCGAAGAATAAAATGGACCAAATTGCTTGAAAACCAAACCAACATCGAAAGACTCTATGCACTTACCGCCCCTGCCCTGGAAAAGTAGAGTGCTGTGTGAACTTTTTAGATAGCGACTCAGAGACTATCACCACGGGTAGCCTGGACTCTCAGGTACATCTGGCTCCCCTCGCTAACATCCATTCGGAGCTATGCACCAATCTTGCAGAAATATTGAACCCAGTTGCCAGGCTCCGCAAGCCTAAAAAGAGAAGAGTGACCTGGTTCAATGCTTCTTGCAGGGAAGCAAAAACCCTTCTCTTGGAATCATTGAAAGCCCGAGATACCCCAATCATAATCAGGGAGAGACGAGTCGCCTATAAATCTGCCCTCCTCACTGCAAAAATAGAATGGGACGAGGAGAACTGGACAAAAATAACAGCCGCCCTCGCTTGCCAAGATTCACGGACCTTTTGGCAAATTGTCAGGCACGGATCGTCTGAACCACTTGCAGCAGTCGAGGCCTGTTTAGCACCATCTGTTTGGGAGGATCACTTTAAAAACTTATACCTTCCACATAGCAGTGACAATGGAAGCAGTGAATATTGTGGTGACTCCCCAAACACCAAAAACAGGCCAACTGACATCGAGGGCTTCACCTTAGAAGAAATCACCCTGGCAATCTCCTCCCTGTCTGCTGGTAAGGCGCCGGGCCTAGATAGGCTCCCAGTAAGCGTGGGCGGAAAATCCGTTCCGCTCGCGGATTTTGCGGATTTTCGGGAAATCCGCAATCCGCGAGATTTGCGGATTTCCTGCAAAATCCGCAAATTCGCACGCAGCGGATTTTTTTGGCGGCTCGCGGCGTTGGTGATACAATTTTTGCGGCGCGCGGCGTTTATCATCGTTTGCCGAGTTGTTTTTTTCGATAGTTTGCGAGTGCTGCGCCATTTTGGATCTTGCTGTGTGATCCCGCGGGAATTGGCGAGCGCGATTACGTCATCGCGGCTTGCCAGCGATAGTTTGTCAACGCGAGTACGGCGAGATCACGTCTCGCGGTACTTCGCAATTGCGAGATTTGAGATGCGGCGAGCGAAAATATAAATTTGCAATTCTGCACAAGAAATCCACCAGCAAGCAGCATAAACCTTCTAGAAATGATGATTTTTATGTGAATAACTCCTTAGTTTGACATTTGCCTGCACTTTTTTAGCGAGGAGTCCATTTTGGGGAGGGGGGCAGGGGGGTGGGAGGAAGGAAGTGCCCCATAGTCTTCAACTTCCTGTTCCTGTTCAGCAGGCTCCTCCCAGTGCTTTGTCCATCTCCTGGTCACTTTTCATTTGGATGTGGACCTGGAAGGATTACTTTTTGTGGATGCTGTTGGATCTTTGGATTTGAGGCCTTTTTGACTTTCTTTGGATCACTGTTGGATTAGAAATTTTACAAGTAAGTTTGTTTGGGGCATTACAGTTGCTGCAACTAAAATTTTGGGATTTTCGATTTTTGGGCTGTTTTGGGGCCGTTTGGGTGGACTGATTCTTTCTGTGGGTTGTCTTGAACTTAAACATCATGGAGGCCATAGATGAATTGGGATTGTGCTGATTTTTCTGTGTTTTTCGATTTTTTTTTTTTGTAAAATTTTGTGTTTTTCGATTTTTGACCTGTTGTTGGGGCCTTGACCAGGGGTAGTGAGAGGTGCATGGGCCTAGTCTTTCTGTGGGCTGTCTTGAATTTAAACATCATGGAGGCCATGGATGGAATGGGATTGTGCTGATTTTGCAGTGTTTTGTCGATTTTTGGGCCTGTACTTGTGGCCTTTTCACCAGGGGTATTTGAGTCTAGCATGGGCCTAGTCTTTCTGTGGGCTGTCTTGAATTTAAACATCATGGAGGCCATGGATGGAATGGGATTGTGCTGATTTTGCAGTGTTTTTCGATTTTTGGGGGTGTTCATGGGGAGGGACATGCCATGTGGCTGGTGGCCATTTTGAGTGCAGCTACAGGCACTGGCCATGTGCTGGCAGGCAAGTGGCCATTTTGAATGCAGGCTTTGTTGTTAGGCCTCCAACCATTTTGCCTACTTTTCAACCTTTATTTATGCCCAGGGGTAGTGAGTCTTGCATGGGCCTAGTATTTCTGTGGGTTGTCTTGAATTTAAACATCATGGAGGCCATGGATTGAATGGGATTGTGCTGATTTTGCAGTGTTTTTCGATTTTTGGGCCTGTACTTGTGGCCTTTTCACCAGGGGTATTTGAGTCTAGCATGGGCCTAGTATTTCTGTGGGCTGTCTTGAATTTAAACATCATGGAGGCCATGGATGGAATGGGATTGTGCTGATTTTGCAGTGTTTTTCGATTTTTGGGCCTGTACTTGTGGCCTTTTCACCAGGGGTATTTGAGTCTAGCATGGGCCTAGTCTTTCTGTGGGCTGTCTTGAATTTAAACATCATGGAGGCCATGGATGGAATGGGATTGTGCTGATTTTGCAGTGTTTTTCGATTTTTGGGGGTGTTCATGGGGAGGGACATGCCATGTGGCTGGTGGCCATTTTGAGTGCAGCTACAGGCACTGGCCATGTGCTGGCAGGCAAGTGGCCATTTTGAATGCAGGCTTTGTTGTTAGGCCTCCAACCATTTTGCCTACTTTTCAACCTTTATTTATGCCCAGGGGTAGTGAGTCTTGCATGGGCCTAGTATTTCTGTGGGTTGTCTTGAATTTAAACATCATGGAGGCCATGGATTGAATGGGATTGTGCTGATTTTGCAGTGTTTTTCGATTTTTGGGGGTGTTCATGGGGAGGGACATGCCATGTGGCTGGTGGCCATTTTGAGTGCAGCTACAGGCACTGGCCATGTGCTGGCAGGCAAGTGGCCATTTTGAATGCAGGCTTTGTTGTTAGGCCTCCAACCATTTTGCCTACTTTTCAACCTTTATTTATGCCCAGGGGTAGTGAGTCTTGCATGGGCCTAGTATTTCTGTGGGTTGTCTTGAATTTAAACATCATGGAGGCCATGGATTGAATGGGATTGTGCTGATTTTGCAGTGTTTTTCGATTTTTGGGCCTGTACTTGTGGCCTTTTCACCAGGGGTATTTGAGTCTAGCATGGGCCTAGTCTTTCTGTGGGCTGTCTTGAATTTAAACATCATGGAGGCCATGGATGGAATGGGATTGTGCTGATTTTGCAGTGTTTTTCGATTTTTGGGCCTGTACTTGTGGCCTTTTCACCAGGGGTATTTGAGTCTAGCATGGGCCTAGTCTTTCTGTGGGCTGTCTTGAATTTAAACATCATGGAGGCCATGGATGGAATGGGATTGTGCTGATTTTGCAGTGTTTTTCGATTTTTGGGCCTGTACTTGTGGCCTTTTCACCAGGGGTATTTGAGTCTAGCATGGGCCTAGTCTTTCTGTGGGCTGTCTTGAATTTAAACATCATGGAGGCCATGGATGGAATGGGATTGTGCTGATTTTGCAGTGTTTTTCGATTTTTGGGGGTGTTCATGGGGAGGGACATGCCATGTGGCTGGTGGCCATTTTGAGTGCAGCTACAGGCACTGGCCATGTGCTGGCAGGCAAGTGGCCATTTTGAATGCAGGCTTTGTTGTTAGGCCTCCAACCATTTTGCCTACTTTTCAACCTTTATTTATGCCCAGGGGTAGTGAGTCTTGCATGGGCCTAGTATTTCTGTGGGTTGTCTTGAATTTAAACATCATGGAGGCCATGGATTGAATGGGATTGTGCTGATTTTGCAGTGTTTTTCGATTTTTGGGCCTGTACTTGTGGCCTTTTCACCAGGGGTATTTGAGTCTAGCATGGGCCTAGTCTTTCTGTGGGCTGTCTTGAATTTAAACATCATGGAGGCCATGGATGGAATGGGATTGTGCTGGTTTTGCAGTGTTTTTCGATTTTTGGGCCTGTACTTGTGGCCTTTTCACCAGGGGTATTTGAGTCTAGCATGGGCCTAGTCTTTCTGTGGGCTGTCTTGAATTTAAACATCATGGAGGCCATGGATGGAATGGGATTGTGCTGATTTTGCAGTGTTTTTTGATTTTTGGGGGTGTTCATGGGGAGGGACATGCCATGTGGCTGGTGGCCATTTTGAGTGCAGCTACAGGCACTGGCCATGTGCTGGCAGGCAAGTGGCCATTTTGAATGCAGGCTATGTTGTTAGGCCTCCAACCATTTTGCCTACTTTTCAACCTTTATTTATGCCCAGGGGTAGTGAGTCTTGCATGGGCCTAGTATTTCTGTGGGTTGTCTTGAATTTAAACATCATGGAGGCCATGGATTGAATGGGATTGTGCTGATTTTGCAGTGTTTTTCGATTTTTGGGGGTGTTCATGGGGAGGGACATGCCATGTGGCTGGTGGCCATTTTGAGTGCAGCTACAGGCACTGGCCATGTGCTGGCAGGCAAGTGGCCATTTTAAATGCAGGCTTTGTTGTTAGGCCTCCAACCATTTTGCCTACTTTTCAACCTTTATTTATGCCCAGGGGTAGTGAGTCTTGCATGGGCCTAGTCTTTCTGTGGGTTGTCTTGAATTTAAACATTATGGAGGGCATGGATGGATTGGGATTGTGCTGATTTTGCAGTGTTTTTCGATTTTTTTGTGCTCTATAACTGAACTGATGTTCCTCTGTCTTCCATTTTTTTTAGGTGCACAAGACTCAAGAGAACCACCAGTGCCAGGAAGAAGTCCTGCAGCGGTGTGTGTGTGCAGCATAACGTCACGCGACGTCACGTCTGGCCTCAGACAACTCTACAATTCGTGCAACTGCGGCCTGCTGTCTGACCTGCTCTGAAGAAGATGGCCCCGCCCCCAAAGAAAGTTCTCCGTAGCTCCTCTAGCAAGAAAGTTGCTAGTAAGGAGCAGAAGAAGCAAGTTACCAAGGAGGCTGGTGTGCCACCCGCCACTTTTTTTGGGAGCAAAAAAAAAAGTACGCCTGCAGCAGCAGGATCTGCTGGGGACCAAGCTGAGAGCAGCACCCCTGCTCCATTGGGTTCAGTGCCTCCACCACCACGCCAACTTAAGTCAAAGCCCTTGAGTGCTTCAGAGGCAGTCAGTGTACTTCTCCAATCACCATCGACCAGTGATGTTGGCTCATCGCAAGAAAGTAGCAGCAATGTCCCTGAATCAACACAGGTTGTTGTAACTCATCTGACAAGTGTTGAACAACCACAGCCGCAACAACAACACCATGTGCAAGTACACGCCCAAGTACATGTGGAAGGAGAGGCAGCAAAAGGAGATGCGCAAGCAAAGGTGCATGGAGGTTCACAAGTGCCCACAATAGTTGTTCCTCCCGAAGTAGGGGCACATTTGGAAATCGACAATGAAGCTGAGGTATCATTGGAAGCCACTCCTCCTGATGATCATTCATTGTCTTCCACATCCCTAGCAAGGAAAAGATCAAGGGGGGTGTCTACATCTTCTTCAAGCCCACCTCGTTCTGATGCAAGTGATCTGTCTTGGGAACCACAACTGCGGTCTGACAGTGAGGCACACCATGATCTGACACCGGTACCTAAGCGTAAAAGGAAGGTCGTCCAAAAACTCAAACCTATGGAGTGTGATGAGGCTCAACAAGAAGTGACAGATACTGCTGGTGATGAAGCCTCTCACGATGACGACGAGCCAGTCATCACAAAGGTCACTGCAGCCCCACCGGGCATGCAGCAAAGAGACATTTTGACCCTATCCCGAGAAGCTGCTGAGCGTGATGATGATGTCGGCGAGGAGGAGGCAATGGAAATGGAATCATTAGATTTGAAGTTAAGTAGTACACCAAAACCTACCGCTTCCATATTTCTTCGCAAGAAGGTACCCACCTCGTCCTCGACCTCAATTCGTGGTGGTGAAAGTGCAAAACGTACTGAAGTTCGGCAATCCACATCCTCCACTTCATCTGTCATTAGCAGCAGGACCACCACCACCAGTATCGCCGCCTCCTCCGGCCCCCGAAGACATTTCAAGTCTCCAGTTTGGGACTTCTTTAGTGTTTGCCCAAAAAAGGAAAACGTAGCCATTTGTAGCCTTTGTAAGCTTCGATTTAGTCGTGGTAAGCTTGGTTCTAACTATGGTACCGGAGGCCAGAGAGGTCATCTTGAGAGAAGGCACGCTGTCCAATGGTTTCCGCACCTAGAGGCGGTCAAGAAAGCCGGAATTGCACGTAATGAAAACGTTGATTTGTCATCTGCTGATGACGAGGAGGTAGAAGAAGACGATTCAAAAACTTCACTTACACCCAGTTCCCATGTCAGCAGCACACCCCATGGGAGCCACACTAAGAGTGTGGGAGAGAGTGAGACATCAATGCGGGAAAGTTCATCAGCGAGCGTAACTGGGTCGAAGAGATCATCATCATCCCGTAAATCATTGGTCCAGGGCAACATTAAAAAGATGTTGTTTACAGAAGCGCAATATGAACGCAACCACCCAATGACCCGTCTGTATAACACTAAGCTGGCTAAAATGCTAGCTCTGGACCTTCTCCCTTTTTCTTTTGTAGAAGGGGTTGGTTTTCTAGAATTAGTGACAGCGCTCTGCCCTAAATGGAAGGTTCCTAGCCGGTTCTATTTTGCCCGAGTTGCGGTTCCAGCACTACATGAAGATGTTCTGAAGGTGATTGGGGCAGCTTTGCAGAAGAGTGCTGTTCACACTATACATCTGACAACAGACATGTGGACCAGTGGCGCAGGCGCTGATTACATGTGCATCACTGCACACTGGGTCTCTTTTTCAGGGGCTAAAGCAAAGCTAAACTCAGGTGTTGACACTAACATTGTTTTTAAAGGTGCTCGGAAACATGCAACACTAGCCATGTTTGGTTTGGAGAAACGTCACACAGCAGAAAACATTTTGGATGTCTTTAACACAAAGGTCCTTAACTGTCTGTCCCCACTAAAACGCAAGGTTGGTTATGTTTCCACGGACAATGGCTCCAATATAGTTAAGGCCATGAGGGACGGTTACTATTTCAGAGTGCCGTGTTTGGCGCACTGTATAAACCTGGTTGTCCAAAAATTCTTGGGTAATAAACGCAGTGCAGCGTACAGTGTATTGGAGAACTGCCGAAAAATTTGCAAGCATTTCAGGCATTCTTTTAAGGCCCGGAAGCAGCTGAGGAGCATGCTATATCAATGTCAAATGCCAGTGAAAGCACTCATCCAGGAGGTGGTAACACGTTGGAACTCAACCTTCTACATGCTTGAGCGTCTGTATGAGCAGTATACGCAACTCGATCAATATTTCTTGAAAGAGGGTATAGAGGAGCTGAGGATGGGTGGGCCGCAATGGAACATAGTTGAAAGCCTAACACGCATGCTTCGTCCTTTTGAGGTCTTCACGCGTGCAGTCAGCAAGGAGGACTCTAATTTGGGAAAAGCTATCCCATTGTTGTACATGCTGGAGGACCAACTGAAGGAGGTGTGTTCTGTGTTTGGAAAAGATGACAAAAAGAAAGACTCTTTGCTTCTGGCTGAGCAATTATTAGAGCTCCTACAAGGTGATGAACGTCTTAAAAAGATCCACTCAGAACAGCATTACATTTGTGCTACTATTCTGGATCCACGCTACAAAAAGGCGCTGGCAGGCAGAGCATTCTTTCCTTTTGGTGATGAAGATGTTACAAAGTACAAACGTTGGCTAGCCTTGTCAGCCAAGAAGTTTGAAACAGAACGGCTGGAAATTGAAGGAAATGGCAGTACATCAGCAGGCCATCCCCAGTCAAAACAATCCACTTCTGCACCTGTGGCTGTGGCACAAGTGACCTCTCAGCCGTTAAAGACACCGGCAACCGGATCATCTGCACGAAAGACAACAGAAACATTGGAGGCTGAAGAGGATTGGCTAGCTCTGCGTGGGTTTGGTTCTCAAAAGGTCAGAGGCACAGCAAGAGCTACGCAAAGTGGAGGAACCTTGGAGGAGGACCTTGAGTCGATGGTGAAGGACTATCTGAATGACTCCACAGAGGTCTATGTTAATTCTGACCCATTGGCGTATTGGCATGGGAAAAAAGAATTGTGGCCACAGCTCACCAACCTGGCTTTAAACTACTTGTCTTGCCCACTCGCAAGTGTGTCTTCTGAACGGGTTTTCAGTGCGGCTGGTGGGATTGTAACTCCCAAACGGAGCCGCCTCTCGCCCAAAAATGTGGAGAGGTTAACAATGATCAAGATGAATCAGCACCTCATACCACCAGATATAAGAGTACGAGAGAGCGTGCCGGATGAAGAGGAGGTGGCCAGCAACATAGATGAGGGAATTTCTACTCTGTCAGGTGGCACTGACCTCACCCTGGCTGAATTCGCAGAGTATGATGACGAAGCCTTATTCTTATTCCTGGACCGTGATACCGACTTCGAGCCCTGAAAATGAGACAACGAATCAATAACTTTCTTTTTCATCCTTATTCACTTTTATTCCTGTGTGTCTGTCTTTCTTTGTTGTGCACAGTTAATATAATTCAAACTTTAATCAGATAATCACAAAAACAAGCCCATCAGCAGAACTGTCTTCACTTGTTTGCTAATTTATTTGAAGGTGCCGCAGTCTGCATTCCTCAGGTTCACAAGTTCAGAAGAACATGCTCCTCTATCCTCCTCCTCCAGACTCCTATTTCCATCAAAGCAGAGGGCTGGTTTACGCCCAATGAAGAAAGACTCAGCACTTGTGGGGGTGTTGTTCTACCTCTTTGCAGGTGAGTTGACGGGTCTGGGGCCATTGCTGGGAAGCACTAAAAGTGGTTTGGACCAAATCCGAGGCGGAAAATTTTTTGTGTTTTTGATGACTTGCTTGCCTTTGAGGTGCTCTTAGGGGGGTTCCGTCTGTTTGTGGGTGAGTTTCGTGGTCTGAGAGCACTGCTGGGACACTCTAATCTTGATTGCATTTGCTTTTCAGGAAATCCGTCGTGCCAACCCCGACTTATGGCCTAGCTACGCAGCGCGTTTGGACCGAAGGCCCAGAAATATTGCAAGTATGAGATTTTGCTTTTGGCCTGTTTGGGGGTGTTATGCTTCTTGGCGGGTGGGTTGCCGGGTCTTGGGGCATTCCTGGGAAGGTCTAATACCGGGTAGAAGTGGTTGGGACAAAATCCAGGCCGATTTTTTTTTGGGCTATTTCTGACATTTTGCTCTATGTAGCGTTTTCGGGGGCCTGTTTGGGGGGCTTCCTGGTGTTTGTGGGTGAGTTTCGTGGTCTGGGAGCACTGCTGGGACACTCTAATCTTGATTGCATTTGCTTTTCAGGAAATCCGTCGTGCCAACCCCGACTTATGGCCTAGCTACGCAGCGCGTTTGGACCGAAGGCCCAGAAATATTGCAAGTATGAGATTTTGCTTTTGGCCTGTTTGGGGGTGTTATGCTTCTTGGCGGGTGGGTTGACGGGTCTTGGGGCATTCCTGGGAAGGTCTAATACCGGGTAGAAGTGGTTGGGACAAAATCCAGGCCGATTTTTTTTTGGGCTATTTCTGACATTTTGCTCTATGTAGCGTTTTCGGGGGCCTGTTTGGGGGGCTTCCTGGTGTTTGTGGGTGAGTTTCGTGGTCTGGGAGCACTGCTGGGACACTCTAATCTTGATTGCATTTGCTTTTCAGGAAATCCGTCGTGCCAACCCCGACTTATGGCCTAGCTACGCAGCGCGTTTGGACCGAAGGCCCAGAAATATTGCAAGTATGAGATTTTGCTTTTGGCCTGTTTGGGGGTGTTATGCTTCTTGGCGGGTGGGTTGCCGGGTCTTGGGGCATTCCTGGGAAGGTCTAATACCGGGTAGAAGTGGTTGGGACAAAATCCAGGCCGATTTTTTTTTGGGCTATTTCTGACATTTTGCTCTATGTAGCATTTTCGGGGGCCTGTTTGGGGGGCTTCCTGGTGTTTGTGGGTGAGTTTCGTGGTCTGGGAGCACTGCTGGGACACTCTAATCTTGATTGCATTTGCTTTTCAGGAAATCCGTCGTGCCAACCCCGACTTATGGCCTAGCTACGCAGCGCGTTTGGACCGAAGGCCCAGAAATATTGCAAGTATGAGATTTTGCTTTTGGCCTGTTTGGGGGTGTTATGCTTCTTGGCGGGTGGGTTGACGGGTCTTGGGGCATTCCTGGGAAGGTCTAATACCGGGTAGAAGTGGTTGGGACAAAATCCGCGCGGAAAAGCCTTTAGTTTTGGCACTTTTTGTAACTTAGGGTTCGTTAGGGTTAGCCCTAGCAGCAGGATTGCATGTGTTTCGGGGTGTTCTAGATTTTTCAAACTGAGTTCTGGGGTCTTAGAGCACTCGTGAGAATGTGTAATTTTGGTTGCAAGTCATTTGAAGAAAATCCATGGTGGGAAAGGGGGGATTTGGCATAGTTAAAGAAAGCCTTTGCCACTATTCTTAACTTAGGGTTCGTTAGGGTTAGCAGTATTTCTATTGCATGTGTTTGAGTGGGGGGGATTTCGAGTCTTGGAGCGATGCTGGCTATGGCTACTTTTGCTTGGTTGCTTGCAAGTGGTTTGAATGCAATCCACGGTGGGTAATGGGTAATTAGGGTACTTCGGCCTACTTTTACTTTCAAAGTAAGTTTTGTCACCAGTTTTCTGCTAGGCCTCGTTTTTTGAGATTTGATTGGGGGTCTTCTACATTTTTGCGACTGGCTTTAGTAAGGGTCTGGGTGGGAGCACTGCTAGGAAGATCTAATTTTGTTCTAAAACACAGTTTACAGTACACCTAGCTTGAGGGGCAAGATCCGCTACATTAATTTGCCCATACTTATTTATCCTTCAAAAGGTGACTCAGAGTACGCACTTTCAAAAACATTGTACTGTCTACTAGGAAAAACAAATTGTGACTTTTTGCACTCCACAGCCTACATACCTTATATTTATTCATCAGTGGTGTTGTAATATTATATCACTTCCTGTTTTTCGTTGAATAATTACAGGCCGGGTTTCAGTCTCTGCAATGGGGAAAAAAGGATGGAGTCAGGCTTCACAGTAGCGAGCCACAATTCAGCATCAGGCAGGCAGTGGACAGGGTGTCTTCTGGTGACCAACATCGGTGGACGAAGCGTCGGCTGCAATGGAGGAGTGCCGCTAATAGGAGGATTTTTTTTCTGCGGGCAACTTACTTACCACTTCCAACAGGACCACTACAACCACATAGATACAGTATCCCTTGCCTTTTTCTCTGACTGTGACTGCATTTCTTGGCTCTCTCTCGGCTTCTACATTGATCCCTTAACACATCACTTAGTCCACTCCACTATCTGCACCACACATAGTCATTTGTAAGTGCTCCTACGTAATTCGCAAGTCGCAGCACGCCCCAGGCCGTAGAGGACTGGGATGGCCCCAATGATGAAGCATGTCACCAAGGGGCAACCCTGGTGAGTGAGGGGACACCTAGAAAAAAAGCAATTTCTCCTTTTCTATCTACTATACCTTCTGTCAGGTTACGCAGCCCCTAAGCGCCTACCGTACTATGAAACTACATTTCCCATGAGTAGGCGGGAGACTTGCAGACTATTTAGTGAGACTATATGAGAGTACCCTTGTATGTTAGGACAGCACTTCACTGATGCCTGTCTTGTCTTCTGTTACAGGTATCCTTTCCCTGCTGACCCTACCTTTACCCATCCCACATTTTTTATTTTAGTTTGTTATTTTTCTCCCCCGCCTAATGCCTCGAACACCCTGTGTTTACACTTCTGGGTGTTGGTGACATTTGGAGGTGGAACCATATTTGCATCGACTGGATCACGGGGAGTAAACCTGACACCTTCCAGACCAACCCCATTGAGTGTTGTTGTGAATGGATTTATAGTGACCAGCAAGGCTCTCGGGTATCTGGCTACAGAGACCTTATGTTGAATATCGTTATCAATAATTCCACACAGGCCCTGTACTGTCGCATTCTTTCTTTCCACAGTTGTCGATGATATATTCTTACTCTGCTTGACAAAGAACCATTGCTAATGTGAAAGAACTTCAACCGAATTAGTAGTTATACTTTACCATTTGTTAGGCTACAATGTGGCACTGCTCTACTGTACTTCTGTCACCTGCTATATTCTCAGTTGTACCGTTGAATTGCTCAGGAGGACAAACCAGATTTCATTTTCTTTTTTTTCATAGGCATGCAACTGCCACTGTGTCACACCACTAGTACCACCGCTATGAGGAAATTTTATCCGACCAAGATTGCCAACGTTATTCGGTGTTTCCCGTGGAGCCAGCCCTGGGTCTAGCCCTACTTTCAAACACAAATTACAGGTAAGATAAGCGTTTGGTGGTTTGGGGGTATAATGGAGTATTAGTACGAGAGACGAGAGACTGAAGGTAGTACTACTAAAGTCCTAGGACTCTTGGATTCACTTCACTTAGTCTGTGAGAGGCACTTAGTGTTGAAAACATTTGGGCATTTACACTTAAAGGAAGAAAATGGAACTAAACTTTCAGGAAAACAGTCAACGTTAAACCCCCACCCACCAGGCAAGCAGTAAAAAACAGGTATGCTCAGATAAAGTTTGAAAAAGTATATTTATATCCCTAACAAAATAATCTCCCGCAAGACCCTCCCTAACCCCAACGATTGTCCTTCAAAAGTCCCCAAAAACCCAACTCCCAATTCCCACCCCCCAAAAGTCTCTAAAAAAGGGGCAAGGGACACTATGGGTGGATGCTGTTAACTTTTTGGGCCAGGGCATCATGCTCCTCGCGGAGCAAGGCGAGCTCCTGCTGAAGGCGGGACACCATCAGGGTAGTGCGGCGCAGGCGTGCCTTCACTGCCTTGCAGGTGCAAGGCCTGTGAGAGGCAGCTGTTGGCCTTGCTGCTCGGCGGTGGCGTTTGCCTTTGGCAGCCCGGCTCAGTCTCGGTGGACCACTGTGCTGGGTGGCAGCCCGTGGGGCCACGGAGGCCGATGCAGACGACGTTGTTGTAGTTGTCGACTGCACACTTTCCACGTCCTCCAGGGCCACCAGCCGCCGATATTCCGCAACAGTGGCCTCGATCCTCCGTTGCCGGGCCGCTCTAGCCAGCTCCTTCCTCCTTGTTCGTTTGGAAGGAGAACCTATATGAAGAAAGAAAGACATAGTCTGTAACCAATGCTCTTTAAGATTAACTCAATCATTCAGCAGAAATTTGTGCTGCAGTACAACTAGCAACTTGCAAGCGCATTACATAACTATTGAGGCCAGTATCTATCTAACCTCACACTTCTTCATCCTTGCTCTAACATTAGTGGGAGTTTAAGGAACAAATTCTACGAGCACTGTGGACTTCCATTGGAGTCGACTATGAAAGTACACCAGTCTTATTCTTCTTCTTATCTCTTGTTTTGGAAAATTGGTACGTTATTTTCTGCAAGCCGGCATAATGCCAGCGCAGTAAACTTGCACCCGAGAAAAAGAGACGCACGCCATGAGGAGTGACCTAGACTTGCGTTGCCGTTGCGTTACTGTACCCGTCCAGTACATGCAGGTGGTGAAGCTCTTACTTTTCTATTACGGGTGGCACTGAGAATACTCTGTTACAACTCAAGGGCTACTGCTTAATTAATTTAACTTTCACCCTACAGTGGAAATGAGTACTAGAAATGGAAAATTGAAGAAGATAAATAATCTGATTATCTATCACTTCACATGGGATGTTTTTGCTTATATATGGGATGACTTTAGGTGCTTTGCTTTTTATTGAGTGACCAGTGATACATCCACACATGAATGACTGAGTACTACTAAACTTATTAAGAGAGGTAGGGAGTGGCCACCATAATAACCGGATCTATGCAGTGCTTGCAATACAAACTACTGCTACTATTTATGGTAGTATTTGGACAAAATTAAAAGTTCTTTTCCTTGCCTTTCCTACACTGGAACGGACGTGCGGGTGCAGTGTTACATGCTCTTCAAAGTTACACTTAGTTCATCCACTGACCGTCTACTCTCTCTAGATCATGGGTACTCACAAACTTTCTCTCAGGGGCTACATTTACAGTGTAGTTTGGGGCCGAGGGCCGCACTGGTGGGGGCGGAGTCAGAGGGGGCGGGGCTAAAGCAAAACGATAACTTGTGACCATGAGGTTGCACACAGGTCCCTGCAGCAGATGCCCTCATCCACTGAGCCACCAGACCCAGCATTTACATACATCTCTCTCCCTCCTGCTCTCCCTCCTGCCCTCCCTCCATCTCTCTCTCCCTCCTGCCCTCCCTCTCCCTCCCCCTCTGTCATCTCACTGTGTGTGTGTCTATCTGTGTCAGCCTTCAGCCCGGGTTGAGACCGCTTCCTCAACGCGCACACACAGACAACAACACCAAAGTACTTAACAGGTCTTTAAAAGACCATTAACATATTATTGAGGCTTTGTTTGTTTTAGCGCCCCTGCTTCTCCACCCTGACAATCACTGCTTGCCCGGCCCCACAGAGCAGAGGCTTTGTTCTATTTCACCTCTTTGTGGCCTTGCATCTCCACTCTGCTCTGTGGGGGCCGGGGGAGCAGTGATTGTCAGAGTGGAGATGCAGGGGCGCTAACAGGTGAAATACAAAAAAGCCTCTGCTCTGTGGGGGCCGGGGGAGCAGTGATTGTCTGCAAGGTCTGCGCACCGCCAAGGAAGGCTTGCCGGGCCACCACCGGCCCGCGGGCCGTACTAGGAGTACCCCTGCTCTAGATACACATATGCTATCTAAGAGTCAGATAGTAGCATGATCCAGGTATATGGACACATACAGTTTCTGTGTCACCCACCCAGGCTGTTGTCCTTCCACCCATCATTGCTTCATCATTCACCCAGCCATGCATCTCATATTCTTGCCTTCCCAGCTAGTCTTCAATCTCAATAAGTAAGGAATATATAAGAGCTTACCTCTGGCCGCCACCACCACCGTCTCAACTCTCACATCCGCCGCCGCCGCCTCCTCCCCTGAACAATCGGCCTCCGCCTCCGTGTCCAGCACCACCACCTCCACACTGGCCCCGCCACCAGATGTTCCACCTACAAAGTACATGTAACAATGTTAGAATAAAGCACTCACTAGTCACTAGTATTTGGTCTAGGAATGAAGACATGTGAAAACAATGTAATTTGTGACTGTCTACGTTAAAGTTAAAAAAAATGTCCCTTTTTCCAGGGAAGGTTGTCTTGCTGCACTTTTTGGCACAACTGATGAAGGCTGTTTTTTTAACACGCACCATTTTTCTCCACATAGACAGAAGATGGACTTCTAACTACAAGATCAAGTTGAAACCAGGTGAGAGCTCGGCTCGACCACAAGAAATGTCTTCAATTAATCGTCAGCACTAACCACTTTTCCATTATCAGTTAAACGTTTAGTTTTATTATGACTTCATTTTAATAAATGTGTTTACTTTTAATAAAGCTTTTAAACTTAAATACAATCTGTGTTTTTTGGTCCAGACTAGAGTGACTGAGCGAAAGGTTTTGCAATTTTTGCAAGCATGAGTCCAGATAGAACACTTCAAAAGACATTATGGACAATCCCAGAGGACTGCACTAAGTTGATAGAGCTATTGCTGACTAGAATCATGGGAGTTTCGCCAACCGTGCAATCTTAGTTAGCTACACAGACAGACTAATAAGAATAATTTAGTAATACCACAGGGAGTCATAGTAGAGGCAGGATAAGAATTTAGATACAGTCTACAAGAAGAGCAAAGACAATTTTGAAAAAAGTCAAATGAGGAACGCTAGGAAAAATAGGTACTAGTCTAAAATGAAAACTTACTGGGGCCAGCAGAGGAGCCCTCGCCTGCCCGATCCTGGCCCTGTTGAACAGCATCCGCCGCCTGCTGCTCCTGTGTCCTCCTCTCGCCCCTGGGGGGAGCTGACGTACAACATGAAAGAAAGAACAGAAAACATGGATGATTGTTGCTTGTCAATGTCAACCAAATCAAACATTTCAAAAGAAGAATAACAAAATATTTCCGCGAAATTATATTGATTATGGTTACTTTTCATTTATTTGCGGACCTGTGACTTCGAAAGTCACGTAACTCACTAAACAAAGTACTGAAACGTTCACCTAGGACTGGCAGTCCGCAGTCCGCAGGCAAGACGCAAAGTGACAGACAAACTCCATTGTGATTTCAGTCAGATCAGTGACAACACTAACAGTTGCCTGCTACATTACCAGTCATTTAAATAGTCAAACTATCAATCCACCGCCACTATTTTTCTTATTGTCAGGGTTACAAAGGAAGGGGCAGATTTAAGCCCTTGCGGCTCTTTTGCGCCGTTCTTGCGTGACTTTTGTGACGCAGCAGCTAAACAAAAAAGGTCGCCATGGTGCGGCGTATAATATTATAACAACGTGACGCATTTGGGAGATGCATCCCGTTATAAAGCCCTGCGCCATCAGGGGGCGTTCTGGCGCAAGGGAGGGCATTCCTGCGCTGGAACACATCCTAATAGTGGCTGAGGGAAATCTACAAAATATCAATCAGTCACCTTTAGGACAATGATGCGTCACACAACCCTGCACCTGCTTGAAGCAGACGTACGGCTTGACCCAGCATTGGGGAGATAGGGTACCCCAGAGCATTGATGGAGCTGCGCCATCGTTGCGACGCAACTCCAGCAGTAAAGCTTCGGTGACGTTTTGGGCCCATGGTGCGCCGCATTGCAAATACGGCGCACCATGTTTGGTGGTGGTAGCGGGCCGCACAATTAATGGCGCATCCCTGCTACTTTGCAGGGATGCGACGGTAATTGCAATTCTGCCCCTTAGGGGCATACTTACTTACGCGTTCTGGCGCATCTCCAGAGATGCGCCAGATCATCATCAAATGCGTCACGCAAAACTACCCTTGCGACACGGCAGATGTGCCTCATTTACAATGCGGCGCGCCCTGGCGCAAGGGTAGGCACTTGCGTGACGCATCTCGTCACGTAAGAGCGGCGCATCGCTGGAGTCACGTCGCCAACGCAATGCAACTCCAGTAATGCTCAGGGCCACCCAATACTTAACATGCTGTGTCAGTCCTTTCGCCTGCTTCGAGCAGACATAAGGAATTGAATTGACGTAGCAGCGTCGCAGAAGTGCCTGCGTTAAATCTTGTACATTTCACGCAGGCAATTTTGCGAGGCGCACAGCCGCTGGACCGCCCACCCTGCGTACTAGGAACGCACCCATTGTGGTGCAGGCCCATGGCTTTATAACGTGACGCATCTCCCTAGATGCGTCATGCTGTAAATGACTCGCAGGGATGCGGCACGTTTACGCCGCTGTTGCGTCACGCAAGGCAACGTAAACGTGGCGCAAGGGGCTTGTAAATGTAATCTGCCCCCTAGTGTCTAGCATTACGCAGTTCTGTAAAGTACACTCATACATGATAGTTACTCAGGCCAATGAGACCACGAAATAGAAAACAAATAAGCATAGTAGCAACGCCACTGAGAAGGAGAGCAGTGCACCTGAAATGCACAGAAGATTTTGAAATATAATTTAACTACAATGTAATCGTCATCAGCGGCATTATTGGCTTGCTTCATGTAAAAAACAAATATTTGCAATACAACAACACAGAGCAGGAGAAAACATCATAGTAGTGAGTGATTAAATGGCTACTACTACTCACCAAGCCCGGGGATCTCCAAGCCGAGCTGGTCCAGCAGGTCGCGCTCGCGGTCCAGGAGGTCCGTCCAGCGATGGGTGACCTAGCTGTAGGTGCGCTGGACCCCGTAGAGGTGGGATATGGCCCAGCACACCTTCTCCCACCGCTTCCGGCGCTCCCGCATGTTGTAGCCGCCGGCCGCGATCCTGCCGCCTCCCGCGATGGTCCTGGGCAGGCGGCGCTGGACGAAGTAGACCAGCGCGCCCACTTCCTCCGGGCTGAATATCTCCCGTCGCGTCACCTGCTCCCCCCTCAATCTCCCGCATGCTGTCCTGCCACTGGGTCCAGCACTACTCCCCGCCGCCGCTGCGGCCCTCAAGTGCCTGGGCAGCTTCACGGCGCCTGGCTTGACCATGGTCTGGGCAGGTAAGGTAGGAAGAAGTAGAAAATTAAGAAAGAATAGGATAGGGAAGAAGAAAAGAAAAGAGTTTAAAAAAGTAGTTTAAAAGTAAAGAAAAATAGCAGAAAAGACAAAAATATACAGCTAGGAAAAGAGAGGGATAGATAAGAAGCAAAATCGTAAAAAAAAAACTGAAAACAAGCAAAGGATGGCAAAGATACCAAGAGGATTAAACACCATGCCCAGACACAGGAAATGAATGAAAAACAAGATGGCCGGCGCCCGTTCACGAGCGCGAAAGTAAGTTCGCGCGAGATTTTCCTCGCGATCTCGTGCGAACCTCTAGATTTCCCGCGCGATCTCGTGCGAACGTCTACTCGCAATGCGCTTACTGCGCGAGATTATACATAGCGGGCGGAAACGGAAATACGTCACGCAAACAAAATGGCCGCGCCCGTACTCGACCTTGGGGTAAATTCGCGTGTTGCGCTGCAAGCGGCTCGCGAATACTGCAAAAAAACTCGCGAAACAACAAGCCGCAAAAAAATAAAATGCTCATTCGCACGAATTGGCGGCTTCCGCGGTCGGTTTCGCACGACGCCGCGCCCCGCGAATAGCGCGAAAAAAACCGAAAAACGATTTCAGCAAAAGCAAAAGCAATGAGCAGGTGCAAAAGGTCAACCTCATGATTTGTAACGATTCTTTGTAGTGCTTCCTGAGGGGGCCCTCCAGAATTCGGTTGCCTGCTTGCAACTATTGTGTGACCCTGCTCTGACCTTAACGGTATGCCACAAAGGTCCTGATTTACAGCTAAAGGAGCAGACAAGCAGGTGCCAGGCTGGAACTTTAAATTCTTTCAGTGACACATTAATTAGCCCCTAATTCATTATTGTCAGTTGTGGCAGGGCAGGTGTTGTAACTAATTTTGCAACAATGAAAGCACTTAGCAAGTGCAAAAGATCACTAATCAGGGCGCACTAAGGAAGCAGGTGCCAGCTAAAAAAATATTCTGTGACACATTAATCAGCCCCAAATTAATTCAGGTCACTTGAGGCAGGGAAGGTGTGCTTTGCTTTGCCGAAAATAATGTACACTGGACAACCAGAGGGTGTGGTGATGAAACAGAGGGTGGCATGGGTGGGCCAGAGGGTGGCATGAGTAGTCAGAGAGTGGCAGTGGTGACAGAGAGTGGCAGTGATGAAGAAGAGTGTCCCAAACAGGCTGGACATGTAGAAACAACAAGTTCACAAAACTTGCGACCCGACAGGTAAGTTCGCAAATTGCGAAATTGTAAAAACCCTCGCGAACTGGCAGAAACACGGGCGAACACAAAAAAAAAAAAAATCTGCAAATTCGCGGGAATTCGCGGATTTTGCGGATTGCGAATCCGCAAATCCGCTAAATTCGCGAACGCGAGATCCGCAAAATTCGCCCATGCTTAGCTCCCAGGCGATCTTTACAAGCATGAACCTAGTGTTTGGGCTCCCTACCTAGGGGTACTATTTAACTCTATTTTGAAGGGTATGCCGATCCCTTCTACTTGGCCAGGGGCAGAAATTGTGCCAATTTTCAAAAAGGGATCTCCCCTCCTTCCTGCAAACTACAGGCCAATAAGCCTAATCGATGTCTCCCAGAAACTCTTTTCCAAGATTTTGCTAAATCGCCTACATGAGTGGATAAGGGACTTTAACATCTTGAGCCCTTTCCAAGCAGGCTTTAGGGAGAAGGTCTCCACAGTGGACCAGGTCTTTCGTCTTGCCATGATTCATTGGAAAACAGTACAACTGGAGGGTGGCAGCCTCTATACCATATTTGTGGACCTAAGGGCAGCGTTCGACCTGGTACCAAGGAATAAGCTGTGGGTGGTTCTCGATAATCTGGGGGTCCCTGAAGGTCTCTTGAAAATGATAATACGCCTCCACACTAGTAACTACGCCCAGGTTAGATGCGGTAGGATGGGAGAACTGTCTGAGAAGTTCCCCGTTGGCAGGGGGGTAAGGCAGGGTTGTGTGCTTGCACCAACCCTGTTCTGCCTCTACGTCAATGGGGTAATCGCCCACTTAGCGGGCGTAACTAACTCTGATGCACCGAAACTGGCCTCCGAGAGGGTATCAGCCATTATGTTCGCCGACGACACACTGCTTTTAGCCAAGTCGGCAAAAGGTATCCAGCGCACCCTTGATGGCTTTGTGGACTTCTGTGAGACCCATGGACTAGAAATTAATGCCACAAAGACAAAATTCATGGTCTTCAACCCTCCACAGAAATTCCACTTTCGACCTAGCATCTCACACATTAAGCTGGAAAGGGTAAATACCTTCGAATATCTGGGGATTGTTTTGAACGATAAATTTACCTGGAGTACTCACCTGGAAAAAGCGGCACTGAAACTGACTCAGCAGATGGGAGGCGTAATGAAGCTCGTGGCAAACAACAAATCCCCGGTTAGGCCAATCGGCCCCCCACTACAGATCTATAAATCCCAGGCGAAGGGGGCTGTCATCTATGGATCAGAACTCTGGGGCCACGAAAACACATCTAAATTGTTAAAGGTGGAAAACAGATTTATCCGCAACCTTGCAGGGCTACCATTGAGCACCCCCCTTGTTCCGCTGAGGATGGACCTTGGCTTACGCCCGCTTGATCAGGACCTGGCTCTACGCCCACTGGCTTTCTGGCGTAGATTATGGACAACCCCTGAATTGGCCAGTTACAGGGAAGGACTACGGGAGATCCTAGCCACTCCTGGCGCTGGAAAAATCAAATGGCTTTACTATATCAAGCTAGAACTGGGGGCTGTAGGTCTCTCAAGTATGTGGTCTGACCCCCAGTATGCGTGCCACACCCTCTCTAAAAAGGATCTAACCAGGTCTTACAGAGAATCTAAACTTTCCCTGATTCTCAACCATCAACATTCCGGGTCCCTGACAGCGTCCTTTTTCTCTCACAAGGTGAACTACAACATGGAACTCACTCTAGACAATATTTATCCTAATGTACTGAGAAAGTTATATCTTCAGTGGAGGCATGGCTCTCTCCCCATCAAAACTTTTACAATCAAATGGAACAATGATTCTAGTAGTACATGTCCTGCTTGTAGAAACTCGGATGAAAGTGAGCTCCACATCCTCTTTTTCTGTCCAGCTTACCATGGGATCCGTAGGCACTGGATCCTACCTCTATGTCGAAACCTGGGATTTAAGAAGTGTCTGCACGCTTACAGAGTCCTAAAAACTGACTTGTCAGACCATATTGTTTTTACAATGTCCAAGTACCTGGGCGCCCTTTGGTCCAAGAGAAGGCAATGCCTCAAAACATAGACTGAGTATGGATCTGTTGTCATTATATGAGGGCTCCTCTTCAGTATTGTTTTTATGTATTCTACAATTCCTTGTACAAACTACTTAAATGTACTGTTTTATACGATTGTCTTTTATGGTAAAATTTTTACCGAAATAAAGGTTTTTCAAGGTATACCATTCTGCATCATGTGGAATTTGGTACATGATTACTGCTGGATTTGGTACGATTGGACAACATGGGACAACAGTTTTATTAATTCTTCTCAGATCCTGTACTATCCTAAATGTTCCATTAGGCTTCTTCAATCCCATTATAGGTGATTTACATGGACTGCTTACTATTTCTCTCGGAATTCCTTGTTCAATCATTTTGTTTATCACTGGAGTTATTCCTTTAATTATTTCTGCTGTCATTTTGTGCGGGGGAATGTTTGGGGAACTCACTCCTTATTTTACAGAAACTTGAACAGGATCTACACCTTTCATTAGTCCAATATCTTCTCCCGTGAAATCCCACACTTGTTCTTTGACTAACTCTTTCAATTCAACAGGTATCTTCTCTCTGTAAAATACAGGAAACATACTACTTTGTTCTGAATCTATTTGTGACATAGTCATTTTATACAAACTATCTTCATCTGGCGTTTGAAGCTCAATGCCATCTGGTGAACAGTAAATGGCACAATTCATTTTACACAGTATGTCCCTGCCAAGAAGGTTAACAGGACTACTGTCACACACTACAAACCGATGCATGTCTTTGAAATTTCCAATTTCCACTTCAACCGGTTCCATCAGGGATGTTTTGATCTGTCTATTTGCTACACCTACAACTTGGAAACTGTCTCCAGAGAGAGGAAGATTTTGAACTTCTACTGATCTAACAGTAGAACGGGTAGCACCTGTGTTCACCAGGAAAGTCACATTTACATCATTCACCTTTCCATTCACAAAAGGACCAGATTGATCTACCTCTAGAGTTGCGCCAAGTACTCACTCTTCTCCCTCTCTTAGGCACCATCAGAAGCTGTTATCCGACTCGCTCCCATCTTCCTTCAACCAGTACTGCGAACTCACATTCACTTTAGGTGATCTTGTTACCTGTTCTCCTCCGAAGAATCCTGTCTCTGCACTGTATTTCTGTAGATGTACACTGTGTGGAAGTGATGGTTGTGGCACCTGACTCTGTTTAGTAACTACCTGCTGCTGTGGCGATGGCTGTTGAATTACCTCATTCTGCACCTGCGGATTCAATGATGTATTTTCGGGATTAACTCTTGATGGATACTTACACTCTTTCTTCCAATGCCCTAACCTGCCGCACTTGTGAGAAGGAAACCTTGGCCTCATCCAAATTACCCGTTACTTTTGTTTTATTAAAATTTCCTTTCATTGTTTCCTAACCTCCCTCTGAGTTTTTATTTTCTAATTGAGCAACTTGATGTTCAGCCACTTTTACGCGTGCCCACATTGCTTTCTCTTTAAGCTTTCTTTGCTTAACCTGAATCTCATCACTGCAATATTTTGCATGCCTTAACACTTCATCCATTGAACATGACTGCCATCCTATCATATTATGCTTAATCATGTCTCCTATCTCTGGTCTTAAACCAAACACGAAACGATATACACAATGACTCATATTTTTTCGCTTAATTCTTCATATCCACTAAATTGCTTAAACACTAGCAGCAATCTCTCATAAAAGGAATGTACTGATTCTTTTGGTTCCTGCAATGTCCTGTCAATCTTTACCCAATCTGCCTCTTTTGGCGGGATTTTATTTTTCAAGAATACTATTACTTGTTCATACTTTCGCATTACTTCAGGTCCAGGAGCACCTATTCTAGGGTCCCTCGGATATTCAGTTATTGGCCAGTCCACTGTAATTTTACACTCAGACCATAGGTCTGCTGGTACTACTATGCCAAACAATCCATCTAAATCTTCCCATAGTCGTCAAAGCAGAGAAAAAGGGGATTGAGGCTTTAGGGGCCGCACCGAGGGTCAAGTTCCTATTGTTGCTATAATATGGGTGCAAATGGTCTGGGATACAACCCCCTAGATCCCAACATAGAACAAATGGAAATTTGTTCTGTACATCAAGCTTCACAAGTTGACCTCGCACACTAAAAACAGTATAATGAACACGATATTAGTGCTTGATAAACATTTGTTTTGTGACGCAGTGTGTTTTTATGCTACACGTCCCATCCGTCTTGGTAGGTGTCTGCACAATGGGATTTATAATTGTATAGTTGGCAGATCTAATAATCATCCATTCGTTAAGATCCAGTGGAGTAAGAGAAGAATAAGGTATATGCCATATATTCGGCGTCGTCGTCGCGTACGTCTGCGGTCGTCTGGTCTGCCGGTGAAAATGACGGATGGGACGTGTAGCATAAAAACACACTGCGTAAAGCCCTGAAGAAGTCCGGTTTCGGACGAAACGCGTTGGCTATTTTTATCTGCGAGTTTTGAATAATAAAAGAAAGAATAAAACGAAGAAAACTGACTTGAAATTTTCTTGGGAGAACTGTTGGATTTCATCTTTGTCACAAAACAAATGTTTATCAAGCACTAATATCGTGTTCATTATACTGTTTTTGGTGTGCGAGGTCAACTTGTGAAGCTAAATCTTCCCATAGTACCTTTGAAACCTTTACAAATCTATCTACTTGTAGGTACCATTCCACTGGTTTCTCCCTCAATCTGGGGAAATCATTTGTGAATGACAATATATCCTGTCTAGTCCAGGGAACATGTACATACCCTCCACCTGGTATTTCTCTTATAGGAAATTAGTTTGCTACAGGCTCCTTTTCTCTAATTGGAAATGCTAACGTCATTTTATCATTGCTCTCTTCTCTTTTCTTTGTCCATTTAGCCTTCCACTTATCCACATCTCCCCACTTTCTCAGTAACACAATTAATTCTTTTATATGGGCTAATCTTCCAGCAGTATTCATGTTGTCAATATCCTTTTCAGTAAAATCTACTCTGTAAGGCTTTTGTAACAATTTATTCTTTGCAAAATCTACATTGAGTTCACTTGCCAATCCTTCTAATCGATCATGCAGGTTTTTCGCTCTCCATGTAATGCTTTTACACATATTTCTGTAAAAGCTGGCCTGTACACCGGGTTATGTGTATGTTTCCTAAATTCTATCACACATTGTTGCTTAATAGATTGACTAACACTGCGATATGTGAATTAATAAAGCTTCTTTTTAATTATCTTTTTTTCTCACAAATGTTATATAGTTTTTTTTTCCTTTTTTTTTTTAAATAACAGTTTGTACACTTTTTTTTACAATGATTCATAAAAAATTCTAAACATAAATATACACCTAATCACAATAGTTTATGATACATGCGCTAGTACATATGTCAACAGTTGATTTTCATCACCAAATACAAAACCGAATCCAACGCGTTTTGGCGAGTGGCCTTCATCAGGAGTTCTGTATTTTCAATTGATGATTAGATACTATAATAGTAGAAAATACTCAATTAATTTTTTCTTTCAAAAACAGAACAATCTATATTGAACAACATGTGACAGTTATTATGTCTACATTTCACTAACATTTTCATTACATAAATCACTTGCCAATCCTTCTAATCGATCATGCAGGTTTTTCGCTCTCCATGTAATGCTTTTACACATAAACATTAATTCATCATCTTGGTATGTTTTTAACCTATCTGTTCCAATTGTTCCAATTATTAATTCTTCCATATCGATTTCAACCTAACCATATCTAATACTTTGGGTTATTGGTCTTTTACTGTTAATGTTTGAAGCCAATCACTTAATTCCTGTTCTGTTGGCCCTACTGGAGTTTGTGATAAATTGATTTTCTCTATACTTCTCTCAGGTGTCACAGAATCTGATTTCGCACCCTCTGAAAATTCATATGGGAGACTCTGATTAAAAGTCAAGTCAGGCGGTGTCATATGACTAGTACACCTAACCTCCGACAAGTCTGGATAAACCTTTTCTTTTACTTTTTGTAAACTTTGATTCACAGGGATAGTTAATAATGGTGCTTTTATTTTCTGGTTTTTGAACACTGGAATTACAGGACATATTTTTACTGGGACAGTTACAGCTTCTATATTTTTAGTGAGTTCCTGTATCTTTTCAGTCATTTCATTAGTGGGCCGCACATATTTAGAAGTACTTGGGTATTCCTCAATTCTTCTCTCTACTCTAGCCACACTGCCTCTAATTTCATCATTTTGTCTGGGAGTACCAGTAAGTCTGGTTTCCATTAGGAGGCATTAGAATCATATCTCATTTCCTCTCTTTCCGGAAGGTCTTTAAATTCAAAAAATCATCTTGGAGCTCCAGTAAATCGGGTCTCCATTGGCGGAGAATTTTGACTCACATTTATAGAACTCAGTTGATAAAGAGGGGGTCTTCTATTTAATATTTCCTCCAGCACCACATCCTCTGTCTCACAATCCTCATAACTCTTTCTTTCTGACTCCATATTATTTCTTTTCTCCGTACACTTCCGTCCTACCATTTTATCAACTGTCCTCACCGGATACATTCCATCACACATATCAGCGTTTCTCCATCTCCGCATTCTACTCTCATGAGTCGTTCCCCGTAAACCTCACAATCTGCCTCTAGATCCTCTGAACTCTTCAAACCTTTCTCCCTCTACTTCATGCATCTCATCTTTCCACTCAGCCAATGCCTCAAATTGAGTCGGTCTAGGTCTTGGTTCAAGCTTAGTCATTTTTTCTCTGAAATTCCGTTAAATAGCAGTACTAAAAGAACCTACTTCTGGAAATGCTAATGCACCATCATTCTTAGTATATCTTACCCAATTTTCAAACCATATATATGTATGGTTGCCATATTTTGTCATCATATACGATGCAGGCATTTTAGGTGGAGGAAGTAATTTTCCCTCTCTTGTCACAATTTCCTTATCCTTTTTAAACACATTCTTTAATTTCTTAAACCATGTAGGTTTTTCTTTTTCCTCGCCATAATAAATTTCTATTCTCTCTGACAGTTTCCGGACTTTCAAACAATCGCGCACCCTTCCGCAAACTGCTACGCTGCACCAACCTATCACAGCACGGTTCACATTAACGCACCAATTAGAACAAAATGGGCCAGATGTAGGTAAATCTTATTTTCCGACCTCTTAAATACCGAGTCATACCGACTCGGTATTTCAGAGGTCGGAAAATAAAAGTACCGAGATGTAGGTAAATGCAGATGTGCAATTACCGAATCGGAAACAGTCGGTATTTTCCGATGCGGGAAATACCGACCAGTTAATGCCCATTCATTCCTATGGGCTTTGAAGCCCATAGGATTGATTGGGCATTTACCGGTCGGTATTTACCACATCGGAAAATACCGACTGTCACAAGGGTGCAGGGGGTGTCACTTTGACACCCTCTGGCACCCCCAAAAGAGGCTCGGTGCCATGTGGCAGGCATACCTGCCCTAAGGGCAGGTCTGCCTGTCATATGGCATAGGTGTGCATGCACACATGTGCATGCACACCAGAAACGGTATTTTACCATCAAGTAGTATTTGATGGTAAAATACCGATTTTGTACTGCTTGTGGGACTCAGAAGAGTCCCACCTACATACCAATTTACCGGAATCCGTAATGATACCGACTCGGTATTTTACATACTCGGTAAATTTACCTATCGGTAAATTTACCGAGTCTGTAAAATACAGGGACCTACATGTCAAATTGCTCTAACCGGTCGGTAACGGCCGAATTCGGCCGTTACCACCCGGTAAACGCCTACCTACATCTGGCCCTAAATGTTTAAATCACTCACAACCAATGCTTGTACAGCCTTTGCTAACACACCAATCAGCGCTTACTCCATTTTAGTCATGCGGACCAATCCCAGCCGACTCTTCTTACATCAGCCCTGCACCAGTTTCTGCAGCTTTGACTGACCCTGATTTACAAAATTTATCGGCACACTGTATTTATACCTTTATACAACTAAAATTGGTTAGTAACCACATAAAACATCTCCATTCGTCTGTTTCGCTAAAAACAAAGTGAAAGTTTCCTCAAACTCACAAGTATTCTGTATTTCCAGTAGACAGTGCTTACATCTGTTCTACCACAGAATTTTAGTTTCGCCGATAAAATAGCACATCCCTCTACTTACCCTTCTCTCAAGCCTAGGTTTAAACTCTATCACTCTCTCAGGGATAAGTTTTAATTCAGAATACGCAATGATTCCTGTGCTTAAGCCCAAGATTTTATAAATTGTCTTCGCTATTCATTCACCACTTTTACACGTAAAGGTCCCTAAACATTGTCACATACGACGATGTCACTACTTTGAAACAGACTATGTGATGTGTAACTCACATGCCACACATGTGTGACTTACATGCCACACGTTCCTCTTCCTAGGCAGAGTAACCAGCTTCCTACTTCCCAGAAGCCTCAAATTCCAGACCACATATAATGCAACACATATTCAACATGTAGAGGGTCATTAGGATGGCAGGCGGACTTTGCCCACCCGCCATCCTCGTGGTAATAGGGACCGCACGCCATGAGGGTGTGGGTCCCGTGGGGGGTATTAGGATGTGCCTGCCACAGTGGCGGGCACATCCTGTATTTGTAGCATTGTGACAGGTGGTGCTCTCTGCACCGCCCGACACAATGCTATAAATGTATTTCAGCATTTGCATTTACAAAGTAGCAGGCACTGCGTGGTGCCTGCTGCTTTGTAAATACAAATAATGGGGGGTACCACAGGTGCCCCCCTGTGTTCACCCCCCAACTCTCCTTCACTCTGGGGGCCAGAGTGAAGTCCGCCTGCCTTTCCGTGGTGGCATTGCCGCCACGGAAAAGCAACTGTAGACGCCCATCCAAATATGGCTGGTGGTGTCTGATAGACACCCCCCCATATGAACCCTTTTCCGCCCCGGCCGCAAGTTGACCAGGGCGGAAAAGTGGCAGGCGGTGTTTGCCTCCGCTGCGGTCCCCCCGCCACAATGGCGGGGGGGAAAAGGGCGGCGGGCGGGCATTTATGTCAGGTGGATCGCCACCGCCACCAAGGCGGTGGCGATCCGCCTGACATCGTAATGGACCCCATAGTGTTAGACATAAATTCTGTACATCAAAATTCTATATACATTGCCCTACTTATTCTATACATTACTTATCCAAGTTAACCTATAGCAACCAGACTCCTGCTACCAAGTAAAACTGATCCAGCGCTGCTCTGAAACAAACCTCTAAACCATCACTATATCTCCCAGGAGCTATCACACTTTACTCATCGGTGGGGCCCATTCCACCCTGAGTAACTCATTCACACAAATTGCTCTGCTCCTAGAGTCAATGAAAACCAGAGGGTGAATTGCTGGTTTTTAGCGTTTTATTTCATTCTAAAAATTTATACACTATATACATCTGCAGTTTATCAATATTACCATGGTTTTATTCTTAGGAAACCTTAAAACACCCCACCATTTGGCCAATGGAACAGCTAGTAAAAGTTAACTAATGGACAACAAGACCAGCTTAATTCTCCATTTATTCAATTTTATTTAATAACTAGTACTCCTAACATGACCTTCATTTATTTAGCCTTTACTTCAATAATCAATAAAGCATTTAATAACCTGGAAAAAAGATTACATTCAAATAGTCTCATTTATTAGTAGAATAGTTCAGGAAAATAAGTTGAGACAATATTACCAAGACTTTGGTAAATGGACATCAGGGTTAAGACAGCGATGTTCCCAAAAACCACCTCTCTATTCCTTCTTGGTGTTCACCTCCCATCTGGACTCCTCACCCATCAAAAGTTAAAGTCAAGAAAAATGTCAAAGTCTTTGCACCGTAGGAAAAGTTTGTCAGTCCCACAGCATGCCGTGGTGTGAAAATCAAATCAAAATCAAGCTTTTTTTCTTACTTCTAAACGCCCTCTTTTATACCCTTTTTCCTTAACTTATCCATCTAAGATTTTAAAGTTTTAGGGCCCTAGATCATTCTCATTGGTCCGTGAAAGGGGTGGATGAGCATCACCTCATCTCCTCATTGTCCATATTTCCGCCAAGTCATCGTTATGTTCATAAAATAAATAAGGTTTTGATTGTTCTTTAACAGTCTTTTCACTTGTGTCCTTTAAATTGTCACTTTGGGCTTTATTCCCACGGTCACGACGCGGTCATACAAATCTTTGGCACGCGATTACAATTCCAGGCCACGCTGACCTTAACCCACGCTGTGCAGGCACAGACTGCTTGCACATCTCTCGGGCATAGTCGCGCATGCTCAGATCACCACAGTTTAAAGTCTCGCAAACCTCCATTTTCTAGTAGGCAGCATGGGCCATAAGGGGAACTATTATAGAAAAAACCACAATTAAACGTTAATGTTCGAAGTATAGCCCTTCTGTTTACCTCCCCCCATTCTAAAGAAACCCTATTAGTTATTACCTAGCTTCTTAACAGCATTTATGCGTGATTTTCTTTCCATTCTCCATCATTTCTGCCACAATAAGACATACAAAAAGCATATATGTAATAATATACACATAGATTTTCATTAGATTATGACATTTGTGTACCAGATTAGTATAACGATTTCACTTAATTAGTAGGTTAAGAGTCACAACACAAGCTAATTAGTATCCAATGTGTAGTTGTGTGTGTGCATTCTTTTCTATGTTGGCTAATTTCAAAACCACATGATTAATACATATTACTGTTATGAGGAAGAGACTTTGAGAGGGATATACAAAAATTTTTGTTGTCACCCTCGCTCCATCAACTTATACAAATAAGTGTTGACCCTGTGCCTCATTGGAACAGTCCAGCTCGAACTACAAAGCCAGGTCCTCCCTGGACAGGAAACAAGCATCCTAGGACCGGATTCAGGTTTTTGCCCCTCTTCAGCCAGGATAGCTTGATTCCAGTGGCACAGTGAGCCCAGGACCCACGTCTGGTCATACCTGGCGCACTCAGGGTGACAAAGCAAAAGACACACAATTGATGGACGGAATGCAGAACAAATCAAGACATTCGCCCCCAGTCAAGAGATCTGGGTTGAATCCATCATTCTTTTGCTCACCATGCCAGCCCAGTTTACACTTTTTTCCTCTTCAGCAACGATAGCTTAATTCCAGTGGCACAGTGAACCCAGGACCCATGTCTGGGTAT
The DNA here is from genome assembly GCF_964263255.1 of Lissotriton vulgaris. NCBI lineage: Eukaryota > Metazoa > Chordata > Amphibia > Caudata > Salamandridae > Lissotriton > Lissotriton vulgaris. The sequence continues at coordinate 812,624,168 of NC_141699.1, forward strand.
AACTGGGGCACTCAGGGCGAGAAAGCAAGTTACAAAGTTGGCAGATTTGGCCATAATGCTATATTGTCTCGCCATTAACTCCTTCTCCCATTCGCTTGGCATCCTGACTACATGAGGTCTCCTTTGCCTCGCCTGACAATCACCCAAATATAATAAAAGCCCCTCCCTCTCCTTACCTACTGTTCTATATGATCTATATGGCGAGCTGGAGTGATGCACATGATGTGGGTTTCCCCCAGATGGCAGACACTCTTCACGGAAGACTAGAGAAGGCTTCTGGTAGACAACGCAATAGAAACATAGGCTTGCTGTGTGTACTCCTGTTGCGTCCTCACTCTGATGTAATACCTCCGGGTTCATGGGCCCAAGTCAGCGGCAGATCACTTCAGGGAATTTTAATGGAGAGAGCCATGCCTTTCCATGGAAGGAATGCAAGGACTACGGCTGGGGATAGCAGTGCTCACCCAGGAGTGTCAAATAGGAGAGACAAGTAAGGGGGGAAATCCTTGCATTTTTCTTCCTTGGTTGATGAAGTGGATGTATCAGATTTACTGGTTCACATTGTAGAGCAGTCAATATTTTTAGCAGACATCTTGGCCGATATCATTAAGGTATCCTGTGTTTTCTCTAGCTCTATGGTGATGACCCGCTAGCATGTTTGGTTCTGGGATTGGATGGCTGACTTTTTGGTGAAATCTTCCTTGATGAAGCTTCCATTTGAGGGTAAAAAGCTCTTTGGCAATTAACTGGATGAGTTGCTGAGAAAATCCAAGGGCTGAAAGCATTCCCGTTCTTATAAGTGCTCTTCTACTAGATCAATTAAGACCTTAGCTTGGGATTCTAAGGATTTCCTTAAGGGTCATGCTAAATCATACTCATCAAAATGTTGCAAATACCAGCTTTGTTAGCCGGGAAAGTCTTAGTATGGGTCCAGTGAGGCACGCCCCTCTTCACAGTAAATATCAAAGGGAGAGAGGCAACAATAACAACTAGACAAAAGTAGAAAAGAGGTTCTTGAGTCTTCAGTATTGTATCTATGTCCTTCTTTAATATTCTTGATTCAACGCCAATGCGTTCACCCTAAACAGGGCTTCATCAGGGCAATACATGGTTGACTCTGTTGATTTTTGAGTAAAGTATAACGGCTTCCGAATGGGCTTTGTGTGGTATTAACAGCTCGTGAGGTTTTATGAAGCTTAGACCATAACTCATCCCATGTACTAATTGAACAAAATTGTAATAATTCTTCTTCCCAAGCCAATGCAGTCTTTGATTTGTGTCTGCGGGGGGAAATTGTAAGGATTTCTATTTAGTGGATGCTGAGGGGGAAGGATCCAATACTGGAGTGAGGTTTATACAATTTACAGGGAGGTTTGAAGTATTTGATAACCTGAGAAGATATTGGTTGAGGGAGGGACATAGAAGATCATATTGCGATTTAAAGGAAGATGGTAAAGAAAACTTTGTTTGGTGATCAGAAAATGAAAGGGAATGATTGTCAAGTAGAAGTTTAGAAATCCAACACAAGCCCTTAGAATGACAATTTTTCCAGCATATGCAATCGTTCTTAATTTGTAATGATTTATTAAGCCAAATGGATTGTTGTTGATAAGAGTTAATTGAGAGATATGATGATGGTAAGAGAGAAACTAAGAGTTTACAGGAATGAGAAATAATTTGGGAACATAAACATGAAATATTAGTAGTGAAAGCAAGGATTTCCTGAAAATCAAAGAGGGTGATAAAACATTTCTCTATTTTTATCCACAAAGGAGGAAATACGAGGAGCTCTGAAGAGATCCATCAGGCGGCTTGTTTTAGGGAATAAGCAAAGTGGTTCATTTTGAAATCAGGAAAATATATTTTGTTAAGATAGAATACATTTTCTTAAAACATTACCCAGAAATGTGAACCAGAACCATGGTAATAATATAAAGTATCAGAGGAGTGAGCATCATTTAAATCGAGTCCATTCGGCCCTACCAAAAGAGAAAAATTGGATGCCAATGTGTAATAGTATGATTCACTGTTTTGGTAATTTGATTGAAATTTAATTTTAATGTTTCAGGAATTGTTGGAGCGAACCACAGACCCAAAAATTTTATTTTAGAGAATTGCCATAAAAAACCGGTGTGGGAAAAAATATGTTTTTGACATAAAACATTTAAAGGCAAATCTTCACATTTATCAATATTAAGTTGATATCCTGAATGCTGAGAAAATTTGCTACTTTTTTAAAAAAAATAGGGGGAGGGGAGTTACAGGATTAGAACAGTATAAGAGAATGTCATCTGCATAAACTGACATTTTGACCTGATGAGGACCAAATTGGGAACCTGAAATATAAGTATCTTGCCAAATTTTAGTTAAAAAGGGTTCCAGCATTATGTCGAACAATAGAGGTGATAAGGGGCACCCTTGTTGTACCCCTCTAACCAATGGAAAGTTATCTGAGGTTCTACCATTATTGAAGATTGAGGCTCTGGTGCCTGAATATAGTAGAGAAATTAAAGCAATTAACTTAGATGGAAAGCCAACCTATCTTAATGCGTGGAACACAAAATCCTAACCAAGCCTATTAAAATCCTTTTCTGAGTCCAAAGCGATAGCTGCAATAGGGTGATTTAAAGATGAGGCCCTGCTGATGACATTGAAAAAGACATGAGAATTGTACGCTATCAGATCAGGCAAGATAGGGTCGATGTGTACTGCCACAATCTTAGCAAAAGTCTTATAGTTAGTACTAACTAAGGAGATGGGACAATAATTCTTGCATAGAGAATGGTCTTTAACTTATTTTGGGATTAAGCAAATCAAGGCTTCTTGGAATGTGCCATGAAATCTGTCTTTATCGGTGAAAGATTTAAATAAATGTAAAAGAGTGGTTTGGAGAAGTTTTGCAAAATGATCATAAAGTTCAATAGTAAAGCCATCAGACCTGTGAGCCTTCCCTCATCTTAACACTGAAATTGCATGGGAAATTTCAGCGAAGAAAATATTGATTCCCAAGGAATCGAAGTCAATGTGGTGAGATGGAAGAGTAGCAATAGTCTGAAAAAAAGAAGGGAGATCAGACGGTTCTGGTTGTGTTTCAGGAGAGTATACATTTTTATAAAAATTAAAGAAATTCATTTAAAATATCATTTTCTTTAAAAAGGGAGGTTTGGTGGGACCATGCAAAGATTCGATTCTAGTTCTGTCTTTTCTCAAATTAAACAATTAACCAGCAACTTCCCCATTTTATTTTGACCCCATAATAGTGAGTACTACCTTTTAATAAATAAGACAAGGTAGCGTTATTAGATAATCTATTCAAAGTAAGTTTAGTATCAATAAGATTTTTCATTGGAATGCTAGTAAGTATATTCTAGTCGCTTAATTTTTTAAGTAATTGAGTAGGTTGGGCCTCTAAAGATTTTTTCTTTTGTGATATGAAATTTATTATAAATCCCTGGCGGCAGCTTTAAAGGAGTCTGAAATCATTACAAAAGAGGATTCTGGGGTTGAGTTGATAGCAACAAATTTAGAGATGGAAGAACTGAATTGTTGGCTAAATTTACGATCTAAGAGTAAGGAATTGTTGAAGCGCCGTCTACCTGAACACTGGGAAAAAGGGATAAGACATATATCAGCATATACTGGGGCATGATCTAAGAATAACATTTAACACGTTTCAGATTGAATAGCATGTTGAGCCAAAGACTTACTCAGGAAAAGATCATCAATGCGGGATTGTGTGTGGTGTGGAGCTGAATAAAAACTGTACTCCCGACTTTCTGGATGACAGAGTCGCCATATATCAACTAGAGATTTACGTCGTATTGTGGAAGTGAATTGTGAGTGCATTTTAGAGGGAACAAAGTTCACTGTCAAGTGTCTGTCTAATATGGGGTCATGAATTTGGTTACAGTCACCGCCAAGTATAATGTAATCATCATCAAATAAAAGCAGTTTATCAGAAATGTTTGTCCAGAAAACCATATCAACAGAGAAAGGACCATACACATTAAAAATAACTAAAAGTATCTTATCTATCAGTAACTTAAAAATAACCCATAGACCCTCAATGTCAGATTCCTGATGAACAAATGAAACATGCAATTTTTGTTATGGCAAAAAATTAAACCCTAATTTTTCTTACCGAAAGCAGGAGAGTTAAACATACTACCCACCGAACATTTCTTCAAGTTGGAGGCTTCAGACTTGGAAAGATGCGATTCCTGAAGCAACGACATATCAGTTTTTAATTTAGCTACATGAGATAACACCTGTGACCTTTTAATAGGGTTACCTAGCCCTTTAATATTCCAGGTAGTAACCCGGAATGTAATGTAAAAATGAGAACATGAACCATAAATATGCTTACCTTAGCGAGAAAGAAGTCTGAATTAACCAGAAATGAGGAAGAAAAATGAAAGAAAAAAGTTGTTTGTTTAGTAAGAGGAAGTATGAAAGAAAGTGTGATAAAATAGATAATCAAAATAAGAAAATAGTGGAATGGAGCTATAAGGCAAAACATTAGAAAAGAGGAGAGGAAACAGGGAATACAAAAACAGTACAAATCAAGCAAATGACGACTGAGGAACAAAACACAAAGACAAAAAAGGGGGGATGGCGACACCAGAAGATGACGATGACAGCACCTGAACTCCACCCGACATCAGAGCAACCTTGGATGGGTAAGGATATCAACACATATAAAGGAGACCATATGGAAGATAGGGAGCGAGAAAATACACCTGTTTTAGGAAGAAAAGGGACAATATGAATAAAATGCTTTCATAAAAAGAGGGAAAAGAGAAAAAAGAGAACAAAACTAGTGAGTAAGCATCATAAAAAATGAATACAAGACTGAAACAACCTTCAAAGAATAACACAGATGTTGAAACAGCCATATAAGACGAAACAAAATAGCAATCAAGTGGACTATGAAGTGTCCATGATATCCTCTCCATGTTGCTGAAGAAATTCCTGTAATGCAGCCGGATCTTCGAAAGGGGTAGTCTTCTCCTTATAGGTGACTTTAACCACATCGCTGCTGTGGTTATTTTTCCCCTGTGCTGAATATTATTGAGATCCATTGTTCATGACGAGCTCAGCTCGTCATCAGCACAGCTCAACTGTGCCTCATGACGAGCTGAGCTCGTCATGGAAGGGGTTAAAAAGGCAAGGATGAATTAGTCCTTATCTGGCATTTATAGATCTTAGCTGAGGACAGAGATCGAGGAATTGTTTCTGACTGTTTGCATTGGCTTTAGGGACATCTTGAGAGAAAAAGGCTCTATGGGCCTCCTAATAAATGTGTGCTTTGGACTTGACAGCTGACAAGACTTGTAAGGGCTCTGTATATTGCAGGAAGAATATGATAGCTCCACATGGTTTTGTTAAGACCTTGGGACCAAGTCTATGAGCCTGTTGTATGTAGTAGCAGACAAATCCAAAAACTTGGGCAAAAAGTCTGAAAATAAGCAGTCGGATTGAAACCCTCCATATTCTCAGGGAGACTATAAATGCGGAGCTAAGAAGATATTCCATTTTTTGTTCCACAACTAGCACACGGGAATCCAATGAAGACCATTTCTCATTCAAAAGTTGCAGTCTTAGTGGTTTCCTCCATGAAGAGTTTCAAAGCATGAATTTCCTCAAGAATTACATCCATGGAAGCTGAGGAGGAGTGCACTGGAGACTTATTTTGGTTGTTTGGTGGATACCACAAATATCCTGCTTGAGAGTTGCGATTTTGGAATGGTGCCTGGTGTGCGGTCCGTTTTATGAGGGGATTGTCCTCCATGTCGTTGTGAGTAGAGTTTGAGTCAGAGTGCGCTATACATTTGGAGGAAGCTGATAGTTTAAGGTTTCTTAATCTCCCCATAAACAGAGGAAGGATTTGTGAAACCCTGCGTATGTTCCAAGGAAGGAGTATAGCCTTCGAAGAATGTAAAGCAGGTTCAGAAACACAGTGAGAAGTAAACCACAGCTCTAGAAAGAATGGAGCACACAGGAATATAATATTCAATTCAATCATCTTTATTCGGTCAAAGATACATGACCATAAAAGCACAACATATATAAAAAAGAACATATATAAATACACAGTACAGTTCGTTATCAAATCAAATCTCATTTTTATATTTCACAGGTAAGTAAGCATTAATGGAAATATCAAGCATTATCAAATCTTAATATGTTCTTAGAAATATTCTCCCTAAAAAGGAATATAATAAAGAACTGCACGGTCGACTTCCCTATCCGATTGTAGTGGTGTAAATTCAAAAACAGTGAGTAATTCCATCATATACTGAAGAAACGTTTCCACAAATATGAATCGCCGTAAGAGTAAAGGGTTCCAAAACATAATGAGCATATTTTCCATGTGATAAGCATGCCAATAGTACAAAAAGAGGAGAAAGAACAACTGCGTTGTGAAGAGGTGAGGTATAGTCCAATTAAAGTTGTTTTAGTTGACAGGAGCGTGATGTTAAACAATAGACTATCTTATTTCAAAAGGAAACGTGCTCGCTTTTCAAAATGGCAGGCGCGACTTTAAAATGAGGTGAAATCCCCCAGGACCATTATGACCCTTGTATCACTGGTATATAGAAACAAAGTGGTCCTTGATATCACTCAAAACACAATTAATGTAAGTCTTATTGTTAACATAAACAGATTAGATCTGTGCCTGAGGAGATGTATAGTTTGCAAACAGCAATATTAATTGCACCAAACCCAACACATATTGATCAAAAGCCAGACGTAATTGATTTCACTTTTATATCACAAGTTTATTTACATAATCCTAAAATAAATGATCAAGAAAAACTGCGAGATGCAGTAGACAGAAAGGGGAAATTAAAGGGGTGCTCAAGTGAATTGAGAGGAAAATTAGTTCAAAGGGCAGAGTTAAAATGATTCAGTACAACTAAAAACCACAGTTTTTCAGTAGAACAAACAAAGGCCTACCCATACATTTGAATATATATCAATTATAACAAACACAATGGGGGGAGAGGGAAATGGAGGAAAAAAGGTGTAGGCCTTAGGTAGGGGGGATAGCCATCGACGTTTCGACCCTGACGCAAAATCGGGCAGTTTCAAGGCCTCTGCTGCGAGTCTTCTTCAGGACAGGGATGGGGGGGGGGCGGGTAACGGGGTCTGGACCAAAGAACCTAAAATTAATTAGTTTAAATTAGATGTACTATTCCTATCCAAATTTTGTTGTAAATGAATTCACATGAATAGTGTTGGGTACATTACCAAGGGTAACACGAAGGGGTCACGTCAATATAATTTGAACGAGCCACCTGAAAAGGACAAGAAACAAACTCGGTGCCCATCTCCAAAAAGCACTGTTGTCTAATGTCGAAAACACCAATTGGCAGTTTGATTTAAAGAGGATAACTCACCTAATATAGAGCTTTGAAACTGCCCATTTTTGCGTCAGGGTCTAAACGTCGACGGCTATCCCCTCTACCCAAGGCCTACACCTTTTTTCCTCCATTTCCCTCTCCCCCCCCATTGTGTTTGTTATAATTGATGTATATTCAAATGTATGGGTAGGCCTTTGTTTGTTCAACTGAAAAACTGTGGTTTTTAGTTGTACTGAATCATTTTAACTCTGCCCTGTTTTTCTTGATCACTTATTTTAGGATTATGTAAGTAAACTTGTGATATAAAAGTGAAATCAATTACGTCTGGCTTTTGATCAATATGTGTTGGGTTTGTTTCAATTAATATTGCTGTTTGCAAACTATACATCTCCTCAGGCACAGATCTAATCTGTTTATGTTAACAATAAGACTTACATTAATTGTGTTTTGAGCGATATCAAGGACCACTTTGTTTCTATATACCAATTGTTAACCAGGTCCTGTGATTAATTGGGTTAACCCCATTGATTCAATGGCCTTCTATCACTGGAGCATAGCTTTTAAACAGCTCCAGCGACTCACCACTTTGTGAGCGGCGGAATGGTCTTCGGCCGTGAAGAGGTTTCCCCGGTCCTCCAGAGCTACGCGCGGTCATGCCATCTTGGATCGGCACCAAAACCACGCCCCCTGCCTTTTTGCTTCTGACCTCCTGTTGCCGAACTTAGTTTTTTCTGGTTTTATGTCTCTGGGCACCTTACCACTGCTTACCAGTACTAAAGTGCATGTGTCTAAAATGTAAGGGCATTTGGTGTCTCCAGGACTGGCATATTTGATTTACAAATAAGTCCCTAAATCAGTTTACTCCATGTGGCTAGGGCCTGTAAAGCAAATGCTAATAGTGGGCCTGCAGCACTGACTGTGCCATCCACATGAGCAGCCCTGCAAACATGTCTCAGACCTGCCACCGCAGAGCCTGTGTGTGCAGGTTTAAACGTCGTGCACATACTTGCCTGGCCCAAACCTTCCCTTTTATTAGATGTAAGGCTGCTCTAACATAGGCCCTAGGTAGCCCCATTGGCAGGGTGCAGTGTATTTAAAAGGTAAGACATGCGTTTTAGTTTTACATGTCCTGGCAGTGAAAAACTGCTACATTTGTTTCTCACTACAGCAAAGCATACCTCTCCCACAGATTAGCATTGGAGCTGCCTTGTAACACTTTACAAGTGTACCTTCCCATTAGGAGCAGATAGAAAATTGGAGTTTGCTGTCTCTGGACTCACAATTTGAAAACACATCTTTTAGTGAAGTTTATTTTTTAACTGCAGGTCTGGAAATTCCGCTTTTAGAAAGTGGGCATTTTCTTACTTTAAACATTCTGTGCCTCTGCCTGTCACTAGAATACATGTCTGGGTGAGATGACAGCAGAGTGTTGAGAATTCACTCTAGACAATCGCACCCAAAGGGAGCTGAGGTCCGCCGTGCATATCCTGATGGGCCATTACCAGGCCCATGGGTCTTCCTGAGCTAGAATGGAGAGAGGAGTTGACACTTGCATCTGAATAGGTCTGTGTCTGTCCCCACACAATGAGCTGCATACATTCCTGTACAGTCTCTGGATTCAGGGGCAGGACGAAGAGGTTTTTGTGCACTACATAGCCCTTTCTTTGAAGTCCGCCTATTTCGAAGGCTAACATGGGTAGAGAGAATTGGACCGCTGACACTGTATATTCAGAACAGTCTGAATTGAGGATATTCTGCCAGGAAGAGGAGCTGTTGTGCTGCCAGGAGGCACTGCCACTTTGCTGCTTGCTTTGCTGTGTTGGCCTGCTGCTTCTTTCCAGGTAGGACTGAACTTTAATCTCTGTGTCCTGCTTTTTAAAGTCCTCCAAGCGCTTCATTGGGCTTGCCTCCTGTTGCTGAAGTCTCAGGGGATATCACACACTTTACCTGCATCATGCTACCAGCAGCTGGGCTCCTCTTCTGTGAGTCCTGCTCTGCCAAGTGGTGCCAAATTCAGTCCTGGGCCATTGGAGGTGAATTTGGTGCTGCAATCAAGAAACTGGCAAATCGACTCCAAATCGTCAATTTGAAACCGGCGCAACCCTGAAAAAATAAACATAATGCTGTTATTTGAACCAAAGCCATGGACAGCGTTCACCAAGTGCGTGACAAAACATCCTCAACTATCAATGGATCACTGACTTTGCTGCAGCGCCTCCGAAGAACCACCACTGCAGTAGTCTTGAGCACCACCATTGCCCGACTTCGATGCAGCCCAGCCCTGTGTGGCTTTTTAGCAATGCATCACTTTCAGGCCAGCGGTTCGACATCGATGCATCATCTCCTCTGTGTAACATATCGTCTTGAAGGGGCAAAGCTTCAATGACCCACACCGCTTTAACAAACCAACACATCACATGCTTCTGCGATGCCTCACCCCCTCTGTGCCCCACATTGTCTTTTATTTCTGACTCATCCAAAGTACTGTAATGGGATCTGCACAATTGCTGTATCTGGCTCATGCTCCATCCCATTCGGACTGAACTTTTGAATCTGTCCCAGTCAAGCGTGACCTGATAACCCCAGTCGGAACTGTAGACTTCTAAGCACTGCATTTTGATTTAACCTTTACAAATTAATATTCGACTTCTGTATGATGGAATTTTGTTGTTTTGTTTTTGTTTTACTCAGAGAAATATTGTCTATTTTTCAAATGTGTGTGTGCGCAAATACATTACACATTGCCTCTTTATTTTACCTTGACTGCTCTATGCCAAGCCACCAGACGGTGAGCACAGGTAAACCTTTCGTGTGTTCTACACTTACCCTGACTAGAATGTGGGTCCCTACTTGGACAGGGTGCATGCCTCTGCCAACTAGAGACCCATCTCTAATATTGGTGATAAGCAGTGAGAAAAGGACTTGTAATTGTGCATTACATACAGTGATTGGTGTACACTACTTCCATATACCCGACTATAACGAACCAGCATACTGCTTTTCTTTTTCTCTTTTTTCAACCTTTTTGAGTTTTCATATCAACCATGTCTCAATCTGGAGAACCATCAGCTGTAGCTGCAGTAGTGGAGTTTGAGCAGGAGAAGTTGGAAACCTGCACTGTGTCCCAGCTTAGAGGTTTCTGCAGGGCGTTCAAGTGTTCTTTTAAAGGCCTCACTAGAAAGGAGGAGTTGCAAGAGGTGCTGAGGGCCTGGGTAGTTGCCCTGGATGCCACTGTGCACCCAGAGGAGGATAATTATTTTGTTTTGGAGGAGGAGGAACCAAGCTTACATCTGGAATGGCTGGAGGATCCAGCATTGCTAGTTGGAGGAGGGGCCAGTCTGAATGGTGGAAATTGCTGTATCTGGCTCATGCTCCATCCCATTCGGACTGAACTTTTGAATCTGTCCCAGTCAAGCGTGACCTGATAACCCCAGTCGGAACTGTAGACTTCTAAGCACTGCATTTTGATTTAACCTTTACAAATTAATATTCGACTTCTGTATGATGGAATTTTGTTGTTTTGTTTTTGTTTTACTCAGAGAAATATTGTCTATTTTTCAAATGTGTGTGTGCGCAAATACATTACACATTGCCTCTTTATTTTACCTTGACTGCTCTATGCCAAGCCACCAGACGGTGAGCACAGGTAAACCCTTTGTGTGTTCTACACTTACCCTGACTAGAATGTGGGTCCCTACTTGGACAGGGTGCATGCCTCTGCCAACTAGAGACCCATCTCTAATATTGGTGATAAGCAGTGAGAAAAGGACTTGTAATTGTGCATTACATACAGTGATTGGTGTACACTACTTCCATATACCCGACTATAACGAACCAGCATACTGCTTTTCTTTTTCTCTTTTTTCAACCTTTTTGAGTTTTCATATCAACCATGTCTCAATCTGGAGAACCATCAGCTGTAGCTGCAGTAGTGGAGTTTGAGCAGGAGAAGTTGGAAACCTGCACTGTGTCCCAGCTTAGAGGTTTCTGCAGGGCGTTCAAGTGTTCTTTTAAAGGCCTCACTAGAAAGGAGGAGTTGCAAGAGGTGCTGAGTGCCTGGGTAGTTGCCCTGGATGCCACTGTGCACCCAGAGGAGGATAATTATTTTGTTTTGGAGGAGGAGGAACCAAGCTTACATCTGGAATGGCTGGAGGATCCAGCATTGCTAGTTGGAGGAGGGGCCAGTCTGAATGGTGGAAGGCCTCCCTCCAGAGTGTTTCCTCTAGAGGTCTGTATACAGGAGAGTTAGAGGACTGGCAGGAAGAAAGGAAGGTCAGAATTCAGCTTTGCAAGCTCAAAATGGCACAGAGGAGAATAAAATGATATTAGAGCAAGAGCTGAGCTTGAAGAAGCTGGATTCAAAAGCAAAAAGGGCCGAATCCAGCATAGATGGTGGCAGCATTTCTCCAGTACACTCAGAAGGAAAGGTACACATAGCCAAAAGTCTAGTGCTGGATTATGGAGTGGGAGATGGCATGCATCAGTGGTTTCAGGCCAATGAGATTGCTTTGCGTATGTACATAATTCCTGAGAGGGATTGGGATACAGGTTTATGGAAGCATTTCACAGGTAAAAGGAGGGACACCTTATTGGCCATAGGAGATGAGGACAAAACAAGGTACCCTGCCATGAAGGAGGCGCTGATCAGGAGATATGAGTTGACCCCAGAAAGGTACAGAGAAGCTTGTTCCTCAGACTTGGGTAGAGTGCGTTGAGGTTTTCTGCAGAGCAATGGATGGTTGGGTAAAGGGCTATGAGGTAACAGACTACGAGGGGCTCTACAATTTAAATGCAGATGAGCAAATGTTTAGACATTGTTTTCCAGAGCTGCACCAGCACTTGACTGGTAGTAGGCTGCCTGAACCCAAGAAGCTTACTAAGGAGATGGAGCACTGGCTCAGCAGCAGGGTCCAAAGGAAGTTGTATTTGAGAGGCTCAGCCAAGTGTGGGCAGGGTCCCCAACAGAAGAAGGGAGACACAAAAACAAAAAGTAAGAAGTTCTCTAAAGGGTCCCAAAGTTGTTCCCAGGGTAAAGATTCCCAGCATCTGTCAAGAAGAAGAGTTGATTCTTTTCAGAAAAACCTGCAGGGAAGGGACCCCCAAAGTTTTTTTGTCTGTAATCAAGAAGGGCACTGCAAGGGGGATCCCAAGTTTTCCAAGTGGGTCCAGCCCCCCAACTGTGGGCAGGCGCTGGGGATGGCTAGTGTAGCACTGGGAGAGAAGTTGGTCCCATTTAGTGGAGTGGGGCCAGCTGAAATGACCCTAGTGCCCCTTGGTGACAGTGATATGGTCCAGAGAACCCTCATGCCTGACAACACTAGGAAGTACTGTTAGTGGGTGACAATCAATGGGCAGTGGGTGGAGGTTCTGAGAGACACAGAAGCCAGCATGACAATTGTAAGGTGTCATCAGAGCAGGTAGTCCCTAATGTGGCCCACCAAGTAGTTGCGGTAGACAACAGTGAGCACCAATGTTTGGTGGCTCAGGTTTCCTTCGAATGGGAGGAGGTGTCAGGTTCATTGAGGGTAGACGTGAGTCCATCCATGCCTGTGGTTTATCTGCTGGGCAATGACTTGGAGCATACAGCCTGAAAGGTGGAGCTCTGAAGATGTTGGGATTGTCTGAGTGGTTGTGCCTGACAAAACAGTCCATGGCAGCATGTGAGGGTGGACAGATGGACCCATAGTCTGAAGAGTGGCCCAAGTCCCTTCTAGGAAGAGGAAGAACAAGGCATGTGGGAAATCTTCTCCAATGGTCAGGGAGGAGGCTGAACCTGCGGGGGACACCCCAGAACCTACAGGGGAACATTTGACTAAACTGGGGAGCCTGTCTGAGCTGTCCCAGTGGCAGCAGGTTGGGAGTCACTCCAAGGAGGAGTTCTGCGGGGCACAGAAAGTGTACCATACTCTTCTGGGTCTTTGGAAACAGATCGAGGGCCCGCCAACTGATGATGCCTCTGGAATTCACTTGATTTACTGGGATAATAATCTCCTGTAAAGCAAGGATCATGTTCCTGAGCCTGGGGCAGCCCATGTGGTGGGGGGTACCTCAGTGCCTACTGGGTCTGGTTTATAATGTGCATTTGGCAGGTCATTGGGCAAGACAATACCTTTGGCAGGTCACCCACTTTTATTGGCATAAAATGAGAAAGGCCTCAGATTCATTCTGTAGATTTGGTCCTACCTCCCTGGTGAGTGGCAAGGCTGGGGAGAGATGCAAGTCTCCTCTGCAACCCTTTTCTGTTATGAGTACCCCTTTTGGATGGGTGGGAATTGACATTCTGGGGCCTCTGGATCCCAAGACAGCCATGGGCAACAGGGTTGTCCTGGTCTTAGTGGACCATACCAACCGGTACCCCAAAGCTATCCCCCTGAGGACAGTGACTGTGCCGCCATGGCCAGAGCACTGACGGGGATATTTACCTGAAGGGCGTGGTATCTGATCGCAGTACCAACTTCATGTCCTTGTAGTTGTAGGCCATGTGGAAGACCTCTTGAGTTACCTACAAGTTCTCCACTACTTACCACCCCCAAAACAATGTATTGCTTTAAAGGTTCAACCGTACCCTTGAAGGCATGATTATGGGTTTCTCTGAACCAATGAGGCATACGTGAGATACACTCTTGCCATTCCTTTTATTTACCTATAGTGAGGTACAGCTCAAGGGGACTGGCTTCAGCCCTTTTGAACTTCTGTGCTAGTCCCCTGTGAGAGGACCTCTCAGTTTGGTGAATGAGGCTGGGAGCAAGCTCCCAGGAAGCCACCCCAGGATGTATTCAATTTCACGTTGGCATTCTTCAGCTTGCCAATCCACTACCCAAAATTCACCAAGGAGAATCTGGAAGCTAGTCAACAGGACATGAAACACCGGTATGACCAGAATGCCACTCTGGGTGAGTTTCAGCCTGGCCAAAAGGTAAGGTTGATGGTGCCAGTAGAGCACTGTGCTCTGCAAGACCATTGGTCTGGCTCATTTGAGGCGAAGGAGCGCAGGAGTGACATCACCTACCTGGTGGACTTGCAGACTCCTAGGAGCACTTTGAGGGTGAACCACCTCAAGCCACACTTCGAGAGGTCTGAGTTGACCATACACTTGGTCATTGATGATGGGATTGAAGAGGAGAGTGAACCTCTCCCCAACCTTCTCTCTTCCAAAGAGCAGGAGGGGTCAATAAAGGGTGTGAGCCTCTCCCCTACTCTGTCAGTAGAGCAGCAGAGAGACTGTTGCCAGTTGCTGGAACAGTTTTCATCACCGTTCTCACTCACCCGGGAGCCACCCATTGGTGCACACATGACATTGCCACTGCCTTCCTGTTAAGCACAAAACTAACAGGTTATCTGACAGAGTGAGGGCTAGCATCGAAGAGGAAGTCGCTAAGATGCTGGAGTTAGGGGGTATTTAGCCCTCCAGCAGTCCTTGGTCCAGTCCTGTGGTTCTGGTCCCTTAAGGCTTCCCCACTCAGTTTCATAACTGAACTCTGGTTCTGTGTAAACTACCGTCGACTCAATGCCATCACAAAGACTGTCGCACCCCATCCCTAGAGCTGTTGAGCTCATTGATTGGCTTGGAGCGGCTAAGTTCCTCTGCACATTTTATTGAATGTCTGGAGACTGGCAGATTGCCTTGACTGAGGGGGCACAACAGAGGTCAGGGTTCTCAATGCCAGAAGGGCACTTCCAGTTCAGCATCATGCCATTTGGGTTGAAGAACATTGCTACCACCTTCCAGAGGTTGGTCGCCCAGGTCCTAACTGGGTTGGAAAACTTCAGTGCTGCCTATCTAGACAAAATTGCAGTCTTCAGCTCCAGTTGGGAGGGCCATTGGCACCACCTGGGAAATGTTTTGTGGGCCCTGCAGAGTGAAGGCATAATTTTCAAGGCCAGTAAGTGGCAGATACAGCAGAGCTTGATGGTCTACTTGAGACATCAAGCAGGGAGTGGCAATGTGCAGCACCTGCAACGAAAGATTGATACCATTCTGGCTTGGGCACCCCCCAAGACCCAGACAGAGCTGAGAGCCTTCTTAGGCATCACTGATTACTACAGGAGATTCGGCAAGGGATAAAGCACCATTGTTACCCCCCTGACAGAGTTGACTTCCAAAAAGCAGCAGGTCAGTTGATTTGGATAGAGGCATGCCAGACCCCTTTTGACACCCTGAAGGAAGCAATGTACACGGTGCCCGTGCTCAAGGCTCCTGATTTCTCCAATAAATTTGTGGTGCAGACAGATGTCTCAGAGCAAGCTGTGGGCCATGCTCTCACAGCTAAATGAAGAGGGCCTAGGTCAACCTGTAGCCTTCATTAGTAGGAGATTACTTCCCAGGTGACAGAAGTAGAACGCAATAGAAAGGGAAGCTTTTGCTGTGTCTGGGTAATTAAGAAGCTAAGACCCTACCTGTTTTGCACTCACTCCTGGATTCAGACTGACGACAGGCCCCTCAGATGGTTAATGCCGATATGGGGTGAAAATCCAAAACTGTTGAGGTGGTCCATCTCCCTACAGGCAATGGACTTTACGGTGGGACACTGTCTTGGAACAGAAAACACCAATGCTGATGGTCTTCCCAGGTTCTTCTGCCCTAGTGTTGAGAACTCCCAAGAGGTTGGGTAGTTCTCCCCACTTTCTGCTGAGGGGGACACGTATTAGACCTGACATCTTTTGGCATAGTTTCCCTCTGTCATCATCATTGGGCATTTGTAAAGTGCCTGGTTACGCCACTGGCGTGTCCCCGCGCTGTGATAAGTGAAGTAGCTGTCCCCCCCCCTCTCACAGAAGGCTACCTGCTGAAAAGGTATGTTTTAAGTTTTTTCCTGAACAGGACTTCAGATGGTTCTAGTCGCAGTTCCATAGGAAGAGCATTCCAGCACCTGGGAGCAAGGTATCTAAAAGATCTGCCTCCCATACGCGCCTTTGATACTCTCGGGACCTTTAACAGACCAGTCTGCGAGGACCGTAGACTACATGTGGGCTCATAGTGAGTTACCAGACTCTGGAGTGGAGCAGGCGCTTTGCCACTCAGAATGCGGTGACATGTAGCAAGGGCCTTAAACTCCACTCTCCTCTCAATAGGAAGCCAGTGGAGGCTCCGCAAAGCTGGTTTGGAGGATGACCTCCTAGGGAGCCTGAGAACAAGCCGCGCTGCAGCGTTTTGGAGGATTTGCAGGCGGCCCATGACCTTGCCCATGGCCCCCAGATAGAGCAGGTTCCCATAGTCGAGTTGTGAGGTGACGAGGGCGTGCACCAGCATCCTTCGAGCAGAAATAGGAAGAAGATCTAACACTTTCCTTAAGGCTCTCAGGACACCGAAGCAAACCCCCGCCACGCGACTAACCTGGGGACCAAAGGCAAGGTTCTTGTCCAGCCACACGCCAAGGTTCCTGGCCTCACAGCAAGGGACGGGAACTTCACCCAGACAGGGCGGCCACCACGCCGACGACCACGCAGACGGCCCTCCCCCCACCACGAGCACCTCGGTCTTGCTACCGTTCAGTTTCAGGCAATTTGCGGACATCCAGGCAGCCAGGTCTTGCATGCAATTCCTGAAGATGTCCGCTGCAAGACCGGGCGCACGCGATAGGGAGATGACCAGCTGCGTGTCATCGGCGTTGGACACCAGGCGAAGACCGTGACCCTCTACGATGGCTGCCAGGGGGGAGACGTAGATATTAAATAGGGTTGGGCTCAGGGACGAGCCCTGAGGCACGCCCTGGCCCAACTCAATCTCCCTCGAGTAGCATTCACCCAGTCTGACTTGAAAACACCTGTCAGACAGGAAGGATCCGATCCAGCCCAGCGCTGCTCCTGTGACCCCGCCTTCACTCAGACACTGCAGCAAGGTGGAATGTGCTACAGTGTCGAATGCTGCGCTTAAGTCGAGTAAAATCAATGCCATGGTTTGGCCCTCATCCACACCCTGACGTAGCGCTTCAACCGCCACAAGAGTCGTGGAGAAGCGAAGCTGTCTCCTCGAACTGCATAAGTTGTACGTTGGCTATTTTTTCTGCCACTTTAGCCATGCAGGGCAGGAGGGAGATAGGGCGAAGGTTGTCAAGTTTTTCAAAACTGACATTGGCTTTCTTCTGCAGAGGAAGTACCACTGCTTGCTTCCAGGCATTAGGGACAATCTGGGTCTTAAAGGAGGTGTCCAGTAAATGGCGAACATAGGGCTCAAGGACTGGCAGGCTGCCCTTCAGCCGACTAGGAGTGGTCGGGTCTCTTGGGGAGCCAGATTTTATAGATCCACAAATGCGGAGAAGTTCCTCAGTAGGGGGAGTGACGAAGGTGGTTAATCGTTGTTCCCCTTTGGTTTGAGTGGCTTCCAGGTTTCTAGGACCATTATCTGTCCTCTGAGGAAAGGAGTTATAGATGTTAATAACCTTGTTTGCAAAAAACTCAGCAATGCGGTCACAGCCCTCCGTCGTGCAGAGTTTCTTAGGTACCGCAGCGGGTTTCCCTACCGCAATAGACTTATAGATTGAGAAGAGTTCCTTAGTGGACTGCTCAGCTTCTTCAATCTTGTTGCAGTAGTACAACGTCTTACCCTTTCTAATCAATTTGTGGTAGTTACGCCTACAGTTTATATACTCTGTTTTGGCGGGGATCGAGTAGGCAATCCTCCATTGCCTTTCAGCACGTTTACATGCTGCTTTGGCCGTCCGCATGTCCTCGTTGTACCAAGGAGCCGATCTCTGTGCTCGGCCCCCTGTTTTGGCCACACCAAGTGGTGCCACTAGGTCCAGGGCTTCCGTAATTCGTTGGTCTAAATTGGAATTAATTTCATCTACCCCATCGCCCCCAGGATGACCCTTCTCAGTTAACGCCAGGTTGAATTTGGCTTGGGAGAATGCTACCCATCTCCGCCTAGGATGTTTGTCTTTTTGTTTCCGAACTCCTGTGTGCTGAACTTCGTTTCTGCTGGTTTTAACAATCTGGGCACTTTGCTACTGCGGACCAGTACCAAAGTGTATCTGCTCCGTGTCTAAAATGTAATGACATTTGGTTTCTCCATGATTGGCACATTTGATTTACTAATAAGTGCCTAGTATAGTGCACTACATGTGCCAAGGGCTTGTAATGCAAATGCTACTAGTGGGCTGCAGCACTGACCATGCCACCCACATGAGCAGCTCTTCAAACATGTCTTAGGCCTGCCAACGCAGAGCCTGTGTGTGCAGTTTTAAACTGCCATGCCAACCTGGCAAGTCCCCCTACTTGCCAGGCCAAACCCATCCCTTTTATTTTAGAGAGGGTGGTTCATAAGCAACTGGCAGGCTTCATAGAAACAAATGGTCTTTTACATGATTTCCAATCAGGCTTCAGAGCTGGCAATAGTACTGAGACTGTTCTCTTAGAAGTCTCTGAATCAGTAAGAGAGTCTGTGGACCAAGGTGCCTTTGCCATGCTGGTGCTGCTAGATTTGTCTGCAGCATTTAATATGGTGGCACTCCCTATCTCGTTCAGGAGATTGAATAAGGTAGGTGTGTGTGGAAGTGTACTGTCCTGGCTATCGTCATTTCTGGAGGATCGCTCTCAACAGGTGTTTCTTTGCCCTTTTCTGTCTTCACAGAAACCTTTGGTGTGTGGGGAGCCCCAGGGATCATCCTTAAGATTGTTGCTTTTCAACATCTACCTCACCCCATTGGCCACTCCTATTGAATATTGGTGTGTGAAGGTAGTCTCATATGCGAATGATATGCAGCTGGTGTTCTCATCTTGGAATGGATGAATGGGACCTGCCTGAAATTGAAGGCAGAAAAGATGAAAGTTTTGTTCTACAGTCAGGCATCACCCTCTCCATCTAATCTTTGGTGGACATCAGTGTTTAATCCACCTCCAATCCTGACAGACTCAGCCAGAAATTTGGGAATTAGGCTGGATAAGAACCTAACATTCACCACTCAGGTACGACATATCTCCTCTATGTGTTTTTGGAAGATGAGATCCATTAGGAAATTCATACTCTTCTTGCCGGAGGAATACCAGAAGACAACGTTTCATGCTTTGGCAACCTCACAGCTAGACTACGCTAACAGCCCATATCTGGGGTTACCTGCATACCTGACTTGCAGGCTTTAAATTATCCAGAATTCCGCGGCAAGATTGATTAGGCAGGTACCTTTCCATGACCTCATTTCCCTTGATTTGAGACAGCTTCATTGGCTCCCAGTAATCAGGAGGGTAGAGTTCGAATGATTGATTTTGGCTATTTTAATGCTCCCAGAGATCTGGACCCTAGATACTTTAGGCAGAGGTTGCATCTATATCAACAAGATTTTGTCTGGAGATCCAACCACCTGCAGCTTTTGCGGGTCCCATGCTTCTACAAAGCCCCACAAGGTAGCAGGTCCTTTGCAGTAAGTACAGCAAAACTCTGGAACTCTCTGCCAGTTCATCTTTGTAGGCTGGAATCAGAATTAAAATTCGAGAGAGCACTAAAACCTGGCTTTCACTCAGGCATTACTGCCAGCCTTGACCCTCGTGTGAGCCTGCCGCTAGCGCTGGGACACCTCCTCAGAGGTAGCTGTGCGCTTTAGAAATGCTTATTACATTACATTTATTTCATGTAAAGCTCCCCTTAGGTGGGCCCTAGGTAGGCCCATGGGCAGGGTCCACTGTATTTAAAAGGTAGGACATGCGTTTTTCACTTTTATATGTCCTGGAAGTAAAAAACCTGCTACATTTATTTTTCTCTAGAGCAAGGGTTATCTCTCTCATAGGGTAGCATTGTAGTTGCCATATAACTAACCCTGGGTTTAGTTTGCGTAGTAGTGCCACGCGCAGCTACGCCAAGTGCACTTTGCACTATGCGAGCTACGTGTAGCTACGCAAACTGCATAGTGCACTGTGCAAAATGCTGTTCGCACTGATTGCACAGTGCCGGATGCTTGTCCGCACTGTGCAATCAGTTCAAACCGCATCTTGCAGAGCTGTCGTTTTCTGTCGCTCAAGTTGATTTCTACTTGAGCTGCAGCTTTCTCAACGCAGACTGGTTGTTTCTCATGGCGAGCGGTCGCGAGCATACGCGACCACTCGCAATGAGAAACCTGACCTCCCCGCTTTGAGAATCTCGCCGGGAGGTTTATTTTCCACGCTCGGGATTGGCAAATTGATGTTGCTGATTGGGAACGAGGAAAAAGTCTCGCCTGGATGTCATTTTGCTCGCTCGCGGGCGCCAACTTGACGTTGAGGACTGCGAGCAAGCAAAAAATGACAGCGATGCTACTCTACGTTACGCATGTTTGCACTGTGCTAAGTGCAATTCGCGTAGTGCGAAGTAGTGCAAACTTCACAAACTACGCAAGCGTAGGATAGTGCTTCGCCCAGGGTTACATATAACACTTACAGGAGTAACTTCCAATTGGGAGCAGATAGAAAATTTGAGTTTGGCATCTCTGGACTCACAATTTAAAAACACATCTTTATGTGAAGTTGTTTTTTAAATTGCAGATCAGAAAATGCCACTTTGAGAAAGTTAGATAAGGGCAGAAACTTAGTCATCAGACCAAAAGAAAAGTATGTAGCAAAAGCTAGGAGTAACATTTTGAACAAGGAATGGTACAGGCAATTGAAGGAAGACCTCACACGTCAAATTGAGGGTGAAACGTCGGTTATAATAAAAGACGGATTGGAACAAGAAATTTTAGAAACCGAGGAATTTGAATATCTCAATAAAAGCTACCCAAGGATTCCTGGTATCTATTTTTTACCAAAAATACATAAGTGTCTTGAGCAACCATCAGGGAGACCAATTTTTTCTGGGTGCGCTTCAGTAATGTAACCCATAGCAAAGTACGTGGACGTCTTCCTAAAACTTTTCTTGGAACAAGTACCCTCATATATAAGAGACACAATAGACTTCATAACGAAGATTTAAGATCAACCTTTTGATTCAGATCATCAATAGTTAGTCACATTAGACGGATATTTCATTGTATTCTCAGATCCTTCAAGAGGAAGCACTACAAACAATCAAACATTATATTGAAACTAGGAATCAACCACATAGAGTACCAACAGAGTTTAGTTTGAAAATAGCAGAAATAGCACTAGAAAACCTACTTTAAATTTGATTATAAATTCTTTATGCAGACCAAATGAACCGTGATGGGATGTTCCTTTGCCCCAGAAATGGCAATGCATTTTATGGCTTGTTATGAGGACAAGGACATACATAACAATAATTGATTCATCGGCCATATCCAACAATGGTACCAATATATAGAGGATGTCTGGTGCATCTGGAATGGCACTGAAGAAGAACTCGAATCATTTTATGATTGGCTCAATGCAAGACATCAAGACATCAAATTCAGCATAAGCAAAAGCGAAACTAACTTAAAGTTCCTTGATGTGGAAGTAATACCCCATGACAAAAAGGTAATGATCACCCTGTATCGTAAGCTGACAGACAGTAAATACAATCCTGCATTACCAGAGCTCCCACCCTAGGAGCCCGCGTGATAACCTCCTGTATGAACAGCTGTTACGAATCAGAAGGAATTGCGCAGGAAAGGAGGATTTCATGATCCACGCAGCAGTACTCTGTGATCAACTCAAGGAAAGAGGCTATCCCAAAAAAATGCTGAAGCATGCCACAAAAAGGGCCTGGTACATACCAAGGGAAGAACTACTCATCAAATCAACTTAGAAACCTCTTGAAAATTAGTATGTGTGACTACCTTTGGCCCACATACTCACCAATTTCGTCAGATAATACTGAAAAATTGGCATCTCCTTTCTAAACTCGAATGCCAATTGGAGCGTCGCTTGTTCGCAATTAAAAAAGGTAGAAGTATTTGACAACAAATCATACAAGCTGACCTGGCATCTAAAAATCAAAAGAAAGATCTGAGAGCCCAATGGAATAGTCAACCCATAGAAGGACATCATAAAATTGGCAAGTGCCCTGACTGTAATAGCACCATTGAAGGTTTAGAATGTATTCACCACAGAACAAAGTGGACACATAAATAATTTTTAAATTGCCGGACCACAAACATAATTTATGCCATCCAGTGTCCATGTCCCAAAATTTACATAGGGAAAACGAACCAACAAGTCCATCAAAGGATTGTCTAACACCGTTCGAGGATCAAAAAGCAAGTACTGGCTGCCCCAATGGTATCTCACTTTATGGAAGCAAAACACTTGGAGAAAGACTTTGTCTAGACAGTACTAGCTGCACTTAAACCGTCGTCCGAGGAGGAAATGTTGACACTTAATTAATTCAGAAAGAGGCATATTTAATCTTGCGCTTTAATAGTGCCCAAAGAGGGTTAAATGAAATGATAGAATTATCATGACAGTACTGTGAGGTTATTTTTCAGCAAAACCAAAGACTGGTGTATTATGCTTATTGATTAATGTGACTGTATTTGCACTGTTCAATTCTTATTGACTGTTTTTTTTATAGTTTTTTAACTTTTGTTGCCAAATGCAAAATGTGTTGTGTATCACTTTATGTACAGGCTTGCATGAAAATAATGAAATTGTGTTGGTAAGTTTTTAAATATTTGTAAAGCAATTTAGCCAGAACCAAGAAAATATATTTATATTGGTTCAAATGTCTGCTTTAAATAAACAGCAGGACATCTAAATAAGTTGGCCTTATTCCCCTTCGTTCTTGAAATTTAACCATGTCCTATCTGGCCCAACTAGGACGTAACCCCTATTTGACCAACTTTTAGAAAGTGGGCATTGTGGTATCTTCCACATATAAATAAATAGATAGACAAGATACAGTCTTTGCACGTAGGTTTATTCACCTCAGCCACTAACCGTCACACGTAAACTGACCACCACAGTGATGAACATTCACAAACAGAACACTCTTAGTTAGAATCTATATACAAAATGGTTCTATGACTTTAAAGAGACAAGCACATATTATGAATGCTGTAGATCATTACACATCTTCCTCCTTAACAAAACATCAACAAATTAAGAAAATGAATAACAATAATTAAAAACATTAAGTACACTATGGAAGATAAAGTTACAATAAAACAAAAAAATATATTATACATAATCTTTCATGTATACAGGTGCTCTACGTGTTCTATGGCTTCTTTTGGCCACATTAGGTAAGAGCATAGCACCACCAGTAGAGAAATTGCAAGAATTGATCAACTTATCATCATGATCTAAATCAACGTTGGAAGAGATCTTTGGTTTAACAATAACAACACGACTTTTGTTCCAAATTCTTCCATCTTGTGTTTTTATAGCATTCCCAAAAACTTTTATGACAGATCTTATATTGGTATATTTAGACCAAGGTCTAAACCCAACGGGTGCTTTTATTTTAACTAAATCCCTGATATTGATCACTTGAAATTGCACACATTTCTTCTCATCAAAATACCTTTTCCTTTCCAACTGTTTATTCAACTCACGTTCTCGCTATTTTCCTATAGAATTATCAACCAAACCTTTATTCCACTTCATCCAACCAGGACACCACAAGGTATTAGGAACTCTACCCTTAAACAACTCAAAGGGAGACCTACCTGTTGTGGAATGTGGTGAACAACGATAAGCATTAATTCTATCTTGAACAGCTACTTTCCAATTTATCCCATTAACTCTGGCAAGCTGTATACATTCCTTCAGAGTCTTGCTAACACGTTCAACTGCACCATTAGACTCAGGATAATATAAAGAACACCTTTTATGTACAATACCACATTTATTCAAAAAACTTTGAAACAAACTAGAACAAAATTGTTGTCCATTGTCAGACAAAATACTATTAGGAAAACTTTCCCTCTTGAAAACATCCTTCAAGAACTTAATCATTGAGTCAGAAGAAATGTCTCTAACTGCACAAACCTCTATCCACCTAGAGTACAAATCAATGAGAACTATCAAATAAGGAGTATCAGGGACACCACTTAGGGGACCCAAAATATCCATAGCAACCTCATCCCAAGGATAACTTGGTAACTCTCTACAAACCATAGGCATTTGCTTTGTCTTTAGAATCTTATCGCTAGCACAACATTCACAACAATCCCTAACCATCCTTTCAATTTCCAAGTCCATTCCAGGCCACCAAAATTGCGAGCGCATCACCTCCTTAGTTTTGACAATCCCCAAGTGCCCATTGTGTGCATGAGACAACAACTTTTTCCTAATACCAAAAAGAGGCACAAGTTTCGTACCACGTATCAACATACCATCTGTAATACAGAGTTCATTACCAACAAGAGACCAGGGTTTCTCTAATCTTTTATTCTCCTTAAATAGAATCATTACCTTGACAATATCTTCATCTTTTTCTAATTCTTTCTTCCATTCACCTTCCTCCACAGCACCCTCATTGATTTCACACACATTAATATCCTCTTCAACCTCATAAAATTCTTCATCATCAACACAATTCTTATTCACCAATCTAGACAAACAATCTGCAGATTTATTTGACACACCAGGTATATATTGTACATCAAAATCGAATTCTTGTAAAGATATGATCCACTTCCTAATTCTTGATGAAATCGCATCTAAACCCTTCTTTGAGAATACTTCTTTCAAAGGCTTATGATCACAAACCTTGGTTCCCCAAATCAAGTTTTTAAATTTTCTCAAAGCCCAAAAAATAGCCAAGGATTCTTTCTCTATTACAGAATAGTTCAATTCTGATACCCTAAGACACCTCGAAGAACAACATATCAAAAATTTCTTTCCATTTTTTTTTTAATCAAAACTGAGCCCAGACCTTTATCACTAGCATCAGTGAACATATATGTTGGAAAACCAGGAATAAATGCATGAAGAGACAGAGCTTTCTTCAACTCCTCCTTTATACTTTCAAACTCTCTCTTACACTCGCAAAGTCCATTCAAACACCACACTTTTTGCCGTAAGTTTTCTTAAATTATGAGTTTTGTCAGCAAAATTTGTTATGAATTTTCCATAACATTCAACCTTACCCAGAAAAGAAAGAAGTTCCTCCTTATTGACAGGCTCAGCAACTTTATCAATGGAATCTATAAGTTCTTTCTTTGGAAATACACCATCACACGTAATTCGATGACCAAGGTAATTGACTTCTGAGACACCAAACTTACATTTCTCTGTTTTAAGAGATAAACCTGCCTCACTCAAACATTGCAACACAGCATACACATGTTTATTATGTTCTTTAATGTTGTTACCATAGATTAACAAATCATCCTGATAGCATTTTACACCCACCAAGCCTTTTAGAATTCTTGGCATTATAAATTGGAAAACTGAAG
The DNA here is from genome assembly GCF_964263255.1 of Lissotriton vulgaris. Lineage (NCBI taxonomy): Eukaryota > Metazoa > Chordata > Amphibia > Caudata > Salamandridae > Lissotriton > Lissotriton vulgaris. Next base: position 812,649,780 of record NC_141699.1, read on the forward strand.
CTGCAGAAATGAGCCCAAACGGCATCCTCCTAAATTTAAATGTGAACATAGGAGTAACAAAAGCCTTTAACTCCTGCGATTCCTCATCTAATTCCACTTGATGGTAAGCGGAGGCTAAATCGAGTATGGTAAAGTACTTAGCCCCTTCCAGTGTTCCAACCATCTCATCTATGTTGGGTAAAGGAAATTTATCCACCACCACCACCTCTTTATTTAAAGAGCGTAAATCAATGCAAAAGCGAATTTCCCCTGTCGGTTTCTTTGCTATGACGACAGGAGCCAACCATTCCGTGGCTTCAACCGGCTCAATGATCTTATTATCAAGCAGTCTCTCTATTTCCTTCTTTACTGCAGCTTGTTCACCTAAAGGAATTCTCCTTACTTTTGCTACCACCGGCACAGCATTCACTTTTAATCTAATGAGATGCTTGTAACCCTTCAGGCATCCTAAATCATTATTGAAAACCATTGGAAACTGATCAGCAAACATTGAAGACAAATCTTCTATTTCCTACACCTGTACTTGAGGTGAGGCATTAGGATTAAGTCTCACTCCAAGGTCACGTTGATGCTGCAAACTTATTAACGCATCACCCTTTTTTGCCACATATACTTTACCTGCAATAATGCGACTACCCAACTCAATGCTGGCTAAAAAATATCCCAGCATCTTAATAGGTTTATCACCATAACCAAGTGGAGAAATATCACATTTTAACAATTTTACATTGTTCGCAAAATTTTGAATAAACAATTTCTCATCAATCATAGTTATATGTGAGCAAGAATCAAATTTGAAATTGATCAAAGCATTCTCAACCTTCACGACATGTGAAGGATGTTCTGTTAAATCTCCAATCACCTGAAAAGTAACCGTTTTCACCTGTGGTTGTGGCTGTGACCATCTTTTCATAGAGTTATCCCCTTTATACATTTTTGATTTACAAAATTTTGCATAATGACCTTTTTTTTCCGCAGGAACTGCACGAAGATCTTAATGCTGGACACCCCGGAAAATTAGCTAAATGTCCATATTGTCCACATCTAAAACAGGAAAATCTATTGCTTTGAACAGTAGAATTCGTAATTGAGCTATTCAAATTTTGATTGAATTTCTCAATATTACTAGTATCTTGCTTCTTTACTTGATTTACAACTTCTTCGGCTTTGGACTCAACTTTCATTTCAGCACTTGACACCTTTTCCTTTTCTCCTTTTAGCTCTTCTACGCATTTCGTCATATGTTCAACTTGCTTTGCAATAACTAACACTTCTTCTAATGGTGGTTCATCTTTTAACCAAAGTTCCTTCCTTACACTGTCATGTGCACATCTTAATACAAAATGATCCCTTATCCTCTCATCTAAAGTCTGACCAAACTTACACGATGAAGCTAACTTTCTTAAGGCAGAGACATATTCTTCCACCGATTCATCCTGTTATGTTATGTTATATGTTATGTTATGTTATATCTTGTTTTGTATAGCGCACGGCTACTCAAAAAGAGTGTCCCGGCGCTTTTATTGAGCCCTATAGCAGAGTAACACAACACAGTGATATAAAAACAGATTAGAAAGAACAGAGCAGAGGGGAAGAATGCCTAAAGGGCAAAAAGCCAAGTTTTAAGACCCTTCCTAAAGGCAAGCAGATTAGTGGCACGACGTAATGTCAGCGGCGGAGTGTTCCACAACTGTGGCGCCAACAACCCAAAGGAGCGGCCTCCAATGCGGGCTCTTCTTACTCGCGGGACCATCGCAAGAAACAAAGATTCAGATCTTAGAGATCGAGCCGGATGGTAAAAGGCGAGTCTCCTTTGGAGATACTTTGCTCCCACGGCATGAAGAGCTTTATATGCCAAAGTCAACGGCTTAAAGGCAATCCGCTTCCGGATTGGAAGAAAATGGAGCGACTGCAGCAGGCCGACAGCGCTGGCTCGCCTATTTAGGCCAAAAATGGCCCTCGCGGCCGCGATCTGAACAACTTGCAGCCGCTGCAATAGATATTCCGGCAGGCCCAGATTAGGGGTGGGCGGAAAATCCGTTCCGCTCGCGGATTTTGCGGATTTTCGGGAAATCCGCAATCCGCGAGATTTGCGAATCTCCCGCAAAATCCGCAAATCCGCGAGCAGCGGATTTGGCTCGCACTGCTCGCACTGTTCGCGTGAGTTCGCGCCCCGCGAATAAGTGCGAATAAGTGCAAAATTGCAGAAATACGCTCTTAGCAAAACTGAAAGTAACTACTTACCAGGTTCAAAAGTTCAGGCTCATCATTAGTAGCCATTTTCTGTAGTGCTTCCTGAGGGGCCCCTCCAGAGTTCAGTTGCAGGTTGCAACTATTATGTGACCCTGCTCTGAACCTCAGAATAGTTACATATATGCCACAAAGGTCCTGAATTACAGCTAAGGGAGACAAGCAGGAGCCAGGCTGGAGGTTCAAATCCATTATTCAGCCCCTAATTCATTATTGTCAGTTGGGGCAGGGCAGGTGTTGTAACTAATTTTGCAACAATGAAAGCACTTAGCAAGTTCAAAAGATCACTAATCAGGAAGCACTAAGGAAGCAGGTGCCAGCTAAAAAAATATTCTGTGACACATTAATCAGCCCCAAATTAATTCAGGTCACTTGAGGCAGGGAAGGTGTGCTTGTTGCCACAATAATGTACACTGACTGGACAACCAGAGGGTGCTGTGATGAAACAGAGGGTGGCATGGGTGGGCCAGAGGGTGGCATGAGTAGTCAGAGAGTGGCAGTGGTGACAGAGAGTGGCAGTGATGAAGAAGAGTGTCCCAAACAGGCTGGACACGTAGAAACAACAAGTTCGCGAAACTTGCGACCCGACAGGTAAGTTCGCAATTTGCGACATTGTACAAAACCCTCGCGAACTGGCAGAAACCCGCGCAAACACAAAAAAAAAAAAAATCCGCAAATTCGCGGAAATTCGCGGATTTTGCGGATTGCGAATCCGCAAATCCGCAAAATTCGCGAACGCGAGATCCGCAAAATTCGCTCATGCTTAGCCCAGATAGAGGACATTGGAGTAATCCAATCCAGAACCGATCAGGGCTTGAACTGTCACCTTCCTATGCTCCTCTGAGAGAAGAGGCAAAAACTTCCGGAGCATCTTGAGGAGACTAAAACATGTTCCCGTTAGACAAAGGATCTGAGATCTCCATGTCAGATCCTTGTCCATCTTGACCCCCAGGTTCTTAGCCAGCTGGGACGAACAAGACAGGGGGAACATATTGATAGGCCACCATGCCTGCCAGTCCGGATCCGATGAGCAACTGAAGAAGAGTACCTCAGACTTATCTGAGTTGCACTTGAGGCTGTTCAGCTGGAATCATTTAAAGACAGCCCCAAGGCATTCCCGGATACTCTCTCCATCAAAATCTCCTCCTTTCTTACACGAAAAGAGGAGCTGAGTGTCATCGGCATAGGACACGATCTGGGCCCGAAGGACTCCGCCAATGCCGCCAAAGGGGTCATAAAGATGTTAAAAAGAGTCGGGCTCAACACAGAGCCCTGCGGAACTCCGACTCCTAGAGGCGGCATCACGGCCGAGTTAGGAGAGGCCCAGACCCTTTGTCGATGGCCAGCTAAAAAAGATCTGAACCAGCTGAGCACCGTCCCCCTCAGACCGATCTCATAGAGTCTGGCGAGAAGACCCTCATGGGGGACGGTGTCGAAGGCCGCTGACAGATCTAACATGACAAGCATGGCTTTGCCCCCGGAGTCGAGTACCTCTTTAATGGCTTCAGACACCTCCAAAAGCGCCGTCTCGGTGCTTAGGTTGCGGCGGAAGCCAGATTGAGTGGCATGCAGTATATCATGAGTTTCTAAAAAATTAGAGAGCACCATATGCACATGCTTCTCTAAAATTTTCGTAAGAGCAGGGAGGAGAGAACTAGGCCTGTAATTGGCCAGAACCTCCGGATCAAGGCCAGGCTTCTTCAGAAAGGGAATGACCATTGCCTGCTTCCAGGCCTGCGGGACCACACTCTGGCTCAAAGAGAGGTTCAGGAGTGGATTCGCCAGCGGATTTATAACTTCTGCCATTTTTGCCAAAAATTTGGCCGGGCAAGGGTCAAGAGGTGACCCAGATTTGAGATTGCCCATAAGTGCCAAAGAAGCAGGAGCTGAAATCGATGGAAAAGCGGCCAAAACTGGGCCCGGAGGGGCCAATAAAACTGATCCATCCTCGGGGCTGGCCGAACCAGCAGTCGCCACCAGAGGAAAAGAGTCTTGGATCAGTTTTATCTTGTTGGTAAAGAAATTTGCAAGATCGGAAGCCCAGGACTCCGAGGGGACAGCCTGGGTCGCGTTAGATCGGGGGGCCGTAAATTCCCTGACAATTGTAAAGATCTCTTTACAGGAGTTAGAAGCATCATCTATCCTCCTTGCAAAGTAGGCCTTTTCCCCCAGAAGGATGTCCCGATGATAGGCCTTAACCACTGTCCTATAGGCAAGCCTTGCCATAGGGTCATACTGAGAGCGCCAAGCTCTTTCAGCTACCTTACACTGCCGTCGAGAGGCCGACAGCGCCTCAGTAAACCAGGGAGCAGAAACCCGCTTAGGTGTTAATCGAGGGGCCATCACAGGGGCAAGATCGTTTAGCCTGTCCAATAACCACACTTGCAAGGAATCCAGGTCCCTCTCCAGATCTCCCGTAAGGGGGCAAGGGTGCTCCAGAGCAGCCTGAGCCAGCATGTCTGGAGTCACTCGATGATAAGCCCTAGGAGCACGGCCCTGCTGCCTAAAAGCGGTGCTGGAAGGTTTCATTTTCCCCTGAATATAAAATGTGGCCATTCTATGGTCTGACCAAAGCACTGGTACAATAGCCTTCACCTCCAAGAGGGATGTGGAGAAGACCTGGTCAAGAGTATGACCCTTATCGTGCGTTGGCCCCAGGAGATACGGGACCAAGCCAAAAGGGGCAGTGGCATCAAGCAGTTTGATTGTATCAGGGTCCGATGGCTCATCCATATGAAAGTTGAAGTCCCCGGCCAGAACACAATGTTCCGCTTTCAAGGCCAGCACCGAAATGGCCGACTGGAGCTCTTCAAAGAAGGTTCCAGGTGGTCCAGGTGGCCTATAGACTAAAAGGCCTTTAAAGGATTGATGTGGCGCCAATGTAATGGAAAAGGCAAGGGATTCAGATCCTTGAATGTCTTCCATAGGCAAAATGGAGCATGTGGCGCATTTGTTCACTACAATTGCCACTCCACCACCCCTCCCCTTCAATCTGTCCTGCCTGAAAACATTGTAATCAGGGGGAATAGCTATAGCTATATCAGGATTAGAAAATTCCCCCAGCCAAGTCTCAGTCAGCATCAGACAGAGCGGCTTTTCCGTAGCCAAAAGGTCATAGATATCCTGCGCATGCCTACATGCTGATCTAGTGTTTAACAGCAGGCAGAGATACTTAACACAATCAGTCTCTCTATTTGGGAGCGAAGGCGACGCCGAGCTGGGACATCATCCACAGCCAGGACATCGCATCTTACCCCTATAACGACCAGGGAAGACTGTATAGCAGCCGCCAGAAGTATTTTGCAGTGATCGTAACTCACGCGATGTATAACGCAGCGTAATGGGAGCAGGAGCAAAAATGCGCGATGATAGAGCCCTGCCCGCCGCACCGCTCGCCTCCGGGACGTTGATGGGCGCAGACGGGCTGGACTCTGGCATGACTCCGGCGGTGATCCGGCGTTCCCGCTGCGCGTAACCGCTGCGCGTAGGCATGACTTCCTTTAAGAGGAGGTCGGTCACCTGATATGCTAGAGCGTGCACCTCTCACCCAATATGGCCGCTACAAAGCGCTGCTGCTCGTGCTACAAGCCCATATCGCCAAGCGCGGTGACAATGCCAATTATGGTGCAAGTAGGTGGAAATAGCCCTTAAAAACAGGGGATAAGCAAATAAGAATAAAATAAAATACACAAAACAGGAAGTTAAAAACGCGGCGATATTTCAATGGATAAGCGCCACAACTAAGTGCAAAGCCGTGGAGCGCTCTGCAAGGTCTCGTGTCCGCTAGTCAAGTCAGCCGGATGATAGATGGCAAGACAGAGTCCCCAGGTTACCTCCCTTAAGAGGAGGTCGGTCGCCTGAAGCGCTAGAGCGTGCACCCCTCACCCAATATGGCCGCTACAAAGCGCTGCTGGTCGTGCTACAAGCCCACGGGAACCGGGAACCGCCAAGCGCGGTGACAATGCCAATTATGGTGCAAGTAGGTGGAAATAGCCCTTAAAAACAGGGGATAAGCAAATAAGAATAAAATAAAATACACAAAACAGGAAGTTAAAAACACGGCGATATTTCAATGGATAAGCGCCACAACTAAGCGCAAAGCCATGGAGCGCTCTGCAAGGTCTCGTGTCCGCTAGTCAAGTCAGCCGGACAATAGATGGCAGATTTTTTTCTCGCAAGCCAAAATGATATCTCTCCATTATGGTGCTCAATCTAGGTAAGTAGTGTCGATCAAGCTGAGTAATAGCTATTTCATATTCATTCAAGTTCCTCTGTTCAGATACACTAAGTTCGGGTAAATGCTCTAAAACATCTTGACCCTCACCTCCTAAACAATGTAAAAACAAGGAATGTTTTCTTTCAGCACTTAGATTAGTGCCACAGACTCTTGCATAATTTGCAAAAACCTTTTTCCACTTTTGCCACTTAACATTGGGTTCTCCTGGATTTTCTAAGAAAAATGCAGGTTGGGTTACATTTTGCATTTTTTTTTTTACAATATTATTTAAATTTAATTAAAGTTTCCTATAATGTGAAAGCAGTAAGAAAACGTTGAAATTCAGGTTTAATTTACTGGGCACATAACATTTGCACGAAGAAATCTTCACAACTCAGAGTAGTCAAGTTGCAAAGTGATCTCAATCCTCCTGTTTGCGTTTCTTTTCCGAATCGAGATCAGTCTCTCATATCTCCGTCATAATACAACTGAGTTGCCAGGCAACCACAATGCTCCAATTCGTGTTTCCCTTCTAGAGCAAGATCAGCTTCACGAATTACTGTCACAATGAAAATGACGTCAAAGCAGTCATTGAAACGCACAGATCCTCATGGAACGCAAGGAACGTATGAATCTCACGTTCACTCTTTTCTTCACATGCCCAAACAGGGCCATTACTTTGCCACTCTCCTGACGTCACTTTAACTTCGGCTTAACACACCACACAACGGAAAAAACAACGTTCTCCTTGTTACCGCAAGAGGTCAGTGACGCGCATGCAATTTTCTTTTAATTATCCTTTTTTATATCAGGCATATCAGGCCTTTCCAAATTAACACAGACCCTTGCTGTGACTTCTTCAAAGCCTCCCACCATACTCCTCACCAGCAAAGCTTCATCGAAAGCTTTCAACATATGTTCCGCCGCAGAGAAGACATTGCTTCGCTTCCCAGATAATCAGCCGCTGGAGGAGCAGGAACAACTTCTTGAAATGTTGAGGTGATTATTTTTTTACTCCCATCCTCGTCGCCAAATTAATGTGGTATCTTCCACATATAAATAAATAGATAGACAAGATACAGTCTTTGCACGTAGGTTTATTCACCTCAGCCACTAACGGTCACAAGTAAACTGACCACCACAGTGATGAACATTCACAAACAGAACACTCTTAGTTAGAATCTATATACAAAATGGTTCTATGACTTTAAAGAGACGAGCGCATATTATGAATGGTGTAGATCATTACAGGCATTTCTTACTTTAACCATTCTGTGACTCTGTCTGTCTCCGGAATATATGTCTGGGTGGGATGACAGCTGGGGTTTGTGGATTCACAGTTGACCTTCATAATCAAAGGGAGCTGAGGTGTGTCCTGCATATCCTGATGACTCAACAAAAAGCTGATGGATCTTCCTAAGCTAGAGTAGAGGGAGGAGTTGACACTTGAACAATATTCTATCTTGCAACATTATTTTCTTTCTTCTTCTTCAGCCTCCAAAAGAATATAAGCAACCTCCCGGGAATAAGTAAACTTCCCATTTTCTCACAGGGGCACAATAGACTTTCAGACATTAAACCTTGAAATGTAACATCATTGATATCTTGTGGTCCAGACAGTTCTTCCCATGAATCATCCTAACAGTCACCACCTCTTCTCCTGGTAAGAACTCACTATTACTCACTATTAGTTGTCTAATACATAACAAACAGCTATTCACTAGCTAGCAGAAGGCTTACAAAAGAAATTACATTTGTAAGGGAAACAAAACATTGTGTGCAAGCCACTATTCAATGTGTAAAACAGGCCTTTCAGTGTTAGTGCATTATTTATCAGTTAACATGGCATCAACAGTTAAGCTAATTTAAATCAGCACTTGTATTCATTTACAGGCCTATAACAGTTAATTATAATTCTCTACTACAATTTTTGCATTACATATATATTTTTTCTTAAACGTACATTTTGCACATTATTAATAAAAGTATTTTCTCAGCAAATAATATTAGCATTAACAAGAGATATAAAAATTGTGTTAATAGTTTTCATCCATTCCGGTTGTCATAATGCATTGAAATGTTACAGAGTGCCCTTATAATTCACCAATTGTGAGTTGTAACTCTGCATGAGAGATAGCTTCTACTATATGACTAGCAACTGTGTGGATCATGGAGAGCCAACAATGATCCAATGCTTCTCCAGGGGAGCACGGGAGTGTTTGTGCAGGGGGGGAGGGAGGTCAGGGCACTGGGTGGGGATCATGTGGGAATAAACCCAAAAAAAATCTCCAAATCGCCAAATATGATACTTAGTCATTCATATTTAGTAGCATAAAATGTCGCAGGATAGGATAGCTTTGTCGGCATATATTAAGATCATGTCATGGAATGTAAATGGTTTAAGGGTTAAACACAGAAGAGAGAAGATATTCCAATATTTAAAAGATGCGCCTGAGTATATTTTTATTTTACAAGAGATGCATTCCACGGAACAAGAGTTAAGAGATATGTGTATAAAGAAAAAATGGATTCAGCACGTGATAACCACTTCACAGCAAACTTCAAATAAAGGGGTGGCTATATTGATTAAATCTAACCCGAAGTTTATGTTGTTAGATTCAAGAACTGATAAAAAAGGGAGATGGGTCATAGCAAAAATAAAACACTATTCACATAAATTTACAATCATAGGATATTACGGTCCGAATTTAGATGATACACTCCCTCTTAAAGAACTTTTGGTTGAGCTCCTGGATTTTGAGGACCCTGTGATTTTTGCAGGGGATTTTAATTTAGTACTTGATCCACAATTGGATAAATCATATAAACTTAAGCTCTCTCATAACCCTAAAACTAGATCTCTATTATTAAATGCAATCAACCAGTTTGGTTGGATTGATATATGGAGGAAGAAATCAGGCATAAAAAGAGAATTTACTTTTCATAATAAGAAACTGCGTCATAAATCCAGATTAGATGTCTTTTTAATTGCAGAATAGTTGTGTCAGCAAGTGGAGGAGGTAAAACATCTAGGAGCGCATATCTCAGATCATTCTGCTGTCTCTTTCGATCTTAAGTTGTCCGGCCCACAGTGCACCAAAAGATGGACTATAGATAGGAGTATTCTTTTGGAAGAAGAGGTAACGGAGAAGTTGCTTGTTGAATCAGATGAGTTTTTCAAAATTAACTTAGGCACAGCTACTCTTCCTGTTGTTTGGGACACATATAAAGCTTTTTTGAGAGGGCGGCTACTGGCAGTTCAATTTGCGAAACATAAAGCATACAGGGCGCAGATTTCGCAGATTGAGTCAAGAGTTAAGATCCTAGAACAGGCTTTATTTGACCCTATTTCAGCAGCAGGAGCTAATATTAAAGAAGATTTGATAGCATGTAAATTGCAACTGGAGGATGTATTGGATGAAAGACTGAGGAAACGATGGCAGGCTAGCTCTCTAGCGCACTTTGAATATGGCGAAGCTAGCAGTAAGCTCTTAGCCTGGAAGACAAAAAAAGAACAGAAGAGGAATAATATTAAAGGGGTACAGTTGAGCAATTCCGATGTGATTTCAGAGAACAGTGCTGATATTAACAGGCTTTCTTCCATCTTTTTGATGAGGTATATAAAGAGGATTTAGTTCCGCACCATGAATTAATTCAGACATGGCTTAATCAATATCAGGTTTGCAGTCTAGATGATCAGACATCTGAGAATCTAAATAGAGAGATTAGTTTGACTGAAATAGCTATGGCAATAGACTCTGCTAAAAGAAGTAAGGCCCGGGTCCGGACGGGCTGCCTTCTGAGATCTACAAAAGCTTAGCACCGGTAATTACACCAGTTCTTAAGAAGCTCTTTACATTTATATTTGAGGAAGGTGGTAAAATCCCTGCTTCTTGGAACGAAGCCACAGTTGTTCTTATCCCCAAGCCAATGAAGCCGCTATCGCAGTGTGATTCATATAGACCAATCTCTCTGCTCAATTCAGATTATAAGCTTATGGCAAAAATATTGGCAGAGAGATTGAATGGGGTAGCTGGTAGTCTACTACATGTAGATCAAAAGGGATTTGTTAGAGGACGCTCTATACAAGACCTTACACAAGCTTTAGTCGGTGCAATAGATGTTGCCTCTCTCCACAAAATTCCACTTGCGGTTATTACATTAGATGCCACTAAGGCTTTTGATCGCGTTAATTGGGAATTTCTTGCTAAAGTATTAGAAAGCTCTAATTTGGGTAGGAACTATTGTGGCTCTGTGGCCATATTTTACCAGGCTCCAACAGCTAGAATATTAATAAATGGTATTTTATCATCACCCATAAAAATTAAAAGAGGCACAAGACAGGGGTGTCCGCTTTCACCCTTGCTCTTCGATCTCTACATCGAATCATTCGCTGAAAATAGGAGACAAGACCAGAATATCTTATCATTCAAACATAATAACTGGGAGAAAAAAGTTTCTCTTTATGCGGATGATTTGATGTTATATACATCAGACCCTATTAAGGCAATTCCTCTTATTTATAGTGCAGCAGAGCAGTTCGGTCAAATCTCTGGCTACCAGATTAATCAGTCTAAATCTGAATGCATGTGTTGGAACATAACATCTCTAACTCCAATTCCAATTTTAAAACATGAAATCAGATATTTGGGAGTACAAATTACCCAGGACATACATCAATTGGCCGATAAAAATCTAGCAAAAATTGAGAGGGAAATTACAGAATCTTTAAAAAGTTGGTCAATTCTTCCTCTGACCTTAATTTGGAAGGATTAACATTGTTAAAATGATGCTGTTACCTAAATTAATCTTTATATTTCAAAACATTCCACTTGCTTTTAAGGAAGCAAGATTAAGTAAGATCCAAGCCAAATGGAACTCATTCATTTGGGCTTCAAAGGGCATAAGGATTGCATGGAAGAAGCTCCGAAGAAGGAAATGCAAGGAGGACTATCTGCAGATCTGAGAATATATGCCCGGACTTTATTAATCAAGGCGGGAATAAGGCTATTTGATTCCCTATCAGGGACCGAAACAGACTATATGTTTCAGACTATGTTATCTGAGATCCACTGAGGCACACAGGGATTTTTGTTTAAGTTTGGTGATTCGCGTTTTTTTAAGAAGGTGCGTTTAACGGTTCTTAGAGATATGGCCACATGTGTGGGCCAGAGTAAGAAGAGTGCTAAATACCTCATATTATTCAGAGATGGCTCCAATTTGGGACTCACCAAGTTCTCCAGAATGGACTAAAGACTCATTGTCCATTCCACTTCGGATAGCAAATATTAAATCTTGGGGCCAATTAATGACGTAAGGGGTCCTTTTGATGTGGGAGGAGATCTCTAATCTAACGGATAATAATTTATCTAAATTTAAATATCTACAAATTAGAAGTTGGGCCCAGGCTATGGCAGTGGATATTGGTGCTACTTCAGCTCTGGAGGAACTCTTATTGAAGAGAACAAGAAGAATAAAAACATCTCTGCTTTATTGGGCAATTCTGGTGGGAGAAGATGGAGAGTTTGGTCTCCCGGTACAACTTTGGAGGGATCAAGTTTCAGATGTCGACTTGCAAAACCTATGGCAAGTATCTTTTGATTTACTACACGTTACAGTATCACCTGCCAATTTAAAGCGAAATCACTTGTTTTCTCTCCATAGAGTGTATTGGTCTCCGTCCAGGTTGGCTAAATTTTCTAAGGGGCCCATTCCATGCTGTCCAAAGTGTAACCAGGAAAAGGCAGACGACCTTCACATGTTTTTGACTTGCCCTGCGCTAATGAATTTTTGGTCTGAAATAGAAGAAGGTATGAAAGTGCTCTTCAATTATGATATACAGGTTAGTGTATCTTTAGTTTTCTTTGGACTTGTTTCTAAGTATAAGGAATTTCCTCAAGATATTAATAAATTATCTCTTTATTTAATTATTCTTGCCCGTAGAGAAATATGTAAACTGTGGGTGAGTGCTACAGCCCCACTATATTTAGATTGGATTAGAGCAATCAGGTATACACTCAGATTGGATAAGGTAGCTTGGGAGAGAAGGAAGCATTTTTGGATTCCATGTATTAACTGGCTGGATAGGCTATGACCGACTTTGTCCAATGATTATGCCTTTTTGTAGAATGGTTCACCCTTAGATCAGTTCAAGGGTCTGGAAACTTGGAAGAACTGAGTTGAATCTTTTTTTGGCGTATGAGGACTGAAAAAAAAAAAAAAAAAAAAAAATCATCCAATGCTTAGAAACATGTTGCCCCTGATGTTTCTTTCACAAGAGGCAGAGGTTGCAATACCTGGTGTGGGGGAAGTGAAGAACAGGTTGATATCGGCTGTCACTCAAAAGCCTTCATCTCAGCATTCAGACTTGGTTACACCTATCTGAGAAGAAAGCCTGCAAATTCAGAAATAGAGGGCTAAAAAGGAGAGAAGACCGCCATCCCTGGATTCACATTCATAACGCACTGGAGATTCAGCACGTTTGCAATCAAGAACAAGCATTTACAATGCAATGGTCTCTGCATTATTAAAGGTAGAGCTATTGGCATTGCTCATGACATTTTTTTTTAAATCATAAATAAATGGCATTGTCATTTACATTGCCAACAGCTTAATCGTTTGCATATCCGAGACCTATTGCATTAGCACCCACACACAGGGGACAGGGGAAGGAGAGCAAGTTAACGAACGAGGGGGCATGAGAGCAAGCACAAGCAACAAGGGGGCAGGGGCAGGAGAGCAAGCACAGCCAGGGGGCAGGAGAGCAAGCACAACCAGGGGGCAGGTGAGCAAGCACAAGAAACACGTGGTAGTAACACTTACTGGAGAAAATGGAGGCCAAATACACAGAGGGTGGGGGGGCATCAGGAAAATGATATTGTACATGCAGCCTGATAACACAGAATGACCCGGCCCAGCAGGCTGCACTGCCAGCAGCAGCCCTCTGCTTCGAGGATCTGCCTGCCTTTCTCTCCTGCTTCCCTGCCATCGACAGGACCTTACCTCGTCAGCATCTCCTTTACCACATACAAAGAATTTATTAGGGGAGGGGGGCTGAGGACAGCTCTCATCTGCATGGTTAAAATGCCTGTCTGTCTTGATTTCTTTTCAACAGCCACCTTATTACCAGGCAGAGCGAATGGGGTGGGGAGAGGGGTTGTTGGAAAAATGAGGGGAGTGCAAAATAAATATTTGTTTGCGGGGTGATTTTTATCACCACGGATCATGTTGTGCCATGAGAGCGCACATGAAGTCGCCCGGACAAGCCTGATTGCTTAATTCTTGAGCTGAAAAGGACTGCTTCTCCATCACCCAGTTGCACCGGGTCTTTAAAGGGCAATGGGGAATCCGGGAAAGAAAATGGACACTTTTTGGAGAAATTCACGTGCAACATGAGCCTAGACGCCTTACGGTATTAGTTATAAATTTAATTTAGTAATTTAAAAAAATCAAAAACCGAGACCCAGAGTGCATCAGACTACCGTACAGAGTTGTATGTAAACAGTAGAGCAACCACTTTCAATTTACAAAATACTTCATGAATATAGGAATGCAGTTATAGACTAATCGTGTTTGTAACTTAGTTTGTGATACGTTAGGGCATGTTTTACGCCCAACTGCGTCAGTATAGTTTCTGGAAAAGTAAAAAAATGGATATTAAAAAAAGGGATGCAACTATGTGGATTTATTTAGCAGAAACCTTCCCGTCGGCAATACAAGGAGGTTATTTTCTCAAGGGTGAGTGTTACAAAACAAATACATAGATACATACAGACAAACTAAGGGCTGCATACAGGTGGAACAAAGGGGAAACGTGTTTATGAGCTTGTAACTTACTCTGTGTTTTAATATTTTTTTTTACACATATGAAGGGTGTTAGTGGCATTAAACAGGGCTGTAAAACATGAATACAGTTGAGAATCACTGCTCTTAAAATTTACTTGAAAAAAAATAAAACACAATTCAGAACATGGAGAGTAGGGACTTTAGTGCTGCCCACCAACCAAAAGTTATGCTAAATTACACCAAGGCCACGGGGCAAAGCCACTCTCGTATAATTTCCCCGACGACAACTTGACAAAAATTCGAATTTACGAGTTTCAAAAAAACAATCCTGATGCTTCTTCCCCAGACACAGACCGTGTACCGCGTTGCAGAGAGTTGAATCAGCTCCTGGCCTGCATACTACGGATTTCTTAAACAGCAATTTACATACAATGCCCGGCAAACTTTCAGTTTTCTCTGATGCAAGCTTAGGCACAAAGGTCATAAAGCTGCTCCCGCTCCTACGCTAATGAGAGCGTTGATCTTAATTCGAGAACAACAGCATTCATATTTGTCCTTGTATGTCAAGGATTACTACTATTGAGAGTGTTTTCTATTATCAGCTGTCGCTCTCTCTGCCTCCTAATCTCTTTATTTATGTCGCTCAATGGCTCCCCTCTTACTTTCTTTCCCACTGCCCAGAGTGGTAACAAAGAGTGGATATTTACTTCTACTTTCCTTCAGCAACAGTCCCGCTGTGGCACAATGCGACATAGAAAACAAGCAACAAGGGGGCGGCATGAGGGAACAGACGCACAACAAGGGGGGGCAGAAAGCACGAGGGAACAGATGCACAACGAGGGGGGGCGGAAAGCACGAGGGAACAGACTCACAACGGGAACAGACGGCAAAAAACTTACCTGCACAACGCCATGACACCACCATCAAAATTCCAGCCAATGGGAAGAGGAGAGAAAGTAAATAGAAAGAAGCTTAAAATAACGCCCCCGAATCCTAAAAAGAAGGGGCTTGAACCGAGTGACTCCCCTCTCCTCCAATGGCTGGCCTCCATTTAGGAAGCCAACCAATGGAGAAGAGGGGCGGGTTCCAAGCCCCGTCTAAGAAACGTTAAATCTTCGGAGCTCTGCCCACTGCTTACGCAGTGCGACGGAGTCCTCGACCTAAAAAATAAAAGCAATACTGTAAAAATCTGTCACAATGGAATGGAATATCAAGGGCAGTAGGTATCGATTCATTAGGACCTCAGTGTGCTTCCACTAATGTTCACATAGGCCATCAATAGCTTCCAATTTGCAAATAAATATATAGTCTATTCATTACAGTCGGTTAATTTTCAATAGTCTGTAATTGCAGGGAATATCTCAAGCAACTGGTTCATGTCCGTTAATGTTGCAAGAAAACACAATTTTGGAATCACAAACGCTGACACTGAAAGTCACAAGGCTATTTGTGACTCGCAATGGCATTTTCATACCTTGAAAATTGTTATTTTGCAATTATAAAGCTCCCCATTACACAGTCAGGCTTTGAAATTGCAAAAAACGGTTACATATGGAACTGTCCCATGGCTATGAGTACAAATTAAGAATTGAGCTGTTGACCTGTTTCTAAATATAATCTTGCTGACTACAGTGAATTTACTACCTTGTAATTACTATGAGTTAGTGCATTGGCTGACAACAACACAACCTATAAACTAAGAGATAACAACAGCTATGTGTTTCAGAGCAACTGTGCTTCGAGATTATGCACTAGTCAGTGCATGTATCAAGTTAGTACAGGAATATATAGATTGTTCAAAAGAGGTGCACAGATCTTTCCAGTGCTATTATACTTTTGACCTCTGACACCGGTTCCCTTCAACTTTGAATGATGACTGCTAACATGAGAGAAGAATGTGAAACCAAAGGATCATATTGTAAACAATCTGATGGCTGTGATAATATTAGTTAAAGGTACTGTATTGCAATGCAGGTGCATTCACAGAGTGCCTCAGAGTGGGCCAGCATTAGAGTGACAGATTAAGGCATTGGTTTGACATCCAAGGAAGATGGTAGCATCTCAGGTAGTGCTCTGTGAGACTATGGACCAGTTTTCCCTTATGAGGGTGGTTTCCTTCGTTGTTGCCTCCTGTTCTTTTCACTACAGACAATGTGAGCAGTCGGAGCAGCTCTTTGCTGATCATGTCGGCCACGCACAGGATGCGTCATGTCATTTCTACCAGCAATGCACTTCTCTCCCTCATGGCACCCTCCGTTGCTGGGGAAGGCAGATACGGAACGCTACTGAGAAGATGATTTATGCACACACAAAACATGCAATGAAGGTTTGACTCTTCATTCTCCTGCACTTCTAAGTACAATTACCTTCTCAATACCGTTGCACATGTTTTTTCTGGATTTTCTTTGATGTACTTTGGCTGACCTTCCAATTATTTTAATTAGCATTTTCCTGTGTGCTCCATATGGAGGCTGTGTTTTTTTTTTTTATATAATTGAGACCCAGCAGTTTTGCTCAACACATGACGCTTTATGGGCAGATTAAAAAATAGTAAAGTTCTCTCTAAATACTTCCCTGGCTTCTCACATGGATTTGACATTACTTTTACTCATCTCTCACCAAATCTGAAGATGGAAGACATTGCTTCTGCCATGACTCGTAGCTGGTCCTCAGCTGTATTATTCTATTCTATTCTATTCTATTCTATTCTATTCTATTAAAAATATTTATACAGCGCACTATCACCGTCGGTTTCTTGGCGCTCTTGATAAAGATAGCGGAGATCCAGGGGGGGGGATTAATCGTATGCAGCTTGAAAGAGCAGAGTTTTTAGAATAGTACGGAAGCTATCGTACTTAGTACAAAGACGGAGAGTTAGGGGTAAGGAGTTCCAAGTAGAGGGAGCCAAAACAGAGAAGCTCAGGCCTCCGTGCCTTTTTCTTTTAAATCTGGGGACCTCGAGGAGGTTCAAAGAAGCAGAGCGCAAAGCTCTGGCAGGAATATGACGGGACAGGGCAGATGAAATGAACTTAGGGGCTGCGTCATCTAGGGCCTTAAAGGTGGTACATGCCAGTTTAAAAATACACCGTTTTGAGACAGGGAGCCAATGTAAACTGCGGAGTAGGGGGGTAACGTGTTGGTATCTGGGCTGGCAGAAGATCAAGCGGGCAGCTTGGTTCTGCACCAACTGAAGTCGATGAAGGTGACATGCGGGAATTCCTGCGTACAGGATGTTGGCGTAGTCAAGCCTGGAGGTGATGAGGGCAATGACTACTTGAGTTAGGGCTTCTTTGTTCAGAAACCTATTAATCTTGCGAATACGCCTGAGATGGAAGAAGCAGGCAGAAGTTACCGCATTGATGTGAGGTCTCATAGAGAGATCTTGGGAGATGGTCACCCCCAGGCTTTTGACAGAGCTCACAGGAGTTGGTGCCGTCCCCAGAGATGTTGGCCAAAAGGAAGCGTTCCATGGATGATTGGGGCCACCCACCAAGACAAGCTCAGTTTTGGTGGGGTTTAGTTTTAAGTGACTATGGTACATCCACTCAGCTATGGTTAGCATAGTGGACTGAAAGTTGGTGCAAGAGGAGGGGAGGGAGTCAACAGGGAAAATTAACTGCAGGTCATCAGCATAATTGTAAATCGTGACCGGGAAATTGCGGAGAGTGACAAGCAGTGGTTGGAGATATAAATTAAAAAGAAGAGGGGATAGTGCCGAGCCTTGTGGGACACCACAGTGAAGGGGAGAATAGGACGCAGACAGGAGTCGCTATCCCTCCACATATGGCTGGGGAATTTTCCACTAAACAATTAAGAAGAGACCCTCCTTCTCACACTAAATCAACTACTTCAGTGTCCATGGATCTTATACTGGAGGAAACTATGGCCTTATGCCCCCACATTTAAGAGACTAATGCAGAACTTCAAATTTTCGAAGACAAGTGGTCTAAGATTAGGATAGAATGGTGACAGCTGAACAACGTATTTCCAACGTTACTAACACAGCTCTTACAGTGAATCATCTTCAGTCTCAGGTCTCCATGCTTCAAAAACAAGTCGAACACTTACAAAACAGAAATAGACGGAACAATTTACATATTTATGGTTTGCCGAAAGGCTCGGAAGGCTCTGATCCCATCCAATTCTTCAAAACATGTCTTTCTAAGCTGTTGCACTTACCAGAATCACCTCTTCTAAATATACAGTGTGCTCACAGACTCAGCCACTTGCCTACCACTGCATCTACTTCAGAAAGACCCAGAGGTGTTATATTTTAGTTTCTTGAAAACAGAGGCTTACTTAAAATTCTCTTCGCAGTCGGATCCATGAAACAAATGTTATGGTTTGGAACAACATTTATTTCTCACAGTGCTACGCTAAAACTAAAGCAGAAAGGTATGAAGAATTTCTTTCCATGAGACCAGCTCTTCGTTGCCTTGGTGGTCTTTTAGGCCTGTTCATCCATGTTTGTTCAAAGTCATCTAAAAAAACAAAACTTCCTCCTATTAGGATCCAGCTGGTCTGAAAACATTTCTTCTGGATTGCAGAGTTGATACTATGGATACTTCCAAATCTACAAAGCCTTGATATCTTATTTATTTATTTATCTAATTTCATTATTTGATGCCCTTTCTTTAAGGCGTTATTCACATCTGTTCTGCATATGTTGTTGCATTAGTATTCGTACAAAGTTTTAAATTCAGTTTATAGATTGCTGTATCATACTTAGCTTATCTTTCTCTTTGCCGACACTCATTTTCTCATATGAATTTGTGAGTCTTCCAGTACGTCTTCCTCCATAAATCTATCTCTTGTTATCTCCATGAGGTCCAAATGTGTCATCTTTCCATGTGGTCTCAACACCCCCACGTTCTTGGAAAATATTTGTGGGTATGTTCCCTTTCCCTCATGTGCTTCATTTTATATTTCTGCTATTATGTTTTGTTGTGACCCTAAGCTCACCTGTTATATTTTCCTCTCTTTTCCTGCTCTCCTTTCCCTCTCTGAGACTTCTTTTTATTTCTCGTATCCTTTACACTTTCTTCTTTCTCTATTTGCCACTTCATACTTGGTCTTTCTTTTGCGTTCTCCTTACACTATCTAACATCCTCTTCCAACCTCTTACCTTATGTCATTAAAAATTGTACCCTGAAACATCAACGGCCTGGGTTCCCCAGTTAAAAGACAACATGTTTTAAACCCATTTATCGCTTGTTATGCTAATATTGTCCTCATTCAGGAAACACACCTTACAGATACTGAATCTTTGAAACTGAAAAGAGGGTAGGTTGGGAATGTTTTCTTTTCCCCAGGTAATGGTAAGAAACGTGGAGCTGCTACATTATGTCATAAATCTCTTAATGTTCATTTAATATCACAAGAAACTGATAGGAGATGGTTTTCTTATCAATAATGTTCCAGTCTGTACCTTTAATCTTTATGGCTCAACCAGTATAGATTGTCAATTCTGGTCAGATGTTATTCAAAAGCTCTTTCAATGTCTATAGACCACTTTATTTTTGCAGGTGATTGCATTCACATTATTACTAAAAAAATAAACACTTTTATTGGAAAGCCTGGAGGAAACCCGGTTTAACGTGGGTTAATCAACTTTATTTTTATTGATTCTTTTCTGACATTTCCCCAGGCTCAATCCCGTTTTAATCTTCCATCTTCCTTTTAAGATAAATTTCGAATATTACAATCCATTATATCGGCTGCTCTTAATAATTTTCAATTTTGTTCCTTACAACCTAGCATGCCCACTTCTGCTCTGAGTACTCCTCTACATACAAATCCTAAAGCTTCTGCTATTCATTGTATTTAACAACAAGCTTCCATTGATAGAATTAATACAGACATTGAACTGGCCTGGGAGAACAGCCTGGGAATAACTTTGCCCGTTACCACTTGGAGATTAATTTGGGCAAAATTATGGAACACGTCTTGCGCCGCTAATAACACCCAAACTTCATTTTATATCAATACTAGACTTCTATTTTCTCCTGCCACACTTCACCGCATATACCCATATCTTTCTGACAGGTGTTGGTCATGTCATCCAAAACAGGCAGATATAGAGCTTATGCTCCTCACTTGCCCCCTGGTACATTCTTTCTGGACACAAATCTGGAATCAAATCAAGTCTATATTAAATACCTCAACCCCCTTTTCCATTACTACCATTTTCTTAGGTAGTCTATTTAATGATTGGAAAGATGTCTCAGCAAACTCAAAAGTTATAGACTTACTTTTGGCAGTTGCATTTTAACAAATAACAACAAATTGGAAAGAATTCTCTCAGTTATCATTTCAAGCCTGGTGGTATACGGTTTGTTAGTCACAGACTTGTCACAGCATACATTCACCCTCTTTCATTTGAATTAAGCGTTCTCTTTTATGGTTTCCCATGACAACTTTCATAGATAACCATGCTAAATCCTCCTTTCAAAGTCAAGTCATCATAGATGAATTTTCTAACCCCTGATTTTCATTTTCTTACAAGGCTGATGTAGTTATATTCACAACCTTATATTGTTTATACTCTTAAAAAAAGATGTCTTTTAAAGTAGTTCGAATATTTTTACTTTTGACCTTATATATTTGTTCATTAAATTGTTAATTTCTCCTGTTTACCGACTTTTCGTTTTTGTTGCGCTTGTATTTTGTTGAACTCTAGTAAATTTCTGTTAAAATAAAAAAGAGTGACAGACCAGGTATTTGAGCACCCATGAAGAGTGATTCCCTTGCAAAGTTTTTAGCCAATGCGATTACAGCACCGAGTGGCTCAGTGAGCAAGGTGCTTACTACAGTCATCTGCTGTGTCTTGCAATTCCAGAGCTGGATTCCAACAGACCCAGCTCCGCCATTTTCCCTTTTTGAAGTCGCTACACCGAGTACAAATGATATGGATGAGTGTAACAGCTGCTATTCACATTACTTACAAATAGCTTGTCCCAGGGCAGTGGAACCCTCTATGTTAGAGTCGAGTCTCGTGGGACTACCCAGGGGTGTAGAAGGAACGATAGAGCCAGAGTCTTTCAGCAATGCTTTTAAAGAGGGTTTTATTTTGATATAGCAGCGTCTCTATCTACTAGTTATTCGTTCCCGGGCAAACGCTGCAGGGTCAAAGGGCGGCTTTCGCGGTGGCTCCAGTTTGCTTCACCGGATCCACAGGGCTGTCTTCTTCTCTTCTTCTCCAAGCACTCCAGGGGAGCCCAAAAACAAAAGAGAAACTGGTGTCAGGCAGCCATATGCGGTCATACAGTTCAGAGGTCCGGGGGTGAGGAAAACAACCGGTGAAGGTGCTCTGTCTCTACACGCAGTGGGGGAGTGCTCGTGTAGGGAAGGGTCTTGGAGGGGACTAGTATACACGGGTCTGTACAACTATACAGGCGGAGGTACGTGCTGAGCCACCCAACCCGCTACCCGGCCCCGTACCTGTTGCAGCCACGCCCCTCCCTTGGGTGCGTGGCGGGGCGACTCGTGGGTCCGTTGGCCTCCTGGCTTCGTCTCCGCTTCTCCGCTCCACTCCTCTCATCTCGGTTGGTCTTCACTGGTCTCTCCTCTGCTCTCCGCTCTCGATCCACCTCGCTCCTCCAGGGATACGCCGTCCGTCGTCTTCGGGGCCGGACTCCCTTTTCCTGTTTCCGGCCTACTGATGGGCAGGACCTCGTCCGTCCATGCCGAGGAATTAAAGGGACCGCCGTCCTCCGTCTCCCTCGGCCAGCCTGTTTCCAGCTCTTCCCTCCATGTCGGGACAGGCAGCTGTTGGGAAACAAAGGCAGTAGGTGAAAGGGGGGAGGTTTCCCACCAATTGCTGCGTTGCTCAGTTTCCGGAGGAGGGACCCCGTCACATAGCTAAAACAGAGTATTAAGTGCTACATTAAAACTCATTTTTATTATAATGGCAGCCTGTTTCCACTGAAGGGAATGCATATTGCCTAATCATTTTAAATATAAACTGTTTAGAAAAGGTAAAGTACGGGTGAGTGGGTGATGTTTCTTTGGTTATGAATAGTAGATGAAAATGTCATGTTTATTTTACATCCTTGTGCACTAGGGAGAGCAACAACAAATTTAAGGAGACAATTTCAAAAAGCACAGATATGAGGTCTAAATGAGACTATTGGAATAAGAGGTTGAGAGTATGTGTGCCCCCCACTTCGCACAAAACCTCAACAAGCATGAGACACAATTTACTGGGTTGGCAGCCAGATTTCCCTCTTCCCATGCATCACACAATATGAAACAATGCAGTAGAAACTATGAACAACAAATAATTACCAGCATTAGAAGTGTGCCAGATAAATAGAGAACATATGGCTGGACACTTGTAGCCAAACTCAGATCCAAAGAAGAAGCTGCCAAAATAACGAGGCTTTTGTGATCATTCTAGAAGCTGTTTTCCATTATTTACAGCATCTGCTTGTAACAAGGACATCTAAATAATCTAAATATAAGCCAGTGTAAACCTGTCTCAGGGTTTTTAAATTAAAAGAAGCAGCTTATTACACACATGCATATTTTACACACACACACACACATATATACATATATATGTATATATATATATATATATATTCACTGAAAAAACCATAGGTTTCACATCCGTTATAGTTAGGAATTAGCATTTAAAAAACCTATTACGCGAGGTGTGCGAGCTAGTAACCAACTGGAGAACCAGTTTACACAACAACTGCCAAAGTGATACAGATATTCGCACAGTTTAGTCACTAGCCACTATATTTAGTGAGGCACTATAAATTAGTCAAGGAAACAGTGAATTACACTGCTACTAAATCCTCCATCAAAATATTTATATTTATATATCCACTCATTCTTCAATGCAAATTGCTATATTTATAATACATATTTAAATAACGAAGCAAACCAAATTCACTGGATGATATCATCAGTAATGTCATCAGTGATGTCATTTGAGATGTCATCAGTGATGTCACTGACCATGTCATGAATGATGTATTTTGTGACATCATCAGCAGTGGATTGCGGGTGCGCGAGATATAGTTAGTACAACTAACTATATATGAGGAATTTCAATGGTTTTGTATGAGTGAAATGTCCAGCTAACTATAACACCCCTAAAACCTATAGTTTTTTCAGTTAATTTCCAGGTTTTTTTAAATGCTAATTCCTAACTATATCAGGCCGCAATCCTATGTTTTTTTCTGTGAATTTCAAAGGTTTTTTAAATGCTAATTCCTAACTATATCAGGCCTGAAAGCTATGGTTTTTTCAGTGAATTCCGAAGGTTTTGTAAATGACAATTTTTAAATGTATTAATTGTTATTTTTTTATACTGATTTACTACATTTTTTATTTATAGATATTTTATTTTTTAAATTAGATTACATATTTTTAATATAAATTGAAAAAAATGGTTTTAAAAAATATTGAAATTGTAATATATATTTTTTTAACTTTATATATTTTTTAATTTATATATATATTTTATATCGCAGGCAATGATATCCTATTGAAGGAAATTCAAGTTACTGTAACTACGATTAGAATTACTTTTCAGGATCAGTAGTGGGCTGAAAGATGCAGCACTGAGGTCTCTCCTGATAACAGGTAAGTAAATCGGAATTCGTAGTTCGGCTAATTTTTGAGGAATTTTTTAAAGTTTCAAAACTCCACACTTAGAAAAATTCCCAACTGAAACCAGTCAATGTTAGCCTATGGAAGGAAATTCAAGTTACTGTAACTACGATTAGAATTACTTTTCAGGATCAGTAGTGGGCTGAAAGATGCAGCACTGAGGTCTCTCCTGATAACAGGTGATTAAATCAGAATTCGTAGTTCGGCTGATTTTTGAGGAATGTTTTAAAGTTCCAAAACTCCACACTTAGAACAATTTCCAAGTGAAACCAGTCAATGTTAGCCTATGGAAGGAAATTCAAGTTACTGAAAATACGATTAGAATTACTTTTCAGGATCAGTAGTGGGCAGAAAGATGCAGCACTGAGGTCTCTCCTGATAACAGGTGAGTAAATCGGAATTCATAGTTTGGCTGATTTTAAAGGAATTTTTTAAAGTTCCAAAACTCACCACTTCGAAAAATTTCCAACTGAAACCAGTCAATGTTAGCCTATGGAAGGAAATTCAAGTTACTGTAAGTATGGTTAGAATTACTTTTCAGGATCAGTAGTGGGCTGAAAGATGCAGCACTGAGGTCTCTCCTGATAACAGGGGAGTAAATCAGAATTCGAAGTTAATGATTTTTGAGGAATGTTTTAAAGTTCCAAAACTCCACACTTAGAAAAATTTCCAAGTGAAACCAGTCAATGTTAGCCTATGGAAGGAAATTCAAGTTACTGTAAGTATAGTTACATTTACTTTTCAGGGTCTGTACTGGGCTTAAAGATACAGCACCGACGTCTCTCGTGATAACAGGTGAGTAAATCGGAATTTGTAGTTCGGCTGATTTTAGAGGAATATTTCGCTCAATAGTGAAGGAAGGGGCGGGCCTGAGGTGACATGTGTGCAAACACGCCCTGTGGCGCATTTTAGGTTGGGGAATTAATTCCTCTTCAATCCTGAGGTCACCTGTGAGCCAAATAGCCCACCAGGTACCTCCAGTACGCGCCAGGGAGCTGCGTTGCAGAGAGGTGTTCTGAGGGCCCGCCCCCTTTTTACAACACTCTGCAATGCAGCTCCGTGGCACTTACTGGAGGTACCTGTTGGACTAGTTGGCCCCTATGGGACCTCTGGATTGAAGAGGAATTAATTCCCCAACCTAAAACGCGCCACAGGGCATGTTTGCACACATATAACCTCAAGCCCCGCCCCCTACCTTCGCCTCTGTGCAAACACGCCCCATAGCACGTTCTTAATTCGGGGATTAAGTCCCCTTGCATACTGGGGATCCCTGGGGGCCAAGTAGCCCACCAGGATCCTCCAGTATGTGCCAGGGGGCTGCATTGCAGAGACCTGTAAAAAGGGGCATGGACTCAGAACACCTCTCTGCAACGCAGCCCCCTGGCGCATACTGGAGGTTCCTGGTGGGCTAGTTGGCCCCCAGGGCCCCCCAGTATGCAAGAGGAATTAGTTCCCCCTCTGCAAACGCGCCAGGGGGCTGCGTTGCAGAGAGGTGTAAAAAGGGGCGTGGCCTCAGAACACCTCTCTGCAATCAGCCCCCTGGCTAACTGTAACTTGCGCGCCTGCAATGCACTGCTGATGATGTCACATAATACATCACTCATGACATGGTCAGTGACATCACTGATGACATCACTGATGATATCTCAAATGACATCACTGATGACATGTTTGATGAAATCATCCAGTGAATGTATGTTTCTGTTTAAATATTCTTCATGTATATCTATGCCAATGTGTATTGAAGAATGAGTGGATTTACAAGTGCCTGAATGGATTATTTAGTAGGTGAGTGACGGACTGTATAAGTGAGTGATTAAACGTGTCTTACTGAATGCATGGGTTAGTGACTAAACTCAGTGAAAGTCTGTATTAGTCTCTTAGTTGGTGTGTAAGCAGCTGCATGGGTTGGTGAGTAGCTACATGAGTGTCTATATAGGTTATTGATTTGTTGTCTGAGTGTCTGTATGGATGCCTGAGTGTCTGTGTGGGTGGGTGGAGGTGTGTGTGACTCTGCATAGATGTCTGAGTGGGTGATTCACTAGTAGTATGGATTCAAAAGTGCATCTGATAAGGGATGTATGGGTGACTTAGTGTGTGTATGGGTGTGTTGGTGAATGACTGAATGTCTCAGTGGAATATGTACATATGTTTTAAGGAAGTATATGTCAGTGTTGTCAATGTCAGAGGCATGTGAAGCAAGCTGTTTTACCAATTATAATCCCCTGAATACCAAATGAAAGGACACCACACAAGGTATATATCAAATATATATGTATTTATTCTAAACACAACCCCTCTGCACTCTTTATGAGGTCAGAGGTAAAAGTGCATCACAAGTTACTCAATTAGCATACGATAAGTTGCACAAATACAGTTCTGCGCTAGGGGCCTCACAAACCATATACTAAAGAAGTGATATAAGAACTATGTGAGAGTTAGACAGCAGGCCTAGGGCCTATAGAAATTGCTGGGACTACACTAAACAACCAAAGGTTAGGAAGTAGGAGGCCCACGGGAGACGCTTGCAGTGTCTAAAAACAGTCGCGAGTTATCATTGACTTATAATGGGAAATGAAGAAGTTACTAAATTACTGTTTTAGGATACTTCCGGATGGACTACGATAAAACCCTTTTAGACCAGGACACTTCGAGAGTCAAGACCCATGGGAGCACCGGAGTACTCGTGTCACCTCACCCAGGGAAGCCAGGTGCATAGGTGCCTTTTGGTGTTGGGTTTCGTCGTCGTTTTCTGTGGAGAGCTGCAAAGAAGTGCTGCAGGCGACCAGAGGAAAGGTGTCTGGGTGGATCCAAGGGTGGATCGACGATGTGAAGAACCAGAAAGCAGAGGGGACAGAGTCTAGGTCACAAGCTAGTGGACTCCTTCCATATAGCAGTCAAATAGCCAGACATAAAGTTTGCACCTCTGTCTGAGACAACCTCCTTTGGAAAACCCACTCTTGAGAAAACTCTCAGGAAGGCTCTTGCCACAACAGGTGCTGTTGTGGTCCTTAGGGGAATACCTTCTGGGTACCTGGTGGCATGATCCACTACCAGCAGAATAAACCTGATCCCAGAGGCTGTTTGGGGAACCATTGGTCCAACTATGTCAATCTTTACTCTTTCAAAGGGAACCCCACCACAGGTAGTGGTATTAGGGGGGCCTTTGCGGTGCCAGCCGATTTGCCACTGGCTTGGCAGGTGACACAGGAGCGACAAAACTCCTTGGTGGCTTCTGACATGTGTGACCAGTGAAAGTGAAGGACAAGCCTGTCCCAAGTCTTGTTCTGGCCAAGATGTCCTGCAAGAGGAATATCATGGGCTAGTGTGAGAAGGAAGCCCCTGAATGCCAAAGGTATGACCAACCTCCTGGAAGCACCAGGCTTGGGGTCTCTAGCCTCTGAATACAGGAGCCCATCATCCCAATAGACTTTGTGGGTCCCACTAGCATTCCCAACAGCCTCAACAGCGGCTTGCTGTCTGAGGGGTTCAAGAGAAGGGCAGTCCAACTGCGCCTGCCTCATATCTGCCCTGTAGTGTCCCCCTGTCCCAAGAAACTAAACCTGATCAGGCTCAAGCTCCTCTAGGACAGTTTCCTTCTGGGTCTCACAATCAGCTTCCTGAGAAAGCTGATCCTCTTCCTGAGGCAAGGGGGAAGGCACTGCCTTAACCCTACTGCTTCTCCCACTGTTAGGCAACTGGTCCATTATTTAAGGATCCAGGGCCTGTTCAGTGTTGCAATTTTTGACCAGTGACCTGGTCACAGCAAGGACATATGCTGATATACCTAACAACTCTGCTGAGTCCTATATTCCACTTCAGACCACACAGAAGATTCTAGGTCATTGCCAAGCAAACATTCTACAGGGAGGTCTGAACTAACAACAACTCTTTTGAGGCCAGTTACCCCTCCCCAGGAGAAATTAACAATTGCCATACTAGGGTGGTAGTGACATTGCTTGCATTGGTCACTAGGTAATTGTCACCTAGTATTATCTGGCCAGGGTCCACAAAGCTGGATGTCACCATTGTGACACTAGCACATGTGTCCCTGTAGGCCTGAGCCACTTTGTTATTAATGAAAGGAGTCTGTCTGTACTTGCCCAAGTTACTGGGGCTCACAGTAGAGGACATAGCCATGTCCACATCACAGACAAGAACAGCTTGAGTTAGTATTCTGACTAGGCCAGAATCCACCTCAGTTCCCAGGGTTAACCCTACTATACCCTTCTGTTGAGAACCACCGCTATTAGCTGTACTAGGGGGAACAGTTGCCTTAGAGGCAATGGTGGCAGGAGCTGCCTCCTTCTTGGTGCATTCACTGGCCCAGTGAGTATTTACCTTACATACTTGGCACCATGGTTTCTTAGGACCTTCTTTCTTTTTTGCAGGTTGAGAACCCCCACCATTAGAAGCTTTTTGGGGACCTTGAGAAGACTTCTGGTCTTTTGCTTTCTCCCCACCCTTTTGGTCTTGCTTCTTCTGATCCCCACCTTGGCTCTGTATCTTCTGCTTCACCCTGGTTCTGACCCATTTGTCTGCCTTCTTTCCCAATTCTTGGGGAGAGGTCAGATCAGAGTCAACCAGGTGCTGATGCAATAACTGGATACAACAGCTGTTAAGAATGTGTTCTCTCATGATCAAATTATACAATCCTGTATAGTCATTAACCTTACTGCCCAGTAACCAGCCTTCCAGAGCCTTAGTAGCACATTCTACAAAGTCAGTCCAGTCCTGAGTCTGTGTCTTCTGGGTATCTCTGAACAGCAACCTGTACTGCTCAGTGGTTAAGCCAAACTCATCTATCAGAGCACTCTTTAGGACATAGGAGTTGTCAGCCTCCTGTTCATTAACTGTCAGGAGCTTGTCTCTGCCTTTATCTGAAAAGGAGAGCCACATGATTGTTGCCCACTGACTTTGGGGTACCTGCTCTACTTTGCAAGCCCTTTCCAAAGCAGTTATCCATTTGTGGATGTCATCCCCAACCTGGTAGGGAGGGACAATCTTGTTCAGGTTTCTATGGTCATGAGACCTTTCCCTATCTCTAGGTACTGTGCTGCCACCAGTGGACTCTAGCCCACACAATTTCCACTATCTCTCAAGAGCCATGGTCTCTTTTGCAAGGGCAACTTCTTGCCTCCTGATTCTAAGCTTGGATTCCCTCATCCTAGCCTTATGCTGTCATCTCTGAGGGGAAATCATTCTCCCTAGAGCTGAGGCATGGGACCCTACTGAGTCATCAGAGTGGTTAGACTCACTGGAGAGTGACCTTCCTCTTCTGTGCTCAGGGTTAGGCCTACTTGATGGTCTGGATTGGATTCTTCCTCCTCCAGTCCCAAATAGTCATAGGTTAACCTGGTTCATTTCCCTGACTTCTAACTGGTTAGCATCCACATCATCATAAGACTCCCCTTGGTTCTCACCAGTGGGATCTTCTGTTGAGGGATGCCCCCCTCTGTACTTTCTGCTTGATCTGGGGTAGATGCCTTTTCTACATCATACTCCACTAAAATATCTACCAGGTCGTTAAAGGTTGGACTCTGTCCTTGTCTCAGCCTTCTGGCTGTGCACAGGCTTCTCAATTCATGAAAAGTGAATGTGTCATAATTAGAAGGTGCCCTGGGAGGTTCAGCTTCTGTCAGAGGCCCACTAAGCCTGCATCCAAGGACATTTTCTAGTGAGGTGTGGTGTGTGCACCTACCTACACTAAACGTTTTCCTACTAGAACCTCTCTAGGAGTTGTAATCAGGGTGTGCAAGGCCCTTACCACCTACAACTGCTAAGTTCAGTAGAACCTATGTATTATAAGAACTTGATTTATATGTACCTACAGGTACCTTAATGTGATCTTTCAAATGATATCTTAAGATTATATGGTAAAACAACAGCAAGCTCTTATCAAATCCACTGCACACCAATGTGAGAAGTTAGCCTGGCATATGATGTCCACTGTTCTAGTGGGTACCTTGCACCAGTCTAATTGACCTTTATTGATGGTGGTTGTAATGTCAACCTTATAGACAAGCTATCCTAGTGGTAGCATGGACCAGCAGTCTTAGGCTAAGACTTCAGAGGCATGTGAAGCAAGCTGTTTTACCAAATATAATCCCTTGAATACCAAATGAAAGGACACCACACAAGGTATACATCAAATATATATGTATTTATTCTAAACACAACCCCTCTGCACTCTTTATGAGGTCAGAGGTAAAAGTACATCACAAGTTACTCAATTAGCAGACAATAAATTGCACAAATACAGTTATGCCCTAGGGGCCTCACAAACCATATACTAAAGAAGTTGTATAAGAATCACGTGAGAGTTAGACAGCAGGCCTAGGGCCTGTAGAATTGCTGGGACTACACTAAATAACCAAAGGTTAGGAAGTAGGAGGCCCACGGGAGACGTGTGCCGTGTCTAAACACAGTCGCAAGTTACCATTGACTTATAATGGGAAACAAACAAGTTACAAAGTTACTGTTTCAGGACACTTCCGGATGGACTACGATAAAACCCCTTTAGACAAGGACACTTCGAGAGTCAAGACCCACTGGAGCACCAGAGTACTCGTGTTACCTCACCCAGGGAAGCCGGGTGTATAGGTGCCTGTTGGTGTCGGGTTTCGTCGTCGTTTTCTATGGAGAGCTGCAAAGAAGTGCTGCAGGTGACCAGAGGAAAAGTGTCCGGGTGGATTCAAGGGTGGATCGATGTGAAGAACCAGAAAGCAGAGGGGACAAAGTCTAGGTCACAAGCTAGTGACCAGGAAGGAACCAGGAAGGAACCAAGAAGGAACCATGCGATGTCGCGTGCTTTAAGGTGAAGAAGGTGAGCTGGTCTCTTCAGCCACGAGGTCCAGGAGGCATCGACGATGACCAGGTGCTGGATTCGAGCTGTCCCACAAAGGATCTAGTTGACTGCATTGTCGGTATCCGGATTAGACCCAACAAGCCTTGGCAGCCGCAACCCACGCAGGATGTTGAGATGGGCTCTGTTGCAGACCAGCAAGGTCTGTGGCACTTCTCATTTGAAGGGAAGCTGGAGCAAGCCTGGAGCAACCAGGAAAACAGTTTAGTTTGAAAGGAAAATCTTCAGGGGGCTCACTAGCCAATGGGCAATGAACCAGGAAGACACATTGAGCTGAAATGCAAGAGCGGGCCCCACGTGGCACTCGTAGAGTGTAGAGGGCTGAGTTTTGGTGCAAATGGCGCTCTGGTCTGGAGCTTCTCGTACCCCAATGCACAACTGCAAAGGTACCTTGGTATTTGAGCTGTTAGCAAAATGCAGGATGTCCAGGGTGTCTGGTCCCACGTCTCTCGTGTCGTCCATGGGTCTCAGCTTTGCTTTGTATGTGGGTCAGAGTTAGAGAAGTCTGAGAGTCCAGTTCCTGTGTTGCTGAGTGTTTGGGTTCTGGCGGGAGCGTCAACAAAAAAGACTAGCAAGTTACTGGTGGTGCCGGTTTGCACAGGGTGGTCACTCCTTGACCACAAGGGAGATATCTTCCATCTTCTAGTCAGAATAGAATGTCAAAGGTCCAAGAGTTCTGTATCAAAGTTTCTTTCCAGGATATTCTAAAGCCCTGGGGATACAGCTCCTATACTTATATTAAGCTAAGGGGCTGGATTACCTGCCTAGGTCCCTCCCATGGGTGGACCTGAGAAGGGGGTAGTTACACCCCTTTACCTTTGTCCAGTTTCACACCAGAGCTGGGGCTGGATTGCCCCAGAAACTGGTTTGAACAGGGCTATGCATGGAGCACCTTGTGTGCCCCAGGCAGTGTCTCAAAAAGCATCTGCTGATGCAGCCCTCCCTGTCCCAATACACATCTGCCTGTCTGGGGAGGTGCTGGCACTTCCCTGGACAGGAAACCTATTGTCCAGGCCTCCCCTGCTGGAGTTTCGTCCAGCAGCAGGAGGTCAGACTTGTGTCTGTGGCAACAGCATCCTTTTTGTGATGCTGGGGCTCTGTTTAACTTTAACTGGGTAAAGCAGTAACATACATGTCTTTTCCCTCTAGAAGGGTGGAATGCTACCCCACTGCCAGAATTAGCGGGGGGGGTAGTATTCTAAAGTGTTTGACACCTTACAGGACATGTTTTGATAAAGCCAAACCAAAGTTAGCATTAACCATGAGGATGATAATGCACTTAAGAGTATATGGTATGGCTATATCATAGAACAGCTATAAGGAGATGGTTCCGAAAGCTGCAGAGGGGCTCAGCTCATGCTAGGGCACCCTCCCACATAAAACCAAGCACTCTGCCTCCAGGATTGTCGAGGTCTACCATAGGAGTGACTTATAAGTGCATATGTGTCTATTGGTATAGGTAGATATAGATATACTATATCTAAGTAAGGGGTGATTACACCACCTTACCCATGCTGAGTGATCAGCCTGTGGTGTCAGTTTGGAGGGCCAGCCAGGGGTGGCATAATACATGCTGCAGCCCCTGGTAGGCCTTGGATGCACCTATGCCCTGGGTACCTATGGTACACTATACAGGGGCTCACAAAGGTGACCCAATCTGGTATGTACCTAAAGTACATGGTATCAATTTAGAGATAGAACAGCTGGGCTGTGGGTCTGATTAGCAGGCCCACAACCACACTAAAGTCGAAAAAACAGAAAATCACAGCAAAAGTGGGGGTGACCATAGGAAGCAGACCCTACTCTCCTACAGTATTTGCATAAATAAGTGATGTGGTGTGTGTATAAATAACTCAGTTGGTGTATATAACTGTATACATGAGTAAATGAGTATGCAATTCATTCTCTGCATGACTGACTAGGTGTGTGACTAACTCTTTGGATGAGAGGTAGAGTGTAGCTATATGTATAGGTGTATCAGTACATATTATAGTACTGTGTTGATGTGTAACTGTATGTATAAGACACTGGATGTGTGTATCGACCTAGGAAATAGTGGGTGGTATGTAGTATCTAGCATTCTTGTGTGTATGGTTTCAAACATAGTAGTCTGTATTTTAGAGTGCGTGTATCATAGTTTATATTAGGGCATCAGTATGTGCATCAGATTATCACGTGGATGATGTCATCAGTGATGCCATTTGAGATGTCATCCGTGATGTCATCAGTGATGTCACTGACCATCTCATGAGTGATGTAATATGTGACGTCATCAGCAGTCCATTGCGGGCGCGCAAGTTATCGTTAGCTCAACTAACTATAACTGGTGAATTTATCTGATTTTATATGAGTCAAATGTCCAACTAACTATAACGTCCCCGAAACGTATGTTTTTTTCAGTGAATTTCTAATATTTTTAAATGCTAATTCCTAACTATAGCATCTGTAAAACCTATGTTTTGTCAGTGAATTTCAAAGGCTTTTTGAAAGTTAATTTCATATTTTAATATTTATAAAACCTATATTTTTTCTAATTGGTTTTTGGTTGGTTGGCTGATTGCTTTATTTTGATATGCATATATCATAAAAGCATTACAAGAAAAATATATAGAACAGCACATCGTAAAAAGACTGTACATTAAAATCAAACAGATAAAAGTAGCAATTAATCAGAATAAATTAGTTAAAAAAAGAATTAAATTGATATAGACAGTCTTTTTAAGCGGATCAACCAGGCCCATTAAAAATTTGGACACGGCACAAACAATGGGAGGGGCTGTATCAGTTAATAAAATCCGTAGAGCCACCAAATACTGACGAGTGCCCAATTCTCTACAGAGTGGTTTAAGCCAATGTGATCTAGGACGCGCGTAATCCGGGCATTCAAAGAGAAAGTGTGCCACAGTTTCGGGTCTATCAGTACATAAGGCGCAATGGCGTGATGCCTGCTTAGACATATTCCACCTGGAAAGGAGGTCGGCAAGGGGTAGGGTCCCTAATCTGAATTTGATGTAGAGAGCCCGGTCCATGGCGATGGTAATAATGTCCAGATAGGGTTCAAAGGCAACAACGTCTTTTATTTTCAAATAAGCTGCGGTGGAGTTGCAGTGACGCTGGTTGCTGTTGAGCTTGGCAGAAACCCATTCCCAATATAGTTTTTTTAGGGTCTAGTTTTTTTAGGGTCTCCTTTGGGGGAGCTGAGTGGGTGGACCAGCAAGACCCAAATCCCAGGTCCCCTAGCAGGTGTTTAATGTTCCTGAGCCATTTAATCTTCTGCCAGCCATCCGAACACATCACCTCTGCCAGCCCGTCTGCATAAGATTTTAGTTCCGGGACCCTCCACAGACGAGCCCAGAGCAAAAGAGGACAAAGGCGGGCCTGGTCCTTGATTGATTTACAGCCCGCATCCAGAAGCACCGGAACTGTCGGGGTACTCATCGGGATGGCCAAGAGGTCCCTAATAGATTTATTCTCTGCCTTGGTTAGGGACTCCATGTTACCTAAACCCCATAGCTCGGCTCCATAGAGTGATGCTGATACAGCTCGGGCTTTATAGATATCTATTATCGGAGCTACACAGTGTTTTGATGAGTTGTTGTACTCCTTTAGCAAGGCTCCCCCCACCCTTTTGTGTCCAACAGTCATTTTGTTGATGTGGGGAGTCCAGCTCATAACATCATTCAAACGTATTCCCAAATAGTCAAATTCTGCCACTCTTTCAAGGGGGATAGAGTTCAGAATCGGGGGGCGGCCAAGTTTGCGGGGGGGTGTATGATTAAGTACTTCATTTTGTCCACATTGCTGACAAGTCCTCTGTTAGTGCAAACATCCTGGAAGCGGTTCAGGAGCTTCTGGAGGCCCTGGGGGGTTTTCGAAATGAGAAGGGTGTCGTCGGCAAACAGCAGAGTTGGGATCTTTACGCCACCCAATGTGGGGGCGTCTGCTGGCTCACCAAGCAGGTGCTCTACCACCCCATTCACATAGAGGGAGAATAGGGTGGGAGCTAAAACACAGCCCTGCCGGACACCCCTCACGACCCGGATCTTATCGGTCTTTTCCCCGTTCAACCCCCATCTGACCTGGGCATAGTTGGCATTATGCAGTTTGATAAGGAGGTTTAAGATGTAAGGGGGCATCCTGAGACCATACAACACCCTCCAGAGTTCCTCCCTAGGAACCAGATCAAAGGCAGTCTTCAGGTCTATAAAGGCCAGATAAAGACTGCCCTTGCCCAGCTCCACCA
The DNA here is from genome assembly GCF_964263255.1 of Lissotriton vulgaris. NCBI lineage: Eukaryota > Metazoa > Chordata > Amphibia > Caudata > Salamandridae > Lissotriton > Lissotriton vulgaris. The sequence continues at coordinate 812,684,763 of NC_141699.1, forward strand.
CCTTCCAGTAAAGTAACAGGAGCCTAAAGACTTGTTCGATGGTTCCTGTGCCTGAGCGAAACCCAGCTTGCATATCAGACAATATATGGTTATCATCCACCCATTGAAGGATCCTCCCCAAAATAGCTTTTCCCGCCACCTTCTGGGTTGAGTTTATAAGGCTTATTGGCCTATAGTTCCCTGGTAGATCCCGACAACCCTTTTCAAATATTGGGACTACCTCTGCCCCTTTCCACGACTCTGGCACAGATCCTCCCTCAATAATGGCATTAAGAAGGGCCGAGATCAACACCCCCCATTCACTTGGATAGGCTCGAAGAAGGTCCCCTGGCAACCCATCCGGGCCAGCTGCTTTTAGTGGTGTAAGAGTTTTAATCAGGTTCATGACCTCCCATGCGGAGAAAAGATCCGTATCTCTATCCAGGGTATATGGGGGAAGGATGAAGGGGTCATTAAGTGAATCTTCAACGGCGGAATAGAGTGTCATAAAATGGTTAACCCACGCCTGGGCAGTGATAGTGCAGGTCCTCAGGGTGTCATCAGGACGATTCCTACTGCCCACCAGGTCCCAGAACCCTTTGGCATCTCTCCCTCGACTAGCAGCCAAGAGGTCCTGCCAGTAATTGTCCTCCCACTCCTTCTTAGCGTTTTTTTGGCATTGAGAATATAGCCTTCTTGCCTCCCTGGTCCTAATTTGTGATTTTGATTTAACTGCTTCAACAAGCAGTGTCTTCGCCTCCCTGCACTTTCGATTAAACCAGCCTTGTCTGGCCCGTGGACAAAGTTTCTTCCTGTTGGCGCTGACTGGGACAATAAAAAGGTCACTAATGGCCTGGGTTAGGTTACAGAACCTTGCAGGCACCTCCATCAGCCCAACCTCAGGAGAGTCGAGGTTTTCTAAAGCTGCAGCTAAAAGCTGTGTTATGGTGGATATTTTCTCCATTGAGAGCGACAGCTTAGCCCACTTTAGCCGTCAACCGCAGTTAGAGATCGATGACATATCCGGGGCGGGGGTACAAGCGGTTCTGCTCCCTGTACCATCTAACCACCTATGGGTCAGGGTAAGCGAGAGGAGGTTGTGGTCACTCTCGACAGAGGGTATAATCACCATATCTTTTACCATGCTCCATAGGTGTACGTCAAGGAGAAAATAATCAATTCTTGACGTGTGCGCGGCCCTATTATATGTATGGGCTCCCTTTTTGTCAGAACTAGTCCTGCCATTAAGGGCCCTCAGGTCAAACTCCATTGTTAGGGAATTAACCTGGAGCACCACTTCTGTCCATTTTTTGATTGGGCTGAGCTCTAAAGCTGGTATCCCCCACCTATTGTCATTGTCCTCTTGATCTTGTGTGATTTCAGGGATAAGGGGCTCAAAGGTGCAATTGAAGTCACCCGCAACCAAAGTACAGTGCTTATGTGGAGAGGATCGAAGCAAAGCCTCCAGACAGGCTATGGTTGGGGATTCTCTACCCCCCTTCATACCTCGGGCATAGATGTTAAAGATGTTTAAAATAACATGTCCCTTGGGGTTTTTCAGGGAGATATTAAGGGGGTCCGGGCATTTAGTGTCCTGCTCCTCCACCCTACAATTAAGTGCAGAAGCCACCCAGATGAGGAGGCCACCCGAGGGGCGACCCCTACCAGTTTCTGAGTGGACGGCTGGTGAGTGGTGAGTAGAATATCCTGCCTTATGTAAGGGCTCCTTACTCCAGGTTTCCTGGAACAGACATATGGAGTACTGCTCCACAAGTGAGTTCCAGTCAGGCAGGGCCAGCTTCCTGTCCAGACCAGCCATATTCCAGCTGAGAACCCTAATCAGTGGGTCCGCCACAGCCGCAATGCTACAGGGCTCGACAGGGCCAGATAAGTCTACAACTCCCACGGTAGGGCAGACAATTGCAGGCTCAAGTGGCGCCCTCCCCTCCCTTAATTCCACTGTGATCGCTAAGGCAGCCTGTTCATCTGGTGTGGTCAAGGGATCTTTAGATTTAGCAGTTAAAGGGGACTGGGCGTCAGAGCACCGGACCACCCGAGCCTCCTCAGGGGAGTCGAGAAGTCAATAGCCCCTAGTGCCCCAGCTCGGCATTGGCAAAACTGTATGCGACTGCGCTACAGTTTTTGCTGGGTGCCATTGGCCGTAAGCACTATTTTGGGTTGGGAACACGGGATGGTTGGCTAGGGAGTTCGTGGCCGGCCGCGGGTAGAAGAATGTTAAGTCAACTGCTTCGACTCCGGGACCGGCCGTGGCCCGCCCTAGACTACATATTGAGTGGGCAGCTCTCGTGTCTTGGAAATTGACCACCACACAATCCCCCTTGAATAGTTTTTTCCCCTGACCAATCCAACCCACCCTGCGTACACCGAGAATCAAGCCGTCCACACCCAATGGAAGGGGTCTGTTGGCTTGCAACCAGTGGATGACCTTGTTCTTAAGTGCCTGGTGGGTTTCCTGCTGGGTGTCCTTCAGGGGGGGAACCTTGATGAGGACAACAACGTATGGTTGGCACTCAGGGGGGAGATTGACTGGGGGGCACTTGCGTACCACCTTTTGTGGTATAGCCACTGGAGTCGGGTTTTTAGGTGGACAAGAAGATAGATTTGCCTTTAGAGCCGTGGCTACTACCCTGGCTTCAGTGGGTGGAGCGGCCAATGGTTTAGAATTGGGACCAGCCCCTCCTTCTTGCCGCTTCTTTTGGCCAGGGTTAGACTTGGGTGTTCTCACTGCTGAGGGGGTACTAGCATGGACCTGGACGACATGGGTAGTAGGAGTCGGCTTTGCCTGTTTTGCACCAGCCAGGGGTGCTGGTGTTGTAACATTCCCAGTGGCTTGTGCATGAGCGGGCAATGCCGGTGAGTGTCCCTGTGTTAGGCCCACAGGATCCCTTTTCCCTTCGTTCCCGTCTGCAGTATCCTCCCTGAGCCTTGACTGTAGTTTAAAAAGGGTTTTCAGGGAGAAAAAGTTGTCCCGGGTGGTCTGTTCGAATCTGTCTAACCTGTCCCCCAGACTCTTTACTTGGTCGATAAGCGGTACCAGCAGAGACTTGACCAATTTTTCGAAGGGCTCGAGGGAGGAACCCTCGTTTGAAGGTGAAAATGATGCCGGGACCGAGTAATGAGGCAGTGGGGTTTCAGCCACAGATACTGGTGGGGTAATGCTCCCAAATGGTTCTGGCCCTCCAGATTCTGGATGCGTAGGACCCTTTTGGGACTGTATCCTAGGACGCTTATAAAGCGAACGAATAACTACCCTTCCGAATGCTAATGGCCCTTTTTCTTTTCTTATGTACCCGACATGCTCGTACCTGGGGCAACGGTTTTTGACCTAATGTGGGAACCTGGGTAGAGAATTGGGGCTTGTGACCAGAGGAGGTAGCTATAAGTGGAACGGGGCAGGGCTCCGCAGCAACTGGGCTAGGGCTGGAGGGAGGGGGATTGGTTATTAGGCTTTCTATCCTATCAATACCTGCCTCTATAGCTACAATACGTAGCTCTCCGGACAGAATCACGGGCAAAGGAGAGATAGGGTAGGTGGAGATTGGGGACAGGGCATGTGCAACAGCTCTCAAGGAGGAGCGTTTGGAGGGAAAAGAGTCTTGTGAGAGGCGACGTTCCGTCATTACAATCTCCTTTTCCATGACCGCAGCTACCCTGGTGATAAATTTGTCCATTGTGCCAATCATAGTACTCCCCGTGGCACTTTCTCCCCCTCCCCTCAAAGCTTTACCAGAGCGGGTTGACATATTGGCCTCGAGACCCACAAGTAGACTCCGAGACCTTGGAGGAAAAGTGATGAATGAAAGAGGGATGGCCCAGCCCAGCCTCTGTCAGCCCCTGACTGCCACAGACTGCCCGCCCTTTGCTCGGGCTTCGCTCGGCGTCCCGCTCGCGTCCCGCTGAGCGATAGTCCGTTGTTTATAAGAGGGCATTGCAGCCAGGGGGGCATGTCTTGCTGGGGGCTCGGCCGTGCACACCTGTGCAGCGCAGGGGCTCCTGGTCTTGAGAGTCCCTGCGGCGCGCTCCCTCGGCAGACTCGTGGTGCTCCCTCCTCCTTCCTCAAACCGGAAAACTCTCCAGCAGCCTCGACCCCTCGCCACACACCGCGCAGCGGGTGCTGCAAGTTGTTTGCAACTTTATTATCTTTTTTTTACTTTGAAAATTATGCAATGTTTTATATCTTCCCCAAAAAATATGCATATCAAACTTATTTTTCTTGAGAAAAATACAGTCTCAAACCGGTAGTCTACCAACCTCGATCAGCACGCGAATCCTATCCACCACATTTAAATGATGTGTATTTCGTATCCGATGGATTTGTGACACCGCGTCCCGCGTAACAACATGTACATATGAGATCGCACCAGCTGCTACTATGGTATGCGACCGGTACGCACTACCAAGCGGCGCGTTACATCATGTACATATGGGGTGGCACCCACTACGCGTTCCAAATGCGACAAATGCACGCTGCCACGCCCTGTATTACGTCATAGACGTACAATATTGTGCCGCATACGCCATTCCCTCCTTTATTTTTGTCTCAAAACTATATCTAAATAACTTTAAAGTGTACATGAGAGCAAGCGATAATTAAAAATATTTTAAACAGTTATATACTTCTAACTGTAATAAACTTATAGTAAATATATTTTCTCAAAATCACATCGGGTTCGATCTCATTGCGCACTGGCTGCGCGATTGCCATGTGACTATATAAAAAACATTTCATTAGATCATAACATTTCCTATTGTAACAGTTCAAAACCGCCACCCATTTTAGTCAATATCTGTACTGCATTTCATGAGCCACACCTCTTCTGCTTAGATAGCTTTGTTCTAAACTTTTTGCAATATACACATATCTTAAACTACACACAACATGCAACCCTAATTTTCATCAATATTCGTGCTCTGTAAAGTAGCCTTCCACCTGTGAAAGCCATAAACCTAAAAGTTACATTACCAAAATTGTCTCCAATACCAAAGGTAACATGGTTGCATGCGCATTCCACAGCACAACGTAATATAGTACGGCCCAGAGAAAGTATCATGCATAGATAATGAACACACAGACACAGATAGATAGTGGGTACGGGCACGTGCCCTTGACTCCTTTTTTATTACCAGGGTGACATCTCCAGTGACGTCTGTGCTGGATGCGTATATGCTGAGTGTAAACCAGCCTTCAGGGAATGGTTGCTGCTAGCATCAACTACAACAGTAATCATTGGATCACACACAGAAATGCAATATTAAAAGAATTGATATTTTGTGCTGCAGTAAGGTAGGGACAGTAGATGTGAAATAATACAGAAATATTTATATATCGTAAAAGAACCACAACTAGTGATATACTGACACACAATCAATAGATCTGAAATAATACACAAAAAGATTATATCATAATGCTCCATCAGTTCTAGTGCACTCGCATAGCCACATCAAAAGCATTCAGCATGTGCACAGCTAGCGATAATGCGTGCTGTAGACAGGCCGTACTAGGAGCAATATCTTTTGCCATCAACACTGCATCATCTGCCAAGGTGACTCTATCAGAATTGTGAACACTGCTGTCTTCAGTGTTGGAAAACAACACTGGGTGTGGGCTTCCCACAGTAAGGTCAAGTCACTGGATAACTAAACAACAAAACAATTGCCAATACTGTTATCTCTGAATCAACCTGCTAGGGTTCTCAACAAAAAGAACTTAGTGTGAGTAAAAGACTTGGAAATCAGTCTGAAGGGATCACTTTTTATTTTTATCTATTTGCCCGTCATTTAAAACTTGTCCACAAAAACAATACGATATTTGTTGGTTAAATGTCACCAAATGTTACAATTAACATAAAACAAGCAATACAAAAAACAGTTTCATAGTAAAACACTTTCATACATCGTTGATCAACGTTACACATTCCATTCTTATACTATCACACACACCCATCAAACATATTTTATTTACAATGTTTTATACAATGGTACATATAAATAACACCATAGACAGTAATTTGCTTGATTTAAAAAAATCTTGTCGCATATGTAGCTATTTTTGAGGAATCTTATGGTGTAACAAAACGCGTTTCGAACCCCTATTAAGTATGGTGTTCTCATCAGGACCTCATAGCTTACGGCTGGAATGTGCCATAATTCGTGAAATGCCCGGCGTAAACAAATCACTTCGGGGTATTACTGTGATGCGCAGGAGATTTTAAGTTGAGTGTCTTCATGTGTATATTCACTGTGCCAATAGTTGTTTATAGAACCTTCGTTCGGGGAGCGTTCTCTGTCACGCAGCCTGTCTTTGTAAAGGGGTGTTGGTTCTGCAGAAACTCAGGAAATTCATAGCATCCATTTGTATGAAAAGCAAGGGCTCAGGATGACGCGTTTCGACCCCACTTCCACGGTCTTGATCACATGACGCTCTAAACCTATTACAGCCCTACGATAATGACCACACTGTTGGTTGATACTTCTCAACCACACCTCTTCGCAATAGACATAGACATAAATAAAAGACTTGTCAGTTTTATAATCTTTGACTTGCAATTGATAAATTCAATAAATACAATGATATATAAATAAATAGCCATGAGTATAAATATATGAGTGTAAAAAATTGATTAAAAACTGTAAAACACTAGATAAGGCACATACATACAAATGTATTGAACAATCGAACCATAATGGTAAAATGTGCCTATTCCTTGATAAGAAAAACAGTTATATCCCATATTACTGCTCCTGTTGCATTGCCAAAGAGCATGTCAAGTACTCTTGTACCGCTATTGCACATTCCCTAATAAGTGCCCAAAGTAAAATGCCAGTGCAAAATTGTGGAAACAACACGAAAGTGTGAAAATATACAGTAAACGTTATGAGGCCAACGGCATGCCCCCTTTCGATGCAATACAAGTGCAGATGCTATGTAAACATATGACTTGGTGCAAAAACACCAGTTGTACAAATATGCGTAAAAATGTGCGTGAAAACAGCTTTTAGTAGACATTAAACAGTGGAATATTTAAAAACGGGGATTGAAAATGATGGAGCCAATTAGAAATGTATACAGCCCTTAATCTGTTATCCGATAAGAAATTGTGTAGGTCCTCCCCCGTGTTCAATCCATTAGGCATTCTAGTGTCTAATTGTAAGAGAAACAAGGATTCAAGTTGACACAGTTGTTTCTTCCTGTTCGCGCCACGGACTGATTTAGCCACTGACCCGATCACATACTACCTCAGATCATTCAAATTGTTTTTGTGGACAAGTTTTAAATGACGGGCAACAAGATAATGCGAGTCTGAATTAACCACAGCTCGTAAGTGCTGGAGGATCCTGTTGAACACTTGGATCTTAGTACTCCCAACATATTTCAATTTGCAGGTGCATTCTAAGATTTAGACTTCATTGTCAGCACTACAAGAGTAGTGACCCTGGATCTTAACAGCTGTGGTATATTCTGTTGTATTGATCCCGAATTTACACGCTCGACAGGAATCGCATTTAAAAAAACCTGTCGTAGAAGATAACCGTATAGTTGAGGAACTGGCTTCTGGACTGCTTTAAACCAGAACATCCTGAATAGATGGTGCACGCTTGAATGTAAGAAAAGGTCATTTGGGCAGATTCTGGGACAAAGTCATGTCTGACAAAACTATGAGCCAGTTGGAATAAATAATTTTCCTGATCTGTTTCTCCTGGCAACTATAAGTGCTTATAAGTCTAACTACATCTGGTGAACCTTTGTTTTGGGTTTAAACATCGGGTGTAGGGGTGATATTTGCGATATTATCCTGGAGGCATGTTTCCCTACTGTGGCTATTCGCCTTGTTCAAGGCTAATTTCAACTCCTTTATGTTGTAACCTTGTTTTAAGAAACGCTGGAGGACTTTATTCTGACACTGATTTAAATCCTTATCTAAACTACAAATTATGCCTGGGCGAAGCACTATGGTACGCTTGCGTATTTTGCGCAACTTCGCACTACGCGAGCTGCACGTAGCACAGTGGGAACACGTGTAGCGTAGCGTAGCGTAGCGTAGCGTAGCGTAGCGTAGTGCAGTGGTCATTTTTTGCTTGCTTGCGGTCCTCAACAACAAGTTGGCGACCGCGAGAAAGCAAAATGACATCTTGGCGAGACTTTTTCCTCAGTCGCGATCAACAACATCAAGTTGCCGATCGCGAGCGTGGAAAATAAACCTCTCTGCGAGATTCTCAACGCAGGGAGGTCTGTTTTCTCATTGCAAGTAGTCGCGTATGCTCGCGACCGCTCGCGATGAGAAACTACCAGTCCACGTTGAGAAAGCTGCAGCTCGAGGACAAAATCTCTTCGAGTAGCAGAAAACTACAGCTCGCCCTGTGCAAGATGCCATTTTCAATGATTGCACAGTGCTGGATGCTTGTCCGCACTGTGCAATCATTGAAAACAGCATCTTGCACAGTGCGAACATGCTACTACGCAGTTTGCGTAGTGCTATGCGAAGCTCGTGTAGTGGGAAGTGCACTTCGCGTAGCTTCACAAAGCGCTACTTCGCAAACTACGCCCAGGCCTCATCCTCCGGATTCTCACAAATTTGCCGTAGGGGATTGTAGGAAGGTGGATATCTGACTATGGTTACCCCCAAACTTTTTGCCTGGTGTTTAGCTGGTTTTTGACATAGTTGGCCTGGGATCCTGTTATTCAGGGCCCCAGGCTAATTGCTGTCTCCTTAAAATGTACTCCATGTACCCTAGGTGCATACACAAATGGAACTGGTTCACCTTATAGGCCCCTGTAAAAGTGTACCATAGGTACCCAGGGCATAGGTGTAGCCAAGGCCTACCAGGGGCTGCAGCATGCATTGTGCCACCCCTGGCCTGGCCTCCATATTTGACACAACTGGCTGATCACTGAGCTGGGGTAAGTTGGTGTAATCACCTCTTACTTAGATATAGTATACCTATATCTAACCTGACTGGATACATGGTAACCTATAAGTCACTCCACTGGCAGGCCTTAGCAATCCTGGAGGCAGAGTGCTTGGTTTTATGTGAGACGGTGCTTTAGCATGAGCTGAGCCTGTTTGCAGCTGTCGGGAACAACTCCCTTAGCTGTTCCGGGATATTGCCATACCATATACTCTTAAGTGCATTATAATCCTCGCGGTTATATGCTATCGTTGGTTTGGCTTTATCAAAACATGTCGAGTAAGGTGTCATACGATTTGGAATACTATCCCCTCAACAGTTCTGTTGACGGGGATAGCATTCCACCCTTCTAGAGGGACACGACATGTACATAACCTGAACCCCGGTTAAAGTTAACCAGAGCCTCAGCATCACAAAATGGATGCTGCACCACAGACACAAGTCTGACCTCCTGCTGCTCGGAGTCCGTCCAGCCAGGGAGGCTTGGACAAAGGGTTTCCTGCCTTGGGAGGTGCGAGCACCACCCCAGACAGGATTTTGTGTATTGGGTAGGACAGGGCTGAATAGAATCAGACATGCCCGGGGCACACAAGGTGTCCTCGTGCATAAGCCGGTCCAAACCGGTGCTGGGGCCTTCCAGCCCCTGTCCTGAGGCTGATCTGGACAAAGGAAAGGGGGTGTAACCGCCCCCCTTCCTGGTCCCACCCAGAGGAGGGACCTAGCAGGTGATCCACCCCTCAGATTGGGAATAAGAATGGGAGCAGTGCCATAGCACCTCAGATCATCCTGAATCAACTTGAAAATAAGAAGATGACTGGACTTTGACATTCTGCTGCACAGAAGACTGAAGAGCATCTCCCTTGTGGCCTAGGAGTGGCCACCCTGTGAACACAGGCACCATCCAGCAACTCGACGTCTGTTTTGCCGCCGCCTCCTGCCAGAGCCCGAGCCAATAGCCTGACGAGACCCAGACTCCCAGACTTCTCACAGCCCGATCCACAGTCCCTGCAAAGAAGGGACCCATGGAGGCACAGAGAGACGTGGGACCGGACATCCCGAAAGACCCCTGAGAAGCTGACTGCGCAGCACCCCAGGCACCCTCGACACTGTACTTAGGGGATTGAGAAGCCCCACATCCGAGCAGCCCTTGCACCGAAGATCAGCCCCCTGCATCTCCACGATCTGCGTGGGGCCCTTTTGCATCGTGCCACTCGACGCGCCATCCCAGCCATTTGCCACGTGGTCAGCGGCCATCTTGGCGATGAAACCTACAATTTACACTGCGGGTCTGGTTGCTCCAGACTTGCCCTCGCTCCTGTAAAAAGTATCACCCGCTCTGACCTTGCTGGTCCGAGTGAGAAGCTTGCATCTATTCCTGTGTGGCTTGCATTAGCCAAGGCCTGTTTGCTCCGATCAAGAAGCCGACACCGCCAAGAGCTCGAGCCTTTGTGGGACAGCTCGTGACCAACGCCTGGACGTCCTCGACCTCTTCGTGTCCACGTGGCTGCAGAGACAATCTTCACCTCATCGCCTGTTGCACCCGACATTGCCTGGTTCCATCCTGGTACCACGGTAGTCACTGGCTAGTGACTTTGAACATTTCCCCTCTGCTTTCAGGTCTTCACCACTTCAGATCCACCCTTGGATCCACCGGAACTCTTCTCGTCTCGACGCCTGCAGCATCTTCAGATCCAAGCACCATCGACCTGCGTGACGAAACCCGACACTACTTCGCACCTGTGCACCCGCTTCCTGTGGGTGAGGTAAATCAGCAACGCCAGTGTTCCTACACTGGTACACACCTCTAGTGCCTAGTTCTAAAGTTTCGTCCTTCTAGGTCAGCCGGAAGGTTCCTTAATAACTAACTTTGTAACTTTTACACACCATTGACTTTACATTGGTATATGCGTGCACTTTCCGCACTGCACCCGAGTCCCGCGGGCCTTTCCCGACTTCTTCACAGTTAGTCCTGAACAGCTCCAGCGATTCCCCAGGCCCTAGGCCTACTTCCTTTCAGCTAGGTGGTTCTTATACCACTATTTTAGTATATGGTTTAGGTGGCCCCTAGGGCTCATCCATATTGTGCAACTTTTGTGTATTTAAACTGTTTTTTGTTTTAACGCATTTGCTTCTGTGCTCATAAAGAGTATAGGGGATTTTGTAGTAAAAAAATATATATATTTTCATATATATCTGTGTGGTGTCCTTTCATTTGGTATTCAAGGGGATTGTGTATGGTAAAACAGCTCGCTTCACATGCCTTTACAGAGTTTATCCTAAGACTGCTTTGTCCACGCTACTAGGATAGCTGGTCTATAAGGTTGACTTACAACCAATCATCATAAGGGTTGCTTGGCATGGTACAAGGTGATCACTAGAATTAGTGAGCATCACATACCAGGCCAACTTCTCACAGGGATGCTCCGGATAAGATGACTGGGATGGGAGCTTCTCGCGTGCAAAATAGAATTGCCGGCAGTGCTCTTCCTGTGCAGTTTCATTTGGACGAAATTACCCTCAATATATAGATCCACATCCAAATATTGTGCACAATTACTGCTGATGTGTGCAGTGAAGTTTAAGTTCAACTCATTGATGTTAATGCCATTGACAAACAGTTCCGTAGATTCTACGGACCCTTTCCATATCACACAAACATTGTCTATGAATCTCCACCAGTGGAGACCATGTGCATCATACATGATTTTATGGTGGTTTATGAGATATGCTTCTCCCACCAGCCAATGTGAAGACACACATAGCTTTGAGAGAAGCATGACCCCATAGCCACTCCGCGGAGCTACTGGTAAACTTCTTTTTTGAACAGAAAATAGTTGTTCATTAGGCAAGTGTCCATCATTTTCAAAATCATAACATTATGTTCATACAACTGAATATTGCATTTGCCCAGAAAATATCTAAACGCCTCCATTACATCTGAGTGGTGTATGCTTGTATATAATGAGCTTAAGTCCATAACAATTAATAGATACTCCTTCGCCCATTTGATAGCTTGGAGTTTTGATAGAAAATGGCCGGTGACTTTGATGAATGAAGGGAGACTTTCAACATATTCGAGTAAAAAGTAGTCTACATATTTCGACATAGGCTCTAAAAGATCCCTCTGGGCAGATATTATTGGTCTCCCTGGGGCAGGAGTTACATTTTTGTGAACTTTTGGAATGAAGTATAGCATAGGGGTTACAGAGTGTTAATTTTTCAGAAAGCAGAATTAATCTTTGCTGTGAAGGTCCATCTGCTTCCACTGGGCTACATCTTTAAAAACTGAGTCATTGATGTGTCTGAGATCTTAAAAAGAAGCTTTCCTATAGCAGGCATCATCATTAAGGTGGTGTAGGGCCTCCTGCATGTAATGGTCCCTTGGCCACAACACAGTATTGCCTCCTTTATCTGCCTGGTTGATGATTATATTCTTGTTATCTCTAAGTTTCCAAATGAGATTAGAGTATTGAATGTCCCAATGTGTTCTTTGGTATTTTTTACGGATGACGGTTCTGTTCAATTTCTTAAAGTCCTTAGACACAGTCACTGAACATGCCAATCGCATGCTTTGGCTTGATTGGGATGAACGTGGAAGCAGGCGAAAGGGGCTTTTGACAGAACCATGGCAATTGATGCCCACCTCCAACAGATCGCTTTGTGTAGAACTAGGTGTTAATTCGTCATTTTTAGTCAAGGAATTTAACACCCTGAGTGTCTTGATATCAGTTACTTGTAGATTGAATTGGGCTGTATTGGCTTGTGCATTCATAGTTGTAGCTTCCGTTGTGTTTTTTCATTTGTGAAACTTGAGGAGTTTGAGTTTCCTGGTGAATTTAAATACCTCCATTCTTGCCTGAGTATACTTAAAGCTGTTAACCTGAAAGTATGATAGGCCAAGGGAGAGAAGTTGTAGTTGCGCAGTTGATAAAACGGTACCTGAGAGATTGATGACAGTATTGTCATTGTTTATTGTTGTTGCTTGGCCCATTTCTTGGCCCTTGCTCCCCTGCCTCTGTTGTTGCCTCTGAAGTTTGCGCCTCTGCCTCCTTCACTGATTTCTCCCTCGTTTATTTTGTTCAGGTGATTGCGAGGCTGCAGAGTCTGACAGAGGTCCTGAGATAAAACATTCATTCCTCAGCCAGTGTGAGATTACAAATGGATGGTCCTTGTATGAGAGAGCTTGTTTCTCTGTTATACTCCGATTCAAGGCTGCTGAGTGCAGAGCTCATATCAGAGCTTAGGGAATCCGGCCCGATTGAGCTGGGAGAGGGACAGATGGTGTTTTATTGGCCAAAGCTTGTCTTTTGACGGTATCAAACTTTTTCGAAAAAATGAATACCCTACCCATCCCATATTCTGTTTTGTCCCTTGCAAATTTAAGGATCTTTCGTGCTTTTATGTGTCCTCATGCATTTTTAGACGGGCCTCTATTTCTTCATGACCCTTTTTAATCTGCTCTTTTTGCTCATGCCCATCCAGTAATCCATTCACTTTGTCGATTTCTTTTAGGATGTCCGCTCTTTCTATCTCAGCATACTTAATTAAAATTAAGACCATATTCATTGAGGCCTCTAAATTGTTGGCAGCCCACTCATTCAACACTGAGGGTTTAGGATTCTCAAACGTTGGCGCTATCATAATCCTTAGCCCTCATGGGATTCTCCTAGTATCTCTGTATTTCCCGAGGGATTTTTTCTCCCACCACTTGGTTAATTCTGTTATGAGTAGTTTCTCTAAAGGTTTGAGCAGTGATTTGAGATCACTGTTGCTGTTTTAACTCTTACTGTAACCTCTTTGCACTTCGTCAACATCAGGTAAATTAAAAAAAAGGGCTTCTGCCACAGCCTCACGGTCCAGCAGCGCATCCACTGAGGACATGGATACAGCTATTTTTGCAATTTAGTACTGATATATATATATATATATATATATAAATATATATATATATATATATATGTATATATATATATATATATATATATATATATATATATATATATATATATATATATATATATATATATATATATATATATATATATATATATATATATATATATATCCTTTCACCAAACAGTCTATAGCCGGCGCGCTCAAGAACATGGGTGCAATTCCCAGGACCAGACCAAGTCCCATGAAAATCTTTCAACAGCAACCTTTGAAGAAATTACACCCCTAATTAGTTTGATGTTGTAGATGAAGATGTTTGGAGATTGCATACGACATGTCTTTGTTGTGAATTGCCCTTAGATGTTCCAAAATGCGCTTTTTCAAGGGGAAAATAGTACTTCCTATATAGCATATTCCACATGTGCACTCCAGCATGTAGACTACATAGGGTGTCTCACAAGTGATCTTTTCTCTGATTTCGAAAAGTTTGCCTCTCCCATCTTTCAATTTGGATACTGTTTTTCCGATTTTGCAAGCTTTGCATTTGTTGCAATGTACAAATCCCATTTGTTTTGGTGTCATCCATGTAGTTTTCTTTGCTATCGAGAAATGGCTTTTTACCAATTTGTCTTTCAAAGAGGGAGCTTTTCGATATGTAATCTGGGCATATTTTCCAATTTATGCTCCTATATCAGAGTCTTTTTCTAGGACACTCCAGTATTTATTCAGAATCTTTTTGATTTTGTAGCTCTCCTTGCTATATGTTAAAATCAATCTCGTTGTATCTTCATTCATTGGTTTCATTTTGTTGATTAACGTTTGTTCTCTGGGAATTTCTTTTGCACGTGACAGACCCATTTCTACATCACTATGTTTGTATCCTCTCTTCAGGAACCGGTTTTTACTGTCTAGGAAGCTGTTGTGTGTCACTTCTTCTGTCGAGCAATTCCGTCGCATTCTGATGAATTCCCCATAAGGAATACTTTTCAATAGTTTTGACGGATGGAAACTTGTTCCATGGAGGATTCTGTTTGTCGAGGTTGGTTTTCGATAAATTTTAGTTTGGATCTGTTCTTTCTCTATGTATACTTTGACGTCTAGATATTGAATTATTTTTGTACTGATGTTATAGGTGAATTGTAATCCTACTTCATTATTGTTAGTAGGTCAAAATATTCTTTGAATTCATTTTGATTCCCATTCCAGATGATAAAAAGATCGTCAATGAATCTCAAACAAAGTTCTATTTTGCTTGTGTATTTTTCAAATTTTTCTTGCCACGCCACAAATTTTTCCCACCACCCCATGGTTATATTTGCGTAACTCGGTGAGAAAGAAATGCCCATGGCAGTACCACGTCTCTGGTTGTATAGTTTGTGATTGAAGAGAAAGATGTTGTTGTGTAGACACAGTTTAATCATTTCGAGCAGCATTTTTGAATGTTCCAATTCCTCTATATTCCGTTGACACAGAAAGTATTCCACAGCTTTCAGGCCTAGTTCATGGTCTATCGATGTATAAAGAGATACAACGTCATTTGTAATTAAATGAAAAACCTTTTGCCATCCTGTGTTGGCGAGTATCCTCAAGAAATCACCAGTGTCTTTAATATATGAGCTTAGATTCATCACTATGGGTGCCAGAAATTTGTCCACATAGATTGATACATTTTCATATAGTGATTCACAACTAGAAACTATTGACCTGCCCGGTGGATTGATTAATGTCTTGTGTATTTTCGGAAGAAAATAAATTATTGGTATCACAGGACTATCGTTCAGCAGAAATGTAGCTTCATTGTCGTTTAGGAGGCCATCTTGTTTCCAAGTTGGTATCCTTTTTGTTAGATCTAACGTTAGATCATTGATTGGATTCTTCTGTAATTGGATATAGTTCTCTTGTATTGAGAGTTGTCTTTGGGCCTCATCGACATAGTCTGTGGTGTTCATTATTACTGCTTGGGCTACATCTGGGTGATATTTGGGCTACATTTGGGCTCTTTTGTCTCTGGTGGCCATCTTGGGAGACTGCATGTCAGAATTTTTTAATGAAATAGAAGAGGATTTGAGAAGTCACTCAAAATGTGCCCTAAATTTTCTTTCTGCAGCACTAATCATACTTTCTATGGCAAAATATACCCCTCATTTTGTTCCTTTTAAAATTAAATGTTTTAAGAGTTACCACTTTATTCCAATCAAGATGGCTTCAGGTGTGCCATACTTTTTTCATAAGTAAGACTGTTAGCACTCTAGTTGTTCTTTAGAACACTCTGGGAGATTCTGTCATTGGGCTATACTTGGGCTACATCTGGGTGATATTTGGGCTATATTTGGGCTCTTTTTTCTCTGGTGGCCATCTGGGGAGACTGCATGTCAGATTAGTTTTAATGAAATAGAAGAGGATTTGAGAAGTCACTCAAAATGTGCCCTAATTTTTCTTTCTGCAGCACTAATCATACTTTCTATGGCAATATATACCCCTTCATGTTGTTCCTTTTTAAATTAAATGTTTTAAGAGTTACCACTTTATTCCAATCAAGATGGCTTCAGGTGTGCCATACCTTTTTAATAAGTAGGACTGTTAGCGCTCTAGTTGTTCTTTAGAACACTCTAGGAGGCTGCAGTAGAACACAAAGGAATCAACTTACAGTCTCTGTCCTTGTTGTATGTACATGTTTTACTGAGAATGTCAGACTTCATTCTCACATGACTGAGAAAGATAATGTGAATTTACAGACAATATGCTTTCAGTTTAGCTTATAGACCCCCTTCCAAACCACTGTGGGAAAAGCATGAGATAATAGTTTTCTTTCAAACATGATTCATGATATCCCAGCAGAAGGCTTTTTCACATGGTAAAATCACCTTAGAACACACCACAATTCCTACAATGAGTATGGTACCATCAACAAATGATTTATAATGTAACTATTAACTACAATGCTTTTTAATGAGGTGCTATCATGTATATTGGTCCCAAGATGGCTGTCAACACTTCTTGGATGAAGTGCTGACAGCCAATCAGATCTCACGATGAGATGTGTGGTTAGGCTCCTCCCAGATATATATGTGTGTTTGAAGTTAATTTTCATGAAAACCACTCGAGCAATTTTCACCAAATGTAGAAAAGGCACTTCTGCGTACCAGTCCCTACAATTTTGCAAAGTTTGGTTTAATTCCATTCAGCGGTTTGGGCTGTAGCCTTGTCTATTCGTCCTATGGAAATTATCATGGGGAAAACACGTTTTGGGACCCCCCTTTTTTCTCAGCCCCCGCATGACGAATCCCCCCGAAACTTCAAGGGAAGAAGCGAAGCGGAGCTGGCCTAAATTTTGGAAAATTACACGCAAATACCTCAACCGGCGCCAAAGTTATTCCCAATAGAATGTTGCGGATTTCCTATGGTAGCTAGGTCCTAACTATAAATACCTACTGGCTATCGCCAGTAGGTAATATATATCAAGCAAAGAGGGTACATATAGATGCATCATGCTAGCATAATATGGTCCGATACTCCTTATGTATGGAAAATCTATTTTTTATCCCTCAGGGACGAGCAGCTGGGAGACGGGAACGGGTGTGGGCAGGGGTCGCAGGGGCAGCAGCGGCGCGGAAGAGAGCCGGGCAACGCGAGGCACAGAGTCAACAGTAAAAGCCAAAATCAATAAAACAGACAATAAAACAAACAAAATGAGTGACAGTAGCAGGAAACAACCAGGTGTGTACTTAGTCAGTCGCGAGGCAAGGCACATCGGAACTGCTGGGGAGAGCAGATCTCAGACCAGAGGTCAGAGGTCTAGACCGAATTGGTTAATTAAATAGTTTTGAAGCTAGTTCTGTATCCTACTAAAGCATATTCAATAAATATTAAATGAAAGGCACAATATAAGGTCTAAAGCAAAAGGGTTTCTCAGGAAAGTTTGTCAATGGCTGACCCACTGGTACACTTCACAGAGAAATCCTAGGTATGGTAGGATGCATATCACAGCGTTATAACCTACTTTCTTCCAATCAGCATGAAATGTTGTGACCAGTATTTATACAGTACATTTTACAATTAGTTTGGCACTAATATTCTTCTTTATTCGAGGTGCTCTTTTTCTATGTTTTCTAAAGGGGTCCTACTACTGAATATTGATCTCTTCACACTTGCCTTTCACCAATGCCTGACTTCTCTTGCTTGTTCCTACTGATATTGAAGCTCCTACCAAAACACTGACAGAATAACGAGGACAACATTATCGTGTGGATAGAATATCATGACAAAAATATTGTGAATCAAAATATCAAGAATGTAACTGCAAATAAGTAAGAATAGATTTACTATTCTTAACTCCACATCATTGTACCTTGAAGGTATATATCATCAAGGTACATATATGTGGAGTTTTAGTAAAGCTTTGCATGTCCATAGAAAGTGACCTTCACAATATTTTGTCTTCGATATTCTTTACACAATATTTCATCCACATGATATTTTGTCCAAACAACCCCTACCAAACAACTCCACATATAAGGGTGCCATCCCTCTATTTGACTGAACACAACAGCCTCTGCATCCTGAGAAACTTTAGCACCTGGAATGTCCAACCACAACTCAAATTACATTCTTCATGTCAAACCAAAGACTCACTATCTTCCATTGGTCTTTAGACCGACCCATTGTACTGGACAAACGCTGAACACAATTGTTTCCACACCAAAACTCAGAGACTGAACAGTTAATCTTCCTGTCATTTGGAGAAACCACCAACTCATCTCCTTCAACATTAACCTGGCCACCATTACCACTTTTACAATATCAAAGAGCTGCTATACCTTCTGCAGACTAGTTCAACTTCATCACACTTAACCATCACTTCACTACATCATTAGTATCACACTTGTATAACAGAAGAGAAGGGTACCCAATGGCCCCAACAGAAACCACTCAAGGCCTACTCTTTCCTGAAACACAGAAGAAAATAGTATGACTCAATACAAATGTAGAAACTCTCCAGAAGGAATGCAAAACTGAATTGCAGAAGTCAAATAGCTGACTGAAATGACACATTCCATAACCTAGCCTCCCCAGTTACCAAAATCACACTACCTCAATAACTTTGTGCTGCACTTGAAGACCTGCTTGTCATGATAACCAATATCCTGGAACATTGCCTCAAACCTAAGTTACCCAGTAACCTCCAGCCTCAGTCCAAAAAGTACAAGACAATCGGTGCTGGTGGAAACCACTCCTCCCCACCCACTTCTAGTAACTCCTTAGTACCAGCCACCCAGCAATCTCCCCCATCAGATGCATTTTCACCTGTAGAGGATATGCTAATTTCCACTAACATCCAATCCAGGCCTGAAACATTACTTCTAAACTTAGACATCTTCCTCTCAATATCTCTTACACAAAGCCAATCATACAAAAGATGAATCTTAATCTAATTGATTTAGCCAGCAGCTAATGAAATTCCAATAGTGCACTCCCCTTAAAACTGGAAGAAAGAGCTGTTTTCACTTAAATGTCCAACATCCTCTCTCTCTAATTGTCACACTGACTTCCATTCTGGCAGAGGACACTGTACACTTCCATATCTGCCTGAAAATCACAGTTGATATGAATGGAGTTGCCACATACTGCCTCTAGGCTTATCTGCAATATAGTCTGCCGCTCCTTCCTACTAGAGGGCCATGATATCTTGCAAGTAATAATTGTAGATGGGACTTCCTCCTACCTTTCTGGCTGATAAAGCCTTATCTCACGCCACCATACTCAGTGAATGTATTCAGAAATGCTGCAAGGTTCCATTATCTTGCAATCCCGTCTTGAACGATTACCTCAGCCCATTAACAGGCCTCATCAAGTCCTTTAATGTGAAGTATTACAGCTACACAGATGACATCCAGATAATCCTCAAGTTTGAAAACCTGGAGTGATCTGACATAGACCATTGCCTATAATAAGTCATGGACCATAGAAGTTCAAGTTCAAGAATTTGTATAGCGCACTACTCACCCAGAGGGTCTCAAGGCGCTTGAGGGGGGGTAGGTTCATTACTTATCGAATAGCCAGGTTTTTAGCTGCTTTCTGAAGGAGAGGTGGTTCTGTGTGAGGCGGAGGTGAGTGGGGAGAGAATTCCAGGTCTTGGCCGCTAAGTAGGAGAAGGATCTTCCTCCCATGGTGGACCTATGGATGCGCGGGATTGCGGCGAGGGCTTGATTGGAAGATCGTAGTTGGCGGTTGGGTGTGTAGAAGGACAGTCGCGTGTTGAGGCATTCAGGTCCTAGGTCATAGAGGGCCTTGTGTGCGTGGGTAAGGAGCCGGAAAGTTATTCTTTTGTTGACGGGGAGCCAATGGAGGTCTTTCAGGTGGCCGGAGATGTGAGCTTGACGGGGGATGTCCACCAGTATGAGTCTGGCGGAGGCGTTTTGGATGCGTTGGAGTTTTTTCTGAAGTTTGGCTGTGGTTCCGGCGTAGAGGGTATTTCCATAATCCAGTCAGCTAGTGACCAGTGCGTGGGTGACTGTCTTTCTTGTTTCAGTGGGAATCCAACGGAAGATTTTTTTGAGCATGCATAGTAGGTTGAAGCATGAAGATGAGACTGCGTTGACTTGTTTGGTCATCGAGAGGGAGGAGTCTAGGATGAAGCCCAGGTTACGTGCGTGACCTGTGGGAATGGGTGCTGTACCCAGGGCCGGTGGCCACCATGAGTCGTCCCAGGCAGAAGGGGAGGATCCTAGGATGCGGACTTCCGTTTTGTCCGAGTTTAGATTTAGACGGCTGCTTTTCATCCACTCGGCTACTTCTTTCATTCCTTCATGTAGATTGGTTTTGGCGATACTTGGGTCTTTAGTGAGGGAGAGGATCAGCTGGGTCTCGTCTGCGTAGGAGATGATGTTGAGGTTGTGTTGTCGCGCGATGGATGCGAGGGGACTCATGTAAACATTGAAAAGGGTGGGACTGAGAGATGATCCTTGTGGTACGCCGCAAATGACTTTGGTGGCCTCTGATTTGAATGGGGGGAGGCGGACTCTCTGGGTTCTTCCGGTGAGGAACGAGATGATCCAGTCCAGAGCTTTCCCTTGTATTCCGACGTTGCTGAGGCGTTGAATGAGGCTGCTATGACAGACTGTGTCGAAGGCGGCGGAGAGGTCGAGTAGGATGAGGGCAACTGTTTCTCCGTTGTCCAGTAGCGTTCGGATGTCGTCTGTGGCAGCGCTGAGGGCGGTTTCGGTGCTGTGTTTGACTCGGAATCCAGACTGTGAGGAGTCGAGGGAATTGTTGGATTCAAGGAAGGCGGCAAGCTGATTATTGACGGCTTTCTCAATGACTTTGGCAGGGAATGGGAGGAGTGAGATGGGGCGGTAGTTTTTAAGTTCAGAGGGGTCTGCTGTGGGTTTCTTCAGAAGGGCGCTGAGTTCGGCATGTTTCCAGCTTTCCGGGAAGGTGGCGGAGTTGAAGGAACAGTTGATGACATCGCGGAGGTAGGGTGCGATGATGGAGTCTGCTTTGTTGAATATGTGGTGGGGGCATGGGTCGGTTGGTGAACCTGAATGGATGGAATTCATCAGGCGGATGGTGTCTTCAGTAGTGATTGGGTTCCAGGCGTGAAGGTTGTGAGAGTGCTGTTTTGGTTCGGGGGTGGGTGGAGTGGACTGATCTTCGGCCTGGTTTTTAAAGCTGTTATGTATGTCGGCGATTTTGTTGTGGAAGAAAGAGGATAAAGAGTCGCAGAGGTCTTGGGAGGGAGTGATGTCGTTGGTGCCGGTGGTGGGGTTGGTAAATTCTTTGACGATGTTGAATAGTTCCTTGCTGTTGTGGACGTTGTTGTCGAGTCGATCCTTGAATGCTGATTTCTTGGTTGATCGGATCAGTTGGTGGTGTTTGCAGGTGGCGTTTTTGAAGGTGGTCAGGTTGTCAGTGGTTTTATTTTTTCTCCAGGTTTTCTCGAGGTTACGACATTCCTTCTTGGATTTCTTAAGGTCATCATTGAACCAGGGGGCCTTCTTGCTACTTAGTTTTGTCTGGTGGTTTTTCAAGGGTGCTAATTCGTCAGCGCTTTGGGGAGATCCAATGTGTGAGTTTGGTGGCAGCTTGGTTTGGGTCCGATGATATGGCAGGAGGGTTTTGGTTAAGCGATGTGAAGAGTTGGTCGGTGGTGATTTTGTTCCAGTTTCTACAAGGAATAGGATGTTGGGGGATGTGGATCGTGGTTTTTTTGTAGCTGAAGTGAACGCAGCTGTGGTCCGTCCAGTGGAGAGTTGTGGTGTGATCGAAGGAGATGTGTTTGCTGGAGGTAAAGATAGGGTCGAGAGTGTGTCCGGCTAAGTGGGTGGGGTTGTCAACAAGTTGTTTGAGTCCCAGATTGGCCAGGTTGTCCAGAAGGGTGGTGGTGTTGCTGTCGTTTTTCTTTTCCAGGTGGCAGTTGAGATCTCCCAGTAGAATGTAGTTCTCGGAGATGAGGGCATGTGGGCTGATGAAGTCAGTGATGTCTTTGTTGAATTGTGTGCGGGTTCCTGGTGGTCTGTAGATGAGGGTGCCTCTAAGTGTGGTCCTGGGGTCGGTGTGGATCTGGAAGTGGAGATGTTCGGCGGTCGTGAGGTTGTCGTCGGAGCTGGTCGTGATTCGGATGGTGTTTTTGTGGATGATGGCGATGCCTCCTCCTGTTTGGTTGGTGCGGTCCTTTCGGACGATCTTGTAAGTGTCTGGGATGGCTATGGAGATGTCGGGCGCTGAGGAGGCGTTCATCCAGGTTTCTGTAAGGAAAGCGACGTCTGGTGATGTTGTGTCGAGTAGGTCCCAGAGTTCAGTGGCGTGTCTGTGGACCGAGCGGGTGTTCAGTAGGATGCACTGCAGGTGGTTAGACTCGGAGTTGTGTTTGGAGGAATTGGATTTGGTGTAGGTCCTGATGCAGGCGAACTTGCAGAAGTGGCAGGCGAATGGTCCATGGGTGTGTCCTGGGGCAGCTTCGCTGCAATGTGGTGTGCGGCCGGGGTTAAGGGCTGAGAGGGTAGCGGCGTCGTACATAATGCGTGTAGAGTGGGGTTTGCGGGGACCAGGGGATCTGGCGCTGGGCGCTAGCATTAGAATGCTAATAAATCACCTGAAACAACTTACTTGAAACTAAAGGTACTACATGGATGTACCATTCTATTAATCATAAGACTACAAAAGCAGCACTACTTCACAAACCACTTTACTCACTCAAAATACTTGGTCAGATGTGCCGCTTTCAAAGCACTTTTCATTACCCACAGGGGAATCTAAACAAAGCTTAAGTAATGCACACAGCCTAGAGCACTGGCCTCAAAACTGGCAGCCCACACCTCAGTCCTTTTCTGCAGAAAGATACACACTGATGTAACATCCTTCTCTGTCCACAAAACAAAATTATAAAACTCACTCCCAGCCAAGATATGAAAAATCCAAAACCACTTCAGATTCTGGGATGCTGTAAATACCTGGCTATTTCAGTAAAGGTGACACCACTACTGGAAAGCAGTTCCAGCTCCTAACAATCCCACTAAGTTGAGTCAGACACCTATGCACGACTAGTAGGAATTCATATCTCTCACTCCTCTTGGCTCCAATCCAAGCTTATGTGTGTCTGAAATATTGCTTGCATTATAGGAACCCCCTGGTCATCATGCCCCACACCAGAATCTCTCCTTGTAAGGGAAAACACAACACGTTTACCTATAAGCATTGCCAAATATATGTTTTACTGATCTTTGCTTCACTCCATATACGTATAAGCTGTGTCACAGCAGGAGCACACGAGGATTATCCAGGGCTCACACTAATACTCTTTCATTTCAGGTTACACTATAAGCCAACAGTTAGCCAACAAAACACAACCAACTGAATAGCTTGCTACCCATCCACAACGAAGAACGTTGGGCCTCAACACAGGCAATTTGTCTATTACTTGTCAAACTGAACATATTCAAATGTATGCTTCATCAAGCTAGCGGACATTTGGAAAGGTAAATGTAGATTAATGCAAAATAATGACCATATGAACTAAAAAAGTAGATTTGAACCTATCACAATACATCTGCACCAAAGAGAAAACCTTTAGATCAGAGAATTACCACTCAGAGTACATTTTGCTTTTGGAAAATGCTGACACAGTATCACAAATGTATGAGGCAACTAAACAAGTATGACATGAGCAGGTCATGAAAAAGCTTTGGTCATTCAGGTAAAACAATATTGCCTGCAAATATCTTTTAACAAAAAAATATTAAAAATTATGCTTATTAGGTCTGCATAATTTTCTACTGCACACTACATATTTTAATTAGACCCCAATTACAAAAGGCCTGGAGGAGATTGTGATATATATTGCAAATGTTAAATTAGATACTGGGGAGGTCTGAATTTATCAGGTGGGATTAACAGTATCAATTAGGATTTTCGGCAGAAAAAGGGACATAAGATACAGATTGTAGTGCTCTCTGCACCAAAGCTGTTTGTCCTGGTACTTACAAGGCACTTATCCCCCACTGAAGTTTTTCCAAGGTAGATATTTGCAAAGCAAATCTGTTGAAATTTACCTGGGAAAAATGTTGTGGCTATGGGCCTTGCGCTTCCGATATGTGCTGTAGCAGGAGTTACTGTACTTTTCAAAATTAACTGGGCCAGACAACTTTCATAATAGTTCACCTAACTCACAATTTTAACCATGGTACAAAGATGTGTGCTACAACCTTCAACACTTAAAAAATATATCACAAAAGACTTTGAAATGCATCAGTTAGGGTGCTTTTGAAGCCAAACTTTTTCTAAATGACTACCAATACTCCACAGCACATGACATAACTAAGATATCTTTCAAGTACTGTGATTTTAAAAAGCAGAATAACTAATACCCTTCTGTGCTTCTCTTTGTGGACGACACGTTGTTAATCTCGAAATCACTGCAGGGTTTGCAAAAACTCCTGAATTCTTTGCAATTGTTTAATGTGGACCGAGGACTGGAGCTTAATAGCTTAAAGACCAAACAGGATTTTTAGTAGACAGTTACTGAATTCTTGCAAGAGGAGGATGTTAGTGGGCAATACAACTCTATAAGTAGTGCCAAGCTTTGCGTACTTGGGGATAAAACTGACCAGGAACCTATGCTGGACACCACAGGTAGAAAAAGCCCAAGTATCCTTAATTCAACATCCAGCACTCAAAGGAAAAATCCACAGGAAAAAAATATCAAGAAGGGTGGGTCAAGCATTGGAAATTTATAATGTAAAGGCCCTAGGGGCGGTGCGTTATGGCACTTAGCTGTGGGCTTACTCTCACACCAAAGGTCTATCCATAGTGGAGCAAAGTTTTTTAAGAACCCTATTGAATCTGCTGTAAGCACACCGCTGTACCCTCTTTATTTAGACATGGGCCAAAAGAAAATAGCTGATAAGATTAAATGTAGAATGTTGATCTTTTGACACAGGTTATCGTCAACTCCTTCCCTTGAGTCTTACAGAGAGGGTGTCAAAGATCTTTTGATTTCCTAGTACGCATTGGGAAATTCCCAGGCTATGTGCTATGAAGAATTTGCTTAATCAATTGAATATGGACGAGTATTGGACAGGGTAAACAACGTTTACCACAAATCTTTCTCCCCGCAGGGAATCACAATGCCGTCGTTACAACGACTGCGTTGTGATTCCGCATACCATTACTTCGCAAGTTTAAAAAATGACTTGCAGGGGGGGGGAGGTGTTGGATTTAAAATCCAACACCTTCTCTATTGTACGGACAGACTGGAGTTGGATTAGTAAATGATACTATTCCAACATCCAGTGCCCCCCCTCCGCAAGTCGTTGTTCCGACTTGCGGACTAATGGTATGCGGAATCACAATGCGGTCGTTGTAACAACCACGTTGTGATTCCCTGCAGGGAGAAATACAGCGGGATACTATCATATATTCATTGGACAAACCCCAAAAGCATATGCCTAAAAAAGTTTTTGGGGAACATGTTGTGCTCAGCAATTTTAGGATGTGTACGGGTTCCTTATCCGTGTTTTTAATCACCCAGAAACCGTTAGCGGCCTATGAAGGTACTTTTGATGAAATTGCCCCCTCACTGGCCAGGAAACATTCTTTGCAATTTAGGTATGGTACCCTACCCATAAGGCCATTTACCAGTCGATGGCAGCAGGAATAGGGGCAAAGAGTTGATATGTGTCCGGGCTGTGAGGAGTGTTCTAAACGACCCATTCATGTTCTGTTCTTTTGTCCCCTATACAACCAATACGGGCAAAGTGGATTGTTCCCTTGTGTAACATTCTGGGCTGTAGGAGGCACAAGGAAATGTTCAGAATATTACAGAATGACACCAGCCAGATAGTAGTCTGTTGTGTGGCGATGTTTTTTAGGGCCTTTTGGATTAAGCGTGCAAAACTCCTACATTCTGCTATGGTTTTTATATAATTATGGTTTTATGGTGGGAGGCACTGAGTTGTGACATTTTGTATTTTAAATAAGAAGGTATTTTTTTGCGATTTTGATACCCTATAATTTTTATAGCAGTGATTGTGCAATGATTACTAGTACCTTTTTTGTTAAACCAATATTGATATCTATTGACATTATTTAAAGTGTATTTATATGTATTTATGTATTTGTTTACTGTGTAATTGTTGCCCCCTAGCGCATTGTATATTGGGGGATTAAGACCCCTGGAGTCCTGAGGGTCCCCAGGGACCCTCAGTATCCAAGATGAATTAATTCCCCAACTTACAACGCAGCAGGGGAAGCGTTTGCAGAGTGCTGCAGGGAGGCGGCAAGTACTCCAGCGCAATGCCTGCTTTTTAAAATTTAATTTCTGCCCCGGGGACCCCATCCCCCGGGGCATAGCCATATATTTACTTTTTAAAATGTTATTATTTTTTAAGGAGGGGGGCTGGGTTACGCCCATCCTGAGGCCTTTATTAGCCCCGGGGACACCATCCCTAAGAGTGTGCCTCTTTTTTTTTCTTTTTAAAATTGTATTCAGGGGGGGCATGTTGGGGACCGTGGGTCGAACTCTAATGCCCCCACAGTCCCTTCTGGCTCCTGCCTCCTGCAGGAGCCGGCATTGCTGTTCCAGAAGGGGAGCTGCTAACATGCAGCTCCCCTTGTGGAAAAGCACTCCTGCTTTGCTTCATTGAAGCAAGAGCAGGTTTTTTCCTACTCTCGCTTCAATGAAGCAAAGCAGCATTTGCAATGACAGGGTGGGAGCTGTCATTGCAAACAGCAGTGTCCCGGGGGTGGGCACCCCGGGACACTGTAGGAGCTGGCCCTGTTGGGTGGCGGTCCCCAGGGCCTTCAAGTGCTCCAGGAGGGGGGCCACGTGGCCCCCTCCCAACATTTGCAAAGACCCGGGGAGGTGGTGGTCCCCGGGGGTCTACAACGGACCCTCACATTTCAATACAAAGTGCCCTGGGGAGGTGGTGGTCCCCAGGGAGTGTGGGGGGACTTGTAAATTATCACAGCCCCGGAGAGGTGGCAGTCCCCAGGGCTTGGGGGGGCCCGCAAGACCCTACCACCCTTATTTCATAAAGCCCCAGGGAGGTGGCGGTCCCCAGGGCAGCGTGGGATCCCCCCACACACTATTTGTTAAAAAAGCCCAGGGAGGTGGCCGTCTCCGGGGTTGCGGGGGCGGTGTGCCCCCGCAAATAATGAGCATAGCCCCAGAAAGGTGGCGACCCCAGGGTGTGGGGGCCCCCACTATTCGTTTTTTGGAATGCCCCTGGGACCTGGCCCCCCCCCGGGCCTCATTAAAATAAAGCGTGGAAGCCAGCGCTTCATTTTTTTCAATAATTTCTGCGGGATTTGCGACCCCAGCGTGAATTCTGTATAAAGTATAAAAAAAAAATGTTCGGCCCTGGGGTTCTTTGTTGGAAACACTTTATTCCTGCACTTATGTATACTAGTATATGGTCATTTTTCTCTGTATATCATTTTCATATAGGGACCACTGTTCTTTGTAATATGTAATGCCCAAGGTCCCTATACTATACCTTAAGGGTTCCCTTGTTTTGTTGAAACAATACTGCAAATTCAGCACACTGAGGCACAGTCATACTACGCACAGTCAAGGGCAGACAATATGAAAATAGAACAAACATTGTCAGAGATGCCGGGAAAGATCACTAACTTCACCACGAAGATCACTGAGCAACAACAGGCAAAGCCTTCCCAGACTTGACAAACTGAAATTGGGACTCTCAGATCCAACTTGCCCACCGTTGTCCTCCTAATCGCAATGTGGATAATTCCAAGCCAATGTTGGAAATGTTCTTCTCGTACTAGCAATCGCTCTCAAAGCATGTCTCACAATATCTGTAATGGTAAATGCAATGTTGATTGTAGCTCGGTCAGACCTCTGCAAATTTACTATGGATCGAGTGTGCCAATTTATTGATTCCTTTAAGGCCACCAGGGAGCAGGTATTCCTGCAAGAGCTGGGACAACTTAAGATCATTAAGGATGGCCGAGTACTGATGTGCTACTCTGAGACTGATGCTTCACAGGCTTTGACCCGCTTTAAGGGCTCTACCATTTAGAATTATTCATTATAGATACCTCAAAGCAGTATTTCTTTCTACCCCTTCCTCCACTGCCTCTACTTCCTTTCTCCCTATGAATTCCTCTGCTTGCATAGCTGGCATCTAGTTTTTCTGTATATCTCACTGGTGATAGGGTGTTGGAGGCTGGTTGGTGGCGGAAGGTCTGGTGTGCTGTTGAGGGCTACACTCTCATAAGGTCTGTCAGGGCACCAACAGCTCAGAGGGTGTAACGACCGGGTTCTCAAACCAGATGTGATCAGCTCCTTGGAGCACCTCCAACCCAGCCGGAACGTAACCACCTCCCTCCTCAGGACCCATCTATCCAGGCACCTGGGTACCTACCTGAGGATGGGGAACTCGCAATATACAAGCTCATATCATCAGAAACACTACTAAATCTATAGGGATTACTAGTAATACTCACTGATTGCTAAGGACGTCCATGTCCTAAACCACACTCACACCTCATAGTCTCGCGACCACATGGGTCCAGACTAATCTACCCTGGGGCAGTTCTGATTATTTACCATTACACACTGATCACCATCAGTGCTCACTCGACACGCAATCCGGCGTGCCATACACACTGATCACCCTCAGTGCTCACTCGACACGCAATCCGGCGTGCCATACCCACTGAGCTGCAGCCCCAGTGCTCCCTTTTTATCCGGTCCACAATCCGGCGGACCTAGACACTGGTATCCTCCCCAGTGTTCTCTAACTCACAGCCCGGTCCACAATCCGGCGGATCCTACACATCAGGCTTCCACCTGATGCTCTCTTTAACGCCGCTTACCAACGACGATCACTTTCCTATGAATACCTTCAGCTCTATCTCTCTCTCTATGTTGGGAGGTTTCTCTCACTATTCACTAAGGGTTCGCTACTACAATAATATTATGGGATGGCCGAATCACTTAGTGTCTGAATATTTCCCTAGCTCAAGGGCTCCTCTCTCTCCCTAATTATTCAGTGGCTACTTACCGGATCAGGGGCAGCATCTGTTCTGGCTGTAACACCTGACTAGAAGGAAAGGTTACCTGTGCTTTAAGAACAATAGACACACACTGTATGCAAGAGTTATTCCCTGATTTAAACGCTCCTATTTCCTTTTAATCCATCAGTTGCTAAAGCATCTGGTTAGAAGAAAGGCTAGCTTTATCATAAGAATAACACATGCACACTGGTTCACTAAGAACTGGGGTATCTTTATTACAATAACAATAGAATACACATACACAAATCTGCGGGGTCTCTGTAACTAACAGGAACTTTAACACACCACTGAAAGAAAAAGGATTAGACATACCATAGCCTAGGGAATAAAGACAAGATTAAGGTGTAAGTGTAAAGCAAGCTAATTTAGACTACCTCACCTATTAGAAGGAATGTTTCTCTTTCTCTGGTAGGATCAGGGCTCTCTGTCTCTCCCTCCGTCACCACAGCTTCACGCCTCTGGCTCAACTGCTTCAGCTGACAGCCTCAACTCCTCCATCTGCTTTAATGCATTCTGATAAACTGGCAGTCCCAGCTGATAGTTCCAACTTTGTTCATATGACTGCTCTCTCCAGCTTCAGCAATCATCTGCCTTATTTCTCCATTCCAGAAAACCAATAGAACTGAACTGTACTCTGCAGCTCCAGCAGACATCCTACTCTCCACTCTTCAAGAACCAAACTGACCCTCCTCCTCTCCTGCAATTCTCCCCTCATGGAAATTTCCAACAGAGGGCTGCCTCCCACCGAATTCCTGTGCTAGCTCCAGAGCTCTCCGCGCAACCGCAGTGGCCATCTGCTTGTTATGTCTGGGCCCAAGAGACAAACACATTCTTCCGATAAGAACCAGTCCTGGCTGGTTTTCCCCTAGCAGACAACAGGCTTAACTATAAACATTACCTTTCCCCTTCAAGCATCTCAGCTCTGCAGGGATAGAAAGCAAAATGGAGTCTCTCTAGTTCTGGGCCTTGTAGGCCTGAGAAGGATGGAATAACCCTTAGCTCTGTCGGAGTACCTACACAAACCATACCAATGTGTAATATAAAGTCAGGACCACAGGATCCACCCTCTACTATAAGCAGGATAATGAAAGGACACATAATTATGTCAAAGCCAATAGGCAATAGATGGATTAGAGTCAAGAATAAGGGATCTATCATCATATAAAACAGCTATCCTCTTCTAGGTCTGAAAGAAAGGGCTTAAAAGGGCCAACACAAGGTAAGAATACAGATGATGGATGTGAGCAAGCTTAAAGTCTTCATCACTCCGAAATAGAGCCAAAAAACCTGTCAAGACAGAGGGCTGGGATAATTCCCTCCCACAACCACGGGGAGGGTTTAGGGGGAACGAGAGGGTTGGAAAGGCTGGTCATAAAATATCATTCTGGGATGGAGGGAACAGTTCTCTCCATGATCAAGGGTGTGTGGGGTTGTAAATCAAGACAGAATGTTCTAAAAAAACTGAGTATGAATACTGTTTATCCTTGTTTTCTTGTGGTCATTAGGACGAGTATTAGGCAGCATAACCTTTCAGATTAATGGCTAACATTAAATGTATGAATTGGAATGTTTCTGGCCTAAATTCACAAAGTAAGTGGCAGTTGGTTAGGGAGGATATAGCGAATTATAGTCCTCATCTGCTAGCCTTCACAGAGGCTCACTTAGCGTATAAGGATCATCTATTACTAAATTTATTTTTCTATGACATAATTAGTTCCACCTCACAAACTGTTCCCATTCGGGGGTTGTATTATTGTCTACAAAGAACTTCCAATGTAACATCTTGAAAACTGCAGCGGATCCAAGGGGGAGATGGGTGCTTGGCCAATTGTTATGATATTCCTAGAGATTTGTTATATGTGTACTTAACAGGCCAAATACTGACGATCCGGAGGAATTGGATACACTCTCTTTAGAGAATCTAGACTATTTGGGGAAACTGATTATAATGGATGATTTTAACTGAATATTGATTGCAGTATTGATTCACCCAATTGCAAAACTACTCCCATATGACTAGGACTAGGTTATGAGCTGACCTGGCTTCATTAGCACTGTGATTTATGGAGGCCTCTACACCCAGCTAACCCTGGGTATACTTTTTATTCATGCCCACATAAAAACTAATCCAGGTTCTATATGTTTTTTGTCAGGAGGCCTTTATTAGCAAGGGCAGAAATAGAAGTATGCCGCAGGATCGTGTGAGACCACAACTCACTTCTATTTACAATCTGTCTCATCAATTTTCATTTCCCCATCATCCATTGTTCAAAGGTGATTATGGGATTTACACCTCAGGTTTATTAAGGGACTTTCTTAGTAATAGCACAGGTACAGCTACACACTCCATTGTCTGGGATACCATGAAAGTGTACATCTGTGTCATTACATTGCAGTATAACATCAAACAAAACCGAGCTGCTTTGGATGCTGCATATCAACTGTTGCTAGAAATTCTACTGCTCGAAATTTCTCGTGCACCTAAAAATTGTTCAAGGTGCACTGACGAGCAGGCTACCTTTCTACAAGTAATTGAAAAACAGTCTGCGTAGAGGGCGGGAGCTAAAAGAGCAGATCGCAACTAAATATGCTAATAATAAAGCTCTGCAATACAAATACGGTGACCGAGTTGGTTAAGTTTTAGCTTATCAAATCTCAAATAAGCAGTCTAAATGTACAATACAATGTATCAAAAGCATGGGTAGCATTTCGCATACGAACCCTGACTCTATTATAGAGCAGTTCTCCTTGTTCTATCAGGATTCATACTTTCAGCATCACGTAGACTGCCAGTCACAGATCATAACATACATACAGAAGTGCAGGCTGCCCCACTTAGGGGATGATCAGGCAGGCGAGCTAAAAGCTCAGTTTTCTTTGGGAGAGATGGAGGCAACCTTGAGAGGTGTCCCTTCAGGATGCTCTTCCGATAGAGTTTTATAAGGCATTTAAGGATATACTGGCTAGGGAATTCTCAAAGTGTGTACAGAACATTCATGAGGTGGGGAAATCCCAGACTCCTGGAATGTGACCAACATCATGGTATTTTTTAAAGAAAGGCAAGCCGCCAGAGGACATGAGGTCATACCGACCAATATCCCTGATAAACTTGGATGCTATGTGGCTGGCTAAGGTCTTGGCAATGAGACTTACCCCTCTCCTTCTGATGCTAGTCTCTGAACAACAGCATGGATCCATACCAGGAAGGGACACTACTAGTCACAGTAATACAGCATTTGCTGAGTTTGATGTTGCAGGGAAATCCAGGACCAGGATAGGCATGATCTTATTAGATGCCGAGAAGGCCTTTGATCATGTGACCTGGGACTGTATGTGGGCTTTGTGGTGCACCTTTAATGTTGGTGACAAATACATATAAATACTACAGCCATTATATAAGACCCCTTCTGCTAGGGTGATATACTCAGGGAGGTATTCAAGTGCATTTCATTTATACCTCAGAACTCGACAGGGATGCCCATTGTTTCACCTTTTAATTGCTTGATATATCGAGCCATACTTTAGATCATTGTTTTGGAACCCCAGCATTCAGCCATTGACGTTCGGGGGTCATGAACTCAAAATTACTGCATCCGCAGACAATATGGCTGTTTGTGCATCAAATGTACTATCTGCTCTGGGACAGATTTTTAAGGAGGCTGCTGATTTTGTTGAGTTTTCAGGGTATAAGCCAAACATTTCTAAAACACAGGTCCTTGTGAACTTTGAGCCAGATGTTCAAATGGTAGGGGTAATCTCGACCGCTGTATATCTCGGTGTCAAACTGTGTTCAGAGGTGGGGGAAATAATCAAATTGAACTATGAGCTCCTGCTTATATCGGTCATTGCTAAAATTAATGCATGGAATAGGCTACCACGTACTACAATTGGATGATGCAATATAGTTCAAATGAATATCCTTCTGGAATGTTCTTATCTGTTTCAGGCCATGCCTTATTGGGTCCCGGATTCTTTTTTAGGTGCCTGGAAGGAGCCATTGGAAGTTTAATATGGGGCTAAAAGGGAGCAAGACAAGCAATTCGACCTATGAAGCTCCCATACAAGCAAGGGGCTTCTACTCCCTGATTTTAAGTTGTATTTCTCGCCTACGTTTGTGGGGCGCCATTGTAGCCAAGGTCAAGGTCAAGTAAAGCTTTATTCGACTGTTGTATTTAACAATCATAAAAGCACATAAAACATATGGATACAATTGCATTTAAAATTACACAAGTTAATAAAATGATCGAATAACAATATTTACAGGATAAGTAAAGATTAAATCGACTCTGTTAAAAACCACATACAAAAAACTGGAAGGATACACAGCAGTTACAATTCATCAATTAACATACTCTTCCTCTATTGAAGCACCTTCTTCAGAAACATAGATAACATGGGCTTCGATTGGAATTCATAGAGCATATTATCAAGGCCATTATCGCCGCTTTATCGGCAGTTTCCTGCCGATAAAAGCGGCGATAATGTAACGCCCTTTGTTGATAATATGCCCCTTTGTTTCTTCTGGAAATCTGGTATTTTACTGACAGGTATTCGCATCTGTTCAGGTTTATTACCGTGAAATGTATGTAGCTTTATACACTGAACAGTGTTAAAGGTAAGGCAGCTTATAGATGTAAGAAGAGGTGTAATCCGCTGAAATCATTTTGGATTAGAGACAAGGAGAGCTGCAGTATAAAGGACCTCTCTGAGGAGATGCAGTAAGCAATTTGGCAAGTCGATCAGTGGGCGATTTCCGCAGTATAATTGAGGAAGGAGTAAACCCTTGATAGTGAATGTTAGATATTTCTTTGCAAGAAAGGACTTCACCCTACACAGAATTTTCAACTGGAATCGTGTATTTCTGGCTATTTTTGATTTGCACATCAAGGCGGAGTATTTGACCAAGTCTGAGGCCAGGAGAGTTTGCTGACATTTTCAGGTGAGGTGATAGTTTTGGATGCAAGGCCCATATCCACAAGTTGATTAGTCAAGTGAGAGGGAAATTCCTGGCATTTGTCGAGGAAGAGCGTAAGAAGATGTTTTTCCTGGATTTACTTTTAGTTTTACATTAGGCATTCAGTTTTAAATTTCCCTAAGACACAATGTGTTAAGAATGTGTGCAGCACACAAACAGTAATAAAGAGACATCTCCACACAAGAAAAATCCCACATCAGTTTAGAAAAAATAGAGTAAACTGTAATGATATAAAAAACAAGAGACCACAACAATAACAAGCATTTACAATGCAACGGTTTTGCCTCTGCAAAAGTTTGAGCTATTGGCATTGTAAATGGCAAACTTTTAAGTTATGCGTTGGTTTTGAAAACAGATAAATAAATGGCATTGTCATTTACAATGGCAATAGCTTAATCTCTCGCAAATGTGAGACCTGGCACTTGGAGACACATACCGACTGTCATACAAATAAAAGAACAGGCACACTGACACTGCCACAGATACACATACAGAAGCAAATACAAAAAGATGGACAAAGACTTGAGCACAGCGGCAAGAACACACTCAGGCCATCGAAAGTCCCAGTGCACAAACACAGAAACTCAAATGGACGCAAACTGATATTCCCAGTGAAAAGAAAATAACACATTTATCCAGCACACATAACGTTACCAGCGTACACATACACACACATACAGAAACGTGAGCCCCGCCAGGAAAACTAAACATGCAGAGACGAGTACCGAGTTATGTTATGCTAGTTGACGCCATGGGGGTGGTGATACCGGGTATTACCAGTAGGGCAGCGCCCATAATGCTCCAGTGTGGGGTCAGTGCTACTCGGTGTGGCCTGTCAAACATATCCCACGCTGCACCTCCATGTAATATCCGATGGCGGTGCTGACTGCGACTAGTCGGGCAGAGCTCGTGTTAAACCAGTGTCAAGGCTCTGGCCCTGTGCGGTCTGTGGCCTTTCGGACTCTGTCCATACTGCACCCATCTGGGGCCATGGAGGGAATGCCTCGTGCGGCTGCTCGGCATAAGCCACAGTACACAAGTTTAGTGTCCGTAGCATACCCTATATATATTTCACCAATGCAGATACTGGCTGCAACCGATCGGGTATTAATGCGGTGCCGGTTGAGGCCGCAGCAGGCCAGACAGGCAAAGACTATTCTGAGCCAGTGTGGGTCTTGAACTGTGACGCTAGTGCTGCATGCAGGTGATCAGCCCCAGCCCACACTGCATCAGCGTGGGTCTGTATTGCCAGACGTGGACTGTCAAGCACAACAGCCCACGCTGCACAAATGTGGGGGTCTGTGGGGCATACCACTGCAGACTGAATGAAACCTGCACCAGAATGAGCTCTCTGCAGCCGGTGCCGGGTGCGGCTGGTCGATGTGAGCCCACACTGCAGCAGCAGCACACAGGCCAGCTGCCACCGAGCCCGAGCTGCGTGCGGTGCCAATAGCTTAATCGCTCGCAAATGCGAGCGATTGAGCCTCTGTGCACTCAAAGGCGCTCGCTCTGTCCAAACTTCCCAGTGACCGCTGGACTCTCCGAAACAGAGTGAATAATTACTCCCGGCACACCCCTTCACTCCAAAGCTTTTCAACCGGGTCTCCACCCCTCACCTGTCCTCCAATTCGGGACTCCTCCGTTACCTTCAGATCAGGTCCCAGCCCGCCCTGCGGCCCCAACAGTCCTTGATTCATTCTGTTTTCATTAATGAGCAAAGACTACTGCCCGAAGTAAAATGGCAGCCGGAAACACGTCACTTGCCCGGGTCCCTACCTTCCTACCCATTTGAGCAGGCGGTTCACGGGAGCGGCCTATCGTCACCAGTATAGGGAGCAGCTGCCAATGACACGCTAGTGACGTCACCAGCCCGGAAGAGCGGCCCAATGCACTTCAATGGCAGAAAGAAACGAAAGTAACTGTAACATAGGATCTTCTTCTAAAGTCCTAGTTTGAAATTCATTATTTTAAAACGTCACCAGGACGTGCATGCAACGTTTGGGAAAGCACAGAATGGAAATGAATGTAGGCGATCATTTAATGGCTGCTCTGTGCTCCCCTTCCATATCCAGCAGCACCGCCTCCCTCGGGTCCCTGCCTCGGTCTCCCACGGGCCCCAGGGTCACCTCACTGCACACGGATGGGGACAGGATCAGATGCATTAGGGAGCTCCGAAGAACCGAGCAGTCAGGAATGAATAATTCCAATATTCAGCTTTTGATATTACAAATACCTGTAGTTTAAGGATCGGCATTTTAACTTAATTTGGGCACACAAACGTTACGTTTAATTAGAAGAGGCACTTCCTCAAGGAGCTTTGTTTTAAATTAAGGTTTCAACTTTGAAATAGGTTCATGAAGTGCAAAGAGAGAGAACATTGATTTTTGTTATCTAGTCATCCAAAGGAGGGAAAACAAGTCTGGAACAGAGCAACAGGTCGTTTCGGGATTCGGGGGCGTGTTTGTGTGCTCTCCCCTTCCCATTGGCTGGAAGGTAAAATTCCAGCCAATGGGAAGAGGAGAGGGCGGTACTTAAAAAAAGACCCAGAAACGCCCCCGAATCGCGTTCTGACTGGGAAAGACTGATTGACAACGATGTCTTCCAATGGCTAGCCGCCATTTATGGAGCTAGCCAATGGAAGAAGGGGCGGATTCAAGTCCCCCATGCTGTAAACAAAAGTTTTCGCCTGGGCGGAGCACTGCTTTGCAGTGCTACGGCCAGGTCAAAACCTAAAAAAGTGGCAAAGCAGATGTCAGTCTCATGCTATAGATGGCTGATACAGACAGGCAAAATGTTCTGTATACGAATTAAAATATGACTGGACTAAATTACGACGGATCTAATTACAACACAAGCAGAACTCCAGTGCTTCCGTTGGCAGTCTGAGTCTAACAACAGTATCAAAATATTCTTGAGCTAGTTTGTTCAACAGATACAATGATCTCTATCTTATTTATTTTTTTAAAGCTGTCCGGTGAATAAGTCTACGTGAAGAAAGTAAAGGCCAGATCATACGATATCAGAAACTTCTGTCTGCAAATTGGTTAAAAAGATGTTATCATTATTATTCGATTTACCCGTCTGCTGACATCTGGACAAATGTTAAATGGTCCACTGATCTCAACCATTAGGTTCCTAGGAATCAAGTATCAGTATTTTATTTTTTAAAGTAGTATTGACTTCCCAATGATATATACAACACAACATCTCGGAGAGAGGGAGGACCTTTGTATAAAAGGGTGCCTATTTCCTCTTCAGGGGCACTGGTCTGGCCCATCTCTCTGCATACTTACTCAATGTCAAGATTTAAGTTGTTTTGCAATAAACTAGAACGCTATAGTCAAGCCCTGCGTGTAAAACTATTGTGTTGCAGTCTTGGTG
This sequence comes from Lissotriton vulgaris, assembly GCF_964263255.1. Classification (NCBI taxonomy): domain Eukaryota; kingdom Metazoa; phylum Chordata; class Amphibia; order Caudata; family Salamandridae; genus Lissotriton; species Lissotriton vulgaris. Next base: position 812,722,456 of record NC_141699.1, read on the forward strand.
ACTATAATAAGATTTGTTTTTACCCAACCACTAAAGTTTTTGTTTCTTTTAATGTTTTACATTACTGAGTGAAACCCGGAATACATTTCTTTATCCACGGAGTATCTATTTAGTACGTTATTATATCAACCATATTAAATATTTGCAGGACTATATCAGCAGTAGATGGCAATGAACAGTTACCCACGTCACTATCTCCCATTTGATTGATGGGAATATGGGGGGAATATCATGGTTCAGACATGTTGCCTTCAAGAATACACCCCTCAGAAAATCAAAAAAACGGACTAAACGATCTTTCTGGCGAAACCCATTATATTTTCAGTCACTGTAATATAATTATTTTATATCAGATTTCAGGGCAATATCTAGTTCAGAAACCTTTCGCTGTACCATCAAACTCTGAATGATTGTAACTCTCCTCATAGAAGACATAGGTGTCTAACTGTATCCTATCTATTTGCATGTATGCAACCAAAGTAATGATGAAATAGGCAACAACAGCAAGCAAAATGCCTTCAACATGAACTACAAGAATATTAACAAAAATCAACATGCCATTTATAACCAACAGAGGCAACGCATTTTTTTACAAATCCGCTGAAATGTAGAACATAAGCTTGTAGGCTAAAGGATACTGGCTTTTACAAACCTTTCCTATCCTCTCTGACATACTGCCTCCCTCCAGGTGCCTTGGATTCAGATATAGACTCCCGAGCTAAGATGACTGTTGTGTTATATATAGTACCTGCAGCAGCGGCGGCGTCTGGGTTTTGCTTGAACTGCTGTCTTTCTGCTGAGATGGGAAAGCCCCTCAGCACCGCCTGCTCCATCGCTTCTGGCAGTATCAGGACCACAGACTCAAGCACACAGATAGCGACTCAAGCACACAGCTAGCGATTCAAGCTGCAATGTAGCTCAGGCGATCACCGACTCTGTCTCTGTACTGCTCCTATGTACAGCGTGCACAGAGAAAGATACCCACAACAGCGCGCGAAACCTCAGATAACAGCCGCAGAACAGCACTCTTCCTATGCGCAGCTCACTTTACCCATGTGTAACAACCTGCCTCAGTGGGCTGCCATGACAGTGACGCGACTGTGCCTACAACGCATGCGTCAAGGAAATAAACCAGCAACTGTACTGCCCGTCACCCGTGGTTAAATGAGTGGCCATTTTGAAATAGGCGTATGTGTTTCGAATGTAAAACAAGATCCACAATTGAATTACTTGTTAAGCCGTGTTTCCACAAATGTATCTAAAATATTATGTTTTCGGAGTTTAAGAGACATAATTATTGAACTATTTTTATATGTATTAAAAAAACGCAGCTACATTATATCACGTAGAGTTATTTTGTAAAACATTACTTTTCAATTGAAAAAAACAACAAACAAGTCTGGAACAGAACAACAGATCGTTTCGGGATTCAGGGGCGTGTTTGCGTGCTCGCCCCTTCCCATTGGCTGGAAGGTAAAATTCCAGCCAATGGGAAGAGGAGAGGGCGGGACTTAAAAAAAGACCCAGAAACGCCCCCGAATCGCGTTCTGACTGGGAAAGACTGATTGACAACGATGTCTTCCAATGGCTAGCCTCCATTTATGGAGCTAGCCAATGGGAGAAGGGGCGGATTCAAGTCCCCCATACTGTAAACAAATGTTTTCGCCTAGGCGGAGCACTGCTTCGCAGTGCTACCGCCAGGTCGAAACCTAAAAATCCAGTCAGTAGGGCTGGAGATATTCAGTTTCAAAGATTTAGGTGAGTGTGAGAAGCTGGCCTGGTATATGATGTCCACTAATGTAAGTGGGCAACTTGCACCAGCCCAGACAATCCTTATGGTGATTTAAGGGGTCTTAGGCTACCTCAGAAAGCTCTCTAAATGGTAGCTGTGGAAAGCAGCCTTCAGGCTTAGTCCAGAAGGAGTTTAAAGCAGCTTGTTTTTATCAGAATGCATTCTTATAGTATAGATAATGTGAAAAGAACCACACCAAGTATTTATGAAAATATGTAATTAATATATAATACTCTCAAGTACGTTAAAAAATCTCCTACATGGAGATAAACACAAGGCACTCAATACTTTAACAAAGAAACACAGTATATAGCATGAAATATACAGGGGACCCCAGGAGGGGACTAAACCATATGCTAAGAAAGGGGTAAAAGAACTACACCTCGGATCAGGACAGGGTGGAGAGGATGTGCTGGGCACCCAAGAACCCACCCAAGGTGAGTAGATAGGGACCCCATGGAGAGCTTGTGCAGTGTTGAAACATGACCACGTGCTCTGTACATCTCTATGTGCAAGTCACAGTTGGATTTATAAAGGTTAAAGACCCTTCCCAGGTGACCCAGAAGAAACCCCGTGGAAGACAGAAGGTTGGAGTGCCACCCCACCCATGGATACCCTAGTACCCGCGTTATCTATACCAGGGAAGCCAGGTGTATACATGTGAAGTGGTGTCGGAAACCGCCATTGAACCCAATGGGTGACTTCAGGAAAGTGCCGCTGTTGCAGAAGGAGAAAGTGTCCAGTAGAATCCGAAGGTGGATTATAGATGAGAGGTACCTGCAAGCAGAATGGACAGAGTCTTTGTCACTCAGGAGTGTCCAGGAGATTTGGAAAACGAATGCCCTCCATGTCGGATGTTGCAGGATGGGTAGCAATGCACTTTACTCTGCAGCTGTGAAGACCAGGCGATGATGAGGAGGACAGGACCCTTGCACAAGCTGTCCCATGAAGGATGTTGAGTGCTAAGGAGGTCGGTGTGCGGCAGGAGCACCAACAAGCCTTAGCAAATTCAACTGATCCAGGAAGTTTAGACAGAGCAATTTCGGAACCAACAAGGTCCAGGGGACTCATCAAAAGCAGGGGAGTCAGGGCATATCCCAAGTAATCAGGAGAGCCCAAAAGAAACAAGTGTGACCCTTAAGTGAACCCGCAGGGCAGAGGCACTGTAGTCGTGAGAGGACCTCAAGCATATCACAAAAAAATGCAGGCCACGAATCCGATGCACACAATGTGGTGTGGCTGAAGATTCTGGTCATTGGAGGTGCTCAAGACTGGGGCTACTTAGATCCTGAATATCTTCTTGTAAGGAAGCCAACAAGCCTTTGCAATTGCAACTTGATTTGGTGCACAGGGGCTCAGTTATTGCAACCCCCACGAGGGATACTTGCCTCAAACTTGGTGAAAGGGCAGGGCAGGGCAGGCCTCAGGAGCTGTGGAAAATCATCACTTGTGTTGCAGAAACATACGGAGTCAGGAGGAGCTCAGGATCAGCAGACCATCCACTTAGTTGCAGTGACTGCGAATGCAGGGGAGTGACTCCTTCACGCCAAGGGAGATTCCTTCAAGTGTCTTTGATGCTTCACAGGCCTTGGAAGGTTCTTGGATAATGCACAGGCACAGACAATGCAGCAGACTGGAAGGGAGACTGAGTCAGTCCCAAACAAAGTCCAGTGAAGTCCAGAGTGCTCAGACGGTAGAAGAAGAAGTGGTGTCAGATCTAAATATATTACCCACGACAAATCTAAGGACTTACACCCAGGTAAGCCCTTAAGCACCCTAGGGAAAGGGTTGGGAAGATTCAGGGGACCCTCCCACAGGAGGGTCTGGACAGGGGGGAGGTTATTCCCATGTCCCTTGTCCAGTTTCACCCAGAGCGGGAGCCAAAGGCTCGCAGGACTGGTTTGAACTGGAATATGCACAGGGACACCAAATGTGCCTCTCATGCAGCCTTAGTGGCACTAGAAAGCGTACCCACCCCACCCCAATACACTAATTCCTATCTGGGAGGTGGTCACACCTCCCTGTGACAGGATGCCTATTGTTCTGTCTTCCTCCTGCTCAAGCTGGGCTCAGTAGCAGGAGATCAGAATCGTGTCTCAGGTCGACAGAAACCATTTGTACTGTCCGGGTCAAGAAGGCTGGTACCTAGAACACTGAGAGCCTAATGGAGGGCTCTTCCAGTGCCTGGAATCATATGGGGGTATGATTCAAACATGTTTGATGTCAAACATAATAGGATTCGCAGCTCTTCACTGACAACCCAGGAGAGTGGACTCCGTAGTTTGCCGGGGTGTCCAGCTCATGCAGTGGCACCCTCTGTCTTAGAACTGAGCACCCTATACTTAGGATTGCAAAGTTCTCCTGCTATAGGGGTGACTTATATGTATTAAGTGCCGTGATCATAGATATAGGAAACCTATATCTTTAGTAAGTGGTGCAAGCACCAACTTACACAGGCTGAAATGGCAGGCATGTAGTTCCATTTTAAATGGGTGGCATAACACATGCTTCAGCCCATGGGAACCCTCGGGGTACCTAAGCCTTGGGTACATGGGTACCATATACCAGGGACTTATGAGGGTACCCAAATATCCAATCTGGGGGTACCTAAGTACTGAACTTATCAATTTAAGGTGAAACCAGATAGACCAGGGTCCTGATTAGCAGGTTCCCAGTCAGACTAGTCAAATACAGCTTAGCACCAGGAAAAAAGTGGGGGTAACCATAGAAGCAGATCCTACTTTCCTACAGTAAGTATCGTGCTGAAAGCACAAAGCACCACTCATGGTCATCTGGTCATGTTAGACCAGGGGGAAATTACAAATTTAGGCCAACCATGATGGAGTGAGCGCCAGATTCAGGGGCCGGGTTAGCCCCGCTGAAAATGTTACCTCCTCAAAGTCCAGTGCAAAGAGTCCAGTTTGCGGGGAAGGAGGCCACAGGATTGAGAAGAGTGTGGCGGATGGTCATCGCTGTAGTGCTAAGAACAGGTTTGGCGTTGCAGATGGTCATCACTCTAGTACTAGTACTTGTTGGGCGTTGCAGGTGGTCAGCAGCCACCATAGGCTGCCATTGCTGTAGCACAATCTCGCTTTGCCATTCGTCTCTGGCAGTCATAGTTGGGCGAAGAGTCAAGTTACCTGGACCTTCGTAGTCATGTGCATCGCGAGTGGCAAGAGTTCAGTGAAAACGGGCATGTTCGTGGTCGCAAGGAGCCCAAAACTTCAGGATTTCTCGCTTTTCTTCAAAACTTCAGGATTTCTCGCTTTTCTTCAAGGGAGTGCACTCTGATGCCAGCCAAGGGTCTAGGGCCTTGGTAGGCACCTCTTGGGAATCAGGGACTCATCTAAGAGTGGTCTGCAGGGCTCAGGCAGGTCCAGTTACAGGTCCAGTTGCAACAGGTTATCTGGGCAGTTGTAGGGAGACCTCTGGAGCTTGTTGTATCTGTGTAGCTCAACCCCTTACCCTTGAAGTCACTCAGGTTATCCTGGCCAGAAGGAAGTAGGTCCAGTCTTCCTTCTCACAGAGAATGTAAGTCCGCAATTAGCAGTGCTATCCTCTGGCAACAGGATAGTCCTTCTTCCAGGAGACCAGGTCCAGGAGTGTATTGAGGAGTGGGTCTGAGGGTCTTATTTTTCTACATGGTGCCAGTTTTGAAGTGGACATAACTTCTAGAATTTCCTCTCACAGATGGGTCTGGAATTTCCTTCCTCTCTGCCCAGGCTTCAGTGGGTCTGGGTTAACAAAAGACTGGAGTGAAATTTTTTGTAAGTGTGCTGAGGCAGCTCATTTGAAATGTAAGTTGGGGTTGAGAACTGCTCCACCGACTCATCCTGGAAGGATGGCCATTCTGCCAACACCTATCCCCTCCTCTTTGTCTTACCGTCTGGGATCCACAAAGGTTACTTGCATTGCTAATGACTGTCATGTGATCCAGGACATAGGCTGCAGGCACCAAGAGTTCAAGACAAGACTTAGGGTTCTTGTAATGGACAAATAATTACCTTAGATCAGTATAAATTATTTACTGCTTGGTAGAGAGTTAAGAAGGTGACATAGCACATCCTCAATGTTTGTATAATGGCAGTAGGGTTACTTGCATTAAAGCATAAGAAGGCTAATTTAAGTAAACTTTGTAACAAAAATGGAAATAAGTTCTTAATCGCATTTTCTTAACTACATTGTATTTTTTTATTAGGATGCTTTTACTCTTAAGTGATTTGGAATGGTAGCCATTTGTAAGCTAAGTGTGGTTATGGGTTCAAACAGTTTTGAGTAATATCTCTTTCTGTTGCTCATAAGTAAAAATACCGGCTAATGAAATGTTCCCATAATATTAATGATATTTGAGGATAGACTAAAGGTACAAATAAGGTTACAGCAACTGTAACTCACAAAATATGGTTTGATGATTTTAAGGGACATATGCTTGCTATCTGAGTATGCATATCGGAGTTTTATGAATATGTTAAAGTGCTCAGGATGACTCAACCTTAGACCAGCCAAGACTGAAGGTTTACCCATGCACTTTCCGCAAGCAGTACTCCTTAGTGATATTGCTTACCTAATATATTATGGCAAGGTGAAAGGAAGTGCTGCAGCCACATCAATAGCAACATAATTGAGACGTACCAGATGGTGTGCATCTCTGAATCTCTGATGGTATTTTGACACATGGAATGATAGAGCTAAACTGAATAGCTAAGCCTTTTAGCACTGAGACTGCATCAAACCAACCCACTGAATATGCCAATATTTTATGAGGGGCTGAGGCAAGATACACACATGCTCACTCCCGACCTGATTCACAAAGGCAATCTGAGACAATAGTCTAACTTTACGACTTTTGGTATTCACAGAGGTACTCTCCGCACCCGGCCGTACTCTCCGACTACAGTCGTACTCTCCGGCTACAGCTGTACTCTCCGGCTCGAGCGGGATGAAGTGTAATAATAGTCTGGAATACAATTTGGCTGGAGGAGGAGAGTATGGCTTGGGAGCAGAGATTCCAGCCTGACTGCGGATGTAAAGATACGACTCGTAAATTACCTATGTGAATACCAAAAGTCGTAAAGTTAGACTTTTGTCTCAGACTGCCTTTGTGAATCAAGCCCTCTGTGTACTTGCCGATAGAATCATAGGAAGAAAGAATGAATACCTGCATTGGTGATTCCCCTCAATGACCTTTATTCCAAGCACACTTAGATTTCAATGCTAACATGGACCAACAGCGCAGCCCTAATAGTACTGCAGTGTCAGCCCAGAGTGAAACGTTCCTCTTGCCACTGGACTTTGTGTGCAGCCATCACCAGATGCAGAACTTATGTTGGGCACATGATCTATCATGGTCGTCTAACAGTTTGCTGACATCTGCAACCGAACCAATTCACAATAAATATATTTTAAATGCAACTTTTTTTTGTTTTCCATCCTTTTTTCATATTTACTCTGTAAATGCGTGGCCAAATCGTATTATGTAGACAATTCTTGTAAAAAAATATATATATATTCGAAGTTTAGGTTCACACTCACATAGCTGTGACTGACCATCATCCCTGCTGGCTTATACTGGTGTGCATAAAGGTAAAAGGGAAGCAACAAGATCCATAATGCTGAGTGCTGTGAGCAACAATATCAAGGATTGACAGAAAGCTTAACGCTTCTGTATATATCATTATCATAATCAAGTTTGTGGCCTTGAGCTGCAATTACCAGCCACCTTGGGTTTGGCAGTGTGCCACTAGGAAGCCTAGAAAACATCCTCCTGAACCAGTCTTTGTTTGGCAGACACCTGCTTTCCGATTCCTCATCGCAGATGTTTCTAGCAAATGTATTGACTTATAGCTACTGTTCTCATAACGAGAGAGCATCACAATCCTTAGCATTGAAGTTAGATGGAGCCATACCGTTCAGAGCTGAGGTGCATATTGGCTGGATTCAAAGTTTCTAAGTTTATTGAAGAGTGGCTCGAAGATTGCTGCAAAGGAGTTGTCAGTGGCCAAGTTTCCATGATCAAATTGATCTGCGTCCTGTCTTAAATTAGAAAACAATGTCCTGAAGTGATGCTGAGCCATCTGACAGAGAGGTTTTGCTGTGTCTGTTGAAGCACGTTCGCTGGGCTATTCCCTGTAGAGCCCCACTTACTGACAGCGCATCCATTGCCAATTGCACTACAATGTGCCAACACCGTTTCCATTTAAAAAGAAAAAACAACAACAAAATATGTGCCGTGCAGCAAAATCTGTAGCTCTTACGCACTGAGGGGCATATTACCAAGGCCCTTATCGCCTCTTTAGCAGAAAATTTTCCTGCTAAAGCGGCGATAATTTTATTGCCCTATTACCTAGCTGTCGCTAACACCAGTTAGCGACAGCTAGTAGGAGATAGCAATCATCTTGGGGCCCACTTTGCATGTCAGCGATAATTATCGCTAATGGCATGCAAAGTGGGCGTGCCAAGATGTTAGCGACTGGAAACAGTCGCTAACATCGCTATCTCCTATTACCTACTTTTGGAAATATTCGCGCTAAGCGCGAATATCTCCAAAAGCTAACGCCTGCCCAGAGCAGTTCTTAGCCATGTTAACCAATGGTAGGTGGATAACATGGCAAAGAGCATTAGCTCGCTAATGCATGAATATCGCTGACTTTTCAGCGATATTCATGCATTTAGGCTGATTTTTATCGCTTAGGAGATAAACATTGATAATAGCAAGGCTCCTAAGCGATAAAAATAGGCGATGCAAGGCTATAAAATAATAGCCACTAACCAAGCATAGCAATATTTATCGCTTATGCTTGGTAATATGTCCCTGAGTTGCTTATAGGTTTCAATATTACAAATCAGCACTGAAGTGACTTGGATTTGAGCTGCAGTCTCAGGGATTTATCAATGGAGTAAAATAGGGGTATTTCTTGTTAGTGCTGAGAAGCACTGCAGAGCAGTCTATTGCTTTCAATAGTAGAATATCAAGGAATACTTTAACTCAGTATTGAGGTGAAGTGAAGCACTTGGAGTGTGTGGATCAAAACTGTATGCATGTTTGTACCAAAGTACAGAATTATATTGGACAGGAATGACCTAAGTCAGAATTCATGTGCATCAACGAAGTTCTATGCGGCTCTAAGGTCTAGTATAACAAGGTTTTGACCGATATGATTAGGGAACACTGAATCTGTTCGCCCAATTGGCAGCTGTGTCGCTGTGGGAGAGGGCAACAGTGCTCCAGATGCATTAAAGTCATTGTAGGCATCTATCTCATGATGTCACAACACCAATCAACAAGAGGTCAACATGTTGTAGGGAGCACCCAAAAGTCAAAACAGAATTATGAGTGGTTGTGAGAAATTGTGCTGTTGGTTGGCTGGGGTGTGAACCCTGGTCAGCAACAGTCACAATCCCTGTCAGTTTTTTCACTACCCGGACACTTAAAGCTTAAAAGGCCATGCCCAACCTTTTGATTCCAATACACCCTGGCCTATGGGCTACCTCGGACCTGCCTTAGGGGGGACTTATATTAAAAAAATGGGGTGTTTAGGGCTTAACAAGGAAGTTAGATTGCTAAGTCGAACGGAAGTTTAAACTGCACAGACGCTGCAATGGCAGACCTGGGACATGTTTTAAGGTGCAACGTAAGTGGGTAGCACAATTAGTGCTGAAAGCCCATTAGTAGCATTTATTTACAGGTCCTGGGTATATGGTATATGGTATACCACACTACAAGGGACTCATAAAAATAGAAAATGCCAATTAGGTGTAAGCCAACTAAGCCGTGTTTAGGGTAGTAAGCACAAGCACTTTAGCACTGATCAGCAGTGGTAAATTGCAAAGATCCCTGAGGCAAAAAAAAAAGAATTGCAGCAGCAAAAATGCAGATACATAGACACAAGTGTTGGGGGAAACCACCTTAAAGCTGTCAGGTCTAACACTATTTCTTTGAAAAAACTTGCACTGGGGCTCCATCATTTGTGAACCCTATAAAATAAAATGCTGCAGGATGGAAAGGGCAAAGAAATTTGAGCACGAGGGGACTGGTGCTTGTCAGACAGCCAGGGCATACACGAATGGTGCAGTACAGAGCAAAGAGATAAATGTGGTAGTGGAAAACGGCATGGATACCAGGACAGGTTAATGGAAGTGAAAGAGAGGTGCAGAGGGAGACACTGTGAGTTGAATTAAGAAATGGATCACAAGGACAGCAGTGCAAGGGCAGGATGCAGTTGACAGTGACAATGAAAAGGGAATGGGAACAGAGTCTACATTTGAAGTATATTCGAGATAGGAGGAAGCTGAAGAAAACATTGATAATTTTAAACAAATTAAGAATTCACCCTACATCCTGAACTGAATTGGTTGTGGCCAAGATACATGTAAACAATTAAGGAACTCAACCTACATCCTGTAGATATATGGTTGGAGGGGTGTACCAGATATTTGTACCCTCGGCCTCACAAAAGGTTGTGATAACCTTGGCAGAGTCATAGGATTATCTAATGATGTACGAAATGTCAGAAGAAAATCTCAGGACAAATAATGTGCTTTGTTGTGCAGTATGAAACTCACCATTACCAACAGGTTTTTTGTAGTAAATAGCAAAGAAGTAAGAACGCACACACAGACACACACAATAATGTATGAAAATGTGGAGTAAAATCCGGAGGTCTGTAAATTGCAGTCAATGTAATTCTTAGAGAAGGTAAAAGTGAACAAGAGATAGGCAAAACATTGAATATGGTATGAAAAGCAGCGCAGCCAGAGAACCCGCTAAATACCGGCAATATAATGGAAACATGGTTAACTGGGAATGATGCTTAAATTGTAAATTTAATAAAAATAACTCAATAGCCCTAATTTTAATTTCTAGAGCACTGTAGAGATTTTACTTTTTTCATGCAATAAAATCGTCTCAGTATCCTGTACTTATGAGTAAACCTCAATGGAATGGGGAATTACCGCGCTTGGTTGGTTTTTCAGACCATAAAACCACACAGAATACCTTTCTAGGTCGAGCATTCGGGACCTTATGTATATACTTATGTATATACTTTAGTATATATACTTTAGTATATACTTATATGTGTATGTTCTTTGTGGTCTCTGGAGATCAGCCCTAGGACTTGTCTGCTTCCGCTTAGGGACATATTTTTCTGTTCAACTGCCTCTATTTAACTGTCCTGATAGAAAATGACCAGCAGAGGTCAGTAAAATACCAGAATTGTTTTCTGCTGAGGGACTTTCTTTTTACATTTTCTGGCAACTGCCTCCATTTAACCTCATGCGCGCTAGCGGAATTCCGCTCCTGCGCTGAGATTTTCTAAATCGCACTTTTGGTGACGAGCTGGGCTCGTCATCAGCGTGCGAGGAGGCTACGCCATGACGAGCCCAGCTCGTCATCAGCCTGGAAGGGGTTAACTATCTTGATAGAAAACGACCAGCAGAGGTTAGTAAAATAACAGAATCACTTTAGCATTCTCTAGATTCCAGTCCATAGAAATTGTCTTCCACAAGCATCCGTAGACAATAATATTTTTTCAAATCTTGTATTTTCAGTGAAATAACCACCGAAGGCCCAGCTTTTATATTAAATCAGAGCTTTGAACGTTTCCCGCTGAAAGGCAATATTTCTCTCCATGTGTTCCCATACCTGGCATGTCACGCAGTTTTGTACTTACTTCTCCTCCATGTTAAAGAACAGTAGATGTTTCAGCACCCAGGCTAATGTGCTGCAGAGCTAAATACATATAAGGTCCCAAAGGCGAGACCGAATGCCTTGCGAATGCTTGTTCCATGTGGTTTTAATGTGTGGATTTCGCACCTTCTTAGGGGTACGGTGCATGAAGCGGGGTCAGAGCCAGATGTGACTGGAGGCTTGTGAGCAGGGCCGGACTGGTGCTTTCGGGCACCGGGCAATCCCCCGGTAGGCTGGAGGGGTTGGGGGCCGGTTTTGAATCAGGGGGCCGGTTTTGTGGATGGGGGCCGATTTTCGGGCCGACAGTCAAAGCGTCACTCATTTCAGAGAGAAGAAGTCATACCAGGTCACGGTGTCGTGTGACTTGTGTCTGAGAAGACTCTAGTCTCAGTCTTCTCAGACTTCCAAGATCCAAGCAGGCCTGCCGTCCATACTAATACTACTAGCGCCAGGCCAGCATGCAGAAGCAACAAGCCTGATTGACCGGCGGTGACCGTTTGCACTGCAAGTGCAACCTAAACACACGTCAGGAGGAGGAGGGAGGTGCCCGTGTGCAGCGCGCAGAATTAAGCCCTGCCTCCTCTGGCGCGTATGCGCGCCTCTCTAGGGTGCGGCTGATATTCCCGCTGCCCGCATGCGTGTTGGGCAATTAAAACTGCGCACAGTGTGCAGTCTGCCCTACAGGTTGCAGCCAGCATCACGAGTAACGAGAGCGAGAGGAGTAGAGACCGGAGAGGCCATAATTTAATTATTGCACTGGCTAGCCCGCCGAAGTAGCCCCCCTGTGTTTGCCACTGGCACCAACAGCAGGAGGTGAGTTAGTAAGTGTTTCCGCCCTGGCATCAATTAATCATTATCATGACTCTTCTTGTCTTCACAAACAGTTAGCGGGCGGGAGCCTGTTTCCAATCCGACCGACCGTGTTATCAGTGTGTGTGTAACATAACATACAGAGCTGTGCTGTGCATATACGGTCAGTGGTAAGTTACCACCACTGACCGTATATGCACAGCACAGCTCTGTATGTTACATGAGGCCTCTCCTCAGCTAGAGGCTAGAGGCTAGTGCTTTGTTCAGTCTTGCCCTTGCTTGCTTTTTCAATGAGCTTAGTTACCCATATCATCTGGATCAATCAATGCTTATGCTTTCATTGTCTTCTTCGGGCCGCCCTGGGCAACCCCTGTGAGCCCCCCTGCCTGCCCCTCACCCGGCGGTAACCCCTGTGAGTCCCCCTGGGGCCCTGCCCCCCCACCCGCGAGTATTGCGAGCTCCGACTGATCATTATGCATGCTTTGACTTTTATGCCCCCTTTTCCGTTGTTTTGAAGTTGGGCTCCTCCTCTAACCCTGGTCATTGTGTGTGGCCGCCGCGATGTGACAGCTTCCGGGCACAGACACAGCCGCACCCGAGTACTTAACAGGTCTTTAAAAGACCATTTACTTGGATCACTCATATTAGTCAGGTCAGGTGATCTGCCACTAGAGTTACGGACACCGGTGGTGCATAATGATTGAATCTTGGGAGGGGTAGCCTGACCGTCCCCTTAGAGATAAGAAATTATCTGCAGAGTCTGAAATACTGCACCCGGTTAGTCCTCATTTCCTTCCTTTATTTCACAGGCAGTTTCTGCTGCTGCTCTTAGCTGTGCTCCCACTAATCTTACATTTGAGATAGGTCCGAAATTGCTGGTACTGGCCCCTTCGAAATTAAGAGGCATTCATAATGCGGCCCTTAATGATTTGCTTCCAAGAATGAAGCGAGGTCAGAGGGCCTTGATTATCTCTAGTTTCCCTGCTGGCACCAGGTTATGTTTGCAATCCTGGGTGCTCCCGGCAGCAGAGAAAGCAGCAGGGTGGGGGCTCTGGAGATGGATCCTGGAGGTCTGGAAACCACAGAGTACTAGCATGCGGAGGTGTGTTAATGCCCTCAGTGAGCCACACATTCGAGGGGAGACAAGGCAACAAGACATAGGGGGCTCCGTCTGGTCTGGCTGAACGGAGTAAATAAATGCCCCAAAGCTGTACCGGTTCCACTTGAGTCCCCTATGTGGAGCAGTCAGTGATTTACAAAGGCGGTAGCTCGACGAATGAGAGAATCTCTTGATTCAAAACCAGAGTGATGAAGAAAGAAGCTGGTTTGGTATCTATAAGATTATACATAAATCCTTTTCACGCGCACATACCTACTCTCTACCTAGGCACCACAAACTTACTTACTGTATATTATAAAATATCTACTTGTCCAAGAGATGGAATTGTAAGTGTACATGCCTTTTTATGGTGCTTAAGACCCGTTAAAGAGCATTAAAGCGCTGTTTGCGGTGAGTACGGAAGCCATCCATTTAATCAGCTTTGGGATCCAGCAACCACAACCCTTAGACTCGAAGGCTGAAGATCATTTTCGAACTTCAACCACATGAAGAAGTCAATTGAAGGATGAGAATCCATGCCTCGTGCTCTTGAAAGAAAATGGAAGATATCTATGGCTTACTGCCCCATAACATAAGAAATAAAAACAAGGTTCTGTTTGTCGAAGGCATAATGGGAAATGGATGTTGTGACAGAATGTACACTGCGCCATCTGTCTAGTTTGCCAAAAATAATTTATTAAACTTGAGAATTCTTTCTAGTAAAGACCCAGAGAATGGGAAGATACACTGTCGAATTCCCCTAAACTATTACTTTAGAAGCCGTCATACAGTCTCCTAAATTTTTTTCTGGTGCCTTATGAATTACTTTATCTGATCCTTTGAACATGAGAATTTAAGTCAAGGGCCCCAGGAATAATTAGGCAACCAGGAATGGCTGTACTCAAAGGTTTTGCATTTTGATGTTTGAAACAGGGTAAACTGAGAAATGTATTTCTCTGTAATGCAAAAATGGTACTGATGTCTCCTGAGGAGTCAGTTTGCTCTGCTTCGGGCCCGTATTCTGTCTGGACACCAATAACCCTGTCCATCTGCTCGTATTTGTCTACTGCCACATCTGTTGTATTGTTTGTCTGTTTCACATCCCTGTTTGTCTGACTATCCTGACTATTCTGACAACACTTGTGTGTCCATGTGTTAGCATTTGCTCCTGTAATTGGGTTTGCCAGTAGTAATTGTGTATCTGTGTTTGTCACCACTTCGCCTTATGTGCTGAAGAAAGCATGCATAGGGGACGGTGTGCTCACCCACATTTTGTGTGCCTGGGATAATGTGTACATAAACAGCATGGTCCAAATAACTGACTAACATGTCCACCATTCAAATTAGTTTAAAATTTCACTATGCTAATTCAACACTAATCCTTTATGTGTTCCAGAATAGCGTGCTACTCACCGAAAAAGCGCTTAGACGCCTCTAGCACTATATAAATGCAATTACTATACAATACAAATTTACTTCCCTACGAGGCTTTGTTGTGCTTTCACCCCTTCTTCGAGCCACTGCATCTCCACTCTGCATATTGCTGGAAGAATCAGCCCCCATGAAATCTTTGATAGCCCCTCCCTCTGAAATCTGGCTCTAGTTGCTCCTCTGGGGGAGGGAGCATTATTTGCCATGTTTTGCCCTTCGTCAGCCATGATCTGTTCCTCAGTCTTTCATTGTTCTGCTGTTGCTATAAAGAGTTTGTTGGGGCAAAAATACATTTTAATCAGTAAAGCCCCCCACCACACCACCACTGTGGTATGCTTTAAATCTTGTGTTTGTGCTTCTCCAGACCAAACTCTTAAAACATACTGCCCACCAGTATGGATGACATGTGATTCCTACTACTGGTAATCCTCATTGGCTAATGTGACATTGCCTATAGGCTGAGTTACATACTTGTATGATTCATTGTCTCATAATGTGGCCACAATGTAAAGCACTATAACACCCTACACTATGAGTAGCGCTATACAACCAATGAAGTGCATATGAGAGAGGGGCTACGGAGATATGAGGGGTACTGGTGGGGAGTGGTAGTGACGGAGTCTGAGGAGTAGGTCATGAGTTGGAGGGGCTATGGAGAGATGAGGGGCATCAGTGGAAAGTGGCAGTGAGGGCATCTGAGGAGGGGGCGGTCGGGGGGATGGTCTATGGAGCGATAAGGAGCACTGGTGGAGGGTGGCAATGACGGAATCCAAGGAGGTTGCAGGAGGTGGAGAAGTGTGGCTCAGGGGTTAGAGGCGGCAGACCCGGAAGCTGAGATCGGCCCTGGACCAGGGTTCAATTCCCCGCCTCAGCAGGTCTTGGGCTCAAAATTCCACGGACTCGACAATTCTCGCTCCGGTGCCTACTCGACTCACGGGTTCACACTCTGCGACTCTGGGCAATAGCTTGCTTAATCTCCACAACGGCCCTTCGCGGTGGGATGCCTGGCTTTCACCTTGTGGATACCCTGCCGGGGTTATCTCACAGGGGAATACCAGGACGGGTTCCCTAAGCAAGCGCTTAGATACCGGGTCGGTGATTTGCGCTATATAAATACATGTACATACATTTACAATGGGGTGTAGGGGGGCTACAGAGAGATGAGGGGCACTGATGGAGGGTGGTAGTGAGGGAGTCTGATGAGCAGGACATGAGGGGGAGGGGCTATGGAGAGATGAAGGGCACTGTTGAAGGGTGGTAGTAAAGGTATCTACAGAGAAAGAGGTCTGTGGTGGGGCACCAATGAAGACTTTTGGACGAGGGCTAAAGCCGGTCCTGTCATAGCCCTTCTGTTTTTGTTTATTTAATTAGCATTCGGGTCATTAGGGCAACTGTGGAATATATTTTGAAGTGTGTACTCATTTATTTTCCTGATATATATTCAATGATTTAAGTTTGAGGGTAGTTTCCTAATGATTTTTACCGGGAATAATGAAAATGGAGTCAGATTGTGACTGATATTGGGCTGGGACCTAAGGTCAGCTGTGAGCTAAGGTGCATGGGAGATGGATGGATGAAAATGGATAATCAGGCCGGGAAGGGAGTGTGCTACAGAGTCTGGGGTAAGTGTTTTGCAATTGCAGTCTATGACCTGTGAGAGGCTGAGCTGAGCGCACAACTCAGGCTGAGGGGCTCGGACCCCCTCCGTATATGCACAGCTGAGCTATGTGTGTACATGCTGATGACAGGACCGTCGCGGGTGCAGGCAATAAATCAAAAATGTGTAATTATGATGATGAATCAATCATTATCATGATTACAATTTTTGCTTTGGTGCACATGGTGCGGGCGGCCAGGCCGGCAGGCCGCGATTAAAGTATGAGAACTGAACTAAGCTAATGTAGCAGGCTGGCTGGCAGCTTTGTTCGTTCCCCTACTTTAATCACGCCCTAGGCATGGGTTGGATTAATATTAGTGATCAGCAATTGCTGTAACTTTGAGGGATTGGGCAAGGAATCTGTAGGCTGCACCAAGCTATTTTTGCTCTTATTTTGAGAAACTATTCAGTGAGATGCAGCCACACTTTATTGTTGTAAATCACTGGCAGAGCCAGAAAGGCCATCTTTGTAGTACAAACTGTACACAGTGCATCCTGCAAACCTGACCCCATGATGTCCATTGAAATTGCCATATCATGTGCCTTAGTGATAACTCCTAACAGTGAAGTCTACTTATTTTTGACTAAAAACCCAGTTGTGTTTAAACCTTGGAGCTAATCGTTTTTTTTTTTTTAAGGGTAGCTTATAAAGCGCATGGTTACGCAGAAGCGTGTCCCCGCGCTACAACTGAAAAACTCATTGCGAGGGTTGCAGACCGGTGATCTTTTATCTGGAGAACAGGTATGTTTTTAGGTTCTTGCGGAAGCTGGTTTCGGATGAGTCAAGGCGAAGATGGAGAGGGAGGGAGTTCCAGCTCTTTGCTGCCAGATAGCGGAAGGAGCGTCCGCCCATGCGGGCCTTTTTGATTCTTGGAACCAGTAGTAGACCCCCATATGCTGAGCGCAGATCACGTGCTGGTGTATACCTTGTCACCAAGTTCTGGAGTGGGATCGGAGATTTTTTAGCCAGGATGCGGTGACAGGTGCAGAGGGCTTTAAATACCACTCTGTTTTTAACTGGCAGCCAGTGGAGGGTTTTGAGAGCGGCTTTGGTGTCTGATCGTTTTGGGATTTTTAAGATGAGACGGGCAGCCGCGTTCTGTATTACCTGAAGGCGATTCATGGCTTTGCAGGTGGTGCCCAGGTAAAGTAGATTGCCATAGTCTAGGCGTGATGTCACCAGGGCATGTACCAGTGTTTTCCGTGCTGACATAGGGAGAAGGTCAAGGACCTTCCTTATGGTTTTTAGGATGCCAAAACAGACCCCTGCAACTCGGTCTATTTGGGGTCCAAAAGATAGGTCAGCGTCGAGCCATATGCCAAGATTTTTGACTCCCTGGGTGGGTATGGGAGCCTCGCCCAGGCATGGAGGCCACCGTGGCATGGAGCTAATCGTATGATCACACATTTGTTTGCACTTTGAGGACCAAAGGAAAGTGAGGCTGACAAACGTCATGTAAAAAAAGTTGTCTCTTCCTTTGGATCTCCTGCAGTTTACAACAAGTTTTGAAAATGCTGACTCAGAGGCGTCCAAGTTTGGTCCAGGAAGGCTGGATCCTTGGCTGGTGTTGGAATAAGCACAGACTGTGTAATGCGTTCCATTTCAGACTCGGTGGATGTGCATTTATCTCATGTCCATAACCTTAAAATGTCTCTATGACTATTGACCTTTTGGTTTAAGTGTTGCCTGCTGTCAATATTGGGACGTACAGGTAGCACAGTCGTGCTCTGTCTGACATGCATGTTGCCCCATTGGTGGCTGAAATGGCTTGCTCGCTACACACCATGTGGGGGCTGGTCTCACTTTTACTTTGTTCTCTCTGATTCACTACTTGTGTCTATTTTTGGTGCTCTCTGAAAGAATACCTATGGGTAGATATGACTGGGTGGGTAACCTGATGTCCTTTAAGGTCATCATCTACTGTTTACTGGGCTTTGAAAGTTGATACAATTTGAATATGTAATGAAAATGTGCTGTAAAATTCACCATTTTGGTCGGTCGTTTTCCAAAACCCCCCAAACTCCCCTAGTGGCCGTCGGGCTAGATTCGCTGCGCGCGCTCGCTAAGCGCCGGACGGGGGCTGGCTCGCTACGTGCCGGATGGGGGCTGGTCTGGCAAAATTTGCCAGGGCTGCTTTCAGTTCCCAGTCCGGACCTGCTTGTGAGGGAAGTTGTGAGAGGGAAGTGAAGGGCTGTTTATTTTTCCTTTTAGCTGGGGAATGGATTGTATGTTTGCTTCTATAGAAAAAAAAAGTGGCATGAGACTCATGCGATTTTCACGGCCGTTTTGTTTCTGCCAGATAAATCAAGTCAGCCTCGTCTAGCCAATACAACCTAGGTTTGAGCAGGACTCACAATGAGCCCGTTACTGTTTAAAAAGGTTGAGAACGGCGACTGTTGAGCGCTTGCTCGTTTGTTTTTAAACAAAAGCCTCTACCAATCAGCTTAAATATAATTTAAGAAGCAGATATCCCAATGAAAGTATTCTGTTTTTCTGATCTGCACAATACCAGGTACAAGGAATGTAAAGTGCGAAAAACATGCCTTCAGGCTGAGGTGTACATGAAAATAATTACCTCTCCACCTCTTTGTTGCAACAATGATTACTGCTTACATAAGGTAAAAGAAATTGCTCTATAAATCATGAGATTCTACGTTTCAAAACATAAAGGTAAACAAGATTATTTTTACATTTGAAAAAACAGCCGAACACGGCGACCCTCTTGTGGTATGTCCCACAGAAGCGCCCGGGGGGAGCAAGCTCAGGCTTTTACCATCCATTACTATATGAGTGACAGGCCCGTGCTTATGCTAAAATCTGAAAAATATGTCAGACTTGACAACTATCTCTGTACCCTAGGGAGTAGCCAGTGATGTTGGCTTGTTCATTTCCAAGATGCTACATTTTTTTTAAATATCTGTATATTGTCTAAAATATCTCTGAGAAGAGTTTTTGAAAGAAGGAAGCTCTACTTTATCTTTTAGAGATTATAGTCTTTCCTTTTTAATTGATCCTGGTCATTCGTAAAGGATGCTAATGAACTGGCCCTGGAGCAGCATTCATGTGCCACATACGAAATATAGAGTATACAAGACATTAAAGCCTTATCAGAAAATTAAGAACACGGGCAATTTATGCAACAATCATGAACACACAAACATAACATATGGGACCGCGGTTCAGATTTATGTCATTATTATGGCATTCACTACAGAAAAGGTGCAACACATGATGCACATTCACACATGTCAAATGGCACACACGCATGTTTCAACAGATAATTGTGCTATTGTGTGGATTTCGGAGGTACATTTTCAACAAAGCTTATGGACCAAGAGATGTAACCTGGGTCCACATGTACATAGCTTTTTTAATGTAAAAAATGGCCCAATTCTGTGAATCGGGCTATTTGCTATGTACAGCGGCCCATTTTGTGATTCAGTAACCAAATCGCAAAAATGGGCTAGCGATTCGGTATTAGGAAGGGGCGTGCTAAGGGCATAACTTTCTAATAGCGACTCGCAGTCACAGTGGTATGTAAGAATATTTTGTGACCGAAATGAGGTTGCAAAATGTTCGCATTTTACCACCAATTTGAAGTTGGTGGTAATATATTCTCAAAAGGGAAGGGGTCCCCGGGGAACAACTTCCCCATTGTGAATGTATGAGAAAACTTTTTTGAGAGCAGGCACTGGTCCCACAAACCACTGCATACTCTTAAAAAGTGAAAAGAAAACTTTTCTTTTTTGTTTTTGAAACACATCCTGTTTTCCTTGTAGGAAGATTGGTTGCATCTAAAAAAAAAAAAAAAAAGTTGCTTTATAAAAAATAAAAAAAACCACAGACATGGGACATGGGGGTCTGATGTCCCCAGCAGACCACCATTCATGTGTTTTTAGTGCTTTCCAATGGTTCGCAAATTGCGACCCCCATTAGGAATCATGATGTGTCAAACTTTTAGGTAATTGAAAATTCAAACTTGGCCCTAAATGCACAACCCACTTCAGGCATACACTTGCACAGACTTAACATGTGTGTGTATATATAAGGTACTCACGTACAACAAGCACTCAGGAGCCTGGCCTAAACATTAACTCCAATAATAATGTGCTTGCACATCCAGCAGATGGTGAGTTTCCAAAATTCGAAGGTGCCATAAATATTTTACTGAAACTTTTCAGTAGCTGATCAATGGGGGTCTGCTGCTTTCCGAGGGCAAGCCTTTTCTACAACCATTTTCTTCATCTTGGCCACAAATTGCCATTAACTGTAATAGTCATGTGCTCATCTCTTGCATATGCAGTATAGGTCTATCTTGGTTACCACTGCTAGAGCTGAGTCTCTTTTTTCATATTGCGATAAGCGGTGTTGCAAACGGATTGTGACATGAATCCCTAAAACACTACTGGTTCGCTTCTGCATTGAATGCTTGACAAACAATGTGGCAGACAGCGAAAAAATTCCCAACGAACCACAAACTGCTCTGGCGTGCATAGTTTTAGTGACTCCTGAAGATTGCCTGGTTATGCTGGACCAAATTTATCTTACCAAGGAACTGCCACAGAAACTGCATGAATGATAGAAAAACCCTTCAAAATCCACCAGTTTTGCTTCTTCGCTTTTTCTCCACACCATGATTGAAGGTATGGGTGGAATTCGCCCAGTTACATTACCACAGATATATTCAACCACCTCTAACTATGTTTGGTAATCCCATCACAGAACCCATGGACTTTTCTGTCAGAATGAGGCAACATTGTTGTCATTATTCTGTTGTTTTTTCTTGTTAAATAATTTGTATTAGAGATGCAAAAGCGATAACAAATAAAAAAGAACAATTGTAATGAGATGAATACATTGAATATATTGAAATTATGAGAGAAAAACTTGTGCATTTAACAAATGCTTGGTCATATTATATAAAAAAAGGAAAGACAGGAAGAAAGTAAGAAAGAAAGAAGGAACAAAATGAAATGAAGAGAAAGAAGAAGCGGAAAGAAGAGGAAACAAAAAATGTGCAGGGTAATCAATAGATATCACATTTTATCTTCTGATTTAAAGTTAATGAATATACAGTATGTATTCTATGTTCATCATTCAAAAAGTTCCCCCAATGCGGCTGGGGAGGCAGAATGTGAGGGTTAGACTGTACTGCCCTAAAGTGTCTTTCCCTCTTTTTATTTTTTTACAGAGTTTCATATAGCGCGAACTTGACCAGCAATCGAATCGGGTATCATAGCGCTTTACATAACACCAGTTATGTTACATGAGGACACATTCTGGCTAGGAGGTGGTTGCTAGAGAGCAGTCAGCAGTGAGTGCATTCGAGCTGTCGAGCTGTCGAGTTGTGACAAGGTGACCGCGAGGAGACCGCGAAGCCGAGTCGGGTACCGAGGCGAGCTGAGGAGGTTTACGAGCGACGGCAGGGGCGGTAGTGGTGGTAGTGCGGCTCTCCTCAGCAGTGCCGTGCTGTATAGTGCTGTATAGTGCTGTATATCCACGCCGCGTTTGCTGAAGGCACTCGGCAAGTGAGAGAGGCAGAAGGTGGGTGCGGTGGTTGTGGGAAGAAGAAACCCCTCAGTCCCCCGGCTTACGCCGGCCGTCACTGGCTGCACCGGCTGCTCCTTCTCGCTCACCCCGCTGGGACCTCGGCCTCGACAAAGAACGGCCTCGGCAAAAGAACGGGAAAGCGGGAGAGTGGAACGGACTCGACCTGGGCTGACAGGAACTGAGGAGTGAGTCGATTTACGGACTTGCCGAGCTCTGTGGAACAGAGCCATACTTGACAGTAACTGTGGAAGGACCCTTGGAAGTTGTATATTGGCAGACCCGTCCTGTTTAGGAGCTGAAGAGGCAGAGCAGCAAGGTATGTACCGTTCAGCATTTGCATTTGCAGGGACACCACTGAGTGATCTGTGAAGGTACAATGGTTTGTGAGCTGTAAAAAAACCATTTGAAAATACACATCAGAGCTGCTACTCCTGGCAGGTGATACAGGTGTGAGTAGCATTTATCAAGAAGCTGCGAGCATGACTGCCATTAGTGGCAGCCGCTAAGTAAGAGCCGGGGGTGGTTCGCAAAGGCGACCTGTCTAGGACAGGGGCAGCCGGAGGCCCCCCGCTCGCTCCGCTCGCGTGGGACAACAAACCAACATTGCCCATTGCCCATTGCCTCTTGCACCTGCATAAAAAAATAAAAATAGAAAAAAAAAACTTGAGTAATGAGGTCGGGGAGGACAAGAGGGAATCCACAGCAATCCACGAAACGGAAATCTAAAAATAAAACAGCAAACATGAACTCTGAGAACAAAGAACTTAATACCCTCACAACCTCATTAATACCACCAATTTATCCGATTTTCAGCGCAATAACCCCAATAAGTAAATTCACTTTTTTGAAAGACCCAGTAACAGCCATTTATACAATGCCAGCAACCTTAAATGGACTTCAAAAACCGCTGACACCGAGTAAACCAAGCATGCAGCTGCCAATAGCTTCCACTACCATACCTGACACAATCATCAATATAACAAATGGTACTGACACAGAGGCTCCAGCCCTTGAGATGCACAGGCCAACAGGTCAGGAGATTTACAAGTGCACAATACAAACAAAAGCACAAGTGCACGCGGAAAATGGTGGCCATGAACAGGCACAACTCAAAACTAAATTGATCACACCGCAAGGTCCCACAGACAGGATCTCAGATAACACTATGGAAAATGCCCCAGAAAATAGCATTATGCATGCAAGCCAAAAGAGCTTAGCTAGGACAAATACGCTATCAACGTTAACAACAAATGACACATAATTAGATCAATTAGGGACTGGCTTCAACTCAGCCGTACATAACGACCTGGGATGCATTAACTTCAGCAACTTAGATGAAGCATATAAAGACCAACCAACTAAGCATTCGACACCCAGACATGAGTTTTGTCTAAATCGTACAAAGTTTGTTTTCACCAAAAAGGATGCGGTGTGTAACCCCTGGTCGGAACCCAAAATACCCTATGACATTAAGGAATCACCAAAAGGTGAATGTACAAATAACGCCAATAATAAACAATTCAAAAATATTAGGCTATCCGATATAGAAAAAATGAAACCATTCAATAAGCTTGAAAGTACAGCCAAGGATGCGCAAGTTAAAACCCAGGTAGGCTGCCATGCAAGCCACCAATTGCCTCAAGATCAAATAAAGGAAAACCTAATTGACATATCTAGTGGGTCGGAGGAGGAAGCATATCCCCCTTTGAATCAATCGGAAAAAATAAATCAAGTACCTGCTCAGGACGCAACAGTAATAGAAATATCGAGCGTTTGGGCATTGTCCAGCTCTAAACACCGAACTCCGACGGACAAAGTAACCTTCATGGCCAATGTGAGCACGGAAGAACGAGTCCCCATGGCAGAGGAAAATGTCGAGGAACATCCGAACTACCTTGCGAATACACCCATTCACCAGGATAATCAGAGTCAACAAGCTGGAAAGCCTGGCGTTAATCAAAATCTGGAATCCATAATAAAACTCCATGGAGCCCTAGGAAAAATACTAGAAACATCCATTAAAACGCTGATGCAATCGGATAAACTCGACATCCAAATCAACCTCATGAGCATAATAGCTGAGTATATATCTGATATCAACAAAAAGCTCGATGCCAGGGCAACTGCATTTGAATCCCTCTCGAATCGTAACAATCAACTGGTTCTTTCCCCAAACTGTACATGTAGCCCCATACTTGAAAAACTAAGGGACCTCCCGTCAATCCTCAATAGTATCTTGCAGGAATGCAGACGTACAAATCTTGGCTCTAAACATCCATTGGAAGAAAGAGACCAGCATAAAATCACACCTAATCATGCCACACTTAACTCAGATGTGAGGAGTGATATCACCTTGATAGAAATAGAAACCTTACAACAAGTGGCAGACACAAATACTCAGCAGAGCAAGGAAATAAAAACAAAATCTGGAGAACCATTGGAAGCACAGAACATATCCAAGGACAATATTAACATTTGTCAGCATCCGACGGCAAACGAACAAACAAAAGTAGATAAGATAAATGTCACAAACAACCAGGAACAAGTTTTAACTAAAAGACAAAAAAAACGTGCAAGAAAAACTAGAAACCAACAATTGAGCAGTAGACCTGCCAAAAAGCAGGCTTTGATCAATAA
Source organism: Lissotriton vulgaris (assembly GCF_964263255.1). Taxonomy (NCBI): domain Eukaryota; kingdom Metazoa; phylum Chordata; class Amphibia; order Caudata; family Salamandridae; genus Lissotriton; species Lissotriton vulgaris. Next base: position 812,747,121 of record NC_141699.1, read on the forward strand.
TCCAATCTTTAATCTCCCCAAAACCCTAACTAATCTTGAAACCAGAATGGGAGAACATAAGTTAAATACTATGAGCAAGACCCCAAGAAATGAGGTACAACCACCAACTATGCTGGTACCCAATTGTAATGTAAGACCCCAGGTGCCGATATCAAATGCACTAATGCCTATAGAGGAATGCAGCGATGATGAACTCTTAACCCCCTCTTTTGAAAAAAGTCGAGTAGACTGGAGCCAAGAGAGTGTGAGCGTTGAACCCACTGAATTGAACAGATATAAGCGGAGCCCAAAGGGTCACCTCAAAAACAGTGGGCCGAAATTAAAATCATCAGTCGATATATCTCAATCAGACAAGGCACAGACCAAAAGAGTCCAGGAGCAGACCTCAAGTGCAATGGCCAAAAAGGGGTGCATAAGGGAGGCTACTGCTAAAGCTGACACAAATACACAAAAAGTATCTATTACCCTGCCTACCACATTAAGTCCGCTAACAATAACTTCCAGAAGGGACGTTAAAACACAGAGGCAAGTCTCAATGATAGCTGACAAAAGTCTGCAAGAATATTTACCTCTTAGAGTAACAACAGACCTAGATACACTCCAAACAGATGGTGGGCCGGACCTAGGAATAAGGACAGGATCACTGCAAGCAACCACTATCAATGAGCATGTATTAATCTGTGGGTTGCATCGCCCGGTAAAAGAAGTACTTAACCCACCCACACAGGTAACTGACCCTCCCATATACACAGGGAGGGAGGGCATTAAGCACAATACGAATAATTCATCCAACGAAGCAAAGGATAAAGAAAGCAAGAACCCATTGAGATATAGGTTAAAAGTGCAAACGCAAGGAAAAAAAACGGCCATTAATGGAAGGATCCTCTTCATTCCAAATTATAAACCTCAAGGCCCACAAGACTACCTAAATAGAGGAAACATTCTACACTTGACATCAGTAATTCCGAGTCTTAGCCATCTAACAACTGATGATTTATTATCAATTGAATTTGTAAATTCAGATAACTACTCAATGCAGGATGGCACTTTAACAATCTGGAGGAATAGCGAAACAGTTGCGAAATTACTCAATGAAACCACTAAATTTCATGAGTGGGGGATCACCCTAAAAGCCGAGGTAGCACCAGGCTATCCGTCCCCTCTCCTGATGAAACATCGTACAAGAGCAAACAGTCCAGTGGTAAAAAGAATCATACACTCGGTATTACAAGGTGCCAGGGGCGTGGAAAATTGGAAGCCCGAAGTTCAATCCCGATTAATTCATGGAACACGAGAGGCCTGAAATAACTCTCAGGGCACCTACTTGGATCGAAACTCAGTAAAAATTCTATCCTGGAATATTGCGGGAGCAAAAAACATCGTAAGTGATAAAAATAAAACGGACTCCTGGGATACCTATGATATCATTGCACTACAGGAAACATGACAAACAACTACAGTTGATGTCCCGGGCAGGATAGGATTCCATGTTAGTGCCATTCGAACTCAAAACTATGGCCGAGCTAAGGGGGGCCTTTCAGTTTATATCTCCACAGCACTTAACATCAAGTCCTCCCAGATACCAGTTCCTACTTCAGATATGCCAATAATCAAACTAGAACTGGGATCCCTGGTTGGTATCGGAATTGTCATCCTTATTAATATCTACGCCCACCCAAAATCTAAGGTTAAACAAGAGCTATTCAAGAAACTCAGTGGTGTAATAACAAAATTCCGCCTAGAAGAGCCAACATGGGAAATAATACTCACAGGCGATTTTAATGCCAATCTATTACACCCCCATGAGGATGAAGAAAATATCATTACAGCTAATGATCTCTGGGCTGTTGAAACACAGGAAATCCTGCATGTGAAAAGACTGGACGAAATGGAACGACAGTTGTTGTGGGAGTTAGAACAACAAGGACTACGAATGTTAAATGGGAGAATAAGCCAGGACAGACCCCCGAACAGCACCTATATCGGACCTAGCTCATCGTCAATTTTGGATTACACCGTCGTCTCCCTTCCGCTCTTGGGATTAATTAAAACATTTTTAAATTATATGCTCCCCAGATAGTGACCATATGGCCCAGCATATTAAATCAAATTAATACCCTCAAAACATCTATTTGCACCAAAATTAGCAGGGGACACCTCAACGATAAACTTGAAACGGTTAAAGTGGACAAGTGCCACACTCCCGCAAATAGCTCAAGATGCAAAGAATTTGCTGCACAAGTTTACCATAAATAAAGAACTAACCATGGAAACATGGGTTGCCTTTGTGGATAAATTACCAAAGACCAAACTCCATGCCAATATAATGCATAAGGTAAAGAACATTAGCCACCTTAGCCATGCAACACGCTCTCTAAAAAGGCACCTGTGACAGTCCGTGAGGAGAGCACAAGGTCATAGTTCACAATCCATGGCATGGCAGGACGTACGTCACATTAAGAAACTCTACAAGAAACAAATATGGATCGAAAAAAAACACGAGGCCACTGATGTTTGGACAAAAATAATACATAATGCAAAGAAATCTGATTCCAGAGCATTTTGGTATCAAGTAAATATACTCAACAGATCATCTAGCCATATATGCATGACCTGTATAACGGAAAAGGCATGGACACAGCACATAGTTCAAACTTTCGCAATAAATTCTATGAAACCTCCTCCATTAACAGAAATTTCACTATTCCAAAGGTCCAATGCAGATGCAATAGCGCCTGAACCACATGAGGAAGCAGATATACTACAAATAATAAAGAAAAGTAGAAAAGATAGTGCACCAGGACCGAACGGCGTTCCTCAGGCAATTTACAAGGAGGACCCTTACTTTTGGGCCAGTAATTTTTACAAATTGTTTCGGACATTAAACATCGGTGGTCGGATTCCGGAAAGCTGGCGAGGGGCGATCATCAACCCAATTTATAAAGGTGGTGACCGAAAAAATCCTGTAAATTACCGCCTGATAGCGCTCATTGATGCCGAGGCAAAGTATTATGCCTCATTGGTATTAGCCGACCTTACAAAATGGTCTGATAATAACAACATAATACCTGTAAACCAGTCAGGGTTCCGCCGTGGTGTAGGCACCATGGCAAATGTTGTAGCTATAAGCCTGATTGCCGAAAAAAGCCTTCAAAATCATCAAGTCCTACACGTATGTTTCGTGGACTTCAAGGCGGCTTTCGACCGTGTCAGCCGACAACTACTCTGGTCAAAATTGAAGCAGCAGGGCCTGCCGGATGCGATCTTAAGCCCAATAATGGAATTATATACCAACACCTGGATGCAGGTAAAGATTGATAACGGCAATCGGCTCACGAGGAAGATCGGCACCCATGATGGTCTTAAACAAGGCTGTGTCCTGGCGCCCCATCTGTTTAACTTATTTATGGCTGACCTAACACCAAGGCTTGATGGGATCAATGCACACCCTCCACGCTTAGGAACAATGCCCCTCACGCATCTCTCCTACGCTGATGACGTTGTTCTCCTTAGCCGGACAAAAATAGGATTGCAACGTCTCATAAACGAACTGGCTGAATATACTAAACAGAACATTCTGCAAATAAATACCACGAAAACAAAGGTCATGATTATAACTCACCGTCGTGCAAAATTACTGAACTACATAATTGATAACAATAAATTGGAAGTAGTGGATCATTATAAGTACTTGGGCATATACTTGGATACACGGTTCACTTTCTCCGCGCACTTCAATGACATCGAGAAGAAAGGGAAGGCGCTACTCCATGCATTCAGCAGTTTATCTAAATCACTTAAGGGCCTCCTGTTCACCCCCCTTTTAACAGTCATCAAAGCCAAGCTACTTCCAACAATAGCCTATGGCAGCGTGGTACATTGTGGAAAAAGTGCGCCACTCTTGGACAAAATTCAAACTAGGGTGTATAAACGCATATTCAGATTGCCATGCAACGCCTCACCTGCCCAGGTACGGCTCGAATTTGGATTGAACTGTCAAACATTGCAAAAAAAATATGACACAGTTAGATTCTGGTACAATGTGTGGCTAAACTGTGAGATACAAATTAACTCTGCAATCTGGGAAGCCATGCAAGGCAACCCAAACTCCCAGCACGCAAAGTATTTAAAATCCTCCTTAGAAATCACAGCGCTGGAGTCATTGTGGCAAAAGCAGTTACCAGTGTGCACATTCAAGCAAACTGCAAAAAAAGCAGCTAACCGACACTCGTTGTTTTATGACAAAACAACCCTGAGAAAACGTACACACTCCTGGATGATAATCCAATCATATAAGAAGCTGGCCCCAGCACCCTATCTAGGGCTAGCTTTTTCCTCTTATCTAAAATCCAAATACCTAACCCTACGAATGGGTAATTTTCCTACAAATGCTGACCAACCGGGTTGGAGAACACCAGGCTCAATGGAGTGTAACTTATGTGGCGCCGCGGTACAAGATCTTATTAATCTGATCTGCATTTGCCCACAACTAGACAGTGAAGGTCGGTATCTGCTTAAGGCAAAATTTAACAAATTAGGCATTCGCACTTGTCGTTCAGCCATAGTCCAAGTGATAGACTCAGCGGACCCTCAATTTATTTGTGGAATAATTAAATATGTTATCAATTTTGAAAAAAAACAGAAATTGTGTCAAGACCTACCACAAATGTGATCTTCCTGAACTTTTTTAACCTGTTTTATAGAATCTGAATTTGCGCTTTTATTTTTTTATATCAGTACCACAGCTATGGTTACCTTTTAAACTAATGTCTGTTTCATTATTTGATAAGAATGTGCTTTCTTTGATTCATCCTAAATCATTATTGCATTTTATATTGTAATGGTTTTTATTAACTACACAATAAAGAATTTTTCACATGAGGACACACATTCATTTTCGTTAGGCACATTGAGATTAAGTGATTTGCCCAGAATCATGGAATGTTCAGCGTCGTTACCGAGACTCGAACCTCATTCCGCAGGTCCGAGGCTGAACGCCTAGCTCAAGACCAATTTGGCTACCCCTCACCCCCTTTCTGCCATCTCTTCTGAAGCTTGTACTTCTCCACCCATAGGATCCCCATTGTCTCTCTAGCAGGGCTTCACACACTTCATTTGTGCAGCCTGGCCAGCCTGAGCAGAGGCTGGCCAATCAGGAGAGAGCAGCTGTAAGGCTAGATTTTGGCCCACAGAAAAGAAGTTTAATAACTTATTTTCTGTCATAGTTATTATAAATATGACAGTGGTAAGTTGTGGGATGTGTCTTAGTTATTAATTTGATACCTTGAAGTATATTTTTTTACATGGCTCTAGTCAATCTTTATACTTAAATAAAATATCTCAATGTTAGCCTATAGAGCCATTCACGACAATGGGAAAAAACTGAATTGGCAGTTTCTCCCTCATCAAGGCTTATAAAACATATTTTTAATGTCCTTGCATATAGGTACAAGGCACCCTATCCCTTGGGCACCTAGGGGAAACCTTATAGGCGACTTATATGTAAAAATAAGGTTGTTTGAGACTTTTGAATTACCTTTAAATCTAAAGTCCAATTATTGTATACATTTAAGGTAAATGCAGCCTGAAAGGAAGTGCTGCTTTCAAAATTTCAACAGACACCACAGTAGTGCTCATTCAAGTGCACTAAATCTACTGGGCCTCTTAACCTACATGTCCTATTATATATTAGGGACGTATCGCTACTCTGTCAGAACCAATTATAATTACTCCCAATTTGTATATCCTTATAATCACAGCACTGGCCCTGGGCCTGGAAGGCAGAACCCAGGGCACAGTCAGAATCAGTTGCCTCCAGTACCAAGTAAGGAATAATGGAGATCAGGGCATATAGGATGAAATTCTCACAGTTATGCTTTCTTGTTAGAAAGACCGTTCTAAATTAACTGTTACAACATGGAGGGAAAAGGAGCTGGGAGGAGGGAGCGGGGTGGCCAATGGGCGGTAGAGGGAGGGTACAGAAGAGAAAACGGGGCGGGCTGCAGGGGAGCAGCTGCAGGGAGCTGGGGGGAAAAGGCGGAGACGGCGGGAAACAGTCACGGGGAACACGGAATCGGCAAAATACTGGTAACTAAACAAAAAACACACAGATACTGGCAAAAAATACTGATAACTAAACAAAAAACACACAGATACTGGCAGACAGGCACTCAGCTGGCAAAAGTGCGGGAGACATTGAGCACTGGGGCGATCAGCGCCGCTCAGGAGCGAGGCAGCAGCTGAGGGCTCACGGCAGCAGTGGAGGGGGCAGGAGTCCTGGGCACCCATGGTGTGGGGGGAGCCGCGTGGTGTGTGGAGCGACCGGCCCTGCAAGCAGGGTCAAGGGTCACCCTATATATGTATGAGTGAAATGTCCAGCTAACTATAACATGTGTGAAACCTATGGTTTTTCAGTGAATTTCAAAGGTTTTTTAAATGCTAATTTTGAACTATAATGTGTGTGAAACCTATGTTTTTTTCAGTGAATTTCAAAGGTTTTTTAAATGCTAATTTTTAACTATAAAGTGGCTGAAACCTATGTTTTTTTTCTCAGTGAATATATATATAGGTCTGATTGTATCTAACTAATAAACAGTAGGGTATGAGTTGAAAACAATATATAAATCAATCAATCAATAATCTTTATTTCGGTCAACAGACCATAAAAGAACAAAGTGCATATATACAGATTATTAAACAATATGTAAAAAGGAGGAAAAGCAACACAATTAGAATTAAACATCAAGGAGGCTTACATACATCCTAAGAAATAGGGAGGGATGCAAATGATCTTTTGGCAGAGTCATCTAGAAACTGTGTAATGGGTAACCAAAGTTCTAAGACAAGAGAAAGAGGTTGCCTGTATGCAGTGTCTAAACTATGATTACAAAATACTGCATATCACCATGCTTTAGATGATAATTGCTTACAGTCGTTCCAATGCTTAGTAATTTTCTTATAGGAGATCTATTATTTTTACTTTTAAATGAAGCGTTAGCCCAAACATTAGAAGTACTTCCTAAGAAAACATTAGCAATAGAATAAGGAATGTTTGAACAACATTTACCATTGATTTGGACCCAAACTTGTAACCAGAAACTGGAAACATAGGGACTAGTAAATATTAAATGTTTCAGGTCAGCGTGGTGTGTAGAGCATGTCCAACAAAAATATGAAGTGTCAGAATTGATCTTGTGTTGGAATACAGGTGTTGTAAATAGTCTAGTGTAGATAAAGAAGAGTGTTTGTACTCACTCCTCAGTAGGAGTTCCTGATTTTGATCCAGATCTGCTGCTAAGTTGAAATAGGTAAAGTGATATGATGGTCAGTTTCCCAAGCAAGTTCCACATTTTATTTAGTGTGATCATTGAAGGTTCATTGATGTATTAAATAGATAGAAGATCTTTTGGGTTTGTATGTACGAGGTTATTAAGGTTAATGGAAGGTGGTGTATTAGGACGAAACGTGAGTGATATTTTATAGGATCATGAATTTTTTATAAAAAGTGGATGGTAGCCCAAATAGTGTTTGGGCTTGTGTAAAAGATATAACAGTGGCCTTGCTATATAATTGTTCAACCCAGATTAATCCTTTAGATCTCCTTACTGGTCAGTAAATGTATCTATGGCTTATTTGTATGAATTGATCATGCCAAAGGGTGGTTTCCATTAAAGTATTTAGGTTCATACGAGAGCATGGAGTGACAGAAGCCAAAAATTACAGCTGTGTTGAAAGATTGGGGTAAGTAAGTTTTTTTAGGTTATGCATAAGTTTTCGAAACAAGAAAGGAGATATAAAATAGCGTTCCACATTAACCCAGCCTGGGGTAAAAGAGAAAAAAGGTGTGATCCAATATACAGATTGTTTTAATATGAAGGCTTTGTGATAGTTAGCAAAATCAGTGAAATTCACTCTTGCTTCTGCCTTAGTTTGACTCAAGTTAAGTAATGACATGCAGGGCTTTTTATTTTTCCAGCGAAAGTGAAATCAAATTGAGTAAATTCTCTTATATGATTTAAGTGATATATTTAAGGGGATGTTAGATATAGTGAAGATAATAATAGGAACTAACATCATTTTAATAGTATCCAATGACCACACCAAGATAAATATAAGGGATGCCACCGATTTTTTTTTTAATTATGTAATCATATGAAAACAAGCATCTAAATTTAGAGGAATGGAAGAATTAAGTGACTTGGGTCCAGATGTACGACCCTTACAATTTGTGATTCGCAAATTGGGTCGTTTTGTGACTCTCAAAATAAAATTTACAACAGTGTATCAGACACTCTTTGTGATTCCTAATGGGGTCGCCAAGTGCCTGCCTCAATATTATTCATGAAGCAGGTGCAATTTGTGACCCCATTGGGAGTAGCTAGCACTCCCAGGGATGGTGGCCTGCTGGGGTCAGCAGACCACCATGTCTGTGACTGATTTTTAAATAAAGCTTTTTTTTAAAAAAATGCATACCGCTTTCCTTGAAGTAAAATGGGATGCATTTAAAAAAGGAAAAATGTAAGAGTAGATAGCAGTCCATGGAACCACTACCTGCTCTTAAAAAACCTTTTCGCATACATTTAGAAATGGTTTCTTCTTTGTGAGTGGCTTACCATCTACTTCAAGTAGGTGAGAAACTGCGAGTGTTTTGTGGCCACAAATTGCGAAAGCAAAACAATCAAAAATTGAAGTGCAACTCGCTATTAGGAAGGGACACCCTTGGCATGCCCCTTCCAAATAGTGAGTCGCAAACCCTATTTTACGAGTTGGTAATAGTTTACCAACTCGCAAAATAGGATTTGTACATGAGGCAAACCTATTTTTGATGTCGCAAACTAGCTGAGTGATTTGAAGACCAAGATACTTTATATGATTAGGTAGCCATTTAAAATCTTAGGAAGAAAAATCATGTATAACAGTAAATTTGTTTAAAGGCTAAAATGTAACATTTGTCATGATTTAATTTATATACAGAAACAAAAGCATGATACAACCTCATGCGAAAAAGCTGGGAGGGAGGAATGAACTTTCATTATGAGAAATAAGACAGTGTCAGCATATGCAGCTAGGTTACTTTGTATTGTATGAGAAACCATAAACAAGTGTGTTTTGTCTAATTGGAGATAAGAATAGTTCTAGAGCTAGGTTAAAAAAAATTGAGGGAGAGGACAGCCTTTTTGTATGCCTCTACACAAGGTAAAATAAGCAGAAGTTGAGTCAAAAGCACAAAAACAGCTTGAGGAGATGAGTATAGGACGGATATTAGGTTAATAATTTTAGGGCCAAAGCTAAACCAATGAAGGGTGTGAAAGAAAAAAGACCAATTTACACAGTCAAATGATTTTTTTGCCATCTAAAGCAATGATTCATAATGGTTCAGGTGCAATCAGCAGACTTTGAAATAATATACAAAAACAAGTTAGTATTATCTGAAAGATAGCTGCCTGTCACACAACTTGATTGTTCCCTTCCAAAAAGACAAAAACAGTAGGATTCTAGTCTAGAAGCTAGAGCTTTAGCAAAAGTTTTATAATGTAAGTTGACCAATGAGATAGGTCTATAGTTTTTACAATAGTGTGGAGCTTTGCTATCTTTTCGAATAAGGCAAATGAGTGCTACAGGAAAGGATCCATAAGAATTACCTAAAGATTATTGGATTAGAATGAGGAGTTTAGCCAAAGAAGTTTAGAAAAATGAATATACATTTCTGCTGTAAAGCCATCAGGATCTGTAGCTGTATCTTTTTTAAGGGATAGCATAGCTAGGTGCAATTTTGTAGAAGATATATTGGCCTCTAAGGATGGAAGTCTGTGTGAAAAAGGTCTGTTTTTGTAACAGAGGAAAGATATTTCAAGATATCCGCTTTGATGTAATATGCTCGGGTGTATATTATTGTCTATAAGGGATTAAATAAGTAAACTGTTTTGTCTAATCTTCAGTTCATTTTCCAATAGTTTACCAGATTTGTTTTGACCACCAAAATATTTAGCACTAGTTTTGAGGAGATGAGATGAGTCAGAGTTTGTAGACACTTTACTAGATTGCAGGTTAGCTTTGATAAGTTGTTATAAGGAACGTAGTGTGTGTGAAGTGTAGTAAATATGTACAAGGCGTTTAGCAATTTTGTAGATTGGGCCTGAGATGTTTTCCTTCTCTTGGAAACAAAATTAATGATAAAATCACGAGTGGAGGATTTAAAGGAATCCCATATTATATGAAAGGGTGTGTTATCAGAAAGGTTATTTTGAGATAAATCATGAAAGAAAGAGGTAAATGAAAAAGTGAAATTAGCATCTAATAGCAAAGAATTACTGAATCGTCAACTCTTAGGGGGAGACATGTTTGGGTAATTGATCCAATTGGATAAAAACATGGGCATTATCAGAGATTAATACGGATCCAATATCTCCCACATGTAAAGACTAAGGGGCCCATTAGGATCTCAAGCGGATCGCCACCGCCAGCATGGCGGTGGCGATCCACCCGAGATCTGTCCCTGCCCGCCACCTATTTCCCCCGCCATATTACTATGGCGGGGGGATCGCGGCAGACGGAAAGACCGTCTGCCGCTTTACCGCCTGGTCAACAAGTCCACCGGGCGGAAAAGAGTTTAATATGGTTGCAGTGTCTGTTAGACATCACCAGCCATATTACTATGATGGCCGAAACATGCCTTTCCAAGGCATGCGGGAATTGCTTGCGGGGCCCCGTTGCGGGCCCCCAAGGACTCTGTGTGGTGGAGGTGCACATGGGACATGGCAGGAACCGCGCGGTGCCCACCATGTTGTGCATGGAAGTGCACTACATGCCTTCCTGGCATTGTGGCGGGCGGTGCTGAGTGCACCGCCCGCCACAATGTCAGAAAAGCAAGATGCGCCTGTCACTGTGGCGGGCGCATCCTAATGGCCCCCACAGGACACCCTTATGGCGGGCGGTCCCATTTCACAATAGGTTTGACCGCCCGCCATCCTAATGACCCCCAAAGTGAGGTGATACTAAATAAAAATATAATCTATGCTAGATTGTGCGCAATGAATGGAGGAAAAATATGTATATTCTCTGAGAGAAGGGTTACCTAATTGGCAAGCGTCAGTCAGATAATGTTGTTGAATACCAGGTAAACACATGCTTTATGTGATTTGTTTGGAATATAGTGAAAAGAAGAATATATATCTAGAAATAGATCAACAAAGTGATTACAGTCACCTGCTAGTATAAAATTATTGGCAAAATATTGTAGCAGTTTCTGAGCAATGTTGGACCAAAACTGACAATCAGGAGCATTGGGACGATATACGTTAAACACAACAGGTGGAACTATGTAAATCAATAATTTAAGTAATAACCATTTTCCTTCTAGACCTATTTCCTACTAAAGCATTTGAACTTTCAAAGATTTATGCCATAGAATTATAACACCATTCTTTTTGTCATTTCCAGGCGATAAAAAATACATTGTCCACGCAACTCTTATGTAATTTTCTGCATTCATGTTCTTTTAGATTACATTCTTGCAAACAAGCAATGTGTGCCTTAAGTTTTGACAAGTGTGTTAAAACTCTGACTTTTGATAAGAAAATGTAAACCCCTGAAGTTCCAGAAAACTACTGTTAAAGACATTATATATAATATATTTGATGCAATCAGACAAAGCTTAAGCAAAAAATAAATCATCACACCCTGTTAGAAAAATTATGATGACTTAAAAACATGAGAAGTAATAAACTAACTCTAAAAAAACACAATCAAATAATGTATCAGATAACTAAGCAAAAGGGACACATTAACATTATGTGAGCCCGACAAAATTACTTAAGTCAGAAGGGAATAAGTGTAGAAGCAGAGATGAAAAAGTCAAGAACATAATGCTATTTTGACATATGAGCTGCTATAGGGAAATCCATATGCTGCGGCTTGCTATTTACAAGAAAGTCTGTCAGATGATATGGATCTTTGTACATCCTCATTTTGTTGTTATATGTGACATTGAGAAAAGGATGAAAAAGTCCAAAATAGGCTCCGGGAAAGAGAAGCATCAGTCTCATATTTAGGAACTTTTTCTGTCAATCTGCAGTACTCTTGGCATAATCTTCAGAAAAGAATAAGTCATTTCCAGACCAAGATATAGGTTTTTAATTACCTGGCGGCAGAGATGATCTGCATACCTTAATGTATATTCTAGAAAACACAAGAGGATTCCTCTTGGTTTCTTAGAAGTGGTCAGTGCTTTGGAAGAATGACCAAGTCTATGAGCTTGCTGCATATTGAGTGGCATGCCATCAGACAGGCTTATGATCTGTGGTAGGAAAGGTTTGAAAAAAAGAAAGGATTTGTACCTTCTGTACCCTCATGAAGACCATAAATGTGTAGGTTATTCCTTCTGATGCAATTTGCTAAGTCTTGACTTATTTACACAAGGTGATTACTTGTTCCTGAAGGATGTTCACATTAGAAGGAGTGTCCTGGAAGACGCGCGAGCGTGCAAAACAAAATAGCTGCCGCCAGGTGAGCTCCGTTTTTTACAGCCCGTTTTTTGACAAATAACTCCACATTTGCTGTCAGAATTAATTTCATAATGCTGTAGCTGTGGGGGCGTGGCTTCGGCGCCGAAGAGGATGGCGGCACTCTCCGGGAGCTCCGTCAAGGGGTGACGGACCGGGGACGCTTTCAGGACATTTCATATCTATTTGACCCGCGAGTCTGCAGGCAATGATAGCGGAGGATTTCCGACGTGGGGAAATCGTGGTCTGAAGCCAGGGAGTGCATCCCTGGCTCAGAATCCTTCTTCTATTGGCCGGCGGAGCGCGTCTGAGGCCCGTCCGCCATTTTAGACACTGCTAAAAGCTGCCTCACGACCTTTGCAGTTATGGGCATTTTTGCATTCCCCTACGTTTCCTCAGAGGCACGGTAGGACAAATTCCATTCTAAAAGGCTCTCTCTCAATATTTTCTATGCCCTACTTGTAGGAAAACGTATTTATCAGCTGTGGAGAGCAAAGTGTTTGGGACTATTTCTTGATTATGTTTCAATCGTCATTTTATCTCAGGAACCGCCTTTTTTTTCCACTTACAATGGATTGATGATATCATTTATTCATCATTCTGGCACGGCTAATACCTGCTTTTCCTGCTGCATGGGAGCTCATTTTTCAAAGAACCCATTTTGTTTTTTTATGAACAGTTTCTGTCATTTGCTCTGGAACTATTATTCTGAATCGCTCTTCTGTGTTGTAATGTGATGTGATGCGAAACACCATATATCAGGTAGGGTCAGAGGCTGAAGTTTATAGATTCTACAAGGTATACAGCCCTGACTTGTAGTGTGGTGTACCACTATTATTCTATATCGCCAGTAATTATCTGTTATGCTTTGAGGAGCTATATAGCACCCCTCAGCCATCATGGTGACATCACGCGCAGCCCGAAAAAATACCCAAAATCGTACTACGACTACTCCAGTTTTGGAAGATACCAATCCTTTCAGTATTTTACAGGACATTTCAGAAGATATTGCATCTGAGCCGCTCAATGCAAAGGGCTCCACATCTTCTCGCAAAACATCAAAACCGTCCACCAAGGCGACTTCTGCACCTACTCCTTCGGCAGGTAAAAGAGTCAAAATTAATCCACCATCTCCGACAAACTCATCTTCCTGTTTATCCATGGAGCTCTTGCTGGAGGAAATCCGTGCCCTTAAACCCTACATGACTGAGACAAATTCGCACCTTCAAAGCCTTGAAGTAAAATGGTCTCACACGGAGCAAAGGGTAGACAACCTTGAGAGACAGTTCGCTTCACCTCAGCCAGTTATTGACAAGGTACCTTTTGTTCACAAAGAAATTTCCATTCTTGAGCAGCAAATAGAGAATTTGGAAAACAGAATCAGGCGCAACAATTTACGCATTTATGGCCTTGGGGAGAACCTTGAGGGGTCTAATCCCATTTCTTTTTTTCAAACTTTTTTACCTACTCTTCTTGGCCTTGCTCCTTCCCCCATTTTGAACATTCAACGGGCTCACCGATTGGGTCTATCTACTCGCTCATCTGTCTCATCCTCCAATTCAGCGAAACCTAGAGGCGTCATTATATAATTCTTGGAGTATACTGATCTTCTTAAAGTTCTACATGCAGCCAAGCAGAAGGGAAAGATTACCTGGAATGGCTCTAATCTTTTCTTCGCTCAAGATTACGCTAAATCAACTGCTGACCGTCGCAAAAAATTCTTGGAGATGAGACATGCTCTTCATTCCTTGAACGCTCGCTTCGGCCTTTTCCATCCATGTCTCTTCAAGGTGACTTATAATAACCGAACGACAAACTATGAAGATCCAGCATTGCTTCAACAGTTTTTGGATTCCTGCGGAGCAAGTTCAATGGACGTTCCTCAAACATGATTCCAGAATGCTGTTATAATATTATTCTTATTAAGAGAGTTGTTTGACCTTGTCCTCATCCTCCATTGCCCTAATGCATATTGTATTATGTGTTCTGTAGATTTTTGCAATGTGCTTTTTCTTTTTTCGTAGTCTTATTGCTTCCAACAGTCTCCTTTTAATTCCCACTTTAGATGCAGCCTCGTGGTCTTCTGTTCTCTGTGTCATCTGTGTTCTGCCTGGAAGTGTGTTTCCCTCTGCCGTGTCCCTGTGGACTTCCTGGTACGACGTGCTGCCTTCCTTCTGTGGTCCCACCACCCCCAGTCTTCTTGTCGGTTTGTGGTGTACTTTTCTAACATATTTATTTATTTTCATTATATGGTTGTGTTGTGTCCTCTTCTTTTTCCCTTTCTTTCACCTCAATCTATACTTTTCCTTATTTTCTACTTCCTTCCTTCTCTCTCTTTTTCTTTCCATGTCCTTTACAGTATTTCTCTTCTTCTTTCTTCCTCTTTTATCTTTATTTTATTGTATTTATTCTTGACTTATATTTTTTATCTCCTCTTATTTCTCTTCTCTTTATCTCGTTACGATTTTTTCTACGCTTCTATTTTCCTCTCATGACATTTTGGTATATATTCTTCTTGTGTTTTTCTTTTCCTCATATTTCACTCTTTTTGATACAATGTTTGCATTTTTTCCAGATAGTTTTCGTTGTTGGTTTTTTATGCTGGTTATTATTCATATTTTTATATACTTCTTAGAACTTTTAAATGTCAATTAATGTAATTTCTTAGAATGTTAAAGGTTTGGGTTCCCCCATTAAGAGGCAGCATGTTCTTTCCCACTTATCTCATTTGAAAGGGGATATAGCGCTGTTACAGGAGATTCATATCAAAGATGTTGAAGTTTCTAAGTTACGCCGTAATTGAGTGGGTCAGGTTTTTGCTTCTACTGGGTCAGGAAAACGTAATGGGGTTGCTATCCTTTGTCATAAGCGTTTGAATGTTCATCTTATCAAACAGGATAATGACACGGAGGGCAGGTGGGTTGTTGTTTCATAATTGATTAACAAAATTCCCTTAACTATTTTTAATGTTTATGCTCCTACTGTTTCTGATAAATTGTTTTGGCCTCAAATCCTCTCCTCTACAATGCAATACACATTATGATTATTTTATTTTAGGTGGGGACTGTAATATGATTATGGATCCTTTCCTAGATCGTAAGTCTAACTCCAGATTTTTCCCTCCCCAATGCATACTCAATTCACTTCTGTTGTATCTCAAAGGTCTCTAGTTGATGCTTGGAGGCTTTGTAACCCTACCTTGCAAGAGTATACTTATTTTTCCCCTGTCCACTCTTCCCAGTCCCGTATAGATTATCTTTTTATTTCCAAGGCCCTCACTCAACATATTTCCCACTGTGATATAGGTTCCATTTTACTTTCAGATCGTGCTCCGGTCTCCCTTCAACTCGATCTACTTCCCCCTAGTAAAGGAACTAGAAGATGGAGGTTCAACAACTCTCTTCTTTTAGATAAGTCCTTCTCCATTGCTTTTCTTGATTTTGCTTCTCTCTTCTTTACAGACAATGAATCCCCCCAGTCTAAACCTCAAGTGATTTGGGACAGGTTTAAAACTGCCTCTAGAGATTTCATTATTTCCTATGTTGCCAAAAAGAAACGCTTAGCCAGGCAGTCTTTAGCTACTCTTACTTCTCAAATTAAACATTTAGAACATTTATATTACTTGACTAAATCGCACTCTGATCTCAAGAATCTTATCGCTGCCAAACTCCCCTTCAATAAATTATCTACTGAATCTGCTAATCTGATTTTACTTAAGTGTAGCGCCAAATATTATTCTTCGCAAAATAAAGCTGGTAACATGCTCGCGAATTATCTCAAAGTCAAAAAGGAACAAACAAAGATCGAGTCGATTGTCTCCTCTTCCAATGCCATCCTTCACAAAGATTAAGATATTTTAGCTGAATTTTCCACCTTTTATCAGAACCTTTATACACCTGAATCTTCTCCTTCGTCTTCCGACATTGACCGTTACCTATCCTGCATTCCTTCTCCCTTGGTTTCTGATGTAGATTTCTCCTCCTTGGATAAAGGTATTGGCCCCGCGGACATTTTGGATGCAATTAAAGTTATTAAAAAGGGTAAAGCCCCTGGCCCGGATGGCTTCTCCATTGAATTTTATTCCCATTTCTCCAGCTTTCTTGTTCCTAACCTTCACCAACTATTCTCCTTCTTTATTGCCTCTCAAAAATCCGAAGGCTCTTTTCAGGAGGCGCTGATTTGTCTCCTTCCCAAAGACAACAAAGATCATACTTTGTGTAAAAATGACAGGCCTATTTCTTTGATTAACCTTGATTACAAGATTTTTGCAAAAATTTTATCTTTACGTTTAGACACAATTCTTCCCCAATTGATTGGTAGGGAACAATGTGGTTTCATCAAAGGACGTCACCTTTCAGATAATGCTTGTCTCTTCTTCAAATGTTCTTAGTAAATCTCAGACATCTGATCATTCCTTAGCTGCTATTGCTCTAGATGCAGAGAAGGCTTTCAACAGGGTTAATTGGCCTTTCCTCTTGCCTTCTTGTAAGTGGTTTGGTTTTGGCCAACAATTTCTTTCTTACGTCTCCTTATTATATTCTTTTCGTAGATCCTTTATTTTTGCTAATGGTCTTGTTTCTTTCTCCTTCCCCTTGTTTCATGGAGTTCGCCAAGGATGTCCTCTTTCACCTCTTCTTTTTATTCTTGCTTTAGAACCGTTCTTGACAAAAATTCGGCTCAATGATGACATCTCTGGCTTCTCTTATGATGAAAAGCAAGTAAAGCTTTCTGCCTACGCAGATGATATTCTTCTTTTTATCTCTAACCCTCATATTTCTGTTCCGGCTTTTCTCTCTGAAGTTTCGAATTTTGTGGCTGTTTCAGGCTATAAATTGAATGTTGATAAGTGTGAAATCCTCCCCCTTAATAAATATTGTTTTCATGCCGATTTTCTAATTTCTTGTTTTCATTGGAGCCCTTCCAAAATCAAGTATTTAGGTCTTTGGTTTACCCCTTCAATTAAAGATACTGTTGCTCTTAATATTAAACATTTACAAACCTCTTTAATAGACTCCATGACTAGATGGTATCCTTTGTTTCTCTCCTGGTGGGGTAGATTAGATTCCATTAAAATGATGTTAGTGCCTATTTTTCTATTTTTCCTTTCTAATCTTCCTGTTAATATCCCAAATTCTTGTTATAAAACTATTTATTCCATTTTGTCTTGTTTTTTTGGCAAAATAAGAGAGCCAGGATGTCCTTCTCTAAGCTTAAGCGTTCCAAGCATTTGGGAGGAGTCAACTTTCCTGATTTTTCTTCTTACCATACTTCCTTTTTTCTTTCCCATTCAGCTTTCTTTTTGTCAGATTCGTTGCCTGATGCCACCTCTTCTCCACTGTGGTTTGATATTGAATCCTCCTTTTTCATCCTGTTACTTTTAAAGATTTTGTCTTATTATCTAGAGCTCCACAGAAGATGTCTTTACCTATCCTTAACTCCTTCCACGCTCATGACGAGCCCAGCTCGTCATGCAGTAGCCTGCTGCTACACTCATGATGAGCTGAGCTCGTCATGAACTAATGGAAATGGGACAAAGCCAGCGCAGCAGGGGAATTTCCATAGCATTGAAGGTGTTAAGAATTCCAGAAAACTTTTTCTTCCCCTGTTCCTAAATGTCCTTGATGATCATACTCGCTTTTTACATTCTCCTATTTGGTATAACCCTCTTATTAAAATTAAAAATAGAACTCTTTTCTGGAAGGATTGGTATGCCCATGGCCTTTTTTGGGTCCATCAGGTCCTTCTTGACGGTACATGTCTCTCACTTCCTTCCCTTCAATCTTGTTTTTCTCTTCCTTCTTGCTTCCTCTCCAATTATAAGTTTCTAAGCGCTTCTGTTCAAACAAGCTATGACTCTCTTCTTCTCTCAAACTCCCATTCTCCTTCCTCCTCCCTCAATTTACCTTTTTTATTATCTTCTTCCTTTTCCTCACAAATTTATAAAAAATTACATGAACCTTCGGTTAATAGAGATAAGACAAATGTTGAACAAGAATGGGAGCTTGATTTGGGTGAATCTTTTTCTATCTCTTTATGGCAAGACATATGGAACAAGATAAGGAAATCATCTAGAGCAGCTCATACTACCCAGACTTTATTTTTTATTTACAATCGTCTTTTGATCACCCCTGCTAAGCTACATAAGATAAACTCCTCTAGCCCTGCATCATGTTGGTCCTGCTCGGAAACTAAGGCGGATCTTAAACACATGCTTTTCTCATGCCCTATGGTTCGTATATTTTGGTCTAAAGTTTGACATCAACTTAAAACAATTTTCTCCCCTCATTTTCCCTTTTTTCTTACACATAATTTTCTAGGCAGTCTCTCTGATATATGGTCATCCTCTTATTTTAATACTTCTATTGTTGACCTTCTTCTAGCAGTGGCATTTCAACAGATTACCAAAGCATGAAAAGATACAGCATCCATCTCTTTTCAAGCTTGGTGGTATGGTGTGTGTTTTAATCACAGATTAGATAGAGCATATGTTTATCCCGTTACACTTGCTATCAAACGTGACTTGTTGTGGCTACCCATTACTAATTTTTTAGACTCATTAGCTCATTCTCCCATGTTGCATTCTCTTCGTACTGAGGAAGTTACCAAACCCCCTTGACATGTTTCTTTTTTAAGTTTGTTTTATTCTCTTTACATATAACTTCTCTTTTTTTAATAATATGTACTAGTTTCTGGAATTTTGCAAGTTTTCCAGTATATATATACATTTGTATGCTTGAATACTGTATTTTCATTGCTGACTTCTTTTCCCCCCTTTCCCCATGTCTTTCTTTTGTTTTTCCCCCTTTTTCTATTTTTACATTTATCCACTTTGTATAATTACATTGTTTTATGATTAATCCTGTATCTTATTTATCTTTATTGCAATTTTTCTGTTTAATAAAGTTCTTCTTTAAACTAAAAAAAATGCTGTAGCTGTGCTCTGAAAACTTTCCTGTCGATGTGAGGTTTTACGTGGAAATATATTGTCAGAAATGGTGTTTTCTTCCCTCCTGCTCCATCTCCCAGCTCTGCCTTGAGGTACTACACAGCTTGTCTGTCAGGAGGGCAGAGTAAGTGTTCAAGAGAGGGCCTGGCTTTGGCCTAACCACTCCCACAGTCTGTTTTAGCTGCTGCACCACTCGTCTTTCAAGCATTTTGTCTGCAATATTCTCCTTTTCCTTAATTTTGCATTTATGTACATCCTTAATTTTTACAAAAGGCAAATGGAAAATAAAAATGCTCAAATTCCTCATAATAAAAGGTTTCTCCACCTCCAGTTAAATCTAAAGTAGTGGAGTCGAGTGAACCTTCTTTGACATTAATTCTTGACGAAATTCAGGCACTTCATGCTAACACAGATACCATTGCGTCAGAGATTAAAAATTTGCGCAAAGACATAGCTATTATGTCAATGAAAATTTCGGATAACTCAATGAAAATACAGGACAGTAAAGTTAAAATTGATGCATTTACTCCACTTGTGGCAAAAATTTCTCCTGTGTCTGCCCTCCTTCTAGATATGGAAAATCGTAACAGGCAATATATCGTACACATTTTTAACTTACCGGAGGATGTCAAAGGTTCCAATTGCAGATTATATTTAGAGAATCTGATTCCTGACCTTCAAAACATCAAATTTTGGGAGAAATTTGGGGCGTGGTATGCTGTGCTATGGATAGCCGCTCTGTGAGCGAGCTCCGCCGGCCAAGATACTATCCTACACAAATCCAAGCATTAGAGGGAATCAGAGTTAAGCCGATTCTGCTCCGTGAGGAGCAGTAGACTTGCGGCGACCAGAGGTGAAGAAATTAGCTGCCTAAACTGCACTTGAACTGTGCTACGAACCATAGAGTGCCGAGCAGGGTAGATGGTGGACCCGAAGACCAAGCAGAGGTGCGGCCAGATCTACTTGAGAACAGGGATCCTGCGGAGCAGTAGGCCTCGACGCAACAGCCCCTAGCGCCTGCAGCTGATATTCGTTGGATGAAAAAGTACAGGACGTAGTCGGATGCCTGGTAGTCCCAGAAGTGTGGCGGGGTGGTTGACTGGGCTGTAGCACGGAGGAATCTGCGGAGCACTCCAGACCCGGTGGGCTCCATTTTGAGGACGAGGCGTGGCCGTCTGAGCCAACTTGCGAGTGACCGCCCCACTGAAAGAATGCATGCCTGCCTTGTGAACCGGTCAGTCTGGTAGAGCACCATACCGGGGAACTACTTTGATTTACGGCCTGATAGATCACCGGTGGGTCCTGGGGCCCGCGGGACCGCGCTGGTGCCATTTTGCCATTCTAAACGGGCCCAGTGAGTGCAACATATCTGGAAAGTGCCCCTGTACCGCCCCCAAGGTATCAGAAAGAGTCTTTGACCCATTGGGGTCCGAAAAAGAGCACTTTGGGGCTGTACTGTCTTGAATTGAACATATGGTAGGGCGTGCCCATTGGACATGGTAGAGTTAGGGCTACTAAGAGGTGATTGGGGACACAAAAATAGGTTGACTCCTGATCATCCCATGCCTCTGCAGCATTAGATTGCGTACGTGGATAGCTGTATGTGCTGCCCCTAACAGGAAGTGAGATGTGGGCTGTATATGGAGTGTCGGCCCGACTACGTTGTGAGCCTACTGGTAATCTGCAAGAAGCAAGAGGACACGTATTGAGAGCGGGGCAGGATCTACGTGTGAATTATCGTGAAGCCCACTCCTCATTACTGTGGTGTGCCTACATAACGAACCATGGGCAAGCAAGACACCAAACAGCCCAAAATTAGCTTTGATCAGAGAAGGTCGACCCGCCTTACGGAATTGGGCCCTGACATTGCTGCAGGAGGAAGTGATGAAGGGCAATTGGGAGACCAGGGTGAGGATATTCGTACACTAATGCTCAAAATGCGGTCCAACCTTTGCACCATTGATGCAAAATTAGACACTTTGACGGCTCAGATGAAGAATGTAAAGGCCCAAGTGGGAGTTCAAGAACACAGGCTTGATGTGCTGGAAAACAAACAGACAGATTTCCTCAAATTCCAGGTGGAGACAAAAGATCCATTGCTACAGATAGATAAGTTATTGGTCATCATCTGAGAAATAAATGAGGATTTGGAGGCAAGGTCTCCCTGGAATAACTACATGTTACAGGCATTCCGGAAACCATAGCAATCCACAAAATGGAGACATTTGTGCCAGACCTGTTAAAAGACATCTTTGCTGCGCACCTCTCACCGGTCTTGGCGGTGGAAAGAGCTCATCGGGCACTGGGTCCCAAACCTCCAGTGGGTGCTCCTCCACGGCCCATCCTAGCAAAAACTCCTGGATTACCGGGATCAGGATATGGTACTGCGTCAGGCACAAGAACTGGGAAAGATCACACATCAAGGAAAACACATATCATTCTATCCAGACTTTACACCGGCGGTACAAGCAGCAAGACGCGAATTTCTGCTGGCAAAGAGGATCCTTTTGCAGGCACAGATCTCATACTCTTTGTTGTATCCTGCTAAACTTAAGGTGTGTCATGATGTCTGTTCCCATTTATTTACTGACGCTAAATCCCCCCTGAAATTTGCTAAACGTGTGAGAGGAAAGAAGGTAAAGAACAGTCAAAGATTGGAAGACCAGATTGACAACCAGCTAAGTGACAATGACTGAGGATACTCAGTTCCATTATGCTATGTAGTTCAGGATATATGTTGTTATTTTTCTTTCCCCCTGGGGAGGAAGTACACATTTAATCTGATTTATCATTAACGTCTAGCCCCTGTTCGATTGTCACAAGCTGATGTGTGTAGTAGCTGACTGTTAACATTGATTATTTGATATATGGACACCTAACTTCAGTTGGTTAATTGTTTCTGGTTATATCAGGGGACTATTGGTCTACTCACTGCCGCTTGTGCTCTGATATCCATAGTTATTTGGTTTCAAAATGAACTGCAGTGAAGGGCACAGCAGAGTGGCAGCTATCTATCATATGTTGCTGCACATTTATCGTCCAATTGAGCTGTAGACCTGACTCCCTGCAGATTCTTGGCCACCCTGCCACGGTAGGGGAGTTTGTAGGGGTGGGCGGAATTTGCGTAATCGCATTTTGCAAATCTCCGCGAAACGGTAAAAAATCTCTGCGAACACGCAGAAATTCCGCAAACATATGTAATTGCTTGTTCTCTATGCTTTTTGCCTGTTCACAATTGCTGTTTGTGTGATCGGGGGGAATATCTCGTGAACACGCATTTTGAGAAGACGAACAAGCAAACAATTTCGTGAAATCGTCGAACGCAGAATATTGGGCAATTTTGCGTTCGCCACAGAATGCAAAATTACCCAAATTCCGCAAGCGGAACGGAATTTGCCGCCCAGGCCTAATAGTTTCGCAGCGCTCATACACCCCTATGGCAGCTGTCCCAAATGTATGTTGTTTTTTTTTTATTTAATTTTTTTTATTTCCGATATGTGCATCCAAATTATGAAAAGTCCTTATTTTAATTTTCTCAGTCCAAGATGTTCACGAAGACTTGTAGATACAGCAGTACAGTCTTGTACTGCCAACACGTGTTGGCCAAACGCCAACACGTGTTTCGTCAAGGGACACGCCGTATTGAAAATAGGAAACAAAACAGGTGATGGACCGAATGTGGATCAATGTCACACATTCATCCCAGTCCAAAGATCTGGGCCCAAATCCATCCTTTTTTTGCACTCCACACCACCCTGGGTTAGACAATGGCGATATGCAAATCAGCTCTGACCCTGTGCCCCATGGGAACAGTCCAGTCCGAACTACAAAAGCCATGTCCTTCCCAGAACGGAATCAAGCATCCGAGGACCGGACCGGTTTCGAGGTAACACCTCTCATCAGCCCGGCTAGCTTGACTCCAGTGGTGTGGAGTGCCTGGGACCCACGTCTGAGCATCCCCAGCGCACTTATGGTGGCAATTGCAAACAAAACAGGTGATGGTCCGAATGTGGATCAATGTCACACATTCATCCCAGTCCAAAGATCTGGGCCCAAATCCATCGTTTTTTTGCACTCCACACCACCCTGGGTTAGACAATGGCGATATGCAAATCTGCTCTGACCCTGTGCCCCATGGGAACAGTCCAGTCCGAACTACAAAAGCCATGTCCTTCCCAGAAAGGAATCAAGCATCCGAGGACCGGACCGGTTTCGAGGTAACACCTCTCAAAGCCCGGCTAGCTTGACTCCAGTGGTGTGGAGTGCCTGGGACCCGCGTCAGAGCATCCCCAGCGCACTTATGTTGGCAATTGCAAACAAAACAGGTGATTGAAAATAGGATCGGAAACACGGTTTGCTGGGGGAACCCGAGTTATTCATGATGGTTCCAGAGAACGAAGGCTGATATTGCCTGATCTTACATACCAAGTATACTATACTAAGGAAGACAGTAACTATTGAAATAGTTGAAAAACCATTTGAAGGTGAATTATATAATAAAGGTCCTTGATACGAGCCTGATTGTTTTGACACTGAGAGTGAGAACAGTTTTAGGCCCTGAAGAAGTCATTGGGTAATGTCCCTTGACGAAACACGTGTTGGCGTTTGGCTGTTGTGTACTGTATCAAGACTGTACTGCAGTATCTACAGTTCTTCGTGAACATCTTGGACTGAGAAAATAAATATAAGGACTTTTCATAATTTGGATGCACAGATATGGACAATGATTTTTTGAATAGATATTATCTGTAAAACTCACAGATACGTGTACTTTTGTGCTCAGGGAATCCTATATGTCTGTTCTATTGTGACAACAATTACCTTGTAATTGTTGGCTTTTGACAGCGGTGGGTGGTAGCTGTCTTTGGCTCCCTTGATGCCACTTCAAAATAACCCTTCTCGTACTTATTGCTGCCTGGGCTATGCGCTGGTAATACCTCACCACCTGCTCTTCTAGATTGTAATTCAATTCTTAGCAGAAGAGCTGGTATTCAACTTTCGAACTCTAAAGCCAAATTTTGTTTTAATGCTAATAGATCAGGACGACTTTTAGGCAATTATTGACACATTAAAAAAGATAAGACACAATGAAATTCAAATCATAGCTCTAATGGTAAAATTGCTTCATCCCAAAATAATTTTCTTAATGAATTTCTAGATTATTACGCTACTCTATATAATAAACCTAACATTGATGATTCTTCTTTTATTGATTCTTTTTTATCCAGATGTGGATTACCCAATTTTCCTAATCAAATAAAACTGATTCAGATTTGCCTATTATTTAAAATGAAATTTTATTAGCCATAAAGCCTCATAACCTGATGGTATTCCTGCAGAATTTTATAAAAAATGTCAGTTACAACTTATTCCTCCTTTATTTCACCGTTTTACCTTTTTTAGTTCTACAGGGGTCACTATGGGTTCTTTTACTGAAGCTTTGATTGTTGTACGACCCAAACCTAACAAAGACCCTACCCTTGGGTCAAATTACCGCCTATCTCCTTAATCAACAAAGACTGTAAACTTTATGCCAAAATACTTGCAACTAGATTAACTTCTGTTTTATATTCTATTATTCATCCAGATCAATCCAGATTTATGAAGAATAGATATTCGGCCAATAATACAAGAACTTTACTACATGTTATAGAACAAGAACCCACTCTATCTTTCCCATCAGGAGTTCTTGTATTAGATTCTGAAAAAGCTTTTGATAAAGTATTTTGGTACTTTTTATTTTGCACTTTAATAAAGTTTAATTTTGGAGATGTATTTATTCATATGATATCTGCTCTATGTTCTATTCCTACTGCTTGTTTATTTATTACTGGCCACACTCCGAACCAATTTTCTCTTTTCAGAGGTACAAGACAAGGATGTCCTCTCTCCCCACTTTTGTTTCTTCTTGGTATCAAACCTTTGCTAGTTTCCATCGGAAAATGCGACAGAATTACTGGAATCAATATTAAGGAGGTTAATATTAAAACATTAGCATATTCAGATTTTGTACTTTTATTTATTAGCAATCCTTTATCCTCATTTCCTCCCTTATTTGAAATGATTTCATCTGATTCCAAAGTTTCTGGTTATAAGGTAAATACTAATAAAACAGAATTATTTCCTTTACACATTTATTGTACTCCAGATATGTTACTCATGAAAGAAATATGTTGGCTTAGAGATAAATGTAAATACCTTGGCATTTTGTTTTCTTCATCTATGAAAACAACAATATCATAATTCATTAGTCTTTATTCAATAATTTGCAATCATAAAAGACACGGTACATACGTAAAAAGTGTCAGTTAGAAGGTTTAGGACCATAAAACAGACATTTCATACTAAATTTAATACCAGACATTATCGAATCCTAACAAATACTTTGAGAGTTCAAATAATAAAATAAATCATATGTAGCATTCCTCTGCAATTACTCTTTAGAGAGAGGACTATTTGCATTAGCACAATCAAATACTAGATCAGGTTCTTCAGCGGCCACCAGTTTTTTCCTCCTTTGTGCCCAGGACCAACTCAGAATTTTGCAACAGCAATGATTATATCTGCACGAGTAATTGTTAACAGGATACGCATAACTATCATACAAGATCTAGAGCCAAGATTAACGCACAATGGCTTAAGCCACCTGCGGCGAGGACCCTTATAAGCCGGGCACACAAAAAGTAGATGAGATATTGACTCTTTCCTAGTATGGCAAAATAGAAAGTTAGTGTTCCAGGCCTTATCCCATTTTGCAACGAACGGTCTTAACGGAAGAGTACCCTCATGGAATTGATGACATAGTTTTCTATCTCCAGTTTTTGTAATCAAGTTCCAGCATGGTTCTGCTTTCGTTACAAACTTATGGTCAAAAAAGATACCTGTGAGCGACGTATTGCTCACTGTTGACACGGTCTTCTTAGTTATCATTTCCCGGGAAAGCTCTTTGTAATCATTATTACTCGGGAATATATTCCCTGCTGGGTCATCCAACAAATGGCTAAGGCCCATTTTGAACAAATTATACTTAATCTTCTGGAGCCATTTAATTTTAGAAGCAGAGTCAGCATTCCTGACATGCATCATTGCATTAGCATAAGGTGCCAATTCTTTGATAGTCCACATTCTCCTCCAATAAGCCAAAGGTCTAAATCCAGCGACCTCATCAAAGGAAATGCAACCTAGATTTAAAAGGAGAGGCTAATAGGTGTTGATCGAGGAAGGGCAACCAAGGATCTTGAAAACTTGCTTTACACTTGGATAAGGGTGATAGATGTTCAAACCCCCAAAGTTCAGCGCCATAAATAATGGAAGATCTGATTTTCCCATTATAGATTGCTACAGCTGGCCATATAGGTTTAGTATGTGACGATCTATATTCCTTTAATAGAGCTCCAACTAGTTGATTGTGCCGAAGAACTAAAAGATCAAGTTAGGGCGGCCAGTTCATCTTCCTACTTATAGTTACCCCAAAATAGGTAAAGGTATCGGTTTGCTCTAATGATGCATTGTCCATAACTACTCTGCCTTTAACAGATTTATATCTATGCAATACCATGAACTTTGGTTTGTCGACATTCACTACCAGCTCATGGTCATTGCAGAAAACTTTAAATTGATCAAGGGCACAATGCAGACCTGACTGAGTTTTTGATAAAATTAACGTGTTGTCTGCAAACATTAGTAATGGAACCCTTGATCCGGCAAGAGATGGAGCATCTGTTAGAAAATTAGAGTAGTATGCAATAACCCCATTTATAAATAGGGAAATAAGGGCAGGAGCAAGGACACACCCTTTCCGCACACCTTTATTAACTGGGAAACAATCAGACAGTTCACCATGCTGCCCCCACCTTACTTGAGCATAATTTGCCTCATGCAGTTTGATAATAAGACCAAGGATTTCTAAAGCCATCCCAGCCTCCTTTAATGAGTCCCACAGCTTATAGCGAGGTACTATGTCAAATGCTGATTTTAAATCAACAAATGATGCATAAAGAGTTCCCCCTGCTAAAATCACTGTAGACCGATAGATCATCGTAAACCGAAAGACTTGATCAATTGTGCTCACGTGGGGTCGAAAGCCCGCTTGATAGGTAGATAAAACATTCTGATCTATAATCCATTCATTAACTCTACCTAATACAAGTCTCGCGGCAATTTTTTGTAGGGTATCAATTAGGCTTATCAGCCTATAATTACTGGGACTAGCTCAGTCTCTCTTTTTGTATATGGGTATAATTTCAGCCCCTCGTCAGGTATCTGGAATTGACGCTCCTCTAGCAATAGCAGTTACGATGATAAAAATATATTTAATATAAATCTTCCTATCCTGTTTATAAAGGTCGGCCGGAATGCAATCTGGGCCAGCAGCCCTCCCTACTGGCACCCTGTCTAGAACTCTATCTATCATTGAATTGTGACTCTATCTTAAATTATATTAAGGATAAAATATCCAAATGGTCTTCACTTCATCTTTCTTGGTGGGGAAGAATTAACTCTATAAAAATGACAATGCACCAAAAAAGTGTTATACCCTTGCCATGATTTCTACTCAATGTCCTTTAAAGTTTTATAAAGCTGTAGATAAATTCCTTTCCAAATTTCTTTGGAACAATAAATCACCTTGTATTAGTTATAAAAAATTAAAGTTGCCTAAATGTAATGGGGGATTTGGTTTACCAGACTTTTTTATTATCACAATGATTTTATATTAAAGCATAGCTCTCTTTGGTTCAATAACTCTCATTCGATTAATCCCCCTGCATGGCTTTTTGTAGAAAAAACTTTAATAGAACCAATTACATTACCTACTTTGTTAACCATGTCCAATGAATCTCAATTTTTCATAAATCTGTTATTTTAAAATCCACTAAATTAGTTTTAAATGATTTTGATTTAATTTTACAATCACCCATATCCATTACTGAAGGTATGTCATTATGGTATAACCCATGCATAAAACGTATTAGAAATGTTAGATTTTGGCATTCATGGATTAAAGCTGGTATTTTTTATCTTAAAGATGTTTACTGTAATAATGCTTTAATATCTGTTGAGGTTGTACAAACAAAATGTATTTTATCTCCTTCTGATTTTCTAAAATATGTATTTTTATGTAGTTCTTTTTTAGATTCATTTCCTCATAATATTCCTTCTAATGTTAAATCAGATCTATCAATTTATATTCAAACTGTGTCCACTTTATCTCATGGTGTTTCTGTATTATATAAAAAGATAAACTTCTCTCACTGTGCCAACATTAATGTGATCTCAACATTCTGGAATAATGAACTTTCAACCTCTTTATCTATTGATACATGGAAAATAATTTGGCTCAATAATATTTCTGGACGGTTACCTGTTTCGCTCTATCAAACAAACTCATATGTTATATATTTGTTTATGGTCTCCATTACGTTTGTTTCAAGCTAAACTTCTGACTTCAAATTACTGGCACTGTAATTTACATACTGATTGGCTAAAACATATTTTATGATTGTCCTTCTATTTTCAAAGTTTGGACTGAAGTCTGGGATATTGTAAAAAAGATATTTAATATTCATGAAGATATTTCATTCAAATTGTTAATCTGCAAATCTGTCGGTCTTTCTCAAAAAATAAGTGACTTAGAAGACACACTTTTTAATTTTCTGTTATCAGCAGCTTTAAAATCCATTACAACTTGTTGGAAAGATGCTTCATTATTATCTGTTCATGTTTGGTGGTCATGGGTTATTTTTACCAAAAGAGGAGCTCATTTATCTTTGAATGGTATTTATCATAATTCTAATTTTTATCATTCATTTTAGAAACCTTTTGATAATTATGTATCTTCTTAAATATGTAGTTGTCCCTAGTTATGTATTGCTTTTATAACAGTCTAGTCTTTATTTTATAGTAGTTCTACTTTCATCATTATTAATAATATAATTATACATGCCTCTTCTCCTTCCCTTTTGGTTTTTTGGGAATATTATACTATATTGTATTTTACCTGTCGGAATTTAATTGCTGATCTGAATTTTTCTATTCTAATTGGGTATTCTTACACTACAATTTTTTTGGGATTGTCATTGTTTATCATAAAATGTAAAAACCTATTTTGAGCAGAAGGAGTGTTCTAAAATACTACGACCTTCTGCTCCACATTAGAGATTCGCTCTTCCATAAGGGACCATCCTTCTATCTGAAAGGTTGTGTAATTTAATAACAATTTACTCCATAAAGGGGATCAACATTCTTATTTCTTCCAATAACAAGTCCAGAGAAGCATTAGGAGGGGGACAGTGGATTCTTCTTAAGTCCTTTCAAGGATGTTTTATCAGCACTAGGTTGTACATCATTAGCTGATAAAGATGAGGACAAAGAAGCAATGGTGTTTTTTCTTGACCAAAAGTCATCCATTCTGAGGTAATTGTAGGTTCCTGAAGTAAATTTAGAAAACTTGCCTGAAGAGATTTTATTGTGAGCTTGTGACTTCTTAATCTCCCATTGCGCAAGAAGCAATGGCTCAGAAGCATCAGGTATAGCAATTGACAAAAGATAAAAAAAGCTTTTTTCCTATATAATAAATGTCTAACATAAAATATGCTTATAAAATAGTAACTTGTCGTTGTAAACTGAGATGTGAAGACAAGGTTAGGCAAGGATGAATGAGAGACAAACTTCTGGTGTTAATAGAGCAAGTATATTGGCAGAGAGCTTGCTTGACGGAAGAAGTGTCTCAGATGAATAGAAATTGCAGCTTGAAGAACATTGTGAACCTAAATCAGGAAGCAGTTTTCAGTGCTCACTTATTTAATGCAATTAAATATTGTTAGCCCCTGATATGCTTTTAAAAATGGGATGTCATTTTTAAACGTGCATCACGTCACATCACAGACAACATTTTGGTTGCTTATTAGGAGAGGAATTTGCACTGCCAACATTTAGGGCTTACGCGCTCCAGATGGACACAGATGTGAAGTGCGGTATCCTGCTTACTTCCACAGAGGAGATAATACGTTGGAGAAAGAGAAAAGCAGAGGATGCCACGTTAACAAGCGCCATCCTATTGAGCCTCAGCAAGACCCTGCCGTCTTACTCAGCGTCCTGACACGCCCATGGGCGTCCGCAGAAATATCGCCAGGGGGGGAGGGGGCAACATTTTAACTTCATCACTCGCCTTCCGGGGGGGGGGGGGGGGGGGCAACTTTTAACTTCATCACTCGCCGCCTTCAAGGCACGTTAAAGGCAGACGGCCCATTGTCAATCTTTATGTGATGATCAGCAGCAGACAGAATGACAATGGGCCTGTCCACAGTCTGCTCGAGTTCAGGGAGGGGCTGCTGCAGCCTCTAGAGTTCAAAGAGAAGTGCGAGAGGCCCCAAGTGAGAGAACATTTAAACTCCTGGGGCTTGTCAATGGGGAACAGCCTGCTGTAATCGTGAAAATTACGGACCAAAGGCGTCCTTAAAGGAATGGGACCTGCGATCCGGGAGGGGCAAGCGCCCCTCCTTGCCCTCCCCTGCGGACGCCCATGGACACGCCCCATTGCAATTCAACACAATGCAAACCTCAATTAACATTACATAACATAATTGCAAGTTGCCTTATTGCTATCAACCTCCACTGAGAATGTACAGGGCATTTCTGATAATGTAGTAAGTGAGGGAAGAGCTAACTCGGGTTTTGCTCAAATGGAATATTATAAAGATGCTTCATGCAAGTGTTCAAGTTCCAGTATAAGAGGTACTGTTGATTTATGTATTCTCAGAGCGAGGGAGATTATGTGTTGAAGTGGCGTCACTGAACAGACAACATGGACTGGCTGAACCAAGGGCGAGATGTGTAAAAGAACTTCAGAGTACGACGCACAGCCTGCTCAGCATTTGTTGTCCTTGGAAATGAAGTGGATCAGTGTTAATAGCAATCCAGACACACAGCACTGGAGGAGGTATGTGCATAAAATTGAGAGATTTCTACCAATTTGAAGCAGTGCCTGTGCTCCAAACAAGGTTAAAAATGGCAACATATGTTGTGTATTATAATCAATACAGTTAATAGCAGTGCTGCGCTCACCAGCTCTATATATAGCTTGCAATATATCCCCAGGAACTTTCTCGAAAGGTTTTTGTATAATACTGCTCCTGGACTACCGCAGACTCCGGTGGAAAGCTAGAGAGCAGGAGGTTCTCTCCCTTCAATTTCCCAACTGTTGACAGTAATTAGCCTGGCTTCGGAGAAGTAATTATCTCACAATCTCTAAGCAAACACCCAGGAGGAAATGGCGTGCTTCTCGCCAGCAAGGCGTGAGCCATAAAACCATTGTATTAATGGAGAAGAGAATTAGTGTTGTGCACACTGCTCATTGCCCACTCCTTCCCCCACGCGCCTCCCCCACGCCTCACCCACTGAATATGCGTCTCCTAATGAGGCATTTCTCAATAATAGTAAAAACCAAAGCTGCGCCTGTAAACTTTTAATGCCTCCCATCTTGTTTTGCATTGCTGCAATTAGCCAACGGCATGCCAGTGAAAAGAGTGCAATAGGATGAACTCAACTGAAGTTCGAGGGCACCAGGAAATCCGCATTCTATGCCATATTTATGGTCCAGTCGCGTGAAGGGCTCATCGACAATTGCAGGCACGAGACATTAGGCTGTGATCTCGCATTGTTATGAGTGGGAGCGAGGGCAGTAGAGGAGACGTCTGCTCTTGATTCCATCTCCTTAAGAAGGAAGAAGGAAAAGCCATATGTTGAGCCGCGCCCACGCGCTCTTTTTAACTACTATTTTTAAAGTTATGTTTGTTCTCACATTTTAGTGTATGTGTAAATCTTACACAACCCAGTTGTGCTCTGTTTACTACCATTGATGTAAAAACGCTGATTCTGACCATAATGAGATTCGATACGCGATTTATATAAGCTTTTAACCTCACGAGTTATTCCTACAAGCTGCATTAAATGTGTTTCATGCCCATATTTACTGTCTTTTGCGCAAGGGGTGCTGCATGAAAAATGTCAGTGTTGTGTTGGGCGACTGTGGAAAAAGTGATCACTAATGGCTGGCACTAGGGCAAAAAAATGCTGGTTTAGCTCACTAAATGCTTCACTAATGCACAAAGACCAGGTGTGGGACTTGGGGTTGAGGTACCCTCCAACACACATTTCTACACATTGACAATCAACAAAGGGTAGGAAAAATAAAATGTATAATTTTGCTTACATTACACATGTTATACATAGGGAAAATCACGCGAATGTAAGCTCACTCATGTTATGTTCCTGGTTTCATTTGGTTTTAGGGTTTCCTTCAATAGCCAGCTATTTTAGTAGACTGGCTTTGCATCAAATGCTAGTGTTCCTTGTGCTGGTTTTCCCCATTATGCCCCCTTCACATATATTAGCAGGAGGCCTGGTCCTGTACAACAAAAGCTATTTTTAGCACTGCGGCAACATCAACTTTCAGCGCGAAACAGCTTTTGTGCAAGGCTGTTGATGCTGGTGCCATTTACACTACGTTATGTTATGAACCATACTTTAGAGTTGGTGCTAGGCCATACTAAATTTGGGACCAAGTGTGTATGCTGGTAAATTTTATCAATGGGCTAACACGCTAACACTTTGTGTGATCTGCACGCCACTGTGCCCAAGACAGATGAAGCAGTGTAGGATGGCGTGCAAATTCAACTACACACTCTACTAAGAGTGGATGGACCTCTGCCATAAATTGAGGCTTAACATCAATGACAGTGAATCACATTTTGCCCCACTATGTTGACAGATAGTTGTAGTTTTGCAAATCATGAAGGTTTATTAGAAGATTTGCAAAGTTACACACCCACATTTTTCAAGTCACTCATAACTCAATAGTCGCCTAATAAAAACAGTAATCCAAAGCAATTCCAAACAGCAAATACAAAGGCAAAATATTTAAAGATAATCATATGCAAATTGAGTAAGTTTGTCAGTCTCCACGGAACTAGGGTGACCAGAATTTTAAAGCAAAAAAACTTGACATTTTACAAAAATAGAACAATGACTATAACTTTTTGTCAAGCGAGGGCACAGAATGACAGCGCTCGTCAGCATAAAATTATAAAACAGACAGTAAGAACGTACATAAGATGTAATTTTTAAACCCAGTAGCTTGCCTGCGAATTACATTTCTTTCTTGGAACAAATGCTAACTATCCCTGCTTTGTAAAACACAAAAAACACCTCCCGTCCGTTTTTAGTCGACCCTCTCCAAAAAATGGGACATGAGCTAAACTTCTCGAAATCTGCCCGGACATCTGATGAAAAACAGGGACCGTCCTGGCAAATCCGGGACGCCTTGTCACCCTACCCTGAAGGGAAATGCTCTAATGCTAAACTGAGAATTTAAATGAGGTTGAGGAAATTAAGCTGCGGATGTCACCAAGAAAAGCGTCTGAGGTCCAGAGACGTTTTAAAGCAGGGGCAAAGTGGGCTCTGGCCCAGGGCCCTAGCTTTTCAGGGGGGTGCTAATAGATCTGGCTCTGTTCTCCACACAGTCCTGCTCGGACAACCTTGAATGTTTTGTAAACATAGATTGTTAATTTCATTTTCCTCTAATGTATGTTTAATACGCGTAATGTGTGGTAGTCTATTCCAGATATTTTGCAGAGGAACGTTATGTTTGTTTTTCAACACCATGTAACATCGATGAAAAAGTTTCTTATAGATCAAAACAGGGCCTTACCTCTCAGAAATGGCACTGGATCACAGAACTGATTTTCAAACATATTTGTGAGCTGCTGCTATATTACAGTATTGCAAACACACATCATTATCCCTGGATAGTAGATGGAAACACATCTAGAATTTGGGCCAGTGTGCCTGTGCAGTGTCTGTGACCTGGCCGAAGAGGGCATGAAAAATCTGAAATTGGATCGTAAATTCAAAGCTCTTCCGAACAGGGGCCCCCGAAATATGTTCGGCCCAGGGCCCCCAAAATCCTTAAGATGTCCCTGCTGAGGTCAGATCCAAATGAAGGTTCACTCACGAAAAGAAAAATCGATTTGCTCTAGAATTTACCTGTTTGAGCAGGGATACAATTAAGCATGGGGGAAAGTGAGAGTGAGTGAGAGAGACGGAAAGAGGCAACGGGCATCTGCTCTCAGAAGAGTTGACAGGGGCATCTAATGATAACTAGATCAGGAATGCACAATAAAAACGAGATTCAACTAATGGTTTCACTGCCCACGGTATCCCAACAGGTGTGATCCAATAAAAATTCAGTATTTCATAGATAGGCCGTTGTTCCCTTCTTCCAAGATCTCGTGCTCCGGGTATATCACAGTCAGGCCATCCCATACACAGGTGCCTCAAACCAATTAACTCAGGTACAGTGAAACCAACAATATTAACGTTTCTCAAGAAAACTAAAAAATTAGACTGATCAATTAATTCAAACTACTACATTCTAGTTTGGCTTCTGTAACACGAGGAAAGAGTGAGATAACATACTGCAATCAAATACATATTCTTGATGTTAGCAGGAAATATTTAGCTGAGGCCCACACTAACCACGGCTAACTTAACGTGAACACCCTTTACATATGATCAACTATAATGCTAACTATAGTCAAACTTAACATTAAATTCACACTTTAGAAATAAGTCTGTAATCTGTATCAATCTGTATCAATAAAGTTGTTTACATAAAACTAATAATAGTGACAGTGTGTCACCACAGAAAGTGTGCAATTCGCAAAACAACAAGTGCCAGAGTCAAAGATTTCCTTATAAGCCCACGTCCAATGCTATCAAAGGTCAGGAATGCTGAATTACAAAGCTATGTTATATTGATTCAGCCTGATGACTCTAATCAATTACCAGACACTAAGCATGGGCGAATTTTGCGAATCTCGCGTTCGCGAATTTTGCGGATTTGCGAACTCGCAATCCGCAAAATCCGCGAATTCTCGCGAATTTGTGGATTTTTTTTTGTGTTCGCGCGGGTTTCTGCCAGCTCGCGAGGGTTTTTGTACAATTTCGCAAACGCGAACTTACCTGTCGGGTCGCAAGTTTTGCGAACTTGTTGTTTCTACATGTCCAGCCTGTTTGGGACACTCTTCTTCATCACTGCCACCCTCTGTCACCACTGCCACTCTCTGACTACTCATGCCACCCTCTGGCCCACCCATGCCACCCTCTGTTTCATCACAGCACCCTCTGGTTGTCCAGTGTACATTATAGTGGCAAAGCAAAGCACACCTTCCCTGCCTCAAGTGACCTGAATTAATTTGGGGCTGATTAATGTGTCACAGAATATTTTTTTAGCTGGCACCTGCTTCCTTAGTGCTTCCTGATTAGTGATCTTTTGCACTTGCTAAGTGCTTTCATTGTTGCAAAATTAGTTACAACACCTGCCCTGCCCCAACTGACAATAATGAATTAGGGGCTGATTAATGTGTCACTGGATTTGAACTTCCAGCCTGTCTCCTGCTTGTCTCCCTTAGCTGTAATTCAGGACCTTTGTGGCATATGTGTAACTATTCTGAGGGTCAGAGCAGGGTCACATAATAGATGCAAGTAGGCAACTGAACTCTGGAGGGGCCCCTCAGGAGCACTACAGGAAATGGCTACTAATGATGAGCTTGAACTTTTGAACCTGGTAAGTAGTTTCAGTTTTGCTAAGATCGTATTTCTGCAATTTAGCGCTTATTTGCGGGGCGCGAAGTTGAACTGGGAAGCCGCGAACTCACGCGAACAGTGCGAGCAAGCCATAAAATCCGCTGCTCGCGGATTTGCGGATTTTGCGGGAAATTCGCGAATCTCGCGGATTGCGAATTTACCGAAAATCCGCAAAATCCGCAAGCGGAACAGATTTTCCGCCCATGCTTACCAGACACCCCCTGCCATTTTATCTGACTCTTAAATGTTCTTTTTAATGTTCTTTTTAATCTCTACCCACCTTTATCACTGTTTTCCATCTTTCTCTTTCTTTCCACCTTTTGAATGTTTCTCTCTCTTGCTCCAATCTAATTCTGGTGAGGGAAAAATAAGAGCCAGTCCCAAAATTGAGTTTTGCAAAAGTGTTGTTGGTAATTGCTGGACTTGGCCCTTTTTGCAGGGCCATCCCTGTACTTTTTGCCTTCCTCCTATATTTATTCTGACCTGTTGTTGGCTATTTTATGACTCTGGGCACTTTACCACTGCTGACCAGTGCTAAAGTGCATAAGCTCTCCCTATTATAAATTTTATGGATTAGTGATTCCATGATTGGCTGATTTGGTTTACTTGTCAGACCCTAGTACAGTGCGCTGAGTGTGCCCTGGGCTTCTAAACCAAATGCTGCTGGTGGGGTTGCAGCACTGGTTATGCCACCCACAGAAGCAGCCTGTAAAAGTGTGTCTAAGGCTCTGCCATTGCAGAGCCTGTGTGCAGTCTGGTACTGCCATGCTGACTGGGCAAGTGAACCCACTTGCCAGTCCCTAAACCTTCCCTTCTTGCATATTAGTCACCCTTATGGTAGGCCCAGGGGCAGGGTGCATTGTAAGGATAAGGTAGGACAAGCCCTGATGTGTGTGGCATGTCCTAATAGTGAATAACAGCCATTTTCGTTTTTCACTATAGCAAGGCTACCTGTTGTCCATAGGCCAGAACGAACAGTTAGATTATCACATGTTATAAACCTAACTGACTCAGGGAACATGGTAAAAATTCGAGTTTAGTATGCCTGGACTCAGAATGATAAAATGCATCTTTTAGTGAAGTTGGTTTTAACATTCTGTGTTTGAAAATACCACTTTTAGAAAGTAGGTATTTTCTTGTCTAACTATCCCAGTCTGCCTCTGCTAGCTTGTGTATTGCTTGTCTGGAGTTTGAGTGACAGGGCTGGGGGATTGAAAGAGACAGGATGAGTCCACCCAGTGGTGAATAGAGAGATCTGCATCTAGATGGGAGGGAAAAGTTGCACCTGGGACCTGAATAGGACTGTGCCTGTCCATCCACAATGTTGGCACCACCTCCTGTGGGGCGTTTGATGTTTCTGCCCTGCACTGTGAAAAGAAAGAAGGAGTCATGTAAACAGAGTGCTCCTGAACCAGTTAGGACTAGGCAAAGGCCCCTCTGCCCTCAGAGGACAAAGGATTTGGGGGTATAAATATTGGGACCCTGATCCTAAGAAATTAGATCACTTTTGGACTACAAGAAGAAACCTTTGCTGAGGAGAGGAACCTGAAGAAACTGAGGAGAGACTATCCCTAAGCTGAAGTGCTGCTTGGGGGATTGGCCTGCAGTGGTTTCCTGACTGCCAAAGAAAGGAGAAAGAACTTTGTATACTTTATTTTAAACTTGTGAAGGATCTCCAAGGGTTTGGAACAGAGCTTGCCTCCTGCTGAAGTCTCAGGGGCAACAGACTTAAATCCCCAGCTCCCCAAGAGTTCTTTGGAAGTGCCTGCTGCTGTTTTGGGCCTTCTGAGGGACTGTGTGTCGCAAGGAGCTGGAAGAGCGACTCAAGAGGAAAAAGCGTGTCGGCGTTGCAGCCGCTGCCGTCGCATCTCTGAACAAGGGTGTCACTGCTGTAGCTGACGCATTGCACCGCATCGAGAGAAGCGTCTCGCACAGAGGAAGAAGCATGTCACCATCGCAGCCACTGCTGTCGCATTTCTGAACAAGGGTTCTCGCCGCTGCAGCTGACACATTGCACTGCATCGAGAAAAGCACCTCGCATCCACCCAGAAGCGCTCTGCCGTTGGAGTCGCTATCGTCGCATCTCTGAACAAGAGTGTCACTACTGCAGTTGCCGCATTGAGCGGATGCATCTCGTATCGAGGGAGAAGATTGTCACCGCCAAAGCCGTCGTTGTCGCATCTCTAAGCAAAGGTGTCGCCGCTGGAGCTGACGCATCTAGCCGAGACTTCTCGCAACATCGGAGGAGCGTGCCGCATCTGGAAGATCTTCACGTCTTTATTTCTTTGCACCGGATCTTTACCACATTTCCCTTCCTGCAAAACTTTTGTTGTGGAAGGGCAACTTATCGCAAGGTACATTGACTTAAAGTGTTGCATTTTAAGAACTGAACAGAACTAAGCTAAAACTACCATTTTAAGTATATTATTATGGATTTTTGTTGTTTGTGGTCTTGTGTTAAATCTATGTACAGAATACTGATTTTTAACATACAACTTGAGTGGTGTCCATCTGTAGTGTTGTCACTTGATTACTGTATGTAGTCACAAATGCTTTACACACTGCCTCTGAGATAAGCCTGTCTGCTCGTTCCAAGCTACCAATGGGGTGAGCAGGGGTTATTTTAGGAGTGTACCCCTTTACCCTGACTAGAGGCAAGGGTCCCTATTTGTCACAAGTACCTACCTGTGCCAACTAGAGACCGCCAAATCTAACATTGGTGGTCAGCGGTGAGGAGTCTGGACTTGCATTTGTGACTCATGTACAGTGATTGGTGAACACTACTAGTGAGTGTAGACCAAAACGTGACCACATACTTTTTGATAGATTTCTTTTTGGAGATTTTCTAATCCATGGCATCTGTTGATTTTGATTGGGAGAACAGAGAGAGATGTAGGATGCATGAAATGGAGTTGGACACGCTCAAGTTGAGTGAACAACTGGAGTTAGAAAATAGGAAATTGGCCCCAGAGGAAAAGAGAATGAGAATGGAGCATAAGTTTATTACGAGGGAGCTTGAATTAGAGCTCGAAAGGCTTGAGGCCATGAGTGTCTCAGCCCAGCAACAAGAAATGTGTGTAGCTCAGAGATTGAGCTTTGCTGAGTTGGAGGTGGAATTCAGCTCGGATGGTGGCAGCAAAATTGAATTTTCTAGTGCTGAGGGAGTAGTACAGACACCCAGAGATGTGGCGCCTGACTTGGAGGGGGTTAACATACACCAGGAGGCTCAAGGACACGAGGTAGCTCCAGTAGTGTGCAGTGTCCCTGAAGAGAATGGGGTAACTGGGGCAGGGGTTCATGGTCCTAGTAGCTGGAGGGACACTCTGTTGTAGTTTGACAGCGATTGGGGTTAGCATTTAGCTGAAGCCATTTTGTTTTCAGCAGTCATCTTGTCTGCCATGTGCTCACCATGTGCTCTATCCTACCTTGCTGTCGTTTGCTCTGGTATTCTGCCTGTGAACAGACTATATCTAGGTTCTGCTACTCTGCACATGCGCAGAGGAAAGCAGTAACTGTCCTTACATCTGTTCCTAGTCTGTAACTGTCAGGTTATTCCTACCAGAATCAGCTAACAGTTAGCTCCTCCCTATTGGTGACTGTGCATTTCTGTAAGATCATTTATGTATGTAAACCTTCTCTTCTGTACTTGTACCGCCTTCTTTTGAGCCACTGTGTGGGTATAAAAGGATCATGCTCCTTCTGTTCAGTGTGCTACTTCATACATTACCGAAGGGTGTTGGGTGAATGTAGATCCACCTCACGAGGTTTAATAAATCTTGTATTTTCTATTCCAGTTTCTGTACCAACTTCTATTCTATGGTCTGAGGACTCTGTGCAGAAAAGGGCGAGCCCCTAGCACTGGTAGGCCTTGCTGAGGCCCACTACTACAAATTGGCGCTCCAACGCAGGGCTCATCGGCGACTCGGATGCCCAAAGAAGTGGTTGCGACAAAGGATTGGAATCTCGCTGTGGACTATCATTGCTCGAGGAGACCCACGTCTTGGCAAATCACAGCTTTTTTCCTCTCTTTCTGATCTGACCATCCAGGTGGTGCCAGTCCTCAACTGAGATCTCTTCTGTTGATTCGCCACGCAGTGACCATTTGGTCGATTTGAGAACTTGGAAGTTGGAATCTGGACAACCAAGGGATTGGTAAGTGCTCTGTTGATGCAATACTTGCTGTTGGTTTTGATGCCTGGGATTGGTAAGGTAGTTTAGTAACGCTTACTGTGGCTTTAGATTTGTATTGGCCAATTTTTGCAGTAGTTGTGGGTATATATGAATTGCAATTTATATTGGCAGGTAATGAGGAGAATTTTCTCTGTTTTAAATTGATTTGAATGGCGCAACATACAAAGAGTACCTTAAGTGTTACTTTGGTTATAATACTGCATATTCTGCACAATTTTTGGCATGCCTGTTTCTAGCACACTTTGTAGGATGTGTTGCTTTTGTAGTGGTACCAGTTTGAGACTTGATGAAGCACAACCCCCCCCCCCCCCGGAAGGGACGCCTAATAGGGATATGTATATTAAATATGGTATTTCTTCTATAATGTACAGCATGTTATGGAATAAATATTCCAGTAAGGATCCTGAGTTGCGTTGGCCTATGAATGGGTCATTTGATTTATGGAAGATTGAGTATGTGGAACAATGTATGTTTAAGCGAAAGATTAGGCAAGATATGTTTAACTGTGTGCGAATGTGGGAGAAAGAAGTATGTGATCGAATGAAGCGTGAGCAAGCCTTGGTCAAAAAGGAGCAGCAAAAAAATATTTACGCGAAAGCATTGGAGTTGAAAAAAAAAGAAATAAAAGAGCTAAAAGAGAGAGAGGTTAGGGAGCACAATTTACAGGTAACTGGCCAATATGCTGTTCGACGGCCCTTCTATCCTATACTTAATAAATCACAATATGATTTCTTATTATTAGATCGGCCTCCACCTCTGTATACCGTTCCTTCTGCCCCTCATGAGTCAGATGAGGACTCCGGTTCAGAGCAACAGAAAGCAAGAGAAACTCGTTCTATGTTATCAGCTGAGCGTGCGTCCCAGCTTAGATCTGCTGCTCGTAAAGCAGTTCTGCCTCCACTTCTGAACTTCTAGAGAGCATGAAAGGGTGGCAGGAAAGGTAACAGCTGTATTTTATTGAGGTGTTTGCCACAGAAGTCCTTGAGCTGTTCAGGAAATATTCTGCGGAGTTAGAGCCCGACGATGTAGCAGCTAATTGTAAGCAAATGCGTGATGGTCTTTTTGTTTTCTCCGTGGTGGCTGATACAATCAGGCATTTGGTTAAACTGCGTGTTGATGCAGTCCATTTGCGAGAGTGGAAAAAGGCTGAAGAAGCAGCTGCACAATCATCTCAGACCGGCATAACACCAGCTTCTATCCCAGGAACCGATAAGACTAATATAATTCATGCGAAACCCATGCGGGAAGCCGCGCCTTTGTATGTTCCTCGTAGAGGCGATGGAACAAGTACTAATAAGGATTCTGCTGATGCAAAGGGTTATTTTATTTACAATTGGGTTTATACTCCCTGGAATAGAGCGGATGTCATGGCACTAAAAAAGCATTGCCTGATCCATGGAAGAATCCAGCTGCTTTTTATGAGGAAGTAGAGGGAGCCATTAGCTCTTGTACTATGACTTTGCCCGACATCGACATGTTCTTTGGGTTGATATTACCCCCTGACATGTGGAGAACTGTTCGTAAGGTTGATGATCCTGCTGCTTTTGGGGCGTTATGGAAAGAGTTAGAACAAATGAATGTAGAGAGGGAACCCGCACAGAAACCGTGTCAATCAATTTTAGATCTTCCTGTAGCTATATTAGTTAAAGATGATTATTCCCCCTAAAAAATAGATTGGACTGTATTAACGTCATAACAAAAGGCAGATAAATCAGTTTTGGATTTCTTTACACGTCTTGAAGAGGCATTCCACGATTTTAGTGGTCAGTCATTGACAGATGGCACAGGCAGGCATCT
This sequence comes from Lissotriton vulgaris, assembly GCF_964263255.1. Taxonomy (NCBI): domain Eukaryota; kingdom Metazoa; phylum Chordata; class Amphibia; order Caudata; family Salamandridae; genus Lissotriton; species Lissotriton vulgaris. Next base: position 812,789,199 of record NC_141699.1, read on the forward strand.
GTTTGTCGATAAATATGTCGCAAATCTGTTGCCAGGAATAGCTAGTCGCCTAAAGGCCAGCGAGAGTTAATGGACTACCTCTTCTCCGGTTTCTCTCTTGACTATGGCTCACTATTATGAGTGTCAGGAGTTAAAAGCTAAGGGTAATGAGGATAAAAAGAGTAAGGATTTGAAAACAAAGGTTATGTTGGCTCAGGTTTATGGTCCGCCCTCTAGATGTAATGATAGAGGTGGACATGGGTCTTATGATCCGTCTTTTCCACCTCATGATCGTTCGACTTTGTCTTCTGACCAGTGTGCGTATTGCCGGAAAACTGGACATTGGGTCGCCGATTGTCCGGTATTGCGTGCTCAGCAGCATCCACGTGGACGAGGACAAATGAGAAATCGTTCAGGATATTCAGGGCTTAGAGGAAGCACAGACGATTGTGCTAGGTTTGATACTAATATGCGTGGACGAAATGGGTTTAACACGTTTGATAGGCGGAATCAATACCAAATGTCTGATTATTTGCCGTCTGATTTGAATGATTCTACTTATGCATAGGATTGCCTAGGATGGGGTAAGGAGTCAGTTGAAGTTCCAGTAGATCAGAAGGGTCCCTATGTTACAGCAAATGTTTTGGGTTCTACTGATCAGTTTCTGGTTGATACAGGAGCTACTCGTAGTGCCTTATCTAAACAATTGATTCCGAGGGCTCCCCTGTCTGCCTTAACCATCACATCAATAGGTTTCGATGAAACACCTTCCCTTAGACCGCTGTCACAACTGCTTTCATTTCATGTTGATAAGTTTACTGCTCCATGTCCATTTTTGCTTTCTCCGAATTCACCGGACAATTTTGTGGGTCTTGATATGCTCAAGTATTTCTGGGCTACGATACGATGTTCTCCAGAAGGCGTACGTGTTATTTTGAATGACAACTACACTGTGATTGAAAGATCTTGTCTTGTTAAAGAGGATATTGCGTTAGCTTTGCTCCCGAGTACTTTGTGGACTAGTTCAGACACCGATGTAGGGCAAATGGTTATTCCACCAGTGCATATTAGTGTTAAGGAGGGCTCTTCATTGCCACGCTTGCCTCAGTATAAAATTTCTCAGGAAGGTGAAGAAGCACTTATACGCATTGTCCATGATTTGATTGAAGTGGGGGTTGTGGAGGAAGTCCCTTATAATGTTTGCAACAGTCCGATTCTTCCTATCTTGAAAAAAGATACTTATACTAGGATTTACAGATTCATTATTGATTTGCGAGAAGTTAACAAGATCGTAGTACCCCAATACCCTGTGGTTTCTGACATAACAACACTACTTACTTTGGTTCCCCCGACAGCGACTAGTGTGATTGACCTGAAGAACGCTTTCTTTTCGATTCTTATTCATCCTGCTAGCTGATATTTGTTCGGTTTCACTTTGAATATTAAATCGTATAGATTTTGTAGAATTCCTCAAGGGTACACTGAGAGTCCTAGTATCTATAGCCAAGCAATGAAAAGACAACTTGATTATTTTGTTTTATCTAAAGGAGTGGCTCTCATTCAATATGTAGATGACATCTTGTTGGCAGCGGATACGCCAGAACAGTGTGAATAATGTACTATGTCTTTGCTTGCTTTTCTTGCTACACATCATCATAAAGTGTCACAGAAGAAATTGCAATATTGTAGACCGAAGGAAACCTATTTAGGTCACCTTCTGTCTAAGGAGGGCCATGCATTGATACCAAATCGCATTCAATAGACACACCAGTGCCTTCCACTCAGAAAGATGTCCGTGCATTCATTGGTCTGACTTCTTTTTGCAGGCAATGGATATTAGGATTTTCACACATTGTTAAACCCCTGTTAGCGCTTTTGACTAAAGACACTCCAATGCCCCTTCCATCAACAGGTAAATGTCAGAATGCTTTTCATCAGTTACGTCAAGCTCTTTGTTCGGCACCAGTGTTAGACACTCCAGACTACACGAAGGCCTTTACACTCTATGTACATGAAAAAGATGGGTGTGCATTGTCGGTTTTAGTACAGACACACAGTGACAAGCAACGTCCCTGAGCGTACTTTTCAGCAGTTCTTGATCCTGTTGCTTGTGCATTCACTGGGTGCTTTCGATCAGTTGCAGCAACAGCTGTGTCCATACGTCAGAGTGAAGGGATAGTTTTGTCACATAAACTGTTGTTGCTAGTACCCCATGCAGTGGGTGCCCTTTGGAATCCGACTAAAACATAGCACTTAACTAGTGCTCTCCTGACAGGATATGAATTGACACTTTTGGCCCCTCACATTACCCTAAAGAGGTGTGCGACTCTAAACCCAGCTACTTTGTTGCCATATCCTGTGACTCAGTCTCAATCAAAAGAGCCTCATGATTGTATAATCTTTACCGAGGATACGCCTCTTTCAGATGTAGATGGGGAACTGTGGGTTAATGGGTCCTGTTTGAAGTTACCAGATGGCACGACTTCAGCTGCATATGCAATTACGAAACTTGAGACAGTAGTGGAGACAGCTCGCATACCACAGAAGTCGGCTCAAGCAGCTGAACTAATAGCTTCAACACGAGCGTGTGAACTTAGCACTGACTTGCGAGTGAACATCTATACAGACAGCCGCTATGCTTTTGGAGTTGCCCATGATTTTGGCCTGCTTTGGAAGGAAAGAGGCTTTCTTACGTCCCAGGGGATGCAGATAATGCACAGAGAATTAGTGCATAATCTCTTAACTGCACTAACATATCCAAAGAAGATAGCTATTGTGAAGTGTAGTGCACAAAAGAAAGTAACTGCTAAGACAGGACAAGGCAATGCCTTTGCAGATCGCGTAGCTCTTGAGACTGCAATGCAACAAAGCACTACTTCTATGTACGTAGTGAAGTCTCAAGATGAGCGATGGCATTATGCTAGATAGGAAGTGTTAGATGTACAGAGATCTGCTTTTGTAGCAGAACTTGAGCAATGGGCTAAAGAAGGAATATTGGACAATGTGGGTTGTTGGCGCAACAAAGACATGGATAAATGGAAACTACCTGCAGCCTATTTACAACCTATGGTTCAAATAGCACATGGGATGGCAAATGTTGGGGCTCGAGCAATAACAAAATTGCTTACGCAAGTTTGGGAGCATCCTGAAATTGCCAGCATAGCTAAGAGAGTAGTACAATCCTGTTTGATCTGTTGGCAGTATAATCCTGGTAAAGGGACATGGACTCCTACAGGAGGGTTTGCTACACGGACTGTACCTTTTGAAGTTTTGCAGATGGATTACATCCAACTTGAACGCTGCAATAACTTGAAGTATGTCCTTGTGGTGGTATGTGCCTTCAGTAAATGGATAGAGGCATACCCTACAATGGATAATACAGCTCTCACTACAGAGAAGGTGCTTCTAAAGGAGTATTTCCTTAGATATGGTGTTTGTAAACGTTTGTGGAGTGACAACGGACCTCATTTTATTGGGCAAGTTGTTGAGTATGCTCTGAAAGGTTAAGGAATCAAACAGAAGCTCCATGCAGTCTTCCACCCACAATCAGCAGGATAAGTGGAGAGGCACAACGCTACTTTGAAATTAAAATTAGCGAAAATACTGGCTTCCATGTCCTTGAAATGGCCAGATGCACTACCCTTGGCATTTGTTGTCCATAAGATAGGTGCCACATTCACAATCTGGGTTTACACCATATGAAGTGGTGTTTGGGAGACCGCTGAACATTTGGGGAGTTCCTTAGCCATGCCCCATACATGATGTTCCAGGTGTTTTGATGAATGATTATTTGGAACAGTTAACTGACAGTTTGATCTCTATTCATCAACAGGTTCGAAAAGCTCTTCCTGACAGATCTACAAGTGAGGCCCACAAACTCCGCCCTGGTCACCACGTGATGGTCAAGGTCTTCAAGAGGTCGAAAAGATTGGAGCCAAGGTGGCGAGGACCAGAGCAAGTGCTTCTAGCCACGAGGACAGCAGTTCAAGTGATGAACCGGAAAAACTAGGTCTATAGCCCTCACTGCAAGAGAGTGTCTCCTGCCTTGGTGGAACCTGCTGTGCTGACTGACCATCGAAAGATTCTGGAAACGGAGAAAGGCCATGCTATCTCACCTGATGAATCTAAGGAAGTCTTCCCGTACCACGCGATTACTGGAGTATCCCGATATCAGTTGAGATCAAGGAAAGAATCTGCTTTGCCGAATTTGACTGGTTGAGCTACCGCCCTGGGTTAGTGAAACAGAATGCTGATGTGGCAAGGGGGGAATCAGTCCTGCATAGTGTAGTGACACCCGTCTTGACCCTCGGTGAAGAAACCAACGGCTGCCCAGGGCTAAGCGCTCCAAAGATTGTTTCTACGATGAGCTGATCATGTCTACAATGAAATCAACTGTTGCTAAGAGAAAGATAATTTGTGCTGTAGGATTTGATGTTGCTATGGTGGCTGTAGCAGTGACAACCTGGGTTGTTGAGAAAGTGGCTCCTGCTCGAGAGAATTTGATCACCACAACTCCAGCGCCAGCTGAACATCATTACTTTACAAATATGAGAACTATTAAGAACAATGGACTATTCATGATTTCAGTTAATAGAGCAAAAGCAGATTTGTGTATTAGTAGTGTTGGGAGAATTCCATCAGAAAGGAGTGAGTGTACAGTGGTACTGACTATTGAATGTGCCAATCACAGCAGTTTTACGGCCTCACATAATACCTACTTTGTGGCAATAAGGGATATTATCAACTACCTGCTGGTTGGTCTGGCGTATATTATGTGTCCTTTCTGTTGCCCCCTGTGCTTCTGGCACCCGCATCGTATCATCGGGACTTTAACCTATTCAACAATATTTCCAAAAATAGATATACGAGGACAATAAGTAATGATGAAGTGGACCAGACTGACACTACTCTGCAACAATACGATGAATTCAATTTGGGCTTGTTTTTCTTCATGGGTGCTGCATTAAACAGCAGAAACATAAGACAATTGACTAGAGTTGTGGAAGCTCTTACCAACCAAACAGCTATGGTACTTGGGAACATTAAAGAGGAACTACAAGTTGCGAGGATCGTAGCTCTCTCTCCAGAACCGAATGGTCCTAGATGTGGTACTGGCTGATCGAGGTGGTGCATGTTGCATCATTGGGAGTAGTTGCTGTGTTTTTATCCAGGACCACTCACCTTCAGTGTTTTATGCAATCTCTAAACTGCATAAGATTGCTGCAGAAATTCATCCAGAGATCGGTACATGGACTTTTGCCAGCTCGTTTTGGGCACTCTTTTCCGTTTGGGGCTGGAAGCTACTGACTATCCTGTTAATAATAATTACAATACTTTTCACATGCTGTTTATGTATACAATGGGGTCCAATGCTTTGCTCAGCTTGCATTACTGCCTGTGCACCTGCTAAGAAAAATGTTGCCGAAATTAGAGCCCAACGTATTTTGAATAAAGACATTACTGAAATTATGAAAATAGATATACCAAATGTGAATTCAGATTACCCCAAATGAACGAATGTCTTCAGCTAATGCTAAAAGGGTTGTCTGTTGTAGTTTGACAGCGACTGAGGTTAGCATTTAGCTGAAGCCATTTTGTATTCAGCAGCCATCTTGTCTGCCATGTGCTCACCATGTGTTCTGTCCTACCTTGCTGTCATTTGCTCTTGTATTCTGCATGTGAACAGACTATATATTAGGTTCTGCTTCTCTGTGCTTGCGCAGAGGAAAGCTGTAACTGTCCTCACATCTGTTCCTAGTCTGTAACTGTCAGGGTATTCTTACCAGAATCAGCAAACTGTTAGCTCTTCCCTATTGTTGACTGTGCATTTCTGCATGGCCTTTTATGTATGTAAACCTCTTCAGTACTTGTACCGATTTCTTTTGAGCCCCTGTGTGGGTATAAAAGGACGATGCTCCTTCTATTCAGTGTGCTACTTCATACATTACCGAAGGGTGTTGTGTGAATGTAGTTCCACCTCATGAGGTTTAATAGATCTTGTATTTTCTATTCCAGTTTCTGTGCCAATGTCTATTCTATGGTCTGAGGACTCTGTGCAGAGAAGGGTGAACCCCTTGCACTGGTAGGCCTTGCTGAGGCCCACTACTACAACTCTACTGACTCTAGATGAGAGGTGAAGGGAGAGGGGTTCCCCCAAGGTTGAAGTCCTGGTATGTGAGTGTGAAGACCACCCAGAAGAGTGTGGGTTGAATGATAGAGACAGTCAGATACTGTCTTGACAATCTCGGGACAGTGGTGTGGAGTATATGTGCGAAACACTGGATGGTAAGGTGAAGGATAGTTTGGTTAACCCCTGTAGGAGGCTGTGTGAGCACATTGTAAGTCCCTGTTTTCCAGAGCTATGCCAACACCTGTTGGAGAGTGATTTCTCTGACCCCAGGGAGCTCACATTGGAGGCAGACCTTTTGGTGGATTCCAGAGGGTCTGGAGAGGCATTGGGGAATTACCCGGTGGGGAGTGGCTCAGGTATCTTCCTATCCAGTGTGGTGGAAGTGGTTCAGTGTAGGCCAGCTAGGTCCCAGTGTAGTGGGAAGGGTTTAGGGACTCACGTCCTGTCTCAGTGGAGAAGGAGTGAGTGTGGGGATGCGTGTCCCAAGTTGCCTGAAACCCAGTCTCAGGGCCTGTGTGGTTCTTTACGGGAACACCAGGTGGGGAGCTTAGGCTGTCCTGATGGGCTGCCCATTGAGGGGGGTCCCCTAGTGTCTGGTGAGCTGGGAGTGTCTGTAATCAGGCCTCCATCAGTTCTGGTGTCTGGCAGTGCTGCTCCAGTTGACAGGGTACAGAGGTCCAGACTGAGGGGTGAGAGAGGAAAAGTGTCCCCAGTGGAGGAACCAGCGGGTCAGGGGCCAGCTGGAAGGGCTGTGTCCCCAGTGAATGACCTTGGTGATACCACTTGTGTCCTAGGGGATCTTCAAGCACTGTCAGATTAACAGGGGTCGGGAGATCATCGCCAGGCAGACTGTCACACAACACTTGAGTTTTGTGTCACCCTTGGGGGAGCATGCGTGCTCCCAAGGAAGTCCTGGTTTGCCAGGCAAGTGTTCAACTGCAGGGTTTGGTCCCTGGGTTGGGAAGCCAGGTTCAGGTGTTGTCTGACCTGGAGGAAGGGGCAACTGTAATCAGTGTCCTGACCGAGGTAGCTTCTAGGGCTGCTACTCAGTTGGGAGGGTACCGTGCTCTGGAAGGGGGTGCAGAGGGAAGGAGTCCTCACCTCTGACCCCAGTGCAGCCTGAGAGTCTAGACCCTGGGGAGGAGGGCCAGGTTCAGGGTGTCACCCCTGACTTAGAAGCCCAGTTGCAGGATAGACCCCCTGAACTGGTAGGTGAATTGTGCAGGACACCTGCTACAGGCACCCTGACAATTCTAGAAGGGATACCACTCCAGGTGGGAGGGTACCGAGCCCCAAGGAAGAGGACCGGGTAGGGGAGAGCCCACCCCAGTCTCTGGTCCAGACACCGGGTCCAGGCCTAGGGCTGGTAGGTCGGTGCCAGTATGTCCTAGCACCTGGGGCTACTGCCCCCGCTCTCTGATGCCACAGAGGTTTGAGAGGATAAGGCCTGGGTCTTACTCATGACTACTGTCAGTGGCAACTGTGATTGGTTGTCTGTCTGTTGGGACACACCTGTGAGCAAGTTAAGGTTAGCTGCTGCACAGGTGGTGTCCACAGATGAAGAGAAGGGTTCACCATGGATTAGCTTGGTGGGCCCTGAGAGTATGGACAGAGGATTTTAAATGGGTTCAGATTGGTGTAGAACTGGAATATGCCCCTACTGTTGCAGGCAAGGTCCAGGTTCTATCACCCAAAGCAGGAAAGCCCATCAAGGAAGTGATTGGTCTACCCTGCGTTTTGGCTGGTAGGGGGTTGTGTTGAACTTGGCCCTTTTTGCAGGGTCATCCCTAAACTTTTTGCCTTCCTCCTATATTTCTTCTGACCTGTTATTGGCTATTTTATGACTCTGGGCACCTTACCACTGCTAACCAGTGCTAAACGTGCATATGCTCTCCCTATTATAAAATTTGGTATGGATTTGTGATTCCATGATTGGCTTATTTGGTTTACTTGTTAGACCCTAGTACAGTGTACTGAGTGGGCCAGGGCTTCTAAACCAAATGCTGCTGGTGGGCTTGTAGCACTGGTTGTGCCACCCACCGAAGCAGCCTGTAAAAGTGTGTCTAAGACTTGCCATTGCAGAGCCTGTGTGCAGTCTGGTACTGCCATGCTGACTGGGCAAGTGCACCCACATGCCAGTCCCTAAACCTTCACTTTTCTGTATATTAGTCCCACCTATTATTGGCCCAAGGGCAGGGTGCATTATAATGATAAGGTAGGATAACCCTGATGTGTGTGGCATGTCATAATAGTGAATTACAGCCATTTTCGTTTTTCACTAGTGCAAGGCTACCTGTTTTCCATAGAACAATGGTTTTGGGTGGCCTCAACAGGTCCTAGTGAAGTGAAGTGTAACTATGGTACTAGAATTAATCCTGGGAGACAGTTTTGTAAGGTAGCATACACATAGAATACTTTATTTATGTTTTTACAATTATGTTTTTCAGGTGCTCACACATGTGACAAGGTGCTTATAGTGACTGAGTGAATATTTTAAAAAAACTATATACAAGGTGTCACAAACAAGGTTATTCCCCAAAGAAATATATACAGTAGGGTAGGGGAGATTCCTTGAATGGGTCGACGCCGTTTCGATCTAAATAATTCTAGATCATCATCAGGACGTGAGCTTTCTTCGCAAAGGTAGTTGAATTATTATTACATCTGTGCATGTACACCTGTGCATGTGGCACACATACATGCCCTAAGGGCATGTATGTCTGTCACATGGCACACAAGCCAGAAACAGGGGTGCAACAGGGTGTCAAAGTGGCACCCTGTCCCCCTTGGCAATTCGGCATTTTACCGATTCGGTAATTAGCGAATCAGTATTTGCCATTGATTCCTATGGGCTTCAAGCCCCATAGGAATCAATGGCAAATACCGATTCGGTAATTACCGAATCGGTAAATGCTGAAACTTACCGATTCGGTATTGAATTCGGTAAAAATACCGACATCCCGATTGCCAGTTCCTAAAAAATCTGGGATTACCTACATCGGGCCCCCAAACTTTAACTCAGGAGAGAAGAAGGGGAGTAAAGTTCAGACCCAACCATGGTGGTCTCTGACCTTTTAATGAGCATCCTCCCATGTGAGCCTGTGGCAAAAAGAAAAAGAAGGGGAAGTCAGGCCCCAATCTAACAAACCATAAAAAAACTAGGCCCCAAATCTATCCCATTATCGTCAGGGGCTGAGAACCAACTGCCCATGCCCCCCGTGTAAGCACAGTCCTGTTTTTTTAATTAATTAGTTACCCCAATTAGTGGATTCTTGCATCAAATAAAAATCATGTTTACTTCTGCTATGGCTCCCATCTTGGACAGAATTGGTGCTTTAGAAAAAACCACCATGGATATAGGAGTTACACTAAAGTCGAAGCCAGTGGTGAAGCCATTACCATCATCTTGTTCTTCGGACTTAACATCGCATGATATGACCCAGAACTACACTAAAAAACCCTGGGCATTTTAAACCATAGCTCTCCTAGGGTACTTGACATTCATTCTTTACTGATGAAACAAAACAGTCCAGCTTCACTGGAGAGATCTCAGCCTGAAACCCTGTATTAAGTACTGCATGTCCTGTTGGTCAACAGTCAGAAAAATCCCTTGGGCATTTTGTTGGACAGTTTAAAACCAATAGAGCTAGCAAGTAGAAAGCAAGCACATGCAAGCTACAAACCTTAAAGCCAGTGGTAAGCAATGAGCTGATTTCGTTAGTAAACCAGGCAGCTGTGCTGTCTGGTAGGCTTCCACCTAAAAATCAATGTGTCCTTATGTAATGTAACTGGTGCTCATTTAAAGCACTCTAATATATTCTGGTCGCGTTTTTGCAATATAAAACTGCAAAAAATAACAACAAATCGCTAAAAGCAAAAAGTATTTTTGATAACCGAAAACACACATCTTTTGTAGTTCTTGCTTCTAAATTAACCCACTCTGTATTAGCAGAGGTGTGGAATGTTAAAACAGGCACACACTTTCTTTGACCCTTTTGCTCCACTCTATATGAGACTTTTTCTGCGTATTCTTACCTTCCTAATGTCTACTCAGTGGTTCATTTTAACAACCCTTTGCCATGCTTTAGACAATCATAAATGTGGTACACTTGACTTACTTCCTTCTGCGACAGTGAATGTTTACATACCCTGGCTTGAAGAGTCACTTGATGAGTAAAGACATGAATAAACCTGTAAGAGTATTTCTTGTTTCAAAACAGTGACGGCGAACTGAAATAAAGGTGCACACCGTATAACCCACATTGCTATTGCTGTCAGATAAGCAAGCAGTCCCAGGCTTTCATTTAACAAGCCAATGACTTCCGGGACTTGCGTAATTCATCACAGTGATTTGTTTAAAGGCAGCGCATTTAGCAAGACTCCGAGTCACAGGGGAGATCCCACAATTCCAGCCCCTCATTTTGATCTAACAATAACATACATTCTATGAACTTTAGTCTTAGCATGCTATACTAGGAACCATTTGATGAATTATGGGAATTGTAGTCCTTGATCACTTTGAAGTAGCTGGATTCCAATGCCATGTTGCTATGAAGATGGCCACTTACGGTGTGCCCTCGTATCTCTGGCATAGCCTAAAGTCAGTAAATGTTTATCATCAACTTTAACGCACAGCTGCGGGGGAAGGACTGCTCCAGCTCTGCCTTCAAGGACTTGCGAGAAGCGGGCGAGTATGGTTTCAGATGCTCACTCTCTTGTGAGTGGCACGAGGACCCAGACACCCATCAACGCTCTCTGGACAGTGCACAAAGGCCTCCCAGCGCTTGCAAGCAGCCGCAGAGAAAAACTCTCAGAAACGATTCCGTGATGCACACAAAAGGGACACAGACGTGCAAATGAAAGTAACCACCCTGCACAAGGATTGTGCCTCACTCAGCTAGTCAGAATATTGTCAGCTGGACTCCTGCAAATAGTATGCACGTCGGGCATCTTGTTAAACCAAAACACATCTATGGCGTGAAGTCCGGAAGGGGGCGTTGGGGGGGGCAGCCGACCAAACGGAGGTCCCCCCCCGGGCGGTTTGGGAGGGGCGGGTGGTGCTGATTAGCAGTCCTGCCGGCTGGTTTTTTATAATTTGGGCTTCTTTTTACTACTAGGGGCAGCCCGAGATAAATTCACGGGGCTCCTCCTCCCGGCCACCATTTTAGGCTTGGTAACCTGGTGGCCGGGAGCAGTTTAGGAATTTTTTCTCTATCTCAGTGTTCGAGTGTTTAATTCATAGACATGGCAGGGGAAGATTATCTCGTGTTGGAAGCGATTTGGCTCCTTAGCGAAGCTAGCAGGTTGGACCTGGTCATTGGGGACGTCGCTGGGCCGTCTCGACCGCAGCGTCAGGCCTCAGCTGGTGTGGCCGCAGTAGTGGCGGCCTGTATTACGCCGAAACGTTCGAGATTTGAAGGGGTAAGTGAGCGGGGCCGTTCTCGTGTGAAGAAAACGGCCCCGGGTGTAAAGGTGCGGCGGTTGGGAGAGGGTGCTCCAGGCTATGATGTAGCGGTAGCGTCGGTTCCTGCTAGGCCCTCCGCTGCGTTGCCGGTAACCGTGGTTGAGACGCTTGAGACTTGTGAAGTCTCGGCGCCTCAGGGGAGAGCTGCGTCAGCTCCGACTCAGCGTGGTGGAAGGGGGGTGCGGCGCGGGGCCAAGAAGCGCTCGGCGTCTGCCTCCGTGGTGCGCGAGCACATGATTCCAGCGGGAGGGGCGGAGGAGGCTTTACACGCTCCGGTGGTTTTGTCGGGTGCTCGCTCTGAGCCGGTTCTGCCGCAAGGAAATGTGCAGGTCGGGCATTTTGTTTCTCCGGCTGGGCATTGTTTAAATAGAGGTTTTCCTTCTGGGGAAGGGGAGCGTACAGTCCTTCTTTCCCCCATCCCGTTTTTCTCCTGTTAGGCAAGGGCCAGTGTCAATTGATGAGGGTTCTAGATTTCAGGCAAAGATTACTGACCCTCAAATTGTTTTGGAAGCGCCTTTTAGCCCTCTGTTATTTTCTCCAGCAGCCTCCCATAGGGAGGAGGTAGTGTCTGTGCGTTGTGGCTCTGTGGGGGAGGGGGAATGGGCACAGGTTGGGGGATGGGGGGGTGATGTTATGCAGCCTCAGGGTCAGGATTTTGGTGTTTTGCGTTCTCCCCCTCAATTTGTTCCTTCTACTGGGGTTGGCTCTCAGTATGTTTCCACAGTGGCGGCTGGTTTTCCTTCCCAGTTGCGTGGGCAGACACAAACTATGAGGAGCAGGTCTTGGGAGGGGTTGGATGTTTTTCCCTCTTGGGCAGAAGGGCTTCGGGAAGGAAGCTGTGATATGGGTCGCAAGGATCTGGATTCACAAAAGGGTTTGGGTGTCAATTTGAATTTTCCAGGTTTAAAGGTGGGGCGTAGGGGGGGGAAACAGAGTGGTCATGAACAAGTTCTTTGTGATAGATAGTGGTCCTGTGTTAGGTCCAGCCTCGGCCATAGTACAGGAAATGTTAGATTGGAGTAGTGATGAGGAGATTGCTCCTTCCCCTCCTATGCGCAGTGTTTCATTTCAGACAAAGGTCCCAGTTTTTCAGAGTGGTGAGCAGGTACAAGAGTAGCAGTCTTTAGGATGTAGGGTAGTGGGGTCTGGTGCATTTTGGTGTTTTTGGTAGTAAGGGACCTGGCACATCAGTCCAGCCTTTTTCTTTACAGGGTAGGGCGAGTCATGGAGCAGCGGACTCGGTAGGGCGAAGTGCGACCCAAGTGCGCCGAGGAGAAGGGAGGGTGGAGCCTAGCGCGGCACATTCCGTACCATCGAGGGATCCCGGCGCGGCCAGCAGATGCAGGTCAGGCGCGACCTCGCTGGCCCCAACGTCTTCTCAACATCAGCGGATGGAGTTACCTGTGGTTACTTTCATTAAGAGTGGTAGGCGTGTTGAGGAGTACCGGCGGGTACAGTCGGCTCCCCCGCCAATGGTTCAGGAAAGGGTTGGTAAGACCCAGGCAGGTGCCCAGAGTTATGAGAAAGCAAGTCAAAATGTTTTGGCGTTGGGCCCTCCGAGGATGGAGGAGTCTTTGTTATTAGACTATGATGATGATAGTCCTGAAGAAGGTGAATTGCGTGATGAGGGGACTGGGGGGGGCAATTTCATGCTTCTCGTAGTCTTTTACAGGCACCAGTGGTGCGACCCAAGATGGCGATGTCTGGACCAGGTCGAGAGCGCGGCCCCTCTGTGAGGGTTCCTCGGATGGTGGACAATGTGGAGCATTTGGAATGGAGATCGGGTCCGGGGCAAGCCCCTTTGTTATGTCCAGGTGAGGTTTTTGAACCACGGGCCAGAACAAAAATGGTGTCTGTGGGGACAGGGGGGGAAATGTTGTCAATGGATAAAGAGAGCAAGCTACACAAAGGTCGTTACGTGAAGGATCAGGGCGTGGGCACAAGTGATGGTGAAGGTAATCTGGGCACTAAGGTGGAGAGTGGTATGAATACAGAGGCTGTTGAAATTGTCAAGGATACTCTTCATAGTAAGGAGTTAAAGATAAAGAAGCTGCCTTATATGGGTGTCACGAAGCCTCTGGGTGCCCATTTAATGTTATCCACAAAAGAAAGGATTTGGAAGGGTGAGTATGTCGAAATCCTGAAGTTGCTACACAGGGAGGTACGCTCTAAAGAGGGGTCGAAGGAAGAAGAATATGAATTGGCCAAGCGCCCTAAAGTTCCTTTGACCTTTGAGAACTGGACGGCAGTGTTTTTAATATACGCTAGTGTATATTGTGAAAAATTTCCTGAGCGCTGCGTTGCACTTTTCAAATATATGGATGTTATACGAAAAGCACAGATAACGGGCAGTGGCTTTGCATGGGCACAGTATGATGAGGAGTTTTGTGTGAGAATGGCTTGGGATTCTGAGGCAAAATGGGGTGAATTAGACACTGATCTCTGGCAACATACAATGTGTGCCCCGGCCAGTGGTAAGACAATTTTTACTGCTAGTGGGTTACCGTTAGTTTACCGGCCCTTTCAGGGAAAACCCACCAGGGGAGGGGTGGGTAGTGCGACCACACAACCTGCCATGGGAGCTTGTTGGGATTTCAACAAAGGCATGTGCACTAGAGAATATTGTAGGTTCAGGCATGAATGCTCTCAGTGTGGAAGAAAACACCCAATGGTCAGGTGCTGGGGGCCTCGGCCTTTAGGGGGACAGCAGTGGCCCCAACAAAATGCTGGTGCAGCAAGTTCTTCACAGCAACAGCAGCCAAGTAGGGGGGGAAAGAATACTGCAGGTGCTGGGCCCAAAGGCTCGTACACCAGTGAGAGTAGATCAGATTGCCAAAGGACTGGAAGGATATGGGGATGCTGGTACTCGTCAGTTGTTACTAACAGGTTTTAAGGAGGGTTTCCATCTTGGTTATTCAGGGCCGCGGCTGCGGCGTTGGTCCAGAAATTTAAATTCAGCGGATAAACATCAAGCAGTGGTGCAGGAGAAATTGAACAAAGAAGAAAAGGAGGGGAGGATGGCAGGTCCTTTTGACGATTGGCCTTTGGATGATCTGATTGTCTCACCCATTGGTGTGGTACCTAAGAAGGAGGCAGGTCAATTTAGACTCATCCAACATTTGTCATGGCCGGAGGGATCCTCGATCAATGATTTCATTGACGAGGCAGCTGCTTCAGTGTCATATTCTTCAGTAGATGTGGCTATGTCGTTGGTGGTGAGCGCAGGGCATGCGGCAGAAATGGCAAATGTGATATAAAATCTGCATTTCGATTGCTTCCAGTCTATCCTGATGATTGGAATCTTCTGGGCATCCATTTCCATGGGAAGTGGTACTTGGACAAGGCATTGCCAATGGGCTGTTTAATGTCCTGTGCTCTTTTTGAAACCTTTAGTACTTTCCTGCAATGGTTTTTCACGCAACATACTGGACATCAGTTAGTAACCCACTATTTAGACGATTTCTTTTTTGTAGGCACTCCAGATTCTTCAGAATGTCAGTCTGCTCTGGTTAAATTTCAAAAGCTCAAGGATCTTTTGGGTGTTCCTCTGGCACCTGAGAAGACAATGGGTCCTTTCTCGACCATGTCTTTCTTGGGTATTGAACTTGATTCGAATGCAATGCAGGCATGCTTACCAGTGGAGAAAAAGGGAAAAATGCTTGAGTTGTTGGAGGCAATGTTGCTGAAACAAAAGGTTACTGTTAAAGAGGTGCAAATTTTGTTAGGCCATCTGAATTTTGCATGTAGAGTGGTCAGAGCTGGTAGAACTTTCTGCAGGCGCTTGGGTAGGGCGCTATCTGGGCATTATTTGCCTCATCATCATGTGCGTTTGTCAGCAGGGGTCAGAGAGGATCTGCGCATGTGGATGTTTTTCCTGCGCTCCTTCAATGGAGTTCCTTTGAGTAGGGAGGATGACTGGATGTGGGATGTACAGATTTTCTCTGACGCAGCAGGCAGTGATGGTTTTGGCTTGTACTGGCAGGGCAGGTGGTGTGCAGAGCAGTGGCCAATTGGATGGAAGAATGGTGGCAGGAGCATTACCTTTTTAGAATTTTTTCCAGTGGTGGTGGCTCTGACTCGGTGGGGTCACGAGTTTGCTCACAAGAAAGTGCTGTTTCGCATTGATAACCTGGCTGTGGTAGAAATAATCAACAGGCAGTCCGCTAGGGACACCCAAACTCTGAAATTGTTGCGAGTCTTTGTGTTAGGTTGCCTTAGGCATGATATCAGTTTTAAGGCTCTACACATTCCTGGTGTGGACAATGACATTGCGGATGCTTTGTCTCGTTCACAGTGGGAGAGATTCCATGGGCTAGCTTCGGAGGTAGACAGGACACCGACCCCCATGCCGGATCATCTTTGGAAAGTAGGTGAGACAGGGTACTACAGTTGGTGGTAGGTTCTTTGTCTGCTTCTACTAGGGCGGCATACAAATTGGCTTGGAAGGAATTTTTTTCCATCTGGGGCCTGTAGACATGAGCCGGGTTGGAATCGGTCTGAAGATGTCATTCAGTTTATCCTAGTTTTAATGGATAGAGGTCTCTCTAGGGTTACCATAGCCGGAAAGTTAGCCGGTATTTCTTTCATGGGCAAGTTGTTTTGGGGTTATTTCCCTTCTGCTGGGGAAGTGGGGAGGAGGATGTTGGAAGGCTGGTCCCGGGAGCGGGGACAGGCTCATACGGTGAGGAACCCTTTGTCTTGGCAGAATTTAGCCCGCGTGTTAGAGGCTTTGTCTTTTGTTTGCATGAATGAGTTTGAAGCTTGTCTTTTTGCAACAATCATGGTTTGGATGTTTTTTGGCGCCTTTAGAGTTTCAGAATTGTTAGGTTCTAAAATGCATGGGGGGTGTTTTGGAGGGATATTCATTTTTCTGAAAGGGGGGTGCACTTATGGCTATCTCATTCTAAAACTGACCAAAGACATAAGGGCAAAGGTAATTGGTTGGAGGCATCCTCCCCTTCTGCGACGTGTTCTTTGTTGTGGGCGCGACGTTTGTGGGTTTTGTCAGGGGGGATACTGGAAGCTGGTGTGTTCCAACATAAGGATGGCTCCAGGGTTACAGACTATCAGTTACGCATGGTGCTGAGGAAAGCGTTACGCCATATTGGTCTTGATGATAAACTTTATAGTACCCATTCTTTTAGGATTGGGGATGCAACGGAGGCCAGTAATAGAGGATGGTCACGTGAAGACATCATGAGTTTGGGGCACTGGTCTTCTAATTGTTTTCAGCGCTATGTACATACTGCAGCAGGAGAAGTGCTTGCGTCCTCCGCTATGTCTTAAAATCTGACACTGCTTTTCTTTTTCAGGTTCTGTTGCTGGTCCCCGTTCCGCAGTTATGACCATATGGATCGTTGGGCACTCTTTTGTAAAACGTGCCCATGTCCAAGCACGTTCCAGTTATTTTGGTTCTCAGTTGGGTTTCAATGATCGTTTGTTTAATCTTATTTGGAAGGGAAAAGGGGGTATGCGATGGAAAGAGTTGATTCCAGCTTTAAACTCTTGGTTGGTTGGGGAGAGGTGTCCTGATGTTCCTTTTATTCATCTTGGTGAGAACGACTTATGTGAGGTTAAAGGTCTGGTTCTCCTTCGGGCTATGAAGAAAGACTTGTCCCTTTTGAAACAACAGTGGTCAGGCTGTCATGTACTCTGGACGGAGTTGATCCCGCGGAGGTTGTGGAGAGGTGCGATTAAACCCAGGGCGATTGACAGAGCACGTAAGAAGGTGAATCTTGAAAAATCCAGGTTTTGCAGAGGTCTGGGTTTTGGTCGAGTGTCGCATAGCGATATTCGATAAGATACTTTGGAATTTTTCCGAGGTGATGGGGTTCACCTCTCCAGGATTGGTATGGACTTATACCTTTTGGAGTTGAGAGAAGTGTTGCCTCGATATTTGCAGATTCAAAATTTCATGGGTTAGGTTTGGTTAGTTGTTGTGTTTTTGTGCCATTCCTGTTTTGGGGGGCCGAAAGAGGGGTATGTTTTTCCCCCGCTTTCTGGGTGGCGGAAATTGGTGGTGTTTGCCAGGATTGGCAGGATTGTAGTTGGCATTGGTCGATTTGGGGCATTGGCAAGAGAATTTGGGTAGGATGATTTGTTGGGGTGTTTTCATAGTTCGGGGTGTCAGGAGTTGCTGGAGGGCGAACTGGGGAGTTTGTGTTATGGTTTCGGGGATTGGGTGTGTTGAATTTATTATGCGGGGTTATTGCATTGTTTGAATTGTAATAATGTTATGTATGGGTGGGGGCAGGTTTGATGACGTTTTAGGGGCGGGATTTGTAATTGGGTGTTAAGGTAATATTCTATTTAGTGAGGTTTAGTTTTGTAAGGCGTTTGGCCGAGGTTTTAAGTTATGTAAATGTGCACCTGTTTCAATAAAGCGGCCTTTTTCACACACAATTTTGGTCTGGTGGTCTGCTCACTCCCCCCGCCCCTCCCTCCCAAGGGGGGCTTGGGGGGGGCAGCCGACCAAAGGGAGGTCCCCCCCGGGCAGTTTGGGATGGGGGGGTGGGGCTGATTAGCAGCCCTGCCGGCGGGTTTTTCATAATTTGGGCTTCTTTTTACTACTAGGGGCAGCCCAAGATAAATTCACGGGGCTCCTCCTCCCGGCCACCATTTTAGGCTTGGTGACCTGGTAGCCCGGAGCAGTTTAGGAATTTTTTCCCTCCCTCCCTCCCTATACATTTTATTCTTGGTTTTCTTCTTTTTCTTGTGGGTTTTTTCTTTTTCCTTCCTTTTTTTGTTACTTTTGGTTGTCCGTTCTTGTTGGGACAGGTGTATATGGGTTTTTTTATTGTATCTTGTCGCTTGGAGCAGGAGCAGGTGCAGTGCGGAAATTGGTGGTGTTTGCCAGGATTGTTAGGATTGTAGTTGGCATTGGTCGATTTGGGGCATTGGCAAGAGAATTTGGGTAGGATTATTTGTTGGGGTGTTTTCATAGTTCGGGGTGCCAGGAGTTGCTGGAGGGCGAACTGGGGAGTTTGTGTTATGGTTTCGGGGATTGGGTGTGTTGAATTTATTATGCGGGGTTATTGCATTGTTTGAAATGTAATAATGTTATGTATGGGTGGGGGCGAGGGTGATGATGTTTTAGGGGTGTGATTTGTAATTGGGTGTTAAGGTAATATTCTATTTAGTGAGGTTTAGTTTTGTAAGGCGTTTGGCCGAGGTTTTAAGTTATGTAAATGTGCACCTGTTTCAATAAAGCGGCCTTTTTCACACCCAATTTTGGTCTGGTGGTCTGCTCACTCCCCCCACCCCTCCCTCCCAAACACGGGGCTCAAAGAAAATAATCTCCCCAAGCCCAAATAAAAATTAAAACACACAGATTGAAAAATTTAGCCCATTTTTTACTGGAAAACCCCCTTCAGGAACAAATAGCCATAATTTAGAACAAGAATGCGTTTCCCACTTTACGAAAATATTTACCTCAGAATCAAGGGAAGCAGTCCCATTGGCCCCGCCCGACCCTGCTCTTAGTTGCAAAGACTTGATATAATTTAGTAATTTAATTACAGTTGAGAAAGTGAGAAAATACATTGTTAGTGCAGCTACAGGAATGTTTTCAGGACAAGTCAGACGGGGTCCCAGCAGAGCCTTAGAAGTTTAATTTAGATCTCTGGACCCTACTGATCACAAATGTTTTCAGAGCTCTCGTTATCGATGGTCTGACAGGCCATTGGAAGGAATCAGTGACAATTCCTATTTTTAGGAACGGTGACACAAATGATCCATCAAATTTGCTGCCCATTTGCATTACTGATTTTTCCACTAAGAGTTTTGGGAGGGTGACTTTAGGGAAACTGGAAGCCTGGAAGACAGAGTGAGTCTTCTTTGTGAATATGGGTTCCCATCTGGTTTGGGTATCTCAGAACAACCACTTAAATTGTCACTTATTTTAGGTGGATATGTCAAGGCCAGGAGAGGAGCCATGCATGCAGCTCTCCTATGCCTTAAACTTAGTGGACAGAGACAAGCTCTGGGACAGCATGGTGTGAGCAGAGGTTCAATCCCTCTAGCAATGGTCCTGAGAAGTATACTCCAAGACACCACTATGAGAGTTCTCTCTACACAGGATGGCGATCTGACGCTCCCCATTCAACTTACCAGGGGGTGAGAAAAGGTTGCATATTGGCTCCCCTTTTATTTCTTTATTAAGGTCCTTAACCCTGGCTGTTCATAAAATTGGTCAAGCGATCGGTCCCCCAACTTCTCTACGCGGATGATGCAGTGCTTTTATCTTGCACTGCAAACAGCCTGGACATTTTGTTACGGGTTTCACTCTTTTATGGTGAATTGAAGCTGAAGGTTAATTAGAAGAAGTCACACATTTTATTTGGTGGCCCTAAAAACACCACTTTCAAAACATTTTGTGTGGGAGGCATGGCAATAATGAACATTTGGAAGTTTTGCTAGTTTGGTATTTTATTTTCTGAGAATGATAGCTCAGGTAGACTAATAAGCCAGAAGGCACCGACAATGGAAGCAGCATGCAGAACAGTTTTAGGTTTGCCAAAACGATGGGCCACAAGCCTCTAAAAGAAATGGTGATGCTCTATAAAAGTGTCTGTCAGTGGCTGCATACGGAGCGGGAGTGTGAGGGCACGCCCCAGTGAAGACCCTACAGTTGGTAGAGAACAAATTATTGTCCAGACTTCTAGCATTCCTGGGGCCTCATTTACGAAAAGTGACGCATTGCTGCGTGAAAACAGCGATGCGTCACTTTTCAGTGCGCACTCCTTGCGACACCAATGATGCGTCATATTTAATGTCTGACGCATCATGTCGCAAGGACTTACAGATACGTCAGTATTTCTGACGCATCTGTAAGCGCAAAAGTGACGCATTGCTGGAGTGTTTCACAAAAGTGACGCATCTCCAGCAATGCGTCCTTTCACATGGGGAGAGCCCCATGTGAAAGGGCTTACGTCAGTCTTACGCCTGCTGTGAGGCAGGCGCAAGATTTTGACGCAACCGCATCCTAAAAGTGATGCATTGAAATCTCATAGATTTCACTGCGTCACTATTACGAGGCTTTTTGCGGGGGAACGCCCCCTCTGCATACATTATACCTGACGCAGGTATAATGTGGCGCAGGGGTTTAAAAAGTGACGCATCTACCTAGATGCGTCACTTTTTAAATATGGCGCAACAAGGCGCATGTTTTACGCCCCAGATGCGTCACAAAAAGTGACGCATCCGCAGCGCAAAACTGATGCAAGGCCACATAAATGAGGCCCCTGAGATCTACAACAAGCTTGATTACTCACAATTAAAAGTGGATAGGATTCCTAGAAGATTTGGTAGGCTTGGCTACTGTCACATTATGGGGCAAAATGTGGTCCTCTACAATTTAAGGTATACCCGCGATATTGTTGAAGACTGCTTGAAACAAAATTACATTCCGGCTATCCCGTGGTTAAGGTATGTTAAATTGTCACTCAAAGACTTGGGTTGATCAAATTATGAGCAAATACGGGTAATATATGTGGCCTTTCCAAGGAGCAGATCAAGCTAATGTTGTTGGAACATAAAAACAGTTACCTCGCTATAAAAAGTAATGGTCTTAGTATAAGTCCAACATTATATACTGCTTTCCATGTGCAATAGCATGGATCCCTACCTCATGTGGATTAAAGCCCCTAAGCACAGACTTTATCTTTTGTGGCTTGTACTCAACATGATTAATTTTCAGGGGCTTTTCTGTAACAGGACCTTATTTTGCTTCTTTGCCAACCTGCCCTTTTGATGCAGTTTCTTGCCAAACCCCTAAGCACTTTATGTTATTCTGTCCCTTCAATGCAATCTACAGATCTCTATTTTTATGTCCTATCCTTAGAGGGGGATTATTCAAATCGCATCAAGAGGGTTTGATTTTCCTACAGTGCCTTGAGTCCCCAACAATTTGTTTTGCTGTTGTGAGAAGTTGGCCTGGTATATCCTGTCCACTAATTAAAGTGGGCACCCTGTACCAGTCCAAACAGCCCTCATGGTGATTTAAGAGGTCAAAGATAACCTTAGAAATCTATCCAAGTGGTTGCTGTGGAGACCAGCCTTCAGGCTTAGATTTGAAGGAATGTTAACCAGAGTGTAACCTTATAGTATTGGTTAAATGAAAGGAGAACCACACAGCAGTTATACAAATATGTATTTATTGATATAACACACCTTAAGTAAGCACAGTATCTTCTACACAAAGATACTCACAAAACACACAATACTGTAGCACAGAAATAATAGTAAATAGAGCTACTACACAGTGGGCTCCAGTGGGAGACCAAACCATAAACTAAAATTGTGGTATAAGAACCACAACAGTGTCTAGAGGATGGCGTAGGTGGTACTTACCTGTTACCAGTAGTTGCTGGTTGTGTGCTCTATTTTCTATTTTGTGCTACTGTAATTTTATATTCTATGTTCTAAGTGCTAATTTCTAACAGTATTTCTAGTTCTAAAAGTGCTCATTCCTGACAGTGGTCCAGGTGGCCCTACCTTGTACATTTCTCCTGTAAATTCTGCCTGTGCCTGTTGGCACATTGTACAGTGTGTGTTTTTATCTAATGTGTTTTGCTATATTACAAAGGCTATTTTTATATATAACCTTTTGTGGAGTTTCCTTTATTGGTGGGCCTTGGGTGTTGTTGCTGGGTGCGCGCGCAAACGCTTAACTTACATAGCCTCAGAGTTTAGCCTTACTGCTCGTGTCACGTTACTAAGAAGGTGAGCAGGGGTTATCTTGGTGTGTATCTCCCTTGCCCAGACTTAGAGTGGTGGTCTCTGACTGACTTTGGCGCAAGCCTTGGCCAGTCAGAGATCCCATTTCTAACACTTGTCAATTTCAGTCCCTCTGCAGCACTCTTAGTGACTGGGCCGACTGAGCTCCGCTCTGAGTGTATTTTGAATAAACAATTATTGGTTTGTATTCTCTACTGTTTGACCGACTCTTTATTTGGTATGGAAGGCTGGGAGGTGGTCATTAGTGACCAGAGTGACCCGAATTGGGCCACTCCTTGAGTTGGCCCCTGAACATGGACTCCTCCAAGTGAGTGACCCATCCCCTTTCTGGGGATGGAGGGGAGGTCGAGACAATTGTGGGGTCAGACTGAAAGTTCAGGGATCCCTGCACGAGGTGTATTGATTGCTCGTAGCTGCCCCTTCCGTCTTGCCAGATGGTGCCTCGCCCAGTGATCATCTTGACTGGAGTCCTTAACGGTGAAACCCTTGGGGATGACCTTTGATCTGAAGAGTCGGCAGTGGAGAATCCGTTTGTTTGTGCTACTTGTATCAGGTGTGTTTGTTTTGGCTCTTTGTGGACATGGCACCATTGCGGTTTGAGTTTGGTACGTTCTGAGGACTGTTTTTGATAAAAGCATTTGCAATTGCCTTTCCAGCCAAAAATAATGAATTTGTTTCCTTTTTGAATATGCCTGGAATTAGTACGTTTTTCTCTTTGTGTTGTTATTGTTCTGCAGATGTTCGATTAGAAGAAGCCCAGCTGGCGCCTTCAGAACGCACTCCTAATTTTGATATGTATGTGAAGCATGGTCTTGGCTCTATCATGTTTAGTACATTATGGCACAAATATAGGAGGGACAATGCCAAGTTACACTGACCATTGACAAGCACTTTTGAGGAACAAAAGATTGTGTCTTATAGGAACAGTTATTTAAAAGACGAAGTAGACAGTCTATGTTTGATTCGCTCAGAACATGGCAGAAAGTAGCTAGACAGAGATGAGTAAAGATGGAAAAAGATGCACGGAAGGGGGATATGCTAATACTGACTCAAAAAGCTGCAGCATACGATTGAGAGAAGCAAGAGGCAGGAGTTGAATGTGAAGAAAGGAGGATTCGGTTCCATATTGCTCAATCTTATTTGGCCCAAGAGGAAATAGATACTTTTGTTGAGTAATTGCTAGACACTCGACTCCCTCCTCCATATGCTCCGCAGAGGATATACCTCACTATTCCCTTAGAGTTGCAGAAGCCTGTCATATCTGTTCCAGCTGCTCCTGTATATACAACTGTTGTTTCAACAGCTTTGGCTACGGCACCCCCTGCTCCTTCTTTGCCTTAACCATCTTTGACAAATACGACTATTAGCACACCTACTGTGTCAAGTCCTGTATCCTCTGTTCTCTCTCTTCCCGTACAAGCGCCAGCAACAGTTGTCCCTGGCACTTCTGTTCCTCCTCCTTCTATGGTTTTTCATCCTCCTTTGGGGGATGAAGAAAAACAAGTAATAGCTGATCAGGCTGCGCAGTGGTGTCATAATCCCATTTATAGTGTAGAGGATGTTTTGGCATTATGCAAGATTTTGAGCCCTTTGTACAGCAGCATGCTCTTAAGCATATGTCTGCTATGTTGATTAGTCTTTGGCAGCAACACTTTGGGAATGATGCACCAAAAATTCTATATGGTATTAAAGATCGTGTGTAGGGTTTGGAGCCCGGCCCAGTTTTTGGGAATGTTACAACGTTAATTGATTATAGGGGTAGGTTACATGAGAGGAGTCCTACCCCGGTGTCTCAGTTTCCGATGCAAGAAGTTCATCCTATAGATCACCCAGAAATACCAGAGTTAACGTGTAAGCACGTTACTTTCACCAGACCGGGTGTGGCAGCCTGTTTTCAGGAAGAATGGGTTTATACTCTGTGGAAAAGAAGTTTTATCCCTTAAGACTCATTTGCCTGATCCAAGGAAGAATCCCACTGCTTATCACAAATAGTTCACTGGAGCTGCCTCTTCTACTGTAATGACTCTTTCTGATATCAAAATTTTCTTTGGTCTTCTTGTTCCAGTTGATATTTTGAGATGGGTTCATACTTAGGATCATGTCGCAGAGTTGGGTGGCACCTGGGACCGGATTAAGGGATGGGATCAGGAAAGGAAGACAGGTGATATGCCTCTAGCTGAAATACTTTGCTGGGTCGTATTATTACATTGTGAGGAAAAAGGGTCCGATACCTCAGGAGCACTACAGGATCCAGAGTTCCCTGGGACTCTGCAGACATGGGGCAACTACCGGTCATGCTGGAGCCAGAAAGATGGACTACCCACCTCTCGTCTTTCTTCACAGACCTCCTTTGATATCAGTGAAACCAGTGAGGGCGGAGTTAACACCGGAACAGATACCGCTGGTCCCTTGAAAACCCGGATGAGGAGAGAGGAGCGGGCGTCATCCAGCGGAAGCAGAACCCGACATGAGGAGCCGAACGTGGAAGTACCTGAGAAGTCGGAGAATCGGGAACGCGAGGAGAACGCCATGGACGAGGACGGAGAAGACGACCACTGGACGGAGGATTGGTGGCGTCCACCAGAGGAAGCTGAGGAGCGGCCGTAACTCTGGAGAGTTACGGAAGGGTCGGTGAGTCATACCGATTCAGTGTCATTCGGGAGGGTGAACTCTAGGCTCGAGGCAGGGAAGGGTTTGCAGAAATACGGGAGAGTGTTGTTTGCTTTGTTTCCTCTGTTATCGGGGTATTACTACACTGACTTCCTTCCATACCACTGCAATATTCTTACGCCCTGACAACCTGAGAACCCTGTTTGCCAACCGATAGGAATCCTTTTCCTCCTGTTTGTTTTCGGATGAGAAACCCCATATCACCTTTGTTTTCTTACCATAAGACCGCTTTCAAACCACCAGGTGTTGGTGAAGGTAGTATAGACTCATACCACAATATTACTGACGACCCTCATTCTTTCTTTTCTCCTAAACGATCCTCCGGATTCGGACACCATCACGGAGAGGGAAGAGTCTCAAGATACGGCCACTGGCCCTATACCGGAAGATACCAAGACCCCTGGGATAACTCCTGAGGATTCAGAAGAAGAGGACACTGGTTTTTCCCCATCACTTCATCCCACTGTACTTCCTGCTAATAAATCAGCCACTGTCAGACAATATATTCAGCCTCCACGTTTATATAACCGACCTGCCCTCCCACAATTGGTGTCAGAAGTGGGATTCCCAGGAAAGATGGAGGCTGCTTTGACAAAAATGGCGGAAAATCAGGAACACTTAGGCAAGGTCATGGATAGATTCCTGAGTGTGGTTGAAGAAGATAGAAGCAAAATACAGAACGTCTTGGAAGGACAAGGACAAGCACATGGTACTGTAATGGATAAACTTACAAAAGCTTTGGGACAACAGCGAGGACCCACCACACTTCCCTCCATGGTCTTGCAAAAATATGTTAGTGGAGAAGACCCCGACTTTTTCCTTACCAATTTTGAATGGATATCTAATACTGTGTCATGGCCTGCTGATAAATCGGGTCAGTACCAGGGCCCTCTCCTATCAGGGGACCTACAAGCCGCCTACCAGGCTGCTACCGTTCAAGGGGTAGTTCCTTATGTGGATATAAAATGCTGTATAATGGGAAGAGCTTTCAAACCACCGGGTGTTGGTGAAGGTAGTATAGACTCATACCACAATATTACTGACGACCCTCATTCTCTCTTTTCTCCTAAACGATCCTCTGGATTCGGACCCCATCACGGAGAAGGAAGAGTCTCAAGACACGGCCACTGGCCCTTTACCGGAAGATACCAAGACCCCTGGGATAACTCCTGAGGATTCAGAAGAAGAGGACACTGTTTTTCCCCATCCCTTCACCCACTGTACTTCCTGCTAATAAATCAGCCACTGTCAGACAATATATTCAGCCTCCTCGTTTATATATCCGACCTGTCCTCCCACATACATATATGTATTCTCTTATTCCCCTGAAGAAAGTCAGTTGGGATAAGCTGAAGTATTGTCGACAGAAGGATGACAGTGTGTCTGATTTCTTCACTCGGTTTAATGATATGTTTCTGGACTATAGTGGGCAGAATATGTCTATTAAGGGAGGAGTTCTGTTGTTCGATGATAGATTTGTTTCTAATCTATTTCCTGAAATTGTGACTCATTTGCAGGTGTCTGAGAGTACTTGGTCCCCTTCTTCCCCCTCTGTTATTTTGAATATGGCTCAATATTATGAACACTCTGACCAAGAGTAAAAGGAGAAGACAGATAAAAAGCATAAGGAGTTGAAGATGAAGGTGTTGTTACAGCAAGCATTTAGGGTGAATGGTAGAGGACGTGGTGGTCCTGCCAGACAGCTTTCACACACTATAGGCAGCTGACCACGGCACCTTTGGGGTCAGTCAGTCAGTCAGTCAAAAGATCTTTATTCAGAATAAAAAACATCCATAAAAGCACAGACAAAATACAATTAAAACATTCAGTTCAATAATGACATCTGAAAAATGAATAAGAGAACAATCAAGCATAATCAAATTCCATTTACATTTTCACTTCTAAACAAAATTTGTCCCTTCATAATCCAAAATGGGTTTTTTAAGAGAAAAAAATTTTTAGAGCACAATTTAAAAAACACAGTTTAAAAACACAGTTTTAACGACCATAGTTAAAAAGGATGGCTAGGACAATATCATAATTATATCTACCTACACATGAAAAAACTGTTACAGAGAGGTGAAGCGAGCAGGTAAAAATTCTCTAAAAATGCATAATAAAAAGTGCAGTGTGCAATGATTATACCTCAGTGTTAAGAGTGGTTCCTAATCTGACAGCAGCTTTGAGAAAGCAGCTCACCCTAAAAGTAACTTCATCTGATTCCAATAATAGGAAAGACCTCAAGGCTGATTTAAAATTAGTCAAACCATTTTTTCTACAATAAGGCATTAGATAATGTCCAGTGAGCTTTTTGTAGAAACCACAGAAGAACAAGAAATGCATAAGGTTTTGCTTCATGTTAGGGTTGCATGGACAATTTAAAGTTTCAAGGTGTTTATTGTATCCCAGAGGGAAGTTCAGTAGATTAACTATACTCCCATCTCGGAAACGAAACAGTAAACCCCTAACCCATCTGCTGAGATGCAGACGTAAATATCTGTATGGTGGGCCAGGTTTTTTGGTATGTGGTTCAGAATAAGCCAAATATTTTACAACAGTGCATTTAGTCAAGTTCTTTCTTTCACGCTCTTCGCTGTACAAATCATACAATGCCCTTAGAGTGATGGTCTTGTGGGAGCGATTTATTAAGTTTGGTGATGTAAACAGAGAGCCCAACCCCACACTTACAAGGCACTCTTTTACCGCTTTCAACCATGGTATATGGTGTCCCCTATCACATTTTAGGCAATCCAAAATAATTTCGCGGGTCAAGGTAGCAGCCGTGTTGTTCCATATCTTTATCCAGAATAGTGCTGGTCTAGATCTCACGAAATCCTCTATGTATGGAATATTTAATTCGTTGTGACATACATAGTTGGGGGAACAAATAACCCCCCCCCAGCACCTTCCGGCAAAATCTATTTTCTTCTCTTTGGATATGGGAGCAGTTGGTATAACCCCAGACTTCGGCGCCGTAAGTGCCGGTTGGCATACATTGGGTTTGATAGATCTTAACCAGGGGTGTTATTACATCAGCGTGGTTGGGTTGTCTCAAGGAGGTTACGCAGTTGATGGCCTTACCCAACTTGTTCCTGGCATAAGATACATGTGCATGCCACGTACCGCTGTTTGAGAATAGCAGCCCTAGGTAGGGGAAAGTGCTGGTACTTTTTAAAACATTTGACCCTGATTTGATCTGGGGGATTTTGTGATTTTTAGGACCACAACTCATGATCAGGGATTTTTTAAAGTTAGTTGTCAGGCCTAAATCGGCCATAAAAAGGACAAAACCTGAAATTAAAATGCGGAGTGCCTTTGGAGTGCGGCCCATCAAGACCGCATCGTCCGCATAAAGGAGGGTGGGTATAGGGACTCCATTTACGTGAGGCACATCACTAGTTAGAGTGCTCAGAGAGCCACTTAACTTGTTGATGTACAAAATGAACAGGAGGGGGGCCAGCACGCACCCTTGTCTGACCCCCCTGCCAATGCTAATATCGTCAGAGACTTCACCCGTTTGATTCACACGCACACATGCTTTTAGATCGCGGTGTAAAAAAGCTAAAAAGTGTACCAGGTGGTCGTCTAAGCCATATTCAAGGAGGGTAGACCAAAGGCGGGAACGATTAACGAAATCAAAAGCCGAGCTCAAGTCCATGAAACCAAAATATAAAGGGGATTTCTTAGCAATATTATATTTTGCCATGATCAGGTTCAAGTTCAGACATTGTTCCACCGTTCCGACACTACTACGGAAACCAAGCTGGCTAGGGTGTAGGATGTTATTCTCATCAGTCCAAGTTCTAATCCTTTTAAATATGATCCGTCCCAAAACTTTCAAGGTGTTATCAATTAAAGAAATTGGGCGGTAACACCCAGGATCCAGCCTATCGCCCTTCTAAAAAATGGGAACAATAATGCTACGTGACCATGTTTCTGGGATTTGCCCGTCTGTTAGATTGTTAAAAACATTGCAAAGCAATGGGGCCCAAAAATCGGGCTCACATTTTAGCTGGTCAATAGAGAGCCCATCAGTACCGGGCGCTTTATTCCCAGCGCTTTCTAATATAGCATCAGCTACCTCGGATACAGAAATATTCAGTGGGTGTAGGGAGGGTAGCGACAGAGGAGGATTATCTGGTGTTGCATAGATTTTTCCAAAGTGTGCAACCCAGGTAGGACCAGTGATATTACAATTAATTTCGGTCAAGTTGGAACCAATAGATCTTATCACCTTTACCTCCTTCCAGAACCCAGTGGTATCTTTCAGGTCAGCAGATCGTGCCAGGGAATCCCAGTGGGTTTTAAGTAATTCATTTGATCTGGTGCGTAGGGCACGCTTGTACTCTGCTCTGAGCAACCTTACTCGTGGTATATCCCTAGGTTCAGCTTTTAGGGCAGCTCTAAGCATCCTATTTGCTTTGGAACATGGGACATCAAACCATCTAGGCGTTTCCTCAGCCTTACTAGAAGCTGGTCTGGAAATCTCACCTTTAATTACAGAACAGAGTTCAGAGAATGATTTAATTACGTTAACCCCATAGTCATCAGTAGTGAGACAATTTTCGATCAAGGTTGGGTGTTTTTTGCAAATTCCTGCTAGGATTCCCTTATTGTCTGCTCCCTTCCAGATTACCCTCAATTTATCTGTTGAGACTTCCAAATCCCTTGCACCTATTTCATGTCTTGGACACTTACCCCTCGGCAATGATAAGTGAATGGCAATCGGATAATGATCACTGTAAATTTTACACACTACTTCAGCCTTTGTTAAAGCCTTGGCAACAAGAGGTGAGACGAAGACATAATCAATTGTGGTGCCTCCCCCATGACCAATAAAAGTGGGAAATGGGGAGGCGCTGTTCTCCATACCTACATATTCCATACAGTTGACAAGTTCACTGGTAGCGAGAAAATTTAACAGTTCTATGCCTCTTTTACATGGGGGATTTCTTGAATGTACATGTGCATTAAAATCCCCTCCTAAACAAATGCCATCAAATTTCCCATGTACCTGTCCATCCATAATTTCATTGATAAAATCAAATAAAAGAATAAAATTTGGGTTAGGTTGGGACGAAAAATCATTGTTATAGAAGTTGATTAGACATAGTCTTGTCCTCTGAGTATATGAGAGTGCCATGAAGCTAGGACAATTGGTTAGTAGTTTGTCAACTTTTACTTCTGCAGAGATTTTTATCCAAATGGACAGTCCACCGCTAGGACGGCCAAACACGGGGGCTAAAACAGTCCTGTTATGGCAGCTGTACCCCTCAAGCAACAGGTCCTCAACACACCAAGTTTCTTGAAACATTAATATGTCATAACAATTGACACAGTCCCTCCAGGAAGGAATTTCCATCTTGGTCTTCAGACCCGCGATGTTCCAACTGAGAATTTTTAAGTTATTATCATTCCTCAGACAAGGACCCTGGTTAGTTCCTGAGACGAATTTAGCTGTAACGTGCCCCTGTTGTTCACATAATATACTAGGTGGAGAGATCTCCAATGTTAACGGGGCTGCCTCTGGAGGTGTTTCCACTAGCTGGAATGTGTCAAAGCACACAGAAGGCAGTTCGGTGCTTTTGGAGGGCAGTCAGTCCAATGTGTCCAGGTCCTGAAATATTCCAAACCTGTTATATAACGGAAAAACTGGTGGGGGTTGCATCATCTTGTGGGGAGGACGATAGAAATAATTTAGCGGTAGGGGGGTCACCACAGTAGATGGACCGTGTCGAGCAGAGTTGTTGTTCAACAAAAATTTTGCAGTGCCCGGGTTTCTGAAGTTAATTACAATACAGTCCCCGTTGATATTTTTGAAAAGAGGACCAACCCAGGTTACTCGCCGTGTGGTTATGATCTCTTTAGAAATATCATAACCCACCCCCTTGTGTTTTGTTAACCAGTCTATATACTTATTGTGCAATTGAACCCACGATTCACCTTGACCTTCCCTAAGCGGTGGGATACCAGCCAGAACTAAAACATATGGACAAGCCTCAGGTGGGAGGTGTAAGGCAGGGCCTTGATGTTTTATAGGCCTAGTGTCTTCATGCGAGGTCTTCTTATCGCGCTGGCTGGGATTGGCAGAGGCCTTCTGTGCTATGGTGGTCTGCATCGCTGTATTACTCTTATTATTATTATTAGTTAATGGTCCGTTTACAGTGATAGCAGAAACAGAGGGTTTGGACGAGGTGACAGGTCCGCGTGTAGCATTGCGTGGTGGTAAGGGGGTGTTAGTTAGAGGGTCAGGCGGGTTACTGCCTCTTGTGCCTTTACTTTTAATCACCGTGGGTGTAACAGACGGCGTTGAATTAGTAATAGTTTGTTGTTCCACAACCCTGTTAATGCCGTGGTCACTGCTAGTGAGGACACGGGTAGTGGATTCAAGGTCTTTTAGCAGACGTTCTACTCTCATTTTGTCTAGGTTAGCTGTGCCTTTTCTCTTGGCATCCTCGTTTTTAATTAGGTTTTCCAGTTTGTCAAGTCTTTTAAAAATATTATTAAATTGTTTGATCATTTGACCTTCCAGGTTTTTAAAAATAGTATCTGCAATAGTCTCAATAAGGTTCCCCTCAGATTTGGAGTAATGGCTGGATTTGTCATTTGCGTTGGGGGTTCAGTCTGGGTGGAAATAGATGTAAAATTTAACCTGTCGTTATTTATAACGACGACGTCACCCAGATGCGGTTGTTCCTGTGTGGGTACTATATGTTGAACCAGCTTCTGACTCTCCCCCCTATTCCACATGCTTTGTGGAGTTGGTTGGTTTATACTCCTTAGTGGCTGCTTCCTTTTGTTGTGGGTTAATTTAGCAGGTCCCCTCTTTCTCTTGGCTACAACTTTATCAGATACCTTATTGGTAGCCTCTGTAGATGTTGGTACCTAGGCAGGGTCAAGAGCTACATCTGGTGCTATGTACATAACAGTGTCATCATCGTCTAAGACAATTGGTACCTCAACAGCAGGATATGAGGGTTTTACCACAATTACTTCAGGATTTATATGGGTGTTGCCATTGAAACTGCTCATGGCGTGTGGTTGGTTGATGCTCATGGGACCCATAGAGAATCTCCTTTCCGTCTCAACAATCTCATTGAATGCGGTATCTATCAATGCCTCAAACGACGTTAGCAATGATACAGGGGACTCTGCATCCTGAGTAAGGATATCAACATTATTGCTTGTAACGGTGCAATCAGCCATTGTAAAAACCCGTTTGAGGACTGACCTTTTAGAGAGCTGTTGGAGGGGTGGCCCGCCCGACCACTGTTGACCTCTGAGGGCCTCAGAGGGCCCGCCCTTTGCCCGGGCTTAGCCCCGGGCGTCCCGCTCGCGTCCCGCGACGCGGGGGCTCTCCTCCCTTTGAAGGGCTCTGGCGCTCTCAGCAGCGCGACCCGCGTCACTGCGTACGCGCCGCCGCGAGGCCTGCCGGGATTTGTGGTCTCCCGGAGCGGCGGCGCGGACTCCGGTATCCTGGGACTCTTGGCAGTGGCGACGGAGATGGCGGCGTTCCCTGGGGCCTCTTGGCTGCTTGCTGACTCGTGGCGGTGGCGGCAATCAGGTGCGTAGCTTTCCCCCGCTTTGCCGGGGCTCTCCTCCCTTTGAAGGGCTCTGGCGCTCTCAGCAGCGCGACCCGCGTCACTGCGTACGCGCCGCCGCGAGGCCTGCCGGGATTTGTGGTCTCCCGGAGCGGCGGCGCGGACTCCGGTATCCTGGGACTCTTGGCAGTGGCGGCGGAGATGGCGGCGTTCCCTGGGGCCTCTTGGCTGCTTGCTGACTCGTGGCGGTGGCAGCAATCAGGTGCGTAGCTTTCCCCCGCTTTGCCGGGGCTCTCCTCCCTTTGAAGGGCTCTGGCACTCTCAGCAGCGCGACCCGCGTCACTGCGTACGCGCCGCCGCGAGGCCTGCCGGGATTTGTGGTCTCCCGGAGCGGCGGCGTGGAGTCCGGTATCCTGGGACTCTTGGCAGTGGCGGCGGAGATGGCGGCGTTCCCTGGGGCCTCTTGGCTGCTTGCTGACTCGTGGCGGTGGCGGCAATCAGGTGCGTAGCTTTCCCCCCACCTTTGGGGTCAAATCAGTGTATATATTGCAAGGAGGAGGGTCATTGGCGTAGAGAGTGTCCTGTACTTTTGCAAAAGTCAGCAGTCCCTAGAGGGCGAAGTCCTCGTGGACGAGGTCATGAGGTCGATAGAGCTCAGATTGCTGCCGTCTCACAGGGTCGTTCTGATGGCAATTACTTTGATGACCCTCACGATGGACAGTATTATCATGATGATTATAATACGGATGAGGTGGCATGGATGTCTTACAGCTAGGATAGCCAGGGCCAGAGTGCGGGACCAGTTCTGATATCTGTAGATCAGCATGGTCCTTATGTTACTGTGGATTTACAAGGCTCGACTAAGGAATTTGTGGTGGACACAGGTGCGACAAAGAGTTCTCTTTCTCGACATTTGGTCCCTGAGGCAGCTCTGTCTGGCTATAATAAAGTTTTGGTAGGTTTTTCAGGTGTACCGGTTGTAAGCCCCATTTCCTGATCCCTTGCATTGACTCTTGGTCTTTTTACTGATGATTCTCTGTTTTTGTTGACCTCAAATGGTGGAGAAAATTTGATGGGTTTGGATTTGTAGAAGAAATTGCCTGCTACTATATATTGTTTCCCGGAAGGTGTTTATATGATGATGGGCCCAAATGTGAGTACTAAACAGTGTCTGTCTCTCACTCTTCCCGTTGAATTTGCTAATGTACCATCCACTCTATGTGTAACAGGTGACACAGATGTAATACTGTAGCACATATTGCCAGCATTGATACAGGTTAAAGACAATGGTATTTTGCCTTGTATTCCTCAGTTGGGAGAACAAGCCCTTCTACAGATTATTCAGGATTTGATACAAAAGGGTGTAGCTTAAGAGACTTCTAACAATATTTGTAATAGTCCTATTATTCCGATTCTTAAACGGATACCGTCAGGTTTCCCTGATGATCAAGAGGATGTTTAACATTTTCTGATTGACCTATGCGAAGTTAACAAGATTGTGGTTCCCCAGGTTCCTGATACTACCACAAAAAAGAAGGGTACGAAGTTCCTAGGTGATGTATTAATCACTAGCAAGGTAAGTTTAATTTAAAACCAAGTACTACAGGTGGTTAGGAGTGGGATTTCTTCCCTTCGGAACAAGGGCTCTCACACACCCAGCAAGCTAGGTGTCATGCTTCATCAAATGAGCCTGCTCCTCGTCAGGCCGGCGCTGCAACGCCCGATGGGCATCCTTAAAGGGGCTATTTATCAGAGATCTTTTGTTCCTCTCCGTAGGGGTGCCGTGGGTGTGAGGGGCCTAGGTGAGTGTAGATGTGTGAGGTGGTGATAAAAAAGGTGAGGGAATCCTCTGTGGTAAAAGTGTATTCTGCGAGGGACCCAGCCTGATTAAAAGTCAATAGGGAGGGGTAACTCTTTTGTTGTAATGTGACAAAAAGCATACTCAACTCCCAGATGGTCAACATGTTTCTTGTCCTATATTGTCAAGGAGTGATCATTGGCGATTCCTCAGGACCGTGTAAAATTAAGAAAACTATCTACATATGAGTGGCGAGGTGCGATGTTACCTACCACAGGTTGTCCCCTAGGGTAATTACCCTTGGAGAAGTGAGGCGACCTGTAGTACAAGAAAGAATAACATTTCATGTGAGCTTCACATTCGATGATAGAAATGTCATGAGGTCAAGAAGCTCAATTTAAAAACACTATGCTAATCATGCATATTAAGAGTTAAAACACTAAGTGACTTTCATAAGCAATCCCGTTTAGATTAACAATCGAGCATATGTGACAACACCGTGTAGGTGAGTGGTGTACAGACTCACCTATTTAGATATAGATTTTTGCCTCATCAGGTGCAGCGAAGTATATTATACACAGACAGTAGTGTCTCTATAAAGTAGAGAAAAGAGACAAATAACAACAAATCAGGGGTCAATGATATGATTTCAAGCCTCCTGTCTATGCAAAAACAAAATGAAAATTGTACGGATAGTAGCTTAGCCTGTTAGTAGCCTGAACGGGTGCTAATGCATCCGCTCAAAATTCCATTAAAAAGGTATACTTTCTTGACACACCATTGACCCCAGGAGGCGGTTTTGTGAGGGAGTTTTATTTGCTGAGCCCACCACACCGTAGGTGGAGTTGGGGGAGACCAAGGAGGTGGCTGTCCCGAAAATAGCCCCAGAGTCATATTCATGTACAGGGCAACCTCTAAACAAGGCATCGGGATGAGGAAGCTGGGCGCCTCTCACGGGTACAAAGCAAGAGCCGGTCTAGAATCCTTCTACCTCCATTTGTCGCTGTAGACAAGCGGAGCCCTCCATCACGTGCATAGACTTACCTGCTCCTATTTGGAGCCTGTCAGTCTACCTACCCCACTCTCCTGCTTCCAGGAAGGTGACTCTGCCCAGCGGACGGGAGCATTATATATCCTCCGTGGCAGTCAGCAGAGCGTGCGTGGGAAGGCTGAGTAGGTGTGGCCTGAGTAAAGTGTGTCACGTGTTGGTGTATTGTGGTCACATGATCATGTATACATGGCGGCCATATTGGAACGGAGTACTGCTTAGACGCTATGTACTGAGGGAGAAGGCCATGCAGTCTCATTCAACAAGCATTGGAAATGCAATAGGGCTCACATTAGGAAAGTTTGAGCTATTGGTCTTAGAAATGATTTTTTTCATTTATGTGGTTTTTTTTTAAATAGCTAAATTAATAGCTTTGTCGTTTACAATGCCAATAGTTATAACTTTCGCAAATGTGACACCTATAGCATTTGCAATGCAACATGTTTTGTATTTATGTGATTTAGATGTATTGATATTACAAATAACAATGGCTTTTAATGTTTTTAAATAACTAATACTTAAATAATTTATTTAATTTGTAATGGCAATAGCTTAAACTTTTGTAAATAACTTTTGTGAAGATTATGTTCAGTGTTTTTTATTGTGATGAAAATCCAAGAACATAAGTGAAATATTAACATCTTTTTGTGATTTGCAATTAAGCGTGAAAGCTTGAAAACAGCTTGAAAAATTGAAAGAACATATTTGAACCAGTGATGCTGTGGTTGCGCTGAGTGATGCTGTGGTTGCACTGAGTGATGGTGTGGTTGAGCTGAGTGATGCTGTGGTTGCGCTGAGTGATGCTGTGGTTGTGCTGAGTGATGCTGTGGTGGTGCTGAGTGATGCTGTAGTTGCGCTGCGTGATGCTGTGGTTGCACTGAGTGATGTGTGCATCGGTGGAGCTTAGTGGGTGCATTGGTGGAGCTGTTTGGTGGGTGCATTGATGGAGCTTAGTTGGAGCATCGGTGGAGCTGTGTGGTGGGTGCCTCGGCAGAGATGTGTGGTGGGTGCATCGGTGGAGCTGTGTGGTGGGGGCATCTGTGGAGGTCTGTGGTGGGTGCATCGGTGGAGCTGTGTCGGTGGAGCTGTGTGGTGGTTGCATCAGTGGAGCTGTGTGGTGGGTGCATCGGTGGAGCTGTGTCGGTGGAGCTGTGTGGTGGTTGCATCAGTGGAGCTGTGTGGTGGGTGCATCAGTGGAGCTGTGTCGGTGGAGCTGTGTGGTGGGTGCATCGGTGGAGCTGGGTGGTGGGTGCCTCGTGGAGCTGTGTGGTGGGTGCCTCGGTGGAGCTGTGTGGTGGGTGCATCGGTGGAGCTGTGTGGTGGGTGCATCGGTGGAGCTGTGTGGTGGGTGCATCAGTGGAGCTGTGTGGTAGGTGCCTCGGTGGAGCTGTATGGTGTGTGCCTCGGTGGAGCTGTGTGATGGGTGCATCAGTGGAGCTGTGTGGTGGGGGCATCTGTGGAGCTCTGTGGTGGGTGCATCAGTGGAGCTGTGTTGGTGGAGCTGTGTGGTGTTGCATCAGTGGAGCTGTGTGGTGGGTGCATCGGTGGAGCTGTGTCGGTGTAGCTGTGTGATGGGTGCATCGGTGGAGCTGGGTCATGGTTGCATCAGTGGAGCTGTGTGGTGGGTGCATCGGTGGAGCTGGGTGGTGGGTTCATCTGTGGAGCTGTGTGGTGGGTGCATCTGTGGAGCTGTGTGGTGGGTGCCTCGGTGGAGCTGTGTGGTGGGTGCATCGGTGGAGCTGTGTGGTGGGTGCATCAGTGGAGCTGTGTGGTAGGTGCATCAGTGGAGCTGTGTGGTAGGTGCCTCAGTGGATCTGTATGGTGGGTGCCTCGGTGGAGCTGTGTGCTGGGTGTATCGGTGGAGCTGTGTGGTGGGGGCATCTGTGGAGCTCTGTGGTGGGGGCATCGGTGGAGCTGTGTTGGTGGAGCTGTGTGGTGGTTGCATCAGTGGAGCTGTGTGGTGGGTGCATCGGTGGAGCTGTGTCAGTGGAGCTGTGTGGTGGTTGCATCAGTGGAGCTGTGTAGTGGGTGCATCTGTGGAGCTGTGTCAGTGGAGCTGTGTGGTGTATGCATTGGTGGAGCTGAGTGGTGGGTGCCTCGGTGGAGCTGTGTGTTGGGTGCCTCGGTGGAGCTGGGTAGTGGGTGCATCAGTGGAGCTGTGTGGTGGGTGCATCGGTGGAGCTGGGTGGTGGGTGCATAAGTGGAGCTGTGTGGTGGGTGCATCTGTAGAGCTGTGTGGTGGGTGCATCTGTGGAGCTGTGTGGTGGGTGCCTCGGTGGAGCTGTGTGGTGGGTGCCTCGGTGGAGCTGTGTGGTGGGTGCATCGGTGGAGCTGTGTGGTGGGTGCATCTGTTGAGCTGTGTGGTAGGTGCCTCGGTGGAGCTGAGTGGTGGGTGCATAGGTGGAGCTGTGTGGTGGGTGCATCGGTGGAGCTGTGTGGTAGGTGCCTCGGTGGAGCTGTGTGGTGGGTTCCTCGGTGGAGCTGTGTCTTGGGTGCATCAGTGGAGCTGTGTGGTGGGGTCATCTGTGGAGCTCTGTGGTGGGTGCATCGGTGGAGCTGTGTTGGTGGAGCTGTGTGGTGGTTGCATCAGTGGAGCTGTGTGGTGGGTGCATCAGTGGAGCTGTGTCAGTGGAGCTGTGTGGTGGGTGCCTCGGTGGAGCTGTGTGGTGGGTGCCTCGGTGGAGCTGTGTGGTGGGTGCATCGGTGGAGCTGTGTGGTGGGTGCATCTGTTGAGCTGTGTGGTAGGTGCCTCGGTGGAGCTGAGTGGTGGGTGCATAGGTGGAGCTGTGTGGTGGGTGCATCGGTGGAGCTGTGTGGTAGGTGCCTCGGTGGAGCTGTGTGGTGGGTTCCTCGGTGGAGCTGTGTCTTGGGTGCATCAGTGGAGCTGTGTGGTGGGGTCATCTGTGGAGCTCTGTGGTGGGTGCATCGGTGGAGCTGTGTTGGTGGAGCTGTGTGGTGGTTGCATCAGTGGAGCTGTGTGGTGGGTGCATCAGTGGAGCTGTGTCAGTGGAGCTGTGTGGTGGTTGCATCAGTGGAGCTGTGTGGTGGGTGCAGCGGTGGAGCTGTGTCGGTGGAGTTGTGTGATGGGTGCATCGGTGGAGCTGGGTGGTGGGTGCATCAGTGGAGCTATGTGGTGGGTGCATCGGTGGAGCTGGGTGGTGGGTGCATCAGTGGAGCTGTGTGGTGGGTGCATCTGTGGAGCTGTGTGGTGGGTGCATCTGTGGAGCTGTGTGGTGGGTGCTTCGGTGGAGCTGTGTGGTGGGTGCATCGGTGGAGCTGTGTGGTGGGTGCGTCAGTGGAGCTGTGTAGGTGGAGCTGTGTGGTGGGTGGCACTTTTTATAAATCATTAGTAAAAGAGATCAATGAAATTCAATTAAAACCCATATATAGCAAAAGAGGAGAAAGCTCTAGTAACGGGATTCAGGATGAATGTATTCCTTTGAAGCAAATCGCCAGCATGTGAAAGGTGTAAAATAGCAATCAGCATAAACGAAAATGCCAGCAAAAAACGTTATAAAATTCTGTGTGGCCCTGAAAAAATTATTAGAGCGTTTAATTATATCATGACCAACTACGGTTATTGTTTCAAGAGCAGCGTGCGAGATGGTTAGGCAGCAATATAAACAAGCCCTCGACATTGCTGTAGATGGAAGGGGGGTGGGGAGAGGCAAGAAGGGAAGAATAGGGGCCGGGAGCAGCAGCCTTTGATGTGCCGGCCGGCCGGCCGTGCAGTGAATAATTAGGGGAGGAGAAATGCCGGCTGGGAGAAGCTTGAGATGCCTGAGGAGGCTGATGGCTTTGATGTGCCCGGTCTCGGGCACTGCAACAAATCGCCGAGATGGTTAAACTCTGTTCAAGCCACAGTATAGCTCGCCAGCTATGCGCATGCGCATCAGCAGGCGAGCCCTAAAAAGGGGTATAGAGCCCAGCTGCATTTGTGCCGGCACATCTCGGAGTGGAGTACTGCTATAACGTTATGAATTGAGGTAAAACGTAATGCAATCTCATTCAAAAAGGGGTATGGAGCCCAGATGCATTGGTGCAGGTGTATCCCGGAAGGGAAATCAATTTAATTGTCTGTGTCTTTGGTGTGAGAGGATGGGGGAAGTAAAAAGATTGCCCCGGAGAGGGTGATCTCAGATCAATTTGTGTGGCAATAATGGTTCAGTTTAACCCTGTACTATGCTCTGTAGGTATGGGCTTGAAAGTCAACAGTGTCGTTTCGAATCTATGAACCCATAATATTCGAGCTCACTGTGTGGGCTCAAATGTACGAGACATACTGGTCAGTATGGTTGCTCCTATCTGGTGAGCATATATCGTGGTGTCTGTAAAGCCATCCGTAATAGGTGTTGATGTCATCAGTGCCACTATCCGGTCTAGTTAATTCATGGAAAAAACAACACTACCTTGATTTGTCACCCCGGATACTCCAGTTGCAAGAGGGACTTATTATGGGTGCTGTCTGAAGAAATATATAAGTCAATCATAAATTCAAGGAATTTCATCATTAAGGCCACAATTGGCTGTGTCCAGGCGGTATACCCATCTTTATTCCATCCTAAATAGGGCTGTTTGTGTAGTCTGTTGGTGAATTTTAAGCACCACCCAGCTCTAGCTTTCAGGGGGATGTTGTTTTTCCATTAAGTGTGCGTAGAGATTTGTGTTTGTCTTCTGGCAGCGGACGTTGCTTTT
Source organism: Lissotriton vulgaris (assembly GCF_964263255.1). Taxonomy (NCBI): domain Eukaryota; kingdom Metazoa; phylum Chordata; class Amphibia; order Caudata; family Salamandridae; genus Lissotriton; species Lissotriton vulgaris. The sequence goes on from NC_141699.1 coordinate 812,829,261, forward strand.
GTGTTCTGTTATTCTAGTTTTTATAGTTCTCATAGCCATCCCCACATAGTACATCCCACAGGGGCACGTCAGTAAGTATATGCAATGTGTGGTGTTGCAATTAGTGTGTTTTATCATTCTCCATGTGAAACTATCTGTGAGCTGCAATTCTTTTGTTGGTTTTGTCTGGGGGCACACAACACATGACCCACTGGTGGGCGATCCCATAAGCGTCCTTGGGAAGTGGTGGATTTGTCACTGGGTCTTGTTTGTATTAACATGTCCTTTAAATTGTTCGATCTTTTGAAGGCAAATCTGGGTTTAGCAATTTCCAGAGCACCGGTATAAAGGATGCCCCAATGTTTGATTACAGCTTTCTGGATCATCTGTGATCTGGGTGAATAGGTGGTCACACAGGTAAGGGTATTGCCAGGTTCCTTTTCTTTAACCTCTAAAAGGCTATCGCAATGATTATTGCGGGCGCGTTTCATACATGTCCTAATTTTATTTTAAGGTATTCTCTTTTGAGACGGTCAGTGGACAATAGTTCAGCTTCCGTCTTGTAGTCCTCTGTCGAACTACAGTTCCTCCTTATGTGTAAAAATTGGCTTAAGGGAACATTTTCCCTCAAGGTCTTAGGATGGTAACTACTGTAAAGTAGTAGGCTGTTCATATCAGTAGGTTTTTTGCAAAGGGTTGTGTCCAGTTTTCCGTCTTGCAATCTGATAGTCAGATCTAGGAATGGGATTTCAGTGCTGGAGATTGTGTGGGTGAATTTATGATATTGGTTTTTGGTGTTGAACCATTCACAAAATGACATGCATGTTTGCATGCTACCAGTCCAGAAGACATTGAGAAAGTCATCAATGTATCTCCTCCACAGTCTCAGGTTATCTCCGAATGGGTTGCTGGCATGCTGTACCACCTTCTGCTCAAAGATAGCTATGTACAGGCATGCCACACTAGGAGCAAAGGTACTCCCCATCGAAGTACCCTGAGACTGGTAGAAGAACTGTGTTTTGAATTAAAAAACGTTTTCAGCAAGTGCAACTGTATCACATGGATTCTTATTGTCTGGTATAATGTGGTGTGGACCCGTAAGAAGAAAAGGACATGTTTTGCTCTTGTGGTTTTATTGCTGATCATATTGTGTGGGGTGTCATGGGTTTTGGAAAATGAACAGGATGTGTCTTTTATACCAAGGTTAAAATTATTTCCCCACCAAGAAAGAAAAGGACAGCTCTGAGTAATGTGTTTCTAAACACCCATAAGAGATTCTTTGGAGAAGGGACCGCTTGCTACCCCACTGAGTCTGTCACTAGTTTATGGACTGCATACCCATTATCTCTTGTGAACTATTTATATACTCGTCCACCGCAATTCACAGAAGTGAAGGGAGTATTTGTTTTGGCTATCCAGGTACTTGTCTAAGTTATAGAAAGCGATTAGGAATGGGTTATCCAGGGTGTGATAACAACACATATTGCAACAACTTTTACATGGAAGAACAGAATGTCACATTGGTGGGTTGGCACTGTAAGGAATTGATAGTTACCCGGGAGGCTGGTTATTATCCTACTTGTTGCCCTATCCTGAACAGTACGGACACGTCTTTGTATATCAATTGTTCTGGGCTAATGCTTTACAAAAATACAATCCCCCTGGTAAATGTTAATGATCCAAGTATGTTTGGAATGAACACCAGATATGCCGCAGTAGATTATGAAGGACCGATTTATACACACTCAGGGTTTTATTTTTTGCCCAACTGTACTTTTTCTAACGTTCATTATGGTACCGACGATGTCGCTCTTGGAATGGTGTTTACCTTAGGTGTGCCCTGTAGTTATGCTAAGCCTAATTTCAGTTTGGTTAGGATGACTCTGACCAAAGAATTCTGTGAGGGAGTGGCTGACATAGAGGTAAATAGTTATAATAATGGGATCAGTTTTGGATATATACTTTCTTACATTTTCACTTTGGGTGGTACCTCTATTGCCTGGGGTGAGAAAGCCAAAGAATATGTTGGGTGCAAGTTGCTAATAATATCTAATACGGCCGTGGCAGCTTAACGCAACATCACTACTCAGTTGGAGAGCATTCAAAAATATATTCTGAACAGACTAGATACGCAGTGGATTTTATTCTAGCCAAGAGTGATGGTGTATACGCGGCAGTAGGAGACCAGTGTGTAGTCAGATTCAAAAATATGGAGAAAAACATTACTAAACACATACTAGACATTCTCGAGAATGTCAAGGGAATGGAAAGTGGAAATTGGAGTTGGTCTCTTTTTGGTGGCTGGGGTGGGATTCTTGAAAAAGTGATTTACTTGATTGTGATGATGGTGTTTTGTTGTGCCCTTATTCAGTTCCTCTCCTTCTGTTGCTCTTATTGTACTACTCTTCTCACTCCTAAGAGGATAATGATTGTGCAAAAAGAGATAGAAAACCTAATGCAGATAGATGAGGACATTTTTGAGACGTCTTCCCTCCTTACAGTCTCCCTTCCCGATACTGAGAACATGGAATGCTCATAAGGATTTATTGTTTTTAGTGTTTATGATTTCCTGTTTTCCTGGTTTTCTGTTTTCCTTGTTGCTGTTAGAAAATGTTTTAGCTCACGCTAAAAGGAGGGGCAGTTAGACGAGAAATGTTCCTGTTTACGCATTATCCTATGTAAGTTAGCATTCGCTGCACCTTTTTCTATTTAGGCGCCCTTTTGAATCATAATCTAAACTAATCCATCTCTATTTCTGATAAAAAAGGCCTCTACTAGGTTTCATTTGTCCGAGGTTTGGTTTTGCTTCACTAATAAATAGACTGTTTGTGGTGTTTTCCACATGAGTAATAATGAAAGAAGAATGAAATTAAGTGAGGTACAATTTATTAAACCTCAGCCACGAACAGCCCCAGCTTAACTGCCAGGAATCTCCAACTGGACATTCCCAGCAAGAGAACGTTACACACACATAATTCCACATTCTGTGGAGAACATAGGCATAACACAGAAAGAATGCAGAACTTACCATTACACATCTCCCTTCTTAACAACAAGAAAATAAAATATGCAACAAAATAAGAGAAAAGGAAGAACAACACAATGTAACTTGAAAATAATAGAAAACAAGAAAGGAGTTCATACATAATCTTTCATGTAAGCAGGAGCCTTGCGTATTCTTTGACTCTTTGCACGAACTCCAGGAGAATATATGGAACAAAGTGGAGGAACATTGACAGCACCAAATGAATGATTATCAGCATCAAAATCACCTTGTTCACCACTCTTGGGTCTCACCACAACAACACTTGTTTTTATAGCGTTCTTAAAAACTTTTATTACAGATCTAACACTGGTGTATTTAAACCAAGATTTTCGTCCAACAGGTGCTTTTATTTTGACAAAATCTCCTATTTTGACTTCTTGGAACTGAACACATTTCTTATCATCAAAATACCTTTTTCTACTGGCCTGCTTCACCAACTCCCTCTCTCTCCATGCACCAATGTGGTTATCCATAAACCCTTTATTCAATTTCATCCAACCAGGACACCACATGGTATTGGAAATTCTGCCTTTAAATAATTCAAAGGGAGACTTACCAGTGGTGGAGTGAGGAGAACACCGATAGGCATCTATCCTTTTCTTGAGAGCCACTTTCCAATTTAAACCATTAGCTCTTGCAAGCTGAATACATTCTTTTAACGTTTTATTCACTCTCTCAACCGCACCATTGGTTTCAGGATGATACAAAGAAGATCTCTTGTGAACAACACCACGTTTATTCAAATAGTCCCCAAAAACTCCAGAACAAAACTGAGGACCATTGTCCGACAATATACTATTAGGAAAACTTTCTCTCTTGAAAATTTCTTCCAAAAACGTAATACCAGAATCAGACGTTATGTCACTAATTGCACACACCTCAATCCAATGAGAATACAAATCAATTACTAAAATCAAGTAAGGAGTGTCAGACACGCCAGAAAGGGGGCCCAGATTATCAACAGCAATCTCATCCCACGGATGATTAGGTAAACTCCTACAAACCATAGGCATACGTTTAGTCTTAAGAATTTTATCGCTTGTGCAACGTTCAACACATTCTCTAACCATTCTTTCTATCTCCAAATCCATTCCAGGCCACTAAAAATGTGTACGTAACATTTCCTTAGTTTTCATGATACCCAAATGACCACAATGTGCATGCAATAACAATGTTTTCCTCAACACTGAAGGAGGTATAAGTCTCACCCCACTTGTCAACATACCATCAGTTATAGATAATTCCTCAGAAACAAGAGACCAAGGTTTTTCTAAATGTTTTTTTTCTCTCAACATACCCATCACTTTAACTAACACCTCATCCTTTTCCAGTTCATTTTTCCACTAATTCTCCTCAACAACACCTTCCGTAACTTCACAGACATTGATAACATCATCGTCTTCTTCAAAGACATCCTCAACAATCATATTATCACTTTTCACCAATCTAGAGAAACAATCAGCCGATTTATTGGAAACACCAGGTATGTACTGTACTTCAAAATCAAATTCCTGCAAAGAAATAATCCATCTCCTAATTTTAGACGAGTTAGAATCTAAACCTTTCTTGCCAAAAACCTCTCTTAAAGGCTTGTGATCAGACATGACAAAGATCTTAGGGCCCCAAATAAAATTTTTAAATTTCCTCAGAACCCAGAAAATAGCCAAAGACTCTTTCTCTATGACAGAGTAATTTAACTCTGGCCCTCTAAGACATCTTGATGCACAAGCAATGAGAGAATCATTACCCTGTTTATTTTGAACCAAAACCGCACCAAGACCTTTATCACTAGCATCAGTAAATAAATATGTTGGAAAACCTGGAACAAATTCATGAAGACATGGAGCTTTCTTCAATTCATCCTTAATTTCTTCCAATTCCTTCTTACATTCACTTGACCATTCAAAAACCACACTCTTGGCAGTAAGCCTTATCATATTCTTAGTCTTATCTGCAAAATGTATGATGAATTTCCCATAAAATTCCACCATACCAAGAAACGAAAGCAACTCCTCCTTATTTATTGGCTCTGCCATATTATCAATGGATTCAACTAATTCATTTTTTGGGAAAACACCTTTGCTCTTAATACAATGCCCAAGATAATTCACTTCTTCCAAACCAAACTTACACTTCTCTTTCTTAAGTGACAAACCAGCTTTACTCAACCTCTCTAATACAGCACATACACGCTCATCATGCTCAAACATATCAGCTCCATAAATTAACAAATCGTCTTGATAACACTTTACACCACAAAGACCTTTGAGAATACGTGCCATAATGCGTTGAAAAACTGAAGCAGCTGAAATTAGCCCAAAGGGCATCCTTTTAAATTTAAATGTGCCCATTGGAGTAATAAATGCCGTCAAATCCTGACAAGACACATCTAACTCTACCTGGTGGTAGGCAGAAGCTAAATCCAAGGTGGTAAAATACCTCGCTCCCTCCAAAGTTCCTACAATTTCATCGATATTTGGCAAAGGGAACCTGTCAACGACAACCTCCTTATTCAAAGCACGTAAATCTATGCATAAGCGAATCTCGCCAGTAGGTTTCTTAGCTATTACAATGGGGGCCCACCATTCTGTGGCCTCAACAGGCTCAATGATCTGATTCTCAATAAGTTTATCAATTTCCTTTTGTACTTTTTCTTGTTCACCTAAAGGAATTCTCCTTACTTTTGCTATAACAGGAATAGCATCTTTCTTTAATTTAATACAATGCGTGTAACCTTTTAAGCATCCCAAGTTCTCATTGAATACATGAGGAAATGTATCTGCAAACATTGAAGACAAATTCTCTACCTCCTGTATCTGTACCTGAGGTGAAGCATTTGGATTAAGTTTAACCCCTAGATCACGTTGATGTCTCCAACTAAGCAGTGCATCACCTTGTTTAGCAACATAATCTTTTCCAGGAATAAAACGACATCCCAACTCAATGGTAGCCACAAAATAACCCAACAATTTGATAGGTTTCTTTCCATATCCCAATGGTAAAATGTCACTTCTTAAGAGCTTAACACTTTTCCCAAAATTTTTATATAATAATGTTTCATCAATCATGGTAATTTGCGAACATGAATCAAATTTAAACTCAATTAATGCATCGTCAACTTTTACCAAATGTGAAAGGTGTTCTAAAAGACCTCCATTAACTTGAAAAGTCACAGTCTTTACCTGAGGTTGCGACCACCTTCTATTAATACTCTCCCTTTTGTTGATTTTAGTTCTACAACATTTTGAGAAGTGCCCCCTCTTACCACAACTATTGCATATAGATTTCAGAGCAGGACAAATAGGAGAGTTTGCCAAATGACCAAAATTTCCACATCTAAAACAGGAAAACTTGTTATTAACATTTGTGACATTTGAATTAGAATTATTCAATGCAGAATCATTTTTATCTATAGTTACTTTGTCTTCTTTTTTTACTTGACAAACTACTTCCTCAACTTTTAATTCACTTTTATTTTCTGAGTCCGTCGCCTTTTCTTTTTCCCCTTTCAATTCATCTACACATTTAGTCATGTGCTCAACTTGCTTCGCAATAACTAAAACTTCTTCCAATGGAGGTTCATCCTTTAACCAAAGTTCTTTCCGGATACTGTCATGTGCACATTTTAAAACGAACTGGTCTCTTATTCTTTCTTCCAACGTCTGACCAAATTTACAAGAAGAGGCCAACTTCCTTAACGCAGAGACATAGTCCTCCACGGATTCATCTTTTTTCTGACCTCTCAAACCAAAATGGTATCTTTCCATAATGGTACTCAATCTGGGAAGATAATGTCTATCCAATTGTTCAATTGCTATTTCATATTCATTTAAGTTCCTTTGCTCAGACGCACTTAGTTCCGGTAAATGTTCTAATACATCCTGACCTTAACCTCCCAAACAATGGAGTAATAATGAAGGTTTTCTTTCAGCATTTAAGTTCGTCCCGCACACTCTTGCATAATTAGCAAATATTTTCTTCCATTTCTGCCATTTTACATTGGGCTCTCCTGGACTCGTTAGAACAATGCTGGTTGCGTTACATTTTGCATTTTCTTTTGTTTTTCCCTTATTTTTTTTATGTAAATGTTTTTTTTCTTTTGTTAGTACTTCTTCTCCTTGAATATAACGAATAATATTATTTTTGAAATTTAGAGATATTTTTTCAAAATTATGCCTCTATTGGCCTTGGAGCTCTTTATTGTCCACTCACAATGCATGCAACTAAATTCTTCTATTGACCTGTATTTTTAATGAGAGCAGTGAAAGACAGCCTTTTAGTGTCACTGCGCCGATATTATGCCATTACAGAAGAAAGAACAGGCTATTATTGCGCAGAGAACGTTCTCTTTGACTTTTATTTCTTTAACTCGTGTCAAACCTTGTACGTCACAATGGTTAATCAGATGCAAGCGTTGCGCGTAACTTTTTCAATTGTTGACTTTCAGATGCCAGCGTAGTGCGCCACTGACACGCATACGCTGATACAGACGATACTCCGGTGTTTCTGGTGAAGCGCATACGCGAGCAAGGATGACGTCACTGGCACGCAAAGCGGTTGGGACGAATTCTCCCGACTTTCCAAAATAAACTCCAACAAAGCCCCTTTACGGCCTCCCACCACACTCTTCACCGTGTTATTTTCTTTAATACGTCGAATAAAAGGCATCCGCCACTGGGAAGACTACGCTTCCGTCATAATAAATCAGCCGCTGGAGGAGTGGAGGGACGAGTAGGCTTCATGTTGAGCTAGGGTTCACTCCCGACCGTCGCAAAATTAAGGTGGTGTTTTCCACATGAGTAATAATGAAAGGAGAATGAAATTAAGTGAGGTAAAATTTAGTAAACCTCAGCCACAAACAGCCCCAGCTCAACTACCTGGAATCTCCAACTGGACATTCCCAGCAAGAGAATGTTACACACACATAATTCCACATTCTGTGGAGGACATAAGCATAACAAAGAAAGAATGCAGAACTTACCATTACACTGTTCTTATTAGCGCATAACTTTCTCACAAGATAGAGGCCTTCTCCCACTTGTCTGGTGGCGGGCCGACACTGAGCAGCCTTGAACTTTGTAACTTTGTATGAGCTGTGATGTGAGAAGTTGGCCTGGTATATGATGATCACTATTCTAGTGAGCACCTTGCACCAGTCCAAACGACCCTTAGGGTGATTGGTTGTAAGTCAACCTTATAGACCAGCTATCCTAGGGGTAGCATGGACAAAAGCAGTCTTAGGCTAAACTCAAGAGGGCATGTGAAGCCAGCTGTTTTACCATATGCAATCCTTTTAAATACCAAATGAAAGGACGCCACACAAGTTATATATTACAAAATATATGTATTTATTTCTAGAATAATCCCCTATACTCTTTATGAGCACAGAAGCACAAGCGTTAAACAAAGAACTCAGTATAACATACAGTAAGCTGCACAATTATGGATAGGCCAGGTGGCCTATATTAAAAAAGTGGTATAAGTACCACGTCACAAACAATGGTAAGGCCTAGGGCCTTGGGAATCGCTGGGCTGTCACAGGACTAACAAAGGTTAGGACATAGGAGGCCCACAGGATGCGGGTACAGTGTCTATAGGCAACCGCGTTTACCATACAAGTCAATGGTGCGTAAAAATCAGAAAGTTATACGCTTAGGAGACTTTCGACTGGACTAGAACTCAGCCACTTGAAACTAGGACACTAGGGATGTAAATCACTACAGGGGCACCGGAGTACCCTTGTTACCTCACCCACAGGAAGCGGGTGCATAGGTGCCAAAGTGCGTCGGGTTTCTTCGTGAAGTTCTATGGAGCCTGGAGGAACAGATGCTGCAGGCGGCCAGGAGAGAAGAGTGCGGTTGGATCCAAGGGTGGATCGAAGATGTAGAGGACCTGAAAGCAGAGGGGACAGAGTCTGGGTCACTAGCCAGTGACCAGGATGGAACCAGGACGGAACCAGGCAATGTCGGGTTGCGATCAGGAGCTGTCAAGTAGTTTGTCTCCGCTGCCACATGGACCAGGAGGGATCGAGGATGAACATCTGGTGAATACGAGCTGTCCCACAAAGGCTCTTGATGTCGGCGGTGTCGGTTCTTGAATCTGAGTCATCAAGCCTTGGCAAAGGCAACCCACTCAGGGCTTGAATATGTCTTCTGGATCGGACCGGGAAGGTCAGAACGGTGGCTCCTTTTCAGAGGAGCTAGGGCCAGTCTGGAGCAACCAGACCAGTGGTTCAAAATTGTAGGTTCATCGTCTCAGAGGCCACTAGCCAACGGGTACGTGACCGGACAACGCGTTGAGCACGAAAAGTGCAAAAGGGCCCCACGCAGCACTCGGTGAGTGTGGAGGGGTTATCTTTGGAGCACAGGATGCTCCGGGCTGGGGCTTTCTCAAACCCCAAAGCACAGCATCGAGGGTGCCTCTGGAGCTGCACAGGAAGCACTTTGTTGACATTTCAAGATGGCCGGTCCCACGTCTCGTGTTGCCTGCACGGGTCTCAGCTTTGCTGGGACTGTGGATCGGGCTGGGAGTCTGGGTCTTGTTGGTCTCTGTTGCTTGAGCTCCGGCGGGGGCAACAACAAAGAAAGTCTCAATGCGCTGATGGTGCCTGCTTGTACAGGGTGGCCACTCCTTGACAACAAGGGAGATTCTTCAGTCTTCTACGTTGAGTAGGATGTCGAAGGGTCCAGAGTTTTGTTTCAAAGTTTCAGTCAGGATGATCTGAGGTGCAATGGCACCGCTCCTACCTTTATTCCAAATCAAGGGGCTGGATCACCTGCTAGGTCCCTCCTATGGGTGGGACCCAGGAAGGGGTGGTTACACCCTTTTCCCTTTGTCCAGTTTCGTGCCAGAGCTGGGGCTGGAGAGCCCCAGCACCGGTTTGAACTGGACTTTGCATGGGACACCTTGTGTGCCCCAGGCAGTGTCTAGTTTCTTTCAGCCCCTCCTGCCCCAATCCACTATCTCCTGCCTGGGGTGGTGTAACACCTCCCTGTGACAGGAAACCTATTGTCCAGGCCTCCCCTGCCGGAGTTTCGGTCAGCAGCAGGAGGCCAGACTCGTGTCTGTGGCAGCAGCATCCATTTTGTGATGCTGAGGCTCTGGTTAGATTTAACCGCGTTTAAGCAAAGTAACATGTCTTCTCCCTCTAGAAGGGTTGCATGCTACCCCCGTCACCAGGACTGGTGAGGGGGTAGTATTCCAAAGTGTATGACACCTTAAACAACATGTTTTGGTAAAGCCAAACCGCGAGGTTCATAATGCACTTAAGAGTATATGGTATGGCAATATCCCAGAACAGCTAAGGGACATGGTTCCAAAAGCTGCAGACAGGCTCATCTCATGCTAGAGCACCATCTCACATAAAACTAAGCACTCTGCCTCCATTATTGTTAAGGCCTGCCATAGGAGTGACTTATAGGTGTATATGTGTCCAAATATAGGTTTAGATATAGGTATACTATATCTAAGCAAGGGGTGATTACACCACCTTGCCCCAGCTGAGTGATCAGCCAGTTGTGTCAGATTGGATAGCCAGCCAGGGGTGGCAAAAGATGTGCTGCAGCCCCTGGTAGGCCTTGGATGCACCTATGCCCTGGGTACCTATAGTACACTGTACAGGGGCTGATAAGGTGACCCAATACCCAATTGGTTATGTACCTAAAGTACATGGTTGTGAATTTAGAGAGAGAACAGCAGGCTGTGGGTCTGATTAGCAGGCCCACAGCCACATTAAGTCGAAAACCAGTGAAGCAAAAAGCAAAAAATGGGGTGACCATAGGAAAGCAGACCCTACTCTCCTACATATGAGCACAAAGATTGTTTTTCTTTTTGCTTTCATTGCTTTGCAGCACCTGGCTCGAAAATTTCCTTATGGGTGTGTTCTAGCCCAGTTACGAAATGCACTAAATATATCTTAATGCTTGTCGATTTTAGTCCCTCTGCAGCACTCTAAGGGACTGGCCCGACTGGGCTTCGCTCTGAGTGTATTTTGAATAAACAATTATTAGTTTGTATTCTCTACTGTCTGAGCGACTCTTCATTTGGTAAGAAAGGCTGAGAGGTGGTTATTAGTGACCCGAGTGACCCAAATAGGGCCACTTCCTTTAATTGCATACTGCGTTCTACAGTTCAGAGCCTGTCTGATCGGACACTTTTCCTCAATGTCAACCTTAATCCCAGTTATGTTCTCTCCTTATAGGCATGCTTTGTACGTGCTACACTTTCTGAAACCACCTCGGGTTTCAGGCAATTCTGTCTTTTGCATACTTGATTTGTGACTAAAGTGTCTTTCATGGATTGTGATCTCCTATATGTGACCTGTGGTTTATGGATAATATCCTTGCCGACTACTGGATCTTTAATACACGAGGGGGGCATGTGTGGGAAGTATTTAATGACCTGGCATTGTTACAATCCCTACTAATACTGAAAAAACAAAGTGTAACAATGGGTCAACAAAAAAGTAATGCAGCTATCTAAATGACTGTATGTGTATTTTGAAAGAACACAATCCCTGAATCCAAAGTATTCTTGGTGAAAAATTGTTCCCATCAGATACCCGTCCTGTACCGCCCTACATCACTTGGGATCCTTCACCCGAAGGAAGTGGAAAGAACCACTTAGGATTAGGTAGATTGTGGCCTAATCAAAGTGTGAAGGAATGTAAGGTGTGTGGATAAACTATTATGGTGGTATCAGGGGGCACAAAGAAATATCAAAAAGCAGTGCATTAAGTGCTCGCTGTAGCGTGTGAAAGTGAGAAAATTAATATTGGGTTGTGGGAGTGGAGAAAGAATTTATTGGGGTCCTACCCACACCCAAGGTTAAAAAACAGTGCAAGTAGTAATAACAAATAACTACTGAGATTTTATCTTGGTCGACATGTTTCTGCAGTATTCATTGGCTCAAAGGATACCAGTCTGCTTCATCAGGACCTTGTTGTTAAAAAAGTGCTACTGCTGATATTAAAGTGTATAGTGTGTATAAAAAATCATATCACCTGAGAAACACCGATGGAAAAGATCCAGTCAGTAAACAGTAGACGAACACACATGTAAATACAAAAAACACACAGTTAGTGACGAAAGCTGCAAATGCACAGAGATAATCTCATGATATTCAATTATATGCCAAACATTTTATGGTCAGTGGTTGTAACAGTAATCAACTCGTTGAACCAGGTACACATATCCTGGGTTTAACCAAAGTTTTAAACACTCACCCATGTTCTGGGGAATGGACTCTCCACCTCACCCGGCAACAGCTCAGGTACAAATGGGGCACCGCTCTAATGAATGTGAACAAAAAAAGAATTGAAAGAGGAAGAGTTCGTTGAACTCAGTCTGAAAACACATTCCCTCTGCCATTGAGGGTTTATGGCCAGGAATCTTGTCTAATGTTGGTAATGCCCTGTATGTATTCAGCCATGGGCTAAAAGGAGATCTTGTGAATTCTCTTTATGTAGTTAATATAGCAGGGCGTATTGTGTCTCTAAAAGAGTCAACCCGCTTAGCGCGGTGAGTGCGCGATCTATTGTGTCCTTAGAAGGGTCAGCCCGCTTTGCGCATTGCTTAGGCGGTCTCAGTCTCAACCATCAAGTAACAAGCATTTCAAACTTGCCTTCGTGCCTGTCCTGCATCTACTATTTCTTACAGATACCACCTATTTTAAGTATTCAGCATAAAAGGCCGAGCGTGATCTATAATAGAGTCAGCACCCTCGCAATCTCAACCATCATATAACAAGCATTTCAAACTTGCCTTTGTGCCTGTCCTGCATCTACTATTTCTTGCAGAGACCTCCCGTTTTAAGTATTCAGCATAAAAGGCTGAGCGTGATCTATAAAGTCAGCACCCTCGCACATTGTCTCCGTGCCCGCCCTGTCCCGCTTACCTGTCCGTCGGTACTCCGCCGACCCCAATAAATTCTTTCTCCACTCCCACAACCCAATATTAATTTTCTCACTTTCACACGCTACAGTGAGCACTTAATGCACTGCTTTTTGATATTTCTTTGTGCCCCCTGATACCACCATAATAGTTTATCCACACACCTTACATTCCTTCACACTTTGATTAGGCCACAATCTACCTAATCCTAAGTGGTTCTTTCCACTTCCTTCGGGTGAAGGATCCCAAGTGATGTAGGGCGGTACAGGACGGGTATCTGATGGGAACAATTTTTCACCAAGAATACTTTGGATTCAGGGATTGTGTTCTTTCAAAATACACATACAGTCATTTAGATAGCTGCATTACTTTTTTGTTGACCCATTGTTACACTTTGTTTTTTCAGTACTACTGGATCTTGTCATATACATACATACATACACACACACACACATGCACACATCCAACCACGCACACACACGCACACACGCACACACACACTCTCTCTCTCTCTCTCCCTCTCTCTCTCACTGTATGGGCTATTTTGTAGAGATCTAAATTCACCAATGGCAGCATTCTGTTAGAATAGCCCATCTAATGGGGTGAGAAGGCATGAATGAATGGAGAACTGTGAGGAACAGAAGACAGATATCCCAGCATGTGCATATGCAAAATGTCAACATTTTTATATTGCCGCTTGTTCCCCTTCCATTGACTGTGGGAACAATCAAAATTAAAACAGACATCCTGCAAATTCCAGGAGGGAGAGCATTCAACCACCCCATGAATCCCTGCTTCTGACCTCAGGAATCTGTCACGTATGCACAGCTTTCACCTTGTCAATGGATATTACACCCTCTACATATCCACTTCATTTTGGCTACTGCAAATGCAATCACAAAGTCATTGCATTGTGGTTCAGAAGGAATCCCCCCTGCTTTCAAACTTCACTGAGTGCAAACTGCAAGTCGGAAAGACATTTCTCATTCGCAATGTACCTTCGATATATTGAGACTTGTGGTTTTGCAGCAGCAAAGCCTTTGATTTTGCACGTCAAAGGTATTGCAACATCAACACCACTCAATATATCAGGCAATGCGCATTCGCTGGGTGTCCGATCAAACTGTCCATACTTATCGCATAAGATGTTGATCAATCTCAATCACTTGAGAGATCTGAGATCCTCATTTGCCTCACTGGTCCAGCAATTCTATAAAAAACACATTTTAGAAAAGAGCTGAATGCACTCATTTAGTTCACTTACACTTTACTGTTTCACCTAAGCATTCAGTTTTCCCAGTGACCCGATTATCTTAGAATCAAGGTATTTATTATACTCTGGTGGAGAGTAAAGCAGGCCGCTGGAGCCCCTGTGGAGCAGGGGGGCCGCAACCACCCAGGGGGGCCCATTCAGATCAGTATCAATCAATAGGTGTGTCCCCTTATCACGTTCTACAGAGAGGCCTCATCACAATAGTTACTCAACTGTACTCTGGGTGTAAGCCTTAAGAGATGCCAGATAGCAGACAAACGTGGCCCTCAAAATGGGTTTAGAGGAATATCTGATTTGGGATGAAGCTGGGTTGCTCGCCCGAATAGGAATTAACAGCCAAATGCATCAAAGTCTAGTTTTGTGATTTTTACCGAATCGCAAATAAGGAATCGCAAATAAGGAATGCATGATTGAAAGTGCATAAAATTTGCGAATCAGTAAAAATCGCAATTTTTACAGAATCGCAAATATTATGCGTATTCCAATTTGTGATTTCACAGTTCCCATTGATTCCTATGGGCCAAAAGGCCCATAGGAATCAATGGGAATTGCCAATTCGCAAATTAGAATTCGCAATATGTTGAAGCATTCCATGGGTGCAGGGGGGGTCCAAAGGACCCCCCCTGCACCCCTGAAATGTATTTTGAAGTCTATGTTTCAAACACACATGTCCTAAGGACATGACATGTGTGTCTGTAACATGACAGTGTTTCAAATGCTAATCTGAGCATTTTAAACCTTTTTCGCTAATTACCACGAGGTTCACCCTCGTGGTAATTTGCCCCCCCTAATTACGAATTTTCAATTTTAAAAACAATCATGCATTGCTTTTAAGGAATCGCAAATTTGCGATTCCTTAGAAGCAATCGCATTTTTGGAAATCGCTAAAAATAGCGATTTTTCCAAAAATGATTGATGCATACTAAAAAGGTATTTAGGAATCGCAAACGGCCGATTTTACCGAATCGCACCGTTTGCGATTCCTAAATACCTTGATGCATGTGGCCGTAAAAGTGCTGCATGAAAATAGCAATGCCAATGTCTTTTACGCACGTGCAAATCTGCCAGGGAAAACATGGTTAAATGTTCTAGCAGTAGTGGTCAAAAAATGGGGGGAAATACTCAGCAATTGGTGGACAAGAACTTATTCCAGTGGTAACATTTCATTCCAGTGTGCAAAAAAACTCTTGAGCACCGTACCGCACCCCAGCCGCCAACACCTTAATTACAAATGTCATTTTACTTATTTTTTTTCCCAGCAAGCCATGAGGGCAAAACCATTGCAAATAAATGGTGGCTATCTGCAGTCAACAAATCCAACTTCTATGAAATACGATGAAAACACAGCTATACTCAGAAAAATGAAATCCTATGAGGAACACTTTCTACTACTTTGTTGTGGTGCCGATTGACTCACAATCAGAAACTTCTGTTTTGTTTTTAGTCAACTTTACACTGCATGCTGTGATTTCTCACCTCTGATATATTAAAAAAACGTAACTCAAGAATGCAGTGTACGGTTTGCTAAAAAGTAAGGCCTGTCTGAAGGTGTCACAGGTGCCAGTTAAAAGCTATGCCTTATGATTGTAAGATGAAGGGTTGAAGTAAGAATACCTCAGTCATGATATTTCATTTATCAGAAGTTTGTGTATGCATTCACTGATGTATCAAACCGCACACAACTAATACCAAGCACAGTCCAGCAGGAATGCTACACAGGTTAATAAGAGAACACAACATAAGTCATGCAGCACTCATACATCTCAGAATTTTCTTCACATTCTCGTCCCCTGACTGATAGGCTGGAGCCCACACCTATGTGCCTATCTTTCTTAACCTTTCAAAGTTCATTCCTGTGTCCGCCACACAGTTAGCTTCCGGAAAATAACTGCGGGCGGGCAGCGCAGAAGAGCATCTGAGAAGGCTATTAAGAATAAGTCAGCTGGAAAATAGCCTTGCGCCTAATCCTTTACACAAGGGTCTTAACTGATGTTAAAAAATTCGCAGCATTTCCAGCTCTCGAGGCTATTAACTAATCACAGGCACCAAGCCTCTCACGTCTCATTCATTACAGCTGCGTATCGCTCAATTGATGGAAATCTCATTACTAAGGTGCCTCGTACATCGGCGTCTGCCTCCTGTATTAGACACTCTGTAGACAGTAGTGCAGTTACCAGTGAAGGTAACACACACGCACTCACATGCACACACATGCACGCACACACGCGCACACACACCTACACGTGTTACCATCCTTGTGGGGACTATGTGTTAACACCTGCGTTGTGGGGACTCACCTTTCCCAATGGTTTAAAAATATGGCAATAACAGAAATATGTTAAGAAAAAAATCATAATAAAGGATCCTGCTTCAGATTTGCAAATATATTGTTTTTTAATCGCACGCACAGAGCCATCATTGTGGGGACTTGAACATGTGTTACCATCCTTGTGGGGACTTAGTCAATAATTGTCATTTGTGATTGAATGCCTTCATAAACACATAGCTAAATGTTGGTTTTCAATGCTGTACTTAAATAACATGATCGTTTATTCATATACTAGCAGCCCGCCCCAGCGTTGCCCGGGGCAGAAGGGGGCTGGGGGCAGCATTTCAGGCTTGCGTGCACTCCCGCCCCGGCCCCCGCCCGCCACGACATTGTCTGTGTCCCGGACAATGTCATGGCGGGCGGGGGCCGGGGCGGGAGTGCACGCAAGCCTGAAATGCTGCCCCCAGAGCCTGAGCCTTATCTCAGACGCATTTGTTCAGGGCCAACCTCCGGCACCGGCTCCCTCCCGCCCCGACATTTCCCGTGTCCCAGAGCCTTACCTGAGCCGCCGCTCCTCTCCGCGCTCCTCACTTCACCGCCGCTCCTCCTCGTCAAGACGCACCTGAGCTGCCGCTCCTCCCCGCGCTCCTCACTTCACCACCGCTCCTTCTCGTCATCACGTACGTTGCGGCCAGCGCTACGTCACGGCCGGCGCTACTTTCAGGGCACTACTTTTTTTTAAGGTAATATTTTTAAATTTACATTTTTTTTATTTTCTATAGCCTATGTCCATCTGCACACGTTGAGGATTACAACAATGTATTGGATGTGTGGATTGGCGCTGTGGTTCCCGAGTTTACCTTGCCAAAAGGTTTGTGTTCTCTCTTCATAATAGTAGTATAGATAAATAGATCATTGTGTCCTAGGAGCTCAAGAACTGTGATAATGAATTTCTCAGCAGAAGCCTGATGCATGTGAAGTCCCTGGAAATGGATTTACAAATATTTTGTCTATTTCTGATTGCTTACATAAACCACACACATTAATTGAAGGGTCCGAGGGCAAGTTTAATGACTCACACTAGGTACATGCCCCAATCCATATATCTCAACACACAAAGAGTACCTAGAAGTCAAAACAATTGTGTCATTCACTGTGGGCACCAATCCCGACACCATACAGATAACAAAAGTGGGAACAAACAGTGCGGACTAAGTGTGATAGTGACCGAGTTAAGACTCAAGAGCATAGGGAAAAATTCCCATCAGAGGCCACACTGTACCGCCCTCTTTCACATCATTTGGGTTCTCCTTGCCCAGGTGACAAAACAGAATGGCCGGTCAGTTGTTACTGTGACCATTTAAGAAAGAAACGTGTTAATAGAGGGAGGTATAATAAAGATTATCAATGTTAATGCAGTGTGAGGTAAAAGAAAGGGAATAGTGAAAGATATTAAAATTGGATGAGCTGGGTGGATATAAATGAATAAAACAATAAATCATTTATATCAACCCTGCTCATCCAATTTTAATATCTTTCACTATACACTTTCTTTTACCTCACACTGCTTTTTTCAGTTGCCACATTAACATTGATAATCTTTATTATACCTCCCTCTATTAACACGTTTCTTTCTTAAACGGTCGCGGTAACAACTGACCGGCCGTTCTGTTTTGTCTCCTGGGCAAGGAGAACCCAAATGATGTGAAAGAGGGCGGTACAGTGTGGCTTCTGATGGGAATTTTTCCCTATGCTCCTGAGTCTTAACTCGGTCACTATCACACTTAGTCTGCACTGTTTGTTCCCACTTTTGCTATCTGTATGGTGTCGGGGTTGGTGCCCACAGTGAATGACACAATTGTTTTGACTTCTAGGTACTCTTTGTGTGTTGAGATATTTCTGATTGCTCACAAACATTCAGGAATAAGGAACAACACACTGTTAAGATAATTTAGAGGCCACACATCCTGCAATGTGGTCTATTCGGAAAGTCAAGTTGAGATTCCCTAGGCCCTTTTCATCAACCTTACCATGTAAGCCTCAAAATATATGGTATGTTATTATAGTAATGTTCTACAGCTGACAGAAAGATTATGCGATGATAATCATTTTTAAGACACTGCAGAGATAGAGCGTGATTATATTAAAATTGTGTTTCAATGTAGTCACTCCCAAGTTCCTCTAGGGATGGTGCGTGATTATATTTATGTTCAAGTCCCACATAGATAATGTGTGGGTATACTAATACTTAAGTCTCTAACGAGATTGTGTTTGATGTTAGTTATGCTTTAGTCACATGGGATAGTTTGTCATTATGGCGATGCCCAGGCTCTCGCTCAGATAGGATGTGATTTTGGACATGTTTAAATCCTACAAAACAGTGTCTGATTATAATTGAGTTTGGTTATAGTCCGTTTCAGGCCCCCTACAAATAATGTACAATGACAGTCATGCTGCAGTTCATGCTACTATAGTGTGTTATTCAAGAAGTGCCCAGGTCCCCGCAAAGTTAGTGTGTGATCATTGGCATGTTCAAGTCCCCGTAAAGATAGTGTGTGATTATTGGCATGTAGGGGGGTAGCACTCTCAATTCTGAGAGATGTCCTCCGGGTTCCGCAAAAGTCCTTGCAAGAAGGTTTCTTGAATGGTTAGTTGAAAGGTAAATAGAACACTTTTAATCATGAAAGATATTCAAGTATTTATTCATGTATTTCACTCCTTGTTGCATTCACAAGTATATTCCATCATCAAATTCCATTTTTGCACTCAAACCATCCCAATGCATTTCGGCATTCAAATCATGCCTACATCTGGGGATATGTTCTGTAAATGAAGAAAACGTGTTTGTACTTTACATGGAGTTTAGAATGTTCACTAACTACATGGTGATATGAGTAAATAATAATGTGAAGATTTTTACGGTGGATAAAAACGTACTTAAAATCATAATAAAGGTGACACTCGAGATCAGAAAAGGGTGTACTCTGTGAAATTAGTATCACAATCAATTCATGCGTGCAACATGTTTTAGAGCGCGCCTGTTGAGAAGGGTATTCTGTTGCGCGTAGTCGCTATAAAAGAAGATTGAAAGGAAGCGAGTTTCGCGCTGGAGTTTTAAAACTCGTGCTCTGATTACCAAGCGTACATGCTTTTAGTAACGAATGGTTATACGGGTGGGTTGCTTACCGTGAGTGTGCGAGATAGATTCCCAAACGCCGACAATCTAGACTGTGACCGGGTTCGAGCGAGGTTGTGACCCGGAAGAATATATAATGAAGGAGTGACGCGGAAGCGAAGCGTGGCGAGATAATTAAAGGGGACGTGTAGGAGCCGTTACACCATTGCGGTTAAATATAGCGAGTAGGATGTGAAAAGAAATAAAATTGTGTGGAAAAAAGACCAGCTGTGAATCGGGTTACAAGGATGACGTGTACGAATGAACTGTATATAGAAGGTGGGATTACAATGACGATAACAATCTGATCTCGGACACATAGTTAATAATACATTCATAGAAAACATAACAGTAGAAAATAACGAATGAATACGATTAATACACAAGCGTAAAATATAAATAATCGATGTAAACAATAAATAACTCTCAGTAAAAGTACCAAACTGTGGGTGGTATTGCGAGCTAACCACTGTACGTATATAGGGAGCCTTAAGCTAAAATGTCAGCACATCAAAGATAACATAAATATTCCACTCGGTCATTCAGACCCAGCGGTTTCATGCTGCACAACGTGAAAATCCAATAATTTCCTCTTCTCAAAAGTTCAATATGATTGTCTTTGCCTTCTTGTTGTTTAATGGTTTCCAAAGCACAGTATTGTAATTGGCTGATGCCATGTCCTGCTTCCAAAAAATGCTGTGCGACTGTAGACTTGAGTTGTTTGTTTCTTATGTTAGACTTGTGTTCGTTAAGTCTTACTTTTAGTTTCCTTTGGGTTTGTCCAACATAAATTTTGCCGCATGGACATTTCAACATGTAGACTGCATTGCTGGTATCGCAAGTCGCTGTTGCTCTAACCTTGATTTTGTTGCCCTTCATTGGGTGATTAACAGTATTCCCTTGGATGACACTATTGCAGTGGTTGCAATTTCTGCATGGGATTGTTCCTTTGAATTCAGTGGTAGTTTGGTGAGATGTTTTAAAGAGTTCTCCTAAGTTTTTGGCTCTGGTATATGCAAAGGTGGGATGATTATCGAAGATTTTGTTGAAGTCAGGCTCTATCCTTAGGATTTCCCAATGTTTTCTGATGATTTGTTTGAATTTGTTACTGGATGTTGAATATTTGGAAACCACGGTAATTGAATCTTTATCGGATGTTGGTGTGTTAGACAATAGCTGGCTTCTGGATTTAGTTTCACATCGTTGTTTGGCCTGGTCGAGGACGTGGTGTGGGTACCCTCGAGATTTGAATCTCTGTAGGGTGGTTTGTACCTCTTTTTGAAAATGATCGCTTTCCGAAGTGATCCTTTTGGCTCTGATAAGTTGGCTGTATGGCAGATGATCTTTCAATGGTTGTGGATGGAAGCTGGAATAATGCAATGTATTGTTTCTGTCGTTTTTTTTCGAAATAATCTAGTGATGAATCCTGTGGGAGTGTTGGTGACTTTGACATCAAGGAAGGTTATGGATTTAGTGTGGATTTCATGTGTGAATTGGATACGCTGATCTATGGTATTCAATAATGACAATTGTTGTTGCAAGATGTTTTTAGGGCCCTGCCATATTAAGAAGATGTCGTCTATGAATCTTACAAATATTTTCAAGTGATCAGTCCATTCTGTTTTGTTGAGGATGTGGTCTTCTTCAAATCTGTGCATGAAAATATTTGCGTAGGCCGGTGCTGTCGAATTGCCCATAGATGTTCCCGTCATTTGTTGGTATCAGTCGTCTTTCCATGTGAAGTAGCTAAAGAATAATGTGAATTGTAGAAGTTCCATTAGAAAAAGTTTTAAATCATTGTCCAAATCAGTTCTCAATAAACAGTATTCAATGGCCTCGATCCCCATAGAGTGCCGGATAGATGTGTATAGAGATGATACATCCACTGTGCATAGTAATGTTTGACTATGGTCCTCTATTTGCACTTGATTGAGTTTATTGAGAAAGTCTGTTGTGTCTCGAATGAAAGTTGGTAGCGAAATAACAATGGGCTGGAAATATTTATCAAGAAATGTTCCCACTGGATCTTAGATGCTGCCGCATGTAGACACAATAGGCCTACAGGGAGGCGTTTGTGCGTCCTTGTGTATCTTGGGAACCAAGAAAAATTTGGGACTTTTAGGGTTTTTGGTGGTGAGGTACTTGATGGTTTTGTCAGAGATTACATTATTTTCAAAGGCTGTGTTCAATATTTTGTCTAGTCTTTCCTTGAATTGAATGGTGGGATTGTTTGGTAATTTCAAATAGGTGTTGGTATCCGAGAGGTGAAGAGATGCTTGTTGGTCGTAATAAGATGTATTGAGAATTACAATAGCTCCACCCTTATCTGCTTTGACGCAGGTGATTTCGTTGTTGTTAGCAATTGATTTGATGGTGTTGATCTCCTTAATGGTGAAGTTCTTGTGTTTAGATTGGCGATTGCAGTTGAGTTTAGATAAATTGTTTCTAACAAGAGTCTCATAAGTATCAAGGGTCTTGTGTGAGACAGGTGCTAAAAAGTTGCTTTTTGGACGTAAGCCCCTAAGTTGATCGTCCTGGGGATCAGTGGGTGTTTGTATGATATTTTGAAAAAAATGTCTCAAACGGAGTTTCCTCATGAACTTGTAAAATGAGATTTCCAGTTCAAGTTTGTTGGTTTGAGCCCTGGGTATAAATGAGGTACCTTTTTGTAGGATTTTCATTTGGATTTTGCTAAAATGATAATCCGAAATGTTGATAACCAAGTTGTCAGTTACCTCACTTTCGGTTTGTCCCTCTTGCTGGTTACTGTTCTCGTTTGTGGAGGTTCTTTTGTTTTTTCTTTTTGACCTCCTGGGTCTTCGCGTTGATCCTGGCCTACCTCTAAAAAAGGCTCGGCAGATGTTGAGGGAACTTCAGAGTTTGTTGGAGTATCTTGAACTTTGCACTTGATTGAGTTTATTGAGAAAGTCTGTTGTGTCTAGAATGAAAGTTGGTAGCGAAATAACAATGGGCTGGAAATATTTATCAAGAAATGTTCCCACTGGATCGTAGATGCTGCCGCATGTAGACACAATAGGCCTACAGGGAGGCGTTTGTGCGTCCTTGTGTATCTTGGGAACCAAGAAAATTTTAAAGATAGTGTGTGATTATTGGCAATTTAAAGATAGTGTGTGATTATTGGCATGTACTCTGTAGACAGTATTGCAGTTACCAGTGAAGATAACACACACACACTCACATGCACACACATGCACCCACACACGCGCACCCACACACATATGTACATGCACACACACACACACATGCACACCCACACACGCACACGCACACAAACACTCACAAGGAAAAGCGGGCCGTCATCGGGCCCGCTGCAGGTATGGCGGGGCGCACTGGCCCCCACCCGCCTCCCGCGATACCTGTTGGGGCGCGCCCCAATTGCGTCACCATGACGCGGTGGGTGCGCCTCAATGGAGATTGGATCCCGGTTCCGGGAGTGACCTGGAAGTGATTGAATTACTTCCGGGTCACTATCGAACAAAGGCCTGGCCGGTTGGATCGGGCCTGACCAAAGAGGGGTTAAAAGGCGGTGGAGCACGGGAGTCTGCATCTTTGATTCCGCGTGCCACGGCCTGCCCCTCCAGCCTTTAGGAGGCTGTTATTCTTTTTCTTTTTTTTCATTACAGGTCATTTTTTCGAGGAAAAGCGAGTCGTTGGCAGTGCGGTTGCAATTTTCCCCTTCATTGGAATTGTGCTGCTCTCAATTTGTTACCCCTCTGCAGGTACCCAGTGAAGCGTTCGTTCAGCCCGAGGACCCCCTTTGGAGCGCACGGTGATCGCAAAGGCAATGTTTGAAGCGACGCGACGTCTCTGTGAGAAGCAGGAAAAACATTATCGGAAGCAGAGGAGGATAGGGGCACGGATGGTCCATCGACGTGTCTAGCATCACGGTGCGGAACTTTCATCATTAGAGGTGAGCATGGGGTTGCGTATGCAGCGTTATCCCATTGTAGGTCTGTACAGGCTGTGGGCATGTTTTATCCCCATACAAACGGCGCGCAAGAGGAGTACAGGCTTGCGGTAATGTGCAACTAAGAAAAGTTTATTTTGTGTCAACTGGCAATTCTGCACGGTAGCGTTTAGTGTGTAATATGTTTCCGATGAGGGCTTCGGGGCATAATCCGTCCTGAGCTGTGCTGGTCCTTATTGGTAATACAGGATTTTTATTCAAACTACTGGTGCAAGTGCGTTATCTCGGCCCTGGGTGACGTTATGTTGTCTGTGATTCAGCGGTGCACCCGGTTCTGGGGCTTCAAGTCCTGCAAGGACATTGAGGTGTACTTAGTAGTGCGGATGCTTTTGCGGTTGTAATGTTGTTCAAGTAACGCTGCTGTTCATTTTGTGAAGCGCTCTGACTGCCTGAGAACTGAGTTTATACTTATGTACCTTTCCGTAAGCTCTCTATACAAAAATGGTTTCTTGGTGCAGGTAGGTTATGTGTTTTTTCCTTTATATTATTCACTCTTTGGCATACTATTGCTAGGCTGAAGATTATACTATCGTGCCCATATCTGGCCCTAGTTTCCTTTGGAATGCAGATCTCTGGCCTTTTCAAGCCTCGATTAGTTGGACCTTTGAGACCTCGGTTCTCACTTCCTCTGTCTCACACCCCAACAGCTCCCCTCAGATGCGCAGTGAGCCCTGTTAATTACACCTCCTCCTCTTGGTTCACCGGGGCATCCATTCATGTCTGCCGCAGCGCAGCCAGCTCTGTTTCAGGGCGGCCCCGAGAGGAGCCTTTTTTGTCACTGTGCGTGTGTACAAGACAAAGTGGCTCAGTGAGCTTTGCACTGTACTTGGTGAAAATATTAGCATGCACTGGTGCTTCCTGGGTGGGGGCGCAATCCTTTCAATGTACTGAGGAGTAGCTAATTAATGAAGGTGCACTTCTGATTAGGCACTAATGACCGTGTGGGCTTTACAACTCTGAAGTGTGAGCAGTGTCAGTGTGTACAAGACAAAGCGGCTCAGTGAGCTTTGCACTGTACTTGGTGTAAATATCAGCATGCACTGGTGCTTCCTGGGTGGTGGCGCAATCCTTTCAAAGTACTGAGGAATAGCTAAATAATGAAGGTGCACTTCTGATTATGCACTGTTGGACTTGGCCCTTCTGGCAGATTCACCCCTGAACTTTTTGCCTGGTATTATTAAATAATTATAGTGATTCCTGGTCTTTGCGCACTTTGACACTGTGGCTCAGTCTAAAGTGCGTGTTTGAGATTGGCCTGCCCTCCCATGGGAATGCATGGGGAATGTATGTGTCCCTGGTAGTTTCGGATGCGTCTGGTGTGCAGGCTCGAGTCTGGTATGTGGGAACTCGTGTGATTGAATGCTGCGCAATGGTGTGTGCAGCGTGTTTGTGTCTAATATGGAAGTGCCACTTCTAGAAGTGTTCCCGTCTGTGCAGTGAATGTGCTGGCTTGTGATTGGCTGTAGCTGGCTGATGAGCCTGGCTCCATGAGTCCAGATGGGTCGCCCCTGTGGTGAGTGTTGAGATTAGCATGAGTGATGTGAGGGAGGAGTACACCTGGGACCTGAATGGGGCTAGGCTTTCCCCACACAATGCTGGCTCCGCCCCCTGTGGTGTGTCTAATGTCCCTAGCCTGGCCAGTGAAAGGAAAAGGTGGTTGAGCACATCACAGTGCTCCAAAACCAGCTGAGACTGGTTTTTCCCCCACCCTGCACCCTGAGACAAAGGAATTCACTGTATGAAAAGGGGTTGTGTCTCCTTACAAAATGTTCTTGTTTCCAACTTGAATCTACCAGGGGCATGCTGCTGCTGGGGCCCAGGGGAAGGCTTGCCTCCCTGGGCCCTGCCCAGCCCCTGGACTGCTGATGTCCTGGACTCCTGAAGGACTTTGTTGCTGACTTTTCGGCCACTAGCGCCTGGGAGCGCTTTCTTTTGGCCCCTAGCGCTGGAGAGCGCTTTATTTTACACTAGCGCCTGGGAGCGCTTTATTTCTCCACTAGCGCCTGGGAGCACTTTATTCTCCCTTCAGCGCCCGGGGGCACTTGATTTGCCAGTTTTGTACCCCTGGCAGGTGCCCACCCCGCCAGGGACCAGGTGCTGTTTTTGTGCCCCCCCAAGCGTGTGCCCACCTTGTTTTATTATTGATTTCGAGGGTGCCCACCCCTCATGTTGTGCTGGAATTACCCCGGCCGGCCCCAAGATCTCCTGTGAGGCGCTGTTCCCTCCTCCATACCCCCAGGGCTGCGCTGCCATTGGCGGCCCCAGAGAAAGAATCGCCGCGTTGCCATTGGCTGCCGCTGAAAGCAAACAGGAAGTGGTTGGGAACCCACCCCGCGCTCCTGTGCTGGGGAAGCCGGAAGCAGCCTGCTGGCCGCCGGGAGACCCAGAAGAGGAGCAGCGCGAGGAGAAGCATCCGCCCCAGGAGTCCCGTTGAGTGCTGCTCCGGTTCTCCCGTGTCAGGGGCATTTGGTCATTTCGAGCCCAGAGAGGCTCAGAGGCATTGCTTCATTTTCGAGCTCAGAGAGACTCGGGGGCATACTTCCATAGAGCCCGAGAGGCTCCACCAACGAGGGCATCCTGTGATTTCGAGTCCCCCAGGGAGGGACTCCAACGGCGGCCATTGTCATTTTAGGGCCACAAGAAGCTCTTGGGGACATTTATTGATTTTGAGTCCCCAGAGGGGGGACTCCAACCTTGGGGCCACATTTGTTCAGAGCCCACGAGGCTCAAGGGGCCATGTTGTGTTCAGAGCCCATGAGGGCTCAGGGGGCACCTTTTTAGTTCCGAGCCTCGAGGCTCCCAGCCCACATTATTGGTTGAGCCACGGAGAGCCAGGAGGCACGGTTCCCAGCTGCCTAGCACTTAGTGGGCAGCTGCCACGTTTAGGCTTGTTCTTTGGCTGCCTGCAGCCTGCCAGGACATTGGGACACAGGGCGTCCTAGCCCCAGAGAGGCCAGTTGGCCTGGGGGCAGCCACAGGTTCTGAGCAATTGTTCTTCCTGCACCTCTGAATGTTTATGCATCATTTGTTTTCCTGTGCTGCACCTCTGAATGTTTATGCATCATGTGTTTTCCTGTGCTGCACCTCTGAATGTGTTTTGATGCGTCATGTGCCTTGTTCTTACACCGCTGAAAGTATGTTTATGCATCATGTGTTTTCCTTCCCTACACCTCTGAATGTTGTGATACATCATGTGTAATGTGTTCTTGCCTATACCCCTAAATGTATGGTGATACTTAGGTGGTTGTTTTCTCCAAGTACAGGTGTGCTAGTGAAGCCCAGGTTCCCTGCGTAATATTCTCCTAAGGTGGTTAGGGTTGCGTAGGTGGTACTTACCTGTTGTGTGCTCTTTTTTTATATTTTGTGCTACATTTGCTATTTGATGCTACAAGTGTTCTATGTGCTAATTACTATTCCTACAAGTGCTAATTCTACCAAGTACTAAGTCTAAAAGTGCATATTCCTGACAGTGGTCCAGGTGGCCCTGTCTTGTACAGATCCCCTGTAAATTCTGCCCGTGCCTGTTGGCACATTGTAAAGTGTGTGTTTTTATCTAATGTGTTTGGTGTAATACAAAGGCTATTTTTATACATAACCTTGTGTGGAGTTTCCTTATTGGTGGGCCTTGGGTGGTGTTGCTGGGGGTGCGTGCGCAAACACTTAACTTACATAGCCTGCGAATTTAGCCTTACTGCTCGTGTCACGTTACCAAGGGGGTGAGAAGGGGTTATCTTGGCGTGTAACTCCCTTGCCCTGACGTAGAGTGGTGGTCTCTGACTGACTTTGGCGCAAGCCTTGGCCAGCCAGAGATCCCATTTCTAACATTGGTGGCAGGGGTGGGATCCGGATTTGTGTTTGCGCTGTACCGTAGTGGCAGCTGGCTGCACCACAATACTTTGCATTTTAGATAAATCACAGTTTGGCGATTATTGTTTCTGAATTGTTCTGAATGTCATTTCTTTGGAAATGTGTTTCTTGTGCACTGTGAGTTAGGTGTCACTAGCTCTGGGTGGTTTTCTATCCCCTAAGTGCAGTGTTAATTTTCTGGATTCACCAGAGGGAGGGATCCAGTGGTGGCAGCTTAATAGTGTCCAGTACATTTGTTCCCCGCCGCACTCCCAGAGTTTGGTACATGTGTCACGTGTGGTCAGGTTGAAAAAGTTCAGGGGTGAACCTGCCAGAAGGGCCAAGTCCAACATGCACTAATGACCGCTAATTGAGGGAGCAAATGTGACTAGTGTTACTAAGTCATGGTAAAAATATGAAATGCATTTAAGGTTTATGAGTAATGGGGTAGCTCTGAAGAGGTGTCGCTCTGTTTACACTGTTGCAACCTGTCTGTATCATGCCAGGCTCTCAATCGCCCATTCATCAATTCATTCAGTCAAGCTTTCACCTAGGCACTTAAACTTTCTTCCAACCGCACACTCACTCATTTATTAATTATTCATACACATTCGGCACTCTATGTCACGCGCTCTCATTTGAAGCACCAACCGGAGCTTGTCTAGAGCGCCTGGCCCTTTGCTTTCCTGGCGCCCCGAGTTTTTCTGGCCCCTGAGTCCCCTGCCCACCCAACTCCCCAGAGTACATCACTATGCGAGTCCCCGATGCCTGTAAGCATTTTGCATCTGCTGGTTGTGAGGTGCTCCAGTGAGACCCCTGTTGCACGTGGCTATATCTGACAGCTGATGGTCTGCGCGAAGTGATGCTCATATTGTTGATGATCTGTGTCCATAGGTATACCATGTCTGCAGAACTACGCCAAAATGGTTGTCTGTGAGTGGGATTGGTCTGCACGCATGCAACATCGTCTAAGCTTGATTATATTGTACGTGCGTGACTGCATGCACTAATCCCGTTCATGCACTTGTCAAAGTGTGTTAGGAAATGCACACCGAACGACTGCTCATAGATCCTCTGACAGGAGGTGGAAGCGGTTCTGTTGCACAAGCGATGCGCAGGTGTAAACTTTGGCGCACAGGAAGAGTTCAGGGTTTTGGAGAGGGCGCAGACTGAAAAGCTCTCGGTACTGACCATGAGTAACCTCCACTTTACCAAGTGGTGTGTTTGCTGCGCCGAGCTCCTAAAACCCACCCCTTCCCCCACACTCCCAGCCTAGGATGCTGGCAGCACATGATGGGCAGGCCTCCTGCTCTCAGCTAGCGCTGCGGGGCTTTCGGCAAATCAACCGCAGAGAGCTGCAGTGCGTGTGCACGATGACAAAAAAGGCTTGTAATCTACATTTGACCTCTGTTCCCCCTTTTACACAGTGTTTTCGAATCTGAAATGGGACACACTTAGGTCTAGTGAATATAAGTTGTGATGTGCGGTATAGGGGGGAAATACAAGCACACCAGTGAAGGAGTTTCAGCTGTGTTAGGCTATGGATACCTGAGCGCAAATACTGATGTGCTTTGAATTGTAAGCAACAGATAGGATGCAGACATTTTCATTGCTGGCTTTGTGTGCAAGTCAAAGGTGCTATGCACATTGCTCATACCTTCAGGCCTTTGTGCTGTGAATTGTAATCAACAGATAGGATGGAACCATTTTCATGGCTGGCTTGGGTTTGCAGGTCAAAGGTGCTCTGCACCGTCTGCGGTGTGACTGCTATACTGCATGGTGGTGGCTGCAGTGATGATACCACATGGGCTTTAAGGGGTATTACCAGGTAGGTGTAATGCATGAGTGTTAACACGTGGTGCAGCATGTGTGTTACTACGGGGGGAATTTAATACAATTAATCATGTCCGTCTTGGCATGACTATATCGCATGATACGCAGGAGTAAGGAAGGAGACCACTCCATCTCCCCGTGTATAAACACATACAAATGTATCCTCATGTTATACAATTAGGACATGTTATGGGCTCTCAACATCATGTCTTATTTCAACTATGCTGGATTTACAATGCTCCGGGTCCCTTAGCTTCAGGTCAACCAGCCTGGAAAAGAGCTGACGCACTATTACAAGCTTAGTGGGGGGGAATCTTTAATAAGGGCACTGGGAGAACTCCAATTTATACTCCATACCTTCCTTAAGTAACCATGAAGGCGCTATTGATTCATTGTAGATAGGGCATATGCCCTTGGTGGAAATTGTAACAGTAACTAGGTTTAATGGCCCAAATCTCCTTTGCTTTACATATAGGTTACCTCTGGGGCTGGCTCCAGGTTTTAACAAGGGGTTGTTACTTACTGAGGGAGATATGCTTAGCTTATTAGAGCGATTTCTTTACATGGTGGGGAGGTCAGGCCTACTAAGCAACGGCCTCGGGGAGGGTCACTCAGGTACACTCTCAGCTCTGTTGATGTCTAAATAGTACACCACAGGCCCTGTTGTCATACCTTCAAGGGTATCGCTGCGCGCAGTTGCGGCGGTACATAGGAATTTGGGGCCTGTGTCAAAAACCCTAGGCACAATGTGCTGGTACACATTAGCTTTTGGGGGGGTGTCATGTCACAAAGATATGCTCATACACGTATGTGTTGACGGACTTCGGGAATACCAATAGCATCAGCCTAGCAAGAAATGTGCTTGGCTGCAGCATACCTTTTAGTAACCAGGAATAAGCTAATTCTCTGCCCTTGACACATTATACTGTCCATAAGTAATCATGAAGGTGCTATTGCATTCACTGTAGACTCCAGGTCCATTCTTTAATGAAGGTCATACTACCAGGCCCCCTTACTGTAACCCTAATTTAAATGTTCAGCGTGTGACACAAAATGATGCTGTGCTAAACACTCGCACTTGCAAGTTTGTTGGGAATGCATCTGGTGAAGAACCTTCACTGGCTGCTATAATGGTGGCGATCAGGGTTGTAAAGGGCTCCTTAGAACCACAAATAGACTCTGTGTCAACTGAGGTCACCCTGATCATGGCGGATCTCTCTAAACTGAGTGAGAAGGTTTCAACAGCTGAGACTCACATCACCCAGTTCCAAACCAAGACAAAATGCCTGGAAGATCAAGTGCATGCAATTACACAGCAGGCCACGCATATGGCTGCACGGCTGGAAGATCCGGAAGGGAGAGTAAGAAGAAGCAAATATACAGGTGGCAGGGGACCCCGAAGGGGCAGAGGGGCCCATCATCGACCTATTCCTAGAAGATCTCATCGTCACTAAGCCACAGCCCCCAAGATTATCTAAGTTCTCCGACCACTGAGAGGGCGCACAGAGATAGGATTTTACAGGCAGCAAGACCGAAAAGAGGCATACATTATGAACTCACCCTTATCAGATTTTTCCAGATTTTACTCTGCAAGTGCAGCAACAAAGAAGAAGTTTTTAACCTATGAAAAAAGACCTAAGGGCCAGAGACTTAAAGTACATGATGACCTTTCCGGCTCTGTTGCCAGTGATAGCCAATGGGAAGACTTGGCGTTTCACCTGTCCAGGGAAAGCATGGTAGTTGCTGGAGGGCTGGCGCACAGTTGGCTGAGACAAAGGCAAAGATCCAAACAGGAGAAGTGAACTGAACAAAGGTGGCTAAGAGACTGGAGCGGGGTGAAACATCTTCAAGACCCAGTAGTCTGCCCGAAGATGAAGGGACTCAAGAATGATAAGTGGTGAAACCAAGGCGGAGGTAAGATTGGAGGGACCTGACTTTACTTCCTGAGTCAGTTCACAGCTGCAAGCAGGAACACTGGGACTTTGGGACTGCCCGACTGGGACATCCGGCTGACCCACAGAGGCTACGAGCCAGTATAGGTTCGGCCGGGAGGGAGTTGAACTTTTCTTTTTCATTATCGTTCCTGTTTTTTCGAGCACCGCCCAATTTAATATTTAAAATTGTTATGCAAGTTCTGAGTTGACAGGCGCTCTGCAGGTTGGACAGTTGGTGTTTCCATAACCATAAAAGTAGAGTAGCAGGGAGGGGACAGGGAAGAAGACAGGGGGCAATTTCTTAGGTGCAGTACCAAAGTTGTATATGAAGGAAGCAACTGAGATAATGACCGAGATGAAGGAAGGGGCACCGGACTCAAGTTTATTCATGGATGGTGGACCATAAACAGACACTGACCTTGGTGAAGGTGTGGTCCTGGAATATAAATGCAATCAATGGTAAACTTAAGAGGTCAACAGTCTTGCAATACAATAAAAGGCACGCACCAGATGTGGTCCTCCTGCAGGAAACACATTTAAAAGGCAACTACTGCAAAGCACTAGATGGATAAGGTTACACCTTGATGGCACAAGCATATACCTCCGGATCTAGAGGGGTGAGAGTCCTGACAAGAAGGGCATACCCCTTTATTTAAGGCACAGTGTGGACAGACGCTCTGTGGCATTATGTAATGGTAAGCAGAACATGGGAGGGAAAAAGACTCAATTTGTGTTTAGTTTACTCCCCCCTGGGGCTTCAGGCGGCTACACTTGAGGCATTGGGTCCCCTTTTGCTGCAACTTCCAGAAGGTGTTGGGAGGCAATTTGAATGACATCATGTCAGCAGAGTTAGATGTAGCTGGGCGGGGTTCCCCTGGGGCAAATGCCACGAGTCAAGGAGGTCAGCTTGGGGTACTACTCGAAGCAACGGGCATAGGAGACATTTGGAGACACCAACACCCTACAATGAAACAATACACCCATTTGTCTGCAGCAACTGGAAGCCTATCCAGACCTGACTATCTCATTATACAGGGCCCTGGGCTGGGAATATTCATGGATGACACGCACATGGCTCGAGGGGTGTCAGACCACTCCCTGGTGGAAGCAAAGTTATCAGGCCCTGTTAGAACCCACATAGTGTCCCATCGAATAGACCCATGGTTCTTTAAAGAAGAGGAATTCAGGGAGGACATGTGGAAAGGGGCATAGCAATTCTTTGAAGGATAATGTGGGATCAGTTGACTCCAAGGTGACCCTCTGGGAATACTTTAAAACAGTCTGTGGGGAGTGGGGTTGGGGTAATGAGAGTCGCCACAAATTGAAGTCTATGTTTAACCGTTTTATTCGGTTTGACAGTACTTATTAGGTCTCAGGAGTGTAAGTAACACAATGTCCAGCAAGGCACACAACACAAGCTTGGGCTCTCTCCTCTGGCGAACTTCCGGGGTCTTCGGTTCCCGTCTTTGCTTTACCAGGGGTGGTCGCTGGTCCGGACGTAAGCTCGGGAAAAGGAAAAGAAAGAGACAGCCGCGTTAGTGGCTGGGGCCGATGTGTGACGATTGGGAGGGGGGCAGGGAAGTGAGGGATCACCAGGATGCTATCACCATCTATAGCAGCCTTTTTAGTGTAGGTGAACAGCAGTGCACAGCGATAGTGACCACCCTCAGGCTACCCCATCCCACCCAGGCTCGTGGTAACGTTGGCCTCCTGGCTTGTCGAGTCTCTGTTCCAGGGGTCCCAGTAGCGGTTCTTCGGCACTTCCTTCTTCTTCGTCCTTGGCGTTCTCCTCGTGCGTCGGCTGGTGTCCGACAGGTTCCGCGCCGACAATCCGAGACGGGGCTTCCTTAAACGCCCCCGCCTCGTCCGATTGGATTGCTGTAGATAACGTTCGTTCACCTGATTGGTCGACTGTTGGAGATGCCGGGTAACACACCCCCAGCATCACGGAAAGCAGATGCAGTGACGGGGTCAACGAAGGTAGAGCCGGGGAAACCCAGGAAACGTCCAAAGGATCCTGCGGACGGGGTGGAAAGGAAGAAATGTTAGCAGGTACACCCCGTCCGTCCGAGTCAGGGAGCTCATCCGAGTCAGGGAGCTCGACTTCGGGACACAGTCCTTAGAGGTAGAATTTAGGTGGAAACAGGGGCCATCAAGAAGGAGAGACACCTTTCTAAATGTCTTGCCCTCGAAAAATACACAATTAACCTGGAAGGTCGAGCAACAGGAGGTGGCTCCCAAGCAATTCAAGATCGACAGCGCTTAGGACTGTGCCAAAAAGAACCACATGACTTATTAGAGGACAGTACTAGAGCACAAGCTTTGGCTATGCAACAAAAGCTCTATGATGTGGGAGATAAGGTGAAAAAGCTACTGGCCTGGTTAGACAAGAGGAAGACAAATGGAGGATGGGTCCCAGGACTGTTGGATGAGGGGGGGGGGGCAAATATGAAACTGAGGCAGAGGTGGCTGAGAAATTGGCCAACTATTATGAAGGAATCTACACATCTCTCTCAGCATACACAGAAGAGGACAGTAGAGACTTCTTGCAAGACATTACTCTGCCAACTCACCAAGAAGGACAGAGAGATGTTAGAGGGCAACCTGGCGATTGCTGAAATAAAATCAGCGTCCCGAGCCTTACAGTCGGGGAAAGCAGCGGGGCTGAACGGCCTACCAGTAGAAATGTATAAGTCCATGCAGGACGAAACAGGAGAGCATCTGTTGAACATGTTCGAGCAGGCACAGCAAGAGGGCATACTGCCTTCCGACCAAAGGACTGCATTCATAATGATAATACAAAAAATAGGTAAACCACCAACATCGTGCGGGTCATATAGACAAATCTAGCTGCTCAACTATGAGGTGAAAATACTGGAATAAGCTCCTGTCCATGCGTCTGACTTGTGTGATTACTACCCTTATACACCCAGACCAATCTGTGTTCATGCCCCATAGGGAAACTAGTTTAAATCTCTGAAGGTTGTTCAGAATACTTCATATAACCAATGAATGCCCAGGAGAACAATCTGTCCTCTGTCCCTAGACGCCAGAATGGCATTTGATAGCGTGGAATGGAACTGCCTCTTCACTGTCCTGAATCGGTTGGATGTGGGCCCCAACTTCATGAGGTGGGTTAAATTTCTTTGCCAGCAATCTTTGGCCAGAGTATGGGTTAATGCCACAGTGTCTTGAGTGTTCGCCTTGCAGAGCGGAACAAGACAGGGCCGCTCTCTGTCTCCAATTTTGCTTGCTTTGGCTCTGGAGTAACTCACAGCATGGGTACATCAGGACCCACTGATTTAGAGGATACTGATTGGGGAGGAGTGGGAAGACCATATATCGCTATATGCGGATGATATCCTTTTATGTGTAAGGAAACTGAGACAACCGGTAGACCTCATTTTACAGATATTCGGCGTATATGGGGAGTACCCAGGATATTCAACTAAATGGGACAAATCTGTTCCCCTTGTCAGGGAGAATATCTACCCTTACGTCCAGGTGTGTAATGCCAATAGAAAAACATGGTTTAAAATATCTCAGTATCCACATAGTAAAGGATGCTCAAGAGTTCTATTAGAAGAATCCAGTCCAACAAATAGACAGATGGATAACAGATGCTAAGCACTAGTGAACTCAGCCTTAATTATAATGGGTCGAGAGGCAATGTTCAAAATGATGGCTCTTCCTGATTACTATATGGAATGTAAAACACGCCACATGAGGTGACCCTCTCCTTCTTCCAATGGGTGGACTTGGAGCTCTAAGCGCTACTGTGGTGCGGATCAGCACCGTGAAGGCAAATTTCTGAGAGGGATCTATGACGGAGGTTTAGCAGTACTTGACATTGGTGGTTACTACTAGGCAGTACAGCTGGTAGCTTCAAATGGGTGGATGTTCGGAGAAAGGTCTGAGCCAGCATTTAGTGTCGATAGACTGGTCGTGGGAATGAAAGATCCACGGGCAAAAATATACACCAGGCGAGCAGGGAGGTACCTACCAGCTCATACTAGAACAGTGAAAAAAGCATGGTCTGCACTGATAAAATATTGGGGATGGGAAGACAAACTTACAGGGATGACACCCCTGTGGGTGGGCAACCATCTGAAAGGAGTATGCAAACTGGAGGGGCTTCACCAAGTGGGAGCTATTGGGTTTGGAGACCCTGGGAGAAATATGGAGAGGACATGCCTATATCACGTTTACGGCCCTACAGACGGTATACGAATTAGGGAATGGGGAGTGACTCAAAAAAGTTAAAGAAGAACTCTCAGGCACTTTGCTCAGCTGTGGAATGAGAGGTGCTCTATCGAATTGACAACCTCTTATCCGAATGTTAAGGTCTCCTTTATCGAAATTCCTTTAGCATCAAACCCAAATCCATCAATACACAGTCCTCTACTAACTCCATACATCAAGACTGCATACCAGCCATGTTTAAAAGGGTTGCGGGTAGGAGCCCGGTACAAGACCAAACTGCTTTACATCCCAGAGGGCCTGCCAGTGGGGGTGGTAATGTATCGGACACTGTAGTAGATCTATGTACTTTCTCCAGTAGTAATAGCTTTTCCCCTCTATCCGATTATCTTGAGCCAGAGGACCTGCTGACTAGCCCGGGTAGTGTAGTACAAAAAGATAGTGTGCAGACAAATAAATGCCCAAATGCAGATGAAATAGCAGCAATAAAGCCAGTTTCAAATTTAAACCATTTTGATGTCATTTGAGCAGGCAGTTTATCAAGTTTCACGTCCAATACTATTAACAAGGCACCTAAAAAGAGATCCCTAGTATCACAAATAATGGACATAGTGCAGGAAATCAGAGCACTAAAAGAAATTGTTGGTCGCCGCTCAGGTTCTTTAAGTAAGGTGCATACTGATGTTCAATGTGTAAATACTGATACCTCATGAGGCGGAAGTCGGGAAGGTTTTTGGTGCTATATATTTTAAAATTTTAAGCTGGATTATTGAAACTCTGTTTATTGCACTTTACGTAGGCTGCATGATTTAGCACGTTCGCCACCACTTAGAGCCAATTAGGTGCTAATAGTGGTCTCGAACTGCCGATCTTCTCCTCGGCCGCCATCTTACTGGAGGCTGAAGGTTAGCGGTCTAGCTGCCCGGCCCTCCCGACCTCGCAAGTATAAATGACATCATACACACAGAGGCACAGCTGACGGGCGCACCGACGGCGCGCCAAAGGCAAGCCCGTCTGTGCCCATCTGAGCCAGGAAAGAGCCCGGGCCCGAAATCCTGGCCGCATCTCTATACAAACGGAGGTACTTAACTATCTACCGGATAACAATAGCCAAGACACAAATATGCCTGGCAAAAGTAATTTCCTTTATCTTAAGTATAACTCCAAGCAGTTAATGGCCTTAAGAACACCTATGCAGCAGTACTGCACTAATTTACATCTGGAGGACGAAACTACTACATGTTTAAATTGCGGTTTATCAATTACCATCAGGCATAAGAATAAGGACAGGAAAAAGTATGAGATAGATTACTCGCAACCGAGCCATAAGGCATGTTTTTTCATGAGCCTTAATTGTAGGTCATTACCTAAACACAAGTATGAAATTTTCAACTTGTTACTGGATGAAAAACCTGATGCTCTTTTCGTAACCGAAACATGGCTCCATGAGAGTTCAGGGCCGGACGTCGCAGTAGCAATGCCGGACAACTATGCAATTGAAAGACTTGATCGCCTTAATAAAACTGGAGGCAGCATTGCTGTCCTTTTTAAAAAAGAATATAAATGTGACCTTACGAGACTTCCCAACACAAATGGAGAAGTACCAGTTTTTAAACTGGCTATTACCCCGAACTTCATGTTCTCTGGCTTGTTAATCTATCGCCCACCAGGCTCAGCCACGGCATGGATGACGGCTTTACTGGAAATCATAAACCCCCTAGTTCTGACAGCTGCTAACTTCTCTTTTATCGGAGACTTTAACAAACACCTGGAAAACATAGCCTGTACTACGATATCGGAATATATATCTGATCTAGCTGCCCTGAACCTGACACTGTTAAACTCAGGGGCAACTCACACAGCCGGCCATCTACCCGACCCCATCATTTCTAATCTTAAAACAGCTAATGTTCAACCGGCACTACCACTCAGCTGGTCAGACCATTACTTGGTTAGATTTTCAGTACAGATCGCCTTACAGGAACACAATGCCCTCTTGGATTATCCAAGGCAGATTAGAAATTGGAAAAATCTGGATTTGGAAGCCCTGAACATCTTTTTAGACTCCCATCGCCCCTGTTCAAAACAGGCAGTACAGTCATCATCAACAGCAGTCCAGAAATGGCTCCTGACCGCATTCGATACTTGCCTTCCCTTAACTAAGGCGAAATGCAAGGGTACACGATTGCCTGCCCCCTGGTTTAACGAGATATTAAAAAAGGAAAAATCAGAATGTAAAACCTTAGAGCGCAGATGGAGAAAAAATGATTCCCTAGATGCGAAAAAAGAATACAAAAATAAGTTAAAAAGCTATCGGACCCTTTGTGATAAAGCACAAGCAGATTATGTTTGCTCCACTATATCGGATGCCTTAAATCGCTCCCAAATTTTATTCAAACTGGTGAAAGAACTCTCAGGGTCAAAAACCATAGCTATGCCCCCGAACTAAATAAAGCATAATGCGAAGCCTTAGCATCCTACTTCATACAGAAGGTGGACAAAATCCATCAGAGAATTGTGGCAGGCAAGAATAGTGAGGTTTCTTCAGTTAGCACGGCTCCAGGCCCTATTACAAACGTGGGTAGATCTGACACGATAAACATCTTAGATAGATGGCCCCCACTGTATACGGAGACTCTAATAAAACTGCGCAGTTCCATTACATCTGGATCACTAAAAGATCCTTTACCTTGTAAAATACTTTAAAAACTCACCTCCCAGTCACTTGATTTGGTCACAAATCTACTTAATACCTCCTTACAAGAAAATACTGTACCCCATGAGTGGAAACATGCCATGATCCATCCTTTACTGAAGACGGTAGGAACGGACCCAAATCAGCCCTCTAATTTTCGACCCAACTCCATGCTACCCATTTTTGCCAAGATTTTAGAAAAACATGTGAACCACAATCTAACAGAATTTGTCTCTACCCACGATTTATTACCCCCTCGACAATTCGGGTTCAGAGCGGGTTTCTTGACGGAAACCACGCTACTTGGAGTCACGGAAAACATCCGGGGCCTCTTGGACAGAGGAGAGACAGTGGCTCTTGTATTATTGGACCTGAGCGCTGCCTTTGATTCTGTATCACACTGTTTTAAGCACCACACTTCGCTCTCTTGGTATTTGTGGGTCAGCACTGGAGTGGCTCACCTCCTTCCTAACGGGAAAGGACATTTCAGGTCTTTTCCCAAACAGCATGTTCCGACACTCATGTTTTTGAACATGGTGTACCACAGGGCTCTATCGTAAGCCCTCCTTTATTTAACTTGTATGTGAGCCCTTTGGCTAAGGTCGTAGAAGAAGTGGGTCTAGTAATGTATTCCTATGCGGATGATTCCCAACTTATCTTCGCTCTTATATCTGAGAATATGGATGCCCAGTCCACCCTTAAAAGTGGATTACAGAAAATAGCGGGCTGGATGCAGGACAATTTTCTCCAACTAAATGGGGATAAAACGGAAGTCGTCATCTTAGGTAAAAATAAAAACCTGTGGGGCCCGCACCATTGGCCAACTGAGATGGGTAGACTTCCGGTTCCAGTATCTCAAGCACGGAACTCAGGGGTCATCATTGATGACTCGCTTAAGATGCACAAACAGGCTGAAAAAACATCTGCCACGTGCTTCACCATTTTAAAATGGCTGAAAAAGAAATGCTGGATGCTACCTGAGCAAAGAAAGAAAACCGTGGTCAACGCTTTGATCACGTCATGGATAGACTATGGGAATGTTCTATATCTAGGTTAAAATAAAGCAACTATCCGCAAACTCCAGGTAGTTCAAAATTCAGCAGCCAGGCTATTATGCAGCATCCCTAGGCACACCCCCAACACTCAATATCTTCGGGACCTCCACTGGTTGAAGCTTGAAAACCAAATCAGATTCAAGGCTTAATGCTTTATGCATAAAATGAATGCCGCTAAAGCCCCGAAATATCTTTTGCCCCTTGTATCCCCCTATCATCCATCTCGCCCCCTGCGCTCCTCCACACAAAACAAATTGCTATTCCTAATATTAAGCTGTCCCGTATGGGTGGCAAGTCCTTTTGCTACCAAGGACCTATGTTGTGGAATTTAAAGCCTGTTTCAGTACGCCTGGAAAACAATTACTGTAGATTCCGCAAAAACCTAAAAACTTGGCTATTTTACATCTAGACCCGTCCATTATTTATCATCTCACTTTAGGTATCTTTACATATTCGCACCGGGAAACCCTTTGTGGGTAGCTGTCGCGCGTTATAAATGCAATAATAATAATAATGTGTTAAGAAACGACTCAAGCCTCAAGCAATTTGTCCAACAAGTGTCCAAGGGGGTGTCAACTGTGAGAGCAAACAACCCAACAAAACTCAGGTTGTTTAAGTAGAGAAAATTCAGTCTGGAGTTCCAAACCTGATCCCGTAGTCCCCAGTCACCCTAGAGGGGTGGGACCGCGTAGGGCGTGGTTATGGTCATCCACTGATCTTAAAAAGACACATTCCTCTCTATCAACCTCCCCCCACCAGCAGGTACACCGGCCACAAACCTCATACAGTGCTGATAAGATCCCAGGCAGGAGAGGATCAGTATACATGGTCAATGTACCAAGGCTTCCCCATAGCTCACACAGAGAGGATGAGGGTTCCTTAATTAACAAATGCATCAACTGGAACCAGCAAATGAGAGGTTGTCATTACTGGGGTGAAGAGGTTTTCTTACGTGGGGTGCTCCCCAGATGCTGTAGATGCTGTAGTTCTCACATTCTCACATCACACCCTTGTGGAAAATCTGGTGGCCTTTGATATTCATACTCAACATCTCACTAAAACTAACATTTGTTTTAAATATAACTGCCCAGAGATGATTCTAGTGATGAACTCTACTCACCACTTAGCATCCTAAAACAGTGTGCCTCCATTGCTAGAGATAGATTGATGTTCCCCTTCGTCTCCCACTGCTAAGATCGAAGCCATAACTCCAGTACTTGTTAGAGAACCCATTGTACCCCCAGCAAGTACAAAATTCTCCTGTAGAGAAGATCCGTTCCACCAGCATAATGAATGAGATAGAGTGTATCCTAGAGAGTGTACTTACAGGGAATGGGCTATTGTTAGAGGTACAAAGGACATGACATAGAATAGTGATACTATCATGGAACGTAGCATGGCTGAGATCCAAGGGACTGTCTTCCTATTGGAATTCCTTGGTTGAAGATTTTGACATATGTGTTTTTCAAGAAACATGGCTCGTCAAACCATTTTATTATGTGGGGTATCTAAGCCATCCAATATAGCAAAGGTCATCCTTCAGGGGGCCTCACAATCTGGATTAGACAGGACATTGCCTTTAAGATACAGGCCTTACCAACAGAGAGCAATGACATCCTTGCTATCCGGTTGATGTGCGTCCCTATGGCAACATTTACATTTACAATGTTTATGCGAGAGGACTCAGCGTGGGCGAATGTCGAAAATTATTTTTGCAATGGGTGACCTCATAGACAATCTTTCTTGGTCTGCTTACGTGATTATTGGGGGGGGCCTAAATACAACTTTTGAGCCCTTAGACTGTGGGGTTTCCAATGTAATGGGAGAGGAAGATGAGCAGTGAGGCATCCCACATCTGGACATCCCCCCAAATCAAAAGATGGCAGAAGCAGCTTTACAGATGAAGGCTTAAATCCTAGAACATGTCATAAGGGCGGCCAATAAAAAAACAATTCTGATAAGCAAGGGATCCATAAGTATAACAACGGTCACCACTCTAGCCGTATAGACTATTTGTTACTCAGTCTTACTCCCTGGCACACTCTATTAGATTTGGTTGTGACGGATAGAATGGAGAGTGACCACAATCCGCTATGTTTCACGTTCATGTTTAGGGAACTTCATGAACAGGTACAAACTTATAATTCATTTATTACAGGTGAATTATTATCAACTAATGATATGCAGCTTTTAAAGTAGCTGATGATCATTAAGTGGCCTGGAATACTAGTAGCCATGAAACAGTGAATTCAAGCACACCCTAAATGAGAAGGAGACATCCCTTTGTGATCACCAGTCACCCATACAAATAACATCTTTGCACAACACCCTATTTTAAAAAATGCAGTTATATTTCCTAAGACCTTAAAAGCCTAAGGAGATTGGCACCCAGCCGCGGTATCCGTAAAGTTGGGAGGTCAGGAGGGGGGGGGGGGGGGGTTCATTGTGGGGTGGAGTACCGACTCCTTGGACAATAGTTGCACCTTGGGGGTTCGATACTATTGCCTGGGGGAGTTGGGTGTTTGAGTTTGCACCAGTTGGTTATTAAGTTTAATACCGTAAGTTTGCAGCAAAGATAGCCTGAGAAACTTAGCAGCCCAACCGGGACAATCACCCAATAACGTGAAAATGTTCCACCCAAAGAAATGTGGGGTAGTAATACTAATATCTACTGTAATTATGACAGATGCAGGTCAGGCATACAAGTTTATCACATGGAGCGTTAGGGGGCTCAATAACATGATTAACTGATTCGGATTGCTGCATACCTTAGGCGCTATAAAATGGCCATAGCATTCTTCCAAGAAACACACTTATGGGGGGACTGCCTCAAATATGTCCAACGCCAGTGGAGGGGTCAGTCCTATGCGATGTCCTACTCCGGCTTTGCCAGGGGTACACTGATATAGGTGGTACCTGTAGTTCCTTTCAAAGTGGGGAAGTTTAGCCCCGATCACTCAGGACGTATGTTATAGTGGAGGGGACACTTGATGGGCCAAAAGTCTGCCTTGTAAATATATATCCTCATATCCTCCTAATAGTGACGACGGGCCATTCCTGGGGTCGGTTTGGAGCTTTTTAGATCTTGCCCCGGACGTAGAATTAATTATGGCAGGAGATAAAACTGTCCCATGGATGGCACCGTAGATAGGCAACCCCAGAACGGCAGTTAAACCTAGAACCAGAGAGGCTATGTTTAGATAATTATAACCTAGTGGATATAT
The DNA here is from genome assembly GCF_964263255.1 of Lissotriton vulgaris. NCBI lineage: Eukaryota > Metazoa > Chordata > Amphibia > Caudata > Salamandridae > Lissotriton > Lissotriton vulgaris. The sequence continues at coordinate 812,871,668 of NC_141699.1, forward strand.
GGCAGCATCGCAATCCCGACCACAGAATATACTCCTGTCACACACCTGCAACAGACACCTATAGCATGACTTGGTGGTAATGGACCACACAAAAATCGGGCTACAAAGGGGCCTAGATGCCCTCAATAACTACAATGAAAGAAATGAACTTATAATAAATGCTCAAAAAAACTAAAGTAGTTATTTTTGGACACTACCCAAAAAAGGCTCTTTTGAAATGGTATGTGGGCAAAGAAATCATCTTCACAGCAAAATCCTATAATTACCTAGGTTGCTGGCTAAGTGAAACCGGGAAAGCAACAATACATCTACATAAAATGAAGGCCAAAGCACATTCAACAATTTATGCCTTATGTAAACTAAATGAGATCATGCAAAGCCCAACAACTGTTCCAATTAGGAAAGTAATACAAGCAAAAACCAGGGCAATTGCTGGTTACGCACAGCAGGCGTTTCCGGGTAAAATGGAATTAATATTAGACAAAGCACAATGCCAGGCCTACAAACGCATTTTCAAACTGCCTAAATGCACACGAAATAGCTTAATTCGTCTAGAATTTGGTCTGAAGCAACAAAGTAAAGAATGCCTGGGAACGCATGCGAAATATTATTACCAAGTCCTAACAGCTCCAGCTGGAACCCTAAAGAGCATGCTGAAGCCAATTTTTGGGGAGTTAATTAACCAGTGGCAATGTTACACAGAAGAAGCAGTGGTAACACTGGGATTAGCAACGGAAAATTGGGATCAGGGAACGGTAAACTATCTGGTCATCAAAAATTCAATCAATAAAGCATGTTATCAATTGTCACACCAAAGTGATCTAGCAGAACACAGGAAGAGGCTCACCTTGGCTGAAAAAATCATTTGCCGGGAGTAAAATCCAGCCATACCTGAAGCAAGCACTGGGAAGGAAAGCACTAAAAAACATTGTATGGGCCAGACTGGTGCCTCCCCCCATTAAGGAACTAAATCTCGGGTGGACATCCCTAGAACAAAGAGTCAGATGCAGAATCTGTGATTATCAATCTGAATCTTTGCTACACTTGATTTGTTGCTGTCCTGGTATGTCGCAGCCCTGTAGGATCCTTTTAAAACAAATATGGCTCTGCAACGGGGTAAGGACAGTGAAAGAAGCAACTTTGGTTCTCTTTTCCTGTACTACACCACAGGACTTGGCCAGATTTGGGAGATACATGGCCGAGCTGCGTCTGAGGCTGATGGAATAGGAGGGGCCAGGCATTATAAAAGGCAACTTGGCCTGTTAAACCAGTATTTTCCAACATGGCCGAACCGACAACAAACTGACAATCATTTGCAGACTTTTAAATTGTATATAATACATTTTCTTACCTAGTATTTATACGGTTGCAAGTAAACCCAATGTCCTTTTATTTTATAGGAATGTATTTTTTTTTTTAAACAATTGTTTCAATTTGTTTTTAAAATCACATGTAAGTTATATTGCAGATGGTTTTAAGTAACTGTGCAATACAAAATAAATAAATACAAATACAAATACACCTATAGCATGTTAGATTACTTTTTTTGTACAGACAGGAATAGTGAACAGAATTGAGGAGGCGCAATATTGGGCCCGATACTTACCAGATCATTCCCCATTACTTATAGAGTATACCCTGGGTAGGCCGAGATCCAAAGTCCGACTGTGGAGAATAAATACCTAAGCACTCACAGATCCAGTTTATAAAGACGCAATTGGTAAGGAGTTACTAGGGTACTTCGCAGCCAACTGAAATACCGCTAGTACTAATGGTACAGAGAAGGGTGCAATGAAAGTGGTTATAAGGGGGGGTGTATGTCTACTGAAAAAGGGGTTAAAACGTTCATTGAGCGTGATCTGCACAATCAGGAACAGGAATTGGCTAGATTAGAAAATATACTCCCCACTGATACGGAGGGGCATGCCGAATGGACTACACAAAGACAAAACGTATGGGAGCTCTGGGACATGCTAGAAAAATATAATAGAAGTAGAAGTAGAAGCAGATGGTATACAGAGGGCGATAAAGCCGGACGACTGCTGGCTCAGCTGATTAGTATGGAGACACACTCCCGACCAATCCTGGCACTTAAAACTGACTGGCAGCAGCTGGTATATACCCAGCACAAAATTAATAAGACATTTGCGACCCATTAAACTAAAATTTACACTGAACCCCAGGAATCCACTGCCACACACTACCTATTGACAATTTTTGCCAAAGTGGAATTGCCTAGTCTGGAGTCTGAGGCCCAGGATCTTTTGGGAGCCCCTATTGGGATAAAGGAAATAAAGGCTGCAATATCCCAACTGAAAGCAGCTAAATCTCCAGGTATGGACGGCCTAGCGGTTGAATTTTACAAGGACTATGCTGGATTACTGGCGCCCAGATTTATGGAAGTTATTGAGGAAGCGAGGGAATCGGGCAAATTATCCAGATCAATGCGAGAAGCTTTGGTAGGGATGATCCCGAAACCCAGGAAAGACCCAATACTACCAGGCTCCTACATACCCATCTCCATGTTAAATGTTGATCTAAAACTCATCAGCCAGGTGCTGGCAAGCAGGCTGCTCCCCTATCTCCTGCAGTTGGTACATGAAGACCAATCTGGGTTTATACCTGGTGGGAATACACTCAGAAATATTTGTCACCCTGTACATGTGATGCATACTCTGGGTGAGAATGCGGAAGTGAGCGCAATAGTGCTTTTGGATATCAAACAAGCGTTTGATTCGGTCCACTGGGAATACCTCTGCAAGTCCTTCAGAAAATGGGACTGGGCCAGCAGTTTGTGGCCTGGGTCAGACTCAGGGCTTTAAGTGGGATGAATAAACTGGATGGTCTCTCAAAGGGGTGTGGCCAGTGTAATTAGGGGCATGGCTTTAAAACACTTATGCTAAAAATCTGTGCTTAGCATAGTGTGCCGCCTGATTGGTATTTTGCAGTTTCTGTCATTGCTTCCAGATATGTGATACAACAAGTAACATCATACCTACAACAAGTAAGGACTATTGGCTTTGTCAAAGGTTATTAGTTGCAGAACCTAAATAAGCTGGAACTATGGCTTGTATATAATATTGACAAAGTTTCCAATTAAAGCCCAGGTGACCCTACCACAATGTTGCTGCCCCCGAGGTTCAAAAAGAGAAGGGAAATCCAGAGAGAAAATGACTCTTTAAAGGATTTCCCTTACCCTACAACTCACCTGGCATGATGTCATGATGTAACTTCCCCAGTAGTGAGAAGTGAGCAGTGTGAGCAGCGCACAACGAAGTGCCTGCTGTCTCCAAACGGGTCTCTATCGGGCTGTTTTGCGCTCCGGCACTTTTTTCCGGACTGCAGTGACAGCAGCAAACTGCTGTCACTGCAGTCCGAAAAAAAAATGGACCGCCTGTGTCAGATTTCAAAACAGAGCCCGATAGAGACCCGTTTCGAGGTCCCCTGAAAAAAACTGCCAGTGCTCAGACCCCTTGAGATCCGGCCCACTTAAAGCCCTGGTCAGACTACTATATATCCAACCCAAGGCAAGAGTCTGCACTGACCGGTTTCTATCAGAGGCGATACTGCTCCAGAGGAGCAGGAGACAAGGGGGCCTGCTATTACCCCTGCTATTTGCCCTCACAATGGAGGCGTTAGCGTGTTTGGTCCGGGTGGAGCTACACGTTCACAGCATCAAAATAGGCCAAACTGAACATATAGTTAAGTTAAGTTAAGTTAAGTTAAATCTGCTTGTATAGCGCATGGCTACCCCAGCAATGGGGCGTCCCAGCGCTGCGGACAGACCTAGATACCAGACAACACAACAGGGAGATTAAATGGAGGAAAACAGCCAAGTTTTAATTTGTTTGCGAAACAGAAAGTGGTTAGAAGTGGCCCGAACCGTAAGTGGGATCGAGTTCCACAGTTTCGGCGCCAGATACCTAAAAGCGCGACCGCCTGCTCTGCATCTATGGATCTTGGTCATGCGTGCCAAAGATAGATCAGCCGATCTGAGGGCACGCGTAGGGACATAGAAGGAGCAGAGTCTCTGCAGGGTTTTTGGACCAGTGCCATACAGGATTTTATGGGTGAGACATAGGCTCTTAAACTGGATACGTTGTTTAATCGGCAACCAGTGTAGCCGGTGAAGAATAGGCGAAATATGGCATCTTTTTGGCAGCCCAAACAGAATGCGAGCTGCAGCATTCTGAGCTCTCTGCAACCTATGTATCACTGCCTGATTAGAACCCAGCATCAAAACATTGCAGTAGTCTAGATGGGATAAGACTAAAGCCTGGATTATAATCTGACGGACACAAGGCTCAAAGAAGCCAAGAATTGGTCTCAGGGAGTGTAGGCGACCATAACAATTGCCTGCCACTCTCTTAGCGTGGATTTCCATGGAGAGTGAATTGTCTAACACCACGCCCAGATTTTTGACAACCTCTTTGGTAGCGGGAGGACGGCCCAGAGTTGGCGGCCACCAGTGTTCATCCCATTTCTGAGTATCTTTCCCTACCAGAAGTATCTCCGTTTTAGCAGAGTTAAGCTGGAGATAGTTCTGTGCTAGCCAGTTTGATATGGCTAAGATATCTTCCTGGAACTTCGCTTGGTCAGCCCCTATGTCTTTGGAAAAGGTGAAAATGAGTTGTGTATCGTCCGCATAAGATTGTAATTTGATGTTCCGATCTCGAGCCAACATGGCCAAGGGGCGGACACAGTGTGGGGCTGAGCGCGGAGCCCTGCGGGACTCCACACTCCAGGGGATGTATGCTGGATGAGTACGGCGGGGCATGCACTTGGAAGGAGCGGTCAGATAGAAATGACGCGAACCATTCCAAGGCGCTCTCCCTAATTCCGATCTCCCACAGTCTTGCAAGCAAGATCTTGTGGGAGACCGTATCAAAGGCCGCACTCAAATCCAGTAGAACCAGGGCCGATGTCATGCCCTGGTCCTGCCCCTCCCTCAGATGTTCTGTGACGGCTAACAGAGCAGACTCTGTGCTATGCCTAGCACGAAATCCATTCTGAGATTCATCCAAAACTCAATTCGACTCCAAATATGTAGTTAGAATGTAGTTTACATGGGCCTCCATCACCTTGGAAAGGTAGGGAAGCAAGGAGATGGGTCTATAACTGTCCGGTCTGGTGGAGTCTAATGAAGGTTTTTTTAACAGGGGAACCACTTTAGCATGTTTCCAGGATGAAGGAATGATGGTCGACTGAAGTGCGTTGTTAATTAACTTCAGTCCTTCCCGCAGAATAGGATCCTGGAATAGTCTGAACAGTTCTGGCTTAACAGGATCTTCCGGGGAGCCTGACTTTATCTTTTTTATCAGGGAGTCCATCTCCGTTTGCTCGATAAGTGGTAGGTATTGTAGTGCACAAGGCATGTCAGCAGGACCCTCCAAATTGGGATGTACAATGGGTCCCTCTGACATTAGGGATTTATTGATCCCTTTGACTTTGTCTACAAAGAAACAGGCCAGCTCTTCACATTGTGTATCAGATACAATGAGATTACCAGGACCCTCCGGAGTTTTGGTCAGATCCTTTACTAGGGAAAAAATGGTTTTGGAGCGGTTAGTACTGGAGTTGATCAGATTTGTGTAATATTCAGCTTTTGATCGTTTTATAAGTTTATGAAATGAAATGAAATGAAATGAATTAAACTTATATAGCACACGACTTACCCTGGGGCATCTCAGCGCTTGCTTAGGGAACCCGTCCTGGTATTCCCCTGTGAGATACCCTGGCAGGGTATCCACAAGGTGAAAGCCAGGCATCCCACCGCGAGGGGCCGTTGTGGAGATTAAGCAAGCTAGTGCCCAGAGTCGCAGAGTGTGAACCCGTGAGTCGAGAAGGCACCGGAGCGAGAATTAACGAGTCCGTGGAATTTTTGAGCCCAAGACCCGCCGAGGCGGGGAATTGAACCCTGGTCCCGGGCCGAACTCAAGCTCCAGGTCTGCCGCCTCTAACCCCTGAGCCACACTTCTCTGACATTAGGGATTTATAGATCCCTTTGACTTTGTCTACAAAGAAACAGGCCAGCTCTTCACATTGTGTATCAGATACAATGAGATTACCAGGACCCTCCGGAGTTTTGGTCAGATCCTTTACTAGGGAAAAAATGGTTTTGGAGCGGTTAGTACTGGAGTTGATCAGATTTGTGTAATATTCAGCTTTTGATCGTTTTATAAGTTTATGGTATGCTTTAGTAGCTACTCTAAAATTGGTTTTAGCTAGGTGGTCGTAAGACCTCCTCCATAAACGCTCCAGTTGTTTGCATTGTTTTTTCTTTATTGTAAGAGCCTCGGAATACCATGGATGAGTTTGGCCCCGTCTAGGCCTGATGCATTTCATAGGAATGAAATGATTCAGAGATTCCTCTATCCACTCTCTATAGGCTGTATCAGCCTTATCTAGATTGCTCGGCCAAATAGGGCACGAAGTCTGGAGTCTGGCTGCAAACTCTATGTTGTCGAGTTTGTTCCAGGGGCGTCTTCGCAGCAGAGGTGGGGGCTTTTCCCTGCTTCTAACTGGTATCTGAATTGAGATAAAAACCGGGAAATGATCCGTCCAACTCAGGGGGCTGGGAGTGGAGACAGAGGCTTCCTGGATGTTCGTGAACACCGGGTCCAATAAATGGCCTGCCATGTGTGAAGGCCCCTCGACCAGCTGGTTGAGCTGGCACGCCTCCATGTCTCCCAGAAACCTCAGTATGGCGGGAGATTCTCGACATTCAAGATGAAGGTTAAGGTCCCCTAAAACACTGAAGTTTGCTGGTTGTAAGGCCAGCGCAGTGATATTTGCCACCAGCGACTCTTGAAAAGCACTGGCTGGTCCGGGGGGGCGGTAGATCAATATCCCCGTAAGGGTAAAAGTATCAGAAACCCGTACCTTAAGTTCCGCACTCTCACAATTAGTTATGTTTGTAGGTTTAAGGGTACAGGAATAGTTTTCTCTAAGATCACTGCTATGCCACCTCCTCTACCTTTAGGTCTATTCTGGGAACATATAAGGTACCCCGGGGGAAGCGCCAGGTTGGAAATGGCAGTGGTATCATTGGTTAACCATGTTTCAGTCAGGAAAAGGAGGTCAGGGGAGTGGTCTTCGAGAAACTCATGGACATCCTCATGGTGTTGTACTAGTGATCTACAGTTAAGGCTCACCAGGCGTAGTTTTATAATAGACTTCGCTGTCGGCTGAGCTGGTACTAGTAGCTGATTAGTCTCCGTGGCCTTAAAGCCACATTGATTGCATGACAGGCAGAGAGAGCCTGGATGCCATAGGTGGGCCGTGCATCTAGCCTGTGTACCAATAGCGATCAATTGCTCGCGAGTATAGGGGGGCATTCGATAGCCTGACAGCCAGGGGTTGGGGCGACAGGCGATGGATGGTCAGGCGCAGACGGGCGCAGACGGGCTCGCCTTTGGCGACCCGCCGGCGACCCGCCGCGCGTGTCCGCTGCGCGAGTGTCAGTGATTCAGCCTAAATAGGCACTGGTCCCGCCTATGGTGGAAGAGTGACGCCCTTGGGGGCCGGGCCAGAGGTCGAAAACGCCCTCCACTCAAGCGGCACAAGACCGAGGCGGTGACCAGTGAAGCACAAACAGATTTTACGTGCAGGTAGGTGCTCCAGTAACAAGCTTTTTAAAATAGGTGCACAATAACACAAATTCAAAGTTTTTAAAAACGAAAGACAAACGCAGCTGCAGGCGCCTCATAACTCAGGCGTGTCCGCATATAGTGTTCCTTTACGCAGACAATGCCTTGGTTTATCTGCTCCACCCTTCCCAATCAATGCCAATATTGCTTAATACATTGGGGAGGTTTAGGGAAGCATCTGGGTTCCGTATTAATAAACAGAAATTGCAATTGTTTCCATTAGGTCGGATGGAGGTTGCTCCCCAGCCCTTGGAGCTGGAACTCCTGTGGGAACTAAATCCCGTGAGATACCTTGGGATTCAGGTGACTAGAGAGAAAGACACCTTCTAGGAACATAATATGGGCAGGGTAATACGGGGCCTCCAGGGGAGTTTACAATTCTGGAACACCTTAAATTGTCCCTGTTAGCTTGATTAAAATGACGGTGTTACACAGATGTCTCCACACAATGCAGAGATCTTTCTATGAAATACCACATGGCGTTTTACAGGAATTGGACAGACTTCTTATCCAGCCGCTATGGAACGGAAAGAGGTGCAGGGTGAGCCTGTAGGTGATGAAATGACAATGAGGCAAAGGGGTCCTTGAAATTCCAGACCTGGAGCTCTACTACTTAGCATTCCAATTTCAAAATACAATAGCGTGGCTTGCTACAGACCCATCCTGGGAGCGTGCCCTGTTAGAGGGCTCCTATACTAGGGGACAGGTGGGGACATTGCTATGGAGGGCCAAGACACATAAAAAGGTCAACACACCATTAATTAGACTCATGGGCGCTATATGGGATAGAACAATCAGACGATTGATTAAAAGGGTACCCTACGCCCCAGAGGCAGATATATGGCTTATGTCTCAATTTGCACAAATTGAACAGAATATGTCTGTTGAAAGGTGGAAGTAGGGGGCTGCCTAATGCTTGTGGACATTTACCCAGAGAAATGATTTATCACCTACCAAGACGCTGTCAATATGTTTGCACTAGGGACGGGTCAACTTTTACAATATGCAAAGATAGCAGCTACGGCCCGACATCTTTGGCCGATGTTCCCGGAGGCCCCCGAACCTACACGAACACTGGTGATTCTAATAGCAATGGTGGGTGTGCAGAAACATGTTTCTCATTTGTATAGGGCACTTTGAGACGACAAGCTGGTTAAGCCCCTTAAAATTGAGGAAAACTGGCAAGAGCTTAGTGCATATGAGATCTCGGCAACCGACTGGGAGAAGATACATGAACACGTCCGAAAAGTTTCAATCTCTAACAGATTTAAACAAATTCAATAAAATAATGTCCATAATATCTTTATCTTTCCCCCAAAAGGCTACACGTCATTAATCCATCCAGAGACCCTGAGTGTCCCCGGTGCCAATATGCACCAGCTGAGTTTATTCATGTGGTTTGGCTTCGCACAGTAATACAAAGATTCTGGGTGGAAATCCTTGAACAGCTGAACAGAATCAAGGGCTGGACCACAGCCCTGGAGTTACATACTTGCCTCCTTGGTCTGATCCCTAGGAATCCCAAACGCAAAACCACCAGACGGTTCCTGATATTAGGCCTCACAATAGCTAAATGAAGAATAGCGATTCACTGGTTATCCCCACAGGTGGACAAATGGAAAGAGGACCTCAAAGAACAGGCAATGGTTGAAGAAAACCATATGAGGACGGCTAGACAACATAATAAGCACCCAGAGGTGCTGTTTGCATGGGGGTAATGATACAAGAGATATAAGACCTAGAAGAAGGACCGTCACAGGCTCCTACTACACCTGGGGCGAGAGAACCCCACAATGAAATGGGTGACCATAACCAGAACATTGAGGTAACAATTACAGAATACGGTATGATTGAGTTGGGACTAGGATATTACCTGGCGACATCGGTTAAGTTAGGGGGGGTTTAAAGAGTTCTCCAGTTCATTAAACACAGTATATATGATTCACAACTGGTGCCACTCAGGATAGTAAGCAGAAATTGACAAACAGAACGGAAATAGCTCATAATAGCTATCTCATCGTGAACAAGTGGATTCATGTGATGATACAATGCATAATTGATGTAGCATGTATACTGTTTGTTAAAACAGTCAATAAAGATTTTTTTTAAACTGTCTCAACACCATGTATGGCTTTTAAATTGAAAATTTAATTTTCTAATTCAAAGGGACAAAGCCACTTTTTGTGACCTAGGCCATGGAACTCTGACTGGGGTAAAACTTTAACCTGCTCCCTTCCTATGTAAGTCAAAACATTTTGGGGGACTTAATCATTTCAAAACTCACTTCCAAACTGGTAGAGCGAGGGTACATCGTCCAGTAATTGAGACGTGTCAATACCAATGCTATATTTTAGTATTCCCTCTGCCAGTACTTGATGCAGTTGGTTATTGTTAGACCTGGCACCTTGGCGTGAGTTTCCCTTCCACTTTTTGCTGATGTGCCTCAGATGTTTTTGCTGGTGTCCGCCGCTCAGGGCACTGCGCCACGGCCAACCCGTGACGCAGTGCAAGTGCTCCCTATGAAAAGTATAACTGTGATTGGTATACTTGATTGGTTCGTTGGATTTACTGGCAGTCCCCAGTAAAGGGCACCAGGAGTGCCAGGGCTTGTGAATGCCAATACTGCTAGTGGGCCTGCAGCGCTGGTTGCGCCACCCACAGAAGCAGCCTTAAAATGTGTCTAGGGTCTGCCACTGCAGAACCTGTGTGCAGTCTGGTACTGTCATGCTGGCTGGGCAAGTGCACCCACTTGCCAGCCCCTAAACCTTCCCTTAACTTCATATTAGTCACCGCTATGGTAGGCCCAAGGGCAGGGTGCATTGTAAGTGTAAGGTAGGACATGCTCTGATGTGTGTGGTATATCCTAATAGTGAATTACTGCCAAATTCGTTTTTCCCTATTGTAAGGCTACCTGTTCTCTTTAGGCTAGATGGGCTGCTGGGATTATTACACTCTATAATCCCAGCAGGCTCAGGGAACATGGTAGAAAATAATGTTTAGTATGCCTGAACTCAGAATAATAAAATACTTCTTTTAGTGAAGTTTATTTTAATATCCTGTGTTTGCAAATGCTCCTTTTCGAAAGTTAGCATTTGCTTGCATAACCATTTCAGCCCGCCTCTGCTAGGATGTGTATCTGACTGTCTGGGATATGTGAGTGACAGGACTGGGGGATGACAGGTGGTGAATGTAAGGATTACACCTTAGAGGGAGGTAGGAGTGGCCCTGGACTTTTAATCAGGCTGTGCTCTGCCACCACAATGCTGGCTCCGCCCCCCTGGGGGGCGACTGATGACTCAGCCTGCACCTGGCCTAGGAAGGGCGAAGCACCATCAACAAGGTACTCCTGGCTGCCCATGGCCACACAATGCTGGCTCCACCTCCTGCGGAGCGTCTGATGTGCCTGCCCCTCACACTGAAAGAAGACACCAGAGTACACCCAACAAGAGCTCGGAGACTGAAAGAAATTATGCAGAGGCCCCCCTGGCCTGAGAAGACAAAGGAAATGGTGTATAAAAGTAGGAGCCCTGCTCCTTGTAAATCAGATCCTGTTTGTGCTACAGAAGAAACTCTGCCCGAAGAGAAGGACCTGCAAGACTACAAGGAGGAGTGCTGTCTCTGGCCTGTGTCTGGTGCCTTGCTGCAAAAGGAGAGGAGAAAAAAAGACTGAAAGAGACTTTTGCTTTATTGAACTTTGTGCCAAACTCTGCTAAGAGATCTCCAAGGGCTTGCTGTGGAACTTGCCCCCTGAACTGCGCCCCACGAACATTGGGCGCTACTTCCCCTGACAGAAGAACCGCAGTGAAACGCTGCTTTCCCCCTGCACGCTGATCCGGGAAAAGCGGAGCGCGCTGTGACCATCGCGCTCTCCCTCAAGCTGGGTATTGCCATCCCTCTAAACACCGTGACTGCCGCCTGCTAGGCCCAGAAGCATTGCAACGACCAGCCCCGCTGGCCCGAGCACAGTGACTGTGTCCCGAGCCGCAGCTCGCAACGTCAAGAAAGGCTGTGCCCGGTGCTTGCTTGCACCCCTCCGTGTCTTGTGCCCCTGAGACCACCTGCCGCTGTCCGAGAAACAGCTGCGACGTGTGGCACGAGAACGCCGCCTGGATTGCCCGTGACGTGCCCGGCGGATCACCGCCTTCTGCTAGTGCCCCTCTGTGAGAATCCCCGAGGCGCTCTTTCTCTGTGACCCGGCCCGCGCCGCAACGCCAACCTCTGAGCCCGAGCCGAGCCGCCGCTCGCTCCAACCCAGGAAGGAAGACACCGCGACGAGGATCACTGAGCCAACCTGTGACCCTGCTGCCTCGACCCCTGTTCAAGTTTCTAAAGGTACTGTTGTTGCCCCGCGGTGCGAGCATCCTGCCTGTTCCGCTCGTACCGCCCTCTGATCAGCGCAGCCCCCGGAGCCGCTTGTGAACACTCCTAGGGCCTTCGCTCTCTCTCCCCAGCCGTCGCGCACAGCCGTGCGACTCGCACTGAGAGCCGGAATCGAACCAACCTGCCGCCGCTCCCGCCAGAAGCTTGAGCCCGGGCCGGTTGGGCCTATTTCACCCGTCAGAGGTGCACCGAGGCACCCGCAGCAACTCCCCTTGTGATAACATTGAACCTTGAACTTAAGAAGTCCCTAACAGCATCGTATTTGGGGACTAAGAGAATAAGCTGATTAAGAACTGTGACATTGCTGAAAGTAACTGGAACCTTGCATTCAAAGTATTTACATGCCTGCTTTTAAAATATATAAAGAGGATATATTTTTACACAACCTACAGTCTAGTGTCATTGTGTGGTGGGTTGATGATTATTGGGTGTGATGCTGCAAATGTTTAACCCTATGTACTCCAGAGTTTAGCCTAGACTGCTTGAGCTACACTACCTAGAGGGTGAGCAGGAGTTATTTCTGGGAGTAATCCTTTGCCCTGACTTAGAGGAGAGGGTCCCTGCTTGTCGCCAGTGCTGCACTGCGCCAACCAGAGACCCCCAATTCTAACAGTTATCCATCCCGGATGGGTGAATATCACCACAAGGTTCTTCACATTTAGGTTCTTCGAGTGCTTGGTGTACCCCTTACACTAATTGGGACCCCAACCACTGTGTAGAGAGACATTGCATTCTGGTCCTGATGAATTGCTAACAGATCGCTTTTGTGACATATGAAGCAAGAATCATGTTGACCTCTTTGTAACTAGCAACCACTGAACATCATGTCATGTCGGTAGTAGGCTAAATCTGTTTCCAACTAATACTACTTTGTCTTCTTTTGAATTTACCTTACACACTTGACACACTCTATACACCCATCTTCACTCCACAGCCCTATACTTGACCTTCACATTATGACTTGGAACAAAAGATCTGCAATGAAGAGACCCTTGAAGGGTGCCTGTCCGGCATTGCAGAGCGGGCTTGATGAGGAGCAAGCCCTATGATGAAGCATGACACGCTGCTGTGTGTGTGAGGGCCCTAGTTCCAAAAGGAGGAGACTATGGCTCCAACCTTTGGATATTTATACTGACCGATCCTCTAAATCTCTCTTCCTGTATCCTTAGGAATTGCATACATTTTTGATAGAAAACTGTATAGGAGCAATGACAGTGTCCTGATTAGCTCTAAAATGAATTTATATCACTTTAAGTGTGGGTCTTATCAATTTTTCGTATTATTTCCAGAGAGTTTTCAGCATATCAATGGGCTCAAAACAATACAACATGGGTGCAAATCGGTATAAAATTATTTTACAAGGTCTTAATAACATGTTAAACATCATGTATGCCTTTAAGATTGAAAATTACATTTTCAAGTTCAGGGGGGCAAAGTCACTTCTAAAATATGAGGTTATGGAACTCTGATTGGGGTAAAATTTGAACCTGCTCCCTTTCTATGGAAGCTCAACATTTTTGTTATCATTCCAAATCTATATAGGAGCAATGGCTGGTGTCCTGGTTAGCTTTCAAATACATTTTCAATACTTTAGGAGTATCCCTTTTCAATTTTCTTTATTTAATATCCCAACAGTTTTCAGCCTATCAAAGTGCTAAAAAAACACACAAAAATTGGTGTAATTCTATATAAAATCATGTTACAATGTCTCGATAGCTAAATACCATGTATGGCTTTTACATTGAAAAATCAATTTTCAAGTTCAGGGGGCAAAGTCACATTAGTGTCCGAGGTCATGGAACTCTGACTGTGGTAAAACTTCGACTTTCCCACCCTTATCTAAGTCAAACATTGTAATAATGTTTATTTATTTAAAAACTATGTGGATGCAATTGTGGTGTCTTGAACATATCCCTAATGAATTTTCAACACTATAAGAGTATCTCTGATCAACATAGTCATCAAAATCCCAAAGCTGCACCAGTACTTCAAAGTGGTCTAAAATGCTCAAAAATGGTGGGAAATGGAAAAAAAGGTAATGTCTGAGGCTTAATAACATGCTAAACATAATGTATATCTCCAAATAATTTTAAATCCCTTTAATAGGAAGATTCTCTTTTGTGCTCCACTGGTGCATGTCTCATGCCTCAGAAGCTGCACCAGGAGCAATATCTGGCTGCACTGGTATAGCGAGCCTCAAGCTCATAAATGTCTTTCCAATGCTACTCAACACATTTCATCTGTGGTGGTTGGCCACAGCTTGAGAGCTCGTAACTGGAGAATCGCTTCAACCAGAAGAGAGCAGCCACATTTAAGCAGAGAGTTACCACTAGTATGATTGATTGTTTTTCTGGAGGTCAGTCTCTGGCCACTTCTTCATGATATGGTGGTTTTGGTGCACACAGATAGTGACTGCTGCCCCCTGATTGTAACACTTAGGGGAAAGGACCATGCGAGATAATCATATATACACAGTACCCTGGTCCATGAAACGGTGGTGGCTAACAATTACAGAAGAGTAAACTGGCTTAGCGTTCTGGCTAATGAGAATCTCTGCTCCAAGATAGAACAGTGGTTTATATATTTTGTACCTATTTATGAGAACTCTCCTGAGGAGGCTACACCAATCCTATATATTCAAGATAGGTTTTTAACAAATTACAGCGTATTTTTTATTGAAAATCTACTGTCAACACACAAGCCCATCCCAAAGACCCAAAATGGTACTTGCCAAATTGTGAGAAGGCAAAGAAAGTGCTGAAACGCTAATTAGGGGCCATAACCAACTTGAGATTCGCACAATCCATGTGGAATATAAATACATAATTGATTATGAAAAAAGGAAGTGGGAGGATGCTAATTGGCAAGACATGCTTCTGGGCCTTAAAAAGAATGAGGGCCGGACATTCTGGCATTTTTTCTGCTCACAGGACAATTGGAAGCTTCAACCCCAGACAATGGGAAAACATTTTAGAAAACTATATGCACAGACTCCACTCACAAAATGTCCCCACCAATGTGGTTTATGAGTGCCCAGGGCGAGATATTATTAAGCTGGGATCTAGGAAGACAGATACAATCTTTTTAAGCTTAGAGAATACTCTTTCGGCTATTAATACTCTCAAGGTCTAAAGGCCACTGGCCTGGCTTGTATCCTGCATGATTTGTACAAATCCGAACGTGGGCTGTGGGCTAGTTATGTCAACATCCTCTCTAATACAATAGCAAGGGGTGGGGAGATCCCGGATACCTGGAGGGGGGCATATACATTTCTGTTATTTAAAAAAAGGAGACGTTAACTGTCTGTCAAATTATAGGCCTAGTAGATAATCTTCAAAAAATATTTACCAGGCAGTTCTTCAAAAGATTGCAGGAGTGGATGGAAGATTGGAGGATTCTAACTCCCTTTCAAGCAGGATTTTGTGCTAAAGTTAGCACTTTAGATCTAGTTTTTAACCCCTCCCCTGCTGATGACGGAACCGCTCCGTCATCAGCTACAGTTGGGCTGTGCTGATGACGGAGCGGTTCCGTCATGGCCCAGCCGCCGCGCCTGCGCGGGCGTTCTAATGAGCGGGGCGGGTCATGACGGAACCGCTCCATCACCAGCATAGCTCAACCGTGGCTGGTGATGGAGCGGTTCTGTCACCAGCATGCGGCCGCCGCGCGGCCGCCCCGCCCCTTTAGCGCTGCGGCGGAATAGCCGCCGCAGCGAAGGGGTTAAATGTGCCCTCCTTTATTGGAAATATGTTTTGTTAGACAACCGGACACTTTACGTGACATTTGCCGATTTGCATGCTGCATTTGATCTGATACCTCAAGGGAGTTTATGTAGAGTACTAGCAGCTATTGGAGTTCCAGGTGGGTACGTTGAAATACTAGCTAGGATGCACAAAAAGAACTATGCAAAGACCACATGGGTGATAGAGGTGAGTTGAGAAACAGCATCCCAGTAGGACGAGGGGTTTGACAGGGGTATGTTATGGCTCCCACCTAGGTATGGGCGGAAAATCCGTTTCGCTCGCGGATTTTGCGGATTTTCGGGAAATCCGCAATCCGCGAGATTCGCGAATCTCCCGCAAAATCCGCAAATCCGCGAGCAGCGGATTTTGCTCGCACTGCTCGCACTGTTCGCGTGAGTTCGCGGCTTCCCAGTACAACTTCGCGCCCCGCGAATAAGTGCTAAATTGCAGAAATACGATCTTAGCAAAACTGAAACTACTTGCCAGGTTCAAAAGTTCAGGCTCATCATTAGTAGCCATTTCCTGTAGTGCTTCCTGAGGGGCCCCTCCAGAGTTCAGTTGCCAGTTGCAACTATTATGTGACCCTGCTCTGAACCTCAGAATAGTTACACATATGCCACAAAGGTCCTGAATTACAGCTAAGGGAGACAAGCAGGAGCCAGGCTGGAAGTTAAAGTCCATTAATCAGCCCCTAATTCATTATTGTCAGTTGGGGCAGGGCAGGTGTTGTAACTAATTTTGCAACAATGAAAGCACTTAGCAAGTGCAAAAGATCACTAATCAGGGCGCACTAAGGAAGCAGGTGCCAGCTAAAAAAATATTCTGTGACACATTATTCAGCCCCAAATTAATTCAGGTCACTTGAGGCAGGGAAGGTGTGCTTTGCTTTGCCGAAAATAATGTACACTGGACTACCAGAGGGTGTGGTGATGAAACAGAGGGTGGCATGGGTGGGCCAGAGGGTGGCATGAGTAGTCAGAGAGTGGCAGTGGTGACAGAGAGTGGCAGTGATGAAGAAGAGTGTCCCAAACAGGCTGGACACGTAGAAACAACAAGTTCGCAAAACTTGCGACCCGACAGGTAAGTTCGCAAATTGCGAAATTGTAAAAACCCTCGCGAACTGGCAGAAACACGGGCGAACACAAAAAAAAAAAAATCCGCAAATTCGCGGGAATTCGCGGATTTTGCGGATTGCGAGTTCGCAAATCCGCAAAATTCGCGAACGCGAGATCCGCAAAATTCGCCCATGCTTATTGTTCACCCTATATATAAATGATGTGGCAGAGGAACTTACAACGTGTGTAAATAACTACCCCACTCTTAGCAAGGCTAAAACACCTATACTTTTGTTTGCAGATGATCCATTATTATTTTCCAAGTCCCCGATGGGGTTACAGAATCTGCTAAATAAATTTCATGCAGTTCTGTGACCACAAAGGTTTAGAATTAAATGCTGCAACAACCAAATTCATGGTATTTGGTAAGAATGTCAGCAAGAGCTGTCCAGTATTAGCAGGGAAAGACCATTTGACTAATCTATGGTTTATCCCAAACAGCATCAGCATATAGTGACATTACAGGAGGTTATAAAACCACAACAGGGGGTGTGTTTTGACTGCATTGTTTTTCTGAGACTGCATGATTTCCTATGATGCAGAATTGTTTTTGACAATTCTCCTTGCATCCACTAGGCAGTTAAATAATCCTGCATCCAAAACTAAGCGAATTCACTACTTACAGAATGTAATCACCAGACACTAGGCTAAACTGGGCATATGTGGCATGCCATAATCATGCTAGACTGCACTGATCATGCCAACAAACACATCTGATGATGCCGAGGACGCATTGCTATTTAAATAAATCACAATCTGGATGAGAAGAAAGTCTGGGAGCTACAATATAGCAAAGTATTTGTTTTATACTAACACAGCTTGGTTTTCACATCTGTAAGTTTAAAGATAAACGGCCACATGCATCAAAGTCCGGTTTTGCGATTCCTTATTTGCGATTTTTAGGGAGTCGCAAATAAGGAATCGCAAAATGAGATGCATGATTTAAATCGCATAATATTTGCGAATCGGTAAAAATCGCAATTTTTACCGAATCGCAAATATTATGCGAATTCTAATTTACGATTTCGCAATTCGCGGGGGGGTCCAAAGGAACCCCCACTGCACCCCTGAAATGTATTTAGAAGTGCATGTTTCACACACACAAGTCCTAAGGACATGTGTGTCTGTAACATGACAGTGTTTTAAAATGCAATTTTGAGCATTTTAATACATTTTCGCAAATTACCACGAAGTTCACCCTCGTGGTAATTTGCACCCCCTAATTGCGAATTCGCATATTTAAAAGTAATCATGCATTGCTTTTGAGGAATCGCAAATTTGCAATTCCTTAAAAGCAATCGCATTTTTGGAATTTGCTAAAAATAGCGATTTTTCCAAAAATGTTTGATGCATCCCAAAAACCTATTTAGGAATCGCAAACGGCCGAATTTACCAATTCGCACCGTTTGCACTTCCTAAATAGGTTGATGCATGTGGCCGCATGAGTATTGCTGTTCCGGCTACACCACACAGGCTTGGATAACTTTGTATTAAGAAAAACAAAATATAAAATATCCCTCATACGATGATTGCACAGCAGTGGCACTCAGAAGCAAACTACAGAGCGCTACAAAAACTAATGCCTTGAAAAAGTACTTTAGAGAGGTCAGCAGTGCCCCTCATATCAAAGCATCTCGAACGAGTTGAGCAAAGCCTACCTTTTTTATCAAAGCAGAGCGCCGTGGCTGGAAAAAAAACAGTGCACTGGGCTGGAGGCAGCTACGAAAATCTAAACAACTATTTTCCTGCATCCATCTCCCCACTCAAGAACTAACATTTATATTCCGCTTGAGCCATCCCAGCACAGAGACAATAATATAACAAACGGGTAAGAGGGGAGCCATACTCACAGCCCTGCGGCTGTCGGGACATGGTGCTCTGCAGTGAGGAGACGTTTAAAGGCAAAGGGAGGAACTTCATTCAAAGTCAGGGGAGACCAGAAGGAACATCGCGACAGAGGAGTGAACATCGCAAATCAATTTTGGGAAGCTCCATCTTCCTCTGGCTGGTGTGTGTGGCTCTCCTCAGTGCATGGGAGCCTCAGGCGCAAGACACTTGACTTCCGATCTTTGTGCTTCCATTTTGGGCGTCGCCTACAACCAGGAAGGGCGCCTGACTTCTGGGTCACGCTGCTTTCTCCGGCTCCGAAGTGTGAGCTAGACTCCTGCCTTTAACTGAGCACAACTGCGGGTGGGTTCCCGCTCACAGAGTGGCACAAATTGCGAGGTGGGCTTCCTTGTGACTGTGCACTACTTTAAAACAAGCATTTGCAATGCAATATGACTCTCATTTACGCAAGACGTATTGCATTACAAATGGGAGTGCGGGCATTTAAGAAGGCACGCACTGAAGTGGAGGGAGTGATGGGGCAAGAAGTGACGAACTGCGGGAAGGGGCGGGGGACACAGGGCAGAAAATAGTGCTGGAGGAAAGGGGCCAGTAGCCAGGGAAGGATACAAATGACAAGATGGCCATCAGGAGCAGGGATTAAGAAGCTTAAAACCAATTAGAAGGCAGAACTTAGGATGTAAGCCAATCAAAAAGATGGGCTGAGTGTGGGCGGCGCTTCCAGAAAGCTTCCGCGCTATAGTATATACTGCATGTCTCAACAAGATAGCGCAAGCCCTGCCTAGGCGAGACCTAAAAAAGGAGCTTTCACTATAGCACATTGATCTAGGGCTGTTCTACGCTTTCAGAAGAATACATATTCGCGTTCTATTGGAAGCCTATTGAGGGAAGGCCCAAAGTGCTGCACTGTATGGCACTAATGCTAGTGGTTACTCTGACACCACGAGGCCTACAGTAACAGAGAATTCATTTGCCAGAACATTACTCTCTGTCCCCGTAAGTACCCCCTTGGTCAATGGTTTGTTTTAATACAGGTATAAAAAGAGTATCTGATCAGGCGCACCTAAAACCACCACTATTCTGGATTGTTATGTGGACTACTCCTGAATTAGGCGAATATAGAGATTCCTTGAGTGACACACCATGGAGTTACGGTTTGTATGTGACTTGCAAAAAAATGGGTTTGATCAGAATGAGAGACTTGATTGAATTACTTTGTAGGGCAGATAAGCAGATTTTGAAATTCAAATTATTGTTCCCTAGTGTCGCAAGAGATAACTAGGTGCTCTCTGGGCCACCTTACTAAGCCGTTATTGGCCTTTAAACCTATTCCAGCTTTTGAAAACTAAATGGACATTACTACACCACTGTTGGCCAAAAGCTTGTTAATTAGATTTAGAACAGGCTGTTTGCCCTTTTGATCGTTCAGTAAAAATTGGAATAACTCCTCTTCTGATTCATGCCCAGCCTGTGGCATGAATCCCGAGACTCTTGATCATGTTATGTTTGTATGTCCTGAATATCATGGTGCATGCAGAAAATGGTTGGCCCTAATTTGTTTCTTCATGGGGTTACTACATGTTCAAGAGGCAAAAAGAATATTAATGACTGACACATCTGGTCTGGTTGTTTTTTCTCTAAGTTGGTTCTTGTTTGACATCTGGATTAAGCGAGATACATTTTTGAAACCAATGTAGATTTTAGCATTTTTAGTGCATGAGCTGTCCTGAGGCAACAATTTTTAGTATTTATTGTCTATTTGTTTTTAAAACCACTTTCTGAACATTGCACTTTTTGAACATTGCACTTTTTGATACATAACGATTTTTATCCACTAGGAACCTGGGAACATTTCAAAATTATATGCAGAGATAGGATTATATTTTGAGGGATTATTTTGATAGTCTGGGAGTAACATTGGTACCTAAATTGTACTGTGTGATGTTGCTGGGGCAAAGTTTTACGATTGTATTGTATTATTTTATTTTCTATGTATATTGAATTGAATTGAATTTGAATTTAAAATTATTTATAAAGCGCACGTTCACCAGCGGTTTCATGGCGCTACAACTGACAGATATCTGGGTGGGAGTGGCAGAAGCTAAGTTAAAAAGGAAACAGGACTGCTAGTAGACTAATTAAAACACTTAGTGAACAAATGAGCTTTGAGCTGTTTCCGGAATTGCGGATAGAGAGTTAAGGCTCTAAGCTCTAGAGGCAGAGAATTCCAAAAGAGTGGAGCAAGGGTCGCAAATTTCGATCCTCCCCATTTCTTCCTCCGGAACCGCGGGACTGTGAGAAGGGATTGAGTGGATGAGCGCAGTTCCCTGGTAGGAACATAGGGGATGATCTCAGATGAAATAAAAGCCGGTGCCGTGCCCAGTCGTGCTTGGAAGGTGATAGAGGCAAGCTTAAACTGGACACGTTCACGGACTGGGAGCCAATATAGAGACTTGAGGAGAGGAGTGATGTGGTGGGACTTTGACAATTTAAACACCAGGTGCGCCGCCTGGTTCTGGATCAGCTGCAAATGCCTTAAGCTATATGCAGGTATACTTGCATATAGGGCGTTGCCGTAATCCAGGCGGGAGATGACCATTGCCAGGGTGATCAATTTCAGAGCATCAAAAGAAAAGAAATGGGACACCTTGCGTATAGTGCGCAGTGAAAGAAAAGAAGAAGACACCACAGAACTAACCTGGGAGTGAAGGGTGAGCTGGGAGTTGAGTTTAATGCCTAATGTTTTTACTGAGGTAGAGGGGACAGGTGGAGAACCTAGGGAAGGGGGCCAAAACAAAGAAGACCAGGGACTGGATGAACCACCCATCAACACCAGCTCAGTCTTGTCTGGGTTGAGTTTCAGATGGTTGTGGTTCATCCAGTCCCTGATATGAATCATAATAGATTGGAAATTAAGAACAGAAGCAGGGGAAGAAGACAGGTTAAAGACGAGTTGGAGGTCATCCGCATAATTATATACGGTGACCTCCATTTGCTGCAGTGAAAAAATAAGAGGGGAGATGTAAAGATTAAACAGAAGAGGTGAGAGGGAGGAGCCTTGGGGGACCCCGCACTGAACTTTCCGGAAGTCCGCAGAAAAATCACCCAGGCGAACCGCCTGGATGCAGTCGCTCAGGAAGGAGGATAACCATACCAGGGCGGTACCCCCGATCCCCGCCGCCTTGACATGGGAAAGCAAGATGGTGTGATCAACCGTGTCAAAGGCGGCCGAGAGATCGAGGAGAACCAAGGCCTGGGTCTGGTTAGTGTCCATTCCCTCCCTGAGGTTGTCAAGGACCGAAAGTACTACAGACTCCGTAGAGTGTGCGGGGCGGAAACCGGCCTGGCGGGGGGCTAGAACCCCATACTTCCCCACAAAAGAGCCCAGAGCGCAGGTGACATGGCGCTCGAGCACTTTTGCCAAGAATGGCAGGAGGGAGATGGGGCGAAAGTTGGCGGGGACTGAGGGGTCTGCGCCCAGCTTCTTTAGGATGGGGACAATAACTGCTGTTTTGAGTAGGTTGGGTACGACACCCTGAGAGAGAGAGCTATTGAGGAGGTGAAGGGGGGTCTGGACAAGTGGTAAAAATGTGACGGAGGATGTGGGCAGGACAGGGATCTAAGGGGGAGCCAGATTTGACAAGGGGGATTATCGATGTCAGGGATTCCTTGGTCAAGGGAGGGCAACGAGTGTTCCCTTGGGGGGAGGACACTGAGGATCCATAAAAGTAGGAGAAGGAAGAAGAATGTTGGCTTTGATGGTAGCGATTTTCTGAATGAAGAAGTTGTTTAGGGAGTGACAGAGTTCCTGGGAAGGGGTGGGCTTCAGAGTTGTTCTGTCAGAGAATGCCAGGTTATGCACAATCGAGAAGATTTCCCTCGATTGGTTCTCAGCTGCGAGAACTTTTGAGGAAAAATAGGCTGTTTTGGCCGCCAAGATAGCCTTTTTATATTGAGTCAAGATGTTAATGAACTCCAATCGAATATATTATGTATAAAGTTTACTTAATCAAGCAAATCGTTATATGAATTATATGGCTGTTTTGCACCTTTGATGGTTATGAAACAGAATATTGAATCTTGATCTTTAGTTGTCAGAGTCCTTTAAATTATACACACATACTACACAGGCACAATGACATGGTCGGACTGGGATAAGCAATAGAAATCCTCCCGTGCTCAATATAGATGACCCCATTTAGCAAAGCAAATAGCTAACAAAAAGTGTAATATTTGGGAAAGTAACACTAGAATCCAGCCCACAGTAAGGTCCCAAACCTGTGCCTTGAATCCCACCCTTTGATATGGTTTGTGGCTCACTGTGCTATATTAGAAGCATTCTAAATTATGAAGTACAAGTCACAAAAGACCTCTGTGACAAAAGCAGTAACCCACTGAGCTGTCAAATTAAAATACAAGTCCGTAATTTTCATGTTACAGGTTGTGCTTTGACACAGGCACATCAGCCCTCGATGCTACTTTAACTGTGACTAGTGAAAATACAGATCTCTCCAGCATGCACATTAACCACCAGAGTAATATTACTGCTATTACTCCGCTCTGTAAATTGCTGGGCACTCCAATATCTCTGAGGCTGCTGTCCTGCCTGTCATGCCCCATCAGATTGTACTGTCCTTCATCCTCCCGTGTTAGGTGCATGGGGCAGCAGCAGTGGTCATGTTGCTCTAAAGGTGGCATTTGCTAAAAGATTGAGAATGCAAAGAAAAAACCTGAACTGGATCAACTCTCTGGTAGCAGAGTTCGGTTACTATGGTAACTGACATGTTACATGGTAATTACATAGGATACATGTTTAACACATGTTAAGTTTTGTCTCGTTGTTATATGTTGTCGAAAGGTTTTTTCCAGCAGTGAGAAAAATCCTATGTGCCGGCAGAGTAGTGTGACAGGTGAAGTTACAAAGTTCATTTGTTCTGTTTCAAATTAGTGGTACTGAAATATCACTAAGTGTTGTGGACGTACAACACAAGTTTAGGGATTTTTAGTATGCCAAGCTGTATGTATAGTGAGGTTTGCCTATGAAATCGTAGCTCTGAGTATAGGGACTAAGGGCCCATTTTAAAACTCGTTGTGAAAAGAGTAGTAGGATTTTTCCGAGCTTGTGTGAAGGGTAAGGTGGCGTTGTCCATTCTTACTGGCGTTTGTGGATTTCTATTGGTTGGTTAGAGTCCTGCCAAAGATTTCATGTATACATGAATAAGTTTTTCCGTATGATGGCGCTGTGAAAATATTTTGTAAAGGAGGGGTGAGTTACGGAGTGACACTGACAAGCGCAGCTTTGCTGCAGCGGCAGTATACGTCACAAGTTTCGCGCTGCGATTGGTTAACATACGTCACAGCAAGCGCACTGGTTGATCCACGTGCCCGAAACGAGCTGTTAGCTGATTGGTCCTTTCTGAAAACAGGATTCTCATTGGTTGAGCAAGGTAGTTACGTGGCTTAACGTGATTGGCTTGTTGGTGAGTTTCGCGTCGGATTGGCTAGAGTAGCAGAACAACAAGGAAATACTTACGATCTTTTTTAAATTAAATGGAATAGTTTTAAAACATGAGTTATTATTGGAATAAAGAAGAAAAGAAGCCTTCATGGTTTCAGAAAATTAAAAATGTATTCAATCCTGTCAAGAAAATTGAAGCGCGTGGTGGAAAATTACTTCATAAGTACAAAACATCTGCAGCATATATGGAAGGAGAATATGGTTATCATACGGTCCTCTGGTTTGAAAATTGGAAGCAATATACCAAAAATTATGGTGTTTTAGCCTGGCCAGAAGATGGATCGTTTAATGTTAAAGTTTTAAGAAACTTAAGAGATAAAATGATGACTCTTTCACCAAGGCCCAGACCCACTCAATTTGAAGCTTTAGTTGAATGGGAAATTGAAATGATAGAGCTTGAATGAGAAAGTTGGGGAACACCAAGAGGCATAAATAGGGAAACCCACTAAGATAGAGTGCGTCGTTGGAGAAAAGGGGACATGCATGAAGGTTTGTACCCGGTTTTAGAAATGGTTGTTGAAACAGCAGGTCAAAAGAATTCCCAGAAAAAAGGTCATCTTGATGAAGAATTAGATGATGCAGTTTTAGAAGAAATTTTTATTCATCCACCACCTTATCAGCCAAGTTGTTCACAGTCTACCCCAAGAAGTCTTTCAGGAATTTCTCCTAGTGCACCTCCTAGAGAAATTGATGATAATTTACCCAGATTTATGAGATTACCTGAAAGGGCAAGATCAAGAAGTAAATCAAATACTCCAAGAGAAAGCAGAAATTATCCTGAGGTTTCAGATTCTAGAAATAATTTCCAGAAAAATGACAAAAAGGCAGAGTTACCTGAAAATATACCAAAGATTTCAGAATATTTAAAAGCGAAGGGAGAATTAATTCAGCAGTTAACAAAAGGCATGGAAGCAGTAACAGTTCCAGTTACAATTGGTCCTGTTGTACCAGTTTATGACCAAAGTGAAAATAGACATTCAGCCTTAACGAATCCATTAAATGCAGAAATTCAAAAGGTGGCTGAAAAAGTTTATTCAGAATTAACAGAAATTCACCTAGATAAAACAATGCCAAATTTAACTTTAAATCAAAGTTTGTCAAATGGTGTCACACCATCAGCTGCAGATTCTGATTCGGGTTCTGTAGAAAATACCACAAATAAAACAGAATTAACACAGATTCCTCAACAAGTTCCTGAGTCTAAACAACTTGATGTTGCAAAATTAAAAGCAGATTTAGAAGTATTGACTATTTGCACAATTGGTACTGATTGTTTGAAGCAATATCAGGATGATGAACTGTTGTTTATTTGCAAGAGCATTCAGTGGAAAACTAAAAATAAATATGAACAATTTGAAGAAGTGGTTGCTGAATTAGAAGTAGATTTGAGTCGTCAGAAACAATTGCAAAAACATTACAGAGTGGATTTTTCTGAGAAAGATATTGAGAATCTAAATACCACAGGCAGAATAACCCATGTAAAAGAATTAAATGTGTATCTAAAAAGATTAAGTGAATTAAGTAAATGGAGAGTTAAATGGACAAATAAAAGAGAAGAAGAAAAGAGAGAAAGAGGAGAAGTTTTTGGTGAATTTCCTATGAGGGAAATAGCTGGTGGAGGTTATGTTCATGTTCCATGGACAAGACAGGACATGCTGCTCTTTACAAATGATTTCCCTCGGCTGAGAGAAAAGCCAGTAGAATGGTATCGTCAGGTTGACAGATTTATTAAGGTCTCAAAAGTTCTGTGGATTGATCTTGATGGTTTCTTTGATATTGTTGTCCCATCAGATCTTTGGACAGAATGTAAAATTTCTGTTAGTTGGCCCAAAGAGGAACCGCCTCGACATAGAGTAACAGGTGCTCCTTCAGACAATGTCATGGATTTCTATGACAAAGTAATTGTCTGGCTGAAAAACAAAATTCCTGCAAAAGAAGTAGATTGGGTTAAAATAGACAGGACAAACCAAGAGCCAAAAGAATCAGTTCATTCCTTTTATGAAAGATTGCTCCTGGTATTTAAACAATACAGTGGCTATGAAAAATTAAGTGAAAGTGACATGAGCCACTTCATTTATAGATTTGTTTATGGCCTGAAACCTGAAATTGGAGAAAGCATTAGAAAAGGAATTGTCGGCTGGCAATCACTTTCAGTCGATGATATCCTGAAGGAGGCAAAATACTGCAGTGATGAGTTAGATGCGAAACAGAGGAAACTCAAGGAGAAGGCAATGTGGGCACAAGTGAAGGTAGCTGAACAGCAGATAGCAACCTTAGAAAATAAAAAATTTCAGCAGAATCCAGCAAAGTTCAAAGGGAATTTTGTAAACAAGCCTAAGTTTAATATAAATATTGAAGAGCTAAAACAAAAGCTACCTTGTTTTAATTGCGGCGAAATTGGACACTGGAAGCGTGAGTGTAAAAATCCGCCCAGAAATTAAAAAAATTAATCATTAAATCCACAGATGCAGAGTGAGATAAATCAGCAGCAACAGCTACAGCGACAGTTAAATGAAATAAGTTAGCAGCAACAGCTACAGCGACAGTTAGTGAATCAGCAGAGCCAATTGAATCAACAGAGCCAAATTCTACAGCCACCCTTGCCAAATTGCATGAATACACAGAGATACAGTCCAGAGACGGGTTTCTGCGGAGCTGAACAGGTAAAAAGATCACAAAAAGTAAATGTGTCAAATGTCTCTCAACAACTTCGGCTAAAAGAAAATGAGAGCAATGACTCAGAAGATTACTCATGACGGTGCCTGAGAGAGGAAGAAGAGTGTGTGCTTTCAGCCACTCTTGAGGTAGATCAGGCAGGTCCATTTGTAAATGGTAAAGTGAATGACAAAGATATCTCTTTTCTTGTGGACACTGGTGCTACCCGTTCTACTGTTACATCAGTGGAAATTGAAAATCTTCCTCTCTCGGGTGAAACCATCCAGGTAGTTGGCGTAGCTAATCAACAAATAAAAACAGATTTGACAAAACCAGTTGATGTAGAAATTGGAAATTACAAAGACAAACACAGATTTGTTGTCTGTAACAGCAGTCCTGTAAATCTATTAGGACGTGATTTGTTATGCAAGATGAATTGCAAAATATACTGCTCACCGGAAGGTATTGAGCTTCAGACTTTAGAAGAAGATGGTTTGTATAAATTGACAATGCTAATGGTTGACGAAGAAAATAAAATGTTCCCTGCTTTTGATAAAAACAATTTACCTGAAGAATTGAAAGAGGCAGTTAATCAGAAAATTTGGGATTTAACTGGTGATGAATGGGTTTAATGAAACATGTGGATCCAGTAAAAATTTCTGTGAGATAAGGAATAGATTTTCCAAATATTCCCCAGTACAAAATGAAACCTGAAACTATTGAGGGTGTCATTCCTGTGATTGAAAAATTCATTAAGCAAGGTGTTTTGAGAGAAATTGAAAGCAGCCCATGTAATTCACCGATTATGGGAATCAAAAAGCCAAACGGAACTTACAGGATAGTTCAGGACCTGAGAATGGTTAATAAAATAGTTGATCCTTGCTGTCCAGTTGCACCAAACCCAGCGGTAATTCTATATCAGATTCCGCATGATGCAGAATGGTATACGGTCATTGACCTATGTAATGCCTTCTTTACAGTTCCACTGCATCCAGATAGCCAACAAATTTTTGCGTTCCGGGTCCAGGATCGCATAGTAGCATGGTGTCGTATTCCTCAAGGGTATACTGAGAGTCCATCAATCTTTAATCAATTGTTAAAGAAATCCCTGGAAGATTTAAAGTTGCTTGGACAGTCAACATTGGTCCAGTACATAGATGACCTCCCTATTGCAGGAAAAACAAGAGAAAATTGTGTAACTGACACCATTACACTTTTGAATCGATTGGCAGATGAGGGACATAAAGTGTCACCTGCGAAACTACAGTTTTGCAAACAAGAGGTTAAATACCTTGGTCACAGAATTGCAAAGGGAATCAGACAAGTGACAATTGAGAGAATAAAAATGATTCAAGCAATAGAACCACCAACAACACAAAGACAGATTAGGATGTTTCTAGGAATGGTTGGTTATTGTCGACAATGGATTTGCGGGTTTTCGGTAATTGGGAAACCACTGCAAGGGTTGACAAAGGCAGACATAAAAGACCTGATTGTTTTGACAAAAACAGAATTAGAGGCTTTTGAAAAGCTAAAGAAAAGTCTCTGTGAAGCACCAGCATTGGGGATGCCTGATTACGACAAAGAATTTGAGCTGTACTGCAGTGAAAGGGAAGGTTGTGCATTATCAGTTCTCATTCAGAAACATGGAACGATGAGAAAACCAATAGCATACTTTTCAGCTGTTCTTGATCCTGTTGCAAAGGCATTGCCAGGTTGCTTAAAAGCAGTGGCTGCAACAAGTGTAAGCCTTGAGCAAAGTGAAGGAATCATAATGGGGTTTCCTGTAAAAGTATATGCACCTCATTCAGTTGAAACTCTTCTTACCAGAAGTAAAACACAGCACCTGTCGAATAACAGATTGACCAAATATGAAAAGGTTATTCTAGGATCTGATAATGTATCCATTGCGAGATGTGTTAATCTCAATCTGGCTACACATTTACCAGATAGTGTGCATTCTGAAATTGACAATGAAGCTGATGACATTGATCCTGAGTGTTTGGATGTTTTGTAATACTGCACTAAACCCAGAAAATACATAAAGATGTGCCTTTACCAGAGTCAGACATTGTTTACTTTGTTGATGGCTCCTGTTTAAGAACAGACAAAGGCATTCTGAGAGCAGCATATTCAGTTTGCACAGTTTCAGAAATAATTGAGGGTTCAACTCTTGAAGGAATTTGTTCAGCACAAGTGGCAGAATTAGTTGGTTTAATTTGTGCTTGTGAAAAAGAAGCAGGGAAAAAGGTTACCATAGTGACTGATAGTCAGTATGGGTATGGTGTAGTTCATGACTATGGCCAGCTCTGGTCTCAAAGGGGTTATTTGACCTCTGCGGGAACTCCGATCAGGAATGCAAAATTGATCAAAAGACTGATCAATGGCATTCAATTACCAGAAAAGATTGCTGTCGTCAAATGTGGAGCGCAAAAAAAGGGAGAAGACTACATAACTAAAGGAAATGCCTTTGCTGATGAAACTGCACGGTACTGTGCAAAAAACAATCTTTCACTTAATCGGGAAAAGGATAATGATCATGTAATGAACTCTCTAATGCTAATATCTGTAGTAGAAACATGGCAGAGAGTAAAAGACTTACAGGATGAGGCAAATGATGAGGAGAAAAACACATGGCTCAAAGAAGGTTGCAGACAGCGAGAAGAAGATGAAATTTGTGTCTACAAAAATAGCAGACCTGTTATGCCCAATTGCATGATTGCTGACATGGCACGGATGTACCATGGTCCAGGTCATTTGGGAAGAGACACAATGAATCGACTGTTCAGGGAAACTTGGTATAATCCAAAGTTTAGGATTATTGCGGAGCCACTTTGCCAGCGTTGTTTGATCTGCCAACAAATCAATCCAAACAGAAAAACTGTTGTAAGCATGGGAACCATAGGACGGGAGGGTGGTCCTTTTACCAGATTGCAAATGGATTTCATTGACATGCCACCACATAACAAGTTGAGATACGTCCTTGTTATTGTCTGACTGTTTTCAAGATGGGTGGAAGCGTTCCCAACACGTCACAATGACTCAGTTACTGTGGCAAAACTGCTTTTAAGAGAAATTATACCTGGATACGGATTTCCAGTGACTATTGAAAGTGATCGTGGCACACACTTTGAAAACAGACTGCTTAAATTAATTTGTGAAGCTTTCGGCATAAAGCAAAAATTGCACTGTGCTTACAGACCAGAATCATCAGGTGTTGTAGAGCAGATTAATGGCACAATTAAAAACAGAATTTCAAAAATGTGCTTAGCCACAGGAGTAAAGTGGACAGATGCACTTCCACTTGTTTTGATGTCTTTGAGGAGCACACCAGATTAAAGAACAAGTTTTAGCCCCCATGATATACTCATGGGAAGAGTAATGAGACAGGCTTTTGTTCCAGTTGGAAAATTGTTGACAATAAATGATAGTGCAATTTTAGACTCCTGTAAGGAGCTGTCTGACGTGGTAACTTCTGTATTCCATCAGGTGGGAACAGATGTGATTTCAAAGGAAAAGGAGCAGGCTCATGATCTATTGCCAGGAGACTGGGTCAGGACAAAGGTTCATCGGAGGAGGAACTGTTTAGTACCCATGTGGCAAAAAGCAAGACAGGTGATACTAGTCACAACAAATGCTGTCAAATGTAAGGGTCTGAAGAGGTGGGTGCATGCAAGTCACACCATTCGCGTACCACCTCCTGATAACCCTGATAAAGATAGTGACGACACTACAACTGATTCAGATTCAGAAGAAGAACCTGAAGATCCAGATTCTGAAGATCGACAGGAAAGTCGACATCTGGAAGATTCTGATGCAGATCAAGCATCAAATGAAAAAGATCTAGAAAATGTTGTTGTTGATTCAGAAAATGATGAAGATGTTGTAGAAAAAAGAACTGAAAAAGAAACTGTGTCAGAAGAGATTCAAGATCAGGAGAGTATTGAAAAGCAGATTGGAAGCTCTGAAAGCAGGAACGGAAATTCTGGAACTGGGAAGTTAGAAGTAATTCCAGAAGAAGAGGACAAATTGCCAAGTACCAGCTACAGAGATGTCGTTCCTAACTGAGTGAAGCTGCCGAGTAAAGAAGTTCCTAGATACAGTATTGAAATCTCTGAAACTGACTCGGATGAAAGTGATGAAGAGTCTGAAATAAGAAAATTCAGAAAAAGGGCTTGGAAAGCTGAATGTAATGAAATTGAGCCTAAGAAGGAACTCTTGAGAAAAGGTGATGTCTGGCCAAAAGAAGACTTGAAGTTCAAGTTGGTGAAAAAATCAAAAGAACAGATTAACGAGATATCGAGTCAAAAAAGTGAATCGGACAAAAAAGAACAAGTTCGAAAGAAAATTGGAGTAATTAGCAGAAAGAGCAAAAGACCATTGAAGCCAAAAAGGAAATACAAGTCTCCAGAGTGGGCCTATATAATTATTCCACCAGTAGTTGAGGTCAGTAGCAGCAGTCAGGAAGATTTGGAAGAAAATAGTGACAATGACTAGATTTAGCCTTCTTTAAGTCGAGG
The DNA here is from genome assembly GCF_964263255.1 of Lissotriton vulgaris. Taxonomy (NCBI): domain Eukaryota; kingdom Metazoa; phylum Chordata; class Amphibia; order Caudata; family Salamandridae; genus Lissotriton; species Lissotriton vulgaris. The sequence goes on from NC_141699.1 coordinate 812,903,093, forward strand.
TTTATTTTTGGCATAAGGCTGAAGAAATTGTGTTAGGTGACACAAGGTCGAAGAAACTGTGTTAGCTGGAAACACTTTTTATGGACGCAGGGTCGAAGAAAAGCTGTTAGAGGGTTACTAAAAAAAAAAATTAAAAGGGAGGGTATTATTTTAATTAAATACTAACTTTAAATTTTTGTTTTAAGTAAAGAAGTAAAAAAAATGCCTAGTACTGACAATTCAAGGTGTGCTATCCTCAGGAGATGTTGTAAAATGTCTTCCATTTGTGTGATTCTAATCATTTTAGTTTGGTTAATCTTAGCAGTCATCTTTCCTCTTGGCATAGACAAGGAGGAGTATACAGTGAACATGATGAGCAAAGCTGAATCTAAACAAGCTGCTCATGATGTTGCAGTCAAAACTAACAGGATTATTGAGCACAAACCAGAGATTCACCAGGATAGATCTGTTGGTGATTTTTCTACTAATTCCTTTTCAAGACTCTTATCAGAGTATGTTAGAGTCATGGATGTCAAAGATTGTTATGTGTGCGTTAAGCTTCCTACTTCGGTTTCTGAAGGGGTCAAGTATAATATGCTTCCTCTTACTTATGGAATAACATACAGTGTTATATCTAGCTTGTTCTATCAGACAGGTCGTCTGGAGTACTATTACTCAGACTTTGATGAGATATTCGCTAACTTGAAGGTTGTATATAGTCTTAACAAAGTCAGGCCTGCCAAACAGATGAGGGAATTCCTTCTGGTAACTAATGAACTCACTTATGAGTATGCTTACAAAAATAATCTAACCTGCAAAATGAGAGATGAAGAAAGATCTTTTCTCAATTTGGTTGAGGAGAGGAGGGCGATTTACAAAAGGAATGAAATGCTGAAACAGACTAAATCCAAGTTTTGGCAGCTCGTAGATGAGAAGCTTAATGGTGAAAATAGATATGCTGCTATTCACATAGATGATCCAGTTAATGGAAAATTCTGCATTAGAAGAGATAACACACTTTATGACAATTATTTTGTTGGTGCAAGCCAGTGTGAGGACACTTATCGGATCGTAGGGGGTTGGGGATTTAAAGGTGGTAAGGACCCAATTTTCCCAGGAATTTATTTTGTCTGTGAGAACAAAGCATATTTCAGTCTCCCTGACCATTCGTATGGTACATGTTACCTTGGTCTAGTTTTTCCTAAAATGTTCCATGTGGACAGAAATGGGGAAGGTTCATTTGAAATTGGCAAACACCTGAATAGGTACAAGAGAGAGAGCTTCTCTGAGATCAGGGGAGATATATTTGGTGCAATAATTCCTATGGTGGGAATAACTCTGAATGCAATCAAAATCAGAAAGGTTTCCACAATTGTTGACAGATTATCCACTGATACTGCAAGTGGTTTTCAAATGGTCAATACTGAACTCATTGCCACCAGAAGCATGGTTATGCAGAATAGGCTTGCATTAGACATTCTCCTAGCAAAAGAGGGAGGAGTCTGTGGGATTTTGCATGTTCAGCACTGCTGTACATATATCCCAGACAAAAGTCAGAACATAGAATTACTGATAAAGAATATCACTGAATTTCACTCAGAAATAGAACCCATGGAAAGTGACAGTTTTTCTGAACGTTTGGCTAAAAGATTTGGGGTAATCAGGGAATGGTTTGCTGAAATTGGCAGTTCAATCATTGGCAAAGTGCTTTATCCTGTAATAATCATTGTTATAGTGACACTTTTGTTAAAAATCAGTTACATGATTCACAAGAGAAAGAAGCATGTGAGGGAAAAGAAGAGGATATACAAACTCAGAAAAGCTCAGGAGAAGGAGATAGAAATGGATGAATTTCGCAGGGCTCAACATGAGAGCTCCAGACAAACTGATGAAACAGGAGTTTAGATTTACTAACACAGAGAGAGATAATTATATGACATTTCTAAAAAGTAAAATTTTTTAGTACATTTTTGGGTTTTGTTTGGTGATTTAAAAATTACCAGATAAGGGAGTTGATGAAGCGGACTTTAGAGATAAGTTTAGATTTAGTTCGCTGATTTAAACTCCCATAATCTTTAATTCATTAACGAGTGTTGCATGTTTCCGTATTAATTCAACCTAGAATAATGTGCACCATCACGAACACGTGGGACTAAAATATATGCTCTTGTCGCATTTGTCATTATGTTTTAAAATAATATATTAACCTTGTCTTTTGTTTTGTCGAACATTAACTGCAGCTGTTTCAAATAATAGCATGTGTATTTTCTTAAATGTGCTTTTGTTTATGTCGTGTCTTTCACGTGACAGTGTTTTGTTTGTCTTTTGTGCATTATGCTAGGTAACATAGACTAATGGGTTAACATTAGTGAAGGGGGTGGGTAACAGAATAATTATCATTACTTGAATTAATTGATGTCTTGTGTTTCCTTGCATACTAGAGTCTTGCTAAAAGAGGCCTGTGGCCTATTTCTAAAATAGATGTCCGAAGTCCTGTCGAGTTGGGCCTTGCACAGCAGAGAATGAAAGAAAACCTTTTCTTCATAATTCTTTGAAAAACAAACTCGCGGAAGCTGAGCTGTGCAGAGCGTCGAGATATTCTTTGTAAAACTTTCAATGCCAAGGACAGGACATTGCGGCGGAAAAGCTTGGGCAGAGGAAGCTGCATATTGTGTCATAAATGTTGCAAGCCTCGGAAGAGCTTATGACACACATAGTCAAAGGGCAATGCCGCTCTTAAGGAACATGATTTTTTGCAATGTGAAAGGTGAATGACTTCATGGACTGACATTTCTCGACCAATCACGCTTCGAGTTGGTCATTGTTTTGTATTCTTTTAGTTAGTCTTAGATAGAGAAAAGGTATAAAAATTGCCCCCTTAGAAAGAGCCTTGCTGGCTCGTTCCTGTGCTCGAGAGATGCTGTCCGACTTTTGACTCAGGTAAGAACTTTCGAGCTTTCATTTTTCCCTTTAGGTTTCTTTAGCTAAGTTAGTGAAATAGGGTTTAGGGAATGAGTTCTCAAATGTTTTAAGCATTTTCTCATGCTGATTTTGATTTGAACTGACAGTCTAATGTGCCTTTCTAATAAAATAATGCTGATTAATACAATGCTAATGAAGAATTAAATTTCTTAAAATGCTCTTTGCTCAATAAATAAAGTTAATAAAATAGATTTTGAAATGACAAGCTGGTCTTGTTTGTTTCGTTTGAGTTACCATATGGCCGGGATGCCCGTCACCCCCTCCCAACACAATCCCCAAGGATGGGAAGTCGGACGCAGTTCTGAACTTTTGGAAGGCGGGAGGGAGTCACCCTCCCGGCCGTATTTATTAAAATATGAAACAAAATTTAAAACATTAAATAAAAGTTTCATAATCATGTACAATTTTCATTTATTACATTTCGATGAAGACATGTTCTTTGGCTAACCTTAACAAATCTCTAATACAAAGGTTTCCTAGCTGAGTCTAACATCCTGCAAATGCATACATTCTAAATTAAAATTGTACATCCTAGCATTAAGGGCCAACGGCAAGGTCTTAACCGGTGTCAGATCCTTACTACCAAAAACTCTCGCCCTCACGGTGTGAGTGGCGGCCGCGCAGAGGACTGTACCCTCCTTGCCAACTCTAATTTCCCTTGTCTTGTTGGGGGCCCCCCTTTCCGCTCGACGCCATCTTAAAGGTCATCCGAGCTCCCGTGTGAGGCATCTGTAGGAAGGACAGCGTGGACTCCACCTCCCATCCCCACACTCTCTATCATATCCGCCGTCGCGAATAACCGGGCCCCGGGAAATTCGTAGGAGGGGCATATAGCCGCCTCCTCCCCTGGAAGGGGCCTATGGCCGTCTCCCCTTAGGCGACCCATCCTTAGTGGGTGCCGCCTCCCAGTGGGAGGGGCCAATGGCCGCCTCCCCCGGGCGCTCCCATCCATAGTGGGTGGCGCCCCCCTCTAGGAACCTTGAAATTACTGCTCACCGATCATGACCTTACCGCCACAGGCTGGATAGTTGACCGGCTATCCGGCCCCCCCAAACTCCTCCTAAAGGTCATGCTTCCTCAAACCCCTTAGCCATGCTATGAAGTCTCCTATGAGTAAAACATTCCCCTCCCGGGACAGGTGAACCCCATCATTCAGATACATGTGATCACCCCGAATACACCCATGAGGAATGCAATGCAACTTGCAGAGCGAAACAATCTACCAATTTTGTTGTTAACTTTCTTCACCGAATGGTTCAGTGCTGACACTGAAAGGCCCCCCCGCCATACCTTCCTGGGAATCATGTGGGGCCAGGCAATCGTGCACCCCGGGATTCTTTTTGCCAACCAGCTAACGGCAGACAAAACTTGCTCGAGTAATACCGGTCTACCCAGTGTCACCAAGTCATTGCCCCCCAGGTGTACTATGACTACAGATGGAGGTGACCTCTGCCGCCCTAAGAGACCCTCAACAAAAAATTTGAATTGGTCAATACAGAGCCCGCCCCTTCCGTGGAAGGCCACTCTGTACCCGTATTCCCCAGCTGCGCGAGTCGCGTCACCTGCTTTGAATACGTCCCCGGCCCGCCTCACGTATGAGTGGCCCACGACCCAAACCACTCTCTCCTCAGACGATGATCCATGACCGCTGGTCCCCTGGTACTGGGTCTACTGCAAATTCCGCCCCGCATGACATGCTCGCGAAACTGTAAATCAAACAGAAGACAAGAAGCGTGAGTGCATGTCACTTGACTTCACAACATGTGCAATCGCACATACCTTTTGAAGCAATTCGAGGACCATCATCCCAACTGTTTCACTTCCTCTGCACTCTGACCCCTGGCTGTAGCCTCAGTAGCAGCCCCTATCCTAAAGGAGTGGGTCCCAAAATCGCACGGGTCCATGCCCGCCGCAGCGATTGTCAGTGCTAGCACCCTCTGGAACTGAAACCTCGTCAGTGGGATGCCATCGATGTGCCTCAGCAAACTCCCCCCCCCATGTATCCGCCCTCAGTGCCAAGTATTCCTCTATACACATTATCGGGCACGTGGGGGACCCTCGCACGCGCTGGACAACAACACTGTTTCCCATAGCTCCCTGGTCAGTCTTGGACCTAGCTATCGTGACTACCATCGAATCACCCCTAATTAGGATGTGATCCCTGCACAAGCCTCCCTCCACATCATTCTTATTCCTTGCGACCAGTTCGCTCACCCGCATAGCCCCATGGAACGCTAATGCGAAAGCTGCCCGGAACAGAACTGCTTTGAATTGGGAGGAGCATGTCGTGACTAGTTTCGCCATGAGTAGGGACAACTTTTCTAAGCCAATCGGGCGCCTCTCGTCTTGCTTGCGACCCTCGAGGCGCTGCCAGCCGCGAAGGGCTTTTTTCGCCAAAAAGGAACCTGTTGGGTCTTTGATGCCATGCACCTGCGCCATGAATGAGATGGCCGCCCCGTGTCTATTGGCCGATGCCGCTGATCGGCCTTCCCTGTGCATTGCTACCAGGAACCCTAGGAAGGAATCCTCCTGACCCCAGTTCTGATTCCCTGTCGGACCCAAAAATGCACAATAGGAACGAAACGCTCCTTCGTATGCCTTCCTCGTCCTGGGGGCTAAGCTTGCTGCCACGAGGTCTTGTAATCCGGGGCACCGATTAGCCAGAGTGCTTCGGGGAATGGTGCCGCCGCTAGGTCTGCTGTAGGTAGATAGCCCCTGAACGCCTGCATATGTGAACGAGAGAGTGCATCAGCCGCATGATTCAGTACACCTGGCACATGTTTTGCCCTGAACTGTACATTCAGTCTCATGCAAAGCAGCACAACTTCCTTCAACAATCTCAAGATCCATTTGCAACGTGCTGCCTGATTGTTAATGCATTCGACAACAGTCATATTATCTGACCAAAATACCACAGAGCGGTCTCTGAACTCGTCCGGCCATGCCATCAGAGCAACAAAAATAGGGAATAGCTCAAGGAACCCTATGTTACCTGTGAGACCGCTGGTGTGCCACGTCGGCCATGTTTGCGCCGACCATCGATTACCAAAGATGGCGCCAAATCCCACGCTCCCCGCTGAGTCAGTCCACAAACCCAGCTCGTCCGAAGACGCTGGCGGCTTGTTCCACACTACTCGACCGTTGAAGTCCGCCAGAAAAGCCAACCAAATGCGCATATCCTGGCGAACCTCTGCCGACAGTCTCGTGCGGTGGTGTCCTTCCCTGAGACCAACCATAGCTTGTGCAATAGAGCGTGAAAAGGGGCGGGCGATTGGTATCACTCTCAAGGCAAAGTTAAGCTGACCCACTGTTTGCTGTAACTGGTGCAGGGTCACTTTCTCCTTACTAAGGCAAAGTTCCAGGGAAGCCCTAAATTTAGCTACCTTTCCTACTGGCAAACGGAAACATCCCTCCACAGAATCGAGCTCAATTCCCAGAAACTCCAGTGAAGTAGATGGTCCAACCGTCTTACCTGATGCCAATGGCACTCCAAACTCCCTCATGAGGATGCAAAAGTCCTGTAGCGCCTGCGCACATTTCGAGTTGCCGGCTGCCCCCAAGAACAGAAAGTCATCTAGATAATGCATAACATGCCTATGCCCTGTAGCCTCGGTAAATGCCCACTCTAAAAAACAGCTGAATTTTTCAAAATAGGCACAAGAAATGGAGCAACCCATCGGCATGCATTTATCCATGTAGTAACTCCCTTGGAATGCAAAACCTAGCAAACGCTGATCCTGTGGGTGTACCGGGAGCAACCGGAACGCTGATTCAATATCTGATTTCGCCATCAGTGCCCCGGGGCCCAGGCGATTTAACATGGTGACGGCATCATCGAATGATGCGTACCGCACCGAACAAACTTCTGGGTCAATAGCATCGTTTACCGAGAAACCCCTTGGAGCAGACAGATTTTGGATCAGCCTAAACTCCCCCCGGGTCCTTCTTGGGGACCACCCCCAATGGGGAACAGATGAAACCTGCCACTGGCGGGCGCTGAAAAGGCCCAGCCACTCGGCCTAGGCTCACTTCCTTAGCAATTTTTCTCTCCACCACACCTGGATTATGCTGTGCCGAAAGCTGGTTTTTACAAAAAGGTTCCCCACAAAAATCCCCCGCCGGGATGTGGAAGCCATATAAGAATCCCTTCCTCAACACCCCAGCAGAGACATAATCAGGGTATTTGTTTAACCAAGGAGTCATAGCCATGAGATCAACGGGAGTAGGCAATTGTACACAACGATCCACCTCAGTCTTGCTTGGACCCTCCTTTACCTCCCGACCCGCTATTTTTCGATCTGCATGAACTCTCCGGGTGTGAGGAATTCCCACAACCCACACACACATGCTTGAACCTACATGTACCTTGCGGTCTGTTACAGTTGCCTCTATTGAAGCCCCTACAGACCCCCCACTTTCCACCATTCCCGCCGGTTTTCGGCTGGTGATCACCACCGGTGCCTGCTCGAAAGGGCACCGCGGGCTTTTGGCGGGAAACCCCCGACCCATTCCCACCTGGCGAGGATGTCCCTGCCGTCCCAGGCAGGAGCTGCTTATGCCAAGAAATTGAATCGAGGCAATCCCATGTCAGAGAGGAATCATACTCTTTCGCTTTACGAAATTTCATGTCGTAACCTCTCCATTCGTCCCCCTCATACATTTCATAAAAATCCATTATCCGTGCCTGATAACAAGACAGTTCGGTAAATACCTCGGGCTTACGTTCACCAATAATCGCAGTAAACATTGCAAAAGCCTTCGCCCAATTCGTTATCGTCTCTTCCACCCTGAACTCCGCCATCTTGGCGCGCCAGACGCTCGGGTGCCACAAATCTTTCTGTGTTTTAGCATATTCCATCTCGCGATGGTCAGTCAACAACGAAAACATATTGACATACTTGTCTGCCCATATCAATTCTTTCGTGGCCATCGGGATATGTTGAACCACCCTCTCCCGCCTTGAGGGCAATGAGCCCTCCCCCGCCACTGGCAAAGCGAGCTTACCCGGTTCGGTCGTTGTTCCCGCCGTTTTCTCGCGACCAGCTGCCGGTCCTTCCGGTGTCACCTGTGGGGAAACAAGAGGGAGATTCGCCTTCGCGGCATCTCGCGACTGCCGCAACTGCTGGATTAGTAATTTGGCCTCTTCGGCCGTGTCGCCGGGCGCCGTAGCACCCCCTGCCTTCTTATTGAGCCATGCGGCCAACTGGGTGGCCAATTCAGGAGGCATATCCTCATCGTTAGCGGGCGTAATCACAACCGGAATCGGTTGACCCGCGTCTGGGGTTGGTACTGGGTCATCAGCTAGTATGGCAGGGATGACCGGGGGCACCTCAGGGACAGGAACCTCCCCTGCAACCGCCCTCCTCTTGACCTGTTTCCCTCTACCCTCGGGGACGACTCTAGGCAATGCCGGGCCTATTACCTTCTTCGGGTTACCAGGCTTGTTCATTGCGGCCAGTTGCTTCTTGACGCCCGCCAAATCACGACCAAGCGCTGGGACTTGTCCGATGCTTCGTTCATTCTCGCCATTCTGTTCACCAACATGCGAAGCATCTTGTCTGTCTCGGAACCCTCTCCTGCCTTCTTGCCGGACATGGTTTCGATTATTCACTCCGAGTCGATCAACACAGTCCTGGATCCTTCGCTGTAAAGTCCCTGAAAGAGAAACACAAGAATTACAAATTCTCAAAATTGCTCCTTGTTCCGTCGAGGGCTCACGAGCAACGAGTGGGTGCAGCCTTCCAAGCACAGGAACAAGAGGACGCTTCTTCGGATTCCCGCTCTATTTATTCTTCTTCGGGGGGGGCGTGTACCCTCCCCGGTACGCCTACTGAGCGTGGCCATCGGTGTAGGTGTCTAGGACAACCCCTCCTGGGCAGGAAAAGGCACGCCCCGGCTACGCCGCCTCGGGCATACCAGCCGAGACACGCCCCCCGCCCAAAATGGTTTCCCGGGAGGATCGGGGCACCCAACCATACGTTCGGGGGGACCGAGTGGTCGCCCCTTTCCATAATCCATTGCCTATGATTTTGACTTAATTAAATGTTTATAAAAGTGTTTGATTAATTAGGTCATATGATTCAGTTGGTCAATTCATGTCTCAGTCATTTATGGGCCTAGTGATAGATTTATGAAAAATGGTGAGTATCGTGGTGTAGAGTTGTTCATATGAGACTGAATTTCCTTTGGCCCGCTGGATCAATACCCAAGAGTGTGCAGCTCATCCAGTCCATGTTGTTTACTTTCGTGCTGAGACTTTAAATCCATTGTACAACAAGAACTACAAGTCCCAGGATTCAATTAAAGTTTCTGGGCTGAAAGAGCTGAAACTAGGAAACGTGAGAGTTCTAAAACGAAAAAGAAAACCGACAAAGAACTATGCAAAGTTATCCCTCCTTTATCGGTGATTTGTTTTATTCTTTGCATTTAACGAAAATACCAAGCAGCCACATGTCAGGCGTGTATTTAATTTAGTCCTGGTTTTTCCCTTGCATTCTGTTATTTGTAGTCACGCAAGAGGAAAAAAGCGTGGATTCTCTACTGACATCATGGTAATAAGAATGTGAGTCTCCACAGCATGCTGCCAAGTAGCCTCTATGTCACATCAGAGGTAATTTTTATTCAATAGCGCTTTGTGTTCTAGAACTTCCAGAACCACTTGAGCAGTGTATATAAAGTTTAAAAAGCGTTGTCTGCTTAAAAAAAAAATAAAGTCACAGTCCGACTGTGTTGACGTGGAGTTAATCGGAAGCTATTCCTGGCTATAAACTGTTGTTTGAATAAATTCTGATAGGATCAGACTAGCTCTTCCAGACTTTATTTCCCGTGGTCCGATATGGAAAGATACCACGAGCACGTCAGCTCGTTTAAAACACAGTTCGCTAAATAATACTGATTACTACAGCTAAACGATACTGAAGACTACCACTTTCCCCAAAGCCTGTCTCAGCTTTAAGTTACAACTCAGGAGTGAGAAAGAGGCGGTGGAATACACCACACTTGAGATAAGTGGGGTGTACCCGTCGTCTTTCATTGGCCAATGAGGGTGCTAGGCCATTCTCCGCCCCCAAGCAGAGCACGCCCGAAAGCTATAAATTCGCGGTTCAGGCGCAGTTTTGGTTGTCATTTTGAGGTGGGGTGGAGGGAGGAAGCAGGTTGAAATCGGAAAGCGCTATGCGAGAGGGAAAAGTACTGGTTGCTTAAAATGTGCTAATATACGTTTTACTTCGAATTGCGTGTGTGTTTATTTTTTTAAATGTTAAGATTCTTCTTTCAACTTTACCAAGTTCGTTCAGCTCTTAATTGTAGTGCGTTTCTCTGCTAAGAAGTGCGCGTTGGGTTTACAAATGAAACAATGTGGATAAACGTTGTGATAATGTTATGTAATTATTGGGTTGACTCGTGCAATTTTACCACACATTGAACAAACTGCGTTTATTTTTACACGCTATTGTGTTTATAAACTTTTCATTACTTTTAAACAGTAGTCCTTAACTGTACGGGTTTTGATTAACGTGCGTGGCGTTTGAGGTCCATTCTTTTTTTTTTAACTGAAAGGCCCTTTTTGAGCAAAAGCGATACAAAGGTTTTCTTTTTCCGAGCAAATCACTTGAAGTCCCCGTGCATTAAAAAAAAAGTGAATAAATGTGACCTTGTGAAATAAAACTCGTGGTCATGTGAAGCGTTCCAATACTTTTGGGACGAGTTTATGTTAAACTGGAAAAAAAGTTCTTCTAGATTTGCTAGGCTTTTGCACATTCAGTCAGTGTGACCTTTTCAGTTTGTGGAAAGGAGGTTGCAATAATTATCAACACCGGGAACTAGATACGTTTCTGGACAGAAAACTGCTCTGAGGATGGAAAGTATTTAAGTGTAGGGTATTTTTATTTAAATATTAGAAGGCGGCAGTACCCGGGCGTTAATTAAAGAATAACCATGGCAGGAAATGGAGATTCATGAACGTTAACACTCAAACAAAACAATGAGCTCTAGGGAATCATCGTAAATGGGCCAAATTGTATGTTATGGGGTTTGGCCGAGGGCCGCATAGATGTTGACAAAAAAGTAAACCACCAGTGAAGCAAAATGACCTGAAAACGTACTCTTGATGTATGAGCAACATGTGGCTGCGTGGGGATAGGTTTCAAATGTATTTTGTTTGTCAAAGAACCTCCTTTATTTTGTAGCAAAAGTACATTTTAAGTATACTTTCCTTACGGCACTGGTTGAGAGGCATTAGGATTTAAAGAAAAGTTTAAATTGGGATTTTGAAGTTGTATGTTTTTAAAAGCAGATACAGCAAAAATGGTGTATTTTTGAAGTTGACCACGCCCATCGATAGAAAGATGGTGAAATGAAAATGACTTGACAAGTGCTTAAACATTTAATCCTGCACATTTCTGAAATTCCTAAGCTTCCCCCTACTCTGCATGGTATCAGTAAAACCCCCTACATTTAAGGTGGCTCATGTGCCGTCTGTGTATAGAGGTAGTGTAGTCCTCCACCCACTCTGTGAGACCTATGCGAATTGATCCGCTCCAGACCCCCTGTGCAAGAAATCCTTCAACACCAATGGTTGCATGCGGAGTACAGATGTGCAATTTCCCTGTGTAAGGTGTTTGGGAGCCAGTTGGAAGGGATTTGCCCCAGTACCTTGTGCAGGTTCCTTTTCACACCCCACCCCAATTCAAGATCACTATAGGAGATTTTGATTAGGCTGCTGGAATCTAGTAATTAGACATTCAGGGCAGGAAGCGGAGTGCTCTGATGCAGATAAATGTCATTTGGTAACTACTAAGGCTTGCCACCCTTCCTAGACCACTGAAACGAGCTTCAGGCTTCACCCCGCCAAAACCTGCACAGCTGCTTTCAATCTCCTAATTGCTGCTTAGATTCAGTCACCAGGTGACATGCAGTATACCACTACGTGTGAATTATGCACCAGCTAAAATGACCTGATTGAACAGGAGTGCCCAAACTCTCTACCTCTGTCATGCGGATCTGTTAGTAACACTTTTCGATCACAGCATGTCACCAGAGTTGTAGCTTAGTCAGTAAGATTGGGGAGGGTGTGAGCTACAGATTTTCCTACAATGACGCTGGCATATAATGTTAAAATACTTTATGACAAGGGTGTATGAGAGGGGCTAATGGGGCAATGGAAAGGGAGACTAATGCAGAGTGGTAGGAGTACTAAGTGAGAGAACACATTTTGTAAAATAACCAACATTTTTGAACTCTTTCAAAACTGAGGGGAAAAGTGTGCAGTATTTTTTTTCTGTGTAGGTAAAAATTCCTGCTGAAATCTGAGACACCTTGCCATGCCTGAGGAAAACACCTGTACCCAACTATTTAGTAAAAAATGTTTATTAAAGGTGTGTTTGACACCCCACCCGAAGCTGCACCCCTGCATGTCACTGTGCATCATAAGAGTCTCTGGCCAATATCTGCTGCATAGGAAACTTAATTTTTAGCCTATCTCATTGAAAACACGTATAGACAGTTTTTAGCAGTGCAGACACCTGACTGTAGAGCTTAATCGTAAGACATTTTTTTGAAAAGGGGATGCAAATGATTTCTTGAAAACAATTGTGAATAAAGGGAATTTATTTGAAAAACAATTTTCAATATAGTATTTAAGATTCCACGGCAACTTTCCAAATCAAGACTACCAGGACTACTGCCCAAGCAAGCCATGATTGCTCATTGTTCCAGCGGTGTAGTCAGTTGGATCAGTCCCCCTTTTTTTGCCTGTGTTGATGACTACACTTTGAAATGAATCCCGCCGGGCCCTAGTGTGAACCTGAAGTGCAGATATAGTAAGGGAACTAATAAGGGAGTTAAAACTTCATTCTCATTAATTCTTTGTACTCATTTGAGTCCATCAGTAGGAATAACAATGGCCACCCACCTATAATGGTGATTTGCTTAAAGTAGAACAGACAAGGATGCATGCAACAACTGTAGTGACCGTGAATATTGGTTACAGGATACCGCAAACAGTGTCCTACAGTGATAACTATTGTAAAGAAGTGCGGTCTCTGATTACATTGTATACTACGAGTCCCTAAATTTAAAATGTAACTAAAATAGTAACAAGCAGGAAAGTCAGACTGGAAAGTCTTAGTAGTCTGGATTATTTTGCCAAATGCATCTTATAATTTTCTGAACCAACAACGCACGCCCATTTATAGAAGGATCCTATGTAGAGGCAGCTCTAAAATCTTACTCCCACAGCTTCATTCTCCTTTATTTCTAAACAGCACAAACTTATGCATTACTTTCATTGGCTGTTAAATGCATAATTTGTTGCACAGAAGAAATCCTGCATTTTAATGTGAAAACAAGAGAAAGAAGAACTTCTTCAGTACATTAAAAATAAATGACCTTTAGATCATAGCCTTGTAATACTGAAACCCACGTACTTCCCTTCCTGAGGAAGGTGATCAAGTTTAATTGTGCATAAGGACAAAAACCATGGCTGCAGCTGAATTTAAATTATTTTATAAATGTGTGCTGTTTGTATGTAATGAATAAACATGAAGTTTTCTGCAATGTGACAAGCACTCTTGTTAATGTAGCCAAGTTATGCTAACTAAACCAAACAATTACTAGGCACTACACTATTTATTTAATTACATGTTACTTCAGCAAAAGTGCATTTGAAAGTGCCTCAACAACTCCGTTTGCACGCCCTATAGTATTTTCGTATTCACAATTAAGAAGACCCCTTTTGATATTGCAGATATGATGGCTCCCCTTCCTGCGTTGACTGTGAAGGACTTTAGATCACTTTCAGCATGCCCTCCATCATCTTCATGGACAAGGCATGGTGTCTTGCACTCTTTTCCCTTTGGATGTATATCATGTCCCTCATATTCCTGGACATGTCCTGCCAAGTTCTATCCATCCTATCCAAAACATGACTGTCTGTCCACCACCTGAGGGAATTGGACCATGTCCTGAAGGGACTCTGGCAGGTCTGACAGTGTAGCTTCTATGGCACAAATTTCCCGCCTCACATCTGTCTACTGTTGGAAGAAGTCCTGCTACCACTGGCCACCATACCCAGGTGCAGGTCCTCTCTGCAGGTGTCTGCCATGGATAGGACCAGCAGGTCCAACAGCAGGGGGGGTGGCAGGTGGAAACCTGTGGGCAGGAGAATGGTGCACAGGGCATACCTACACCACAACAGGGTTGGTACTTCCCCCAGATGATGGAGAGGATGCCGGGGATACACTGTATAGGGAACAGCATGTAGGGGAAGCACCATGTTGGTCCTGGACGTGAGGACTGTGAGGGAGTGATGTCTGTGTTGGGATGTGTGACAGCTGTGGCTGGTTAGCTTTATGCTGGGGACAGGCAATTGTTTGTTTTGGAGGAGGCTAATGAACGTTGCTGGGTGGAGGATGTGATGCCATGAATGATTTCGGCAATGTGGTAAGACGTCTGTCAATGGCATCTGAATTGTCATTCCCGGAGTGGATGGACATATAGTCACCGTTATCTTCCAAGTCTTCGTCCTCAAGAACTTCCTCCTTGTCTTGCGCATTACTTTCTGCTGACATAACTGCCTGGAGGACAGTGGATTTTCCCCTCTGATTGCCCGTCAGCCCACACTGGTTGTAGGTCTGTCATCCTCCTCCCCTGGAACACAGAGGTTTCAACCGTATTAGTAATTGACCTGGTATTACATGTGGTGCAACACAAGAGTTGGATTAACTGTACTTTGCATCAACAGATGAGGATCATGTGACCTGGTTAGTGTACCACCACAAATGACAGCTCACACCATAGCACTGAGGTGTTCAACAGAGATGTACATTATCCAAGCAAACTCACCAGCTCCAGCCACAACTTTCTGTCCCTTTGCGATCCCCCCATGATAACTGCTGAATCTGGCTCCTCATAGATGTTGTTGACATAGCTGTCCCCGATCCAGCAGCTGTAGAGGGAAGGGACAACATTCTCAATGATCTGCATTACTAACTGACAAACAGGCACATGTGGCACTCATGATATGTATGTCACTTTGTGAACAACAACTGCTGATTCCATACAGAAAGGGATCTTGATCGCTGTCATGGCTTAGTAATCTAAGCTAGTGACATACTTGATGCCACAATTACCTGATGGACAGGTGCGAGAGGGTTTCACTGCTGCAGCCAGGATATCAAGCATTCCCCGGGATGGTGTACGCTGCACTGGTGTCATTCTGTCAGCAGTAGTGATGACATACATGTCCATATATCAGTACAACAGACTGTAGCTATGAGCTAACATGTCATTCTCAATAACCATTGACTGGATAATCCAACCACAATGTGGGGAATGTTTACCTCATGGACTTTAGATGTGGGCCCCTGCTCACATGCAGCAGTTGCCAGCTGTTACCTCCACATAGCACTGACATCAATAAGATGACACATCAACAGGCAAACTTGTATGAGAAGGTTACTGATATTTCAAGGAAGGGGATAATGATCCTGACTCCTCCGCAATACACTGATTTCACATTCACCATTAAGACTAACCGGTTTCATGAGTGTAATGTTGTCTGTTGACAAGTCACAAGGAGTTCATGTGTGAGATGTGCAATAGTCAGGTACATAATGTTGGTCATTTGTGCTTCCCTACCCATGAAGTCACAAAGCTCATTTCTGAATGAGAGAACTAAGATTTCTTATGTCCACCCTTTGAGTGTCCTCTTTTTGCATACCCGATTTCCAACATCAAGGTAGTACTTAGCTAACAACAGATGGTGTCCTGTACAGCAGACATCCTAACCTCATATGTTAACCACTCACCTATATAGGTGAATACAGTAGAAAAGGAGGCAAGCAGAATGCAACATTTGGTTATGATCCCACTTTTCGGCTAAAAGTTGAGAAGCTTCAATGCTTTCTGCCTGCACTGGATTAGCGTGTTTTTTTCTTCAGCCAAGTGATTTCAAAATGTAACTGCATGAAGATTTACCTTAGCAGCCCATACACACAACTCAAAGGTACATAACTGGTATCAGTGTGAGCCTCTTCCATACCAAATTCAATATAATTTTACCATAGATATTTTGCTAGGGAGTTTTCATATCATTGAATTGCAAGCCAGTTGGGTTTTGGACACTTCATATGACACACTGTACTATTTTTATGTCCATTCTGCACTCACTTGGCATACATTTTGTGTAATCCTTTCATTAGCCACCAAGGTCTGATCTGGTATGTGGTTAAATGCCCTATGTGAGCATATTGTGATGCAGGACAACAGTGTTGTACAACACATACAGTGGAGATTGAAGGCACATTTAATGAGCATTGATGTACATTATTCTTGGGTTTACTTACCATGGCCCAGCACCGGCCCAGTGTGTGGTCCCTGACCAGTTGTCACAGCCAACCTTGTAGCAGAAGTCTGTGTGTCATTGATTCTGAGAGGACCTCATTGTACCTACAAAGATAAGTGTGTTTAAAACTTTACATTTCTGCTGCCACATGTGATGCTCTCAATTTCAGGCCCAAAGGATTCGCACAAGCAGTTGTGGGCACCACCATTGCAAAAGTATGTAGCACTTAATATCATGAGTGATCCCACATATAACGTATTACGGGCCCACTACCTAGAAGTGACGTATATCAAAGTGACATGACTACGAATACTGAAATAAGGTCCACTATTGTGTTTTGTTGATGGCCAAAAAACAAGCCATCCAATGTAGGAAGTACATGACCAGCTGGATGGAATGGGTGATTTCATGTATAGTGAAAACATTCTAAGTTGGACAGTGGATGCATTGTCTATACTACTGACAATGGTATCTCACTTCTTGTTCATCATTGTCATATTTGTTAACATTGGATTTCTTGATTAGATCTACAGAAACTATTACAATATAGTGGGGGCACCCTTTTGACCTGTTTTGGCACTCCATTCCAGGATTGAGTTCCCAGGTCTGGGACTGTTGGTGGAATACATGTTATGTTCCCCAATTACAAAGGTATGATTAGCCAAGACATAATATATTTTGTCTTTTGCTGTTCACATATGTCATTTGCTAAAGGCGAATGTCCATTGACAACTTCAATAGTTATTAAGCTAGTATTTCATCTCTGAATAGATTTCATTTTCTGGCACTTAATGTCCCTCTGTTGTCTCCTGACGATGTATGTATTTTGACCATCTCCTGACGAGTTTGTGAGGGTGGTATGCCTTGCCCTGGATGATGCTGTTGCCTCCCAGAAGATGCAGGGACCTATGCTACTGTGGTTGTCTGTGCTCTGGCTGAAAGTGTCAATAGGTGAGAAGAGGGAAAAGTAACCAAATGGGAAATGTACATGTGGAACTTGTCAGGCCTTTTCCCATAACTTCTGCATGCTAACAGTGTTGTGAAGCACTGCCGCAGGCGGGGCAGGTAGGTGCAGTGGGGCGTTGGGGATGTAATGGCGCGGCAGGGTGGGAAATGAACAACAGAATATGTGAATGACCTATTTTGATCTGAGGATTCTCTCACCTTCTGCTTTGTGATGTTTGACTGGCACAGGGTGAGTTACTTCTTGGTTAATTTGTGGCAGATTTAGAGGCCCCTTGCAAAACCATTCACGCCGCCGTTGTGTCACTTCTGTGACACAGCAGCGGCGTAAACCATGCACCACGTTGCAACTTATTTACAACGTGACGCATCTAGGGAGATGCATCACATTGTAAAGCCCTGCTTACATTAAACCTGCACCAGGTTTAATGTAAGCAGGGTGGGCATTTCTCTGGGAACTGCCTTGTAAAATTGACGCAGTGAAATATTCAAGATTTCACTGTGTCACTGTTCAGAGGCCGCTGCGATGAAACCATATGCCTGCTTGAAGCAGACGTAAGGAGTGGCTCGGCACGTTCGATATGGGCGGTCCATGAACATTGTTGGAGTTGCGTCGCACTTGCAACACAACTCCAGCAAAGTGCCGCCCTTACAACATCAGATGCGGCACACATCTGTCTATCCCGCCGCCATGGTGTGCTGCATTATAAATGCGACACATCCGTGGTGGCGAAAGGGTAGAATTGTGTGTCGCCTCAGTACTGGCGCAACCCCGCTAATATGAAGGGATGCGCCAGTCCTTGTACATCTGCCCCCTTGTATTTTCCCAATTCATTTGTCAGTTGATTTTTCATATGCTCCGCAACCCTTTACTTTTTTGACTGACTCAGCCGCATCTGGATGAGTGGAAAGGGCACTTTGTCAATTGCTACGTAGCAGGGTTAGGTATATACGGCAGCAGTACTGTGCCCATGTTTTCAATAGTGAGAGAGATATTTGCCATTTCTAATACAAAGGGTTCTTGGATTTGCGGTGCAACATACAGAGGGTAACACATGAGTCTGACTATTTTTATATACACTTTGGACAACTTCCTTACTCCCAATGGCAGTGCAACACTGACAATCTTTTCATACACTTTTTACTGTCCTCCCATTTACCTGGTACCATGTTGCGGACATCAGTCTCAGCAGCCCATGGACCATGTGGGGGTGGATTGTGTTGAGGATATCCTCCTCTAGTGGGGTGAGACGGAAGCGGGGTCCAGAGTGTGGGGCAGGGATGACCCTGTTCAAATCAATTCGGGAGTACTTCTCCTTCACCCTCTTCTTTTCATCCTGCCGCTTCTTCTTGATGTCCTGGACTGTGCGCCTCTTCTCCCCCAATGCTGTGACAGCAGTGGCTAATTACTGCCATAGAGCTGCCTTCTGTGTGCCACTGGTGGAGTAAGGTGGGAGACCATATAGGCGTTTGTGGTGCCTCACTATGTACTCCATAAGCATGGTTGTCTCCTCGGTAGTAAAGTTCTTTTTCTTCCTCATTTGCTCCATTTTCCTCTGGCGATGTACAGTGATTGTGAACACAAACTCTGTGGCCAAACCTGTTCCTTCAATGTGTGCTGCTTTTCTGTTTTGTGGTGCTGTCTGGCAGTTAGTGTTAATTGACTTCAGCTGGAGCATGGTGGGGGATAGTAGGCACTTGAAACGTTCATCAGGCCAAAATGGAGGTATTCCGGCACAAAATGGGAAGTCCCGGAAGCGTAGATTCTGGCCCGGAAGCGGAAATTCCTGCCCGGCTGCAGAAATTCCGGCCCGGGTGCAGACGTGAAGTTAGTAGTCGTAAGTGCCTTCCCTGAATACCAAAATGGTAGTAAGTGCCTTCTGTGAATTCCAAAATGGTAGTAAGATTAGGATTTTGTCTTAAGTTCACAGTCTTTCTTCACAGCTGCAAGTTCTGAAAGGACTAGAATGCAGTGATTCATCCCATGACAAGAGGTCAATGTCAATCACCCCTAAAACTGATGCCTTTACTCTTCTGGGCCTTAATGCTCAACATAGAGGTGATGATCCTCATCAGGAACTTCCCTCAAAGACTGGATGGCCGAATATGCACTCTTGTCTTTTGGTAGGATGCAGAGTCATGCATGTTTGAAAGGCGTACTTGTTTTAAGGATCAAATGCCTAGTTGGAGATCTCCCATGTACAGCCCACATTTTCAAGGGCATTTTCAAATGCTTCATTAGGCTTGGCTGCTATCTGATTTTTCTGTTCTAGCAAATTAAGTCCCTGCATTAGTCTTCAGGAATGGTGAAAATGATTCCAGAGCGAGACTTAATTATTTGGGAGTTTCATGAGAAGGTCCTCTAGATAATCATACACCTTCATTGTCACTGGTGTTTGACTCTTGAATAAGTCCATCAGACTGTCCTGAGCCGAGCAGCAGCAAGCATATATTGCAGTTACCAGATAGCCCAGTTGCTCTGGAACCAGCAGATTCTTTTCTACGAGATTCTACAAAAGAACAAAACTGATTTAGAGCATGCTATCCCTTCACCATTCCACCCTACCTCACAAAATGGCCACCTACGCCCTCCTGTTACCCATAATAATCACAGCCCCCGCCACCTACTGTGAAACACTACACGGTCTGCTTCTGCCAAAAAACTGCCTTCAACCCTGACACTCCCCACCTCAACAAACCTGCCCACTACCTTTCCACTGTCCCTACAACCAAACACCAGCCTTAACCCCCACCACTGTTTCCGAGCACCACTGAACCTCGCACACTTGCACTGGCACCTGGGTGGTGGCTACTAAATTAAAATATCACCCCCCAAACTCGCTGCATGCTCATAGGTGGCAGGCCTATGCATTCCTTATTGGCTCCCAGGGCCCACTGTGTATTCTTTTGGATATATGCCACTTGATTAAAAAATAAAATGGCCCACTGTGCCTGCCACATTCCCCATGGGCTCGTAGTTTGATATAAATTTAATTTTAAAAAGAGCCTTCTAGGGCCCACTGAGTGCCCCGTGGGTGGCAAGCCCAAGATTGAATTTAATTGAAAAACGAAACCCCTGTGCCCACCAGGCTCCATGGGCCGTGGGCCCTTAATTTAATATAAAAAAAATGCCCTGTGGGCGTAAAACGTAAAAAAAAAGAAAGTGCCCCCTAGGGCCCTCTGACTGCCTTCTTGGGTGGCGTGTCTTATGTTTAATTTAAACCATGTGCCCAGTGAGTGGTGTGCCGAAGACTTCACAAAAATGCCAAAAGCTTATTTAAAAAATGTGCCCTCTTGGGCCCACCATGTGCCCTTAATTTGTTTAAAAAAATGGACCTCGTGAGACCAAGATTTAATTTAAAAAATAGCCCCCTGGGCGGCGAGCTGAAACCTAATTTAAACAAGCATTGATTATAGTCAGTGGTGCATCGAAAGTTTATTCATGGGTTGTATCGATGCCCTCAAAGTCAAGGTTCGTTTGTAGTGACGATGAAACACAAGACAATGAAGGCTTAAGCAACCTGTCCATGTGCTTCAAGGCACAGCATCAAGTGACTCTACTCCTTTTCAGAACAGACACTGATATGGGACTGATTTAAGTGAATTACAATATGAATGCTCTCCACAAAATAGTAAGTCAATTCCCTGTTATATTACATGGTTTTGGAAAGCTTAAGAGTATGAAAGCAATGTTACATACTAATGAGGATGGCTGTCCTGTAGCTCAGAACATAGACAAATTGCTTTTTATTTGCATGAAGCTGTTGAGAGAACTTGAATCATTACTTAAGTATGATATTATTGAGCGCTCTATGTGGTCCAATTACCTGGGTTTCTCCAATGGTAGTAGTGCCTTATAAGGACAGTTAAGGAGCTGTATGCATATAGGTTGACATGCTTCAGGCAAAAGAGTCAATCGAACGAGAACATCCAGGTCCACACATTGCTGACATGACACAACTAAATGCTGCAATGGTCATCTTTTGCCTTGATTTAAATAACCCTTATCAGCTGGAACTCGAAGATTGCAGGTACATCACAGCCTTTTCTATGCATGTTGGTCTGTCTTGATACAAGGTTTTGGTGTGACATCCGTATCAAGACGTCATTCGATGTATCATACTGTCATGAATGCATTCAATGATAGCA
The DNA here is from genome assembly GCF_964263255.1 of Lissotriton vulgaris. Classification (NCBI taxonomy): domain Eukaryota; kingdom Metazoa; phylum Chordata; class Amphibia; order Caudata; family Salamandridae; genus Lissotriton; species Lissotriton vulgaris. The sequence continues at coordinate 812,924,508 of NC_141699.1, forward strand.
ATTACATATTGGTTTTTGGAGTTACACAAAGATCACAATAAAACTCTTACACAAGTTTGTTGAAGCAGGTTTAACTTTAAATGCAGACAAGTGTGAGTTCCATAAGACAAATCTAAAATTCTTTGGCAATATCTTTTCTAATGGGGGTATGACACTAGAACCTTCTAAAGTACAATCACTGTCAAAGGCTGATCCCACACAAGATGTTTCTATGGTGTGTTCCTTTCTTGGCATGGCCAGTTACTGTTTCAACACATACAAGACTTTGCCAATGTAAGTGCTCTGTTGAGAGACTTGATGAAAAAGAATGTTGCATTTCATTAGTCACATGAATGTGAGAAGTTTTAAGGAAATCAAACAAGCCTTTACTGAAATGGCATGCTTCAATCTGAAGCTTCATACAGAGGTTGCTGTTGATGCTAGCCCAGTTGTTGATGCTAGCCCAGTCTGGTTAGGCACTATCCTAGCACTGCACAGCAGACACCTGAATACTCAAAGGCATATTGTGGCATATGCAAGTAGAAGTTTGTCCTGTACAATCTGAAAAAGAAAGCATAACCATAGTATGGGCTTGTGAATATTTCCAAGTATTCCTGTGCGAAAAACCTTTTACGCTGGTAACTGATCATCAAGCTGTACTGACAATATTTGGCTATCCAAAGGCAAAAATGCCTCCTCATACTTAACAATGGGGCTACAGGTGCAAGAGTCAAATTATACTATTGTGCATCATTCAGGATAGGTAACCATTTTACATTGTGCGTATACAATGTCATGGTATTCCATCAAAAACAGCTGAGGCCTATATCAATTTCATTGTAAAACCAAGCACACCAGCTGCCATTTCATTAGCAAAGATTATCCCTGCCATGATAGTGTTTAAGTTGAAGCATATAATAACACATCAACCATGGAGCCAACACCCTCAACCACTGACCAGTGATGGTGAATAACAAAAATGTCAAGGGTGAACTGTTCTTAACTCAGGCTGGAGTTCTAGTACCAGGGTAGAGAATTCCGATTCCAGAGTACCTGTGACAGAAAATAATTCAAATGGGCAATGAAGGACATCTTGAAATCATTGTCACAAAATGAGCTCTCAGACCATCTGATTTCCTCATTTTGATGACTGGGTTGAAAAGGAATTAAAGGCATGTCCTCTCTCCAACTGCCTTATACAAAAACTACTCACCCCTCCTTGAACATGTCAGAACTCCCAAAGCATGTATGGGAGAGAATAGACATTGACTTTTCTGGTCCACTTGACAATGGACATCACCTACTGGGGATTGTGAATGAATACTGATGATTTCCATTAATTCAAGAGCTTTCATCTACTAGTCAAATGAGCCATTCAAAGACTATATATCCATTATGAGACATGGGGTGTTCAGCCATAGTGAAGCCTGACAACAGCCCACCTTTCATTAGTCAAGAGTTCAAAGATTTCTTGAAGCATTTGAATATAAAGCATCTGAAAAGCACACCTCTGTGGTATGCTAAAGAATGCAGTGCACATTTATCGAGATAGTAATTAAGAACAGGACCAATCCGAGAAAGAAAGATGAGACCGCATCTTGTGAGAAGGACTTGGTTAACAAACAAAAGATTAGAGTGTATGCGGACAAAATACAACGTGCGAAAACAGTCTTTAAGGAAGGAGATCTGGTGTTCATTAAACAAATGCGGAGAAGAAAATTGGATGCTCCCTTTGATTAACTTTTTCAAGTGATGTCTACTAAGGAACACATTGTGACTGCCCAGCACCCTGTAGAGTCGATTACCAGAGGCTCTATTCCTTTTAGACACTTAATTGTCATCAGATCGAAATGTTGAAGGAGAGCTTGGGTCTGAAACATCAGTAACTGCTATTGTCGCTGCAGATCCTTGACATCGGTGATACACCTCAGTTTCCCAGAACAAGATCGGGTTGAACAATAAAAGCGCCATATTTAAATATGGCTATTACGTGAAAAAATTAGATTTACATTTTTTTATTTATTTAACCGAGGGGGAGAATTAGTGTATTGTGAGTTAGAAATGATGGGCCCCTTTTGACTATTGATGCACTCCATAGAACTGTGATGTATATGTTAGAGCGGAATGCAATTAAGTCTGGATTAGAATGCTGAGTTTACAGTTACCACAGGTGAATGAAGACGTGTAATACTAAGATCTGATTGAGGTGTAGTCCTTTGCAGGTATCCAGGCTGTTAAAAATGCTACAGTTTGAACATGCATAATATTGATATTGCAAGGCACACAAATTGTGGATTATATTAAACACTACGTTATTTGTAATTTCTTGGACTAGCATACCTATGATACTTAATACCGAATGTGATCTTCAATGTAAGATCAGGGTGCATGATGGCTTTATAGTTTACTGTAGTACACACATTTTAGGCAGTGTTCAAACAAAAGCTATTGTCAGAAAAAGTTTAATGTACCTATAACACACACACTGCCAAAACCTACCAAAAAATGAGGGAAATGCAAACGTCCTCTCTCTAACAGAGAATATAGCTTTTTTCTAAAGATAATAAATATATATCTATATCTATAAAACTAAGTCTCCGCACTTCCACAGAGTATGAGGCGAACAGAGACAACACAAATCCTCCAGATATAGGCACTGAAGTTATTTATTTAAGAGTTGCAATCTGACGCATTTCGGACAGGAATGTCCTTGCTCACAGATAGTCAGGTAAAGCTTGCCATGTTTTTAAATATTCTATGTGCTCACCACGTCAGTCAGTCAGTAAAAATACTTTATTTCGATAATTCAATATCAAAAAGACGGTGAAGCATACTATACAATCAAATACACATTAAAAAACGTTTACAATTCATATATTTAAAAAACATTTACAATTCTTATATTTAAAAATATCCCACAGATTTCATAAAATTATTAAAAAGAATCATTTTACAAAACTATAGCGTGATAAAGACATAGACAAAATACTATACAAAACACATCGATGTGAAAAAGCTGGTCAGACTGTTTTTCAATAGTAAATATAACATGATTTCATATTTAAAACCGATGTCGTACATTTACAAAACAATCTATATTTATGATAAGCTCAGTACACTCCTGGATATTAGTGTCCTCAGATTTCTGCTTGAATGCTGTACTGGCTCATGTGCCGATGTCGCCAAACAATATGAAAACACAAACCACAGTATAATGTTACATCATCCCTTCACAGGATTATCTAATCTGCGGTAGAATCATTTTTTGGAAAGCGTCTGCCGAAATCATATGCTGCATGAATGCTTATAATAAATACGTGCAAAAACCGCAATTCTCTGTAAACATAAACCTAGCATTAAATATCAATAACTAAGTGCAAATACCACTTTTTTTTAAAACATTAACCCATGTATAAACACAAATTCATATATTGCATAAATGCTTGTAATAAATAAGTGCAAATACCGCAACTGTATGTAAACATTATCTCTTGTGCAAACATTGCAATTCATATCCACAGATATAACAGTGGAAATGAAACTAACTAGCTACAAAACCTTCCTAAAATAATGTGTTTTAAAGGAATACCCTAATGGCCACTAGAACACCAATATTTTCTGTATACACGATATCTTCTTATCAGACATTTTACCCCTCTACTATCATGCTGCAGTTGCTAAAATATAATATTAAATATGACTTGACCAGATTCAAATATTCCACCTAACAAATGTTAGTATATAAAGTGCTAGTGCTAAATCGGATAAAAACCTACGTGGAAGTTGAAAGTAAAATGTTATTTAAAAACAATCATGCTGCAAGGAGGCCTCACTGACCCTAGATGGAATTCCAATCTCATCTCAAAAAATGTCCAGTGTATGAATGTAGTATGATACTAATTCTATTCATTATAGGAAGTGATATGTCTTCCGTATTATTCAAACCATTCGGGAATTTGTTGTCCAGTTCGAATATCATTCTGGATTCCATCCTTCTCAACATCTTTTCTCTATCACACCCTCTACGAGGTTTTGGAATTGCTGTTATAACAAAATATTTCAAACATTGTAAATTATTGTTGTGTCTTTCTTTGAAATGTCTTGCTACAGGGTACGAGCTATCGTTATTCACAATAGCTTGTAGTTGCTAAAGGATTCTGACATGTTCCTCAAGCTTAGTACTGCCCACATATCTCAAGCCACAGGTGCATGTCAGAACGTAAACTGCTTAGTCAGTCCTGCAGCTGTAACTTCCTTTGATTGTGATCATATGTGGACTGAAGGGGTGGCATATTGGGTAGTATTAATTCCAAACCTGCAAACCCTGCAGCTAGAACATTTGACAAACCCTGGCCGGGGCTGTAACCACATCTTGCCTTTTTCTAGTTCCAGACTACTCTTGGCAATTTGGGTCCTCATCAAGGGTCCCTTTCTGTAAGTAATGGTTGGACAAGCGGGGAGTCTATGGACTAACGGCCACATGCATCATTGTAAGGTTTTGCGATTCCTTATTTGCGATTTTTAGGGAATTGCAAATAAGGAATCACAAAATATGATGCATGATTTTGATCGCATAATATTTGCCATTCGGTAAAAATTGCAATTTTTACCGAATCGTAAATGTAATGTGAATTCTAATTTGCGATTTCGCAATTCCCATTGATTCCTATGGGCCAAACGGCCCATAGGAATCAATGGGAAGGCATTGACATTTTGCAAATTTCAATTAGCGATTCGCAAAATGTTATTGCATTCCATGGGTGCAGGGGGGGTCCAAAGGACCCCCCCCCCACCCCTGAAATGTATTTTAAAGTGCATGTTTCACACACATGTCCTAAGGACGTGTGTGTCTGTAACATGACAGTGTTAAAAATGCAATTTTGAGCATTTTAATACTTTTTCGCAAATTACCACAAGGTTCACCCTCGTGGTAATTTGCACCCCCTAATTGCTAATTCGCAATTTGAAAAACAATCATGCATTGCTTTTAAGGAATTGCAAATTTGCGATTCCTTAAAAGCAATCGCATTTTTGGAAATCGCTAAAAATAGCGAATTTCACAAAAATGCATGATGCATCCCAAAAACTTATTTCGGAATCGTAAACGGCCAAATTTACCAATTTGCACCGTTTGCACTTCCTAAATAGGTTGATGCATGTGGCCGTTAAACCCCATCAGTGAGGAGTTTCAGCCAACTGATTGTAATGATGGCTCTAATTTTCCTTTATTGTTTGTTTAAAGTTGTCACAAACCTGGGAACACAGTTGTTATCATTCTCATCATTAGCAGTGTTGTCAACCTCAGTGGCTGCAAATAGGGAATCCCTAGATTTTGCATTAATCTTTTCCACTGCCTCATTCAAAATGGATTCACTGTAGCCTCTTTGTTTAAATCTAACAAGTGCTTGTTCTGTACACCTACCCAGATCTTCCTCGGTATTGCAAATTCTCTTCAAACGTAATAGTTCACCATATGGGATGTTATTTATCACATATCTGGGGTGAGCACTACTGGCATTCAACCTGGAATTGCCGGCAATGCTTTTCCTGTGCAAGGTAGTTGCTATCTTACCCTTTAAAAAAAAAAAAAATTTTAAACATTTTTAATAAACATTTTTTAAAAGAATTTTTCCGCATATTCCTGTGTGTTACAGCACACCACAATTTCACAAGTGATTGTACACAATATCACATTACATCATTATTCTAGTGCATGGCGTCATAAGAAATCCCCCAAATATATATACAGTACGATCTAAACATTGCAAAAAAAAAAGAGAAGAAAAAGTGAAAAAAGGAAAAAAAAAGAGGATAAGCGTCTATAAGGTTAAGAGAGATATATGAAACTTACATATTGGCCTATCCCACTTTTTGTAGATTTTATTGTCTCAGCCTTCCATTGCCTGTCCTAGATTTAACCTACTATTTTTCCAGCTTGTGATAGGCTACCATATCCTTTGACCTAATAACTTAGCTTTCCTACCTTTCCTATCACAGATTGCCCTTTCTAGGTTATACATAGCAAGTAGGCTTGCAATCCAAGCTTGAAACGGGGGGGGAGCCTTGTCCAACCAAGTTCTTGCTATGCATATGCGATACACCGCAAGTGCGACAAAGATAAATTCTACTGGCATTACATCTGGCATATCCCCCACCCCCAGGATAATTAGTTCGTCTGTGAGCTTTATCTTGATCTTAAGCGATTTATCCAAAAACTCCTCAATAGCCTTTTTCAAGGTGTACAATTGAGGACATTGTGCAAACATATGTACAATGTCTGCGCCAGTTGAATCACAGCAGGGGCATGTTATTCCAGTTGTGCCGCCCCACTGGGCGATTCTGGCCGGGGTATGATATAATGAGTATACAGTCTTAAAATGTTGTGATTGCAAGGTAGCTGAGCATAGCACCGTTCTTCCCAGATCCATTGATAACTGAAAGCTTTCTGGCTCTGACCCCAGTTTTTCTGACCATTTTAATGCATATTTCTCCCTTTCGTCAGTTTTGCTATCTTTCAGCTCCACGTACAACTGTCTTATCGTACACTTATTAACTCCTATGTACTCCATAACTCTACATTGACCCAACCCTGCCAGGCCGCCCTGCTTTTGCATTAGGAAACTTCTAGTTTGGAGGTATTTGTAAAAGCTACGATGTTCTAACCCAAACTTTGTAACGCCCCAAACTGTAGCATATCCCCCTGGCTATCTAGCAGATTCCCTATTTTCACTATACCCTTGCTATGCCAGTCCCGCATAGTAATGTCCCTAAAAATATCCCTCGGTAATGAGCAGTTCGTATACAGTTGTGTATAATTATTGTATCTTCCTAGGCCAATTTTTTTTTAAATCCCTTTCCAGACCCTGTAGGCCGCCTTTAATGTCTTAAACCGTGTATGTTTAAAATAGCTAAAGTCAGTTGTGTTTAAAAACCCATTCTCTGCCCCCTCGCCCAATAATGTGGTATAAACATTGGTGAATCCCGACCTACCTTCCGCTGTGTGATCTGTACCTCCCCCTCCTATCAACCCCTGGCAATACTGCAGGACGGCAGCCCAATAATAGAGCCTAAAGTCTGGTCCCCCCAACCGCCTTTTTCTCTGGATACCGTTATGTGTCTATAGGCTCGCCTTGTCTTCCCCTTGACCCATATAAACTTATTCAAAATCGCTTCCAGTTTATTAAACCATATGTTGTCAAAAAATAACGGGATGGACCTAAACAGATAGAGAAGTTTCGGGAATGTAACCATTTTTATTACATTGATCCGACCCATCAGAGTCAGATGCAGATTGTTAATTCTTTCCGTATTTGCTTTTACTTTTGCCAACAACGGGCTCATATTTATTTCCACTAACCTATCTAGGTCGGCTGTAATTTTGACACCTAAATACTTAGCTTCTGATGCCACTCTTGTGTCCTGACAATTGACCCAATTATTCTGTATAATTTGTGTCTTTCCTTTGTTTAGTGAGTAACCCGACACTACCCCAAAGGCTGCGGCCTCCTGCTCTATTTCTGTGATAGCCGACTCCGGCTCTGGGGTGACCACCGCCACGTCGTCTGCATAAGCAAGTGTTTTATATTCATAGCTATGTAATTTTACCGGGGACCTTAATGTTAATGGATTGTCAGGGTTGGGCCTGTTGGGCGGGGGGATTCAGGGTGATCGCAAAAAGAGAACACGAAGGGCTATTGGTAATTTAATGTATCATAATGCACTGGTAGATGTCTGGACAGCCAACAATCCCACTGGGACAGGTAGTACTTTCTATTCCGCTCCCCACAGGGTTATAGCTAGGCTGGATTATTTTTTTGGTTTCTAGCTCTTTAGCATCTGGCTTAAAAATAGAGAGGCTCCCTCGGGTCTTCTCAGATCATAACCCCCTAGTATTAACTATCCCTCAGAACCTTAGTGGAGTTCACAAAGAATACAACTGGACGTTTGAAAGAGGGCTACTTAAGGAAGAAGATTATGTAGCTAGAATGAGGTTATGGATCAGGCAGTTCTGGGAAGTAAATAGAGGCACGGCATCCGCAGGGGTGGTCTGGGACACTTTTAAAGCAGGGATAAGAGGGGAAACATTGGCCTACACCCTTCACAGGTGCAACAATGAAAAACTAGCATTAACTAATAGACTGTCTGATCTAATGGAATTAGAAGAGCAGCTTATTTGAGCAGTCATTAGTCAAGAACCACTCAAGGAGATCCTATTGGAGATGGAGCTGAAAAGGGCTGAGGCTAGTGAAAGTTTGGCAAAGAAAGCGGCGAGTAACTACTTAATGAAAAAGGAAAAATGCTACGAATTTAATGAGAGGGTAGGTCATATGCTAGCAGTCCGCATCAGAGTAAGTATGTGTAAGTTTCCTTAGAAGTAAGGTGGTAGTGTGTGTATAGTTGTATATGCTAATAAATGGATGTTCAATAGTTTATTTGGATGTGTGAGTATGAGTAACTTTTGGAAGACTGTCGGTGTGTAACAGGATGAATATGTGTATCACTACATATGATGAGTGAGTATATGTATGAGTGACTATATAGAACTGTTGCTGAATGAGTGGATGTGTATATAGATGGTGGTATTACTGAATTGGTTGTTGTAACTGGTATGGGTATCTCCATTTTTTTGAAAATGTTAGTTTATATTTTTGAATATGTATTTCAAGGGTTACATTACACTGAAAGGAGGTCTGTCACTCTGTCACAAGGATGGTGTCATCAGTGATGTCACTGACCATGTCATGAGTGATGTAATATGTGACATCATCAGCAGTGCATTGCAGGCGCGCAAGTTATAGTGAGTCCAACTAGCTATAACGTGGGAATTTCAATGGTTTTAGGTCAGTAAAATTTCCAGCTAACTATAACTGGTGTGAAACCTATGGTTTTTTCAGTGAATTTAATAGGTTTTTTAAATGCTAATTCCTAACTATAACTGGTGTGAAACCTATGGTTTTTTCAGTGAATTTCAAAGGTTTTTTAATAGCAAATTTCTATATCTATGAAATGTAATATTTTTTATAATGAATCCTATAATGTATATTTATGTAATACTATTTGTTTTTTGTGTATATTGTTCATGTTTTTTTTTTTTTTTTTGGCCTTGAGCGGAAAGCGCAGTCTTGCGGCGCGCACCCGGTCAGCGTCCCGTTAGCTCTTTTTCCGCAAACGAAAACATCGTGACGTATCGCGTAGCCGCGTCCGCGTGATACGCATGGCGTAAACGCACCCGGAAGCACTCGAGCGCATACGATCCTGCAACGTAAGCATCCGACGCGCTTACGCGACACGCCCCTGGGCGCGCGTCGAGTCATGTGACCTAAAAATAACACTTTTTATTGGTGCAGGACAGTTTTGGTTTCCAAATGATGAAAGGCCTGGTCATGTGACCTGAACTTAACACTTTTCATTGGTTCAGGACAGATTTTTTTTCCCTAATGATGAAAGCCCCCACCTTTTTTCCTCATTCTCACTTTGTACTTTGAGTGAAGACCTGTTGAAAGACCTCTCTGTACTTTTTTGGACTGAAAAATGGCTTCAGTAGTAGTAGTAGTAGCAGCAGCAGGAGCATCTCAGCCACCACCACCACCACCATCAAGAGGACCACCACAACACCACACTGGTGGAGATGAAGAAGAGGAAGAGGAGGAGGGGAGGAGGACATTCCTGCCAGAAGACAATACCCCATATAGGCCAAAGCCACACATTGTATGGGAGTTTTTTTCCATCCCAAGTGGCCAAAAAAAGTCAAGTCAAGAGATTTATATAGCGCGCTACACACCCATAGGGTCTCAAGGCGCTTGAGGAAGGGTGGGGAATTACTTGTCGAATATCCACGTTTTAAGTTGCTTTCTGAAAGCTAGGTGGTTCTGAGTAAGGTGAAGATGAGTGGGAAGTGAGTTCCAGGTTTTAGCTGCGAGGTAGGAGAAGGATCTGCCTCCCATGGTGGTTTTGTTGATGCGAGGTACAGTGGCAAGGGCTTGGTTGGAGGATCGTAGCTGACGGGAGGGGGTGTAGAAGGACAGTCGTGTGTTGAGGCATTCGGGTCCAAGTTCGTAAAGTGCTTTGTGTGCGTGGGTTAGGAGGCGGAAAGTAATCCTCTTATTTACGGGGAGCCAGTGGAGGTTTTTCAGGTGACCAGAGATGTGTTCTTTACGCGGGATGTCTAGTATGAGCCTGGCTGAAGCGTTCTGGATGCGTTGGAGTTTTTTCTGGAGTTTTGCGGTGGTACCGGCGTATAGGGTGTTTCCGTAGTCCAGGCGGCTCGTGACCAGTGCGTGGGTGACCGTTTTTCTAGTTTCGGTGGGGATCCAGCGAAAAGTTTTTTTGAGCATGCGAAGAATGTTGAAGCAAGATGATGAAACGGCGTTGACTTGTCTGGTCATCGAGAGAGAGGAGTCCAGGATGACGCCCAGGTTCCGTGCGTGGTCCGTCGGGATGGGTGCTTTTCCAAGGGCCTCTGGCCACCAAGAGTCATCCCAGGCGGAGGGGGAGGTGCCTAAGATGAGGACTTCTGTTTTGTCTGAGTTCAGTTTCAGACGGCAGTACTTCATCCACTCGGCTACTTCTTTCATTCCTTCGTGTGAGTTGGTTTTGGCGGTGTTAGGGTCTTTGGTGAGTGAGAGGATCAGTTGAGTGTCGTCAGCGTAGGAGATGATGTTGAGATTGTGTTGGCGAGCGATGGCCGCAAGGGGGCTCATGTATACATTGAAGAGGGTGGGGCTGAGTGACGATCCTTGTGGCACGCCGCAGATGACTTCAGAGGCCTCTGACTTGAATGGTGGGAGGCGGACTCTCTGGGTTCTTCCGGTGAGGAACGAGGTGATCCATTCCAGTGCTTTTCCTTGGATTCCGACGTTTCTGAGGCGCTGAAGAAGAGTGCTATGACATACTGTGTCGAAGGCAGCTGAGAGGTCGAGGAGGATGAGGGCGACTGTGTCTCCATTGTCCAGTAGAGTTCGAGTGTCGTCTGTTGCTGCGATGAGTGCGGTCTCTGTGCTGTGTTTGGCTCGGAATCCGGACTGTGAGGGGTCGAGGGATTTGTTGGTCTCGAGGAAGGTGGCGAGCTGGTTGTTGACAGCTTTCTCGATGACTTTGGCCGGGAATGGAAGAAGCGAGATGGGGCGGTAGTTTTTGAGTTCGGTGGGGTCGGCTGTGGGTTTTTTCAGAAGGGCGCTGAGTTCTGCGTGTTTCCAGCTTTCCGGGAAGGTGGCGGAGTTGAGGGAGCAGTTGATGATATCTCGGAGGTGTGGTGCTATGATGGAGTCTGCTTTGTTGAAGATGTGGTGAGGGCATGGGTCAGTTGTGAATCCTGAGTGGATGGAGTTCATCAGGTGGATGGTGTCCTCAGTGGAGATTGTGTTCCAGTCATTAAGGATGTTCAAGGGGGTAGAAGGTCCTGCGGAAGGTTGGGTGGGTTGGTCTCCGGGTCGGTTGTCGAAGCTGTTGTGGATGTCTGCGATTTTGTTGTGGAAGAAGGAAGCTAGGGAGTCGCAGAGGGCTTGGGAGGGGGTGATGTCGTTGGAGTTGGCTGATGGGTTGGTAAATTCTTTGACGATGTTGAATAATTCCTTGCTGTTGTGGGCGTTGTTATCTAGTCGGTCTTTGAATGCGGCTTTCTTGGCAGACCGGGTTAGTTGGTGGTGTATGCGGGTGGCGTTTTTGAAGGCGTCCCTGGTGCTGGTGTTTGGGTCTTTTTTCCAGGCCTTCTCGAGGGAGCGACAGAGTTTCTTCGATTTCTTAAGGTCATCGTTGAACCAGGAGGTGTTTTTTCTGCCTAGTTTGCTTCGACGTTTCTTCAGCGGTGCTAGGATGTGGGCGCTGTTGGATAGCCATTGGGTGAGGTTGATGGCTGCCTGGTCGGGGTTAGAGGAGTGGGCGGGGGCGTTAAGAAGAAGCGATGAGGAGATCTGGTCGTTAAACTCCTGAGAGTCATGTCCAGTGAAAACTGCTAACGCCACGTATGTGGACATTATCAGTGAGGTGCCCCGATACGCACTGCCCCATTTGTCACATCATTTCACAAAAGTGCCTAAATGTTCTATCTCTGTGAACAGATCAGAAAGACTTTGCTTTCTCCATATATTTTATGTGACTCTAGTCTCCTTATTCGCGGTTCATTTTCTCCCCTCACACAATATGGTACTGTGGTCTTTATTTTGGATTGCCCTGATATGTTGGAAGATTCACAGATTCACTTTGAGGATTGTGCCCCCCACATACATCTTGGGGCACATACATCTTGAGGCACATACATCTTGAGGCACATGCAACTTAGTACATAAACTGAGAAATTGCTTTTGCAGTGTAGGGGGTTTACTGATCTTAATGAAAGTGTTGGTATTTACTCTGTATCTGCAGGCCTTACACGTGTCACAGTTTCTAAACCTGGTCTGCCAGTGAGTCAACCCCCAGTTGCAGCCATTTCTGGACTGCTAACCAGTTAATGTTAACTCCTAGATCTAGGTCTATGGAAGGTCATCAGGGGATTGCCTTGCACAGCACACCCTATGATGGAGTCACTTTTTATGAGGTGCCAGTGTGAGAATACGTCTGACGTCCTTATTTTGTATGCACTATTCTGTGATCATTCATATGACATGTTCCCCAGTTTGCCTTTATGGAGAACAGATCTTCTCGGGACCTCCTATTGGCTTTGCTTCTGGCTGCCTCAACTACCTCTTGGCTATAGCCCCTATCTGTGAAACTACTTTGCAGCTCCTCCTGCACTTCCCTGAGTTGCTGCTGATTACTGCAGTCTCACACATACACAGATTATCAGCATAGGGGATACTAAGCTTTAGCTTATTGGGATAGAAACTGATAGCGTGGTGTGTTGTGTTCCCCAGTGTGGGATTTCTGAAGGTTTTGGTGTGGATTTTGCTTTGCTCAACATAGACTGTGAGATCCCAAAATTGCACCTGCTGCTTACTAATGTTGGTTGTGTAGAGCAGTTTCAACTGTTTTTCATTCCGTTTTTCAGCGAAGGATCGCGCTGAGTGTTCTGTGCCTCTCTAAATGACTAATCAATCTTCAATAAAGCAAGTTCACATATTATGTTGGATATGCATTGTTGCAAATACTCCTGCCCAAACACCTGCTACTCCCACCCGCCCATATACAGATAAGCATAGCTGAGGGCGAAGCAGGTTGCCCATGGATGTCCCCCTCACCTGCTTGTAGATGTCTTTTCCAAATAAGTGTATACACAGGGGGTTTACCCAAACATAGTCACTGGGACCTGGGTTCTATGAATACTGAGAGGAAGGAGTCCCAGCGTGAATGCCATATAATATAAATAGATCAAAAGAAATTCTTTGCACACACAATGAATGCATCCACACTGTTTTATTCACAATGGGATTAAGTATACTGAATATACATACAACTGTTCAAAAGTTCTAAACGGTTGTACAGTGCCCCAGGGGGGGAGGGGGTGGGTTTGTGATAAGGTGGGGATATAGTGATGGAAGGGAATTGGTGACAGCAAAATCATCCAGTTAGCAAAACTGTATAGACGAGTTATATACAAAGCAAAGGACCATTGGTTCAAAAACGGAGTCAACAAATATCATACTTCACAGAATACAATTAATGAAAAAATGGTGGCGTGAAGTTGATGATCAAACAGGTTATTGTCGACGTTTCGACCCTCAGAAGTTCGCAGGGATTAGTTGTGCCCTTGCTGCGAGGTCTTCATCAGGACCAAAGTGGGGGGCAGGCAACCTAATTAATGTATATAAAGTAAAGAATTATATTTCAAGGTAGGTGGGATATACCTCATAAGTTGGATCAATCTGAGCACACATAACTGATTAAGAGGGTATACCATTAAGGTTATAGCTCATTGAAGTGAATCATTAACTGGGCAAGCGTACCCAATTGGACCGCCTGCAAGAGGATGTTCTGAGATAAATGGGGACTCGGAGATAGGTAGGAACAATCGAATGAAAGAGTGGATCTTTTTAAGACTTTTAAAATAAAGCGCGAGTCAGTCTGATTGGATGGAGCGGATGGAGCTTAAAGCTGGCCCGGTGGGGGGTGACTCTAGCGATATCTAAAACAAAATATCTGACTATTATCAAACGTAACGGTTTACCTTGATTAGTTGTTTATCAATCACTCAGTCAAGGACTGTCATCTCAGGTGAACACTTGGCATAGTGTGTGTCTGAAACAGAACACATGGAGTAAGTGATGTTATATCTAGCAGTATCTAAAACAGGATGCTTGACTTATTATCAAATGTTGCGGTTTACCTTAAATAATTAATTAGCACACAGTCAAGGACTGTCGTCATACGTGATGACTTCTCGTTGTTGCGTGTCTGAAACCGAACACGGGTAAGAAGTAATTAGTTGGGCTATAAGTAATTAGTTGGGCTATAGTCGTCAATCAAGTCTAAAGGTAGAACGAGCTTACCCAGTAGTGAGAATAAATCGGCACAAGTTCAATAATGAAGTAGTGAGACGGTCGTGCCGTTCTATCTGAAATTAAACAAGAGACCTAGTCACTCTAAAATCCTGTCATACCGGAGAGAACAGGATATGCAATGCATTAGAAAATCGGACCTCAGGCTTACCCAGAGTTGCGAGATGTCAGAACTCGGGTCAGCGGGTACAAACACTCCGTGAAATCTGAAGGAAAACATATGGGGGATCATTAGTAATGACCGCGGTTGGAGCGGGCCAGACTCTTAAAAGTTAGGGAAATGAGTTTAAAGATTGAAAAGCACACTTACGAGACACCGATTCAATCGGGCCGTGGACGCCGCTCTCACTCGCAATGGTGAGCCACGCTTCCTGATTATAATATCACTATGGTAACCTTACCACGTGATGCCGGATAAAGGTATAGAGCTGGAAAACAGACTCTCGTCGTAGTCCATAGATGTCATAATAATTATTATTGTTAATATTCGATCACGCATGATTTATAGACTGTAATTGGTATTGAATAAACATAGATAATTCTAAGCTTGACAAATTGGACTAGATGTGCATAAGGATAGTATGCAATTAAACTATAATCACAGTTATTAAAGAAAGCATATCAATTTGGTCAACAAGACCGCAGTATGTGAGAATGGTTAGGACGTATATACTGCATATCCATCGAAGTATGATACAAATGGTGAGGCCATGCCCCCTATTGTCAGCAGTTGGGGTAGTCATATTCACAATAAAATACCATTGAATGTTAAACTGTGTACATGGCGTACCTCCTGACAGTGGGGTATAAGCCAAAGCAATTGATATGGATATCAGTATTGTACATAATCATAGATAGTATGGCGTACCTCTCACATGAGGGTAAAGGCCACATTACACATAGTGTATATTGCGTTGTTAAATACAAACGAGTTCAAGGTAAAGTGGCTAGTTGTGAAAAAGAGCTATCGTGCTCATTAAGGCCTGTCTCAATGGAATCAAAGAAGTACATCCACTTCAATTCACGAGTGTTTAGGATACTAGTGATGTTGCCTCCCCGGGGGCCCAGAACTGCTTTCTCTATTACCACCCATCTAAGGCTCTCTGAAGGGTGTGATGCCAATTTGAAATGGTCTACTAAGGGTGCGCCCTGGACCTCGCATCTAATCCTGCTCATGTGCTGGAGAATTCTAGCCTTGGCTTTTTGTTGTGTTTGACCGATATAGATCATTTGGCATGGGCATATTATCGCGTAGATTATATTTGAAGAGTTACAGTTACTGTGTATCTTGAGCCCAATTTTCTGTTGGTGATGATGAAATTCCTTAGTTTGGATTGCAGTGTCACACGCCTTACAGTGGCCACATTTAAAGTGACCGACCACAGGGGGCAAATCCCACAATGAGGTGATGGTGGGCTCATCAGATGTTGGTAGAAGTGACCGTACCACACAGTCCTTGATACTTTTGGCTTTTCTAAAAGCGTGAAACGGTGTTTCAGACTGATTGACATCATCCGATATCAATTGCCAATGATGATTGATTATGCGTTTGATCTTATTGCTTTTGGTGTTAAAGGTGGTTAAGCAGACAATCTTATTTGTTTGTTGATCACTGTTATCTTTGGGCAAGAGTAGTTCCTCTCTTGGGTAGAACCAAGCACGTTTCCGTGATTTCTTGACCAGGCGTCTTGGATACCCTCGTTGTTGCAGTCGATTGGCAAGATCCTCCGATTCAGTAAAGTAATGTTCTTTGTTAGAGCAATTCCTCCAAATACGTAGAAATTGCCCGAAGGGCAGATTGTCGCCAAGGGCTCGTGGATGGTGGCTGTTGTATTGTAACAACGAGTTTCTCTCCGTAGGTTTGCGGTACAGTGTTGTGAGTAAAATTCCTGATTGCTCGTAGATGGTAATGTCTTGAAAGTTTATGGTCTGATTATCTGATTGGATTGTGAATTTCAAATATGCAGATTGTTGATTCAGCCATGTGAAAAACGAGGATAATTCCTCCAAATCACCATTCCAGATTAGAAGAATATCATCAATGTATCGCATCCAGAGACCCAATAGGTCTCTGAATGGATTAACTCGATTTAGGACAGTGTCATCTTCGAAGGCTGCCATGTAGAGTATCGCCACATCAGGAGCGAATGGAGCACCTATCGCTACTCCGGATGTTTGGAGGTAGAATTTGTTTTTGAATAGAAAAAAGTTCTTGGTCATAGCTATTTTTAACAGGGCCACAATGAATTCAGATGGAACTTGTACCCGGGCAGGTCGTCATTGCAGACCTTGTATTATTACCATAAGAGCTTCTTGTTGAGGGATACAGGTATATAGTGATACCACGTCACATGTAGCTAGTCTTTGATGTTGAGGGTCGAAGGGTGAGTTTTCAATGATGTTATTTGTATGCATGGTATCACGTAGGTAAGAGGGAGTGGACTCAGCCAAAGGCTTGAGGAAAAAAGTCAATGTATTTGCCCAGCGGTGCGAGAATAGACCCACATCCAGATACAATAGGGCGACCTGATGGGTTCACCATACTTTTGTGGATTTTAGGTATGGTGTAAATCGTGGCCAGCTTTGAGCTCCATACGCTCCATCCAATCAGACTGACTCGCGCTTCATTTTAAAAGTCTTAAAAAGATCCACTCTTTCATTTGATTGTTCCTACCTATCTCAGAGTCCCCATTTATCTCAGAACGTCCTCTTGCAGGCGGTACCAATTGGGTACGCTTGCCCAGTTAATGATTCACTTCAATGAGCTATAACCTTAATGGTATTGTAGTGTAGTTCCTATTTTCCCAATAAGCCCTGCGCATTGGAATAACAAACAGTAGTATCGACGTAGATGTGCGGATCTTCCAGGTCTCCACTCACTATGCTAAACTTAATTGGGTTTGTTACCAACTAGCTCAGAGGTCACTGGAAACTTTCTTCTCTGAATAGGAAGTGATCAGCTTCCCTGGTACAGACAAGAAGGGATTCAGTTTTCCAACAACCGTGCATCATGACAACTTTGCTCCTCAGATAAGAGTCAATCTCTAGGGTCGTGTGAAACAATAGACAGTTATTTTACTCAGTCAGTGGTTGTGCAGTTTACTTTCACAATATGTAGAGAATAGAGACGGGCGTTTTCAATAAAGGGTAACATTTATTGAACAGTCTTTCTTCTCGTACAAGAGAAATGAATTGCCACAATTGCAAGACTTGTTATTATAAAAAGTACGTACAGTAAGATGAGTATTGCGAAATAATACTGTAAAAGCATTGATATGGTTTCTTAGCCATACAATGGTTTAAAATGAATAAAACATATATACATTCATATATACATTAGGCTAAAATACTCAACTGGTGCTTCTAACTACGCCTACCCCAGTGTACCTGACCTAAGCCTAATACTTGGGAGGGGAGTAAGTAAGTAGCTTTAAGTTAAGTTGGTTTTGCCAAGGTTTGCTTCAAGAATTCTCTCTAAGGGTTTAGTCAACACCATACCTCTGGAATAGAATGATGGAGGTCTGGTATCTCCTTCATGGGGTCGATATCCCAGTCACCCGCAAGGGTAGCCTGGAAACACCGGGGCTGGATTTCTCTGCAGGAGAAAAGACAGCGTCTCTCTCAGCGCGTCGAGGAGGAGGAAGGGCAGCGTCCGCGGGCAGCTTGCATCTGCTGGGCTCTTGCAGGGGACGGCTGTTCAGCTCCCAAGTTCACCACACCATCGTTCGCTCATTAGCAGCGATAGCAGTCGCGATAGCAGCTATGGTATCATCAGCATAACAGCAACAACTTCAGCAGCGTTTGCTTAAGGCAACGTTGGTAATATTTATACCTGAAAGGTGCCTTGTTTGACGTACGTTTTTGGACATAAGACGTCAAAGATGTCACTAGGAAGTGATCGTCTATCAGTGCTCATTAGAGTTCTATTACTAATCAAAACATAGCAAGCGGGGCTTTCCCAGGTTGCTGAGTTTTTATCTTGTTGAAGAACTCGGAGTGTTAATCTAGGAATATTAGATAGTAACTTCTGCTATGTCATTGCACTAATTAGCTGCAAGGGAAGTGGCATAGGAAGCGATTCTGAAATGTGTCTCTGTTCGTGTGAGGCCAGAGACGAGTTTCTGAATATTGCATTTGATCGGTTATGCCAATATAGGGAATAAATGGATTTATAGCCGTATAGGGGCATAAGGTCACAGTATCGATCAGGGTCCTAGATTAGAACGCTACACCCACTCCACGAATTCATGTCCATCAAATTACTAAAACTAGAGCAATAAGATGCATGTGTAACATTGCCCACCCCAAAATACATATATGCATTTGAAATAGGCGTATTTGTAATACGTGAAAATATAGGTACTGTACGTTTTTAAAGCATAGAAATCATTCAAAAATTATAGCATGTGAAATCAATCAACGATTTTGCAAAAAGAATTACACATGAAATATCTCTGAATACAGAAAAGAAGGGTGAGATAATTTCATGACATATAAATGCATTGCAGTAAAATGTGCTAGAGGCTGGTGTAAAGTTATTATGTCTCTAGATGTATCTAAAAATATAGAAGTAGAAGCTTCTGTTCTCTATGAATAGTTCTACTTTAAGCAAAGAATTTTTCGTGCCAAAAAAGGTGAATATTAAAAAAGTGTTCAATTCAAAAGAATTCTTGCTGAACGGGGAAATAGAGTTCCAACGCTTTTTTAGCAGTTTTTGTTCAGAACTGAAGACCAAATTCAGAGTTCATGGGAACGCTGTGTGTCGGAATGCTTCTCTAAAGTTATTGTTTCTGTTCGGGTGAGAACATGATATCAGACAGGCTCTCAAAGAATTGGTCTACAAAATCAGGTGACTGTTCGACCAAATTTGATAGTGCTGTAACTTGGCAGGTGTGAGAATGATTGCTGTCATCAAAGTCGGGATCAGCAATGCTCACAGAAGGTCGTACTTGGGTGATGTTGCTTTTGTCACTCGCTCCACTGTTACCACCTAGTCTTAGTACAGGAGTCTCAACGAATGCCGTCATCAGGATTGGTAGCCGCTGGGGACAACACAATGTGTGAGCCGTTATCGGACTTAGCAAAGTATCGATATCCATTGGTACTGCTGATGGAAGTGCAAGACAGGTGTCCAACACGCACTCATCTCCGCATAGCATACATCGTAGTACAGGTAAGATGCAGTTTTGCCATATCGGTCTGAACGAAAGGAACCAGGTCCTGTTTAGATCTCTCAGCCTGGCCAATCCAAGGACTCTAGTTATTCTGTCCCGGTAGCGTACTGCTAGGATTGTTTCTTCCATTCCCATAGGAGCCATGTCTGAGCTGTGGCTTGCCATATCGGAGCAGGAGGGTCAAAAATACAATCCCTGCTACAAGTCCCAAAAATAGGGGTATGCCGCCAAAAACAGAGTGGACAAAATTTGGAACGATTCCCAGAATGGCTTGAAATGGTGTTAGCAGTCCCATAAAAATCGTCTTAAATATGCCTGGGATGCCTGTGGCACTAGACATGTTAAGGAGTTGGCTCAACACTTCTACGAAATGCACGGGGCAATTTGTTGATAAAAGGTCATGAACCTCCGTAGCTGTCCTTGCAACTAGGAGATCATACGTCTCTTTTGATGACATGATGGGCACTGTTGTCTGCAAAAGCACAGACTTAATTTTGCTTAAAGTATCAATTTGTATAGAAGAGAATTGCAGACGAGGCCAGATGGGAGTCTCTATGTCTCCAGGGCCGCTCGGGAACAATGCTTGCATACAGCATTTGACCATGGAAGTTACGCTTACGAGATACGCTTTTCCTGGCAAAAGGCCACAACATCTGTGATCCGTTCTTAGAATGTAACTCCCATTCGCGAGTTGCATAAAGAAGGGCTCTATCTGTGTTGCAGGTGTGACAAGCTGGTGGCATGAAAGGTTGTTAGAATTACCTTCACAGGCTCCGTGTAAGTTAATACCCTGGCACAAAAGTATACCGCTTAGTGAACGTTAACAGTTTTCTCCACTAAGAAATACATTTTTGTCGCTGTCACTATAGCATGAATGTGTGTATGGTAATTTCCATGCTGACTTAACATATCCTTTACCCAATTGTTCATACTGGCCTGTAGGTATGTATTCAAGGCACTTTTTAAATCGGAAAGTTATCGGAATAGTGATAATTCCGTGTATTATCCATTCAATGACAGGTCTTTCTGACATTGTCAATGGTAATCTCTCAAGTTTTTCGATGCTCAGGATTGTATAGTCTGCTCCTTTCTGTGCCAAGCTGATTTGTTTATCAGTAAGGTTAAAAATGGAAAACAATGACGTTGTGTTGATTAAACGCCAAGGCACATAGCCTGAATGAAGATTTTGCAGCGTCCAGCCTAATTGTACAATAGAACGTAATTGTGACTGGCCATGCTGTAAAATTAGCAAGTCTCTGTCTATTATATCAAAGGCAGAGGATACAATATTGTCCAACGAATATATTCTGGAGGACAGAGTCATTAACCCACTGTCCATTACAGAAAGTGATTTTTCCAAATTAATATGATCAATTTCTCGTATTTTTTCTGCTGTTTCAATTTGTGTGACTTTCCAAGCCTCGTTGTATGCAGCATAGATACTGGTCACTATGAAACGCTTTTAACGCTGTTTGCTTGGTCCCAAAATAAAATCGCGCAAATCAGCACCATCTTCAAGTAAAGACAAGTGTTGCTTAATTTCAGCCAGTGTGGATGATCCTAGCCATTCGAGGCAGAGTTTCCCTACACAGTATGTTGTTACCATCCCTGGATGTTGTCTCTGGGAGTATCTAGGGTCTTGTCTGGTCATTTTTAACCCCTGTGTTTTATTCAGGAATCTATCTTGACAGCTGTTTGTGTCAGTAGGCCAGATTAACCACTTTTTCCAATCAGGATGTGTTCTGTTAAAATGTAAAATTTTAGTTACGTCTATCTCAATATCTGTTGTTACATTTTCAGGTATTGGTTTTGGAATAGACGGTTTGTTTAGGTCTTTGATCTTAGCTAGGCCAAGACAGGATGTTTGGTGAATTGTGTCAATTAAAAACATCATTTGTTCTGGTATCATGCAGGTTCTGAATAATGCTTCTAGGCCTTGTACCTGCCAATCTTTCGTACCCCAAATGGTTTTTGTTTCAATGTTATTTTTCCAATAATCAAAACCAAATGTCATAATTTTTTCATAAAATGCTTCTGAAAATATCAATTTAGTATTTGTCAGCATCGTTTTCATTCCTGTTTTATCTAACCGTTTGTAATAAAACGTTTCTGCATCACTGGTGTTAAACCCTGAGAAGTACTTGAATTTCTAAAAAAATGATTTAGAACTGCTTTTAGGTGGTGTAGCACAATGTTCCCATTGATTATACTTAAAAACATTTCTAGGCTGTGCACATTTTTGCAAATAATGATCGCCATAATGTGTAAAACAGAACATCTGTTCATAACTAGACGAACCTTGTAAATAATCATGTTCTGTGAATCTAGCTGACATTACTAAATCAGACATCATGTCATTAATACTGTCAAAGTCACAATCATCAGAGAATGTAAAAGGTTTTACAAAGTCACTTAAGGAAACCTTCAGTTGATGAGGATACTTCAGGATCTCGACCGGACCATAGATCTCATAGTCATATGGCTGAGATACCCGCCACCCCCTCTCAACACAATCCCCAAAGGAGGGAAACCGGAAACAGTTCTTGAAGTTTTTGGAAGTGGGAGGGAGTGACCCTCCCGGCCGTATTTATTAAAAACAAAAAATTTAAAACATTTAAACATTAATGTACAATTTCATACCACATTGCGATGTTTGGCTAACCTTAACAGATTCTCTAATACAGAGGTTCTCCTAGCCGAACTAACATCCTACAAAACATTTACTTGAAATATTGAAATTGTACATCCTAACGTTTAAGGGCCAACGGCAAGGTCGTAACCGGTGTCAAGATCCCTAACCAGACATACCCCCCCCCACTTGGAGGGGCGACAGCACTGAGGCGTACTCGAGTGCAACTACTACCAATTTCCCTTGACTTGACGGGGGCACTTATCAACTCGACGCCAGTTAAAGGTCGTTCGAAGACTCGTGTGAGGTATCTAGAAGGTATCGTAGACCTCCCCCCAACCCCACACAACTTACCGCATCTGCCGTCGCAGATGTCACTGGCCCCGGGAAATTCCCCAGGAGGGGGCTGTAACCCCTCCTACACAGGAAGGGGCCTTGACCGCCTTTTCTCTTCTTTCGGCGACCCATCCTTAGAAGGGACCGCCTCCCCGTTGAGGGGCCAAAGGCCACCTCCCCCGAGCGCTCCCATCCGTGTTGGGTGACGCCCACTCATAGGGATCTTCCAATTAGTGCTCACCGATCATGACCTTACCGCCCGACCAAAAATAAATACGACAAATGATAACTAAACGAAACTACATTGGCCACTATGACCGAAAAAACCTGTTTATAAATGGACCTTACAACCGAAGTTCTTTAATCACAAACTTGTAAAATTAGACCAATCTTTATTACACATTCAACATCAACACAACACTACAATAACCTGAAAACGAAATAGAATAATTGATCAAATTTATTAAAACAACTGGCTGTCCTCAGGGGCTGGTGGGTGGGTCAAAATTGGCTCTTCGTTCCGTCTCGAGCTCACGTGCAGCGAGGAGGTGCAGCTTCAGAGCACAGGAACAAGAGGATGTCTTCTGGTCTTGCGTCCCTTTTTATCCATCTTCAGGGCGGGCGTAAACCCGCCCCTGCCTGCCCCGAGGGCGTGGCCCGCCGCGTCAGTGTCTAGGCCAGCCCACTCTAGGGCGGGAAAAAGCGCGCCCCGGCTACGCCGCTTCGGGCATACCAGCCGAGACGCGCCTCCCGCCCAAAATGGCTTCCCGGGGGGATCGAGGCACTCTGCCATACGTTCGGGGGGACCGAGTGGTCGCCCCTTTCCATATGGCTGAGATACCCGCCACCCCCTCTCAACACAATCCCCAAAGGAGGGAAACCGGAAACAGTTCTTGAAGTTTTTGGAAGTGGGAGGGAGTGACCCTCCCGGCCGTATTTATTAAAAACAAAAAATTTAAAACATTTAAACATTAATGTACAATTTCATACCACATTGCGATGTTTGGCTAACCTTAACAGATTCTCTAATACAGAGGTTCTCCTAGCCGAACTAACATCCTACAAAACATTTACTTGAAATATTGAAATTGTACATCCTAACGTTTAAGGGCCAACGGCAAGGTCGTAACCGGTGTCAAGATCCCTAACCAGACATACCCCCCCCCCACTTGGAGGGGCGACAGCACTGAGGCGTACTCGAGTGCAACTACTACCAATTTCCCTTGACTTGACGGGGGCACTTATCAACTCGACGCCAGTTAAAGGTCGTTCGAAGACTCGTGTGAGGTATCTAGAAGGTATCGTAGACCTCCCCCCAACCCCACACAACTTACCGCATCTGCCGTCGCAGATGTCACTGGCCCCGGGAAATTCCCCAGGAGGGGGCTGTAACCCCTCCTACACAGGAAGGGGCCTTGACCGCCTTTCCTCTTCTTTCGGCGACCCATCCTTAGAAGGGACCGCCTCCCCGTTGAGGGGCCAAAGGCCACCTCCCCCGAGCGCTCCCATCCGTGTTGGGTGACGCCCACTCATAGGGATCTTCCAATTAGTGCTCACCGATCATGACCTTACCGCCACAGGCCGGATAGTTGACCGGCTATCCGGACCCCCCACACAACTCCTACCTAAAGGTCATGTTTCAACGATTTTAACCATGCTAAGAAGTCTCCTAAGAGTAACTCATTCCCCACCCAAGACAAATGCACACCATCCCCCAAATACATACTGTCATCATTAATACAGCTATGAGAAATAGAATGCAATGTCCTGGAACGGAACAACCTACTCACTTTATTGTTAAGCTTCCTAACAGAATGGTTCAAAGCAGGAATAGAGATAGCCCCCCGCCACACTTTTCGTGGAATCAGATGGGACCATGCAATCATGCACCCCGGAACTCTCCTCGCCAACCAACTTACAGTGGAAAGCATTGCCTCCAGGAGTAGTCGTCTACCGATGGTGACCAAATCATTGCCCCCAACATGCACTATAACTATAGACGGCGGTGACCTTGTCCGCCCTAACAAACCCTCGAAAAATGTTTGAAACTGGTCAATACAGAGACCGCCCCTTCCGTAGAAGGACATCCTGTACCCGTATTCCCCAGCTACGTGAATCATGTCACCTGCTTTGAATACGTCTGCGGCACGCCTCACGTATGAGTGGCCCACGACCCACACCTCCTTTTTCACAGCCGGTGATGTCTGACCGCTGGCCCGGTGTAGGGTCGACTGCATAGTCCGCCCCGCCTCGTAGGCTTGCGTAACTGAAAACCAAACAAAAACAAGAAGCGTGAGTACATTATTACAGCTTCACAACATGTGCAACCGCACGTATCTTTTGTAACAATTGGAGGACCAACGCCCCACTCGTTTCACTTGCTCAACATTAAGACCCCTGGCTGTAGCTTCCGTAGCAGCCCCTATCCGAAAGGAATGGGTCCCAAATTCGCCCGGGTTCAAGCCCGCAGCGGCAATCGACATCGCAAGCACCCGCTGAAACTGAAATTTCGTCAGTGGGGTGGCGTCAGCGTGTCTTAACAAAGTCCCCCCCCATGATGCCACCCTTCATGCTAGGTACTCCTCTAAACACTGTACCGGACACATGGAGGACCCAGGAATCCTGCGTATGATGACGCAGTCACCCATCCTATCTTGATCAGTCTTGGATTTTACAAAGGAGACAGTCATTGTTTCTCCCCTGATCTGAACGTGTTCCTGGCACAAACCCCCCGCCACATCCAGTTTGTTCCTTGCAACTAGTTCGCTTACCCGCATTGCTCCGTGAAATGCTAGCGTAAAAGCGGCTCGGAACAGCAACGCCTCAAACTGAGATGAATATGTGGCCGGGAGTGTGGCCAACAACTGGGACAATCTATCCAAACCTATCGGGCGCCTTTCATCTACTCTGCGACCCTCAAGGCGTTGCCACCCACGTAGCGCTTTCTGTACAACGAAAGACGCTGTTGGGTCCTGGATAGCGTGTGCTCTGGCAACAAAGGAAATGGCAGCACGATGCCTCTGGGCCGTAGCCACCGATTTCCCAGCCCTACGTAATGACATCAGGAAATTCACTACCCATTCCTCGTGACCCCAAAGTCGCTCTCTATCACTCCCCAAAAAGGCTAAATAGGCCCGAAACGCCCCTTCGTATGCCTTCCTCGTCCTTGGTGCTAGACTCTCTCCCACGAGGTGACGAAGTTCGGGGCACCGAGAGACCAGAGAGCTTCGGGAAAGGGTGCCGGCTCTGGGTCCGCTGAGGGGAGGAAACCCGAAAAAGCCTGCATTTGAAAACGAGACAGTGCGTCAGCCGCCTGATTCATCACCCCCGGAACATGTTTTGCTCTGAATAGCACGTTCAATTGCATACATAGTAAAACAATTTCCTTAAGCAGTCTCAAAATCAGTTTACAACGTGCTGCCTGACTATTGATGCACTCGACCACGGTCATATTGTCAGACCAAAATATGACAGAGTGATCTTTGAACCCATCGGGCCATGTTCTCAAGGCCACCAAGATGGGAAACAGTTCCAGGAAAGCAATATTACTCGTCAGACCATTCTCATGCCACCATGACGGCCATCTTTGTGCCGACCATTTCGTGCCGAAAATGGCGCCAAAACCTATGCTTCCTGCTGAATCTGTCCACAGCCCCAGCTCTTCAGAAGACACGGCTGGTTCATTCCAGACGATTCTACCATTGAAGTCCGCCAGAAATGCTAACCAAATACGCATGTCCTGGCGGATCTCGGCCGATAGTCTCGTGCGATGGTGGCACTCTTTAAGGCCGACCATCGCTTGGGCAATTGAACGGGAAAAGGGGCGGGCCATTGGTATTACCCTCAGGGCAAAATTCAACTGTCCCACCAACTGCTGTAACTGTTGCAGCGTAACCTTTGATGCATTTATACACACTTGCAGCGCAGCCCTGAACTTCAACACCTTCTCAGCTGGCAAACGGAAACACCCTTCAATGGAGTCCAACTCGATCCCCAGAAACTCGAGGCAAGTCGTAGGACCCACTGTTTTACCCGGCGCCAATGGCACACCAAACTGTTTCATTAACACACAAAATTCGGCCAAGGCCCGGGCACATTCAAGATCCCCGGCTGCCCCAAGAAACAGAAAATCATCAAGGTAGTGCATTACATCTTGGAAACCTGTTTTCTTTGTGAAGACCCATTGTAGAAAACTACTGAATTTCTCGAAATAAGCACAGGATATAGAGCACCCCATTGGCATACACCTATCCATGTAATAACAACCCTGAAACATGAATCCTAGGAGACGCTGGTCGTCTGGGTGTACCGGGAGCAATCGGAATGCTGACTCGATATCTGACTTCGCCATCAGCGCCCCGGGCCCCAGGCGATTTAAAATGGCTACGGCCTCATCGAAGGATGCGTACCGCACCGAACACACTTCTGGATCGATTGCATCATTTACGGAAAGACCTTGTGGAGCTGATAAATTATGAATCAGTCGGAACTCACCGGGGTCTTTCTTGGGGACTACCCCTAAGGGAGAACAAACAAAATTTTGGACCGGGGGTAAACTAAACGGGCCGGCGACCCGACCCCGAGTCACCTCTTTCCGGATCTTATCCTGTACTACGGTCGTATGCTGCAGGACGGAAAGTTGATTTTTACACTTTTCCACACCCTGAAAGTCCCCTACCGGGATGCGGAAACCATACGAAAAACCGTTCCGCAGCACCCCAGCAGAAGTACGATCCGGGTATTCACTGAGCCAGGGAATCATCGCCAGGGTATCAATTGGGGTAGGTAAAGGCGCCCCTCTGACTATATTAGACCTGTTTGGCACCTCCTCTCCCCCCGTTATCACCCGTTTTGGCTCTGCACGAGGACTCAGGATGGGACGACCCACAACCACTACATTCATGTTTGAATTTACACGATCCCTGGGGTCTAGTACATTTACCTCTGTTGTAATTAAAGCAGAAACCCCTTTTTCCGGTATTGCCGGCAGGTTTCGAGTAATCGTCGGCACCCGTACCTGATCGAAAGGGCGTCCCCGCATATTGCCGGGAGGATTCGCCAACATTACTTCCCACCAACAGCATTTTCAACATTCCTGACTCCTTCATTTTATCCCAAGTCAAGGAATCATAACAATCCCAGGTTAAACTTTTATTATGCTCCTTTTCCTTTCTGAACAGATTATCGTAACAGAACCAATGATTACCCTGGTGCGATGTCGAGTACCCCATGATTCGTGATTGATAGATTGGGAACTCGGAAAGCAACTCAGGTCTACGTTCCCCCAAGATTGATGTAAAGATTCCCCAAGCATTGCCCCAATTGCCGATATTCTCATTCACTTTAAAGGCGGCCATTTTTGCGCGCCAAACACTCGGATGCATGAGATCCTTCTGACTCTTCACATGCTCTACCTCATAATGATCAACAAGCAGTGAGAAAATGTTCACATACTCCCCCGCCCAAATCTTTTCCTTAATTGCCAAAGGAACATGTTGCCCCAACTTTTCTCTCCGAGAGGGTGTTGACTCATCCCTCGCGATCGGCAATGGCCGCTTACCTGCACCTGACGCTGCCTCTGTGGTCGCAATCGTCCCTGGTGTCTTGTCCCCTACTGCAGCCGGCACGGGCACCTTGGCTGCTTCCCGTTTCTCACGCAATTGCTTTATCAGCGCCTGCGCATCGACAGCCGTGGCGCCCTCGTTACCTTTACCCAACCACGCTGCCAATTGTGCCGCCAGCTCGGGCGGCATATCATCCTCGGACACGGGGGTGACCACAACGGGAATTGGATTCCCCTCCTTCGGTACGGGAGTTGGAGCCTCGAGCGGGGCACTGGGACCCGGGATGTCTTCACCCGCTGCCCCCCTCCTGGGCCTCTTGTTTTTCCCTCCCGGGGCTGCTCCCGCCAAAGGACGTTTTGGACCCCCTTCCTCATTCTTGTCCACCCGCTTCTTTAGCTCGGACATCTCCTTCATGAGAACGCGCAGCATCTGGTCAGTAGTCATGCGCTTTCCCACCTTCTTCGGCATTCTCCAACAAAGTAACTGTAAAACAAACAAGAACGATTAAAACGCTCAAAATTGGCTCTTCGTTCCGTCTCGAGCTCACGTGCAGCGAGGAGGTGCAGCTTCAGAGCACAGGAACAAGAGGATGTCTTCTGGTCTTGCGTCCCTTTTTATCCATCTTCAGGGCGGGCGTAAACCCGCCCCTGCCTGCCCCGAGGGCGTGGCCCGCCGCGTCAGTGTCTAGGCCAGCCCACTCTAGGGCGGGAAAAAGCGCGCCCCGGCTACGCCGCTTCGGGCATACCAGCCGAGACGCGCCTCCCGCCCAAAATGGCTTCCCGGGGGGATCGAGGCACTCTGCCATACGTTCGGGGGGACCGAGTGGTCGCCCCTTTCCAGTTTTGTCCCATACTACCCCGTCGGGTATTGGAATGGCTGTGACATTTACTGTTGACAGTTCTCTTTTCTTCACGTGGGATGATCTGTGTGGTTTGAGGACTAAGTTGATGTTCTGACTTGCTGTGTCCATTGTACTATATTTTCCCTCAATGAATTTTCCCAAACAAAGTACCATGATGAGCCAGAGCAGGAGGAAAAATATACCTAGACCGAACCAGAACTCTAACCCAGGGGAAATAAGGTAGATTTCCTTCAGTTGATGAAAGAGTTCTGTTGCTTTTTCTTTAAAAGTCTTTTTTGTTTCTGGCATCACTTTGGGGTTGCTTTGATCCTCGGAAAAGTTGTCGAAGTCGATGAAATAACCAGAGGCAGTTCTGTCAATTGTTGGGATTGTTCTTTCAATTGGTCTTTCGGTAGCACTTTCTGATGCCACATTATTGTAGACTGGTGTTTCTTGACGAACTGTTTCAATCTGTGTCTCAAGAGGCACGAGTTTCATGGCATTATTGCATAGTCCCTCTCTGTGCACTGCAGGCTGATCGAATGTGATACGTCTTTCAGTTTGAACCTCTTGGATTGTTGCAAGTTTGGGTATTCTGTTGTTTCTTGGGAGTCCACTGGGCCTACTGTTGATTATAGGCCACATGCTTGTGGTTTTACCAGGTCGATAGATACAACTCTGTTCTCCTTTTTACCAGCAAGGGGCGGTAGTACTACTGATCTTGTTCCGGTGACTGCCAAGACAGGTACTGCTTTTCTGTAAGAAGGCCCAAATTCCTTCTTCACTGCCATTTTTTCTCTGACTAGATCCCCAATCTTTGGAATCCAGACAGGCCTTGCTGGGGCTGTTGCTTGTGGTGCCTCGTCAGTGGTATCTGGCTGTTGCTTTAACTTTATGTTGCTTAAAGATTTTCTTGTTTCATTCAGTTCCTGTAAAACAGCCAAACGATCTTTGATGTCAAAGTCTGTTTTCTTATCTTGTACCACTGATACTTGACTATCTAAGTCCTGAACTCTCATTCTAGTTCCTAACAATAGTTCGTATGGGCTGAAACCTTTTAGAGAATTTCTTGGCAAATTATTAAGACTGATCTGGACACTTATTAAATGTTTGACCCACCCAGCACCCGAACCTAATACCTTCGCTGTTATAGATTGCTTTATGTCCCGTTTTTTTCTTTCTACCACACTGTTCCCTTCGGGGTGCGACGGACAAGAATACCGCAACCCAACATCCATGCTGGCCATGGCCTCGTTATAAGCTCGAGAGCTGAAAGCAGGACCCTGGTCAGAATGGAACATGGCAATTGCGTATGTGCTGAAAAAGACTTGCAGATCTTTTATAGCCGTTCTGGCGTCAGCCGAGCGCTGGGGCCACATTTTTTAAGTGTGTTTAGCCTTAATGACGTACAATGGGACGCGTTTCTCTTTTTTGATAGCGCGAATAGATTGCCTAATGCTTTCTATTAGGGCTTCTGACACTACACTGGCCGGTTCTCCACTGCGATCTCTGTTGCAGTCTTCACAGTTTTTTGCAAACTCCTGAATACCTTCACTCATTTCCGGCCACCAGTACTCTGATTCTAATTCTCTCAGAGAGTCCCTGATTGTTTGGTGTCTCAGACCCAACCCCATATGTGCTTCCTGTGTGAGGAAGCCCCTCCGGTCCCTGTTTGGAATTACCCTATCCCCCACTCCAGGAATTCGAGCAAAAGGAACGGAGTTTGCATCGATTACTTATGCATAATTGAGGGGATAGTTCACGGGTAGTGCTGCACAGTCGCCTTTTACGGTCGTTTTTACTGCCAGCATGGTTTCCCCGTCTATGTATTTTTCTGTACACTTTTTTGTGGCTACGGAAGCCAGTTTAGTTGCTTCCACTATGGCTGTATTAGCCAATGAATTCCCTGCAATGTGAACGCCATCACGTTGAAGACTCTGTACGTGTATCACGTGAGTCTTTTGTAGTTCTTTCTGAAAAATAGCTACCTGTTTTCAGAGCAATTTATGCTTTATTGTGGCACCTGTGTCATCTTTGTAATCGTTTTCAATCCAGCTCTTCAGTTTATTATTGTAAGAGTTGACGCAAAAATGAGAATCGCACACGATTAGTGTCGGGAATTCACGTTCTGCATTTTCAAGCGCCATCTTTAAAGATCTGATTTCAGCTCTCTGAGCCGAACAGTTTCTTACTGATTCAGTTTTTGTTACTTTCGGTCTGAATTTACCGCACAGCCAACGACCTTTAACAATCGCACAAGCTGCATCGTAGGATTTGCTCTCTACGTTTGAAATGCTGTACAAATCTATCTGTATAGATTATACAGGCGTATAGTGGGAGAGGCAGAAGTTCGATTGGCAGAGGATATTCTTCTTCACATTCTAAATCATTCAGTTCTTTGAATTGCGGGGCCAAATAGTATTTCACATCTTCCGCTCCTAGAGAATCTACACACTGTATCCATTTCGGATCCAGTGACACTGTAGGCAGGTTTACTGGCCTGAATAGTGCTTCGAAGGCGGATTCCGCTGTGAGGATATTAATCCTTTTGCCGTGTGCTAGTTCTCGTTCATTGGCTAATGCAATTTGCACTGCTTTCACAGTATTTTCTGTGTGACTGAATGTCTTTTCTACTTGTGTGTACAAGTGAGATTTAATTGAAATTGGTACCTTTTCTCCCTCATTAGAGGTCAGGTACGTGAATCCGCATCTTCCTGGGATGACTCGGATTACAAGATCGCGTGTGTTGTCACGTGTATCTAATTTTGTTTTAGTTAACATGTCTGTTTGCAGTGATCTCAAAATTTCTGTGTGTTTTTGAGTCCAGGTGATTTGTTTAAAATCAGGTTTGATCAGTTCGTAGAGAGGTTTAACCCTCTCTGCGTAATTTGGAATGTAAGTTCTTCCGAAATTCAGAAAACCGAGTATGGATTGTAAATTCTTCAGCGTTTTTGGAGCTTGGAGTACAGCGCACTTTTCTAAGAAGTTGTCCGCTAGGCTTTTCCCTTCACTTGATAATTCGTATCCTAAAAATAATACTGTCAGATGAGCAATTCAAGACTTTTTAAAGTTGAATTTGTAACCCTCTGCTGCGAACCCAAGTATAATGGTGTTCACTCTTTTCAAGTGAGTATCCAAGTCGTCATCTGTGAGATAGATATCTACGTAAGATAATGCCTCATCATCATATATTTGTAGTAACTCTGTTACTCTAGCTGAGAATAGTCCTGGGCTGTTCTTGAACCCCTGTGGGAGCCTACAGAAATTTTTCTGAGACCCCATTACGGAGAAAGCGGTCAAATATCTGCTTTCTGGTGCAATGTTTTGACAAAAGAAACCATTAGATATGTCTAATATCGTTTTATATTTTTTCCTAACTATGTTTTTCATTAGTGCAGCACTATGCGAATTTTGTACTGCAAATGTTTTGCTACATGCATTAAGGTGTCTGTAGTCCAAAACTAGACGATATGAATTGTCTGGCTTGGAGACAGGAAACAAAGGATTGTTCATTTGAGAGGTGCATGTTTCAATCACTCCCTGGTATTCAAGTTGATCTAAGATCTCCCTGACTTGTTCTTTAGCTTCTTGCTTAATGGGATACTGCCTTTGGGCAGTTGGTTCATTTTTTAACTGGATTTTGTGAGGAGGTGAGTCCTCATCCCATCCTACATCATTTTTAATATAATGCCGGAGCCTGGGCTACTGCCCATTTCCTTGCACAAGTATATTTTTTGTGAATCGGAATGTGATTCGAGAAGGCAGGCATAATCATTTCTTCGCCACGAGGGCACTCCCTGACAATCTCTAGGGGCCAATCTTTTTCAGCTAACAGAATATCATAGCCTTTTGAGAGTTTATCCCAAAATAGACCCCTTATTTTCCTAATCTTATCACCCTCTATACGCAATGTTAATTCGTATATTTTATGGGGCTCGCTAAGTCTGGTGTCGGCAGTTTCAACCTGAATGTATTCATTCGTGTCCGCTGTCTCCAGATGACTCATCAAGATCTTGCAGGCTATAGTGATTTCTGCTGCACTGTCTAACATTGTCTGTGCCCACTCCCTGTTTTTCAACTGTGTCCTCAGTATTCTCGGCATGGTTGATTACTCAAATACTGGCTACCTTCTTTTTTGGAAATTGAGATTTTTTACTCTGAGCAGGTTCCTTGTCTTTGGACTTGGTGTGCTCTCCTGGGTCTGACCGTCTTCTTCTTTCCGATTTCTGCGAAAAAGATCGAGAGGGACGTGTATCAATACTTTGATATCTATCAGGTTTTTTCAAATTATCCCTATTTCTAAGGTTATATCTTTTCTCAGAGGGCTCCCTCTGGGGAGACTGGTGTTCTCGAGTCGGAGTTCTTTCCCTCCGCCGAGGAGACCTTCCTCTGGACTGGAAAACTTTTTCTTTCGGAGTGGATTGTTTATTTCCATCCCAGCTCTTTTTAGGAGTGTTTGAATTATTTTTAATAAATAATTTTTCAGGATTTTAAAGCAGTTGGAGCTTTACTGGCTTCCCGCCCAAGCTGTCTCTACCTAGTTCTTTATAGCACTTTTCTATGATTCTGGCAAGCTCAATTGGTTGATCTGTTATATCTGTTTCCCTCAACTTCTGGCGGATCGCCACAGATGCTGCTTCTCCTTTTATATTGGCTAATAATATAGCCGAGACCTGCTTGAAGTCTTTCAGTAATTTCATACCAAGAGTTAAAGCAGGTTCTAGACCGTATTAATTTTGAATCTGTCTTGGTACATCTGGTATTACCGCCATAGACGGAACACCATGTGTTTTTGTGTAAATGGAAGCAAAGACTGTACCCCAAGTGTCACAGTCCTCCACGTGTGGTGCGATTCCCATAGGAAGGCAGATTGTCAAGATTCTGTGTTTCTCGATAGGGGTAGTATCCGGAAATACTGCTTCTATTTGAGTGATTTTCTGCGCTAACCAGAACGGAATTTGTTCCCGTTTTACGGGTGTTTTACCAAGACATGACTGTATGTTCTGTGGTGTAATTTTATTTGTGTTCCCTTTATGAGGGGTCAGCTGTGGTACATTAACAGCTGGTTGAACTGTTGCAGTCCGCATTACATATTGGGCTAATTGCCTATGTATTTTTATAAGTGTTTTTAGCTGTACTAACAGCTCTTCTTTTGACATTTTTGCAATGTCCGGATGTGGTGTGTAGCTGGCTAGAATCAGCCACGTTGCTCTTGGTCTACCTAGTGGAGCGAGCCTGGTAATATGATCATGTTTTAGGGCGCCTTTAAACCAAAGTAAATGTTCTTGGTATTTTAGTGGGATTTCAGTCTCCTCGAAAGGAGAGCACTCTTCCGGTGGTTTCTCTATTTTGTAATAGTGAAACTCTTTTGTTCTAGCGTTTGCCGCTGGAAAGTTTATCCATGAATAGAATACCTCTGTCTGCCGATATTCGTGTGCCTCTATCACGAAAATCACTGTACCACCTTGTGGTGTCAGTCCATTTTCTATAAGTTTTAACGTTATAGATTTTCTTAAATTGACCGGGATAATTATTGCATCCGGTTCAGTCTGTAGGAGACTCGTGTCTTCCTCTATTAGTAGGGTTGCCAATCTAGCTGCTTCCCTTTCTTCTTCACTGTCTGACATTTTATTGTCAGGAAGGTTTTGCAGAGTAGGTCTCCAAGGAGACAAAGATTAGGTGCACAATATTATGGAACACTGTATCCTTCAACATTGAATAAACCAGAGCTTTACATAGGAATCTCTTCCTACTGAGTTCGGGCGGATTTTAACCTTTCACCCACTCCAGACGTCTATTGGAGTATTTACGGGAGAAAGGGGTCTGTGTGAAAAATGCACGACTGAGTTACTCTAACGTCTTGCGTTAGTTTATCGCCTTACCAAACGTTTGGGCGCCATGTAGTGTATTTCCTATTTTCCCAATAGGCCCTGCGCATTGGAATAACATAAACAGTAGTATCGACGTAGAAGTGCGGATCTTCCAGGTCTCCACTGACTATGCTAAACTTAATTGGGTTTGTTACCAACTAGCTCAGAGGTCACTGGAAACTTTCTTCTCTGAATAGGAAGTGATCAGCTTCCCTGGTACAGACAAGAAGGGATTCAGTTTTCCAACAACCGTGCAACATGACAACTTTGCTCCTCAGATAAGAGTCAATCTCTAGGGTCGTGTGAAACAATAGACAGTTATTTTACTCAGTCAGTGGTTGTGCAGTTTACTTTCACAATATGTAGAGAATAGAGACGGGCGTTTTCAATAAAGGGTAACATTTATTGAACAGTCTTTCTTCTCGTACAAGAGAAATGAATTGCCACAATTGCAAGACTTGTTATTATAAAAAGTACGTACAGTAAGATGAGTATTGCGAAATAATACTGTAAAAGCATTGATATGGTTTCTTTGCCATACAATGGTTTAAAATGAATAAAACATATATACATTCATATATACATTAGGCTAAAATACTCAACTGGTGCTTCAAACTACGCCTACCCCAGTGTACCTGACCTAAGCCTAATACTTGGGAGGGGAGTAAGTAAGTAGCTATAAGTTAGTTGGTTTTGCCAAGGTTTGCTTCAAGAATTCTCTCTAAGGGTTTAGTCAACACCATACCTCTGGAATAGAATGATGGAGGTCTGGTATCTCCTTCAGGGGGTCGATATCCCAGTCACCCGCAAGGGTAGCCTTGAAACGCCGGGGCTGGATTTCTCTGCAGGAAAAAAGACAGCGTCTCTCTCAGCGCGTCGAGGAGGAGGAGGGGCAGCGTCCGCGGGCAGCTTGCATCTGCTGGGCTCTTGCAGGGGACGGCTGTTCAGCTCCCAAGTTCACCACACCATCGTTCGCTCATTAGCAGCGATAGCAGCTATGGTATTATCAGCATAACAGCAGCAACTTCAGCAGCGTTTGCTTAAGGCAACGTTGGTAATATTTATACCTGAAAGGTGCCTTGTTTGACGTACGTTTTTGGACATAAGACGTCAATCAAGATGTCACTAGGAAGTGATCGTCTATCAGTGCTCATTAGAGTTCTATTACTAATCAAAACATAGCAAGCGGGACTTTCCCAGGTTGCTGAGTTTTTATCTTGTTGAAGAACACGGAGTGTTAATCTAGGAATCTTAGATAGTAACTTCTGCTATGTCATTGCACTAATTACCTGCAAAGGAAGTGGCATAGGAAGCGATTCTAAAATGTGGCTCTGTTCGTGTGAGGCCAGAGACGAGTTTCTGAATATTGCATTTGATCGGTTATGCCAATATAGGGAATAAATGGATTTATAGCCATATAGGGGCATAAGGTCACAGTATCGATCAGGGTCCTAGATTAGAACGCTACAGTCAAGTCAAGTCAAGTCTCTTAATCAGTTATGTGTGCTCAGATTGATCCAACTTATGAGGTATATCCCACCTACCATGAAATATAATTCTTTACTTTATATACATTAATTAGGTTGCCTGCCCCCCACTTTGGTCCTGATGAAGACCCCGCAGCAAGGGCACAACTAATCCCTGCGAAATTCTAAGGGTCGAAACGTCGACAATAACCTGTTTGATCATCAACTTCACGCCACCATTTTTTCATTAATTGTATTCTGTGAAGTATGATATTTGTTGACTCATTTTTTGAACCAATGGTCCTTTGCTTTGTATATAACTAGTCTATACAGTTTTGCTAACTGGCTGATTTTACTGTCACCAATTCCCTTCCATCACTATATCCCCACCTTATCACAACCCCCCCCCCCCCCCCCCGGGGCACTGTACAACTGTTTAGAACTTTTGAACAGTTGTATGTATATTCAGTATACTAAATCCCATTGTGAATAAAACAGTGTGGATGCATTCATTGTGTGTGCAAATAATTTCTTTTGATCTATTTGTATTATATCACATTCACGCTGGGACCCCTTCCTCTCAGTATTTTCCAAATAAGAGCAAATTATTGTTAAGACACCAATTCACCATTGTGAGCAGCAGTTGTGTGTGCCTGTATAAGGAAATAAGTCTGGTGCTCAGGAAGTATTCAACGCCCCTTAAGCCATCTTCTTGTGAAATGCTTGTGTATAAGGGTGTAACATCCATCGTGGCAAGGACTTACCCCTCATCTCAAGCAAGGTCACACACCCTTCTCAAGAAAACTCCAGTGTCCTGGATGTAGGATGACAGTTTTGAACATAGCTCTGTAGCCCTCCAGAAATACACAATTACAATATAGGAGAGTAATGAAATACTGCGAGCTATATACATGAGGATACTTTACTTTGCTGTATACGGGCCATATGTTGTAATTTGCAGATACAAATATATAATATATATGAGTAATTGAGGCATTTTAGGTAAAACCTTTAAACCTTGCTGCTCTAAACAATTAATGATTAGACTAAAACCCACTAAAGTCTCAATTGTGCATTGAAAAAAGGGTATGTGTTATTTTGTGGACAAAGTATCTAATAACATATCCTAGAGGCATGCAAACTTCAGTGTAAGAGGTACAATGTGAAGAAATCTCCAACCAAAATGTGCCATGTGTATCAGTGGATAATGTCTGCGTGATTAAGGGCCACATGTATCATCAACCTGATTTGTGATTCTGAAATAGCGATTTGTTTTAGAAATCGCTGTTTCAGAATCGCAAATAGGGATGTAGGTACAAATTCGCAATTCTTTTGCAAATTCTTAGTATTCCTTAATTGCGATTAGCAAATTGCGAACCACAATTAAGGAATACTTTCCCATTCATTTTTATGGGCCAGGAGGCCCATAGGAATGAATGGGAAGTTATTCTCAATTTGCGATTCGCAATTTCAGAATCGCAAATTGAGAATAATTTCAAGGGTGAAATAAGCATGGGTGCACATGTGGCGCACATACTTGCCCTGAGGGCATGTATGAGCGTCACATGGAATGTTTAAAAACGCAAAAATGTGCACTTTTCAAGGAATTCGCAAATTACCACTAACTTGAAGTTGGTGATAATTTGCGATTCCTTAAGGCAATTTGCATTTTTTTTGCTTAATACTTTGCATTTAAGGAATCGCAAAATTTGCTATTCCTTTAATGCAATTGCAAAATAAGTAATCGCAAATTTTGCGATTCCTTGTTATGCACCAGATTTTCCTTAAGTAACATAGAAGGGAACCCTAAATCTAACAAAAGAATAAAGGGGAACAACCCACCAGGGTGTTCAACAGTAATCAGAACATGAACGGGAGGTTCCCATTACTCTAGAGGACTGGAGCGTTCAAATAATTGCAATTGCCCACAAAAACGCTATCAGGTATCAGGTACCAGCATCATGAACAGTAAAACATTATCTACAGAAACCATTCATACTCTCAGGCATACACACATTCAGCCATCACCATATGTATCAGAAGAAAAAACTGTAAACACATTTAGAACCAACAGACAGAGGAAAGCACCGACTAGCGTTTCGGAAAAAGTGCCAACGTTAAGGATTCCTTCATCAGGGCGCAAGTAGAGTTTTGTAAGTTACATTTCAACTTTGCTGGGCAACAAACTACATAGGGTAGCCCTAATTATAGTCTGAAATGGAAAACATATAAAACATCTACATGAGCCCTAGAGCCCAATCATCCATGTGTCTGCAATACGATCAACACCATTTCAACCATGAATCTACTAAGTCAATTTAGTTCATGGACATGGCAGGTCGGAGAATTCAAAAACATTGACTGATAATTATATTCGTGACTGAAATCTACTGAGGGCCTTATTTGACTATAAATGGTATATCATGAATAAATAATAGTATACGATACTGTATGAATTATACCCTCATTATAACTGATCGAAGCCTGTATGCTGGCAGACACATATGGAGCTAATTCCTAGCATATAGTTAGCCCCCAAATAATCCACAAAATAGAGCAGTTATTATAAAGCATATATATTGTAATGCACATGCATGTTATTTTGTTGAAAACCTATATCAAAATACATCTATAAGGCTTTTTCAAAGTGGCATCATAGTGTGGGGACCCTTATACCAATTAGATAAACTATAACGGGTCTTTGTACACAGGAGAACAATTGTGGTAACGGCATTGAATATAAATTGTTAATTGAAAATCAAAATAAACATAAACCCAATGTCATTCCATGCTCTAAGATAT
Organism: Lissotriton vulgaris; assembly: GCF_964263255.1. NCBI lineage: Eukaryota > Metazoa > Chordata > Amphibia > Caudata > Salamandridae > Lissotriton > Lissotriton vulgaris. The sequence goes on from NC_141699.1 coordinate 812,963,598, forward strand.
TTTGCATGCAGAGCTAGCTAGCACCCAATAATCATACTCCAGATAAATCAAAACAAGATCATTCCAATTTAGAAATAAAGGTTAAAATGCAAAAATGTGAATTATTTAAAAAACAAAGAGATGGTCACAAGGAAAAAGTAACAATAAAAAAATTATTATGTCCAGTACTATGTGTAAAACTATACATATAATACTGCTGGTGATACTACTAAATACAATCTTAACAGAGTACTGTGTCAAAGCCAAATGTGACCCGCTAACTCTTCAGCCATGTTGAGGCCAGCTGGCCACTTGGTATTCAGGTCCATGATATATGGAGACTCCAGAACTCTCTGAAGCTTCTCCTGATCGCCTGCCCTGATATGTTTTTCAATCATGTCAGTTTCACAAAAGGTCAGTGATTGCCATGATGGTTGTTGCCAGGATGAATGTTTGCAAAATGACGTGCTACCAGATAGGTGGGGTCATTGTTTGTTTTTTATAGCACAAAGGTGCTCCAGGATTCTTTTCTCCACTGGCTTTGTGTGGTGCTGCCAATGTAAGTGAGTTTGCCTGGGAATTTAAGAGGATAAACTATGAACTCAGATATACAAGAAATTAACTTATGAAGTTTGCTCTCACCTCTAGGAAGCATAAATTGATTCCAATTCACAGTGTATCTACATGCCTTGCAGGAGACAAACTTATAAAGTCTTTTTTGCTCCCTCAACCACATATGGGGTTTAGCAGGATTTGAGTAGCTGTGGACAAGCATGTCCCTGATAGAACAAGTCTTCTTATATGTGACTTTAGGCCAGGTTTCAATACTTTCCCCTATTACTGGTTCAGAAATAATGAGCTCCCTAAGCTGCTTCAGGCAATTTCTGATCTTGTGTGCACTTCTATTACAGGTGGTAATAAACCCGGGCGTGGCATTCTCAGAAATTGTCTATTTGAGGGATCCTTGAAAACTACCTTCTCATGTCTCAATGATTAAACCTTTTGTTGTGCTTGATTAAGCACTTTTGAGAAATACCCCCATTGCCTGAAGTGTTTAATCATGTTTTTGTTCAATGTGGTAAGAATTATCTGTGCTTCAATTGTGGCGTGCACTTCGGAGTTCCCCATGGGGGCTTCTACATTTGAGCAGATTAGGATGGCTGCTGCTAGCATGCAAGATAAAATTGCCAGCAGTTTCCTTTCGGTGTAATGTCAGTGTATTGCCTCAACCTGTACCTCTGTGTCCAATAATTCACTGTTCACCTTGCTAATCCTGGAAATACATTCCAGATTAAGATCATTGGCCTGTAGTGTGTCAATAAATTCCTCTGCCTTTAGAGTATCTCCCTCCAAATTAGAAAGAGGTCATCAATGTGCTTCACCCATATAGGGATATGGCTGGTGTACCTCTCATTGGATTCCTTCCAGACCACCTGCTCCTCCCACCAGACAAGAAACAAGTTTGCACACTGGGGGCGAAGCAGGTGTCCATCGCAATATCTGAGCATTGGCAGTACAGTGTGTTCTCAAACATAAAAATATTTTGTTGCAAACAAGAGCATCATATCTTTCAGCATGTTAGTGATATCATACAACAGGTCTGCCTTAGAAGAAATGCCTACATGCATCACCCCAATATCTGCTTAATACATAATGAGCACACATCCAAAGTAATCTTTAATTAGGAGTCCTCTCATTGAATGTCATGAATCCTGTGTAGTAAATCTGTCCTGGCCTCCTAAAAGGATCTTTACCCACACACACATTGAGATAAGAAATGATCCATAGAAAATGGCCGTATGTCCTAAATAATGGGAAAGCAAAAGCACTATATTTGATGTAGAATATAGCTGTTGTCTGTCCATACATATACCTATGTGTGAAGATGTAGTCAAAGACCAAAACTAGATCAAAGCAGATGTTGCCTAGAGACTGCAAAGTAGGTATTGGTGACAATTAAAATGTGCTGAGAAATGTGTGAAAATTCCAGAATTTTATGTTAAGTGAAATTCATAAAATGTTACAGAATGGCACATTCCATGATTTCATGTACTTTTTTCTTCGTTTTGTAGGGCGCGCATCTCACATTAAAGTCTTGTGAGAGACTGTTATATTGAACCAATCTTTTGACGGTATCTAGTTTAACTTTTTTGTATGTTCAAAAGTTATGTACATCACATTTTGCTACTAATAGCATACTTTCACAAAGTAGCATGGAATTTCATGAAGTTTCTTGAGAAAGTCTCTGCAGCATCAGCATTGGCTGCCTTTCAGTCACATCCATAAAATAGGGATACATTTTCTGATAGATGTAAGATGCTGCCAGGTTGATTACAAAAACAAGAACCCCATGTGTCTCGGTTCTGAAAGCAGAGCTTCCACTGCTGTACCTGGTGTACAATGCTGCTAGTGGGATTGGCATCCGTGCATCTGCACTGTCTGGGATAAAAGCTTAAACTCCCAAGCTCTCCATCCTGCTCCTCAGAGCCTCTACATTATCTAAATCTACTCCGAATTATGCCCTGTATTGGTTGATCAGCACTTTGTTCTTCTAATCTTGCCTATTAAAGACCATGTGGCACAGGTACATGCCAACCCAAAAAAGCTTCTCTGGTAGTGAATGCCTACATTGAAAAAGCTCGTGCTGCTAATAAAGTCCCTGCTCTTGGGGCAAATGGAGTTAAAGCAAAAAGTGGGGCTGTATCAGTGGGCCCATTTCTTTTTTTTTTTGAGTCAATTCAAAAGTACTTTATTCGGGGTTTTTTTCGTACAAAAACCATAAAAGTTCATAAGACGCAATATATTTCAAGCTTTGAATTAAAAAAGCAATAAAAAAACATGTTAAAATATACAGTAGATAAAACAAATGTTTCATAACCTTAAAATCCATGTATCACATGTTAAAAAGAACGTCTTTCAAAGATTTACTTATACAATTCTATGTGTCCAAATATTTTCTATACTTCATTGAGCTTTTTAGGAAACCAATCACATGGGGTATACATTCGGATTTTAACAGTTGTAAATACAGTAGTGCAGGGCGTGCTTGTACAAATTGCAATCTATTTGAAATAGGTTTAAGATAAAAAGCCCTGGGGAATTCATAGTATTTACAGAAAAACGTAAAGTGCAGCAAATCCTGTGGAGACAAATTGTCGCAGCCACAGGGTGCTAACACTGTCCCTCTAAGGCACCCCTTAGGAACTGCTATTAAAAAGTGAAACAAATTAAACCTAAACCTAGTTAGTAAAAAGCACTGATGAGCTGTTAGTGGCCAGAGTAAGTATGGTTCCTCGCCTGGTGAGGTTTTGAGTATCAGATGGAGGTGCACAGTGGGTTTCAACAGGTCCTTTTCCTGCCTGTCCATTAATTTTCACGTAATGAAGGACTGTTTTATGTATGCTACATCATTTCTGGTAATTCCTTCCAAGTTTAAAAACAAGTCCAAGCGACCTTCCTTCCCAAAACCTAGTTTTAAGATATTTCATCCAGGTAATCTTGGTCATACAATCTAGGTTCAATGTCTCTTTTAAGAGACTGTGGGTTAAACCAAGCTGTTTATTGAGCCAGCATTGTAGCCAAAAAATAAGAGGACGATGGACAGGGTGTCACTAATGAATGGCATACCAGTCTCTTCATGCACAGACATATTTGGTGTCCCCAGTGGGACACATAAGAGCTGTTTTAAAATTTTATTTTCAACCACCTGGAGGCCCTCTAGGTTACAGTATCCCCATTGTTCGATTCCATAGCTGGCTTTTGAGACACTTTGCACGATAAACCTTCAGCATAGCCCCCACTGGTCTGTTGCTCATTCTCGCAGGGAAATCAAAGAGCGCTGCGTTTGCCCTTATAACCTCCCCTTGTTAGGTTTTGACCTGGCGATTTGCGCAAGCAGTTCGGGCAGGCGAAATCTATTGTTTATATATATTGGCTTCAGGAACGTCCCCCGGCTCCCATTGGCTAGCTCCATAAATGGAGGCTAACCACTGGGAGCCGGATCTGTCCGTCAAGGCCGGACCAGATTCGGGGGCGTTCCCGCAATTTTTTCCCTCTCCACTCACTTCTGATCGTCATCGCGGCGGTGGGTGTGTGTTATTTTTTTTTTCGAGTCGGCCTGTTTTCTACTTTTTACAAGTGTCTGTTGTTGGAGTTGGCTGCAAGATTTGAGTTCCCACGAAGCGATCAGGTAAGGAGCATTTTTTTTAATATAATTTCTTTTTTTTGTTTCCTTTGTCGGTTCCCCCGTGTCGTGTGAGCTGTTATGTACTTTGGCTCGTGAGCTCTGTTTCCCGCCCCCCCCTCCCGCTGTCCGTGTGTCCGTTCCGCCCCCTCCCCATGTGTCCGTTCTGCCCCCCTCCCAGTGTGCCCGTTCCCGCCCCCCCTCCCCTTTCACTCTCCGTTGCTTGTTTCCTAATTATGGGCAGTTCAGGTTGAGGGCAGCCTAGGCTGTTCTCGCGCAGTGCCTCGCTCCCAGCTTGGAAGCATGAATGTTTGATGTAGTGAAGCTTTGCAAATCCGCGGTGGATTGCTGAGCAGCAATCTCCTGCTCAGGCCCGCAGGACGCTGCTAACCCAGCCATGTCTGATTATCTGGGGCCTGGGGAGTGGGATGAGACCTCCTGATAAGCTTGGCGGGGTGTTGCGGGGGCTTAAAGTGAGCTTGTCGAGGTCAGGCAGAAAGCCCTCATTGATACCAGATTAGTCTCAGCGGAGATGGCCCACGTCACACGGCCCTTCAGACTGACTCGAAGGCAGCTTGCTTTCTTAGATGGGAACAGCCCCTTTTCGGTTCATTGACGTGCATTCCGCACTTTCTGAATACCAGCGCATCTTGGGCACGGATTTCTCCCTTCCTTCTCAGTTGTATGGTCGATTAAAACACGATTTGCATTTCCTTGACCGATGGGAAGGATTTGCCAGTTTAGAACTTGGGAACATCGTGCTACAATTATGTATTATGAAATTACCTGATAGTCAGCCCATGGTTAAAGTCATATCTTTTGTTCGATAGCAAAACATTGCTTGAAAATTAAACTAGGCAAAGAATTAAAAAAGAAAAGTTACCTTACAAGGTAGTGAATCATTAGACACACACGAGGCAGACCGTGCATGCATTTATTAGGTTTCCTATTATGAGTGCAGTGAATTGGCTTTGTTGTATTAAGGCCCACTGAACATCATGGCGGCTCTGATGCAAGAAGAGAAAATGTTGGCCATTTGAATGTTTTTGGGCTGCCCGAAGTGGCACAGCAAGGATGCCCTTGTACCCAATAGAATCTGGAAAATGGGCATACTCCCCTGATTTGGTAGTAAAAAGGCAGTAGTGTTTGAGGTGCAATAGGCCCTGCAGACCCCTGTGCCTCCATGCCAGCACACCTGCTGTTCTATTGATGTGGGGGGGGGGCTTGCAGTGAGTGTGGGGGGGGCTCTGTGTGGGGGGGGCTCTGTGTGGGGGGGGGCTCTGTGTGGGGGGGGGCTCTGTGTGGGTGGGGGGCTCTGTGTGGGTGGGGGGCTCTGTGTGGGTGGGGGGCTCTGTGTGGGTGGGGGCTCTGTGTGGGTGGGGGCTCTGTGTGGGTGGGGGCTCTGTGGGGGGGGCTCTGTGGGGGGGGCTCTGTGTGGGGGGGGCTCTGTGTGGGGGGGGCTCTGTGTGGGGGGGCTCTGTGTGGGGGGGCTCGCAGTGTGTGCGGGGGCTCTGTGTGGGGGGGCTCTGTGTTGGTGTGTGGGGGGGCTCTGTGTTGGTGTGTGGGGGGGCTCTGTGTGGGTGTGTGGGGGTCTCTGTGTGTGTGGGGGGGCTCTTTGTGTGTGTGTGTGGGGGGGCTCTTTGTGTGTGTGTGTGTGTGGCATTTGCGAGAGATTAAGCTATTGGCATTGTAAATGACAATGCCATTTATTTATCTGTTTTCAAAACCAACACATAAATAAAAATGTTGTCATTTACAATGCCAATAGCTCTAACTTTTGCAAAGGCGAAACCGTTGCATTGTAAATGCTTGTTTTATTTAAGAGCGGCCCAATTTAGCTGATGATCCAAATGGACACCAAGATAGGAAAAAGAGGTACACAAAGGCACCCTGGTGCCATTTACCATGAAGGGGTACTGTTTTTTTACTCCTTTCCCCACCTGCATCGCGTGAGATTTTGTATTATTTATGGATAGGTCACGACTATCCATAAACCCATAAAAGGCGTTGAGTAAAGATTGTAGCCCTTTCGGGGTGCGGGCTATAAGGACGGCATTGTCCACATATAGCAGGACGGGCAGTCCCCGACGACCCACAAAGGGGTAGTCTGCCCCTGTGTCGACCAATGTGCCTTCAAGGTCATTTATATAAAGGTTAAAAAGAAAGGGGGCCAGGATATACCCCTGCCTGACCCCTCGACAGTGGGCACATAAAATAATACATTGGTTGCAATTAATCAAAACCCATATCCTGGATAAATGTTTTAAAGGCGGTGGGACGAAGTGTCTTGATGGCTAGCAATAGCTTCTCCATGCAGACAGAATCCCCATTTGTCTAACGTACCTCAAAGGAGTGAGTGAGCCCAATCTCCCAAGCTGTCTGATGGCTCTGACCTGAAGACTCCAATGCACCACTCTTTACTCCTTCAAAGCTCACCTTTAAACCAGAAACTCAGTCAGAGGACAATGACCCTGCTCCAGACTTCCTAAATGCCAAGGATCCCTTTACATTTGCCCAATTTATAAAATATGCTAAAAGAGACTGGCTCTCTGCATGCAGGCTCCGGTTCTAATACCAGAACCCTTTTCATCCCTTCCTGGGCAATGCAGAAGTGGCTGATGTGGAAGGGAGAATTAAGATGCCCCTACCTAGCCACTTCCTAAATATCCGTCTACATAAGTTTTTGGAATGGGAGGGCACTGTTATAGGAGCCACCTTAAGTTACTTTCTACTTTAATTGTGCGCTGGGTTTTATTACTTGAAATGGAGACTTCTGTTTCATCCAAGGTGCTCTTGTTCAAGATCTTTTACCTTCACTTCAACAGCTTGTTAATGTTCCTTCCAGAGACCCACTGTCAGAGCCTCCCAAAGCTCAATCAACATGATTTAACTGTACTGCAGTACAAGAGTGCATCCAGCAATGACAGTATTTTTTGATTTGTGCTCGAGAGCGAGCAAAAGGGTGCAGAAATTAACCATCCCAACTTTCACTATCTGGGGAGTCAATTTCACTTGGAGTTTGTTGCAAGTTGCCTGTTGCACCACTCTTGCATCCCTGATGCCAACACCAGGAGAGTCACTTGGGGAATTCATAGTCCCGGTCGCGAGCGGGGGACGCCGGCCGGGACTTCAAGTCCCAGCATTCTCAGTGGCACGCACGCATTCTCCAAAGCGCCGGGAGGCACTTAAGAAGACTGCAGGGCTCCCGCAGTGCCCGGGCTGAGGGCGGGCCCGTCCATGCCTGGAGGAGGCTGGGCTGGGCTTGGCCACTCCTCTCATCTACTCCTCTCATCTACTCCCTGGTATCCACCTTCTCTAAAAAATCCCAGGTAACATGAAAGTCCTTGCCATCCCTGGCTTATTGTTCTGTGTTGCTTCACATCTTGATACTTGGGTATTCTGTGTTGCTTCACATCTTGATACTTTGGTATCTGGCCTAGTATAGTTGCTACTTCAACATGAATAAACGGAAGTTAGTTGCTGGGACTTTAGATGCTTTTATCTTGAGGGCAGGATCTTTGTTGACTCACAATATCGAAATTACCGAACGCCGCCTTTCCCTGGACCCTGTATCGTTACAGGCTTGTTTGTCATTAAGTGGTCCCAATTCAGACAGTACATCTCATCCATCTCTCCAAAAGTCTATCATGAGCCATCCAGCCTCCACTAACTCTGCCCTAGTAAACCAGGATGTACCTGATATGACTGCTCCGGTTGTGTCCTGTATTAACACTAGAACAGTTTGCCAAGTCCCAGAGAAATGCTAAGACGAAAGCTCTACCAAATAAACTGAAGCGGACTGCAGGCACTTTAAAGACAACAGCACCCAAATGCTCTTGTGCTGCCAATCCCACAGCTGATCCAGTAGTTACCCCAGCACACTTTAATTCTAATTCCAAGGGTACCCAGACTTATATCTCTTCCAACCTATCAGGATATGCTATTGGCATAGGCAATACTGTGGAAACGTTGCTTGTAAACTCTGTTGAGAAAATCTTGGAAACTGCATTGTCCCAAATTAAGGAGATGATCTATAGGAAGTTTGTCCTCCTGTGGGGAAGGTTACAAAGGATGGACTCAATAATGGACAATCTCAGTGGTATTAAAGAGAACTGTATCTCTGATAATGCGGGGAGGGGCCTTCTGTCAATGCTGACTCTTATAATTCAATGGTCCAATTTACAATTGCCAAGCTCTACCCTGCAACATAAAGATACTTTAACAGCTAATTCATGTATCACATGCAGACATTATAACAACCTTCCTGTTGCTCATTTTAATTATGAGCGAAGGAATATACAAGACACACCAGAGCGCCCAATATTAACACACCAGATTTAGGTAATAGCCATCTTAAACATCCATACCCTGGCACTAATCTTGGTTCTGGCGCAAGTAATCCAAGTGTGGGCACAACGACTACGGATTGCAATAGGAGTAGCTGCCTGAGATCCAATGCTGATGACTTGAGTCTCCCCCCTGATGCCTGTCACTACGTGCTGGTTTTGGCTAGCATTCCAATTCTCACCGGCGATCAGAGGGAGTCTTGGGTAGAGTTACGTAATAAGTCAGTGGATTGGTTGGTCGAACATAAAAGATTTCACCCCTCAGACATGAACAAAACTCTTGTGGTCAGGCGTGTCGGGTGGATTGGCCACCCCACAAAAAATATTAGTGGCAACTGTATTCGAATTTTCGTAAACCCCAAATGGTCCGACGTCTACTAAGTATCCAAGTGCAACCACTTACACTAAATTCCAGTATCGGTGTTCTCCCGTTGGGTTACTTTTATAAACCACAGCATACCACTGCTAGGAATGTTCATGTTTTTCCATTGGTAACTAACAGGTTTTAGGCCCTTTCTAATCTGGACACCCAAGATTGACAACCACGTCTATTAGCAGATCAATCTCACTTTGTAGAAAACCCCTTAGGCCTCACACAAGTCGAGCACATCGATATCCCGGCAGATCTGCAATCTATAAATATTCAATTCTCCATCGGTTGATCAACCACAACAGGTAGAAAACCCCTCAGGAAACACACCTGTAGTTCCCATTGATACGCCCTTCGTCATGCAAACCATAAATAAGGTCAAAGCTGACACTGATTTGAATGTCTTAAGTTGGAACGTAGTTGGTCTACAGTCAAGGCTTGGTGACTAGGATTGGCTGCGTGTAATATCGGACCAAGACATAGTTGGTGTCAAGAGACTTGGGCAACTCATTAATTATATATCGAGGGGTTTCATTGTTTTAGTATAGTTGCACCCAGCCCTAAATTTGGTCTACCATTTGGGGGGGTTTATTCATTGGGATTAACGTTGCTGCTGGAGGGAGCTTTAAGGTCTTACCAACCAATAGCCGTAATCTCCAAATATTGATATACAAAAGGAGTCTCTCTTTCTTTGAGAAATATTTATAACAATGATTTTTATTCTACTCCAAATAGGAATTTTTTTGAGATTTTTTATTCCATTTCTAACTTAGATTGCCAGGAAGGTTCAGAAGGGGTTACGGGGATCCTCCTGGATTGTGATTTTAATGCAAAATTCATAGACATGTCACATGGTGTGGGCACATTCAACCCAGGCCCTGCCTCCCGCAGGGGTGCAGAGTTGGCTAAGTTCCTGAGTGTTAGAAATGGGATCTCTGGCTGGAGGAGGCTCGCGCCAAAGTCAGTCAGAGACCACCATTCCCAAGTCCGGACAAGGGAGTTACACGCCAAGATAACCCCTGCTCACCCTCTAGGTAACGTGACGCGAGCTGCAAGGCTAAACTCTGAGGCTATGTAGGTTAAGTGTTTGCGCGCGCACCCAGCAACAACACCCAAGGCCCACCACAAAGGAAACTCCACACAAGGTTATATATATTTGTTTGTATTATACCAAAACACATTAGATGAGAACACACACTTTACAATGTGCCAACAGGCACGGGCATAATTTACAGGGGATATGTACAAGACAGGGCCACCTGGACCACTGTCAGGAATATGCACTTTTAGAACTAGCACTTAGATTATAGAACATAGAATGTAAAATCACTGTAGCACACATTAGCACACAACCAGTAACTACTGGTAACAGGTAAGTACCACCTATGCCACACTAACCACCTTAGGAAAAGGTCACGCAGGGAACCAGGACCTCACTAGCGACACCTGCACTAGGAGAAAAACAACCACCGAAGTATCACAATACCTGTAGGGGTATAAGCACATTACACATGATGCATCACAACACATTCAGAGGTGTAGGGAAGGAAAACAATCGTGCAAAACTCACATGATCCACCACCTGTGGAAGTCCCTAGGCCAACTGGCCTCTCTAGGGCTAGGACGCCCTGTATCCCAAAGTCAGGGGCAGACTGTAGGCAGCCAAGAAGAAATGCGCCACGCCTACACGTGGCAGCTGCCCACTAAGTGCTGGGCAGCTGAATCCACTGGGCAAGACACATGGGAGCCTCGCAGGCTCCGGCCAGGAACACTCGGGGCCCTGTGAGCCTCGTGGGCTTGAGCAACCTGCTGCCAACTGTGGGGGGAGCGGCCCGCTGCCAGCTGGGGCCGCTCTACCTCCCTAAATGCACCCTAGATCGTTGGAGTCCTTCATGGGGGGACTCTAAATAAACAGATGTGCCCCGAGCCTCTCGGGCTCTAAATAAAATGAAATGTGTCTTTGGGCCTCTCGGGGCTCTGAAGAACCAAAAATGCGCCTGAGCCTCGCAGGCTCTAAAAACTCGGTGGCGCCCTTTGTGGGCGCGGGCAATGATTCTATGCCCCAATGTGTGGGAGAGCTTTGTGCACTAACCGGGCTTGTGTGACGGCTGTTCCTGGGGCGGCTCCTCGGCGAGGGCAGCGCCCTCCTGGTCACCCGGTCCCGCTCCTAGGGGCCGGGTACTGCTAAAGGCGGCGGGTGGGCTCTGAGAGCAGGGCGAGGCTCTCTACAGGCGGTGGACCCTTCTCTGCTGGGCTCTCTCCTCGGTCGTATGCTGGCTCCTCTCCACCTCCTCCACGGGTCTCTCCCTCGCTCTTGGGAGCCCCGGGGGAAGGACTACGGCTGGCTTTCTCACAAGGCAGGGGCAAGGGGTGGCCTCCCGTCCGCTCCCTGCCGGGCTCCCAGTACTTCCGGGTGATCGTGGGGAAGCCCTCGAGGTCGGGGCCAATCCCTGCGCGGCCCCAAGATGATGCGACGGGAACCCTGCTTAATCACAGCACAGCAATACTTTCTCTGGGGCCGCTAATGGCAGCGCGGCCCTGGGGGGATGGAGGTAGGACAGCAGATCCACAGGCCGGCGGCTGTGATTTTCGAGGGGTAGGCTCCCTCGGCAATTAAATATGAAGTGAGGTGGGAACTCGCTTGGGGCCAAACCAGCGGCACCAGGTCCCTGGCGGGGTGGGCACCTGCCAGGGGTGCAAAATCGGCAAAGAAATGGGGCAATCGCCGGGTGTGCACCGGCTGAGCCATTAAAGCGCTCCCAAGTGGTAGCAAGACAAATAAAGCGCTCCCAGGCGCTATAGGGCAAATTAAAGTGCTCCCCAGCGCCAGGAGCCCCTAAAGTCCAGTCAAAGTCCTTCAGGAGGTGGTGGGGGCAAGGCTGGGCCCAGAGCCAGCTCACAGGGTCCTCCTAGGCAGGGAGGCAATCCCCAGTGGCGGTCCTCCTGGCACCCAGCCACAGCAGCAGCCCCCCTCTAGATAGGATCAAGAAGAGAACAAATTGTAAGGGGACACAGCCCCTTTTTATACAATGAAACCCTTTGTCTTTGTGCAGGGTGGGGGAAGAACCTGTCGCAGCTGGCCTGGGAGCTCCCTCGATGTGCTCAGCCCCTCACTTTATTCACTGGCAGGGCTAGGGTCATTAAAAGCGCCACAGGGGGCGGAGCCAGCATTGTGTGGGGAAATCCCAGCCCTCTTCAGGACCCAGGTGCACTCCTCCCCAGCCATCAGTATGCTAATCTCCACACTCACCACTGGGCAGACCCATCCAGACTCCTGGAGCCAGGCTCACCAGCCAGCTCCAGCCAATCATGTGCCAGCACACTCACTGCACACACACCCTTGTCTAAAAGCGACACTGCCACACTAGACGCATTTATGCCGCACATATCATTGCACAGCATTCAATCACACGAGTCCGCACATACCAAATTTGAGCCTGCACACCTCACGCATCAGGAACTACCAGGGACCCAAACATTCCCCATGCATTCCTATGAGAGGGCAGGCCAACCTTACTCCACGCACTCAGAGTGCGCACGCACTTTCCACTGGGACACAGTGAAAGTGCGCAGAAACCAAAAATCACTACCACCAATTCACATTGAAAAAGCAAAAAGTTTGGGGGTGAACCTGCCAGAAGGGCCAAGTCCAACACTGAGCCTCCATAATCTTGTTAACGTTATGGATGCCGCAAGTGTTTCACTTGATATTAACCACCAAGCACCTACTTTTAGGGGTAGGGCTTGTTCTTCAACCATAGATGTTATCTTTATCTCCCCCCCCACCTTGTGGACCGCCTAATAGCCGCAGAGGTTATCGTCATGAGCCATGGGGGACCATATTCCTATTAAAATAGTCTTGAGGTTGGTGCCTCGCCCCGTGTACCAATGTGAGGCCTGGAATATAATACCATCAACTGACAACCTAAGATTAAAACGGAGGGGGGTTGATTGTGGTAAATTGTTTCAGACACTAGTGAAGGAGAATTTGCACCTTATTACCTCATGTTTATCGATTCACGAACCACACCCAGGGGCAGTCCAGGATTTTGCAAAACTTTGCTAACTCTTGTCGAAACCTATCCCCTGGGCAAATAATGACCCAAGATGGTTCCACCATGAGTGCTCCGAGGCTAACAGGAATCAGCGTAGGGCTTTAACATCTAACCCAAGATGTACAGCAGATGTGAAAACAGCTTGGCGGGGTTACAATACAGCAATTAGTAATCAGAAAGGAGCTCTTCTAAGTGACCTTTGGCAACATATTTTGGTCTGCCGTAAAGGACTTGCGTTCCATGGGCCAGCTGTTAACACCTGTTAGCTGTACCATCTCGAGTGAGTCGTGGGACAGCAACTTCTCAAAAATCTAAGCTACTCCCCCACAAAGGATCAGAGCAATACGAACTCGGCCGCCTGCCTAGCATGCAAATAACCTTGTCTGAGGTGGAAGCAGCTATCCACCAAAGCCTTGAAAACAAGGCTCCTGGTCCGGATGGGCTTGCCTATAGATCTGATTAAATGGAAACCAGAGTTCTGGGCACCGCTCCTTCTGAATGTTTTTAATAATTTACTGCATGCCCCGATGCCAAGCACCTGGGCCATGAGCACCATCGTACCAATTTTAAAAAAGGGGGACCGGTCACAACTTTTTTTATTATAGGCCCATCTCCTTGATCGATAATACCCTAAAGATATTGGGCAGAGTTTTATACAACAAGATTGTTTTAAAGTGGTCAGAGGAAAGTGGCATTTTAGAGCCTTGTCAGCTGGGTTTCCGCAGCAAGGTCGGTACCAATGAACAGTGTTTAAATCTTAACCTGGTCATTGGGAAATATACCATTGCATGATCTTCCCCATTCTATTTGACCTTTATGGACCGATCATCCGTCTTTGACCTAGTTAATACATCTAAGCTTTGGTTCATCTTATTATCCTATGGACTGGGTGAGCCTATGCTACATTTTCTGGCGCATCTCAATAAATACCTCGAGGCCAAGGTAGGGATTGGTAGTGGCGGTGCGGTCTCTGGAGCCATTGGGGTGGGCCCGGGAGTCAGACAGGGATGTGTTCTGGCACCCCTGCTTTTTATTATTTACATCAATGGACTGAACAATTTGTTGAAATCTATGACCCCAGATGTCCCCAGAACGAATGGGAAACCACTCCCGGTACTGTTACATGCAGATGATGCGGTCCTTATTGGCTGCACTCCGAATTCTCCGCATATCTTATTAAAGACTTTTGTTAACTACATGGGCATTCTAGATCTACGCGTCAATTTAAAAAAAACTTTTTTTAATGTCCTGTGGCCCCAGAAAGCACCAGCTCAACTCCATTATTGTAGGTAGTCAGAAATTGACAAGCATCAGTACATTTCCTTATCTTGGGGGTGGTCTTTACTGCGAACGGCTCATGGACTGAGCATTTGGCTCACTCCAGAGCAAGTTCTCAAAGGCCATCAATTCCATCCTTCGCCTCCCTTGCCCTAAAAACACAGGTGCTATCTTTGCTATCTTAATTTTTTTTTTTTTACAACTTAATGTGTCCCAGTACCAACGTATGGGACAGAGATTTTGGGCAACGTAAACATCCTCTGCATTCAGCAGGAAGAAAATAGGTTTTGCAGAAAGCAGTTGGGTGTCCCAATCTCCACCCCACAATATATCTGCTATAGGGAACTTAATTTAAATTATATTACTTATTACTGTGTTAAATGTGAGAGAGGAACAGGTATCCCTTGGCTGTTGGAAGTGTTCCACAGTCTTTGTAGTGTTAATAAAGGTAGCATTTTTGTAAACCCGAGCACAGCCGAAAAACTCCATAAAAATGAGCTCAAATGTGCACTTTATACACTATATAATACAAAAGGATAGGCACTGAATCAAAATTATTTTTTGCATCAAGCTATATGAGCACAGAACAGTATAGGCGTCCTTTACCCACTTATCTCACCTTTCTAATGACCCATTGGGAAAGGAGCCTTCTATTCCGTTACATTTGTGTTATGTTTCCCCTTGGCTACCACCCTAACCTTGACCATGTCCCCTGCCCATGTGACGGTGTGAGCGGACAAACTATTTTACATTTTTTGTTTCTCTGCAAATAATATTTAAAATACACCAAGTGGTTTTTACCCCCATTTTTTGAAAAGCAGAGACCAATTTGCCTAGACAATACCTACTTGTTGTTACCTACTATGACCAATGAAGAGCTAATCTTTCGCACTAGCACTTTTTTAAAATTGCCTCCAGAGCAAGTAAGACGATGTCCAAACCCTGAGCACTTTTACCTATGTATGACTATTTTATCAAACTAATTTATGAATTGTTATTGCATATTATTATAAACTGTCTAAATCTGAAATGAATTTTATTATCATTGTATAAATGGTCATGTGTCTGTGCTTTTATGGACTTCTTGTAATCCGAATAAAGTTGAACTTGGCTATTGCATGATATTTTATGCATTACAACCTCTTATCTGCCTTTTCCATGTAATGTGTTTTTGGTATTCTCAGTGCCACTCTCCCTCACTATATATCAAAACCATTTTTTCACAGAAATGGTGACACCCATTGTCTTTCATTTCATGGAAGCCACCTGTAAACTCGCTGACTGTGAAAGTAATGATAACTTGCAAAGCAGACCTCGAAGAGCAAAACACTCAGGCCTGATTACGATGTCAGAGGGAAAACCTCAGCGGGGTTGGTTGGTCCGCCCATTGTTGCGTCGGAAGTGGTCGCTCCAACTGCAGTATTTTGATGCACTACAATACATAGCTTACCAACCGATGCAGTTCTTCTGACTCCGACAGGGAGTTCCGACCACAAATGTTTCGGAAAGAACCAATGGAGAAGATTGTAGCGTGGTTGGGGCCCCTGGAACTGCCAGCCCTATTACTAACCATATTTCTGACACACTGTCTGTATCAGTCCAACCACCTCATCAGAGCTGGTGGAACAGGAGGCTCACAAGGCTGAAACTCACCACAACACGCTTGCACATTTCCTGTGCAGTTATGGATCCCTTTGCATACTTCATGCCGCTTTTGTATCTACTCAATGACCAACAATATCAGAACTGTTGCAGATGTTGATGCCAGTACTTGACACAGCTATCCCTACACCAGTGATCTTCAACTTCTTAATGCTGTTTCCCGTAAAAAAATATAAAAATCCTCGACCCCTCCCCCCACACACAATTTTTTTTACAATTCTACTGTTAAATCAGCAATGTTTAGATCTGTCTAAGCATTTTTAAACATTGCATTCAAGCTCTGTTACCCCTTTTTACAGATACTCCCAGTCAGGAAATAAATGACAAGTTGTTAGTGATGGCTCATTACAAGGCGGCTTACTGACACTCATGCTTTTAACTCTGAAAACAAAACATGATGCTTCTCTTGGACCGAGACTGGCACCCCCCTGAGATCACTTAAGGGCCCCCCAGGGATGCCCGCCCAGAGTTTGCAGACCTCTACCCTGCACATTGAAGTGACCACAAAGCGAAGGCACAGTCATGTGAAAGTGTCCTGTAGCATGTTGAGCATGGGGAATGAGGGAATTTCAGCATCTGTTATCCACAGTGTGAACTGGAAATACAGGGACAGACCCAACATAAAAATTGGAATTGAAATGGGTATAGGCACATGGATATATGAACAAATATGTATGGATGAGCTCACCACTGCTTGTGCCATATGTTATGTCAACATTGTCGAAATAAAGATGACATGAATTAATGTTATGTCAACATTATATCAATGCGCACAAGTGTGCCACAGAAACCCATACACTGGGACACAGCGTTCTCCCTGAACCCAATACCCTCATCACCACTGATGGGAGCAAGGCCTGAGGATCCAGCTGATCTCCTCATCTGTGCTGTGAAGGAGGTAGTCCCAGTGCAGTGTCACACTGAAAAGGTATACCTTGAGATGTTCCACATGAGGGGGCTTGAAGGTGCATTAGAGAAGCAAGTGAGCAAGCACTGCCAAATGTATATGTCTTTGAATGGTAATTAGACTTCATAGTACCTAGCATTACCATTTTGGCAATTATATGCCCAGAAAGCTACCATCAAAAATCCATTGAGTGCATCGACAGCTTGAACAAACGGAAAGCAGACTTTGCAGTTGTATCACCTACCAGTGCTCCAGAACTATTAGCTGAGATAAATAGACAAAATACACATCCCTATGAGTCCCCACCCAAATGTCTTGTTAAACGAAGCTACTTAAACTCATGTTATGACAAATAAAGGAGTCACAATGCAAAGATCACTAGACTAATCCACTCTACCACAACCCAGGAGTCCTAATGATTGTGGTTGGGCACGTGAAACATACCAGGACATATACACACACACTTAACATCACATGACAGACACACGCTCCTTGACAGAGACACACACAAACTCCTTGATGGACATTTACACACACCTTGACAACCCTGACCCACACTTAACAACAAAGATGACCCTCTGATAACACTTACATCCCCTGTCATGCAGGCAATCATGGTCAAGTATAGTGCATTATATTTCTTGATGGAAGATAAAATGTGTGGACGTGTGCAAAAAGACAGAATATAAAGGCACACCACATCATCATGATGTGGTTTGTTCAGTTTACTGATAATGTATGTGCACAGACCCACATATTCTAACTGTGTGTTAAGACCAGAAGCTTATGTACATATGTCTGCAATGTAGTGTAGAACACAACAATCACACGATAATATAACTAGCTATCAACTACTTTTACACCTTTTCCTGTACCACACGCTAGGTCGTAATGCAACTAGCACATCAGTAGTAAATTAGCAAGTGCAGGAACCGACTAACTCACTAACAATTGTCATGATCTGCACACACCATACACATGAAATAGGCAACTAATTTGAATGACATTGCAACCATTCAAATTTCACTACACCAGAGGCCACAGTACATAGACACCTTGCATAATATGGATCACTATTTTAAGGGGAGTCTTGGAAGACAATAGGGCCAGGACACAGTCTGATTCATACCTACCTCACACTCTCCATGTGGACAGGACATTGAGAAGCAGTCTCAACTGGGACTAATGTGTATTGTCAGAGTGGCATCCACATGTCACGTTGATCATTGGAAGTACTTATCAAGATCCCCTGAAAGATCAGCAATTTGCCCAGATCTATTAAGTCACAATTTGCAGTTCACATATTGCTCTGTGTACATGTGTGGCTAAAGTAATTATTATGTATGTAGAGTCAATACGCCTTCAGGTGTATTGACAAGAAGAATCACTTGTACACATCAAATACATATGCAACATACATCTCATTGAGTTTTGTTTGTTGACACACTTGCACAATGGATTTAGAAATCTGCCTAAACTATGAATGCATACAATATCAATAAATCATAACTTTATTCAGTACTTTTCAGTAGCATACAAATATAATACAAAGCAATTAGACAAGCTTAAAATGTTATAAATAATTTGGCTATAAACTATAACAAGAAAGACCAGTTAAAAGGGAAACAAATTTCCTCCACTTGAGTAACTCATTTAAAGTGCAACAGTTATCCTAGGGGGTACTTTAATGATAAGGAGAACCCCTGCCGGCTTTTCCTTATTTTCAGTATCTGCCATAAGTAAGAAGACTTTACACAGCACACACAAAGCATATGTAATTATTGTAAAAATAAAAGTGCTGGTCTGCACCATCTAAAATTAAGGGCACATATACTAGAGCTTAACGCCACTGTAGCGTTAATTTTTTTATGTTATAGCAGCTTTCTTTATCGATGCATTTACAAGTTTATGCTAACTCGTGTTAGCCGCACTTTTCCAGTGTAAACATGAGTTTTCAAGATCACCACTTCTGTTAGCGGAATTAAAGAAAATTAGATGCAAGGTCGGTGTTTCCATCAACACACAACGTGACATTTGCAAAGATATCCCTGTACGTCAATATTCCCAAAAAACTTCAACTAACTCAAATTAGCAACAGTTTTTTAATGTCAATAATTACCAGGTCTTAAAAATGGTACAAACACACCTGCATATAAAGAAGACAATCCTAGATCATCATTGGTCACTGCAACAACGCCATGGAGTTCATTCTACTGCAACTTGGAGCACAAAGAAGACCAGTACACCATCACCCTCCACCACAAAAGCACCATGCTGAAGAGAGCGGACCTATCGCCAGAGGATTACCCTCATACATCTACGGCAAGAGAAGGTCATAGCCCATTATGGGCTAAAACATGGGCTCTATTATCTGCCTCCTCACCCAGATTGTGCCAATGCAGTAGGCCACATCCCAGCACAGCATTAACATCCCTCCATAGACAAAGCTGCTTGCTGTGCTACACATGCTGGCCTCTGGCACCTTTCAGCCGACCACTGCCAGAGTGGGTGGAGTTTCACAGGCATCCTTC
Organism: Lissotriton vulgaris; assembly: GCF_964263255.1. NCBI lineage: Eukaryota > Metazoa > Chordata > Amphibia > Caudata > Salamandridae > Lissotriton > Lissotriton vulgaris. Next base: position 812,982,909 of record NC_141699.1, read on the forward strand.
TTCAGGTTCCTCTCCACTGTCGTGTATGCCATCATCAGTCTTACTGTGCAGCATCTAAACTTCCTTAACACTGCACAAGAACAACTCGCCAACAGGCAAGGCTTATATGCCAATGCTAGTGTTCTGTATGTGTTGAGGGCAATGGACTGCATCCATCTGTAACTTCTTCCCCCTGCGGACAGTGCACACATCTACAGGAAGCACACATACACAATGAATGTGCAGGCAATAGTTGACCACCTCGGTCAGTTTGTGAATGTTGTGGCCAAGTACTCAGGCAGTGTCCATGACTCATTTAACTTCCGCCAATCTGTCATCAATCAGTGATTCCAGAATGGCATCTATAGAAATGGACTGCTTGTTGGTAAGTACAAACTGAACATACTACACAACTCAAATCATTCCATCATTCAATCATGGAGGTCAACTATGTTCAAGTGCACATGAAGCAAATTGTGCATACACTGTAAATAGTGACAACTACTATACACAAACACCTAATGGCAAAGAAGAACATATGTATAAGTAGCATGAACAAGGGAGTAGTCTAGAAATACATTTGCAAACCAGTTAGTCACTCAAGGAATACAGATCTTGCAGAACTCATCAGACAACAATTGCAAGGAATCAATGAAGCAGGTGCCACATGACTTATGCTTCTGATGTACTGCATTAATTCTGAAACAAAGCCTTGTCATATATAAAACAAAATGACAGATCACTCTGCCATTCCCTGTGCTTTTGTACTGGTGCACAATTAGCTGACATGCACCAACCCAGGCACCCATGCATCATTGTGCAAGGGTGCCTGCATCATGGGAAGGAAAGTATTCCTGCATGAAGGGACACCTAATTGCACACAATCAGAAAAGAATGTGGAATTCCCCTCACTATGGGTTGTCAGAATGTAGCATTCATAGATGGAGCTTACAGATGAGAGAAATGTAAACCTTACTCCATGTTGCGCATACCTATGCCTCACCTGGTGAGGTGTATCAATCTGATGCATTTCCAGGTGTAAAATTAATACCAAATGCAGAAATATAGCCTAATGTGTGTTCGGGAACACACAGCAATATCCATGACTCACCCCTAACATGCAGTCCATTGGCTTAAATGCCACCGTATGCCGAAGGACATGAATAGATAAGTGCTTTGGTTAGATATGTCCCAGTCAGTAGAGTGCACCAGGTAGCAGTACTGCTGCGTCTTAACAGTGACCCACTTGGGGTGCAAGAGGGATGTAACAAAGCTGCATTGAGTACAACATTTAGCATTTAAGTGCTTCTGGTGCCAGCTACCATCCGTACAATATCTCATAATGATGGATATCTCAGATGCACATACATAGTAATGTGCAAAAAGTCAAGGTCTTTTGCAGTACCCATTCATCCTGACAGTTACATCATAGAGGTATTACACAGTACCTGGCCAATGACTTCATAGTGATGTGTAGGCTATAAAGTATATGCAATTTAATGTCAGCGATGCAGGTCAATTGTATGTACCACAACACGTGGAGGAAGAAAGAGTTGCACAATAGATACAAAATTAAAAAAACACCACATCTGGAGTTCTGGACTTTTTGGTTCCGTCCAGAGGTGTCAGGGATAACACCCGAAGACCCCGGAGTTCTACCTGTCTCGGTGCACAAATAAACAGAAACACGGGCTTCTCGATGGTGGCGTCAAAGACCAAAGGTTTATTACTGCAGGGACACAGAAGTCACAGAAACTACACACGGGCAGTATCTAGGAGCCTGTTCGATTTGTACAAAGTGGGTTGCTCCTTAAATACTAAATTTTAGGCTTGGGGCAAATTCTTTACATGCTAGTACATTTCTAAACCTTTGTGTCCTAAACAATAAATATTTGGCGTTGCACAGGAATCGTCAACAATATCTGATGTCAAAACATTACGAACGAGGGGTTCCCACTGTTCCATCATAATCCCATGTCAACTTTTCATTCAAGAGCCGGACCGCCTCATCGTAAATTTTGTTACCTCCCCCTAATAAAGGCCCAGAAGGAAAGGAGCAGAGCCAGGTGCAGAAGATAGAAAAGCAGGATAAGAGATGTTTGTGGGTTGTAAATGGGCAAGGCTACCAGCTTCGGCCGCCTAATCATGATCAGGCCAACGAACACGAGAACCAGTATAGCAGGACTGGCCTCAGGCAGAGGAGGCAGCTTCTGTCGAGTCATGCGGCCATGGCGTGTTCTGTCCTAAGGTGCACGTGTCACTAGCAAGGTGAATCGCCGGCTAAAGCTTACGTGTCCTTAAGTGAAAGAGGTCACTGCGTGTCCATTGACTATGTGAGGGCAAGAAATACAAAATGGCTGCCGTAATCTAAGATGGATGCCATGGGTAGATCAGAAATGTGTTCATAACAGGAGTGCTCTTGCTCGTAGCATAGCGAAAACACCAGGATATGCTAAATGGATCATTTGCGGTTCACTGATACCAAAATTATGTATTTACGACAATGTTGAAAACACGGGTTCAAATCTTCACGGAACCTCAGACCCTCCTTTTGCCCTTACATAGGCAATTACTCAGTCTATGTTCGAGTCTATCTCTATGCTCATCAGGTCAGTGACATGTTGTTGTATCATCATCCTTTCTCGTACCTTTTCTTCAAACGCAGGTGGTTTTCTGAAACAAGTTGCAGCACAGAGACTACACAAAGCGGGACCACATTGGATAATAAGGCAGCACGAGAACAGGAATACTAGGATGATACCAATGACCATCAGAACCTTCCATCCCCACGCTGATAGTAGAGTCCAAAACCATTCCATTAAGGACCAGTTTTTCTTGTCTACGTGTATAGAGTCGGAAATCTTGTGTAGCTTAGAGATCGCTTCATAGCATTATTGGGAATAAAAACACAGCAGCTCGATTGGATCATTCTGCATACCCCACCTCGATCTGCAAGTATTACGTCTAGAACAATACGGTTCTGCAACATCATGAGACGATCCGCCTGAAGCTCAGCTGTTAAGTTACTAAGGGCACCAGCAGTTTCTGTAATAGTAGATTCAACTACCCGTGTTAGCTGACGTAGATTTCTACTATTGGCCATAGGCCCCAGAACGGAAGGAAACCTTTGAAGAAGTCTCCAGCTTCCTGACCAGCGGTGTCTTCTTTGCTGAAAACACCTCTTGCTACTCTGGTCTTGTGATAATCTGAAGAAGCAGTGTACGTTGGAGGCAACAGTCGAGCAATATAACATGAACCTGAAAAGTCAGCAGGCAACCACGTATATGCTCTATCCTGGCAGATGAAGTAGGTACCCCTAGCAGTAAGAAAGGCAGGGGAAGAGTTAGACGGAAACACTTAAGTCTCAACGCACTCACTCTTCCCTAGCTGAGCTCTCGGATTTCTCCCATTTCCTTGCAAACAGACTTGACCTCGGTGAGGTACGACCCAGACTGGAGCGGAGCTCTTACGCTTGCTTTCTCCCAAACGAATGCGATACTCTGTAGAATTCCAACTCAAATATACCCGTAATTCATCTCTAGGGTACGATGGGGTATTATTGACGTCTTTAATCATGTCAATAATTCCCTTGACTAAAGCTTTGTTGGCAGAGTTGTATTTAGTGGAACGTGGTGGACGTGGAGGATAGGTCTCAAGGGCATAGGCAAAAATGGTCTGAAAGGCCTGAAATGATCCATTATAGCTAAAAGGCAAGACTAGATAGGGAATGCCTTTATCCATAGTGTGGGGTATCAGGCCACACACCCAGCAGTCTGTAGTGTTAACTACCAGTTGGTGTTGATGCAAGAGCTGTACAAAAGTGTTATTAATGAATTCTGAGCGTCGAGCTTGTTCGTGTTCAGGAAATGAGTGAAAAGAATGATAAGAAGCAACAGTAGAAGAAACAGGATCAAGGGGAGGTACTGTAGTTGTTACCGGTGTAAAAATTAAATGCACACCAAAGACGATTCCACCCACCAACGTTATTAAAACAATCAAAAACGTAATTGCACATTGCATCAGAAAGCATTTGCTATGAAGAATCTTGTAAAGTCTATTTCTGCGAACATAAATTACATTCTCTCGTTGCAGCTCAGGAAGCTCCATCTTCTACAATCCGCTCGCGACCACTGATGATGTGTACGTAGATGAAAATGCCTCTATCAGCCCTGGGAGTTCCCAGGACTAACAGAAAGATCGACCTTGTGTCTGACCCCCGCAGATTCAACCAGGCACACAGCCACGACCCTACGGCTACCCAGACGGCAAGGCAATTTAAAACAACAAAACATTAGCAAACTTCCTGGCTGGAGGCAATGTATCAAAATTCAAATGTGTAAAATAGGCAGTTTCCTGCTTTATTTGTCCATATTGCGAGATCGTAAATTGTATCTCAATTTTGCAGGAGCTGTTTGATCTGGAAACAGTGAATTTTCAGCAGGGGTTGCAATGTTCAAGTTCGCAGATGGCAAATGTTCTTTTGATGCAGAGGACAAATGTTCAGAGTTCAAAGGAGCAGTTTCAGAAGGGGAGTCAGAGTTCGGTGAATCAGCGATCAGTTCTGCATCGCTGAAAGGGATGAACCTGGGGACTTGTTCATTTTCAGAGGCACTGATTCCTTTCTTCACCCAGTTATCATAAGGAAGCGGCAGGGGCACACGCTTGGCGTGCGTTGCATGGATCCAGTTCTTTCGGCCAGCCACACGTATAGCAGTCCTCGTCGCCAACAAGACTTGAAATGGTCCGACGAATTTGGGTTGGAGATTTCTCGTTCGTCCAAAATTTCGTATGACCACTTGGTCACCTGGTTTCAGCTGATGACCTGGACTCTCCGGTGGCTTTGGCAATGCATCGAAAACCTGTTGGTGAATAAGACTCAATTTAGCAGTCAAGTCGAAAAGGTAATCAATTAACATTGGATATTCCAGCTGTTTAAACTCCTTCGGTCTAGGTACCCCCCAAACATTTGCAGGACGACCAAATACAATTTCATACGGACTAAGCCCTACTCTAGAATGCACAGTCGCTCTTGTGGATAACAGAGCCAAAGGTAGTGCATCTGGCCAGGGCAAACCCGTGGATGCTTGGATTTTAGCAAGTTTTAGTTTGAGGGTGCCATTGTAACCCTCAACTAAACCAGCAGACTGGGGATGATTCGCACTGTGGAACTTCTGTTTTATCCCTAAGCCGGCACACACACTCTGCATAACTTTCCCTACGAATTCACTTCCATTATCTGACCATACAATCCGTGGCATTCCAAATCTGGGGAAGTATTCTTTGAGAAGGATTTTGGCAGTGGACAAGGCAGTATTGTCCTTTAGTGGATATGCTTCGATCCATCTGGAAAAAGCACAGATTACCACTAGGACGTACTTCAGATTATTGCAACGATCCATGTGAATGAAGTCTAACTGAATCACTTCAAAGGGGCAAGAAGGAGGAGCGAAATGACCAGCGGGTGTGGGAATTCCCTTGCCAGGATTATGCATCAGGCATATCATGCAATTTCTCACCACTCTCTCTGGACACTTACTAATCCCATCATTCTTCCAGACTGGAGCCAACATCTTACAGATCCCTTTAGAACTGATGTGCGCTGCTCCATGCGCCATCGTTACTACTGCAAGCACATACGCATCAGGCAACATCCAACGCTGCTGCTCTGACAAATCAATTCAACACCCACTTGAGTCCAATTTACCCGTATTCTCTTTCCATGCAAGCTTTTCCTCCTCAGTCGCCTCTTTCTGAATTTCTTTCACACTTTCCACTGTATCCTCACACATTCCAGACTCAGAAATCCATCTTGCAGACATTGCAACATACATTCTACTCATCATATTCCTAGCTGTCTGTTTAGTGGTCTCATCAGCAAAAGCATTTCCACGACCAACATCATCCGTGATTGCTTTATGAGCACTGCATTTCACAATCGCAACTTCAGTCGGCAAGGTTAGAGATTCCAACAAGTCACTAACTAGCTGACCATGTTGAATCTTAGTCCCATGGGACGTAATGAAACCTCTCTCTTTCCACAAACGGCCAAAACTATGGGCCACGCCGAACGCGTACTGACTATCTGTAAACACATTCACTCTCTTTCCCTTAGCTAAAACACACGCTCTCGTTAGTGCGATCAATTCTGCAGCTTGGGCAGAATTCTGACTCACTCTTGCAGTCTCCACAATCGTACTCAAAGTCGTTACTGCGTAAGCAGCAGTCACATCACCATTCTCCAATTTAAAGCAAGACCCATCAACATACAGCGTGCCATCTGGATCTGATAACGGAGTGTCTTTAAGATCAATTCATCCTTTTGTCTCTTCCTCGGTTCTGAAACAACAGTCATGTGGTTCCGAATCACTCGACTCCTGACTAGTCGGCAACAATGTTGCTGGATTCAATACATTGCATCTTTTGATCTGAATATGACTCGCTAGCAGTGTCAGCTCATAGCCTGATAATCTAGCACTGGTAAGGTGTTGCGTCTTGGTTCGGTTCATGAGTGTATCCACAGCATGAGGAACCATAACCACTAGCATGTTGTTCATGACCAAACCAGCAGATTGTCGAATGGACGCTGCAGCTGCTGCTGTAGCTCTCAAGCAACTAGGCAACGCTCTTGCTACCGGATCTAATGTTGATGAAAAATACGCACAAGGGCGTTGTTTATCACCAAATCTCTGTGTCAGAACACTCAACGCGCAACCTTCTCTCTCGTGAACATAGAGCGTGAATGGCTTACTGTAGTCAGGTGTACCCAATACAGGAGCTGAACACAATGCATTTCGTAACTCAGAAAAACTCTGCTGACATTCGGCAGACCATGGCATCGGACTCGGAACACCTTTTCCAGTCAAGGCCACCAATGGTTTGCCAAAAGAGAAAAATTTGGGATCCATTGCCTACAGTATGAGGTAATACCTAAAAAGGCACATACTTCTCTCTGTGTGCTGGGAACACTCATCTGCGTAATTGCTTTTATTCTCTCTGGGGTCAACTTTCTTCCCTCCTTTGACAAGAGATGACCTAGGTAGGTCACTTCTTGGCAACAGTATTGCATTTTCGAAGGTGACACCTTGTGATTCAAACTAGACAAATGATGCAATAGGTAAATTGTAGCTGCTTTGCAAGTTTCCTTGTCATTAGCAGCCACTAGAAGATCATCGACATATTGCACTAAAACAGAACCAGGAGGAAGTACAAAGGAATCTAACTGACTTTTTAATGCCTGACTGTAAATGGATGGACTCTCACAATAGCCTTGTGGAGCACGTTTAAACCTGAAGCTTCGACCTCCTAGAGAGAAGCCGAAAATATCTCTGCTTTCCTCGGCTATCGGAATGCTGAAAAAGGCATTCTTCAAGTCGATAACTGAAAACCATGTGGCTGTAGCAGGAATCAACGTTAACAATGCAGTTATGTCTGGAACCACAGGAAACTGTGGAATCACAATTTTGTTAACCTCTCTAAGATCGATTACAAACCTATAGACTGGAGGCTTTGAAGGATCAGTGCGTTTCAGAATTGGCAATACCGGACTGTTACAGACATTTCCTCTAGTTTCTTCTACTACGTCTTTCTTGATCAAATCCTGCACGATCAATAAAAGCGCACGTTCACCTTCACTAGAGATCTTGTATTGTGGGATTCGTGGAAATTTGACATTCGCTTTCAAAGTGACTACATATGGTGGAATTTCTAAAAGACCTACGTCGTTAGGACCAGTCGCCCACAGAGTATCAGGGAGAGAACGCAGCTCTAGTGGGAGCGCATCCATCGACAAGTACATCGGAGAGATAATTCTTTTACCCAATGTAAGCTGTACTCCTGCCGGAGAACAGTACAATGTCGCGTACAGGCGTTTTAACAAGTTTAAACCAAGCAGATTTTCATTACAACCTGTCGTCAAAATCAAGGGTGCTTTCAATTGACTGGGTCCAATAGAAATAGACAAAGGACCAGATTCGGGGTTGTAAACAGGGGCGCCTGAAAAACCTACAGAAACATTTGTTAAGCCAGACAAAGGTGCGCCAGGGAGTTTCGCATGTATGATTGAACTTTTTGCTGCACCAGTATCCAACAGAAACGGTTCGACTACACCTGATGTTGCTACTGCGACATAAGGCCCACTCTGATCTACTGGAACTGATACTACTCCCTCTCTTTGTCCATGGCTGTCCTAGTACTCACTTTGCTGAAATTCCTCACTAACTTCACAGTAGTCTTCAACGTGATACTGTTGAGATCTATTTTGTTGGGCAGGCTGTCCATTTCGCTGATCAAAATAATTAGAAGGGCGATCATTCGTTTGTGGAGGCATAGCACCTCGTCCTCGACCTCTAGAATTTTGCATAGAACCACCACGACCTCTCTGAGCTGCTGCAGCATTGTTCTGTGCTAGTACTGGACACTCATTCTTATAATGACCTTCTTTCTTGCAGTAAGCACACTGATTCCATTGATATTGCGGTCTCTGAGAACCATAATCTGTCCTTTTGATATGACCCTTGCTGTGTATTAGTCTGATTCGTGCGAGGCGGATATGCTTGCTGCAAAAGAACTTTAGTTTTTAAATCTTTCGTTTTCTTATCTGACTTTTCCTTCTCCTCTTTATCCCTATTTTCATAGTACTGGGCAGTTGCAAGTATTTGCGCAGTCGTAGAGACAGCCCACGCACTTTCAGAATCTTTCAATTTATTACTAAGTTCTGGTAACAGATTGTGCACAAATTTATCAACAAATAATCTCTGTCCTCCTTCCGTGCTCATATCCTGACCACTGTGATCTACGAAAGTCTCTTCAAACCTTGTGAAAAAGTCGGAGACACTTTCGTCCTTCTTCTGCCTGCATGCGGACAACTTGTCCCAGTTAACGCGCAATGCTGGCATCAGAGTCTTCATTAAATCGATTATTCTACTGGGCAAATCAGCAATTAGAGGTTCGGGTTTGGAACCACCTACTTGTTGACCATCCGCTGCAATTATAGCTGCCCAATCACCACCTAGGGCAACTGGATGATTCTCTTTACGAATTTTAGCCCAAATTGGTTGAGGGACTACATTACCAAATAACATGTCAATGTCCGCTAAATTCATCACACAAGCTTCAACTGTCTGCGCTAACTCTTTGTAGTATCCGGCTGGATTCTTACGCGGATCAGGCAAGGCCTGTTTCACTGCTAACACTTCGGCTCGCTTCCACGGAATGTGTATCCACACTCTCTGGAATTGCGCCGGAGCGGCAGCAATACCATGGGCCGCATCAGCTTGTACAGCTTTGCGCCAAATTGGAGGAACCTCCCTCATAGGATATTGGCGACCTTGTTTCGTACTGCGTTTCTCTAACTCCCTCGGTGAACGAAGGGATGGATCATTCCTATAACTTAAAATCAGTTCCATCGCTTCCTTTATACTCTGACCAACTATCATACCTGCAGCAAATTCTTTCTGGTCTTGAATTAATTCGCCTAGATTTGATTCAGAGTCATCCTCTTCCAATTCCTCACGCAAAAGGGAGTACATTTCATCAAACACATATCGCTGTGTCGGTTCATTCCATTGCATAAATGTATCTAATACATCTCTAGCACTATATCTTCCACTTTTTGAAATCCATCTAAGAGCTGTGGAATCTAATATTCCCCGTTCTTCTGTACTGGGAAGCTGACTACGTCTCTGCACGGAGGCAGAGGCAAGAGTCTTAATTAAAGTTTTATAGAAGGGAGATAGAATATTAGAGACAGAATCAGTGATTCTCTGACGAACAGAAAGCGGAGTCATAATGCTAGCAGAAGCCGTAAATAAAGTAGCAGTTGGAACAGATAAAACAGGAACAGTAGGAGTAGCAGGCAAAGTAGCTTGTGAAACAGGTATAAGCGGTGCAGGTATAGGCAAAGAAGCCGACAACCCTGGAAGAGGGGGTGCCGGAGGAACATTAACATTGACCACAGGAGGTACAGGAGCTTGATTCAGGGGAGCAGGAGCAGGAATACCAGGCTGTTCAGCAACCGGTAATTGAACATTCGGTAAAGGTGGAGCCGTAGCACCCTGTGCATACGGTGGGGGTGACCGTAACAAGTAAGACAACAGAGGATCCTTTTCGGGGTCCTCTACTATCTTAGCTGTACTCGATGGCAAGGCAGGATAGCACTTGTCTATCGCTAAATTACGCTCTCTATTGGCCACCTCCATCGCCTTCTCAGACTCGTTGAGTTGCAGCTGCTTAGCAGACTGTTCTAAAGTCAACTCTTGCTCTTTCTGTTCTTTCTTCAACTTTTTAATTTCTCTCTGTTTGGATTCTTTTCGCCAATAACGGAAAGAATCAAACATTGCCGGCCGGGCTTTCTTCTTAAACAATTTCATTTCCAAATTATCAAGAACTTCGGGTTCAAAACTACCATGCAGTGGCCAACTAAGGACACCGTCTTTCTCTGTATATCGGATCCACACCTCATTATAAGATATGGGACCCACTCCAAATTTACAATACAAATCATAAAGGGGAGTTCCAATCGGAGGAACCAGACATGAGTCCTCCAACCGGGAATCACTGTTGCAACCAAAACACGACAACATACAATTTTTCCGACTTACCATTTTATAATCCGGAACACAGAACAGACAAAACACAAACAAAAGGTGCGCACTTGAACCAAGAACTTAGGCCTACCAAAGCGAACAAATGTATCGATACCCAAACTAAACCAAATGATTATCGTAACTAGAACAACCAGTGATAATCTTACGAAACCAAACCAAACCAAGAACTAAAAAAAATTACCCAAACAGGAGCAACCCTTACGAAGTAACCAACTAGCAACCACTTAATACTTAACTGAGGCACTGAAGACGTCACCAAGGAGAAACCCGTCACGTCTCGCCGTACTAAGGACTGCACCTCGGGTCCAAGACAGGGCGACGGTCAAGGCAACGGACCACTGCAGCCGTCCGAACGGGAACCCTCGTGGAAGAGAACGTCGGGCCACTTTTGCGATATGCCCGGATCGATGAAGTGGGGCGCCTCCCTCAGGAATCTTCACACGAAGCTTCTCGAACTCTTCAGGCTTTTGGACCGGTACTGAATGACGTCGCCCCACGTTGGGCGCCAATTGGAGTTCTGGACTTTTTGGTTCCGTCCAGAGGTGTCAGGGATAACACCCGAAGACCCCGGAGTTCTACCTGTCTCGGTGCACAAATAAACAGAAACACGGGCTTCTCGATGGTGGCGTCAAAGACCAAAGGTTTATTACTGCAGGGACACAGAAGTCACAGAAACTACACACGGGCAGTATCTAGGAGCCTGTTCGATTTGTACAAAGTGGGTTGCTCCTTAAATACTAAATTTTAGGCTTGGGGCAAATTCTTTACATGCTAGTACATTTCTAAACCTTTGTGTCCTAAACAATAAATATTTGGCGTTGCACAGGAATCGTCAACAATATCTGATGTCAAAACATTACGAACGAGGGGTTCCCACTGTTCCATCATAATCCCATGTCAACTTTTCATTCAAGAGCCGGACCGCCTCATCGTAAATTTCGTTACCTCCCCCTAATAAAGGCCCAGAAGGAAAGGAGCAGAGCCAGGTGCAGAAGATAGAAAAGCAGGATAAGAGATGTTTGTGGGTCGTAAATGGGCAAGGCTACCAGCTTCGGCCGCCTAATCATGATCAGGCCAAGGAACACGAGAACCAGTATAGCAGGACTGGCCTCAGGCAGAGGAGGCAGCTTCTGTCGAGTCATGCGGCCATGGCGTGTTCTGTCCTAAGGTGCACGTGTCACTAGCAAGGTGAATCGCCGGCTAAAGCTTACGTGTCCTTAAGTGAAAGAGGTCACTGCGTGTCCATTGACTATGTGAGGGCAAGAAATATAAAATGGCTGCCGTAATCTAAGATGGATGCCATGGGTAGATCAGAAATGTGTTCATAACAGGAGTGCTCTTGCTCGTAGCATAGCGAAAACACCAGGATATGCTAAATGGATCATTTGCGGTTCACTGATACCAAAATGATGTATTTACGACAATGTTGAAAACACGGGTTCAATTCGTCACGGAACCTCACATCCGGCCAAAACACTAATGGACTCTTTTCTCCATTTTCTGTTTCAGCTGATCAAGGTTATGCACATTCGCCATGGGTGATGACCCCCATCAAAGTACCCCACACACAGACCCAGAGAGACTATAATGTTGCATTGGGACACTCAAGTGACATCGTGGAACAAAGATTCTGGGTCCTCAAATCCAGGTTCCGCTGCCTTTACATTTTCGAGGGAAGACTCCTGTGCCACACCCAACTATCACTTAACCTCAACATAAGCACCAGGCCTCAAACAGCCACGCCCTCTTCAAATCAATGGCTCGGACAGCTGAAACCTTTGTCAGTCCGGGTTTCACAAGCATGGGTATAGCAGTGTACTTAGAGTATGCAGGGGAACCTCCAGATGAAGGAGATGTTAATGTCCCCTCTTAGTTGCCTAGTCACAGGTACCCTGTCACACAAGATTGGTACAGGTCAGGGGCCTCACCCTCCATAGTGAAAAGGCAGCACAACTTGCTAAGGCATACTGATGCTGAGAGGCACAGCAGAACATTGTATATCTCCAGGGTCACCCAGTGTGGTGTTGGTTAATGTCATGCAATGCAGACTACCCTTTGTTCTTGATCAAGGGCACCTTGACTGATCACTGCTACAAGGTGCACCATGTGGGCTTCTCATGTCAGCAATGTGTCTACATCTGACATGCCAGACTCACCAGTTAAGGGTAATTGCTTACACATGAATGTCTACAGCTAGAGACCACAGGCATGTATTTGACGCAGGCACCTCCTCCAATGTCAGTCTGCAGTATCTCTGCAGAACCTGTGTCTACCACTTTTGGGTCTTGTACAGAAACACAGCAAAGTCTCAAGTACATGGGGACTATCAACGCTTATAGGCATTGGATGCCATGCTGTTGCAAGGAGTTTGCAACGTAAAGGGCTGGATTTAAGTTTTCTGCCACCCATGTCCTGTTCACCTGGGACTTTGAGCATACATCATGTATGTACATGGCTTTGTGGGGCTTGTTGACCTCTGCATAATTTGGTCATGGCTGCTCCAGTTTACACTCTGGTGCATACATTTCCTAATACCTCATCAGAGAAGTCTTTGTATGCTCATGTAGGCTTTAGAGGCTGAAAAGTGACGTAGGACTTACTCACATTAAATGTCCAACCTTCATATAATTTTCTCTTTTGGCTTAAAGATGTGTATCACGGTCAAGCTAGACTGGAAAATTGTGTTTGACACAAGCTGATTCTTACGCCATGTAACAATGTATTGTACATAAGTCGCTAACATGATAATGGATCTGGTCGATAGACACTGTCCCAAAATATTTTCCGCTTTGTAGGCTCTCAAATGCTTACCACAACCTCTTGAAATCATGCCCTTGAATGACTTTGCACAGCCGTTCTTAAATGTAAACACCTTTGATTCCAGCTAAGCAAATTCTCAAATGTGATTCTGTAGTCAAGCCTTTATTGTATTCTGCATAATAAATCTTCAATACAAGTAATGTCTGTCGCAAGTTCATTAAACTGGGACAGACATCACAGCAATATGTAATGTGACCGTCTCATATATGGTCACACATACAACCAATGGTAACCATTATGACTACCACAGATGCATGCATTTCCCATTACACATGACTATATATGGATAGGCATCAATGTGAGGAACGAGTGCATGTTTGCAGCTCAGGATTATCATGACACATCAGAATGACTGGTCACCTAAAAATCCCAGATCACATCCCATACCTATAGGTGTTAGGCATGCAATATGGTACATTTTCTGATCAACTAGCACTTAGCATTAAAACAATTCCCACGTTTTCACGTAAGCGATAGTTTTACTCCTAACCTTCATGGAAAATACTCGCTAAATACATGTTACAATAATTAGAATTCTCACTTAGCCCTTAGCGGATACATTTTTCTCACGGATTCCAACAAGCACTTGCAATGCAATAGGTCTCTCATTCGCAAAGTTTGAGCTATTAGTATTGTAAATGGCAATGTCTTTATTTATGCAGTATTTCAGTTTTGTTTGTATAAAAAGGTACATATAAAATATGTCTTGTACAAAAGTTAAAAATTTTAATTATGTATAGAAAGAAATTTGATATGTACATTCGATTTGCAAACGAGGTAATTGTAAACATCACAAACATATTGTGCAAACATTGCAATAGTGTTTTAGTTTTTTCAATATATTTTTTTGAGAACATTGCTTGTAAGAAAATTATTGTAAAAGTACAACACTCTAAATAAAATGTACAATATAAAAGTACAGTTATGCATAGTAAAGAGACACTAATTGTATAGTATTAGTGTAATATAAAATCACATTTTAAGAATAAAAACAAATATCAAAATCAAAACGTGTCAGTATTTCTTTTAGGCAAGTAAACAGTTCTTTGCAGTTCAAGAAAAGTTTTTTGTTGATATCTACTTACATTTCTTCAATGACATCAGTTATGCATCCATTGCAAAACAACACTTTTAAATTTGATGGGTAGATGTGGCATTAAAGCATCTTCAAAGTTGTCAGTATCTGTTTCAATTCCTAAAAAGGCCATTAAAGCTATATTGACAATGTCTACTGACTGTAAATTTTCATTTGTTCCTACTTGTGCTGTCATTGTTGTGTTTTCTTGTAATGTTTTTTCAACTCCATATAATATTACGAAAATAGTTTCCTTTGGAGGTTGTATAACCTATGGAATTTTTTTTTTTTATTGTTTTACATTTGGGTCATTTGTTAATAATACATGCATCCATATTGATAAATACAGGAGATGAACTTAGGAAATAACATTTACATATATTTTAGAAATTTATGCAGCATACATTAAATGAAAAGTTACTACTATATATAATCTTTATATGTCCTGTTGATGAATGGACTTTTGCTTTATTTTAACACTGTTACTGTATATTACTTCCACTGACAATTTGCCACTTGCAATGCATTGCGATTGGCAAATTGTGATGCTAAATGAAGTGTAGAATAGTGTGTTTAATACTATTTGGTATTCCCAGTGGGGTTGCAAATTGTGAGGTTCATTATTATTAATGAGTCATTGCAATTTTCAAGGCCATTGGGAATGCCTGTGTTCCTATGGATGGTGGTTGGCTATGCTGAGCGGGCTAATAGGCTACCATGTTTTGGATTGCTTTAAATACAGCAGTTTAGAAAAAAAAGCTTTTTTATTATGCATTTAAAAAAAAAGAATATGAAATGTTTCGTTTAACTTCCTAAGGGCTGGCAGAGGTCCCTAGTAATACTGCTTGCTCTTAAAAAATAATTATGCATACATTTGCAAAGGGGAAGGGGTCCTTTGGGGAGGTCTTCCTATTTGAGAATGCATTATTATCTACTTGAAGAAGTGGTAATTGCGACTGGTTTGTGACTGCAAAACATTTGCATATCGTTTTGTGACTCTCTATTTGAAAGGGAATGCCCCATGCAAATAGTCATTTGCAAAACTCATTTAGTGAGTTGGTAAATTGCAACTTGGAAATACGCTATGTACATGGCTTAATAGGTTTTTGCATGCTTAAATGGGTTTGCGTATCTTTTTGGCATATAAAAACATATCGTACATTTGGCGTTTAGTATTTTATATTGTAGAAAAGCCCCTGTGTTATAAGAATTTCATTTGTTTTATAGCTTCTCTTATACGATTGTAGGATGTCACAGCACTTTATATCACACACATATAGAGACATTGAATTATACATGTAATTCAGTGTGTATATAAAAAAAATTTGAGGATTCAGAACATAACACACTAGCTAACACTGACTTTAACATAAAAACATTGTGTTTCCAACCTAATAATTCTTTTTAGCAGCATCAGTATAATAATCACCTGAAAAATATAAGTTAGTAACTGGTACCATGCAGAGATAAGCAGCTGTTTGATGACAGTTATATGTTTCTCTGCTAGATTACGATTGTCACTTATGAAGTACATAGTTACAAAATAATCTTTGTGACAAAAGCAGTTATGAATTTATGCACAAAAAATACTGCTTTTTAAGATGCATGATATACGTTCTTTGCATTAGGTCCATTAACCCTTTTGTGCTACATTAGTTTAATCAAATCTGCAACTGAACAAAATTCTCCTTAGCTCCAGCAGGTACAATAATTACTGGCATTTGTTTTGAGACTTTTATTGTTGGTGGGAAGCTGTTAATTATACAAGACATGTTTCAGTGCTACAAAAGTGTTGTGTATGTATCCCTAGGCAATGTGTTATGGACCACTGGGCGTTTGCAGACCACAGTTTGGGAAATACTGTTATAGTATGTTGCATTTTACATACTTTAGGCATTTTTATTAGCGAAGGGAAATGGTTGAATGTTTTCGGTATATTTGTATTTTTATAGTAAATTGAATATATATATAGCTTAAAAACAAATTCAGTTGTAGAAATTCTTTTAGGTGGCTTATAAAAATTATACTGTAGAAAAAAGTGTTATAACATAAAGCATTTTTTTAATGGATACATTTACAAATTTTTACTTACTTGCATTATGGTATGTCTCGTCGTATTTAATATTTTGTCTCCGTTAAATTCGTGTACAGTTAGATGCGTTAGCTGTACATACTTTCCAAAATCAAAAGTAAAGTCTGTTGCTTCTCTCCACAGACTAATTTTAATGGAGTCGGTAGCATCATTTATTGTTATGCTCCTTATTTTTGTTTCCTGTCCTCCGACGAATATAATTTTTGTATCTTCAACCTGCAATATTAAAAATTATGATTTGTTATTGTGTTATTGCTCTCGTAAATACGTTGTTTTTAGATAGAAAAAAAACAGTTTTTACATACCTTTATTAGTACAAAATTAAACTTTTTGCAAAACCATAGCATGTATATTTCAGCTAGCAATGTTTAGCAAGTAGTATCATATGTAAAGATTTTACTTACCTCATACTTGGTAGTGAATTGTTGCTTTCTAATTGTATAATTTGTATGAAAATTGTTTGCAAAAAGTAGTTGTAATAGCTATAGTAAACAATATAGAATAATTTCATATAGAATAGCACTGCTATAATGCGAGTTGTTCATTGGACTGTATATTTATTATAAAGTAGTATATGTAAAGCGCTTTACTTGCCTCAAAATTGGTACTGAATTGCTGCTTTCTATTTGTATAATTTGTTTTGAAAATTGTTTGTAAAAAATAGTTGTAAAAGGTATTCTGAACATTATAGAATAATTTAATGCAGAAGAGCAGTGGCATAGTGCAAGTTGTTCATTGGATTGCATATTTACTAGCACGTAGTATCATATGTAAAACGCTTTACTTACCTCATACTTGGCAGTGAATTGTTGCTTTCTAATTGTATAATTTGTTTTGAAAATTGTTTGCAAGAAATAGTTGTAATAGGTATAGTGAACATCATAGAATAATCTATGCAGCAGAGTACTGGAATAATTCAAGTTGTTCATTGGAATGTATATTTATCAGGAAGTAGAAACATATGTAAAGCGCTTTACTTACCTCATAATTGGTAGTAAATTGTTGCTTTCTATTTGTATAATTTGTTTGTGAATTTTTTGCAAAAAATAGTTGTGAAAGGCACAGTGAATATTATAGATTAATTTCATGCAGAAGAGCAGCTTAATAGTGCAAGTTATTTATAGGTATGTATCATTATTAGCATGGTTAAATACATTTGCATATTAAACACTTAAGTGTGTGTATTCAATCTTTATTTCGGCCATTTGGCCATAAAAGATAAACAGTAAAACATATACAATCACAGTAAATCAACATGTATAATCAATCAATACACACTTAAACAGTAAAAACCTTGGAATTACATGTTGCTAAAAATGCCTTAAAAATTATGAATCTTAAAATTAAGAGGGAGCCTGCGTCTTTAAAATACGGTTGCGGGTGTGCCAGACATTAATAAGAAATTTTGCCAGTGCGAACACAGTTGAGCCTGTAACATCAGATTTTAAGATCCTATACATTGGGGCATACTCCCTACAACCCATGTTTCTAATCAGTGGAAGGAGCCAGTATTTCCTCGCGACCCTGTAAGCTGGGCAAGAGGAGACCACGTGTAAATCAGTTTCCTCTGCGGCATCACAGGCCGGACACTGCTTGGTGGTGGGAGGTGATGACCAGGAGCTGGTGAAAGATCGAAGAGGCAATGTGCCATATCTCCATTGGAGAAACAGCTTCCTGGCCAGCACAGGGGAAATGGCATCTAAAGCCCCCTCAAACCTGTATAAGTCCTTACTTTGTGCAAATACAGAGGATAGTGACCCTTCACCCTGGCTATCTAGGGCCCTAGCTAATTTTTGTTCATGATATGCATTGGCCAGGGATCTCTTAGAAATGTTTAGTGCGGCATTAGCAGGATCAGTCTATAGGTCAGAGAACCCCATTTCCATACAAGTATTTGGATGTATTTAATCCAGGGGATCCGAAGCGCTTTCGGGTGGGTCTATAGTTCCATCAATTCCGCCCTATAGGCTGCAAGATCGTTGCTACTCCACAGCCTACGCCAGTAGGCTATGGGTTTCAAACCTATTTCATCAGCTATTGGTCGTAGACCCAGATCCAACCTCAAGGGGAGGAGCGGGGTGCTGGGCGGAAGTGCGACTATCTGTCTGATGAAATTATTCTCCGTTAAGGTCAGACTACGACAGGATGTGTGTCCCCACGGTTTCGCCCCATACATAGTTGCACCCCTGGCCTGCACCTTGTAGATCTGGATAAGCGACCCCAGCGGACGGTATGAGGAGCCATTCATCATCCGGGCGATGCCCTCTGTTGTTAGTACCAATTTAAGGTTCGCCCTGCTCTGGTGAGATCCCCAAGACATGGTTTCATTGAGAGTCACACCGAGGTATTCGAAGGTGGAGACTCTCTCGAGCCGTGCGGCTCCCAATAGCGGGTTCGGCCGCAGTTTTTGGCTTGGGTTCAAAACCATGAACTTGGTTTTAGCCGCGTTAATTTCTAACACCCTGTCAGTGCAGAAGGCCACAAATGAATCAAGGATCCTCTGTATCCCCATAGGGGTTTTAGACAGCAGCAGGATGTCATCTGCAAACTTAATTGCAGGCACCCTGCTGCCATTCAGTTTGGGTGCGTCGGTATAGTTTAAGTATAGTCATTCAGTTTTAAGTTACTTTTTTTCTGCTTTTGGAAAGGAGAAAGAATGGCAAATGTCATAGTATTAACAAAATAATTCAGTGCATCTTACCTCTGTTACTGTTCCTGTTAGTAGTGTTTTCACAGGAGCTTCGCGTACAGCCTTTATTGGAGACACTGGTGGTGCCATTGGCTGTAGAATGTATTCTGCTTCCTGGATAAGAGCTGAGGAAAGAGAAAGTGGTGGCATCCTTGCAATCTTTGTTTTTTGGTGATTAATAGTATACCATCTTTGAAAATGTAATTTCGAATTATCAATCCATTTTGTTCTCTTGTTTGATTATAGTATTCTTCGTTGTAACATGTTGCTTTAATACATCTAGTTTCATCTGCTAATGACATATGGTATAATACTTTATTTTCATTTTTAGCATTTCTATAGTAAGTCTTTGATGAACATTTAATGATGTTGACACAAACTCCTTTTTTATATGGTTTGCATTAACTTCTTTGTTGTTCTTTAGTTCTTCGATAGAAATCATCTGTAAAATATAATGCATTATTTTAGAAACGTAGATAATGTTGTAAAGAAAACAATATATACAGACAGTAATCTAATGCATGTTTTTAAATAGCCATCCATATTGGTTTGTGATCACTATAATATGATTCTAATGTGCCGCAATTTATAAAGCATGCATTTGTAAAAATGTGGTCTAACAAAGAGTTGTAGTCTGTTGTAGCTGTAGTTATTTTTTGTTCGCAATTGAAATGTTTGCATGTAAGTCAAAAGCAATTTAGCATTGTGTGTTTTAGGTAAATCAATATTAAAATCACCCATTATTATATATTTATGATGTGGGTATGCATTTAATGTAGTTGTCAATATTGTTAAAAAGGCTTCTATTGGTACTTTGGGTTGTTTGTATATAAATACTATTAAGTAATTTGTGTTTATTGTTTGTGTTATTTTCAAAATGTCAACTTGTTGTTTTGTTGTAAATATTGGATGTATTATATGTTGTTTTTTGATATAGATTGCAATTCCATGTTTTGTTTGTATATTGGAAAAATTGTCAAATATTGCACAATTATAATTATCAATATAATATGCATTGTTAGGTGTTTTGTGTGTTATATTAATTTCAGTTAAGCATAATATGTCAGCATTTAATATGTTACTATCAGCTTTCATTGATTTAAAATGTTTTTGTAATGATCTTATGTTATGTGTTATAAGTGTGAAATATTGGTTATATTGTGCTATCTGTGTTACAGATATTTCTAATAACATATATGTTTTTAAACATAGCATTTCTTCATGTACTTTGAAGTGTGTTGCTATTTTATTTTCATTGAAATGTTTTAAATATATATTTTTTAATGATTTTGCTCGGCTGATTGCTACATAATGTAACTGATGTGTTTTGATGTTATTGAAATGTGTATATATAATGGTTCTATTGTTTGGCCTTGTGTTCTATGTATAGTGCGTGCAGAAGATTGTCGTAATGGAAATTGTTTTCGATTAATAGTTATACACTTTTTGCTGTATTGAAATTGCAGAGAAATTTGTAATATTTGTGTCCAAGCATTAGAAATATTTGAATGGTACAGATGCTTGTTTTGTTGTCTTGTTTGTGTACCTATTTTGTGATTGTCAAAAAAATATCCAAATAATAATTGGGATATCATCTGTACTATCTACATATTCAACTATGCCTGTTGCACCATTAGTTAAACCATCATTAACATTTATATTTGAAGTTAGATCATAGCGCAATTTAATGGCAATATGTAATATTTTTGATAAGTTCATTCTTTGTGTTGCATTTTTAGGTAATCTTTCTATTATTGCTTCTTTTGCTATTGCACTTAGGTCTCCTGCTACTGTATCTATTGCTATTGTTGTGTACATAGGATAGTGTTTTATGTGTTGTTGTAAAACATTATCATTAACTTCATCAACTTCTTTATTTGTGCCCATTATATATGGTATTGATTGTATTATATGTGAGTCAGGTTCTATTTCGCGAGTTTTCAATGTTTGTACATCATTTGTATGTTCACCTATTCTCAGTCTATTAAGCATTTCTGCAAATGGTAAATCATTTATTTGATGCATTATTTAAGTAAGTTCATATAATTTGAAATGTGTTTGCCGGAAGTTTGTATTCAATGGTGCATACATGTGCCTAGAGTTTTCAAATATATATGAATCGAAAACTGGTTTCAATTGGTAAAAGTCTCCAATAGCTAATATAGATATTCCTCCAAAAGCCTTGTTTGATGCTTTTATTTCTTGCATTCTATTGTGTATAAAAGTGAGCATATTTGTACCTACCATTGAAATTTCATCTATTACTAATACTTTTAAATGCATTAGTTTACTTTGTAGTGCACCTCTGTTTTCATGTGTTAATTGTTTATATGTCAAAGTTTGAGAGATTGGAATTTTAAATGTGCTATGTAACGTTTGTCCACTAATATTATGTGCTGCTTGTCCTGTTGGTGCTGTAAGCAAAATATGAATATTTTCTGGATTTTCTCCTGCTTTAGTATTGAAGTATCTTAGTAATGTTTGATAAAGTGCAGTTATAAGAAAACTTTTACCTACTCCTGCACCACCAGTACAAAAAGTAAAGACATTTGTTGTTTGTGTTTTGAGCCAATTTAAATGGTGATATACAAAATCTAGTTGCTCTGATGTTAAATTTTGCATGATGTTATTGTACTCTTCTTCTGGTAATAAATTATTTACTAGTAAATCTTCTTCTGTTATACTTCTAACTCCTAAATCTAGTGCCAAGTCATAGTTTGCATCTTGTTGATAATCATGTGCATGTATTTCTCTGTCATCTATTGATATTTGTGCTGTAGGTGATGCTGGTGATGTTAGCATATTATCATCATTATGTGCTTCTTCATCAATAGGCATTATACGTTGCTTGTTATATAAGGAATAGTTGTTATCAACTTCTATTTGTACTTCTAGGTATCTTTCATAATGTGTTTTTGTTAGAAATTATATTACTTTCTATTCTCCAGGGGTAATAAAGCATCAACAATTCCCTGTAATAGTTTTCAGGGTCATCAACTTAATTAAATTTGCGATAGCGTATTATTTTGTTTTTTTTACGGCAAGTGTATATTTTACTTGTTTTACTGCTAACTAATTCATCTATCATAAGTTCTTCATCATCTGAACTATAAAAGTTTGTTTCTAACAGTAAATTATCATAACTGTTTTGTACTTTTTTTATGTTACTTTTTGGTGCTGTATTATATTTGGATGCATAATCAGCTAAAGTACATTTTTCTAATGTTATTGGCTGCTTGCTATACTTATTAATTATATTATCAAGTTGTACTTTTGTTGATGTTTCAGGCATCATATTAATTGTATTCATGTCTTTCATTAAGTAGGTTCGTTTGTCTGGTAAACTTGTATTGATAAATAAAAATGATCTAGAGCTTTTTCTTAATGGCATCTGTAGTATAAGATAAGCAGCTTCTTGTGCACTAATTTCAGTGCAATTCAAAAATGTATTTCCAATATGTTTTAATTGTTCTTTAATGTTTACATTAAGAGAAACTTCTTTTGCGGCTTGTGCGATTATCTTGCTTAACACCCGCTGAGATTTACTCTTATATGATACAATATATACAGCACAAGCGTATGCATCTAAGACATATTGTATATCTATGTTAGCTTGCCATGCTTGCAATATTATTCTATTGTAATTATTAATAAAAGACTCAGCTGGTGTTCTTTCTAAAAAAAATAGTTATTTTGTTTGTGTAAGCGTATGCATTTTATATATTGCTCTTCTGTTAATTCCATTTTGTGTAGAAACTCTTCATAAGTGGAATGTGGAAAACTTTCTGTGGACATTGAAGAATAGATAATATCTTTGTGTTGCTTTGCAATAGTATCTTTTTTGTCTAATTCTAATGGCTTCAATATTTTAGTACATGGCATAGGATATTTTGGGTATTGAGATTTGCATGTCTTTTTTATATTTTATACGACTATTTTTAGTATGCCCATTTTTTTGCAGTGGAAGTAAACATTCAAAAGAAATTTCTTCTGATTTGTGACATGTTATGTGTTTGTTAATAAAAGTAATAACTTTGTCATCTTTGTCTATGCCATACTGTGGTGCATTATCTACCCAAAGTAATGCATGTATATGCGGTGATCCTCTTTGTTGAAATTCAACGCTGTAGAAAAAATCAGCAATTTTACCTATTGGATTACTTTTGTGCAATAAAATACAGTTAAATAATTTTTTTACTTGATAATCAATGTATCATGCACATGTTATAGGATCTTGCTAAATTAAACTACATTTACTTTCCGAAGACATACTTTTGAATTCTTCTTTGGTGCATTCTTTTTGTTTTTTTATACGTAAAAGTATATTAACTAAGTGATACCACTTTGTTTCTGCTGCAGACAAAGTAAAAAAAAAAGTTGGAATCCCTAATTGTCTTATCATAGCAAACAAATCTCTTTTGCAGTTTTCCCAGTAAGGAGGAGAACTTCATATTGTTTTTAATATTTTATACCCTTCATTAAAGTGCAATATAGTTTGTAAATTTTCTTTTATGTCTTTCACTGTAATAATTTTACCATCAGTAAAATGTTTTCTAAGTGATATAAATATTATATCTTGTATTTGTTTAATTTGCAATTTTTTTAATTGAAAAAAAGATTTGTAATATTATTAGCTACTCTTTTATCATAACTTCTCAACTCAACTTTACATATTGTACTATAATGTACTGATACATGTCTATCTTCATTAGCTGTTCTACGTTAGCCACAAAATATTGTGGGAAATGCTAAATATTCAGAATCTTTATCTTCATATAATCCACACGGTTTATTATGTTCAGCAGGTGCTAAATTTAATACATTTATGTTATTATCAGTTATTGTTTCATTATTTAATAATGTATCTAAATTGCCTACAGGTATGTCATCTGTACTACTTGAACTATTACTACTATCAGATGTATGTATACTACTTGTTTCATTTGGAGTATATTCCCAATCTGCATTTATTGTCACTCCATATTTTTTTAAACAAATCACTATTGTATGCTAACCATGAAGCTGCATTTTTAACTATATTTGGTCTTACATTTTCATAATGTGTGTATGATTTATAGCGTCATCTTCTTTTTAATTTAATTGGTATTGTCATAGTATCACTTATCTGTCTTGGTAATATTGTAATAGTTGTCATCACATCAGCTGGAACATTAACAGCACCTGTTAATGATTTTTGAAATCCACGTGGCAGTGTTTTAATTTGCAAAAAAGGTATTCTTGGAGATATTAATCTTTCTTCCAAGTCATACAAATATAATTCAGGTGGTATATCAGGAAAACTCATGTCATTATAAACTGAACATGGTGGTATTTTATTTTTAAAAATGTACGTATTGCATGTATTACATATATAATTAGTTTGCTGGTTACTAATATTACATAATATAAAAGTTTTGTTGTGGATAATATTGCAGATATTTCTAACTGTTTCCTTATGCCACATTTGGTTACAAATAGTGCATATATATTCAGGTCCATAATGGATTTGATTAATAAAGTGATCTATAATAGACATTATTTTCAATTGATTACTATTTATATTTTTTGTTACATCTATTGTAACATTTTTAATGGAAGTAACATGAATATTTTGTTGGCTTACAGTAAGTTCTTCTATTTCAGAGTCTTTATTTAAAATATTAGGCATCATGGTATTTTCTATGTTATCTGTTTGCTCTATATTAATATTATTCTCCCTGGTACTAACATTTGGTTCAATATCTGCAGATATAACGGGTATAGCTTGAAAGGCTAAATTTGTACTATAATGTATAGGCATACGTGTAAGTACCTTTTTTTTTCCTTTGTGCACTTAGTCTCCTTTGAGCTTTTTGAAATGAACTTGTAAGAATTGCATTCATAGTAATAGGTATAATGTTTAGTAATATTGATTTATTATTTAGGGGTAAAATGTTATTTGAAAGCATTGTTATATGCTGCACTAAATGTGTGATTGTTTTAGTATGTAAAAGTATTGTTGTACAATCATGTGTTTTCTTATTCTGTGATGTTGTATATGAATAGTAAATAAAATAGTTGTCATCACTTTTAGAAATAACAATTACTATTCTATCTAAGTAAATTATGACAGATGCATGTATAGTTAATGCATTTTTTAAAGCTAATGTTATGCTTTTTTCTAAACTATCATTCTGTAACATTCTATGTATTTGTTCTTTTTTAAGCTGAATTGAATATGTTGTATTATTGTATTTAATGTAATTAGGTATGTCTTTAATGTGTATATTTTGTTTAGGATAAAACGTTAGCATGTCTATATACATTTTTTTCCAAGTTGCATTACATTATGTATGTCTTGTATAGTCCATTCTTTCATAAATGTAAATTTACTGTAAAGAAGAACAAATACAAGATTGCAAATATATATGCTATTTATTTCTTTTTCTTGAAATTCTGTATTTAAAATGCTATGATGTAGTTTTATTAATTTGCTACTATCTGTATGCTCATTATTGAGAAGGCTCATTTCATTAACATTTAATGCATGGTTAGAGAGTTGCTGTATTTGAGTATTTTTAGAAATTTCTTCAGTAACATTTTCTTTCTTGCTATTGCTAATAGTTGTTGATGTATTTGATAGCAATCTTTCTTTTAAAATTAACTCTTGTTTACTACTTCTTTTTTGATATTTTCTTTTTATCTTTTTTAATATTCTGCAAGTGTTCAGTAAGTACTACATCTTGGGTAACAATGGTTGTAATTTTCTGTTTCTTACAAGGCTTACAATTTTTATTTTTTGTGTAATGCCTTTTTGTTGGTGTTTTTATTAAAGTAGCAGTTTCAGATAATGTATTTAAGGATGAACTTGCTACTTCTGTATGTGTAATATTGTGCGTCTGTTTTTCTTGTAACATAGATGTTGATGCTTCAACATTTATGTTACTATTGCTATTTGCTTGTACACAAATGTCTGCTGTATGTACAAAAAATTTGTTGTTTTCTGTATTTTTTTCTGCTCTATTTTTAAAGCTTGTGAAATTATGTTTTCTGTATTTTTTGAATATTTATTCGCGTTAATTCAAATTGGACATCTTCTGCATTAAATGCTTTTATGCTATTTGCTAATTTTTTAATATAATGGATCACTTCTTGAAAAGTTTTTTTTTTTTTTTAGTAGTACACATGTGCCATTATGATGTGGCATTCCAGTGTTATCTCGACTATGTGAATCAAATACAAAATAGCTATCTTCATTTTTAAAGATAGATATAACATAAACATCCATACAAAGCAATACTCCAGAAGCTGTTATTGATAAATTTAATGCTTCTTGTATGTCTGGATATATTAAATCAAAACGTTTAAATATATTACCGTAATAAACTTGTCCAAATTTAATTGAATAAACATTGTTTCCATGTGTGATATATTTGGGCAGATCATCAGGATGCATATAATCTTGTTTATTAATAGAATGCATTTCTAAATATAATGCATTTCCAAGATCCATTATATAATGTAAATCTTCTGCCTCCCATATATATGCTATTTTATTTTGGTTGTGAATAATAGCAAAGACACTATTTGGAAGGCATTGTTTACCTCTTGAATGTATTGAAAACTTTTCATGGCCTTGATGGTATTGAGCTTGTATAATATTATGCATTTTTATATGTTTACAAAAGACTATTTAAATGTTAGTATTTAATTATATTTGTGTACTTACTAAGTGTATTGTATATTTACAATTGTGTACGAATAATCACAGTGTAAGTACAGAGATATAGATAGGCTCTTAAATGATAATTTTGTATTTAATTAAGAGTTCTTTACCTTATTGATTTCTTCTTCTTTTGAGGAACCTGTAAGACAAAGTAATGTGTGATAAATGTTTCAGTCTATATATGCATTTATAAATGTATTGTTATACAACAGCATATATTAGACATGTATGTAGAAAACAATAGTACAACAATGTTTTGTAATACTAAAGACAATACCTGCAAATATATATTTTGTAAAAATACTAATCATATATTTAAGTATACATTAAGTATTGCTAAATGTACATATTAATTGTGAATGCATTTATTATTACATATTGTAGTAATTGCAGTTTGCAATCACAGTAATAATGTACTTACTTTACACATACTGTCACTAAGTTTACATTCACTTTGCAGTCACTATCTCAGCATTTACTTTGTATTTACGGTTACTTTGCATTTATTGTGCACTTATTGTTAGTATGCATTCACCTTCTTTGTATTTAGTTTGCTTTCACTGTTATTTAGCATTCAGTGTATGTCAACAACATTTGTGTGTCAACACTGCCTATGTATGAATAGTTCTTGTGTGTGAACAATACCTGTGTGTGAACAATACCTGTGTGTGAACAGTGCTTGTGTGTGAGTAGACTCTATGTATCAAAGTACTTGTGTGTAAACAGTGTTTGTGTGTGTGCAGTGTCTGTGTGTGTGCAGTGTCTGTTTGTAAGATGTACTTGTCTATGAGAAGTGCTTGTGTATGAAAAATGTATGTGTGTGCAACCAGTTTCAGTGTGTATTAGCAGACTGTATGGGTATGTAGTGTATGTGTGAGATATTGCCTGTATATATCAACAGTGTCTATGTATGCAAGCATTGTTTGTGTATGTATATAGTGTCTGTATATGTAAAAAGTGCTTGTATGTAAGCATTGTCTGTGTATGTGAACATTGTTTGTGTGTGAGCAGTGTGTGCATGTAATATGTACAACATACATATATACTGTGGAAATATATATTTGAGATATACACTAGTATATAGGTATCACATACTCTTTAGTATGCATAAAAAATACATATAATAACAGACTACTAGTTGTCATTGCATGCTCCTATTATGCACCAATAGTAATACTTATTAATAAATGTTACTTTAAGCATAAACATTACTATTTACTGAAGTAGTGTGGCTCACTGGTTAGAGGTGGCAGACCCGAGAGCAGAGGACGGCCCGGGACCAGGGTTCGATTCCCGGCGCGGCAGGTTTCTGGACCAGGGTCAGCGGACTCGATAATTCTCTCGCCTCGGTGCCCACTCTGATCAGCGTTCACACTCGGCAACTCTGGGCATTAGCTTGCCTCATCTTCACTAACCCCCCCACCAGACCGCCGGGGATGCCTGGTCTCACCCTGGAGATACCCATTAAGGGACCATCTCTCAGGGAAGCCAGGAAGGGTTTCGCAGCGGTCGAAGCGCCTTGGGACCCTACGGGTAAGTAGTGCGCTATATAAATGCCTATACATTTACATTTACATTTACATATTTAGCAGTCTTGCAAAGTTGCCATGCATACAATATGCAATGTAGTTGCATGCTATTATTAAAGACATATATATTAAAATCAGTGTTAATACATACTAATATTTGTGAATACATGCTAAAATGAAGCATACACAAATGATTGCTACTGCATGTGAAGAATGCCTGTGTGTAAACAGTGCTTGTGTGTAAATGGTGCTTGTGTATGAACAGTGTCTATGTGTAAGCAGTGCTTATGTGTGAACAGTACATGTGTTTGCACAGTACTTGTGTTTTAACAGTGCTTGTGTGTTAAAATTGATTGTATGTGAACAGTGCCTGTGTGTATACAGTGTTTGTGTATAAACAGCACTTGTATGTGAAAATTCTTTGTGTTACCATTGTTTGTATGTCTGTGCAGTGTTTGTGTTTAAGCAGTATTTGTGTGTGCTAGCGCTTGTATGTGACACTGTTTCTGTGTGTGAATGCTTGCATGTGTGAGAAATGCTTCTGTGTGCCATAAGTGCTTGTATATGTGAGTACTGTCTGTATGTGTAAATATTGTTTGTGTATGTTAGCAGTGTTTATGTGTGCAAGCAGTGTACGTATGTAACAGTAGTTTGTGTGCATATGTAGTGCGTGTGTGTGTGTAAACAATGTTCTTATGTATGAACAGTTTTTTGTGTGTATGGGTATTGTTTATATGTGTGAGCAGTGTTTGTATGCAAGTAGTGTTCATGTGTAAAAAGTACTGGTGTGTGAGTGCTTGTGAGTATGAGTGCTTGTGTATGTAAAAATTGGCTGTTAATGTGAGAAATGCCTGTGTGTGTATAAAGTGCTTATATGTGTGAACAGTGTATGTATGCAAGTAGTGTTTGTATTAAATAGTGCTTGTATGTAAAAGTGCTTGTGTGTATGGCTGCTTGTGTGTATGGCTGCTTGTGTGTGTGCACAGTGTGTGTGTAAAGTGCTATGGCTGCTTGTGTGTGTGAATAATGTCTGTGTGTGAAAAGTGCCTGTGTATGTGAGCAGTGTATATGTGTGCAATTAGTGTTGGTGTGTATGAACAGACTGTGTGTATCGGTACTGTTTGTGTGTTAACAGTGCTTTTGTGTGGGAATAGTGTCCTTATATATAATTATTGTCTATGTATGTAAGCGGTGTTTGCACGCAAAATATGTCTATATGCAAGCAGTAATATGTATGGCAGTGCCTGTTTCAAATTATTTGTGTATGAAATCATACTAAACAATTCCCCTAATAAAGTAGTTTTGTACAAGTAATTAAGCAGCTTTGCACCAATATTTGTAGTAACATGTTAATGCAATCAGTGTGCACAGCTATTGGACTGACTTATCTTACATGCATTTGCTGTGCAGTGTTTGTGTGTGTGTGTGAGCAATATTTGTATGTGCAAGGAGTGATGGTGTGTATGAAAAATCTGTGTGTATGTAGCATGTGTATGTGTGCATAATGCCTGTATATGTGAACAGTGTTTGTGTGTGCAAGCATTGTTTGTGTATGTTATTTTTTTATATGTTAACAGTGCTTGTATGTGAACATTATGTATTGTCTGTGTGTAAACAGTGCTTTTGTGTAGGGACAGTGTCTATATATGTAACATTGTATATGTATGCGAGTTGTGTGTGTATGCAAAATATGTCTATATGCTAGCAGT
This sequence comes from Lissotriton vulgaris, assembly GCF_964263255.1. Taxonomy (NCBI): domain Eukaryota; kingdom Metazoa; phylum Chordata; class Amphibia; order Caudata; family Salamandridae; genus Lissotriton; species Lissotriton vulgaris. The sequence goes on from NC_141699.1 coordinate 813,013,111, forward strand.
GTTTGTGTGTGACAGTGTTTGTGTTCAATAGTGTCTGTGTGTGCAACCACAGTAAACAATTCACTTTTAAAAAAGCAGTTGTGCATAGTGACCAGGCATATTTGCACCAGAATTTGTAGTAACATGCTAATAAAGTCAGTGTATACATTACAATGACAACTATTTGTAAAGCGGCAAACATTAAAACACATTTAAATGCACTTACGTTGTAGTTGTTGATGAAGTTTATTTACACTGTCTTCTTTTGGCGACTGCTACAATAAACAGCGCAGCGTAGTTGTAATAAATGCTGTAAAGAAATAGCAAAGAGGATTATTTGTGGCTAATATACATAAGTTCATTTTTACAAATAATACTGTATTATTAAGCGTTATGATAATAATAAAATAATAATAATAAAGACACTTATAGAGCGCATGGATTACGCCATCCCCGCGTGTCCCCGCGCTAAAAGAGAGAAGAGACTCTCCAGGAGAGAAGATAGAGCGAGGCAGAGGACAGTAAAGTAGACTATGAGGAGAATAGATGAGTTTTTTAATTGACTTCGGAAAATAGTTTCCGAAGGCTCCAGGCGGAAACTGATGGGAAGTTTGTTCCATCCTATGGCATGGCATAGGATGCAACAATCTTATTAATGCAAATGTATTTGTGGTTTACAAAGCAGTTGTATGAATTATTACTAAACATGCTTTTAGATGCCTTCAGGTAAAGTACGCACTGTATAAAAACGCCTAAATAATTTAAAAAGGGTGGTGAAATTATTTATAGTGCAGCAGTTATTGTGGTTTACTTTCGGGAAGGTGGGAACAGGTTATGAAGTTCTTTAGATGTGCTCTAGATGTTCTATTGTCATTAGCTAGGAGCATGGAGCAGGCATGCTAAGTATTTTGCTTCAGGTGTGAAACTTATGCATTTTACTGTGGTGTTTCACATCACTGCACTAAAGTGCATTGTTATGCATTTAATGCTACTCTGCCTCTGTATGCTACTCAAGGTGCTAGTGCTGATACAGGCTTTGTTGCTAATTGAAGACGTGTTGCAGAGTGACTGAGGTGCTACATTGTAACATTTTGCATGGATGCCAGCCATGGCACTATGCTGCTTTTAGATATATGCATACTGAGACAGTCATGAATCACTAACTGTGCTCCAGCAATTACCAAAACCCTGGGTCCCTGTACTCAGCAATGGTTGCTATTGTTTTTGGCATACAAGGAGGCTTGTTATAAAATCTGGAGGCGACTGTAATAGTGCCTCCTTATGTCCTTAAGTATTTATTTATTGCTATTTTATAATAGCATGCACTTTACTTGAAGGTGTCATAGCATTTTACATAAGAACCAGTTAAAAACTTACACATTTAGGATTACATGTATTACAAAAAAAAGTACAAACAGAAAATGTTGCAAATGTAAAAGATATAAAGTCATTCAACAAGGAGACTAATGAATATACTCTAGACATTTACTAGTAATATATTTATCTACATAAGGAGGGGAGACACATGAATATACTCTAAGAGTTATATAAGAATAGTAAAGAGCCAGCAAATCAATGCATATTTTGGTGATTAGAGTTATCTTTATATTCATAGGGAAGGCATACACATGGATATACTCTAATACGTATAGGTGACTTGTAAGGATAAGACTGTATATACTTTAAGGGTCATATAGGAATAATAGTGAGTATAAAGGCTTGCATAAAAAGGTAGATGGTACAAGGTGTACTGCAAATACCAGTAGAAGAATCATATTATATGCCAAAAGGCAGAGTTACATAAGTGTAGATGCAGTAACATTACAAAAGGAGGGTGGGATAGATACAAGGGTATGCAAAGACATGAAAGACGAAAAGAGAACAAATATTTTAAGAAACACGTCCAGGAGTATGCTAACAAGATGGCATAGTAAACAGTTTCTACAATTTTTAAATTAATGACATATCGAGCACCTTGAAGATTTAACATGTAACTATGTTAGTGCTACAATGTTACAGCTTAATTTTATTCTTTCTTAAGCAATGTTGTAATAGTGGTATTTGTGTAACCAGAAAACAAGTTTCAATCTTTGATGTTTAAATTTGATGTTTGCGGTTGTGATCCTGTGCAAACCTGAATGTAATTTATTGAATCTGTCACACAGGAAAGCGCATTAAGGACAGATTAACCTCTAATACTTAACACTATGCACAACTTTAGAAAATTACTATTGGTAGCAAGTGTCAGGGTGCGCAGTCAAAGTGCATGCAAACTGCGGGACTTTAAATACCTCTTATAAGACAATAGTTTGAAATTCTGGGTATTGTGTGTACTTGGAGAGTGCTAGGGTTTACAGACCGCACAAACTCTATTACACAGCATTCATCCATCAACCATTTATTAATTTAGGCACACCACGGGTGCAGAGTTAGAAGTGGGCAGGCGGCACATATGCATGATAATAAGATATCGAATACTTAAGGCCGCCCTCAAACAAGCATAGCACCTGGGACCGCTTCCAAGATACATCAGCTCTTATTGCTTACAGTAAAATGCTGAGTGCAGCTACTCTGTGTGCTTAATTAATAGACACCATGACTTAATCGCATGAGACTGCATCTACTGTCAGACATACTCTTTGCAGCTTCATATACTTTTTTGCCTCCTGAGTGGTGGATGCAGGTTGGTATAATCTGCATACAAAGCACTGCTATTGAGGATGGTGCAGGTTATTATAACGTGCACATCTTCTGCCCCCATAAAAAGAGTGCATCATTGGCCTCGTTATTCACAACTCCTGCCTGGCCACCATATGCAGGAAGTGTATGCAATGTTCTACTTCTTTGTACCATGCACACATTCTACAGATAGAAGGTGCATGTTCCTGCTTTATGGAACCATGCACACGTCCTGCAGGAAGAACATGTGGCATTTGCTTTATGGAATAGTGCATGCATCATGCAGGAAGAGGTGTATGTTTCTGCTTTACAGTTTGTGCACACCTCCTGCAGGAAAAGGGAGCTTGTTGCAGCTTTATCATGCAGTGCACACCTGCAGTGATATGACACATGTTCTGTTTAACAGATCTATTCATTGCTTATGCAAGAGTAGAGCAATGTCACTACCTTACAGTGCAAGGTAAACTCCATGCAGGTAGTGGAGGGGGTGCTCTGCTTTATGGCTTCATGCATACCTTCTGCAGATATCTGGTACACGTTCCTGCTTTACTATGCTACAAACACCTGATGCAAGTTATAAGACGGGTGCTGCTTTACTGTATCATGCATACTTTCTACAGGGAGAGAATATGTGTGTTTTACTGTATCATGCATACCTCCTGCACGGAGAAAGCAGGTGCTGCTTTATTGTACCATGCATACCTCCTACATGGATAGAGTAGGTGCTGCTATGCTGTACTACGCATAACTTTCCACCTGCAGGGAAAGAGAGTGGGCGCTGTTATATTGTACTATGCACACTTCCTGCATGGACAGCATGTGTCGTTGTATATTGTATTATGCATCTTATCTGCAAATAGAAGTGGATTACTGTTATACTGTATATGTTCCTGCTTTACAATACCATGCATACTACCTGCAGGGAGAGTATGTAGGTAAATGCTTACTGTACCATGCACATCTTTACAGTAAAACAGCAGGCACTGCTATAGTGTATTATGCACATCTCCTGCTGGGACAAAGTACATGTTTTTTTATTTGCTTTATGTCTCATGCACACCTTTTGCCAGGGAAATTTAGCTAATGCAATTTTAATGGGAATGTTCAGTTACAAGCTTTGTTGGACAGTCCTTATTTCCTGCACAATGATCTATTAGCCATATGGAAGAGGTGTAGTGCAGCAGTCAGGGCAACTGGCTTTAAATTGGGGAATCACGGTTTCAATTGGCGTTAGATTATGCCAGCACAATGTAACTTGTGGCAATAGCTTGCTTAATCTTTTCGAGGATCCATAGCACCTAGAGACCCTTGCAGGTGACTTTGTGCTTAATAAATGTGTATTAATATTATTAGCCATAAGCGCATAGAAACCTGATCTCAAAATAAGAGCTGCTTGCCTCATTTTGATATACAATAAAAATACAGGACTGTACACATAACATCAGTATACGAAATAACATTAAGTTTTGTACCCAGATAGCATACACGCACAAGTAAACAGAATTAGGCACACTGCTTGCACCCGTCCTTTACTATCCACCGCCACCCCCTCTTCTGTGAATGAGACACGCAGGCAAGGGATCGGGGAATGGGGTTGTCTGCCACGCAATAGAACACCTCCCTGCTCAGTACCCCCTTCCCCCACCCTTATTGCTGGACCAGCGAGAGCAACCAGTATGAGTGTTAGTGACGATTAATTTGTTAAATAGAAATATACTAATAGACCGCTGTGCATCAGAGGCATGGGCGGATTTCAAGGCTCTCCTCTCTCTCTAGCTCCAATTTGCTTTTTTTCATGTTCGGCAGCCTTCGGCTTTCCATTTTTTTTATTAGTATTTCCATATTTGGTGTGCACTTTGATGGTGAACATTTCCAGAGGGGAAGAAAAGGGGGGAGGGGGAAGCGGGTGGGGGGAAGGGAGGGAGGGGGGCGCGAGGCAAGGCCTGGCGGCAGTAACAGCGAGGCCCAGTAACTTCATAGTTAAATGTTAGCGATCAGCTCTAGCCTGCGCTCAGCACTAGTTTCTAATAGCTCTGGCAGACTAGTGAGCCCGGGATAAAATCTGGAGATGATCGTTAAAGGGCATTCTCATGTCTTCAAAGAAGGAATCGGGAAGTGAGGTAGGTGAGTACCGAAACAGCGGGGGACTTCGTAGACTAAAGTCCTCAGTGCGCTGCTGTCTGCTGCATAATATAACACCCTCCTCCCACCCCCCCATTGCTGGACCAGCGAGGGCGACCAGTGTGAGTGTTGTTGACTGAGTAATTTTTGGGAAAAAGACACACTAATGGCCGCCGCACAATACAGCTATTAACGCAATGCACTTTATCGCCATATATGCGCAGCAGAGCATGCGCGTCCAGTTATGTGTTATGCCGAAAGTGTATGCATGCTTCTTGAAGTTTCGTCCTAGTGAGGGGGGGGGGGGGCGCATCACTGGGCGTTTTATTCTAGTGCACAGTTCATTTTGTCCACATGCCGAGTAGAAAGCATGCATAGCCACGTGCATATCTTATGCCCAGGAGAGGACAGTTTGCAGACACAGAGTACATGGTTTTTTTTTGCTTTGTTTTATGCACACCTTCTGCCAGGGAAATTTATCTAATGCAATTTTATTCTGGATGTTCTTACATTGCGTTTAGTACCCAGCGAGCGCACACGCAAAAGTAGACAGAACTAGGCACACTCTTTGCACACGTCCTTCAATATGCACCGATACACCCTCCTACGTAAATGAGACCTGAAAGCAAGGATAGGGGAATGAGGTTGTCTGCTGCGCAATAGAACACCTCCCTGCTCCCCCCCCCTCTTATTGCTGGACCAGCGAGGGAAACCAATATGAGTGTTAGTGACGGAGTAATTTGCTAAATACAAATACAATAATGGCCGTCGTGCATCAGAGGCATGGGCGGCTTTCAGGGCTCTCCTGTCTTTCTAGCTTTAATTTGCTTTTCTTTCATGTTCTGCAGCCTTCGACTTTGAATTTTTTTATTAGTATTTGCATGTTTGGTGTGTACTTTGATGGTGAACATGTTCAGAGTGGGAAGGGGGGATGGAAGGGGGTAGGGGGTGGGGGCGAGGCAAGGCCAGGCGGCGGTAGCAGCGGGGCTCAGTAACTTAATAGTTAAATGTTTGCGATCAGCTCTAGAGTGGCTGAGGTGCTACATTGTAACACATCTGCCCGGGCGCCAGCCCCATGGCGCCGCGTAGCTTTCAGACGCACGCCACACTGACAGTCATGACTCACTGAATGTGCTCCAGCAATTACCAAGACCCCTGGGGCCCTGCCCTCAGCACTGGTTGCTTATCGTTCTGGCAGACGAGTGGGGCCGGGGTAAAATGTGTACGTGATCGTCTAAGGGCATTCTCACGTCTTCAAGAAAGGCATCGGGAAGTGAGGTAGGTGAGAACCCAAACGTCTGGGGACTTGATAGAGTAAAGTCCTCAGTGCGCTGCTGTTGCTGCATCATAGAACACCACCCTCCCCACCCCCCCATTGCTGGACCAGCAAGGGCGACCAGTATAAGTGTTGTTGACTAAGTAATTTTTGGAAAAAAGACAGTAATGGCTGCCGCGCATTACAGCTATGGACGCAATGCACGTTATTTCATGCATATGTTAAGCAGGACAGCACGTGCATCCACTTATGTTTTATGGCGACAGTGTATGCAAGCTTCTTGAAGTTTCATTATAGTGAGGGGGGGGCATCACTGGGCGTTTTATTCCAGTGCACAGCTCATTCTATCTACATGCCGAGTAGGAAGCATGCATAGCCACGTGCATATTTTATGCCCCCGAGAGGACAGTTTGCAGAGACAGAGTACATGTTATTTTTTTGCTTTGCTTTAAGCACACCTTCTGTTAGGGAGATTTATCTAATGCAATTTTTAATACGGATGTTCTTATATGCTTTGTTTACAGTGCTTAGTTCCTGCACAATAATTTATTAGCCATATAAAAAAGGTGTAGCGCAGCTGTCAGAGCGACTAACTTTAAATCGTGGAATCACGGTTCAATCACCGGCGGCGGATCAGCCTAGCACAATGCGACTTAGGGCAATAGCTTGCTTAATCTACCTAACAACCCGTAGCGCCTAGAGACTGTTACAGATTACTTTGCGCTTTACAAATGCGTATTATTATTATTATCTATAAGCGCTTAGAAACCTGATTCCAAAATAATAGCCGCTTGCCTCATATGATATACAATAAAACAGAAAACTCTAAAAATAACATCAAAATACAAAGCAACATTGCCTTTTGTACCCAGCGAGCGCACATGCACATGCAAACAGCAATAGGCACACTCCTTGATGTGTTAGTGACGGAGTAATTTTTCTAAAAAAGACACATTAATGGCCGCTACGTATTAGATCTATGGACGACTATCAGGGCCTCCCTTTCTTTCTAGCCTTAATTTGCTTTTGTTTATATTCTGCAGCATTTGGCTTCGCGCGCTCCGAATGTTTATATAGCTTTAGAACAGGCCATGGAAATAACTGTAGACTAGAAACCCGCACAACAGAGATTATACAAATGCTCAGTAACGCAGCAAGTGCAGCTCCATCGAATTCGAAGACGTAAAATTAAAGGCATATTAGAAAGTTTTTTTAGATGCGCTCTGTTTGTTCAATTGGCCTTAAAAGAACGCATAAGAGTGACAAGAGCTTTAAAACCCGAATAACAAACCTTATACACATGCGACTGACTGTAAATCGGGGAATCACAGTTTGATCAATGGCGGCAGATTGACCCAGCATCATGTGACTCGGGGCAATAGCTTGCTTAATCTTAATGTCCCGTAGCACCTAGAGACACTTACAGGGACTTTGCACCTTAAAATTGCGGATTATTATTTATATTCGCTTATAACCTGATATCTAAATAGCAGCCGCTTGCCTCATATGATATACGATAAAAACACAAAACTGTACATATAACATTAGAACATGAAACAACATTCCGTTTTGTACCCAGCGAGCGCACATACATAAGTAAACAGCACCAAGCACACTCCTTGCACCCGTCCTTCATAATCCACCGCTACCCCCTCCCCGTGAATGAGAGCTGCAGTCAAGACATCGGGAAATGAGGTAGGTCAGAAACTAAACGGCGGGAGACTAAATAAAGTCAAGTCTTCAGTACGCTGCTGTATGCCGCGCAATAGAAGACTTCCTTTTCCCCTCCACCATTGCTGGACCAGCCAGTGCAGACAGTGTGAGTGTTAGTAATAGAGTAATTTTCCTAAAAAAGAATAGCTGCAAGTGGCTTAAGCTGCCCAAAACCGTATTAACGCAAATGTATTTGTATTTGCAGTAACTAAATAATTTAATTTAAAAATGCTGTCAAAACGAAAGTATATATGAAAATATATATTCTAAGAGTTGTAAATTAATGGCAGCATATTGATATGAAATGAAATAGAAACAAAAAACAAGCTTACCTTTTCTTGTAAATAATTGGCACTTCTGTAGCAAAGTCGACAAATGAACAAATAGGTATCCGAACGTTCGTTGTTGTTCTCAGCAAGCAATGGTCTGTGTAGCAACTGGTAAACTTCCCAACCTAAGTATCGGCTGTGATCAGATAGCAAAGGTTAAAGGCAATAAAATGCAAGGCTCACAGGACTAGGAAATACATCGGGATAGTGAGGAAATCGGCTAAGTGTGAAAAAGCATGTCTGGCTCTTTTCAATGCAAAGGAAAAGGGCAAAGGTGACTGTTAGTTTTAAGCAGTTTCGTTTCTTGTAATGCGTGCCGTAAGTTTCAGTTGTTCATTTCTAATATTTAGCTAAATGAATGTGTTTTGGTGTTTTACTAAAAGTATTACAATTCTTTCAGTAAATTGAAATATGTTTAAAATACTGCATGTGCACACATAAAATGAAAACAAACAGTTGCTAGCACATGACTCTTACTACATGCAATATTTAGGAACGGACTGTACAAGTTGTCAATGTGGTTTAGAATCCCACTTCACCTCGCCCAACAAGGCTGAAATTAACTCTTATTTTGCTCTGCTGTTTACGTGATGCAAAGTACTCCACATCAGCGTTAATCAGCTTCATCGCACAAAGGGTTTACTGTGCAATGAAGCTGCTGTGAGCACACCACAAAACAGATTGGAGTTATGTGGCATAGCTCCACCTTATTATGTATGCAAGTGGAGGGTGCATACCATCTTGATTTTGAAAATAATGATATTTATGACGTAGAAATTAGAAAAGTTGACAGAAGTCAGCATGTTGAAATGGAGTCGTCCTTTTTATGTAAAGTGAACGTGTGCCTTGCGTGCCACATTTTATGTTTCTAAAGAACAAAACCGCAAAAGACTGCTCACCATGAGCCGCCAGTGCCGCATGCATTTGCCTTGACATCTGAGCCGAGGCCTCCGAGGGGGGTGCCGCCGAGCTCTTTAAAACGGCCGATTTTGTTATGCATCATGTATGACGGTGGTATACTTTAAATGCACAATGAAGCACTTTTAAATAATGTAGTGTTTTGCTTTGAATATAAAGCAAAAGCCAAACATTTGCCAACTGTCATTAACTACAAGCAGACATGGCAACGCCTGCTAAGCATCTTTTGAAGTGCTCTTGTGATTTCCGACTGTTTGTATCTAATGAAAAACACTGTGTCAATAACTGTAGGGTGGAGAAAAGAATGTGTTAAACGGATACATGCAAGTGAATTGCTGCAGGCTGGAGGAAGGCTGGAGAAAACTGCTCAGGGGCAAACAAATCAAACGAATGCAAATGTAGAATAGTATAACAGTACATCAAATAGTGTATTATTACAATCTCATGTATTATTTTCAAGCAATTGGCATTTTCACTTCATATAACTTAACGTTTGCTGTTGGCATTTGTTCTAGTGTAATGCTTTTAGCATGTATTAATTTTGTTCATCTCGTGAAGTGCTTTGACGCATTCAAGTAAGATCCGCGCTATATAAATATAAAATGCTGTTGCCATTTGTTATCTTGCAATGCTTATAGCATGTATTAGTTTTGTTCATTTCGTGAAGTGCTTTGACACCTTTAAGTAAAGTCCGCGCTGTGAAGTGCTTTGACGCAGTCGGGTAAAGTCCGCGCTATATAAAAATGCTGACACCTTCAAGTAAAGTCCGCGCTGTGAAGTGCTTTGACGCAGTTGGGTAAAGTCCGCGCTATATAAAAATGCTGTTGCCATTTGTTATCGTGCAATTCTTTTGGCATGTATTACTTTTGTTTATTTCGTGAAGTCCTTTGACACCTTCAAGTAAAGACGGCACCATCTGAAAATGCCTTTTACACAAATGACGCCTTCAATTGCGCTCCAAAAAGAAGAAAAGAAACTCTTTGTTTGGCGCCTTCAAGTAAACTGCACACTATATAAAAATGCCTTTTGTACAAATGAAGCCTTCAATCGCGCTATAAAAAAAGAAACAAAACCCTTTCAATCGCGCACTGAAATGAAGGAACGAAACACTTTAACGCCTTTAAGTAAAGTCCACGCTATATAAAAATCCTTTTGTTTGGCACCTTCAAGTAAAGTCCGCGCTTCATTAAATAAAAAAGCCTTTTGAAAGAATGACACCTTCAATCGCGCACTGAAAAGAAGGAACAAAACACTTTAACACCTTTAAGTAAAGTCTGCGCTATATAAAAATGCCTAATGCCGCATTTGTGCAAAGTCTGTGCTATAGAAAAATGCCCATATCATAAAATGAGTACTTCATTAAAGCCTAAAAAGCGAAAGCAATGAACGAAAGCGATCACGCTCTAAGAAACGAAACCGAAAGCACGCTCACACAGACAAAGAAACATGCTGAAGGAAAAAGCGCGTGCACGCAGTGAAATCCAGCCAAAGAGAAGCGCGTGGCACTTTCTTGTCCTTCATTCCCCCGAGTCAGCTAGCTATAAGTCTCCACCTGGACGCATCCTTTGGATGCTAATTCCAGGCGAGACCTAAAAATGAGCTGCAAAACCCAGGATGTGATGTCAGTCTGCATCCTGTTTCATGGCGGAGTATTGTACACTTTCACTTTCTCTCTTAACTGCACTGTTGGTGTATGTGGAGAGTTGTGGCGGTGTTCGGAGTTGCTTGTGAAGTTTTTCTTGGCACTGATGGTGGAGAGTCGGAGATGGGTCCTGCAGGGCTATGATGTCAGGATCAATAAGGTGAGTGCACATACACAACCACATGATGTGGATCTTTGGGGTGGACAAGACTGTGCACTAGTGGAAACATAGATGGCAGGATTGTGTGGAACATGAGGAAGACCTCTTTGATCACCTGGGAATCATTGTTGGCAGGCAAGATATTAAGTGCACGACCAATATTTTATGAAATCAGTGTGCTTTCTCAGTTAGCAACTGTAGTCAGAGACACAATGTAATATACGCTACAGGATGATGCCATCAAAAGTGATGATGTTGCATCAAATGGTGCCTTGTGAATGTGTTACTGAAGTTGGAGGTGCAATATGATCATGTACACCTGCAGGTTTGCATTGTAATCCACAAGACTGTAATAGCCATGTGTTGTGTGTCAGACAGGCAAAGCAGATCCCTTCATTGGTGCAACATGAGCAGGCATAGAATGGTTAAAGGCCATCAAATTGAATATAGATAAATTCAATAATGAACATGACACATGTGAAAACTCACATCTAATTCAAATTAATTTTGTTTGCATGTCTCACAGCTGGGAGGTCATTGATTACTCAGGGGGACGCTGATGCCTTTATTGACCCACATGACACTGCTGAGTGCCTTCCACATATATGTTGATTTTTGTTAGATGAGAACATTTTATACGAAAGCTGCTGTATATAGTTGAACACAGTCTGGTTGTGTATTACATAGAACTCCTCTCTAGTGTGATGAGGCAGCAGTAAATTGAGCTTTATGCACATATTTATGAGGTTGTGATGGAGCACACCATTAGCCTTTTTGACTTTACGTTGCACATCCCCAGTTAGTTCAATTCATCACTGCACGGTATTAGCAAATATTCAGCTTATTTCTGTGTTTTGCCCAGCCATTGAGCATTTTTTGGAGCATCCCAACCATGTAGGCTCTCTGCCACAATTGTGCAAGGGGGCATACTTTGGTGCTAGCCATAGCAAATGGACACTGTTGTGTATGCCAATTAGCCTTTGCCCCTTATGACCCATTTTTGCCAACATGCATTTTGCAACATGTTAGAGAAGATTTTCAAAGATTTTGGAATGACAAGACACTACAACATCCTTTCCAAAGGGTGCCCATCTTCAATCATTCCCACAAGATGTGCTTGTCCCTACTTTTCATTTTCTTTGGATGCTGTGGGTGTGGATGCTAATGCCAAGATAAATGCTGTATGAAACAGTCACACAATGGGCCAGCAATTTGTGTAATATTGTGATATGAGGTGTGATGTCATGTCCATTTCACTAAGTGAAGATGCCTTTTTGGTATTGTATCATGTGTACATGGCAGCTTTTGTTAACGTTGCATGGCAACAGCTACATGAAATATTTTTGGGTCCGTCTGTATTGACTAAATCAGTCAGTGAATCTTCTGAAGTTACAGTAACATTTTTACTGAGGCCATAAATTCAAAAGGGGTTTGTCACTCCAGTCGATGCAGGTGGGTTCCACAGTGCACATACGAAGAGAAAACGTGAGTGATGTTGGTGATGGGTATGACAAGACGTGGAATCCATGTGCTCTGATCATTTCATTGGAGCACTAGTTGTCAGTGATGGGTATTACTAAAAAGAGTCAGTCTCATACACAAGATGAGAACTTGTGTACGTGAGAATTTGGGATGAGTGGTATGACCCAGAGTCACACCTTCTTTTAATGACTCAATATAACTGTAAGACAGTTAGGTACCCACATTCGATTCCTGACTTTAATCACTGTCTTGCCTCAAATCTAGTGAATGTTTGACATGTTGGTGCATATTACAAGGCCACTATCACTGCAGCAACGTTACTTAGCACTACATTGTTGTACCAAGAGTGGCTAAACATTAGTCAAAAGGCAACGTTAAGCCACTGGCTTTAGAACCCCGTCACACTATATTTTGGGTGCAAATGGTGGGCAATGCAACCCTGCAGAGTAAAATATTTGGTAGTCTGCCCCAAATCTACAAGGCCAGTGTGATTAATGTGGAGTGCTTAATGTGTAAGACCGTGGTGAAAATGTTATCACACATTATGAGAACATTTTATTTTTGCTTTTTCTTTACTGTTCCTATGTGTATTGCATTGTGCAGCACAACTGGAAACAGCAAAAGGCCATTGATTGTTCATCTGCGGGAAGATAAGCCTTACAGCACATAAACTTCTGGTTGACGCAGACACCCTTGGACTATTGTGCAAGGGGGCCTGCTTTGGTGGTACCACAATGACTTGTGCACCCGCACAAGGGGAAATGCATTGTTGCCACAATATGATCTAAATATTTTGCAGCTCTGTGTTTGTGTAATGGCAGAGCATAATATGACGCTAAGCAGGTTAACCACGTGCTCCAGCACTTCCTGGTAAATATGCCCCATTGTCTCTTAAGCAAAATTGTGAGCTATGTTTGATCAGATTTTTCTAGTTGATGTATACAGCATGACTCATCGATGTGTAGCTGTGTAGACCCATCCAACTTGTTGGTGAATTGATGAACATTGATTTTGTTATACTGTTATACATGAGTACACTGTGGTGCTTAGTGGTCTGCCACTATTTTAACATGTGCACCCTATGTCGTGGTTAAAATGTTATGGCCTGGCTCTGCAATGGGCCTGTCAAGCTGTCTCCTTGACGCCATTCCCCTGGTAGACTGCGTCTGTGTCTGCGCCATCATTGAACTCTGCTAACCTACAACTGTAGCAACTCTACTCTGACCTTGCTATGTTCGATACCATACATTGACATGTCAGTATCACTATCAGGTTGTGATAAGTCCTTTCATTCACATTGCACTGTTCAGGTCATATTGGAATTACTGAACATTTGAGTGTGGAGTTCATGATTTTATACACTTATATTTGTGAATTACATGGTGAACGTTATTTCTCTTGGATTTTACATATTGTCATATGTTTTTGTTTTTCAGACAACCTGTTGCCTAAGGAAGTAATGATAAAACATATTTATTGGGTGGCAAAGGTCTACAATGCCATGGCAAGGATGTACAGGGAGGAGAGGGCAGCCGGATAGAGGAAGGCACTGCCAGATTTTGCAAAAAAAATTGAGAAAATCATGCTGCCTGCCTGCTGCTTCAACTCAGCAGAGGGACACTGAGACAATTCCAGACCCTTCAGGTGTTGGACGTGGTGGCACACGTCCTCACCGGTCTGCTGCTCCCAAACAAACCCCACTGTGAGAAGTTAGCCTGATATATGATGTCTCCAATTCTGGGGGCACCTTGTATCAGTTCAAACAATCCCTTATGGTGATGGTTGTAAGTCAACCTTATAGACAAGCTATCCTAAGGGTAGTGTGGACTAAGCAGCTTTAAAGGCTTAACTCAAGAGGTCGTGTTAAGCAAGCTGTTTTACCAATCACAATCCTGTAATATCAAATTAAAGGACACCACACAAGTTATATATTATAAAAATATATGTATTTATTACTAGAATAATCCTCTATACTCTTTGAGTCTAGAGGCACAAGCGTTTAAACAAAAGCACAGTTAAACATATAAACGTTGCACAATTATGGATGAGGCCCAGGGGCCACTCAAACCATATATTAAAGTGGTAAAAGTATCACTAATCAAACAGTGGTCAGGCCTAGGGCCTGGGGAATCGCTGGGAACAATTGGGACTAGCAATGCCAAAGTCGGGGAAAAGCCCGTGGGATTCGGGTGCACTGCTGAAAGCACAGACATGCACCAATGCAAAGTCAATGGTGCGTAAAAGTTATTGAGTTACTGTTTTAAGTCTTCCGACTGACCTTGAAGGACAAAACTTCAGACCTAGACACTAGAGGTGTATACCAATACAGGAGCACCGGCGTTCAAGAGTTAACTCACCCACAGGAAGCGGGTGCACAGGTGCAAAGTCGTGTTGGCTTTCGTCGTGTAGATCTATGGAGCCTGGAGATGATGATGCTGCAGGTGGTCAGAGGGGAAGTGTCCGATGCGATCCAAGGGTGGATTGAACCTGAAGGGTACCTGAACGCAGAGGGGACAGAGACTGGGTCACTCAGCAGTGACCAGGGTGGAACCAGGAAGGAACCAGGCAATGTCTGGCGCAATCAGGTGTTTGTCGAGAAGCTGGTCTCCGCTGCCACGTGGACTCTGGGGCACCGAGGATGTTCAGGAGTGGATCACAAGCTGTCCCACACAGGCTCTCGCTGTCGGCGGTGTCGGTTTCCGGATTGGAGCAAACAAACCTTGGCAAGCGCAACCCACGCAGGATTCAAAGATCGCTTCTTACTCCGACCAGGAAGGTCAGAGCGGGTGCTTCTTTTCAGGGGAGCAAGGGACAGTCCAGAGCAACCAGACTGGCAGGTCAAATTCAAAGGTTTGTTGGCACTGGGGCCACTAGCCAACGGGCAAGCGACCGGACCAACGCGTTGAGTCAAAAGATGCAGAAGGGCCCCACGCAGCACTTGGTGAGTGTAGAGGGGTGAACTTCGGTGCAAGAGTGGCTTAGGGCTTGGGCTTCTCAAACCCCAATGCACAGCTTTAAGGCAGTCTCAGGAGCTGCACGGTCAGCGCCTCGTTGGTCTTTCCGAGATGGCTGGCCCCACGCTTCAGGTCGCCTCCACGGGTCTCAGCTCTGCAGGGACTGTGGATCGGGCTGTTAGAAGGCAGGCACGCTGGGTCTTGTTAATCTCTGTTGCTCGAGTTCCGGCGGGAACTGCAACAAAGCAAACGTTGAGGTGCTGGATGGTGCCTGTTTGCACAGGGTGGTCACTCCTTGACCACAAGGGAGATTCTTCAGTCTTCTACGTCGAGTAGGATGTCGAAGCGTCCAGAGTTTTGTTTCATAAATTTCAGTCAGGATAATCTGATGTGCGTTTGCACTGCTCCCAATCTTATACCAATCTAGTGGGCTGGATTACCTGCTAGGTCCCTCCTATGGGTGGGACCCAGGAAGGGGGTGGTTACACCCCTTTCCCTTTGTCCAGGGTCGCGCTGGGACTGGGGCTGGCAAGCCCCAGAACCGGTTTGACCGTATTATGCAAGGGGAAGCCTTGTGCTCCCCAGGCAGTGTCTAGTTTCTTTCAGCCCTCCCTGCCCCAACACACTATCTCCTGTCTGGGGTGGTGTAGCATCTCCCTGCGACAGGAAACCCTTTGTCCAGGCCTCCTCTGCCAAGTTTCAGTCAGCAGCAGGAGGTCAGACTTGTCGGTGGCAGCAGCATCCATTTTGTGATGCTGAGGCTCTGGTTAGGATTAACCGCGTTTTAGTAAAGTAACATGTCTTCTCCCTCTAGAAGGGTGGAATGCTATCCCCGTCACCAGGATTGGCGAGGGGATAGTATTCCAAATCATATGACACCTTACACGACATGTTTTGATAAAGCCAACCCAAATGTAGCACATAACCGCAATGGATTATAATGCACTTAAGAGTATATGGTATGGCATTATCCCAGGACAGCTAAGGGAGTTGTTCCCAACAGCTGCAGACAGGCTCAGCTCGTGCTAGAGCACCATCTCATGTAAAACCAAGCACTCTGCCTCCAGGATTGATAAGTCTTGCCATAGGAGTGACTTATAGGTTTATGTGTGTCCAGATATAGGTTTAGATATAGATATACTATATCAAAGCAAGGGGTGATTACACCACCTTGCCCCAGCTGAGTGATCAGCCAGTTGTGTCAATTTAAGAACCAGCCAGGGGTGGCAAAAGATATGCTGCAGCCCCTGGTAGGCCTTGGATGCACCTATGCCCTTGGCACCTATGGTGCACTGTATAGGGGCTGACACGGTGTCCAGTACCAAATCGGTTATGTACCTATAGTACATGTCTGTGAATTTAGAGAGAGAACAGCAGGCTGTGGGTCTGATTAGCAGGCCTACAGCCACTGAAGCAAAAAGCAAACATTGGGGTGACCATAGGATAGCAGACCCTACTCTCCTACACAACCCCCCCCCCAAACGCAGGGACATTAAACTTAACCTTGACCAGATAAGTCTTCATGTTCTAAGTGGAAATACCTGGAGAGACCATCTGCATTACCATGGTCAGTCCCTGGTCGGTGTTTCACTGTAAGGTCCATCACCTGTAGGGAAGTGGACCACCTGAGCAGTTTGGGGTTTTCACCCTTCATCTGATTTAGCCACAAGAGGGGCTTATGGTCTGTCTGAATTAGGAAGTGAGTCCCAAACAAGTTTGGTCTCAACTTCTTCAGGGCCCAAACCACAGCAAAGGCCTCTCTCGCAATAGCTGACCAACGTTTCTCCCTGGGGGGTCAGCCTTCTGCTAATAAAAGCAATGGGCTGGTCTTGACCATCTACATTAAGTTGTGAAAGCACAGCTCCCACCCCCAACTCAGAAGCATCTGTTTGAACAATGAACTGTTTGGAGTAGTCAGGACTCTTTGGGATAGGTTCAGAGCACATGGCCTTCTTCAGGACATCAAATGCCTTTTGACAGCTAACTGTCCACTGAACCTTTTTTGGCATCTTCTTGAATGTCAAGTCATTTAATGGTGTCACAATGGACCCATAGTTCTTTACAAACTTCCTGTAATACCCAGTCAGGCCCAAGAAGGCTCTGACTTGTGTTTGGGTAGTTGGAGGAGCCCAGTCCTTGATGGTCTGGATCTTATTCTCCAGTGGTTGAACCTGACCCCAACCTACTAGGTGGCCCAGGTACACAACCTCACTCTGCCCTATCTGGCACTTGGTAGCCTTGATAGTCAGGCCTGCCTTTTGCAGGGCCTCCAGAACCTTCTTCAGGTGGGTCAGGTGATCCTCCCAGGTGGAGCTGAAGACGGCAATATCATCTAGATATGCTGCACAAAAGTCATCCAACCCAGCAAGGACTTGATTCACCAACCTTTGGAAGGTGGCAGGTGCATTCTTCAAACCAAAGGGCATCACCACAAACTGATAATGCCCACTGGGGGTAGAGAATGCTGTTTTGGCTTTAGTCTCTTCAGCTAACCTGATTTGCCAATAGCCAGCTGTAAAATCAAATGTGCTCAGAAATTTGGCAGAAGCCAACTTACCAATGAGCTCACCTGCCCTTGGAATGGGATGAGCATCTGTCCTAGTGACAGCATTGAGACCTCTGTAGTCCACACAAAACCTCATATATCTCTCTTTCCATCTTTGGTATGGGGTTTTGGGGCAAGGCCTACTGGGCTGGCCCATGGGCTCTCTGATGGCTTAATCACTCCAAGTTCAAGCATTTTCTGCACCTCAGCCTTTATACAATCCCTGACATGGTCAGGTTGCCTGTAGATTTTATTCTTCACAGGCAGACTGTCACCAGTGTCCACCTCATGGGTGCACCAGTTAGTTTGACTGGGTGGGAGAAAAAAAACATATGTCTATGGGCCTGCAACACCTGTCTGAAGTCCATCTGTTGCTGGTCAGTGATGCTGCCTGCCAAGGCTACTCCAACTGAACCATCCTCAGGATTCTGGGACAGCAAGTCTGGGAGAGTGTCACTCTCTTCCTCCTGTTCCCCATCTGTGGCCATGAGCAAGCTCATGTCCTCCCTGTCAACAAATGCTTTCAATCTGTTTGCATGGAGCACCCTGTGGGGGCTCCTAGGGGTGCCAAAGTCAACCACATAGGTGACTTCTCCATTCTTTTCAAGTATGGTGTAGGGTCCAGACCATTTGTCTTGGAGAGTTGCTGGGGCCACTGGCTCCAACACCCACACCTTCTGCCCAGGTTGGTACTCAACCAGAACAGCCTTTTTGGTAATGCCAATCTTTCTGTAATTCTTGGCTGGCCTCCAGGTTTTTGGATGCTCTCTCCATGTACTCAGCCATCCTGGAGCAGAGACAAAGTACATAGTCCACAATATCTAGCTTAGGCTTTTTGAGAGGTAACTCCCATCCTTCCTTCACAAGGCACAATGGACCCCTTACAGGGTGGCCAACCAAAAGTTCAAAAGGGCTGTAGCCAACCCCCTTCTGTGGGACCTCTCTGTAAGCAGAGAGCAAGCAGGTTAAAAGGATGTCCCATCGTCGCCTAAGCTTCTCAGGTAACCCTTTTATCATTCCCTTTAGGGTCTTGTTGAACCTTTCAACAAGCCCATGGCACTGAGGATGATAGGATGTGGTAAACTTATAGTTCACTCCACACTCTTTCCACATTGCTTTCAAGTATCCAGACATGAAGTTGGTACCTCTGTCTGAAAGAACCTCCTTTGGAAAGCCCACTCTGGAGAAAACTGCCAGGAGGGCCCTTGCCACAACAGGTGCTGTTGTGGTCCTCAGGGGAATTGCCTCTGGGTACCTGGTGGCATGATCCACTACCACAAGTATGAATCTGTGCCCAGATGTTTGTTGGGGGTCCATTGTTCCAACAATGTCTATCCCCACTCTCTCAAATGGTACCCCCACCACAGGTAGTGGTATCAGGGGGGCCTTTGTTGTGCCACCCGACTTACCACTGTCTTGGCAAGTGACACAGGAGCGACAAACCTCCTTGGTATCTTCTGACATATGAGGCCAGTGAAAGTGTGGGACAAGCCTGTTCCAAGTCTTGTTCTGGTCTAAGTGTCCTGAAAGGGGAATATCATGGGCCAAGATAAGAAGGAAGCCCCTAAATTGCAGAGGTATAACCAACCTCCTGGTAGCACCAGCCTTGGGGTCTCTAGCCTCTGAATAAAGGAGCCCATCATCCCAAAACACTTTATGGGTACCTTGAGCATTCCCAGCAGCCTCAGCAGCAGCTTGCTGTCTGAGGGGTTCAAGGGAAGGGCAAGTTAACTGAGCCTGCCCCAGGTCTGCCATTGAGGGTCCCCCTGTCCCCAGAAACTGAACCTGATCAGGTTCAAGTTCTTCAGAGACAGTCTCCTCTTGGATCTCAGAATCAGTCTCCTGTGAGAGCTGATCCTCAACCTGGGGCAAGTGGGAAGGCACTGCCTTAACCCTCTTACTCCTCCTCTTGGATTGTGGTTGGTCTATTGTTTCAAGATCCACCACAGGTTCAGGTAGGCACTTCTTGACCTGGGACCTGGTTACAGCAAGGACATGTGCTGAAATCCCTAGCATTTCTGCATGAGTCCTGTACTCCACTTCTGACCTGAGTTCTCTAGATCCTTGCCCAACAGACAGTCTACTGGCAGGTCTGCACTCACAACAACTTTCTTGAGGCCAGTTACCCCTCCCCAGGAGACGTTAACAACAGCCACACTATGTGTAGTAGTGGCATTGCTTGCATTGGTCACTAGGTAATTCTCACCTAGTACAATTTGTCCAGGGTCCACAAAGTTAGGTGTCACCATAGTGACACTGGCACATGTGTCCCTGTAGGCCTGAGCCAGTTTCTCATTAATTAAAGGCGTCTGTCTATACTTACCCAAGTTACTGGGACTCACAGTAGTGGGCATGGCTATGTCCACATCATAGAGCAGAACTGCCTGAGTAGGGATTCTGACTAAGCCAGACTCCATCTCACTACCCAGGGTCAACCCTACTAAACCCTTGGGTTGTGTACCACCACCGCTAACTGTACTAGGGGGTGCTGGTGCCTTAGGGACTGCAGTGGTAGGAACTGGATTTTTCTTGGTACATTCACTCCCCCAGTGGGAAGTGGACTTACAAGTATTGCACCAAGGTTTCTTTGGGCCATCATTCTTCTTTTTCTTGTTTCCATTCTGGGAACCACCCTCCTTATTAGAATTATTTTGGGGGCCTGAAGACTGTTGGTCTTTTTCTTTTTCTTTTTTTATCCCCACCCTTCTGGTCTGCTTTCTTCTGATCACCTCCATGGTTCTGGGGTTTTTGCTTAATCCTTGTTCTGACCCATTTGTCTGCCTTCTTTCCCAATTTTTGGGGAGAGGTCAGATCTGAGTCAATAAGGTATTGATGCAACAGCTGGTTCTGACAGTTATTAAGTGTCTGTTCTCTCATTATAAGAGTGTACAATCCTGTATAGTCTGAGACTTTACTTCCCTGCAGCCAACCCTCCAGAGCCTTAGTGGCACAATCAACAAAATCAGTCCAGTCCTGAGTCTGAGCTTTTTGGGTATTTCTGAACAACAACCTGTATTGCTCAGTGGTTAGGCCAAACCCCTCAATAAGAGCACTCTTCGGGACAGAGTAGTTTTTGGCATCCTCAGATCTAACTGTGAGGAGCCTATCCCTCCCTGTCTCAGAAAAGGAGTACCATAACATTGCAGCCCACTGTTCTTAAGGAACCTGCTGTACCATGCAGGCTCTCTCCAGAGCAGTCATCCATTTGTGGATGTCATCCCCTTCCTTGTAGGGAGCTACAATCTTTGTCAGGTTTCTATTATCATAGGTCCTGTCTTTCTCTCTAGGAATAATGCTGCCACCAGTGTAATCTAATCCACTCAACTTTTGTTCCCTTACCAAAGCAAGTTTAGCTTGGGCCAAGGCGACCTCTTCCCTCTCTATCTGGAGTTGGACAGCCCTCATTCTGGCTTTATGCTCTCTTCTCTGGGGGGGAAATCATTCCCCTTTGAGATTCCCTTGAGGCACTAGAAGTGTGAGAATCCCTGGAGGGAGTTCTCAATCTTCTATTGCCTTGAACAATGCTAGTATGTACTCTGGGGAGGTGCTGGCCCTCTCCATTTCCAAGTAGGTCCAAGTTGGCTTGGCTAAGCCTACCCACTTGTACCTGGATATCCCCTTGATCATGATCTGACTCATTACCATCTGATTCTGGGTCCACCTCATTTTATGGGGTGCTATTCTCATTCTCTGGGGGAGTCACTCCATCTCCTGACCCTAAGGGAGCTACACTAGCTTTCTCAAGATCGTCCTTCTCCAGGATGGCTATCAGGATGGGAATGGTATGGTCGTGACCCTTTTTCAGCCCCCTTGAAGTGCACAAGGCACTCAAGTCTCTGTGGCTGAGGTTGTCATATCTGGAAGGTGCCTTGGTGAGGTGAACCATCACAGGCTGAGAGCCTGAAGCTCCTTCTGTGCCAGCCATGACTGCTAGTGAGGTGTAAGTGGTGCACTTACCTACACTAAGTGTTTTTCTAGTGAGTTGTAGGCAGGGTGTGCTAAGCCCTTTGGTCTACAACTACTAAGTTCAGTAGAACTTAAATATGCTAAGATTTATTTATATGTACCTAAGGTACTTGATGTGATCTTTCAATTTGATAAAAAGATTGCAATGGTAAAACAACAGCAAGCTCAAATCCGCACCGCTGCGCACCAATGTGAGAAGTTGGCCTGATATATGATGTCTCCAATTCTGGGGGCACCTTGTATCAGTCCAAACAATCCCTTATGGTGATGGTTGTATGTCAACCTTATAGACAAGCTATCCTAAGGGTAGCATGGACTAAGCAGCCTTAAAGGCTTAACTCAAGAGGTCGTGTTAAGCAATCTGTTTTACCAATCACAATCCTGTAATATCAAATGAAAGGACACCACACAAGTTATATATTATAAACATATATGTATTTATTACTAGAATAATCCTCTATACTCTTTGAGTCTAGAGGCACAAGCGTTTAAACAAAAGCACAGTTAAACATTTAAAAGTTGCACAACTATGGATGAGGCCCAGGGGCCACTCAAACCATATATTAAAAAAGGGGTATAAGTGTCACTAATCGAACAGTGGTCAGGCCTAGGGCCTGGGGAATCGCTGGGAGCCATCGGGACTAGCAATGCTGAAGTCGGAAAAAGCCCGCGGGATTCGGGTGCAGCGCTGAAAGCACACACATGCACCAATGCAAAGTCAATGGTGCGTAAAAGTTATCGAGTTACTGTTTTAAGAGTCTTCCGACTGACCTAGAAGGACAAAACTTTAGACCTAGACACTAGAGGTGTATACCAATACAGGAGCACCGGCGTTCAAGAGTTACCTCACCCACAGGAAGCGGGTGCACAGGTGCAAAGTCGTGTCGGCTTTCGTCGTGTAGATCTAAGGAGCCTGGAGATGATGCTGCAGGCGGTCACAGGGGAAGTGTCCGGTGCGATCCAAGGGTGGATCGAAGCTGAAGGGAACCTGAAAGCAGAGGGGACAGAGTCTGGGTCACTCAGCAGTGACCAGGGTGGAACCAGGAAGGAACCAGGCAATGTTGGGCGCAATCAAGTGGTTGTCGAGAAGCTTGTCTCCGCTGCCACGTTGACTCTGGGGCACCGAGGATGCCCAGGAGTGGATCACGAGCTGTCCCACATAGGCTCTCACTGTCGGCGTTGTCGGATTCCAGATTGGAGCAAACAAACATTGGCAAGCGCAACCCATGCAGGATTCAAAGATTGCTTCTTACTCGGACCCGGAAGGTCAGAGCGGGTGCTCCTTTTTCAGGGGAGCGAGGGCCAGTCCAGAGCAACCGGACTGGTAGGTCAAATTCAAAGGTTCGTTGGTAATGGGGCCTCTAGCCAACGGGCAAGCGACCGGACCAACACGTTGAGTCAAAAGATGCAGAAGGGCCCCACGCAGCACTCGGTGAGTGTAGAGGGGGTGAACTTCGGTGCAAGAGTGGCTCAGGGCTGGGGCTTCTCAAACCCCAATGCACAGCATCGAGGGAGTCTCGGGAGCTGCACGGTCAGCGCCTCGTGGTCTTTCCAAGATGGCTGCCCCACTCTTCAGGTCGCCTCCATGGGTCTCAGCTCTGCAGGGACTGTGGATGGGCTGTTAGAAGGCAGGCACGCTGGGTCTTGTTGATCTCTGTTGCTCGAGTTCCAGCGGGAACTGCAACAAAGCAAATGTCGAGGTGCTGGATGATGCCTGTTTGCACAGGGTGGTCACTCCTTGACCACAAGGGAGATTCTTCAGTCTTCTACTTTGAGTAGGATGTCGAAGGGTCCAGAGTTTCATTTCATAAGTTTCAGTCGGGATAATCTGATGTGCATTGGCACTGCTCCCACTCTTATACCAATCTAGTGGGCTGGATTACCTGCTATGTCCCTCCTATGGGTGGGACCCAGGAAGGGGGTGGTTACACCCCTTTCCCTTTGTCCAGGGTCGTGCTGGGACTGGGGCTGGTGAGCCCCAGAACCGGTTTGACCGGATTATGCAAGGGGAAGCCTTCTGCTCCCCAGGCAGTGTCTAGTTTCTTTCAGCCCTCCCTGCCCCAATACACTATCTCCTGTCTGTGGTGGTGAAGCACCTCCCTGCGACAGGAATCCCTTTGTCCAGGCCTCCTCTGCCAAGTTTCGGTCAGCAGCAGGAGGTCAGACTTGTGTCGGTGGCAGCAGCATCCATTTTGTGATGATGAGGCTCTGGTTAGGATTAACCGCGTTTTAGTAAAGTAACAAGTCTTCTCCCTGTAGAAGGGTGGAATGCTATCCCCGTTGCCAGGACTGGCGAGGGGATAGTATTTCAAATCGTATGACACCTTACACGACATGTTTTGATAAAGCCAAACCAAAGTTAGCACATAACCGCGATGGATTATAATGCACTTAAGAGTATATGGTATGGCATTATCCCGGAACAGCTAAGGGAGTTGTTCCCGACAGCTGCAGACAGGCTCAGCTTGTGCTAGAGCACCATCTCTAAACCAAGCACTCTGCCTCCAGGATTGATAAGGCCTGCCATAGGAGTGACTTATAGGTTTATATGTGTCCAGATACAGGTTTAGATATAGGTATACTATATCTAAGCAAGGGGTGATTACACCACCTTGCCCCAGCTGAGTGATCAGCCAGTTGTGTCAATTTAAGAACCAGCCAGGGGTGGCAAAAGATATGCTGCAGCCCCTAGTAGGCCTTGGATGCACCTATGCCCTTGGCACCTATGGTGCACTGTATAGGGGCTGACAAGGTGTCCAGTACCAGATCAGTTATGTACCTATAGTATTTGTCTGTGAATTTAGAGAGAGAACAGCAGGCTGTAGGTCTGATTAGCAGGCCCACAGCCACATTAAGTCAAAAACCAGTGAAGCAAAAAGCAAAAATTGGGGTGACCATAGGATAGAAGACCCTACTCTCCTACACCCACCATGCCAAACATCTGGAACAGCTTCCAGCCTGCAACCACGTACCCCCTCACAACCTGCTCCCAAAGGCACTCCAACCCAAGCTGCACCACGGACACAGATCATTGGATACACCAATAGGGACCATAGGTGCCTTTTGGACCACAATGTAAGGTTGGCTCATGTGGAACTGGACATCTCCGAGATGACCTCCCACCTCACGGACATCAAGGGTGCCCTGGGTCTCCCCTTCTGAGCCCCCAAAGTTTTTTTCTAGCCCCCTTTGTACAGTCCCCCTATTCATTGATGCATATTCTTTTTTCCTTACTGTAGTATTTTAGGTAGTCTTAGTGTACTTTTAGAGTAGTTATAGGTTAGTGTTGGGTGTAGATGAGGTTGTAGGCATTTTATATAGTGTTTTGGGGTAAGTTTCCTTTTCCTTTGGGTGGGGGCGTTGAGGTCTTTTAAAAAAATTTTTTAAACACTATATATATATATATATATATGATTAGGATATATGTATTGATAGTTCATGTTTAGGTGAAGCTGTCTTGGTCCCATATACAGATGTGCTTTAATGGGGGTAGGTGGGTTAATGTTTTATATATGTATTGTGTATAGAGTAAGATAGATAGTTTATTGTGTATATTGATTAGCATAAGTTAGATAAGTGCAGGTTAGGATGGGCTATTAGTATTAGGTTAGTATATTTTTATGGAATACATTTTTATTGGTTAGTGATTTGTGGTGTCATTTATATTTAATGTGATTTGATGAACTGCTGATTAGAAGTTTGATACAATGGATTAATTCCCCAAACATTCATTTGAATATCTAAGTATGGTCATGACGTCATCTTCTAGGAAAAGGCTACAGTAATACTGCTGTTGTATTGTGATGTAAAAAGTTAACTTTTGACATTGCATGGGGATAGTCTGCTGATTCAATTTTCATCTTATGAGGAACTTAAAGAGTTGAAAAGCACATTATGCTTCATCATATTTGTACATATAGTGAGGGAACTATCTTAATATGTGGCATGGCATGACACCCAGCACAGCAATCATTGTCTACACCATTGAGAGAGAGTATATCTTCAAAGTATGCCTTGTTAGCAAGGCAAGTTTAAGCTACTTCTTGTGGCTTAACACAGACTTTAATATTGAACCAAGTCCTTAACCCCTTACTGAAGGTAGTGAGATGTAAAGTTCAAACAACATTCTGTCTTGGAGATCGCGTCATTGGCTAATTCACACAAGTCCTGTCATCTCACTGCCTATAAGGGGCACTCACTCAGCAGAACCCATTTTTTAAAGGCACTCTGGATTAGTTGTCCTGGCTACACTGCTCAGGCATTGTTGACCGGTCTAAACTTGAATGATCACAGGCAACACACATCTTTGTTACTTTAGTGTTTTTATTTACACGTGAATTTCAGGAGTAAACAGACTGGCCCCATTTCTTTGACAACACCCTCCACCTTGTGTATATGGCCGGTGGAGCGCCAGACAGTTATTGAGGGTGAAAGTGTCCAGAAACATGTTGAGGAATAAGAAAACTTCAGTCAGAAGGCTAATTGCAGTGTCATTGGGGGGATCAATGGGCACATTGGCAATCCATTAAAAATCCAAGGTGAATGTAGCAGAGTCAATCTGAGGACAGTGACAGATAATGTTGTTAGGAATGATGGTAAGCACAAGGCTAAGCAGAAACTAGCCATTTGACTCAGTTTAATGCTACTGCTGCCTTCTCCTTAACAAATGTTTCATCCACATCTTCCTCCTCTGATGTGTCATGTGCCTCCCGTGAGGGTGAGGGTGGATTTCCGGCAGCACTGAGAGGCACAGACACAAGAGGTGGATCCTGAAGTTGCAGCAGCATTCATCTGTGCCAACAGATGAGGCATCAATGCAGTGATGATGAGCTGTAGGGCTCGCAAGACTCCAGCGAAGGCTAATTTGTAGGAAGCTGTGGCAGCCAAGTAGGAATCCTGCTTCAGCTTCATGTTCTCCATGATCTTACACATTTCCCCCAACTGTTTTGAAACATTGCTGGTGCCACTTTGACAGGACAGTTGATGTTGTCTGAGTAAGGACACCAGCAATGTTACCCATGGAATCCTGGAGGGCATTGAGCGGACTGTGGGTGCCTCTGATGGCTTCTAGGTGGTCCCTAATGGGACTGATGCACCCCTGTATCTCATCCAGTTTAGCTGCCAGGCTCTCCAACCCCACCCACACCTGCTCAGCCATCTCATGCTGGACTCTTACTGCCCTACACTGAAAATGTAACCGGGGGACCTCCGAGTCCAGGTTGACAGCTGTGGTGCTAGGTGGTGACTGCTGGATGTTTTGTGCGGCAGGTAGAGAAGCCACTACGCTGCTGGATGGCCCAGCTTCTGGATAAAAACTGCCTATGGATTGGAGCAGCTCTTGGAGGGTGTTCTGGTCAATGACTGTGAGCTCTTCATAGTTGAAGAGTTGACAGGCTGATGACCAGAAGGTGATGTTTCTCCCTCTGCAATGTAAAGGGCAGATACTGTTGTATGTGTAGGTCCACTTTGAGCAAGCATTTTAGGGGGCTTATTTATTTATAGGCCCCTGCTGCACGTGTTAAATCATCTGGTCAAACCTTCCCGAGGCGCTGTTTGATTCACTTTATTGCCAATGCAGAATTAATCTACTTGATGGGCCTGATTCACAGAATGAACGTAAGACTAAGGGCCATATGTATGAAGCTCAAATGGGTTCGCAAACGCCGAAATTCACAGAATTTTGGTGTTTGCGAACTCATTTTTGCTAAAGGAATAAGGAATCTCAAATTTGCGATTCCTTATTTTGCGATTCCATTTAAGGAATCGCAAATTTTGCGATTCCTTAAATGCAATGTATGCAGAACCCAAGTTGTGCGACTTCTCATTAGGAAGTCGCAAATTATCACCAACTTGAAGTTGGTGGTAATTTGGGAATTCTTTCACAATAGCACTTTTATGCAATTGTGAAGGTGCCATGCGCACATATGTGAATTGCAGGGGTGCATCAGGGTGTCCTTATGACACCCTTGCACCCTTGAAATTATTCTCAATTTGCGATTCGCAAATTGCGAATAACTTAACATTCATTCCTATAGGCCTCCTTGCCCGTAGAAATGAATGAGAAATTATTCCTTAATAGCGATTAGCAATTTGCTAATCACAATTAAGGAATTTTAAGAAATCTCAAAAAAATTTGAATTTCTACATGCATACCAATTTGCAAATCTCAAATAGCGATTTCTTAAAAATCGCTATTTGAGATTCGCAAATCTGGATGTTGATACATCTGCCCCTTAATCCTAAACTTACTACTATTTTGTATTCACAGAATGCACTTACTACTTTTGGCATTCACAGAATGCACTTACTACTTTTGGCATTCACAGAGTGCACTTACTACTTTTGGCATTCACAGAATGCACTTACTATTTTCGGTATTCACAGAATAGACTTACGACTACTAACTTTACGTCCGCACCCGGGCCGTAATATCCGCCTCCAGCCGGTATTTCCGGCTCAGCTGCAGGATTTACGATTCCGGCCCGCAATTTCCAGCTCTGCGTCGGAATTTCCGATTCCCGGCCGTAATTTCCGACTCCGAGTCGGAAGATGCAAATTTTGGCAGTTGGCCATGTTAGCCAAGGGTAAACACCTGTCCAAGTGCCTACCATCACCCACCATGGATCAGCTGACACACTGCAGCCAATCCTAGCCCTGCAGCATGTATAAATGCAGAGCAGACACAAACAAACCCTTTCAAGATGTCACTGAATGTTTTAGTAGCACTGCCCCTTGCCATGCGGCAAAACTACTTGAGGAGGAGGAGGAGGAGGAGAGCAGAGAGGATCTTCAGACAGAGGATCAACCTATTTGGAATGTCCAGCCAAGATGTAAGGGCCAGGTACCGTTTCCTTCCAGAAGTCATCTTGGATAAGGTATGTGAGTGGGAGCAGGAACTTGACTCTGTGACCTGCTGCTCACATGCAATACCAGCCTATCTCAAGATCCTTTCTGCTCTCCACTTCTTTGCCACTGGGTCTTTCCAAAGTGTCTCCAGTGACCATGTGGGCATTTCCAAGGCGAGCTTGTCGCGGTGCCTGCATCAGGTACTGAGATGCATCACTGCTAGAGCCCCCAACCACAAACAAATGCCACATACACTGGCCATGAGACAAAGGGCAGCAAGAGATTTGTATCTCCTTCCACAATTGCCATGTGTGTTGGGTGCAATTGATTGCACCCATGTGGCCCTTCAGCCACCCGCCACACTGCAACCATTGCACACATCTTCTGCAACAGACACGAATGGTATTCCATCAATGTGCAAGCTGTCTGTGATGCCAGTGGGAGGTTCATCAATGTTCATGCAGTGTTCTTAGGCAGTACCCAGGACAGCTTCATATTCTGCATGTCACCTCTTGCCCGGCGTATGGCTGCAGAAGAATTTGGCAACATGTGGCTACTGGGTAAGTACCAAGCACTAAAAATGAGTGATATGTGTCATTGAATGTCAGAATGCCCCCAATATTAACCATTGTACAATAAGAATCATGGCCCAACAGACACTGCATGTACTAACATATAGATCATGTTCTGTGCAAGTCAAAGAGGGAAATGTTAACGACTGCCCTTTCTTCTCTCCTGAGATGACGCTGGGTATGCACTCCTTAAAGGCGTGCAAACACTGTACCTCAGAGTTGGTACAATAGGGCACACATACGGACTCGAGCCATCACAGAGCGCACTTTTGATCTATTGAAGTAGAGATTCAGATGTCTCGACCATACAGGGGGTGTGAATCTGAACTCCCCAGGAGTCGTGTGCAAGATCATTTTAGCCTGTTGTGTTTTGCACAACATTGCTTTAACGCATGTCTTACACATGCCTCTGGAACCTCGGCTAGCTCTGAATCTGGAGAACCGTGCCATTGCACATGACCGACGTCAGGGCATGCAAGTCTGTGATCCGCTCGTTGTCACTTTTTTCACATGAGCAACCTGTAGTGTCATAGACAAAATGTGGTTTGCTGTCTGTTGTCCATGATGAAACTTCAAATTTCAAAGCTTTATTCGACAGCAAGTCATAAAAGCATTACACCACGTTACAACCTACAATGAATAAATACTCAATTTTTTGTTTAAAAATCCTCATATTAAAATCTTATTAAACTAAGCTGTCTTGTTCAATTTAAAACAATTCATAAACATCAATTAAAACAATTCAATTTAACATTTAAATAAAATTTGACCATACAAAATTCAATGGCAATAATTCATTAAGCATCAACGGAACGCTATATATCGCGGGCACGTATTGTCCAAGCCCACCCCAAAAATTTTGCAACTGCAATAGCAATGCACGGTGTGCAGTCTGTTTCAAGGATTCTTAGCGCCTCCATACCTCTACGTGTGCCCAGATTTAAACACGCAGGTTTTAACCACCTACGGCGAGGATTTGCGTACAAGGGACATACAAACATCAAATGGGAAATGTTCTCGAGCATGGTTTTGCAATGATGGCATTTGTCACCTTTAGTTGGAAACCATTTGTTAGTAAATATATTTAGAGGAAGGGTACCAATTCTAAATTGGAAATACAATTTCCTATCAAACGGCCTTTCAATAATGTCCCAAAATGGCTCATAAGATGGTAAAACTTAAATAGACACGACTGTGTCAATAAATTCTACACTGAGACGACTTTGCAAGCCACACTAACTGCATGTAAATCACAGCTGCTGACAGTAGACAAAAGATGGAGTGTGCCTCAGGTAATGTGCCCATGTCAGCAATCAGTGTAGTGGATGTCCCTAAAAACTACTATTCACGCTGATGAAAAACAATACATGTCCTGAAAGACATACCTGGACCTCATGAGGATTGGTCACCTAATCACAAAAGGCCATAACCCTTGCATACTCAGGCCTGGGACCTCAACAGATTTGACCCCCCCCCCCCCCCCCCCACCACAAATGGTGGGCCCAGAATCTGAGTGATGATGTCATGGGTGAATCAGGCACCATGGGGCATATTTACAATAACTGGCGCATCCCTGCATATCAGCAGGGATGCCCCAGTTATTGTGCGTCACAGCAGACATCCCTTGCGCCATCATGGATGTGCCACATTTACAATGCAGCGCACCATGGGGCAAGAATAGACAGATGTGTGACTCATCTACTGCCATAAAGGTGAAGCACTGCTAGAGTTGTGTTGCAGCGCAGCTCCAGCAAGGCTTGTGGTGACCCTATGCCTAACATGCTTCGTCAATCCTTATGCCTGCTTCAAGCAGGCGCAAGGTTTTGACGCAGCATGGCCATAAAAGTGACCAAGTGAGATCTTGTAGATTTCACTCCGCCACTTTTAGGAGGTGTTCCTGTGCCAGAACCCCCCCTTGCCGGAATGCCCAACTGTGGCGCAGGGCTTTACAACGTGACACATCTCCCAGATGCGTCACGTTGAAAATACCCCACAGTATGACGGTGGCTTTGCGGCACCGCTGCGTAACTGTGCCGCAAATGTGGAATACGGGGTTTGTAAATCTGCCCCCATGTGTCTGATATATATCCACACTGCTCCACACCCATGTTACGTAACACATCACACAACTCTGATGATGAGCACTCAATATGGACTACATGTCCCATAATGCAAAGTAGGAGAACATGAAACTGGGGTTTGGTGTTGTCAGCCCCCCCTGTCTGTACAGAAATGTCATTAAATGGCCTGTTCCCCCTTTTGTTACATATTCATGATTCTCAGCTGCACCGTCATTTTTCTACAACAGAACAGCAGGATGGCAGTGGATTTGATTACTGATTGTGGATGGATCAGGATGAATAAAAAATGGCTGCCAACTACTTCCTGTGATGTATTTCCTGTTCCCACTTCCTGTATAACATTTCCTGTATGATATGTGTTCCGGGTCATTTTCGGAGGTTACGGCCCAAAAACGTAATTTCCGGTTTTGCGGCGTAGAGCGCGTAAACGACGCTCCGGATCCGGAAACTACGTTTTCGGACAGCAATATCCGAAAATAAACTGGAACACATCATTTCATACAGCCAATGTTATACAAGAAGTGGGAGACAGGAAATGCAACACAGGAAGTAGTTGGCAGCCATGTTGTGTTCATTCTGAGTCATCCATCACTGATCAGATCCTCAGACATCCTGCTGCTCTCAACACACTCATTTCCCTCAAAATGGCTGAGGAGCATGAAGAGACAGCACCCCCCTTTCTCAGAAAGGGAATTGGCCATATTGGTAGAGGGGGTGCTGGACAAATTTCCTCAGCTGTATGGGGACCCTGAGTACCAGCTGAGGACTGCAGCCCGGGCCAGGCTATGGGCCAACATCGGCGAGCGCTGCAGTACAGTGGGAGTGTACACCAGCAGTGCTAGGTCATGCCGCAAGCGCTGGGAGGACCTAAAGCGCTGGTCCCGTCATAAGGCTACAGAGCTGGTGGGCCTGTCTTCCCAGCACCATGTGCATCGTCCTCGCCTCTCCCCACTGTACAGGAGGGTCCTGTGAGCAGCTTGGCCGACCCTCCATGCTCAGCTGGAGGAGCATGAGCAGCAGGGACCTAGTAAGTGCATCGTATGCAATATGTCTGGGAGTATGATGTGAGTGCTACAGTGCTGTACCATTGTGTGACCCATGCCTCCATTCACCAATTCCATGTCCATGCAGCAGTCACCAAGATTAAAAAGGCACACGGTGGCATATGAACTGTACAGGGCAGAGTGCATTTTTGGAGTTGTAGTTTCTTCATGACAACTGGGTAAATGAGCCACACTTGTGCATTCATATTGAATTCTGCTCTGCCAGCACCACTACCATTGAACCAAGGAAATCATAACTGATGAGTGCATTGAATGAGCAATGGTACAGAGACTGTCCAGTGTGTGCATGGCAGGCCATAGGGTATTGGATGCTGTGATTTGCATTGCATTTGTAGAGTTTGGGCTCCAATTGAGACAGATCATCATGTGCCATGGAGTCAAGACAGACTTTGCATCACTCTTAAGTTTTCCTAAATTTGCAAGGTGTGTCCATTGACAGACGTCTCACCCTCAGTGGCCTGTATGACATTTTACAAGTACAAGTAGCTGTCACAACCACCCACCACTGTTCACCGGTGTACTGCACTACCTTTTAAGTCAACAAAGCCAATATGTGGCACTGGATTGTCCGATGATAAGTGGGAATGGCAAAAGGCTAGACTCACAATGTAGCTAGAGAAGTAGCCCAGACCCTATGTGGATGTGTGAACCACATTCGGCATTCGGTTTGTCCCATACAATGCTACAAAGCAGATGACACTTGTCCAGATGTTAAATAGCTGCAACTCCATATCAATGGCCAAATTCTAATAAATCTGGACTCTCCTGTTCTCCTTTGGTGGACTGCTTTTGGAACTGGCACATGTAGCAGTGACAGGACACACAGACCACAAGAATGCCAAGGTTGAGGTTTGGCCAATACAGTTGCGTAAGCCACAATAATACACATGAGATGTCCATGTCAAACTCAATTCAGTAAATGACAGTGAACATACATGTAATATAAGTTCATAAACACTGAGGGGCAGATTTACAAGGTCCTTGCACCTCTTTTACACCGCTGTTGGGTCAATTTTGTGACGCAGCGGCAGCGCAAACCAAGCACCATGCTGCTGGGTAATTACAACGTGGCGGATCTGGGAGATGCGTCACGTTGTACAGCCCTGCACCACATGTAGGTGTTCAGGCACTGGGGGTGGGGGGGTGTTCCGGTGCAGGATGCCTCCTAAAAGTGGCTGAGTGAAATCTACAAGATTTTACTCAGTCACTTTTAGGGCCATGCTGCGTCAAAACCCTGCGCCTGCTTGAAGCAGGCATAAGGATTGGAGCAGCATGTTAGAGATCGGGTACACCGAGCCTTGCTTAAGCGGTGTCACACTTGCAACACCACTCCAGCAAAGCACCGCTTTTCCACCGGGGATGGGTCACGCATCTGCCCACCCAAGCGCCACGGTGTGCTGCATTGTAAATGCGGTGCATCAGGGGTGGCGCACGGGTGGGTAGATGCGTCGCAACTCTTCTGGCACATCTCTGCTGATTAGCAGAGATGTACCAGAAGTCGTTAATCGACCCCTGACAACTGTAGTGTGATTAGAGAAGAACAAATTCTGACCATGGCTCATCTATGTATGCGTCTCGTCCTGCATGAAACAACCACCACATCAGCATTTTGCTTACATTTCATCAGTTTGCTGGTGGATACATACTCTTTCCATCAGCGAGGAAGAAGAAGAGGAGGAGGAGGAGGGGACCTCAACATCAGGAGGCAAGGGGATTGTGCCCACCCAGGATGTGGAAGAACACGACTCTGGTGCTACGTTCCGGGTGGAGGCTGTGGACATTGAAGGTGGGGGGGATGGACCAGACACCTCTGACCATGATGTGGTGGAGAGCGACTCTCCCCCACACTCTTCACCAGTGGCTCTTGAAGAGGTGTCCCGGGGCAGGCCAACATTCAATCTGGGCCTGTCATCAGCCCCTCCATACCTCTAGAGTCCCACATGCCATTGGGGGCTCCAGCTCTATCCCCTGCAACCTGTCCCCCTCCTTGTAGCCACCAAGACTAACACTTCTGCGCCAGAACTTTGGCACCCCCAGGCCCCTCCCAGTGTTGTTCCTCCTGTGGCTGTGCCAGGGGACTTGAGTTGGATGGTTGAGGGTCAAACAGACATGCCCGCTCGCATCGTGCTACAAGTGTGTCTAGAGATACGCACAATGCGATTGGACCTTGCCCTATCTCTGGACAACCTCGCCACCAACGTCCAGTCCCTGACCACAGCCATGTCGTCTTTCGTCTCCCAAATCCCTTCCCATACCACCGTCAATGTTTCACCCTGTCCGTTGCCCCACACTGTTTTCCCCTGTATTCCTCGTGTGTTACGATCCCATGTGGTGCCTGTTCCTGCACCAGCCAGCCTGTGTGCCTGCATCAAACACTGAGGATCTGGACATTGTGGTCCTGGAGGATGACCAGATGGACACTTGACTTTTTGACTGAGACGTTGTTGTGAACGAGGATTTCATTTTCCCCTTGTAAATAGACTGGTTTCCCTGACGCACCCTGACGTATTATATTAAGATCATCATTTATTTTCCTTTCTCCCTTCCAAACGGATGATTATATTCGGTTCCTACATAAATATCTTTGGGGAATTCTACTTAGTGTAACTTGTTTGACTTCATTTTGAATGTCTGTGCACATAATAGCGTGTTGCAACAATGGGTTACACTTGTAACTGTGTCTCACACACACGCACACATACACATATGCCTACATCATTAGACAGGATATGATATACAACAGAATATTACTTTTGTAGATCTTTATTTTCACTATACACCTAAGGACCCCAAGACAAATTGACCACGTGAATGTCTCTGGTGATCATGTTTGCGACTCCGCAATTTTGGGGGTGATGAACAATGTGAGGGGACAGGTTGAGCTTGTCGCCTACGTGTATGTGGGTGTTTTACAGGGTTATCTACAAGTGCAGGTGCAAATGGTGTCTGCACATTTGGTGTCTGTCTAGACAAGGGCTGGTTGGACAGGTAGTGGGATTGACAGTACAGAGGTTGTTGGTGGTTGTGCAGGTGGTGGGGGGTGGTGGGAGTGACTGTACAGGGGTTGGTGGCGGGAGTGACTGTGCAGGGGTTGGTGGCGGTTGTGCAGGTGGTGGGGAGATGGGGGTGCCTGTTCAGGGTGCCGCTGTGTTTGTGTACCTTTGCTGAGGTGCTGTGCAGTTGGTGGTACAGGTGTGTGGATGTGCTGTCCTGTAGGCAGATAGGATTGTTCCCCTCCCTGTCATGGCCATGAATGGAGACTTTGGATCACTCTCACCATGCCCTCCATCATCTTCATGGCCAAGGCATGGTGTCTAGCACTCTCTTCCCTTTGGATGGATATCGGGTCTCTCATATTCCTGGACATGTCCTGCCAAGTTCTATCCATCCTATCCAAAGCTTGGCTCACCCTGTCCACCACCTGAGGGAATTGGACCATATCCTGCAGGGACCCAGACACGTCTGACAGGGTGGCCCCTATGGCACGAATGTCCTGCCTCATATCTGCCTGCTGCTGGAAGAAGTCCTGCTCCCACTGGCCACCATCGCCAGGTGCAGGCCCCCTCTGGAGGTGTCTGCCAGGGTTGAGATGAGCAGGTTCAGCACCAGAGGGGGTGGCAGTTTGAAGACTGTGGGCAGGAGAAGGGTGCCCAGGGGATACCTGCACCACAACAGGGCTGGTACTTCCCACAGATGGTGTAGAGAATGGCAGGGATACACTGCGTAGGGAAGAGCGGGTAGGGGAACCACCATGTCTGTCCAGGACGTGAGGGCTGTGAGGGAGTGATGTCTGTGATTGGATGTGTGTGAGCGCTGGCTGGTTTGATCTATGCTGAGGACATGGTATTGTTTGTTTGGGAGGAGGCTGACGAACATTGCTTGGCGGAGGATGTGATGCCGTGACATCAGAATAGTCATCTACGGAGTGGATGGATATGTGGTCATCTTCATCCTCCAAGTCAATGTCCTCATGATCTTCCTTCTCCTCTTGAGCATGACTTGCTGCCGACATTACTGCCTGGAGGATCAGGGGATTCTCCCCTCTGATTCCCCGTTGACCAGCACTGGTCGTCTGTCTGTCATCCTCTCCCTCAGCATCATCTGAAACACAGAGGTTGCAACTGTATTAGTGATTGGCCTGGTATTACATGTGGTGCAACACCAGGGTTGTATTACCTGTACTTTGCATCAGCAGATAAGGATTATGTGACCTGGTTAGGGTACCACCACAAATGACCGCTCACACCATAGCACTGAGGTGTTACTGAGATGTACATAATACTAGCAAACTCACCAGCTCCAGCCACAACTCTCTGTCCCTTCGCGTTCCCCCTTGGTGTATCCTGCTGAACTTGTCTCCTCATAGATGTTGTAGACATAGCTGTAGAGGGTAGAGACAACATTCTCAATGATCTGCATCACCAATTGACAGACAGGCACATGTGACACTCCTGACTTATTTTACTTTGTAAACAACTGTTGATTCCATGCAGAAGGGGATCTTGATCTCTGTCATGGCCTAGTAATCTAAGCTAGTGACACACCTCATGACAGATTTACCTGAAGGACAGGTCCGTGAGGGTTGCGCTGCTGCAGCCAGGATGTCATGCAACCCCAGGGATGTTTTCCGCTGCAGTAGTATCAACCTGTGATCAGACATACATGTCCATATTTTAGTACAACAGATTGTAGCTATGACCCAACATGTCATTCTCTGTAACCATTTGCGGATAATCAAGGACAATGTGCAGCATGTTTACCTCATTGACTTTACATGTGGGCACCTGCTCACATGCAGCGTTTGCCAGCTGTTACATCCATGCAGCAGTGACATCAATAAGATGACACATCAACTGACAAACTTATATGAGAAGGTTACTGATATTTCAAGGAAGGGGATAAATCACCCGGACTCATCCGCATCACACTGATTTCAACTTTAACATTGAGACTAAAATTTTTCATGAGTGTAATGTTGTCTGTTAACAAGTCAGAAAGGAGTTCATGTGTGAGAGGTGCAGTAGTCAGGGACATGATGTCGCTCATTTGTGCTTCCCTACCCATGAGGTCACACAGCTCAGTTTTGAATGAGAGAATACAGATTTCTATTGTCCATCCTTTGAGTGTCCTCTGTTCCCATACTCTATTTCCAACATCATGGTACTACTTAGCTGACAACGGATGGTGTCTTGTGCAGCAGACATCCAAACCTCATATGTCAAATACTCACCTATACATGTGAATACGATAGAAGGGAGGCAAGCAGAAAACATTTGGTTATAATCACACATTGCAGATGTGAGAAGCTTTGAGGCTTCCCGGCTGCACTGGATTATCGTGTTGCTCTTCAGCCAATTCATTTTGCAGGGGTACCTGCATGAAGAGTCACCTTAGCAGCACTTACACCCATCTCAAAGGTAAACAACTGGCATCAGTGTGTGCTTCAGCCATACCAATTTCATTTTGATTTAACCATGTATATTTTGCTAGGGACGTATCCTATCATTGAATTGCAAGCCTGTTGTGTTTTGGTCAGTTCATATGACACATTGTTCTATTGCATGTCCATTCTGCACTCACTTGGCATACATTTTGTGTCAGCCTCTCATTTCCACCAGGGTCTGATCTGCCATGTGTTCAAATGCCATATGTGAGCATATTATGATGCAGGACAACAGTGTTGTACAACACATACGGTGGAGGTGAAAGGCCCAATTAATGAGCATTCAGCAAGGTTGACTTACCTTGGCCCAGCACCAGAGCAGTGTGTGGTCCCTGAACAGATGTCACGTCCATCCTTGTAGCAGAAGTCAGTGTGTGTCTTTGATTCTGGGAGGACTGCATTGTACCTACAATAAGTGTGTTTTTCAACTTTACATTTCTGCTGTCATGGGATTCTCTCAATTTCTGGCACAAAGGACGAGCACAAGCAGCTGTGGGCACCACCGTTGCAGAAGTGTGTCATACATAATGTAATGAGTGATCCCACATATAACTTAGAATGGACCCACTACCTTGATGCTATCTATATCACAATTACATGCCTAAGAATCAAGAGGTAAGGCCACTATTGTGTTTTGTTGATGCCCAAAAAAGAATCCATCCAATGTAAGCAGTACCTGACCAGCTGTGTGTACTGTGCAATTTAATGTATATTGGAAAGATTTGAAGTTGGAAAGTGGATGCATTGTCAATACTACTGAGACTGGTATCTCACTGTTTGTTCATCATTTCCATATCTGTGCAAATAGGATTTCTTGATTAGGTCTACAGACCCTATTACAATCTAGTGGGCACACCCTTTTGACTAGTTGTGGCACTCGATTACAGGATTAGATTCCCCGGTCTGGGACTGTTGGTGAAATACATGTTGTGTACCACAATTACAAAGGAATCATGAGCCAAGACATGTTATATTTTTTCTTTCACTGTTCACAAATGCCATATGGTAAAGGTGAATGTCCATTGACCACTCCAATTGTAATGAAGCAAATTTTGCATCTCTGGTTGACATTTATAGGTGGGCACTATTTGTCCCTCTGTTGTCTCCTGACAATGTAGGCATTTTGACCATCTCCTGGCCAGTTTGACACACCAGTTAGTGAGGTTGTCATGCCTTCCTCTGTACGTTGTCTATTCCTCCCAGTAGATGCGGTGACCTCTGCTACTGCAGTTGTCTGTGTTCTGGCTGGATGTGTCAATGGTTGAGAAGAGAGAAAAGTAAACAAATGGGAAATGTGCTTGTGGAACTTTTCAGGGATTTCCCCATATCTTCTGCATGCTAACAGTGTTGTGAAGAACTACCACAGACTGGGCAGGTAGGAGCAGGCGTGTGTTGGAGATGTAATGGCGTGGCAGGGTGGAAAATGGACAACAGAATATGTGTATGACATATTTTGATATGATGATTCTCTCACCTTCTGCTTTGTGATTTAGGCTAGCACAGGGTGATTGAATTGAATTGAAATTGAAAGGAGTTTTATATAGCGGGAAGGCTGCCCTGAGGCGTCCAGGCGCTGGTAAGTAAAGGAAACTTCTGCTGGGGTGGATCGCTGGTGGGGTTGATTTAATAAGAGATTTTTTTGGTTAAAAAGGAAGGTTTTCAGTTGTTTGCGTAAGATAAGTAGGTTGGGGTTGGACCTTAGATGGAGGGGGAGAGAGTTCCATAACTTGGATGCGTTATAGGAAAAGCAGCGGCCTCCTGATATGGCTCTTCGTATCTGTGGGACAACAGTTAGGAAGGATTTCGATGAACGGAGTTCTTTTTTGGGATGGTACGGGGTGATCAAGGAGTAATTGATCGCCGGCCCAGATTTCTAGAAGGCTTGGTGGGTGATGCACATGGCCTTGAATTTAATCCTCTCCCTAACAGGGAGCCAGTGCAGAGTTTTTAGACCAGGCCCTATGGGGTTTCTGTGGGGAATTCCAAGAAGGGTGCGTGCAGCGCAGTTCTGGATCCGCTGAATTTGTTTAGGCAGTATTCTGGGGACCCCAAATACAGGGCGTTACTGTAGTCAATACGAGACTGGATTAGGCCCTGGATAACTACCTGTTTTGCCTCAAAAGGGAGGAGTGGCAGGATTTTTTTCATCTGTCTAATCAGACCAAAGCATGTTGATGACAATTTGGTGACTTGCGTGTTAAATGTCAGGGATTTGTCTAGCCATACTCCAAGGCTCTTTATGTTGTCTTTGGGTGCAGGGGAGGCGCCTAGGCTTGGGGGCCACAGAAGCTCTAGGGTGGAGGGGGCCGGTCAAGCAGCAGCAGCTCGGTCTTATCCCCGTTAAGCTTTAGGCATGAGCTTATCATCCAGCTCTTTACCTGCTCCAGACAGGGAATCAAGCTGGTCTGTGATTGCTGGCTGTCCTGTGCGTGAGGGAGACCACTAGCTGGGTGTCATCCGCATAGGTGATGATCGTAATGCCATGCGGATGAACAATCTCTGCCAGTGGTCTCATGTGTGCGTTGAAAAGCGTGGGGCTAAGTGAGGAGCCCTGTGGCTCCCCACACCCTAGAGGCTTCCTTGAGGAGACTGAGGCTCCTTCGAAGACACTGAAAGTACGGTCTTTTAAGAAGGACTTAAGCCAGGCTAGGGCTTCTCCTGATATTCCCAGACTTAGTAGGCGGTGGAGGAGGATTTGATGGTTCACCGTATCAAATGTGGCGCTCAGATCAAGGAGGATCACTGCCACTGCTCCTCCCTGATCTAAGATCCGCCTTGCCTCCT
The DNA here is from genome assembly GCF_964263255.1 of Lissotriton vulgaris. Classification (NCBI taxonomy): domain Eukaryota; kingdom Metazoa; phylum Chordata; class Amphibia; order Caudata; family Salamandridae; genus Lissotriton; species Lissotriton vulgaris. The sequence goes on from NC_141699.1 coordinate 813,053,665, forward strand.
CTGTAACCGCCACCAGGGCCGTCTCAGTACCATGCTTGGGATGGAAGCCAGTCTGTGTAATATCCAGCAGATGGTTGCTCTTGAAAAACCTGGTTAGGGAGGTATTAATGTGTTTTTCGAGGATTTTGCTTGCCCAGGGGAGTAGTGAGATGGGTCGATAGTTGTTGAAGTTGCAAGTGTCGGGATTAAGTTTTTTCAGGAATGCATGTACCCTGGCATGTTTCCAAGTTAGTGGGACTGTGCTGGTTATTATCGAGGAGTTCAGCAGTTCCAGTAGTGTGGGGAGGATTACCTGCCAAACCGAGATCAGTGTGTTCAGTGGCGCAGGATCACAGGGTGAGCCGGATTTTATTTGGCGCATTAGAGAGTCTAGTGTTACTGAGTCTAGCTGTGGGAGGTAGGCTAGGGTGTTATGGGGCGATACCTCTGTTTCTGTTCCTGGGGGAGGGCTTTTGGATGATGGTTCTGCTTCAGTGTTCGGAAAAGATGTATAGATGTTGTTTATCTTGAGGAAAAAGAAGTCAGCTAGATCGTCACATCGTGGGGGTTCAATGGGGTTAAAGGTAGGGGGAGGGGAAGCGTAGTGAGACTTTTTACCGTTTGGATCATTACTTTGGGCTTGCACTTGGCTGCCATTATTTTATCCTCGTAGTAGGCCGATTGAGTCAGTTTTATTGCTGACTTGTAGGCTCTGATGGCCTCTCTGTATGTGGCTTTGTCCGTGGCAGTGTAGCTTAGGCGCCACTTCCTTTCCAGCCTCTTGCAGGTGCGTTTTTTCTCTCTAAGCTCTTCCGAGTACCAGGGGGCTGTTTCATGGTGTCTTTTTGATCTGGTGGTACGAAGGGGTAGTATGGAATCTAGCGAACTCATGATCCAGCTGTCGTACTCGCTATTGCCTTTTGAGGGGTCGCTGTTGAGTACAGGCCTAGTTTTGGTAAGATCGTTGGTCCATTTCTCCAGACAGAGTTTGTACCACTTCCTTGATCTGAGGGGGATATGGGGGGGAAGGAGCGTACTTGCGTGTGGTCCAAGTGAGTGGAATGAGGAAGTGGTCCATCCATGGGAGACGGGTGAGAGTGCCAACTGCTAGTTGTGGGCAGTTGCTGAATACGGGATCTAGTAGTGGCCTTTTATGTGAGTGTGGGAGGGGACAAGCTGCTCTAATTCGACTGCCGCTAGACTGGCCGTTAGCTCGTTGGCGACATTGTCCTGTGTATTGTCGAAGTGTATATTGAGGTCGCCTAGTACTGTGAAATTCGCAGATGAGGTAGTTAGTTCGGCCACGGTAGAAAGCAGCGCAGCGGGGAACTGTTTGAGCGCTCCAGGAGGGCGGTAGATGAGGATGCCAGTGAAGCTTTTGTTAGGGGAGAATTTAATGGCAAAGTACAAACTTTCACAGTCCGCGATGGGCTCTAAAGTACACCGGCAGGTGTAGACGTCTTTGTAGATGAATGCTAGCCCCCCACCTTTTCCTGGGCGTGGTCCAGGCGGGTGATCTGGTAGCCTGGTGTGAGTGCTTTGACCAGGTCGGGCTCAGAGTCCTGGGTGGGCCATGTTTCAGTCAATAAGACTGTCTGGCATGAGCTCATCCAGCAGCATTGAAATCTCCAGACTGTGTTTGGGTAGAGATCTGCAGTTTAGCAGCAGCATTTGGAATTCCCGCAGCTCATCCTTCTGAGGGGAGCTGAAGAGCTCTGTCTCACAGTGAGGGCACAGATGGGGGATTTCCAAGGGGTGGAATGCTTGGCAGTATTTGGTTTTAACGGTGTACCTCAACTGGTAGAGAGTATCGATCCTGTATTGCCTGTTTGTTTCCATGGGTGGGGGGGGTAGGGTGTTGGGGGGGGTGGCCCCTAGCCCTGGCCAGCCGCGAACGGGCGCAGACGGGCTTACCTTTGGCGCGCTGCCGGCGCGCCCGCTGCGCGCGTCTGCTGCGCGTCTGCTGCGCGTCCGAGAAATTTACTTCTTGGAGAATTTGTGGCCGGTTTACAAGCCCCTTGAATACGATTTACACTGCTGTTTCATCACTTCTGTGACACAGCTTTGGTGTACAACAGACTACACATTTAGAATTATTCGCAACGTGACGCATCTATGGTGAAGCGTAATGTTGTGAGGCCCCTGCGCAACGTTGAACCTGCGTCAGCTTTGATGTAGGCAGGGTGGGCATTCCTTTGAGATATGCCACGTAAAAGTGATTCAGTGAAATCTACAAGACTTCACAGTCCCTTTTCAGAGGCCGCTGCGACGCAACCGTACGCCTGCTTGAAGCAGACGTAATGCGTGGCGCGGCACGTTAGATATGGGCAGTCTATGGACATTATTGGAGTTGCATCGCTCTTGCAACACGACTCCAGCAAAGCCCCAATACACACCATCAGATTCAACACACATGTGTCTATCCCTGCGCCACAGTGCACCGCCATGTAAATGCGATGCATCCGTGTTTGCGCAAGGGTTGAATTGCATGTCACATTAGTACTGGCGCTTCCCTGCTTATATTTGACAATTGCTACTTAGGGTTGTGTATGTACGGCAGCAGTACTGTGCCACATCTATTAAATACATTTGGGGCTTTTATGCAAGATCTAGATCTAGTAATTAACGTAGAAAAATCACATGTTATGGCAGTGGGTAATCGCAAGAATAACATCAAAACCCTGTCTTGTAATGGCTCCGTACTCTCTAAAGTTAAAGTTTTCACTTATCTAGGAGTGGTGTTCGATGAGAAAGGGACATGGGCACCACAAATCCAGAATAAAGCCTCAGCAGTAAGAAGATAATCTGCTGCTATACTGGGATTCGCAAAACAACTTGGCGGTAAACCAGCAGAGGCTATTCTATCTATCTACAGAGCTAAAACCCTGGCAATAGCCAGGTATGGAGCCTCTATATGGGGTTTCAAGAACACAACACACATTCAAAGAGCGGAAAACGTGTTCTTGCGATCCCTTATGGGTCTGCCAAAATCTAGACCTGCCTTCTCAATCCATATGGAACTGGGGTTAGGGTATATTGAAGATATGTTGTCCCTGGCTCCACTCCTGGCTTGGATTAAAACATGGCTTAACTCTAACTTAACACTAAACCATAAGATTATCAGAGATTGCATGGGGCGGGACCGAGGAGGAGAAATAGAGTGGCTTACATATATTAAAAAAACTGCAGGATACCTGGGCCGCCCTGACCTATATACCAATCCTGAAGGTCTAAAGAAAGAGGATATTAGCTGGGTAAAGTCTCAATTTATAAAGAAAAGAGAAGTAGAAAGAGAGTCATGTGAAATTATGAAGCCAACTGTAAGGTCCCATTATTTGACAATCACTTCACTAGCTATCGAACCGTATCTGACGATAGTTAATAAACCTTTCCATCGGTGGCTCCTTACGAAATTTCGTTTCAATCAGGCTCACTTTCTGTTGGGTGAATATAGTAAGTGGTGTAGGCCCCATGAGAATGTTCCCTGCAGGTGTGATGATTTCTCCGATCAGGATTCATTGCATTTTCTGTTCTTTTGCCCTTTTTTTAAAAATGCTAGAGAGAAGTTTATCAAACCTATATTGAAAGAACTTGGGTTTATACAAGTTAAACCGGCATTTCTGTTCCTGCAGCTAATGGAAACACCTTTAATAATGTACGGGGTAGCCAATTTCCTGACAATGTCTATCCGATCCAGACAAAAAAGACTACGATCACCCCCACCCTGATAGTAGGGGATCTGACTATATGATTTAGTTCCCTGAAAAAGTCTGTATGCCCTGTCAGGGTAGTGCTGTAAATTTATTGTAATATAGATCTGTAAATATAATTGTAAATAGACCGTTAGCAAATTCATTTGTACAATCTGTGTAAATTCACTGAAAAACCTGAAGAAATCTATAGTGAATGTAAATATGATGCAGCTGTATATAATTATTGTACAGTTATCATTGAAGACTTGTACTTGTAGATAATGATTTCTTGTTTTTAAAGTCTTTTTATAAATCTTTTTTATTCTTGTGATCAGAATTGGATGTATAGCATACTTTTATGATTTTAAAATAATCGAATAAAGTGTTTTTGACTCTGACTCTACTGTGCCCATGTTTTCAAAAGAGGGGCAGGGATTAGCCTCTTCTAATGCAAAGGATTCTGGGACTTGTGGTGCTACATAGAGGGTGACACATGAGTCTCTGACTGACTATATTTTTATATACACTTTGGACAAGTTCCTTACTCACAATGACAGTGCAACACACACAATCTTTTCATGCACTTCTTTTCATTTCATTTACCTAGTACCAAGTAGCGGTTAACACTGACGGGCAACCCATGGACCAAGTGGGGGTGTATTGTTGTGAGGATATCCTCCTCCAGTGGGGTGAGACGGATGCGGGTCCAGGGTATGCAGCAGGGAGGATCCTGCTTAATTCAATCCTGGAGTATTTCTCCTTCACCCTCTGCCTTTCATCCTACCACTTTTTTTTATGTCCTGTACTGTGCGCCTCTCCTCCCCAATGCTGAGACAGCAGTGGCTAACTGCTGCCATAGGGCTGCCTTCTGTGTTCCACTGGTGCAGTATGGTGGGAGTCCATATAGGCGTTTGTCGTGCCTGACTGAACTCCACTAGCATGGTGGTCTCCTCTGCAGTAAAGTTCCTTTTTCAACTCATTTCCATTTTCTGTGGCAATGTGAGCTTTGTGGACAGGAGCTCTGTGGCCAAACCTATTCCTTCAATGTGTGCTGCTTTTATGTGTTTTGTGGTGCTGGTCAATTAGTGTTAATTGGCTTCAGCTGGAGCGTGGTGGGGGATGGTAGGCACTGGCAACATTCATCATGGCAAAATAGAGCTATTGGCTGCGATTGGCTGCAGTGTGTCAGCTGATCCATAGTGGGGGATGGTAGGCACTTGGACAGGTGTTTACCCTTGGCTAGCATGACCAACTGAAAAAATTCGTATCTTCCGGCCCGGAATCGGAAATTACGGCCCGGAATCGGAAATTACGACGCAATGCCAGAAATTGCTGGCTGGAATCGTGAAACCCGCCGCAGAGCCGTAAATTCCGGCCCAGTGGCGGAAATTACAGCCCGGGTGCGAACGTAAAGTTAGTAGTCGTAAGTCTATTCTGTGAATACCGAAAGTAGTAAGTTCATTCTGTGAATGCCAAAAGTAGTAAGTGCATTCTGTGAATACCAAAATAGTTTAAGATTTAGTCTTAAGTTCATTCTGTGAATCAGGCCCACAGTGTCTTAACACTGCATTGTGGATAAGTCCCCCTTACTCAGTAAAGTTTGTGTATGGGAGTTAGTCACTAGGTTTAGAGGTGGAGATTAGACTGCACTCCACCATTGATGTTGGCACAGCCACCGATTTTTTGGAGTGTGGCATGAGGACACTCATGCACTTGTGATCAGGGATACAGTGATTTTCATGTTGTAATGACCAGCATATGTGCTTGAATTCTCCTACTCTGAGAAGTATCTGTGTTTCAAGGTGGCCAACACGCATTGACACAGGTCAATCCCATGAATGGATGTTGATGTGCAGGGAGTAACACCTCCTGTTCATTGATAATCATTCAATCTATCCAGACACACTTACACATTGGTGCAGTGGAAATGTTAAAATATTGCAAGCAGGAGGACATAGGATTTTGACACAGGCTTCTAAGATTATTGCATTGGTGCACTGCAGACCATTTTTGGACCATACACGGAGGGGCACATGAATGATACATCTGTTGTGTTCAGGCCAATTGGATACATTTGTTACTGGAAGGATGTTTGCAGACCTCAATAGCGCGGCATTTGTTCGCTGCAACTATTAACTTTACATAAGGGCGGTTTCCATGATTGTCCATGTGGAGGAAGGTGGCAAGCAAAGATGGATAATAAAATCCAGTGAGAGGAGACAGCGAGCTCTGTAGCACCTACCACTGTGCCAGGACTGCAGGCAGCCATGGGGGTCTTTCGTCTAATCCTGCTGGCACCACTGCTATTCGGATGTACTGCCCTAGTCAGGATCCCGCTTGCAAAGTTCTGCACAATACGATGCACTTTAATCGGTTAGTCAAATGAAATCAAATAGCTTGTGGCTACTGGTGATCAACTAGAATACAACCTGGGCTTCCCACCCAGAAAGATCCATGCACCAGAAATCCTCATTAATTACTTGGATGCACAGTACTATGGACAGACCGGCATTGGTACACCCTTAAACTTTTCCTAGTGAACTTTGACACTGGCTCGTCTAACTTGTGGGTGCCCTCCACCCATTGTGCTCTGCTGGACATTGCCTGTTTGATACATCATATGTATTATTCTTCAAAGTTGAGTACGTTTGTGAAGAATGGGACTGCCTTCGTAATTCAGTATCGAACAGGAAGCCTCTCCAGTTACCTCAGCCAGGACACTGTCTCTGTTGGCGCACTCTGGGTGCAAAATCTGGTCTTTGGAGAAGCCAACAAGCAGCCAGGTGTCACCTTTATTGCTGTAATGTTTGATGGGATCTTGGGCATGGCGTATCCATGTATCTCTGTTGGAGTGACCACTGTCTCTGGAGGGGAGCTCCTTCTGGGGGACACAGATCATACGTACTACACTGGTGTTTTGCTTATTTTAATGTCACTCGCAAAGCATACTGGCAGATCCACATAAACCAGATGAATGTCTGGCACCTGTTGACCATCTGCAAGGGTGGATGTGAGGCAATTGTGGACACTGGTACCTCACTTATTGTGGGACCCCGTGAGGAGTTGACTGCTTCACAGAAAGCAATTGGAGCAATACCTCGGGTTCATGGGGAGTACATGATTCCTTGTGGTAAGGTAGCTTCCCTGTCTGTCATCACGTTTTCCCTTGGAAATCAGTATGTTCTTAAGGTATCTCAAAAAGTAGAAACCATCTGTCTGATAGCTTTCATGGGTTTGGACGTTCCCCCACCTGCTGGGACACTTTGGATCCTGGGTGATGTCTTCATTGACCAGTACTACACAGTTTTCGAAATTGGGAGTGGCTGCACCTTTTGACTAATATTTTCTTAAGATTGTTGGGTTGTTTTGTGCTTCCTTGGACAATTAGTCTCAGTCACCTTTCGCAGACAGGCCATGGAGTAGATGCTGAAACATAACATAACATGTGCGGAAAATACTTTGTCCATTTGATTAATTCAACAGTGGCACATTTAAAAAAAAAAAAAAAAAAAAAAATCATGTTGGTGGCAAGATTTTCGATGTGATGCCAGTGTTTGCAGCCAAAATTACTGCCGTGAGCTGTTCCTATCACCATGTAGCGACATATTGTAAATACGTCCTTACCATGGCAATAGTTTTCAACGATACACAGCAGTAAGAAAATTGCTGCTAAGCAACGCTAACTTTGCTTATTGGAAATTCTTGTAAATATGCTCTTGTGTTTTAAGTGTGGGTGAAATATCTCTTCCTATGGGTTTTCTAAAATTGACAGATATATAATGTGCAAATTGGTTGTGGGCATCAAGGCTTTCGCATTGGCACAAAGATAGCTCTGACTAGGACGGTCCGTTATTTGGAAATCCTACCATCAGCTGTAGTATATTTGCCTTAAATCAGGTCAGGATAAACATTTGTTGGTCATTGCATAAGAGGGTCAGATATGGCTTCAAACCCTCCTGGGTGGGCCAACCTGTTATAAGCGACTACAGATGATTTTACTCCCTCACCCACCCATCTCTTTCCCATGGCATTGTTCTGGATGCATTGTTTCAACTGTTCTTTATTTAATAGTTTGCAGGACTCTGGATTAATAAAAAGTTTGGTAGGCTGATCTCCTCGCATAGATTTAACATATCTCAACCAAGGGATTTCATTCACATGGTGTCATTTCATTGCATCACTTTGAAATAATGTATTCAGTCCCGTTTATTTGCGGGATCAAATGGTTTGCCAGAGCAATATGGGGGCAATCTTTAGTCGGTCAGATATATAGGTTCCCAATTTGGCGAGGGCTATGTAGTTCAAGAAATTGGGAGGGGGGAGGGAAATAATACATTTAAAGAATAAATCCTTAAACCTTTGAATGCTGTGTTGACCATTCCCAACACCCCTGCATCATATGAGGCCAGTGCCATGGTTTTACTTGCATGTATAGTAAGGAGATCCCTTACTCCCTTGAAACCAAATTTCTTTGTGAATGTTGATATCCTGTTCATGGAATTCCCCATGTGCGCATATATTACCATCGGAGACCACAAGTTCTTACTATCAAAGAGCATCCCTAGATAACAAAGTGGGTGATTCACTCAAATTGTGCCCTTTTGCATGGAAAACAGGTTTTATCCTGGCTCTGTCCCCATTAATCATGATGTAGGTTTTGACCCATTTTACTTTCAGATCCAGGTCTGTCATAAATGGGATATCATCATCTATTAGGCTCCATAATACCCTCCAATTTCTAGTAACTAATACAGCGTCTGCATACAGTAGAACTGGCATGGGGCTGTGTCCCTGCTGGATGAGCTAAGGGCCGACCCTACCTGATTCATGAAGAGCGAAAATACGAAGGGGTTCCGAAACACAGCCCTGCCTGACCCCTCTTTTGATGTTAAAATTCCAGAGCATTCACCCTCCCTTCCAGAGCGCACGCAAGTATTTTCATCCATATACATATATAGTTGGTGATTCCTACCTCAATCCCCAAGTCCTCCATGACTTTACACAGCCTTGAATGAGAAACGCAGTCAAAAGCTGCAGACAGATCCATGAAGGAAAGATATAACGTCCCCTTTTTTGCCACTCTGTATTTTACTATGATGATACTTAGGTTCAGGCATTGATGAACTGTGCTCAGGACCTTTTTGAAACAAAATTGGCGGTCCACCATTGTTTGCTACTGCGCAGTCTTCAAGTATGTTGAGCATAATGCATCACATAACCTTTGCGGTGGTATCCAACAATGATATCGGCCGATAGTTTTGGGGTAGGGATTTTCACCCTTTTTTTAGTTCGGGATGAGGATAGATGTTTTTAATGAGGGGGGAGGTGGGGGGCAGCCACTATAGTATTGTTATAATCATTTGTGAGCAGTGGAGCCCAGAGTTTTTGCAGCATCCTATACATGTCTACAGGTGTCCAGTCTGGACCTAGGGCCTTTCCTCTGCTCTCTCATCTAAAGCTCTTATGACCTTAGCCAGGGTCATGAGCTGGAGGGAGTACTGTGCGGTAACTCTACCATAAGTCTTTAAGTTCCTGGGGCTTTTGTGTACCACTTGGTCTACTCTCCTCAGCGGGTGGTCTTTGTATATGGCTGAAAATGGTTAATCTAGCCCTCCTCTGCAATATGGACCTCAGTTGACCGCTCATGGGTCCCCTTAAAGTAGTTATTGTTTATCACCTTCCAGAACGATTTACTGTTCATTAGGGCGTTAGCCCATACCAGTGTCTCCCATGGCGTCTCAATGAGATATTTCTTTCTACAAACAATGGTCTGTTTGAAATGCATACAAGCCAAGCTAATTGATTGTGGGTCCTTCAGTTTCTGCTATAATAATTGAAGATACTTTCTTGCTAATGTGCACTCCATGTCGCAACCAGACTCTCTCACTGGCTCGTGTTGATTGGGTTCGACGGCTCAACGCTTGTTTGACACAACATGTAGTAGCGGTAAAATGATTAATAGTGTGTACTGGCTCAGCCTTGATGTCTAGACATCGTACAATCTCTGTCATAGTGTGGCAAATAGATGGGAGGAAGACTGAGTGGTCTACTTTCTCCCATTTAATGGACAAAACCATTTGTCGATGTAAGGATTGCGTTCAAATTCACCTTAGATCTACCTTTCATTTTCATTGGTAGAGTCATCCTTATCCATAACATTGTTTGGTTACTATAACCTGTAAAGGTGCATTCAAAGCCTTTGCTGTCTAGGCCTAGAGATTCAGAGGGTGGATTGTGGACTCACAATCACTTCTGTAGAAGGTGGGTGCGAGGCTACTCTCAAATACCACACTATTTTGGATCCTCAAGCTTAGTTTCACCATAAGACTATTCAACATAAGTCCATATGTATCATGTTTGAAGTGGGTATGGACCACTTCCTGAGTATATGTGATACCGAAGATTGGTTTTATTACATATGGACAATCTATATTAAAATCGGATACTCATTTATTGCTCATGGGATTGTGATGCGAGTTTGAATCTCTCTGGATAGTGAGTTCCAGGCCCATTACTACTTGAGTTCATGTGCTATCAAAGCAGTTGTGAATTAAAGAATGCCCTGTGCCTTGTCTGCTTCACATAGTAATAACTGAAAATAAGGGGATTCATTGAAAAATGTCATGATTTTCCATTAAGTGATGTTCAGTATATAAGCTCGCAAGGTCTTTTTTTGCCCTACCCCTTTCAGAGGATTCAGCCTGGGTGTCCATAAATATGATGGGCTGATATCTCCCATGTTACTTGCAGGCAAAGAATATGGGCATTTAATATCAATTTGTGCCATACAGGTCTACTAATCTTATTTTTGAGACCTAGCATTCCATGATATAAGCCCTACCCCATGGTCAATGGGTACCTGTGCCCCTTTGCTTTGACCTGCAATTTCCTTCTTTCCTGGGTGCTCAGCCATCTTGGGGTTACTCTTTGCTGTCCTCAATTGTTCCTCCACAAACATTAGTTCTGGCGTTCCTCTCTCCCATAATGAAGTTTCTGTAGGTTTACCCAGATCAAGATTGAGCCAATCCTGATCGTATAACCCAGACTCAAACCTATTGCCCACTCTCCAGGGCTCTCTTGAAATTCTAGAGGCCTCTAACTGGTCCTAGCTGAATTTCCCTCCTGCATTTGGCCGATGTCCAAGAGTGTTGCAGATCTGGGTCAGCCTGTACTGGGCTGTAGAACAAAAACGAGCGGTACCGCAGAGATGTTTGTAGTTTCCAGAACACTTGAACCACAACTATGGCGGGGGAGCGGAAGCTCCCAATCATGCAATCACCTGCAATACTTTTCTCTTCTCTGACCACCCAGCTCACTTGCCTGACCATTATTATTTCTTTATAAACGTCACTAACCCCTTTCACTCCCATCCTTTGTGCGCATTTATTTTGAAGTACGCTCCAAGTTTCCTCCTTGTCCTTGGGCATTGGAGGGACAACTACAAGGGCAACCACATATGTTACACAGTCAGGCTGGATGTCTATAGTCCTTTGGGAAGTAGGGCTAATTCCCTGACCATGGCATTGTTTTGTGGCTAGTGCAAAGTTTTTCAGTTTATTTTGGTTACTGATATTCTCATGGATCTCAGGGCTAGTAGTAGCTCAGGTCCCATTGCTCTCAGAGTACTTTTCCAGTTCATTGCCAATTTTCATATTTGATGCCATTTGAATTGACTCCATCTTGTTGCTGGAAAAGCAAATCTTGGGTTGTTCTGGTACAGCAACATGGGACTGGACTACGGTCTTAACCACATTCAGTTGGTTGGTCAATGATAGAACCATAGGAGGTATTCTCCGTTCCATAGCTATCAGCAAGTCTTTAATATCTTTGAGAGTTATTATCGCAGGTCATGTCCCCCTTGCAAATCTTCACTAGGGTTATTCTTTCTGCCCACTGCCCCGCCTGCCTCTATCTTACCTTCATGTCCATTTGAGGTGATGGTAGCTTTGAGTGGCCCACTAGTTTGCATCTTTGCTTCAGTTTCTTCTTTGGGTGGGGATGTTGTGCTTGCCTCTAGGGATGTAACTTTAGTGTGGGCAGGGTGGGGGGCATCCCCTTGTGGTTGAACTTTGACAGTCTTTTGCTTGTGGCTGACCTTCGGTTACTATTAAGATCAAAGGGGCAGGTGACTCTTCTAGTGTGGGGGGCATTTTTAGAGTAGCTTTAAAAGTTGCCTCAAGTATAGCCTCTGTATCTTTTATCTTGTTATTTAGAACCCCAATAACACCCAAGAATTACTCGAGAGGGCTAATCGTGACCCCCTCTGCCATGGTAAGTTTCTGTTTCCCTATGATTAAACATGATTAAACTAATTAACTGTGCTCACCTTTTAATCCAGTATTGTGGGAAGAGTGCAGTTAAACTCCAATGTTGTCTATATGTGTGCCCAGAAAAAAGAAACCATTGGGGAGTGGCCCAGCCCCGCCTCTTTGCAGGAGAGAGTGTGTTGCTTTGTAGCTCCCAGGTAACGGCGCTCCTCCCCTCTGATGCAGGCAGTACTAGAAGGTGCTTCTGTGACCTGGAGTTAATGTGCTGGGTTCCGAATGCAACATCCAATGCAAGGTTTGGCCCTTCACCCCAAACTCCTATATAAACCTTATGCGGACATTGACACCCAGCCAATGTAGGTACACAAATCCACACTACATTCCAATACTTACCTACTCTATAAACCATATGCACCAAAGCCCCCCTGATGACTGGGTTGTCCAAATAATAAAAAGTGTATATATATATATATAAATGAATGAGATAAAATAATCAAAGCAATCTGTTAGACGTTAATATTTGTAAGACTAATATATTAATTGACATAATTTTTCATCTTCTAGTTAACGCTCATGAGATATATATAGAATTCCTGAGGAAGGCATAGCCGAAACGCGTTGAATGGAATTTTGGTTCTGTATACAATCATGAACTACTGTATTGTAATCCAAGGAACTTTGTACCATGTTAATTTGTTTGCATTTTGTGTATGTGTAATATAATATTTGTATGAAAGTTTAATTATTTAATATTTATAGAGAAAAAAGAATGAATTCATGAAAATTCAAAAAATAATAATGCAATAAAAGAGAAAGTGAAATTATATATCATGTCATCTTGTGGTATAAATTATACAATTGTTTAACGTCTAGTTGATGACTTGAACTATGCACAAAACCCAGTGCTGATCTCTTGCTTTTCTAAAAAATAGTTTCCTTACCAGGGTTTATCCTTTTAGGTGGGGGCCTCTTTCTTTCTTACATACTGCCTCCTTCTCTGACTGGTCTGATGCTGAAAACTAATTAAATTAGTAGAGCTTGGTACATAGTTGTAATAAAGCTACCCTGATTAGCCAACATAATAATTTGTACTTGGATGACTATTTGTTTATATTAAATCAATAGCACATTATTGAAAGCTACAAGACTTGTGCACACTCTCACATAATGGTGCCAGGAATATAGTCTGATGCAACGTCATGTTTCTCTTTCTCAATATCTTACCACATTCATGTACCAGCTGATGTTTTGTCTATCACTCCGGATGCCCTTGTAGTATACGACATGTGATGCAAGGGAGAATACACCTTTTTTTAGGAAATTATTTAACACTGCAGCCTTTACATGCAGCATATACAAGCGCTGTGAGGCCACCGGGTGGTTATGCGCTATACAAGTGGAATTTTTCATTTCATTTCATTTCATTTAATTTCATATGCATCAAAGTAAATACCGGGAGCAAAGGGGCAGATTCTTAGAATCTGCCCCTTTGCTCCAGGTATTTTTGCATTTGGGATGCATCATCCCAAATGCAAAAATCGCAATTTAAGGAATCTCTAAATTGAGATTCTATAAATTGCGATTGCATTTAAGGAATCCCAAATTGAGATTCCTTAAATGCAATGCATGAAAGTAAAAAAAATAGCGAATTCGTTAATAGGAGTAGCAAATTACCATGAAGTTGAACTTCATGGTAATTTGCTAAAACTTTGAAAAAAACACTTATGTGCATTTTTCAAAGTTTCATGTTGTGCACACCCATGCCCTTAGGGCATGTGTGTGTGCAACATATGTGCAGAGATCAATTTCAGGGGTGCAACAGGGTGTCATTTTGACACCCTTGCACCCTTGAAATTGCATGAACAATTTGCGAGAACCTACTGGTACTCTCAAATTGCTCATGCAATCTCCAATTCATTCCTATGGGCCTGTAGGCCCATAGGAATGAATGGGACAGAATTCCTTAATTGGGACTAGCAATTTGCGAGTAGCAATTAAGGAATGTTTAGGAATCGCTATTTTAATAGCGATTCCTACATGCATAGGCTTTTGCTATTCCTAAATAGTGATTCCTTAAAAATCGCTATTTAGGAATAGCAAAAGGCTACGTTGATGCATCTGCCAGATAGTGAGCTATCTTTAATCCAGAGCTTGGGAAGCAGCAGGTTCCCTCCTCCTGTTAACATATTTTGATAAGTCAACATCAAGATGTAGTAGTCATTGGATAGGCTATTTCACGCATATCCCATCACAGTTGCAAATCTGTCCATTAGCAGATGATTTAGGCATAGCAATATAAAAATGTAATCGAAGTATTGTCATGACAGCACAGTGCAATTATCCAATTTACTGTAAGCAGATATCAACACTTTTAACAGCTTGGCATGTAATCACAGCTTATCATACTGTCAATGACTGCATATAACTTCAGGGACATGTGGCTTACTCTACCACCAGACCAGGTAGAATAATTGAGAGCCCACAATACTAGTGTAGAGCATTCACCTTGATAACGTATGACAACACTCCTAACTATCCTGTAAATCCTGCTGATGTCAACATCTCAAAAGGACAATTCAGCCTATCTCTCAGTCATAAATATCATCATTTACATATTGTACAGCTTGGATGCCGTTGTTTCCTACACCTGAATATATCTGCCCTTCTCAAATGTTGGTTAAGCAATATTTCCAGATATCCAATTTATAGTGCTAAACCATGGATTTAGTTTCCTGAAAATATTAATGGTCCTTGTAACAACTATCAATTCCATTGAGAATGTGGACTTTTCACATCCATGTACTTACCCCCATCTCCTTCACCAGCTAACATATAATATGTTAGCCACTCACATACATCTATTGTCACTTACACATAGTCTAGAACAAGGAATCTGGTAAAAATCCTATAGGATGTATCCTGTCACTCACTCATGGTAAAGTCCAGTCTCAAAATCGCAAAATAAACAGAAACTGTTCTTTAAGGGACGCACTTTACACATGTCCCGAAGGTGCATCTATTTTAACATATAAAAAGTTTACATCAAGACTCAAACTTTTAAAGTTTCACAATCCGTCCTCGATGATTCAATAAAGAGATCTCATAATTCTTTAGCCAATTATTTTTGACACATCATCCATCTTCTTGAATCTTCTTTGTTTATTTCCATCAAAATAACTTGTTATCTTCACTTTTACGTCTTAACTTCTTATTATGTCTTATCCACCTACCTTTTGAACTAATACCTCGACATACAGGCTAGTCTTGTTGCTGTTAATACCGCTAAGATATACATTCACACACTGAGAAATAGCCGCTGCGGTTACAAGTCTTTTACTTCCGCCATTTCCAGCATGGCGCATCCCACGTGACAACAAGGGCGGATATCAACCCGCTTCTGCTCCCATCCGGTTACCTCCCCGGACCCAGTAGAGGGGGGTAGGTCTACCCGAGGAGACACAGGATTTACAAAGTAAGTGCTCAAACCGCAGAGAACATGACAGGACTAATATGTGTCCTCGCCCCAAGGGAATTGCTCTTCATCCATTGTACTTCTGAATGAGTGTTTTTTGGTATGAGGCAGGATTCGCTCCGGGAGCCATTATGGGCATTTTTACTCTTGCTTGCCAATTATTACTACATGCGCAAGGTGCCTCACATGTACCCGCGGCAAGGGAGTTCCTTCAGCACGCTTGTATGTTTGTAAGCGTGAGTTCGGGCAAGTTTACAAACTACCTTAAAATCAGAAGGGACACTCCATTGTCATTAAGTACTTTATAATCACCCGTATGGAATACAGTGTGTCTTGTGTCTTACTCAATAAATGGCTTATATTTACCATCAATAGTCTGAAAATTAAGAGGTTAAACCCGGAACTCGACCTGCCGGGTGCTGTTGTTGTAGCTCACATCCACCAAGATAAGGGAGTGCCCGACCTGTATACTTTTACTACAGAAATTGCTGCTGATTACAGTTTTTAATTTTCTGAGGGACTCCTCCCTTTGAGCATGCTATCCCCTTTGCTCACCACGGATTAGACCACCTGTTTCTTAGTGCATGTCAATTAAACACTTACATAGGCTTGATACAGTGTTTTGTTTGGTGTCACATTATTATGCTAGTGGTAACGCAACCTGTTGTGAATTGCTTTTTTTGTCTCCCACTACAGGCAATTACAGCACAACACAGGTACTTTTGACCCTTTACACGCATTGGGATACTGTTCTTTAGCAAGGTAAAGGCTCTCTGTAGACAGTTTGAAATAGCACATACTATCTGTTTATATTCGGTCCTGAAGGATCGCTTGTCAGTAGACAATCAGCGAGAAACATGTCGACCTATTAATATATTCACTAGTCTAGACTCGCACCAGGGAGCATTATTTCCCTCCGAGCCTATTCTACATTCTATTTTAACTTGGAATAAGGGACCGCTAGAATAAACCTGATCCTGGTACCCTTTACCCTAATTTTAACTTCAGTAAACGTCTACACAGCACTGGCCCCTCACCCACACTTCACCCATAAGGCAGTTGGAAAAAGATCTCCGCGAAAGAGCCCCTCTTTGAGGTGTTGCCCGTTGGGTATTGCACCGCCGACCCAACGAGGAGCATTGCCGATGATGAAGCATGACACCTTCAAGGGTGTGTGAGGCCATTATATCTAACAAATTGGATACCCACGCGTTCTACTACGACGCATGGGTGCCACAAACACCAAACCCACGCTCTCATTAGGAACAGCCTGGTACTTCTTGTGTTTGAATACTACAAGTAAACCATAAAAATTATCACAATTTCATCCTAATTACAATCTGGGGAAAGGATTAGACTCCAACTCACCACACTCACAGTATATACAGCTACCTCTGAAAACCTCACAATACCTACTTTATCCAATAGCTACTTCCAGCTACGTGAGTGGAAAAAGTTTACAAACTAGTATCACCAGTACCGTTGAATCTGTGAAGTAAATAAACAGATACAGTGCTATTTGTTACCCCAATCATTTGCTAGTAATATAGTCTGTACTCTAAAAAATGTGATCTTGAAACAAAAACGCCGTACCTCTTATTGTAATCTCCACGCATTCTCTTATATTCCTTCCCCAACGTGAACAATATGTTAGCTCAGTAAGTTATTCGCCACCGAGTGCTCCTGTACTTAACTACACCCACTGTTGGCGTGTGACGTATATACTAATCCTCAACTCTACAATGAACTGTACAACAGACCTCTGCTCCTGATATTTGCCCGCGCCCACTGTTAAAATGTGACGCGTATGCTAGTCAGTTCAGTTCAATTAGTCTTTATTTCGAATAAAAAAATTCATAAAAGACAGCAAATATCTTTAAAAAACATTTCCAGTATACAGCATTGTACATTGGATCCCCCAGTACATAAAAGATAGTATACAGCAATACGTAAACATTAAAACTAATAAAAAGGCGATTTACAGTTTCTTTACACGGATAAGCCACAGCCATCCCAAAAATTTTGCAACACAAATCACTGATTTAGGAGTGCGTCAATCTCTCAATTTAAGCAGGGCTGCGTGGCTACCCCCACAGTTAAGTGTTTTACAGATTGGTTTCAACCAATTAAGTCTGGGCGATCGATAAGCAGGACATGCAAAAAATACGTGGCCCAGACTTTCTACCTGATCAGGACAAAAGGGGCATTTGTCGCTTGAGTTTATTGCCCACTTTGCAGTAAAAGACTTGATCGATAGGGTTCCCACCCGAAACTGATGGTACAGCTTGCGATCAAGTGATTTGCATATAAAGTCCCAATAAGGTGTGAGAAATGGGGTTATCTTGTGCATTAGGAACTGTCCCGTTAGGTTATTAACAGAGGAGAGGGAGACCAGTACAGATTTTTTAACAGCCCAATAAAGCTCTTTGAATTCCGCTTTAGATGGGAAGCTTGAACATTCGGGATGTAGCCATAGCTCTGGGAGGCCCATAGAATACAGTATTTGCTTAACCTCCCGTAGCCATGGAATTTTCTGGGCACCCCACAATGCTCTGACCTCACCTAATTCTTGGGCAAATAAGCTAAGTTCTTGAGTCGTCCAAAGGCGACGCCAAAGAGCAACAAGACGGTACTGTGCCATCTCATCCAGCGGTCTACAACCTAGATCTAAAAGCAGAGGTGTAATGGGGGAAGATTGGGGAAGTCCCTCTAGGTTCCGGAGGAACCTGTTCTGAGCACTAGTAAGGGCCGACAAACCTTTATATCCCCAGATATCCGCACCATACAGGGTAGCCGCATTCACCTTGGCCTCGTATATTTTTAACGCAGGTGTAATGCGTTTTGTCATGGTTTTTTTCTGTTCCTTTATCAGACAACCTGTAAGGCGAACAAACTTAAGGGTTAACACCTCCAGCTGGGGTTTCCATGTAAGTTGATGGTCCAAAGTCACGCCCAGGTATGACATGACTTTAACCTGTTCTATTGGAACACCCTCTAATGAAAATGAACTGGTGATAGGCTTGTTTTTATTAAAAATCATAAATTTGGTTTTGTCAGCATTGATTTGGAGGTCATTTATTGAACAAAACTCAGCAAATCTATTTAAGGCAGCCTGTAGGCCGCTACGAGTCCTTGAGAGGAGCAGGGTGTAGTCGGCGAATATTAACATGGGATACTTTGAACCCCCCAGGGTAGGTGCATCAGTATGAGTGTCGTTGAAAAATGCGACCACCCGGTTGATTAACAGGAGGAACAAGGTAGGGGGCCAGCACACAACCCTGCCGGACGCCACGTTCGACAGGGAAGCTAGCGGTCACCTGACCCTGTTTACCCCATCTTACGCGTGCAAAATTATCCTCATGAAGGCGCCTAACCAGGTCTAATAGTTCTGGAGGAAATTCCATGCTTCTCAGGGCATCCCAGAGTTTTGCCCTGGGAACCAGGTCAAATGCCGACCTAAGGTCGACAAAAGCGGCGTAGATGACACCACCGCCCAAAAGAACCACCTTCCAGTACATCATGGTAAGACGAAACACCTGGTCAAGGGTGCTGGTGCCTGATCTAAACCCTGCCTGCATGGGGGAGAGTATGTTGTTTTGCTCAATCCACCCCTGTATTCTAGCTAGGGCCATTTGTGATACCACTTTCTGGATGGTATCGATCAGGCTAATGGGGCGATAGTTTTTCGGTAAGGATCGATCCCCTTTCTTAAAGACCGGGATTATCTCAGCCCCTTTCCAGGACTGCGGTATCCTTTCCCCGGCTGCGATGGAATTTGCTAAGATTGTGATATAAGGGACCCACAGATCTGGGTTCAATTTAAAAAGGTCAGCTGGTACAGCATCAATACCTGGAGCTTTCCCAGACTGAATAGAACCTAGTGCATGTTCAGTGTCTGAAATACTAAAAGTAAGTCTGTCCCCATGCGGAGCTAATTTGGTCCCTGTTAAAGGCCCTTCAGCCGACTGGGGGGCATTCTGATTAATAAATTGGGCAGAAAAAAATTCCACCCAATCTGCTGCAGAAACATGGTTTTCAGGGGATAATGAATCTGAACCCCTGCCCCGCCTGACTATCTCCCAAAATTTAATTTGGTTGGAAGACTCACATGCTTGAAGAAGATCAAGCCAATATGAGTCTTCCCAATCCCTTCCCGTATGCTAGTCATCAAACTAAACACCGGACTACACAACAAACTTCTGCTTTGATACCTGTCCACGCTCACTACTAGCGTGCGATGCAAGTATTCCTCATCAAGCTAAACAACAGACTACTTTCATCCGTGTCTTCTATCCTATGAGGCACGGTCCACATATTTCAATCAAGCAATATTGAACTCCTGAAAATATTCATCACTACTCAGATTCTATGCTAAATGAAAGAGCTTAAACACTACAATGTACAAAAACGCAAGAGAAAACAAAAATAATAATAAAACTAGATATTTATACCTGAATAAAGGCAAATAAAAATGAATAAAAAATTGTCTGAATATATTGGTAATACTGCACAAAGTGTCGTGCTTCGTGAAACCAAACCTTAACTACCCAACCTACCCTGCTATGTGTAAGTGTGTGCACTACTATTAAAAATTACACATCAGTGGATTCACACCTCAATTTTCAGGTCACCTAAGTTACATGCACGTAATTGCAATTGATATACAATCCATGACAAAACAGTTACAAAAAACAAATCATCTCAATCTTATCATTCAGCCCACAAGGCACTAGTGTGTTTAAATATTATATCCAAAATGTTTCTCTCTGTGACAAATATCGGTTGACATCAACATGTTCAGATTCCAAGATCTTCTCAAGAATGGTAAAATGTAAATGGTATTGTATGTTGTTTTTCACCCCAATGTACAGCTAAGTTCGATTTGGTGTTTGTAATTCTAATCATGCTTTAGTGCTCCGTCATGCAAATTTTTACTTTTCTAGTTGTACGTCCTACGTATACTAAACCCCATGGGCACTTAATAGAATAAACCACCATGCTGGAATTACAATCTGCTGTATGCCTTAATTGAATGTGTTTTCCTGTATGTGGATGTGGAAAACAGTTACCAACAATGTTTCCACAATGCCCACAGTTGTGGCATTTCATCATGCTCTTATTGCCCTTATCTTGGTAATTAACACACCCTTTCTTAAGAATTTCTTTACAATTCTTTGACCTTGTGTGTGCAAAAATGGGTTTCCCCATGAATACCTGCTGAAAGTCTGCTTCTTGTTCTATGATCTCCCACCTTTTTAAAACACATTTCTTAATGGCCTGAGCTGCTGTGAAGTACTTTAGTACAAACACCTCCCTCTTTAATGGTGGTTTGATCGTTTTATTGAACAGATCTACTCACTGAAACTGACCAGCCTTTTGCTTAGCAACTTGCAATATTCCGTTAGGGTAACCTCTCTCCTTATAATCCTAAGTTAAAACCTCAATTTCTCTCAAACTCTGATCATCTTCTGAACAACTTCTACTTGCTCTTATAAACTGTGAAAGTGGTAAATGATTCTTCAATGAAGGTGCGTGAAAGCTGTCATAGTGTAATGCATTATTTCTATCTGTCTGCTTTTTGTACATCCTTGTAATCAATTGGTTTACTTTTTCTTTCAATCAGTATGTCCAAATAATTCATTTCAGTTTGACTAATGTAAAAGGTAACCTTAATCTGATCATGACATTGATTCAATGTACATAGTTCTTGCTGTAATGCCTCTTCTTGGCCTCCAAATTATTAGAATATCATCTATGTACCTTAGGTACAACATTAGATGATCAATCATTCCACTTTTTGAAGAATATGTTTCTCTTTGAACCTGGCCATAAAAATATTAGCAAATGTAGGTGCCCCCATAAAACCCATGGAGGTACCAGTTCTTTGAAGATAGAAATTCTTCTGCCAGCAAAAGTAACCATGATACAAACAAAAATGCAACAATTCCAACAGAAATATGTTCAAACTTTCATGATTGAGTAACATCCATTTGACTGCTTCCATCCCTTCCTCATGGGGGATGGAAGTGTATTATGATGAGATATCTACAGTACACAACCATGTTTCTTCATCAGATGGAATAACAACATTCTCAATTTTTTTTTAAACAATCTGTGGTGTCCTGAACATATGTTGACCATTGCTGCACCAGTGGTTGAAGATCTAATCTAAAAACTTCCCTAACGGTTCATGCAAAGATCCGCAACCAGCCACGATAGGGTAGAATTGATTTGATTTGATAAATGTATATTGCGCAGAACAATAACCCGCAGGTATCAAGGCGCCTAACAATAAAATCAAAAGTCTGAACCATTCATCCTTGCACATAGGCCTGTAAGAAGAGGCGAGTTTTTAGGGCACTGCGAAATGTCTGTAAAGAAGGCAGGGACCTAAGATCCAAAGGGAGATCATTCCACCATTTGGGAGCTAGGGTGGAAAAAGCCTTGCCACCCCATTTGGCTCTTCGTATACGGGGGACTGACAGAAGCAATTTCCCGGAGGAACGCAGATTCCTTCCGGGAATGTAGTGGGAGATGATGGAACCCACTCCAGAGTCACTGTTTTTTGCAATGGCTCTGTATGTCATGCACAGGACCTTGAACCGTACTCGGTATTCTACTGGAAGCCAGTGCAACGTTTTTCTGGCCAACGTTGCAGAGGAGCGTCTGGGAACATCCAGAACAAATCTGGCTGAGGCATTCTGGACTACCTGTAAGCGCTGCAGGAGGCACTTGTTTAGCCCAGCATACAGCGCATTACAGTAGTCCAGACGTGAACCAATAAGTGCGGCGGCTATTTGTTTTCTGGACTGCACAGAGAGATATTTCCTGATCCTTCGCAGAGTATGAATTAGGCCCCAACAGGTGGAGATGGTTCTACACACCTGTCTGCCCATATCCAGGGCAGGATCTATCATCACCCCAAGATTTTTTGCGGATGTTGTGGGGGAAGGGCACACTCCAAGTGAATCAGGCCACCAGCTAGATGACCAGATGTTTTCGTTCCCACCAAACACCATCACCTCAGTCTTCTCCCCATTCAGTTTAAGAGAGTTCTGAATCATCCAGTGACCAACCGCCTCCATACAAGATCTAAACTTGGAGGCGGTCTGCACATCTGAATGGGAGAGAGAGACGAGAATTTGGGTGTCATCCGCATAGGAGACTACCTCCATCCCGAAAGTTCTTATTAATCTTGCTAGTGGGGTCACATAGATGTTGAATAGGGTCGGACTAAGAGCCGACCCTTGTAGGACCCCACATAGCACAGGTCGGGATGGAGATAGAAACTCACCCATCTTGACTCTTTGTTCCCTCTCAATTAGGAAGGAGGCCAAAAGATCTAGAGCTGCGCCCTTCACCCCCACATCCCTCAGGCGAGATGTAAGAACTGAGGGAGAGAGGCTATCGAAGGCCGCAGTTAGGTATAGCAGGACCAGGAGGGTAGTCTGGCCCCTATCCACTGTCGTGCGGATGTTGTCAAGCACGACGGTGAGGGCCGACTCGGTGCTGTGTTCCCTCCTGAATCCGTGCTGGGAGGAGTCAAGGCAGCCCGAGCTTTCCACAAAAGCAGCGAGATGCTTGTTCAGATGTGCCTCAAGCATCTTCGCCGGGGCAGGAAGCAGCGAGATTGGACGGAAGTTTTTTAGGACTTCCGGGTCGAGGGAGGCCTTCTTTAGCAGAGGTTTTACTACTGCTTTCTTCCATTCCAAGGGGAAGACACCGTCTCTTATAGCTAGATTCATTATTTCTAGCAGCGGTGGCAGGAAGGTCTCCCTACACTGCTTGATCATTTTCAAAGGGCAAGTATCCAGGGGGGAACCAGATTTGATCTTATTAAGTAGGACTTCAAGTTCCTGCGGATCAAGGGGTGGAAAGGAGTCCAGGGTGCCCGATGGGGAGACATCAATGGTGAACGTATTTGTCTCGACCCGATCAGTAGGCACACTAATACAAGCTCTTTGTGTCTCAAGAGCTAGATGGATATCCAGAATTTTAGTGTGGAAAAATGAGGCAATTCTATCACATAGATCCTGCGAAGGTGTGACGGGATCAGGAGTTTGTAGGTCAACTAGAGAGTCGACAATTTTAAAAAGCTCCTTCGGCGAGGAAAGCGAGGTTGTCAGGGTTACAAAATAATCTTGTTTCGCCTGCACCATCTCAGCCTTATATTTCCTAACAAGGAGTTTGTGGGCTTCTTTATTCTTAAAGTCCCAACTAGAGTGCCAGAGCCTCTCCTTTCTCCTCACTTCCTGCCTGAGGAGCCTAAGGGAGTCAGAAAACCATGGGGACGATGGTCTCTTCCTTGCTCGGCGGCGGACCTGTAGAGGAGCTAGCTCATTCATAGCCTCTGTGACGACCTGTTCAAAGTGGCCGACTGCGGTCTGTACACTGTCTACACCCGTGATAGAAAGGCTGGCAGCCCAGGGTGCAAAAGAATGGCTGCTGATGTCCTTAAAGTGTGGGTCTACTGGATTTTTATGCATCTTTGGAAACATGTATATGTATGGTCTTTTAGGATGCTCAACTGTGAGAAATTCCAAGGTTTGCTCATTTATCCAACCTAAATCTTTGGCCCTAGCAAGAATCTGTGATAGTACTGATTGGAATTCATTAGTTGGGTCAGTTCAGTCAAAGAAGTCTTTATTCGATTAGTCCATCATAAAAGACATAAAATACAATATATACATATAAAACAGTTAAAACAAGTATTAAATCAATGACAAGCTAATCAGCTTCTTGTGCAAATATACAAAAACTTTACAGAGAGACTCGAGTACAACCATAGATCAACAGATTACAGGTCAGGATGTAGGGCAGTCACAACTTTTAAGTCCCCAATTGGTTATTTTTAATGAGCCTGCTTCTAAGCACCCAGGCCCACCCGAAGAATTTAGCAACCCCCACAACAATAAGGGGATCCAGGTTGGTTTTTAACAATCTGGTTGCTTCCACAGCCGATCTGGGGCCTAGATATCTACATACCGGTCTTAGCCATTTGGCTCTGGGGGCAGAGTATAGTGGACACACATACAAAATGTGATTCAGGCTTTCCCCAATACCTTGACACTTAGGACAAAACCCCGACCTTTCTGTTCCCCACTTTTTAGTGAAGTCCCCAATGGGAAGTGAACCGCATCTGAATTGGAAAAATAGTTTGCGGTCCAAAGGTTTAGTTATAGTATCCCAATACCCTTCTAACTTGGGCGTGTCCTTATGAACAATAAACAGTCCAGTGAGACTGCTCGAGCTCATTTTCGAATACATGTTGTGTGTCACCCATTCCCAATAACATTGTTTAAATTCCTTTTTTGAAGGGAAGTTGGCTGACTCAGGCGAGGACCACAGATCGCCATAACCCAAAGCTAATAAGGTAGCCTTAAGGTCTCTAAACCATCCAATATTTGCGGCACCAGAGCTATTTTTTACCTCCAAGCATGCTTCTGCATAATGATGGAGTTCTGGCGTTGTCCACAGACGGCGCCAGAATGTTAGTGGGCGGAGTCTTGCTTGGTCCTCCACCGAGTGGCACCCTAAGTCGTAGAGAAGGGGGGGTAAGTGGTGTCGACTGTGGCAGACCTGTGGCCATTCTTAAAACTTTATTTTGGGCATGTTTTAGCGGATCCAAATTGCTGCCACCCCAGAGTTCCGCGCCATACAGGACTGCTGATAGAACCTTACCACCGTAGATCTTGATAAGTGGGGACATTGGCCTCATAAATGACCCTTTATGTTACTTGATCAGTGCCCCGCCCAACTGTTGGTGTTTCATGGTCATGAGCTCGATCTGATGGGTCCAACTCAGGGTGTCACTGAAGGTAACTCCCAGGTAGGTGAAATGCTTAGTCTACTCCAGGGGGGTGTCCCCCATGGAAACCCTGGCATTTATTTGTTTGTGCCCCCTTAAAACCATGAATTTGGTTTTGGACACGTTCACCTCCAGCTCATGTTCGCTGCAGAAACTCTCTAACCTAGACAGTGCTTTCTGCAAACCCTGTCTGGTTCGTGAAATCAGGAGAGTATCGTCGGCGAACATGAGCAGGGGGATTTTCATACCAGCCAGACTTGGAGCATCCGTGGTAAAGTTGTCATAGTACTTGGTAACTCTATTGATATATAGAGAAAACAAGGTGGGTGCCAAAACACAACCTTGCCTGACACCTTTAGCCACTGGAAAATTCTCCGTCACCTCACCCGGTTTAACCCATCGTACAAATGCAAATGTCTGTGCATGAAGGTTCACTATAAGTCGTACCAAGGTGGGAGGCATGCCCAAGTCTAATAGGCATTTCCAAAGCCCGGCCCTCGGGACAAGGTCAAACACAGACCTTAGGTCTACGAAGGCCGCAAATAGGTTGCCTTTGCCCAGGGTAACCGTCTTCCAATGCAAAAGCATGAAACTAAATGCCTGATCCAGGGTGCTCACATGAGGTCTAAACCCAGCTTGGAGAGGAGTAAGAATGTTATGTTCCTCTATCCAAGCCTGAACCCTTGACAGAACTAGACGGGTTATGATCTTCTGGACCACGTCAATTAGACTGATCGGCCGGTAGTTCGATGGAACCGACCTGTCACCCTTCTTAAACATAGGCAATATTTCAGCGCCAGCCCAAGAATCAGCTACCCTCGCACCCATGGCCAGCGCATTTACCAAACGCACTAGGTACGGTACCCATAGATCTTGATCTTGTTGGAATATGTCTGCTGGGATACAGTCCGGACCGGGCGCTTTACCCCTAGGGATGGCATTCAGGACTGTTTCAACTTCTTTGGCCGAGTACACAAGTGTATCAAAAGTTATTGGCCAACTAATGGGATCTTGCGTGGTGCTATGGCATCTAAATTGTTCCTCAAAATGGGACACCCATTTCTGTTGTTCAACGGATGCGGGGCTTGGGCGATCGTCCTTTGACTGACCCCACCTAAGAAGGTGCCAGAACTGCTGTAGGTTCCTGGAGCCACAGGCCTCTGCTAATGATGTCCATCGCTCGTCATCCCATGCGGCTTTAGCCTGACGTTTGGCTTCATTATACGCCTTCCTACAGGTTTTTATTAGGGCTGGGTTCTTTAGTTTTAAAGCCTTAAACAGAAACTAATGGGACTCTCGGCAAGCTGCGTTGTACCAATTTGCGGGTTTCTTAACCTTCCCTCTACCCTTGTTAGCAACAAATTTAACAAACAATGATTTTAAGGACAGAAACAGGCTGCATGAATGTCTGTGATATTTGAGATCGTCGTTTCCTGGTTTTCACACTTGTCAATTTCCATTAAAGAGTTTGAAACTAAGGTTCTGATCTTGATGCGTGCTTCCACATCTACAGAGACCTTTTGGCCAGCGCACCCTCCTCATGTCATTTGTAAGTACCATGGCCTCCTGTACAGGGTTAGGCTGTCGTTCAATCGGCCCTGCAAAGCTAAAGTCCTTCAGTTCCGCTATGAGTGGTTCGTGGTCACTTTCTGGTCGTGGCTTAACTATCATGTACAATACTATAGGCCACATTTTGATGTCAACTAGGATGTAATCAATGCGACTGCTATGTCTGCCATTGAAAAATGTGTGATTGCCCATCCTATCCGAGCTTACATGTCCGTTTAGGGCACGCAACCCCCAGTTCAGGCAGAGACCTTTAATGAATGTGGCTGCTTGGGACCACTTAATGATCGGGGGTAAATCAAGTTGTGGAATCCCCCAGGTCAGATCCTCTGCTTCAGTTAATAACCCATCCTCTTTACTTAAAGGTTCAAAACAAGTGTTAAGGTCACCCATAACAGCCACATGACCTGTTATTTGAGTAGAACCTAAGAAATCATCCAAACAAGTGAGGGTGTTTGAAACACGGCCACCCGCAATTCCTCTAGCGTATACATTGATCAGCAGTATGTCCAGCCCACTATTTGTTTTCATACTAATTATCAATATATCGGGGCAGTCAATAAAGATTTCCTTAGCAGATACACCAGCAACTTGACGAACCCAAGTAGTGAGGCCGCCTATGGCCCTACCTCTTTGGCCTCTAACTGCTAGTTTGTTAAAGTTCAAGAAGCCTGGAAAATACACTGGTAGGGTTGCCCAGGTCTCTTGAAAAGACCAAACATCGCCTTGTCGAATGAAATCAGCCCAATCAGGAATGCATATACAGGATTCAATTCCAGCAACGTTCCAACATCCCATAGTGGTACCCTTTTCACATACTTGGTCACACATTTTTGTTACGGCTATTGGGTAGGGTTCATTGGACTGGAGAGAGGATTCTACAAGCACAGGTGCATCTGTGATCAAACCTTCCATTGGCAAACATATTGACCCAGCCTGAGTAGTTGACTCAAGGTTTACGCCCACACTAATAACATCCATGAGAGACATAGAGGTGGGTACCACAGCTAGCATATCTACAAACCGTACATCCCTCCACACAATGATGAGATTGGTCTTCAGGACTTTCAACAATACTTAATAGGATACTCAGGTCATCTCCCACACTCAGACACTCAGAACTAGGTTCATCATCCCTTGTCGAAAGTGCTGGTCAATCATTGGTCGACAGCCCTGATAGTGGGTCATATAGGTTTCTCAGTGGGATATTCCAAAACTCTTTAGGCTGAGTGAACCTGTTGGGATAAGGGTGTGCTGGGTGGAAACTTAGGGGCTGTTGTATCTGTGTGAAAGCAGGTGTTGTGGGAACCATTGGATACAGCGACTTATTGGGGAATGGCAGATCCAATAAGGCTGGAGGACCTATGGGCTGGGTATTGATCTTAGCCCAACCCGGCGTTTGTACGGGACAATTGTAGCTAGATTGAATGTAGGAGCGGTACTGCGCCTCAGGGTTAAATTGGGGTCCTTGGAAGCTAGGTGTAAAGTTGGACCATTTGAGGAGGCTTTTGGTGTTTTTGTTGCTTTTAGCAGGAGGTTGATCTGATGGATTGATCAGGGTCTCAGGATAAAAATAACTAAGATTCCTCGTGGAGATCCCTCCCTCATTACTTCCCACATACCAATCTGTGAGATGGGATACTACTCTATGGTCCCTAAAATTAATAATCACTATATCCCCCTCTATATCCTTAGGGCGAACCCCTACCCACTGACATCTTCTGACCGTAACAATATCCCCATTGAGATGAAGATGAAGGGGTCTATTTGTTTTCAGCCAAAAGATGACTTTGTTTTTTAAACTTTCGTTATTTTCCCTATCCCCTTCCGCAACTGGTGGCACACCGTCATAACAATAACATAGTTCATGGAATCCGGGGGCAGATCTACATTTTTCTTCTGTGGTAGGGGTTTATTAGATCTACCAATGGATTTAGCGGGTTTGCCCAACCCGATCTTTGTCTGTGGCACTACTACCTTAGCAGGTGGTTTATTGGCTACCACCCTAGGATTTGCTTTGGCAGTGCTGGTTGCTCTGGGAGGTTTAGCAGCCAAAGCCGAAGCTTTATTTATAGTGGTAACTGCATTGGTTACACTTTTAGGTTGTTGGCTGGTGGAACTATTTATATTGCCAGCAACATGGGATGACCCGGGAGGTTTATTGGATGGACCCTTGGCCTTATCCTGGCTAGAGGAGTGTGTTGGCTCAATGGTCGCCAGTAGGCGGTCCAGTTTGTCAACCATTGTCCTAACACGCTCCAGCAGGGGTAGCATATATGATTTAATAAGCTTCTCTATAATAACATAGGACACCTCATTAACCCCTTCGCTAGCTAACTCAGGAGTTACCAGATCCTGTATGTCTGGTGGCAATAGCTCAGCATTAGGTGGGATCAATAACTCATTGTTTGGTTTGGGTAGCGATGGTAATGGTGACTCGCAACTATGGCCTTTCCTTTTTACCCCGCCCTTTCTCCTTTTTTTCCTAGGTGGAGAATGCACAACCCTCTAGGCCTTGTCAGGCTTGGTTCTAGAGTTACATATACTGGTTGGTGGTATACCCTCGCCTGGATCTATATAAACCAGTGACAGGTTGGGCAACATAGGACGAGGTTCCGAATCCGAATCCGTGATTTGGATGTCGGGAATGTTTGTTTCAACAAAACTTGAATGATCAATAGGGGGACAGACTAAGTGGCCTCCGCTGGTAGCACTGGCACATGGCGGGGAAATAGTTGGGAACCTAAATATACTGGGGGTTTGGTTAATATCAGTAGCATCGTCCTCAATAGAGCTCAACCCCTGGGCAGCCATTTCATGGGTAAAATTTGAAGCTGACTGTGTGGGCAATGGAATTTTCTTTAATTGCTCAATTGAGCGTCGACGCTCTGCTCTTCTCTCTGCAAGGAGTAGATCCATATCTACCTCCTTGGTGGATTTCTTAAAAAATGTATCTAATGGGCCAAGAACAGAGATACCTACACCTGGGGGGGCAGAGTGACTCATATCCAAAGAGGACAGGTTAAGCTTTCACAACCCAATGGTACAGACTTAATACACTACTGGCAGAAAACAAAATGGTGGTCTGTAACACAGTATACAAAAACAAGATAAAAATGACCTGGCCACAGACGGTCCCGCCCTTGTCCTGGGCTTCTCCCGGCGCCCTCCCGCGCTGCGGGAATGGCTCTACCTCTTTATAGCTATGCGATTGGTCACCGAGGGGGTGGGGCCGGCAGGGAGAGCAGCCCAGCTGGACAAGGGCGCGCGGGGACTCCTGGTCCTTGGAGTCCACCGCTCTAGCTCGCAGCCCTGCCGGTCAGTTCGAATGAGGCCCCTTGCAGAGTCTAGCTGGCGGCTGCAAACCGCGAAGCGGGACCTGCAAAGCGGGTCCGGCGAGGCGCGGCGGCTGTAGCAGGCTCTCACACAGGTGCTCTGGTCCTTGGAAGGGTTCGGCGTCGATATGGCAGTGAAGACAATCCACCCGAGGTCAGGAAGGACGCCGCTTTAATCTGAATAGGAGGGGGCGGGGCCGACAGGGACAGCAGCCCAGCTGGACAAGGGCGCGCGGGGACTCCTGGTCCTTGGAGTCCACCGCTCTAGCTCGCAGCCCTGCCGGTCAGTTCGAATGAGGCCCCTTGCAGAGTCTAGCTGGCGGCTGCAAACCGCGAAGCGGGTCCGGCGAGGCGCGGCTGCAGCAGGCTCTCACACAAGTGCTCTGGTCCTTGGAAGGGTTCGGCGTCGATATGGCAGTGAAGACAATCCACCCGAGGTCAGGAAGGACGCCGCTTTAATCTGAAGAGGAGGGGGCGGGCCGGCAGGGAGAGCAGCCCAGCTGGACAAGGGCGTGTGGGGATAAGCATGGGCGAATTTTGCGGATCTCGCGTTCGCGAATTTTGCGGATTTGCGAACTCGCAATCCGCAAAATACGCGAATTCCCGCGAATTTGCGGATTTTTTTTTTGTGTGTTCGCAATTGTTTCTGCCAGTTCGCGAGGATTTGGTACTAGTTCGCAATTGCGAACTTACTTGTCGGCTCGCAACGGTCGCGACTATGTTGTTTCTATATCTGGTTCATCATCACAGCCTCCCAGCACCCTCTGTTTCACCACTGGCACCCTCTCTTTGACCCATGCCACCCTCTGTTACATCAATGCCACCCTCTGGTTCATCATCACTGTAGAAGATGGGGGGGAAAAGCAAGCCCACCTGCCCTGCTTGAACTGACATGAATTAATTTGGGGTTAGTTTATTAACAACACCTGCCCTGCCCCAACTGACAATAATGAATTAGGGGCTAATTAATGTGTCACTGAAAGAATTTCAAGTTCCAGCCTGGCACCTGCTTGTCTGCTCCTTTAGCTGTAAATCAGGACCTTTGTGGCATACAGTTAAGGTCAGAGCAGGGTCACACAATAGTTGCAAGCAGGCAACCGAATTCTGGAGGGCCCCCTCAGGAAGCACTACAAAGAATCGTTACAAATCATGAGGTTGACCTTTTGCACCTGCTCATTGCTTTTGCTTTTGCTGAAATTGTTTTTCGGTTTTTTTAGCGCTATTCGCGGCGTCGTGCGAAACCGACCGCGGAAGCCGCCAATTCGTGCGAATGAGCATTTTATTTTTTTGCGGCTTGTTGTTTCGCGAGTTTTTTTGCAGTATTCGCGAGCCGCTTGCAGCGCAACACGCGAATTTACCCCAAGGTCGAGTACGGGCGTGGCCATTTTGTTTGCGTGACGTATTTCCGTTTCCGCCCGCTATGTATAATCTCGCGCAGTAAGCGCATTGCGAGTAGAGGTTCGCACGAGATCGCGAGGAAAATCTCGCGCGAACTTACTTTCGCGCTCGTGAACGGGCGCCGGCCATCTTGTTTTTCATTCATTTCCTGTGTCTGGGCATGGTGTTTAATCCTCTTGGTATCTTTGCCATCCTTTGCTTGTTTTCAGTTTTTTTTTTACGATTTTGCTTCTTATCTATCCCTCTCTTTTCCTAGCTGTATATTTTTGTCTTTTCTGCTATTTTTCTTTACTTTTAAACTACTTTTTTAAACTCTTTTCTTTTCTTCTTCCCTATCCTATTCTTTCTTAATTTTCTACTTTTTCCTACCTTACCTGCCCAGACCATGGTCAAGCCAGGCGCCGTGAAGCTGCCCAGGCACTTGAGGGCCGCAGCGGCGGCGGGGAGTAGTGCTGGACCCAGTGCCAGGACAGCATGCGGGAGATTGAGGGGGGAGCAGGTGACGCGACGGGAGATATTCAGCCCGGAGGAAGTGGGCGCGCTGGTCTACTTCGTCCAGCGCCGCCTGCCCAGGACCATCGCGGGAGGCGGTAGGATCGCGGCCGGCGGCTTCAACATGCGGGAGCGCCGGAAGCGGTGGGAGAAGGTGTGCTGGGCCATATCCCACCTCTACGGGGTCCAGCGCACCTACAGCCAGGTCACCCATCGCTGGACGGACCTCCTGGACCGCGAGCGTGACCTGCTGGACCAGCTCGGCTTGGAGATCCCCGGGCTTGGTGAGTAGTAGTAGCCATTTAATCACTCACTACTATGATGTTTTCTCCTGCTCTGTGTTGTTGTATTGCAAATATTTGTTTTTTACATGGAGCAAGCCAATAATGCCGCTGATGACGAATACATTGTAGTTAAATTATATTTCAAAATCTTCTGTGCATTTCAGGTGCACTGCTCTCCTTCTCAGTGGCGTTGCTACTATGCTTATTTGTTTTCTATTTCGTGGTCTCATTGGCCTGAGTAACTATTATGTATGAGTGTACTTTACAGAACTGCATAATGCTAGACACTAGGGGGCAGATTACATTTACAAGCCCCTTGCGCCACGTTTACGTTGCCTTGCGTGACGCAACAGCGGCGTAAACGTGCCGCATCCCTGCGAGTCATTTACAGCATGACGCATCTAGGGAGATGCGTCACGTTATAAAGCCATGGGCCTGCACCACAATGGGTGCGTTCCTAGTACGCAGGGTGGGCGGTCCGGCGGCTGTGTGCCTCGCAAAATTGCCTGCGTGAAATCTACAAGATTTAACGCAGGCACTTCTGCGACGCTGCTACGTCAATTCAATTCCTTATGTCTGCTTGAAGCAGGCTAAAGGACTGACACAGCATGTTAAGTATTGGGTGGCCCTGAGCATTACTGGAGTTGCATTGCGTTGGCGACGTGACTCCAGCGATGCGCCGCTCTTACGTGACGAGATGCGTCACGCAAGTGCCTACCCTTGCGCCAGGGCGCGCCGCATTGTAAATGAGGCGCATCTGCCGTGTCGCAAGGGTAGTTTTGATCTGGCGCATCTCTGGAGATGCGCCAGAACGCGTAAGTAAGTATGCCCCTAAGGGGCAGAATTGCAATTACCGTCGCATCCCTGCAAAGTAGCAGGGATGCGCCATTAATTGTGCGGCCCGCTACCACCACCAAACATGGTGCGCCGTATTTGCAATGCGGCGCACCATGGGCCCAAAACGTCACCGAAGCTTTACTGCTGGAGTTGCGTCACAACGATGGCGCAGCTCCAGCAATGCTCTGGGGTACCCTATCTCCCCAATGCTGGGTCAAGCCGTACGTCTGCTTCAAGCAGGTGCAGGGTTTGTGTGACGCATCATTGTCCTAAAGGTGACTGATTGAAATTTTGTAGATTTCCCTCAGCCACTATTAGGATGTGTTCCAGCGCAGGAATGCCCTCCCTTGCGCCGGAACGCCCCCTGATGGCGCAGGGCTTTATACCGGGATGCATCTCCCAAATGCGTCACGTTGTTATAATATTATACGCCGCACCATGGCGCCCTTTTTTGTTTAGCTGCTGCGTCACAAAAGTCACGCAAGAACGGCGCAAAAGAGCCGCAAGGGGCTTAAATCTGCCCCTTCCTTTGTACCCCTGACAATAAGAAAAATAGTGGCGGTGGATTGATAGTTTGACTATTTCAATGACTGGTAATGTAGCAGGCAACTGTTAGTGTTGTCACTGATCTGACTGAAATCACAATGGAGTTTGTCTGTCACTTTGCGTCTTGCCTGCGGACTGCTGCCTGCCAGTCCTAGGTGAACGTTTCAGTACTTTGTTTAGTGAGTTACGTGACTTTCGAAGTCACAGGTCCGCAAATAAATGAAAACTAACCCTAATCAATATAATTTCGCGGAAATATTTTGTTATTGTTCTTTTGAAATGTTTGATTTGGTTGACATTGACAAGCAACAATCATCCATGTTTTCTGTTCTTTCTTTCATGTTGTACGTCAGCTCCCCCCAGGGGCGAGAGGAGGACACAGGAGCAGCAGGCGGCGGATGCTGTTCAACAGGGCCAGGATCGGGCAGGCGAGGGCTCCTCTGCTGGCCCCAGTAAGTTTTCATTTTAGACTAGTACCTATTTTTCCTAGCGTTCCTCATTTGACTTTTTTCAAAATTGTCTTTGCTCTTCTTGTAGACTGTATCTAAATTCTTATCCTGCCTCTACTATGACTCCCTGTGGTATTACTAGATTATTCTTATTAGTCTGTCTGTGTAGCTAACTAAGATTGCACGGTTGGCGAAACTCCCATGATTCTAGTCAGCAATAGCTCTATCAACTTAGTGCAGTCCTCTGGGATTGTCCATAATGTCTTTTGAAGTGTTCTATCTGGACTCATGCTTGCAAAAATTGCAAAACCTTTCGCTCAGTCACTCTAATCTGGACCAAAATACACAGATTGTATTTAAGTTTAAAAGCTTTATTAAAAGTAAACACATTTATTAAAATGAAGTCATAATAAAACTAAACGTTTAACTGATAATGGAAAAGTGGTTAGTGCTGACGATTAATTGAAGACATTTCTTGTGGTCAAGCCGAGCTCTCACCTAGTTTCAACTTGATCTTGTTGTTAGAAGTCCATCTTTTGTCTGTGTGGAGAAAAATGGTGCGTGTTAAAAAAACAGCCTTCATCAGTTGTGCCAAAAAGTGCAGCAAGACAACCTTCCCTGGAAAAAGGGACATTTTTTTTTAACTTTAACGTAGACAGTCACAAATTACATTGTTTTCACATGTCTTCATTCCTAGACCAAAGACTAGTGAGTGCTTTATTCTAACATTCTTAAATGTACTTTGTAGGTGGAACATCTGGTGGCGGGGCCAGTGTGGAGGTGGTGGTGCTCGACACGGAGGCGGAGGGCGATTCTTCAGGGGAGGAGGCGGCGGCTGTGAGAGTTGAGACGGTGGTGGTGGCGGCCAGAGGTAAGCTCTTATATATTCCTTACTTATTGAGATTGAAGACTAGCTGGGAAGGCAAGAATATGAGATGCATGGCTGGGTGAATGATGAAGCAATGATGGGTGGAAGGACAACAGCCTGGGTGGGTGACACAGAAACTGTATGTGTCCATATACCTGGATCATGCTACTATCTGACTCTTAGATAGCATATGTGTATCTAGAGCAGGGGTACTCATAGTACGGCCCGCGGGCCGGTGGTGGCCCGGCAAGCCTTCCTTGGCGGTGCGCAGACCTTGCAGACAATCACTGCTCCCCCGGCCCCCACAGAGCAGAGGCTTTTTTGTATTTCACCTGTTAGCGCCCCTGCATCTCCACTCTGACAATCACTGCTCCCCCGGCCCCCACAGAGCAGAGTGGAGATGCAAGGCCACAAAGAGGTGAAATAGAACAAAGCCTCTGTGGGGCCGGGCAAGCAGTGATTGTCAGGGTGGAGAAGCAGGGGCGCTACAACAAACAAAGCCTCAATAATATGTTAATGGTCTTTTAAAGACCTGTTAAGTACTTTGGTGTTGTTGTCTGTGTGTGCGCGTTGAGGAAGCGGTCTCAACCCGGGCTGAAGGCTGACACAGATAGACACACACACAGTGAGATGACAGAGGGGGAGGTAGAGGGAGGGCAGGAGGGAGAGAGAGATGGAGAGGGAGGGCAGGAGGGAGAGCAGGAGGGAGAGAGATGTATGTAAATGCTGGGTCTGGTGGCTCAGTGGGTGAGGGCATCTGCTGCAGGGACCTGTGTGCAACCTCATGGTCACAAGTTATCGTTTTGCTTTAGCCCCGCCCCCTCTGACTCCGCCCCCACCAGTGCGGCCCTCGGCCCCAAACTACACTGTAAATGTAGCCCCTGAGAGAAAGTTTGTGAGTACCCATGATCTAGAGAGAGTAGACGGTCAGCGGATGAACTAAGTGTAACTTTGAAGAGCATGTAACACTGCACCCGCACGTCCGTTCCAGTGTAGGAAAGGCAAGGAAAGAACTTTTAATTTGGTCCAAATACTACCATCAATAGTAGCAGTAGTTTGTATTGCAAGCACTGCATAGATCCGGTTATTACGGTGGCCACTCCCTACCTCTCTTAATAAGTTTAGTAGTACTCAGTCATTCATGTGTGGATGTATCACTGGTCACTCAATAAAAAGCAAAGCACCTAAAGTCATCCCATATATAAGCAAAAACATCCCATGTGAAGTGATAGATAATCAGATCATTTATCTTCTTCAATTTTCCATTTCTAGTACTCATTTCCACTGTAGGGTGAAAGTTAAATTAATTAAGCAGTAGCCCTTGAGTTGTAACAGAGTATTCTCAGTGCCACCCGTAATAGAAAAGTAAGAGCTTCACCACCTGCATGTACTGGACGGGTACAGTAACGCAACGCAAGTCTAGGTCACTCCTCATGGCGTGCGTCTCTTTTTCTCGGGTGCAAGTTTACTGCGCTGGCATTATGCCGGCTTGCAGAAGATAACGTACCAATTTTCCAAAACAAGAGACAAGAAGAAGAATAAGACTGGTGTACTTTCATAGTCGACTCCAATGGAAGTCCATAGTGCTCGTAGAATTTGTTCCTTAAACTCCCACTAATGTTAGAGCAAGGATGAAGAAGTGTGAGGTTAGATAGATACTGGCCTCAATAGTTATGTAATGCGTTTGCAAGTTGCTAGTTGTAGTGCAACACAAATTTCTGCTGAATGATTGAGTTAATCTTAAGGAGCATTGGTTACAGACTATGTCTTTCTTTCTTCATATAGGTTCTCCTTCCAAACGAACAAGGAGGAAGGAGCTGGCTAGAGCGGCCCGGCAACGGAGGATCGATGCCACTGTGGCCGAATATCGGTGGCTGGTGGCCCTGGAGGACGAAGAAAGTGTGCAGTCGACCACAACAACTACGTCGTCTGCATCGGCCTCCGTTCCCCCACGGGCTGCCAGTACCACCCAGCACAGTGGTCCACCCAGACTGAGCCGGGCTGCCAAAGCCAAACGCCACCGCCGAGTAGCAAGGACAACAGCTACAGCTTCCTCTCACAGCCGTTGCACCTACAAGGCATTGAAGGCACGCCTGCGCCGCAGTACCCTGATGGTGTCCCGCCTCCAGCAGGAGCTCCACCACTTTTCCAACCAGTTGGAGGGGCTCCGCGTAGAGCACGCCTTGCTCCGCCAGGAGCATGATGCCCTGGCCCAAAAAGTTGACAGCATCCGCCCATAGTGTCCCTTGCCCCTTTTTTAGAGACTTTTGGGGGGTGGGAATTGGGAGTTGGGTTTTTGGGGACTTTTGAAGGACAATCGTTGGGGTTAGGGAGGGTCTTGCGGGAGATTATTTTGTTAGGGATATAAATATACTTTTTCAAACTTTATCTGAGCATACCCGTTTCTTACTGCTTGCCTGGTGGGTGGGGGTTTAACGTTGACTTTGTTTTCCTGAAAGTTTAGTTCCATTTTCTTCCTTTAAGTGTAAATGCCCAAATGTTTTCAACACTAAGTGCCTCTCACAGACGAAGTGAATCCAAGAGTCCTAGGACTTTAGTAGTACTACCTTCAGTCTCTCGTCTCTCGTACTAATACTCCATTATACCCCCAAACCACCAAACGCTTATCTTACCTGTAATTTGTGTTTGAAAGTAGGGCTAGACCCAGGGCTGGCTCCACGGGAAACAGGGAATATGGTTGGCAATCTTGGTCGGATAAAATTTCCTCATAGCGGTGGTACTAGTGGTGTGACACAGTGGCAGTTGCATGCCTATGAAAAAAAAGAAAATGAAATCTGGTTTGTCCTCCTGAGCAATTCAACGGTACAACTGAGAATATAGCAGGTGACAGAAGTACAGTAGAACAGTGCCACATTGTAGCCTAACAAATGGTAAAGTATAACTACTAATTCGGTTGAAGTTCTTTCACATTAGCAATGGTTCTTTGTCAAGCAGAGTAAGAATATATCCTCGGATTTCTTCACCAGCCTGTTGCTATCACCTTATCCTCCCCAGCAAGTGTGTGGATTTATTGCTGTCATTTAGTCACACATCAATCAAAACCACACAGCCCGGGGGAAGAGGGTTAGGGTTTGAAAAATGGATGGGTACGGGGGTTTTTGGGAAAGGTTTTGGGAGACAAGAAAAAATAGCACAGCATAGCCAAACAATTGTGAACATAAACAAATCTTTGGGTACAAACCTATCCATCAATCTTTGAAAGTGCATGCACTACTGCATACATGTCAGTGAAAAGTAAGTAGTATATTCGACAACTGTGGAAGAAAGAATGCGACAGTACAGGGCCTGTGTGGAATTATTGATAACGATATTCAACATAAGGTCTCTGTACTTAGCCAGATACCCGAGAGCCTTGCTGGTCACTATAAATCCATTCACAACAACACTCAGTGGGGTTGGTCTGGAAGGTATAGTAGATAGAAAAGGAGAAATTGCTTGTTTTCTAGGTGTCCCCTCACTCACCAGGGTTGCCCCTTGGTGACATGCTTCATCATTGGGGCCATCCCAGTCCTCTACGGCCTGGGGCGTGCTGCGACTTGCGAATTACGTAGGAACACTTACAAATGACTATGTGTGGTGCAGATGTGATAGTGGAGTGGACTAAGTGATGTGTTAAGGGATCAATTTAGAAGCAGAGAGAGATCCAAGAAATGCAGTCACAGTCAGAGAAAAAGGCAAGGGATACTGTATCTATGTGGTTGTAGTGGTCCTGTTGGAAGTGGTAAGTAAGTTGCCTGCAGAAAAAAAATCCTCCTTTTAGCGGCACTCCTCCATTGCAGCCGACGCTTCGTCCATCGATGTTGGTCACCAGAAGACACCCTGTAAAAAAAAGCACAGCATAGACAAACAATGGAACATAAACAATTCTTTGGGTACAAACCTATCCATCAATCTTTGAAAGTGCATGCACTACTGCATGCATGTCAGTGAAAAGTAAGTAGTACATTCGACAACTGTGGAAGAAAGAATGCGACAGTACAGGGCCTGTGTGGAATTATTGATAACGATATTCAACATAAGGTCTCTGTACTTAGCCAGATACCCTAGAGCCTTGCTGCTCACTATAAATCCATTCACAACAACACTCAGTGGGGTTGGTCTGGAAGGTATAGTAGATAGAAAAGGAGAAATTGCTTGTTTTCTAGGTGTCCCCTCACTCACCAGGGTTGCCCCTTGGTGACATGCTTCATCATTGGGGCCATCCCAGTCCTCTACTGCCTGGGGCGTGCTGCGACTTGCGAATTACGTAGGAGCACTTACAAATGACTATGTGTGGTGCAGATGTGATAGTGGAGTGGACTAAGTGATGTGTTAAGGGATCAATTTAGAAGCAGAGAGAGATCCAAGAAATGCAGTCACAGTCAGAGAAAAAGGCAAGGGATACTGTATCTATGTGGTTGTAGTGGTCCTGTTGGAAGTGGTAAGTAAGTTGCCTGCAGAAAAAAAATCCTCCTTTTAGCGGCACTCCTCCATTGCAGCCGACGCTTCGTCCATCGATGTTGGTCACCAGAAGACACCCTGTAAAAAAAAGCACAGCATAGACAAACAATGGAACATAAACAATTCTTTGGGTACAAACCTATCCAT
Organism: Lissotriton vulgaris; assembly: GCF_964263255.1. Lineage (NCBI taxonomy): Eukaryota > Metazoa > Chordata > Amphibia > Caudata > Salamandridae > Lissotriton > Lissotriton vulgaris. Next base: position 813,093,266 of record NC_141699.1, read on the forward strand.
CAATCTTTGAAAGTGCATGCACTACTGCATGCATGTCAGTGAAAAGTAAGTAGTACATTCGACAACTGTGGAAGAAAGAATGCGACAGTACAGGGCCTGTGTGGAATTATTGATAACGATATTCAACATAAGGTCTCTGTACTTAGCCAGATACCCGAGAGCCTTGCTGGTCACTATAAATCCATTCACAACAACACTCAATGGGGTTGGTCTGGAAGGTATAGTAGATAGAAAAGGAGAAATTGCTTTTTTTCTAGGTGTCCCCTCACTCACCAGGGTTGCCCCTTGGTGACATGCTTCATCATTGGGGCCATCCCAGTCCTCTACGGCCTGGGGCGTGCTGCGACTTGCGAATTACGTAGGAGCACTTACAAATGACTATGTGTGGTGCAGATGTGATAGTGGAGTGGACTAAGTGATGTGTTAAGGGATCAATTTAGAAGCAGAGAGAGATCCAAGAAATGCAGTCACAGTCAGAGAAAAAGACAAAGGATACTGTATCTGTATGTTGTTGTAGTTGTCCTGTTGAATTTGGTAAGTAAGTTGCCTGCAGAAAAAAAATCCTCTTATTAGCGGCACTCCTCCATTGCAGCCGACGCTTCGTCCATCGATGTTGGTCACCAGAAGACACCCTGTCCACTGCCTGCCTGATGCTGAATTGTGGCTCGCTACTGTGAAGCCTGACTCCATCCTTTTTTCCCCATTGCAGAGACTGAAACCCGGCCTGTAATTATTCAACGAAAAACAGGAAGTGATATAATATTACAACACCACTGATAAATAAATATAAGGTATGTAGGCTGTGGAGTGCAAAAAGTCACAATTTGATTTTCCTAGTAGACAGTACAATATTTTTGAAAGTGCGTACTCTGAGTCACCTTTTGAAGGATAAATAAGTATGGGCAAATTAATGTAGCGGATCTTGCCCCTCAAGCTAGGTGTACTGTAAACTGTGTTTTAGAACAAAATTAGATCTTCCTAGCAGTGCTCCCACCCAGACCCTAACTAAAGCCAGTCGCAAAAATGTAGAAGACCCCCAATCAAATCTCAAAAAACGAGGCCTAGCAGAAAACTGGTGACACAACTTACTTTGAAAGTAAAAGTAGGCCGAAGTACCCCCTTCCTAATTACCCATTACCCACCGTGGATTGCATTGAAACCACTTGCAAGCAACCAAGCAAAAGTAGCCATAGCCAGCATCGCTCCAAGACTCGAAATCCCCCCCACTCAAACACATGCAATAGAAATACTGCTAACCCTAACGAACCCTAAGTTAAGAATAGTGGCAAAGGCTTTCTTTAACTATGCCAAATCCCCCCTTTCCCACCTTGGATTTTCTTCAAATGACTTGCAACCAAAATTACACATTCTCACGAGTGCTCTAAGACCCCAGAACTCAGTTGGAATAATCTAGAACACCCCGAAACACATGCAATCCTGCTGCTAGGGCTAACCCTAACGAACCCTAAGTTACAAAAAGTGCCAAAAGGCTTTTCCGCGAGGATTTTGTCCCAACCACTTCTACCCGGTATTAGACCTTCCCAGGAATGCCCCAAGACCCGCCAACCCACCCGCCAAGAAGCATAACACCCCCAAACAGGCCAAAAGCAAAATCTCATACTTGCAATATTTCTGGGCCTTCGGTCCAAACGCGCTGCGTAGCTAGGCCATAAGTCGGGGTTGGCACGACGGATTTCCTGAAAAGCAAATGCAATCAAGATTAGAGTGTCCCAGCAATGCTCCCAGACCACGAAACTCACCCACAAACAGACGGAACCCCCCCCTAAGAGCACCTCAAAGGCAAGCAAGTCATCAAAAACACAAAAAAAATTCCGCCTGGGATTTGGTCCAAAACACTTTTATCCGGTATTAGAGCTTCCCAGCAATGGCCCCAGAGCCGTCAACCCAGGAGAAAACGAGTAGAAGACCCCCAAACAGCCAAAGAGCAAAAGTACAAAAATGGGGACTTAGTAAATTTTTCACAAATTTCCCAAATCACTCCGCGCGTGCTCTGCAGCTAGGCCCTAACTCCCCTCTGCCACCATGGATTTGCTTCAAACCTCTTGCAAAGTAAAGTATATATAGCCAGCAGTGCTCCCAGACCACGAAACTCACCCACAAACACCAGGAAGCCCCCCAAACAGGCCCCCGAAAATGCTACATAGAGCAAAATGTCAGAAATAGCCACAAAAAAAATCGGCCTGGATTTTGTCCCAACCACTTCTACCCGGTATTAGACCTTCCCAGGAATGCCCCAAGACCCGCCAACCCACCCGCCAAGAAGCATAACAACCCCAAACAGGCCAAAAGCAAAATCTCATACTTGCAATATTTCTGGGCCTTCGGTCCAAACGCACTGCGTAGCTAGGCCATAAGTCGGGGTTGCCACGACGGATTTCCTGAAAAGCAAATGCAATCAAGATTAGAGTGTCCCAGCAGTGCTCCCAGACCACAAAACTCACCCACAAACACCAGGAAGCCCCCCAAACAGGCCCCCGAAAACGCTACATAGAGCAAAATGTCAGAAATAGCCAAAAAAAAATCGGCCTGGATTTTGTCCCAACCACTTCTACCCGGTATTAGACCTTCCCAGGAATGCCCCAAGACCCACCAACCCACCCGCCAAGAAGCATAACACCCCCAAACAGGCCAAAAGCAAAATCTCATACTTGCAATATTTCTGGGCCTTCGGTCCAAACGCGCTGCGTAGCTAGGCCATAAGTCGGGGTTGGCACAACGGATTTCCTGAAAAGCAAATGCAATCAAGAATAGAGTGTCCCAGCAGTGCTCCCAGACCACGAAACTCACCCACAAACACCAGGAAGCCCCCCAAACAGGCCCCCGAAAACGCTACATAGAGCAAAATGTCAGAAATAGCCCAAAAAAAATCGGCCTGGATTTTGTCCCAACCACTTCTACCCGGTATTAGACCTTCCCAGGAATGCCCCAAGACCCGCCAACCCACCCGCCAAGAAGCATAACACCCCCAAACAGGCCAAAAGCAAAATCTCATACTTGCAATATTTCTGGGCCTTCGGTCCAAACGCGCTGCGTAGCTAGGCCATAAGTCGGGGTTGGCACAACGGATTTCCTGAAAAGCAAATGCAATCAAGATTAGAGTGTCCCAGCAGTGCTCCCAGACCACGAAACTCACCCACAAACAGACGGAACCCCCCCTAAGAGCACCTCAAAGGCAAGCAAGTCATCAAAAACACAAAAAATTTTCCGCCTCGGATTTGGTCCAAACCACTTTTAGTGCTTCCCAGCAATGGCCCCAGACCCGTCAACTCACCTGCAAAGAGGTAGAACAACACCCCCACAAGTGCTGAGTCTTTCTTCATTGGGCGTAAACCAGCCCTCTGCTTTGATGGAAATAGGAGTCTGGAGGAGGAGGATAGAGGAGCATGTTCTTCTGAACTTGTGAACCTGAGGAATGCAGACTGCGGCACCTTCAAATCAATTGGCAAACAAGTGAAGACAGTTCTGCTGATGGGCTTGTTTTTGTGATTATCTGATTAAAGTTTGAATTATATTAACTGTGCACAACAAAGAAAGACAGACACACAGGAATAAAAGTGAATAAGGATGAAAAAGAAAGTTATTGATTCGGTGTCTCATTTTCAGGGCTCGGTATCACGGTCCAGGAATAAGAATAAGGCTTCGTCATCATACTCTGCGAATTCAGGCAGGGTGAGCTCAGTGTCACCTGACAGAGTAGAAATTCCCTCATCTATGTTGCTGGCCACCTCCTCTTCATCCGGCACGCTCTCTCGTACTCTGAAATCTGGTGGTATGAGGTGCTGATTCATCTTGATCATTGTTAACCTCTCCACATTTTTGGGCGAGAGGCGGCTCCGTTTGGGAGTTACAATCCCACCAGCCGCACTGAAAACCCGTTCAGAAGACACGCTTGCGAGTGGGCAAGACAAGTAGTTTAAAGCCAGGTTGGTGAGCTGTGGCCACAATTCTTTTTTCCCATGCCAATACGCCAATGGGTCAGACTTAACATAGACCTCTGTTGAGTCATTCAGATAGTCCTTCACCATCGACTCAAGGTCCTCATCCAAGGTTCCTCCACTTTGCTTAGCTCTTGCTGTGCCTCTGACCGTTTGAGAACCAAACCCACGCAGAGCTAGCCAATCCTCTTCAGCCTCCAATGTTTCTGTTGTCTTTCGTGCAGATGATCCGGTTGCCGGTGTCTTTAACGGCTGAGAGGTCACTTGTGCCACAGCCACAGGTGCAGAAGTGGATTGTTTTGACTGGGGATGGCCTGCTGATGTACTGCCATTTCCTTCAATTTCCAGCCGTTCTGTTTCAAACCTCTTAGCTGACAAGGCTAGCCAACGTTTGTACTTTGGAACATGTTCATCATCAAAAGGAAAGAATGCTTGGCCTGCCAGCGCCTTTTTGTAGCGTGGATCCAGAATAGTAACACAAATGTAATGCTGTTCTGAGTGGATCTTTTTAAGACGTTCATCACCTTGTAGGAGCTCTAATAATTGCTCAGCCAGAAGCAAAGAGTCTTGGTTTTTGTCATCTTTTCCAAACACAGAACACACCTCCTTCAGTTGGTCCTCCAGCATGTACAACAATGGGATAGCTTTTCCCAAATTAGAGTCCTCCTTGCTGACTGCACGCGTGAAGAACTCAAAAGGACGAAGCATGCGTGTCAGGCTTTCAACTATGTTCCATTGCGGCCCACCCATCCTCAGCTCCTCTGTACCCTCTTTAAGGAAATATTGATCGAGTTCCGTATACTGCTCATACAGACGCTCAAGCATGTAGAAGGTTGAGTTCCAACGTGTTACCACCTCCTGGATGAGTGCTTTCACTGGCATTTGACGTTGATATAGCAGGCTCCTCAGCTGCTTCCGGGCCTTAAAAGAATGCCTGAAATGCTTGCACATTTTTCGGCAGGTCTCCAATACACTGTACGCTGCACTGCCTTTATTACCCAAGAATTTTTGGACAACCAGGTTTCTACAGTGCGCCAAACACGGCACTCTGAAATAGTAACCGTCCCTCATGGCCTTAACTATATTGGCGCCATTGTCCGTGGAAACATAACCAACCTTGCGTTTTAGTGGGGACAGCCAGTTAAGGACCTTTGTGTTAAAGACATCCAAAATGTTTTCTGCTGTGTGACGTTTCTCCAAACCAAACATGGCTAGTGTTGCATGTTTCCGAGCACCTTTAAAAACAATGTTCGTGTCAACACCTGCGTTTAGCTTTGCTTTAGCCCCTGAAAAAGAGACCCAGTGTGCAGTGATGCACATGTAATCAGCGCCTGCGCCACTGGTCCACATGTCTGTTGTCAGATGTATAGTGTGAACAGCACTCTTCTGCAAAGCTGCCCCAATCACCTTCAGAACATCTTCATGTAGTGCTGGAACCGCAACTCGGGCAAAATAGAACCGGCTAGGAACCTTCCATTTAGGGCAGAGCGCTGTCACTAATTCTAGAAAACCAACCCCTTCTACAAAAGAAAAATGGAGAAGGTCCAGAGCTAGCATTTTAGCCAGCTTAGTGTTATACAGACGGGTCATTGGGTGGTTGCGTTCATATTGCGCTTGTGTAAACAACATCTTTTTAATGTTGCCCTGGACCAAGGATTTACGGGATGATGATGATCTCTTCGACCCAGTTACGCTCGCTGATGAACTTTTCCGCATTGATGTCTCACTCTCTCCCACACTCTTAGTGTGGCTCCCATGGGGTGTGCTGCTGACAGGGGAACTGGGTGTAAGTGAAGTGTTTGAATCGTCTTCTTCCTCCTCGTCATCATCAGATGAAAAATCAACGTTTTCATTGCGTGCAATTCCGGCTTCCTTGATCGCGTGTAGGTGCGCAAACCATTGGACATCGTGCGTTCTCCTAAGATGACCTCTCTGGCCTCCGGTACCATAGTTGGAACCCAACTTACCACGACTAACTCGAAGCTTACAAATGCTACAAATGGCTACGTTTTCCTTTTTTGGGCAAACACTAAAGAAGTCCCAAACTGGAGACTTGAAATGTCTTCGGGGGCCGGAGGAGGCGGCGATACTGGTGGTGGTGGTCCTGCTGCTAATGCCAGATGAAGTGGAGGATGTGGATTGCCGAACTTCAGTACGTTTTGCACTTTCACCACCACGAATTGTAGTCGAGGACGAGGTGGGTACCTTCTTGCGAGGAAGAAATCTGGAAGCGGTAGGTTTTGGTGTACTACTTAACTCCAAATCTAATGATTCCATTTCCATTGCCTCCTCGCCGACATCATCATCACGCTCAGCAGCTTCTCGGGATAGGGTCAAAATGTCTCTTTGCTGCATGCCCGGTGGGGCTGCAGTGACCTTTGTGATGACTGGCTCGTCGTCATCGTGAGAGGCTTCATCACCAGCAGTATCTGTCACTTCTTGTTGAGCCTCATCACACTCCATAGGTTTGAGTTTTTGGACGACCTTCCTTTTACGCTTAGGTACCGGTGTCAGATCATGGTGTGCCTCACTGTCAGACCGCAGTTGTGGTTCCCAAGCTGGATCTGTATCATCAGAAGGAGGTGGGCTTGAAGAAGATGTAGACACCCCCCTTGATCTTTTCCTTGCTAGGGATGTGGAAGACAATGAATGATCATCAGGAGGAGTGGCTTCCAATGATACCTCGGCTTCATTGTCGATTTCCTGATGTGCCCCTACTTCGGGAGGAACAACTATTGTGGGCACTTGTGAACCTCCATGCACCTTTGCTTGCGCATCTCCTTTTGCTGCCTCTCCTTCCACATGTACTTGGGCGTGTACTTGCACATGGTGTTGTTGTTGCGGCTGTGGTTGTTCAACACTTGTCAGATGAGTTACAACAACCTGTGTTGATTCAGGGACATTGCTGCTACTTTCTTGCGATGAGCCAACATCACTGGTCGATGGTGATTGGAGAAGTACACTGACTGCCTCTGAAGCACTCAAGGGCTTTGACTTAAGTTGGCGTGGTGGTGGAGGCACTGAACCCAATGGAGCAGGGGTGCTGCTCCCAGCTTGGTCCCCAGCAGATCCTGCTGCTGCAGGCGTACTTTTTTTTTTCTCCCAAAAAACGTGGCGGGTGGCACACCAGCCTCTTTGGCAACTTGCTTCTTCTGCTCCTTACTAGCAACTTTCTTGCTAGAGGAGCTACGGAGAACTTTCTTTGGGGCCATCTTCTTCAGAGCAGGTCAGACAGCAGGCCGCAGTTGCACGAATTGTAGAGTTGTCTGAGGCCAGACGTGACGTCGCGTGACGTTATGCTGCACACACACACCGCTGCAGGACTTCTTCCTGGCACTGGTGGTTCTCTTGAGTCTTGTGCACCTAAAAAAAATGGAAGACAGAGGAACATCAGTTCAGTTATAGAGCACAAAAAAATCGAAAAACACTGCAAAATCAGCACAATCCCATTCCATCCATGCCCTCCATGATGTTTAAATTCAAGACACCCCACAGAAAGACTAGGCCCATGCACCACTCACTACCCCTGGTCAAGGCCCCAACAACAGGTCAAAAATCGAAAAACACAGAAAAATCAGCACAATCCCATTCCATCCATGCCCTCCATGATGTTTAAGTTCAAGACAGCCCACAGAAAGACTAGGCCCATGCTAGACTCAAATACCCCTGGTGAAAAGGCCACAAGTACAGGCCCAAAAAACGAAAATCACTGAAAAATCTGCACAATCCCATTCCATCCATGGCCTCCATGATGTTTAAATTCAAGACAACCCACAGAAAGACTAGGCCCATGCAAGACTCACTACCCCTGGGCATAAATAAAGGTTGAAAAGTAGGCAAAATGGTTGGAGGCCTAACAACAAAGCCTGCATTCAAAATGGCCACTTGCCTGCCAGCACATGGCCAGTGCCTGTAGCTGCACTCAAAATGGCCACCAGCCACATGGCATGTCCCTCCCCATGAACACCCCCAAAAATCGAAAAACACTGCAAAATCAGCACAATCCCATTCCATCCATGGCCTCCATGATGTTTAAATTCAAGACAACCCACAGAAAGACTAGGCCCATGCAAGACTCACTACCCCTGGGCATAAATAAAGGTTGAAAAGTAGGCAAAATGGTTGGAGGCCTAACAACAAAGCCTGCATTCAAAATGGCCACTTGCCTCCTAGCACATGGCCAGGGCCTGCCTGTACCAGCACTCAAAATGGCCCCCACCCACATGGCCTGTCCCCATGAACACCCCCAAAAATCGAAAAACACTGCAAAATCAGCACAATCCCATTCCATCCATGCCCTCCATGATGTTTAAATTCAAGACACCCCACAGAAAGACTAGGCCCATGCACCACTCACTACCCCTGGTCAAGGCCCCAACAACAGGTCAAAAATCGAAAAACACAGAAAAATCAGCACAATCCCATTCCATCCATGCCCCCCATGATGTTTAAGTTCAAGACAGCCCACAGAAAGACTAGGCCCATGCACCACTCACTACCTCTGGTCAAGGCCCCAACAACAGGTCAAAAATTGAAAAACACAGAAAAATCAGCACAATCCCAATTCATCCATGGCCTCCATGATGTTTAAGTTCAAGACAACCCACAGAAAGACTCAGTCCACCCACCACTGAGTACCCCTGGGCAAAAGGCCCCAAAACAGCCCAAAAATCGAAAATTCCAAAATTTTAATTGCAGCAACTGTAATGCCCCAAACAAACTTACTTGTAAAATTTCTAATCCAACAGTGATCCAAAGAAAGTCAAAAAGGCCTCAAATCCAAATATCCAGCAGCATCCACAAAAAGTAATCCTTCCAGCTCCAGACCCAAATGAAAAGTGACCAGGAGATGGACAAAGCACTGGGAGGAGCCTGCTGAACAGGAACAGGAAGTTGAAGACTGTGGGGCACTTCCTTCCTCCCACCCCCCTGCCCCCCTCCCCAAAATGGACTCCTCGCTAAAAAAGTGCAGGCAAATGTCAAACTAAGGAGTTATTCAGATAAAAATCATCATTTCTAGAAGGTTTATGCTGCTTGCTGGTGGATTTCTTGTGCAGAATTGCAAATTTATATTTTCGCTCGCCGCATCTCAAATCTCGCAATTGCGAAGTACCGCGAGACGTGATCTCGCCATACTCGCGTTGACAAACTATCGCTGGCAAGCCGCGATGACGTAATCGCGCTTGCCAATTCCCGCGGGATCACACAGCAAGATCCAAAATGGCGCAGCACTCGCAAACTATCGAAAAAAACAACTCGGCAAACGATGATAAACGCCGCGCGCCGCAAAAATTGTATCACCAACGCCGGGCGCCGCCAAAAAAATCCGCTGCGTGCGAATTTGCGGATTTTGCGGGAAATTCGCAAATCTCGCGGATTGCGAATTTCCCAAAAATCCGCAAAATCCGCGAGCGTAACGGATTTTCCGCCCATGCCTACGTGGGGACTCCTGCTCCTTGGAGTCCACCGCTCTAGCTCGCAGCCCTGCCGGTCAGTTCGAATGAGGCCCCTTGCAGAGTCTAGCTGGCGGCTGCAAACCGCGAAGCGGGACTCGCGAAGCGGGTCCGGCGAGGCGCGGCGGCTGCAGCAGGCTCTCACACAAGTGCTCTGGTCCTTGGAAGGGTTCGGCGTCGATATGGCAGTGAAGACAATCCACCCGAGGTCAGGAAGGACGCCGCTTTATTCTGAAGAGGAGGGGGTGGGGCTGGCAGGGAGAGCAGCCCAGCTGGACAAGGGCGCGCGGGGACTCCTGGTCCTTGGAGTCCACCGCTCTAGCTCGCAGCCCTGCCGGTCAGTTCGAATGAGGCCCCTTGCAGAGTCTAGCTGGCGGCTGCAAACCACGAAGCGGGACCCGCGAAGCGCGGCGGCTGCAGCAGGCTCTCACACAAGTGCTCTGGTCCTTGGAAGGGTTCGGCGTCGGAATGGCAGTGAAGACAATTACTTGGGTCAGTATCAAGCAAAGTATACATGTCTGTATCCTGTACATACTGGTCAACCTTCAGGTTATAGTAAGTGGTGTTGAGAACCAAAAGGGCTCCCCCTTTGTCTGCTGGTACAATCTTAATCAAATAATTTGTGGCCAGTTTATTCAATGTCATAGTTTCTGATCTAGTTAAATTTCTTCTCCTTGTAGATGTCTTTTGAATAGGTGCTACATCTTTTTTGATCAGTGTTTCAAATAAGTCCAATGACTTATGCGAAATTGGAGACACAAATGTACTTTTTGGTCTGACATTTCTTTTAGTCCGTTGTTTTGGTTCTTGTGTCTCCTGTCGTGATATGAAAAAACCACCTCAACAGTAGTTTCCTCATAAATTTGAAAAGGGCAACTTTTGTCTCTAAATCATTCGTTTGATAAGTAGGCATGTGAGAAGTTGGCCTGGTATATGATGATCACTAATCTAGTGAGCACCTTGCACCAGTCCAAACGACCCTTATGGTGATTGGTTGTAAGTCAAGCTTATAGACCAGCTATCCTAGTGGTAGCATGGACAAAAGCAGTCTTAGGCTAAACTCAGGAGGGCATGTGAAGCCAGCTGTTTTACCATATGTAATCCTTTAAACATCAAATGAAAGGACACCACACAAGTTATATATTATAAAATATATGTATTTATTACTAGAATAATCCCCTGTACTCTTTATGAGCACAGCAGCACAAGCGTTAAACGAAGAACTTCATATAACATACAAAAGTTGCACAGCTATGGATAGGCGGGGTGGCCCCTCAAACCATATATTAAAAAAGTGGTATAAGTACCACGTCACGAACAATGGTAAGGCCTAGGGCCTTGGGAATCGCTGGGGCTACACTGGAATAACGAAGGTTAGGACATCGGAGGCCCACAGGATACGGGTGCAATTCTTATAGGCAACTGTGTGCACCAATGCAAGTCAATGGTGCGTAAAAATTAGAAAGTTATAGGTTTGGGAGTCTTCCGACTGGACTAGAACTTAGCCACTTGAAACTAGGTCACTAGGGATGTGAATCACTATAGGGACACCGGAGTACCTTTGTTACCTCACCCAGAGGAAGCGGGTGCATAGGTGTCAAAGTGCGCCTGGTTTCTTCGTGTAGTACTGTGGAGCCTGGAGGAAAAGATGCTGTAGGCGACCAGGAGAGAAGAGTCCGGTTGAATCCAAGGGTGGATCGAAGATGTAGAGCACCTTAAAGCAGAGGGGACAGAGTCTAGGTCACTAGCCAGTGACCACGATGGAACCAGGAAGGAACCAGGCGATGTCGGGTTGCAATCAGGTGATGTCAAGTAGTTTGTCTCCGCTGCCACGTGGACCAGGAAGTATTGAGGACAACCAGGAGTTGAACATGAGCTATCCCACAAAGGCTCTCGCTGTCAGTTCTTGAATCTGAGTCAACAGGCCTTGGCAAATGCAACCCACGCAGGAATCAAAGATTTTCTGGATTAGACCAGCAAGGTCAGATTGGTGGCTCCTTTTCAGGGGAGCTAGGGCCAGTCTCAGACCAACAATGTAAAGTCGAAGGTTCATTGTCTCAGAGGCCACTAGCCAACGGGCAAGTGACCAGAAAACGCATCAAGCAGGTAAAGTGCAAAAGAGCCCCACGCAGCACTCGGTGAGTGTGGAGAGGTGATCTTCGATGCACAGGCTGCTCGGGGCTGGGTCTTCTCAATCCCCAATGCACAGCTTCAAGGGTGCCTCGGGAGCTGCACAGGAAGCACTAAGCTGGCTTTCCAAGATGGCCGGTCCCACGTCCCACGTCTCACGTCGCCTTCATGGGTCTCAGCTTTGCTAGGACTGTGGATCGGGCTGTTGGAAGTCTGGGAGTCCAGGTCTTGCTGGTCTCTGTCGTTCTAACTCCGGCGGGAGCAATGGCAAAGAAAATCTTTGAGCACTGATGATGCCTGCTTGCACAGGGTGGCCACTCCTTGTCCACATGGGAGATTCTTTAGTCTTCTACGAAGAGTAGGATGTGGAACGGTTGAGAGTTTTATATCAAAGTTTCAGTCAGGATGATCTAATGTCTATGGGCACAGCTCCTACCTTTATTCCAAATCAAGGGTCTGGGTCTCCTACTAGGTCCCTCCTATGGGTGGGACCCAGGAAGGGGGTGGTTACACATCTTTACCTTTGTCCAGTTTCGCGCCAGAGCTGGGGCTGGACTGCCCCAGCACCGGGTTGAGCTGGACTTTGCATGGGACACCTTGTGTGCCCCAGGCAGTGTCTAGATTCAATACAAAAGTGGGAACCATTGTGGACAATGTTTAACGGGGTCCAGTGTACTTGTCCAGTCAACTAATTATCAAAAGAGTACAAAGTTCCCCGGGGAAACTAACAACTAAGAGGTATGTGTGTGTATGGGAGTAGAGAAGAAGCAGGGAACAGGGAGTTCCCTTATTAGAACTAGAAGACCTCACACACCCAGAAACCTAGGTGTCATGCTTCATCATTGGTCTCCTGCTCCTCGTCAGACTGGCGCTGCAATGTCTGACGGGCGCCGTAGGCGCTCTTTGTTGGAGTTCTTTTGTTCCAGCCAATGTTTGAGTGCGTGAGAGGGGTCTGGTGAAAGTGTAGTCGTGAGGGAATAGTGAGATTAAAAGAAGGTGGGTCAGTCCACAAGGCTCTTTATTCACGTTGCTGACTCCCTTAGTTAAAAGAGGTGGGAGGGGAGATAGGGACTGTGAGGGGCACAGTGGGCTAACTCAACCCTCTAAATAGGTCGACATGTGGGTCTGATTAGCAGGCCCACAGCCACATTAAGTCAAAAACCAGTGAAGCAAAAAGCAAAAAGTGGGATGACCATAGGAAAGTAGACCCTACTCTCCTACATAACCCCCCCCCCCCCCCCCCCAAATGCAGGGACATTAAACTTAACCTTGACCAGATAAGTCTTCATGTTCTAAGTGGAAAATACCTGGAGAGACCATCTGCATTGCCATGGTCAGTCCCTGGTCTGTGCTCCACTGTAAAGTCCATCCCCTGTAGGGAAATGGATCACCTGAGCAATTGGGATTTTCACCCTTCATCTGATTTAGCCACAAGAGGGACTTATGGTCTGTCTGAATTCTGAAGTGAGTGCCAAACAAGTATGTTCTCAACTTCTTCAGGGCCCAAACCACAGCAAAGGCCTCCCTCTCAATGTCTGACCCACGTTTCTCTCTAGGGGTCAGCCTTCTGCTAATAAAAGCAATGGGCTGGTCTAGACCATCTACATTAATTTGTGAAAGCACAGCTCCCACCCCCAACTCAGAAGCATCTGTTTGGACAATCAACTATTTGGAGTAGTCAGGACTCTTTAAGATAGGTGCAGAGCACATGGCCTTCTTCAGGTCATCAAATGCCTTGGCAGCTAACTGTCCACTGAACCTTTTTTGGCATCTTCTTGGATAACAGATCATTTAGTGGTGTCACAATGGACCCATAATTCTTTACACATTTTCTGTAGTACCCAGACAGGCCCAAGAAAGCTCTGACCTGTGTCTGAGTAGTTGGAGGAGCCCAGTCCTGTATGGTCTGGATCTTACTCTCCCGTGGTTGAACCCGACCCCCACCTACCAGGTGGCCCAGGTACACAACCTTACTCTGCCCTATCTGGCACTTTGTTGCCTTGATTGTTAGGCCTTCCTTTTGCAGGGCCTCCAAAACCTTCTTCAGGTGGATCAGGTGATCCTCCCAGGTGGAGCTGAAGACAGCAATATCGTCCAGATAAGCTGCGCAAAAATCATCCAACCCAGAAAGGACTTGGTTCACCAACCTTTGGAAAATGGCAGGTGTATTCTTCAAACCAAAGGGCATCACCACAAATTGATAATGAACTCCAGGGGTTGAGAAAGCTGTTTTGGCCTTAGACTCCTCAGCTAACCTGATTTGCCAATAACCATCTGTCAAATCAAATGTGCTCAGAAACTTGGCAGAAGCCAATCTATCAATGAGCTCGTCTGCTCTTGGAATGGGGTGAGCATCTGTCCTATTGACAGCATTGAGACCTCTATAGTCCACACAGAACCTCATCTCTCTCTTACCATCTTGGTTGTGCGGTTTTGGCACAAGTACTACTGGGCTGGCCCAGGGGCTCTGTGATGGCTCAATTACTCCAAGCTCAAGCATTTTCTGCACCTCAATCTTTATACAGTCCCTGACATGGTCAGGTTGCCTGTAGATCTTACTCTTTACAGGCAGACTGTCACCAGTGTCAACCACATGGGTGCACCAGTTAGTCTGACTAGGTGTTAATGAAAACATATGCCTAAAGACTGTAGAACCTGTCTGCAGTCCTGTTGCTGCTGGTCAGTGAGGCTGCCAGCTAAGGCCACACCATCAACTGAGCCATGATCAGGGTTGTGGGATAACAGGTCAGGGAGAGGGTCGCTCTCTTCCTCCTGCTCCCCATCTGTAGCCCTGAGCAGGCCCATGTCTGCCCTGCCCACATATGCCTTCAATTTGTTTACATGGAGCACCCTGTGGGGGCTCCTAGGGGTGCCACGGTCCACCAAGCAGAGCTGCTGGGTCCACTGGCTCCAACACCCCCACCTTCTGCCCTGGCTGGTACTCAGTCAGCACAGCCTTTTGGTCATGCCAAGCTTTCTGGAGTTCTTGGCTGGCCTCACGGTTTTTGGAAGCCTTCTCCATGTATTCAGCCATCCTGGAGCGGAGACCAAGTACATAGTCCACTATGTCAAGTTTAGGCTTTTTGAGAGGTAACTCCCATCCTTCCTTCACAAGACACAGGGGACCCCTTACAGGATGCCCAAACAAAAGCTCGAAATGGCTGTAGCCAACCCCTTTTTGTGGGACCTCTCTGTAGGCAAAGAGGAGGCAGGGCAAAAGGATGTCCCATCTTCGCCTAAGCTTTTCAGGTAACCCTTTTATCATCCCTTTTAGGGTCTTGTTGAATCTTTCAACAAGACCAATGCACTGTGGATGGTAGGGTGTAGTGAACTTGTAGTTAACATCACACTCTTTCCACATTGCTTTTAGATATCCAGACATGAAGTTGGTACCTCTATCTGAAAGTACCTCCTTTGGAAAGCGCACTCTGGAAAAGAATCCAAGTAGGGCCCTTGCCACAACAGGAGCTGTTGTGGTCCTCAGGGGAATTGCCTCTGGATACCTGGTGGCATGATCCACTACCACCAGTATAAATCTGTGCCCAGATGCTGTTTGGGGGTCCATTGGTCCAACAATGTCTATCCCCACTCTCTCAAAGGGTACCCCCACCACAGGTAGTGGTATGAGGGGGGCCTTTGTGGTGCCACCTGATTTGCCACTGGCTTGGCAGGTAGCACAGGAGCTACACAACCCCTTTGTGTCCTCTGACATATGGGGCCAGTGAAAGTGGGGGACAAGCCTGTCCCAAGTCTTGTTCTGGCCTAAGTATCCTGCTAGAAGAATATCATGGGCCAAGGTTAGATGGAAGCCTCTAAATTGCAGAGGTATGACCAACCTCCTGGAAGCACCAGGCTTGGGGTCTCTAGCCTCTGAATAAAGGAGCCCATCATCCCAATACACTTTATGGGTACCTTGAGCATTTTCAGCAGCCGCAGCAGCAGCCTGCTGTCTGAGGGGTTCATGAGAAGGGCAAGTTAACTGAGCCTGCCCCAGATCTGCCCTTGAGGGTCCCCCTGTCCCCGGAAACTCAACATGATCAGGTTCAAGCTCTTCCAGGATAGTCTCCTCTTGGTTCACAGAACCATCCTCCTGAGAGGGCTGGTCCTCAACCTGGGGCAAGTGGGAAGGCACTGCCTTAACTCTCTTGCTCTTTCTCTAGGGTTGTGTCTGGTCTATAGTTTCAAGATCCAGCACAGGTTCAGGTAAGCACTTTTTGGCCTGTGACCTGATCACAGCAAGGACATGTGCTGAAATACCTAGCATCTCTGCTTGAGTCCGGTACTCCACTTCTGACCATATAGAGTCCTCTAGATCATTGCCCAAAAGACATTCAACTGGGAGGTCTGCACTTACCACAACTCTTTTGAGACCAGTTACCCCTCCCCAGGAAAAATTAACAACTGCCACACTATGGTGAGTAGTGACATTGCTAGCATTGTTCACTAGGTAATTATCACCCAGTACAATTTGTCCAGGGTCCACAAAGCTAGGTATCACCATAGTGACACTGGTACCTGTGTCCCTGTAGGCCTGAGCCACTTCATCATTAATCAAAGGCATCTGCCTGTACTTGCCCAAAGTATTGGGACTCATAGTAGTGGACATAGCCATGTCCACATCACAGATCAAGACTGCCTGAGTAGGAATTATGACTAAGCCAGACTCCATCTCAGTACCCATGGTTAACCCCACTAAAGCTTTAGGCTGGGGGCTGCCACTGCTGACTGTACTAGGGGGTGCAGTTGCCTTTGGGGCTGCAGTGTCAGGGACTGTACCTTTCTTAGTGCACTCACTAAACCAGTGAGAAACGGACTTACAGTAATTACACCAACGTTTCTTTGGGCCATCATTCTTCTTCTTTTTCTTTCCAGTTTGGGACCCCCCCCTCCCTCATTAGTAGTATTTTGGGGGCCTGAAGAAGACTTCTGGTCTTTTTGTTTCTGATCTCCACCCTTCTGGTCTGCCTTTTTCTGATCACCTCCATGGTTCTGGGGTTTCTGCTTAACCCTGGTTCTGACCCATTTGTCTGCCGCCTTTCCCAATTCTTGGGGAGAGGTCAGATCTGAGTCAATCAGGTGTTGGTGCAACAACTGTTTCTGACAGTTATTAAGGATTTGTTCTCTCGTGATCAAATTATACAATCCTGTATAGTTCTTAACTTTACTACCAAGCAGCCAACCTTCCAGAGCCTTAGTGGCACAATCAACAAAATCAGTCCAGTCCTGAGTCTGAGCTTTTTGGGTATCTCTGAACAACAACCTGTATTGTTCAGTGGTTAGGCCAAAACCCTCAATAAGAGCACTCTTCAGGACAGTGTAGTTTTTAGCATCCTCAGGTCTAACAGTGAGGAGCTTGTCTCTCCTTTTTCTAAAAAAGAGAGCAACAAGATTGCTGCCCACTGATCTTGGGGAACCTGCTGTACCATGCAGGCTCTCTCCAGAGCAGTTATCCATTTGTGGATGTCATCCCCATCTCTGTAGGGGGGCATAATCTTACTCAGGTTCCTATGATCATAGGACCTGTCGTTATCCTTAGGGATACTGCTGCCACCAGTGGAATCTAAACCACTTAATTTTTGCTCCCTTGCTAAAGCAAGTTTAGCTTGGGACAGGGCTATTTCTTCTTTCTCTATCTGAAGTTGGACAGCTCTCCTTCCTAGCCTCATGTTCTCTTCTCTGGGGGGGAAGTCATTCCCCTTTGAGATCCCCTTGAGGCATTAGATTGGTTAGACTAGCTGGAAGGAGATCTATCCCTTCTATTGCCAGTGTTAAGTCTACTATTAGGTCTGGGAAGGTGTAACACCTATCCATCCCCATGTAGGCTTAGGTTAGCCTTGCTCAGTCTTCTGACCTGAACCTGACCATTCCCCTGATCATCTGAGTCATCCCCATCTACCTCTTCAACCTCTGGATTGACGGTATCATCTTCTATGGGGGCCCCTTCTCCTGCATTACCTGAGAGGGCTTCAGCAGCCTTTTCAACATCAGCTGTCTCCAGGATATGTATCAGGATTGGGATGGTGGGGTTATGACCTCTTTTCAGCCCCCTTGCAGTGCACAAGGCACTCAAGTCCCTGAACCTGAGTTTTTCATAGCTGGATAGTGCCTTGTGAGGGTCACCTTCCACAGGTAGAGAACTGGATGGTTCACCTGTGCCAGGCATGACTAGTGAGGTGTGGGTGTGTGCACCTACCTACACTAAGTGTTTGCCTACTTGAACCTCTCTAGAGGTTGTAGTTAGGGAGTGCTAAGCCCTTTGGTCTACAACCACTAAGTTCAGTAGAACTTAAGTATTTAAAGCTTTGTTTATATGTACCTAAGGTACTTGATGTGATCTTTCAAATGATATTGTCAAAGATTACAATTGGTAAAACAAACAGCAAGCTCAAATCCCAACTGCTGCACACCAATGTGAGAAGTTGGCCTGGTATATGATTATCACTATTCTAGTGAGCACCTTGCACCAGTCCAAACGACCCTTATGGTGATTGGTTGTAAGTCAACCTTCTAGACTAGCTATCCTAGTGGTAGCATGGACAAAAGCAGTCTTAGGCTAAACTCAAGAGGGCATGTGAAGCCAGCTGTTTTACCATATGTAATCCTTTAAACATCAAATGAAAGGACACCACACAAGTTATATATTATAAAATATATGTATTTATTACTAGAATAATCCCCTGTACTCTTTATGAGCACAGAAGCACAAGCGTTAAACAAAGAACTTAATATAACATACGAATGATGCACAGCTATGGATAGGCGGGGTGGCCCGTCAAACCATATATTAAAAAAGTGGTATAAGTACCACGTCACAAACAATGGTAAGGCCTAGGGCCTTGGGAATCGCTGGGGCTACGCTGGACTAACGAAGGTTAGGAAATAGGAGGCCCACAGGATACGGGTGCAGTGTCTATAGGCAACCGTGTGCACAAATGCAAGTCAATGGTGCGTAAAAGTTAAAAAGTTATAGGTTTGGGAGTCTTCTGACTAGACTAGAACTTAAACAGTTAAATCAATTGTTATAAAAAAATACAGAAGTGCATTCAGAAAAAGGAATGCACTTCTGTATTTTTTTATAACAATTGATTTAACTGTTTATTATCTCACTGTGTGTACATGTATTGTCATTTTTATATGTAGTAAATTACAATTATAATGAATTAAGAAAAACAATTTCCATAAAAAAAGATGTCATAAAAAATAAAATATCATAACAGATTAGCACAATCAAAAAGTCTCTAGTCATTAGTTTGTCAGTTTTCTCTCCCTTTCTTAAACAGGCACATAACCCGGTGCACATTTGCTCCCCTCTTACCCCACATGCTATTCCTTGCCAGGGTTCATCCTATTAGGCAGGGGCCCCATTCTTCCTAAATTAGACTAGAACTTAGCCACTTGAAACAAGGACACTAGGGATGTAAATCACTACAGGGGCACTGGAGTACCCTTGTTACCTCACCCACAGGAAGCAGGTGCAAAGGTGTCAAAGTGCGTCAGGTTTCTTCATTGAGTTCTGTGGAGCCTGGAGGAAAAGATGCTGCAGGCGACCAGGAGAGAAGAGTCCGGTTGGATCGAAGATGTAACATACCTGAAAGCAGAGGGGATAGAGTCTAGGTCACTAGCTAGTGACCAGGATGGAACCAGGAAGGACCCAGGCGATGTTGGGTTGCAATCAGGTGATGTTGAGTAGTTTGTCTCCGCTGCCACGTGGAACAGGAAGTATCGAGGATGACCATGATTTGAACACAGGCTGTCCTACAAAGGCTCTCGCTGTTTGCAGTGTCGGTTCTCAAATCTAAGTCAACAGGCCTTGGTAAATACAACCCACACAGGAATCAAAGATGGCTTCTGGATCGGACCAGCAAGGTCAGCTTGGTGGCTCCTTTTCAGGGAAGCTAGGGCCAGTCTGGAGCAACCAATCCAGCAGTGTAAAGTTGAAGGTTCGTCGTCTCAGAGGCCACTTGCCAACGGGCATGTGACCAGACAACGCGTTGAGCAGGAAAAGTGCAAAAGGGCCCCACGCAGCACTCGGTGAGTGTGGAGAGATGATCTTCGGTGCACAGACTGCTCGGTGCTGAGGCTTCTCAATCCTTAATGCACAGCTTCGATGGTGCCTCGGGAGCTGCACAGGTAGCAGTTTGCTGGCTATCCAAGATGGCCGGTCCCACGTCTCACATCACCTCCACGGGTCTCAGCTTTGCTAGAACTGTGGATCGGGCTGTTGGAAGTCTGGGAGTCTAGTCTTGTTGGTCTCTGTTGTTCGAGCTCTGGCAGGAGCAACGGCAAAGAAAACCTTTGAGCGCTGATGGTGCCTGCTTGCACAGGGTGGCCACTCCTTGACCACAAGGGAGATTCTTCAGTCTTCTCGGTCGAGTAGGATGTCAAAGGGTTCAGAGTTTCATATCAAAGTTTCAGTCAGGATGATCTAATGTCTATGGGCACAGCTCCTACCTTTATTCCTAATCAAGGGGCTGGATCTCCTGCTAGGTCCCTCCTATTGGTGGGACCCAGGAAGGGGGTGGTTACACCCTTTTCCCTTTGTCCAGTTTCGCACCAGAGCTGGGGCTGGAGTGCCCCAGCACCGGTTTGAGCTGGACTTTGCATGGGACACATTGTGTGCCCCAGGCAGTGTCTAGTTTCATTCAGCCCTCCCTGCCCCAATCTACTATCTCCTGTCTGGGGTGGTGTAACACCTCCCTGTGACAGGAAACCTTTTGTCCTGGCCTCCCCTGCCGGAGTTTCGGTCAGCAGCAGGAGGCCAGACATGTGTCTGTGGCAGCAGCATCCATTTTGTGATGCTGGAGCTCTGGTTAGATTTAACCGCGTTTAAGGAAAATAACATGTCTTCTTCCTCCAGAAGGGTGGAATGCTACCCCCATCACTAGGACTGATGAGGGGGGTAGTATTCCAAAGTGTATGACACCTTACACGACATGTTTTGATAAAGCCAAACCATAGATGGCATTTAACTGTGAGGTTCATAATGCAGTTAAGAGTATATGGTATGGCAATATCCCAGAACAGCTATAAGGGCATGGTTCCGAAAGCTGCAGACAGGCTCAGCTCGTGCTAGAGCACCATCTCACATAAAACCAAGCACTCTGCCTCCAGGTTTGTTAAGGCCTGCCATAGGAGTGACTTATAGGTGCATATGTGTCCAGATATAGGTTTAGACATAGGTATACTATATCTAAGCAAGGGGTGATTACACCATCTTGCCCCATCTGAGTGATCAGCCAGTTGTGTCAGTTTGGATGGCCAGCCAGGGGTGGTAAAAGATATGCTGCAGCCCCTGGTAGGCCTTGGATGCACCTATGCCCTGGGTACCTATAGTGCACTGTACAGGGGCTGATAAGGTGACCCAATACCCAATTGGTAATGTACCTAAAGTACATGGTAGTGAATTTAGAGAGAGAACAGCAGGGCTGTGGGTCTGATTAGCAGGCCCACAACTACATTAAGTCGAAAACCAGTGAAGCAAAAAGTGGGGTGACCATAGGAAAGCAGACCCTACTCTCCTACAAGGCACAAAATACATTCCTTTTTTTAAAACTGCACAATCTTCCTCACTCAACTCAGTCAGAAATGTTCATAATTAATTCCTCCTGCTTCTGGCTCCGCCCTGCTTTTTTGGACCCTTGTCCCCTCCTTGTTCGCTTGGTTTTACCACCAAAGTATCGTCTGGAGGGATGATTGGACATGCGGCCTGACTCTAAAAAAAGCCTGCTTTGGAAGCGTACCACTATCTGACGCCCCCTCTGTGCTTGTGCTGGGTGTAACCCCAATCAGTGGACATGTGGGCAAAGTTTCTTGTTCTGTAACAATAATTTCCTCTGATGTGGCGGCATCCGGTTTTTTAAAAAGCTAGTCTCTGTGCATATTATCTATTGTATAGATGTTGTTGTTAATTTGTGATCTATATAGATAGTTAGATAGGTACATTGAGGGCGATAGCTAACAACACATGCAGCATCACTTTCCAGCAGCCTAACAACACTTACCAACACAGCCGCATCAATTATGAATCAATAGTCTCATTGTGGTGTTGTTTTTGTATGTGTTGATGCTGAGTGGTGTTGTGATGGTGCTGAGTACTGTTGTATTTTGGAGTGTTGGTGTGGTGCTGTGTAGTGTTAATGTAGTGTTTGCGAGTGATGATGTGGTGTTTGCGAGTGATGATGTGGTGCTTGAGAGTGATGTTGCGTGTTGTTGTGGTGGTGCTGAGCGATGTTGTAGTGTTGCAGTGTGATAATGTTAATGTGCTGAGTGTTGTTGTGTTGGTGCATTTTGTTAATGTGGTGTTGCTGAGTGCTAATGTTGTGTTGATTCGTGGTGTTGGGCTGGTTGTTAGTAGTGTTGTTGTGTTGTTGAGTTGTGCTCTATTGATGCTGTTTGATGCTGTTTTGTTGTACGGTGTTCCTGTGGTTGTGCACTTCGCACCACCAAAACACTTAGTGCAACAGCAGCATCAGTCATAGCAACATCAGCATGACTATGCAACACATCCAGGATGACTCCCCACCACCCTATCAACACTTAGCAACACACCAGCATCACTCATTCCTACCATATTCTCACTCTTCATTAGCTCAGCATCACTTAACAGTCTAACAGGAACATTTTGCACGACAACAGCATCACTGTCCACCACTGTAGCAAAATGGGGCATGCTTAGTGATGCTTGTGTATGTTAGATTTTTGTGTATGTTTGTTGCTATTGGATGTATCTTACGGTTGTGGATGTTTTAATTGTGTTGATGCCTGATGGTAGTGTGTCTGTTGTTGTGTGTGCCGTGTGTAAGCTTGCATGGATGGTCTTCTTTTGTGTTTGCATGGCGTTAAAGCAAGCATTAGCAGTTGCTGTGTTTGGCTGGCAGAAGCATAGTATGATGTTTGTAGTGTGTGAAAGATGCAGAGTGCGTGAAAGATGCAGACTGCGTGAAAGATGCAGAGTGCGTGAAAGATGCAGAGTGCGTGAAAGATGCAGAGTGCGGCAAATAATGTACAAGCGCATCTCCAATGTTGTCCACCTCATCATCCAACATAAACCATTTAATTAGTATGTCATTTTCTATGGGCATTGATTGATAAATGTCCGTGTTTGTCACTCTAATAGTTATAATACTTGTTTCATCTTTGGTGCTTTCGACGCCATAAATTTGTATGTCAATATTTTCCTCTGGTGGGGCTGTTACCTGTTGAGAGAAACCAAATGCAACAAATAGTCCGTAAAAAATTTTACTTTATGTTTTTTGTAAGTACAGTGTGAAAGAGAGACTTTTTGTTTGTGAGCGAGAGTGTGTGTGTGTGAAAGATACAGAGTGCGTGAAAGATACAGAGTGCGTGAAAGATACAGAGTGCGTGATAGATACAGAGTGCGTGATAGATACAGAGTGCGTGATAGATACAGAGTGCGTGATAGATACAGAGTGCGTGATAGATACAGAGTGCGTGATAGATACAGAGTGCGTGATAGATACAGAGTGCGTGATAGATACAGAGTGCGTGATAGATACAGAGTGCGTGATAGATACAGAGTGCGTGATAGATACAGAGTGCGTGATAGATACAGAGTGCGTGAAAGTTCCCAAGTGCCTGAAAGGCCCCGAGTGGGTGATAGGTTCCGAGTGGGGGATAGGTTCCGAGTGGGGGATAGGTTCCGAGTGGGTGATAGGTTCCGAGTGGATGCTATGTCCCGAGTGGATGCTATGTCCCGAGTGGGTGATAGGTCCAGAGTGGGTGCGAGAGTGAGAAAGTTGTGTATATGTAGTGAAATAGTTGTTCTGATTCCAATTTTTTTTTGTTTGTTGTGCTTACCTCCATTTTGCTGTGCCTCGTTGTATTCAATATTTTCTGTGCATTAAATTCATGGACAGTCACATGAGTTAGCGTGACATAATCCCCAAGATTTATGTTAAATAGTGTAGCTTCTCTCCACAGTGTCACTTTGATGTTATCTGTTGCATCTTTTAAAGTAATCGATTTCAGTGGAGTATCTTCTCCATTGATAAAGACAGTCTTTACGTCCTCTTCCTACCCAAAAAAAGCATTGTATTAAATTGTGAAGTAAAAAACACATAGTAATTGTGCGATGTATGAATGGCAATATAAGGTGTCATATTTAAGGACCCAACTGAACCTCCTTTAGAAAAGATCTCATTGTTTATCTATAAAAATGGATCTTTAGAGAGTGTTTGGATTTTTAGTTGACTGTGATACACTGGCATATTACGGTTTTAAAACCTCGGACTTTCTACATAGTGTGACAGAGTGTATAATGCTATGTGTTTCTAGCTTCTTAGTGAAGTTAGCAAAGGTGTAATGTGTGTGTAAGCTAACTAGACTTTTTTTTGACATGATGACATGTCTGCCTTTATACTTACGCCACATATTGTCCCTGAAACGGTCATAAGACTTTTTACACTTGCACGTTTGATTTCCTTAATGGGAGAAGCAGATGGTGCAGGCGGATGCAAAATGTCCTTTGCTTGTTGGATAAGGCCCTCATCTATTTTCATAGCGGGAAATTTTGTTACTTTGCTTTGCTTAGTAATTAGAATTGTTTTGTTTTTGATGATGAAGTTGCGTATCAATAGTCCACAGTTACTTTTAGTTTGCTCGTATAATTCTTCTTGATAACAAGTACATTTCATAGTTCCAGTTTTATCAGCTAGAGCCAAATGAAATAGAATTTTTTGTTCTTGTTTTGCATTTCTGTAAGTAGTTTTTCCAGAGCAGTTGATTACATTAACTCATATGGGTTTCTGATATGGTTTGTTGTCATCGGTATTAATGTTAATGATTTCTTCAATAGACATCATCTGAAATCTAAAATGTGTTACTACATGTTAAATACAAACCCATATTGCTTTATGATCACTGTAATAGCATTCTAATGTACCATGGTTGTGTAGTTTTTCATTAGTATATATATGATCTAAAATGGATTGGTAGTTAGTTGTGTAACTGTTAATGATTTGTTTACATTGTAATTTTGCTTCAAAGAATCCAATTAATTGGTTAGTGTATGAATTTTGTTGAGATAGATCCACATTGAAATCCCCTATAATGATCAATTTGTGTGTGGGGTAAAAATCCGTAATATTTGTAATAAAATCCAAAAGAGAAGTTATACTTTTATGTGGTGGTTTGTATAAAATAATAATAAGGTAATCCGTGTTATTAATATGTACAGTAAAATGTAAAATGTCTATCCCTTTATGTGTCTCATAAATAGGCAATATAAATACATCTTTTTTGTAGTACATGATCATTCCATGGTTTGTGTTGTATGTATGAAATTTATCAAATATAATGTGATGGTATTGTTGTATCGTAAAATCTGTAGCTGTTGCCTTCCTTGTAGTGTTGATCTCAGTTAAGCAAATAATGTCTGCTTGTAATATATTCCTATCAGCTATCATAGATGTAAAATTTTTCTGTAGTGATCTTATATTGTGTGCAATGATATTGAAATGTGCAGTGTATGTATGTAACAGTGGGATATTAATCTGTGCATTTCCTCATTAACTTGTGGATGTACTAAAATGTTACCTTCATCAAAATTGTGTACATATACATTTTGTATTGATTTGGCCCTGCTAATATCAACATAATGCAAATGATGCAAATGATGAATCTTGCGGTTATTAAAGTGTATATAAAGTGGTTCGATAGTTGCACCTTGTGTGCGATGTATAGTCCGTGCAGATGCTTGGCGTAAGGGAATTTGCTTCCGTATAATGGTAATAAATTTCTTAGTGTATTGAAAATGTCTAGCTATAGCATGTATTGGTGTCCATGTGTTTTGAATTTGTGAATGATATAAGTGTTTATATTGTTGCCTGGTTGTTTGTCCTATACTCTGATTGTCAAATAACAACCAAACAATAATAGATGTATTGTTAATCAATTCAACTAATTGTACCACACCAGTTGCGCCATTTGTTAAACCATCATTTACATCCACATTGCAACTTAAATCATAACGTAGTTTTAAGGCTATGTGTAATGTATGTGAAAGCCCCATTGTTTTTGTGGATCTTTGGACAGTTGCTTAAGAATAGTTTTTTTCACATTTTCTGCCAAATCTGAACTTACGGTATCGCTTGCTACTGTTATGTAGACTGGATAATGTTTGCTATGTTTTTCCAAAACCTTTTTGTTAATTTCATTAACTTCTATATTAGTTGACATGATATATGGGATTGTTTCTAATATACTCATCAGGTTGTATTTCCCTTTGCGTAATTTGTGAAATATCTTCTTTAGTATGCTTGCCTTGTCTTTACCGGTTTAGTAGTTAAGCAAATTGAAGATCCTCTTTTTGGCGCATAATTTTTGTTAATTCAAAAATCTTAAAATGTTCTTTCCATAAGTTTGCACTTAAAGGCCCATACAACTGTGTAGAATCCTGAAAAATGTATCTGTCAAATACAGGTTTTAATTGGTAAAAGTCACCAATGGCTAAAATAGAAATTCCTCCAAATGGTTCATTAAGTGATTTTATTTCTTGTAGCCTGTTATGTATAAAATTTAACATATTGTGTCCTACCATTGATATTTCATCTATAATAACTCTAACATGCATCATTTCCATTTGTAGAGCAGTTCTATGTTCATGACTCAGTTGTTTATAAGTCAAACTTTGCGACACAGGTATTTTGAAAGTGATATGCAGTGTTTTGCCATTAATATTATGGGCAGCCTTTCCTGTTGGAGCAGCAAGTAAGATATAAACATTATCTGGATTTTCACCTGCCTTTGTGTTATAGTACCGTAGTAATGTTTGATATAGTGCAGATATTACAAAACTTTTCCCAACACCAGCCCCTCCGGTGCAAAAAGTATAGCATGGAGTGCTTGTAGTTTTAAACCAATGCAAGTGATGGTAAACAAATTTTAGTTGATCTTCCGTTAAGTTTTGCATAAGTTGTTGGTATTTCGCATTGGGTAAAATAACGTTAGTTGAGGTTTGTTCTTCGGTGGTAGTTCTAATTCCTAAATCTAATGCCAAATCATATATATTTGTTTTTTCATGATTTTGGTCTTCTGTCTGTATATTTACTGTTGGTGATAGAGGAGGTGATATTACATTTTCATGACACTGTTCATGAATAATGTTTGTAACCTCGCCATGCTGTTTGTTATAGATTTTTAGTTGTGCGTCAACAAATGTTTTATGTTCTTCCCTCCATGGATAGTGCAACATTAATATTTCTCTATAATACTCTTTTGGTTCATTATTTTTGTTAAATCTGCCAAAGCATATTATTTTCCGTTGTGTGCGCTTATTTAAAGCATAATCATAATTCTGTTTCTGTTGTTCTTTATTTCCGTTACTACATGCTATTTCTAATTCTTCCTCATCTGAGCTGTAACAGTTTCGTTCTGCAAGTAAATCTTCACAATCATTGATTTCTCTCCCATGTGTTTTTTTCTTCACATAGTTAAAATTAGCTGCATAGTCTGCTAACGTGCACATCTCTAATGATTGTAGCCGTTTGCAGTACTTAATAATAATATTTTCACATTGAATGTCAGTTGAATTTTCTGGCAACTTATTAATTGTTTCGATATCACGCATTAAATAAGTTCTTTTTTCTGGACGGCTAGTATTAATAAGTACAAATGATTGTGAGCTTTTCCTTAATGGTATTTGAAGAATTAGATATGCTGCTTCTTGAGCACTAATTTCTGTGCAGTTGAGGAATTTGTTTCCTATTTTTTTTAGTTGATCTTTGATATTACTATTGCTTGTTACCTCTTTAGCAGCTTGCGCTAGAAGTTTGCTAATTCCTCTTTGCGATTTACTGATATGAGATAATGTAGACAGCACATCTGATCTGTAAATATAATTGTAAATAGATCATTTTGCAAACTCATTAGTACAATCTGTGTAAATGAACTGAAAACTTGAAGGAATCTATAGTCAGTGTAAATATGATGTAGCTGTATAAAATTTTTGTACATATATCCTGATTACTATTGAAAATTTGTACATAATGTCTCTTGTTTTAACGCTTTTTATATAAAAAAAATTCTATATTCCTGTGATCAATATTGAATGTATAGCATACTTTTATGATTTTAACTTAATCGAATAAAGTGTTTTTGACTCTGACTCTACTGATATATGAGATAATGTAGACAGCACAAGCATAAGGGTCCAGTATAAACTGCAAGTCTGTTTGCTCGCCAAGCTTGTAAAAGAGTACTATTGTAGTTATTGATGAAGCATTCGCCTGGTGTTCGTTTCAAAAATATAGTTGTTTTTTGTAAGGTAGTTTGTATTGAAGTAATATATTCTTTATCATCCATTTTAATTAAGTCTAAAAATTCCTCAAAAGAAAGTGTATTAAAAGTAGTATTATTCATAGCTTCATGCATTATGTTAATATTATCTTGCCATTGCTTATTTGTCGCCTCAAGTGTTAATGGCTCTAATATGAGCGTTCTTGACATTGGATATTTTGGATATTGATTTTTGCATGTCCTTTGCTGTTTACGCCTGCAATTTTTTGTGTGACCATGCCTTTGTAGATTTATTAACGGTTGTAAAACAGGGTTATCAGACTTATTACAAGTGATATATTTGTCAATGAAGCTATTGACTTCCTCCACTGGTGAAACACCATACAGTGGTGCTTTGTTTACCCAGAGTAATGCATGTATATGTGGAGAACCTCTTTGTTGGAATTCGACTCTGTAAAAGTAGTCTACTATTTCCCCAATAGGATTAGTGCCATTCATCAAAACACAATTAAAGAATTTCCTAACTTGATAGTCAAACTGTCTTGCACATGTTATTGGATCTTCTTGTATTAATTTACTTTTAGTTTCCCAAGACATTTTTAAGAATTCTTCCTCTGTGCATTCCTTTAAGTTTCTAACCCTCAATAGTATATTTATTAAATGGTGCCATTTTGTTTCTGCAGCAGATAAAGTCAAAAAGAAAGTGGGTATGCCAAGTTGCCTTATCATTGCAAAAATATCTTTTTTGCAACCTTCCCAATATGTAGGTGAACTGTGTATAGTTTTTAATACTTTGTAACCCTCATTAAACTGTAAAACATTGTCAACATTATATTTTATGTCTTTTGCAGTTATTTTCTTCCCATCTGTGAAATTTTTCCTGATGGAAATGTTGATTTTACCCTGGATCTCCTAATATGTAATTTCTTCAGTTTAAAAAAGACATTAGTAATAGATTTAGCGACTCTTCTATCATAACTCCTTAACTCTGCTTGGCAAATAGTACTATAATGTACCGGTATGTGTCTTTCCTTATTGTTTGGCATTCGTTCACCACAAAAAATAGTAGGGAAAGCCAAAAACTCATAATCTTTATCCTCATATAAACCTCTTGGCGTGTTCTGTTCAGCTGGAGCTAAACTTAACACATTCACCAAATTAGTAGTAATTGTTTCATTTGTTAACATAGTATCCAGATTTCCAGCTTCTATGTTGTCTGAACTATCAGATGAATTGTTTGTCTCCGAAGTCTCATTTTGAGATTCTATTTCTGGAGGTATATACTCCCAGTCCGGGTTAATAGTAACACCATATTCATTAAACATTGTACTATTTTTTGCTAGCCATGTAGCTGCCTTTTTTACTGTATTTGGTCTAATATTTTTATAATGTGTATATGATTTATAGACTAATTTCCTTTTTAATTTAACTGGGATTGTCATGGCGTCATTAATTTGCCTTGGTAAAATGGTAACAGTTGTCATAACATCTGCAGGTACATTAACTACTGCACCTGATAATGATTTTTGAAAACCGCGTGGCAGAGTCCGAATTTGTAAGAATGGTATCCTAGGCGAAACTAATCTTTCTTCTAAATCATATAATTCTAATTCAGCTGGTACATTTGGGAACCCCATGCCATTTAGAATTGAACATGGTGGTATTTTATTTTTTCGAATGTAATAATAGCAAGTCATACAAATTAAATTTGTTTTCTTGTTACTAATGTTACACTTTCTGAAAATTTCGGATTGGCTAACACTGCGTGTATTTTTCACCGTTGGTTAATGCCACAATTGATTGCAAAGAGTACAAATGTATTCTGGGCCACGCAATATTTCACGGTGGAATTTGCGAATGATTGTATGGATTTGTTTACCTGGTTTCCGGCTTAGGCCCTGCGTTAATCTTGGTCTGTTTTTTCAAGACAAATTTGTTTACTGTTGGTAATGTCTTCTTCAGTAGCATTATATTTTTTCCTTTTTACAACTTTTTGTGGACATGTACTCTAATCCCTTTTTCTTTTCAGAGATTGTTTATTTGTTTCCTGTATAGATTTTCTATTTCCTGGTAATTGTGATAAATGATTAGTATTGCTATTCCCTCCCTTACTTTGATTCTGTAAATCATCTGAAGACATTGTAGTTGATGTTAAAGTCTGATTAGGAGTACATTCAGTAGTATGTACCCAAATTTTTCTTTCTTGCGGTAAATGACTATTTTTCTTGTGCACTGTAAGAGCTTTTGTAAATGATTTCTTCTTAATGACTTTTATATCTATTGGTGTTAATTCAAATTGGACACATTGCTCAGTCTGGTGTGTAAACTGATATGCTAGTTTCACAACATATTGAATAAGCCCTTCAAAAAAATAAAATGCAATTGTAACACATGTTCCGTTAGAATGAGGCATGCCTTCAGTGTCCCTGCTATGTGAATCAAATGCAAAGTATGTTTGCATATGTTTGAAAATTGCTATAACATATACATTCATACAAAGTATAACACCACAGTGCTTATTAAGAGTAACATTTAATGCTGTGCTAATATCTGGGTAGGCTTTATCAAAACGTTTAAGGACATCACCGTAGTAAGCGTTCCGTAGCGTAAGTGAATATATCTGTCGATTGTGGTCTATATACCTTGGCAAGTCATCTGGATGCATAAGTGTTTCTTTGTTAATAGAATGCATTTGTAGATATAAACGTCCCCACGGTCCATTATATAATGTAGATCATTAGAGTTCCATGTAGTTACTGGTTTGCATAAATTGTGCAACACAGCAAAAACACTATTTGGTAAGCATTGCTTACCTTATGATTTGCTATTAAATTTTCTATTCCCTTGATGGTAACTTGCTTTCAAGCATCTCTGCATCTTATATGTTATAATAAAAGTATGTTGGCAACAAATTTAAATTTATAACCTTTTCCGAGTACCTAATTTTTTGGGGGACTGTAAGGAATGAACTTATGGCAATCTTTCCCCTAACTGGCAAAGTAGTATTTACCTTAACTTGTGTTTATTTCGTTGTGGTTTTAAGAATCTGAAAGGAGAAGAAATAAATGTTGGTTATAATATATCTTTTGTAAATCTTCCCGTAAAGTACTTTACATTTTGTTAATGCAATTCTTATAAAGTGGTAAAATGTGTTACAGAGTGTGTGAGTTAAAAAGCGTGGTGACAGAGGTTTTTTTGGGGGGGACAGAGTTAAAGAGGGAGAGAGTGCCAGAGAGTGTTATTGATTGCGAGCATGTTAGCGACTAATGGTGAGAGTCAATTAAATAATGTTTATTTAAATGTTATTAGCATTATTCTTATAAGAAATCTGTGTGTGAAAGATACAGAGTGTGTGAAAGATACAGAGTGTGTGAAAGATACAGAGTGTGTGAAAGATACAGAGTGTGTGAAAGATACAGAGTGTGTGAAAGATACAGAGTGTGTGAAAGATACAGAGTGTGTGAAAGATACAGAGTGTGTGAAAGATACAGAGTGGGTGAAAGATACAGAGTGGGTGAAAGATACAGAGTGGGTGAAAGATACAGAGTGGGTGAAAGATACAGAGTGGGTGAAAGATACAGAGTGGGTGAAAGATACAGAGTGGGTGAAAGATACAGAGTGGGTGAAAGATACAGAGTGGGTGAAAGATACAGAGTGGGTGAAAGGTAGAGAGTGGGTGAAAGGTAGAGAGTGGGTGAAAGGTAGAGAGTGGGTGAAAGGTAGAGAGTGGGTGAAAGGTAGAGAGTGGGTGAAAGGTAGAGAGTGGGTGAAAGGTAGAGAGTGGGTGAAAGGTAGAGAGTGGGTGAAAGGTAGAGAGTGGGTGAAAGGTAGAGAGTGGGTGAAAGGTAGAGAGTGGGTGAAAGGTAGAGAGTGGGTGAAAGGTAGAGAGTGCCTGAAAGATACAGAGTGGGTGATAGGTTCCGAGTGGGTGATAGGTTCCGAGTGGATGCTATGTCCCGAGTGGGTGATAGGTTCCGAGTGGATGCTATGTCCCGAGTGGGTGATAGGTCCAGAGTGGGTGCGAGAGTGAGAAAGTTGTATATATATGTAGTGAAATAGTTGTTCTGATTCCAATTTTTTTTGTTTGTTGTGCTAACCTCCATTTTGCTGTGCCTCGTTGTATTCAATATTTTCTGTGCATTAAATTCATGGACAGTCACATGAGTTAGCGTGACATAATCCCCAAGATTTATGTTAAATAGTGTAGCTTCTCTCCACAGTGTCACTTTGATGTAATCTGTTGCATCTTTTAAAGTAATCGATTTCAGTGGAGTATCTTGTCCATTGATAAAGACAGTCTTTACGTCCTCTTCCTACCCAAAAAAAGCATTGTATTAAATTGTGAAGTAAAAAACACATAGTAATTGTGCGATGTATGAATGGCAATATAAGGTGTCATATTTAAGGACCCAACTGAACCTCCTTTAGAAAAGATCTCATTGTTTATTTATAAAAATGGATCTTTAGAGAGTGTTTGGATTTTTAGTTGACTGTAATACACTGGCATATTACGGTTTTAAAACCTCGGACTTTCTACATAGTGTGACAGAGTGTATAATGCTATGTGTTTTTAGCTTCTTAGTGAAGTTAGCAAAGGTGTAATGTGTGTGTAAGCTAACTAGACTTTTTTTTTGACATGATGACATGTCTGCCTTTATACTTACGCCACATATTGTCCCTGAAACGGTCATAAGACTTTTTACACTTGCACGTTTGATTTCCTTAATGGGAGAAGCAGATGGTGCAGGCGGATGCAAAATGTCCTTTGCTTGTTGGATAAGGCCCTCATCTATTTTCATAGCGGGAAATTTTGTTACTTTGCTTTGCTTAGTAATTAGAATTGTTTTGTTTTTGATGATGAAGTTGCGTATCAATAGTCCACAGTTACTTTTAGTTTGCTCGTATAATTCTTCTTGATAACAAGTACATTTCATAGTTCCAGTTTTATCAGCTAGAGCCAAATGAAATAGATTTTTTTGTTCTTGTTTTGCATTTCTGTAAGTAGTTTTTCCAGAGCAGTTGATTACATTAACTCGTATGGGTTTCTGATATTGTTTGTTGTCATCGGTATTAATGTTAATGATTTCTTCAAAAGACATCATCTGAAATATAAAATGTGTTACTACATGTTAAATACAAACCCATATTGCTTTATGATCACTGTAATAGCATTCTAATATACCATGGTTGTGTAGTTTTTCATTAGTATGTATATGATCTAAAATGGATTGGTAGTTAGTTGTGTAACTGTTAATGATTTGTTTACATTGTAATTTTGCTTCAAAGAATCCAATTAATTGGTTAGTGTATGAATTTTGTTGAGATAGATCCACATTGAAATCCCCTATAATGATCAATTTGTGTGTGGGATAAAAATCCGTAATATTTGTAATAAAATCCAAAAGAGAAGTTATACTTTTATGTGGTGGTTTGTATAAAATAATAATAAGGTAATCCGTGTTATTAATATGTACAGTAAAATGTAAAATGTCTATCCCTTTATGTGTCTCATAAATAGGCAATATAAATACATCTTTTTTGTAGTACATGATCATTCCATGGTTTGTGTTGTATGTATGAAATTTATAAAATATAATGTGATGGTATTGTTGTATCGTAAAATCTGTAGCTGTTGCCTTCCTTGTAGTGTTGATCTCAGTTAAGCAAATAATGTCTGCTTGTAATATATTCCTATCAGCTATCATAGATGTAAACATTTTCTGTAGTGATCTTATATTGTGTGCAATGATATTGAAATGTGCAGTGTATGTATGTAACAGTGGGATATGTATTTCAAGTGGCATTTCTGTCCTTAATCTGTGCATTTCCTCATTAACTTGTGGATGTACTAAAATTTTACCTTAATCAAAATTGTATACATATACATTTTGTATTGATTTGGCCCTGCTAATAGCAACATAATGCAAATGATGAATCTTGCTGTTATTAAAGTGTATATAAAGTGGTTCGATAGTTGCACCTTGTTTGCGATGTATAGTCCGTGCTGATGCTTGGCGTAAAGGAAATTGCTTCCGTATAATGGTAATAAATTTCTTAGTGTATTGAAAATGTCTAGCTATAGCATGTATTGGTGTCCATGTGTTTTGAATTTGTGAATGATATAAGTGTTTATATTGTTGCCTGGTTGTTTGTCCTATACTCTGATTGTCAAATAACAACCAAACAATAATAGCTGTATTGTTAATCAATTCAACTAATTGTACCACACCAGTTGCACCATTTGTTAAACCATCATTTACATCCACATTGCAACTTAAATCATAACGTAGTTTTAAGGCTATGTGTTATGTATGTGAAAGCCCCATTGTTTTTGTGGATCTTTGGACAGTTGCTTAAGAATAGTTTTTTTCACATTTTCTGCCAAATCTGAACTTACGGTATCGCTTGCTACTGTTATGTAGACTGGATAATGTTTGCTATGTTTTTCCAAAACCTTTTTGTTAATTTCATTAACTTCTATATTAGTTGACATGATATATGGGATTGTTTCTAATAGACTCTCATCAGGTTGTATTTCCCTTTGCGTAATTTGTGAAATATCTTCTTTAGTATGCTTGCCTTGTCTTTACCGGTTTAGTAGTTAAGCAAATTGAAGATCCTCTTTTTGGCGCATAATTTTTGTTAATTCAAAAATCTTAAAATGGTCTTTCCATAAGTTTGCACTTAAAGGACCATACAACTGTGTAGAATCCTGAAAAATGTATCTGTCAAATACAGGTTTTATTTGGTAAAAGTCACCAACGGCTAAAATAGAAATTCCTCCAAATGGTTCATTAGATGATTTTATTTCTTGTAGCCTGTTATGTATAAAATTTAACATATTGTGTCCTACCATTGATATTTCATCTATATTAACAACTCTAACATGCATCATTTCCATTTGTAGAGCAGTTCTATGTTCATGACTCAGTTGTTTATAAGTCAAACTTTGCGACACAGGTTTTTTGAAAGTGCTATGCAGTGTTTTGCCATTAATATTATGGGCAGCCTTTCCTGTTGGAGCAGTAAGTAAGATATAAACATTATCTGGATTTTCACCTGCCTTTGTGTTATAGTACCGTAGTAATGTTTGATATAGTGCAGATATTACAAAACTTTTCCCAACACCAGCCCCTCCGGTGCAAAAAGTATAGCATGGAGTGCTTGTAGTTTTAAACCAATGCAAGTGATGGTAAACAAATTTTAGTTGTTCTTCCATTAAGTTTTGCATAAGTTGTTGGTATTTATCATTGGGTAAAATAACGTTAGTTGAGCTTTGTTCTTCGGTGGTAGTTCTAATTCCTAAATCTAATGCCAAATCATATATATTTGTTTTTTCATGATTTTGGTCTTCTGTCTGTATATTTACTGTTGGTGATAGAGGAGGTGATATTACATTTTCATGACACTGTTCATGAATAATGTTTGTAACCTCGCCATGCTGTTTGTTATAGATTTTTAGTTGTGCGTCAACAAATGTTTTATGTTCTTCCCTCCATGGATAGTGCAACATTAATATTTCTCTATAATACTCTTTTGGTTCATTATTTTTGTTAAATCTGCCAAAGCGTATTATTTTCCGTTGTGTGCGCTTATTTAAAGCATAATCATAATTCTGTTTCTGTTGTTCTTTATTTCCGTTACTACATGCTATTTCTAATTCTTCCTCATCTGAGCTGTAAAAGTTTCGTTCTGCAAGTAAATCTTCACAATCATTGATTTCTCTCCCATGTGTTTTTTTCTTCACATAGTTAAAATTAGCTGCATAGTCTGCTAACGTGCACATCTCTAATGATTGTGGCCGTTTGCAGTACTTAATAATAATATTTTCACATTGAATGTCAGTTGAATTTTCTGGCAACTTATTAATCGTTTCGATATCACGCATTAAATAAGTTCTTTTTTCTGGACGGCTAGTATTAATAAATACAAATGATCGTGAGCTTTTCCTTAATGATATTTGAAGAATTAGATATGCTGCTTCTTGAGCACTAATTTCTATGCAGTTGAGGAATTTGTTTCCTATGTGTTTAAGTTGATCTTTGATATTACTATTGCTTGTTACCTCTTTAGCAGCTTGCGCTAGAAGTTTGCTAATTCCTCTTTGCGATTTACTGATATATGAGATAATGTAGACAGCACAAGCATAAGGGTCCAGTATAAACTGCAAGTCTATGTTTGCTCGCCAAGCTTGTAAAAGAGTACTATTGTAGTTATTGATGAAGCATTCGCCTGGTGTTCGTTTAAAAAATATAGTTGTTTTTTGTAAGGTAGTTTGTATTGAAGTAATATATTCTTTATCATCCATTTTAATTAAGTCTACAAATTCCTCAAAAGAAAGTGTATTAAAAGTAGTATTATTCATAGCTTCATGCATTATTTTAATATTATCTTGCCATTGCTTATTTGTCGCCTCAAGTGTTAATGGCTCTAATATGAGCGTTCTTGACATTGGATATTTTGGATATTGATTTTTGCATGTCCTTTGCTGTTTACGCCTGCAATTTTTTGTGTGACCATGCCTTTGTAGATTTATTAACGGTTGTAAAACAGGGTTATCAGACTTATTACAAGTGATATATTTGTCAATGAAGCTATTGACTTCCTCCACTGGTGAAACACCATACAGTGGTGCTTTGTTTACCCAGAGTAATGCATGTATATGTGGAGAACCTCTTTGTTGGAATTCGACTCTGTAAAAGTAGTCTACTATTTCCCCAATAGGATTAGTGCCATTCATCAAAACACAATTAAAGAATTTCCTAACTTGATAGTCAAACTGTCTTGCACATGTTATTGGATCTTCTTGTATTAATTTACTTTTAGTTTCCCAAGACATTTTTAAGAATTCTTCCTCTGTGCATTCCTTGAAGTTTCTAACCTTCAATAGTATATTTATTAAATGGTGCCATTTTGTTTCTGCAGCAGATAAAGTCAAAAAGAAAGTGGGTATGCCAAGTTGCCTTATCATTGCAAAAATATCTTTTTTGCAACCTTCCCAATATGTAGGTGAACTGCGTATAGTTTTTAATACTTTGTAACCCTCATTAAACTGTAAAACATTGTCAACATTATATTTTATGTCTTTTGCAGTTATTTTCTTCCCATCTGTAAAATTTTTCCTGATGGAAATGTTGATTTTACCCTGGATCCGCTTAATATGTAATTTCTTCAGTTTAAAAAAGACATTAGTAATAGATTTAGCGACTCTTCTATCATAACTCCTTAACTCTGCTTGGCAAATAGTACTATAATGTACCGGTATGTGTCTTTCCTTATTGTTTGGCCTTCGTTCACCACAAAAAATAGTAGGGAAAGCCAAAAACTCATAATCTTTATCCTCATATAAACCTCTTGGCGTGTTATGTTCAGCTGGAGCTAAACTTAACACATTCACCGAATTAGTAGTAATTGTTTCATTTGTTAACATAGTATCCAAATTTCCAGCTTCTATGTTGTCTGAACTATCAGATGAATTGTTTGTCTCCGAAGTCTCATTTTGAGATTCTATTTCTGGAGGTATATACTCCCAGTCCGGGTTAATAGTAACACCATATTCATTAAACATTGTACTATTTTTTGCTAGCCATGTAGCTGCCTTTTTTACTGTATTTGGTCTAATATTTTCATAATGTGTATATGATTTATAGACTAATTTCCTTTTTAATTTAACTGGGATTGTCATGGCGTCATTAATTTGCCTTGGTAAAATGGTAACAGTTGTCATAACATCTGCAGGTACATTACCTACTGCACCTGATAATGATTTTTGAAAACCGCGTGGCAGAGTCCGAATTTGTAAGAATGGTATCCTAGGCGAAACTAATCTTTCTTCTAAATCATATAATTCTAATTCAGCTGGTACATTTGGGACAGCGACGGCCCGTGGAGGGAGTTACGGTGGGGCAGGAGGGCGGGGAGGGGCAGGGGCAGGGTGGAGGTTGCTAAAAACCGGCATATGGATAATTGCAAACAATTTAATTAAAAAAACGAATTTCGTAGCTCGCACTGCATTGCATTTTGCGATGCAAGGCGCACTACAAAATTCGTTTTATTAATTAAATTGTTTACTTACCTGCAATTATCCATATGCCGGTTTTTAGCAACCTCCACCCTGCCCCTCCCCCTCCCCGCCCTCCTGCCCCACCGTAACTCCCTCCACGGGCCGTCGCTGATTTGGGAACCCCATGCCATTTAGAATTGAACATGGTGGTATTTTATTTTTTCGAATGTAATAATAAATTTGTTGTCTTGTTACTAATGTTACACTTTCTGAAAATTTCGGATTGGCTAACACTGCGTGTATTTTTCACCGTTGGTTTATGCCACAATTGATTGCAAAGAGTACAAATGTATTCTGGGCCATGCAATATTTCATGGTGGAATTTGCGAAAAGATTGTATGGATTTGTTTACCTGGCTTCCGGCTTAGGCCCTGTGTTAATCTTGGTCTGTTTTTTTCAAGACAAATTTGTTTACTGTTGGTAATGTCTTCTTCAGTAGCATTACATTTTTTCCTTTTTACAACTTTTTGTGGACATGTACTCGAATCCCTTTTTCTTTTCAGAGATTGTTTATTTGTTTCCTGTATAGATTTACTATTTCCTGGTAATTGTGATAAATGATTAGTATTGCTATTCCCTCCCTTACTTTGATTCTGTAAATCATCTGAAGACATTGTAGTTGATGTTAAAGTCTGATTAGGAGTACATTCAGTAGTATGTTCCCAAATTTTTCTTTCTTGCGGTAAATGACTATTTTTCTTGTGCACTGTAAGTGCTTTTGTAAATGATTTCTTCTTAATGACTTTTATATCTATTTGTGTTAATTCAAATTGGACACATTGCTCAGTCTGGTGTGTAAACTGATATGCTAGTTTCACAACATATTGAATAAGCCCTTCAAAAAAATAAAATGCAATTGTAACACATGTTCCGTTAGAATGAGGCATGCCTTCAGTGTCCCTGCTATGTGAATCAAATACAAAGTATGTTTGCATATGTTTGAAAATTGCTATAACATATACATTCATACAAAGTATAACACCACAGTGCTTATTAAGAGTAACATTTAATGCTGTGCTAATATCTGGGTAGGCTTTATCAAAACGTTTAAGGACATCACCGTAGTAAGCGTTCCGTAGCGTAAGTGAATATATCTGTTGATTGTGGTCTATATACCTTGGCAAGTCATCTGGATGCATAAGTGTTTCTTTGTTAATAGAATGCATTTGTAGATATAAAGTGTCCCCACGGTCCATTATATAATGTAGATCATTAGAGTTCCATGTAGTTACTGGTTTGCATAAATTGTGCAACACAGCAAAAACACTATTTGGTAAGCATTGCTTACCTTGTGATTTGCTATTAAATTTTCTATTCCCTTGATGGTAACTTGCTTTCAAGCATCTCTGCATCTTATATGTTATAATGAAAGTATGTTGGCAAAAAATTTAAATTTATAACCTTTTCCGAGTACCTAATTTTTTTGGGGACTGTAAGGAATGAACTTATGACAATCTTTCCCCTAACTGGCAAAGTAGTATTTACCTTAACTTGTGTTTATTTCGTTGTGGTTTTAAGAATCTGAAAGGAGAAGAAATAAATGTTGGTTATAATATATCTTTCGTAAATCTTCCCATAAAGTACTTTACATTTTGTTAATGCAATTCTTATAAAGTGGTAAAATGTGTTAGAGTGTGTGAGTTAAAAAGCGTGGTGACAGAGGTTTTTTTTGGGGGGGACAGAGTTAAAGAGGGAGAGAGTGCCAGAGAGTGTTATTGATTGCGAGCGTGTTAGCGACTAATGGTGAGAGTCAATTAAATAATGTTTATTTAAATGTTATTAGCATTATTCTTATAAGAAATCTGTGTGTGAAAGATACAGAGTGTGTGAAAGATACAGAGTGTGTGAAAGATACAGAGTGGGTGAAAGATACAGAGTGGGTGAAAGATACAGAGTGGGTGAAAGATACAGAGTGGGTGAAAGATACAGAGTGGGTGAAAGATACAGAGTGGGTGAAAGATACAGAGTGGGTGAAAGATACAGAGTGGGTGAAAGATACAGAGTGGGTGAAAGATACAGAGTGGGTGAAAGATACAGAGTGGGTGAAAGATACAGAGTGGGTGAAAGATACAGAGTGGGTGAAAGATACAGAGTGGGTGAAAGATACAGAGTGGGTGAAAGATACAGAGTGGGTGAAAGATACAGCGTGGGTGAAAGATACAGAGTGGGTGAAAGATAGAGAGTGGGTGAAAGATAGAGAGTGGGTGAAAGATAGAGAGTGGGTGAAAGATAGAGAGTGGGTGAAAGATAGAGAGTGGGTGAAAGTTAGAGAGTGGGTGAAAGTTAGAGAGTGGGTGAAAGTTAGAGAGTGGGTGAAAGTTAGAGAGTGGGTGAAAGTTAGAGAGTGGGTGAAAGTTAGAGAGTGGGTGAAAGGTACAGAGTGGGTGAAAGGTACAGAGTGGGTGAAAGGGACAGAGTGGGTGAAAGGGACAGAGTGCCTGAAAGGGACAGAGTGCCTGAAAGGGACAGAGTGCCTGAAAGGGACAGAGTGGCTGAAAGAGACAGAGTGGCTGAAAGAGACAGAGTCCATGAAAGTTCTTAAGTGCCTGAAAGGTCCCGAGTGGGTGATAGGTTCCGAGTGGATGCTATGTCCCGAGTGGGTGATAGGCCCAGAGTGGGTGCGAGAGTGAGAAAGTTGTATATATGTAGTGAAATAGTTGTTCTGATTCCAATTTTTTTTTGTTTGTTGTGCTTACCTCTATTTTGCTGTGCCTCGTTGTATTCAATATTTTCTGTGCATTAAATTCATGGACAGTCACATGAGTTAGCGTGACATAATCCCCAAGATTTATGTTAAATAGTGTAGCTTCTCTCCACAGTGTCACTTTGATGTCATCTGTTGCATCTTTTAAAGTAATCAATTTCAGTGGAGTATCTTGTCCATTGATAAAGACAGTCTTTACGTCCTCTTCCTACCCAAAAAAAGCATTGTATTAAATTGTGAAGTAAAAAACACATAGTAATTGTGCGATGTATGAATGGCAATATAAGGTGTCATATTTAAGGACCCAACTGAACCTCCTTTAGAAAAGATCTCATTGTTTATTTATAAAAATGGATCTTTAGAGAGTGTTTGGATTTTTAGTTGACTGTAATACACTGGCATATTACGGTTTTAAAACCTCGGACTTTCTACATAGTGTGACAGAGTGTATAATGCTATGTGTTTTTAGCTTCTTAGTGAAGTTAGCAAAGGTGTAATGTGTGTGTAAGCTAACTAGACTTTTTTTTTGACATGATGACATGTCTGCCTTTATACTTACGCCACATATTGTCCCTGAAATGGTGATAAGACTTTTTACACTTGCACGTTTGATTTCCTTAATGGGAGAAGCAGATGGTGCAGGCGGATGCAAAATGTCCTTTGCTTGTTGGATAAGGCCCTCATCTATTTTCATAGCAGGAAATTTTGTTACTTTGCTTTGCTTAGTAATTAGAATTGTTTTGTTTTTGATGATGAAGTTGCGTATCAATAGTCCACAGTTACTTTTAGTTTGCTCGTATAATTCTTCTTGATAACAAGTACATTTCATAGTTCCAGTTTTATCAGCTAGAGCCAAATGAAATAGAATTTTTTGTTCTTGATTTGCATTTCTGTAAGTAGTTTTTCCAGAGCAGTTGATTACATTAACTCGTATGGGTTTCTGATATGGTTAGTTGTCATCAGTATTAATGTTAATGATTTCTTCAATAGACATCATCTGAAATATAAAATGTGTTACTACATGTTAAATACAAACCCATATTGCTTTATGATCACTGTAATAGCATTCTAATGTACCATGGTTGTGTAGTTTTTCATTAGTATATATATGATCTAAAATGGATTGGTAGTTAGTTGTGTAACTGGTAATGATTTGTTTACATTGTAATTTTGCTTCAAAGAATCCAATTAATTGGTTAGTGTATGAATTTTGTTGAGATAGATCCACATTGAAATCCCCTATAATGATCAATTTGTGTATGGGGTAAAAATCCGTAATATTTGTAATAAAATCCAAAAGAGAAGTTATACTTTTATGTGGTGGTTTGTATAAAATAATAATAAGGTAATCCGTGTTATTAATATGTACAGTAAAATGTAAAATGTCTATCCCTTTATGTGTCTCATAAATAGGCAATATAAATACATCTTTTTTGTAGTACATGATCATTCCATGGTTTGTGTTGTATGTATGAAATTTATCAAATATAATGTGATGGTATTGTTGTGTCGTAAAATCTGTAGCTGTTGCCTTCCTTGTAGTGTTGATCTCAGTTAAGCAAATAATGTCTGCTTGTAATATATTCCTATCAGCTATCATAGATGTAAAAATTTTCTGTAGTGATCTTATATTGTGTGCAATGATATTGAAATGTGCAGCGTATGTATGTAACAGTGGGATATGTATTTCAAGTGGCATTTCTGTCCTTAATCTGTGCATTTCCTCATTAACTTGTGGATGTACTAAAATGTTACCTTCATCAAAATTGTATACATATACATTTTGTATTGATTTGGCCCTGCTAATAGCAACATAATGCAAATGATGAATCTTGCTGTTATTAAAGTGTATATAAAGTGGTTCGATAGTTGCACCTTGTGTGCGATGTATAGTCCGTGCTGATGCTTGGCGTAAAGGAAATTGCTTCCGTATAATGGTAATACATTTCTTAGTGTATTGAAAATGTCTAGCTATAGCATGTATTGGTGTCCATGTGTTTTGAATTTGTGAATGATATAAGTGTTTATATTGTTGCCTGGTTGTTTGTCCTATACTCTGATTGTCAAATAACAACCAAACAATAATAGATGTATTGTTAATCAATTCAACTAATTGTACCACACCAGTTGCACCATTTGTTAAACCATCATTTACATCCACATTGCAACTTAAATCATAACGTAGTTTTAAGGCTATGTGTAATGTATGTGAAAGCCCCATTGTTTTTGTGGATCTTTGGACAGTTGCTTAAGAATAGTTTTTTTTCACATTTTCTGCCAAATCTGAACTTACGGTATCGCTTGCTACTGTTATGTAGACTGGATAATGTTTGCTATGTTTTTCCAAAACCTTTTTGTTAATTTCATTAACTTCTATATTAGTTGACATGATATATGGGATTGTTTCTAATAGACTCTCATCAGGTTGTATTTCCCTTTGCGTAATTTGTGAAATATCTTCTTTAATATGCTTGCCTTGTCTTTACCGGTTTATATGGCTGAGATACCGGCCACCC
Organism: Lissotriton vulgaris; assembly: GCF_964263255.1. Classification (NCBI taxonomy): domain Eukaryota; kingdom Metazoa; phylum Chordata; class Amphibia; order Caudata; family Salamandridae; genus Lissotriton; species Lissotriton vulgaris. Next base: position 813,136,342 of record NC_141699.1, read on the forward strand.
CCTCTCAACACAATCCCCAAGAATGGGAAACCGGAAACGGTTCTGAACTTTTGGAAGACGGGAGGGAGTGACCCTCCCGGCCGTATTTATTAAAATATGAAACAAAATTAAAACATTAAAATAACAGTTTCATATTAATGTACAATTTCATTTCCACATTGCGATGTTTGGCTAACCTTAACATATTCTCTAATACAAAGGTTCTCCTAGCCGAACTAACATCCTACAAAACGTTTAACTTGAAATTGTACATCCTAACGTTTAAGGGCCAACGGCAAGGTCGTAACCGGTGTCAAGATCCCTAAACCAGACATATCCCCCTCACTTGTGAGGGGCGACCGCACAGAGGTGTACCTCAAGTGCATTTACCAATTTCCCTTGACTTGACGGGGGCCCCAATAAACTCGACGCCATTTAAAGGTCGTCCGAGGACTCGTGTGAGGTATCTAGAAGGTAGCGTAGACCCCCTCCCAAACCCCACACAACTTACCACATCTGCCGTCGCAGATGTCCAGGCCCCGGGAAATTCCCCAGGAGGGGGCTGTAGCCCATAGTACCAAGGAAGGGGCCTTGACCGCCTTTCCTTTCGGCGGCCCATCCTTAGAAGGGACCGCCTCCCCGTTGAGGGGCCAATGGCCACCTCCCTCGAGCGCTCCCATCCGTAATGGGTGACGCCCACCCATAGGGATCTTCCAATTACTGCTCACCGATCATGACCTTACCGCCCGACCAAAATAAATACGACAATTCTAACTAAATTACTAAATGACTAAATTACTAAAAGACAGTAACAATTTACAACTTTATTAAAAGGCATGATTACTGATCAACACTAGTGCATAATTACTTTATTTGCAAAACATATTATAATTCGACCATTCTTTATTGCATATTCAAAGTTATCACGATAGTCATCACAACCTGCAAAAATTAGTGTTACCACATCAAACTTTATTCAAAACCACTTGCTGTCCTCAGGGGCTGGTGGGTGGGTCAAAATTGGCTCTTTGTTCCGTCTCGAGCTCACGTGTAGCGAGGAGGTGCAGCTTCAGAGCACAGGAACAAGAGGATGCTTTCTTGGCTTGTTGCTCCTTTTATCCGTCTTCAGGGCGGGCGTCAACCCGCCCCTGCCTGCCTCAAAGGGCGTGGCCGGCCGCGTCAGTGTCTAGGCCAGCCCACTCCAGGGCGGAAAAAAGCGCGCCCCGGCTACGCCGCTTCGGGCATACCAGCCGAGACTCGCCTCCCGCCCAAGATGGCTTCCCGGGGGGATCGTGGTACTCCGCCATACGTTCGGGGGGACCGAATGGTCGCCCCTTTCCATATGGCTGAGATACCCGCCACCCCCTCTCAACACAATCCCCAAGAATGGGAAACCGGAAACGGTTCTGAACTTTTGGAAGACGGGAGGGAGTGACCCTCCCGGCCGTATTTATTAAAATATGAAACAAAATTAAAACATTAAAATAACAGTTTCATATTAATGTACAATTTCATTTCCACATTGTGATGTTTGGCTAACCTTAACATATTCTCTAATACAAAGGTTCTCCTAGCCGAACTAACATCCTACAAAACGTTTAACTTGAAATTGTACATCCTAACGTTTAAGGGCCAACGGCAAGGTCGTAACCGGTGTCAAGATCCCTAAACCAGACATATCCCCCTCACTTGTGAGGGGCGACCGCACAGAGGTGTACCTCAAGTGCATTTACCAATTTCCCTTGACTTGACGGGGGCCCCAATAAACTCGACGCCATTTAAAGGTCGTCCGAGGACTCGTGTGAGGTATCTAGAAGGTAGCGTAGACCCCCTCCCAAACCCCACACAACTTACCACATCTGCCGTCGCAGATGTCCAGGCCCCGGGAAATTCCCCAGGAGGGGGCTGTAGCCCCTCCTACCCAGGAAGGGGCCTTGACCGCCTTTCCTTTCCTTTCGGCGGCCCATCCTTAGAAGGGACCGCCTCCCCGTTGAGGGGCCAATGGCCACCTCCCTCGAGCGCTCCCATCCGTAATGGGTGACGCCCACCCATAGGGATCTTCCAATTACTGCTCACCGATCATGACCTTACCGCCACAGGCCGGATAGTTGACCGGCTATCCGGACCCCCCACAACACTCCTGCCTAAAGGTCATGTCATAAAGTCTTAAGCCAAGCTATCAGGTCTCCTATGAGCAATTCGTTCCCCACCCGGGACAAATGAACACCATCCCCCAAATACATACTGTCCCCTGTAATACAACCATGCGAAATACAATGCAGTGTACTTGAACGGAACAATCTACTCATTTTATTATTAATTTTCCTTACTGAATGATTTAGAGCAGGAACCGAAATAGCCCCCCGCCACACTTTCCGTGGGATCATATGGGACCATGCAATTGTGCACCCTGGAACTCTTCTCGCCAACCAACTTACCGTGGAAAGCATTGCCTCAAGAAGAAGTCGTCTACCAGTGGTCACCAAATCATTGCCCCCAAGATGTACTATGACTACAGACGGCGGTGACCTCGTCCGCCCTAATAAACCCTCAAAAAATGATCGAAACTGGTCAATACAGAGCCCGCCCTTTCCGTAGAAGGACACACTGTACCCGTATTCCCCAGCCACGTGAATCATGTCACCTGCTTCGAATACGTCCGCGGCACGCCTCACGTATGAGTGGACCACGACCCACACCTCCTTTTTCACAGTCGGTGATGTCTGACCGCTGGCCCCCTGGTGTCGGGTCGACTGCACAGTCCGCCCCGCCTCGTAGGCTTGCGCAACTGAAAACCAAACAAAAACAGAAGCGTGAGTACATCATTACAGCTTCACAACATGTGCAACCGCACATACCTCTTATAACAGTTCGAGGGCCAACGCCCCACACGTTTTACTTGTTCAACATTCAGACCCATGGCTGTAGCCTCTGTAGCAGCCCCTATCCGAAAGGAATGGGTCCCAAACTCGCCGGGGTTCAAGCCCGCGGCCGAAACTGACATCGCAAGCACCCGCTGAAACTGAAACCTCGTCAGTGGGGTGGCGTCAGCGTGTCTCAACAAGGTCCCCCCCCATGATGCCACCCTTTGTGCTAAATATTCCTCCACGCACACCACAGGACACATGGGAGACCCGGGAATCCTTCGTATGATTATGCAGTCCCCAATCGCACCCTGATCGGTCTTGGACCTGACAAACGAGACAGTCATTGTCTCCCCCCTGACCTGAACGTGCTCTCGGCACAGTCCCCCCACGGTATCCCGCTTGTTCCTTGCTACTAATTCGCTTATTCGCATAGCCCCATGGAATGCTAGCACAAAAGCGGCTCGGAATAACACTGATTCATACTGGGATGAACACGTTGCAGGAAGTACCGATAACAACAAAGCCAACCTATCCAAACCTATCGGGCGCCTTTCGTCTACTCTGCGACCCTCAAGGCGTTGCCACCCACGTAGCGCTTTTTGCACCACGAAAGACGCAGTCGGGTCTTGGATCCCATGAGCCCTTGCCATAAAGGAGATGGCGGCCCGATGCCTCTGGGCCGTAGCCACTGATTTGCCTGCCTGATGTAAGGACAGCAGAAATTTTACCACTAGCTCTTCCTGACCCCAAAGCTCTCCCCTAGCAGTCCCCAAAAAGGCCCAATAGGATCGGAACGCCCCTTCATATGCCTTCCTCGTCCTGGGTGCTAAACTCTCTCCCACGAGGTTCTGTAGTTCGGGGCACCGAGAGACCAGAGAGCTTCGGGAAAGGGTGCCGCCACCGGGTCCGCTGTGGGCAGAAAACCCCAGAAGGCCTGCATACGAAAACGAGAAAGCGCATCAGCCGCTTGATTCATTACCCCCGGCACATGTCTTGCCCTAAATAGCACGTTCAATTGCATACACAATAACACAATTTCTTTGAGCAATCTCAGAATCCATTTGCATCGTGCTGCCTGGCTATTGATACACTCAACCACGGTCATGTTATCAGACCAAAAAACCACAGAGTGATCTCTGAGTCCCTCAGGCCAAGTTTTCAGGGCCACCAGAATGGGAAAAAGTTCAAGAAAGGCAATGTTACTTGTCAGCCCACACTCATGCCACCATAACGGCCATTTTTGGGCCGACCATTGTGTGCCGAATATGGCACCAAAACCAATGCTCCCGGCCGAATCTGTCCACAGCCCCAGCTCTTCGGAGGACACTGCCGGTTTATTCCAGACAATTCAACCATTGAACTCCGCCAGAAATGCCAACCAAATGCGCATGTCCTGGCGAACCTCTGCCGATAGTCTCGTGCGATGATGACCCTCCATCAGGCCGACCATGGCCTGAGCGATCGAGCGGGAAAAAGGCCGGGCCATCGGCATTACTCTCAGGGCAAAATTCAGCTGGCCCACTAATTGTTGCAATTGATGCAGTCTGACTTTAGACTCACTAATACACTTTTCCAGGGTAGCCCTGAATCTTAACACCTTTGCACTCGGTAATCGAAAACAACCTTCCTCTGAATCGAGCTCGATCCCCAGGAACTCGAGGCAAGTCGAGGGACCCACAGTCTTACCTGGTGCCAGTGGCACACCAAAATGCTCCATTAAGACACAAAATTCATTCAAAGCCTGTCCATATTCTGGATCCCCAGCCGCCCCCAGAAACAAAGTCATCGAGATAATGCATGACATGCTGGAAACCCGTCCTCTTTGTGAAGACCCATTGCAGAAAACAACTGAACTTTTCAAAATAGGCACAAGATATAGAGCATCCCATCGGCATACATCTATCCATGTAATAGTGACCCTGAAACATGAAACCAAGGAGACGCTGATCGTCTGGGTGTACCGGGAGCAACCGGAACGCTGACTCAATGTCTGATTTAGCCATCAGCGCCCCGGGCCCTAGGCGATTCAACATGGCGACGGCCTCATCGAAGGATGCGTACCGCACCGAACACACATCCGGGTCTATCGCATCATTCACGGATAGACCACGTGGGGCTGATAAATTATGTATCAACCTAAACTCACCCGGGTCCCTCTTAGGGACCACCCCCAAAGGGGAACAAACAAAGTTAGCACATGGTGGCTCATCAAATGGACCGGCGACTCGACCTCGAGTAACCTCTTTCCCAATCTTCTCCTGTACCACGGTTGTATGTTGCAAGACCGACAGTTGGTTTTTACATTTTGCTAAACCCTGAAAATCCCCCACTGGGATGCGGAAACCATATGAAAACCCGTTCCGCAACACCCCAGCGGAAACATGATCCGGGTACTCGCTGAGCCAAGGAATCATTGCCATGGTATCAATCGGAGTAGGTAAAGGCGCCCCCCGGACTATTTCAGACCTGCTTGGGGCCTTCCCTACCACTGTTATCACCTGTTTTGGCTCTGCACATGGACTCAGGATGGGATGGTTGCCCACACCCTCCGCATTCACGTCTAAACTTGCATGACCCCTGGGGCCTCGTACATTTACCCCTGTTAAAGTTCCAACAAATCCCCCGTTTACCTGTGTTGCCGTTCGGCTTCGAGTGGTAGTCATTACCTGTACTCGATCGAAAGGGTGTCCCAGCATATTGGCGGGAGGATTCACCCCCGCTGCTCCCTACCAATGGTAACTTCAACATACCAGTACTCTCCATTTTCGACCATGAAACAGAATCATAACAATCCCAAGTCAAGTTTTTGTCGTGTTCTTTTGCTTTTCTTAAAATATTGTCGTAACAAAACCACTGATTGCCCCCATACGATACAGAATATTCCATGATTTGTGACTGATAAATAGGCAATTCAGACAGTAACTCGGACCTACGTTCACCCATGATGGCGGTAAAAATTCCCCATGCCCTGCCCCAATTGCCAATGTTTTCGTCAACCTTAAAGGCGGCCATCTTTGCGCGCCAAACACTCGGATGCATGAGCTCCTTTTGGCTCTTAACATGCTCCATCTCATAATGATCAGTAAGCAACGAGAACATGTTTACATACTCATCTGCCCACATCTTTTCTTTAATAGCCAACGGAACATGCTGACCCAACTTTTCCCTTCGTGAGGGTGCAGACTCGTCCCTCGCAATCGGCAATGGCCGCTTACCTGAACCAGAAGCTGCGTCTGCCGCTGGACCTGCTCCTGTCGATTTCCCACCCGCCGGAGACGGCGTGATAACTGGCGATGGTGCTTTCACCGCCTCCCTATTTTCACGCAGTTGCTTCATCAACACCCGTGCGTCGTCAGCCGTGGCGCCCTCGCCATCTTTCCCCAACCACGCTGCCAATTGTGCTGCCAACTCGGGCGGCATATCCTCCCCGGACACGGGGGTGACCACCACGGGAATCGGATTCCCTTCTGTCGGCACCGGAGTCGGCCTCTCGAGTGGGGTATCGGGAAACGGGGTGTCTCCCCCTGCTGCCCCCCGTCTGGGCCTCTTGCCCTTCCCTTCCGGAGCGGCTCCTGCCAACGGCCGTTTCGGTCCCCCTTCCCCGTCTCTAGCCGCCATCTGCCTCTTCAGATCGGTTACCTCCTTCATCAGCATACGGAGCACCTGGTCGGTAGTAACTCGCTTTCCGACTTTCTTAGGCATTCTCAGACAGAGTATCTGCAAGACAAAAAGAAAGATTACCACGTTCAAAATTGGCTCTTCGTTCCGTCTCGAGCTCACGTGTAGCGAGGAGGTGCAGCTTCAGAGCACAGGAACAAGAGGATGCTTTCTTGGCTTGTTGCTCCTTTTATCCGTCTTAAGGGCGGGCGTCAACCCGCCCCTGCCTGCCTCAAAGGGCGTGGCCGGCCGTGTCAGTGTCTAGGCCAGCCCACTCCAGGGCGGAAAAAAGCGCGCCCCGGCTACGCCGCTTCGGGCATACCAGCCGAGACTCGCCTCCCGCCCAAAATGGCTTCCCGGGGGGATCGTGGTACTCCGCCATACGTTCGGGGGGACCGAATGGTCGCCCCTTTCCAGTAGTTAAGCAAATTGAAGATCCTCTTTTTGGCGCATAATTTTTGTTAATTCAAAAATCTTAAAATGTTCTTTCCATAAGTTTGCACTTAAAGCACCATACAACTGTGTAGAATTCTGAAAAATGTATCTGTCAAATACAGGTTTTAATTGGTAAAAGTCACCAATGGCTAAAATAGAAATTCCTCCAAATGGTTCATTAGAAGATTTTATTTCTTGTAGCCTGTTATGTATAAAATTTAACATATTGAGTCCTACCATTGATATTTCATCTATAATAACAACTCTAACATGCATCATTTCCATTTGTAGAGCAGTTCTATGTTCATGACTCAGTTGTTTATAAGTCAAACTTTGCGACACAGGTATTTTGAAAGTGCTATGCAGTGTTTTGCCATTAATATTATGGGCAGCCTTTCCTGTTGGAGCAGTAAGTAAGATATAAACATTATCTGGATTTTCACCTGCCTTTGTGTTATAGTACCGTAGTAATGTTTGATATAGTGCAGATATTACAAAACTTTTCCCAACACCAGCCCCTCCGGTGCAAAAAGTATAGCATGGAGTGCTTGTAGTTTTAAACCAATGCAAGTGATGGTAAACAAATTTTAGTTGTTCTTCCGTTAAGTTTTGCATAAGTTGTTGGTATTTATCATTGGGTAAAATAACGTTAGTTGAGCTTTGTTCTTCGGTGGTAGTTCTAATTCCTAAATCTAATGCCAAATCATATATATTTGTTTTTTCATGATTTTGGTCTTCTGTCTGTATATTTACTGTTGGTGATAGAGGAGGTGATATTACATTTTCATGACACTGTTCATGAATAATGTTTGTAACCTCGCCATGCTGTTTGTTATAGATTTTTAGTTGTGCGTCAACAAATGTTTTATGTTCTTCCCTCCATGGATAGTGCAACATTAATATTTCTCTATAATACTCTTTTGGTTCATTATTTTTGTTAAATCTGCCAAAGCGTATTATTTTCCGTTGTGTGCGCTTATTTAAAGCATAATCATAATTCTGTTTCTGTTCTTTATTTCCGTTACTACATGCTATTTCTAATTCTTCCTCATCTGAGCTGTAAAAGTTTCGTTCTGCAAGTAAATCTTCACAATCAATGATTTCTCTCCCATGTGTTTTTTTCTTCACATAGTTAAAATTAGCTGCATAGTCTGCTAACGTGCACATCTCTAATGATTGTGGCCGTTTGCAGTACTTAATAATAATATTTTCACATTGAATGTCAGTTGAATTTTCTGGCAACTTATTAATCGTTTCGATATCACGCATTAAATAAGTTCTTTTTTCTGGACGGCTAGTATTAATAAATACAAATGATCGTGAGCTTTTCCTTAATGATATTTGAAGAATTAGATATGCTGCTTCTTGAGCACTAATTTCTGTGCAGTTGAGGAATTTGTTTCCTATGTGTTTAAGTTGATCTTTGATATTACTATTGCTTGTTACCTCTTTAGCAGCTTGCGCTAGAAGTTTGCTCATTCCTCTTTGCGATTTACTGATATATGAGATAATGTAGACAGCACAAGCATAAGGGTCCAGTATAAACTGCAAGTCTATGTTTGCTCGCCAAGCTTGTAAAAGAGTACTATTGTAGTTATTGATGAAGCATTCGCCTGGTGTTCGTTTAAAAAATATAGTTGTTTTTTGTAAGGTAGTTTGTATTGAAGTAATATATTCTTTATCATCCATTTTAATTAAGTCTAAAAATTCTTCAAAAGAAAGTGTATTAAAAGTAGTATTATTCATAGCTTCATGCATTATTTTAATATTATCTTGCCATTGCTTATTTGTCGCCTCAAGTGTTAATGGCTCTAATATGAGCGTTCTTGACATTGGATATTTTGGATATTGATATTTGCATGTCCTTTGCTGTTTACGCCTGCAATTTTTTGTGTGACCATGCCTTTGTAGATTTATTAACGGTTGTAAAACAGGGTTATAAGACTTATTACAAGTGATATATTTGTCAATGAAGCTATTGACTTCCTCCACTGGTGAAACACCATACAGTGGTGCTTTGTTTACCCAGAGTAATGCATGTATATGTGGAGAACCTCTTTGTTGGAATTCGACTCTGTAAAAGTAGTCTACTATTTCCCCAATAGGATTAGTGCCATTCATCAAAACACAATTAAAGAATTTCCTAACTTGATAGTCAAACTGTCTTGCACATGTTATTGGATCTTCTTGTATTAATTTACTTTTAGTTTCCCAAGACATTTTTAAGAATTCTTCCTTTGTGCATTCCTTGAAGTTTCTAACCCTCAATAGTATATTTATTAAATGGTGCCATTTTGTTTCTGCAGTAGATAAAGTCAAAAAGAAAGTGGGTATGCCAAGTTGCCTTATCATTGCAAAAATATCTTTTTTGCAACCTTCCCAATATGTAGGTGAACTGCGTATAGTTTTTAATACTTTGTAACCCTCATTAAACTGTAAAACATTGTCAACATTATATTTTATGTCTTTTGCAGTTATTTTCTTCCCATCTGTAAAATTTTTCCTGATGGAAATGTTGATTTTACCCTGGATCTGCTTAATATGTAATTTCTTCAGTTTAAAAAAGACATTAGTAATAGATTTAGCGACTCTTCTATTATAACTCCTTAACTCTGCTTGACAAATAGTACTATAATGTACCGGTATGTGTCTTTCCTTATTGTTTGGCCTTCGTTCACCACAAAAAATAGTAGGGAAAGCCAAAAACTCATAATCTTTATCCTCATATAAACCTCTTGGCGTGTTATGTTCAGCTGGAGCTAAACTTAACACATTCACCGAATTAGTAGTAATTGTTTCATTTGTTAACATAGTATCCAAATTTCCAGCTTCTATGTTGTCTGAACTATCAGATGAATTGTTTGTCTCCGAAGTCTCATTTTGAGATTCTATTTCTGGAGGTATATACTCCCAGTCCGGGTTAATAGTAACACCATATTCATTAAACATTGTACTATTTTTTGCTAGCCATGTAGCTGCCTTTTTTACTGTATTTGGTCTAATATTTTCATAATGTGTATATGATTTATAGACTAATTTCCTTTTTAATTTAACTGGGATTGTCATGGCGTCATTAATTTGCCTTGGTAAAATGGTAACAGTTGTCATAACATCTGCAGGTACATTAACTACTGCACCTGATAATGATTTTTGAAAACCGCGTGGCAGAGTCCGAATTTGTAAGAATGGTATCCTAGGCGAAACTAATCTTTCTTCTAAATCATATAATTCTAATTCAGCTGGTACATTTGGGAACCCCATGCCATTTAGAATTGAACATGGTGGTATTTTATTTTTTCGAATGTAATAATAGCAAGTCATACAAATTAAATTTGTTTTCTTGTTACTAATGTTACACTTTCTGAAAATTTCGGATTGGCTAACACTGCGTGTATTTTTCACCGTTGGTTTATGCCACAATTGATTGCAAAGAGTACAAATGTATTCCGGGCCATGCAATATTTCATGGTGGAATTTGCGAAAAGATTGTATGGATTTGTTTACCTGGTTTCCGGCTTAGGCCCTGCGTTAATCTTGGTCTGTTTTTTTCAAGACAAATTTGTTTACTGTTGGTAATGTCTTCTTCAGTAGCATTACATTTTTTCCTTTTTACAACTTTTTGTGGACATGTACTCGAATCCCTTTTTCTTTTCAGAGATTGTTTATTTGTTTCCTGTATAGATTTACTATTTCCTGGTAATTGTGATAAATGATTAGTATTGCTATTTCCCTCCCTTACTTTGATTCTGTAAATCATCTGAAGACATTGTAGTTGATGTTAAAGTCTGATTAGGAGTACATTCAGTAGTATGTACCCAAATTTTTCTTTCTTGCGGTAAATGACTATTTTTCTTGTGCACTGTAAGTGCTTTTGTAAATGATTTCTTCTTAATGACTTTTATATCTATTTGTGTTAATTCAAAATGGACACATTGCTCAGTCTGGTGTGTAAACTGATATGCTAGTTTCACAACATATTGAATAAGCCCTTCAAAAAATAAAATGCAATTGTAACACATGTTCCGTTAGAATGAGGCATGCCTTCAGTGTCCCTGCTATGTGAATCAAATACAAAGTATGTTTGCATATGTTTGAAAATTGCTATAACATATACATTCATACAAAGTATAACACCACAGTGCTTATTAAGAGTAACATTTAATGCTGTGCTAATATCTGGGTAGGCTTTATCAAAACGTTTAAGGACATCACCGTAGTAAGCGTTCCGTAGCGTAAGTGAATATATCTGTTGATTGTGGTCTATATACCTTGGCAAGTCATCTGGATGCATAAGTGTTTCTTTGTTAATAGAATGCATTTGTAGATATAAAGCGTCCCCACGGTCCATTATATAATGTAGATCATTAGAGTTCCATGTAGTTACTGGTTTGCATAAATTGTGCAACACAGCAAAAACACTATTTGGTAAGCATTGCTTACCTTGTGATTTGCTATTAAATTTTCTATTCCCTTGATGGTAACTTGCTTTCAAGCATCTCTGCAGCTTATATGTTATAATAAAAGTATGTTGGCAACAAATTTAAATTTATAACCTTTTCCGAGTACCTAATTTTTTGGGGGACTGTAAGGAATGAACTTATGACAATCTTTCCCCTAACTGGCAAAGTAGTATTTACCTTAACTTGTGTTTATTTCGTTGTGGTTTTAAGAATCTGAAAGGAGAAGAAATAAATGTTGGTTATAATATATCTTTTGTAAATCTTCCCGTAAAGTACTTTACATTTTGTTAATGCAATTCTTATAAAGTGGTAAAATGTGTTAGAGTGTGTGAGTTAAAAAGCGTGGTGACAGAGGTTTTTTTGGGGGGGACAGAGTTAAAGAGGGAGAGAGTGCCAGAGAGTGTTATTGATTGCGAGCGTGTTAGCGACTAATGGTGAGAGTCAATTAAATAATGTTTATTTAAATGTTATTAGCATTATTCTTATAAGAAATCTGTGTGTGAAAGATACAGAGTGTGTGAAAGATACAGAGTGTGTGAAAGATACAGAGTGCGTGAAAGGTACAGAGTGCGTGAAAGGTACAGAGTGCGTGAAAGGTACAGAGTGCGTGAAAGGTACAGAGTGCGTGAAAGATACAGAGTGCGTGAAAGATACAGAGTGCGTGAAAGATACAGAGTGCGTGAAAGATACAGAGTGCGTGAAAGATACAGAGTGCGTGAAAGATACAGAGTGCGTGAAAGATACAGAGTGTGTGAAAGATACAGAGTGTGTGAAAGATACAGAGTGTGTGAAAGATACAGAGTGTGTGAAAGATACAGAGTGTGTGAAAGATACAGAGTGTGTGAAAGATACAGAGTGTGTGAAAGATACAGAGTGTGTGAAAGATACAGAGTGTGTGAAAGATACAGAGTGTGTGAAAGATACAGAGTGTGTGAAAGATACAGAGTGTGTGAAAGATACAGAGTGTGTGAAAGATACAGAGTGTGTGAAAGATACAGAGTGTGTGAAAGATACAGAGTGTGTGAAAGATACAGAGTGTGTGAAAGATACAGAGTGTGTGAAAGATACAGAGTGTGTGAAAGATACAGAGTGTGTGAAAGATAGAGAGTGGGTGAAAGATAGAGAGTGGGTGAAAGATAGAGAGTGGGTGAAAGATAGAGAGTGGGTGAAAGGTACATAGTGCGTGAAAGGTACAGAGTGCGTGAAAGGTACAGAGTGGCTGAAAGATACAGAGTGGCTGAAAGATACAGAGTCCATGAAAGTTCCCAAGTGCCTGAAATTTCCCGAGTGGGTGATAGGTTCCGAGTGGATGCTATGTCCCGAGTGGGTGATAGGTCCAGAGTGGGTGCGAGAGTGAGAAAGTTGTATATATGTAGTGAAATAGTTGTTCTGATTCCAATTTTTTTTGTTTGTTGTGCTTACCTCCATTTTGCTGTGCCTCGTTGTATTCAATATTTTCTGTGCATTAAATTCATGGACAGTCACATGAGTTAGCGTGACATAATCCCCAAGATTTATGTTAAATAGTGTAGCTTCTCTCCACAGTGTCACTTTGATGTCATCTGTTGCATCTTTTAAAGTAATCGATTTCAGTGGAGTATCTTGTCCATTGATAAAGACAGTCTTTACGTCCTCTTCCTACCCAAAAAAAGCATTGTATTAAATTGTGAAGTAAAAAACACATAGTAATTGTGCGATGTATGAATGGCATTATAAGGTGTCATATTTAAGGACCCAACTGAACCTCCTTTAGAATAGATCTCATTGTTTATTTATAAAAATGGATCTTTAGAGAGTGTTTGGATTTTTAGTTGACTGTGATACACTGGCATATTACGGTTTTAAAACCTCGGACTTTCTACATAGTGTGACAGAGTATATAATGCTATGTGTTTTTAGCTTCTTAGTGAAGTTAGCAAAGGTGTAATGTGTGTGTAAGCTAACTAGACTTTTTTTTTGACATGATGACATGTCTGCCTTTATACTTACGCCACATATTGTCCCTGAAACGGTCATATGGCTGAGATACCCGCCACCCCCTCTCGACACAATCCCCAAGGATGGGAAACCGGAAACAGTTCTGAACTTTTGGAAGGCGGGAGGGAGTGACCCTCCCGGCCGTATTTATTAAAAATATGAAACAAAATCAAAACATTAAAATAACAGTTTCATATTATGTACAATTTCATTACCACATTACGATGTTTGGCTAACCTTAACATATTTCTAATACAAAGGTTCTCCTAGCCGAAACTAACATCCTACAAAACATTTTAACTTGAAATTGTACATCCTAACGTTAAGGGCCAACGGCAAGGTCGTAACCGGTGTCAGATCCCTAAACCAGAATTACCCCCCCACTTGCGAGGGGCGACCGCACAGAGGGCTGTACCTCATGTGCATCTACCAATTTCCCTTGACTTGACGGGGGCCCCAATGAACTCGACGCCATTTAATGGTCGTCCGAGGACTCGTGTGAGGTGTCTAGAAGGTAGCGTAAACCCCCCTCCCCACCCCACACAACTTACCACATCTGCCGTCGCAGGTGTCCTGGCCCCGGGAAATTCCCAGGAGGGGCCCGTAGCCCCTCCTATCCAGGAAGGGGCCTTGACCGCCTTCCCTTTCCTTTCGGCGGCCCATCCTTAGAAGGGCCCGCCTCCCCGTTGAGGGGCCAATGGCCACCTCCCCCCGGGCGCTCCCATCCGTAATGGGTGACGCCCCCCCCATAGGGATCTTCCAATTACTGCTCACCGATCATGACCTTACCGCCCGACCAAAAAATAAATACGACAATTAACTAACATTACTACATTAGAAACAACCATAACTGCTTCACGTATGATCACTGATCAACACTGGTGCAAAATACTTTATTCGAAAAACATACTGTAAAGAATCATTCACTTTATTGCATACTAAAATAACACTTTAATCACAACAACCTGTAAGAAATAGAGTTACCACATCAAAACTTTATTTCAAAACCACTTGCTGTCTTCAGGGGCTGGTGGGTGGGTCAAAATTGGCTCTTCGTTCCGTCTCGAGCTCACGTGCAGCGGGGAGGTGCAGCTTCAGAGCACAGGAACAAGAGGATGCTTCCTTGGCTTGTTGCTCCTTTTATCCTTCTTCGGGCGGGCGAAAACCCGCCTCCGCCCGCCTCCGTGGGCGTGGCTGGCGGCTTCAGTGTCTAGGACAACCCACTCTAGGGCGGGAAAAAGCACGCCCCGGCTACGCCGCTTCGGGCATACCAGCCGAGACTCGCCTCCCGCCCAAGATGGCCTCCCGGGGGGATCGGGGTACTCCACCATACGTTCGGGGGGACCGAGTGGTCACCCCTTTCCATATGGCTGAGATACCCGCCACCCCCTCTCGACACAATCCCCAAGGATGGGAAACCGGAAACAGTTCTGAACTTTTGGAAGGCGGGAGGGAGTGACCCTCCCGGCCGTATTTATTAAAAATATGAAACAAAATCAAAACATTAAAATAACAGTTTCATATTATGTACAATTTCATTTCCACATTACGATGTTTGGCTAACCTTAACATATTTCTAATACAAAGGTTCTCCTAGCCGAAACTAACATCCTACAAAACATTTTAACTTGAAATTGTACATCCTAGCGTTAAGGGGCAACGGCAAGGTCGTAACCGGTGTCAGATCCCTAAACCAGAATTACCCCCCCACTTGCGAGGGGCGACCGCACAGAGGGCTGTACCTCATGTGCATCTACCAATTTCCCTTGACTTGACGGGGGCCCCAATGAACTCGACGCCATTTAATGGTCGTCCGAGGACTCGTGTGAGGTGTCTAGAAGGTAGCGTAAACCCCCCTCCCCACCCCACACAACTTACCACATCTGCCGTCGCAGGTGTCCTGGCCCCGGGAAATTCCCAGGAGGGGCCCGTAGCCCCTCCTATCCAGGAAGGGGCCTTGACCGACTTCCCTTTCCTTTCGGCGGCCCATCCTTAGAAGGGCCCGCCTCCCCGTTGAGGGGCCAATGGCCACCTCCCCCCAGGCGCTCCCATATGTAATGGGTGACGCCCCCCCATAGGGATCTTCCAATTACTGCTCACCGATCATGACCTTACCGCCACAGGCCGGATAGTTGACCGGCTATCCGGACCCCCCACAAAACTCCTGCCTAAAGGTCATGCTGTAAACTCTTTAGCCAAGCTATGAGGTCTCCTATGAGTAACGCATTCCCCACCCGGGACAAATGGACCCCATCCTCCATATACATACTGTCCCCCTTGATACAACCATGAGGAATAGAATGCAATGCACTTGAACGAAACAATCTACCTAATTTGTTATTTACTTTCTTCACCGAATGATTTATAGCAGACACCGAATTCGCCCCCCGCCACACCTTACGTGGAATCATATGGGACCATGCAATTGTGCACCCTGGAACCCTTCTCGCCAACCAACTTACTGTGGAAAGTATCGCCTCGAGAAGAAGTCGTCTACCAGTAGTCACCAAATCGTTGCCCCCAAGATGGACTATGATTATAGATGGCGATGACCTTGTCCGCCCTAACAAACCCTCGAAAAAGGATTGAAACTGGTCAATACAGAGCCCGCCCCTTCCGTAGAAGGACACCCTGTACCCGTATTCCCCAGCCATGTGAATCATGTCACCTGCTTTGAATACGTCCGCGGCACGCCTCACGTATGAGTGGCCCACGACCCACACCACTTTTTCCGCAGCCGGTGATGTTTGACCGCTGGTTCCCAGGTGTCGGGTCGACTGCACAGTCCGCCCCGCCTCGTAAGCTTGCGAAACTGTAAACCAAACAAAAACAAGAAGCGTGAGTACATGATAGCAGCTTCACAACATGTGCAACCGCACATACCTTTTGTAACAATTCGAGGACCAACGCCCCAAACGTTTCACTTTTTCTACACTCAGACCCCTGGCTGTAGCCTCAGTAGCAGCCCCTATCCGAAAGGAATGGGTCCCAAACTCGCCGGGGTTCAAGCCCGCGGCCGAAATTGCCATTGTAAGCACCCGCTGGAACTGAAACCTCGTCAGTGGGGTGGCATCAGCGTGTCTCAACAAGGTCCCCCCCCATGATGCCGCCCTCTGCGCTAAATACTCCTCTACGCAAACAACAGGGCACATGGGAGATCCGGGAATCCGATGTATGACTACGCAATCCCCAATCGCACCCTGATCGGCCTTGGACCTGACAAACGAGACAATCATCGTCTCCCCCTTAACCTGAATGTGCTCTCGGCACAGTCCCCCCACCGTATCCCGCTTGTTCTTCGCCACCAGTTCGCTCACCCGCATCGCCCCATGGAATGCTAATGCAAAAGCGGCCCGGAACAACACTGTTTCATACTGGGATGAACATGTCGCAGGGAGTACGGATAATAACAGGGCCAACCTATCCAGACCTATCGGGTGCCTCTCATCTACTCTGCGACCCTCAAGGCGTTGCCACCCACGTAGCGCTTTCTGCACAACGAAAGACGCTGTCGGGTCCTGGATCCCATGAGCCCTTGCCATAAAGGAAATGGCGGCCCGATGCCTCTGGGCCGTAGCTACTGATTTGCCTGCCTGATGTAAAGACAGCAAAAATTTTACGACAAACTCTTCCTGGCCCCAAAGCTCCCCCCTAGCAGAACTCAAAAAGGACCAATAGGAACGGAACGCCCCTTCATATGCCTTCCTTGTCCTGGGTGCTAAACTCTCTCCCACGAGGTTTTGTAGTTCGGGGCACCGAGAGACCAGAGAGCTTCGGGAAAGGGTGCCGCCACCGGGTCCGCTGTGAGCAGAAAACCCCAGAAGGCCTGCATACGGAAACGAGAAAGCGCATCAGCCGCTTGGTTCAGTACCCCCGGGACATGTCTTGCCCTAAAGAGCACATTCAATTGCATACACAATAACACAATTTCTTTGAGCAATCTCAGAATCCATTTGCAACGTGCTGCCTGACTATTGATACACTCAACCACGGTCATGTTATCAGACCAGAACACCACAGAGTGATCCCGAAACCCCTCAGGCCATGTTTTCAGGGCCACCAAAATAGGGAAAAGTTTGAGAAAAGCAATGTTACTCGTCAGCCCGCACTCGTGCCACCATGACGGCCATTTTTGAGCCGACCATTGCTTTCCGAATATGGCGCCAAAACCTATACTCCCCGCCGAATCTGTCCACAGCCCCAGCTCCTCGGAGGACACCGCCGGCTTGTTCCAGACAATTCGACCATTGAAATCCGCCAGGAATGCCAACCAAATGCGCATGTCCTGGCGAATCTCTGCCGAGAGCCTCGTGCGGTGGTGTCCCTCCTTAAGACCGACCATGGCTTGTGCAATCGAGCGGGAAAAGGGGCGGGCCATTGGCATTACTCTAAGGGCAAAATTCAACTGACCCACGGTTTGCTGCAATTGATGCAAGTTTACCTTAGTCTCCCGAATACATGTTTCAAGGGAGGCCCTGAATTTCACCACCGTTTCCTTGGGTAGCCGAAAGCAACCTTCCTCCGAATCGAGCTCTATCCCAAGAAACTCGAGCGAAGTCGAGGGCCCCACAGTCTTACCTGGTGCCAATGGCACACCAAAATGATTCATCAAGCCACAAAATTCTTTTAAAGCCTGTCCACATTCTGAATCCCCGGCTGCCCCCAGGAACAGAAAATCATCGAAATAATGCATAACATGCTGAAAACCCGTCTTTCTCGTGAATACCCATTGCAGAAAACAACTGAATTTTTCAAAATAAGCACAAGAAATGGAGCATCCCATTGGCATACATTTATCCATGTAATATCGACCCTGAAACATGAAACCAAGGAGACGCTGATCGTCTGGGTGTACCGGGAGCAACCGGAACGCTGACTCGATGTCTGATTTTGCCATCAGCGCCCCGGGCCCCAGGCGATTCGACATCGCGACGGCCTCATCGAAAGATGCGTACTGCACCGAACACACTTCCGGGTCTATCGCATCATTCACGGAAAGACCTCGTGGGGCTGACAAATTATGTATTAGCCTAAACTCACCCGGATCCTTCTTGGGGACCACCCCTGAGGGGGAACAAACAAAGTTAGCAACCGGTGGTAAATCGAATGGTCCGGCAACCCGCCCTCGAGTCACCTCTTTCCCAATCTTTACCTGTACCACCGCCGAATTCTGCAGGCCCGACAGTTGGTTCTTACAATGTGCTTTACCCTGAAAATCCCCCACTGGAATGCGGAAACCATACGAAAACCCGTCTCGCAACACCCCAGCGGAGACATGATCCGGGTATTCATTGAGCCAAGGAATCATTGCCATGGTATCAACCGGGGTAGGTAAAGGCGCCCCTCGGACTATTTCAGACCTGTTTGGCGCTTCCCCTACCACCGTTATCACCCGTTTTGGCTCTGCACATGGTCTCGGGATGGGAGGACTGTCCACACCCCCCACAGTCGTGTCTAAACTTGCATGACCCCTGTGGCCTTGTACATTTCCCCCTGTTAAAATTCCAACAGATCCCCTTTTTACCTGCGTTGCCACTCGACTTCGAGTGATGCTCGTTACCTGCACCCGTCCGAAAGGGTGTCCCAGACGAATGGCGGGAAGATTCACCCCCATTACCCCCCGACAATGGTACCTTTAACATGCCCGAATTCTCCATTTTTTGCCAAGAAATGGAGTCGTAACAATCCCAGGTCAAAGCTGGGTCGTGCTCTTTGGCCTTCCTAAAAACATTGTCATAGCAAAACCACTGATTGCCCTCGTATGATTGAGAATACTCCATGATACGTGTCTGATATATGGGCAACTCGGGCAACAACTCAGGCCTTCGTTCCCCCATAATTGAGGTGAATATGCCAAACGCTCTGCCCCAGTTACCTATGTTCTCATCGACCTTAAAGGCGGCCATTTTGGCGCGCCAAACACTCGGATGCAGAAGCTCTTTTTGACCCTTCACATGCTCGATCTCGTAGTGGTCGGTAAGCAAAGAAAACATGTTTACATACTTATCAGCCCAAATCTTTTCTTTAACTTCGAGTGGAACATGCTGGGCCACTTTCTCCCTTCGTGAGGGTACAGACCCCTCCCCCGCAATCGGCAGTAGCCGCTTACCTGAACTAGGAGCTGTAATTGCTGCCGTACTCGTGCCCGCTGCGGTCTCACCCACCGGAACCTGTGGGGGAACAGAAGATGGTGCCTTCGCAGCCTCTCTAGATTCTCGCAATTGCCTCATTACTGCCCTGGCGTCATCCGCCGTGGTGCCCTCACTATCTTTTCCCAACCACGCTGCCAGTTGTGCAGCCAACTCGGGAGGCATATCCTCCCCGTTCACCGGGGTGACTACAACGGGGATCGATTGCCCCTCCTTCGGAACCGGGATTGGCTCCTCGATCGGTGTATCGGGAACCGGGGCCTCCCCCCCAGGTGCCCCCCTCTTGGACCTCTTGCCTCTCCCGCTGGGGACTACTCCCGGTAATGCTGGTCCGACGACTCGCTTCGGGCCTCCAACCCCGTTCATTGCCGCCATCTGCTTTTTCATCTCGGCCATGTCCTTTACGAGCATGCGGAGCATCTGATCGGTACCGACCCGCTTTCCGACCTTCTTGCCTGGCATTCTCCAACGAAGATATCTGAAAGAACAAGAACAAAATTACAACGCTCAAAATTGGCTCTTCGTTCCGTCTCGAGCTCACGTGCAGCGGGGAGGTGCAGCTTCAGAGCACAGGAACAAGAGGATGCTTCCTTGGCTTGTTGCTCCTTTTATCCTTCTTCGGGTGGGCGAAAACCCGCCTCCGCCTGCCTCCGTGGGCGTGGCTGGCGGCTTCAGTGTCTAGGACAACCCACTCTAGGGCGGGAAAAAGCGCGCCCCGGCTACGCCGCTTCGGGCATACCAGCCGAGACTCGCCTCCCGCCCAAGATGGCCTCCCGGGGGGATCGGGGTACTCCACCATACGTTCGGGGGGACCGAGTGGTCGCCCCTTTCCATAAGACTTTTTACACTTGCACGTTTGATTTCCTTAATGGGAGAATCAGATGGTGCAGGCGGATGCAAAATGTCCTTTGCTTGTTGGATAAGGCCCTCATCTATTTTCATAGCGGGAAATTTTGTTACTTTGCTTTGCTTAGTAATTAGAATTGTTTTGTTTTTGATGATGAAGTTGCGTATCAATAGTCCACAGTTACTTTTAGTTTGCTCGTATAATTCTTCTTGATAACAAGTACATTTCATAGTTCCAGTTTTATCAGCTAGAGCCAAATGAAATAGAATTTTTTGTTCTTGTTTTGCATTTCTGTAAGTAGTTTTTCCAGAGCAGTTGATTACATTAACTCGTATGGGTTTCTGATATGGTTTGTTGTCATCGGTATTAATGTTAATGATTTCTTCAATAGACATCATCTGAAATATAAAATGTGTTACTACATGTTAAATACAAACCCATATTGCTTTATGATCACTGCAATAGCATTCTAATGTACCATGGTTGTGTAGTTTTTCATTAGTATATATATGATCTAAAATGGATTGGTAGTTAGTTGTGTAACTGTTAATGATTTGTTTACATTGTAATTTTGCTTCAAAGAATCCAATTAATTGGTTAGTGTATGAATTTTGTTGAGATAGATCCACATTGAAATCCCCTATAATGATCAGTTTGTGTGTGGGGTAAAAATCCGTAATATTTGTAATAAAATCCAAAAGAGAAGTTATACTTTTATGTGGTGGTTTGTATAAAATAATAATAAGGTAATCCGTGTTATTAATATGTACAGTAAAATGTAAAATGGCTATCCCTTTATGTGTCCCATAAATAGGCAATATAAATACATCTTTTTGTAGTACATGATCATTCCATGGTTTGTGTTGTATGTATGAAATTTATCAAATATAATGTGATGGTATTGTTGTATCGTAAAATCTGTAGCTGTTGCCTTCCTTGTAGTGTTGATCTCAGTTAAGCAAATAATGTCTGCTTGTAATATATTCCTATCAGCTATCATAGATGTAAGCATTTTCTGTAGTGATCTTATATTGTGTGCAATGATATTGAAATGTGCAGTGTATGTATGTAACAGTGGGATATGTATTTCAAGTGGCATTTCTGTCCTTAATCTGTGCATTTCCTCATTAACTTGTGGATGTACTAAAATTTTACCTTCATCAAAATTGTGTACATATACATTTTGTAATGATTTGGCCCTGCTAATAGCAACATAATGCAAATGATGAATCTTGCTGTTATTAAAGTGTATATAAAGTGGTTCGATAGTTGCACCTTGTGTGCGATGTATAGTCCGTGCTGATGCTTGGCGTAAAGGAAATTGCTTCCGTATAATGGTAATAAATTTCTTAGTGTATTGAAAATGTCTAGCTATAGCATGTATTGGTGTCCATGTGTTTTGAATTTGTGAATGATATAAGTGTTTATATTGTTGCCTGGTTGTTTGTCCTATACTCTGATTGTCAAATAACAACCAAACAATAATAGATGTATTGTTAATCAATTAAACTAATTGTACCACACCAGTTGCACCATTTGTTAAACCATCATTTACATCCACATTGCAACTTAAATCATAACGTAGTTTTAAGGCTATGTGTAATGTATGTGAAAGCCCCATTGTTTTTGTGGATCTTTGGACAGTTGCTTAAGAATAGTTTTTTTCACATTTTCTGCCAAATCTGAACTTACGGTATCGCTTGCTACTGTTATGTAGACTGGATAATGTTTGCTATGTTTTTCCAAAACCTTTTTGTTAATTTCATTAACTTCTATATTAGTTGACATGATATATGGGATTGTTTCTAATAGACTCATCAGGTTGTATTTCCCTTTGCGTAATTTGTGAAATATCTTCTTTAGTATGCTTGCCTTGTCTTTACCGGTTTAGTAGTTAAGCAAATTGAAGATCCTCTTTTTGGCGCATAATTTTTGTTAATTCAAAAATCTTAAAATGTTCTTTCCATAAGTTTGCACTTAAAGGACCATACAACTGTGTAGAATCCTGAAAAATGTATCTGTCAAATACAGGTTTTAATTGGTAAAAGTCACCAATGGCTAAAATAGAAATTCCTCCAAATGGTTCATTAGATGATTTTATTTCTTGTAGCCTGTTATGTATAAAATTTAACATATTGTGTCCTACCATTGATATTTCATCTATAATAACAACTCTAACATGCATCATTTCCATTTGTAGAGCAGTTCTATGTTCATGACTCAGTTGTTTATAAGTCAAACTTTGCGACACAGGTATTTTGAAAGTGCTATGCAGTGTTTTGCCATTAATATTATGGGCAGCCTTTCCTGTTGGAGCAGTAAGTAAGATATAAACATTATCTGGATTTTCACCTGCCGTTGTGTTATAGTACCGTAGTAATGTTTGATATAGTGCAGATATTACAAAACTTTTCCCAACACCAGCCCCTCCGGTGCAAAAAGTATAGCATGGAGTGCTTGTAGTTTTAAACCAATGCAAGTGATGGTAAACAAATTTTAGTTGTTCTTCCGTTAAGTTTTGCATAAGTTGTTGGTATTTATCATTGGGTAAAATAACGTTAGTTGAGCTTTGTTCTTCAGTGGTAGTTCTAATTCCTAAATCTAATGCCAAATCATATATATTTGTTTTTTCATGATTTTGGTCTTCTGTCTGTATATTTACTGTTGGTGATAGAGGAGGTGATATTACATTTTCATGACACTGTTCATGAATAATGTTTGTGACCTCGCCATGCTGTTTGTTATAGATTTTTAGTTGTGCGTCAACAAATGTTTTATGTTCTTCCCTCCATGGATAGTGCAACATTATTATTTCTCTATAATACTCTTTTGGTTCATTATTTTTGTTAAATCTGCCAAAGCGTATTATTTTCCGTTGTGTGCGCTTATTTAAAGCATAATCATAATTCTGTTTCTGTTGTTCTTTATTTCCGTTACTACATGCTATTTCTAATTCTTCCTCATCTGAGCTGTAAAAGTTTCGTTCTGCAAGTAAATCTTCACAATCATTGATTTCTCTCCCATGTGTTTTTTTCTTCACATAGTTAAAATTAGCTGCATAGTCTGCTAACGTGCACATCTCTAATGATTGTGGCCGTTTGCAGTACTTAATAATAATATTTTCACATTGAATGTCAGTTGAATTTTCTGGCAACTTATTAATCGTTTCGATATCACACATTAAATAAGTTCTTTTTTCTGGACGGCTAGTATTAATAAATACAAATGATCATGAGCTTTTCCTTAATGATATTTGAAGAATTAGATATGCTGCTTCTTGAGCACTAATTTCTGTGCAGTTGAGGAATTTGTTTCCTATGTGTTTAAGTTGATCTTTGATATTACTATTGCTTGTTACCTCTTTAGCAGCTTGGGCTAGAAGTTTGCTAATTCCTCTTTGCGATTTACTGATATATGAGATAATGTAGACAGCACAAGCATAAGGGTCCAGTATAAACTGCAAGTCTATGTTTGCTCGCCAAGCTTGTAAAAGAGTACTATTGTAGTTATTGATGAAGCATTCGCCTGGTGTTCGTTTAAAAAATATAGTTGTTTTTTGTAAGGTAGTTTGTATTGAAGTAATATATTCTTTATCATCCATTTTAATTAAGTCTAAAAATTCCTCAAAAGAAAGTGTATTAAAAGTAGTATTATTCATAGCTTCATTCATTATTTTAATATTATCTTGCCATTGCTTATTTGTCGCCTCAAGTGTTAATGGCTCTAATATGAGCGTTCTTGACATTGGATATTTTGGATATTGATATTTGCATGTCCTTTGCTGTTTACGCCTGCAATTTTTTGTGTGACCATGCCTTTGTAGATTTATTAACGGTTGTAAAACAGGGTTATAAGACTTATTACAAGTGATATATTTGTCAATGAAGCTATTGACTTCCTCCACTGGTGAAACACCATACAGTGGTGCTTTGTTTACCCAGAGTAATGCATGTATATGTGGAGAACCTCTTTGTTGGAATTTGACTCTGTAAAAGTAGTCTACTATTTCCCCAATAGGATTAGTGCCATTCATCAAAACACAATTAAAGAATTTCCTAACTTGATAGTCAAACTGTCTTGCACATGTTATTGGATCTTCTTGTATTAATTTACTTTTAGTTTCCCAAGACATTTTTAAGAATTCTTCCTCTGTGCATTCCTTGAAGTTTCTAACCCTCAATAGTATATTTATTAAATGGTGCCATTTTGTTTCTGCAGCAGATAAAGTCAAAAAGAAAGTGGGTATGCCAAGTTGCCTTATCATTGCAAAAATATCTTTTTTGCAACCTTCCCAATATGTAGGTGAACTGCGTGTAGTTTTTAATACTTTGTAACCCTCATTAAACTGTAAAACATTGTCAACATTATATTTTATGTCTTTTGCAGTTATTTTCTTCCCATCTGTAAAATTTTTCCTGATGGAAATGTTGATTTTACCCTGGATCTGCTTAATATGTAATTTCTTCAGTTTAAAAAAGACATTAGTAATAGATTTAGCGACTCTTCTATTATAACTCCTTAACTCTGCTTGGCAAATAGTACTATAATGTACCGGTATGTGTCTTTCCTTATTGTTTGGCCTTCGTTCACCACAAAAAATAGTAGGGAAAGCCAAAAACTCATAATCTTTATCCTCATATAAACCTCTTGGCGTGTTATGTTCAGCTGGAGCTAAACTTAACACATTCACCGAATTAGTAGTAATTGTTTCATTTGTTAACATAGTATCCAAATTTCCAGCTTCTATGTTGTCTGAACTATCAGATGAATTGTTTGTCTCCGAAGTCTCATTTTGAGATTCTATTTCTGAAGGTATATACTCCCAGTCCGGGTTAATAGTAACACCATATTCATTAAACATTGTACTATTTTTTGCTAGCCATGTAGCTGCCTTTTTTACTGTATTTGGTCTAATATTTTCATAATGTGTATATGATTTATAGACTAATTTACTTTTTAATTTAACTGGGATTGTCATGGCGTCATTAATTTGCCTTGGTAAAATGGTAACAGTTGTCATAACATCTGCAGGTACATTAACTACTGCACCTGATAATGATTTTTGAAAACCGCGTGGCAGAGTCCGAATTTGTAAGAATGGTATCCTAGGCGAAACTAATCTTTCTTCTAAATCATATAATTCTAATTCAGCTGGTACATTTGGGAACCCCATGCCATTTAGAATTGAACATGGTGGTATTTTATTTTTTTGAATGTAATAATAGCAAGTCATACAAATTAAATTTGTTTTCTTGTTACTAATGTTACACTTTCTGAAAATTTCGGATTGGCTAACACTGCGTGTATTTTTCACCGTTGGTTTATGCCACAATTGATTGCAAAGAGTACAAATGTATTCTGGGCCATGCAATATTTCATGGTGGAATTTGCGAAAAGATTGTATGGATTTGTTTACCTGGTTTCCGGCTTAGGCCCTGCGTTAATCTTGGTCTGTTTTTTTCAAGACAAATTTGTTTACTGTTGGTAATGTCTTCTTCAGTAGCATTACATTTTTTCCTTTTTACAACTTTTTGTGGACATGTACTCGAATCCCTTTTTCTTTTCAGAGATTGTTTATTTGTTTCCTGTATAGATTTACTATTTCCTGGTAATTGTGATAAATGATTAGTATTGCTATTCCCTCCCTTACTTTGATTCTGTAAATCATCTGAAGACATTGTAGTTGATGTTAAAGTCTGATTAGGAGTACATTCAGTAGTATGTACCCAAATTTTTCTTTCTTGCGGTAAATGACTATTTTTCTTGTGCACTGTAAGTGCTTTTGTAAATGATTTCTTCTTAATGACTTTTATATCTATTTGTGTTAATTCAAATTGGACACATTGCTCAGTCTGGTGTGTAAACTGATATGATAGTTTCACAACATATTGAATAAGCCCTTAAAAAAAATAAAATGCAATTGTAACACATGTTTCGTTAGAATGAGGCATGCCTTCAGTGTCCCTGCTATGTGAATCAAATACAAAGTATGTTTGCATATGTTTGAAAATTGCTATAACATATACATTCATACAAAGTATAACACCACAGTGCTTATTAAGAGTAACATTTAATGCTGTGGAAATATCTGGGTAGGCTTTATCAAAACGTTTAAGGACATCACCGTAGTAAGCGTTCCGTAGCGTAAGTGAATATATCTGTTGATTGTGGTCTATATACCTTGGCAAGTCATCTGGATGCATAAGTGTTTCTTTGTTAATAGAATGCATTTGTAGATATAAAGCGTCCCCACGGTCCATTATATAATGTAGATCATTAGAGTTCCATCTAGTTACTGGTTTGCCTAAATTGTGCAACACAGCAAAAACACTATTTGGTAAGCATTGCTTATCTTGTGATTTGCTATTAGATCTTCTATTCCCTTGATGGTAACTTGCTTTCAAGCATCTCTGCATCTTATATGTTATAATAAAAGTATGTTGGCAACAAATTTAAATTTATAACCTTTTCCGAGTACCTAATTTTTTGGGGGACTGTAAGGAATGAACTTATGACAATCTTTCCCCTAACTGGCAAAGTAGTATTTACCTTAACTTGTGTTTATTTCGTTGTGGTTTTAAGAATCTGAAAGGAGAAGAAATAAATGTTGGTTATAATATATCTTTTGTAAATCTTCCCGTAAAGTACTTTACATTTTGTTAATGCAATTCTTATAAAGTGGTAAAATGTGTTACAGAGTGTGTGAGTTAAAAAGCGTGGTGACAGAGGTTTTTTTGGGGGGGACAGAGTTAAAGAGGGAGAGAGTGCCAGAGAGTGTTATTGATTGCGAGCGTGTTAGCGACTAATGGTGAGTCAATTAAATAATGTTTATTTAAATGTTATTAGCATTATTCTTATAAGAAATCTGTGTGTGAAAGATACAGAGTGTGTGAAAGATACAGAGTGTGTGAAAGATACAGAGTGTGTGAAAGATACAGAGTGTGTGAAAGATACAGAGTGGGTGAAAGATACAGCGTGGGTGAAAGATAGAGCGTGGGTGAAAGATAGAGCGTGGGTGAAAGATAGAGCGTGGGTGAAAGATAGAGCGTGGGTGAAAGATAGAGCGTGGGTGAAAGATAGAGCGTGGGTGAAAGATAGAGCGTGGGTGAAAGATAGAGCGTGGGTGAAAGATAGAGAGTGGGTGAAAGATAGAGAGTGGGTGAAAGATAGAGAGTGGGTGAAAGATAGAGAGTGGGTGAAAGATAGAGAGTGGGTGAAAGATAGAGAGTGGGTGAAAGGTAGAGAGTGGGTGAAAGGTACAGAGTGCCTGAAAGGTCCCGAGTGGATGCTATGTCCCGAGTGGGTGATAGGTCCAGAGTGGGTGCGAGAGTGAGAAAGTTGTATATATGTAGTGAAATAGTTGTTCTGATTCCAATTTTTTTTTGTTTGTTGTGCTTACCTCCATTTTGCTGTGCCTCGTTGTATTCAATATTTTCTGTGCATTAAATTCATGGACAGTCACATGAGTTAGCGTGACATAATCCCCAAGATTTATGTTAAATAGTGTAGCTTCTCTCCACAGTGTCACTTTGATGTCATCTGTTGCATCTTTTAAAGTAATCGATTTCAGTGGAGTATCTTGTCCATTGATAAAGACAGTCTTTACGTCCTCTTCCTACCCAAAAAAAGCATTGTATTAAATTGTGAAGTAAAAAACACATCGTAATTGTGCGATGTATGAATGGCATTATAAGGTGTCATATTTAAGGACCCAACTGAACCTCCTTTAGAAAAGATCTCATTGTTTATTTATAAAAATGGATCTTTAGAGAGTGTTTGGATTTTTAGTTGACTGTGATACACTGGCATATTACGGTTTTAAAACCTCGGACTTTCTACATAGTGTGACAGAGTGTATAATGCTATGTGTTTTTAGCTTCTTAGTGAAGTTAGCAAAGGTGTAATGTGTGTGTAAGCTAACTAGACTTTTTTTTTGACATGATGACATGTCTGCCTTTATACTTACGCCACATATTGTCCCTGAAACTGTCATAAGACTTTTTACACTTGCACGTTTGATTTCCTTAATGGGAGAAGCAGATGGTGCAGGCGGATGCAAAATGTCCTTTGCTTGTTGGATAAGGCCCTCATCTATTTTCATAGCGGGAAATTTTGTTACTTTGCTTTGCTTAGTAATTAGAATTGTTTTGTTTTTGATGATGAAGTTGCGTATCAATAGTCCACAGTTACTTTTAGTTTGCTCGTATAATTCTTCTTGATAACAAGTACATTTCATAGTTCCAGTTTTATCAGCTAGAGCCAAATGAAATAGAATTTTTTGTTCTTGTTTTGCATTTCTGTAAGTAGTTTTTCCAGAGCAGTTGATTACATTAACTCGTATGGGTTTCTGATATGGTTTGTTGTCATCTGTATTAATGTTAATGATTTCTTCAATAGACATCATCTGAAATATAAAATGTGTTACTACATGTTAAATACAAACCCATATTGCTTTATGATCACTGTAATAGCATTCTAATGTACCATGGTTGTGTAGTTTTTCATTAGTATATATATGATCTAAAATGGATTGGTAGTTAGTTGTGTAACTGTTAATGATTTGTTTACATTGTAATTTTGCTTCAAAGAATCCAATTAATTGGTTAGTGTATGAATTTTGTTGAGATAGATCCACATTGAAATCCCCTATAATGATCAATTTGTGTGTGGGGTAAAAATCCGTAATATTTGTAATAAAATCCAAAAGAGAAGTTATACTTTTATGTGGTGGTTTGTATAAAATAATAATAAGGTAATCCGTGTTATTAATATGTACAGTAAAATGTAAAATGTCAATCCCTTTATGTGTCTCATAAATAGGCAATATAAATACATCTTTTTTGTAGTGCATGATCATTCCATGGTTTGTGTTGTATGTATGAAATTTATCAAATATAATGTGATGGTATTGTTGTATCGTAAAATCTGTAGCTGTTGCCTTCCTTGTAGTGTTGATCTCAGTTAAGCAAATAATGTCTGCTTGTAATATATTCCTATCAGCTATCATAGATGTAAAAATTTTCTGTAGTGATCTTATATTGTGTGCAATGATATTGAAATGTGCAGTGTATGTATGTAACAGTGGGATATGTATTTCAAGTGGCATTTCTGTCCTTAATCTGTGCATTTCCTCATTAACTTGTGGATGTACTAAAATTTTACCTTCATCAATATTGTATACATATACATTTTGTATTGATTTGGCCCTGCTAATAGCAACATAATGCAAATGATGAATCTTGCTGTTATTAAAGTGTATATAAAGTGGTTCGATAGTTGCACCTTGTGTGCGATGTATAGTCCGTGCTGATGCTTGGCGTAAAGGAAATTGCTTCCGTATAATGGTAATAAATTTCTTAGTGTATTGAAAATGTCTAGCTATAGCATGTATTGGTGTCCATGTGTTTTGAATTTGTGAATGATATAAGTGTTTATATTGTTGCCTGGTTGTTTGTCCTATACTCTGATTGTCAAATAACAACCAAACAATAATAGATGTATTGTTAATCAATTCAAATAATTGTACCACACCAGTTGCACCATTTGTTAAACCATCATTTACATCCACATTGCAACTTAAATCATAACGTAGTTTTAAGGCTATGTGTAATGTATGTGAAAGCCCCATTGTTTTTGTGGATCTTTGGACAGTTGCTTAAGAATAGTTTTTTTCACATTTTCTGCCAAATCTGAACTTACGGTATCGCTTGCTACTGTTATGTAGACTGGATAATGTTTGCTATGTTTTTCCAAAACCTTTTTGTTAATTTCATTAACTTCTATATTAGTTGACATGATATATGGGATTGTTTCTAATAGACTCTCATCAGGTTGTATTTCCCTTTGCGTAATTTGTGAAATATCTTCTTTAGTATGCTTGCCTTGTCTTTACCGGTTTAGTAGTTAAGCAAATTGAAGATCCTCTTTTTGGCGCATAATTTTTGTTAATTCAAAAATCTTAAAATGTTCTTTCCATAAGTTTGCACTTAAAGGACAATACAACTGTGTAGAATCCTGAAAAATGTATCTGTCAAATACAGGTTTTAATTGGTAAAAGTCAATAATGGCTAAAATAGAAATTCCTCCAAATGGTTCATTAGATGATTTTATTTCTTGTAGCCTGTTATGTATAACATTTAACATATTGTGTCCTACCATTGATATTTCATCTATAATAACAACTCTAACATGCATCATTTCCATTTGTAGAGCAGTTCTATGTTCATGACTCAGTTGTTTATAAGTCAAACTTTGCGACACAGGTATTTTGAAAGTGCTATGCAGTGTTTTGCCATTAATATTATGGGCAGCCTTTCCTGTTGGAGCAGTAAGTAAGATTTAAACATTATCTGGATTTTCACCTGCCTTTGTGTTATAGTACCGTAGTAATGTTTGATATAGTGCAGATATTACAAAACTTTTCCCAACACCAGCCCCTCCGGTGCAAAAAGTATAGCATGGAGTGCTTGTAGTTTTAAACCAATGCAAGTGATGGTAAACAAATTTTAGTTGTTCTTCCGTTAAGTTTTGCATAAGTTGTTGGTATTTATCATTGGGTAAAATAACGTTAGTTGAGCTTTGTTCTTCGGTGGTAGTTCCAATTCCTAAATCTAATGCCAAATCATACATATTTGTTTTTTCATGATTTTGGTCTTCTGTCTGTATATTTACTGTTGGTGATAGAGGAGGTGATATTACATTTTCATGACACTGTTCATGAATAATGTTTGTAACCTCGCCATGCTGTTTGTTATAGA
This sequence comes from Lissotriton vulgaris, assembly GCF_964263255.1. Lineage (NCBI taxonomy): Eukaryota > Metazoa > Chordata > Amphibia > Caudata > Salamandridae > Lissotriton > Lissotriton vulgaris. Next base: position 813,167,470 of record NC_141699.1, read on the forward strand.
TTTTTAGTTGTGCGTCAACAAATGTTTTATGTTCTTCCCTCCATGGATAGTGCAACATTAATATTTCTCTATAATACTCTTTTGGTTCATTATTTTTGTTAAATCTGCCAAAGCGTATTATTTTCCGTTATGTGCGCTTATTTAAAGCATAATCATATAGCTGAGATACCCGCCACCCCCTCTCAACACAATCCCCAAGGATGGGAAACCGGAAACGGTTCTGAACTTTTGGAAGACGGGAGGGAGTGACCCTCCCGGCCGTATTTATTAAAATATGAAACCAAATTAAAACATTAAAATAACAGTTTCATATTATGTACAATTTCATTTCCACATTGCGATGTTTGGCTAACCTTAACATATTCTCTAATACAAAGGTTCTCCTAGCCGAACTAACATCCTACAAAACATTTAACTTGAAATTGTACATCCTAACGTTTAAGGGCCAACGGCAAGGTCGTAACCGGTGTCAAGATCCCTAAACCAGAAATATCCCCCTCACTTGTGAGGGGCGACCGCACAGAGGTGTACCTCAAGTGCATCTACCAATTTCCCTTGACTTGACGGGGGCCCAATAAACTCGACGCCATTTAAAGGTCGTCCGAGGACTCGTGTGAGGTATCTAGAAGGTAGCGTAGACCCCCTCCCAAACCCCACACAACTTACCACATCTGCCGTCGCAGATGTCCTGGCCCCGGGAAATTCCCCAGGAGGGGGCTGTAGCCCCTCCTACCCAGGAAGGGGCCTTGACCGCCTTTCCTTTCCTTTCGGCTGCCCTTCCTTAGAAGGGACCGCCTCCCCGTTGAGGGGCCAATGACCACCTCCCCCGAGCGCTCCCATCCGTAATGGGTGGCGCCCACCCATAGGGATCTTCCAATTACTGCTCACCGATCATGACCTTACCGCCCGACCAAAATAAATACGACAATTCTAACTAAATTACTAGATGACTAAATTACTAAAAGACAGTAACAATTACGATTTACTAAAAAAGCATGATTACTGATCAACACTAGTGCAGAATTACTTTATTTGCAAAACATACTACCAATTGACCATTCTTTATTGGATATTCAAAGTTATCACGATAATCATCACAACCTGCAAGAATTAGCGTTAACACATCAAACTTTATTCAAAAACCACTTGCTGTCCTCAGGGGCTGGTGGGTGGGTCAAAATTGGCTCTTCGTTCCGTCTCGAGCTCACGTGCAGCGAGGAGGTGCAGCTTCAGAGCACAGGAACAAGAGGATGCTTTCTTGGCTTGTTGCTCCTTTTATCCGTCTTCAGGGCGGGCGTAAACCCGCCCCTGCCTGCCCGAAGGGCGTGGCCGGCCGCGTCAGTGTCTAGGCCAGCCCACTCCAGGGCGGGAAAAAAGCGCGCCCCGGCTACGCCGCTTCGGGCATACCAGCCGAGACTCGCCTCCCGCCCAAGATGGCTTCCCGGGGGGATCGTGGTACTCCGCCATACGTTCGGGGGGACCGAATGGTCGCCCCTTTACATATAGCTGAGATACCCGCCACCCCCTCTCAACACAATCCCCAAGGATGGGAAACCGGAAACGGTTCTGAACTTTTGGAAGACGGGAGGGAGTGACCCTCCCGGCCGTATTTATTAAAATATGAAACAAAATTAAAACATTAAAATAACAGTTTCATATTATGTACAATTTCATTTCCACATTGCGATGTTTGGCTAACCTTAACATATTCTCTAATACAAAGGTTCTCCTAGCCGAACTAACATCCTACAAAACATTTAACTTGAAATTGTACATCCTAACGTTTAAGGGCCAACGGCAAGGTCGTAACCGGTGTCAAGATCCCTAAACCAGAAATATCCCCCTCACTTGTGAGGGGCGACCGCACAGAGGTGTACCTCAAGTGCATCTACCAATTTCCCTTGACTTGACGGGGGCCCAATAAACTCGACGCCATTTAAAGGTCGTCCGAGGACTCGTGTGAGGTATCTAGAAGGTAGCGTAGACCCCCTCCCAAACCCCACACAACTTACCACATCTGCCGTCGCAGATGTCCTGGCCCCGGGAAATTCCCCAGGAGGGGGCTGTAGCCCCTCCTACCCAGGAAGGGGCCTTGACCGCCTTTCCTTTCCTTTCGGCGGCCCTTCCTTAGAAGGGACCGCCACCCCGTTGAGGGGCCAATAGCCACCTCCCCCGAGCGCTCCCATCCGTAATGGGTGGCGCCCACCCATAGGGATCTTCCAATTACTGCTCACCGATCATGACCTTACCGCCACAGGCCGGATAGTTGACCGGCTATCCGGACCCCCCACAACACTCCTGCCTAAAGGTCATGTCATAAAGTCTTTAGCCAAGCTATCAGGTCTCCTATGAGTAACTCGTTCCCCATCCGGGACAAATGAACACCATCCCCCAAATACATACTGTCCCCTTTAATACAACCATGCGAAATAGAATGCAGTGTACTTGAACGGAACAATCTACTCACTTTATTATTAATTTTCCTTACTGAATGGTTCAGAGCAGAAACCGAAAGAGCCCCCCGCCACACTTTCCGTGGGATCATATGGGACCATGCAATTGTGCACCCTGGAACTCTTCTCGCCAACCAACTTACCGTGGAAAGCATCGCCTCAAGAAGAAGTCGTCTACCAGTGGTCACCAAATCATTGCCCCCAAGATGTACTATGACTACAGACGGCGGGGACCTCGTCCGCCCTAACAAATCCTCAAAAAATGATCGAAACTGGTCAATACAGAGCCCGCCCTTTCCGTAGAAGGACACACTGTACCCGTATTCCCCAGCCACGTGAATCATGTCACCTGCTTTGAATACGTCCGCGGCACGCCTCACGTATGAGTGGCCCACGACCCACACCTCCTTTTTCACAGCCGGTGATGTCTGACCGCTGGCCCCCCGGTGTCGGGTCGACTGCACAGTCCGCCCCGCCTCGTAGGCTTGCGCAACTGAAAACCAAACAAAAACAAGAAGCGTGAGTACATCATTACAGCTTCACAACATGTGCAACCGCACATACCTCTTATAACAGTTTGAGGACCAACGCCCCACACGTTTTACTTGTTCAACATTCAGACCCCTGGCTGTAGCCTCTGTAGCAGCCCCTATCCGAAAGGAATGGGTCCCAAACTCGCCGGGGTTCAAGCCCGCGGCCGAAATCGACATCGCAAGCACCCGCTGAAACTGAAACCTCGTCAGTGGGGTGGCGTCAGCGTGTCTCAACAAGGTCCCCCCCCATGATGCCACCCTTTGCGTTAAATATTCCTCTACGCATACCACAGGGCACATGGAAGACCCGGGAATCCTTTGTATGATTATGCAGTCCCCAATTGCACCCTGATCGGTCTTGGACCTGACAAACGAGACCGTCATTGTCTCCCCCCTGACCTGAACGTGCTCTCGGCACAGTCCCCCCATGGTATCCTGCTTGTTCTTTGCCACTAGTTCGCTTACCCGCATAGCCCCATGGAATGCTAGCACAAAAGCGGCTCGGAATAACACTGTTTCATACTGGGATGAACACGTTGCAGGAAGTACAGATAACAACAGAGCCAACCTATCCAAACCTATCGGGCGCCTTTCATCTACTCTGCGACCCTCAAGGCGTTGCCACCCACGTAGCGCTTTTTGCACAACGAAAGACGCTGTCGGGTCCTGGATCCCATGAGCCCTTGCCATAAAGGAAATGGCGGCCCGATGCCTCTGGGCCGTAGCCACTGATTTGCCTGCCTGATGTAAAGACAGCAGAAATTTTACTACTAGCTCTTCCTGGCCCCAAAGCTCTCCCCTAGCAGCCCCCAAAAAGGCCCAATAGGATCGGAACGCCCCTTCATATGCCTTCCTCGTCCTGGGTGCTAAACTCTCTCCCACGAGGTTCTGTAGTTCGGGGCACCGAGAGACCAGAGAGCTTCGGGAAAGGGTGCCGCCACCGGGTCCGCTGTGGGCAGAAAACCCCAGAAAGCCTGCATACGAAAACGAGAAAGCGCATCAGCCGCTTGATTCATTACCCCCGGCACATGTCTTGCCTTAAATAGCACGTTCAATTGCATACACAATAACACAATTTCTTTGAGCAATCTCAGAATCCATTTGCATCGTGCTGCCTGGCTATTGATACACTCAACCACGGTCATGTTATCAGACCAAAACACCACAGAGTGATCTCTGAATCCCTCAGGCCAAGTTTTCAGGGCCACCAGAATGGGAAAAAGTTCAAGAAAGGCAATGTTACTTGTCAGCCCACACTCATGCCACCATAACGGCCATTTTTGAGCCGACCATTGTGTGCCGAATATGGCACCAAAACCAATGCTCCCAGCCGAATCTGTCCACAGCCCCAGCTCCTCGGAGGACACCGCCGGTTTATTCCAGACGATTCGACCATTGAACTCCGCCAGAAATGCCAACCAAATGCGCATGTCCTGGCGAACCTCTGCCGATAGCCTCGTGCGATGATGACCCTCCTTCAGGCCGACCATGGCCTGAGCGATCGAGCGGGAAAAGGGGCGGGCCATCGGCATTACTCTCAGGGCAAAATTCAGCTGGCCCACCAATTGTTGTAATTGATGCAGTTTGACCTTAGACTCACTAATACACGTTTCCAGGGATGCCCTGAATCTTAACACCTTTTCTCTTGGTAATCGAAAACAACCTTCCTCTGAGTCGAGCTCGATCCCCAGGAACTCGAGGCAAGTCCAGGGACCCACAGTCTTACCTGGTGCTAATGGCACACCAAAATGCTTCATTAAGACACAAAATTCATTCAAAGCCTGTCCACATTCTGGATCCCCGGCTGCCCCCAGAAACAAAAAGTCATCGAGATAATGCATAACATGTTGAAAACCCGTCCTCTTTGTGAAGACCCATTGCAGAAAACAACTGAACTTTTCAAAATAGGCACAAGATATAGAGCATCCCATTGGCATACATCTATCCATGTAATAGTGACCCTGAAACATGAAACCAAGGAGACGCTGATCGTCTGGGTGTACCGGGAGCAACCGGAACGCTGACTCAATATCAGATTTTGCCATCAGCGCACCGGGCCCTAGGCGATTCAACATGGCAACGGCCTAATCGAAAGATGCGTACCGCACCGAACACACTTCCGGGTCTATCGCATCATTCACGGACAGACCACGTGGGGCTGATAAATTATGTATCAGCCGAAACTCACTCGGGTCCTTCTTGGGGACCACCCCCAAAGGGGAACAAACAAAGTTAGCACATGGTGGCACATCGAATGGACCGGCGACTCGACCTCGAGTAACCTCCTTCCCAATCTTTTCCTGTACCACGGTCGTATGTTGCAAGACCGACAGTTGGTTCTTACATTTTGCTACACCCTGAAAATCCCCCACTGGGATGCGGAAACCATATGAAAACCCGTTCCGCAACACCCCAGCGGAAGCATGATCCGGGTATTCGTTGAGCCAAGGAATCATTGCCATGGAATCAATCGGAGTAGGTAAAGGCGCCCCTCGGACCATTTCAGACCTGTTTGGCGCTTCCCCTACCACCGTTATCACCCGTTTTGGCTCTGCACATGGACTCAGGATGGGATGGCTGCCCACACCCTCCACATTCGTGTCTAAACTTGCATGACCCCTGGGGCCTCGTACATTTACCCCTGTTAAAATTCCAACAAATCCCCCTTTTACCTGCGTTGCCATTCGGCTTCGAGTGATAGTCGTTACCTGTACCCGATCGAAAGGGTGTCCCAGCATATTGGCGGGAGGATTCACCCCCGCTACTCCCTACCAATGGTACCTTCAACATACCTGTACTCTCCATTTTTGACCATGAAACAGAGTCGTAACAATCCCAAGTCAAGTTTTTGTCGTGTTCTTTTGCTTTTCTAAAAATATTATCGTAACAGAACCACTGATTGCCCCCATATGATCCATAATACTCCATGATCCGTGACTGATAAATAGGCAATTCGGTCAGTAACTCGGGCCTACGCTCGCCCATGATGGAGGTAAAGATTCCCCATGCCCTGCCCCAAGTGCCAATGTTTTCGTCAACCTTAAAGGCGGCCATTTTTGCGCGCCAAACACTCGGATGCATGAGCTCCTTTTGGCTCTTAACATGCTCCATCTCATAATGGTCGGTAAGCAAAGAGAAAATGTTTACATACTCATCTGCCCACATCTTTTCCTTAATTGCCAGAGGAACATGCTGACCCACCTTTTCCCTTCGTGAAGGTGCAGATCCCTCCCTCGCAATCGGCAATGGCCGCTTACCTGAACCAGAAGCTGCATCTGCCGCTGGACCTGATCCTGTTGCTTTTTCCGCCGCCGGAGACAGCGGGGTAACTGGCGATGGTGCCTTCACCGCCTCCCTAGTTTCACGCAGTTGTTTCATTAACACCCGTGCGTCGTCAGCCGTGGCGCCCTCGCTATCTTTCCCCAACCACGCTGCCAATTGTGCTGCTAACTCAGGAGGCATATCCTCCCCGGACACAGGAGTGACCACCACAGGAATCGGATTCCCCTCCCTCGGCACTGGAGTTGGCTCTTCAAGTGGGGTATCGGGAACCGGGGTGTCCCCCCCAGATGCCCCCCTTCTGGACCTCTTGCCTTTCCCTCCGGGAGCTGCTCCCGACAAAGGTCGTTTTGGTCCCCCTTCCCCGTCTTTAGCCGCCATCTGCTTCTTCAGATCGGTTACTTCTTTCATGAGCATACGGAGCATCTGATCGGTAGTAACTCGCTTTCCGACTTTCTTGGGCATTCTCGGACAGAGTATCTGTAAGACAAAAAAGAAAGATTACCACGCTCAAAATTGGCTCTTCGTTCCGTCTCGAGCTCACGTGCAGCGAGGAGATGCAGCTTCAGAGCACAGGAACAAGAGGATGCTTTCTTGGCTTGTTGCTCCTTTTATCCGTCTTCAGGGCGGGCGTAAACCCGCCCCTGCCTGCCCGAAGGGCGTGGCCGGCCGCGTCAGTGTCTAGGCCAGCCCACTCCAGGGCGGGAAAAAAGCGCGCCCCGGCTACGCCGCTTCGGGCATACCAGCCGAGACTCGCCTCCCGCCCAAGATGGCTTCCCGGGGGATCGTGGTACTCCGCCATACGTTCGGGGGGACCGAATGGTCGCCCCTTTCCATAATTCTGTTTCTGTTGTTCTTTATTTCCGTTACTACATGCTATTTCTAATTCTTCCTCATCTGAGCTGTAAAAGTTTCGTTCTGCAAGTAAATCTTCACAATCATTGATTTCTCTCCCATGTGTTTTTTTCTTCACATAGTTAAAATTAGCTGCATAGTCTGCTAACGTGCACATCTCTAATGATTGTGGCCGTTTGCAGTACTTAATAATAATATTTTCACATTGAATGTCAGTTGAATTTTCTGGCAATTTATTAATCGTTTCGATATCACGCATTAAATAAGTTCTTTTTTCTGGACGGCTAGTATTAATAAATACAAATGATCGTGAGCTTTTCCTTAATGATATTTGAAGAATTAGATATGCTGCTTCTTGAGCACTAATTTCTGTGCAGCTGAGGAATTTGTTTCCTATGTGTTTAAGTTGATCTTTGATATTACTATTGCTTGTTACCTCTTTAGCAGCTTGCGCTAGAAGTTTGCTAATTCCTCTTTGCGATTTACTGATATATGAGATAATGTAGACAGCACAAGCATAAGGGTCCAGTATAAACTGCAAGTCTATGTTTGCTCGCCAAGCTTGTAAAAGAGTACTATTGTAGTTATTGATGAAGCATTCGCCTGGTGTTCGTTTCAAAAATATAATTGTTTTTTGTAAGGTAGTTTGTATTGAAGTAATATATTCTTTATCATCCATTTTAATTAAGTCTAAAAATTCCTCAAAAGAAAGTGTATTAAAAGTAGTGTTATTCATAGCTTCATGCATTATTTTAATATTATCTTGCCATTGCTTATTTGTCGCCTCAAGTGTTAATGGCTCTAATATGAGCATTCTTGACATTGGATATTTTGGATATTGATTTTTGCATGTCCTTTGCTGTTTACGCCTGCAATTTTTTGTGTGACCATGCCTTTGTAGATTTATTAACGGTTGTAAAACAGGGTTATAAGACTTATTACAAGTGATATATTTGTCAATGAAGCTATTGACTTCCTCCACTGGTGAAACACCATACAGTGGTGCTTTGTTTACCCAGAGTAATGCATGTATATGTGGAGAACCTCTTTGTTGGAATTCGACTCTGTAAAAGTAGTCTACTATTTCCCCAATAGGATTAGTGCCATTCATCAAAACACAATTAAAGAATTTCCTAACTTGATAGTCAAACTGTCTTGCACATGTTATTGGATCTTCTTGTATTAATTTACTTTTAGTTTCCCAAGACATTTTTAAGAATTCTTCCTCTGTGCATTCCTTGAAGTTTCTAACCCTCAATAGTATATTTATTAAATGGTGCCATTTTGTTTCTGCAGCAGATAAAGTCAAAAAGAAAGTGGGTATGCCAAGTTGCCTTATCATTGCAAAAATATCTTTTTTGCAACCTTCCCAATATGTAGGTGAACTGCGTATAGTTTTTAATACTTTGTAACCCTCATTAAACTGTAAAACATTGTCAACATTATATTTTATGTCTTTTGCAGTTATTTTCTTCCCATCTGTAAAATTTTTCCTGATGGAAATGTTGATTTTACCTTGGATCTGCTTAATATGTAATTTCTTCAGTTTTAAAAAGACATTAGTAATAGATTTAGCGACTCTTCTATCATAACTCCTTAACTCTGCTTGGCAAATAGTACTATAATGTACCGGTATGTGTCTTTCCTTATTGTTTGGCCTTCGTTCACCACAAAAAATAGTAGGGAAAGCCAAAAACTCATAATCTTTATCCTCATATAAACCTCTTGGCGGGTTATGTTCAGCTGGAGCTAAACTTAACACATTCACCAAATTAGTAGTAATTGTTTCATTTGTTAACATAGTATCCAAATTTCCAGCTTCTATGTTGTCTGAACTATCAGATGAATTGTTTGTCTCTGAAGTCTCATTTTGAGATTCTATTTCTGGAGGTATATACTCCCAGTCCGGGTTAATAGTAACACCATATTCATTAAACATTGTACTATTTTTTGCTAGCCATGCAGCTGCCTTTTTTACTGTATTTGGTCTAATATTTTCATAATATGTATATGATTTATAGACTAATTTCCTTTTTAATTTAACTGGGATTGTCATGGCGTCATTAATTTGCCTTGGTAAAATGGTAACAGTTGTCATAACATCTGCAGGTACATTAACTACTGTTCTCGCTTTCACCTTGCGCATTCTTTGCATTTTTAAAATTTCACTCACCCCCTGCCATCACGGAAAACAGGCGATAGAAGCGCCGAACAGCGACCCTTTCGCTGCAACGTAGGAACCGGCATACAAACAATTGTGCCGCCATTGACGGCGAGGTAGACAGGCCACGCCTACCCCGAGGCCACGCCCACCCGCCCTCCACAGTATAAATACGCTGCCTTCAGCGCTACTAATTCATACTTTGTAATTCTCCTGAGGCGGAAGCCGGGAGACCTCTTGTTTTTAAAAATTGTATTTTCTCGCTTTCACCTTGCGCATTCTTTGCATTTTTAAAATTTCACTCACCCCCTGCCATCACGGAAAACAGGCGATAGAAGCGCCGAACAGCGACCCTTTTGCTGCAACGTAGGAACCGGCATACAAACAATTGTGCCGCCATTGACGGCGAGGTAGACAGGCCACGCCTACCCCGAGGCCACGCCCACCCGCACCTTCTCTACCCATAAAAAATGTGCAATCACCAGACGCGCAGCGGACGGGCGCAGCGGGCGCGCCGTCAGCGCGCCGAAGGCGCGCCAAAGGCAAGCCCGTCTGGGCCCGTCCGGGCCCAGCCGGCCCTGGGACCAGACACTATGCCCAAATCACAGCCCCACCAATCCTACTCCCCGGATACCCTCCGTCTTTGGAACACAAAGAAAAACCCTCAGTGCGTTTTCATTCTCAAGGATGACACCCGTTCACAGGATGTCCCCTTTGCGACACCCACAAAGCTACGGAACCTAGCCATATGCTTCGACTGGGCCTTCTGAATTGCAGGTCGCTAGCAAAACACTCGCACGAGATTAACCTCCTCACTCTAACCCTCTCGTTAGACGCCCTATTTTTGACCGAAACCTGGCTGACCTCCAGCAACGGCTCGGACCTGGTCAATGCAACCCCCCCCCGGCTATCAAGTCTGCTGCCTTGATAGACCAGTTGGAAGAGGTGGCGGGCTCCCCATTCTCTATAAAAGCATTTTCAGCTGCAGGATCAACGAGGGCACGGTCAAGGACTGTGAAAACTGTAACTTTACCCTCCAGATCTCCCCCACCACCTCACTATCGGGTCTGCTGGTATACCGACCACCAGGCGCGACAGGTGATTTCCCAAGCACGCTGATGGACCACATCCTTTTAAAAACAATAGAAATGCCCAACTTCCTCCTTCTAGGGGACTTGAACCTACACTTTCTAGACCCGGCAGACAACACGGCCGCCAACCTCCAAGCAGACCTCATGTCAGCTGACCTCCTGCTCCTGAACTCGAAACCCACGCACGAGAAAGGGCATCTCCTAGACCCAGTTTTCTCTAACATCAAAAATCTCCAAACCCAAGACCCTACCCCTCTTCCATGGACCGACCACTTTCTGGTCCCCATGCACTGGTCCTATCAGCCCGCCACGGTTCCTAAACAGAAAACCAAGATTCTAACCAGACGTTGGAACAAGCTAAGACCAGAAGAATGGGAAGTGAAGCTGAGGGAATCCGACGGCCCCCTCTCTACTGACCCTAACACCGCCGATAGAGATTTTAACAGCTGGCTCACCAACCCCCTAGACAGCCTCATCCCACTAACATGCTCCCTCAAGCATGTAAAAAGGATTAACCATGCCCCTTGGTACACTCCGGCCCTGAACATCCTCAGGAAGGAGTGCAAAAAGACGGAGCGGACTTAGAGAAAAAATAAATCGGCGACGAACAAAAACGCCTATCAAACAGCCATGAAGGCATACAAACAAGCCCTCCACAGCGCAAAAAGCTCCTTCTTTGAGGAAAGAATAAAGAACTCCTCGTGCTCTGCTAAGGAGACTTTTTCCATCCTTAAAGAGCTTCTCCATGTCCCAGCCCCCCCGCAGATATCCTTGGACCCCAAAGCAGCCGAGGAGAAATGCGCCAACCTGGCTAATTTCTTTGATAATAAAATTAAGAAAATCCTTTCCTCCCTACCTACCACCAATCAGGCCACCCCCGGATCAGCCAAGGATTGTACCCTCACGTCAAGAAATCCCACGGACTCATCCGAACCCCCTCGTTTAGCCTTATTCGGACCATTCACGGAAGAAGAAGTGGCAACCACCCTAGCAGCCACGAAAAGTGGCGCTCCCAGCGACTCAGTGCCCGTACGGTTCACAAAAAACATCGCTCGGACCATTGCAGCTAGACTCACGGCCCTCATTAACACCTCGTTTACCCAAGGAGAAGTCCCTCAAAGCTGGAAGGAGGCCGTGGTCAAATGTCTATTGAAGAAGCCGTCACTAGACCCCACGGACTTGTCCAACTATAGACCCATCTCGCTCCTCCCCTGGATAGGGAAGGTTGCAGAGAAGCTTGCAAATAAACAGCTGTCCCACTTCTTGGAGGCAAACCTTCTCCTAAAAAACTCCCAAACTGGCTTCAGACCAGGTCAGGGGACAGACACCGCCCTCCTGGCGGCCGTAGAAAAAGCGAGGGAAATCATTGACACAGGAGGATCAGTGGCAGTGGTCCTCCTGGACCTCAGCGCGGCATTCGACACTGTCAACCATCAGGTCCTAGCCCAGCGCCTAGACAACACAGGCATACAAGACAGTGCGCTGAGATGGCTTACATCTTTCCTCTCCCAACGCTCCTTCCAAGTTTGGGAAGGAGAAAGCCGCTCCCCCTCAATCCCCCTCCGGTGTGGAGTGCCTCAGGGCTCCTCACTGAGCCCCACGCTTTTCAACGTGTATATGGCCCCACTGGAGGAGCTGGTCGCCCCATTCGGAGTCACGATCGTCAGCTACGCTGACGACACCCAGCTGGTGGTGACCCTCTCACACCCCAAGCTAAAGCCCTCCAACCTGCGTGACTGTCTCTCCACCGTCCAACAATGGATGAGCGACTCTGACCTAAAGCTCAACGGGTCAAAAACAGAGATCCTGCTCCTCAGCCACAAAACCTCGAGTCTCCCACCTGACATCTGGCCCGCCTGTATGGGTGACCCCCCCTCCCCCAAAACAGAGGTCAAGAGTCTAGGAGTGTGGCTGGAGACAGATCTCACCTTTAGGACTCAGGCTAGGAAAACAGCCGGCATCTGCTATGGGCTTCTTAGATCATGCAGAAAGGTACTTCCCCTACTACCATTCCAGTCTCGTCTCCTGCTAATTCAAGGTCTAGTGCTAGCAAGGCTAGACTACAGCAACGCTATTTACCTCGGAGCGCCGGAAGCCACCTACCAGATTTTACAAAAAACCCAAAATGCCGCAGCCCGCCTGCTCACAAACACCCCATCAAGAACATCGGCCAAACCGGCGTTGAGAACTTCACTGGCTCCCCGTGAGGGAAAGAGTCGCATTCAAGGCCCTCTGCCTGGCCCACAAGACCCTGCACAACGCTGGTCCCCCCATTCTGAGCACGTGGATCACCCCATACAGACCACCGAGAGCGCTCCGGTCTGAACAGGGAAACCTTATCGTTGTCCCTAGGGTGAAGAAAACCCTCTTTGTCAGTCGCAGATTCTCGGTAAACACGGCCAGAAAATGGAACGCTCTCCCCCCGAACCTCAGAGCGGAACCAAACCTCCTAAGATTTAGGAAGTCCCTCAAAACCCTCCTCTTCCCTTGATCTACTTGAAGTTTCCCTTGCCCCCCCCCCCTTAGGAGTACGAGGTTTCAGCGCTGGGATACTCGAGGGTGACTACGCGCTCTATAAAAACCTAAAATAAAAATAAATAAATACTGCACCTGATAATGATTTTTGAAAAACGCGTGGCAGAGTCGGAATTTGTAAGAATGGTATCCTAGGCGAAACTAATCTTTCTTCTAAATCATATAATTCTAATTCAGCTGGTACATTTGGGAACCCCATGCCATTTAGAATTGAACATGGTGGTATTTTATTTTTTCGAATGTAATAATAGCAAGTCATACAAATTAAATTTGTTTTCTTGTTACTAATGTTACACTTTCTGAAAATTTCGGATTGGCTAACACTGCGTGTATTTTTCACCGTTGGTTTATGCCACAATTGATTGCAAAGAGTACAAATGTATTCTGGGCCATGCAATATTTCATGGTGGAATTTGCGAAAAGATTGTATGGATTTGTTTACCTGGTTTCCGGCTTAGGCCCTGCGTTAATCTTGGTCTGTTTTTTTCAAGACAAATTTGTTTACTGTTGGTAATGTCTTCTTCAGTAGCATTACATTTTTTCCTTTTTACAACTTTTTGTGGACATGTACTCGAATCCCTTTTTCTTTTCAGAGATTGTTTATTTGTTTCCTGTATAGATTTACTATTTCCTGGTAATTGTGATAAATGATTAGTATTGCTATTCCCTCCCTTACTTTGATTCTGTAAATCATCTGAAGACATTGTAGTTGATGTTAAAGTCTGATTAGGAGTACATTCAGTAGTATGTACCCAAATTTTTCTTTCTTGCGGTAAATGACTATTTTTCTTGTGCACTGTAAGTGCTTTTGTAAATGATTTCTTCTTAATGACTTTTATATCTATTTGTGTTAATTCAAATTAGACACATTGCTCAGTCTGGTGTGTAAACTAATATGCTAGTTTCACAACATATTGAATAAGCCCTTCAAAAAAATAAAATGCAATTGTAACACATGTTCCGTTAGAATGAGGCATGCCTTCAGTGTCCCTGCTATGTGAATCAAATACAAAGTATGTTTGCATATGTTTGAAAATTGCTATAACATATATATTCATACAAAGTATAACACCACAGTGCTTATTAAGAGTAACATTTAATGCTGTGCTAATATCTGGGTAGGCTTTATCAAAACGTTTAAGGACATCACCGTAGTAAGTGTTCCGTAGCGTAAGTGAATATATCTGTTGATTGTGGTCTATATACCTTGGCAAGTCATCTGGATGCATAAGTGTTTCTTTGTTAATAGAATGCATTTGTAGATATAAAGCGTCCCCACGGTCCATTATATAATGTAGATCATTAGAGTTCCATGTAGTTACTGGTTTGCATAAATTGTGCAACGCAGCAAAAACACTATTTGGTAAGCATTGCTTACCTTGTGATTTGCTATTAAATTTTCTATTCCCTTGATGGTAACTTGCTTTCAAGCATCTCTGCATCTTATATGTTATAATAAAAGTATGTTGGCAACAAATTTAAATTTATAACCTTTTCCGAGTACCTAATTTTTTGGGGGACTGTAAGGAATGAACTTATGACAATCTTTCCCCTAACTGGCAAAGTAGTATTTACCTTAACTTGTGTTTATTTCGTTGTGGTTTTAAGAATCTGAAAGGAGAAGAAATAAATGTTGGTTATAATATATCTTTTGTAAATCTTCCCGTAAAGTACTTTACATTTTGTTAATGCAATTCTTATAAAGTGGTAAAATGTGTTACAGAGTGTGTGAGTTAAAAAGCGTGGTGACAGAGGTTTTTTTGGGGGGGACAGAGTTAAAGAGGGAGAGAGTGCCAGAGAGTGTTATTGATTGCGAGCGTGTTAGCGACTAATGGTGAGAGTCAATTAAATCATGTTTATTTAAATGTTATTAGCATTATTCTTATAAGAAATCTGTGTGTGAAAGATACAGAGTGTGTGAAAGATACAGAGTGTGTGAAAGATACAGAGCGTGTGAAAGATACAGAGCGTGTGAAAGATACAGAGCGTGTGAAAGATACAGAGCGTGTGAAAGATACAGAGCGTGTGAAAGATACAGAGCGTGTGAAAGATACAGAGCGTGTGAAAGATACAGAGCGTGTGAAAGATACAGAGCGTGTGAAAGATACAGAGTGTGTGAAAGATACAGAGCGTGTGAAAGATACAGAGCGTGTGAAAGATACAGAGCGTGTGAAAGATACAGAGCGTGTGAAAGATACAGAGCGTGTGAAAGATACAGAGCGTGTGAAAGATACAGAGCGTGTGAAAGATACAGAGCGTGTGAAAGATACAGAGCGTGTGAAAGATACAGAGTGTGTGAAAGATACAGAGTGTGTGAAAGATACAGAGTGTGTGAAAGATACAGAGTGTGTGAAAGATACAGAGTGTGTGAAAGATACAGAGTGTGTGAAAGATACAGAGTGTGTGAAAGATACAGAGTGTGTGAAAGATACAGAGTGTGTGAAAGATACAGAGTGTGTGAAAGATACAGAGTGTGTGAAAGATACAGAGTGTGTGAAAGATACAGAGTGTGTGAAAGATACAGAGTGTGTGAAAGATACAGAGTGTGTGAAAGATACAGAGTGTGTGAAAGATACAGAGTGTGTGAAAGATACAGAGTGTGTGAAAGATACAGAGTGTGTGAAAGATACAGAGTGTGTGAAAGATACAGAGTGTGTGAAAGATACAGAGTGTGTGAAAGATACAGAGTGTGTGAAAGATACAGGGTGTGTGAAAAGTAAAGGGTGCGTGAAAGGTACAGGGTGCGTGAAAGGTACAGGGTGCGTGAAAGGTACAGAGTAGCTAAAAGATACAGAGTGGCTGAAAGATACAGAGTGGCTGAAAGATACAGAGTGGCTGAAAGATACAGAGTGGCTGAAAGATACAGAGTGGCTGAAAGATACAGAGTGGCTGAAAGATACAGAGTGGCTGAAAGATACAGAGTGGCTGAAAGATACAGAGTGGCTGAAAGATACAGAGTGGCTGAAAGATACAGAGTGGCTGAAAGATACAGAGTGGCTGAAAGATACAGAGTGGCTGAAAGATACAGAGTGGCTGAAAGATACAGAGTGGCTGAAAGGTCCCGAGTGCTTGAAAGGTTCCGAGTGGGTGATAGGTTCCGAGTGGGTGATAGGTTCCGAGTGGGTGATAGGTTCCGAGTGGGTGATAGGTTCCGAGTGGGTGATAGGTTCCGAGTGGGTGATAGGTTCCGAGTGGGTGATAGGTTCCGAGTGGGTGATAGGTTCCGAGTGGGTGATAGGTTCCGAGTGGGTGATAGGTTCCGAGTGGGTGATAGGTTCCGAGTGGGTGATAGGCCCAGAGTGGGTGCGAGAGTGAGAAAGTTGTATATATGTAGTGAAATAGTTGTTCTGATTCCAATTTTTTTTTGTTTGTTGTGCTTACCTCCATTTTGCTGTGCCTCGTTGTATTCAATATTTTCTGTGCATTAAATTCATGGACAGTCACATGAGTTAGCGTGACATAATCCCCAAGATTTATGTTAAATAGTGTAGCTTCTCTCCACAGTGTCACTTTGATGTCATCTGTTGCATCTTTTAAAGTAATCGATTTCAGTGGAGTATCTTGTCCATTGATAAAGACAGTCTTTACGTCCTCTTCCTACCCAAAAAAAGCATTGTATTAAATTGTGAAGTAAAAAACACATAGTAATTGTGCGATGTATGAATGGCATTATAAGGTGTCATATTTAAGGACCCAACTGAACCTCCTTTAGAAAAGATCTCATTGTTTATTTATAAAAATGGATCTTTAGAGAGTGTTTGGATTTTTAGTTGACTGTGACACACTGGCATATTACGGTTTTAAAACCTCGGACTTTCTACATAGTGTGACAGAGTGTATAATGCTATGTGTTTTTAGCTTCTTAGTGAAGTTAGCAAAGGTGTAATGTGTGTGTAAGCTAACTAGACCTTTTTTTTGACATGATGACATGTCTGCCTTTATACTTACGCCACATATTGTCCCTGAAACGGTCATAAGACTTTTTACACTTGCACGTTTGATTTCCTTAATGGGAGAAGCAGATGGTGCAGGCGGATGCAAAATGTCCTTTGCTTGTTGGATAAGGCCCTCATCTATTTTCATAGCGGGAAATTTTGTTACTTTGCTTTGCTGAGTAATTAGAATTGTTTTGTTTTTGATGATGAAGTTGCGTATCAATAGTCCACAGTTACTTTTAGTTTGCTCGTATAATTCTTCTTGATAACAAGTACATTTCATAGTTTCAGTTTTATCAGCTAGAGCCAAATGAAATAGAATTTTTTTTTCTTGTTTTGCATTTCTGTAAGTAGTTTTTCCAGAGCAGTTGATTACATTAACTCGTATGGGTTTCTGATATGGTTTGTTGTCATCGGTATTAATGTTAATGATTTCTTCAATAGACATCATCTGAAATATAAAATGTGTTACTACATGTTAAATACAAACCCATATTGCTTTATGATCACTGTAATAGCATTCTAATGTACCATGGTTGTGTAGTTTTTCATTAGTATATATATGATCTAAAATGGATTGGTAGTTAGTTGTGTAACTGTTAATGATTTGTTTACATTGTAATTTTGCTTCAAAGAATCCAATTAATTGGTTAGTGTATGAATTTTGTTGAGATAGATCCACATTGAAATCCCCTATAATGATCAATTTGTGTGTGGGGTAAAAATCCGTAATATTTGTAATAAAATCCAAAAGAGAAGTTATACTTTTATGTGGTGGTTTGTATAAAATAATAATAAGGTAATCCGTGTTATTAATATGTACAGTAAAATGTAAAATGGCTATCCCTTTATGTGTCCCA
Organism: Lissotriton vulgaris; assembly: GCF_964263255.1. Taxonomy (NCBI): domain Eukaryota; kingdom Metazoa; phylum Chordata; class Amphibia; order Caudata; family Salamandridae; genus Lissotriton; species Lissotriton vulgaris. The sequence continues at coordinate 813,185,172 of NC_141699.1, forward strand.
TAAATAGGCAATATAAATACATCTTTTTTGTAGTACATGATCATTCCATGGTTTGTGTTGTATGTATGAAATTTATCAAATATAATGTGATGGTATTGTTGTATCGTAAAATCTGTAGCTGTTGCCTTCCTTGTAGTGTTGATCTCAGTTAAGCAAATAATGTCTGCTTGTAATATATTCCTATCAGCTATCATAGATGTAAACATTTTCTGTAGTGATCTTATATTGTGTGCAATGATATTGAAATGTGCAGTGTATGTATGTAACAGTGGGATATGTATTTCAAGTGGCATTTCTGTCCTTAATCTGTGCATTTCCTCATTAACTTGTGGATGTACTAAAATTTTACCTTCATCAAAATTGTGTACATATACATTTTGTATTGATTTGGCCCTGCTAATAGCAACATAATGCAAATGATGAATCTTGCTGTTATTAAAGTGTATATAAAGTGGTTCGATAGTTGCACCTTGTGTGCGATGTATAGTCCGTGCTGATGCTTGGCGTAAAGGAAATTGCTTCCGTATAATGGTAATAAATTTCTTAGTGTATTGAAAATGTCTAGCTATAGCATATATTGGTGTCCATGTGTTTTGAATTTGTGAATGATATAAGTGTTTATATTGTTGCCTGGTTGTTTGTCCTATACTCTGATTGTCAAATAACAACCAAACAATAATAAATGTATTGTTAATCAATTCAACTAATTGTACCACACCAGTTGCACCATTTGTTAAACCATCATTTACATCCACATTGCAACTTAAATCATAACGTAGTTTTAAGGCTATGTGTAATGTATGTGAAAGCCCCATTGTTTTTGTGGATCTTTGGACAGTTGCTTAAGAATAGTTTTTTTCACATTTTCTGCCAAATCTGAACTTACGGTATCGCTTGCTACTGTTATGTAGACTGGATAATGTTTGCTATGTTTTTCCAAAACCTTTTTGTTAATTTCATTAACTTCTACATTAGTTGACATGATATATGGGAATGTTTCTATATGGCTGAGATACCCGCCACCCCCTCTCAACACAATCCCCCAAGGATGGGAAGACGGAAACGGTTCTGAACTTGTGGAAGGCGGGAGGGAGTTACCCTCCCGGCCGTATTTATTAAAATATGAAACAAAATTAAAACGTTAAAATAACAGTTTCATATCATGTACAATTTTATTTATACATTACGATGTTCTTGGCTGACCTTAACACATCTCTAATACAAAGGTTCTCCTAGCCGATACTAAACATCCTGCAAATGCATTACTCAAACTTTGAAATTGTACATCCTAACATTACGGGCCAACGGCAAGGTCGTAACCGGTGTCAGATCCCCAATACCAGAACTCCTCCCTCACTTGTGAGGGGCGGTCGCACAGAGGACGGTACCTCTGTGCCAACTTCCAATTTCCCTTGTCTTAACGGGGGCCCCCTGTTAACTCGACGCCATCTTTAGTGCTCGTCCGAGGACTCGTGTGAGGTGTCTAGAAGGTAGCGTAGACCCCCCTCCCACCCCACACAACTTACCACATCTGCCGTCGCAGATGTCCTGGCCCCGGGAAATTCCCAGGAGGGGCCCTAGCCCCTCCTCCCCCGGGAGGGGCCTATGGCCGCCTTCCCTTTCGGCGTCCCCATCCTTAGAGGGGACTGCCTCCCCGTTTTGAGGGGCCAATGGCCGCCTCCCCCCGGGCGCTCCCATCCATAATGGGTGACGCCCCACCTCTAGGGATCTTCTAATTCCTGCTCACCGATCATGACCTTACCGCCACAGGCCGGATAGTTGACCGGCTATCCGGACCCCCCACAAAAACTCCTACTTAAAGGTCATGGCTGCAAACTCTTTAACCATGATACGAAGTCTCCTATGAGTAAAGAATTCCCCACCCGGGACAAATGAACTCCATCCTCTAGATACATATGGTCCCCCCTGATACACCCATGCGGAATAGAATGCAATGTACTTGTACGGAACAATCTACCAAGTTTGTTATTCACCTTCTTCACTGAATGGTTTACAGCAGCCACAGAATTAGCCCCCCGCCACACCTTTCGTGGAATCATATGGGATCATGCAATCGTGCACCCTGGAACCCTTCTCGCCAACCAACTCACTGTGGATAGAATCAACTCGAGAAGTACTCGTCTACCAGTGGTCACCAAATCATTGCCCCCAAGATGCACTATGATTACAGATGGCGGTGACCTTGTCCGCCCTAACAAACCCTCCATAAAACTTTGAAACTGGTCAATACAGAGCCCGCCCCTTCCGTAGAAGGTCACCCTGTACCCGTATTCCCCAGCCATGTGAATCATGTCACCTGCTTTGAATACGTCTGCGGCACGCCTCACGTATGAGTGGCCCACGACCCACACCACTCTTTCCTCAGCCGGTAATCTTTGACCGCTGGTTCCCAGGTGTCGGGTCGACTGCACAGTCCGCCCCACCTCATAAGCTTGCGACGCTGTAAACCAAACAAAAACAAGAAGCGTGAGTGCAAGACATAGGCTTCACAACATGTGCAAACGCACATACCTTTTATAACAATTCGAGGACCAACGCCCCAACTGTTTTACTTTTTCCACACTCAGACCCCTGGCTGTAGCCTCTGTAGCAGCCCCTATCCGGAAGGAATGGGTCCCAAACTCGCACGGGTTCAAGCCCGCCGCTGCGATTGCCATCGTTAGCACCCGCTGGAACTGAAACCTAGTCAGTGGGGTGGCGTCGGCGTGCCTCAGCAAGCTTCCCCCCCATGATGCCGCCCTCTGCGCCAAATACTCCTCAACGCATGCTACCGGGCACATGGGAGATCCCGGAATCCGCTGAACCACTACACTGTCCCCGATCGCTTTCTGATCGGTCTTGGACCTGGCAAATGAGACTACCATTGTCTCCCCCCTAATTTGAATGTGCTCACGGCACAGACCTCCCCCCGTATCCTGCTTGTTCCTCGCTACCAGCTCGCTTAGCCGCATAGCCCCATGGAATGCTAATGCAAAAGCGGCCCGGAATAGCGCTGTCTCTGATTGAGACGAACATGTCGCAGGGAGTACGGACAGTAACAGGGCCAACCTTTCAAGACCTATCGGGTGTCTTTCATCCACTCTGCAACCCTCACGGCGCTGCCACCCACGCAGCGCCTTCTGTACCAAGAAAGACGCCGTGGGATCCTGTATGCCATGGGCCCGTGCCATGAAAGAAATGGCGGCCCGGTGCCTATTGGCCGTAGCCACGGATTTGCCTGCCTGATGTAATGATAACAAAAAGTTCAGGACATACTCTTCTTGGCCCCAAAGCTCCCCCCTAGCTGAACCCAAAAAGGACAAATAAGAACGGAACGCCCCTTCATAAGCCTTCCTTGTCCTGGGTGCTAGACTCTCTCCCGCGAGGTCTTGTAGTCCGGGGCACCGAGAGACCAGAGAGCTTCGGGAAATGGTGCCGCCACCGGGTCCACTGAGGGCAGAAAACCCCAGAAGGCCTGCATACGGGAACGAGAAAGCGCATCAGCTGCCTGATTTAACACCCCTGGCAAATGTCTTGCCCTAAAGTGGACGTTTAGTCTCATATACAGCAGGACAATTTCCTTCAACAGTCTCAAGATCCGTTTGCAGCGTGCTGCCTGACTATTGATACACTCAACCACGGTCATATTGTCAGACCAGAACACCACAGAGCGATCACGAAACTCCTCAGGCCATGTTTTCAAGGCCACCAGAATAGGGAACAGTTCGAGAAACCCAATGTTACCTGTCAGCCCACTCTCGTGCCACCATGTCGGCCAGGTTCGTGCTGACCAATGATTACCCAAGATGGCGCCAAAACCCACACTCCATGCCGAGTCAGTCCACAACCCCAGCTCCACGGAGGAGACCGCTGGTTTGGTCCACACGACACGACCGTTGAAATCCGCCAGGAATGCCAACCATATGCGCATGTCCTGGCGGACCTCTGCCGAGAGCCTTGTGCGGTGGTGCCCTTCCTTAAGGCCGACCATGGCATGAGCAATAGAGCGGGAAAAGGGGCGAGCCATCGGTACCACTCTAAGGGCAAAATTCAACTGACCCACAGCCTGCTGCAACTGATGCAAATGTACCTTCGTCTCACTAATACATGTTTTAAGCGATGCCTTAAACTTCGTTACCTTTTCTTTAGGTAAACGGAAGCACCCCTCTTCGGAGTCGAGCTCTATTCCAAGAAACTCGAGCGAAGTAGCCGGGCCCACTGTCTTACCTGGTGCCAATGGCACGCCAAAGCGAGTCATGAGATCACAAAATTCATTCAAAGCCTGTGCAAATTCTATGTCCCCGGCTGCCCCCAGGAATAGAAAATCATCAAGATAATGCATAACATGTGTAAACCCTGTTGTTCTTGTGAATGCCCATTGCAAAAAACTACTGAATTTTTCAAAATACGCACAAGAGATGGAGCAACCTATTGGCATACATTTATCCATGTAGTAGCATCCTTGAAACATGAAACCAAGGAGACGCTGATCATCGGGGTGTACCGGGAGCAACCGGAACGCCGACTCAATGTCCGATTTGGCCATCAGCGCTCCGGGCCCCAGGCGATTCAATATGGCGACAGCCTCATCAAACGATGCGTACCGCACCGAACAAACTCCCGGGTCAATCGCATCGTTCACCGAAAGACCCCTTGGAGCTGACAAATTATGTATCAACCTGAATTCCCCTGGGTCCTTTTTGGGGACCACTCCCAGAGGCGAACAAAAAAATTTGCAACAGGCGGCATGTCATATGGGCCGGCAACCCGACCTCGGGTCACCTCCTTCCCAATCTTTGCTTGTACCACCGCCGTATTCTGCAGAACCGACAGTTGGTTCCTACATTGCGCTTTACCCTGAAAATCCCCCGCCGGGATGCGGAAACCATACGAAAAACCATCTCGCAACACCCCAGCAGAGATATGATCCGGATATTCGTTCAGCCAAGGAATCATTGCCATGATATCAATCGGGGTAGGGAGAGGCGCCCCTCGGACTATTTCAGACCTGTTTGGCGCCCCCTCTACTTCCCGGATCACCATTTTTGGCTCTGCACATGGTCTCGGGGTGCGAGGACTGCCCGCACCCAGCACATTCGTGTCTAAACCTGCAAGATCCCTGCGGCCTAGTACATTTGCCTCTGTTAAAGCTCCAGCAGACCCCTTTTTTACCTGAGTTGCCATTATTCCTTGTGTGCTGATCATTGCTTGATCCTGCCCGAAAGGGCGCCCCAGACGAATAGCGGGAAAACTCGACCATATTCCCCCCTAAAGATGGCGACTTCGCCGTGCCTGACTTCTCCATTCTCTGCCAGGAAATGGAGTCGAAACAATCCCACGTCAGGGATGAGTCGTGCTCCTTGGACTTACGAAATATGCTATCGTAACACAACCATTGATTGCCACCATATGTTCCATAAAATTCCATGATACGTGTCTGATACACGGCTAATCCCACCAATAATTCGGGCCTACGTTCCCCCATAATTGCAATGAACATTCCAAACGCTCTGCCCCAATTGTCGATCGATTCATCAACTCTGAAACCGGCCATCTTGGCGCGCCATACACTAGGATGCAGAAATTCCTTTTGATTTTTAACATGTTCAATCTCATAGTGATCGGTCAACAGGGAAAACATGTTCACGTATTTATCAGCCCATATCCTTTCTTTTCCCTCAATCGGGATATGCTGAACAACTTTTTACCTCCTTGAAGGTACCGATCCCTCCCCCGCAATCGGCAACGGCTGCTTACCTGAACCGGCCACTGTGACCGTAGTTCCTGCCGAACCAACGCCCGATACTGGTTGTTCCACGGGAGCCTGCGGGGAAACAAAAGGAGACGGTGCCTTCGCAGTATCTTTCGATTGCCGCAACTGCTTCATTATTGCCCTGGCTTCCTCAGCCGTGGCCCCCTCGTTCTCTTTGCCTAACCATGCCACCAACTGAGCAGCGAGTTCAGGAGGAATATCTTCCCCGTTCACAGGAGTGACTACCACAGGGATCGGTTGCCCCACGTCTGGGACCGGAGTTGGGGCCTCGATCGGGGTGACCGGGTGCGCAGGGGGTGCTTCAGGAACCGGGGCCTCCCCCCCCGACGCTCCCTTCTTGGCCCTTCTACCTCTCCCGCTAGGGACCACCCCCGGCAATGCTGGTCCGATGACTCTTTTAGGCCCCCCCACACCATTCATTACCGCCATCTGCTTTTTCATATCCGCCATATCTTTCATCAGCATACGAAGCATCTGATCGGTCCCGATCCTCTTTCCGACCTTCTTGCTAGGCATCGTCCGCGTATACTCCTCAAAGGTCCTAGGCAGGAAGCTCCGAACTCACTGAAAGAAGAAACACACGATTAATTCTCAAAAATGGCTCTTCGTTCCGTCCGAGCTCACGTGCAACACGGAGGTGCAGCTTCAGAGCACAGGAACAAGAGGATGCTTCCTTGGCTTGTCGCTCCTTTTATCGGGCGGGCGTGAACCCACCTCCAATCCGCCTCCAGGGCGTGGCTAGCGGTGTTGGTGTCTAGGACAACCCCCTCTTGGGCGGGAAAAGGCGCGCCCCGGCTACGCCGCTTCGGGCATACCAGCCGAGGCTCGCCTCCCGCCCAAAATGGCTTCCCGGGGGGATCGGGGTACTCCACCATACGTTCGGGGGGACCGAGTGGTCGCCCCTTTCCAATAGACTCTCATCAGGTTGTATTTCCCTTTGCGTAATTTGTGAAATATCTTCTTTAGTATGCTTGCCTTGTCTTTACCGGTTTAGTAGTTAAGCAAATTGAAGATCCTCTTTTTGGCGCATAATTTTTGTTAATTCAAAAATATTAAAATGTTCTTTCCATAAGTTTGCACTTAAAGGACCATACAACTGTGTAGAATCCTGAAAAATGTATCTGTCAAATACAGGTTTTAATTGGTAAAAGTCACCAATGGCTAAAATAGAAATTCCTCCAAATGGTTCATTAGATGATTTTATTTCTTGTAGCCTGTTATGTATAAAATTTAACATATTGTGTCCTACCATTGATATTTCATCTATAATAACAACTCTAACATGCATCATTTCCATTTGTAGAGCAGTTCTATGTTCATGACTCAGTTGTTTATAAGTCAAACTTTGCGACACAGGTATTTTGAAAGTGCTATGCAGTGTTTTGCCATTAATATTATGGGCAGCCTTTCCTGTTGGAGCAGTAAGTAAGATATAAACATTATCTGGATTTTCACCTGCCTTTGTGTTATAGTACCGTAGTAATGTTTGATATAGTGCAGATATTACAAAACTTTTCCCAACACCAGCCCCTCCGGTGCAAAAAGTATAGCATGGAGTGCTTGTAGTTTTAAACCAATGCAAGTGATGGTAAACAAATTTTAGTTGTTCTTCCGTTAAGTTTTGCATAAGTTGTTGGTATTTATCATTGGGTAAAATAACGTTAGTTGAGCTTTGTTCTTCGGTGGTAGTTCTAATTCCTAAATCTAATGCCAAATCATATATATTTGTTTTTTCAAGATTTTGGTCTTCTGTCTGTATATTTACTGTTGGTGATAGAGGAGGTGATATTACATTTTCATGACACTGTTCATGAATAATGTTTGTAACCTCGCCATGCTGTTTGTTATAGATTTTTAGTTGTGCGTCAACAAATGTTTTATGTTCTTCCCTCCATGGATAGTGCAACATTAATATTTCTCTATAATACTCTTTTGGTTCATTATTTTTGTTAAATCTGCCAAAGCGTATTATTTTCCGTTGTGTGCGCTTATTTAAAGCATAATCATAATTCTGTTTCTGTTGTTCTTTATTTCCGTTACTACATGCTATTTCTAATTCTTCCTCATCTGAGCTGTAAAAGTTTCGTTCTGCAAGTAAATCTTCACAATCATTGATTTCTCTCCCATATGTTTTTTTCTTCACATAGTTAAAATTAGCTGCATAGTCTGCTAACGTGCACATCTCTAATGATTGTGGCCGTTTGCAGTACTTAATAATAATATTTTCACATTGAATGTCAGTTGAATTTTCTGGCAACTTATTAATCGTTTCGATATCACGCATTAAATAAGTTCTTTTTGCTGGACGGCTAGTATTAATAAATACAAATGATCGTGAGCTTTTCCTTAATGGTATTTGAAGAATTAGATATGCTGCTTCTTGAGCACTAATTTCTGTGCAGTTGAGGAATTTGTTTCCTATGTGTTTAAGTTGATCTTTGATATTACTATTGCTTGTTACCTCTTTAGCAGCTTGCGCTAGAAGTTTGCTAATTCCTCTTTGCGATTTACTGATATATGAGATAATGTAGACAGCACAAGCATAAGGGTCCAGTATAAACTGCAAGTCTATGTTTGCTCGCCAAGCTTGTAAAAGAGTACTATTGTAGTTATTGATGAAGCATTCGCCTGGTGTTCATTTCAAAAATATAGTTGTTTTTTATAAGGTAGTTTGTATTGAAGTAATATATTCATCATCCATTTTAATTAAGTCTAAAAATTCCTCAAAAGAAAGTGTATTGAAAGTAGTATTATTCATAGCTTCATGCATTATTTTAATATTATCTTGCCATTGCTTATTTGTCGCCTCAAGTGTTAATGGCTCTAATATGAGCGTTCTTGACATTGGATATTTTGGATTTTGATATTTGCATGTCCTTTGCTGTTTACGCCTGCAATTCTTTGTGTGACAATGCCTTTGTAGATTTATTAACGGTTGTAAAACAGGGTTATCAGACTTATTACAAGTGATCTATTTGTCAATGAAGCTATTGACTTCCTCCACTGGTGAAACACCATACAGTGGTGCTTTGTTTACCCAGAGTAATGCATGCATATGTGGAGAACCTCTTTGTTGGAATTCGACTCTGTAAAAGTAGTCTACTATTTCCCCAATAGGATTAGTGCCATTCATCAAAACACAATTAAAGAATTTCCTAACTTGATAGTCAAACTGTCTTGCACATGTTATTGGATCTTCTTGTATTAATTTACTTTTAGTTTCCCAAGATATTTTTAAGAATTCTTCCTCTGTGCATTCCTTTAAGTTTCTAACCCTCAATAGTATATTTATTAAATGGTGCCATTTTGTTTCTGCAGCAGATAAAGTCAAAAAGAAAGTGGGTATGCCAAGTTGCCTTATCATTGCAAAAATATCTTTTTTGTAACCTTCCCAATATGTAGGTGAACTGCGTATAGTTTTTAATACTTTGTAACCCTCATTAAACTGTAAAACATTGTCAACATTATATTTTATGTCTTTTGCAGTTATTTTCTTCCCATCTGTAAAATTTTTCCTGATGGAAATATTGATTTTACCCTGGATCTGCTTAATATGTAATTTCTTCAGTTTAAAAAAGACATTAAAAATAGATTTAGCGACTCTTCTATCATAACTCCTTAACTCTGCTTGGCAAATAGTACTATAATGTACCGGTATGTGTCTTTCCTTATTGTTTGGCCTTCGTTCACCACAAAAAATAGTAGGGAAAGCCAAAAACTCATAATCTTTATCCTCATATAAACCTCTTGCTGGAGCTAAACTTAACACATTCACCGAATTAGTAGTAATTGTTTCATTTGTTAACATAGTATCCAAATTTCCAGCTTCTATGTTGTCTGAACTATCAGATGAATTGTTTGTCTCCGAAGTCTCATTTTGAGATTCTATTTCTGGAGGTATATACTCCCAGTCCGGGTTAATAGTAACACCATATTCATTAAACATTGTACTATTTTTTGCTAGCCATGTAGCTGCCTTTTTTACTGTATTTGGTCTAATATTTTCATAATGTGTATATGATTTATAGACTAATTTCCTTTTTAATTTAACTGGGATTGTCATGGCGTCATTAATTTGCCTTGGTAAAATGGTAACAGTTGTCATAACATCTGCAGGTACATTAACTACTGCACCTGATGATGATTTTTGAAAAACGCGTGGCAGAGTCCGAATTTGTAAGAATGGTATCCTAGGCGAAACTAATCTTTCTTCTAAATCATATAATTCTAATTCAGCTGGTACATTTGGGAACCCCATGCCATTTAGAATTGAACATGGTGGTATTTTATTTTTTCGAATGTAATAATAGCAAGTCATACAAATTATATTTGTTTTCTTGTTACTAATGTTACACTTTCTGAAAATTTTGGATTGGCTAACACTGCGTGTATTTTTCACCGTTGGTTTATGCCACAATTGATTGCAAAGAGTACAAATGTATTCTGGGCCATGCAATATTTCACGGTGGAATTTGCGAATGATTGTATGGATTTGTTTACCTGGTTTCCGGCTTAGGCCCTGCGTTAATCTTGGTCTGTTTTTTTCAAGACAAATTTGTTTACTGTTGGTAATGTCTTCTTCAGTAGCATTACATTTTTTCCTTTTTACAACTTTTTGTGGACATGTACTCGAATCCCTTTTTCTTTTCAGAGATTGTTTATTTGTTTCCTGTATAGATTTACTATTTCCTGGTAATTGTGATAAATGATTAGTATTGCTATTCCCTCCCTTACTTTGATTCTGTAAATCATCTGAAGACATTGCAGTTGATGTTAAAGTCTGATTAGGAGTACATTCAGTAGTATGTACCCACATTTTTCTTTCTTGCGGTAAATGACTATTTTTTTTGTGCACTGTAAGTGCTTTCATAAATGATTTCTTCTTAATGACTTTTATATCTATTGGTGTTAATTCAAATTGGACACATTGCTCAGTCTGGTGTGTAAACTGATATGCTAGTTTCACAACATATTGAATAAGCCCTTCAAAAAAATAAAATGCAATTGTAACACATGTTCCGTTAGAATGAGGCATGTCTTCAGTGTCCCTGCTATGTGAATCAAATACAAAGTATGTTTGCATATGTTTGAAAATTGCTATAACATATACATTCATACAAAGTATAACACCACAGTGCTTATTAGGAGTAACATTTAATGCTGTGCTAATATCTGGGTAGGCTTTATCAAAACTTTTAAGGACATCACCGTAGTAAGCGTTCCGTAGCGTAAGTGAATATATCTGTTGATTGTGGTCTATATACCTTGGCAAGTCATCTGGATGCATAAGTGTTTCTTTGTTAATAGAATGCATTTGTAGATATAAAGCGTCCCCACGGTCCATTATATAATGTAGATCATTAGAGTTCCATGTAGTTACTGGTTTGCATAAATTGTGCAACACAGCAAAAACACTATTTGGTAAGCATTGCTTACCTTGTGATTTGCTATTAAATTTTCTATTCCCTTGATGGTAACTTGCTTTCAAGCATCTCTGCATCTTATATGTTATAAATTTAAATTTGTTGCCAACATACTTTTATCATAACCTTTTCCGAGTACCTAATTTTTTGGGGGACTGTAAGGAATGAACTTATGACAATCTTTCCCCTAACTGGCAAAGTAGTATTTACCTTAAATTGTGTTTATTTCGTTGTGGTTTTAAGAATCTGAAAGGAGAAGAAATATATGTTGGTTATAATATATCTTTTGTAAATCTTCCCGTAAAGTACTTTACATTTTGTTAATGCAATTCTTATAAAGTGGTAAAATGTGTTACAGAGTGTGTGAGTTAAAAAGCGTGGTGACAGAGGTTTTTTTGGGGGGGACAGAGTTAAAGAGGGAGAGAGTGCCAGAGAGTGTTATTGATTGCGAGCGTGTTAGCGACTAATGGTGAGAGTCAATTAAATAATGTTTATTTAAATGTTATTAGCATTATTCTTATAAGAAATCTGTGTGTGAAAGATACAGAGTGTGTGAAAGATACTACAGAGTGTGTGAAAGATACTACAGAGTGTGTGAAAGATACTACAGAGTGTGTGAAAGATACTACAGAGTGTGTGAAAGATACTACAGAGTGTGTGAAAGATACTACAGAGTGTGTGAAAGATACTACAGAGTGTGTGAAAGATACTACAGAGTGGGTGAAAGATAGAGAGTGGGTGAAAGATAGAGAGTGGGTGAAAGATAGAGAGTGGGTGAAAGATAGAGAGTGGGTGAAAGATAGAGAGTGGGTGAAAGGTACAGAGTGGGTGAAAGGTACAGAGTGGGTGAAAGGTACAGAGTGGGTGAAAGGTACAGAGTGGGTGAAAGGTACAGAGTGGGTGAAAGGTACAGAGTGGGTGAAAGGTACAGAGTGGGTGAAAGGTACAGAGTGGGTGAAAGGTACAGAGTGGGTGAAAGGTACAGAGTGGGTGAAAGGTACAGAGTGGGTGAAAGGTACAGAGTGGGTGAAAGGTACAGAGTGGGTGAAAGGTACAGAGTGGGTGAAAGGTACAGAGTGGGTGAAAGGTACAGAGTGGGTGAAAGGTACAGAGTGCCTGAAAGATACAGAGTGCCTGAAAGTTCCCGAGTGGGTGATAGGTTCCGAGTGGATGCTATGTCCCGAGTGGGTGATAGGTCCAGAGTGGGTGCGAGAGTGAGAAAGTTGTATATATGTAGTGAAATAGTTGTTCTGATTCCAATTTTTTTTTGTTTGTTGTGCTTACCTCCATTTTGCTGTGCCTCGTTGTATTCAATATTTTCTGTGCATTAAATTCATGGACAGTCACATGAGTTAGCGTGACATAATCCCCAAGATTTATGTTAAATAGTGTAGCTTCTCTCCACAGTGTCACTTTAATGTCATCTGTTGCATCTTTTAAAGTAATCGATTTCAGTGGAGTATCTTGTCCATTGATAAAGACAGTCTTTACGTCCTCTTCCTACCCAAAAAAAGCATTGTATTAAATTGTGAAGTAAAAAACACATAGTAATTGTGCGATGTATGAATGGCAATATAAGGTGTCATATTTAAGGACCCAACTGAACCTCCTTTAGAAAAGATCTCATTGTTTATTTATAAAAATGGATCTTTAGAGAGTGTTTGGATTTTTAGTTGACTGTGACACACTGGCATATTACGGTTTTAAAACCTCGGACTTTCTACATAGTGTGACAGAGTGTATAATGCTATGTGTTTTTAGCTTCTTAGTGAAGTTAGCAAAGGTGTAATGTGTGTGTAAGCTAACTAGACTTTTTTTTTGACATGATGACATGTCTGCCTTTATACTTACGCCACATATTGTCCCTGAAACGGTCATAAGACTTTTTACACTTGCACGTTTGATTTCCTTAATGGGAGAAGCAGATGGTGCAGGCGGATGCAAAATGTCCTTTGCTTGTTGGATAAGGCCCTCATCTATTTTCATAGCGGGAAATTTTGTTACTTTGCTTTGCTTAGTAATTAGAATTGTTTTGTTTTTGATGATGAAGTTGCGTATCAATAGTCCACAGTTACTTTTAGTTTGCTCGTATAATTCTTCTTGATAACAAGTACATTTCATAGTTCCAGTTTTATCAGCTAGAGCCAAATGAAATAGAATTTTTTGTTCTTGTTTTGCATTTCTGTAAGTAGTTTTTCCAGAGCAGTTGATTACATTAACTCGTATGGGTTTCTGATATGGTTTGTTGTCATCGGTATTAATGTTAATGATTTCTTCAATAGACATCATCTGAAATATAGAATGTGTTACTACATGTTAAATACAAACCCATATTGCTTTATGATCACTGTAATAGCATTCTAATGTACCATGGTTGTGTAGTTTTTCATTAGTATATATATGATCTAAAATGGATTGGTAGTTAGTTGTGTAACTGTTAATGATTTGTTTACATTGTAATTTTGCTTCAAAGAATCTAATTAATTGGTTAGTGTATGAATTTTGTTGAGATAGATCCACATTGAAATCCCCTATAATGATCAATTTGTGTGTGGGGTACAAATCCGTAATATTTGCAATAAAATCCAAAAGAGAAGTTATACTTTTATGTGGTGGTTTGTATAAAATAATAATAAGGTAATCCGTGTTATTAATATGTACAGTAAAATGTAAAATGTCTATCCCTTTGTGTCTCATAAATAGGCAATATAAATACATCTTTTTTGTAGTACATGATCATTGCATGGTTTGTGTTGTATGTATGAAATTTATCAAATATAATGTGATGGTATTGTTGTATCGTAAAATCTGTAGCTGTTGCCTTCCTTGTAGTGTTGATCTCAGTTAAGCAAATAATGTCTACTTGTAATATATTCCTATCATCTATCATAGATGTAAAAATTTTCTGTAGTGATCTTATATTGTGTGCAATGATATTGAAATGTGCAGTGTATGTATGTAACAGTGGGATATGTATTTCAAGTGGCATTTCTGTCCTTAATCTGTGCATTTCCTCATTAACTTGTGGATGTACTAAAATTTTACCTTCATCAAAATTGTGTACATATACATTTTGTATTGATTTGGCCCTGCTAATAGCAACATAATGCAAATGATGAATCTTGCTGTTATTAAAGTGTATATAAAGTGGTTCGATAGTTGCACCTTGTGTGCGATGTATAGTCCGTGCTGATGCTTGGCGTAAAGGAAATTGCTTCCGTATAATGGTAATACATTTCTTAGTGTATTGAAAATGTCTAGCTATAGCATGTATTGGTGTCCATGTGTTTTGAATTTGTGAATGATATAAGTGTTTATATTGTTGCCTGGTTGTTTGTCCTATACTCTGATTGTCAAATAACAACCAAACAATAATAGATGTATTGTTAATCAATTAAACTAATTGTACCACACCAGTTGCACCATTTGTTAAACCATCATTTACATCCACATTGCAACTTCAATCATAACGTAGTTTTAAGGCTATGTGTAATGTATGTGAAAGCCCCATTGTTTTTGTGGATCTTTGGACAGTTGCTTAAGAATAGTTTTTTTCACATTTTCTGCCAAATCTGAACTTACGGTATCGCTTGCTACTGTTATGTAGACTGGATAATGTTTGCTATGTTTTTCCAAAACCTTTTTGTTACTTTCATTAACTTCTATATTAGTTGACATGATATATGGGATTGTTTCTAATAGACTCTCATCAGGTTGTATTTCCCTTTGCGTAATTTGTGAAATATCTTCTTTAGTATGCTTGCCTTGTCTTTACCGGTTTAGTAGTTAAGCAAATTGAAGATCCTCTTTTTGGCGCATAATTTTTGTTAATTCAAAAATCTTAAAATGTTCTTTCCATAAGTTTGCACTTAAAGGACCATACAACTGTGTAGAATCCTGAAAAATGTATCTGTCAAATACAGGTTTTAATTGGTAAAAGTCACCAATGGCTAAAATAGAAATTCCTCCAAATGGTTCATTAGATGATTTTATTTCTTGTAGCCTGTTATGTATAAAATGTAACATATTGTGTCCTACCATTGATATTTCATCTATAATAACAACTCTAACATGCATCATTTCCATTTGTAGAGCAGTTCTATGTTCATGACTCAGTTGTTTATAAGTCAAACTTTGCGACACAGGTATTTTGAAAGTGCTATGCAGTATTTTGCCAATAATATTATGGGCAGCCTTTCCTGTTGGAGCAGTAAGTAAGATATAAAAATTATCTGGATTTTCACCTGCCTTTGTGTTATAGTACCGTAGTAATGTTTGATATAGTGCAGATATTACAAAACTTTTCCCAACACCAGCCCCTCCGGTGCAAAAAGTATAGCATGGAGTGCTTGTAGTTTTAAACCAATGCAAGTGATGGTAAACAAATTTTAGTTGTTCTTCCGTTAATTTTTTGCATAAGTTGTTGGTATTTATCATTGGGTAAAATAACGTTAGTTGAGCTTTGTTCTTCGGTGGTAGTTCTAATTCCTAAATCTAATGCCAAATCATATATATTTGTTTTTTCATGATTTTGGTCTTCTGTCTGTATATTTACTGTTGGTGATAGAGGAGGTGATATTACATTTTCATGACACTGTTCATGAATAATGTTTGTAACCTCGCCATGCTGTTTGTTATAGATTTTTAGTTGTGCGTCAACAAATGTTTTATGTTCTTCCCTCCATGGATAGTGCAACATTAATATTTCTCTATAATACTCTTTTGGTTCATATGGCTGAGATACCCGCCACCCCCTCTCAACACAATCCCTGAAGGATGGGAAGACAGAAACGGTTCTGAACTTGTGGAAGGCGGGAGGGAGTTACCCTCCCGGCCGTATTTATTAAAATATGAAACAAAATTAAAACGTTAAAATAACAGTTTCATATCATGTACAATTTCATTTACACATTACGATGTTCTTGGCTGACCTTAACACATCTCTAATACAAAGGTTCTCCTAGCCGATACTAAACATCCTGCAAATGCATTACTCAAACTTTGAAATTGTACATCCTAACATTACGGGCCAACGGCAAGGTCGTAACCGGTGTCAGATCCCCAATACCAGAACTCCTCCCTCACTTGTGAGGGGCGGTCGCACAGAGGACTGTACCTCTGTGCCAACTTCCAATTTCCCTTGTCTTAGCGGGGGCCCCCTGTTAACTCGACGCCATCTTTAGTGGTCGTCCGAGAACTCGTGTGAGGTGTCTAGAAGGTAGCGTAGACCCCCTTCCCACCCCACACAACTTACCACATCTGCCGTCGCAGATGTCCTGGCCCCGGGAAATTCCCAGGAGGGGCCCTAGCCCCTCCTCCCCAGGGAGGGGCCCTAGCCCCTCCTCCCCAGGGAGGGGCCCTAGCCCCTCCTCCCCAGGGAGGGGCCTATGGCTGCCTTCCCTTTCGGCGTCCCCATCCTTAGAGGGGACCACCTCCCCGTTTGAGGGGCCAATGGCCGCCTCCCCCCGGGCGCTCCCATCCATAATGGGTGATGCCCCACCTCTAGGGATCTTTTAATTCCTGCTCACCGATCATGACCTTACCGCCACAGGCCGGATAGTTGACCGGCTATCCGGACCCCCCACAAAAACTCCTACTTAAAGGTCATGGCTGCAAAGTCTTTAACCAAGATACGAAGTCTCCTATGAGTAAAGAATTCCCCACCCGGGACAAATGAACTCCATCCTCTAGATACATCTGGTCCCCCCTGATACACCCATGCGGAATAGAATGCAATGTACTTGTACGGAACAATCTCCCAAGTTTGTTATTCACCTTCTTCACTGAATGATTTACAGCAGCCACAGAATTAGCCCCCCGCCACACCTTCCGTGGAATCATATGGGACCATGCAATCGTGCACCCTGGAACCCTTCTCGCCAACCAACTCACTGTGGATAGAATCAACTCTAGAAGTACTCGTCTACCAGTGGTCACCAAATCATTGCCCCCAAGATGCACTATGATTACAGATGGCGGTGACCTTGTCCGCCCTAACAAACCCTCCATAAAACTTTGAAACTGGTCAATACAGAGCCCGCCCCTTCCGTAGAAGGTCACCCTGTACCCGTATTCCCCAGCCATGTGAATCATGTCACCTGCTTTGAATACGTCTGTGGCACGCCTCACGTATGAGTGGCCCACGACCCACACCACTCTTTCCTCAGCCGGTGATCTTTGACCGCTGGTTCCCAGGTGTCGGGTCGACTGCACAGTCCGCCCCACCTCGTAAGCTTGCGACACTGTAAACCAAACAAAAACAAGAAGCGTGAGTGCAAGACATAGGCTTCACAACATGTGCAACCGCACATACCTTTTATAACAATTCGAGGACCAACGCCCCAACTGTTTCACTTTTTCCACACTCAGACCCCTGGCTGTAGCTTCTGTAGCAGCCCCTATCCGGAAGGAATGGGTCCCAAACTCGCACGGGTTCAAGCCCGCCGCTGCGATTGCCATCGTTAGCACCCGCTGGAACTGAAACCTAGTCAGTGGGGTGGCGTCGGCGTGCCTCAGCAAGCTTCCCCCCCATGATGCCGCCCTCTGCGCCAAATACTCCTCAACGCATGCTACCGGGCACATGGGAGATCCCGGAATCCGCTGAACCACTACACTGTCCCCGATCGCTTTCTGATCGGTCTTGGACCTGGCAAATGAGACTACCATTGTCTCCCCCCTAATTTGAATGTGCTCACGGCACAGACCTCCCCCCGTATCCTGCTTGTTCCTCGCTACCAGCTCGCTTACCCGCATAGCCCCATGGAATGCTAATGCAAAAGCGGCCCGGAATAGCACTGTCTCTGATTGAGATGAACATGTCGCAGGGAGTACGGACAGTAACAGGGCCAACCTTTCAAGACCTATCGGGTGTCTTTAATCCACTCTGCAACCCTCACGGCGCTGCCACCCACGCAGCGCCTTCTGTACCAAGAAAGACTCCGTGGGATCCTGTATGCCATGGGCCCGTGCCATGAAAGAAATGGCGGCCCGGTGCCTATTGGCCGTAGCCACTGATTTGCCTGCCTGATGTAATGATAACAAAAAGTTCAGGACATACTCTTCTTGGCTCCAAAGCTCCCCCCTAGCTGAACCCAAAAAGGACAAATAAGAACGGAACGCCCCTTCATAAGCCTTCCTTGTCCTGGGTGCTAGACTCTCTCCCACGAGGTCTTGTAGTCCGGGGCACCGAGAGACCAGAGAGCTTCGGGAAATGGTGCCGCCACCGGGTCCGCTGAGGGCAGAAAACCCCAGAAGGCCTGCATACGGGAACGAGAAAGCGCATCAGCTGCCTGATTTAACACCCCTGGCACATGTCTTGCCCTAAAGTGGACGTTTAGTCTCATACACAGCAGGACAATTTCCTTCAACAGTCTCAAGATCCATTTGCAGCGTGCTGCCTGACTATTGATACACTCAACCACGGTCATATTGTCAGACCAGAACACCACAGAGCGATCACGAAACTCCTCAGGCCATGTTTTCAAGGCCACCAGAATAGGGAACAGTTCGAGAAACCCAATGTTACCTGTCAGCCCACTCTCGTGCCACCATGTCGGCCAGGTTCATGCTGACCAATGATTACCCAAGATGGCGCCAAAACCCACACTCCCTGCCGAGTCAGTCCACAACCCCAGCTCCACGGAGGAGACCGCTGGTTTGGTCCACACGACACGACCGTTGAAATCCGCCAGGAATGCCAACCATATGTGCATGTCCTGGCGGACCTCTGCCGAGAGCCTTGTGCGGTGGTGCCCTTCCTTAAGGCCGACCATGGCTTGAGCAATAGAGCGGGAAAAGGGGCGAGCCATCGGTATCACTCTAAGGGCAAAATTCAGCTGACCCACAGCCTGCTGCAACTGATGCAAATTTACCTTCGTCTCACGAATACATGTTTCAAGCGATGCCTTAAACTTCGTTACCTTTTCCTTAGGCAAACGGAAGCACCCCTCTTCGGAGTCGAGCTCTATTCCAAGAAACTCGAGCGAAGTAGCCGGGCCCACTGTCTTACCTGGTGCCAATGGCACGCCAAAGCGAGTCATGAGATCACAAAATTCATTCAAAGCCTGTGCACATTCTATGTCCCCGGCTGCCCCCAGAAATTGAAAATCATCAAGATAATGCATAACATGTGTAAACCCTGTTGTTCTTGTGAACGCCCATTGCAAAAAACTACTGAATTTTTCAAAATACGCACAAGAGATGGAGCAACCCATTGGCATACATTTATCCATGTAGTAGCGTCCTTGAAACATGAAACCAAGGAGACGCTGATCATCGGGGTGTACCGGGAGCAACCGGAACGCCGACTCAATGTCCGATTTGGCCATCAGCGCTCCGGGCCCCAGGCGATTCAACATGGCGACTGCCTCATCAAACGATGCGTACCGCACCAAACAAACTCCCGGGTCAATTGCATCGTTCACCGAAAGACCCCTTGGAGCTGACAAATTATGTATCAACCTGAATTCCCCTGGGTCCTTTTTGGGGACCACTCCCAGAGGCGAACAAACAAAATTAGCAACAGGCGGCATGTCATATGGGCCGGCAACCCGACCTCGGGTCACCTCCTTCCCAATCTTTGCTTGTACCACCGCCGTATTCTGCAGAACCGACAGTTGGTTCCTACATTGCGCTTCACCCTGAAAATCCCCCGCCGGGATGCGGAAACCCTACGAAAAACTATCTCGCAACACCCCAGTGGAGATATGATCCGGATATTCGTTCAGCCAAGGAATCATTGCCATGGTATCAATCGGGGTAGGGAGAGGCGCCCCTCGGACTATTTCAGACCTGTTTGGCGCCCCCTCTACTTCCCGTATCACCATTTTTGGCTCTGCACATGGTCTCGGGGTGCGAGGACTGCCCGCACCCAGCACATTCATGCCTAAACCTGCAAGATCCCTGCGGCCTAGTACATTTGCCTCTGTTAAAGCTCCAGCAGACCCCTTTTTTACCTGAGTTGCCATTATTCCTTGTGTGCTGATCATTGCTTGATCCTGCCCGAAAGGGCGCCCCAGACGAATGGCGGGAAAACTCGACCATATTCCCCCCTAAAGATGGCGACTTCGCTGTGCCTGACTTCTCCATTCTCTGCCAGGAAATTGAGTCGAAACAATCCCACGTCAGGGATGAGTCGTGCTCCTTGGACTTACGAAATATGCTATCGTAACAAAACCATTGATTGCCACCATATGTTCCATAAAATTCCATGATACGTGTCTGATACACGGCTAATCCCACCAATAATTCGGGCCTACGTTCCCCCATAATTGCAATGAACATTCCAAACGCTCTGCCCCAATTGTTGATCGATTCATCAACTCTGAAACCGGCCATCTTGGCGCGCCATACACTAGGATGCAGAAACTCCTTTTGATTTTTAACATGTTCAATCTCATAGTGATCGGTCAACAAGGAAAACATGTTCACGTATTTATCAGCCCATATCCTTTCTTTTACCTCAATCGGGATATGCTGAACAACTTTTTCCCTCCTTGAAGGTACCGATCCCTCCCCCGCAATCGGCAACGGCTGCTTACCTGAACCGGCCACTGTGACCGTAGTTCCTGCCGAACCAACGCCCGATACTGGTTGTTCCACGGGAGCCTGCGGGGAAACAAAAGGAGACGGTGCCTTCGCAGCATCTTTCGATTGCCGCAACTGCTTCATTATTGCCCTGGCTTCCTCAGCCGTGGCCCCCTCGTTCTCTTTGCCTAACCATGCCGCCAACTGAGCAGCCAGTTCAGGAGGCATATCCTCCCCATTCACAGGAGTGGCTACCACAGGGATCGGTTGCCCCACGTCTGGGACCGGAGTCGGGGCCTCGATCGGGGTGACCGGGTGCGCAGGGGGTGCTTCGGGAACCGGGTCCTCCCCCCCCGATGCTCCCTTCTTGGCCCTTCTACCTCTCCCGCTAGGGACCACCCCCGGCAATGCTGGTCCGATGACTCTCTTAGGCCCCCCCACACCATTCATTACCGCCATCTGCTTTTTCATATCCGCCATATCTTTCATCAGCATACGAAGCATCTGATCGGTCCCGATCCTCTTTCCGACCTTCTTGCTAGGCATCGTCCGCGTATACTCCTCAAAGGTCCTAGGCAGGAAGCTCCGAACTCACTGAAAGAAGAAACACACGATTAATTCTCAAAAATGGCTCTTCGTTCCGTCCGAGCTCACGTGCAACGGGGAGGTGCAGCTTCAGAGCACAGGAACAAGAGGATGCTTCCTTGGCTTGTCGCTCCTTTTATCCTTCTTCGGGCGGGCGTGGACCCACCTCCAATCTGCCTCCAGGGCTTGGCTAGCGGTGTTGGTGTCTAGGACAACCCCCTCTTGGGCGGGAAAAGGCGCGCCCCAGCTACGCCGCTTCGGGCATACCAGCCGAGACTCGCCTCCCGCCCAAAATGGCTTCCCGGGGGGATCGGGGTACTCCACCATACGTTCGGGGGGACCGAGTGGTCGCCCCTTTCCATTATTTTTGTTAAATCTGCCAAAGCGTATTATTTTCCGTTGTGTGCGCTTATTTAAAGCATAATCATAATTCTGTTTCTGTTGTTCTTTATTTCCGTTACTACATGCTATTTCTAATTCTTCCTCATCTGAGCTGTAAAAGTTTCGTTCTGCAAGTAAATCTTCACAATCATTGATTTCTCTCCCATGTGTTTTTTTCTTCACATAGTTAAAATTAGCTGCATAGTCTGCTAACGTGCACATCTCTAATGATTGTGGCCGTTTGCAGTACTTAATAATATTTTCACATTGAATGTCAGTTGAATTTTCTGGCAACTTATTAATCGTTTCGATATCACGCATTAAATAAGTTCTTTTTTCTGCACGGCTAGTATTAATAAATACAAATGATCGTGAGCTTTTCCTTAATGGTATTTGAAGAATTAGATATGCTGCTTCTTGAGCACTAATTTCTGTGCAGTTGAGGAATTTGTTTCCTATGTGTTTAAGTTGATCTTTGATATTACTATTGCTTGTTACCTCTTTAGCAGCTTGCGCTAGAAGTTTGCTAATTCCTCTTTGCGATTTACTGATATATGAGATAATGTAGACAGCACAAGCATAAGGGTCCAGTATAAACTGCAAGTCTATGTTTGCTCGCCAAGCTTGTAAAAGAGTACTATTGTAGTTATTGATGAAGCATTCGCCTGGTGTTCGTTTCAAAAATATAGTTGTTTTTTGTAAGGTAGTTTGTATTGAAGTAATATATTCTTTATCATCCATTTTAATTAAGTCTAAAAATTCCTCAAAAGAAAGTGTATTAAAAGTAGTATTATTCATAGCTTCATGCATTATTTTAATATTATCTTGCCATTGCTTATTTGTCGCCTCAAGTGTTAATGGCTCTAATATGAGCGTTCTTGACATTGGATATTTTGGATATTGATATTTGCATGTCCTTTGCTGTTTACGCCTGCAATTTTTTGTGTGACCATGCCTTTGTAGATTTATTAACGGTTGTAAAACAGGGTTATCAGACTTATTACAAGTGGTATATTTGTCAATGAAGCTATTGACTTCCTCCACTGCTGAAACACCATACAGTGGTGCTTTGTTTACCCAGAGTAATGCATGTATATGTGGAGAACCTCTTTGTTGGAATTCGACTCTGTAAAAGTAGTCTACTATTTCCCCAATAGGATTAGTGCCATTCATCAAAACACAATTAAAGAATTTCCTAACTTGATAGTCAAACTGTCTTGCACATGTTATTGGATCTTCTTGTATTAATTTACTTTTAGTTTCCCAAGACATTTTTAAGAATTCTTCCTCTGTGCATTCCTTTAAGTTTCTAACCCTCAATAGTGTATTTATTAAATGGTGCCATTTTGTTTCTGCAGCAGATAAAGTCAAAAAGAAAGTGGGTATGCCAAGTTGCCTCATTGCAAAAATATCTTTTTTGCAACCTTCCCAATATGTAGGTGAACTGCGTATAGTTTTTAATACTTTGTAACCCTCATTAAACTGTAAAACATTGTCAACATTATATTTTATGTCTTTTGCAGTTATTTTCTTCCCTTCTGTAAAATTTTTCCTGATGGAAATGTTGATTTTACCCTGGATCTGCTTAATATGTAATTTCTTCAGTTTAAAAAAGACATTAGTAATAGATTTAGCGACTCTTCTATCGTAACTCCTTAACTCTGCTTGGCAAATAGTACTATAATGTACCGGTATGTGTCTTTCCTTATTGTTTGGCCTTCGTTCACCACAAAAAATAGTAGGGAAAGCCAAAAACTCAGAATCTTTATCCTCATATAAACCTCTTGGCGTGTTATGTTCAGCTGGAGCTAAACTTAACACATTCACCGAATTAGTAGTAATTGTTTCATTTGTTAACATAGTATCCAAATTTCCAGCTTCTATGTTGTCTGAACTATCAGATGAATTGTTTGTCTCCGAAGTCTCATTTTGAGATTCTATTTCTGGAGGTATATACTCCCAGTCCGGGTTAATAGTAACACCATATTCATTAAACATTGTACTATTTTTTGCTAGCCATGTAGCTGCCTTTTTTACTGTATTTGGTCTAATATTTTCATAATGTGTATATAATTTATAGACTAATTTCCTTTTTAATTTAACTGGGATTGTCATGGCGTCATTAATTTGCCTTGGTAAAATGGTAACAGTTGTCATAACATCTGCAGGTACATTAACTACTGCACCTGATAATGATTTTTGAAAACCGCGTGGCAGAGTCCGAATTTGTAAGAATGGTATCCTAGGCGAAACTAATCTTTCTTCTACATCATATAATTCTAATTCAGCTGGTACATTTGGGAACCCCATGCCATTTAGAATTGAACATGGTGGTATTTTATTTTTTCGAATGTAATAGTAGCAAGTCATACAAATTAAATTTGTTTTCTTGTTACTAATGTTACACTTTCTGAAAATTTCGGATTGGCTAACACTGCGTGTATTTTTCACCGTTGGTTTATGCCACAATTGATTGCAAAGAGTACAAATGTATTCTGGGCCATGCAATATTTCACGGTGGAATTTGCGAATGATTGTATGGATTTGTTTACCTGGTTTCCGGCTTAGGCCCTGCGTTAATCTTGGTCTGTTTTTTTTTTAAGACAAATTTGTTTACTGTTGGTAATGTCTTCTTCAGTAGCATTACATTTTTTCCTTTTTACAACTTTTTGTGGACATGTACTCGAATCCCTTTTTCTTTTCAGAGATTGTTTATTTGTTTCCTGTATAGATTTACTATTTCCTGGTAATTGTGATAAATGATTAGTATTGCTATTCCCTCCCTTACTTTGATTCTGTAAATCATCTGAAGACATTGTAGTTGATTTTAAAGTCTGATTAGGAGTACATTCAGTAGTATGTACCCAAATTTTTCTTTCTTGCGGTAAATGACTATTTTTCTTGTGCACTGTAAGAGCTTTTGTAAATGATTTCTTCTTAATGACTTTTATATCTATTGGTGTTAATTCAAATTGGACACATTGCTCAGTCTGGTGTGTAAACTGATATGCTAGTTTCACAACATATTGAATAAGCCCTTCAAAAAAATAAAATGCAATTTTAACACATGTTCCGTTAGAATGAGGCATGCCTTCAGTGTCCCTGCTATGTGAATCAAATACAAAGTATGTTTGCATATGTTTGAAAATTGCTATAACATATACATTCATACAAAGTATAACACCACAGTGCTTATTAAGAGTTACATTTAATGCTGTGCTAATATCTGGGTAGGCTTTATCAAAACGTTTAAGGACATCACCGTAGTAAGCGTTCCGTAGCGTAAGTGAATATATCTGTTGATTGTGGTCTATATACCTTGGCAAGTCATCTGGATGCATAAGTGTTTCTTTGTTAATAGAATGCATTTGTAGATATAAAGCGTCCCCACGGTCCATTATATAATGTAGATCATTAGAGTTCCATGTAGTTACTGGTTTGCATAAATTGTGCAACACAGTAAAAACACTATTTGGTAAGCATTGCTTACCTTGTGATTTGCTATTACATTTTCTATTCCCTTGATGGTAACTTGCTTTCAAGCATCTCTGCATCTTATATGTTATAATAAAAGTATGTTGGCAACAAATTGAAATTTATAACCTTTTCCGAGTCCTAATTTTTTGGGGGACTGTAAGGAATGAACTTATGACAATCTTTCCCCTAACTGGCAAAGTAGTATTTACCTTAACTTGTGTTTATTTCGTTGTGGTTTTAAGAATCTGAAAGGAGAAGAAATAAATGTTGGTTATAATATATCTTTTGTAAATCTTCCCGTAAAGTACTTTACATTTTGTTAATGCAATTCTTATAAAGTGGTAAAATGTGTTACAGAGTGTGTGAGTTAAAAAGCGTGGTGACAGAGGTTTTTTGGGGGGGGACAGAGTTAAAGAGGGAGAGAGTGCCAGAGAGTGTTATTGATTGCGAGCTTGTTAGCGACTAATGGTGAGAGTCAATTAAATAATGTTTATTTAAATGTTATTAGCATTATTCTTATAAGAAATCTGTGTGTGAAAGATACAGAGTGTGTGAAAGATACAGAGTGGGTGAAAGATACAGAGTGGGTGAAAGATACAGAGTGGGTGAAAGATACAGAGTGGGTGAAAGATACAGAGTGGGTGAAAGATACAGAGTGGGTGAAAGATACAGAGTGGGTGAAAGATACAGAGTGGGTGAAAGATACAGAGTGGGTGAAAGATAGAGAGTGGGTGAAAGATAGAGAGTGGGTGAAAGATAGAGAGTGGGTGAAAGATACAGAGTGGGTGAAAGATACAGAGTGGGTGAAAGATAGAGAGTGGGTGAAAGATAGAGAGTGGGTGAAAGATAGAGAGTGGGTGAAAGATAGAGAGTGGGTGAAAGATAGAGAGTGGGTGAAAGATAGAGAGTGGGTGAAAGATAGAGAGTGGGTGAAAGATAGAGAGTGGGTGAAAGATAGAGAGTGGGTGAAAGATAGAGAGTGGGTGAAAGATAGAGAGTGGGTGAAAGATAGAGAGTGGGTGAAAGATAGAGAGTGGGTGAAAGATAGAGAGTGGGTGAAAGATAGAGAGTGGGTGAAAGATAGAGAGTGGGTGAAAGATAGAGAGTGGGTGAAAGATAGAGAGTGGGTGAAAGATAGAGAGTGGGTGAAAGATAGAGAGTGGGTGAAAGATAGAGAGTGGGTGATAGATAGAGAGTGGGTGAAAGATGCAGAGTGGGTGCTAGATGCAGAGTGGGTGCTAGATGCAGAGTGGGTGCTAGATGCAGAGTGGGTGCTAGATGCAGAGTGGGTGCAAGCTACAGAGTGGCTTAAACTTAGTGTGCCTGAAAGATACGTTCCTTGAGGTGTGGCGAATTTCTATGATATTAGATTGCGTGTGAATGTACCCAAAGTGTGTGTTGAGTGTCCTTGTGTAAAACGAAATTGATAAGGAGGTACGCCTGGTGTGTAGGGATGTCTGTTACTATGCATATGAACCAGATTTGTGCCCCAAGTGTAATTTGAAGCTGTGGGCACTGTCTAGCAGGTTGCTAGTGTTAAGTAAGCAGAAGCTGTGCTAGCAATCCATAAGTGGTGCGTGTAATTTAGTACGAGTTGTTTGTTGTGTGTGCGTAAAAATGCAACGCAAGGAGACGTAATAGAGGGTGTGTGTGAAAGTCCCCTTGATCCTGGAATGAGTGTATGAAATGTTTCTTGTGATGTGGCAAAGTGGTCTGAACGTAGTGTGTGTTGTAAGAAAGGATCCGTTGCGAAATGAGCAACATTTTTAGCGAGTCTGGATGTGTACTGATCAGCAGTAAAGTATTGTCTGTGAGTTGTGTTTTCCTGTGTGTATATGTGTGTGTGTGTGTTGTGACGTAGCAGGAATTAAGGGTGTGCAGCATTGTTAAAAATTGACCGTGAAATAGCATGCTAAATATTTTTTGATATGCTTTTAAATGTTGTACGCTGTATGTGTTTTTGCCTAAAGTGGTAGATGTGTATGTCAAAGGCCTTTAGTGATTCCCTTGTCTGTGTGTAAGTAATGTTGCGTTTGTGACTTGTGAGCGAAATGTTCTTTGAGGTGTGGCGAAGTGGTATAAGATGATATTACTCCTGAAGCTTCACCTAGTATGTATGGTTGTGCTTTCGAAGGAATGTAAAGTCTGTGTGCTTTGTGAGTCTGCGAAATGAAATGTAGAGTGTGTTGCACGTGCTGGATAGTGATGGCTGTTAGTATTTTGCCTAATGTTAGAGTGTGCCTGTCATTAGTGTAGTAAGTGTAAGGTGAAGCTGTGTTTTCTTTTGAGCCAGCTAATCCTGTTTAATGTGTTATTCGATGTGTGTTTGTGAAAAGGTAATACTAGTAGACGTACGAGAGGGTGTGTGTGTGTGTCAGCTTGTACCTTGGATTAGTTACTGTTTTGCAGTGAAGCTGCGAATGAATGCGTTCCGCGTGTAATTTGCAAAGTGTAGCCTGTTTGTGTGCAAGTAAATGTGCAAGTCGAAGTTGTGACTGAAAGTTTGGTGCTGTTGTGGCGAAGTGGTATGATCTTAGATTGCGTTGGAGTCGCACATGCTGTATAGGGGTGGCTGTTAGTGTTTTGCCTAATGTTACAGTGTGTGTGTGATTAGTGTAAGCTGAAGCTGTGTTCACTCTTGAGTCAGATAATCCTGTTTACTGTGTTGCAGTGAAGCTGTGAATGAAAGCATTCGGAGTGTTCAGTTGTGCTTGCAATGAAATCTGCGTGCGTGTTATATAGTATGTGTTCTTAACTGTGTGTGCGTGAAAAGTAAATACTAAGACGTAAGAGGGTGTGTGTGTGTGTCATCTTGTAACTTGGACTAGTTACTGTGTTGCAGTGTATCAGAGAATGAATGCGTTCTGCGTGTAATATTGAAATTGTACACTGTTAGTGTGCAACTAATTTAGCTACTAGAAGTTGTGACTGAAATGTTCCTGGGAGTGTGCCGAAGTGTTATGATATGAGATTGCGTCCGAATGTACCGAAAGTGTGTGTTGAGTGTGTTTTTGTAAAACAATTTTGAGAATGAGGTACGCATGGTGTAACGGGGATGTTTGTTCCTATGCATATGAATTAGAGATGGTGTGTGCGATTTTGTGTGGTAAGTGCAAGCTGAAGCTGTGTGCACTGTCAATCAGGTTGATAGTGTAAAGTAACCTGAAGTCGTGCTTGCAATCAATATGTCGTGCTTGTAATTTAGTAAGTGTTGTTAGTTGTGTGTGCGTCAAAAGGTAACACAAGGAGACGTACGAGAGGGTGTGTGTCAAAGTCATGTTGTGCCTTGAATTAGTGGAAGAAATGTTCGGTGTGGTGAGTCGAAGTGTTATGAACGAATGACAAACTGTGTAGCAGAGTGAACAGTTGGATGTACTTACATGATATATGTTTGTGCGGCGTTTCTTTTCCCCTTTCAAGGTAATGTTGAATGTGTACGATTAACCTACAAGATATAACGATGAAAAAAAACACAATTATGTATGGTATCTTCAAACAAAGCTATGACCTGCTTGAGAAATTACGTATTTCTTTGCAAAGTATTAGCAGAGAACGTTTCTTTTTCCAAAAGAACATGTTGCACAATAATTTGACACAGGTGCAATGTTGATATAGTGAACCTTATAAGAAACTGAAATTAATGTATCAATGCTGTTCCTTTGGGGTATTGAAATAAAACATCCATGCACTTAATTTGTAAGATTGAATGGCGGAGTGTTTCCGTGGCTGTTGGTCGTTAGCAGGAAGTACAGCGTCGTTCTTTTGTTTTTGGTTTAAGAAAGGATCAAAGGTTTTAGTCCTTCCCTTGCCCCAAGGAAAAGTCCCACAAGATATTGTGTGTGACTTGGAAGTGTGAATGTTTGAATGTGTATGCAGATGGAGTTTCGACATTGGCGCAACAGTAGACTTCCCTGGGCAACTCCCTTAATCGCACCTAAGAGTTCGCTCTCAACTGACAAAGCAAACGCCATTCTTTTTTTTTCCTTAGTCTAATTGCACTTGAACTGTGTGGGCCAAGTTACTCTTAAAAATGGCATTTTTAAAGCTTTCAAAGTATCCAAAGTTGCCCTTTTTAACTTACAACTCTTTTAATATTCGGCCTCAAACTTGTAACGTTATCTTTATTAGGAAAATACAGAACATTGGTGCGGATGCGGCCCTTAATGTGTGTGTGGCTACTTTTAAATCATGGAATCGTTGTTGTTGCTGTGTGTGTACGTGTTGTAAGCATGCATTAACCGTTGTTTGTATGTGCGTTGTTGAGGCATGCAGTAACAGCTGCAGTTGTGTGTGGCGTGTGTTAAAATGTGCATAAACTGCATGTATTATGTTTGTTTGTTGTAAGATTGATATAATGCTGTGGGCTGTTGTTAAGCATGTGTACACGTAATGCTGCTGTGTGTGTACGTGTTCGTGGCATTTAAAATTATTTGTGTATGTTTTTGTTGAAGCATGTACTCACGAGAGCTGTTGTGTGTGCCTAATGGGTAAATGTGCACAACCAGCAGGCTCTGTGTTTGTTTCGTTCGTAAAAAGCAATCTCCATTATGGCCCAAAATACATACCGTAATTTTTCGCATGGATATATTCTTTCCAAGCATTGGAATTGTTATAATAACGTGATCCCAATGAAGGCAACCTAGGAAATCTTTAGTATGTGCAAGCCTAGAGATACAATCCCACCCAATTTTCCATAGCACGCTCTAGAGGGAGGGTGGGAAATAGTAGGCATGGTCAATGGGGGTGAATCTGTGGCTTTTATTAAGTTTTTACACAAGTATGTTTTAAGTAAAGCTATCCATCCCTCCTGTGACTTGCTCTTGCTTTCAATTTTGTGTTTGTGGTTTTGCGAAGTAGTATGAGATGATGTATGCTCCTGAATGGGACACAGGCTGGATGCTAAGGATAGAAAATACTCTGCACATTTTGTTTTTCTTTGTTTTGAGGCGATGTACGTGAATGTATCCAATATATGATGTAGAATGAGAGAGATGCTGGATGATTTGTGTGTAAATACCTAAATGTAGACACAGGTGTGGCGAAATGGTATGAGCTTATATATGGTGCTGAATGGGACAGAGGCTGGATGCTTAGGATTTAAAATACTCTATCCAATATATGATGTTGAATAATAAAGGTGCTTGTTGATTTGGGTGTAAATAGCAAAATGTATAGAAAGGTGTGTCGAAATCGTATGAGCTGATGTATGCAGCTGAATGTGATCAAGGCTGTATTGCAGTGGCTGTTTGTGCACAAGTATTTTGTCCCGAGTTATGAGCTGATGTATGGAGCTGAATGTGAGTGAGTGTGTATTGAATTCTATTTGTAGACAAGTATGTTTAATGAAAGCCAGCCCCCCCTCGTATGACTGTAATATTTACATTTTTTTGTGCTTGCGGTGTTTCCAAGTTTTGTAATGTAAGCATATAGCTTATAGTCTGAAAGTATCAAATGTATGTGGGTAAATGGGATTGAGGCTGTATGTACCCTAAGAGAAGGTAATTAGTAACTTGTCAACTTGTCAGCTTAAAGTCTGTGTGAAAAATGTGAACTATAGGAGTTTTGTTAAAAAAAAACATCACGTTTCCAGTGTTTTTTTTCTTTCAGTGGTATGTGCCTTTTTTTTTTTTGTTGTGGTTCTCGGGCTAACAACCGGCTCGCATCCTACTGTTCAAATTAGCATATCCCAAAAGCAACTTGACAACTGATTAGAATCTTGACGACGGTGCTTAAAGTACTCTAGGATCCTGTAGTTTTGTTTACAAAAGCCTTGGAGTCTGGGGCCTGTGTGTTTATGTAAATGGAATTGAAGAGTGGTCCGAGCGGTACAGACGTATTGGTGGGTGTTGGGGGGGTTGGGTGGAGTATTTAGTCAAGTGGATGGGAGAGAGGCTCTGTGTTTATTTCGTTCGTAAAAAGCAATCTCCCTTCTCACCCAACAGACATACTGTAAATGTTCTCATGTATTTATTGTTCCCAAGCCTTGTAAATGTTATAATAACGTTATCCCAATGATGTCAACATAGGAAATGTTTTTTAGGTGCAAGCCTAGACATACAATCGCAAAAATATCCGTAGCACGCTGTAGAGGGAGGGGGGGGGGGGGAAATAGTAGGCCTGCTGAATGGCGGTGAGTCTGTGTCTTTTATTAATTTTTTACACAAGTATGTTTAAAGTAAAGCTAGCCATCCCTCCTGTGACTCGAACTTGCTCTCATTTTTCTGTTTGTGGTGTTGCGAAGTGGTATGAGCTGATGTATGCTGCTGAATGGGACAGAGGCTGGATGAATAGTATTTAAAATAATGTATCCAATATGTGATGTTGAATGTGAGAGAACTTGTATGATTTGTGTATAAATACCTAAATCAAGTTTGAGGTGTGGCTAAATGTTAAGAGCTAATGTATGCATGTGTTGAGAATGTATGCTGTTGAATGATAGACATGCTGAATGTTTTTTGTATAAATACAGAAACGTAGCCACAGGTGTGGCAAAGTGGTATGAGCTGATGTATGGTGCTGAATGGGACAGAGGCTGGATGAATAGGATTTAAAATAATGTATCCAATATATGATGTTGAATGAGAGAGCTGCTGTATGATTTGTGTGTAAATACCTAAATCTATACACAGGTGTTGCAAAATGGTATGAGCTGATGTATGCTGCTAAATGGGACAGAGGCTATATGATTAGGATTGTAAATAATGTATCCAATATATGATGTTGAATGAGAGAGATGGTGATTGATTTGTGTGTAAATATCAAAATCTATACAAAGGTGTTGGTAAATGGTATGAGCAGATGTATGCTGCTCAATGGGAGAGAGGATGGCTGAAGAGGAATTAAAGGATTTAGCACATCTTCTTTCCTTTCTTTGGGCTGTATATTTGAGTGTATGCTGCTCAATGGTAGAGAGGCTGGCTGATGAGGACTTTAAGGAGTTTGCACGTCTTCTTTTAATTCTTTAGGCTGTATATGATGTGGAATGAGAGAGATGCAGAGTGGGTGATAGATGCAGAGTGGGTGATAGATGCAGAGTGGGTGATAGATGCAGAGTGGGTGATAGATGCAGAGTGGGTGCTAGATGCAGAGTGGGTGCTAGATGCAGAGTGGGTGCTAGATGCAGAGTGGGTGCTAGATGCAGAGTGGGTGCTAGATGCAGAGTGGGTGCTAGATGCAGAGTGGGTGCTAGATGCAGAGTGGGTGCTAGATGCAGAGTGGGTGCTAGATGCAGAGTGGGTGCTAGATGCAGAGTGGGTGCTAGATGCAGAGTGGGTGCTAGATGCAGAGGGGGTGATAGATGCAGAGGGGGTGATAGATGCAGAGGGGGTGATGGATGCAGAGGGGGTGATGGATGCAGAGGGGGTGATGGATGCAGAGGGGGTGATGGATGCAGAGGGGGTGATGGATGCAGAGGGGGTGATGGATGCAGAGTGGGTGATGGATGCAGAGTGGGTGATGGATGCAGAGTGGGCGATGGATGCAGAGTGGGCGATGGATGCAGAGTGGGCGATGGATGCAGAGTGGGCGATGGATGCAGAGTGGGCGATGGATGCAGAGTGGGCGATGGATGCAGAGTGGGCGATGGATGCAGAGTGGGCGATGGATGCAGAGTGGGCGATGGATGCAGAGTGGGCGATGGATGCAGAGTGGGCGATGGATGCAGAGTGGGCGATGGATGCAGAGTGGGCGATGGATGCAGAGTGGGCGATGGATGCAGAGTGGGCGATGGATGCAGAGTGGGCGATGGATGCAGAGTGGGCGATGGATGCAGAGTGGGCGATGGATGCAGAGTGGGCGATGGATGCAGAGTGGGCGATGGATGCAGAGTGGGCGATGGATGCAGAGTGGGCGATGGATGCAGAGTGGGCGATGGATGCAGAGTGGGCGATGGATGCAGAGTGGGCGATGGATGCAGAGTGGGCGATGGATGCAGAGTGGGCGATGGATGCAGAGTGGGCGATGGATGCAGAGTGGGCGATGGATGCAGAGTGGGCGATGGATGCAGAGTGGGCGATGGATGCAGAGTGGGCGATGGATGCAGAGTGGGCGATGGATGCAGAGTGGGCGATGGATGCAGAGTGGGCGATGGATGCAGAGTGGGCGATGGATGCAGAGTGGGCGATGGATGCAGAGTGGGCGATGGATGCAGAGTGGGCGATGGATGCAGAGTGGGCGATGGATGCAGAGTGGGCGATGGATGCAGAGTGGGCGATGGATGCAGAGTGGGCGATGGATGCAGAGTGGGCGATGGATGCAGAGTGGGCGATGGATGCAGAGTGGGCGATGGATGCAGAGTGGGCGATGGATGCAGAGTGGGCGATGGATGCAGAGTGGGCGATGGATGCAGAGTGGGCGATGGATGCAGAGTGGGCGATGGATGCAGAGTGGGCGATGGATGCAGAGTGGGCGATGGATGCAGAGTGGGCGATGGATGCAGAGTGGGCGATGGATGCAGAGTGGGCGATGGATGCAGAGTGGGCGATGGATGCAGAGTGGGCGATGGATGCAGAGTGGGCGATGGATGCAGAGTGGGCGATGGATGCAGAGTGGGCGATGGATGCAGAGTGGGCGATGGATGCAGAGTGGGCGATAGATGCAGAGTGGCTGAAAGCTGCAGAGTGGCTGAAAGCTGCAGAGTGCGTGAAAGAGAGGCTGGCTGATGAGGTCATTAAGGAGTTTGCACGTCTTCTTTTAATTCTTTAGGCTGTATATGATGTGGAATGAGAGAGATGCAGGTTGATTTGTGTGTAAATAGTGAAATTTTTAAAAAAGGTGTTGCGAAATGGTATGAGCAGATGTATGCTGCTCAATGGGAGAGAGGATGGCTGAAGAGGAATTAAAGGATTTAGCACATCTTCTTTCCTTTCTTTGGGCTGTATATTTGAGTGTATGCTGCTCAATGGTAGAGAGGCTAGCTGATGAGGACTTAAAGGAGTTTGCACGTCTTCTTTTAAATCTTTAGGCTGTATGTTTGAGGCTAGAGTCTGAATGTATCCAATGTATGCTGATGAATGGGAGAGAGGATGGTTGATTTCTGTTGTAAGACGTAAAGGTTGTGAAAGTTGTGGTGAAATGGTATGAGCTGATGTATGCAGCTGAATGTGAGCACATCTGTATTGCATTGCCTGTTTGTACACAAGTTTTTTGTACTGAAAGTTATACACCCCTACAGTGACTTGAAGTTGTGATGCGAGCCTAGAATATGAATGTATAAAATGTATGCTGAGAGGTGGCCAGGAGGGGATAGACGGCCCGGCGGCGATTTCTTTTTTAAGTTGTTTGTTGATTTGTTTGATTTTTGGATGCGATTTCAGTTTCAAGTCTATTTTGTACTGAAAGTTATACACCCCTACAGTGACTCGAAGTTGTGATGCGAGCCTAGAGTATGAATGTATAAAATGGATGCTGAGAGGTGGCCATGAGGGGATAGACGGCCCTGCGGCTATTTCATTTGTAATTCGTCTGTGAAGTCGTTTGTTTTTTGGCGGCGATTTCAGTTTCAAGTCTTTTGTTTCTTGTGGACTGTATGAGCGTGCTAGAGAAAGGAGAGAGGGGGCCAGGAGGGGATAGACGGCCCGGCGGCGATTTCTTTTTTAAGTCATTTGTGAATTCGTTTGATTTTTGAATGCGATTTCAGTTTCAAGTCTATTTTGTACTGAAAGTTATACACCCCTACAGTGACTGGAAGTTGTGATGCGAGCCTAGAGTATGAATGTATAAAATGGATGCTGAGAGGTGGCCACGAGGGGATAGACGGCCCTGCGGCGATTTCATTTGTCATTCGTCTGTGAAGTTGTTTGTTTTTTGGCGGCGATTTCAGTTTCAAGTCTTTTGTTTCTTGTGGACTGTATGAGCTTGCTAGAAAAAGGAGAGAGGGGGCCAGGAGGGGAGAGACGGACCGGCGCCCGTCAAAGCGAAAGCCCTGGAAGTCGTTTGTTTATTGTTGTTGTTGTGGACTGAAAGGAGAGAGGGGGCCAGGAGGGGATAGACGGCCCGGCGGCGATTTCTTTTTTTAAGTCGTTTGTGAAGGATTTAATTTGTAATTCGTCTGTAAAGTCGTTTTTTTTTTGGCGGCGATTTCAGTTTCAAGTCTTTTGTTTCTTGTAGACTGTATGAGCGTGCTAGAGAAAGGAGAGAGGGGGCCAGGAGGGGAGAGACGAACCGGCGCCCGTCAAAGCGAAAGCCCTGGAAGTCGTTTGTTTATTGTTGTTGTTGTGGACTGTATGAGCGTGCTAGAGAAAGGGGAGAGGGGCGTGCTAGAGAAAGGAGAGAGACAGACCGGCGCCCGTCAAAGCGAAAGCCGTGGCAGTGAATAAATTAGGGGAGGAGAAATGCCTGAGGCACAGCGCATGCTGGGGATAGCCGTGGGAGGGAGCCTTGACGCTTTGATGTGCACGCGCTTTTAATGTCAATGCGCTTGCGCATTGAGGTTAAATTTGACGGGCACTGCAAGGAATTGCCATGGAATCGCAAGTTGGTTAAAGTCTGTTTAAGTCCCCATAGTCTTGCAAGCTCAATGCGCATGCGCATTGACAGGCGAGACCTAAAAACCATGCTGCACTGACCTCTTGTATGGCCAAGTGAGTGTGGTGAGTTGGGGTCTAATCCTTTCCCCAGATTGTAATTAGGATGCATTTGTAATATAATTTTTATTGTTTACTTGTAGTATTCCCCTGATGTAGTTTAATTACCGAAATGCATTGGGAAATATAAGGATGTCATGAACTATATGTATGGCAACGAAGTGAAGATAACTAGTTATTTTGATGGAAATAAACATAAAGAAGATTTAACAAGATGGATGATGTGTCAAAAATAATTGGCTAAAGAACTATGAGATTTCTGTTTATTGAATTATCGATGGCGGATTGTGAAACTTTAAGAGTTTGAGTCTAGATGTAAACTTTTTATATGTTAAAATAGATGCACCTACGGGACAAGTGTAAAGTGCGTCCCTTAAAGAACAGTTTCTGTTTATTTTGCTATTTTCAGTAACCGATAGGAGCTAGTCGGTATTTGGGACAGCACCAGGATAATTAGATAAACTGATTGATGTTTAGAGAATATTTTTTTGTATAACATAAGGTGTGCAGGCTATCCATTTTTCTTGATTCATAAAGTCCAGTCTGATACATAACATAAGTACGCATAAGTCAACATTTGCCGCCTGCTACATTGTACAACAGATAGCACCAGTGCTGTTTTCAAACCTTTTCCCGCAGATCAATCACTACTTACCAAGGACTGCAACTACAAATTGCCTACTTTCTGGATGTATTGCATGGCATGTTACAGTCAAGTTCACAGGCATCAAATGACACAAAAGTGTTCTTGTCTCAATACAGAGACCAGGGAAAACAATGGTATTTGGGATGAACTATGTTGAGCATTACCAAAATACGTAAAGGGTATTTTCTTGCACATTGTGTTGGCATGTGCCCAGTACACAATGGAATAGCACTACTGGTAATACCCACCCTATTTTAGCCTTATATGTCCCGGAAACAGATTTTACTTTTATGTTTAAAATCTGCTGTTGTGACACAATTTCACATTACGGTCTTATCGGATAAGCTATAGACTGCTGGGCGTGCCAAGTGCACTCACTGTCCATCCTGCTGACACTGGATTGGCCGGGATTGGCCAAGACCCTTGGAGGCAGACTATTTCCCTATGGCTGTGATACTTATGCACCAGATCTGTCCTCATTCCAATTTTAAATTGTATTCCACTCCAACCTGAGTGTTTTAGCCACTGGGACAGGAGTGTTTTATTTCCTTGAAGCACTTTTGTTTGGGGAGGTGCCTGACTCCCTTGTTATGCTCGGTTTTCTATTTCCTTGTAGCACTTAATGCTGGGAGGTGCCTGACTCCATTTGCTCAATCTAATTTCCTTGTAGCACTTCAGTGATGGGAGTTGCCTTAATCCACTTTTTACTTTTATTTTTAGGTCAAGCATTCATGAACTCTTGTATACTTTAGTATATTCTTATATGTGTATGTACTTTGTGGGCTCTGGAGATCATCCCTAGGACAATTCTGCTTCCGCTCAGGGACTTTTTTTTCTGATCTACTGCTTGAATTTAAATGTCTTGATAGAAAACAACCAGCAGAGGTCAGTAAAATACCAGAATTGCTTTCTGCCGAGAGACTTTCTTTTTTTTATTTTTATTTTCTGGCAACTGCCTCTATTTTCTTTCTTGATAGAAAACGACCAGCAGAGGTCAGTAAAATACCAGAATCACTTTAGCATTCGCTAGATTCCAGTCCATAGAACAGGTCTTCCACGAGCACCTGTAGACAATATTTTTTTCAGACTTTGTATTTTCAGTGATATGAAAACCGAAGGCCCTGTTTATAAATTAAAAACAGAGCTGTGGACTACACCATCTCCCGCTGAAAGGCAATATCTCCATGTTTTCCTATACCTGGCATGTCATGCAGTTGGGTGCTTACTTTCCCTCCATGCTAAAGAACAGTATATGTTTCAGCACCCAGGCTAATGTGCTGCATAGCTAAATACATATAAGGTCCCAAAGGCGAGATCGATTGCATTGCAAATACTGAGGTACTGGGTTTTTCAGAACCGGTACTGATCCGGTAACCCAGCGGTGTCAGGGGCAACACCCAAAGACCTCGAGTACTTTCCTGATTCAGACCACAGAAACACGAGTCTTCTAGGTGAAGTCAAAGATCGAATTTATTGGCTGCAACCAAGTAACAAGCGTCCTAGAAGTACAACAACACGGTGTGTATATTCTCAGGAGACTGCCCGTTTTTACAGAGCCGGCCTTCTCTTTTTATACACGATATTACACTTCAGGCAAAAATTCTTGGTTTTACAATTCGACCATAAACATATTTTCACAATAAAGAAAAAGCAAAGCCATGATGGCAAGCCCATATTTTCGTTTGTCCAGTTCGTGATAGATTACCCGGCCAGGCCCAGAACTTCCATCAGATATCGATGAAACCCCAATAAAATCGGGCACCTCCTCCTTGTAAAACTAGCCATCAAGAAGAAACAGGGACAGGTGTGTGTATGATAAAGCGTGGTTTGTATGCGGTGAATGGTTTATGACATGTTGTGCCTTGATGCTAATCTTGCTCGGCCACTGGGTTGGGGACTGCCCGAACAGGTTTGGCTGGAGGCAGTGAGGGCAGCTCGCCCAGGTCCTAGAGGAGTCAGGAAAGGTGGACGTGTCCTTTCAGCTCGAATTCGGCCTTGGTCAATTGACTATGTAAGGGAAACCACAAGATGGATGCCGCTCACAAAATGGAACCCGAGGGTTCAAGACAGGAAGTACGATTTAGGGGTGTTCTCGTCACTCAATCGTGACGCAAATGCACAGTTATAATGTCCTAATCATTACCGGTCCGCCAATACCAAATTCGTCATGGTATGATGATATTTTCTGACATGAGTGTTGGGCTTCGGTACCACATTATAGCAGGGTCCATAATTTTCAGAACCACAGACCCTCCTTTTGCCCTTATATAGGCAATAACTCATGCTAATCTGAGTCCAAATCTGTATTCATGAAGTCATGGAGATGCTGCTGTAGCATCATCCTGTTGCTCAGTTCGTCCCTTGACACAGGCTTCCTTACACATGATGTAGCACAGAGGCCACATATTGCAGGAGCGCACTGCACACACAGGCAAAACAGGAACAGAATGGCTAAGATCATTCCAATGAATATCAGAATTTTCCATCCCCTGGCAGATATCAGTTCCCAGAACCACCCCAGCAAGGACCAGTCTCCTTTGTCCACATGAATGGACTCAGAGATCTTGTGCAGTTTGGAGATGGTCTGGTATACTGTCGGAGCATTGTCAGGGATGAAAATACAGCAACTGGATTGGATCACTTTACATACCCCACCACGGTCTGCAAGTATGACATCTAGGGCAACCCTGTTCTGAAGAGTCATAAGGCGGTCCGACTGGAGCTCTGCAGTCAAGTTACTAAGGGCACCAGTCGTTTCAATCACGGCGGATTCAACTACCCTCGTCAATTGGCGAATGTTCCTGCTGTTCACCATAGGCCCCCAAAACGGCAGAAAACCCTTTGTGAAATCTCCAAACTCCTGTTCCGCAGTGTCGTCTTTACTCACAACACCTCTAACTGTCCTTGTCCTGTGGTAATCTGCCTCGGCCGTGTAGGTGGGTGGCAACAGGAACGAGATAAAACATGTGCCCGAAAAGTCAGGGGGCAACCATGTATATGCTCTGTCGTGGCAGACGAAGTAGGTACCCTTAGCTGCTAAGAACGAAGGGGAGGTCTGAGACGAGAAAACGTAAGTCTCAGTACAAACACTCTTCCCTAACTGAGCTCTGGGGTTTTTGCCATTTCCCTGCAGACATAGGTGACCTTGATGGGGTACTATCCAGATTGGGGAGGATTTCCTTGCTTTCCGGCTCTCAATTAAGGAAATCCCATATTTAGTTATGTTCCATCTACTGTAAGGCTCCAATTCGTCTCCGGGAATCGTCCTATATGTGTCAATATCCCTGCTCATGTTTCTGATTCCTGCTACTAGTGCCTTGTTGCTTGAATTTCTTCCTGCGGGACGCGGGGGATACGGTTCTATGGCAAACAGGAACATTGTCTGGAAAGCCTACAGAGAACCAAAGTAACTAAATGGCAGGACAAAATACGGGATACCCTTATCTGTCGTGTGTGGCATAAGTCCACATATCCAACAATTTGTTATGTTCATCACAGACTGGTGCTGTTGTAGAAGCTGGACGAATGAGTTGTGTACAAATTCTAATCTTCTGGCAGACTCGTGTTCAGGTAGAGGGTGAAAGGAATGCGGGGAAACAGTAGGAGGAGGTGTGGGCTGAGTGTCGTGTACAAATGTAACTCGAAAGGTGAACAAAGTATAGCCCATTAAAAACATCATTATGCTACACAACATTAAAATACATATTATTAAAAATTGTTTTCTTGCCATTATAGTGCATATTGTCTTTTCAAAGTTCGCTGGTCTAGCAGGTCTCTCCGTCTTTGGAAACTCCATCCTCTAAGTTGCTGCCAGCGGTGGGAGATTGATTCTGCTAAGGAGTGCTTCTGTTCAGTCCAGGGTAACTCCCTTAGACCAACCAGAACTGTCGACCTAACCGTCTCCAGCTGCACTCCAAAGCCTGTGGCAACCGCGACCCTAGCAGCAGAACCGGATGGCGGTTCAAAAATCAAAAATAAGCAAGTTTCTCAGATGGGAGAGCTGCGTTTTCAAACAAAAATAGTACTTGGGGAAAAGAAAACTTTTATTAGTTCATTTTTATTAGTTCGTTTTTCTTGGCCTCAGATTATACCGTTGTTTTCCTGGTATTGTATGGTCTTGAAACAATACTTCAGGTTCTGTAGTGTCCAACTGCATTGACGGTGGCACAAATCCTTGCAGAATGTTATTGCTCTCCTTTTCTGTAGCAGTTCCTTTCAAACGTGCATCACTGAAGGGTACAAATCGTGGCACAGATTCAGTCTGAGTCGGCGACACCCTCCTGGACCCACTGGTCATAGGGCAGAGGGACCCGTTTGCAGTGGATCCGTGGATCCAGTTCTTCTTTCCTTCCACACGAACGGCTGATCTTGTGGAAAGAAGGACGAGGTGTGGGCCGGTCCACCTGGGCTGTTCGTTCTTTGTTCGCTGAAAGTTTTTCACCAACACCCAGGATCCAGGATCGATTTGATGTCCTGGAGCTTCAGAAACCGGAGGCAGAGAGTCATGGACCTGTTGGTGTAAAACACGCAATTTAGCCGTCAATTCGTACAAATAGTCAAGCAGTACAGGATGCTCTATCTCACTGAGCTTTTTGGGCCTTGGCACTCCCCATATGTTCGCTGGGCGGCCGAACACTATTTCATGAGGACTAAGTCCCATTCTAGAATGAACAGTCATTCTTGTCGATAGGAGTGCTAAAGGCAGGGCGTCGGGCCATTTAAGACCTGTGCTTGCTTGTATCTTGGCCAATTTCAACTTTAGAGTGCCATTATAGCACTCTACTAATCCAGCTGATTGGGGGTGATTTGCAGCGTGAAACTTCTGTTGTATGCCTAGACTCTCATACACTCTCTTCATCACTCGACCCACGAATTCACTCCCATTATCACTCCAGACCATTCTAGGCATTCCAAACCTGGGGAAGAATTCTTTGACAAGGGCTTTGGCTGTGGACAAGGCAGTATTGTCCTTAAGGGGATACGCTTCCACCCACCTGGAAAAGGCACAAACGACAACAAGTACGTATTTCAGATTATTGCACCTTTCCATGTGGATGAAATCTAGCTGCAAAACCTCGAACGGATACGTTGGAGGTGCAAAATGACCAGCTAGAGTTGGGGTTCCCTTACCAGGATTGTACTTGAAGTTTTTGATATCCTGGAACTCTAACGTGGTCTTCTAAACATTTAAGCAATTGTAATCGAGGTTAATTCACTGAAAAGTTGGTCACAAGCCCTTGAAGTTGTTCCCGGAGTGGACCGATCGCCAGTTTGGCCCAGGGGCAGTTGTGTAAGCAGCTCACTTTAGCGCCCTTCAAGACTACCCCGGGGCCTTCAGCGGAACACGCCGACCGGCCGAGCCCTGGGTCTGAAGTGCTCATCTGCGGAACCCAGACTGCGGCTGCTGCACTCTATGGTACCGGAAGATCTGTGGCCTAACTTGCTGCATAGGCCGATGCAGACTGGGACAGATGCTCGCCTGGGGGCACGTCGGACCTCCATTGTGTGCTGCGCCTAAAGACCGGAGGGCCGGTGGAGCCGGCTGTGGGGAGTGGCCGGGCTCCTAGCCTTCAGCTGCGGTGGTGGGTAGGGGCTGGAGCATATGGCTGATCGGTAGCAGAGGTGAGGGGAAGGGGGGTGTGTGTGTGTGTGTGGGGGGGGCTCTGGCTGTGTGGGTGCGTGTGTGGGTGGCTGTGGCTCTGGGTGCGTGTGTGGCTCTGGGTGCGTGTGTGGCTCAGGGTGTGTGTGTGGCTCTGGGTGTGTGTGTGCCAACTTGATCATTTCTGGGCGCATTAAGGCAGAACAGAGGGATCCAGATTCATGTCTGTCCATATGCTTTGTATAGCGCTTTATGTATGATACTAATGGCGATTCGCAGATTGGTAGCGATGTGTCCATGATCACACGGTTGTCAAGGATTAGATATTGCTTTTCCCCGTTAAAAGTCTGTAGTCCAGCCGTACCAGTTGTTGCTGACATCAATAAAATGGTTCACATGCTGCATTGTTTAACTTTTCACTGTTCGTTACTTGTCTTGTGGTGTTGCTGGTCTGCACTGGTATAGTGTTCCAAGCTACATGTGTTGGTAAATTGTTTTCCGACGAGGCTGTGTCTTCGGTGCAGAAGGACCTGTAATGTTTTCAGTGTGCATGAACAATCCCGTGCTGCCACCGCTGTATTCAGGGCAGAGCCCCATTCTGTTCAGTCCTGAGCAGCCGGACGTCAGTGGTAGTACACAGTGGTGAGCAGTCATCGTGCGTGTTTAGAGAGCAACATGAACATATCAACCATTTGTGTTCCGTGCATGGTACTGAGCAGTAAGTACCATGTACAGTGCACAATCAAGGAAACCACCCATGTTTTGTGAAAAATACAGAATGCACAGTGAGCAGCTTCTCCCTAGCAAATTTTGCACGATCTTGAGCAGTCTTCTTCCTACTTAATTGTGCACAATCCTGAGCAGACTCCTCCCTACCAAAGTGTGCACAATCCAGAGCAGGCTTCTTTCTCCCTACCAAATTGTGTGAAATTCTGAAT
The DNA here is from genome assembly GCF_964263255.1 of Lissotriton vulgaris. Lineage (NCBI taxonomy): Eukaryota > Metazoa > Chordata > Amphibia > Caudata > Salamandridae > Lissotriton > Lissotriton vulgaris. The sequence goes on from NC_141699.1 coordinate 813,228,102, forward strand.
AATCTTCACCAATCTAATTGTGCGCAATCTTCTCCCTACCTCTGTACAACCTGGGTGTGGGTGTGTGTGGCTCTTAGTGTGTGGGTGTGTTTGTGGCTCTGGGTGTGTGTTTGTGGCTCTGGGTGTGTGTGTGTGGCTCTGGGTGTGTGGTCTGGGTGTGTGTGTGTGGCTCTGGGTGTGTGTGTGTGTGGCTCTGGGTGTGTGTGGCTCTGGGTGTGTGTGTGTGGCTCTGGGTGTGTGTGTGTGGCTCTGGGTGTGTGTGGCTGTGGGTGTGTGTGTGTGTGGCTGTGGGTGTGTGTGGCTCTGGGTGTGTATGGCTCTGGGTGTGTGTGTGGCTCTGGGTGTGTGTGTGGCTCTGGGTTTGTGGGTGTGTATGTTGCTCTGTGTGTGTGTTTTGTGGCTCTGGGTGTGTGTGGCTCTGGGTGTGTGTGTGTGGTAGTAATTGCTGTCTGCTGAGCTTGTCCGTAGGGTACAATAGGTCTCACATTTGTGAGAGATTAAGCTAATCGCAATGTAAATGACAATGCCATTTATTTATCTGTTTTCAAAAGCAACACATAAATACAAAATTTGTCATTTACAATGCCAATAGCTCTAATTTTTCCAAAGGCGAAACCATTGCATTGTAAATGCTTGTTTTCACCTTCTGGCTGACCTACTTCAATGGAATATTTGCTCTAGTAACACACACAACACCCCCCCCACACACACCAATACAACAACCACACACACAACACCCACACGACAACAATACACACAACAATCTATCTATCTATCTATCTATCTATCTATCTATCTATCTATCTATCTATCTATCTATCTATCTATCTATCGCCCATACTCTGTAAATGTAAATGTATTGGCATTTATATAGCGCACTACTTACCCGTAGGGTCCCAAGGCGCTTCGACCGCTGCGAAACCCTTCCTGGCTTCCCTGAGAGATGGTCCCTTAATGGGTATCTCCAGGGTGAGACCAGGCATCCCCGGCGGTCTGGTGGGGCCGTTAGTGAAGATGAGGCAAGCTAATGCCCAGAGTTGCCGAGTGTGATCGCTGATCAGAGTGGGCACCGAGGCGAGAGAATTATCGAGTCCGCTGACCCTGGTCCAGAAACCTGCCGCGCCGGGAATCGAACCCTGGTCCCGGGCCGTCCTCTGCTCTCGGGTCTGCCGCCTCTAACCAGTGAGCCACACTACTTCACTCTATCTATCTATCGCCGTCACTATCTATCTATCTATCTATCTATCGATCTATCTATCGATCTATCTATCGATCTATCTATCGATCTATCTATCGATCTATCTATCGATCTATCTATCGATCGATCTATCGCCCTCACTCTATATATCGCAAAAGAACAGCATCACTCAGCAAGACCACAGCATCACTCAGGGACACCACAACATCACTCACCACCACATCACTCACCACCACCACCACCACATCACTCACCACCACCACCACATCACTCACCACCACCACAGCATCACTCACCACCACCACAGCATCACTCACCACCACCACAGCATCACTCACCACCACCACAGCATCACTCACCACCACCACAGCATCACTCACCACCACCACAGCATCACTCACTACCACCACAGCATCACTCACCACCACCACAGCATCACTCACCACCACCACAGCATCACTCACCACCACCACAGCATCACTCACCACCACCACAGCATCACTCACCACCACCACAGCATCACTCACTACCACCACAGCATCACTCACCACCACCACAGCATCACTCACCACCACCACAGCATCACTCACCACCACCGCAGCATCACTAACCACCACCGCAGCATCACTCACCACCACCGCAGCATCACTCACCACCACCGCAGCATCACTCACCACCACCACAGCATCACTCACCACCACCACAGCATCACTCACCACCACCACAGCATCACTCACCACCACCACAGCATCACTCACCACCACCACAGCATCACTCACCACCACCACAGGACCACAGCATCACTCACCACCACCACAGGACCACAGCATCACTCACCACCACCACAGCATCACTCGGCGCAACCCCAGCATCACTCGGCGCAACCCCAGCATTACTCGGCGCAACCCCAGCATCACTCGGCGCAACCCCAGCATCACTCAGCGCCACCACAGCATCACTCAGCGCCACCACAGCATCACTCAACGCCACCACAGCATCACTCAGCGCCACCCCAGCATCACTCAGCGCCACCCCAGCATCACTCAGCGCCACCCCAGCATCACTCAGCGCCACCCCAGCATCACTCAGCGCCACCCCAGCATCACTCAGCGCCACCACAGCATCACTCAGCGCCACCCCAGCATCACTCAGCGCCACCCCAGCATCACTCAGCGCCACCCCAGCATCACTCAGCGCCACCCCAGCATCACTCAGCACCACTCCAGCATCACTCAGCGCCACCACAGCATGACTCAGCGCCACCCCAGCATGACTCAGCGCCACCCCAGCATCACTCAGCGCCACCCCAACATCACTCAGCGCCACCACAGCATCAATCTGTGCAACCATTCAAAAACAACTGGTTCAAATATGTTCTCTCAATGTTTCAGGCTTTAATACAAATGTCGCAAAAAGATGTATATATTTCACTTCTGTTCTTTGATTTTCGTCACAATAATATACACTGAACATAATCTTAAAAGTTATTTACAAAAGTTTAAGCTATTGCCATTATAAATTACAATCACTTTTATTTAAGTAATAATTATTTAAAAAAATTAAAAGCCATTGTTATTTGTAATATCAATTCATCTAAGTCACATAAATACAAAACATGTTGCATTACAAATGTTATAGGTGTCACATTTGCAAAAGTTATAACTATTGGCATTGTAAATGACAAAGCTATTAATTTAGCTATTTTCAAAACCATCACATAAATAAAAAATTGTCATTTACAAGACCAATAGCTCAAACTTTCATAATGCGAGACCTATTGCATTGCAAATGCTTGTTACTTTTACTTTTTAAATCTGTTTTTATGCAATTTTCACATTACGGTCTTAGCTGACGAGCTATCAACTGCTGTGTGTGGCGAGTGCACTCACTGCCCGTCCTGCTGACAGCGTTTGGCTGGGATTGGCCATGCCCCTTGGAGGCAGACTATACGCTGATGGCCGCGGCACAGATGTGCGCCAAAGGCAAGCCCATCTGTGCCCATCCAGGTCCGGCCAAAACCAGGTGCCAGGACCCCTGCCAGTTCCACAACCCACCAACACATGAGCTTTTCCTCTAATCAGCTTAGATACTTAGCTGCAAAGACCCCTGAAGAGTGTCCGCACATGTTAAATGTAGATTCTCTCTTGCTTAAATGCCCTCATTGCTGACGAAACGTGGAGCAAGGGTAGATTCCCCTGAGTTCAGAACATAAAATGCAGTTTCCCTTCATTAACTGCCAGTCACTGGTCAAACACAAAAAAAGTTTGAGCTTATTACGGAGAAGCAGCCAGGTGCTTTATTTCTAATGGAAACATAGCTCATGGAGACATCAGCACTGGATATCTTAGATGCTGTATTGCAAGGCGATGGTATATTAAGATGTGACCGTCGATTATAAAGGTTACGAGGGATAGCAATAATTTATAAACTTACACTGAAGTGTGTTATTAAGGCTGCCAACCTCGCAAATTGTGAGGCTATCTTTTCCTCTCTAACCCTAGCAGAAGACTTTGCCCCAACAGATTATTTAATCTACCACGCCCCAGGGTCAACTGCACAGTTTATCTCTAGCCTTGCTGAGAATATTGTTCAGCCTGAGCTGTGTCACAACAACATGATAGTGCTAGGTGATCTCAACATGCACTGTGATAATTGCCTCAATTCAAAGGCACAACCTCTAAGTAGGGAGCTCGAATCAGTTACCTAGTTCAAAAAGTGAGTGCTCCCCTCGTCAATCTGGCCTCATTTTAGACCCGATGTTTCCTAACTTTTCCACCATTAAGGTTGATGCACTGTTAATAGTTCCCTGGTCAGACCACTACCTGGTAGCTTACATGATGCCATTACGCAAGCCTACACCCACCACCATGTCTAATCATATGATTAGCACAAAGTGGGCAAGGATCATTTTAAGATCTTTCCTAAAACTCTCTCAGAAACTGATCTTAAGCTTGGGAAGGATGTTAATACTACTGTTCTGAAGTTAGAAAAATGGATGTCAGAAGCCCTTGATAAGATAGCCCCTATAACTACTAAGAACATATCCAGATCCCATTACTCTGCCCCTTGGTTTAATGATGTTTAAATGGCAGCCAAAAAAAACTGTAAATGTTGAGAGCGCATCTGGATGAAGGACAACTGCCCAACCAGAAGAACCAGGTATAAGAAGGGAACTTAAACTGTACCCTGCGCTCATTAGGAAAACAAGCTGTGACTTTTACACCATGAAAACAGATAATGCTAATAATTCTTCCAAAGAACTATTCTCTATACTTGGCTCTCTGTCCTCCCTAGAATGCATTGTGGCCCCAGTATCATTCATCATCTATACAGAGCTGTAACAAGATTGCCTCCTTTTTCACTTCTAAAGTAGCTACAGTATAGGGCACCTTTTCGGTAGAAGCTCGTAGTGATATAAATCTAGATATTGTTTCAAATGACATGCAAATTCACCATTACAGATTGATTAGCTATGACTCCCCTAGCAATTGATTTTTTAATTATGTTGGAAAACAAGTCAGCAATGTCCTCGATTTCCCACAATATAGTGCTGCACACTGCATAGGTCGGCGTTCAGTAATTCATTTCTGCATTATCAGTGTTGCACTGTCATGTCTGTGACCTCAGAGTCATGTGTGGCCACGCACAATAGTGCTGACAGTGCGCCAGTTTTCCACTAGCGCACTATCCCGGTGGTGCTGACACAAATGTTACCTCAGTCATGTAAACCAACCCAGAAGAGTGCTATAGAATAGAGCCCTGCCAGAATGGGAGCATTACACTGCTGTAACATGGTCGGCATGGAAACGAGGTTAAAGACCTGGCCCATGCCCTCCTAAGCTCATGGCTCCCGCTGATGCTGAAAATCTAACGGTGAGTCAGTTGCAGTTGGTGAGGCAGCACTGCGCGAGCTCCGCATTGTGATTGAGAAGTCTCACAGCACAGGATATCAGTACGATATTACCATGCTGGCATACATTCCTCAACAAAACCAGTTCCTGTAAAACATACCTTGCCGGCTTCCTCCACACAAATAGCTGACAGTTGATCATGCCCTGATTTAAGGCTGTCTGAGACAGGACACCAGTGAAATGCTGACCAAACTCGCAACAACAACACTTCCCCTTGTCAGCTTTGCCAGGTTCTTTAAATAAAACACTACCAGTTTTCATCAAACAGGCACTGACTGATCCAAAAAGTAGTCTCTATAACAGAAGCACACTTTGACTAGAGGTCACTGGTGGGGCTGCAGGGCATTGTCTTGCTGTACTTTTAGTTTGCTTAGGTTTTCTTTAAAATTCTTCCTTCTGAAGTTTCTTCAGGTTTTTTTTACCTTTTAAACTTGATTTCCATAGTTTCTTCTATAATGTCCTTCCACGCAGGGTTTCTTCTTTTCCTAAATCATCAGCAAAATGTTGTAAATAAATGAAGTCTGGAAGCCGAGGTGTAAGTTCTGTATGATTTATTTATCTTATTTGCAGTTAAGTTATAAGCTCCATTAATAAGCCCTATAGTAAGCCCCACCAGAGCAGCCTCCCTGCTGCTCAGCCCATATTCCAACTGACACTCCAGCACCTCACAGGCACCCTAACAATCAAACGCAATAAAAAAAACCTGGCTGGCTGTTGCTTCGGTCTTCTTAAGTATCTGCGGTCCTTTTTCCCGCTGCTCCATCAAGCGGCTAGAGAAACTGTCACATGTGCTCTTATCCTCTCCCACCTGGATTACGCTAATGCTCTCTTTGTTGGCTGCCCTGGCTACTTACTCAAAAGGCTTCAGGTTATCCAGAATACGGCTGCAAGATTGCTTTTGGGTATTCCGTCATGGAATAGTGTGCCCTCTTTTCTTCACGCTCTTCATTGGCTTCCTGTGGCTGACAGGGTCAGGTTTAAATCTTTAGTGTTGGCCCACCGTGCTCTCCATGGCCTGGGGCCTCTCCATCTTCAGAAGCGATTTTCCTTTTATTCCCCAGCTTGTGCCTTGCGTTCTGCAACCCAATGCCTTGGCCGGGTACCTCGCTTTAGGCTTCAGAGGATGGGTGGCAGTTCCTTCACTGAGAAGGCCAGTATTGTCTGGAATTCCCTCCCCCTTTCTCTAAGGTCCATCCAGAATCCTGCCATCTTTAAAAAGAAACTTAAGACTCACTTCTTTGTTTGTTAATTTCCTCTTGTACCCTCTCAGGCTTCGCGCCGGGACACTCTTGAGTAGCCGTGCACGCTACAAGTGGACTTAACATAACATAACATCCCAATGTACCAACATTCCACACAGCACACTCATACTGGCTGAGCAGCAGGTATAACAGCATGTCATTAATCTTAAGGTGGAGCAAGATAACTTCTATGTATCATCCTTTTCTTGGTGCACTGCTATGATCAACAACTAATTGTAAAGTAAAATATTGACATTTATTTTGTTCTTCTTGGCGGGGGAACAAAATAAGTGAATTTTCAGTTATATAATTTAAATCTTTTTCCATCAAATGCATGTCTTGTGGAGGGGTAATTTGTCATTTTAATCAAGATAAGTGTGTAATAATAATTTGGTTCCTAATTGGATTGAGAAGACTCTTAACATCCCAGGAAATTATTCAAAGTGAATGCATAACTACTGTTACTAGACTTCATTGGGATAACTCTTTGAAAATGTGTTGTTGCCCAGTTCGGGATCTTACTTCACCTATAAAATGTCAACAGGGTGAAGTCAATGCTGTATTTTAGCCCCTTTTCTGTTTTGAATTTATATTAACGGCCTTGAGGGTAATCTTCTGCAGAAAAAGATAGATATACTGTAGGTGGAAAACAGTTATATGCCAACGCTTCTCTGAGATGAGGATGCGTTGCTCTTAGCTAAGACTGCTAATGGCCTGCTGGACTAATTCATGGATTTCGAGTGCCCTGGATTTGAATGTTAATAAATCCATGTCTGTGGACCAAAACGGATAAAACCAAATGATTTTTATATAAAAGGATTGCTAGCCCGAAAGAGTGACCATTTTAATTATTCAGGGATTCCCTTCAATTCTAAACTTAAGGTGGCACCTCTGCTGATGCAGAGAGCCCTACAATTTTCTAAAGCTATTGAAGCGATTTTTTGTTTTGCTTGTACTCTGGGATACAAACCCATAAAGGAAATGATGACTGTATTTCAATTCAAATGTATTTCTGTGGTGTCCTATGTGGCAGGAGTAGGGGCATTGTAGTACTGATAATCTACAGAAAATACAAAATAGCTTCTTTAAAAAATTTGTGTTGGTTCCCTCAGGCACAGACACCTTTTTGCCACTTATAGGTTGGATTGCCCTATCTTGAAGATCCCCTTGATCATTCCTCCTCTTTTGCTGTGGGTCAAGATATGGTAATCAAGTGACCTTTGCCTCACAAAAAAGCATTATTTTAGATTGTATGGCCATGGAAAGGGAGGGAGAGAGAGAGAGGAGATTCCCTGGCTATGTTATATCAAGAATACTTGCTTATCCTTGGAACTACCTGAAAAATATAGCAATGTGGAGCTATGAAGGCTCTGATTGTCATTTTGATGATGATCTCCTGAGCTCTTGTAGAGCGGATACTGTAAGGATGCCTTCAATTTAGATTTTTACCTCGCAAGGTTTCATTTCCACATGTTATATTTCTGTTTGTGTTTCTGCATCAAGGAACATGGACTGACAACCTCCCAATTTACTATTCACTTAACGTTGTTGTTTTTTCATTGTAAATGTCTGCCCTAATCAGTTTACATTTTCCAATTCTGAGCCATATGAATTGTGTCACTCAGGTTGGATTTCCAATACATGCAGCAGTTGTACTCTTGAAAAATGGACTGTGGTTATTGATTTGTTAGAAGTGTATATAGTAATAGGAGGTGGTATTCCTCTTAACTGGTCTTAGATATTTAGATACAATGTCAGAAATAAGTACATATTATTCAGAGATGGCAGTTTTTGAAAATGATTTGTTGACTGTTTTAAGTGTTTCAAACTACTTTGTTGATTAAAAGATGAGATTAAATCTTATTGTGATTGTATTATGCACTTTTATGGCATCCTCTGCTGAATAAAGTTTGAATCAAATGCATAACAACAAATACATATTGCTGTTGTAAAGAAAGTTAGGTAAATGATACGAAAGGATACATGACCAAAACATAAGGCTTAAGGAAAAAAGAATAGAATAATACGAAGAAAGGAGTAATGAGGAGAGAAGGTAGGAGAGACCAAATAGTCTCCCTGAAAATAAAAAGAAAAGAAAGGTCCAAGTCAAAAGGACAGTCACCATAATCAATTTCATCTTCATAATGACAGTCCCAAACCAGTGTGTAGACCTTTACCACGGACAGGACTAATAGGATTATTTGGTGTGGATGACCAATTTATGCGGCAGGATTATCTACATTTTGCCAAACTGCAAAATTTGTGGAACATTTCCTAGCAGTATTTGTAGCCATTTAAGCTGGGAACAACATTTTATGGCATCTGCAAATTATGTGGCAAATGTGCTTAATCCATGTTTATGTGGTAAACACTGCAGCTATAAATCTAATGGTCCTCACCATTTCCACAATTTATTTAACAGTGAAATCCCAATCAATGACAGTTGTCAGTGGCAGTAGTTAGCCGACTGTGAAGAAAACAACTGTTCAAGCTAAAACTGTAAGATAATTAAATTTATATAAAAATAAATATTGAGTAACTTATTATAAGGTCCAAGATAAGCATCTTGGGTTTTGGTGACAATAACATGCAGCTCTTTGTTTATGTCGCCAGAGCCCCTCAATGACAATGTTGGCCTGTGTTACATGGTTTACTGTTACATTTCCTCTATATATAAGAATACATATATATGTGCAAAAATAGATTCTTATTCAATGACTTTTTGAATAAGACAGAATAATCTTCATGATAGATTGTTTTGTAAATCGCTTATTTATTTTGAGTTTCAAACAAATCAAACATATTCCTTAGCAACAGAAAGTTTTCAAGTGTGATTTTTTATGTGTGAGAGACATAGAACAATAACCTGTCCAAAGCATTTCAATAAGTACTAGTTCACAGGCAAGTAAAACAAATGGCACTGAATGAAAGTTATTGATTAATGTCTCTTAATTTGTCACATTGAGAGAACGTGTGAGGGAAAAGAATACTTATGAATTTATGAATGTTGAAAGTGTTAGAAATGTCTTGGTAACATTTTAAATGTTTCTCAAACACTAATTGGAAACATGCTAACCATACTTGTAAATAAGCAGTAAAAAAAAAAAAAAAACTTGCATTGTGACTGGGATGTAGCTATATTACAGAGGTGCCCAACATCCTCATCGATCTTCCTCGGAATATAAATAAAAAAATTCCTGAGAAACTTGCTATTTTGTTCTGAGTGGAAAAAACTGCCACAAATGAATAATTGTGATCACCAAACAGACAGCAAAGTTATGCAAAGGCATGTTTGATCCACATGTTGCAGGGATCCTGCAGAGTCCCACGACTATGCTGGGGGTCATAGAACCTTAGTTGGCAGGAACGGAGTCATCCTACCACCTTAGTATCAATGAACTGACTAGCTATAGTGTTTTACTGGCCCACCTACTCACTCACAGAAGAACAACTGATTAGACACCCCAGAACATAACATTCCCGACCCTCTCAGGAATTGCAATTGCAGGACAAACTTCCGCTTACACTCACACTCTTGTACCAGTCCACAATAAGATCGGATAGAGACACGGAGAAAATGTGAAATGTTTATTCTAACTACTGTGCCCTAGGGTGTTTGCAGCAGACCCCATACCTCAGTCCATAGATTAAAGATCTACATCACAGGTGCTGGCAAGCTCTTTTCTCTGGAAAGATTCCTCTCCAACTGTTTGTTACCCACCCATGTACCCATATATGACCAAAGTACATGTTTCCCAACAACAACTGCATCTGCGTGTTTTGTTTAGGTGCTAAGGACTGACTAAAACAGAATAACAAGGGGCATTGTATGACCTTGTCTGCAACGTTCAGACTAAATCCCACTGAAGAGCAGAAAGCAAAAACAGTATGAACTGTGTGAAAGTTGCAGTGTGGCACAAAGTAAAAATGTTCATCTAGTACCGTGCACAAAGCAGAAAACAGTCTGGCACAGGCTCATGCTAACATAGGGAAAATGGCAATGGCTGCATGGACCAAATGACGCCTTCACTTTGGTCAGGACAGTAGCAGGTAATGGTTGCGGAAATGACTAGTAAACAGATCCAAAGCATTGCAGGTGAGTGCCAAGGACAGTATATGGCAGTAATAGTAACAGTAATAGGAAGGAGAATCTTTTATACACAAAAATATATCCAATTACAGCGTGTCGAAAGGATCCAATATGTATGCAGCCAAGTAAGGCATATGAACCTCCCAAAGAGAAAAGCAGAGCCATCCACTAGAGCAAGTCAAATAAACAGATGTGTTCCACATATCCAGTGGTTGCCAGGACCATCCAAGGAGAACTGGTGTTGATGTCAATAAAACTGAGATCCAAGAGTCTGTGAGCACTTGTGTAGTAAGCCACCTTGGCCATTTGCCCTAAAGATGGGTTATTCACAAGCGGCATACACAAGGAGCAGTCCTGGTTATAAGACATCAATGAACCCATCAACAAATCAGAATCCAAGGCAGTGTCGGACAGTATAGACAGGAAGATATCCTGGGCCCACTGGAAGGGGAACCGGATGCAGTAAAACACAGGTGAAATAGGCATATAGGGAGGTCAGACAGATATCAAAATCCAGAGATTCCAGTGGCTTTAATCCAAAAAGCTGACTCGTCTGCATATGGTAAAGCTGAAGCTGCTCCTGTCTGGGCTGAACCACAGATCGAGCAGCCATTGCAGAATAGAAGAAATATGACAACAATGCCCCCAAATCAAGCCTAGTAGCAGTGGAACTCACCAAACATGCTGGAAAAAATAGAATGTATAAAGGCAGGAATTACTCCAAAAATCATCTGGAATGAGGATACAAGTCCAGAGCCCACGAGTTTAAAAACTTTTTCAAGGCCTGTCGTATCAGACGCATTAAATATTTGTTCTACTATCTAGAAATAATAACTAGGTCTGGGTATAATTGGGTGATCCTCGATACAAAGAAGGAAGCCTTGAAAGCATCTGTTTAACCTGCAGTCATCCTTGCACATACAAGCGCATGGAAAAGAATGTTTTAGTTTATATAAAAAATCTCTTTATAATATCCTGTGGCAAAGAATAGTCTGGTAACGAAGAACAGAGCCACAACACTTAAGAACCGTTTAACATAGTGCATATACCACAAATATAATAAATTTAACAGGTAAAACAACATATGCTTATTGTAATTAATCCATAGAGCACGGTGGCATAAGAAAACCGGAACAGAAGGAGAATTTTCAAAAACTTCCTGGGCATATCCCGAAATAGGTGCAGCCTACTGCAGCGGTTTGCAACCATAACAATTGGTGAGTGAAAGTTGGGATAATTACAGAGTGCAATACTAAATTCTTCTAGAGAAACTTCCCAAACATTTGTTTAATTTCTCGTATAATTTGCTTAAAAGGAAACTCTACACCAAAGGACATAACCGTGGCTCCCTCGCACAGTGTGGAAGGCCTGTCATCCAAAGAAAAAAGGTATATCAAATCACCTTTTCTATTAATTAACGCAAATAGAAACCACAAGGGACAAGAAAGAATTAATACATCTTGTTTCCCCCAATAGATAATCTTCCATAGAACCTATTGATTTGAGGCCAACAGATCGTATAAGACTGGGGCAATACTTTCCACTGACATTGATAAAAGTGAACGATAAGAGAAAGATATGAATCTTAAGGTAAGGCGACCTGCCTTGGGCCAGTTAAATTACTGTGTTCTTTCCCAAAAACCCCAGTTTAACTTCAAATAAAGGATTGGTAGTTAAGTCCTTCAAACCCCAGTCTAGATTTACACAAAAGATTGGTAGGGACATTCTACACACGAGTCCCAGTTCCAGATTTCCAATTACGAATATAGTCAATATAAACTATCCTTTGAAAGCGTGATAGGGTGAGGGGTACTAGTGTGGATTTGGACTAACAATTACCAACATCATACAGTATGGCAGTCTTCTGATATGTATAATATGTATGAATACGGATCAAAACACTATGACCCTAAGAAAACTTGCTGTCTGACTAATAATTAATTATGCCTTACATCGAAATTATGTTTTTCATTAAAACTATATAACTGTATAAATGCAGGGTGCCAAATAGTTAATGTGTAGGAATAGTAATAAAGTTTTTAATTGTGGAAAATGTACAAATCAACAAACAGTGGGTAATTGTATGTTTCTAAATAACCTTTTAGAATCGGTCCTGAAGAAGGTGTCTCATAAAGAAAACCGAAACGCTGTGTCGACCTAAATCTTTGATTCTTGATGTTATGTACCCAAATTGTTTTTATTTATATGTATAATATTGTGTTCATTGATATTCATGTTTTTTTACTACTGTTTTTAATATCACGATATGTTTTAATTTGTATCAAAAGAATAAATTTGGATTTTTTCTACCAGAACTTAATTTGTATTCATATTAGTTTTTATTAGAGTCACCCTGTAGTAGAAGAATTCTATGTTTTTTTAATATGTTTTCCAATGGTTTATGACTGCCTATGTACAAATAAGCATACCAAATACCAACCGCATATCGCTGCCAAATCCAGACTAGATCGCCCTAGACTCATACACACGCAGATTTATCCTATTGGATAACAGGATCTGTGGATCCATAAACGTGGGACATCCTACATTTCTTACACTTATTCCCCCTAGTCCCAGACAACTACCTAAAGGGGGCCTCCTCAATAATTTTTCCTTACCTGCTCATTGACAGTGGCATGACAGTGATATGTAAGTGGTAAAGATCTTAATTCGCTTATGTAACTGCTTCCAAGAGACTCATATTTACCTATGGAAAAATATTATGTGCACGCAGTAAACTGAAACCTTGAGATGGGAAGCAAAATGACCCCATGTAATAACCAGGCTTCAGAATTAGTTTCAGCTACAGTAAACAGTAGTTGTACGAGTTTTTTCTATATGCAACATAGAGTATGTAGAGTCTTTCATGGTCATTAATTGTTGTTCATTTGTCAAATTGAAAGGTAAGAACAAGGTACTTCCTTCGAGATAATACCGAGGAACCCACCCATTTTTAAGTGTTTGTAGTGTCCCCCCAAATTGCTTAACTGATCGAAGTTAATGTTGACCATGATATAATGTAGACACTTCATTGTGTACAATATTTGTCAGTCAATCACTTTTATTCGATTTTTAAAAAATCATAAAAAGACACAGGATACATTTCAAAGATAACGCACAAAAAGGAAAACAATCACAGGAAATATTTACACAATATATATACATAATATATCATAAATCATATCATCAAAGTGATGGTTTGTAAAGTGACATGTGCATAAACAATCAATGTATACAATCAAAAAGGTTAAAAAGACGGTTAAAACATCTCTGTCCTTTGAATAAGGACAGGACTTGTGTATCCCCAGATTGAAGCCCTGTAGGTGGCAATCGCAATACTCTTAGCATTATATACTTTGAGGATCGTGTTCGTCGGTCTTGACCCCAATTTCCTTGCAAAGTTCAGAATGGCTCCGGCCGATCTACTCACTGTGTTTGATTTGGCCTTATGCTGAGCACCCCAAGTGCCTTTATCATCAAATAGGACACCCAAATAGGTGAAAGAAGGTACCTTCTGTACCTCCTTTCCCGTGCAAACCAGGGTTATGGGTTTCATCCTTTTACCATTGAATCCCATAATCATGACGTGAGATTTTTTAGTGTATATTTTTAAATCTAGAGAGGTCATGAAATCCTCAAAAGAGGCCAATAATTTGTTAAGGGCAACACCTGTTCTCGCCAAGAGGACCGCATCATCCGCGTACAGGAGGACTGGGATATTAGTCTCTCCTGCACATGGAACGTCGGCCCCCAGGGCGGAAAGCACCGGCTCAAGTGTGTTTATATACAGCGTAAAGAGGAGAGGGGCAAGGATGCATCCTTGCCTTACTCCTCTCTCGGAGCTAAAAGGTTTGGTGCATCTGCCATCCCTACTAACTCTAACCGAAGCCTCCAGACCCTGATGCAAATCAGCCAAAAAGCCTACTAATGATTTTTCAATACCTATGTCCAAAAGGACCCCCCCACAGCCTTGACCTGTTAACCAGGTCAAAGGCTGAGGAGAGATCCATAAATGCCATATATAAGGCCCCTTTTTTAACTACAGTGTATTTACTAGTTATCAAGTATAAGTTGAGGCACTGATCCAATGTACTTCTTTTGGCCCTGAAACCGTATTGGGCATTAGATAGAATTCCTCTGCCCTCCAGCCAAGATGTTAATCTCCCCAAAATGACTCTGCCCAAGATTTTAACAGCAGAGTCAATTAGGGAGATAGGTCTGTAGCAGGCAGGGTCACTCTTTAGGCCTTTTTTAAAAATGGGTACGATGATAGATGTAGCCCAAGACTGTGGGATCGTACCTGTTCTGGTGGCGTTAAACACGTTTGTCAGGATCTTTGCCCAAAATGTAGGTGCTGCTTTGTACAGATCAGCCAGGACCCCATCAGGTCCCGGGGCCTTATTTTTGGGTGTCTCATTTATTGCATCTTCAATTTCGTCTGGTTGAAAGACCTCCATTAGATCAGCATTAAGGTGAGCCGACTTATCCTGTGATTGATTAGTTGGGGTATGTCTATAGATGTTACCAAAATGGGATAACCACAGGTCATCGGGTATGACACACTCTACTGAGTGACTATCTGCTCCCGAGAAGTATGAATGATTAATAACTTCCCAGAATTTGGAGCTATCCAGAAGGACCTCTGGTGATTGAAGGTCCAACCATTCCTGTTCCTTAATATCCTTCTTCCTTTTACAAATGGCCTGTTTGTACTCCTTCCTTAATTGTGATATAGCGGAATTATTTCTTGGTGACTCTTTTAGTGCATTTAACAGGGCAGAATGAGCCCTTGAACAGTTAGAGTCAAACCACCGTCTAACATTCTGTCCCCCCCCTTTTTGTTTTCAGGGTTAAATCATTATTGACTTGTTGGCATAATCTGTTGAAGGCCTGTACAATGGTGGTATTGGCCGAGAGGGGGTCTAGGCAAATGCCAACTTCCTTTTCTACTTTTATTAGAACTTCTTGTAAGAAGCTAATTGGTGTTACATTAGACCATTTTAACCTTCTCCCCTTATCTTTAGATGTTAAATTTATCACTGTTTGTACACCTGATTCTTTAGAGTCTTTAAAATCGATCAATCCATCTTGTGAAACCTCTAGTACCACAGGTTTGTGGTCGCTAAAAATAGAGTCCACAACTCTATAGCTTAAAATAAAGATCAAAATAAAGGACAAAATGAAAATAAAATCTATGATTGAACCTGTGACTTTCCCTTTGTATGTTGATGGTCTTGGTCCCAGCGGGCAACAGCTAGATTCATATAAATTATGGCTGGCCAAAAAATTCTCCAAACCCTCCCCTCCTTTTGTGTGTTCGAAATGCGTTGGGAGTGCGTGGGGTGGGCCATCCTTATCATTGACCATGCAATTCATACTACAAGGGTGAATATTGAAATCTCCCAGCAAGATAATCTCATATCCACATTTACTTAATTTGTAATTTTCCAAAAATTCATCAATTAACATCAAAACTTGGTTATTACTAACAAATTCAGGAGAGTTATAAAAGTTGATCAACAGAATAGTAAGCAAATTTAACATTGATAATTCTATTGATAACTAAGAAGTGTGGGGAGCATGTCTGTAGCTGTTTGGCTTTCCCTTTCAAGTTAAGTGAAATAAAAGTGGATAAGCCACCTTTTGCTCTACCCGAAACACTTGGCGTAGCCAAAATTTTAAAATGCATGAATCCATCTAGTTCAAATTTATTATCAGTGTCCCATGTTTCCTGTAGTGTAATGATATCAAAAGATGAGATAAAACTCAACCAATTTTCATCCTTAGCCTTGGATCTTAGTCCTGCAATGTTCCAACTAAGGATCCTACAGGTCTTCCCATTTAGCACATAAGGGGTCTGATTAGTGACATTTGTCTTCTCTAGTCAAACCAGATTTTCCGTTGGCAAAAGTGGGGAATAACGATTAGACAAAGGGACACCTTCTATATGTTCATTATTCAGTTGCGATGGCATTGTCGTGGGTCGTGAGACATGCTGATTGATGGGTACTGAGGGCCTAGCCTTGGGTTGCATTACAAAATCACATGGTCCTAAGGTTGGGCTATATTTTCCCCCAACTGGCTTTTGTGTGGGTAAATTAGCTTTTTGGGCCCACCTTGGTGGATAAAAGTAGCCCAAAGGTAGTGGTCTGATTTCATTGTTAATTGTGGGTGATCCATCCCAGAATAATTTATCAGCCATTCCTTTATCTGAGAAGTTAACAACTATGCAATCTCCCATATTATTCTTATTTCCATGTCCAACCCACCCCACCCTTCTGGCCATAATGATATAGGGGGTAATGTCTAATTCACCACTCGAATATTGCTTGCACCATCCTTTAGATTTATCAAAGAGATCTCTAGTAGACTCTCTCTCATTATGGGGCAGAGGTGGAAATCCGCATATCACTGCTACATATGGAGCTGCTTGGGGAGGTAAATGCAGTCTAGCAGTACTAGTTAGACTGTGGTTAGGCAAGCTATTATGACCTGTCAAAGTGTTTCCATGTGTGGTGGACTGAGTTGGAACACCACAACTGGGCACACTAGGTGTGGTTGGCAAATGAGTTGGTGGGTCCACTATATGTTGAGATTGTACATTGGATGGAATAGTTTTAACTGTAGTGCATTCCATTAACTCCACAGTATTGGTTACATTAGACTTAGACTTAGTAATATCATTTGACAGCTGCTCTTTAGCCCGAAAGTCATTTGTAAATGTGTCGATTCTCTCACACCTCTTTAACAGTCCTGCCAGACAACTATTCAGGCAGTCCACAATATCTTTGCCAATTTCTTCCAATATTGGCTCGAGGCGAGCAGTAACCAAGTCTTCCAATTTGTCCTCCATTATTAAACAAATGTTTTTAACAAGGTCCTGTTGATTGGGAATTGGGACACCTTTCTTTCCATTTTTCTTAACTTTCTTTCTGGGACTATTAGGAGACGTTGTCCGACCCAACTCCCCATTCTCAGTATGTTGTTCTAATAAGTTTATTATATCAGGATTGTTGGCTGGCAACTCCTCGGCCGGTGGGATCACCACTGTCGGCTGTTGAGAAGGTTCAGTGTCGGCGGAGTTAGAAGCTTTACCCAATTCCAGTTCTTTCTCAGCATTTGCAATTTTTTGATTAATGGCTCCTACCGCCGATGTAAGGTAGGAGATTATTTTATTTATTTAGATCTTTATTTCGGCAAAATAGCCATAAAAGACACATGTATATACATACATAAAACAAAAAGATCAATCAATTACATACATCAATTCATATAAAACAATTTTTAAAAAAAAAGTAAAGTGCAACATCAAATTTCATCAGTCTCCTTATAGCATGGTTCATTTAACATAATTCATTTAGCAGCAGGAGTGGGATATAAAGTGGGCCTCCTCAAAGCATCTGACCCGATTTCTTTCGAGCAATAAACACTGAATGCAGGAACCTACTGATACTAAATACAATAAACTGGGCAGTATTAGTTTTTACAATCCTGTATGCTATAAGGCAAGATCAAGTTCCTAGGAGAGCACACATGGGTTTTAACTATTTTTTCCGAGCTTTCAAATACGCTTTGCATATGAACAACATGTGAACTTCGTTCTCCATACAGGAAGCTGAACACATAGGACATCTTCCACTAATGACATTTATACATGCCCGGTTTTTCTTTGACCAGCGTTCTATATTAGAGTTCAACATAAGATTCCCATACCTGAATTTCAGGTAGAGAGTCTTAGCAGCAGGGGGCTCTATTTCATCCAGAAAGGATTCAAAACAGGGTTCACCTTTAAACAGTAAAAAGTCTTGAGTTAAGGTCCCAATTCTGCTCTCATGTACAAACCTATTGTTCATATAGGACCAAAAAGCTCTCTTCACCATGGTTTTAGCAAAGGGTGGTAAGTTCTCTGGGTTTTCCCATAATGAATGCAGACCCAACGTTGTGAACCATTTTTGAATATGCCCGAACCATAGGATAGAGTTAAAAGAGTCAAGATTTAATACCTCACAAAGGCTGTTCCTGTAGTCTAACAATTCCAGAGTGGCCCAAATCCTAATCCAGAACATTAATGGTCTTATAATTGTAAGATAATCAGTTTGTTTAAAATTCAAATCAAATTGGAGGGGAATTAAAGGTGTACTAGTGGGGACCCTTACAATTGATCTCATAAATTTATTATCCAGTCCTTGGAAGCTCTCCTTGGCCCATGGACCCCATATTTCGGCCCCGTATGGGGCGGCAGTTTGGATTTTAAATTTAAAGAGTTCAAGAACAGGTGTTACACTCTTGCTTGTACTAGCATTCAATTTATTCATTATTGGTTTAACATTTTGAGCGTATGACACCTTGCTTTTCTCAATTTGGGCCTTCCATGTTAACTTTGAAACAAGTACCACCCCCAAATAAGAAAAATTATCAACAGTTCCAAGAGTTTGTCCATTCAGGGTCAATTTCCCTCTGTCCGGTCTGCTAGGGTTCAGTGCCATACATTTAGTTTTGTCAATGTTAATTTCTAAGCCTTTATTCTCACAGTAGCTACTAAAGGAGTTTAAGAGTGCCTGGAGGCCCCTCTTGGTTTGGGATATTAAGATGGTATCATCCGCGAAGAGCAACGCAGGCACTCTCTCTCCGTTAAGCTGAGGTGAATCGTTGTTACAGGCATTCAGATATTCTGGGACGTCGTTGACAAATATAGAAAATAAGGTGGGGGCCAAGACACATCCTTGCCGGACATCGCGCGTCAATTCACCATTTGGACCCCATCTAATGTTGGCATGATTTCTAGCATGTAGCTCAATTACCTGTATCAAAAGACTCCCTGGCATGCCGGCTTTACTTAAAGATCTCCAGAGCAAATTTCGAGGAACAAGATCAAATGCTGCTCTAAGATCAACGAACGCTACATACAAATGACCTTTCCTGATGTGTACATACTTCCAGTAAATACAACAGAATCTGAAGACCTGATCCAAAGTGCTGGTCTTGGACCTAAAGCCTGCCTGAAATTTAGAAAGTATTGCTGACTCCTCCAGCCAATCATTTATCCGATATAGCAAATGCTTGGCATAGAGTTTTTGCAGGGTGTCCATTAAACTAATGGGTCTATAATTTGAGGGGACAGATCTATTACCTTTTTTAAAAATTAAGACAACTTCTGCTGCACGCCAGCTTTCGGGGAATTTACAATTTTTGGACAGAACATTAAATAAACGATTTATGTAAGGAGCCCAGACTTCAATTGCATGCTTATAAAGGTCACCCGGTATTTTATCAGGGCCGGGGGCTTTACTGTTTTTTAGTTCATTGATTGCCTTTTTTGTTTCGTCCAGGGTAAAATCAAGGCATTCAGGAGATGGAAGTAACCATGGGACCTCTCCAGCACCACTATCATATTGTTTGTACAGAGATGTAAAGTGTGTCACCCATGTTGATTCGTCCAGAAACGTGAGATTATAGTGTCCGCCTTGCGAGGAACTTTAGCGTCTTTAGCCCCCTGTCCCTCAGGACCCAAGAATTTTTGCTTACCCATTTGTCGTGCCAAGGGAGTTGGCCCGGCCCGGCCTCTTCTGGCCCCTGATGGCCACAGACGGCCCAGCCCTTGTCCCGGGCTTCTCCCGGTCGCGACTCCCGGGGCGAGCGGGGTGTCAGCCTTTTACTAGCGCCTCCGGGTGCTCATGGCGCGTCACGTGCGCGCTGCCGCCCCAGAGGCTGCTGGGGAGTGTGGTCCGGTCCGTCCGGTCTGCCTCCCGGTGTCTCGCTAGGCAAACACTGCCGCCGTTTCCCTCACGGCTCCGCCCGATGGCGTGGTAGGTAAAATTTAAGCCTCCTGGTGTTCCCCCTGGGCTCACGGGGGTCAGCCTTTTACTAGCGCCTCCGGGCGCTCCTGGCGCGTCACAGGCGCGCTGCCGCCCCAGAGGCTGCTGGGGAGTGTGGTCCGGTCCGTCCGGTCTGCCTCCCGGTGTCTCGCTAGGCAAACACTGCCGCCGTTTCCCTCACGGCTCCGCCCGATGGCGTGGTAGGTAAAATTTAAGCCTCCTGGTGTTCCCCCTGGGCTCACGGGGGTCAGCCTTTTACTAGCGCCTCCGGGCGCTCCTGGCGCGTCACGGGCGCGCTGCCGCCCCAGAGGCTGCTTGGGAGTGTGGTCCGGTCCGTCCTGTCTGCCTTCCGGTGTCTCGCTAGGCAAACACTGCCGCCGTTTCCCTCACAGCTCCGCCCGATGGCGTGGTAGGTAAAATTTAAGCCTCCTGCTGTTCCCCCTGGGCTCACGGGGGTCAGCCTTTTACTAGCGCCTGCGGGCGCTCCTGGCGCGTCACGGGCACGCTGCCGCCCCAGAGGCTGCTGGGGAGTGTGGTCCGGTCCGTCCGGTCTGCCTCCCGGTGTCTCGCTAGGCAAACACTGCCGCCGTTTCCCTCACGGCTCCGCCCGATGGCGTGGTAGGTAAAATTTAAGCCTCCTGGTGTTCCCCCTGGGCTCACGGGGGTCAGCCTTTTACTAGCGCCTCCGGGCGCTCCTGGCGCGTCACGGGCGCGCTGCCGCCCCAGAGGCTGCTTGGGAGTGTGGTCCGGTCCGTCCTGTCTGCCTCCCGGTGTCTCGCTAGGCAAACACTGCCGCCGTTTCCCTCACGGCTCCGCCCGATGGCGTGGTAGGTAAAATTTAAGCCTCCTGGTGTATGTAGAGTCTTTCATGGTCATTAATTGTTGTTCATTTGTAAAATTGAAAGGTAAGAACAAGGTACTTCCTTCGAGATAATACCGGGGAGCCCACCCATTTTTAAGTGTTTGTAGTGTACCCCCAAATTGCTTAACTGATCGAAGTTAATGTTGACCATGATATAATGTAGACACTTCATTGTGTACAATATAAATAGCAGTATTGTCTAAAGTATAATACGAGATGACAATGTGTTAATACTTTTATCGACAACAGCAAGGACTTTATCCAAATCGTTCTGATCTATTTGTCGTAGACGTACATCAGCTTCAAGTTGCGACAATTTCCAAAATTTATTAGAAGCAGCATAAACAAGATGCTTAGCACAAGGGGATTTTGGACCCAAAAGGTCTTCCTGTTCATGCTCTTGTTTTGTATTGTAATTTCAGGAAGAACCCAGGCAGGGAGTGCAGTCCCAAAAAAAAGTGTGCTTCACCTGTAACGGATACCTCAAAATAGGATCAGCGATGCTTAGTTTTAAAATTTCACAAAACTTTACTGCTTACCCTCATGAAAACAATGGTGCTCTACAACATAACAGTGACCCAATTGTATCTGGTTTGTCACGATGTCAATACAATGTATTTCAGAGACCAGGGCTCACGTTTCCTGAATGCAGCTCTAATCAGAGCTATGTGACATATAATCAGCATTTGTGAGAATTGCCAGAGATTCAGATAAGCTTCCTTGATAGGTTGACCAGATTCCCAAATCAAAAACCAGGGACTGGTCATAGACATAGAAGTAGGACTACTGTTTGCTGCTACCGTCGACATAAAAGTAGGGCTGTTTGATAGCTTTCATAGATATAAAAAAGGGACAACAATGACAGCTCCTCCACAGACACGGATAAAGAATTACAGACAAAAAATCTGAGGTCTTATACTGGCAGTATCCTAAATTCCATTTGAAAAGACTTTGCCTCAACATTTTGGTATAGTTGGTGACCACTCTTGCCTTGAAACTCCAAGTATGTGTTCTTATTTAGTATTAATTAGTCAATATACATATAGTGCAGTCATCCTCCCCATATATCACTCTCCTATATTCAACACAGTTCACTGAAATATACATCATTTTTGCTTTATTAAAAAAAGTTCATATTTCAAGACATTGATTGAAGAATAATATATACAGGGTAAAAATCCATAAATTAAGACCAAACTGAAAGACAGCTGAAAAATCCAATTGTTTTGTTGCACATTACTTATCTGAGGAATGGATTTGCTGCAGCACCATTCTGTATTGCAAAAGCCAATTGTGGAACTCAGTGCAGCTTTGTTCAAAGCTGACCCTTGTGATCAACAATGCTTTCAAAGTCTCTAGTTTCGATCATCAGTCCATGTGTCATTCATAATGGAAAACATTATTTTCACGGGAGCATGTTTCTGGCAGACATAATGCAAACTGGAATAGCAGGCCAATGTTCCTAAATTTAATATTTTGAGTTTGGAAAAGGATGAATATTGCCACCCACCCTTTATCTACAGTCTTCTTATGATCATTACATTCAGCAAATCGATCTGCTGTGTATTTTAGTACCAAGGGGAATTCGTTAAAACGCTTCATATCATCCATCTCAAATCTGCTTGATACTGATAGTAGAAATAGCTGAGACATTTCAACAGTATCCCAGACAGAATAAGTATCAAGAAGAATCCAGGAAAAAGTGTTTCAGTCCAAGAGATGTGCCCCCCCCACTCTTCCAAGTAATCAATACTACTGTTGTAGAAAGCCCACACAGTGTTACAGATTTTGGTTTCTGGTAAGAGTCCTTGTTCTTACAGGGATTTAAGAAGCTCCTTCATTCTAGGACCCAGGAAGCAGGCATCTCTCCTTTCCTTCAATTTACCAATTCATTGTGTAATGTGTCTATGGCATTTGCATGCTGCTTTTCCATCTCCTTTATTATGTTACTGAAAGACGGTTGGCTGCGCAAAAAACCCAGAGCCAAGTTTCACCAAGAGGGTTTTAAAAAAACATGACAGGTGCTGTTGGGGGATTTGCTTTTGACAAAAAATAAGAACATAGTGCTGGGATTCGTTTTAGTACCCTGTAAACTGCAGGGAATATGGAAAGCCAGCATGTGTTGCTAGTATTTAGTAGTTTTTGATAATCTAGATCGTCAAACTCACAAAATGATTTCAGTTGTTCAGTTCGGAAGGTGTAGATGTGGAAATATGTGTACTACTTTAACACAAAAGATTCTATGTCCATAGGCATACCATCATCAGCGATTTGCACTGCATTATGGACAATGTGTTCTGTACACTCTGTTTTAAGTATTTTATTATCCGGAAGAGCTTCCTTAAGCTTGCTGAACACATTCTTTCCAGCTCTACCCTTTCCCTTAAAGTTAGTGTTAGTATTATCTGCACAACACCCAACTACTTCTTCAAGCAAATTATACTTTTCAAGGGCAGGGTACAGTTGTTCAGAGTATTGCAGTTGTTTCACCAGGAATGGAGGTAATCTCTAAAAATGTTCACTTTAACACCTTGAAAGTACTTTACATACCTAATGACAATTGGTATTAATTTATCTTCTTTCAAGTTGGAAGCCTCAGTAGACACAGATATGCAAACAATGTTATTAAAGTCAGAATTTAGGTCAATCATTGCAAGAAGAGCCAGTCATTTTGTAATCAAGGCTCCAGTCTTGGTGTGAGCACAGCAAAGATTTTCATACTCTAGTTTGTGAAACAATGCTGATGTACAGTCCATTGAACAAAAACTGTGGTTATGCTTAGCAAGATGACATGCATTGGGACCTGTGAGAGGACCGGTCGGGCGGGTGTACGGCTGTACGCACATTTTATCGGAGGTTAAGTAAACACAGTGCAGTGTACAAAGCAGCACGAACACCTGCATATCATAGTCTCCGGTAGTTTTTCGGGGAGGACTGGAGAGGCAGGGACCGAAGCATTCGGTCTTGGGCCCAGAGGCTTTCTGCTCATCTGTGTGGATTGTGGGTCATTGGTTCGTGAAATGGGCTGACCGGGAAACTGAAAACCGGTAATAGGGTTGATGCAAATTCAATTTCGTTATCATGGAGAAAGTTACTTGGTGATTGGAAAGAGACCTGCAATTGGTCCCTGGCGATGAAGTGGAATTTGAAAGAAATTGAAGCGCAGCGGTCTGGTTGTTTTAAGGCGTGGACGGAATATATTGCCAGGACAGATTGGAGAGGTACTAGCAAGCTGGGGAACAGATAAAGAGGAAAATGCAAGGTTTTGCAGAGAAGAGGATCTAGGCCATATGGAGCATTGTGACTTTAGATCTAATACATTTATTTGAATTGAATTGACTTGCCAAGTCAGCTTGCCGATGTGGCGGAGGCGTTGAGCAGGAACAGCAGAGGAGGCAGCGAGCCGCCCCCGGTGCTGGAGTACGAGCCTACACTCGGCCAATGCCAGTTTGGTACCGGAGTCCTGTGCTGGGACCAGCTTAACTAGCATAGGGAGGACTGCAAATGGAGCAAAGTCGTACAGGCCGTGCGGCTCTCCCCGGCAGAAGTTTGGACGCAGACTCTGGTCCCATTCACATCTCCAGCCACCTAAGGCTCACCCTCCGCGGGACAGCCAGAGTCGGGACCCTGTCGGTGGACGGAAGGCTGGGCGCTCAGCAGCTGGAAGGTTCAGGGCTGAAATTCAGGTGGTTACCCTAATTCAAGGGAGCAAACTACACAGAAAACAGCTCATCATTGCACGGTTTACCTACTGGAAGATAATTTATGAGGTGCCCAACAAGTCTTTGGGACAGACCCTGGATTGGTAATCACAGCCACAGCTACACATCGAGCAGCAGTGCCACAGCGTCCCTTTCTCTCATCTTGTGCTTTTGGGGGACGAAGTAGTCTGGAGATGGTTTTCCCCATAGGAGCACTTCCCGCAGGAGATTACAGCCCCCATCACGTCTTGCGCACCGACCCCCTAACATCAGCCATTTACTGAAACTACGGTGCAACTTTCCTTATTTTTTGTTATTTGCCTTTTGGTCAGACTTACGTGGGCCTGACCAGGCCTAGACTTCTCTTATCGAATTATGAGTAAATGGAAGGGACCGTCAGAAAGATCAGGGGGTGGCGTTGTAGGCATACTGGATGCCTGCTTTATGAGAGCGGAGTTCGTCCAAACGCATGAAATTGAATTAACTGAACGACGACTCTTGTGAAACACATAAACGTTCCTTCCTTGGTCCTGTCAGGTCTGTACCTTCACCTGTGAGTTGTCCAACACATCTTCCAACACAGCTCTCACCCCAGCCTGAATTCAGTTACATCAACTGCCCCCTTCCTCTTCCATCAGTGTATTACAGTCCAGCAATAGAGTGGCTCGGGCTAAGTCACTGCTGGTGCCAGCTCAGTCAGCTTCCAGACAAAGTGGATTGCCACTTAAATGAAGAAGGGAGGCTGGATCTACCAAGAACAATCCAAATTTAAGGGGTGCAAGCTGGAAAACGAATCAGGACAGACAAATTGGGAGTGGACCAAACTGATTCTGTTATCCACAAGGACCCAGAGACTAGTATCTCATCCCCTTACTTGGCTAACAAGATTTTTTTGAAGCGGGTAGAGACTATGGTCTTGGTATTGCTGAACCCCCTCCTCTATAAATTATCTAGAATCGAGGAGAGGTTGACACTTATAGAGGCTGGTTGAGAATGTCCCATTCTTATCCTAAAGGCTCGCAGAAAAATAGTGTAGAGGCGCCAATGGCCCAAACGCTGGTCTTACCCAGAGCAATAGGGTATGCAACAGGTAGACATGACTCATGGCACTAAAGTTTTAATGGGGGGGAGATAGCTTTACCCTCATTCAAAGGGGGGGATAATGTATTGCACCAACACCAGACTCAGCCCTTGGATGGCTCTGATCAGGGTTTCAGCCCTAACAATGGCTGTACCAATCTTTTGCAAGCTGACCGCCATGTAATTACTGGGGTGCATATGTCTGCTGGTTCTAGTATTCCCAATAATAGTCAAGCAGTCTAAAGGGGAAATGTAGGCAAAGTGGGTAGCTTAAGTCAATCTTATAACAAAGTGCAATCCTCTCTTCAACTCCCCCTGGTGGCAATGACCTTAGTTCTGGTTTTAAGAAATGTTCCCACTTTGAGGGAGGGCCAAGTGGAAACCAATGTTCAGCTGATGGAAAAGTCACTTCATTGGCTGACTTGTTATGTATTGGGAACTGGCTGTAGGGGGCCACATTTAGCAAACCAAATTATCATGGCTAGAAGGGTAGGGTGCTTGGGCATGTTGCCAAAAGTAACACAGGGTGACTGTGTTGTGATAAACTTTAACAATCCCTGCACCAATAAATCCATTCTCGATCACTTACACGGAATTCCTCCTGGAGGTACACATATCACTCCATTGTCCTTGAGCTACTTCTTCAGGCCCCTTACACCACTGAGCCTGGAAACATACCTGATAGCAGACAAAATTTAGGAAATCATAATCAGATGGATAATTGAGGAATCTCACTGGAGAATCTGTTTGCCCCTCTTTCTGGTCTAGAAAATTGTGATTGACTACCCTGGAATGAGCAAGTGGGATAGGTTCAATCCCCCCAGTAACCATAACAATAGATGATGGTAGAGCAGAAAGCTCTAGCCCCAGTATTGCTGAAAATAGTGGGACTCTAGCTGCAATAAATATAGCATCAGGGAATGCTGCATGTATCTCCAATAAACTTGGAGATCTCGATGGGCTTAAAATATGGCAAGATCGTGATATGTCCTGTTTTCAGGATACATGGGTCACAGAGGAGATTTTTGTAAATGGATATCGTTCTTATCCGATGAAAGCCACTTCGTCCCTCAGTAGTAGAATGAAAGGGGGCTTATTAACTTTAATTTCAAATGCCTTAGCTATAAAAATAAAGATGCTATATGATACTTCCCCTTTTTTCATGTGGTTACTCTAGAGCTTGATAACTCTGATCAGCGGTTCCTAATAAACTTCTATATCAACAGTTTCGGACGAATTAGGCGCTTACAGAAGAATCCAATGCCAAATTAGAACAGGCTGCGACTTCAGGAAATTCAAAGGAGTTCTGAGGTATAATACATGGTCCACACTTTAAATCATCAAATGGCAGTGCACTCAATGTTAACGTAGGGGAGGAGGAGTGGGTTGCTCATTTTGAAGGCATTTTTGCTCCAACTGCTTATTAGAGACTCACGGTTTTTATCACCTCTGGGCTCCTTCTTTCTTTCTGTACTGAAGAAGTTGTGAATGGGATTAAGTCCTGTAGTGCTGAGAAAGCCCCAGGCCCCGATGGTGTCCCAATGGACTTTTTCTTTGAGTATGCGGACATTTGAGTTCCTCTTTTAACCAATGTTTTTAACAAAATCACCATGGTTGGCCCCCAATGTCATGGAAAACTAGTATAATCATCCCAAAGTATAAAAAGGGAGTTAAAAATAACCCCAGAAATTATCAACCAATATCGTTAATTGATACAACGGCCAAACTTATGGGTCATCTTCTTCTGACAAGACTGGAGGAGTGGGTGAGAAGTAAGAATTTTTTAATGGAGTCCCAATATGGTTTCCATGAGGGAAGGGCATGGTAGACAAATGCCTCAACCTCTCCCTTATTGTGCATAGATATGTCAGAGCCAAGGGTGGGAAGGTCTATCTTGCCTTTATGGACTTATCCACAGCCTTTGACTGTGTGTCCCTCCCTAGACTCTGGCAGATAATAGAGGAGATGGGAATCGATCAGGCATCGATCGATTTCATCAGAAAGCTATATTCTGATGTGTCTTCATCGGTCCACTACGGGAACCATGGTGAATGTACCCAAACATTTAAGATCTTAAGAGGAGTCAGGCAGGGCTGCGTCCTGGCACTGTTCTTATTTTACATCTATACCAATGCTGTGGGAAAACATCTTGAGGGTGCAGCCTTGGATTTCACCTTGCTTTCTGATCAGCAGCAGTTACCGATATTGACATACGCTGATGACGCTGTCTTGATAGCACAAACTGCAATGGGGCTTCAGCGTCTTATAGCAGCCTACGCAGTTTTTATGAATTCATTCAACTTAAGGTTAATCAATCTAACTCCTTTATAATCATAGCAGGGGCGGGGAGACATGAAAAACCACCATGTTTTATTATTAACTCTGAGGTGGTAGATTTGTTCCCCGATTTAGTGGTTATATCTGACGATAAACAATCCTGGTCCAAATTGGTAGAGGGCAGAGTTAGGGGCATGCAGAGAAACCTAGCTGTGCTGGAATCATTCTCTAAAAAGCTGGGAGCCAAACCGCTAATTTCTATGAAAGAAAATCTATCGTGCAAAGACAAAGGCGGCAACAGCAGTATATGGGGCAGCAGTTAGGGGGACAGCTCCCTGTAACTCATTACAAGTAATAGAGAATACATTTATTTAGTCTTTTACCTCATTACCTCAGTCCTATTCGAATTATTTGCTTCATATGAAACTGCCTTTACCTTATATTGCGGACTCTATTAAAATGGCACCACTCCTACTCTGGCATTCGATCTGGAGGAGGGACACTGTCCCCTTTACTCAAAATCTAATATCTATTTTAAAGTCAGATAACCACAGCAGGATTAGGTAGATAAAATATGTAGAGGCAGAACTACTTGCACACTGTTTAAATCGCCTTTTTAGCGATCCCTCTACCTGTAAATCCCTCTATTTGTAAATCCCTATCCAAGCGGGAAGTAGAAGACTTTTATTAAGAGAGCCCAATATTTAAGAAGGGAAAAAAACTTCCACACTCAGTCGGCACGACTGTGTGATCTAACACCGGTATTGGAGGAGAATAGTTATTATTATGTGGCGGATGTTACTTTTCCAAAGCACAAATATATCTTGCTTAGATTTCGTTTAAATCTGTGTCCTCTTATGGTGGGATATCCAGGGAAGAAATATTACCTTTCAGAGCTTTCCCTCTGCCCGTTTGATAACTTATCTACACTGGATGATCTTCATGTTTTAATTTTTTATGGCTTCGACCACCAGGAAATGCATAATTTTATTTTACCAATTTGCAAGTGCTACAATTTTAAATATTGTCGGATAGCACTGTTTTTCTCAAATCTTTGCAGAATTCCTTTGTGTGCATTTCGTTAGTGTCATTTTATGGGCATATATTAAAAAGAGGAAGCAGGTTGGCACATAATACTTAGAAATGACTTTCATAATTTCTATGGTATTATGTATATAGATTAAATTATTTTTTTATATAAATTGTATGGTCGAACATTTTTAAGATTCAGGTTTTAAGATATTTTTGTTTTTCTTAAAATGTGACTGTAAATATTTTTCTGATACTTATATGATACTATGTGTAAGATCAAATAAAGGATTTGATTGATTGACATGCTAATGTACCTTCAGCAGCAGCTCTACTAAGTTCAGTACGTCCAGGGGCTGTCTTTCCCCAAAAAGTGGTAATGTTGCTATTGCTGCTTGAAGATTCAACCCACAACTTGTGGCTTTTTTTTTTGTTTGTGGGCGATCCTTTATAGCAGACTTTCCACCACGGCTAATGGAGAATGTGGATTTTCAGATCTTTCAGAACACGTTGGCATCACTGTCCCCAACCATGCTCAGAAGGGGAAAATCTTTACATCTCCTCGCTGACAGAACATTTATTCTTAGGCATCTCTCTGGTAGATAGATAGCTAGCCTTTCTGTTATTGAATGTAGAAAAAATGTATGCAACTATTGATGCAGGGATTCTGCACATACAAAAACTATGCGCATGATTATGGGACCTCTGTGTATAGGGGCTAAGCCTTCTCACCACCTTAGTTCCAACTAGCCCAGGACTGACTAACTGTAGTTTTTCACTCGCCCTCCTACACACTCACAAAGAAGCAAATGATTAGACACCCCAGAACACAACACTCCTAGATCTCTCAGGAATCACAGTAGGAAGACACACCTTTTCGCTTACTCTCACATATCTGTCCACAATAAGATATGACCGAGACACGAATATAGTTTAAAACCGTTATTTCAACTATTGTGCTCTAACATGCAGTATACAAGCCACAACAAGCAGGAACATGCTTAACACTAACATAGTTCGCATTGCAGCTAGGCCATACAACATAAAGGAGATGTCCTCATATAAAGACAATGGAGAAAGGACTATAATCCCTAACCTCCCTCCCCTTGGTAAGAAGTAGTATTATTATGATCTCTGGGCTTTGTCAGTAGGCCCCATACCTTAGTGCCTAGATGCTATATCTACATCATAGGAACAGCGTTGCTCTTCTCCATGGAAATCTCCCTCTCCAAGTGTGTCCCAATAATAATGCATCCATGTAATAGCAAAGTACAAGCTTCCAGAAGTATCAGCGTTACTATGTTTTGTCTAGGTGCTAGCACCTGATCAGAACACAATAACAAGGAGCATTGTTTATCGACCTTGCTCCAAATGTTCAGACTTAACTCCAGAAAGAGGCAGAGAAAGAACACAGCAGACAGTTCTCATGTGAAAGGCATAAACAGTCTTCCAAAATGTAAGCCATGTAGTAACCTGCTCAAAAGCTTCATCATGGCTGCTGGGCTCATGGTAACTTAGTGATGTTCACAATGTCCCTATTGGCCACGTGACACCCTCTCCTTGGGCAGGTATGTGGCATATAGAAAAACAGAATGCAACGGTAAGCAGAGTCAAAAGATGCTTGTAAAAATGGCAAATCATAAAAATGTAAAAACCTAGTTTTAAATGTTTTTTGAAGGAAATCTGGAAAATTCACCGGATTAAGTGAACCGTGAAATGCACACTGTTCTAAAAGGTCATCCCTGTCGCTCATAGCAAAGAGGGATGCCATCCAATTGAGCAGTTTGAATGAAGATAAATGCTCTTCAAAATCCAATGCCACTAGGAGCATATCCAGGCAATTTGCGTGAATTTCGATGAAACTCTGTTGTAAGAGTTGCTGTGCAGCCTCATGGGTAGTCCAGCCTGCAAACACTTCAAGCGCTGCCGCTCACATCAAATGACCATCCGCAGAACAGGCCTGGTCATGACCCATCAATGGAACGACTAAAAGATCATAATCCAGGTTGCAGCAAGATGTATAGGAGAAGCAGACGTCCAAAGCCGAACAGAAAGGGTACCATCGGAAATAGAACACAGGTTGGACGCAAGTAAAGTAGGCGAAGTGAAAGGTAAGCCATAACTCACTCCAAGCATGGCCAGTGGCAAGCATCCAAACATTTGTTGCATTTGATCAAGGTAAAGTTGCAATCGGCTGGGTCTGTGTAAGACCACATGATGGGCAGCCATTGCATAACAGGAGCAGAAGTACCAGTACGCTGCACGCCAGCAAGAGGATCAATGGAAACATTCGGAAGGAGCTGGAATTTTTTTTATGAATAGAGGCCAGTATTACTCCAAACATCTGAAAAGAGGAGACCAGGCCTGATCCCACAAGTTAAAAAAATGTGGAAGGCCTTCAGTATTAGACGCATTAACATTTTGGTGTATTAATTCTCCAGAATGGAGTGGGAGATTTGTGTTTAATAGCTAGTGTATCTCACTTATTGTTCTTGCAACCTGCAATTCGAAGGTCTCACGCACTGATGTGAGAGCCACTTCTTGTTGAAACAATAGCGCTTTAAGTCTGCTTAGTTTATTGAAATCTGTTTTCAAAGTTGGAATGGAAGGCCAAAGCGAACTATCTACAATCCCATGCGGGGATGGAAAAAGGCCAGTGCAACTGTTATGAAACTGTTACTATATACAGGATGTAAGCCGCAGAATTCATGGTTATTCAAAATAAGAGAACTTCCATTAGAAAGCAAAAATAGTGCATGAATAATCAATGGGACAGGCGTACCTTTTAATAAACAAGCCAGATTAGGTGCCGACAGGTTACATGCGCCTTGCAATTTAACTTGTTTGCAGACTAGAGAATGTCCTACTGTGGAATCACAATCCTCCCTTGTTAGGAAAACTTCCATATCTGCATGTGGACATCTGCAGGGGAACATTAATGACCACAATTCATGAATAAATCCACTTCACAGGGGCTCAAAACATCCCACAGGAAAGTGTTTCATGCAAGATGTAAACTGAAATAATGAAAAGGGCAGTGAAATAACACCATGTATTAACCACACAACTGAATCTGTCTCTGCTATAGAAAAAGGTAACTGTTTTAATTGTTCTACATGTAATAATGTTTAAGTTGTGTCTTTTATAGATATCAATGTTTGTTTATCATTCAAATTAAATGGTAAAAACAGTGCAGAAGGACTCAAATAATTTCATGGCACTTTCATGTTTTTTAACATGTGTGATGTCCAGGCAAAGTGCATTACAGAGCGCAATTGATTTTGACCACGGTACAACACAGATACATTATTCTGTTTAACATCAATAACACGGGAACCAATATTATCCAAGGCGTATATAGGGTAAGATAATGTATTAGTGCTATTATCGACCACTGCAAGAACTTTTTCCAAATTAACGTGGTCCATTTAGCTCAGGCGCACAGCAGCTACCATCAGCGACAGTTTACACAATTCATTATATGCTTCAGAATGAAATCGTTTTGATCTAGGTGATTTTGGACCTAAAACAAAGTCAGCCAAATTGATGTCACTTGACAAAAGGGACAGGTGTTGTTTCACTGATGAGTGTGTAGTGTCCCAACCATTGCTGACACAATTTCCCCACCGAATACGTGGTGACTGAATGAGAATGTGGGATATGTGCATCAGGTCTGCTTTGCGTGAAACCTGTTGCATCAAGAAAATGCAGTTGGCATGCATTAGAACTTATTGGCCACAATAATCACGCTACCATTTTTAAACAGGACAATCAATACATCAATCATATGATTGGTTTGCATACGCAAGACCAAGGAGGCAAAAGCACTATAGGAGTACCCTTCAATCCAAGAATTCAGACAGGTGCACGATAAGAGGGACCACATAATTCTTTGTTCTACAGCTTTTATCGTACCAGTTCACTAACTTTAGGAAGCCAGCCAGTAACAGGATTAAGAACCGCTGCTTCAGTGGGAGAGGGCAAATGAGCTTTAGCTAGTGTGTTACTGGTCTTTTGTACTTCCTGCGGCATTGTAGAATTATTATCTACGTCGAACGTTGCAGCAGCCGCCATAACGGTCTGGCACAAACATTTTAATGCTGAATCGCATTTCGTATGGGTCCTCCCACCCAGAGATATTCTTGGGAGATTATTAAGTACACACTGAGCCGTATACAAATGAGTTAGCCATCCCATGCCAGTACCTAGAACTCTAGCTGTCAAAGATTGCTTTAAGTCCCGGTTCATTCGCTCCACTATTGAATTGCCCTAAGGCCTGTACGGAGACTAAACTTCACCAGCACCCCCAGAGACCTCATTGGATCCTTGTAAGCCTTAGAGGCAGGCAAATGCCACGCAAATCTCTAATGACATTTCTAGCATCAGCACTGTGTTGCGGACAAACCTAAGGGAATAGAGTGCACAAACCTCCTGCAATTAGAATATTTTTATATGTAGTGTCAGATGTCAAAGGACCGCAGTGATGAAGATAAATATAACCAAACGATTAATTAGAAATGTATAGCCGTGTATATGGTGGACGTGCAACCGTAGAGGGTGTGTATCGTAGCAAAGGGAACTTGCTCAGGTGACAAAATATAAGAATACTTCAAAGGGAAACCATGCAGGAACTCTGTCCCACCCTTCATAGCAGCTATTGCTGCAAGAATATCATTATCGATTTTAGTCATGGACCCACTTACTGCTGATACTGAACATGTGGCTACTGCAGATTAAGCTGCTGCATCAGCCAAAGAATTACCAACAGCATGTGTTCCCACACGCTGATGGCCAAGAGCATGGATAAAATTTGTGATTGGCAAACGTTCCTTAAATTCTGCCACATGGACCCACAGCGTTTTATGCTT
Source organism: Lissotriton vulgaris (assembly GCF_964263255.1). Classification (NCBI taxonomy): domain Eukaryota; kingdom Metazoa; phylum Chordata; class Amphibia; order Caudata; family Salamandridae; genus Lissotriton; species Lissotriton vulgaris. The sequence continues at coordinate 813,262,174 of NC_141699.1, forward strand.
TGTTGTGCTACCTTCAGAGTCTTGATAATCATTTTGAGACAAAAGAATAAATTGTCATTGAAAGCCTGTACACAGTAGTAGGAATTGCACACAACAAGAGTTTACATCAGGATCATGCAAATTTTAGAGCTAAAATCAAAGTACGCAGCTCTGCCAATTCACCTGTACAATCCCCAAATGCTTGTGTTTGGACTATGGAAGACTTAAATTCACCATTCACCATACACCATTACAATTGAGCCAGCCACTGTAGCACAAGCTGGCGAATAAGTATGCTTTGACCCAACGGCTTGCTGAGCAGAAGCGTTGGTATAGATGACACAACCAATAAAAGCTCACTTCCTGTTCCTGCACGCTCTCGGTTTTCACCCTTACCGACGAGACGTTGACAGGAGGAGCTCTGCTTTTGCAGATTCCTCCGTGGTCCCGGACGTACCCGCCCGACTGACTACTTCCTTAATACTTGCTTTCCTCATTTATTTTACCCGCTTCCGGGTTGGAATTATCACCAGACCTCCAATACCAGAATGGCGCTTTTAAGCCCTGAAGAGTCATAGGCACTGTTCTTTGATGAGACACGTGTCGGCTGGCATTTGTCTTTCTTGAGATCACTCACTCGTATAAAAATCTGCAAAATATATATCCGGTGTCGACTGCATTTACTTATTACTTTATGTATTGTTAATAATCATATGTGTGCCCAGGTTTTGTGTCTCATTGTATAGGTCAGGGCCTAGCTCCTGATCATCCTAGGTGTTTTGGGTTTTCCCCTTTCCTGGCAGCACCATACTCCTAAACGACTTCCTTTGTTCAGTCACCCTCACTAGCCACCTGTTTGAGCGCCAATAGCCTGTCACACTAAACCCTGCACAGCAACCATTAGATGACACATTTGTAAAACTCTAGAGGAAGCTAAGACAAAGGAGGAGGATGAACATGTTCATATTGTAAAAGCTCCTCTGTCGGCAAAGAGGAATCAAGGAACTTGCCCATTGTATCCAACGTGGATGTAAAGCTTTAAAATTCAGAACAATTGACTTTGTTACTGCTTCTAAAAACACGTACAGGCGAGACCATAAGAATGCGTTTTCCCGGCACCAGAGAGCGTTCTTTCAGAATTGTCATCTGTACTGCTGTCAAAATGTTTTCAACTGTGAAAAAGCGCATTTCTGCAGACATGTATAAATGCAATTTATAAGCTAGTGGTACTGTGTCACCTTCATTGAACGTCAAGTAAGTGAAACCTACAGTCCCCGGCACAATTCTTATGAGCAAGTTCGTAGAATTGTCACATGTTAATAAGAAGTTGGTCACAAGCAGATCAGACTGCAAAGACTGAAAGTTCATGGTATGTTCTGGAAGCCAGTTTGAAGACGAAAAAGAGGGTTGTATGAAAGCATAAAGCTGGGCATAATCAGGAATGTATGTCCTCCCAAAGTGTAAAAATCCCAGCAAGGATTGCAGTTTTTACAATTAAGATGGAGGTTGCAATTGTGCACATTTATCCAGAAAGTAGGGGTCCAACCCCCACCCTTCATTCTTGAGCTCGAAGCCCAAGAAGAGTACCGCTTAATTGACGATGTGACTTTGCAAATTAAATATGTACCCCAAGTCAGCAATAGACAGAATGATGCAATCCACAAGCACAAGATGCAGTATTAATTTGTCATCTGCCAAATAAATGTCATCGACATATGGGAATGCATCTATGTTGTGTAAAAGAGACCCGACATGTGCAGCAAAAACCCCAGTTCTATTTTTATAGCACATAGGCAAATGTGTAAATGGCTTCTGATTGCAACCGTGTTAAATGCGGTCAAGTCACAGCTATCCAGAGCCGAATTGTGGCTATAAAATTCATTGGAAATATCCAGTGTTCTTATTCACTAAAGCAGAGCTGTGTGTGTTTTGTACTGCAAATGTACGAACGTGACTGTTTAAATGTCTGTAATCCAAAACGATTCGATACGAACCAGCCGGTTTCGGTATCGGGAAAAGAGGATTATTCATGAATGCGACACTGGGTTCAATGACCCCCTGATATACCAACTGGGACTAATTTTCACTTACTTAAGATATTCCTCTCACTTGATCGTATATTGTACTTTTGGCTGCGGCATAGATCTTAAAGGAATTTTATGTGCTGGTGAATCTCTATCCCAGCCCACCTGATTATGATTCACAGCCAGTGCTAGGGCTAACGTCCATTCTGATGTGTAATTTTGTTTAGGTTCTTCAGAGATGTAATGGGAAAAACTTGGAAGTATCATGTCCTCCCATTGGGAAGAAGCCAAACGAATAGAGGAGGCCAATCTGCCTCTGCCAACAAAATGTCATAAGAGGAGGCAAGGTTATCCCTAAATACTGTCTAAATTGTCTGTTTTATATCAACTTCAATGTGGAGAACAATCTCATAAAGCCTATCAGGGGTGCAACTCGTGTATCTACTGTTTCCACTGTAATGAAAGTATCAGTTGGTCTCGCCTCCAGACAAGGATGGAGTGCCTACCTCACGGTGGTAACTTCCACTGTACTGTCGAGGAGTGTCACCAGCTATCTCCAATTGAGGAGTAGGGTTCTCAGTTTGAGGCATACTTCAATGTCAAAGTGGCAATATTCTTCTTCTGAAACAGGACACAAAAGGGAGGTTGTCCCTCCTGTTTGATTTTTACGTCAACTGGAGTGGTGGATCACGTTGTTGAGTGGGCTCGCCTTGTTCGCGATCCTGTCTCTCTCTCCCCCACCGAACTGTAGATCTGATGGTTCCTGAAAAAAAAAGAGGAGAGCCCAGATCAGGAACCTGAAACCTCTCTAGTGTCTTAATTTTTGAGCAGCCACGCAAATCATGTCTACGCTCAGAAGCATCAGGTGTTTGTGAACCTGCACGCTAACCTGGCTTCTGCTATTGCTGCCGCTGATTTCTATTCCAAGCCTTTTTTGGAAAGACCAGACGCCCCTCCTTTTCAGGTGGGGGCTTATTCTGTGTCTGAGTAAAAGGTCTAATACCCAGAATATTGTGCCCCAAAGACTTATATATGTTAATAATATTCTTTGGTAACAATTGGTTGAGGTGCCACTCAGGGTTACAAAAACACCCTACTACCTTCGGTGCATAAACATACAGCCTCTGAAAGCAGTTGCTCTGTATTACAATGTACTTTACAGGTACCCCGGCACTCAAAAACTGATATCTATTTCCCCTTATGTCCAACTTTTATAAGCAAGAATGCATTTCATATTTTTCAATGTTTCACTGATAACGAGCAGAGATGGATTTGTAAAAAAGGTGTACTTTATCATTTAGGCAAAACGATAGATTAGGACATCCTAATTTTCAAACATGAGACACAGAGATCACCTGTTCTTTCAAAAGAACATAACAGTTAGAAAACTAGTTTGTAAAGATGTAAGAGGCTCTATATACCTAGTGGTGCTTTTACAACAAAACAAAAGTGCTCGGGATCCCTAGTGATTGCAATTTTGAATCACTGACCTTTTAGCGAAGAAAGTTCTCTAGGAACTAATAGACTATTTCTTAAAATTGGATAACCGGCGTGGCCACGATACTACCTGTTCTAAAAGGCAAAAACATAAGATACAAGATATTTTGGCAAACCATCCTATTTCTCCTCTATTGTCAGAATTTTGCTTTAGTTTGGAAGAAGGCGAAATCTGCCTAACCCATGAATTAGAAGTCCGGCAATCCACCTGACAAGTGGTTCCAAAAATATACATCATAAAACCCAAGTAAGCAAGAAGAATGGAAAAATACAAATCAGCTGAAAGTTGGCATACCATTGTTGTCTGTATGGTGAGAATACACCCCCACAGACTAAATTTGTAGACATCTCTAGTTGTTTAATCTTTTCGTTTTTCCAAAGCCCGGTACACAAGTTGAAAAAAAGTAATTGCTCCTGTTTAAGTCTTGTAGTTTCAATAAAGCAGTGTCTCAAAAATGTGGTAGACCCTACAAATTTAAAGAACAATATTTAGTAGTTGTTTCTATGATAGTGGTAAAAAACAAACTAGCCACTTATTCTTATTAATATTGTTACTCCAACTTACTTCAGCATTTCTTGTTGAAAGTTGTCATTGTTCAGTACCCCATGTGGGCTATGATAGGCCCCTATAAAAGAGATTGATAAAGCACATGAGGGTAATGGAACTCTCAGCAACCTTTATAAATACATTTTAAAGTGAACGAGTAAAAATAGCAGAAAAATGTATGCAGTGTGCAATTGTCAGGTCACATAAAATAAAATTTAGTCGTTCATTCACACCTTTAGATCTTCAATAAAAAGTCAGTTTGAACAAAATAAAACAATCATGCAACCCGCAAATGACAGGTCATGAGGAGTAAGCCTGAAGCGTGACTAACCCATCCAGACTTGGAGAAATCAATACATCCGTTTATATTAAATACCCCTTGTGGTGAGGGAATCAAAAAAAGAAATGACCCCCATCGAAAAAGAAGTCGACTAAGCAAATATGTTACGTGCCGATATTTCAGCATTTCACCAAGCCGGAATGCAAAGTTAAAGATGACCTCGTAAGTAAAGACCCACAGGCTGGTGAGGCAATACTACGCGACCCCCCAGGGGTAACAGTCAGCTGAGCACATTCTTAGTTCTCCAAAAGTATGAGAGTAACGCTAACCTCATACATAAAGACCAAGGTGCTAGTAAAAAGTATTCCCTATATGACTCCCCATGTACAAGTGCCGAAATCCTGCGGCAGGGTCTTCGGAATTTCCATTCTGTGCGAAGCAAAATTTGAATCGTTACTCCCTATTTGTATTGTGCACTATGTAACGCACGCCGGAAGTGACCTCTACCGGAAGGGGACCGAGGTTGTTAGTCCCCTTGTTTCTTTCTGATCTACCACTCTGGCAGTCATATTTTAGAGAGGTAATTTTAACTGAGAATATGTTAATAAATGAGATTTATACATACAGTTTATCGAGTGAGCATTTAGATACTCCAATACTATAATATATTTAGCCAATATTGACAGTCAATGATCAGGGTGAATATTGTTCCATATTTTGTTCGTACGAGGCATTATGTGTAAACCTGCCCAATAAATATGATTGCTATACCAGAATAACACCCAAAATCAGAAGATCGATGCCAAAAATATAAAAATATATATCTGTCACTCGTTAGGACCAGTGTCAACTGAGTTACATAGAGGCCCCAGATACCTAATGTAAAGCATTAACCATAAGTGCAAAGTGTTATGAAAACCAGTAACATCACCAAGGAAATAGATAAAATTAATGTATTAAACTGGAAAAGAGATTCCAAATTCAGTCTATCTAGTGACTTCATTTTGTAGGCAATAGTCATTGATAACTGTAATATAACTCATTCAATTAAACATTATCCTTTGTAGCATAGAAAAAATTGCATTTAACATGACATTATTACACTTATATGTCGTAGTCCGGAGTCAGAAAGTAGGGCAAATTATAAATACAATCCGTCTAATAACATTCCTTTCTAAGCCTTTAGTCCATAGTAATTGTAATATAACTCATTCAAAAAAATATTTTCCTTTGTTATGGCATTGAGAGTTAGCGTTTGACATTGACATTACTTCTTAATAATACAATTATATTTCATAGAGCAGAGTCATAAAGTGACACAAATTACAAATCTAAGTTCTTGAACATTATTGTAATAGACATAGCAAGCCCATCACATTGAATATTCCCACTAATTAGCATGTTCTCATTCAGTTAGGAATACATGTAGTTCTTTATCAAAATTCAGCCCCATCTCCATGGCACGCAATTTGATAATCCACTGTGTCTCACTTCTTCTCAAGGTCAAGGTTCTTTCCCCTCCTCGAGGGCCACTCTGTATGTGCAAAATCCCATAAACTTATTTTGCAAATTTCATCTGGAGTGTGACTATTAAAGTGGACTGCGAAGGGGTAACTGCAGTTATTGCGCACTGCCCTCACATGTTCCTGTATCCTTTCTCTCAGTGGTCGCATGGTGCTACTCACATGAATGAGTCTGCAGCAACAAATAATACAGTATACCACATAGTTGGTATTGCAGTTTATAAATTATTTAATACGATATCTGATAGTCGTATTGCATTGGAAATCATGAGTCTTGCTTGTTGCGAATTGACAAATGCTACAGTTAGCACATTTGAAGAATCCCAATGGTTTGGGTGGTAGCCAGGTGGCCTCTTGTTTCTTGGTGGGAAGGTAGCTGAGACATAGGAGTTCCCTCAACGTGGTGCCCCTTCTATGCGACACCGTTGGTTTGTTGGCAATGTATTTGTCTGAGTTGTCCAATTTTTAGATGTGCCAATGTTTCTGAAAGATGTTGTAAATTTGATGACTATGCGTGTTGCAATCAGTCACCAAAGCAATCTTATGTTCCTAGTTTTTACCTTTATTTCCTGACTTCAATACGCATGGTCTTGTTTTCTTCTGCATTTTATTTTTCGCACTGTTCAATGTCACTTGTGAGTATCCTCAACATCTAAATCTCGTCTCGAACTTAACAAGTTCCATGAGAAAAACTGAGTCTTCTCTACAATTCCTTTTACGTCTTGTCATCTCCCCCAAAGAGTTGCATTTATTTGAGACTTCAGGTAAGTGCTGCTTGCATGCAGTACAGAGTTGCGAGCTGTTGGTTTCCTAAATAGTCTGGAAACCATCTTGTTTTGTTTTATGTACAAAACTACATCTAATAACTCGATCTCCAATTTACTGATCGTGTGAGTGAAATTTAGATTAAATTTGTTGTTGTATTGGGGTCGCTATATTGATATTTTCATCATTTGGTCCGGTAGCAAGCGATGTTTACTAGATCTATTGGAACACCTAAACAACAACACGTATAATCTAAAGTGATTCAAAATTGCAATCACCAGGGATCCCTAGCACATTTGATTAGTTGTAAAAGCATCACTAGGGACATGTTTTACATCACTTGGTTTTTGGATTCTTTTTTTCTTTTCATCTTTTTTCTTCAGACATGATGAGCACAATCCTGGTCTCTCTAGTATTCTTTGGAGATTTCACTCTACTTAAAATTTGTTGCACTTTCTTCTTGTTCTCACCTTGCACTTCTGAAGTGTGAAGATCTTCTTGCAAATTCCATGACAAAAACGATCTACCACTTTAAGGAGGGATTTCATATATAAACATATACAAAACTTGAGGCTGTCATTGTTTTTTTGCAGCCTTGAGGAAGTCACTGGATGTGATATTTGATCAAGATTATAGAGCCTCTTACATCTTTACAACCTAGTTTTCTAATTTTTATGTTCTTTTGAAAGAGCATGAGGTCTCTGTCTCATGTTTGAGAATTACGATGTCTTAATCTATCGTTTTGCCTAAATTAAAAGGTACATCCAGTTTTACAAATCCTTCTTTGCTTGTTATCAGTGATACATTGAAAAATATGAAATGCATTCTTGCTCATAAAAGTTGGACATAAGGGGAAATTGATATCACTTTTTGATTGCCTGGGTACCTGTATTGTACACTTCCCCCTTGATGTTAGCAAGAGTCATGTCGGAGACAATAGGCAACATGCCAACTAATCTCATCCCGACTCTAGGGCAGCCTCTGACCTTGTTAATCTTAAACCTATTTAAGGACCGTTCAAAGCACAGTCATGGAGGGGGTGCCAAAACATAGAAAATAAACCACTGCAAACACCTTCCCCCAAGTGGGGCAATCAGCCAGATTGGGAATAAGGCCTTTAGGTAAGGTCATTGTAAGTATCCTGTGTTTATCTACAGGAGAAGTGTACGGAAAAAAAGCTTCGAGTTGCACCAATTTTCCGGCTAACCAAAAAGGAAAATCAGCCCTATTCTGAGGACGATTCTCCATCACTGAATTAATCATGATAGGACTTATAACCACGCCACTACCATTCCCTGGTGACTGAGTGGCACCAGCCGAAGCCATAGGTACATTACAAGATAGATACTGATTGACACTTCTATGTCTATGAATTAAAGACATGTGTAATATGTGCAGCTCTGCTTGTAAAACACCATGATAATTTGGATGTGGTATAAATCCCACCAAAATGGGCCATGTGGCCCCATCAACTCATAAGGGTCCAAGACGGACCACTGAAACAGGATGAGGAAGGGCACCATTAAACCATATGATGTGCTCCCAATCTGACAACGGAACCTCAAGTAGACAATATGGATGGTAAACCTGTGGAACAGCACCACTCTCATATTCATGAAAGAAGTGATCATTTCCATCAACAGCTAGAAACTTAGCCCAAGAGTAAAACACTTTGAAGCAGACGTCTGCATCTTCCTCCATCATGAATATAAAATCTGCTCCCTCAACCGGAACTCCATGTTCAGTCAAATGCACAGTAACTGCAGCGTGGTTAGGCGCAGCAATGTTAATCGCCATAATAGAATCTTAAGCAAGGAAAATGGTAGAGCAATACTTGGTCTAATATATTAAGCTTTTAAAATCCAAGCTTGAAAATCCTCTAAAAGCTATAATAAACGAGGTACACCCCGCGCACCATGGACATCTCAAACTGGTGAGGGGGCATTTTGGACAAGCACAAGCGTTAACCAAGGTTCTCATGAATAAGTACCAGACCAAACGTTGGTGGTGCTATGTTGCAGAGATTCTGCACAGGATTAAGGGACCTTGGTGTATAGGTGCTAAGCCTTTCCACCACCTTAGTTCCCACAAGTCCTGGACTGACTAGCTATAGTGTCACACTAACTCTCCTACACATTCACTAAGAAGCAAATGATTAGAAAATCCAGAACACAGCACTCTCGGATCTCTCAGGAATCGAGGTAACAAGACACACGTTTTCGCTCACACTCTCGTACCTGTCCACAATAAGATATGACCGATACACGAATATTGTTTTAAACTTTTCTTTTAACTATCATGCAGTTTAAGAGCCACAACTAGCAGGAACATGATTAACAATAATATAGTTAGCATTGCAACTAGGCCATACAACATAAAGGGAGATGTCATCATATAATGACAATTGACAAAGGACTATAATGTCTAACCTCCCTCCCCTTCGTAAGAAGAAGTTGAGTAAATGCAAATAACCTATACGAAAAAAGGAAAGCAATATTAACAGTTAAACATAAACGCTAATAATGTTCAATAGTCCTGATTATCTGGGGAAAAGTATCTGAACTCAATACGATAGGCACCCCAGGGAAAATGGTCTATGATGTTAAGGGGATGCAGGTAACAACTGTGCGGATAAACCGCAATTAACCAAAAGCACTAATTTATCTATAGAACTATCCCGGCTCAATAGGTAGACACCCGTGGGAAGACGGACTATTATGATACAAATGGAATCCATGTTGAAATGGCTTGGAGTGTCAAATAGGGGGCACCATATTTGAATGGCTATGAATAGCGCATGGTGTTTCACAATAGCTCCATATAAAAAAATTGTGAATATTGAATATTATAAGTAGTCAACAAATATGCATTGGGTTTCATTAATTGCAAGCTTATTGATAATCTTTTCTTTAGCCTCAGTCTCGCCTTTGTAAGACAAAGTATTTCATTCAAAACCCCCGTAACAAGCACTTTCTGTATTTTACTTACGGAGTACAGTTGCTCCAAAAAGGTAAACAGAGTGGCGTCCGGTTCAGTAAAAAGAACTGAATGCCATGACTGGAGCCCAATTATATAGTATGTATTAAACCACTCACACCTGTCAGTTGTATAGATAAAAAAAAAGACAACTGAGGTGGAGCCAAACGCCATGTTGGAGTAGCTATAACTGCCTAGAGTCATGAGCTTAGGAATTTAATAGATATAGCTAACCTGTGTTGAAACAAGTAAACAGTGCTAAAAATCAACCTTTAGCACCCATAATGCACAGTCGCACTAAAATGCTTGTATAAGACCAATAAGGTGGCCACACCTATCAAAACCAACTGTACGGATGAAAACAGGCACCATATCAGTATGACCCGAAAATAAAAAAAAATGGGCGCCATATTTAAATAGCAAAACAGACAAGATGATGGAAGGAATGTTGCACAATGGCAAAACATTCACCCCCAGTCATAGATCTGGGTTTAATCCATCGTTATTTTGCTCACTAAGCCACCCCAGTTCAGACATGGCCATATGCAAATCAGTCTTGACCCTGTGCCTCATGGGAACAGTCCAGACTGAACCGCCAAGCCATGTCTTCCCTGGACCGGAATCAAGCATCCTAGGACCGGTTTCTGGCTACCAGCCATTTTCAGCCAGGATAGCTTGACTCAAGTGGCGTAGTAAGCACGGGACCCACGTCTGGGCATACCCTTCCCACATAGGGTGAACAGCAAAACACACAAGATGATGGACGGAATGTTGCACAATGGCAAAACATTCGCCCCCAGTCACAGATCTGGGTTTAATCCATCGTTATTTTGCTCACCAAGCCACCCCAGTTCAGACATGGCCATATGCAAATCCGTCTTAACCCTGTGCCTCATGGGAACAGTCCAAACCGAACTACTAAGCCATGTCTGCCCTGGACTGGAGTCAAGCATCTTAGGACCGGTTTCTGGTAATTGAACAGCATCTCTAGAAGAGCGAATATGTGTGACAGTATGCATGGGAAAAGGCATAAGACTTAATCGTGATAAGGCACAAGGTCCTCCAGTTACGTTAGCTGGTATGTAAGTGTTTTGAATATTGCCACACGAGAACAACCATCCCTAAGGCAATTTCACATGGTTAACATGTCTAGAAGCTAATACTGTGTGATTTCAAACCATATAGTTGGTAACATTACAACAAAAACTGTCATGTCGTGACTGAAACCATGTTTGTTGATCATTGGTCAATTGTTTGCTTTTCTCTAGTTTAATTTGACCACACTTGCCAATGTTGGCAGGGTCACAAGTTAGTTGATAGCAAACGTCTCCAGTAGAGATATTGTAGGTAAAAATACTCGTCATATTCCTCCAGAGGCTATCTGTAACCTCTGGGCAAAAGCGACAGTACTCATAAAGTCTCAGATGTGTTCAAACATCACTTTCATCCACTACCCCATCAAAGTTAGTTTGGTTGAAATAGTGCAGAAGCACATGCGCAGGGGTGGGTACGGCGACAAGAGAAGTGGATATTATATCAGCTGTACTATTAAGATTTCTCATACGGAAGTGGGAAGTGTTTTGCACATTCCCGGCCAAGTCGGTCCAGATGTTATTAGGTTGCTGCAACAATGCTGTCATCCGACTTGGTCAGTTGATCTCCCAGATGCCTCCAGACATGCCCAAACACCGACCACACATCGCAAGTGTCACAGACCCAAGCCGTACTGTGATCTAGAAACAGAAAACAAACTGGTATATTCACTCTCGCACATAACATTTTTGCAGCAGGTACATTTTCCCACTTTTCCTGTTCAGGTTTCATGATGACTAGGATATTATCATTGCCCTTAGTGATCAATTCTGCAGGTTCAGGAGGTTTGTTTGGGGACTCCACCCACACTTTTGCCCTTGGGTTCTTGTCAGTAGATCCAAACCCGCCCTTTCCTCGCACAGTTAGAGGGGCTGGGGCCGCCCCCTTCATGACCTTTCCTCCATAAACCAGCATGATGACCATTTGGGCAACACGGTCTTCGGGTTGCACAATCAGATCATTGTTTCCACTATTCAATAGGATAACCTTGATCACCCCCTGGTAATCATCATCGACCACCCCTTTAAGCCTTGGGCTTGCCTTTAAGGCTTTAAGGACAAGCCCAGATCGAGGAGCGATCAGCCCGAAATGCTGTGGGGGAATTTGAACTCCAATTCCTCTCTCAATCAAGGTACTGTCTTGTGGTTGCAATCAATAGTTTCAAGGGATGTAAATCAAGACCGGCAACCTCTGGTGTGGCACGATATGGAGCCAAAGCTCCGGGAGCTGTCTCCAAATACAGAATCATGTTTTTGGCTACACTGGGCTTAATCTGCAAAGCTGGAGTCAACATGCTCATCAAAGGAGTCTTTGCATCAGCAAGGGGACGGTTGTTCAAAACTCCACCCCTTCAATGACCCATCAGACAATTGTTTCAACTGCTCTTTCAGCAAACCATTCGTTCTCTCAATCAAACCCGCTGCCTGTGGGTAATAGGGTATGTGATCGATCCACTCAATGTTTGCTGCACACAAAAATCTTGCACCATCTTTCCTTTAAAGTGTGACCCATTGTCACTTTGGACCTGCAATGGAGTTCCGTAATACAAGATCAACACATTCAGCGTTTTCAGAGTGTTAGACTGGGCTGCTCTCTTGCATGGAAAGGCAGTGAGATAGCCAGAATATGTATTCACAACCTTGCATGCATACTGACATCTTCGACCTGATAATCTATGACTGTACTCTGGGACAACAATTCCAAAATCTCCTGCCACAACTCTTTTCCCCAAACCTAACTATTGTGAATCATCCAATTGTGAGCATGCCATGTGGGAAGCCAAGTGGCTAACCCATTGGCCGTGGACCATTAATCAGTGTAAATATAACATGTACCAGGGAGCTCTTGCTTTAACGCCTGGTAAACAGCATACTATTCTGCAAACTGACTACTTCTTCCCTCTCCAGTTGTTGACAACAACTTTTTGGTCACTGGATTATATGACACTGTCTTCCAATGCCTCTTGGTCCTCACGTATCTGGCTGAGCCATCTATAAACCACACATGCTTTTTGTCCTCCGCAGACAACTCTGAAAAAGGTCCACCCCATTTTCAACTGGGACTCTCGCGCTTTGGGTACATCTTGCAACATTCCTGCATCCGCTACGGGAGTCTGCACCACTTGCTCATGCAGCATTGCGGTACCTTTAGGACTGACTTGTGCTCTGTGTTGTGTGTGCCACTTCCACTTTATGACGCTAGCCTCCTGTGCATGCCCAATTCTGTGTGTCTTGGGTGAGCTCATCACCCATTGCATGATAGGTATCTCAGGTCTCAAAAACAAATTCTGCCCTAGGGTCAACTGCTCTGTATCCACCAGAGCGCAATAACATGCCAACAACTGCTTCTCAAAAGGAGTGTACAGCTCTCCAGCATCAGGTAATTTCTTTGTCCAAAACCCTAGGGGCATCTTCTGTCTGCCCTGCTTTTGTCACAGGCTCCAGGTTGCATATTGATCCTGGAAAGTTACATTTAAATCAATGCTTCCCTCTCATATGGGCCATAAATCCAAGGCATGCTGTATAGCCTCCTTCGCTGACTCAAACGCCTGTTGCTGGGCCTCCCCCCACTCAAACTCATGCTTTTTCCGTGTAACCTTGTACAGAGGGGCCAAAATCTGACTCGAATGGGGAATGTGCTGCCTCCAAAAACCAAACAATCCAATGAAACGCTGTGCCTCCTTCCTTTTTTTTGGCACTGCAAAATCTTTGATCTTTTGCCTCACTTGTGGCAGCACTTCCCTGTGTCCCTGATGCCACTGAATGCCTAAAAATTTCACACTCTGGGAGGGTCCCTGCACCTTCTCTGGGTAAATCACCCACCCTGTGCTTTGCAAGTGCTCTACAACTCTGTTAGTTGAGCCTGCACCTGTTCTTTGGTCTCTCCTTGAATCAACACATCATCGATGTGATGGTAAAGTTGTACTCCAGGAATGACAGACACCTCGGCCAAATGCTCTGCCACCAGCCGGTGACAGATCGTAGGACTATGTAAATACCCCATAGGCAGGGATGTAAACGTGAACTGCCTACCACTCTGAGAACGAGAATTGCTCCTGGGACTCCGAGGCAATTGGAATCGTGAAAAAAGCATTGACAATATCAAGTGCCGCAAACCATGTCCCATTGTGTTTCTGAATTTTCTCAATCAAAGTGATGTTGTCTGGGATCGCGTCTGTCAACGGGGGCGTATGCTTATTAAGCTTGCTGTAATCAACTGTCATGCGCCAGCTTCTGTCCAGTTTGCACAAGGGCCACACGGGGTTATTCCACGCCGTGGTAATCGGTCTCACCACCCCCGCCTCCACCAAGCCCCGTATGGTTGCGGAAATCTCATCATGTCCCCCTGGAATCATGTACTGCTTTATGTGAACTACTTTTGTTGCTTGGGGCACCTTTACTGGGGGAATCTTCAAGCGCCCCACCCTCACAGCAGCCACTGAGAAATACTGCTTAGACCCAAACTGATAGTATCCATCATCTAAATATAGGGTCATACCTGTCAATGCCAATGATGTACTCGGGAATTGGCACAGCCAAAACAGTGTATGCTCTATTGGGAAGTCTGCCTATTTTCATTTGAATTACCGCTTGCACTGCTGGTGTTTCCTGTCCTCCCAAACCTGTGATAGTAAAATACTGTCCTTTAAATTTTCGTGGATTGCCATGTATCAATGTGGCCTCCGCTCCGGTGTCTACCAAAGCCCCCTCCTCCTGAACATTTCTATTTTTCCGATAGATCTTAACCCTCACATGTGGTCTATTATCTTTGCAAGCCTATCCCTGCACTGGAGCTTGGCCCATTTCCTAATCTAATTTTTGCCTGCGCAGCTCTGCATCTGCCCGGTGCAGATCTGAATACAATGTTGGGTAACTATGATCCCAACTATAACAGTAACCACCAGCAACGCCAGGACTCTTTTGACAGACCCTCTGGATAGGACCATTTTTTAGGGAATCGCAGGGGCAATTTCAAATCAAGAAACCGAACGCCCCATGTGAGAAGTTGGCCTGCTATATGATGCTCACTAGTTCTAGTGATCACCCTGTACCATGCCAAGCAACCCTTATGATGATTGGTTGTAAGTCAACCTTATAGACCAGCTATCCTAGTGGTAGCGTGGACAAAGCAGTCTTAGGCTAAACTCTGAAAGGCATGTGAAGCCAGCAGTATTACCACACACAATCCCCTTGAATACCAAATGAAAGGACACCACACAGATATATATTGAAAATATATATATATATTTATTAACTACAAATATCCCCCATACTCTTTATGAGCACAGAAGCACAAGCGTTAAACAAAACACAGTTTAAAATGCACAAAAGTTGCAGAATATGGATGAGCCCTAGGGGCCACCTAAACCATATACTAAGAAAGTTGTATAAGAGATACCAATCGAAAAGGAAACAGGCCTAGGGCCTTGGGAATCGCTGGAGCTGATCGGGACTAGCAGTGACTAAGTCAGGAAAGGCCCGCGGGACTCGGGTGCAGTGTTTAAAGTGCACGCACTCACCAATTTTAAGTCCATGGTGCGTAAAAGTTGCAAAGTTAGTTATTTAGGAACCTTCCGAGTGACCTAGAAAGCTGAAACTTAAGACACAGACACTAGAGGTGTGTACCAGTGTGGGAACACCGGCGTTGCTGAGTTACCTCACCCACAGGATGCGGGTGCATAGGGTTGAAGTAGTGTCGGGTTTCGTCACGCTGGTCGATGGTGCTTGGAGCTCAAGATGCTACAGGCGGCTCGATGTGAAGAGTTCCGGTGTATCCAAGGGTGAATCTGAAGTTGTGAAGACCTGAAAGCAGAGGGGACAATGTTCAAAGTCACTAGCCAGTGACTACTGTGGAACCAGATTGGAACCAGGCGATGTCGGGTGCAAACAGGCGATGAGGTGTAGCTTCTCTCTGCAGCCACATGGACACAAAGAGTCCCACGCAGGCTTCTCGCTGTTGGCGGTGTCTGCAACTTGATTGGAGCAAACAGGCCTTGGCTAATGCAAGCCACGCAGGAATAAAAAAAGGCTTATCACTCGGACCAGCAAAGTCAGAGCGGGTGCTCCCTTTTACAGGAGCGAGGGCAAGTCTTGAGCAACCAGACCCGCAGTGTAGTTTGTAGGTTTCGTCGCTAAGATGGCCGCTGACCACGTGGCAAGTGGCCGGGATGGCGCATCAAGTGGCACAATGCAAAAGGGCCCCACGCAGATCGTGGAGATGCTAGGGGGCTGATCTTCTGTGCAAAGGCTGCTCGGTGGTGGGGCTTCTCAGTTCTCAAAGCACAACATCGAGGGTGCCTCGGATGCTGCGTAGTCAGCTCTTCGGGGGTCTTTCAAGAGGTCCAGTCCCACGTCTCTCGGTGCCTCCATGGGTCCCTTCTTTGCAGGGACTGTGGATCGAGCTGTGAGAAGTCTGGGAGTCTGGGTCTTGTCAGGCTCTGGGCTCGGGCTCCGGCGGGAGGCGGCGGCGGCGCAGACGTCGAGTTACTGGATAGTGCCTGTGTTCACAGGGTGGCCACTCCTAGGCCACAAGGGAGATGCTCTTCAGTCTTCTGTGCAGCAGAATGTCGAAGTCCAGTCGTCTTCTTAGTTTCAAGTTGATTCAGGATGATCTGCGGTGCAATGGCACTGCTCCCACTCTTATTCCCAATCTGAGGAGTGGATCCCCTGCTTGGTCCCTCCTCTGGGTGGGACCAGGAAGGGGGGTGGTTACACCCCCTTTCTTTTGTACAGCTCCTCGCCAGGCCTGGGTCTGGAAAGTCCCAGGGCCGGTTTGGACTGGCTTATGCACGGGGACACCTTGTGTGCCCCGGGCATGTCTCAATCTATTCAGCCCTGTCCTACCCAATACACAAAATCCTGTCTGGGGTGCTGCTCGCACCTCCCAAGGCAGGAAACCCTTTGTCCAAGCCTCTCTCCCTGGAAGGACTCCCAGCAGCCGGAGGTCAGATTTGTGTCTGTGGTGGCAGCGTCCATTTTGTGATGCTGAGGCTCTGGTTAACTTTAACCAGGGTTAAGGCTATGTACATGTCGTGTCCCTCTAGAAGTGTGGAATGCTATCCCCGTCAACAGAACTGTTGAGGGGATAGTATTCCAAATCGTATGACACCTTACTCGACATGTTTTGATAAAGCCAAACCAAAGTTAGCATATAACCGCAAGGATTATAATGCACTTATGAGTATATGGTATGGCAGTATCCCGTAACAGTTAAGGGAGTGGTTCCCGACAGCAGCAGACAGGCTCTGCTCATGCTAGAGCACCATCTCACATATTTCCAAGCACTCTGCCTCCAGGATTGATGAGGCCTTCCATAGGAGTTCCTGATAGGAACATATGTGTCCAGTTAAGGTTAGATATAGGGAAACTATATCTAAGTAAGAGGTGATTACACCAACTTACCCCAGCTGAGTGATCAGCCAGTTGTGTCAAATATAGAGGCCAGGGGTGGCACAATACATGCTGCAGCCCCTGGTTGGCCTTGGAAACACCTATGCCCTGCGTACCTAGAGTACACTGTTACAGGGGCCAATAAGGTGATCCAGTTCCAATTGTGTTATGCATCTAAGGTACATGGAGTCCATTTTAAGGAGAGACCAATCAGCCTGGGGCCCTGAATAGCAGGATCCCAGGCCAACTATGTCAAAAACCAGTTAAACACCAGGCAAAAAGTTTGGGGGTAACCATAGTCCTATATCCACCTTCCTACACCCCAAGTAAGGCATTTCCATCAGGGTCAGGCCCGACCCCAGAGATATATCCAAACAAGACACACACAGTATTGGAGAACTTAAATTCAATTCCTGTGTTTAATTGTCTCATGCCTGGATGCCTAATGAATCCATGACCCTACTATCTAGAGGTCTTTCATTTGTCCCCTCAACCAATTAGACTGTTTTGAGTTCACCAAGGACCTTCATTCCTTTTTTAGGAAGATTCGTCTGAAAAAAATCTTCCTTACTCGCCCTACTATTCTTGAATCTAAATGCCTCTGGTTTCAGACCCCCTTCCAACTTTACCCCGAGTCTCGATCTTCTTGGACTTGAGGTAGGGATCTTTGAAAAGGCGGTCATGAAGAAAATTGAAAAAATAATTGTACATGTCCCTAAACCAGCCTACAACTTACAGAGCGCAGAAAGTGTAGCGTTGAGGGAACTTCAAGATGACCAGAATCTTGCTATCAAACCTTGCGATAAAGTTGCGGGGATAGTGGTGTTCAATACATCCAATTATGTGGAAAAAATGTACAAGCGTCTCTCATCCACCAGACACTATCAGCGAATTAGGACGTGTCCCGAGCAAGCCTTAAAACATCGTATATTGACCCTGGTCAACTCGGCGGTAGCGGATGGATACATCTGCACTCAGGAAGCAGAGTAACTGACCCCTACATACACCAGAATGCCGATTATTTATGGCCTATCTGAGGTTCATAAGGACATCATGGACCCCCCGATGCGACCTATTGTATCTACGATAGGGGCGGCCACTGAGTCACTTTCGAAATATGCTGACCGTTTTTCAAAACCGCTGGTCAGCCAATCTTTTGTAAAAGTCACTGGTCACTTTATTTGTAAAGTGTAGAAGATGCCCTTTGACCATAGATCTGAACTGCTGTTAACCATTGACCTGGAATCATTGTTATGTTATGTTATATAGTTGCTTGTAACGCGCACTGCTAGTCGAAACTGTCCTGGCGCGAGAGAGGATCGTGGTGTCAGCTAAAGGAAACAGGGAAACTACAAGGCTTGCCTAAATAAGTGTGTTTTCAGAAGTTTTTTAAAGCTTGTGAGGTTTGACGTGTGCCTAAGTATGTCGGGAAGGTTTTCCACATCTGAGCAGCTCTAACAGTCAGAGATTGCCCCCCTAGACGAACTCTCTTAAATCTGGGAATAACCAAATGTCTAAGGGTGGCTGATCGCAGCTGACTGAATGGTTGGTAAAAAACAAATCTGTCCCTTAGGCAGGAAGGGCACGGGCCATGTAAGACTTTGAAGGACAATACCAGGGTCTTAAAGCGTACTCTTTGAGCTACTGGAAGCCAATGTAGCTCCCTGAGCTGCTTGCGTATGCTTAGTCTCCTTGGAATGTCAAAAAGGATCCTCACTGCCGCGTTCTGGACCACTTGTAATTTGCGAATCAAAAAGTCAGGCACACCGATGTAAAGGGCTTTTGCGTAGTCCAGACGCGAGTGAATAAGTGCTCTGGCTACTGTTTCTTTTGCCACTTGGGGAAGAAGGGGAAAGAACTTCCGGAGAGTGGTTAGGGTACCAAAACATGTACCCGCCAACCGCGTGATTTGTTCCCGGAAGCATAAATCAGCTCCAAAACAGATCCCTACATTTTTTGCAATGCCACAGTCCCCATTGGGGGATGGCGATCCACTGGGCCAAATGGATTCCTTAAAAGCCACCGGAAAATGGCTGTACAGAAGTATCTCTGACTTGTCCTCATTGCATTTGAGACCAGCCTGGGCAAGCCAGGCAAAAACTGAGGACAAGCACTTTCGGACTCCATTTGTACATATATTGTTCTTGTCCCAAGTGAAGAGAAGTTGGGTGTCGTTGCATACGAACATACCCCAGGATGGGGCTATGCGGATGGGGCTATGCGGGTCCTTGAGGAGATCCTGGTGAATCAGGATAACCTCCCCAATACTTCTTTGATTCTTGACTGCCTCAGGATTGTTTTGGGCGAGAATTACTTTGAATTCAATAAGGAGTATTTCCACCAGGTTCAAGGAGTCAGCATTGGGGGCCTCTTGTGCACCCAGTGTCGCATGTCTTTACATGGGCAAATTTGAGGATGTGAATATCTACAATGAAATGGCCCCCAGTTTGGAGAACGTGGGAGCGTGGTCGCGCTTCATTGACGATATTTTTTTCCTATGGAGTGACGACCGTGAATCCTTGAATGAATTTGTAATATGGATAAATTCAGCTGATCCAAACCTGAAATTCACCGCCAATTCTAGCGACATCAAAGTGGAGTTTCTTGATGTGAGGGTCAAACACACAGAGGGTGAACAACTGGTGTCATTGTACACTAAGCCTACAGCCAAAAATACACTACTTGAATACAGGAGTTTTCACCCTCGATGCCAACAGGATGTGATCCCGTTTAGTCAATTCCTCAGTCTCCAGAGGAATTGTACTGAAACCAAGGAATTCCTTCTTCATGCTGATATTTTAAAAACCAAATTGGCCCAACGGGGATATCCTCCACGGCTCATTCGGGATTCATTCAAGTGCGCACAATACTACAATAGGGAAAGCATGTTCCAAGAGCGCACCCCAGAGACCCAGGATTGATTGGTGTATATTATCAAACATTCTACAATCAAACACAAACTGAGACAAGCAGTGAACTCCCTTTGGTATCTCTTGAACATGGGAGATCAGGAAAAAGCGATACCAAAACCCCTTTTTGCATTCCGCAGACATAAAAATCTACGTAACCATCTGGTTCGAGGTGCCATGTCAGTACCCGCCAATAGCAGGCAGATGGGAGTTTTTGGTCTACCACCTGTCGAGGGACATCACCGCTGTGACACATGCCAAGCATGCCCACATGTAATGGTGGGCAACAACCTAGTTATTGATAATCGCACCATTACACTGAGCGGAATGAGAAACTACCGCTCGTCAAATGTTGTGTACGTTGTCCTATGCGCCTGCGGGTTGCCTTATGTTGGCGAGACAGGGCGTGAATGCAGACATCGGATTGGTGAGCATAAATCCAGTATTAGAAATTCAAAAAGTGGGGCTCCACTCGTTCAACACTAGACGACTGCCAACCATTCTGAATTGGATCTAAAATGGTCAATCCTGGAGAAGGTACGCACCATTGCAGTCAAGGACAGTACCGCCCTTAGGAAGAAAAGGGAAGTGTTCTGGATATTCCTATTGAATGCAGTTAAAGAGGGCTTAAATGAGCATTGTCCCTGGGAGAACGTCATTATTTGAACAATTTTCCATTTAAAGGACCTGTTTGGTTCCGTGTTTGTGTACCCTCGCGCTGTGTTTCGCCTATGGCCATTAAACAGATGGTACAGGGCAGATAGCATTGCGATCAGGGTCTCTGTATCTCTATATCTGAGATCTCGCGATCTTCTTTATTGGGGAAACCCTGGAAGATTTAATTGGTGAGCTATTACCTTAGAGGGTGCACGCTTAACCCCTTGGAAACTCATTGTTTTATGTGCCAATTAGGCCTTTATCTCCTTCGCCTTTGTTGGAAGCTTACTGAATGTCCACGATTGCGGGAGTGTTTATATATCTAGTGCCGCTGTACCTTCTGGTTCACAGCCAGTTAGACTTTCCCTGTGTACCATCTACCTGTGAGTTCCATTGCAGCGCTTACTTTTTTCCGACCTAGTGTGAGCTCCTCCCTCAGGTCTTTTTCTATTGGCCGTCTATCTATCACACAGTCTATTTAAATACTGCGAGCCCATGCATCGCGTACTTCTGTGTTTTCCCGTGGGCTGTTGGTTCTCGCAATTGCACAACGTTAATGGATTGCTGTATTCTCTGACGTTTCAGGTATGTTAATCCCGGATGTTTCTCAACTTCGGGTTAAACTGAATTTTGCTGTGCCCGAGAGGGTAGCTTTGTATGTGGGAGGTTCCCTGTTGCCCTGTTTTTGTACAATAATTTTTTTGGGTAGCTTAAGGGGGATCGTATTGTTGCAATGAGCCGCCGTCTAAGATGACAATGTGAAGTCTGCGTATTTCCTTCTTTTTAGTGTAGAACAGGGGAGGTGGGTCTATTTGTGTATGTATCGGCACCTTTGTAGTGCGCGATCATCGGGTAAAACTTTTTGGCTTGAGGGAAACGTTTTAATTATCGTTCCATCACACGAGAAGGAGAGTAGTTTAATCTGCAAGGTGTCCCTTGGCCTTTAGATACCATAGACGGGTACGAATGGCCACCTAAAGCAAATTTAATTACATTTAATTGACCAGCCGCTTCCCCCGAGCTAGTGACGGTCGTCTGACCTGGTTTTCACCTTCTCCCTGGTTTAGGTACAGATTTGAAGAACCGAACCGTCTCGTCATACAGAATATTCCCCTTACAAAACAGACAGCTTTTATCAGGTAATTTGGCGACCGCCGTGGGTGTTTCAATGTCTTTTGCAGCCTTGTTCAATGAGCAAGCCCTGAGCTATGGTCTGTTCACTGAACATCGTGAATGCGTTTAAATTGTGGCCTTAGATGTTCCCGACTTCAGTTTCCCTTGATACGGGGTGTGAACTTACCTTGACGTTTTCTGTACTTCAACATTTTCTTTAGATAGCGATATTATAAATACGCTTCTGAGGAGCACGTGATCGGCTATCCTCGTTTCCCCTTTGTCGAACTGAAACACTCGTTGCAGGCTGACCCGTCAACTCTTGAGAGACTGACCCCCATCTGGCGGAGTTACCAGATTCTGATTTTGGTAAGTTTACATTGAAAAGTCTCCCTGAGTGTTGTTAGTCGGGGACTCGT
This sequence comes from Lissotriton vulgaris, assembly GCF_964263255.1. Lineage (NCBI taxonomy): Eukaryota > Metazoa > Chordata > Amphibia > Caudata > Salamandridae > Lissotriton > Lissotriton vulgaris. The sequence continues at coordinate 813,284,344 of NC_141699.1, forward strand.
ACTCTAAGGGGACCTGAAGTATCCTCTACCCGAACCTGCATGTTGCAGACTGAAACACATGTTGGGTTTTGTGATTTTCTTTAGCCCTAGCTGGTTTCTGAGTGACAAGTCTTAAGGTGGTAAATGCCTGAAACCGGCGGGGACTCGCGACCTTGAGCCCCGACTCTGAGATTGCGACGCCGGTCCTCCTCGGCGGGTAAGTGAGCCTAGTCCCAGCCTTTGTTTGCTTAACTAACAGCATGATAGATCCTCCCTTAGATCTCGGGGATCTTATCCGTTGTTACCATCCCATTAGTCTCTGAAACTAGTGCATGACATTAGGATCTAGCAGATGGACGCTACATATGTATCGTAAATCCACGCTTCAAGGCCGGGTTTTGTCGGGTTATGTGGGAGGGAGGGGGAGCTTTTAGTTTCTTACCTCTTCCCCTCCCGCTTCTATGTTCAGTCGAGAAGACCAATGTGTATATTTGTACATGTGTACTATGTTTGGTGTATTGCGTTTTGGTTGGATCTGCATTTGTTGTAGCTTAATCGAGTAACTCATTTTTTGAGATCTTTTCTGCAGTGTTTGAGTTCGCTGTTTATTACCAGAATGTTGATTAAATGTATATATGACTGAAAACCAATAAATTAAAATGGTCTATACTAAGAAAATGTTTTTCTTTAAAAAAAAGTAAGATTTTGTTCACTTATTACAGATTGTATGCAGTATCCTTTTCTTCCCCCTGCCCCTACTCTGATTGCCCTGATGAAGGTGTGGCCCTAGAACTGGCCTGGCACCGAAACGTGCGTTGGCGTTTTGCAGTCTGTCCTGCCTCCTGGCCATCCTGTTTCCAATTTCCTGCCTGAGAAAGCTTTCGGGACAGACTAATAGTGCGACATCTGACTCTTGAAGTTTGATGAGTTTTTAATGTATTTAGATTGTTCAGGTATGATTGTGAGTATGAAACGTATGATCCTCTTGAATGAGTGTGCTGGTTGTGTTTGTTGATTGAAGCTGTAGGCTACCGGGGTTGTTTGTATTTATTTATTGTTTGTGCCACTTTATCTATGTAATGGTATTTGGATTCTAATTAAATGATATATTTCCACTGAAGAAAATCAATACAATTATCTGTATATTTTTCTAGCATGGTGTGACCTTGATTATGTGATTTGTCTTTTCTGGTGATAGTGAGCTCATCTCTGTTTCTCTCTGTATATTGGACTCTAGCTGAGCCATTTAAATTAATTTAAGGGGGCAGACTCATTTTTGTGTTTCTAGTAACTGCTATATCCCCTGCGTGTTTGCCCTGTATCATTTCCTTCAGTGGGCCCCTCTGCGCATTGGTTACAATGTAGGGTAAACCTCAGGGAACACCTCCGCCTCTTCCCGGTCCCATCTCAATCTGTGTAATCTCGGTCCCAACCTTTCTCTTTTGTCACTCTCGCATGAGAATCCCTCTCTCTCTCTCTCTCTCTCTCCTGACCTGCTTTTTCGGACTTCTCCTCTGGCTCCGTTTCCCGGCGCCTCACTTTCTTGTTATCTTTTCTATTCACATGCCTACTCCCCTCCTTCCTATCCAGTCCGCGCTTACGGGACATTTCCCACATGCTTTTGGTCTCAATACCATCAATCTCACTCCTTGACACCCCATCCTTTAGCAGTGCCAAAGAGATATCTCCTTGGGTCACTCGGTTGTTATCAGAGCTGGACTTTGAGCACGAAGCCCTGTCTGGCCTGGCCCATTCCCCAAGCTCGCCCAGCTCATGCACCGCCTCGACTACTTCTCCTATGGTAGTACCAGTTTGATTAATTAACAAAGTCATTATCACCGCTTTGTATGCGGGGGCGCCAAACAAATGATTTTGTTCCGCATTGACACGATCATTAGCTCACCTACAAAAACAGCCAGCTTCATCCCCTCCTCCTTAATTGTCTGTGATGCATCTATTAGGGTGAAGTAGCAAGTGTCCTGTGCACACAAAAAGAGATACGTAGTTCTCAGGTGAGAACCAGAATGAGTAGGTTATTTAAGAGGAGTAATGTACTTCAACAGAGTGGTTTTTAGAAGAAAAGGTTTTAATTGTTCTGCATAGAAAATCAGTACACACAAGAGCACAAAAGCAGACACATGTTTCGTCACACCGTGTACAGGTGGTGACTCATCAGGGCTGTACTATGGCTGGTTCGTGTAGAAGCGCGCCAGCGTAGGCGAATGTAGTAGCTTAAGAAAAAGCCCCACAGGAGGGGATCATCGCTGCGGGTGGGGGTGAGGGTAAAACGAATCAACTGTGCTGGTCTAGGACTGGTGTGTCCTGTACGTATAGCTGGACTCTATGTTGGCACGGGTCGTGCGGGAACAAGCGGTCTGCATCTGGGTAGTAGAGAACTCAAACATAAAGTGTAAATGCTCCATAAGTTTTCAATCATTTCATTACTGCTTAAATGCAGACACCGGACATGTGTAAATAAATACTATGTGTAGAAATCTGCACATGGCCAGAATATCGATAAAACTAGTGGCATTAAAAAATCTATAAAAACATTTAAATAAATGTAGAAAAGCTAAAAATGCCAAAAGCATCTGAATAAATACTACAATGGTATAGATACATTATCGGTATCAATCTCGGTGCAAAATTTCCTAGAACCCATTGTACATGATTGAGGATGAAATTAAATGGATATGAATAAGACACATGGAGAAAACAACAGGATATGGCCCATGTGGCCGTATTATTATCTCCTTTTGTTATGGTATATGGCTATATGCTCGAAATAGACACAACTTGCTTTTAATACCTCGAACCAGCCGGTTCAAAGAAAGTGCTACAGTGCTTAACAATGATATACATTACCAGTAAAAACCAGTTATTTTTCACCTAAAACTACACAAGATATATAACACATTACAATCACTCTTGTGACTTCATTTTTAAATGAGAATCTCTAAAACGATAATGGGATTGTAGTTCATCAATGGTGGAGCAACCAATAGGAAAAATGTTACATTACATGTATTGCACATTGATTATTGGAGTTACTGTTCACGATATTATTAGAGACACGTGTATAAATCTTCACTGGTCTTGAGTCCCATCGGGCACTTGGTATTGAGCTCCAGTATATATCGTGTCTCTAGCAGCCGGAGCATGCCCTCTCTATTTCCACCTCTTCTGAGTGGGGGGACACAATCTACTGCAAAGTAACTTAGATGATTGGGGTTACAAACATGAACCAACTCAAAATGCCTCGCCACCGGATAGGCCTGATCTTTGTTGGTGATGGCTCGTATATGTTGGAGTATCCTTTTATGTACAGGGAGTTTCGTACCTCCGATGTACCTTAATGCACAGGGACACTCCAACACATACATGGCATGGTCCGTTTTGCAATTTAATTTCTTATTGATTAACACAGGGTCACTGCAAATACGCCTCACTCGAAGCATCTCTAAGGGATGCTTTGAATTAGGTGTTGCGGGTGATGACTACTTGCATGAAGCAATGAATTGCCCGCGGTAGGTTTTGGGTAAATCCTGGTTGCAATGGATTCTTCATGTATGTATACCTCCACATCCAGGAAATATACAGAGGACTTACTTTCATTTACAGTAAACTCGAGATTGAGGTGGTTCCTATTTATCTGATCAATGAATTGTAAGGCTGATGATTCTGTGCCCCTCTAGATAAAAAAATAGGTTGTCTATATAACACAACCACAGGGGTACATGCTGATCTAAGATGTGTTTAAAGGGCGTTCTGGAGACCTGCTCCTCCCACAGGCCATATGCAAACAAGTATAGCTGGGTGAGAAGCAGGCCCCCATCGCAACTCCCCAAGTTTGTTGTTAAATGTGATTGTCAAAAGAAAAAAAGTTTTGCTCCAAGCAGGTGGTAACCATGCTAACCAACATTTTGTTGTGCAAAAAAAGGCATGCTGGTCTATGGTTTTAGTAATAATCCACCGCCTTAATTCCGTCTTGATGACGGATTGACGTGTACAGTGCAATCCCATCCATAGTAGTTAAAAACGTGTCTGTACTCCATTCTATTCCAGCAATCCATCGTATCTTGAAGATACGATGGCAAACCTGTGACCCACTACTGGAGAAAATAGTCTATGTATTTGGAAATATTTTCCATAATACTGTCTATATCCGAAATGATCGGCCTACCAGGGGGCTTGATCTGATTTTTATGTATTTTAGGGATGAGGTATAGGGAGGGGATTAACGGATGTTCTTTTTAAAAAGCAATACTCATCACATGATAACCTCTCACTCTTCCATGCTAAAAGTTTATATATATATCTGAAACTGTGAATACAGGTATATAAACAGTTAATGTACAAAGCACCTCACCAGATGCATCTGCACCGGAGACATCAACATCCCTGGCCAAGCACTGAAAAAACCAAGTCGGGAACCCTGCAGAGACCGGGGCGCAGGAAGTAATCTCTTCGGGCACCAAAGTTGTCCCGCAAGTGCGTCCACTCCAAGACTGAGTTCCTGAGCTCCACCCCACAGACACCGCTTTTTATAGTTTAAATCAACATGTTGGAGAAGCCTCTAGCAGGCGCTCTGTCCCCATCTATTCACAGGTGCTGGCCCCATCTCTGCATCAGATTCACCCACACAGACCTGGCCATATTCTGTTTGGGTGTGCCCAGGCAAAAGACATTCCTTTCCCTGTATCCGGCCTTGGAGAGCTTTGCACGGCGCATCCTCCCTCTGTCCTAGAGATAAGCATAGAATGCACGAAAACACAACATTACCTCTCGAGATGCCTCGCACCAGCTTGTACTGGTTTACGTGAAAAACATGTTTGTTACTGCTGAAATGTAACTACAGGGCAAGGCAGCACAAAATAGAAGTGCGATGCAACAAAATGGAAGATCAGAGCATTGCATGGTATCGAGGTCAGCATGTAATTTAGCATGTGTAAAATGGCAAACAGAGTACAGTTATAATTGAGGGTAAAAGTCATGGTTAATATTGGGCCAAATGCAGTAGCAAATAGTGGATTACCTACCTTCAAAGCAGGTGTCACATCAAATACAATACAATGTCCACCAATATGAGAGTGGAGGTTGTCTTCTGGAATTACAGAAAGTGATGGAGTTCATTGTTGATGTTTAAACCAAATTCCACAGTACGGAGGCAACCTATCCATCTTGCCTCTGCTTGGCTAAGGCTAGTAGACCCATCATCACCCCAGTCTCAGTCTCAAAATACTATATTCGGTTTCCAAATTCATAGAAAACCATAAAAGTTCATAAAACAACCATAACAATATAAAATTACAAAATTAAAAAGTTACAATTTAAAAAACAGTTAAAAAAATTCCCAAATCATCAATGTTATTCACAGACAGAAACCCTGGTTCCAGTTCTCATTTCATCAGTTATCTTATCAAAAGTGAGTACTCTAAGTCTTATTATCCAAGATTTGCTCTGTGCCTAACGCACAACCTTAAAAAGTGGACGACACTCTTTGTGTAGGACACATCCTCAGCAAATTGAAGGGCTAAAAAAGCTGGGCGACAGGTGCGCAGACCCACCGTTCTTAGGATTGGAATAATCCAAATCTTTCTGGGGTCAGTATAAAATTTACAGAATAGCACAATGTGTATCGAGGACTGGGAAGAGACATCGTCGCATGGACAAGCTGGGGGATTCCTGGACCAGGCATTAGCATGTGGGAATGAGACTAATCGATGGAAAATATTAAACCTCAGACAAGTCACCAATAGCTTATTATAATTGCTCATCTCGAATGTTCAATAAGGCTGAATGCAGAGGGTAATAATACACAATGAGACCCAATCCAAATAGCGAGCTATTATATCAGTGACTCAAGGGGGGTTAAACACATACTACTCCCCACTGCTCTCTTATCCACATTATAATGAGATAATGCACTGTGCTCTGCCCTGTTTAAAATAACTGTTCTCCAAGACAACACATCAGAACAAAAAATCTCTCAGAGTGACCCCAATCGTAGTGGTTCACTACAGTCCACACCACTCATTGGACCTTACTCTAAATAGAGGAAAAATGTGCGAGAAGCAAGTGACCCCTCACGGAAACACCACCAAGCGGGGTAACTGGTATGCAATTTCCAGACAGGCCCCTGTCTCATCATCGGTGGTCACTCGCAACTCGGAGAAAAATAAGATGAAAGGAAAGAAGAAGTGTCCAAAACAAACAACATATATAGTGCTACAGTGAAGTGCAGAAAACTCTGCTAGTGACAAACACACACAAACATAATATTAGAGTGCCTAAAACCACACACAGTACACCTATCCCATATCCACTTTTATTCGTAGGGTAGTGATTGCGTGCTCTTGATTATTAAAAAGGCTGGTAGCTAGTCATGCATACCATTACCTACAGTGCCGACATGTTTCACTGCTGTATTGCGTAGAGCAGTTTCATCAGAGCTGCACTCAAGTGCTGCCACTTCACTCTTTTGGACACTCAGTTCTGTAACGTGCTGTCAAAGGAGAACAGGTACGTAATTAAAAACATGTAGACTCAAGGATGGCCAGAGGCATACTCTGAAGGGATGCACAGCGCGGTAATGTGAGGAATATTTACCCGAGAGCAGCAAAGCTTTGCATACCAGCCACTCCGGTGTCAAAACAGGGGACCCTAGATACTTCTGACGTAAGTGTGCCCCTTGCTTTGTGATAAAAATATTTGATCTGTGGATGGAAGAAACAGATAAGCAATTGTAGTTTGCATTGTGCTGTTGTGCCCCAATGCACTTCATATACACTGCGCCGGTGTTCCAGACTAAGCACCAAGTGGCATATACACACAATGCTGACTGCACAACACAATGTCTGGGGTTGCTGCCCCCTAATAAAGGTGAACCAATTAAGCGCTGGTTGTAAATACCATTGTGCAGCGCATCAGACACCTTGACCCCACACAGATCATCCACAATGCAGCCAAAGCGGACAGAGCATCCCTAGTCTCAATCGTGACCCACTGCGCTGAGTATGTAAAACTGCATATAGCCTGCACACTCAAACTTGCTGCATTTAGCACCAAACACAAAAGTCAACAGCATACTTCACTGGCGCTTGATTAATGTTCGCCGCCTCACCGTGACAGGCTCGGAAGACGCCTTTCCTCAGCCGTGCCGGTGGCCTCGATCCGGAGCAGTGAAAACGCTGCGCTGGCGAGGCCACGCCCCTAGCGTCACATCACGTGATCGCGCCTCCGTGCGAGGCGGCCATCTTAGCCTAGTCAAAGGGCTTTCGGAACTATGGGGATATGAAATGACTTGTCTTCATAGTGGGAGACTTGTACTATACCACTGCAGCTATACCCTGACAAGGATCCTAAGTAATAGAAAAGGCTTTGAAGTCAGGGACATAATGTTGAGGCCCATAGCGTCACATCACGTGATCGCGCCTCAGTGCGTGGCGGCCATCTTAGCCTAGTCAAAAAGGCTTTCAGAACTATGGGGATATGAAATTACTTAACCTCATAGTGGGAGACTGGTGCTATACCACTGCAACTATACCCTGGCAAGGATCCTAAGTAATAGAAAAGGCTTTGGAGTCAGGGACATAATGCTGATAATTACATGCAAATCACCCCATATATGTTCTAAGGCCAGTGTAGTGTAAGCCAAGGTTATTCTAGTGTGCCACAAGGCAAGGAGGTGCTGTGCTAAAAAAGGGGACTGTGCCCACAGGAGGCATCTAAAGCTGCCTCTATAGAGTCCGGATCATGTGCCAGGTAGGCAAAACCCTCCTCAATTGGCCTGGGAGTATGTGAACTCATGTGGTACCCAGGAGCTGATCAATGGACATAGAGGGAGTCCCTTTGCAAGCTAAGGCAGGTGAAATGTAATATTATTACTGGATAAGACCCTGATTCACAATTTAATCCTGTTCCATTCTATGATTTCGTTGAGCCCAACTCTATCAGTTTTCTCATTATAGATCCAGCGTGATTCTTTGGCTAGCAAGATCTCATCAATATTCTGGGGGGAGCCTGTGATCTTCTCAAGTACTGTCCACTGGAAGGTGTGTTTTTCAGTAGAACAGTGCTGGACGAGCTTAGTTGTTAATTTGCCTGCCCTGATTGTGCTCAGATGTTCCTGTATACGCACTTTGATCTTGCGCGAAGTCAGACCTATGTACTGTAATCCACACTGGCAAGTCAACCTGTATACAACTTGTGTGGAGTTACAGTTACTAAACTGATTTTGAAACCATTCCTTCCCCGATGTGAGACTCACACTTTTGCTCTTTTTAGTGAGTGGACATACCGAGCATGTCCCACATGGAAAATGGCCTTTGGGTACGGTGGAATTATGATCAGTTAGTGCTTGAGGGGCCTTCGAATGTACAAGTTTATCCTTCAGGTTAGTCGCCCTCTTGAATGCAAATCTCGGGGGTGGCATACGGAAATCGCTGTTGGACAGAATGGACCAATGCTTGCGGATGGACTGACGGATTTTGGTGGCCATAGGATCAAACGTCATGACCACAGGTATACAGTCGTCCCTATTCTTGGTTACCTTTTCTAAAAGGGCACTCCTAGGGGTGTTGAGCGCTCTCTTTTTGGCTTGTTTTACTATCTTCATAGGGTAGTTCCTATTGGTCAACTTAAATGTCAGTCCTTCAGATTGTTCCAGGAAGGTACTGATGTTGAAACAGTTGCGTCTATATCTCAGGAACTGCCCTACAGGCAGGTTGTCCCTCAAGGCTCTGGGATGAAAGGAATCGTACGAAAGCAAGGAATTCCTATCTGTGGGCTTTTGGTGTACACAGGTGTTAATGGTGCCCATGCTGTATTCGATGTCGAGGTCAAGGTACACAGCTTTGTGTCTGTCATATGTCCAAGTGAACTTGAGGTTCTCATCTTGTGCATTCAGCCAGTTAAGGAATTCCAACAGGAGCTCCTCCGTTCCTGACCAGATGCAAAGCACGTCATCTATATATCTCTTCCAGAGCCGGATCTGGCTCTGGAAGGGGTTGTTGTTATGATAGATGACGTGCTCCTCGAATGTCCAACATAGATACACGCTTTGCTGGGTGCCATTGTAGCCCCCATAGATGTGCCAGACACCTGGAGATAAAGCTGGTCTTTGAAGCAGAAGTAGTTTTTAGTAAGGGCTAGCTCAATACACTGCAGAACGAATGTCTGAGTTGTGTCATAGAACCATTCCTGGTCACCCAGGGCGCGGGCCGCTGCCACCAGCGCCGCGTCCTGGGGGATGCAGGTGTACAAGGATTCGATGTCAATAGTGACAATGAATTCATTTGCAGGGTCAAACTCAATGTCTTCAAGTACATTTAAGATGTCAGTCGTGTCTTTGACAAGTGACTTCTGGTTGACCACAGACTCTCTAAGGAAGTAATCCGCGTATTGGGATAGCGGTTCCAGAATGGATTGAATACCCGCCACAATAGGGCGCCCTGGAGGTGGACGAGTGGGCTTGTGGATTTTTGGGAGGATGTAAAAAGACGGAGTCCTAGGGCTGGTGTTTACAAGGAACTCCGCCTCTTTAACCGAAATCCACTTTCTTTCCTTAGCAACCCCAACCATGTCGCGGATGGTCTTTGACAGTTCTTCCACCGGATCTTTATTGAGCGGTACATAGTTGGTTCTGACACTCAGGAGGCGTAGTACTTCAGCTTCGTAATCGGTAGTATTGAGAAGAACAATGGCTCCGCCCTTGTCCGCCGATTTTATAGTCAGCGTGTGGTTGTTTTGGAGGCTTTTGACTGCTTCCCAGTCTTCTTTTGTCATGTTTTTGTGATGAAACTGTCTCTGGGTGTGTTCTATTTTCTCTATGTCCTGTAAGACAAGAGACTCAAAGACCACTATTTCTGGACCAACCGCAGAAGAGGGTGGGCAGAAAGTGGAAGGTCTTCTCAAGTTGGAAGTATAGGTAATGTTCTCTGATTGTTGCTTGTCATTAAAGAACTTTTTCAGTTTAATTTTCCTCATTGTTTCCTGGAATTCAATCCTACATTTAAATGCGTCATGAATAGGAGTAGGAATGAATCCCAAACCTTTATTCAATACTCTTTTCTCACTATCAGACAGGACATGATCGGAGAGATTGACTACAATGTTGCCGCTTACTTCTGGGTCCTGCCTCTGCTGCGGGTCAACCTGGGCGAGAACGTCTGCCATTGCTGGCGTTGCTGGTTCGGCTGGTTGGTGTGGTTTCCTCTGCCTCTTCCGCCTCCTTGACCTCCTCCACGATTGGTTGTTCTCTGGCCTTGGGCTAAAAAAGACCTAAGAAGTGCCCCCAAGTCCTCACTGTTTTGATTCGGTAGTTGGAATCTTACCCGATTGCCTTGAGGTGTGTCTTCCTCGTCCTCACTGGATGTATTATCGAAGGTCCACTGATTGGGGGTCCGTCTTGGTTGTTGTGTGCCCCCTCGGCCCCTCTGTCTTCCTCCAAAGGACTGAGATTCCTGAGGAGCTGTGTAGTACTCGTCCTTCACATAGGGGAAAGTCCATTCATGTGTGTATCTCTCAAGATTACGAGTGAGGCCCTTCAATTTTTGGGTTACCATATACTTTCTGTATTCAGAAAGGTCGTCCTGGATCCTTTGGAGTTGTTCTTTGGTATCCAACAAGGTGGTATCCCTCTGTATGGATTCTTCCAGTTCCAGTATCTCTTTCAGTAGTTCCTCACTAAGCCGCTTCGCCGTGCTGATGATCAAAATCAGCCAATCTCTAGTACACTTGTTGGCGATGAAGCTCCAATCTCGCCTAAACCTGCTGTCGTCAAGGAAGATGCGGGGTTCTATTCTTACAAGTAAACTCGCTGGGGCTGCACCTGCATTGTAGTATTCAGTCATAAGCGCCCCATGTAGCGCAATCCTAACCTGCCTCTTTTTAAGAGTACTGAGCTTCTCCCATTCCTTCCTAGCTGTGGTGGTGCTAAGTAGTGGATTATCCGGTAATAGTGATGGGCCTGCTAGGATAGCAGCTATCTGTTCCTCTGTGAAAGCCAGACAGTTTTTATCCATTGATGAGTGGGGGCCCACACTAAGAGCGGGGAAAAGGAAGGGAAAGAAAGCTGAGGTCGCTGTTGGTCAAAGGTTCCTACACACTCCCCAAAAGAAAACCTGTTACAGTAATATAGCACCTCGCCAAACCACAGGGTCTACATGTAAGGAAGTAATTAAAAGCACTGATCCTCCCAGTAGGGGGATGCTAAGCTCTCACGGCTGAGCCGCCGTACCAAGCACTCAAACAATAATGGAGCTCAGAGGGAATACGGAAAGGGTCGCCCTCCACTCACAGTCAATAATACACAATGAGACCCAATCCAAATAGCGAGCTATTATATCAGTGACTCAAGGGGGGTTAAACACATACTACTCCCCACTGCTCTCTTATCCACATTATAATGAGATAATGCACTGTGCTCTGCCCTGTTTAAAATAACTGTTATCCAAGACAACACATCAGAACAAAAAATCTCTCAGAGTGACCCCAATCGTAGTGGTTCACTACAGTCCACACCACTCATTGGACCTTACTCTAAATAGAGGAAAAATGTGCGAGAAGCAAGTGACCCCTCACGGAAACACCACCAAGCGGGGTAACTGGTATGCAATTTCCAGACAGGCCCCTGTCTCATCATCGGTGGTCACTCGCAACTCGGAGAAAAATAAGATGAAAGGAAAGAAGAAGTGTCCAAAACAAACAACATATATAGTGCTACAGTGAAGTGCAGAAAACTCTGCTAGTGACAAACACACACAAACATAATAATAGAGTGCCTAAAACCACACACAGTACACCTATCCCTTATCCACTTTTATTCGTAGGATGGTGATTGCGTGCTCTTGATTATTAAAAAGGCTGGTAGCTAGTCATGCATACCATTACCTACAGTGCCGACATGTTTCACTGCTGTATTGCGTAGAGCAGTTTCATCAGGGCTGCACTCAAGTGCTGCCACTTCACTCTTTTGGACACTCAGTTCTGTAACGTGCTGTCAAAGGAGAACAGGTACGTAATTAAAAACATGTAGACTCAAGGATGGCCAGAGGCATACTCTGAAGGGATGCACAGCGCGGTAATGTGAGGAATATTTACCCGAGAGCAGCAAAGCTTTGCATACCAGCCACTCCGGTGTCAAAACAGGGGACCCTAGGTTCTTCTGACGTAAGTGTGCCCCTTGCTTTGTGATAAAAATATTTGATCTGTGGATGGAAGAAAGAGATAAGCAATTGCAGTTTGCATTGTGCTGTTGTGCCCCAATGCACTTCATATACACTGCGCCGGTGCTCCAGACTAAGCACCAAGTGGCATATACACACAATGCTGACTGCACAACACAATGTCTGGGGTTGCTGCCCCCTAATAAAGGTGAACCAATTAGGCGCTGGTTGTAAATACCATTGTGCAGCGCATCAGACACCTTGACCCCACACAGATCATCCACAATGCAGCCAAAGCGGACAGAGCGTCCCTAGTATCAATCGTGACCCACTGCGCTGAGTATGTAAAACTGCATATAGCCTGCGCACTCAAACTTGCTGCATTTAGCACCAAACACAAAAGTCAACAGCATACTTCCCTGGCGCTTGATTAATGTTCGCCGCCTCACCGTGACAGGCTCGGAAGACGCCTTTCCTCAGACGTGCCGGTGGCCTCGATCCGGAGCAGTGAAAACGCCGCGCTGGCGAGGCCACGCCCCTAGCGTCACATCACGTGATCGCGCCTCCGTGCGAGGCGGCCATCTTAGCCTAGTCAAAGGGCTTTCGGAACTATGGGGATATGAAATGACTTGTCTTCATAGTGGGAGACTTGTACTATACCACTGCAGCTATACCCTGACAAGGATCCTAAGTAATAGAAAAGGCTTTGAAGTCAGGGACATAATGTTGAGGCCCATAGCGTCACATCACGTGATCGCGCCTCAGTGCGTGGCGGCCATCTCAGCCTAGTCAAGTTGTGCAGTCAGCATTGTGTGTATATGCCACTTGGTGCTTAGTCTGGAGCACCGGCGCAGTGTATATGAAGTGCATTAGGGCACAACAGCACAATGCAAACTACAATTGCTTATCTGTTTCTTCCATCCACAGATCAAATATTTTTATCACAAAGCAAGGGGCACACTTACGTCAGAAGTATCTAGGGTCCCCTGTTTTGACACCGGAGTGGCTGGTATGCAAAGCTTTGCTGCTCTCGGGTAAATATTCCTCACATTACCGTGCTGTGCATCCCTTCAGAGTATGCCTCTGGCCATCCTTGAGTCTACATGTTTTTAATTACGTACCTGCTCTCCTTTGACAGCACGTTACAGAACTGAGTGTCCAAAAGAGTTTAGAATTTAGAATTTAGAGTAAGGTCCAATGAGTGGTGTGGACTGTAGTGAACCACTACGATTGGGGTCACTCTGAGAGATTTTTTGTTCTGATGTGTTGTCTTGGAGAACAGTTATTTTAAACAGGGCAGAGCACAGTGCATTATCTCATTATAATGTGGATAAGAGAGCAGTGGGGAGTAGTATGTGTTTAACCCCCCTTGAGTCACTGATATAATAGCTCGCTATTTGGATTGGGTCTCATTGTGTATTATTGACTGTGAGTGGAGGGCGACCCTTTCCGTATTCCCTCTGAGCTCCATTATTGTTTGAGTGCTTGGTACGGCGGCTCAGCCGTGAGAGCTTAGCATCCCCCTACTGGGAGGATCAGTGCTTTTAATTACTTCCTTACATGTAGACCCTGTGGTTTGGCGAGGTGCTATATTACTGTAACAGGTTTTCTTTTGGGGAGTGTGTAGGAACCTTTGACCAACAGCGACCTCAGCTTTCTTTCCCTTCCTTTTCCCCGCTCTTAGTGTGGGCCCCCACTCATCAATGGATAAAAACTGTCTGGCTTTCACAGAGGAACAGATAGCTGCTATCCTAGCAGGCCCATCACTATTACCGGATAATCCACTACTTAGCACCACCACAGCTAGGGAGGAATGGGAGAAGCTCAGTACTCTTAAAAAGAGGCAGGTTAGGATTGCGCTACATGGGGTGCTTATGACTGAATACTACAATGCAGGTGCAGCCCCAGCGAGTTTACTTGTAAGAATAGAACCCCGCATCTTCCTTGACGACAGCAGGTTTAGGCGAGATTGGAGCTTCATCGCCAACAAGTGTACTAGAGATTGGCAGATTTTGATCATCAGCACGGCGAAGCGGCTTAGTGAGGAACTACTGAAAGAGATACTGGAACTGGAAGAATCCATACAGAGGGATACCACCTTGTTGGATACCAAAGAACAACTCCAAAGGATCCAGGACGACCTTTCTGAATACAGAAATTATATGGTAACCCAAAAATTGAAGGGCCTCACTCGTAATCTTGAGAGATACACACATGAATGGGCTTTCCCCTATGTGAAGGACGAGTACTACACAGCTCCTCAGGAATCTCAGTCCTTTGGAGGAAGACAGAGGGGCCGAGGGGGCAGACGACAACCAAGACGGACCCCCAACCAGTGGACCTTCGATAATACGTCCAGTGAGGACGAGGAAGACACACCTCAAGGCAATCGGGTAAGATTACAACAACAGAATCAAAACAGTGAGGACTTGGGGGCACTTCTTAGGTCTTTTTTAGCCCAAGGCCAGAGAACAACCAATCGTGGAGGAGGTCAAGGAGGCGGAAGAGGCAGAGGAAACCACACCAACCAGCCGAACCAGCAACGCCAGCAATGGCAGACGTTCTCGCCCAGGTTGACCCGCAGCAGAGGCAGAACCCAGAAGTAAGCGGCAACAATGTAGTCAATCTCTCCGATCATGTCCTGTCTGATAGTGAGAAAAGAGTATTGAATAAAGGTTTGGGATTCATTCCTACTCCTATTCATGACGCATTTAAATGTAGGATTGAATTCCAGGAAACAATGAGGAAAATTAAACTGAAAAAGTTCTTTAAAGACAAGCAACAATCAGAGAACATTACCTATACTTCCAACTTGAGAAGACCTTCCACTTTCTGCCCACCCTCTTCTACGGGTGGTCCAGAAATAGTGGTCTTTGAGTCTCTTGTCTTACAGGACATAGAGAAAATAGAACACACCCAGAGACAGTTTCATCACAAAAACATGACAAAAGAAGACTGGGAAGCAGTCAAAAGCCTCCAAAACAACCACACGCTGACTATAAAATCGGCGGACAAGGGCGGAGCCATTGTTCTTCTCAATACTACCGATTACGAAGCTGAAGTACTACGCCTCCTGAGTGTCAGAACCAACTATGTACCGCTCAATAAAGATCCGGTGGAAGAACTGTCAAAGACCATCCGCAACATGGTTGAGGTTGCTAAGGAAAGAAAATGGATTTCGGTTAAAGAGGCGGAGTTCCTTGTAAACACCAGCCCTAGGACTCCGTCTTTTTACATCCTCCCAAAAATCCACAAGCCCACTCGTCCACCTCCAGGGCGCCCTATTGTGGCGGGTATTCAATCCATTCTGGAACCGCTATCCCAATACGCGGATTACTTCCTTAGAGAGTCTGTGGTCAACCAGAAGTCATTTGTCAAAGACACGACTGACATCTTAAATGTACTTGAAGACATTGAGTTTGACCCTGCAAATGAATTCTTTGTCACTATTGACATCGAATCCTTGTACACCTGCATCCCCCAGGACGTGGCGCTGGTGGCAGCGGCCCGCGCCCTGGGTGACCAGGAATGGTTCTATGACACAACTCAGACATTCGTTCTGCAGTGTATTGAGCTAGCCCTTACTAAAAACTACTTCTGCTACAAAGACCAGCTTTATCTCCAGGTGTCTGGCACATCTATGGGGGCTACAATGGCACCCAGCATAGCTTGTATCTATGTTGGACAGTTCGAGGAGCACGTCATCTATCATAACAACAACCCCTTCCAAAGCCAGATCCGGCTCTGGAAGAGATATATAGATGACGTGCTTTGCATCTGGTCAGGAACGGAGGAGCTCCTGTTGGAATTCCTTAACTGGCTGAATGCACAAGATGAGAACCTCAAGTTCACTTGGACATATGACAGACACAAAGCTGTGTACCTTGACCTCGACATCGAATACAGCATGGGCACCATTAACTCCTGTGTACACCAAAAGCCCACAGATAGGAATTCCTTGCTTTCGTACGATTCCTTTCATCCCAGAGCCTTGAGGGACAACCTGCCCGTAGGGCAGTTCCTGAGATATAGATGCATTTGTTCCAACATCAGTACCTTCCTGGAACAATCTGAAGGACTGACATCTAAGTTGACCAATAGGAACTACCCTATGAAGATAGTAAAACAAGCCAAAAAGAGAGCGCTCAACACCCCTAGGAGTGCCCTTTTAGAAAAGGTAACCAAGAATAGGGACGACTGTATACCTGTGGTCATGACGTTTGATCCTATGGCCACCAAAATCCGTCAGTCCATCCGCAAGCATTGGTCCATTCTGTCCAACAGCGATTTCCGTATGCCACCCCCGAGATTTGCATTCAAGAGGGCGACTAACCTGAAGGATAAACTTGTACATTCGAAGGCCCCTCAAGCACTAACTGATCATAATTCCACTGTACCCAAAGGCCATTTTCCATGTGGGACATGCTCGGTATGTCCACTCACTAAAAAGAGCAAAAGTGTGAGTCTCACATCGGGGAAGGAATGGTTTCAAAATCAGTTTAGTAACTGTAACTCCACACAAGTTGTATACAGGTTGACTTGCCAGTGTGGATTACAGTACATAGGTCTGACTTCGCGCAAGATCAAAGTGCGTATACTGGAACATCTGAGCACAATCAGGGCAGGCAAATTAACAACTAAGCTCGTCCAGCACTGTTCTACTGAAAAACACACCTTCCAGTGGACAGTACTTGAGAAGATCACAGGCTCCCCCCAGAATATTGATGAGATCTTGCTAGCCAAAGAATCACGCTGGATCTATAATGAGAAAACTGATAGAGTTGGGCTCAACGAAATCATAGAATGGAACAGGAATAAATTGTGAATCAGGGTCTTATCCAGTAATAATATTACATTTCACCTGCCTTAGCTTGCAAAGGGACTCCCTCTATGTCCATTGATCAGCTCCTGGGTACCACATGAGTTCACATACTCCCAGGCCAATTGAGGAGGGTTTTGCCTACCTGGCACATGATCCGGACTCTATAGAGGCAACTTTAGATGCCTCCTGTGGGCACGGTCCCCTTTTTTAGCACAGCACCTCCTTGCCTTGTGGCACACTAGAATAACCTTGGCTTACACTACACTGGCCTTAGAACATATATGGGGTGATTTGCATGTAATTATCAGCATTATGTCCCTGACTCCAAAGCCTTTTCTATTACTTAGGATCCTTGCCAGGGTATAGTTGCAGTGGTATAGCACCAGTCTCCCACTATGAGGTTAAGTCATTTCATATCCCCATAGTTCTGAAAGCCTTTTTGACTAGGCTAAGATGGCCGCCACGCACTGAGGCGCGATCACCTGATGTGACGCTATGGGCCTCAACATTATGTCCCTGACTTCAAAGCCTTTTCTATTACTTAGGATCCTTGTCAGGGTATAGCTGCAGTGGTATAGTACAAGTCTCCCACTATGAAGACAAGTCATTTCATATCCCCATAGTTCCGAAAGCCCTTTGACTAGGCTAAGATGGCCGCCTCGCACGGAGGCGCGATCACGTGATGTGACGCTAGGGGCGTGGCCTCGCCAGCGCGGCGTTTTAACTGCTCCGGATCGAGGCCACCGGCACGGCTGAGGAAAGGCGTCTTCCGAGCCTGTCACGGTGAGGCGGCGAACATTAATAAAGCGCCAGGGAAGTATGCTGTTGACTTTTGTGTTTGGTGCTAAATGCAGCAAGTTTGAGTGCGCAGGCTATATGCAGTTTTACATACTCAGCGCAGTGGGTCACGATTGAGACTAGGGACGCTCTGTCCGCTTTGGCTGCATTGTGGATGATCTGTGTGGGGTCAAGGTGTCTGATGCGCTGCACAATGGTATTTACAACCAGCGCCTAATTGGTTCACCTTTATTAGGGGGCAGCAACCCCAGACATTGTGTTGTGCAGTCAGCATTGTGTGTATATGCCACTTGGTGCTTAGTCTGGAGCACCGGCGCAGTGTATATGAAGTGCATTGGGGCACAACAGCACAATGCAAACTACAATTGCTTATCTGTTTCTTCCATCCACAGATCAAATATTTTTATCACAAAGCAAGGGGCACACTTACGTCAGAAGTATCTAGGGTCCCCTGTTTTGACACCGGAGTGGCTGGTATGCAAAGCTTTGCTGCTCTCGGGTAAATATTCCTCACATTACCGCGCTGTGCATCCCTTCAGAGTATGCCTCTGGCCATCCTTGAGTCTACATGTTTTTAATTACGTACCTGTTCTCCTTTGACAGCACGTTACAGAACTGAGTGTCCAAAAGAGTGAAGTGGCAGCACTTGAGTGCAGCCCTGATGAAACTGCTCTACGCAATACAGCAGTGAAACATGTCGGCACTGTAGGTAATGGTATGCATGACTAGCTACCAGCCTTTTTAATAATCAAGAGCACGCTATCACCACACTACGAATAAAAGTGGATAAGGGATAGGTGTACTGTGTGTGGTTTTAGGCACTCTATTATTATGTTTGTGTGTGTTTGTCACTAGCAGAGTTTTCTGCACTTCACTGTAGCACTATATATGTTGTTTGTTTTGGACACATCTTCTTTCCTTTCATCTTATTTTTCTCCGAGTTGCGAGTGACCACCGATGATGAGACAGGGGCCTGTCTGGAAATTGCATACCAGTTACCCCGCTTGGTGGTGTTTCCGTGAGGGGTCACTTGCTTCTCGCACATTTTTCCTCTATTTAGAGTAAGGTCCAATGAGTGGTGTGGACTGTAGTGAACCACTACGATTGGGGTCACTCTGAGAGATTTTTTGTTCTGATGTGTTGTCTTGGAGAACAGTTATTTTAAACAGGGCAGAGCACAGTGCATTATCTCATTATAATGTGGATAAGAGAGCAGTGGGGAGTAGTATGTGTTTAACCCCCCTTGAGTCACTGATATAATAGCTCGCTATTTGGATTGGGTCTCATTGTGTATTATTGACTGTGAGTGGAGGGCGACCCTTTCCGTATTCCCTCTGAGCTCCATTATTGTTTGAATGCAGAGGGTAACCTGAATATTTAGGATATGCTGGACTGAGCTTTTTCCACTCTCCGCAGTTAGTCTTAACTCATCAAGATGAGTCATACAGATCTTTTCAAAGGTGGATTTAGAGACTTCGGCGATAGACAGGGTAGACAGATAGTATTTCTCTAGACCCAAATAATAGAAGAAACTTTTCACATAGGCTATCCAGCTAATTTTATACCCGTTTTGTAGCAGAAGGCAGTTCTTAAGGAGGGTTCGTGTTAGTTCATTTTTGGGGGAAGTCCACACCTGGTACCATAAAAGTCTTGGTTGCATTTTGATGATATCTGAGATATATGCCAGACCCAGTTCTAGATGACTACAATAAGAAGCAGAACTTTGTGGTAATGCTAGCAGATATCTCAGAAAAGAGTTTTCTATTTTCTGTAATGATTCCACCTTCCTGTGACCCCAAACCCCTGCTCCGTAGCAGTCTACACTTACACATTTAGCTTGGTATATTTTAAGCATTTCAGGAGCCAAACTTTTCCCCAACCTTTGTGCAAATGCTATCAAGGCTGTTGTTGCCCTGAGAAACATTAATTTCCTTGCCTCTATCTCTTGCTTCCATGAGGATTTGTTGTCAATTAGAATCCCCAAATATGGATATGTAGATGTTCTTTCCAGTTTTGTGTTGTCAATAAAAATGGCCTTTGTTTTCTTGAACCCCGTAACTGCGTACATTGTAAATGTTTTTTTAAAGTTAATTTTAAGGTCCAGGCCCTTCATAAAGTTCCTATATCTCTCCACATTACGTTGAAGCTCCACTGGGGTTCTGGCTAATATCACGGCGTCATCGGCGTAGAGGAGAGCCGGTATTGGACGAGATCCAATGCATGGCATGTCCCGGCTTCCCTCCAACATTGCTTTTTTCAACCCATTTGTATAGCGGGTGAAGAGGAAGGGAGCCAGGACACACCCCTGTCTAACTCCCCTCTCCTGCCCGAATGACGCCGTGAGTTCACCTTTAATCCCATACCTCACTCTTGCCGTAGCGCCAGAGTAGAGTTCTCTAAGGAAATTGACCAATGGCTGGTCGATTCCCAAATCTGCAAGAATTACCCATAGTTAAGATGGTTTACACAGTCAAAGGCGGCTGTAAGGTCGACATAGGCCATATATAGTTGACCTTCCTTAGCTCCAACATATTTCCCCATTAGAAGAGACAGGTTGAGTGCTTGCTCCACAGTACCCATACCTTCTCTGAATCCATACTGTATTCCGGCAATTATGTTGTTATTTTCTGCCCAAACTTGGAGTCTACCAAGAAGAATTCGGCCTGCCACCTTGCCCACGGAGTCCAATAGAGAGATCGAGGATGAACATGAGTCAATTAAGCCTTTTGTACAGGCTGCTTCCAGCACCTTGGTCAGAATGGGAGTCCATAATTCTGGATTATGTTTAAAAAGATCCACCGGGACCCTGTCTGGGCCTGGGGCTTTCCCGCCTTTGCTTACTATCAGGGCTTCTTCTACCTCCTGGAGTGTAAACATAAGAGTAATAGGGAAAACAGATGGCTTCCCAACGGATTCGAGTGGATCAGTGGGCTTACTGGAATTATATCCGAAGATCTCAGAATAATGTTTAACCCATGCAGTGGCATCTACCGGAACCTCGATCGATGGGTGTTTAGTTACACCCTGTATAAAGTTTTTTTTTTTTACAACCTTCCAAAAGTTAGTACCGTCCTTCATGATGCAACTTTTATGGAGTTGGTCCCTCAAGTCATTTTTTAATTACACCTGGCGTGCCTTTAGTTATTATTTTAAATATTTCCAAGGCTGATAATTTCTGCCCTGTCCCTTGGTGATTTATGCAGTGCAAGTTTCAGTGAGGAATATGCTTTAGTACAAGCCTTGTTGACACATCCTCTCTTTACTTGTCCTTTCCCCTTTACTTTCTGAAATAGAACTTCTTGGACAACCTTGGTAATGGTAACGTAACTGTACAGTATCATACTGGGCGATGTATCAGGGCTTGAGCACTTCTCATTCGATGGTATTGCTTTCCTCACTATTTTCGTAGACATCTCAACTGGGTTAATATTTAGCCATTTTAATGCAAAGCCATTTAATCTCTTCAAACTTAGCATCTGTTGACCCAAGTTACTTAATGAGTTCTCATTCATTTGTTTAATTGGGATGCCTATTCTTACAGTTATTGGATAGTTGTCACTTGAAGCATTAATTACCGTTACAAAGTCTTGGATGGTCGATTCTATGCTGCTAGTTACCAAAATGTAATCAACAATGCTCTGTGAACCCCTACAATTAAAAGTTGCAGAAAAAGGAATTGGCTTCACCACTAGTTCGTTTGCAAAACCCAATTCTAGGGCAACCATGATTTCATTCAGACGCATGCCACTCGGTGAGTGAGAAAAATGGGTTACTACGTTATTATGCTCATCAACTATTCCACAATTTTTATTAGTAGAATTTGTACAAAGGGATAAATTAAAATCTCCCGCCCAAATTAGTTTAAAGTTTTCTTTGGGGTGTTTGCTCTTTTTATCCAGTAGCGTGATCAGGATATCATTCACGGCGTTAGTAGTTCAGGTGGCGAGAGATTATTGTAAAAGTTGACCACAAAGTATTTGTTGGTCTTATTTATTTTCAAGTTCAAAATTTGGAAATTAGGGTCTGAACTTAGAATGACAATTTTTTCAATTGATACAGTGTTTGCAATAAAAATGGTTGACCCACCTCGTGGCCTGCCGGAGGTTGATGGAAGAGCAAACGAGCAGTATGTTTTATAACCCTCAATATGTAATTCTATGGTTGTCCACGTCTCCTGGAGGCATACAATGTTATAATTCCTTGCGAAATCTAACCACGCATCATTGAATAATTTTGATCGAAGGCCAGCCACGTTCCAGAAAATGATTTTAAGTTTCAAGATGTCAGTTACTAAGAACTTTTATGGGAATGCCAGGTGATGGGTCTAATCCAGTTTCACCGACTGCTACCATTGTATGCAGGACATCTTTTTGATCATCCCTCGAAACGACATTTATGTTGTTATCTAGAAAGTTAACAGGGTGGCCCAAAATTAATGGTGGGTCTCGTATGGCTACTTGATCCAGGACTAGTTGCTCTGTACCAAGAGCTGCTTGTCCTTGGCCTGGGGTGATTAGATGGCTGTCAATCAGTCAGTCATTGTCTTCCAGACATGAGAAAGGATTAAATCTATTACTGGTCGGGACAAGATACCGCCTTGAATCGTTAAGAGTATAGGAGCCAGGTACGAGGGCGTTATTGCTCAGTGCAAAGGGGTATAAAAGAAGCCTAAGGGTAGAATATTTATTCCTATTGGGTCAAGAAAATGGTTCTCTCCTCCCACTAATATCTTTTTTACCAATAAGGGAGATGCAAAAGTTAAGACAATACACTCTCCGGGTAATCTTTTTTCCGAGCCACCCACCCACTGTACCCTTCTTGCCATCTTAAATTCGTGGAAAAGTTGGTTTGTCAGGACCATCTTCCTACCCAGCCAGTAAAGGGACTTATTTCTCAGGGATGCCCATGATTCTTCCTCTGTGGTCCCTATTTCTGGTACGTTGGCCAGGACCACAATGTATGGAGTAGCTGCCGGGGGAAGGTCTAGGTGGCTATTGAGGTTCACCTGTGCCCCTTAGTGCGGTACTTTAGTCAGGGCCTGTCCTCTTAGTGTGTCAGTACAATTAATTGGTTGAGCTAGATCAAAGACGCCTGTCTGACTTAAAGTAGAGACAGCCGCCCCTTCATTTGCCTGCAGTCTCGTTTGGCCAAAGGTCCAATAACTTACCTTCTTGTTGCACTCTCTGAGGGAATGTTTTGTGTATATTCACGCCCTGGCTCTCTGAACGTTGGGGTAACAAGCGACCTTTAGTGCATTTATTTAGTAAAAGTCCTCCACTATGGTGAGTCTATATGATAGTTGATCCATCCTAACTCTCATGTATAGGTCTAATCGTTCCACCAGTGTTATCAGGTTCTTCATATCATTGTGTAGTTCCTCATTATCATTTGATGTTAACTTGCCCTTCTTTTTGGCCCCCCGTTTCTTCCCTAAAGGAGTCAGTTTAGCTAGTTTGTGGGTCTTATTTAATGATTGAATCCTTACATGTTTTTTTTAATGATTTTATTTTCTGTTATGCCAGGGTTCTTAAGCCTCTTTAGTGGTGGTTGGGTGGGGGAATCATTATCAATAGAAACTATCTCCTCGGAGTTCAGACGAACGCAATCATTAGACTGGGCTACTTTTGAGGTGCCCTGGCCTGGTTGAAGAGACTCGTCCAACAGTGCGTCCTCTAAGCACCCCCTGGAGGATCCTGCCTCAATAGATTCTTCCACAGATAATATCTGTTTATAAAAGACCCCCACCGCCCCCGTCAGATAGTTCAATAAAGTCAGTTGGGAATCAACCCCTGTCTTGGCAGCATGTGAGCATTTTGGGCTTAGAAGTTTCCTTTTGCCCATTGCGCTGAGTGAATCAGCTGTTACAACAATAACAGTAAATATTACAGGAGAAGCGGATGTAATCAGGTCTCAATAACAGGAAACACAGTATAGAAGTGTAAAAATAATTTACGAAAGAACCAAGAGGGTAGGCCCAGCCCAGCCTCATCCGGGCACAGACTGGCAAGGACGGGCCCGCCCTTGGCCCGGGCTTCTCCCGCGTCACGTCCGCGACGCGTGGGCTTGCACTCAGATTTAAAGGTCCCAGGAGGCGGAGCAACTGCGGAGTACCTCTCGCGAGACCGCGCTGCCCACTGGATGATGTAGTTGGGGCAGCGTGCGGTCTGCGGATGTCACAAGGCACTTCAAGCAGGCAAACACACCCTCAGAGAGACGGTCGGATCCCCAGCACTATCGGGATGGCAGGCAGCAACACTGGCGCAAGCAAAGGTACGTGGTCCAAAGTTCAGCAAAGGAGTTTCCCGCGATGCGTGGGCTCGCACTCAGATTTAAAGGTCCCAGGGGGCGGAACAACTGCGGAGTACCTCTCGCGAGACGGCGCTGCACACTGGATGATGTAGTTGGGGCAGCGCGCGGTCCGCCAATGTCACGAGGCACTTCAAGCAGGCAAACACACCCTCAGAGAGACGGTCGGATCCCCAGCACTATTGGGGATGGCAGGCAGCAACACGGGCACCGGTGCTAGCAAAGGTACGTGGTCCAAAGTTCAGCAAAGGAGTGTCCCCCCAGTCACAGCCTTTCACCTGTACTATTTCATGGAAATTAATTTTAGTGTCCTCTGAATGGGTTGTGTGTATATGAGTGGCAACAGGATATCTGTAATATTTGTTCTTAATTGCTCTAACATGTTCTTGTATGCAGAGTTTGAAACTATGTGTACTACTGCTACTGATGTGTATTTTCTTGCACTCACATCTAATCAAATTTACTCTACAAGTGGTATTACAGTTAATAAAGGAATTGATACAAAATTCTTTCGAGTTGTTGTACCGGAAAAGCATCTGCTTGTTGTTGCCTAAACTGCACACAAATCAGCAGCAGCATGTAAAAAAATCCATGTGGTCTCTCTGGTATCCATGTTTTGGTTGTGACATTTGCCTCCTTAACATAAGTGGGACATAAAATATTCTTTAGAGTTTTGCCTCTTTTATATATTACTTTGGGTTTGACTGATACAATGCCAGTTGGCATAGTACTAGATTTTAAAAAATGCTATTTTTTTCAGGATACTGTAGATGTGGCCACTATGTGTTGTATTTTGTTATAAATGCTACTTCTGTTTGATACATGGTATTTTTCTATTGGTAGGAGTAACAAGTGTTTGTTTTCTGTCCAGTTTGGCTATTTTTTTCTAAGCATTGTTTAGACAAGTGGCCTTGTATCCCCGATGTTTTTCCTAAAGTTGTGGTCTTGACTGCAGTTGCGTCTGGCCCTTACGATTTCACCAAATGGTATGACCTCAGTTGTGGGTTTCAGATGGCAACTAGCGGCATAGAGTACACTGTTACATGATGTTTGCTTCCTACAGATGTCACTCTGTTGTTTATTGGCATCAATATAAAGTCTAAGATCTAGGTACTCTATCATGTTTTGAGTGAATAACAGTCAATTTGACTTTGAATTTGTTATTAGTAAGATACATATGGAATTTTTTCAGCTCATCAGTGCAGCCATTCCAAATTATAAGTATATAGTCGATATGTCGACCATAAAAAATGACATTCTCGACCCAATCCTTTGTGCCAGAGCCCCAGGCATGTTCCATCTCCAACACACCCATAAAGAGGTTTGCATAAGAAGGAGCAAACCTAGAGCCCATGGCAGCCCCTTGCCTCTGCAGATACCAGTCATTGCTGTGCAAAAAGACATTTTGTATGAGGATCATCTCCGACATCTCAAGAAGCATATGTGTATGCTGTAGGTGTTTAGCATTACATTTGCACAGAAAGTGTTATAGCTCTGAGACCGCACCTTTTCTGGATGCAAGTGTAAAGACTCTCTATGTCCATAGTGACACAAGTAAGATTGTCACTATCCAATTTAAAATCTTCTAACTTGCATAGTAGATCTATACTATCCTTCAGATAAGAGGGAAGATTCTGGATGAATAGTTGTCAGAATGTATCTACATACTCAGCAATGCGTTCAGTTGTTCCTCCATTTTCAAATATTATCGGTCTCACTGATGGTAAAAGGCCCCCCTTCTGTATTTTTGGTAGTATATAAATACACGCTGAGCCAAAAGATATCTGTGTTCTAAATCTGTAATCAGACGTGATTCATGCCAGTCTGTCAATTTGGCATTGATGTTTTTTTCAATCATGGATATTGGGTTAGTTCTTAGTCTCTCACAACATGTTGTGTCACCGAGTTGCTAATGTATTTTCATCAAGTAATCATTTAAGTCTATTAGCACGATGTTACCACCTTTGTCCGCTTCACGGACTACCATACTGGGATCATCCCTAATAGTCTGTAGAAAATTTCTGTCCCTCTTAGTCATGTTGGATTGATGTCTACATTGTTTATTTGCATGTGTATCTTCTAGGTGATATACCTCATATCTGCTGTAGACTAATATATGTCAAAACATGACACTGATTAATTGTTATGGCTTATACCTTTGTTTGCTTTATTCAAATGAACAGTTAATTCCACTTATAATTATATTGGGTCCCATATAAGGCTTTGACCGCAGTAGCGCGTCATTATTTATGCACAGGTTAGAGTGCACTAATAAGCTCCTTTTTACGCCATGGGGTCGCAATCTGATTTATTAAAATGTCATTATTCTGATGTGGTGCAACTTCATGAAGAAACCTCTATCTCTGTTCTTTACAGAGATAACCCAAACATAATCTTCCCTTGTTCTAAACCACAAAATGAAGAATATGCAAGATAACTGCTTGCATATTGCGGTGTGTTAGTTTACTCTCATTTGATGAATAAATCAATCAGCTGCTAGGCATTTATGAACAATGTAAAGTATAAGGAGTCTCATCATTAATTGACCTGATTTAATATATTTATAATTAGCGCTTTTGTGATCTGGAATAGGTAAATCAGCTTTTGTACAACTATAAACAATACAGGAGTCTCTCCACAAATTGACTTGATTTCTGAAATGTATGATTACCTCTCTTTTTGTGTGGCCTAGAGTCTCCCTAGTGACCGATGTGAATTACCTTGAGTGTTATTGTTTATCTCCCGGTTTAAAAATGAAAAAATGTATCCAGTTTATGTAGGTTATTATTAGATACACTCATACAGATTCTCCGGTGAACAAATTGCTGACTAAGTGATTAAATGAAATCTAGGTATAGGACTGACATATTATGTAGCACGTGGTTTAATGTGTAATGTAAATGGATTTAGTTTTCAATGCTTGTAAATATATTGAAAATAAGTTTGTATTTTTTATATATTTTTTAGCCCTGATAACATCCCAGGTGAACAAAATGTGTTAGCTATTGATCGTATGCTGTGATTTTAAGAAAAGATGATGAATAAAGATTTTTGGGGAAGAAGGAATGACTTTCACATTTGTTCACTGAGATGACCATGTCTTACCATTCTTAATTGTTTATTATGGACTGAAAATGTTTGGTGTGTATATATAATTGATCGCTGAGTGCTGAACCACTCTTGTGGATATATTGTAGAGCTGCATCCCAATGATAAAAGCGTATGTCTCGTGTTGCCCATCTCTCCCCCCCTATCTTGTGTCATGAATCTCAATGCTCTCCTGGTCTTCCTGTGGGCACAAATAAACCTATTAAACATATTTTCCAGCCCCTTGAACCATTTTGTTTGTATTCCAAAAGTATAGCCTGAAAAGATAAAGAACTTTGGGTAGTAACATCGTCTTGATTATGTTGCACCAGCCAACAATAGAGAGATGTAGATTATGCATACTATCAAGGTCCGTCTTTCCTTTCTGGATAACTGGAGCTATATTTATCTCCACCATTTGCTTCAGCTCTGAGGTTTTATTTATTCCTAGATAAGTACCTACCTCTGTCACTCCAGAATCCTCCAGGTCAACTGCTCTATTTATGATTATATGTGCTTTCGCCTGGTTAATTAAATGCCCTGCTCTCCTTCCAAATGCCATGACTTCCTCATCTATTACCACAAGTACTGATTGGGGATTAGATGTTACCAAGATATTAGTTTTCCACCCTTGAAACCTCATTGATGTAATACTCCTATTGACGTCAATCTTCCTAATCAATGGTTCAATATATCATGCAAAAAGGGGGGTGCACAGGTTTCCCTGCTGTGTCACTTGTGTGATCCATAAAGACCTGTGTATAGCCCATTCAATCTTACCGGTGTCCTATATAATTCCTGTATTGCATTGATAAAGCCTTTTCCAATGCCAAATCACTTGAGGACAGCCCAGGAGACCCTATAAAACACCTTCTCAGCATCAAATTAGATCAGAGCCTTAGGGTCCCCTGAGACTTCCGCCACATCAAACAGTGTTATCACCCTGCGGATGTGATCACTGCTGCCTCTGCCAAATATAAACCTGTGCTGCCGGGGGTGAATCACCTTGCCAATGAGACTTCATTGTGATGCTAATACCTTCAGGAATATTTTTGCATCGCTATTCATAAGGGTAAGGAGTGTCGAGTAACCAGCTTCCCTGGGGGGCTCCCCATTTAAAAAAATATATATATTTCAGGCACAAGCCCATGACTCTGGAACGGAAACCCTTATCTGTACCTGGCAGAGTATTTTTAGCAAATCTGATCCTAGAGTGGTAAGATGTTTTTTTAAAACAAGGAGGATCTTATCAGGTCCCACTGCCTTACCGGAGTGAGATCCCTGAGTGCTCTCCACACTTCTTCCTCTGTTAATCGGGTTTCCAAAAATGATGTATCTTCAGATGATAATTCTTGCAGTTAGGTACCAGTAAGATACTGTCTAATTAAATTCTCTTCTGTATTCAGTTCTTCATGATAGTTTCCCATAATATTTGCGGAATTCATCCAGTATGCCTGAAGAGCCCATTACTAAGTTTCCCTTTTCACCTTGAATCTCCAATATCTCTCCCATCACACTATTTTGTCTTGAGTGCAATGCCAATATATGTCCAATGCTTTCAATAAACTCATGGCAGCCCTGTCCCCATGTAAATAATTTCTCTTTTGCCTTTTTCTGTTTTAGCTTTTGCAAGGGCGACTTTGAGAAGTATATTCTCTAGGGATATCCCTGAGGCTGTAGTGCTAACAACCTCCTATTCAGTGTTAACCAATACCTTGTACAATATTCTTAAATGTTGGATTTTATTCTTGTGGCGTTGCAGGCTATAGGTAAGCATTTCCCCCCCTTATCCCTGCCTTGAATGCATCCCTGACTACTACTACTTGCACTATGTCTGTTGATTTCCATAATTTCCATAAATTCCTTAATCCATTGTATAATGTATCTCTGGTCCTTCAATAAGCCTCTTTTAAGCATCCAGGTTAACTCTATTCTTTCTACCAATCAATCAATCAGGAGTTTGTTAAAGCGTGACTACTCACCCGTAAGGGTCTCAAGGCGCTAGGGGTGTGGGGGTTGGGGGGGTGCAGGTTCCATTCCATCGAGGAGGGGGTCTGTCGAAGAGCCAGGTTTTGAGGTTTCTTGCGAAGATTGGGAGCTATGTTGTCTGTCTGAGGTGGAGCGGAAGAGCGTTCCATGCTTTGGCCGCGAGGAAGGAGGAGCAGCCTCCCGATCTGGTCTTTCTGGTGCGGGGGACCACGGCGTAGGAAAGCTGGGCTGATCGTAGGGTCCTTTGGGGTGCGTGGAATTTGAGTCAGCAGTTCAGGTATGCTGGTCCGGTGCCGTGAAGGGCCTTGTGTGCGTGGGTGAGCATCTTAAAGGTGATTCTCGCCTTGACGGGGAGCCAGTGGAGTGTGCGCAGGTGCTGGGAGATGTTTTACAAAGACAAGGGGAACCCAACGGATAGCTAAGAACCATGGGTATAACTTCGTTATAGGAAACAATGGAACCTAGCTTATTCAACATATGTACAATGTGGTATAGAAACACAATGGAAACTATACAGATCAAGATATCCTGACCCAGCCGGGACAGGAGTTTATTCTCAAAAATCAATGTCAAGTATACAATACAATAATAACAAGACACAAGCCTGTGCCGTACTGACAGAGAAAGGGAAATTAGATGTAGGGTGAGAAAAAGGGTGTTTTTCAGGCAAGGAAAAAGAGCAAAGGCAGGGCACTGCAGAAAATTCAAAGATAACTGGCAGTGTCGCCTGGAGTGGACTGTACACAAGCTTTCTAGACAATAATGTGAGTGTCAACCCACTCGTGGGTGTCGACGTTTCGATCCCTATAGCTCTATTAGATGCATGGGATCATCATCAGGACTTATATAATAACAAAACATGCCTGAATGAGACAAGCCTGTTAAGGAGACAAAACAAAAAAGAAGGATTTCTTTAAAGATCCGTTAACCAACAAGGAGTAGTTTAAAAACTAGACGCCCACGTTGTAACACATTCGAAATCGCAGTGCGTGAACCAGTGCATGGTGTTTGTGCCAAGTAAAAAAGCTTCACAATGCTTATTTTCACAATATTCGAACTCGCAGTGGCATGCGTGAAATTCATTCGTCTAAAGGACTCTATGGTGAAAGTGGTTTTAAATCCAGTGTAGTGATAATGCAAGGTTTCACTTCTTTAATACTTAGAATACTTAAACCGGAGAGGGAATTTGGCCTAGGGGGGCTGGAGATTTAAAAATAATAACTCTATGGTACGAAGGGAACCCCCGCAGTGGAGGTCCCTTCTACTTTTAGGCGGAAGTAGTAGTGGCGGGCTAAGGAACCATTTATACCCTTTTCTGCAGTGATAATTAAGCATGGAGCGCCTGCAGCATATGCAACGTACCAAATGGTTGAGTGTCCACGTGGTTTAAAGTGGAGTTCAGTACTTATGGTGTTTTGGTAGTTTAAAATTGCAGCGCCCGTCTATGAATGAACCGGGTAGTCGCACTGAAAACAAGAAATAGGTCAGGGATTAAAACGGAGTAATGAGAGTTCAGGCATAAATGTTCCAACTAGGAACGGTAAGCGGTTACCTTTCAAATGCGTGCGAGCGCCGGAAACAGAAGTTTAAGGGCATCGATGGCTCTATACTTCGGACGTCAGCAATCCGACCAGTTTTGCGCTCTAGCAGACAGAGAATAGGAAACTCGGCTTAGTGCGATCTAGGGAGCAGGGGCCACAGCCTGGACGTGTCTTAAAATTAAAAAACTACTTACGAAGTCACAAATGTGGCTTGCCTCGCCCTGGGGTTCACAAATGTGGAAATCGAGCGCTGAAATAAAGATTAGAGAGTCAGCGCGTGGAGAGTAAAAATAGCGCGTGACTCGATAATGGGGACCATCTAGCCCGCAATCAATAGCACCCATCTTAAAGGTGATTCTCGCCTTGACGGGGAGCCAGTGGAGTGTGCGCAGGTGCTGGGAGATGTGGCAGTGTTTTGGCAGGTTGAGGACCAGTCTTGCGGCGGCGTTCTGGATGTTCTGTAGCTTGCGGATGAGGTTTTTGTTTATTACGGCGTAGAGTGCGTTGCCGTAGTCGAGTCTGCTGGTGACCAGGGCGCGAGTGACTGTCTTTCGGTGTTTGAGGGTGATCCATTTGAAGGTCTTACGAAGGAGGCGGAGGGTACGGAAGCAGGAAGATGAGACAGAGTTGGTCTGGCGGTCCATTTTGAGCTCGGGGTCCAGGATGATTCCCAGTTTGCGTGCGTGGTCTGTGGGGGTTGGCGGGTTTCCGAGGGCGGTGGGCCACCAGGTGTCGCTCCAGGCGTCGGGGTTTGGGCCCATGATGAGTACTTCTGTTTTGTTGGTGTTTAGTTGTAGGCAGATGTTTTTCATCCATTTGGCGACGGCTTCCATGCCTTCTCGAAAGTTGCGTCTGGCGGTGTTGGGCTTGTTGGATAGGGAGAGGATTAGCTGGGTGTCGTCTGCGTATGACACGATGTTAAGTCCATAGGTTCTGACGATGGGGGCAAGTGGAGCCATGTAGACGTTGAAGAGCGTCGGGCTGAGGGAGGAGCCCTGGAGGACTCCGCAGGTGGTAGGTGTGGGGTCCGAAAGGAAAGGGGGGAGTCTGACCCGCTGCGTCCTGCCAGAGAGGAAGGAGCAGATCCAGTCGAAGGCCTTGTCCTCAATTCCTGCATTGTAGAATCTGCGTATTAGGGTGCGGTGGGAGACTGTGTCGAACGCCGCTGATAGGTCGAGGAGGATGAGGGCTACTGTTTCTTTTTTGTCCAGTAAGGTGTGGATGTCGTCTGTTGCAGCGAGGAGGGCAGTTTCCGTACTGTGTTTTTTTCTGAAGCCGGATTGGGAGGAGTCGAGGATGTTGTGCTCTTCAATGAATGTGGCGAGTTGGCTGTTAATGGCTTTCTCGATGACATTCACTGGGAACGGGAGCAGGGAGATGGGTCTGTAGTTTTTGAGGTCGGTGGGGTCCACTGAGGGTTTCTTTAGAAGGGGGTTGACCTCGGCGTGTTTCCAGTCGTCGGGGAACGAGTCGGTCGCCAGGGAGCGGTTGATGGTTTGGTGGTGCATGGGTGCGATGGTGTTGGCGGCTCTGTTGAAGATGTGGTGGGGGCAGGAGTCCGTGGGGGCCCCTGAGTGGATTGACTTCATTGTCTTCAGTGTGTCTTCGGTGGTGAGGGCTGTCCAGTCATCAATCGCTGGTTTCCGGGTGTCGGGGGTGGTTGGTGAGGGTTCAGTGTGTTGGTTGTCTTCATCGAAGTTGTCGTAGATGCTCTTGATTTTCTGGTGGAAAAAGATGCTGAGTTCATCGCAGAGGTCTTGTGAGGGAGGGAATTCAGTAGACTCGCTGGTGGGTTGGGCGAACTCCTTGATGATGTTGAAGAGTTCCTTGCTGTTGTGTGCATGGGTGGAGATTCTGTCTTTAATCGCTTTTTTCCTCGTTTCTCCGAGTTGATGGTGGGCGTTGGTGGCGGCTCTGAAGTTGTTGTGGGCTTCTGTGGATATGGTGTTTCTCCAGGCCTTTTCGAGGTGGCGGCATGTGCGCCTGGACTCTCGAAGTTCGCTGTTAAACCATCTGGCTTTCTTGGCACGGGTATTGTTGTTTTTCTTGAGGGGGGCTATGGTGTTGGTGCTGTCCGAGATCCATCTATGCAGGGTTCGGGCTGCGGTGTTGGGGTCGTCGTTTTCCGCGATGGTTGGGGTGGAGTTGTTGAGTGAGGAGGTGAGCTGGTCATCGGTGATTTTGGTCCAGTTTCTTTGTGGAAGCATGTGCTGGTGTCTGTGGATGGTGGGTGTTCTGAAGGTGAAGTGGACGCAACGATGGTCGGTCCATGGGAGTTCGGTGGTGTGGCTGAAGGTGATGGAGTTTCCTGTAGTCAAGAGGGGGTCGAGGGTGTGACTTGCTGAGTGCGTGGGCTCGGTCACGATCTGGTGGTGTCCAATGTTGTGGAGGTTGTCCAGGAGGCATGTGGTGTTGGAGTCCAGTTGATTGTCGAGGTGGAAGTTGAGGTCTCCCCGCAGGGTGTAGTTGGTGGATGCGATGGCCTGCGGGGAGATAATGTCCGTGATGGAGTTGGCGAAGGGTCCGCGGGGTCCAGGGGGTCGGTAGATGAGGGTTCCTTGGAGGGCGGCGGTGGGGCTGGCCAGTATCTTGAAGTGAAGTGTTCCATCAGTTCTGTGGACTCGTCAGGGAGTGTGCTCAGGCGGAGGCTGTATTTGTGGGCGATGGTGATTCCTCCTCCTGGGTGGGTGGGGCCGTCCTTCCTGGAGATCTTGTATCCTTGGGGGATGGAGATGGCGATGTCCGGTCCCGAGGTGGTGTTGGTCCAGGTTTCGGTGAAGAATGCTACATCTGGGGTGGTGCTGTGGAGGAAGTCCCAGATTTCTGTGGCGTGTTTGTGGAGGGATCGGACGTTGAGGAGGATGCATTGCAGGGTCTTCGATTCGATTGTGTTCTTGTGGGCGGGTTGTGCTGGATCCGTGCTCTTGGCGTTGCTGCAGGAGTGCCGGCAGCGGTGACAGCTGAAGGGTTCATGGGTGTCGGCTGGTGATGCTAGCTTGCAGTTGTTGTTGCAGCCTGAGTTGAGTGCGTGGAGTGCTGCTGGTTTGTAGCATTGGCGGGGCGGAGGTCCAGGGTTTCTGATGCTAGTCGCGGACGGGTCGCAGACGGGCGCAGACGTGCTTGCCTTTGACGCGCCTTCGGTGCACCAGCGGCGCGCCCACAGTGGCCGCCATTAAGTAGGGGTCGGAGAGGGCTGGACAGCTGGGAGGCGGGAGCGGGGAGGGGAGCTGGATTGGGCCGGTCGTGCTGGGGGGAGAGGGGCCGCAGGGGCAGCCGCGGCGGGGAAAGGTAAAGGGAGGAAAGAAGGGATAAAGAAAAAAGGGTAGAAAAACAAGTGAAAACGAGTGAAGGAGCAGAGGGAGAGAAAGGGAAAATGGGCAGAAATTAGGCACAAAAGAGCAGAGCTGCAGAAAGGTGAAACATAGAAAGGGGAGAAAAACGAGTGAAGGAGCGGAAAGAAAGAAAGGAAACAGGGGTCCACTGGACCACCAGGGATGAGGCGCAGGGAAACCTGCGGGTGGAGGAGGGCCTCAATCACCTACACTCAAGAGTGCAGGGGCAGGGGCACCTCACTTAATGGTGGAGCTGCGAGGGTGGGAGAGCAATTTCACTGACAATGAGTCAGTGGTCTTGCTCTTTCTACCCCTGTAAAGGGGAACTACAAGAACTAAGGGATTATGATCCAACATGACAAGGGTATTTTTCTATGCTACACCTTGGGACCAATTGGTGCAAAACAAAAAATAATCTAACCGTGCTACATGCACAATTTTATTAATTTCTTTACACCCTCTACCGCCCATCCCACTCCACAGGGGTTAGGCTCACACTTATCAGTGTATAAAGGAAGAACGAAGGAAAAACTAATAAGCAGTAAATACCTAAAGCGAAGGATCGGGGATCAATTTAGGCCCTACTCTACCTCTCAAACCATTTAGTCAGTGGTTCCCATATTTTTAAGCCTTTCGAGCGGGACCGAAACCCTCTTTTTTCATAGATGGCTTTTTCAAAGTTCTAATTGGCCACAAGTCGTGTTAGCCATTGGTGATCTAGGCAAAGTCGATATAGCGCCATGCCTATGAAAACCAATTGTTCTCCCAGCTTCCCTTGGAGTTCCTTCTCTACTCCCAGACAAATCAGGGAAGGCAAAAGAGAAACATCCCTCCTAGCACCTCCTTTAAGAAATGTGCAATCTCTTGTTTTAGGATATTTAAAGTATCCCAGGAGGCAAACATATGGTTGAGATACAAAGAGCAATGGGGGCATACAGTCCCTCTCCCTGTCTCCCATTTAGAAATCTTTGTCGGGGTGTAGTAAAGTGAAAAACAAGATTTATAATACTGACCTTGGAGCCGCGCCGGAATAGACAAACTTTGTGCAAGCTCAGTTGAATGGAAAAATAAGTCTTCAGAAATACCGATTTCCTCATTTATGGCCCGCATTTCTATATCATCCGGCATCAGTGAGTTAAAGGAGTAATACATGGCTACAATAGAAGGTTGGTTCTTTCTCAAGTTATCTATAATAGGGTTATTGACATCCTGATGGGCCGCCAAATTTTTTACTTAAAAAATCACGTACTTGCAGATACTTATAGAAGTTCCTCCAATCCAATTCATATCGTTCTTTAAGATTTTCAAAAGAAACTATTTCCGATAAAGAATAAAAATCACCAAGTTTAGCAGACCTTTGTCTTGCCATTTTTTAATTATCAGGGGCCATATGTATCAAGGCTTTTGCGACTCGCAAAGGCCGAAATTTGCAGAATTTCGGCCTTTGCGACTCGCAAACGGCCTTTTAGCATTATTTGGAATGTAACAAAAAATCGCAATTTAGGAAATCGCAAAAAATTGCGATTCCTTCTTTTGCCATATCATTTAAGGAATCACAATTTTTGCGATTCCTTAAATGATATGTATGTAACTTTTGGAAATAGCGAATTTGTGTTAAGAAATCGCACATTACCACCAACTTGTAGTTGGTGGTAATTTGCGATTTCTTTTAAAAATGCCATATTTGGCATTTGTGAGGGTGGCATGTGACACACATACATGCCCATGTATGTGTGCCACATGCACACACATGTAAATTTCTGGGGTGCAGCAGGGTGTCTTTGAGACACCCGTGCACCCTTGAAATAATTCTCAAATTGCGATTAGCAAATTGCGAATTTGCAATTTGAGAATTATTGCACTATCATTCCTATGGGCCTCCTGGCCCATAGGAATGCATTGGAAATTATTCCTTATTTGCGAATTCGCAAAATGCTAATTCGCAAATAAAGAATATTAAGAAATCGCTAAAAAATAGCTATTTTGTACATACATTCCATTTTGCGAATTCTAAATAGCGATTCGCAAAAAATCGCTATTCAGAATTTGCAAATCGGAAACTTGATACATCTGCCCCTAAATCTTGAAAAATTTCAGGCAGATTAGGGTTGTTATAAATCGGTGTATAATAGTTCAGCCGACCCAGTCCTAGCATTTTAAGGGCCTGTTTCATAACTTTGAAACCAGCAAGCAAAGTATTGAATCATACTTTTTTTATAGTTTGAATCATTCAGAAACCTACAAATCCATCCCCATACATCTTTGCCCATTATATGTTTAATAGGTCTAGGTATACCTTCCAGTGGGTTATCTATTGGCTTATTGGTAAAAAAGAGTAAGGTTATACAAAGGAGTGGTTGCCCAATAATGAATTCTTATATTTGGTAGAGCCAACCCACCCCTTTCCTTTGGTAGAGAGATATTTATATGCTCTTCTGGGTGTTTCATAAGCCCAGATAAATCGAGAAAACAAATTTTCAATCCTTTTCAAGCATTTAATACTGAATTCAAGTTGGATAGCTCCTATAAAGTACAGAAATTTAGGGGAACAAAAGCATTTTAATTATATTACACCTACGTATTATCGATAAATGTAAATTATGTAGTCAACCTAATTCAGGTTTAATTTTATCTATCAAGGGATCAATATTACAATCAGTTATCTTTTCTACTCTAGCCATAATGACTATTCCCAGATACGTAGCCTTTTCTACCCGTCTATTGTCGTTGCCCATACTAACACTCGTACATATGATTTGGGTTTTAGAGGTATTAAGGGAGAATCATGATAAACATCCAAATCTTGCCGCCTCTGCTTCAACCTCAGCCATAGATATTGAAGTTACTAGAGCACTATAGTCGGCATAGGCCAATACCTTCGTTTACCAACTGTGGTAGATAATGGGGCTAATATTTAGATTGGTTTCCCGGTATCGTAAGAAGGGATCTATATATAGTGCAAACAAGAGTCAAACTAGGGCATCCCTGCCGGGTACCTCTAGGTATTTTGAAAGTATCAGTATGTACACATCTGAAAATAATTTTGAGGTAGGCTGAAAATATAGCATCTTAAATGCCTGTATTAGTCCCTGTCCTATCCCAACCCTTGACAGGAACTCCCACAAAAAAGGCCAAGGGACCCTTTCAAAGGCCTTCTCAGCATCAAGTAGTATGAGTGCCATTGGATCTCTAGAAATATGTGCGGCATCAAAAAGTTAAATAGTTCTTCTAATATGGTCTATAGTGCCACGTCCTGGAATAAATCCATGTTGCCTGAGTGATATTACTGTATGCATTACCTCTGCTAATCAGACGGCTAATATTTTAGAATAAATTTTGCTGTCCACATTTATCATGGTGTAGGTTGATAAAAGAGGCAGGATCTAGTGCTGATTTATGTTTTTTCAAGAAAACAATCATTTTTGCCTGCGACCATGATTCGTGAGGACTCCCTCCCCTGAAAACATGTACGAATAGGTGATGCATGCTCTCCTTTAGTGCAGTCAAAAATGTCTTGTAAAATTCAGCTGGAATGTTATCTAAACCAGTAACTTTACCATTAGGAAGACTATTAATGCAAAGCAGAGCATCAACCCACTGAGGAGGCTCTTCAAGTTGTAACTGATCATCTTGAGGAAGTTGCACTTCTGGAATTTGGCTATGTTATGTTGTGATATCATTTAAATGGGCTGTAGTGGTTTCGTGAAATAAGTTTTGATAGGAGTCAAGAAACACTTTATGAACGCCCTCTGGTTCTAAAATTAAATCTTGTGGGGAGGCTTCAACTACAGTGATGATGTTCCTTGTAGCTTTTTGTCTTGCCCTAATTTCAAGGTGGTGTCCAACCTGCTCGCTACATTCATATGCTTCCTCTCTCCATACCGCTAATCTAGCTGCAGCCCTTTTGGCTACTAGCTCCATTACAGATGATTTAGCTGTCCTTATTTTTGCAAGCGCGTCTGCAGGATCGTCGCCTTCCCTGAGAGCAGTGATTACATTTTCTTCTTCTGCAGCCAATCGAATTTGAAGATTGTCCAGCAGTTTGTGTTTTTCTCTATTTAAGGAAAGTGAAAAGAAAAGTGTCTCTCCTCTTATTGTTGATTTAATGCATCCCAGACTACTTCTATCCCTGTACTTCCTTGGTTTTCCTTAATAAATTGGGTAAACCAGAGCCTCATATGTTTACAATATTCGTCATTTAAAAGTAGGGATCGTTCAAAATCAAGCTAGCCCTACCTCTATTAACCACTGTGTTTTATGGTGACAGAGAT
The DNA here is from genome assembly GCF_964263255.1 of Lissotriton vulgaris. Lineage (NCBI taxonomy): Eukaryota > Metazoa > Chordata > Amphibia > Caudata > Salamandridae > Lissotriton > Lissotriton vulgaris. The sequence goes on from NC_141699.1 coordinate 813,322,636, forward strand.
CACACAGACTACAAGGGATTATCTTGCAAAAGGAGGTTTGCTTTGTTTGCACCCATCCCAATGTACATAAAGGCACGAGGATGAAAGGAAAAATAAAGAAAGAAAACAAATGTCCCATTGGTGTCTTCTTCAGGGGAATAAAGCCTCTTTTCTTTGACACCGTCAGGTCAACATCTCCTCGTTAATATTGCGGGCGTGAATATGAGGAAAGAGAAAAACAATAAGCACTATGGTTAGTGCACGATACTCTAGGGTAATACAAAAGAAGAAGAGAGGGAAAAATGAGGGAGCACACACCGTGACCACTCTGCGTGAGGGAGCAGGGAAACTGTCACGGGAGAGGACATCAGTGAGAGCACTATGCTGACGGAGAAACGAACGCACGGTCAGCTCAACTCTGTTTGTTTCCCAGTATGACTGGGCGGTCTTCAGACTCGCACCACACTCCCAAATAACCCATACCCGAGCACGCACCTGTTCAAGCACGTCCCTCCCGGGCCGTGGCTGGGCGCAGTGTCTTCCGGTTGGCGCCTTGCTTCTAGAACGCGTGATCCGTGGGTCCTCTCGTCTGCTTCGGTTCCTTCGGCGTCTCTCCACAGGTCCTCGAATTCCACTTCCTCCTTCCGGGATCTGCCTACTCCTTCTCGTTGCTGGCTCTTATCTGATTCTTCGGATGGCAGTTCTGACTCCCAAGGGGCGGGATCCACATAGGTCGAGTCAGAGTTAAAGGGCCAGCTGTAATGCTCTTCGGGCTATTCATGAATCCAGACACCTTCCTGATCCAAGCTGATATCCTACGGGAAAAACTTCTCTTTCGAGGTTATCCGGCTAGATTGATCAAAGACTCCTTTAAACGGGCTAGGTACACAAACAGAGAGGTGATGTTTACATCAAAAAACCCTGAAAAAACCAGCTACTATGCATCACCCACCACTCGGAAATGAATCACAGAATTAGACAAGCCATCAATTCGAGTTGGCACATTCTGAACTTGGAGAATGACAGGACACACCTGAGCAGACCCATATTTGCCTTAAAAAAAAACCCAACTTGAAAAATCACTTGGTAAGAGGCAAAATGCCGGAAATATCTGAAAATATCCAAACTACTATACCTGGATTGGAACCTATATATGGCAACCACAAATGTGGGACATGCCATATTTGCCCACAGGCCATTGTGGGAGAAACTGTAAGTACCAATACTCGTACGGTATAAGTACGACGTAATGCCACTATGACCAACTGCCGTACCAGCAATATCATATATTTGATATTGTGTCCATGCGATCTCCCCTATGTCGGGGAAACAGGCAGAGAATGTCGAGTGCGAATAGGGGAACATAAGTCAAACATCAGGAACAAAAAAATTGCAGCCCCTATTGTAGCACATTGGCTAGAAAAAGAACACAAAGAACTGGAACTTCGCTGGTTTATCCTGGAAAAAATAAAGGCCCGCCCAGGAACTGATCCTGTGGGCCTACGAAAAAAACGAGAAGTGTTTTAGATTTTTTTCCTAAATGCGGTAGCTAAGGGACTGAATGAAGAATGTCCTTGGCACCAGGCATTCTTGTAAAACAACCTCAGGTTACAGGATTTAAGAAATCCTAAGCAAATAGGGAGAAAAAACCTTATTATCTGGCAGAATTCTTATATTGGACTTATTTCCACTTATTTCCATTATTATATGGGTGATTATGAAGTGGATTAACATAATGGACTGGCTCCCCGATGTCTAAATGAGGAACGCACAAATGAAAATAAAACTATGGCATACATTGGTGCCGTGTTTCTCCTAATATACGTCATGCATACTCTCTCAAGAGGGCCGCCGCTCGCCAACTGAAAGAATTAGGTTGAGCTAATTGTTGCATGACGTTTTTCCAAATATACGTCATGCAAATATCAAGACCATTTAAATTAAAACTTGATTTATATAGATAGTGAACCGAAACAACCCAATTTTGTTTTTATTAAAAAAAAAGAGTTTACTCACTCAAGATGGCCGCCGCCCGCCAACTGAAGGAATTAGGTCTGTCATTTATGTTTACTGCCCTAGCACAGCTGATCCTTCTCTCCAAAGGCGCGGAGAACTGCTTATTTAAATGAGAACATGCACCCAACAGGTGAGAGCCCTGCCTCCCGTTGCGGTTGGTCGACCGGTGGAGTCGACGGAATCCTACTGAAGGACGATCCACAACCACTCTAAGGTATGTGTATACTCCGATATCCCGCTGCTTACGCGAAATTCCTGTAGATTGCGAGTCAAATTATATACATATAATTGATCTTCTATCTTCCGTTAGGAATTCCCATCTACAGCCACTCGCTCGCCGCTCACATAGCAGTAACTACGGCGCTACGCCCCACCCACAACCACTCGCCCGCCGTTGACGGAATTGTGCCTTTTACACAGCGCTCCGTGAGAACGACCCCAACTGCTCCCCGGTAAGCGGTTTTACCATTTAGGTAACGGAACCCTTGGTTTTAGCCTTTTAGGTATCAGGATATACAGCGTTCCTAGTATGATCATGGCCATAACTAGCCCTCCTCTTTTTTGTCAGGAATCCTTACCGAAAGCCACATACCTGTCCCTTGGAATCTTATCAGTTATACACTCTCATCGGAGAGCAGACTCAAGAACCCCTCAGGTAAATCGTTAATTGCACTGTTATCTCTTCCTGCTACACGGATCTTAGGACCTCAGGACGTTCTCGAACGTATTCAAAACTAAACATTGGAATCCATATCTAAATACTGTGTCTGAAAGTAAAAATAGAGGGTTGAATTACAACTTATTTAAAAAAAAAAAAGAAAGAAAAAACCCCCATGTCATCTTACTTGAAACAGTGCCCTGACCAACATCTAATTCATCAGGCTCTAATTGAATTAAACCTTATCTTGACTACAGGACTACAGTACCCAGTACCCAGTATGAATGGAACCAGAGAGCGTTATGCTCCTTGTCCTTAGGTCTTCTGGCCACGAGTATCTGTTCCCCTAACAGTAGGATTCCTATATAGGTAATATATCACTCAACCTTTTTTGTCCTACCAGTTACATCTATTAAGATTGAGAAATAGTATGTTATGCTTAAATACATTGTGTTCTCTTTTTTCTTGTTAAGTTGGAAAATCTCTACCCTCCAAACGAATTATGCCAGTAATCCCCTTGCTTTGACACACATTATGTAAGTATAATACTAGACTGTGAATGATATTTTCTTAATAGAGGTTGGGTCTCCTAAAATAAACTCCTGACCGCTATAACGGACCGCCATAACAACAGTTAAATCCAATTCTATGGATCATAGTTCCAATTGCGGAAACTCAGTCAACGTGCGCCAGAATGAATATGTATATGTATGAGGGAAGCTTTAATAAATTGAATATGAGAGGTGGCATGAAACGTACTCAATGGTTCACTTAGACAAGGTTATCAAGTTGCCTCTAACAGACCTCACCCGACGGGGAGTCTGTCTTTGGTAATGTCTCTAGGTAGTTTGGCATTGCACAGCCACAAGAAGTCAACCACACAGTTATCATATTAAGAACCAATGTTTGACCAAAAATGTAAAATGTATTAAACAAATAGAAAATGCATGTTTGTATAATCTAAACTTGTATTGTGTAAATTGAACAAAAATCTAAGATACTGTTTTTATTTCCAGATTTTATACCTGTTCCCCTCCCAGTAAACAACCTCTAGCCCTGACGAAGGTGTGGCCCCACTGGCCAGTCACCGAAACGCGCGTCGGCTTGCGTTTCCAGGAATTCGGCATATTGACCTATATTCATCAGGACTCCTCTATATGCCATCTGCCTCCTGGAATAACATTCTGATTTATGCAACAAATTTACCATCTTTGTGTTGCAAACACCAGGACTATATGAATGAATGAAAGTTGAATGAAAGAACACTAGGTTGAGTGATAAATAAGCTTGAGAGTATGAATGCAGTGTGGTATGCTACTGGGTAGGCTATGCTATAGGATGAATTTTCCTCCTCTTTTTTATCTCTCCCCTTATCATGTGTGTCTTTGATGTTCCGAATATAATGTGGATTTAAATAATGCAATCAATTTTGTACCTTTTGCTACACTAATTCAAAGAAGTTAAAAACATAAAAAATATATATATATTCTAAAAAACCTTCTTTGAGTATATTTGGATTTACCCGTTTCTTGTTATGTGCAATGCTGGCTCTTAGATAAATCACCCTGATTATATTGTTTGGATCCCATTTTTGGGACCACTATATCATAAGGCAGGGTTGCTCTCTTGTGTTCTATTCTCAGATTCTTCCCCCTACAGCCTGCCCACATCCTTAAAACCCATTGGGGAACCCCCTTCTTTCACTAAATGAATCCAGACACGAACATCAGCATCACGGAGCTGGAAGAGAGAAAGGGTGCAGGAGCCAGGAAGGGGCCGGGGAGAGTCTGTGACTGTTGGAGGCAGAGTCCAATTCACTGTTACCTCTCTTACTTTTACCACTAGGGGATTATGATCTGCCACTATGCGTTGGGTCTTTTCTATTGAACACACATGGAGAACAGAGTGAGAGGCAAAAATAAAATCTAATCTTGCAAGCTTGTTGTGCGGAAAAGAATAAAAGGTGTGACCAGAATCTGAGGAGTGTAGTGAATTCCAAATGTCAGTGAGTGCTTGTTCATGACATAGAGTCCTCAAAGCTTTAAATACTTTTGGTTTCCGACCGCAATAGATCCAGTGTTATGTTCTTATTGGTGGGCAGATTTATATTAAAATCACCACAGATGTTTATGGGTAATGGCCACACGGCCAATTCATTATTCATATAGTCAAAGATTGTGGTATCATATGCAGTGCTGCCATATAGAGTGTATACTGTGAGTGGATCACAATTTGATCAACTACTGTATGTGTAAATTGAAGTGAGCAGATGGCAGATGATATTGCTACCCCCGTGTCCTGGCATTTTGTGTTGTGGCCCCTACCACTATAAAACCAAGTGAGTATTAAAGATGAATCTTCGATATGCATTTCCTGCAAGCATAAAATATCTGCTTTAAGTAGCCGAAATGCTGCAGCAGTGTTTTGTCGTTTCTTGGTGTCATTAAGGCCACAAACGTTGATTGTTGATATACGTAATTTACTCATTATAGATAGCAGAATTACTCAAATGCAAATGACCACAAACCCAATAAGAAAAAGGAATTGGAGTCATCCCTCTTGATGCTGACCCCTTCCCTCACACTACCTGTTCCCACCCCCTCAGATCCCACCCACCACCCGCCATGGAGGCTGCTAGCTCTGCGAGAGCCAGGATGAGGACATCTGAGCAATCAGAACCCGTGCCCCCGGTCCAACCTGTTCCCTAAGCAGTCCACTCGAACTGTGCAATCATCATTTTATACCTATGTGATCTTGCTAAAAAGTCCCCACTCTTGAAACATTGAGCTTTTAGTTTTGAATTTTTAGTGCTTGGTTCTAACTCTTCTTGACTCTGTAATCTCTTGCAGATAGGACTGGGCCTGGATTTCCGAAGTTATGCTGTGTGTGCCACCCTTGTAAATAACTTTTAGGCGAGCTGGATTCTGTAAATCAACTGTTCCCACTAGTTGTTGTAGGGGGAAATAGTTGCCTCTACCTCTATCTATGCTGAACCGTGGCATGGGCAAAGTCAGGACTAGTGAAGAATGTAACACCTTTGAATTCTCTCTTGCTTGTTAGTCTTGCTAAGCCATAGTGTCTGGTGTAGAAGAAAAATGCAAAAATATAATAGCATAGCACAAGGGTATTGTACTGAGGACCTGGGGCGTTTGGCTGGTGTTAGTGGGAAGCAATGAGCATGCTGTATCTTATCCCATTCCCAGGAGTGCAGCTCAGGGAATGCTCCTTTGAGGAGCATGCTCATATAAGCCCTAGGGTCGCTCCCTTCCACTCCTTCCAGAATCCAAAGGATACAAAAGTTGTTGCGTCGTAATCTATTCTCCTGTTCTTCAATTTTCAACAATAAGTCCTTGACTATACCTTTGTGCTAATCTCCCTGTGTTCTCAGGGAGAGACATATTTTCAAAGATTCTTGGTCTGCACTTCAACTGACGACATTCTATCAGCAATTTCAGCACATGTTCGAGCTTGTTGAGATTTTTGATTACCCAGCTTAGCCTCTTCTTGAATGCTAATAATTGAGTGTTAAATATTCTGCGAGGGTAGGCTCTACCTTACTTATGGAGTTTCCAGAGATTCCCCTTCCCAAGTCGCCCATAGCTAAAGGGTTACCAGCTGAACATACTGTGCAGTCTGATGGAGTCACTAGCTGCGAGGATGAGTAGGCCCACGTGAGCTCAGCATTGCTTCCTTGATCCGTGGTCCCCCCACTCTTATGCCTGCTATGCCTTTATTTCTTCAACATCTTCTTCTTATGTGCAGCAGTTTTCCATGAAGCCTCTGAGTCTGTGCTGCTGCCCCAGTCATGCCTCCCTCCATCACTAAATGTGGATACATCAGTCTAGTACATTTCTGGTTCATCTGTTTTTTGCATGTCGGGTGTGTTTAGCCGATGATTTACTATATTTGCTACAATGGCATCAATATTTGCAATCTTTAGCAGTGGTTTCGTTTTCAGATCCTCTGAAATCAAGGTTTGAAAGATCTGCCGGTAGATCATTCTCTGCTTGATCGCTTCTTGCATCTGAAGCTGACTCTACAACTGTACCTGGAATTCCAATCGGTGTGGGGGTTACTGGGACTGAGGTTACTCGGACCACCGGCAAAGAGGCTACAGAGACCTGAGGTACCTCTCCGGCATCTGCGGGGGTATGCCAGCAACGGTTGAGATGATTTGTCCATCTGGTACGGCCCCCTCAGCTAATTCGGAAAAGATACAAAGTGCCCACACCTCTCAGAATAAACAATGATTCAAGAAATTGTACAAGTGTAACTTAATGACACATGTGGAGGTACTTTTATTTATACCCACTACTCATAGTTTTTATATTTTTCAGAAATTTGTTTTTAAAAAAGCATGAAAAAGGTAAACTCACAAAAACAATACAGTGGTTATACAAACGATTATAAACAATTATAAACAACAACAATTCATGGAAAACGTAAATACACAGAACGAAAATATTAACAACACATTTAGTAATTCATGGTTACATATAAATGCCTGTTTTGAAACCACCAAAGCGAAGTGAAAGAGCAAGAGCTTGCACAATGTTCATTAGCATAGGCACATTTAATGTATTAATACGCTCTTGCAAAATGCCGACGCGTTTCGGGTTCGAGCCAAATGTGTTTGAGCCCTCATCAGGGCTTTGTGAGTTGTCTGTAATTATCAGGCTCCTATGAACTGATCGATGGACAGGGGGCGGCACCTCAAGTTTTTAACATTGTATCATTATTTTGAAAAAAGGGGAGAACCCCGTACCTTGCGTTTTTTGTTCGATGGAGAGAGGCATTTTCTCTCTAGGATGATACAATGTTAAAAACTTGTTCTAGTGAGGTTTACATGACGATACTAGCCTCTGTTTTCATCTGATAGGACCCAAAGACATACAACCTCGATCTCCACCCTCTAAGAGGCGCCGGACGGTGCACATAGAGAATTAAACCTTCGAGGTGCCGCCCCCTGTCCATCGATCAGTTCATATGAGTCTGATAATTACAGACAACTCACAAAGCCCTGATGAGGGTTCGAACACGTTTGGCTCGAACCCGAAACGCGTCGGCATTTTGCAAGAGCGTATTAATACATTAAATGTGCCTATGCTAATGAACATTGTGCAAGCTCTTGCTCTTTCACTTCGCTTTGGTGGTTTCAAAACAGGCATTTATATGTAACCATGAATTACTAAATGTGTTGTTAATATTTTCGTTCTGTGTATTTACGTTTTCCATGAATTGTTGTTGTTTATAATTGTTTATAATCGTTTGTATAACCACTGTATTGTTTTTGTGGGTTTACCTTTTTCTTGCTTTTTTAAACACAAATTTCTGAAAAATATAAAAACTATGAGTAGTGGGTATAAATAAAAGTACCTCCACATGTGTCATTAAGTTACACTTGTACAATTTATTGAATCATTGTTTATTCTGAGAGGTGTGGGCACTTTCACTTTGTATCTTTTCCTCATTATATTACGGTCCAGCCCCCCTCAGTCCCGCTCAGGACCTGACTCCTTCTGTTCGCCCCTCAGCTAATTCAGCATTGTTTTTCCCTCTATCGGGCTAAAAATATTTGAAATTAGTGGCTGAGTGATGTGTATTTGGGTAATATCCATGAGCTTGACTTTTTTTAATTGTAGTATTTTTACTTGTTTAATCACCTGCTCAGTTTTGTCCACGGAGTTCACCCTTTCTGCTTGCTCTTTGTTTTTCGCCCCATGTGTTTCTGGATGCCTCTGAGGAATTTCTGAAGTTACTAAGTGATTTTGCTGTATAGCTTCGGTTATTGCGAGGGCTATCAGAATATTATTGATAACTTTAATTTCTTTAGCCCCTCGCCCCGTCATCCTTACTTGATTGCCTCCTGAATCCTTAAGACAAAGTATCTTCCACCCCCGGCTTCTGTTCTGGGACCTGCTGCGATGATTAAAGCTTCTGACTGCTCTGTGCCTAACAGAGCAGTCAGAAGATTGTAGAGAGTCGCTAGAATTTAATCTAGGCAGCACGTTGTTGAAAGCCGCCGCAGGACAATGGAGGAAGAAGATGCTGGAGCCGAGCCATTCTCAATTATTGAAGCTCCAGCCAGATGCCTCGTTGCAGCCCGATACCATTCCAATTTCTGCTCCGCGCAGAAATCACTGTAATCCTTAAGCAGCCCAGTCGTTCCATGCAGCGGGGGATTTAGCAGGTAATATTCAGCTTTCTGAACACGGTTGCTATTGCATAAAATATCTTTTTTGAGTCTGTTTAGGGGTCAGACCTGCGGAGCTGAATTGGGTAGCTGCTTCCCAGACACTATCTTGCTTTTCTACCCTTGCTTGCATTCCATTGCTGTTGTAGTTTTCCCTCCAGTTTCACTCTAAACTGACATTGTAAATCTTCAACTTTTTCCTCTAAGCTCCTCCTTATATTCCCCTCTCCATGAACTAACTTTAAATTTGCTTTGGCCACCGCCAATTTATCTTCTAACAGAGAGATTCTTTTTTTTTCTTGTCTTATCTAGGCCACACAAGAGCTCTTTAAAGTTTCCCTTAGCCAGGCTTTAAAGGCATCCTACATTACGTGAGTAGGTGGATGAGGTTAAATTCCATCTAAAGAAGTAAATTCAATTTCAAAATGCTTTATTCAGAATGTATGAATACAACCATATAGCAACAAACATAAAAATAAATACAGCATACATTTGTATCAATTTTGGTTTGCCAAATGCCTTAATTACTTGAATATGACATACATTGAACAACACATATCCGACAGTCTTTAAAGTGCTTTTTAGTGCATTTGTCTACTAGTGTATGTGCAAACTTAGCAATATTAAAGTGCAAAATTAATTATATCATCCTTACAGATGTACAGCTTACATTGGAGCATACTTCTACTAGTACATGTGCAAAGTGGCAAGATAAAGTGCAAAGCGGCAATACCGTTCTTTCTGAATACAATATACAATAGCAGCACATGTCTGGCATATTTTTTTAAGGTGACTATTTAGTGCATACGTCTGGTAGTAGATGTGCAAACTGGCATAATAAAGTGCAAAGTGACTGGACCATCCTTCCTAAAGTGCAGTATACATTTAGCAGCACAAATCCGGATGCTCTAGGAATGTTTCTCACTACATTCTACTAACTGGACGTGTGCAAATTTGCAATATAAAGTGCTGTGAGTGATACAAGTGGTGGAAGTATTCGATTTCTACATATATAAAGGGTTCACTATGCTAAGCAGTTTAGTCAAGTGCTAAACTGTCATAAAAATGCATCATTGGTTGAGTTCATACAATAATTGATTTCCGTGCAAAAATACATTTTAAAATATAAGTGGCCACATGGAAACCTACATCTGGGGTCTCTAAATTAAACACCAATTGCATTGCTGTTTTTGTACTACGCATATTGTATTTTAAAAAGATGGGTTTCAGGTAAAATTTCCTAAAAGGAGTATAAAAGTTACAAAATAACAAAAAGTGACAAGTACTCTGTTTGGATTTGCCATCACAGGGACAAAAACATGTACCGGGTTTCTTAATTGTAGGGAATGCCACAAGGTGGTGCACAATTCCCAACGTAAACGGGTTAATACAAAATGGTGGGAACTGGTACTAACAACAGTAAGGTAAGTTTGGAAGCCTTCATTGATGTTATATTCCAGATATAGGTTAAACGTACTTTGTTTTACATATCTTTCCATTCTAATCCCATCTGTATGTTTAAGGAATGAAACTTTGAGCTCCCGCTTCGACAACACAGACCCCGTTATTAAATCTTTAACACCTTCGCTGCTATTGATATTTTCCTCCAGTGCTGAATTGTTTGAAAGCCCATTGTTCATGACGAGCTCAGCTCGTCATCAGCACAGCTCCACTGTGCCTCATGACGAGCTGAGCTCGTCATGAGCATCGAAGGGGTTAAAGATATTGTGACCATACAGTGTCTTATACCAGTGTTGTATGAGGCATAACCAGGGGATATTTGAGCGGCGATCGAGCTTTAAACAAACAGAAATTACATCCTGAGTAAATGTTGTCTCTTCCTTTGCCCAGATTGAGCGCCATAGGGACAAGGGCCGTAAAGCAATTAAATCATTAACATAATTCATGTCAAGTTCCCTATGTACTATCTCAATTGAGGCCGTAGCCGGGGCACAAATTAATCGTTTTAAAAACACGTTTTCCTCACGCTGAATCAAGTTAGCACTCTGGGCATTATATCCCCATATCCCGGCCCCGTATTTGGCTGATGTTATACATCTTGAATTATATATTGACAACATTTCATGTATTCTGCGACCCCCTAGTTTAGCAGCAAATCTAAAAACGCAGCTTGTATTCCTAGTCATTTTAAAAAGGACACTTTCTTGTTTACTGGCCCATCTCCCATCTCCTGAAAAAGTGATGCCTAGGTAACAAAAACTCCTAACGGATTCTAATCTCTACCCATCTAAAAAAAGGACCTACATTTTCTTGATTTCTTGCCACATGTCATTGTGACGGTCTTTCCTTTATTATTTTCAGCTTCTTATTTTCAGTAACTCTCTGGAACCTATTGATCAGATGTTGCAATCCATTTTGGGTCCTGGAAAGAAGGACCGCGTCATCCGAATATAAGAGGATTGGGATTGGGTTACCATTAATGATAGGTGCATCTGCCTTAGTTTGTCTTAAAATTTGGTCTACTTGATTTATAAAAAGGGAGAACAGGAGTGGGGCAAGTACGCATCCTTGTCGGATTCCTCTCTTGATTTTAAAAAAGGGGGTGCACTCTCCATCTGTTCCAAATCTGACTTTGCTGGACAGGTTGTCGTACAGCCTGGCAAGGAGATGGATGATTTCAGTAGGGGCACCCATTGCCAGCAAGATAGGCCAGATCGAATGCTGAACTCAAGTCAGCAAAGCACAAGAATAGATTACCGTCTTTAGCTTTAGTTTACTTGCTGACTATTAGTTCCATGTTCACGCACTGCTCCGTTGTTCCCATCCCCTTGCGGAACCCATACTGCACTGGGGATAAGATTTCATATGGCTGAGATACCCGCCACCCCCTCTCAACACAATCCCCAAGGATGGGACACCGGAAACAGTTCTGAAGTCTTTGGAAGACGGGAGGGAGTAACCCCCCCGGCCGTATTTATTAAAATATGAAACAAAATTAAAACATTAAATAAACAGTTTCATATTATGTACAATTTCATTACCACATTGCGATGTTTGGCTAACCTTAACAGAGTCTCTAATACAAAGGTTCTCCTAGCCGATCTAACATCCTGCAAAACATTTACTTGAAATTTTGAAATTGTACATCCTAACGTTTAAGGGCCAACGGCAAGGTCGTAACCGGTGTCAAGATCCCTAACCCAGAAATATCGCCCTCACTTGTGAGGGGCGGCCCAGAGGCGTACCTCAAGTGCAATTACCAATTTCCCTTGACTTGACGGGGGCCCCAATAAAACTCGTCGCCACTTAGAGGTCGTACGAGGACTCGTGTGAGGTATCTAGAAGGTAGCGTAGACCTCCCCCCAAACCCCACACAACTTACCATATCTGCCGTCGCAGACGTCCTGGCCCCGGGAAATTCCCCAGGAGGGGGCTGTAACCCCTCCTACCCAGGAAGGGGCCTTGACCGCCTTTCCTCTTCTTTCGGCGACCCATCCTTAGAAGGGACCGCCTCCCCGTTGAGGGGCCAATGGCCACCTCCCCCGAGCGCTCCCATCCGTGCTGGGTGACGCCCACTCATAGGGATCTTCCAATTAGTGCTCACCGATCATGACCTTACCGCCCGACCAAAATAAATACGACAATGCTAACTAAATGATTAAACTAAAATACAGTAGCAACTATACTTTTATTAAAAGCATGCTTACCAATGAACACTAAAGCAGAATTTCTTTATTTGCAAAACACCAATCGACATTCTTTATTACATACTCAAAATCATCACGATAATACCACGACCTGTAAACGAAAATCAGAGTTGTCCATCAACTTTAATCAAAACCACTTGCTGTCATCAGGGGCTGGTGGGTGGGTCAAAATTGGCTCTTCGTTCCGTCTCGAGCTCACGTGCAGCGAGGAGGTGCAGCTTCAGAGCACAGGAACAAGAGGATGCCTTCGGATCTTGCTTCTCCTTTTATCCGTCTTCAGGGCGGGCGTAAACCCGCCCCTGCCTGCCCCTAGGGCGTGGCCAGCCGCGTCAGTGTCTAGGCCAACCCACTCTAGGGCGGGAAAAGGCGCGCCCCGGCTACGCCGCTTCGGGCATACCAGCCGAGACTCGCCTCCCGCCCAAGATGGCTTCCCGGGGGGATCGTGGTACTCTGCCATACGTTCGGGGGGACCGAGTGGTCGCCCCTTTCCATATGGCTGAGATACCCGCCACCCCCTCTCAACACAATCCCCAAGGATGGGACACCGGAAACAGTTCTGAAGTCTTTGGAAGACGGGAGGGAGTAACCCCCCCGGCCGTATTTATTAAAATATGAAACAAAATTAAAACATTAAATAAACAGTTTCATATTATGTACAATTTCATTACCACATTGCGATGTTTGGCTAACCTTAACAGAGTCTCTAATACAAAGGTTCTCCTAGCCGATCTAACATCCTGCAAAACATTTACTTGAAATTTTGAAATTGTACATCCTAACGTTTAAGGGCCAACGGCAAGGTCGTAACCGGTGTCAAGATCCCTAACCCAGAAATATCGCCCTCACTTGTGAGGGGCGGCCCAGAGGCGTACCTCAAGTGCAATTACCAATTTCCCTTGACTTGACGGGGGCCCCAATAAAACTCGTCGCCACTTAGAGGTCGTACGAGGACTCGTGTGAGGTATCTAGAAGGTAGCGTAGACCTCCCCCCAAACCCCACACAACTTACCATATCTGCCGTCGCAGACGTCCTGGCCCCGGGAAATTCCCCAGGAGGGGGCTGTAACCCCTCCTACCCAGGAAGGGGCCTTGACCGCCTTTCCTCTTCTTTCGGCGACCCATCCTTAGAAGGGACCGCCTCCCCGTTGAGGGGCCAATGGCCACCTCCCCCGAGCGCTCCCATCCGTGCTGGGTGACGCCCACTCATAGGGATCTTCCAATTAGTGCTCACCGATCATGACCTTACCGCCACAGGCCGGATAGTTGACCGGCTATCCGGACCCCCCACAACACTCCTACCTAAAGGTCATGGTGTAACGTTTTTAGCCATGCTAAGAAGTCTCCTATGAGTAACTCATTCCCCACCCGAGACAAATGCACTACATCCCCCAAATACATACTGTCATCATTAATACACCCATGCGAAATAGCATGCAGTGTCTTGGAACGGAACAACCTACTCACTTTGTTATTAAGCTTCCTAACAGAATGATTTAGAGCAGGAACCGAAATAGCCCCCCGCCACACTTTTCGTGGGATCATATGGGACCATGCAATTGTGCACCCTGGAACTCTCCTCGCTAACCAACTTACAGTGGAAAGCATCGCCTCAAGAAGAAGTCGTCTACCAGTGGTGACCAAATCATTACCCCCAAGATGTACTATCACTACAGACGGCGGTGACCTCGTCCGCCCTAGCAAACCCTCAAAAAATGATTGAAACTGGTCAATACAGAGCCCGCCTCTTCCGTAGAAGGACACACTGTACCCGTATTCCCCAGCTACGTGAATCATATCACCTGCTTTGAATACGTCTGCGGCACGCCTCACGTATGAGTGGCCCACAACCCACACCTCCTTTTTCACAGCCGGTGATGTCTGACCGCTGGCCCGGTGTAGGGTCGACTGCGAAGTCCGCCCCGCCTCGTAGGCTTGCGCAACTGAAAACCAAACAAAAACAGGAAGCGTGAGTACATTGCTACAGCTTCACAACATGTGCAACCGCACATACCTCTTATAACAATTGGAGGACCAACGCCCCACCCGTTTAATTTGTTCAACATCCAGACCCCTGGCTGTTGCTTCTGTAGCAGCCCCTATCCGAAAGGAATGGGTCCCAAACTCGCCCAGGTTCAAGCCCGCAGCGGCAATCGACATCGCAAGCACCCGCTGAAACTGAAACTTTGTCAGTGGGGTGGCGTCAGCGTGTCTCAACAAGGTCCCCCCCCATGATGCCACCCTTCGTGCTAAATAATCTTCTAGACACCTTACCGGGCACATGGAGGACCCGGGAATCCTGCGTATGATTACGCAGTCACCCATCCCACTTTGATCGGTCTTAGACCTGACAAACGAGACCGTCATCGTCTCCCCTCTGATCTGGACGTGCTCCTGGCACAATCCTCCTGTCACATCCTGCTTGTTCCTCGCCACTAATTCGCTTACCCGCATAGCCCCATGGAATGCCAGCGTAAAAGTGGCTCGGAATAACACCGTCTCAAACTGAGATGAACACGTAGCAGGGAGACTGGATAATAACTGGGCCAGCCTATCCAAACCTATCGGGCGCCTCTCATCTACCCTGCGACCCTCAAGGCGTTGCCACCCCCGTAGCGCTTTCTGTACAACGAAAGACGCTGTCGGATCCTGGATCCCGTGAGCCCTGGCAACAAAGGAAATGGCAGCCCGATGTCTCTGAGCCGTGGCAACCGATTTCCCGGCCCGATGTAAGGACATCAGAAAATCCACCACCCACTCTTCCTGGCCCCAAAGCTCCTCCCTATCAGCACCCACAAAGGCCAAATAGGACCGGAACGCCCCTTCATATGCCTTCCTCGTCCTGGGTGCTAAACTCTCTCCCACGAGGTTACGAAGTTCGGGGCACCGAGAGACCAGAGAGCTTCGGGAAAGGGTGCCGGCTCCGGGTCCGCTGTGGGAAGGAAACCCCAGAAAGCCTGTATACGAAAACGAGACAGTGCATCAGCCGCCTGGTTCATTACCCCTGGGACATGTCTTGCTCTGAATAGCACATTCAATTGCATACAAAGTAAAACAATTTCTTTGCGCAGTCTCAAAATCCACTTGCATCGTGCTGCCTGACTATTGATACACTCGACCACGGTCATATTGTCAGACCAAAATACCACCGAGTGATCTCTGAACCCTTCGGGCCAAGTTCTCAGGGCCACTAAAATGGGGAAAAGTTCCAGGAAAGCAATGTTACTTGTCAATCCACTGTCATGCCACCATGTCGGCCACTTTTGTGCAGACCATCTCGTGCCGAATATGGCACCGAAACCTATGCTCCCCGCCGAATCTGTCCACAGCCCCAGCTCCTCAGAGGACACGGCTGGTTTGTTCCAGACGACTCGACCATTGAAATCCGCCAGAAATGCCAACCAAATGCGCATGTCCTGGCGGACCTCTGCCGAGAGCCTTGTGCGATGATGGCACTCCTTCAGGCCGACCATGGCTTGAGCGATCGAACGGGAAAAGGGGCGGGCCATTGGTATAACCCTCAGGGCAAAATTCAACTGGCCAACTAACTGCTGTAATTGATGCAGCCTAACCTTAGGTCCCCTTATACACATCTGCAGGGATGTCCTGAACTTTGACACTTTGTCAGCTGGTAAACGAAAACAACCTTCTGCGGAGTCTAACTCGATCCCCAGAAACTCGAGGCACGTGGAAGGCCCCACAGTCTTACCTGGTGCCAATGGCACGCCAAACTGATTCATCAAGTCACAAAACTGTGCTAAAGCCTGCCCACATTCCGGGTCCCCGGCTGCCCCCAGGAACAAAAAATCATCCAGGTAATTCATCACATTTCGGAAACCTGTCTTCCTTGTGAAGACCCATTGTAGAAAACTACTGAATTTTTCGAAATAGGCACAAGATATAGAGCACCCCATCGGCATACACCTATCCATGTAATAATGACCCTGAAACATGAAACCTAAGAGACGCTGATCGTCTGGATGTACCGGGAGCAACCGGAACGCTGACTCGATATCAGATTTAGCCATCAGCGCCCCGGGCCCCAGGCGATTCAAAATGGCTACAGCCTCATCGAATGATACGCACCGAACACACTTCCGGGTCTATCGCTTCATTGACGGAGAGACCACGTGGGGCTGATAAATTATGTATCAGCCGAAACTCACCCGGGTCCTTCTTTGGGACCACACCTAACGGGGAACAAACAAAATTAGGAACCGGTGGTACACTAAACGGACCGGCGACTCGACCTCGAGCAACCTCCTTCATGATCTTATTCTGTACCACGGTCGTATGTTGAAAGACCGATAGCTGATTTTTACATTTCGATGCACCCTGAAAGTCCCCCACTGGGATGCGGAAACCATAAGAAAACCCGTTCCGCAACACCCCAGCAGAAGCACGATCCGGGTATTCACTGAGCCAAGGAATCATTGCCAAGGTATCAATCGGGGTAGGTAAAGGCGCCCCTCGGACTATGTTAGACCTGTTTGGCGCCTCCTCTACCCCCGTTATCACCCGTTTTGGCTCTGCACGTGGACTCAGGATGGGATGATTGCCCACACCCACTACATTCATGTCTAAATTTGCATGATCCCTGGGGCCTAGTACATTTACCCCTGTTGAAGTTCCAACAAACCCCCCTTTTTCCTGTGTTACCGGCAGGCTTCGAGTAATTGTCTGTACCCGTACCTGACCGAAAGGGCGTCCCCGCATACTGGCGGGAAGATTCGCCAACGATACTCCCCACTAATGGCAATTTCAACATACCAATCTCCTTCATTTTGGACCATGACACAGAATCATAACAATCCCATGTTAAGTTTTTATCGTGTTCTTTAGCCTTTCTAAACAGGTTATCATAGCAGAACCAATGATTACCCTCGTGTGATACCGAGTACCCCATGATTCGTGATTGATAAATCGGCAATTCGGGTAACAGAACGGGCCTTCGCTCTCCCAAGATCGATGTAAAAACCCCCCACGCTTGGCCCCAATTGCCAATGTTTTCATTTACCTTAAAGGCGGCCATTTTTGCGCGCCAAACACTCGGATGCATGAGCTCCTTCTGGCCCTTGACATGCTCCATCTCATAGTGATCAGTAAGCAACGAGAATATGTTTACATACTCCCCTGCCCATATCTTTTCCTTAATAGCCAAAGGAACATGCTGACCCAATTTTTCCCTACGAGAGGGTGCCGACTCATCCCTCGCAATCGGCAATGGCCGCTTACCTGCACCGGACGTCGTCTCTGCTACTGAACCCGTCCCCTGCGGCCTCTCTACTGCTGCAGCCGGCGTGGACACCTTCGCTGCTTCCCGTGACTCACGCAGTTGCTTCATTAGCTCCTGTGCGTCGACAGCCGTGGCGCCCTCGTTACCTTTACCCAACCACGCTGCCAATTGTGCTGCCAGCTCGGGCGGCATATCTTCTTCGGACACGGGGGTGACCACAACGGGAATCGGATTCCCTTCCTTCGGCACGGGAGTTGGTGCCTCGAGCGGGGCACTGGGACCCGGGATGTCTTCTCCCGCTGCTCCCCTCCTGGGCCTCTTGTTTTTCCCTCCCGGGGCTGCTCCCGCCAAAGGACGTTTTGGTCCCCCTTCCTCGTTCTTATCCACTCGCCTCTTTAGTTCGGTCATCTCCTTCATGAGAACACGCAGCATCTGTTCGGTAGTCATGCGCTTTCCCGCCTTCTTCGGCATTCTCCAACAGAGTATCTGCAAAACAAACAAGAACGATTACAACGCTCAAAATTGGCTCTTCGTTCCGTCTCGAGCTCACGTGCAGCGAGGAGGTGCAGCTTCAGAGCACAGGAACAAGAGGATGCCTTCGGATCTTGCTTCTCCTTTTATCCGTCTTCAGGGCGGGCGTAAACCCGCCCCTGCCTGCCCCTAGGGCGTGGCCAGCCGCGTCAGTGTCTAGGCCAACCCACTCTAGGGCGGGAAAAGGCGCGCCCCGGCTACGCCGCTTCGGGCATACCAGCCGAGACTCGCCTCCCGCCCAAGATGGCTTCCCGGGGGGATCGTGGTACTCTGCCATACGTTCGGGGGGACCGAGTGGTCGCCCCTTTCCATTTTCCTTAGCCCAGGCTTCCAATCTCGCTAATAGGACATGACTAAGGATTTTGACTGTCGAGTCCAAGAGTGAAATGGGACGATAGTTTTGGGCTTCAGACCTGGAGCCTTTTTTATAAAGCGGCACAATGATTGACTGCCCCCATGTTATTGGTAGACTATCTTCTACTGCCGCATTAAAATAACGTGTCAATATTGGTGCCCATAGTCATTTCGTGTTTATAAAAGTCCATGGGTACCCCGTCAGGCCCAGGTGCTTTGCCACCCTTACTATTTTTGATACCCTCTGTAACTTCATTTAAAGTTAAAAATAACTGCATTTTCTGCCATTTAGGGAATGGTACTGTGTCAACACTTAAAATGGACCCATCTGGATTAAAATCAGAATTAAAAATTCCAGTAAAATGGGCAATCCATGCGTGGCAACTAACATGCGAACTAATTTCAGGGACATTATCATTCTTTAAAAAGGGACCATTTACAATTTCCCAGAATAATTTGTGGTATTTTGTTTCTGCAGCCATATCCAATTTCAGTCATGCTTCATTTTGCAACTCTTTTTTTGTAGATGCTAAGGCAATCTTATAGTTAAGTCGCTCTTCTCTAATTTTATCTTTATCTCTCGGCTTAACATCGAGCGCTGTTTTTAGCTTTTTTAGTGACTGGGCACAGTGCTTGTCAAACCATGCAGCTTTATTTCTCTTAGGCCTTCTATTTCTTTCTACCAGGGAATTCTCAATAGTGTTAATTATTTGCAAAAAATTAGAAAGTAAAGTGGACGCGATCACATTAGGTGCTAAACAATAGCCTACCTCTCTATTACATTTGCGGATAATATCCACCATTAATTTATTGGGGTCTATTTTGATCCACTTGATCCTCATGCCATTTGGTCTCTCAGCCATAATCCCTTGGACGGGTCTACCGTACACATTTGTTTTTGGGCCCCAGCCCATTAATTCCATTGATATACTATTGTGATCACTCACTGGCTGTTCTATTACCCAGACATTGGAATAGACAGAACCATTGGACACCAAGATATGATCAATGTTTGAGTGGGCATCTCTCCCTCTAAATGTTGGGCACTTCTCGTTATTTATATTCTTTGTACATTCTAGTAGTTCCAGGTCTAATTTAGCTACCAGATTGTTCAGTGCACTTCCGTAATTATTGTGGGGGAAATGATTAAAGATAGTACTATCACCACTAGGGTACTCCTCTCGATGTCCATAGATCCCCTTCTGAGCGTGACTACATGCTTGGGTATTAAAATCTCCTGCCCAGAGTATTACAGAACAGGTGATGGACCGAATGTGGATCAATGTCACACACTCACCCCAGTCCGAAGATTTGGGCCCAAATCCATCGCTTTTTTGCACTCCACACCACCCTGGGTTAGACAATGGCGATATGCAAATCAGCTCTGACCCTGTGCCCCATGGGAACAGTCCAGTCCGAACTACAAAAAGCCATGTCCTTCCCAGAACGGAATCAAGCATCCGAGGACCGGACCGGTTTCGAGGTAACACCTCTCATCAGCCCGGCTAGCTTGACTCCAGTGGTGTGGAGTGCCTGGGACTCACGTCTGGGCATCCCCAGCGCACTTAGGGCGGAATATGCAAACAAAACAGGTGATGGACCGAATGTGGATCAATGTCACACACTCACCCCAGTCCGAAGATCTGGGCCCAAATCCATCGCTTTTTTGCACTCCACACCACCCTGGGTTAGACAATGGCGATATGCAAATCAGCTCTGACCCTGTGCCCCATGGGAACAGTCCAGTCCGAACTACAAAAGCCATGTCCTTCCCAGAACAGAATCAAGCATCCGAGGACCGGACCGGTTTCGAGGTAGCACCTCTCATCAGCCCGGCTAGCTTGACTCCAGTGGTGTGGAGTGCCTGGGACCCACGTCTGGGCATCCCCAGCGCACTTAGGGCGGAATATGCAAACAAAACAGGTGATGGACCGAATGTGGATCAATGTCACACACTCACCCCAGTCCGAAGATCTGGGCCCAAATCCATCGCTTTTTTGCACTCCACACCACCCTGGGTTAGACAATGGCGATATGCAAATCAGCTCTGACCCTGTGCCCCATGGGAACAGTCCAGTCCGAACTACAAAAGCCATGTCCTTCCCAGAACGGAATCAAGCATCCGAGGACCGGACCGGTTTCGAGGTAACACCTCTCATCAGCCCGGCTAGCTTGACTCCAGTGGTGTGGAGTGCCTGGGACCCACGTCTGGGCATCCCCAGCGCACTTAGGGCGGAATATGCAAACAAAACAGGTGATGGACTGAATGTGGATCAATGTCACACACTCACCCCAGTCCGAAGATCTGGGCCCAAATCCATCGCTTTTTTGCACTCCACACCACCCTGGGTTAGACAATGGCGATATGCAAATCAGCTCTGACCCTGTGCCCCATGGGAACAGTCCAGTCCGAACTACAAAAGCCATGTCCTTCCCAGAACGGAATCAAGCATCCGAGGACCGGACCGGTTTCGAGGTAACACCTCTCATCAGCCCGGCTAGCTTGACTCCAGTGGTGTGGAGTGCCTGGGACACACGTCTGGGCATCCCCAGTGCACTTAGGGCGGAATATGCAATCAAAACAGGACATGGCTTTTGTAGTTCGGACTGGACTGTTCCCATGGGGCAACAGGGTCAGAGCTGATTTGCATATCGCCATTGTCTAACCCAGGGTGGTGTGGAGTGCAAAAAAACGATGGATTTGGGCCCAGATCTTTTGACTGGGGGAGTGTGACATTGATCCACATTCGGTCCATCACTTGTTGTTTTTGCAGAGTATTACAGGGCCTTTGCTTGATAATGCAAGTGTTTCTTCTATTGCCCGCTCGACTGCCGATACAATCATACCCCGGTTGGGCCCCACAATGTTATTATAAAAATTCACAATAACTAAATCCCTACATTCGCTATGTGTCAATCGCAAAACTGAGACATGCTGACCCACCTCCACATATCCACCAGTACTCAATTCCGTTAATTTAGTGGATACCAAAGTCAATAAACCGCCCTTTGCTCTACCTGCCTTAGATGCTACTGCTGTCACACTATAGGAGGTATATCTTTCGACTTGTATTTGATCTCTATGCCACGTCTCTTGCAGACATATTATGTCGTAACCCTGTATGATGAAATTATTTCAGAACGGAGTAGTTAGTTTATCAGCAATTCCCGCTATATTCCAAGTAGTGACCTTTAAAAAGTCAACAGGGTTGCCTTGTGTAACCTCAGGATAGTCAATCAGTGACGGTGTTTCTAGACTCACGTTCAGGTTTATATCTGTAAGGGTGGTTACATTTGGCATAATTGCATTGATATTTTTACATTGTTCAGTGCTAGTCGTATTTAACACAGTTACATCTTCTACCCCTATTTGACCCCCTAGCCCTTGTTCAATTGTAGCTATTTCACCAGATACAATAGATTCACAATGTGGGATCATAGATGGTACATTCAGTCAGTCGTTCTCCTCTAGTGAGTTAAACACCTGAAATCTGTTGCAGATCGGAATTGTGAAATTGTCATATACATTATACAATGGTGCTGGTACGGAGGGTACATTGGGGTAGTTGAGATGTACAGTGTCAGAATCGGTCTTTATGGGCCGCTGTCCGCGCAATGCGTGGGGTTTGGATGCCTTGCTTCATCGAACCACAAATCCCAGAGGGCCAAGGGTGAAGCTGCGCGAGATGGTATCCGCACAAATCAGGAAACATAAGCCAAACCCACAGCAAAGACGGAGCCGATAATTTTGGTGAGCCGGAGAGCAGTGAGGTCGTGTATACTTGGATGTAACCGTGAGTAAGAGTTACAGTGTGTTTCCGGCGGGATCCACACGGAATCGGAGAACAGTTGAACTGTAGCTGTGTGTATTTGCCGGGAGAGTCGGACACGGCTGTGTTCGTCAGTTTCCCCCTCCTTTGTTTTCTTCGTAGTAGCTGTGTGGGGTTTCCCGAGTGGAGGAGAAACGCGGCTGTGTTTCTAGCTTGAGAAAATCCCTGGGACAATAAACATTATAAACATTCGGAGAGAAGGATTACGGAACTGTTAGTATTTGTTATCCATGGGGGAATATCAACAAAACTCATAGTGAAGTGAGTGTTACTTGACTGATTTGTGCGGACCAGTGCAAGTCACGCTTTCAACCATACAACGTTATTATTTTGCGGGAAGAAACCTTTTGAAAGGTGCAGTTAACCTTCAGCTCCTTGTTTGTTCCATGTTTTCTTTTCGACAATTTGTTTGTGTTTTATTTCACACTGCAGGAGAGGAACCACGGGGGTACTAGTATAACGGAAGAGTGGAACAAGGCAGAATACTGTCAAGAATTGGTATGTGAGGTGTTATAAGAAGCTTATCGCGAATGGTAAAGCTGTTGTATAATTCATGTGCATTTCTGTGTTCCTTCCTTACCACATTGTTACCACTGATAGGACCTTCCCTCTCTCTCCTGCATCTAAAGACTTATAGTTTTCCTTTTCAGGTAGGCTTGACTACTAATGTGAAAAGAGTCCAATTCACTAATAGGGTGTCTCTGTATTCTAGAGTAGATAGGGAGGGGTGTGAAACTAAATCCCTTGTCCTTTATCGTTTCAGATCTCCCTCCCCGCTGTCCCCTTCCTTTCCCGCGATTGCGGAACCCTCCTATTGGTCTGTGATTAATGCCGGGTCACGGGTTGGTTGCGTGAGAGCGGGTTTAGGACTTTCAACACAGCCCCGAGGAGAAACGTGTCGGATCGTGACAGAATTATCGGCCCACGGAGACAAGCCTCCTCTTGGCTGTGTTGAAAGGAAATTTGTCACTATGGATGATGTTTTGGCTGCCCTAGCTTTAGTCCAAACGGAACTAGCTGCCTCCAATAGAGAGGTCGCTGCTTCCAGAGCGGAGAACGTTCAGATAAAGGCCCGTTTAGATATCCTACAAGTAAATCCGTTTAGTGCAGGGGCTAGCACTTCTACTCCCTTGTCCCTAGTAGTGGAAATGCCTACCCAGATTCCGCTAGCTCCACCCGAGAGGTTTTATGGGGATAACAAAAAGGTCCAGGTGTTCATGACGCAAGTATGTCTACATTTCATGTGTAAACCTAAGATGTTCACAACTAATCAAGCCCGAGTGGCCTTTTTGATTTCCTATCTCGGTGGGGAAGCAGCTCAGTGGGCGGTTCCCATAGTCCGGAGAGATGATCCCCTCCTACACAACTGGGATGAATTCTGGTTGGAGTTCGAAAAAACTTTCGACCGCAGAGCTGAAAGGTTTTCAGCAGACCGTGAGTTGTTGCTTCTTAAACAAGGCACATCCGATCTGGTTTCCTATCTGAACAACTTTCGTCGCTTGGTTGCTGAAACAGACTGGCCTGAGGCCAAACAGTCCGCTTTATTCTATCAAGGATTAAACAACGAAATGAGGGACGTGTTGGCACACATAGACCCTCCGCCACGTACATGCTCTGCACTCATAGAACTCGCTCTTCGCTTAGACCACCGCATAATGGAGCGTAAAGGTGACTACGAAAGAAGGAGCCGGTGGTAATGGTACATGAGAGAGGAGGAGGGAACAGCGAAAAACCTACGTCCGCTCAAGAGGCTATGGAGATAGGGGCTGTTAGGGCTTCCTTGTCCTTCAGCGAGAAAGAACATCGCAGGAAGAATGGACTTTGCTTATACTGCGGAAAAAAGGGGCATTACCTACGGGAGTGTCCAGTGAAACCAAAATCTGGAAGGTTCAGAACTGGCCAAACCGCACCTGGCACCTTGGAGGAGAAATCGGAAAACTCCAAAGCTTGAGTGTGAATGGAGGGGAACCCTCAAGCCGAATCACTATCCCTTCTATTACGGCATGTTGCGAACAAGAAAAGAATCACGTCTTCCTGTCTATGTTACTGGTAATGGAATCTGGAGAACAAGGTGTAAAGGCTATGGTGGATTCCGGAGCCACTGGGTGTTTTATGGACTATGCAGAGGCAGAAAGGCTAGGTATCCCGCTCATTGAAAATAAACAACCTGAACCTGTATATGCGGTGGATGGTAGTGAATTGATTGCAGGACCCATAAAATACCATACACCAGAATATTGGTGCATTAGTAATGATTTACACCAAGAGACCATTTCCTTTAACATCATCCAAGCTCCGCAGTATGGCATCATTTTGGGACTTCCTTGGCTGCAAAAACATGAACCCTACATCCATTGGACCTCGAGGACGATCGATTTCGTCTCTGAGTTTTGCAAAGAACAGTGTATGGTTTCCACTGCGAGTCCTTCTCAGACCTTGGCAAGAGTTTACAACATCGCCACAGCGGCCGAGAAAGAAGTACAACTCCCGTCGTGTTATTCTGAGTACGCGAAGGTTTTCAGTGAAGAGCAGGCGGAGGCACTTCCCCCCCACAGAACTTTCGATTGTTGCATCGACCTGGTTCCTGGAGCGGTAATACCGAATGGCAGACTCTACGCTCTTACTGTACCGGAAAATGAATATCTGAGAACGTACCTGGGCAAGTATTTGGCTTTAGGGTATATTCGCCCTTCTCGGTCACCTGCATCTTCGCCCTTATTCTTCATAACCTAAAGCCAACGGGGACAAGAGGTGTTGCATAGATTATCGCGCCTTGAACACCATCACGGTAAAAAACCAGTATCCTTTACCTCTAATTCCTGTCTTACTAGAGCAAGTCAGAACGGCCACCATTTACACGAAGTTAGATCTGCGAGGAGCCTACCACCTGGTCTGCATAAGAAAGGGCGATGAATGGAAGACGGCCTTCAAGACGCGGTATGGGCTCTTTGAGTACCTAGTGATGCCCTTTGGGCTGTGCAACGCCCCCGCCGCGTTTCAATTCTTTTTAAATGAGGTGTTGAGGGAATTCTTAGACCTCTTTGTAGTCTTGTACATCGACGATATCCTGGTCTACTCCACCAAGATGAGTGAACATCAATATCATGTGAAACAGGTGCTGGGTGCCCTGATGAAACATCATCTTTACTGTAAGATCACGAAATGCGAATTTCATGTAACCACCGTCGAGTTTTTGGGAGTGATGCTTACACCTTCAGGCCAGGTCATGGCTGAAAGAAAAGTACAAGCCATAAAAGAATGGCCTTGTCCCTGTACCGTCAAAGACGTACAATGTCTATTGGGGTTTGCGAACTTCTACAGGAGGTTCATCTGTGGATTCTCTGCCTTGGTAACCCCATTGACCCGTCTGACGAGGAAGAATGTTCCGTTTCATTGGAACACCGAGACACAACTAGCGTTTGATGGGTTGAAAGACGCATTCATCAGTGCTCCTGTCCTAAGACATGCCAACCCTGCCTTGCCCTTTATTGTCGAAGCTGATGCGTCCGAAGTCGCTTTAGGGGCGGTTCTATCACAACGACAGGAAGACACAGGCATGTTGCATCCTATCACCTTTATGTCCAGAAAACTCAACCCGGCGGAAATCAACTACACGATAGCCGAAAAGGAGTTATTGGCTATAAGAGACGCCTTTGTGGAGTGGAGGCATTGGCTCTTAGCTGTTCATCAGGTGACAGTTTATACTGACCATCGCAACCTGCAATTCATAAGAGCAGCACACCATCTGACACCCAGGCAGTTACGCTGGATGCTATTCTTTGAGGAATATCGATTCATAGTCACTTACAGGCCCGGAGCGATGAACAAAAAAGCAGACGCACTAACCCGGCAGGAACATCCGGTGTTACACACGCAAACCCCAAAAAGATCAATCATAGATCCATCTAAAGTGGTGTGTGTGACTCAAACCAACGATTTTGTGCAATCCTTGCGTTCCGGGATACAATCCTGTGTTTGGAGAACCTGGCTTCAGCATCATCCTGAATGGCAGTTGAAACAAGGAGTGGCAATGAAAGGGAAACAAGTACTAGTGCCCACTAAAGTCTTGCAAAGTATCGTGTTTCAATGGTGCCATGAAATGCCTAGCGCAGGACATATGGGATATGTAAAAACATTGGAAAAGGCATTGAGACAGTTTTGGTGGCCCTCCATTCGGCTGGACTTGAAAAGATGGGGAAACCAGTGCATGCAATGTGCCAGAATGAAAGCAGACCGACAACAACCTCAAGGTCTTCTGCTACCTTTACCAACCCCCGAAATGCCTTGGGAAAGCATTTCCGTGGACTTCATAGTGGGTTTGCCAAAAGACCAAGGGAAAACGGCCATCATAGTAGTAGTGGATTTCCTTACTAAAATGGGCCATTTTATCGCTTGTGACAATGTGCCTACTTCGGGTCGTTTAGCTCATCTCCTGTTAACACACATAGTTAGATTGCATGGGCTTCCGAAAGTGATAGTGTCAGACAGGGGGGCCCAATTCACTGCAGGGTTCTGGAAAGTGTGGTGTGCTGAGTTACAGGTTTCATCTTCTTTATCAACCAGTTTCCATCCGCAGTCGGATGGCCAAACCGAGAGACTGAACCAGTCTTTAAAACAGTACCTCCGCTGCTATGTTCAGGCAGACACTGATTCCTGGGTGGATTGGTTGTGGGTGGCGGAGCTGGCCTACAACAGCACACAACACTTTTCGACAGGTCATTCTCCTTTCTTTAGCAATTATGGTCACCACCCTAGGGTTAATCCTCTAATCCTCCCCAGACCCACGGTTCGATTGCCAGATGTCAAGGCACGATTGATGCGCATTCGCAGGATATTCCTGGCGACGCGCATGAATCTTGTTCAGGCCAAAGGGAGATACAAGGCTCAGGCTGATAAGCATCGTAGGCCGAGTCCTATATATAAACAGGGGGATTTGGTGTGGTTATCCACTAAACACATCAAATTCCGGAGGTATAGTGTGTTCAACCCTAAGTTCATCGGGCCTTATCGGGTGGTGAGAATGGTGAATCCAGTGGCGGTGAAGTTCGGAGAACAGTTGAACTGTAGCTGTGTGTATTTGCCGGGAAAGTCGGACACGGCTGTGTTTGTCAGTTTCCCCCTCCTTTGTTTTCTTCGTAGTAGCTGTGTGGGGTTTCCCGAGTGGAGGAGACACGCGGCTGTGTTTCTAGCTTGAGAAAATCCCTGGGACAATAAACATTATAAACATTCGGAGAGAAGGATTACGGAACTGTTAGTATTTGTTATCCATGGGGGAATATCAACAAAATTCACAGTGAAGTGAGTGTTACTTGACTGATTTGTGCGGACCAGTGCAAGTCACGCTTTCAACCATACAACGTTATTATTTTGCGGGAAGAAACCTTTTGAAAGGTGCAGTTAACCTTCAGCTCCTTGTTTGTTCCATGTTTTCTTTTCGACAATTTGTTTGTGTTTTATTTCACACTGCAGGAGAGGAACCAGGGGGGTACCTAGTATAACGAAAGAGTGGAACAAGGCAGAATACTGTCAAGAATTGGTATGTGAGGTGTTATAAGAAGCTTATCGTGAATGGTAAAGCTGTTGTATAATTCATGTGCATTTCTGTGTTCCTTCCTTACCACATTGTTACCACTGATAGGACCTTCCCTCTCTCTCCTGCATCTAAAGACTTATAGTTTTCCTTTTCAGGTAGGCTTGACTACTAATGTGAAAAGAGTCCAATTCACTAATAGGGTGTCTCTGTATTCTAGAGTAGATAGGGAGGGGTGTGAAACTAAATCCCTTGTCCTTTATCGTTTCAGATCTCCCTCCCCGCTGTCCCCTTCCTTTCCCGCGATTGCGGAACCCTCCTATTGGTCTGTGATTAATGCCGGGTCACGGGTTGGTTGCGTGAGAGCGGGTTTAGGACTTTTAACACAGCCCGAGGAGAAACGTGTCGGATCGTGACATACAGCTCTAGGGTGCTTAAAAGTCTGCGTTGTGATTTGTCTTCCTAACTGGTTCCTATAGAAGTAGTCAAGTGGGAACAACGTGGTGTTATATTCATGATTAGATGGCATAGGTGCATTTAAAATAGAGTCTCTTGCCCATTCAGTAGCCCTGTAGATTATAACTATACAGTCCCCATTTATCTCCTTTTTACTTGGTCCCACCCATCCTACTCTCTGTGTGGAAATAATCTGATTTGCCCCTCGTGTTGGAAATCCACAGTTTTTCACGAGCCAGTGCAAGGTTTTGTGTTTCAGGGTTTCCTGATTTTCTAATTGGGTAGGCTTCAGTTTAGGGACATTAGCAAGGATAGCTACATATGGTCTACATTCCGGTGGAAGGTTAATCATAGCATGGATGATATTATTAGTGTGGCGCCTAGGTGCTGATAAGTTCATGTTGTTGTGAATGGGGCCACCTGTCTCCCTTTGTCCCACAGCGACTTTCTGGCCCGTTGTTACATTTGGGGAGATGGTGGGTAACATTTTTGCTCCACTTGTGGTTGCTACAGGGGTTGCTACCGTAGGGGGTTTACTAGGGACTCTGGTTGCACTGCTTGGCGTGTTTTTGCTCGGTCTTCCAGTTGGTACATTAGTTATAGATGACTTGACTTGCGTGCCCAGATGTTCTAGAATATCTAAGTTGCCTATGCCCAGTTTTTCCAAGTTCTCCACTTTTTTACTTAGGGATTCTAAAATTTCAGTCACTGGTGTAATGTAGGATTTTATCATATTCTCTAGATGTTGCGCCAGTCCCTCTATATTAATTGGGATTAGTTTCTCCTTTGAGCTATGTTGCAGTACCTCTCCCTCCCTTCCATGGTCTATTGAAGTTTGGGTTACTTTTTTTTTTTGCATCTATATCTCTTGCCCACTTTATTAACTAACAGCAATTTCCTACTGTAAGTGGGTTTCCATTTGGGCCGAGTAGACCCATGGTCAATCGCACTACTTAACAGACTAGTGTTAGTTGAATCAGTGATATGGATAATGTCATTGATGTCACAACCATCCATCTCCCCTGTATCATTAGGCACATCATTCAATGTTGGGGTTTGGGGTATGTCACTTGTTATCAGAATGGGTGTTAATGATAATCTACTCTCCCTAGCAGAAAACACAGTAGGTTCTAAAGGTTGCGGTGCAACAACCTGGTTTGAATCATCCCCTGGCAGACCTGCAAAAGATTATAATAAAATCGAGTCATGTGATAGTGTTGTTATATTTGTAATATTTACAGGTGAGTTTACTGCTTGTGGCGATTGAGTAATTAAGCACATACTAGGTGGCAAAGATAGTCTTCTTTCAGTAGTTTCAATCGCATTCACAACAACCCCAGTTTGCTGCAACATTCTATCAATTGCGGTTAGGGTAGGTAGTGGGGTTTGCACCAATGTTAATTTCCTGGTTGCAGATCGTGTATGCATTGGAGTCTTTTTGGCCGCAGCCTTACTTTTGGCCTCCATCAGAGCTATCGCTGGCCACTACCTGTTACACTCAAGCTTGATCGGTGGTTACCTTAGTTGGTGTGTTAACAAAGTGAAGGTGGGTGGCCTAGCCCAGTCTCTTTCGGTCTCTGAGGGCCTCAGAGGGCCTGCCCTTTGCCTGGGCTTCGCCCGGCGCGTCCCCCGCGCGACGAGGGTACACTCGATGATTTATGCACCTCCTAGCACTGGCTGATGATGGGGGGCGGGGTCCCCGGTCCAAGGTTTCTTGGGGTTTAAATTCCTGACCGGCGGAGCCAAGCCGGGCCAGTCAGGAAGTTGGTCACTGCCCACCTTGCAGCTCGGTGGAGCAGAGCCCAGCCGCCCACCACAAACAAGGGACCTCCAAAACGCCTCAGCGGAGCACAGGTCAAGCAGTTCGGCCGGCGTTAATTACCCCAAAGGTGAGCCACAGGGTTCCTTGGGCGCACTCGATGATTTAAGCGCCTCCTAGCGCTGGCTGATGATGGGGGGGCGGGGTCCCAGGTCCAAGGCTGCTGGGGGTTGAAGTCCTGACCGGCCGAGCCAAGCCAGGCCAGTCAGGAAGTTGGTCACTGCCCTCCTTGCAGCTCGGCGGAGCAGAGCCTGGCCGCCACCCACAAAGAAGGGACCTCCAAAATGCCTCAGCGGAGCACAGGTCACGCAGCTCGGCCGGCGTTATTTACCCCAAAGGTGAGCCATCGATTACTCCCTCATCGATCCCTTAAAAAAATCCTGCTTTCAAAGTAGCCTTCTTTTTAGTGTCCATCTTAATACAAGATGAGATATTCTTTTGTACTATAATGGGTGAGCAGACACCACACCTGAAAACTTTTCTTCAACCAGTCACACATTTGTATCTTATATACAGCTGTGTGACGACTCCTAAGCTACATAAAGAAGCAGGAGTTACCTGTAGACTTGGGATTAAGGTGTAGGAAGAGTGACTCTTTCCTCCCTCCACCCTTCCTCCCCATTATCCTCTTCCCTCCCTCCGCCCCCTCGTTCCTCCCTCCTCTTCCCTCCCTCTGCCCCCTCGTCTTTCCCTCCTCCCCCTCGTCTCTCCTCACTGTCCCTCCCTCTCTCCCCCTTTCTCTCCCTCTCTCCCCCTCCCTCTCTCCTCCCTCCCTCTCTCCCCCTCCTCCCCCCTCCCTCTCTCCCCTCCTCCCTCCCTCCCCCTCCTCTCTCCCCCCTCATCCCTCCCTCCCTCCCTCTCCCCCTCTTCCCTCCCTCCCTCCCTTCTCCCTCTTCCCTCCCTTCTCCCTCTTCCCTCCCTCCCTTCTGCCTCTTCCATCCCTCTTTCCTCCCTCCCTCTCTCCCTCCCTTTTCCCTCCCTCCCTCTCTCCCCCTCCCTCTCGCCCCCTCCCTCTCGCCCCCTCCCTCTCGCCCCCTCCCTCTCTCCCCCTCCCTCTCTCCCCCTCCCTCCCTATTCCCTCTCTCCCTCTTCCCTCCCTCCCTTCTCCCGCTTCCCTCCCTTCTCCCTCTTCCCTCTCTCTTTCCTCCCCCCTCTCTCCCTCCCTTTTTCCTCCCTCCCTCTTCCCTCCCTCCCTGTCTCCCTCTTCACTCTATCCCCCTCTTCCCTCCCTCCATCTCTCCCTCCTTCTCTCCTTCCCTCCTCCCTCCTTCCCTCTACCCTGTTCCCTCTGTCCCCTTTCCCCCTCTACCCTCTTCCCTACCTCCCGCTCTACCCTCTCCCTCCCTTCTTCCCTCCCTCACTCACTCCACCCTCTCTCCCTCTTCCCTCCCTCTCTCTTCCCTCCCCCACTTCCCTTTTCCATTCCCCTACCCTCCTTTCCCCTTCCTCCCTCTTCCCCTTCTTCCCTCTTCCTCTTTTTCCCTCTTCACCTTCTTCCCTCTTCACCTTCTTCCCCTTCTTCCTCTTCTCCTTCTCCCATCTTCCCCTTCCTCCCTTTTCACCTTCCTCCCTCTTCACCTTCCTCCCTCTTCACCATCCTCCCCCTTCCCCTTCCTCCCTCTTCACCTTCCTCCCTCTTCACCTTCCTCCCTCTTCACCTTCCTCCCTCTTCCTCCCTCTTCCCTCTTCCCCTCCTCCCTCTCCTCTTCCTCCCTGTTTCCTTTCTCCTCCTCATCCCACTTCCCCTTCATCCCCCTTTCCCCCTTCCCCCTCATCCCCTTCCCCTCATCCCCCTTCCCCCTCATCCCTTTCCCCCTCATCCCTTCCCCCCTCATCCCTTCCCCCTTTCCTCCTCATCCCTTCCACCTTTCCCCTCATCCCTTCCCTCTTCCCCCTCATCCCTTCCCCTTTATCCCCTCATCTCATCCCCTCCTTTTCCATCCCCCTCCCCTCCTTTTCATCCCCTTCCCCTCCTTTTCCATCCCCCTTCTCTCCTTTTCCATCCCCCTTCTCTTCCAACCCCATCCCCCTCTATCCTGCCTCCTCTTTCCTACCTCCTCTATCCTACCTCGTCTCCTCTTCCCTTCCTCCTCCCTCCTCCCCCTCCTCTCCTCCCCCTCTCCTCCCCCCTTCCCCTCCTCCCCTTCCCCTCCCCTTCCCCTCCTTCCCTCTCCTCCCCCTCCCCTCCTCCCCCTCCCCTCCCTCTCCTTCCCCTCCTCCCCTCTCCTTCCCCTCCTCCCCCTCTCATTCCCCTCCTCCCACTCTCCTTCCCCTTTCCTCCCCCTCCCTCCTCCTTCCCCCTCCCCCCTTCTCCCCCTCCCTCCTCCTCTGTCCCCGTCCTCCTCCCTCCCCCTCCTCCCCCTTCTTCTTCCCCCTCCTCTCCCTTCTTCTTCCCCCTTCTTCCTCCCCTACCACCCCCTTCCTCCCCCACTTCTCCCCTCCTCCACTCCTCTCCCCTCCTCCCCCTTCTACCCTTTCTCCCCCTTCTCCCTTCCTCCTTCCCCCCCTCCCCCTTCCCCCTCCTCCTCCTTCCCCCATCCTCCTTCCCACTTCCTCCCCTCCTCCTTCCCACTTCCTCCCCTCTGTCTTCCTTACTCCCTCCTCCCTCCCACTCCCTCCTCTTTACCCTCACTCATCCCTCTTCCTTACCCCCTTAAACTCCCATTTTTCCATACCCCCTTAACCTGCCCTTCTTCTTTCCCCTTCACTTTCCTCCCCTTCATCCTTCTCTTCCTTCCCATTTTCTTCCTTTTCCCTCCCCTCCTTTTCCATCCCCCTCCCCTCCTTTTCCATTCCCCTCCCCTTGTTTTCCATTCCCCTTCTCTTCTAACCCCCTCCCCATCTATCTTACCTCCTATTTTCTACCCCTTCCTTCTCTTCCTTGCCCCATGCCTCCTCTTCCTTCCCCCATGCCTCCTCTTCCTTCCCCCATGCCTCCTCTTCCTTCCCCATGCCTCCTCCCTCCCCCTGCCTCCTCTTCCCTCCCCCTGCCTCCTCTTCCCCCCCCTGCCTCCTCTTCCCTCCCCCTGCCTCCTCTTCCCTCCCCCTGCCTCCTCTTCCCTCCCTGTGCCTCCTCTTCCCTCCCCCGTGCCTCCTCTTCCCTCCCCGTGCCTCCTCTTCCCTCCCCTGCCTCCTCTTCCCTCCCCCTTGCCTCCTCTTCCCTCCCCCTTGCCTCCTCTTCCCTCCCCCTGCCTCCTCTTCCCTCCCCCTGCCTCCTTTTCCCTCCCCCTGCCTCCTCTTCCTCCCCCTGCCTCCTCTTCCTCCCCCTGCCTCCTCTTCCTCCCCCTGCCTCCTCTTCCTCCCCCTGCCTCCTCTTCCCACCCCCCTGCCTCCTCTCCCCTCCGCCTCCTCTCCAGTCCCCCCTTCCTCCTCTCCCCTCCACCCTGCCTCCTCTCACCTCTACCCTGCCTCCTCTCACCTCTACCCTGCCTCCTCTCACCTCTACCCTGCCTCCTCTCACTTCTACCCTGCCTCCTCTCCTTTCTTCCCCTCTTCCCTTCACCCTCTCCGTCCTCTCCCCCCTCTTCCCTTCCCCTCTTCCCGACCCCTTTCCCCTACCCCTCTCTCTCTCTCTCCCTCTCTCTACTCGCCCATCCACCCCTCTCCATCCTACCCCTCTCCCCTTCCTCCTTCACCCCCTCCCCTTCTCCCCCTCCCCACCCCTTCTCCCCCTCCCCACCTCTTCTCCCCCTCCTTCTCCCCCTCCTTTCCCCCTCCTTTTCCCCCTTCTTCTCCCTTTCTCCCCTCTCCCCTCTCCCCTCCCCCTTCTCCCCCTCTCCCCTTCTCCCCCTCTCCTCTTCTCCCCCTCTCCCCTTCTCCCACTTTCCCCCTTTCCCCTTCTCCCCTTCTCCCCCCTCTCCCCCCTCTCTCCCTTTCCCCCCTCTCTCCCCTTCTCCCCCCTCTCCCCCTCTCTCCCCTTCTCCCCCTCTGCCCCCTTCTCCCCCTCTCCCCTTCTCCCCCTATCTCCCATTCTCCCCTTCTTCCCCTCTCCCCTTCTTCCCCTCACCCCCTTTCCCCCTCTCCCCCTCTCCCTTTGCCCCTCCCCCCCTTCTCCCCTCTCTCCCCTCTCCCCTTCTCCCCCTCTCCCCGCTCCCCTTCTCCCCCCTCTCCCCTTCTCCCCCTCTCCCCTCTCCCCTTCTCCCTGCTGCTTTGTTTACTGCTGGAATCGTAGCGCCTGGCTAATTTGCATACCTGCTGCTTTGTTTACTGCTGGAATCGTAGCGCCTGGCTTATTTGCATACCTGCTGCTTTGTTTACTGCTGGAATCGTAGTGCCTGGCTTATTTGCATACTTGCTGCTTTGTAATATCAGCGTAGCGCTTTACTTGCCTGCAGTGTAATTTGGTGCCTGATTGGAACTTGCTGCTTGCTCCTGCACATGTACTTCTGTAGCGCTTATCTGCTGGTGCACTGTGAGTGGTGAGAGGAGCTTTTGCCCCATTGTGATGGTGCTTCTGCCCACGTTTAGCCTGTTTACTCAGAAACTCACCCTGGTTTCACTTTAGCCTTGCTGTCGCCATTTGCTGATTGTGCCTCGTCCCAGCCCGTAGTTCCACCCCGCTCCCAGCTGACCCGCCCTCGCTCCGCCCCCCCCCCACTTTCCATTTATGTCAGTACAAGCTACGCGCAGCGTTCACGTGCAGCGATCGCGCCCCAGTCGTGCCGAAGGTGCGCCAAAGGTAAGCCCGTCTACGCCCGTCCGCGCCAAGCCCACGCCAAGCCCGCGCCAAGCCCGCGCCAAGCCCGCGCCCAGCGCCAGACCCCCTGGTCCCCGTACCACCCACCCCACCCGCATTACATACGACGCCTCCACCCTCTTAGCCCTAAACTCCGGCCGACTCCCCAACTGCGCCCAAGCCGCCCCTGGACACACCCATGGACCCTTCTCCTGCTACTCCTGCAAGTTCGACGGCACCAAGAACAACTCCTCATCCAAGAACACGCAACAGATATCTGACTCCAACCACCTAAAATGCATCCTGCTCAACACCCGCTCGGTCCACAGACACGCCATTGACCTCTGGAACCTTCTAGACACCATTTCTCCCGACGTCACATTCCTAACAGAAACATGGATGAACACCTCCTCAGCTCCAGACATCACCATTGCCATCCCGGAAGGATACAAGATCATCCGTAAGGACCGCACCGAACATACAGGAGGAGGCATCGCTATCGTCCATAAAAATTCCATCCGCATCTCAACCAGCTCAGACGTCAACCTTACCAGCGCCGAACACCTTCACTTCCAGATCCACACCGATCCCAAGACCACACTCAGAGGCACCCTCCTCTACCGGCCTCCAGGATCCCGCGCACAATTCAGTGACGACATCACTGACTTTATCACCCCTCACGCCCTCCCCTCCGAGGAATACATCCTACTGGGAGACCTCAACTTTCACCTGGAAAAGAGCGATGATAGCAACGCCACCACCCTTCTGGACAATCTCGCCAACCTAGGACTCAAACAACTTGTCACTACCCCTACCCACATCGCTGGTCACACACTTGACCCTATCTTCACCTCCAGCAAACATGTCTCCTTCAGTCACACCACAACTCTACACTGGACGGACCACAGCTGCGTTCACTTTATCTACAATAAGACCACTACTCACAACCATCCTCAACCTTCTCTGTGAAGAAACTGGAACAAAATCACCACGGACCAGATCTCCTCATCGCTTCTTCTAAACCCCCCTGTCCACTCCTCAAACCCCGACCAAGCAGCCATTAACCTCACCCAATGGCTTTCCAACAGCGCCGACATCCTAGCACCGTTGAAAAAACGTCAAATCAAACTAGGCAGCAAAAACGCCTCCTGGTTCAACGATGATCTTAAGAAATCGAAGAAACTCTGACGCTCCTTCGAGAAGGCCTGGAAAAAAGACCCAAACACCAGCACCAGGGACGCCTTCAAAAACGCCACCCGCATACACCACCAACTAATCCGATCTGCCAAGAAAGCCGCATTTAAAGACCGACTAGAGAACAACGCCCACAACAGCAAGGAATTATTCAACATCGTCAAAGAATTCACCAACCCCTCAGCCAACTCCAACGACATCACCCCCTCTCAAGCCCTCTGCGACTCCCTAGCTTCGTTCTTCCACAACAAAATCACAGACATCCACAACAGCTTCGACAACCAACCCGGAGACCAACCCACCCAACATTCTGCAGGACCTTCACCCCCCTTGAACTTCCTTAATGACTGGAACCCAATCTCCACTGAGGACACCATCCGCCTGATGAACTCCATCCATTCAGGATCCCCCACAGACCCATGCCCTCACCACATCTTCAACAAAGCAGACTCCATCATAGCACCACACCTCCGAGATGTCATTAACTGCTCCTTCAACTCCGCCACCTTCCCGGAAAGCTGGAAACACGCAGAACTCAGCGCCCTTCTGAAAAAACTCACAGCTGACCCCACCGAACTCAAAAACTACCGACCCATCTCGCTCCTACCATTCCCGGCCAAAGTCATCGAGAAAGCTGTCGACAACCAGCTCGCCGCCTTCCTCGAAACCAACAAATCCCTCGACTCCTCACAGTCCGGCTTCCGAGCCAAACACAGCACTGAGACCGCGCTCATCGCAGCAACAGACGACATTCGAACTCTACTGGACAATGGAGACACAGTCGCCCTCATCCTCCTCGACCTCTCCGCAGCCTTCGACACAGTCTGCCATAGCACCCTTCTACAGCGCCTCAAAAACATCGGAATCCAAGGAAAAGCACTGGAATGGATTACCTCGTTCCTCACCGGAAGAACCCAGAGAGTCCGCCTCCCACCATTCAAGTCAGAGGCTACCGAAGTCATCTGCGGCGTACCACAAGGATCTTCACTCAGCCCCACCCTCTTCAACGTATACATGAGCCCCCTCGCGGCCATCGCACGCCAACATAACCTCAACATCATCTCCTACGCCGATGACACTCAACTGATCCTCTCACTCACCAAAGACCCTAACTCCGCCAAAACCAACCTACATGAAGGAATGAAAGAAGTTGCCGAGTGGATGAAGCACAGCCGTCTGAAACTGAACTCAGACAAAACAGAAGTCCTTATCTTAGGTAACTCCCCCTCCGCCTGGGATGACTCTTGGTGGCCAGAGGCCCTTGGAAAAGCACCCATCCCGACGGACCACGCACGGAACCTGGGCGTCATCCTGGACTCCTCACTCTCTATGAACAAACAGGTCAGCGCCATCTCCTAATCCTGCTTCAACATTCTTCGCATGCTCAAAAAAACATTTCGCTGGATCCCCACCGAAACCAGAAAAACGGTCACCCATGCACTGGTTACAAGCCGACTGGACTACGAAAACACCCTATACGCTGGTACCACCGCAAAACTCCAGAAAAAACTCCAACGCATCCAGAACGCATCAGCAAGACTCATACTAGACATCCCGCGTAAAGACCACATCTCCAGCCACCTGAAAAACCTCCACTGGCTCCCCGTCAACAAGAGGATTACTTTCCGCCTCCTAACCCACGCACACAAAGCACTCTACGAACTTGGACCCGAATGCCTCAACACAAGACTTTCCTTCTACACCTCCCCCCGCGAGCTACGATCCACCAACCAAGCCCTTGCTACCGTACCTCGCATCAACAAAACCACCATGGGAGGCAGATCCTTCTCCTAATGGGAGGCAGATCCTTCTCCTACCTGGTAGCTAAGACCTGGAACTCACTTCCCACTCACCTTCGTCTCACTCAGAATCACCTAGCATTCAGAAAACAACTTAAAACTTGGATATTCGACAAGTAATTCCCCACCTTTCCTCAAGCGCCTTGAGACCCTCTGGGTATGTAGCGCGCTATATAAATATTCTGACTTGACTTGACTTCTCCCTCTCTCCCCCTTCTCCCCTCTCTCCCCTTTTCCCCTTCTCCCCCTCCCCCTTCTCCCCACTCCCCCTTCTCCCCATCCCCCCTTCTCCCCTTCCCCCCCTTCTCCTCTCTCCCCTCTCTCCCCTCTCCCCCCTTCCCCCCCTCCCCCTCTCCCCTTCTCCCCATTTCCCCCTCTCCCCTTCTCCCCCTTTCCCCCTCTCCCCTTCTCCCCCTTTCCCCCTCTCCCCTTCTCCCCATCTCCCCTTCTCCTCTCTCCCCTTCTCCCCCTCCTTCCTCCCCTTCCTCCCCTCTCTCCTCCATGCCTCCTCTTCCTTCCCCATGCCTCCTCTTCCTTCCCCATGCCTCCTCCCTCTCCCTGCCTCCTCTTCCCTCCCCTGCCTCCTCTTCCCTCCCCCCTGCCTCCTCTTCCCTCCCCCGTGCCTCCTCTTCCCTCCCCGTGCCTCCTCTTCCCTCCCCGTGCCTCCTCTTCCTCCCCTTGCCTCCTCTTCCCTCCCCTGCCTCCTCTTTCCTCCCCTGCCTCTTCTTCCTCCCCCTGCCTCCTCCTCCCTCCGCCTCCTCTCTCCAGTCCCCCTGCCTCCTCTCCCCTCCACCCTGCCTCCTCTCAACCTCTACCCGCCTCCTCCTCTCCCTCTACCCTGCCTCCTCTCACCTCTACCCTGCCTCCTCTCTCCTCTACCCCTGCCTCCTCTCACCTTCTACCTGCCTCCTCTCTCTTCTCCCCCCTCTCCCCTTTCTCCCCTCTCCCCTTCTCCCCCTCTCCCCTTCTCCCCTCTCCCCTCTCCCTCTCTCCCCTCTCCCCCTCTCTCCCTCTCCCCCTCTCTCCTCTCCCCTTCTCCCCTCTATCCCTCTCCCCTTTCTCCCTTCTCCCCTCTCCTCCCCCTTTCTCTCCTCTCCCCTTCTCCCCCTCTCCCCCTTCTCCCCTCTCTCCCCTTCTCCCCTCTCTCCCCTTCTCCCCTCCTCCCCTCTCCCCCTCTCCCCCTCTCCCTTCCTTCCCTCCTCTCCCCTTCCTCCCTCTTCCCTCTTCCCCTCTTCCCCTCTTCCCCTCTCCCTTCTCCCTCTCCCTCTCCCCTCTCCCCCTTCTCCCCTCTCTCCCTCTCTTTCCCCTCCTCCCCTTCCTCCCCCTCTCCCCTCCTCCCCTCCTCCCTCTCCCTTCCCCTCCTCTCTCTCCTCTCCCCTCTCTCCCCCTCTCTCCCTCTCTCCCTCTCCCTCTTCCCCTCTCCCTCCCTTTCCCTTCTCCCTTCCCCTTTCCCCCTCCCCCTATCCACTCTCCCTTCTATTGTGTCAGAATACTCCTAAATCCCCAATCCTTACACAAGAAATAGGAAAGAATATTCACCAATATATATATATAGTGGAGTGCAACTCTAACCCCAGTATAGCCCTGTAAGAAGGAACAAGTATTATGGTGAATGCACTACGTTTCCGGTGTTTATAGGAAGAATGCAAAATGGAATGGTACATGTGATTTTTGACTTCCTATAAACTTCACCCCTTTATTCTTCCATAGTCTTCAAAGATTATTAGCTGTTAAACTGGATGCTCCATATTCTGATTCTCCTTTGGTGTAATGTATTCTCAATTGTTCATTTGAAGAATGTGGGTACTGCCTCGCAACTTTATACATAGAGTACTTTGGTGGTTCTAGTTCAAACACGCTTCAAAAATTACCAGGCAACTATTCATATGGCTCACGTAATTCAGTGCAATAACAAGTGGCCTGTTTACGGAAGTATTGTTCAACATATCATCTTGCAACAATTTCAGAGTTCAAAACGTATCAAACTAGACTAATTGAGGTCTGATGCTTTGTTCATTTACACAGGAAAGTTTAAAAATAAGTATAAGTACCTCTCATCACAGAACTTATTCAGATTTCAATTCTCCCCGCCAAAGTTAGCAGTACAGTATTCTTGCCTCTCCATCCACTATAGGGGCCCCTGCTCCTCATTCATATTTGAAAATCTAACCACTGGCATAAGCGAAAGAATTCCAGAAAAAGTCTGCTCAGCAGACTGTCTGAATACCTAGCACGTGGTAACTGGCGCAGCTTGTTTTTTTTTTGTTCCCCCCCCCCCCCCCCTCCCCTCCCCCCCTATGGCGCAGCTTGTTTTAAAGGCGAGGCCTCTCCCAAGCCTGCCATCATGTTCCTGTACATGCTGTATCTGCCGGTAACAGTTAACATTGCAGAACACTTTTCTGTAATCGGGGTTAACATTTATATTATTTCTGTTACTTTGAACAGTAATCATTGGGGCATAATGAAAAGAAAATTTAGACAAGAAAAGGAAATTAACACTAGTTCTGATATTGTATGGAAACAAAAGGGATTAAACACAATTATATACATATCTTAGTGCACAATACCACCAATATCGTGCAGAATGACAAGGATGGTGGATTTTTCCACAGTGTTTTCCTGCATATACAAGCCGTGAAAACCACAAGTTTGCAGTGAATTGGTGGGGACCCTGGAGTCGCAGCCCGTAACCATGACAGTCCTCTCCCCTCCCAAGTGGTCTCTAGGGGCAGGTTTATGAGGGAAGGAGTCATGGAACTTCCACACCAAACGTGATGAATGAACATTAGCTTCTGGCTCCCATGAGTCCTTTTGTGGGCCATACCCTTTCCAGAAGACCAAATACCATAGCTGGGTACCACGTAGACGAGAATCCAGAATGCATTATACTTCTAAATCCTCCTGTCCACGTACTAGGAGTGGGCCGGGTGAGGTGAACAGTGTTGTTCCACTGGTTTCAATAAAGAAGTATGAAAGACAGAATGAATTTCAAATGCGGTGTTACACTTAGTGTGTATGTCACAGGATTAATTTGGCAGAAAATTGTGTATGGTCTAATGTATTTTGGATGGAATGTCTTTTTATCTCGAAACACACTGTCTTTTGTAGATAGCCAGTCTTTATCTCCTACATGATAAACAGGACCAGGTGTTTGTCGTTTATCTGCTATTTTCTTGTACTTTGCCTTTGCTATGTCCAAATGTTGCATGATTTGAGGATGTATTTTCAAAATGTTTTCAACACTTCCAGTAACGGTTGGTCTATTATTTTGCTCCTTAGGAAGTTGGATTGATAAATAATTGGCACAAACACAATAAGTACAGTAAAAAAGTGATATTTTTATGGAAGAGTGATGCACAGAATTATAGGCTATTTCCGCTAACCAG
The DNA here is from genome assembly GCF_964263255.1 of Lissotriton vulgaris. Lineage (NCBI taxonomy): Eukaryota > Metazoa > Chordata > Amphibia > Caudata > Salamandridae > Lissotriton > Lissotriton vulgaris. The sequence continues at coordinate 813,363,957 of NC_141699.1, forward strand.
AGGAGTTGGAATCAGGATTCTTTTGCAGATGTGGCATAACAGCAGATTTATTGATTCAATGTCTGGTTCAATCGCTCAGTTTCACCGTCTGGCTGACTTGTAGAGAGCACTGGTGTAATTTGCAAAGCTTTGCACCATTAAGACCAAAACTTAGCTGTGAATTGAGGATCACAGTCTGGTATAATTTTGTTTGGTATCCCATGTAAACGTACAATGTTCCTCAAAAGTAAATAAGCCAGTTCTCCAGATGTCGAAAGTTTTTTTACATGCGATAAAATGTCCTAATTTGGAAAAACTGTCTATCAGTACAATAATGCATTTGTATACCTAATCATTTGGTAGATAAGTTATGAAATTGAGTGAACAATGTTCCCAGGGCCTTTATGGTGTTGGTAAGGGCAGTAATAGACCTTTTGGTTTGGCATGATAACTTTTATTCTTAGCACAAGTTACACATTGTTTAACCCAGTCACTGATATAAAATGTCATAGTGGGCCACCAAAAATGTTGTTGTATGTCTTTCATTGTTCTTAGTCTACCTGGATGTCTAGCACAAGGATAATTGTGATACCATTCAAAAACTGTTCTACATAGTGATGGTGTAGGAAGGAATAAGGCAGAGTCATGAAATGGTAGATCTTGTATAGTTTCTGTTAGGGGCCTGACTAAACCAAGTTTTCTAAAGGTCATGGGTCGCACTCCAACTCCACCCACCAGGGGGTGAACCCCAGGAGCATCATGGTAGATGCAGTTTTATAGCGAGTGCGCTATTTCGAAAGTTCATGTGTTTAAAGCAAGTTTGCAGCACCAACTCTGGACTCCGGTGTTTCGGAATTGTTGTTCCTCGTCAGCAGAGTGTAGGTCGGTCAGGGGTTTGCTGTGCAGGCTGCCAAGTGTTCTCAGGTTGATACCTCTCAAGGCGCGTGGGTGCGGGATCCGAGCTCGTCAGCTCTTAGCTCGAGGGAGCCATATAACTGAAGGTCATGGGTCGCACTCCAACTCCACCCACCAGCGGGTGAACCCCAGGAGCATCATGGTAGATGCAGTTTTATAGCGAGTGCGCTATTTCGAAAGTTCATGTGTTTAAAGCAAGTTTGCAGCACCAACTCTGGACACCGGTGTTTCGGAATTGTTGTTCCTCGTCAGCAGAGTGTAGGTCGGTCAGGGGTTTGCTGTGCAGGCTGCCAAGTGTTCTCAGGTTGATACCTCTCAAGGCGCGTGGGTGCGGGATCCGAGCTCGTCAGCTCTTAGCTCGAGGGAGCCATATAACTGAAGGTCATGGGTCGCACTCCAACTCCACCCACCAGCGGGTGAACCCCAGGAGCATCATGGTAGATGCAGTTTTATAGCGAGTGCGCTATTTCGAAAGTTCATGGGTTTAAAGCAAGTTTGCAGCACCAACTCTGGACACCGGTGTTTCGGAATTGTTGTTCCTCGTCAGCAGAGTGTAGGTCGGTCAGGGGTTTGCTGTGCAGGCTGCCAAGTGTTCTCAGGTTGATACCTCTCAAGGCGCGTGGGTGCGGGATCCGAGCTCGTCAGCTCTTAGCTCGAGGGAGCCATATAACTGAAGGTCATGGGTCGCACTCCAACTCCACCCACCAGCGGGTGAACCCCAGGAGCATCATGGTAGATGCAGTTTTATAGCGAGTGCGCTATTTCGAAAGTTCATGTGTTTAAAGCAAGTTTGCAGCACCAACTCTGGACACCGGTGTTTCGGAATTGTTGTTCCTCGTCAGCAGAGTGTAGGTCGGTCAGGGGTTTGCTGTGCAGGCTGCCAAGTGTTCTCAGGTTGATACCTCTCAAGGCGCGTGGGTGCGGGATCCGAGCTCGTCAGCTCTTAGCTCTTAGCAAGTTTGCAGCTCCAGAGTTGGTGCTGCAAACTTGCTTTAACACATGAACTTTCGAAATAGCGCACTCGCTATAAACTGCATCTACCATGATGCTCCTGGGGTTCACCCGCTGGTGGGTGGAGTTGGAGTGCGACCCATGACCTTCAGTAAACCAAGTTTTCTAGTCTTGTATCAAAACGTATTCTCGCACAGATTATAAAAAATCCTATTTAGAAACAATATTCAAAACCTTTACTGTGTCTATAATGGCTTGTTCCGTTTCTGTGGAAGGTAATAAAGTATAGTCTTGTCGTGTTAAAGCGTCCACTTTTTTATTGTCTATTCCTGGACGAAAAGTCACAATAAAATTGTATTGAGAAAAGATCATCCATCCCAACTGATGTGGTAACACTTGTGCAGTCTTCATAAACTGTTAGTTGTGACGGTCTGTGAATACTGTTACAGTATGCTTAGCGCCTAGTATGCAATGTATCCATTCTTTGAACGCCTCTCGTATTGCTAAGCGTTCCTTTTAAGCTAAGGGGTAATTTCTTTCTGTGGGTGAGAAGCATTTTGCCATGTGTGCAATGGGATGCAATTGACCCGTGCTGGTATTTTTTGCCCCTACTATCATTCCTGACATCTGTTTCAATTATAAATGTTTTTTCTGGGTTTGGATGGAATAGAACCAGACCTGATATAAAGGCTTTTTATGAATGATCAAATACTTGTTGAGTCTCCGTTCCCCAGTTGAATGATGCATTTTTGCGCAATTGCTGAGTAATGGGAGCTACTACTTGAGAAAAATGGTCAATAAAAATCAATAGAAATTGACGAACCCCAGGAAACATTGTATATCCTGCACAGTTTTTGGTATTGGCCAATTAAGCACTATCTTTATCTCTGCCATTTGAAATCCACCTGGAGATAGAATCAATCCAAAGAATTCCACTTGAGATACATGAAAATCAGTCGGTCATAAAAACTTTATTTCGGCACACAAGGCCATAAAAGCATCATAAAAAAAACCTGATATGATACATTAATTTAATAAAATTTACACAGGTTAAAATTTGACATAAAAAATAAACCATAATCCAGTTCTGGTGTAGCCACTCCAGCATTTGGCCAGATTAGGTCCGGGGAAGTACATTGTTGGAGACAGTCTTACAATTTTTACTATGCCATTCTGTTGAGCCATCTTTTTTAAGATGGCCCTACGGGTGCAACACATGGTGAATAAGAACCATGAAACGGAGAAGACAATGTGCATTTGTGTATCATATTTCAGTAGCTTATACACTTCGCTAACGTGCATGGACCCCAGGTTACCACAAAGTTGAAGTAACCAGCATCACCTAGCCCTCTTATAGCCCTTACAAAAAAATAACACAGAGTTCTGTTTCGTCAGAGATATTACATGCTGGACACCACCCGCTAATGGCGCCCTCCCATTTTCAAGTAAAGGAGCGCAGCGGGAGGACTCCAAGTCAAATTGTGAGTAAAGCTTTTTGGCGAGGAGTGGCTGGATGTCTTCCAGCTCCGGTTCTAGGGTGTACCTGTTTTTTACTGACAGAAAATCTGCTTTCAGGCGGCCTATGGCAGACCTCTTTTCGAGCTCATTGAGCTTGTGATGTCTATAGCTCTCTACCAAGATCTTTCTGTAGGTTATTTGAGATGTTTCTCCAGCTGAACACCATAGATTGCCCCCTACCCAAGCCCTCACAAATGCTCTTCCTGTGGACCAACCCTGGTATCTGCCCTGAACCTCGCAGACCTATGACATCAATCAATTCCTCCCTATGTGCATCCAGTTCTGGGGTACTCCAAAGGTGGCGTCAATAGGGAAGAGGTCTGAGAGTAACCTCATCCGCGATGGGTCTAACCCCAAGATCCAGGTTGAGCGGTGTTAGGGGTGTACTGGTAGGGAGGCCCTAAAGGTGTCTGATAAAAGAGTTCTCAAATGGACTAACGAGCCTGGTGCGCAGTGTCCCCAGAATTCTGCTCTATAAAGAGCAGCACTCCTAGCCTGAACTTTATAGATTTCCACCAATGGGCTGGCCTGTTTTTCAGTGCAGCACCTATATAGTTTTAAGATAACCCCCGTTGTTTGGGTTAATTTCAGCCCTGCTTTGTTAATTTGGGTGCCCCAATCCATTCTTACTGTCTGTGTCATTTCCAAGTACTCAAAGATGGTTACCCTCTCCAGGGGTCTACCATCCAAGCAAGGATTGTGGCGGCTGGAATTGCCTACATTAAAGGCCATATACTTTGTTTTTGCAAGTTAATCTCCAGTCCCTGATGTTTGAAGAAGGCACTAAAGTTGTTGAGGGTCCTCTGGATTTCAATAGGAGATTTAGCAAGCAGTAGTATCATCTGCAAACATGAGTGCTGGTATTTTACGCTGCATCAGCCTAGGGGCATCAATGTTCTTCCCTGCAATCAATGAGTCTATTAGGCCATTAATGAAAAGGGAGAAGAGTGTGAGTGGGAGAACGCAGTCCTGGCGGACACCTCTCTCTACGGGCAGAGGGACTTCGAGTGCGCCATTTTTGCCATATCTGCCATATCTAATTCGAGTAAAATCACCCTCATGTAGATGTTTTAGCTGCTTGCACAGTGTTAGAAATGGGATCTCTGGCTAGCCAAGGCTTGCGCCAAAGTCAGTCAGAGACCATCTTTCCCAAGTCAGGGCAAGGGAGTTACACGCCAAGATAACCCCTGCTCACCCTCTAGGTAACGTGACAAGAGCAGCAAGGCTAAACTTGGTGGCAATGTAGGTTAAGTGTTTGCGCGCGCACCCAGCAACAACACCCAAGGCCCACCACAAAGGAAACTCCACACAAGGTTATATATTAAAATAGCCTTTGTATTATACCAAAACACATTAGATAAGAACACACACTTTACAATGTGCCAACAGGCACGGGCAGAATTTACAGGGGATATGTACAAGACAGGGCCACATGGACCACTGTTAGGAATAGGCACTTTTAGAACTTGCACTTAGAACATAGAATATAAAATCACTGTAGCACAAAATATAAAAAGAGAGTACACAACCAGTAACTACTGGTAACAGGTAAGTACCACCTATGCAACCCTAACCACCTTAGGAATAGCTCACGCAGGGAACCAGGACCTCACTAGCAACACCTGTACTAGGAGAAAAACAACCACCTCCGTATCACCATACATTTAGGGGTATAGGCAAGAACACATTACACATGATGCATCACAACATTCAGAGGTGTAGGGAAGGAAAACACATGATGCATAAACATACATTCAGCGGTGAAAGAATAAGGCACATGATGCATAAAAACATACATTCAGCGGTGTAAGAACAATTGCGCTTAACTCACATAAGTCACCACCTGTGACTGTCCCAAGGCCAACTGGCCTTGTTGGTGTTAAGGGTTAATATGTTATGTAGGGGTTTCAGGGTACCTGAAGACTTGAATAGATGAATGCTGTAATTTGTGAGGAATCACAGAGCTGTTTGGAAAGTTTAAGTCCTGTAGAATTCATTGCGTGCATTCTATTATTGTTCACTTTACTGTTATGAAACTGTTGCATTTGCCAATGTTTGTTGGCTTTCTTGGTATTAGCGTAGTCATAATTAGAAGGTTCCATATTCAACACGCTGTTCAAGCGCACGTGTTAACTGTTTTGGCCCTTACGCGTGCAGCATGTGTTCACAAGCTGTCAGTAGGTATAAAAGGCAGCTCAACACTCGTGATGACGCTTTGCTTCATTTGAGCATCATCACGAAAGCAGCCGAGGAATTCTCCAGCCCTCTGCCTTTCCCTTGGAGCTACGGACTTCAGAAATCCTTCCTGGAGCAGTTTCAAGCCACCCACATCCCTCCCTCAAGACTCACCTGGACATTCGGAGCCTCCGGACTGTGTCTTCGATCCTGTTTTTCCTGGTGGTTCCACTTCCTGCCTTCAGTCCGTCATCTCCGGTCTTGGAGCCAAGTAAGGTTTTGTTAACCCCTACCTTCCTGCGAAAAGAAAGAACACTTTACAATAGAATAACTCACTTTTGAAAGACTTTAATTCACGGTGAGAAGCATCTTGACTTTTTAAAGCAGTTCAGTTTATTTCTGAGAAATACGATTCGAGACTTAACCTTAGAACTATAAACATTGGTTCATTCATTCATGCTAACAATAAGCATTGGTCCATTTAAAGAGCCAGATTCATAGCAAAGAGATTGCTAATAATGTTGAATGCGAGTGGATATTAAACCATTGTATTTTGGGGAACATAATATTTGTAATCAGTGCTGTGAGAATAAACAAGCATTGTTAAAGCGCAAGAATAATCGAAGAGAGAATGCATCACTAGGGTGCAAGGCATTTTTCTTGTTTGTTTTCTTTTCCTATTTTGCAGATCTGAACCCCCAAACCCAGTGTAAACAACAATTACTCAGGTATGCTACAGTTGTTAGAGATTGTTTTTAGTTTATACTAATAACACTAATAATGTGTGTTGTGAATAATAAGAATTTGGTTCATGATTCATGATATATATTTTATTTTAAGGCTTTTTCAAGAAAAGGAAGAGTTTGTTAATTGTTGGAGTGTAAGCCAGGGCCGAAAGCTAGAAAGGTATGTTCAGATTGATAAAGAGTAATAATTGGTCAAGGTTTAGTAACAAACAATTGCATTGAAACATGTCATATTTGGCGCAGCAGTAGAAGTCAACGTAGCAGGCCCGGCACACTTACTTTGAGAAACAACTCTGGACCAAAAGAGATCCTGTGTTTTGTCTCTTGTTTCTCACTCCACTTTCCCTTTCCCTTGCGGAAGAATAAGTGTAATCAAGTGTAACATCCTTGTTACCTAATTGGTCCAAAAGGGAGTTGGGAGTTTGCAGCAACGAAAGGAAGCAATCTCGGCAGCATCGTGGTGGAAGCTCAACAGAAAGCAAAGCCTCAAAAATATTGCTTCCTTTATTTGCTACAAACTAAGAAGGATTTCTAAGATGGATGTTGATCAGTTAACCCAGTTGGTGCAAAGGTTAAATGCTGAAATGCAGGAACTGCGTTCAGAGAACCAGTCGCTACGACAAGAACTTGACCGAACCAGAACAGGCTTTACGTCTTGGAGAGATTCTACAGAAGAAGGGTGCCGCCCTGTTCTAACTCCCCCTAAGTTTGGTGTATCGGCCTTTGGATCACAGACATTTCAAACTCAATCAGCCTCTGTCACAGAACAACCAGTACAATTGACAGTTGTAACCCCCACTCCAGTTCCCTTGGCAAACCCAGAACGGTTCACAGGAGATTCAAGTCGATTTTCAACTTTTATGAGCCAATGTCAGTTACATTTCCTATGTAAACCACAAATTTTCACTAATGATACCGCAAAGGTTTCTTTCATTATTTCTTATCTGGGTGGGGTAGCAGCTGATTGGGCAATGCCCCTAGTGAATAATAATGATCCTCTCTTGCACAATTTAAATAATTTCAGAACAGCCATGACAAGTTTATTTGCTAAACATGTTTTTCTTCAAGCCTCTGATAATGAGTTATTGAATCTGCGACAGGGCTCTAAGGATTTAGTTACCTATGTTACTACATTCAACAGATTACTTGCTGAAACTCATTGGCCAGCGGAAAAGAGAATTTCACTTTTCTATCGAGGTTTGAGAGATGAGATTAAGGATTCACTAGCTCACATTGTTGAATTACCAAATGATTTTGGTGATTTTCAGGAATTTGTAATCAAGTTAGATCATAGGCTTGGTGAACGTAAAGGTGAAAGACCTAAGCATGATATTAAAAGTCTTCATTTTAAGTCTGAGAGAAAAGAAATAGATAATAAATCCTCTTCCATAGAACCAATGCAGATTGGAGGGATAAAAGGACCATTGTCAAATGATGAAAAAGAAAGACGTAGGAAAGGAAATCTTTGTTTATATTGTGGAAAGGCAGGTCACTTTGCAAAGGACTGTCCTGTAAAACCGGTTAAAAAGAAGGCTCTTGTTATCAATACAGACGGTGAATTGGAAAACTAATTATCTCAGAGAATGTTGAGACCGATTCTTTGAGAAAACAGTTAGATCAGGTCCCACGATATGCACCCTGTGCATTAACCCAAGTCCCTAAACATTTCACGGTAAGATTACTTCTAATCCTGACCACCCAGCAAAGGCATAGCATTCCTGTGCTCATTGATTCAGGGGCTACAAGCAATTTCTTTGACATAACTCTAGCTAAAACTCTGCAATTACCCCAGATATCTAAAAAAGAACCAGAACCTGTGAGGGCGGTCGATGGTTCAGCCTTGTCCTCAGGTCTGATAAGATTTAACACCACACCATTATTATTTGTGGCTGAAAATGGTCATTCTGAGTATGTAGTCTTTGATTTAATTGACACACCATCGTTTGGGGTCATCCTTGGCATTCCTTGGTTGGAATTTCATAATCCCAAGATAGATTGGGTGAAACGTACTGTGACTCTTGATTCTGCCCACTGTAGACTACACTGTTATCAAGACACAAAAGATCCAATAATGCCTCTGTGTTGTGCTGCCGTCAAGTCCTCTAATCCTGAATTACCAGTTGAGTACCAGGACTTTAGTGATGTATTTGATCCAGTTAAGGCAACTACTCTCCCGCCTCATAGAATCTACGACTGTAGAATTGATCTTATTCCTGGGGCAAAACTACCATGTAGTAGAATATATGCCTTAACGGAACCAGAAAATCAGTATTTACGAACTTACTTGGATGAATTATTAGAACTAGGTTTCATTCGGCATTCCACCTCACCAGTCTCGTCGCCTCTTTTCTTTGTGGTGAAAAAGTCTGGAGATTTGCGCGCCTGCATCGACTATCGCGCGATTAACAAGGCAACCATTAAAAACAGGTACCCCTTGCCATTGATCCCTGTACTTTTAAATCAGGTGAAGGGGTCTAGCATTTACACTAAACTGGACTTACGCGGAGCCTACCATCTGATCCGCGTAAAAGAAGGCGACGAGTGGAAAACCGCTTTTCGTACCAAGTTTGGGCTTTTTGAGTATACTGTAATGCCATTTGGTTTATGTAACGCTCCTGCTGCGTTCCAATATTTCATAAACGAGGTGTTGCATGAATTACTAGATATCTGCGTCATAGTCTATATTGACGACATTTTAATTTACTCAAAAAATCAAGAAGAACATACAGAACATGTACGGTTAGTTTTGAAGAAACTCAGAGACAATGCTTTATTTGTAAAACAGGAAAAATGTGTATTTAATTCCTCTAAAGTGGAACTCCTGGGATACTGGTTATCTCCAGAAGGTATCACTATGGATCCTAAAAAAGTAGAAGCTATTCTCAATTGGCCTTCACCAAAAACAGTAAAAGATGTTCAGCGCATTCTTGGAGTTGCAAATTTTTATAGGCGCTTTATTGCAAAATTCTCAGAAATTGTGGTACCAATCACTTCATTGTTAAGAAAAGGAAAAACATTTCTTTGGACTCCCGAAGCTGAAGAAGCCTTTTCAATTTTGAAGAGGACTTTTACTTCAGCCCCCATTTTGGCTCATCCAGATCCAGATAAGCCTTTTTTTGTTGAAGCTGACGCTTCCCAAACTGCAATCGGGGGAGTCCTAATGCAAAAAGACATTAAAACAGGCCATTTACATCCAATTGCCTTTTTTTCAAGAAAATTATTGCCAGCTGAACAAAATTATACAATAGCTGAGCGGGAATTACTAGCTGTTAAGGCAGTCCTACAAGAATGGAGACATCATCTCTTAGGAGCAAAACACACAGTAACAATTTATTCTGATCATAAGAATTTACAATTCTATTCCACAGTGAAGGCTTTCACTCCAAGACAGATGAGGTGGTTGCAATTCTTCAGCGAATTTGATTTTATAATTACATATCGTCCAGGGGAAAAACAATTACTTTCGGACACTCTCTCTAGATTAATATGTCATAAACAAAAAGATTCAGTCAGAAGCTCACAGAGCATAATTCCATCTGACAAAGTGTTTGCAGAAATTTCCTCAAACACCTTTCTTGATCAGTTAAAAAGTAAAGTGCAGTTACTTGATCAAAAAGAATGGTTATCTCAAAAGCACAATTCAATTGACAACAATTTTTTCTTTCATAAGAAGAAATTATTTCTTCCAGACAAAGAGTTACGCCAGTTAATAATTAAGTGGAATCATGAATTAGGAACGGCTGCACATCCAGGAATTAATAAAACCCTAGAACTTTGCCAGAGACATTTCTGGTGGAAAAGCATGTTTTTTGATGTCCAACAATTTGTCAACACATGTCCAGTGTGTACTCGTCAGAAATCAGTACACACAGCTCCCAGAGGTTATCTACAACCAATGACTATACCTCCATATCCTTGGCATACTATTAGTCTAGATTTTATTACAGATTTGCCTAACTCAAATGGTTTTACCACAATCCTGGTAGTGGTGGATTTACTATCTAAAATGGGACATTTTATTCCCTTACCCAAGATACCATCTGCAGAAGAATTTAGTCAAATATTTTTACAACAAGTAGTAAAATTACATGGTTTACCGGATAAGATCATTTCAGACAGAGGACCTCAATTTGTATCCAAATTCTGGAAAAAACTCAGTAATTATTTAGGAATTGAACTAGGATTATTGTCAGCGTTTCACCCTCAAACTGACGGTCAAACTGAAAGGGTAAATCAGCATATAGAACAGAGCTTACGATGCTTAATAAACACAGTATCATCAAATTGGGAGGAAACATTGCCTTTAGCAGAATTTTCTTATAATAACACCCTCCACACTGCTTTAGGTTGTTCACCTTTCTTCTTTATGACAGGTCTACATCCACGTTCTTTACCAGAAATAATCCCTAAAATTGAGCAAGACATGCCAGCTGTAGCCGAGAGATTAGCCAAATTACGGTTTATTCAGGAGCAAGTTAAGAAAACCCTGGCCAGGAATAAGAATAAAATGAAAGAGAGAGCTGATAAAGATAGACTACCTAGTCCATCCTATAAGGAAGGGGATCAGGTTTGGTTATCAACCAAAAATATCCAACTAGAAGGACCCAAAAAACTGAAACCACGATTCATAGGACCTTTCCCGATTGAAAAAGTGTTAAATCCAGTTTCGATAAAATTGCGACTTCCTGATGAATATGCAATTCACCCAGTTTTCCATGTTTCCCTCCTAAAACCCTTTAACCCATCCACTAGACCTGATAACCCTCCTCCACCAATAATAATTGGGGATCATCTTGAATATGAAGTACACAGAATATTAGATGCTAAAAGATTTCAGGGTAGACTCTACTATCTGATCCATTGGAAGGGTTACGATTCTAGTGAAAGATCCTGGGAACCAGAAGCGAATGTTCATGCTCCTCGTTTGGTCAAAAGATTCCATACCTTGCATCTAGAAAAACCCAGACCAATTAGACGACCTTTGGGGGGGAGAACTGTTAAGGGTTAATATGTTATGTAGGGGTTTCAGGGTACCTGAAGACTTGAATAGATGAATGCTGTAATTTGTGAGGAATCACAGAGCTGTTTGGAAAGTTTAAGTCCTGTAGAATTCATTGCGTGCATTCTATTATTGTTCACTTTACTGTTATGAAACTGTTGCATTTGCCAATGTTTGTTGGCTTTCTTGGTATTAGCGTAGTCATAATTAGAAGGTTCCATATTCAACACGCTGTTCAAGCGCACGTGTTAACTGTTTTGGCCCTTACGCGTGCAGCATGTGTTCACAAGCTGTCAGTAGGTATAAAAGGCAGCTCAACACTCGTGATGACGCTTTGCTTCATTTGAGCATCATCACGAAAGCAGCCGAGGAATTCTCCAGCCCTCTGCCTTTCCCTTGGAGCTACGGACTTCAGAAATCCTTCCCGGAGCAGTTTCAAGCCACCCACATCCCTCCCTCAAGACTCACCTGGACATTCGGAGCCTCCGGACTGTGTCTTCGATCCTGTTTTTCCTGGTGGTTCCACTTCCTGCCTTCAGTCCGTCATCTCCGGTCTTGGAGCCAAGTAAGGTTTTGTTAACCCCTACCTTCCTGCGAAAAGAAAGAACACTTTACAATAGAATAACTCACTTTTGAAAGACTTTAATTCACGGTGAGAAGCATCTTGACTTTTTAAAGCAGTTCAGTTTATTTCTGAGAAATACGATTCGAGACTTAACCTTAGAACTATAAACATTGGTTCATTCATTCATGCAAACAATAAGCATTGGTCCATTTAAAGAGCCAGATTCATAGCAAAGAGATTGCTAATAATGTTGAATGCGAGTGGATATTAAACCATTGTATTTTGGGGAACATAATATTTGTAATCAGTGCTGTGAGAATAAACAAGCATTGTTAAAGCGCAAGAATAATCGAAGAGAGAATGCATCACTAGGGTGCAAGGCATTTTTCTTGTTTGTTTTCTTTTCCTATTTTGCAGATCTGAACCCCCAAACCCAGTATAAACAACAATTACTCAGGTATGCTACAGTTGTTAGAGATTGTTTTTAGTTTATACTAATAACACTAATAATGTGTGTTGTGAATAATAAGAATTTGGTTCATGATTCATGATATATGTTTTATTTTAAGGCTTTTTCAAGAAAAGGAAGAGTTTGTTAATTGTTGGAGTGTAAGCCAGGGCCGAAAGCTAGAAAGGTATGTTCAGATTGATAAAGAGTAATAATTGGTCAAGGTTTAGTAACAAACAATTGCATTGATACATGTCATATTTGGCGCAGCAGTAGAAGTCAACGTAGCAGGCCCGGCACACTTACTTTGAGAAACAACTCTGGACCAAAAGAGATCCTGTGTTTTGTCTCTTGTTTCTCACTCCACTTTCCCTTTCCCTTGCGGAAGAATAAGTGTAATCAAGTGTAACATCCTTGTTACCTAATTGGTCCAAAAGGGAGTTGGGAGTTTGCAGCAACGAAAGGAAGCAATCTCGGCAGCATCGTGGTGGAAGCTCAACAGTTGGGGCTAGGACACCCTGTGTCCCAATGTCAGGGCAGGCTGCAAGCAGCCAAGAACAAGCCTAAACGTGACAGCTGCCCACTAAGTGCTGGGCAGCTGGGAACTCGAGCCTGGCACCAGCGTGCCTCCTGGCTCTTCTTCTGGGGCTTAAAATAAACGGTGCCCCCAAAACAAGGTGTGAGCCACGTGGGAACCCCGCTCGGGGGACTCAAAAAACAATGGCCCCTTGGGGCCCTGTGGGCTCTGTGAATAAAACAAAATGCCCCCTTTGAGCCTCGAGGGTTCTTGAAACAGAGCGGCGGGGGCAAGTGGGAGCCTCAGGAGCTCAAAGGAATGTGCCAACACTACGGGGAATGGCCCACTGCCAGTTGGGGCCGCTCTACCACCCTTAATGCCCCTCAAAACGTTGGAGTCCCTCTCGGGGAACTCGAGAGATAACTATGCCCTCTGAGCCTCACAGGCTCTAAACGCACAAAAATGCCCCGGAGCCCTCGTGGGCTTGAATTACTAAGAATGCGCCCGAGCCTCGCAGGCTCTAAAGAAGTGAGGGGCCCCCTACAGCCTTGACCAGCTCTGAAACAAATATGCCCCTACGAGCCTCTCCGGGCTCGCAACGAACGGAATGCCTGGAGCCTCTCGGGGCTTTTCTGCTGCCCCCTCCCCAGAGCGGAGGAGCGACCCTGGGGACGCCAGCACTCACTGGCTTTCTGATGCGGCGCGGCTCCTTGCGGCGTCGGCTCCTCTCCGCTGGGCTTTTCTGGGTGGCGTGGCGGGGCTCTCTCCTCAGGAGAACCTCGCTGGAAGACGGCTCTTCCTTTCTCTGGGGACTTCTCTTTCGTTGCAGGAGCGCGGGGTGGGCTCCCGTCGGCTTCCTGTTGTCCTGCTGGTCCCACACCTGGCCTGCCTGACTTCCGGTTCGGGCGCCGTGGACAATCTCGGCCAAACGAGGGGTAGGCACCCTCTTTAATTAAAATATAAAGCGAGGTGGGCACTCGCTCAGGTCATAGAAAGAAATCGCCGCAAGGTCCCTGGCGAGGTGGGCACGCGCCAGGGATACAAAAAACGGCAAATCAATGGGGCAAATGCCGGGTGGGCACCGGCTGAGACCAAAAGCGCTCCCAGGCGCTATAAGCAAAACAAAGCGCTCCAAAGCGCTAGAGGTAAGGTCCACATCCAGCAAAGTCTTTAGGTAGGCAGGGGGGCAAGGCTGGGCCCGGAGCCAGCTCACTGGGCCTCCAGGCAGGGAGGCAGTCCAAGTGGCGGTCCTCCTGGCGCCCAGCAGCAGCAGCCCCCCTCAGATAGGATCCTGGAAGAGAACATTTGTAAGGGGACACCGACCCTTTTTATACTGATAAATCCATTGTCTGGCTTCGGGGTGAGGGGAAAAAAACAGTCGTAGCTGGTTTGTGAGCACTCTTGATGTGCTCAGCCCCTCTCTCTATTCACTGGCAGGGCTAGGGACAGGGGGCGGAGCCAGCATTGTGTGGGAAAAGCCCAGCCCTATTAAGGACCCAGGTGTACTCCTCCCCAGCCATCAGCATGCTAATCGCTCCATTCACCACCGGGGCAGACCCATCCAGACTCCTGGAGCTAGGCTTACCAGCCAGCTCCAGCCAATCACGTGCCAGCACACTCACTGCACACGCACACTCATGTCTAGAAGTGGCACTTCGACACTAGATACATTCACGCCGCACACATCACTGCGCAGCATTCAATCACACGAGTCTGCACATACCAAACTCGAGCCTGCACACATCACGCATCAGGAACTACCAGGGACACAGACATTCCCCATGCATTCCTATGGGAGGGCAGGCCAACCTTACTCCACGCACTCAGAGTGCGCCGCACTTTCCACTGGGACACACTGAAAGTGCGCAGAAACCAAAAATCATTACCACCAATTCACATTCAAAAAGCAGAAAGTTTAGGGGTGAACCTGCCAGAAGGGCCAAGTCCAACACAACCCCCTTCCAGCCAAAACGCAGGGTAGACCAATCACCACCGTGATGGGCTTCCCTGCTTGGGGCGATAGAACACGGACGTGGGCCCGCAGCTGCAGGGACACCCTCCTGTTCTACGCCACGGTGAACGCATGAGGTTCCTTCTAACACCACTGTCTGGACCAACTGGGCTACCCCACTGGTACTCCCAAGCTGTCTGTGGCCAGGACCAGGCCCTGGGCCACCCAGGTGCCACCGGTCCTTGCCTATTCGCAGAGTGGGGGGTAGGAAACCCTGGCACATAGTAGCCATTTTCCACTCTTCCTGTCTGCAGGACAGGACTAGCCTGCCCATGGTTCTCCAGCCTAGGGTCTACAACCTCAGGCGGACCAGGAGTCTAAGGGGAGGCTCTCCTCCCCCTACCTCTTCTCGTAGGGTTCCTCCTCCTCCGGCGGGGGTACACCTAGAACCCCATTCCAACCCAGGGTTTAACCCCTCAGATTGCACCGGGGTCAGAGGTGGTCTCTCCCACCCTCTGTACCCCATTCCAGAGTCCTGCTCCCTACCAACTGGGGCGGTACCTCTGGAAGAAGAACTGCTCAGGACACTGATTACAGTCGTCCTTCCCTCCAGGTCAGGCGGATCCTGAACCTGGCCTTCCAACCTCTGGTCTAAAATCTTTAGTGGAATAATTGCCTGACCCTCCAGGACTTCATGGGGATTTACACACCATCCCCCTGAGGCTAACAAATGACACATATGTTGTGTGACTGTCTGTCTGGCACAGATCTCACGTCCCCTGTCCACCTGACAGTGCGCAAAGATCCCCCAGTTCAGAAGTGGTGTCACCATGGTCCCTACACGGGAACTCGGCCCAATGGGGTAATCCCTGACCCACTGGTTCTTCCACCGGGGAACTCATCCCCCAATCACTCCTCACACTGGACTCTTGTACCCTCCCTACCGGAGCGGTACTGCCAGACTCTAGAACCACAGGAGCCCTGGTTTATGTCAGTTGTCCCCATTGGATCTCATCATTTAGGCCTGTAACGTGGGTCCCCAAACGGAACACCCAACATTGTTCTTTTTTCAGTAGACATGCTTCTGATGGTAATTGTTCTATGACTGCCCAACAGATATCTTTAACACAGTTCTGAGCTTCCAGGAAGTGTGTAGCCATTTTTGTTGTGCTTTTCTTGCACCGTATATTGCTCTTATGTTCACTTAGCCTTGCTTTCACTGCTCTTGGGGTCATGCCTATATATTCTAGGCCGCAGGGACAGGTGATCATGTACACTACATTGCGACTGTTACAGTTGGTAAGAGCGCGTTGCTCCCATTTGGTTCCATTGTTGAATGGCAATTGTTTGCTCTTTTTCGTTAAGTGGCAGCCGGCACAGTTTCCGCATGGGAAATGGCCTTGTATTCCATGTTTTGAAAGTGGCACTGGTAGGACTGGTTTAGGGCGGGTGTGGACCAGCATGTCCTTAAGATTCCTCCCTCTTCTGTGAGCGAATAATGGTTTCTCAAAACCTAGTGTTCCACTAGGCAGGATGCTCCATCTCTTATTGATCATCCTTGATATTTCGTTGGAGTGTGTATTGTATGTAGTCACACATATGGGTCGACAATCTGCGACTTTTCATCTTGTAGGTACATATTAGGACCTGCACTAGTTTGCACGTTTGTAAATAAATACATGTTTTAAGTAGAGATACTGAGTAAGGTGAGGATTTGTGTACCATGTCCTGAAGAAGGAGCTTAGGCTCTGAAACATGTCGAAACACACACACATGGGAGGTAGTGCACATAGTCTTGCATAATACACCTCCATTACTGCATGTTTTTAATAGCGCCAGCCCGGGGGCAGATTAAAATTGTTCTTTACCCCACGAGCCAGGCTCTTTTTAAACCTCACTCACCTTTTAACCTCACCACTCACGCATATAAAATTTCCTTCACATGCACCACACATAGTCCAAATAAGTGCTCCCGCGTAGTCGCTGGTTGAAGTACGCCGCATCCCGTAGAGGGGTGCGAAGACCCCAATGATGAAGCATGACACCAAGTGTCCTTTTGGTGTGTGAGGGGTATTTTACAACACAGGGTGTTCCCAACCTAAGTAGGGAAACCCTTCTCAGTGGATTCACCTGTAATCTCTTTCTCCCTTCCTTGGTAATTTAATCTAACCTGAGCTTCTCCATAGCCAGATGGTGCTCCCTTTCTCTCCTCCTATCTTCCCACTCCTTTGGGGACAGGGAAAGGGATGAGGCGCTGCCTCCTACGCTGGACCCAGCAAGGGACTCCCTATCTATGGGGTCCTCACTCTCTACTGGTGCCCATGTACTGTCATCTTCTCCCTCCTCTTCTGAATCTTCAGGGCTCCCCACAGACCCATCACCCTCATGGTGTGAGGCCCAGGCCCTTTCCTCACTGTGCTCAAGATTCCATTGATCCTTTTGCCATCGGACCAGGCGGATCCTAAGTACGTAACCGTTTGACTCACCCCTCCCTTTGTCTCCCTCTTCACAGAACCTTACCAGCTCCCACGTACTGTAGGTATCTAGATCATTGAAATGAAAAGCAGGCTCCATTTTGGCGGATGTTCAAGAGAAAAGATTACACAGGGAACCTAGGGGTCTGAGCTTAACAGGAACACACAATTCACAAGGTATTAAGCAAGTTCCCTATCCCAGATAACTCACCCTCACTTGTCCAGTGCAACACACCATTCATCCACACACAACCCCCCCCTCGGACTGGTAAGGCAGTTTCTACCACCCCTGATTCCTCAACCTGACCACACGTGACAAAGGTACCCACTCTGGGCGCAGGGCGGGGAAAAAATGTACTGGGCACAATTACACAATGATACCTTTAGAAGAAGAAATATGGAACTTCAAAAAAACAATTATCCCCAAAATGTGGTTATCTAAAATGCAGAGTTTTGTAGTGTGGCCAGTTGCCACTGAGGTACAACGCAAACACAAATCCGGATCCTCACCGCCTGCCACCAATGTTAGAAATGGGATCTCTAGCTGGCCAAGGCTTCCGCCAAAGTCAGTCAGAGACCACCACTCTAAGTCAGGGCAAGGGAGTTACACGCCAAGATAACCCCTGCTCACCCTCCTAGGTAACGTGACGCGAGCAGCAAGGCTAAACTTGGAGGCTATGTATGTTAAGTGTTTGCGCGCGCACCCAGCAACAACACCCAAGGCCCACCACAAAGGAAACTCCACACAAGGTTATATATAAAAATAGCCTTTGTATTATACCAAAACACATTAGATAAGAACACACACTTTTCAATGTGCCAACAGGCACGGGCAGAATTTACAGGGGATATGTACAAGACAGGGCGACATGGACCACTGTCAGGAAGAGGCACTTTTAGAACTAGCACTTAGAACACAGAATATAAAATCACTGTAGCACAAAATACAAAAATAGAGCACACAACCAGTAACTACTGGTAACAGGTAAGTACCACCTACGCAACCCTAACCACCTTAGGAAAAGGTCACGCAGGGAACCAGGACCTCGGTAGCAACACCTGTACTAGGAGAAAAACAACCACCTCAGTATCACCATACATTTAGGGGTATAGGCAAGAACACATTACACATGATGCATCACAACATTCAGAGGTGTAGGGAAGGAAAACACGTGATGCATAAACGTACATTCAGCGGTGTAAGAACAAGGCACATGATGCACAAAAACATACATTCAGCGGTGTAAGAACAATTGTGCAGAACTCACATAAGTCACCACCTTTGACTGTCCCTAGGCCAACTGGCCTTGTTGGGGCTAGGACGCCCTGTGTCCCAATGTCAGGGCAGGCTGCAGGCAGCCAAGTACAAGCCTAAGCGTGGCAGCTGCCCACTAAGTGCTGGGCAGCTGGGAACTCGAACCTGGCACCAGCGTGCCTCCTGGATCTTCTTCTGGGGCTTAAAATAAACTGTACCCCCAAAATAAGGTGTGAGCCATGTGGGAGCCCCGCTCGGAGGACTCAAAGAACAACGGCCCCTCGGGGCCCCGTGAGCTCTGTGAATAAAACAAAATGCCCCCTTTGAGCCTTGAGGGTTCTTGAAACAGAGTGGGGGGGCTGGTGGGAGCCTCGGGGCTCAAAGGAATGTGCCAACACTGGGGAAGCGGCCCGCTGGGGCCGCACTACCACCCTCAATGCCCCTCAAAATGTTGGAGTCTCTCGCGGGGAACTCGAGAGGTAACTATGCCCTCTGAGCCTCGCATGCTCTAAATGCACAAAAATGCCTCGGAACCCTCGTGGGCTTGAATTACTAAGAATGCGCCAGAGCCTCGCAGGCTCTAGAGAAACGAGGGGTCCCCTAGACCCTTGACCAGCTCTTAAACATATATGCCCCTATGAGCCTCTCTGGGCTCGCAACGAACGGAATGCCTGGAGCCTCTCTGGGCTCTTCTGCTGCCACCCTGTCCAGAGCGGAGGAGCGACCCTGGGGACGCCCACACTCACCGGCTGTCTGAGGCGGCGGCTCCTCGCGACGTCGGCTCCTCTCCGCTGGGCTTTTCTGGGTGGCGGTGGCAGGGCTCTCTCCTCGGGAGAACCTCGCCGGAGGACGGTTCTTCCTTTTTCCGGGGCCTTCTCTTTCGTTGCAGGAGCGCAGGGTGGGCTCCCGTCGGCTTCCTGTTGTCCAGCTGGTCCCGCCCCTGGCCTGCCTGACTTCTGGTTCGTGCGCCGGGGACAATCTCGGCCAAACGAGGGGTAGGCACCCTCTTTAATTAAAATATAAAGCGAGGTGGGCACTCGCTCGGGTCATATAAAGAAATCGCTCCAAGGTCCTTGGCGGGGTGGGCACTCACCAGGGATACAAAATCCGGCAAATCAACGGGGCAAATGCCGGGTGTGTACCGGCTGAGACCAAAAGCGATCCCAGGCACTATAAGCAAAACCAAGCGCTCCCAAGCACTAGAGGCAAGGTCCAGATCCAGCAAAGTTCTTTCGGTAGGCAGGGGGGCAAGGCTGGGCCCAGAGCCAGCTCACTGGGCCTCCAGGCAGGGAGGTAGTCCAAGTGGTGGTCCTCCTGGCACCCAGCAGCAGCAGCAGCCCCCCTCAGATAGGATCCTGGAAGAGAACATTTGTGAGGGGACACAGTCCCTTTTTATACTGATAAATCCTTTGTCTGGCTTCAGGGTTAGGGGAAAAACAAGTCGCAGCTGGTTTGTGAGCACTCTTGATGTGCTCAGCCCCTCACTCTATTCACTGGCAGGCCTAGGGACATTTGACGCACCAAAGGGGGCGGAGCCAGTATTGTGTGGGGAAAGCCCAGCCCTATTCAGGACCCAGGTGCACTCCTCCCCAGCCATCAGCATGCTAATCTCTCCATTCACCACCGGGGCAGACCCATCCAGACTCCTGGAGCCAGGCTCACCAGCCAGCTCCAGCCAATCATGTGCCAGCCCACTCACTGCACACACACACCCATGTCTAGAAGTGGCACTTCTACACTAGACACATTCACGCCGCACACATCACTGCTCAGCATTCAATCACACGAGGTCGTACATACCAAACTCGAGCCTTCACACCTCACGCATCAGGAACTACAAAGGGACACAGACATTCCCCATGCATTCCTATGGGAGGGCAGGCCAACCTCACTCCACGCACTCAGAGTGCGCACGCACTTTCCACTGGGACACACTAAAAGTGTGCAGAAACGAAAAATCACTACCACCAATTCACATTCAAAAAGCAAAAAGTTTAGGGGTAAAGCTGCCAGAAAGGCCAAGTCCAACACACAGATTCTCTGGAACTCCCATATCAATTAAAATTGCCCATAGCTTGTCCTATGGTACCAGGTCAAAAGCAGATTTTAGGTCTACAAAAATAAGATAGAGGCTGCCACCCTCGATATAGATGGATTCCCAATATATCAGCTGTAGCCTAAATATTTGGTCAATCGTTGATGTTCTAGCTCTGAACCTAGCTTGCTGGGGGGTAAGAATGTTATATTCCTCCATCTAGGCTTGGAGACGCCCCAATAAATCTCAGGCAAATATTTATTGGCCAACATCTATGAGGCTTATCAGGCGGTAGTTGACAAGCAAAAGCGGGGAACCCTCTTTTTAAATTGGCATTATTTCAGCCCCTGCCCAAGTGGTGGGTTCAGTGTGGAAGAGGTCACCAGGGATCTTATCCAATCCTGCCGCTTTGGCAGGTGTTATCCTACCTAAGGCATTGATGACTTCTCTCACCAAGATTGGGGGGACATTGTTAGGCGGGATTGCAAGATTACTAGAATAGATAGCTATCAGATTCGTACAATATTTGGTCAATGTTGCCTAATAGTAGATCCTAAAGTTTGGCATAGCTAGCCCCCCTCTTTCTTTTGGTAGCATAATCCATTTTAGTGCCCTTCGTGGTTTCTTAAATCCCCAAATAAATCTAGAAAACAGAGATTCGATATTTTTAAAGTAATACGGGGAAAACTCAAGACAAATTGTTCTGAAAAAGTATAAAAATTTAGGTAGGATCAGCATTTCAATCAAATTTCACCTGCCACCAATAGTCAAGTGTAGATTATCCAATCTAATTAAATCTTTTCTGGTGCGCCCTATTAATGGATCGAGGTTTATCTGTACAATTTTGTCTACCTTGGTGCTTATATTGACACCTAGATAAATAGCGTGTTCCACAACTCTAACGTCCTTCATCTCCACTATGTCATTTATAACTATTTGAGTTTTCCCCGTATTCAATTTATATCCGGACGTTTTGCCGAATCGTGCCGCTTCCTCCTCGAAAATCTTGATAGCCTCCTTGGGTTTGGTGGTAACTAAAGCTATATCGTCCGCGTAAGCTAGGACTTTGGTATCCTAATTATTGATCATGATAGATGGCACGCAAGGATGGCTATCAAGTTTGCGTATAAATTGGTTGATGTATATCGCGAATAAGAGAGGCGAGCAGGGACACCCCTGTCTAGTTCCCCTCGTGATCATGAAACTCAGACATACTCCCATTTATCACGACGCTAGCACTCTGGTTGACAGAGTCCTTGGATAGCTTTAATAAATCCCTTCGTTATTCCTTGATTTGACATTGCTGCCCAAAAAAACTTCCAGGAGACCCTATCGAAAGCCTTTTCTGCATCCAGAAGAATATGGGCCATAGGGTCACCTGCAGTTTCTGCTAAGTCAAATAAAGAGATAACTCTCTGTATATGATCAGTTGTTGATTTCCCGGGGATAAATCCGTGTTGTCGAACTGATACCATTTTATGGATTATAGGTGTCAATCGCCCTGCAAGGAGTTTGGAGTAAATCTTTGAGTCTCCATTAATCAATGTTATCGGGTGATACGAGCCCATTTCCAAGGGATTTTTCTTTTTCTTCAGGAAGATCATGATCTTTGCCAGTTACCAAGACATTGGTGGATTTCCTCCCTGAAGTATGGACTTAAAAAGTTGTAACATGATAGTTTTCATTTGTTCTGCGAACTCAAGAAAAAACTCTGTAAGGATCCCATCTACACCTGCTGCTTTACCAGCAGTCCGGGATTTCATGGATAATAGTATTTCATCCCAGCTAATGGGAGAATCCAATCCATCTTTATCTTCTTGTCCCGGGGGCAGATAATCTCTAGGATCCTCTTGCACTCCTAACGGTTCCTCGTACAGTTCTAGATAAAACATTTGAAAAGCAGTTCTAATATAGAGTTCTTCTAGTCTCAATTCACCATTACTATCATTTATAGCTTTGATCATATTTCCCGTCATCTCCTCCCTCTTGTGAACTGCCAGCTGGTGCCCCACTTGCTTGCTAAGTTCATAAGTTTTTTCTTTGTAGATCATAGCTTTAGTGATGGCTTTTTCCGTGAAGATCTCAGATATTTTATTTCTAGCGATTGCAACTTGCGCTAATCCCTCAGTACCCTGCCCTGTTTCTACAGCTACAATCAAATCTGTCTCAGCTTTATTTAGATTCTGATGTAAAGAGGCTAGTTGTCGTTTACCTTTCCTATGTGTGCGTACTGAGAATTGCAGTGTCTCCCCTCTAATGCCAGCCTTCATTGCATCCCAAACTACCTCAACAGGAGCACTACCCATATTTATTTCTAAAAAGGATGGTAGCCACTCTCTCATAAGAATACAGTACTCCTCATTTCTTAAGAAGGCTCTTTCAAAGGTCCAAAGTCTTCTAGTATGAGTAGTACTAATGCATGTAATATTAAGTTCTAAAGGGTTGTGGTCGACTAGTACCCTTGGAAGCTTCCTTATAGTGCAGCTAACCTTGATTGAATTTGATAAAAGAATATAAGAATATAATCTAGACGGGCATGACGAGAATAGGGATGGCAAAAGAAAGTATATCCTTGATACCCAGGATGACCCATTTGCCAACCATCCGATGAGCCATGCCGTTCTCACAGATCTTTAAATGTTCTAAAGACTTTGGGTTTTCTCCCTTGATAGCTAAATTCAGGGGCCGGAGTCCAGTCTCCTGGTAGGTGAAGGTTGAGGTCACCACACACAATAAGAGGCAAGGGCCAATGTACTAATTTATTAGAAATCTGTAGAGTATCAGGGTCATCCCCCAGATTCCCATAAGCTGTACATAAGGTTACCGTGTTCTGCCCACTATTGTATCTGCACTCTGTAATGGCCCATCTTCCAAACTTGTCTGCGAGTGATCGACTGAATTGTAAGCCCCCTCCTTTAGCAAGGATGGCCACTCCCTTAGTACGAGTTCCCCGAGTGGATGCAGCTATAAGTTGAAACCCGAGGGATTTTAGCAGATGTTGTTGACCTCTCTCTATATGGGTCTCTTGTAAGCAAACTATATTGGCCTCCATGGCATGGAGACCTTCTGCTACCGTTTGCGTCTTTTTTAAGTCGTTGAGGCCGCAAATATTTAAGGATACAATTCATAATCTAGCCATCTATCTTATAGATCTTACTTCGAGTAAAAGCAATATTTATTATTTTTATCCACCATACTTGTCCTTTTTGACCCGTATTTTGACCCGTAATCAGTTCTTTAAATCCTAATGACAAACTTGCTACTTTTAAAGTACTAAAAGGTAATCTCTTCACTGATTGTCTTCCTTTGGTCTTTCCCCCCATCCCATCCCTTCCCTCCCTTCCACCTGCTTGCCCACCCCTACCCCTTCTTACCACCCTGTGAGGCGTCCTGGGTCCTGGAGTACCCAGGTGTGGGCGTCGGTATAATCAGTGCGCCTACGCTTGCCCTGTGGCCTAATCATATATACCCTAGATATATCGATTGGAGAGCAGTAGATTGTCATTTCCACCAACGAAGCGTGTGCCCTGACAATAATTTTTAACAATACGAACAAGACCGCAGGCAGTCTAGACCAGGGATTACAAAGTAACCTGAGGTGCCGTGGAGCAAGAAACACATTGCCCTACATGTTTCAAGGCGACACATTTCTATTCTTTGCTTAAAATGTGTAAGCCTAAATTAAAAGAATTCTAACTGGCGTATGCAAGGCCTGGTTGACAACGCGAAGAAGAGGTTGCGCCCTATCTAAAGATAATCACCGTTGTGATATTGTTTTAGTTTTATTGAAATAGTAGCCTATACCAAGATATTTTACTTTTCTTGTGGGAACCAACCACTATATCCTGAAGAAGGTGTTGGCTTCTAAAAAACGTTATGCCCACCGAAACGCGTCGATGCCCTTTTTGTTGAGCTTAAGTACTTTAGGCTTAAGTGACAGTAACTCTGGAAAAAAGAAAAAAACTATTTGAGATCAGAGTGTGATCCTGATTATGGTCAATGTACTTACCTCATGCGAATAGGATATATTTTTTCCTTAATCTTTGCTTCCCACTCGCAAGATGTTAATGTATTATGTAATGACATTTTAATGTGATTTTTATTTGTGTCTGTTGTACAAAAATGAACAGTCTTTTTTAATGTATTGTATTGAATAAATTGTCCTTATTTTAATTAACTTTTCCTTTATTGCTCCGGGATGAATGTGATGTGATAGTTATTTGCTTTATGACTTAAAGTTGTACCCAAAAGGGAATCTTTTCTTGACATTTATCAGTTCAGCCATTTCGCTGCATATTATAGAATAAGGCCAAATATTAATATCATATTTGATTCCCAAGTTGTTAAAGGGTTTCAAAATGTGCCTTCCATACTCTTTCCTCTATGTTGGGTTCAATGGCCGGTCTACCAGCCTGAGAACCAGTGTTTATGATGTTCCAGAAGGACGTAAGGTTGTGTAAAGTTAGTGCATTCCTAGCATCCTCCCATTTTTGGGCTTCCCAACATTTGTTGGCTTTAGCCATGGTGTCCTTGTATGATGCTCTTGCTTCTTTGATCGTTTCCTTCTCACTGCTTTTAATGGCAACAATTAGGACGGATTATGCAGCTCGGCAACTAGCATTAAACCATTGGTGCTTAGGCTTTTTGAGCACCCTAGACTTATTATTTTGATAAAGAAGGCAGGCAGAGTGACAACCAAATCTTGGTGATTGTTAAAAATCCTTGAGAGAGGATTGGGGGCTCCTTTGCTCTCTACTGCTTGTATTGTATTTGAGAGGTATGGAATTACTTGATGATAAAGCATGGCCAATTTATCTTGCGATTGGGAGATTTCACCCCAGCGGATTCTCCTTCCTCCATTGATCTGCATAAGATTTTGGGCTTGTGCTGACAACTTATCCGGTGCCTGTAAGGCACATGGCAGTGCTATTTCTAGGATGAGAGCATTGTGGTTGCCATTGTGGTGGGACGGATTTTAAAATCGATCACCTTGTGCCAGGACTTGGAGTCTTACATAACATATTCAATAATTGAAGTGTGTCCCAGTCTATCAAAAGTGTGTTTTCCCGGGCTATCGGATGTAGTGCGTCCATTACATGCTCTCAGTGAGAAATTGAATGTTAAAATACATATCTGGAGTACAAGCGGTGTCCAGGCCACATCGGGGGGAATGCTAGGCTCTGGGATGTATCAGAATTGGTCCTCCTCATCCATTGTGCCTGAGGCCGGGCCATTAAGGGGTTTCAATTGCCAGTTAAAATAACCACCAATAATTACCCCACATTTTGGAGGGATGGTTGGAAGAAAGGTGTTTAGTTGGTCAAGAATGGTAGACTCTTGACTACGGGGTGTTGGTTGCCAATATAAGTTTATTAAGAGAATACTTAATCTTGTCTGTAAAGTTAAGAGGACACAAAGGATGTCAAGTGAGGAACTCTCTATTTGTTTTGCCTCACAACCCAAATGGGCTCCAACCCAAGTGGACAGCCCTCCTGAGGGTCTACCTCTCCCTGCATGGATAGCTGGGATGCTGAAAATCACATAGCTCAATCTATTTGGTTCGTCCCTAGCCCATGTTTCTTGGAACATACAGATTTTGTGATGTTCGATGAAGAGTCCACAGTCCGAACTATCCAATTTCGACTAGTCCCTCTATGTTCCAGGAAATCATTTTTACACTTAAGGGGTGCACTAGACTTGCCTGTGAGGGGAGTTTGATGATATTGCTGACTAAGGTGCACTCCTTTAAGACAGGAGAACTTAACCTGGATTTCAAAGTATGAGTGCTTCTGGCTACTGGTGGAGAGACCGCTTCCAAAGATGGGGATTTAGTTATTTGTGTTTGCTTATGCGGTGTATCATCATTCACTGTGCCCGTGGTGTCTGGTGTCAGTTTGCCCTCAGGTAAACTATGTTTTCATACATCATTGACCTGAGTCATAGCCACAGGCTGTATCAGGGGGTCTCTCCATTGATCAAAACCCCTTAGCGGGACATTGGCGCTCTATAGTGAGTTAAATCTTACATGAAAATGACTTTTGCTGAATTTACAATTAAGCCCATGTGAAAATAAGGGTTTTAAAGTAAAAGTCACATACGGTACATGAAGTGTTTGAATGGATCAAAATATCATCTACATAGATTATGACAAATGTATCCAAGAACTCAGAGAATGTCATTTATGAAGAATTGAAACGCCCTTGGGGCGTTGCATAGACCAAACAATATCACTGAGTATTCAAACAGACAATATCTCGTCCTGAATGCAGTTTTTTACTCATCACCATCACGCATGCATATGAGATGGTAGTCTCCTTTTTAGGTCTAACTTTGTATAGATCACAGTTGACTTCGCTTGATCTACGAGTACTGGAAAAGATGGAAGTGGATACTTGTTTTTACCTAGATTTTATTTAATGCTCTAAAGAAACATAAAGAAGACGCATCTAGAGACTTAGAAGGTCTAATAAAATAATTTGTAAAATATTTTTCAAAGTATTCTTTTAGATGTGCTTTTTCTTTCTCAAATAACACATAGATTGAACAATTTGGACCCACAGCACCAGATATCAACTCGATTTGGCAGTCAAGGAGAGTGTGGTGGTAAAATGTCTGCCTATATTCATTAAACACATCTGGAAACTGTGAATATTGTGGAGTCAAAATTGTTTATCTTTCTTCAGCAGTAGCTAACGCATGTTTCTGTTTGGTTGGAGTAAGACAGCGCTTCTCTAATACAAAGATAATTCTGCAATTTGTGTCTTAACCCAGTCTAATCGTGGATTGTGAAACTGTACCCAAGGCATACCAAAAATAAAACCGTACTGAGGAGCACTAATCAAATTAAATAATGTATTCAGCATGTATTATGCCTGTCACACCGCGTTCTATGTCAGTTGTTTGCCTTGTAATAGGTCCAGATGTTAACACCTCCCCATCTACCGCCTGGACAATCTTTATTCTTTTGTTGTACACAGTGGAGGTTTAATTTTTGTGCCGTCATAGCATCTTCAAAATTTCCTGTGGCTCCTGAGTCCATCAGGACATTGATAGAATGTTTGTGATTTGGTGAGATGGTCAAAATCATGTATAACGTGAGATGGGTTCTGTGTTTACACAAAGCTGTATTTAAGGAGGGGATTTGCCATATCTTTTGAGTCTTTCAGTTTTCCATCTTGGTATCTGTTTTGTTGGGAGTTTTCATTGATGGGGATTTTTTTATCCTTTGCACTTTAAAGCCAAGAGGTATTGACTGTACGGGTATGTTGTTAATTGCACACAGGTCATGTACTAAACACCATTGATTGGTATTCCCCTTCCGCGCCGGAAATAGGCACATATAACACTAAGGGATACAAGGATTTATGACTTTCTGATCCAGCAAGGCCTGTCTAGTGGGGGCAATGCCCTCCTCTTCTTCCTTAGATAGTGGATACTGTCTTATTCTGGGTAAGATGGCGCCTGGTTTCAGTGTTACCTTAAATGGTGCATCAGAGTGAATAAGGCCCACATCATTTGGGCCTGTAGTCCGCAAATGGGCCGGAACTTGAGCCAAATCTGCTTCATGCACGGGATCATATTTTGGTATGGCAGTAGGTGTTCTCTTTTCCACTGTCACTGAGAGGGGCACTTCATTCATGTAGACGATCTCGTTTTGGAATAGGATCACCAAAGAATTGCTCATCTGAAATGCTTCTCACCAGTTATCCAGGCTCGTTGAAAATGATGCTGGCCCAGGTGTGTGCATGGTAGTCACCTGCTAGGAATTCCCCGTATGTTGATGTAATTTCAAGAGCATGTATGCCTAAGATCATGTTCCTGTCTGATACTTGGGAATCCTGGGACTGTGTGCGAAAGAGAAACTCTTTTGGGAGCTGGACAGTACGGTTGTGCAGTTCTGGTGTTAGCTACAATGATGTGTACCGCAGTGGAGAACGCTTGTTCATCCACTGGGTGGGCTCTTATTTGATCTTTCAAGGAGGAGTCCACAGTGAATGGCATCATCCTTGCCAAGGGTGTGCCTGGTATAGAGCAAATCATTGCTCCGTTCTCATTGAAGTGAATGGTCATGTTCAATTTTGCCATGAGGTCACGCCCTAAAAGATTCAGTGGAGAGTGTGGCGAATAGAGCAGTTGTTCCGGCACATGGTGTCCTATTTGTATGGGTACTGGCTTGGTGAAAGGGATCCTTGCTATTGCCCCAGAGAATCCCTGTGTGTCCGCTATCTGATCTTGTTGGACCCAGCCCTTTAGGCAGGTTCACCCCGAGACTTTTTGTTTTTTCCTAGCCTGTTTATGGAACCTGGTTGTGGTGATTTTAGGCCTCTGTGGACTTTTTCACTGTGGTACAGTGTAAAGTGCTTGAGCTCTCTGTGTATGTGTGGTGAGTGACCTGCCCTCCCATAGGAATGAATGGGGAATATGTATACCCATGGTAGTTCCTGATGTGTGGGGAATGCAGGGGCGAGTTTGATATGTACGAACTCGTGAGAGTGAATGCTGCGTAATGATATATGCGGCATGAATGTGTCTAGTCTAGAAGTGCCACTTTTAGAAGTTGGCATATTTGTGTAATTTGTGTCTGGCGTGTGATTGGCTGGTGAGCCTGGTCCAGGAGTGCCTGGGCCTGCTTGTGGATTGACTGTCTGGTTTGAGGGTGACAGGGGCTGGAGAGCCCAGGAGGTGCCCGTGGATGAAAGGCAGCATCTGCTGCCAGGGAAGTGGGAGGAGATGGTACCTGATAGTGAAGGGCTGTGCCTGCCTGACCACAATGCTGGCTCCACCCCCTCCGCTGGGCGACTGTCACCTCTGTCCCTGATACTGAAGGGACTTCCCTATAACCAGTTCTAGCTGGTTCTCACACTGCCTGCACAAAGACTTCAAAGACTTTTCCCTGTATAAGAAGGGGCTGTGTCCCATTCCAGTTTGTTCTTGTTTCCAACTTGAATCTGCCAGGGGCGTGCTGCTGCTTGGGCCCAGGGGAATCCCTAGGCCCTGCCCAGCCCCTGGGTGCCTGGAGGACTTCTGGAGGACCCCTCTGCCTGTCCTGGAAGGATGGGGGACTTTGCTTTGCCCTGGATACCTGATGGACCTATCTTGAACTCTGGAGACCTTTTGCTGGGTCCCATTTGCTTCCCTTGCTGCTGGACTTTGCTGGTAGCACTGGGTGAGCGCTTTGTTGGAGGCAGAGACCTTCTTTTCTTTGCTATAGCGCTTGGGAGCGCTTGATTTTTCTTCACTAGCGCTTGGGAGCAATTTTTGCTTTATATGAGCGTGTCTCTGCCCCGCATTTTGCGTGGGGAATTGCAGGTGCCACCCTGCTTTGTGCCCGATATCGCTATATTTTTATTTATGGGTGCCACCCCATTTATTTTATTGCCTAACGGGTGCTCACCCCGTTTCTACTTTTATTTTGGATTTCGAGGGTGCCCACCCCTCGTTATTGCCTCCGTTGAATCACCGCCATCGGCCCGGGCCGCGCTCATCATTGGAGCGGCCATGCTGTGATTAGCTCACTCTGGGGGGCTTGCCTGGAAAGGCCGCGCTGCTATTGGTGGATTGCCGGAGACTGCACGAAGGGGCCGCGCTCCTATTGGCCCAGAACCGGGAAGGCGTGTGGCGTGTGGCGTCACCAGAGGCTTGGCCCGAGAGCTGCGCATGGATTGGCTGAGCGCTGACCCCGATGGGAGAAGACGATCGGGAAGGCTGCTCGTGCTCACGGGTCTCCCGTGAGGAAAGGGAGCCCCGGGAAGAGGAGAAGAAGCGTGGCCTGCTGCTGGGGCTCCCGTGTGTGCTGAGGGAGCCCCGGAGACAGAGAAGTCCGGCGCGAGGCTCCCCGAATGGAGGGAGAGCCCCGAGTGAGAGCCTCTGATCGTGTGGAGACCCGGTGAGTGGAGCAGAAGAGAAGGGAGGGGCGCCGGGACACATTGTCGGTGTCCACCCCCTCCCCAGTAGCGCAGGCTCATGCTTATGGTCAGTGTGAATTGCAAAAACAACAAGTGATGGACTGAATGTGGATCAATGTCACACACTCCCCCAGTCAAAAGATCTGGGCCCAAATCCATCGTTTTTTTGCACTCCACACCACCCTGGGTTAGACAATGGCGATATGCAAATCAGCTCTGACCCTGTTGCCCCATGGGAACAGTCCAGTCCGAACTACAAAAGCCATGTCCTTCCCAGAACGGAATCAAGCATCCGAGGACCGGACCGATTTCGAGGTAACACCTCTCATCAGCCCGGCTAGCTTGACTCCAAGTGGTGTGGAGTGCCTGGGACCCACGTCTGGGCATCCCCAGCGCACTTAGGGCGGCAATTGCAAAAACAACAAGTGATGGACTGAATGTGGATCAATGTCACACACTCCCCCAGTCAAAAGATCTGGGCCCAAATCCATCGTTTTTTTGCACTCCACACCACCCTGGGTTAGACAATGGCGATATGCAAATCAGCTCTGACCCTGTTGCCCCATGGGAACAGTCCAGTCCGAACTACAAAAGCCATGTCCTTCCCAGAACGGAATCAAGCATCCGAGGACCGGACCGGTTTCGAGGTAACACCTCTCATCAGCCCGGCTAGCTTGACTCCAAGTGGTGTGGAGTGCCTGGGACCCACGTCGGGGCATCCCCAGCGCACTTAGGGCGGCAATTGCAAAAACAACAAGTGATGGACTGAATGTGGATCAATGTCACACACTCCCCCAGTCAAAAGATCTGGGCCCAAATCCATCGTTTTTTTGCACTCCACACCACCCTGGGTTAGACAATGGCGATATGCAAATCAGCTCTGACCCTGTTGCCCCATGGGAACAGTCCAGTCCGAACTACAAAAGCCATGTCCTTCCCAGAACGGAATCAAGCATCCGAGGACCGGACCGGTTTCGAGGTAACACCTCTCATCAGCCCGGCTAGCTTGACTCCAAGTGGTGTGGAGTGCCTGGGACCCACGTCTGGGCATCCCCAGCGCACTTAGGGCGGCAATTGCAAAAACAACAAGTGATGGACTGAATGTGGATCAATGTCACACACTCCCCCAGTCAAAAGATCTGGGCCCAAATCCATCGTTTTTTTGCACTCCACACCACCCTGGGTTAGACAATGGCGATATGCAAATCAGCTCTGACCCTGTTGCCCCATGGGAACAGTCCAGTCCGAACTACAAAAGCCATGTCCTTCCCAGAACGGAATCAAGCATCCGAGGACCGGACCGGTTTCGAGGTAACACCTCTCATCAGCCCGGCTAGCTTGACTCCAAGTGGTGTGGAGTGCCTGGGACCCACGTCTGGGCATCCCCAGCGCACTTAGGGCGGCAATTGCAAAAACAACAAGTGATGGACTGAATGTGGATCAATGTCACACACTCCCAGTGTGTGACAACTGGTCAGTGTGAAGCCACGAGGGCTTCAAGGGTGGCCCCGGTTGGCAGTGGGTCGCCCCGGTTGGCAGTGGGTCGCCCCAACGTTTGTAGAGCCCTGAGAAGGCTCTGGGGCCATTGTTTTTAGTTAGAGGGGGCGCCGGGGCACATTGCCGGTGCCCGCCCCCTCCCGCCTGCGAATGATAGGTCTGGAGTCCAGTGAGGCTCTAGGGGACACCGTTGTTTTCAGAGCCTGAGGGCTCCAGGGGCCTCTATTTGTTTAAGAGCCTGTGTGGCTCCAAGTGCGCAATGTAGAGCCTGTGTGGCTCCAGCAGTGGGCGCAGTTTGCGCCTAAGAGTCAGTGAGGACCCTGTCGCAGTTTGGACTCACAGCTGCCCAGCAATTAGTGGGCAGCTGCACCGTTTAGGTCTTGTGTGGCTCCCAGGTGCCCTGCAAGTAGTGGGCACCTGCAACGTTTAGGTTTTGCGCCGTTGGCGCACCCCTGACTGGCGCTGCATGGCAGCGCGCCCTGACATTCTGGACACAGGGCTCTATAGGCCCTTTATGGGATGGGGGCTGGTATGTAAGTTTTGCGCAATGTGGTTACCTGCTATGTTTAGGATGGTAATTGCCTACTGTGTGTTTTTGCGCAATTGAGTTGGGTTGGGGCACCTCTGAATGTTTTTATTGCATCATGTGTCTTCCTTAATTTTACACCTCTGAATGTTTTTATGCATCATGTGTCTTCCTTTTCCCTGCGCTGCACCTCTGAATGTTTTAGGCATCATGTGTCTCCTAGCGCTGCACCTCTGAATGTGTTTGTGATGCATCATGTGCCTTGTTCTTAACACCGCTGAATGTGTAGGTTTATGCATCATGTGTTTCTCTTTACTACTCCTCTGAATGTATACTTATGCATCATGGGTAATGTGTTCTTTCCTAGACCCCTAAACGCTGTGTGATACTTAGGTGGTTGTCCTTACTACTCCTCTGAATGTGTTTCATGCATCATGGGTAATGTGTTCTTGTTTATACCTCTAAAAGTATTTTATTCTTAGGTGATTGTTCTTTCCAGTACAGGTGGTCCTAGTGAGGTCCTGGTCCCCTGCGTGACATTCTCCTAAGGTGGTTAGGGTTGCGTAGGTGGTACTTACCTGTTACCAGTAGATACTGGTTGTGATGTATAACTGTTACTTTGTGCTACAGTGATTTTATACCCTTTTATTCTAATTTCTGACAAGTATTTCTATTTCTAAAAGTGTTGATTCTGACAGTGGCCCTTGTGGCCCTTTCCTGTACATAATCCCTTGTGAATATTGCCCGTGCCAGTTGGCACCATGTATTTTGTGTGATACTATCTGATGTGTTTTTACAATACAAAAGTTATTTTATAATAACCTTGTGTGGAGTTCATTTTGTGGTGTGCCTAGTATGTCGTTGCTGTTGGGCGCTGGCGCAAATGCTTTACACATTGCCTCCAAGTTTAGCCTTACTGCTTGTGCCAAGCTACCAAGGGGTGAGCAGGGGTTATCTTGGCGTGTGACTTCCTTGCCCTGACTAGAATGGTGGTTTCTGCCTGGCTTTTGCGTCAGCCTTAGCCTACCAGAAATAGCCAGTTCTAACAGATCTCTAATGGTTCGAGGTCCGCCTGTAATACAGGAGTACGTAGCGCCTGTGTCAATGAGAAAGCTATATGTTTTGTTGTTCATTGTGAACAGGACGGTGGGGTCATCTTCACCGCTCATGGTGCATGATCAGAACGGGCACACAAGAGTTGTCTGTGGGCTGTCCTAGCCAGTGTATCTTCCTGCTTGGTATTGCTGGATAGTGCCTTGTGTGAATGGATTGTTGGGGGTAATCACTGCACCACCTTGGGATGCCGCATTTTAAGCTTGGGTCATCATTTGGTATGTGAGTGTCTGCTGTTACTGCTGCATTGGAGCTTGCATCTGCTGGGGTGACTGTTGAGCAATCAAGGGTGCTTGGAGTGTCACTTGCTGCATGTTTTGCTGTTGAGTAGGTTGGGCATAGGTGTACAGCATTTGGTGTTGGAGGAGCTGCTGAAACATTTGTTGTTGCTGGAATAGTGGTGGTGCTTGTTGGGCAGGACCCATAGATTTCTGGCCTTGGTCTGGAAGTCTAGTGCGGCACTCTCTCTGCATGTGGCCTACTTTTTGGCAATAAAAACAAGTGTGTTGTCCTGGCTGCAGATGGACTCTTTGCAGTCCTATCCCATTACCTCTTCCCTGTATACCTGGGTTTCTATTGGCATTGTTTCTGTTATTGTTGTAATAATGTTCTTGGTAATTACTGTAGGCAAGTTGTGCTGCTATGTATTGTACAGGGGGCTGCGGCTGCATGTACTGCACGGCAGGCTGTTGTTGGGCCAGGACATATTGTACGTCAGGCTGTGGCTGTGTCTGCACGTATTGTATGGCAGGCTATTGTTGCTTTTGTTGCGGGGTAGGCTGTATGTTGGTGGTGAGCGCATTCAGGGCAGTCTGGGGGAATGTGGTGACTGCCGTCATCTGACTGACAGGTGCAGCTAACATGACTGTGTCTGGAGTGTCCTTTTTCTTAAGTTTCAGTTGCAAAAATTTTGCAGCTTCATTCTCAATTCTAGTCTTTTCCTGTTCTTGTCTCTTTTTGCAGACATGGATAATGGTTTTGCTTCATGGCTACTACTCCATCCAACTTTTCCTGTATGTCCTCTGGAAGTCCTCTCTTGGCCATGTGGTAGAAGAGCCTGCTATTCCCTCTTTTTGCGTTTCATTTGTCTCCTAACTCCTGATGCCACTTTACCTTCATCCTTCATCCTGGAGATATTCGCTTGCATTGTCAGCGACATGAGGGATCCAATGTCTGGGACATCCGAAAATTTATCCGCAATTTGGCCCAGTCTGCTGGTCTTATTTTATCAAATGGTTCCACATCATACTTCGTGTCATTCATAGTTATTAAATCATTACTGACACTTTTGAAGATGTCCTCCGCTTCCCCTCCTATGATGGAGATGAGCAAACTTTTCATATCACCTATCCCTACGTTGCTACCTGTAGTATTCTTTCCCAGGGCGGCTATCTAACTGCCAACACCCTCCGCGAGGGGGGTGGAGCGTTTTGATATTTTGTTTGTCCGCGTAGCACCATGGGATATAACTGGGCAGGTCAGTGGCTTTTTTGTACAAGAGTTGCATCTGATGTGTCACTCCTGTGTCTAGTTCTTTTGACCCCGTGAGGTCATTTTGTCTGGCATAGTTCTGCCCAATCTTTAGACTGGCCCGCATATAGGCATAATCTCAATCTTCATCTCCTGCACCCTGTAGGGTGCATTCTGCTGCTGTTGCCATATGCTTTGGCTCAAAAGACCCTTCTCCAGGCCATGGGAGCATCTGCAGGGCCAGGGACTCTGTCCAACCTGCCAAATTGTCTGTGAAGGTTTTGACAGCATAATCTGAACCTACACCTAGTATCACTATCTCATTGGGCGTTAGACTGTTATTTCACTGGACACATGGTCTGCTGAGAAACATGTTGCTATATTTCCTCGCTCTAGTGGCGCGCATTGAGGCCGAGCTGGAAATATCATACATTATGTCGTCAGGGCATCCATGCTTCCCTAATACTCTGAGGGCCTCTACCTCTGTCAACCTGGTCTTTCTCCTTCCGCCTGCATCACCTGAACTTCAGAATACCTGACGTTGTTGGCGGAATGGGTTCGTCATTGTTAGGGCGCATAATGGGTTGAATGGTCGTGGGGCAAATGGATCTGTCGCATGTGCAGTGTTCGGTGAGAGTGGCTCTTGTTGTGTGAAGTGGACCTGAGCTGTTGTGGCAGTTGTATGTGTTTGTCCCGACGCATCTGTCTCGTGCCAAGTGGAACATCCACTGTGGCACAATTCTTCATTCCTCCCAGCATCCCCAGAAGTGTATGTGTGTAACCTTGGTCGGGGCGGTATACCTGTTGCTGCCTGACAAGATGATGGTGTAAGGCTAGTCCTTCTGAGGGTGTCAGTTATCCTGTCTTGTAATCGTTCTATTTTAAGTGACACCCGTCGATCTGGTGAATTGGATCAATGAAGTCTGTGACAGGTGGTGCTATTTCGTCGAATATGTCTGTATGGATGTTTTCATTCGGACTACTTTTCAGGCTTTTGCTGAGGTCGTTGGCTGTTCTCCAATTGTCATGATGGACTGGGTCAAATGTCGGGGGGGAGCAGCTCCCTGTCCCTATGCTATTGTTGGACAGTCGAGAATGTGACCAGTTGTTTGTCAGTGTTTGTGCTGAAAAATGGCAACTGATGTTGGGGGGCTACCTCCCGGTCCTGGAATTGTGGGGCCTCTGCATCACGGAGGGCATTGGTATTTGGGAGGGAATGGTGAGTTAATGGTGAGGTGATGCACGCGAATGGTGAGGTGATGCCCGCGAATGGTGAGGTGATGCCCGCGAATGGTGAGGTGATGCCCGCGAATGGTGAGGTGATGCCCGCGAATGGTGAGGTGATGCCTGCGAATGATGAGGTGATGCGCGCGAATGGTGAGGTGATGCGCGCGAATGGTGAGGTGATGCGCGCGAATGGTGAGGTGATGCGCGCGAATGGTGAGGTGATGCGCGCGAATGGTGAGGTGATGCGCGAGAATGGTGAGGTGATGCGCGAGAATGGTGAGGTGATGCGCGAGAATGGTGAGGTGATGCGCGCGAATGGTGAGGTGATCGCGCGAATGGTGAGGTGATGTGCGCGAATGGTGAGGTGATGCGTGCGAATGGTGAGGTGATGCGCGCGAATGGTTATCACGAATGGTGAGGTGATGCGCGCGAATGGTGAGGTGATGCGTGCGAATGGTGAGGTGATGCGCGCGAATGGTGAGGTGATGCGCGCGAATGGTGAGGTGATGCGCGCGAATGGTGAGGTGATGCGCGCGAATGGTGAGGTGATGCGCGCGAATGGTGAGGTGATGCGCGCGAATGGTGAGATGATGCGCGCGAATGGTGAGGTGATGCGCGCGAATGATGCGTGAGGTGATGCGCGCGAATGGTGAGGTGATGCGCGCGAATGGTGAGGTGATGCGCGCGAATGGTGAGGTGATGCGCGCGAATGGTGAGGTGATGTGCGCGAATGGTGAGGTGATGCGCGCGAATGGTGAGGTGATGCGCGCGAATGGTGAGGTGATCGGCGCGAATTGTGAGGTGATCCGCGCAAATTGTGAGGTGATCCGCGCGAATTGTGAGGTGATCCGCGCGAGTCAGTGTCTGATCCTTCATTTTCTTCCTCAGCTGATGGGGTAGTCATTGAAGTGGGAATGAGTTTTAGTGTAAATTGCGCGTTCATCTGTCCTGGTAATCCTGGCACTGTGGCCTTTATCATTGGGTTGCTACTGGTGATGGGTGGTGCAGGTAGGGGGATGGTGGATGCTGGCATTGTGGTAGGTATAGTGTGGTCGTTGCTAATGACGGGTGGTGCAGGCAGAGGTGTGCTACTTTCAGCAGCGGGTGGAGGGGGTCTGATTGGGAAGATAAATCATTTGGGAGTTGGTGGTATCCAACAGCTGGTAGGTCATTCATGGTAGGGTGTAAGTCTGGTTGTTCAGTTGAGGTGGCCGGCATTGCTGGCCTGATATGGTAGCGGAGCCGAAGGAGCGGTGGCCGTTGTAGCAGTGTGTTCCTGTGCATTGTCTTTAAAGATATGCCAGATATCTAAGGTAGCCTTCCTTTTCTGCAACTTGGTGCTAGAGTATTTGGTGTCTAGGAAGGTGGTGGCATGATCTAATATTGTCTTATGAAAACTACCTTCTGAGGGCCACGGATAACTCCTGTTTTTGGTGACTTTGTGATGTTCCCTACAATGTTTGAGTATGCGTTTTTCCTGGCCTCCGAATGTTTTCAGGAAGTGTAAATGCGAGATACATCTCTTAATCAGACCCTCCAGGATATCGCGATTTCGCGATTTGCAAAAAAATCGCGAAAACTGCAGTTTTGAAAAAAGTCAGCGATTTTTACTAAACTGCCCGCGAAATTTGGAAAACGTAATCCTTTTGTTTTTTTACAAGGCACTCCAGCTCATTATTTCTGTGCCCTCTATAAAAGCATCTGTACTCCTTTCATTAAGACAAGGTTCGAGTATTGTTAGAACTGGCGCCGACCTCTGAACTTAACTAACTAAAAGTTGGAAAGTTGTATTATTTCCGTCTGCCAAATGTTAATTAAACACAGCTGTCGCGCTGGCCAAGGGTTCATACTTATATCAGCGCGTGCTGTAGGTTTGCACGTTGCCTATCGATATGTGCTCAAACTTCTGTTTTAGTTTATTGACGGTATACCAAGCCCTGGGACAGTTAAGGGGGTTCACCGGGCAGTGCCAGGGGTTGCAGATTAATTCAGGGCGTCTGCTAAACCAGTCTAGCTCGAAAGCATGCAGTTGCCACCCTCGATAAAAAAAAATCCCCGTCTTCAGAAGGACAAACTGCCGAGAGCTGGGCCACAATATTAATCTGCACCTCACACGCTAGTAACCAGTGTTGGTACTCAGCCCTAGTGCAGTTCTTGCTGGCAGCTTCTGAAACGAATCCGTTTTCCTCGATGAGCAAGGAACCCACTCAGCTGGCTCGGTAGAAATCACCTGGGAATTTTTTTACCTGAATTTAATCTTGAAGAAGCCGCAGCAGCCATCTCTCGGCGGATCAAAAGTTGCTCAACTAGGCAGCTGCCCACTTCTGTGAAAGACTAAACTGGTAGATGCGCACATACACTGTAGGGGTTTATTAAATTTACACTTGTGTTAATGTATTTTCAAGAAAACCAGAAAAAGTATTTGAAAATCATTTAGTAAATGTGCAATTAAACAATGTTAGAAAATATGTAGTATTTCTATTGGAATGTCTCCAGTTCGTCAATTCTGAGCACAACAGCATGTTCTGGGATTCGAATTATATTTTTGGCCATTACTTTGACACCTTCATGATGCTTCTTGTTCACACCGTGTGTGTTTGTTAGTCGCACTGAATACATGAGGCGCTGCCGGACATAGAATTCCACGTGCTTCCTGACAAAAAACACACCTGGCAAAATATTATTGAAGGTTGGTTTAAATAAAACGATCTGCGACACAATATTTATCGCATTTAAGGAATTGGCAGTGCAAAACGAGCATGGTTATTTTTCATTATTTGGAGACTCATAGACGTCAAAAACTTTGAGATGACTCCAATTATATTCAAAACCAGAAAGGGGGAAGGCGCAGACCCTTGAGTACAGTGACTGTAATCAAGGGAAACCATTGTTTGCATACTTCGCAGCTCGTGGTGAGTGAGGCAAGGTGACAGGATGTGGCATTACAGTGAAAACTGCTGACTCTGGAACTGGAGAACTCGGTTCGAGTCTCGGCGTTAGTTCTTCATCCTGTGATTCTGGGCAAATCACTTAAACACTAAAAACATGAATATGCCCTTGTGTAAAGTAACTGGCGCTCAGGTAAAGCTCCAATCAATACCTTCGGGTTGAGTTTTCCCTATAGATATAAAGATGAAAAAATGCAGAGTCCAAAAAAAACACTACTAAACTACCCCAGCTACCCTGTGGAAACTTTGAAGAGCCTAATGATGTGAGAGGGTAAGTCTGAAGTGACTAACAGGCTGAGAGGCGTAGGTTTAGCCCACAAGGAAGAAGATTTCTAGTTTGAAAAAGTAACACGTTCTATGAATACGCAATTTCTACATTTTGCATAGAATTATAGTCGAACTTACATACCTGAAACAGATAAAATACTGAAGGTAGGCTGAAGACAAATTCACATATGATGGACTCCTTTTCTGTGGTAAACGTGTGACTCCTGGGTAACACCCCATGCATGGCAGAATTTTTTTAATTTTTTACTCCCATCACAACACTCCTCCTGATGAGCTAATGATTACGTCTTCACCTTCAAAGGGGGAACTGAAACCAGCTTGCTTTGCAGCTCACGTTTCTACAGATCTTTCATTTCGCTCCTCTAGTCAGACCCCCCCAGGATATTGCGGCATGGATTAGCAAGTTTAGCGGCACAAGGAATAGTACCAGGGTGTTAAGTACATGCTCAAGTCAACTTATGAGGACTGAACCCGGTAAGCAGGTGGTGACCTTCCTATGCAGTCTGTCTAACTTATTTGGATCAGCCACTACAATTCTGCGCCCTAGGGTGCCTGAGGAAGATGTGTCCTGCCTCACGGATCCGGGAGGCAGCGGTGCCCCGGCAGAGGTGCACACATGGGCACTAGAACATCCCAGGGAGAAATACAGCTCCCTCCCATGAGGTTAGGACTTGAGCTGTGCTTCCGTAGAGCTGCAGACCCTTTAAATATGCCTATTGCAAAGTGGAATACCCTGCTAAAACAGTTTCCATTGATTTCAGGATAAAAAGGAATGATTATGAGTAAAATAAAGTGCCGCAAAAATGCCGCTAAATTTCCATATTTGTGTCGCTAAACTTCCATATTTGTGCCGCTAAACTTCCATATTTGTGCCGCTAAATTTGCTAATCCATGCCGCTATATCCTGGGGGGTCTGCTTAATGGGGGAGTGTTGCTGTGAAATACACTCTGCCTATGCTTTTCTTTCTCAGTGGCTGTAGTTAAGATCAGGTATAAGTTCACCTCCTACACCCTCAAAGACACAGTCATATATACCATTTTGTAAATCGTGGTACTGTGTAGGAGTGCAACCAGGGAATTGGAGCTGGCCGCCAAAGCAGGCGTCAGCAATTTTAGACTGGAGTGGATTTCTTGGCCAATATCTTGTTAGGATTGTCGGGCCTTCCCAACCTTCAAGTGGTAAGATAAAATATATGTGAAAGCGGTAGTAGAACTCAGTATCCTATTCATAGGGACACTAGAATGTCTGTGGTACACTGTAAGCCTTTGAGGAGAAATGTGATTAATGCAAGGAAGGGTGGGCGCACACTGCCTATGTGCACCTCACGTAGTTGCTGGGAAAGTTGGGATTTATATCTTTTAGAAGTTCATCTCCTATTTCATCAAGAATAATAAGGGTGAGTATTGGTCTAAAATCCAATTCCTCAGATCCCCCTGTAAATTCCCTCAGGGAAGAAATCAGGGAAATCAAGATTGTGGCGGGCAAGGGCGATAATAATTTTCCTCTGTAATGGGTTTCGTGGCCAGGAGGAGGTGAATGTGGTGGGTATTTCTAAACCTGGGGATGCTAGGGCGGATACATATGTCGATCCAATCTGGTGTTTTGTGCACCGAGGTGCCAAATATTCTTTTCTCATATACTGCCTGAAGTGCCTACATGGGGCTTTCTGGTAGTGAAGGGTAGGTGGTGCAGAAGTGCAGCAGCAGATGCAATTTTTTTATTGTGTTTTGATGTACACGTTTTGGATGTAAGGGGTATGAGAATGCTGGAGCAATTGAGCGTAATCTGTCTGGTATGACTGTGTAGTCAATTCAGAGTGCTTGAAATTTTGTGAGAAGGACAGTGCTGGTTAGGGGTGTCACGTGGATAAAGCAAGAAGGGTGACCATCACAGAGGCCCACAACGTGATTGTCGATCAGGTATATCATAAGTTGTGGTGGGATATTACTGCGGGAGTTGTCGGTCATTCCCTTATATTGAGTGGGATGCAATGGGGGAGGATCAAAAGAGCAGGCAGGGATGCGGAG
The DNA here is from genome assembly GCF_964263255.1 of Lissotriton vulgaris. Taxonomy (NCBI): domain Eukaryota; kingdom Metazoa; phylum Chordata; class Amphibia; order Caudata; family Salamandridae; genus Lissotriton; species Lissotriton vulgaris. The sequence continues at coordinate 813,405,487 of NC_141699.1, forward strand.
TCTGCAGAGTCTTGTGACTAGTCGTGCAGCAGTGCCCTTAAGAGGGGTGTTGGATGGTCTTGAGAATGTGGGTGGAAAAAATAGGAATCCGAGGCGGAGAGTGTGGGGGAATCAGGAGCTTTAAGATGGGGTAGAGAGGCTGTCTGATGAAGCCACTGACTGTATGGAGTCTAATGAGAACTCCCTGTCCGTGACAATCACAATGGGGGAGGTAGCAGAATGGTCAGGGTACCTGAGGTGTTCAAAAGAAGTGGAGTGGGGAACAGATAGGGTGGAAGAGTTAGGTGATTGGTCAGGGCAAAGCAGGTGGGGGCAAGTCGTGTCTGGAGATGGCGGATTGGGAGAGTGTCATATAGGTCGGTCAAGGAAAGTGCAGAGATGTGAACTTGGGTGTTTGGGGTGAAGTTGACCCCTAGGATGTCCCAAGCTTTAGATAGGATATTTTGGAGTTCATCATCAAGGGAGGTTAGTTCACTTATAGTGATATTATGGACAGCTGAAGGAGTGCCATGCATGAAATGGATAGTGCAATTGATAATACGTGAGGGAGCGTTGGACATCACGGATGCGGAGGGGGTTGGACATCACGGATGCGGAGGGGGTTGGACATCACGGATGCGGAGGGGGTTGGACATCACGGATGCGGAGGGGGTTGGACATCACAGATGCGGAGGGGGTTGGACATCACAGATGCGGAGGGGGTTGGATATCACGGGTATAGAAAGTGTGATGAGGGTGACAAGTGGCGAAGGAGTAATTGTGCTCCCCCTTTTTTCTAGCAGTTGCAGAGTTAAATGATAGACAAAAATGGAGTTCGATGAGTGTCAATGAGGTGCAGGTGGGCGTTAATTGAGCTATCTAGCAGGGCTGCAGTAGAGAAGGGGAGAGGCGTGTCATACAACCCAGACAGCAGCAAAATGGAATGGTGGTGAAAACACTGGGCTATAGTAGCTGCTATGTGGCATGGAGACGCTATGTTATCAAAAGCACAAGAGGCAAATAAGAAGCACAACTGGCACATAGCAAGGCAAAGGACAAAAAACATAAAACATTAAACAAATATTAACCAAGACAACCAAGGAAATTCAAATGAAAATAAATAAGGATGGCATCTAAAATGTGCATCTTTAAAAATTGGAAGTACTGTATAGAGAACTAGATATTAAATCTCACTAGAAACGGTGGTGCACCACGAAAGAACCTGAGTGCAAACACTGGGAGAGGGAGGTGTGATCAGAAAGGCAGAGCCAAGGGGAAGAAAGTTGGTAGATGTATAAAAAAGGGGGGTGGAGGGGGGAGGAATGGGTTAAGTAGTGTGTACAGAGAAAGTGAGGGGAAAGTGAGTTTTAGGGGAAAAAAGGGAAAAAGGTAGAACAAAAACGGAGAAAGAAAGAATGGAGTGGCAGTGCAGCTGAGCCCACCGTGGTGAAGAGTCACGGTGGGGGAAAAGGGAGGGTGGAATCTGCAGTTCGCGTGACAGCACAGCCGAGGCAGCTGTGCGGAAGAGTCACGAAGGGTGAAAAGGGAGGGTGAAGGCTACAGTGACCACAAGTAACTTCCTCTTTTGATGACTGGGAAGTACACAGTGAAGAAATTCCACAGTGAGAGAGAAAGAACAGTTTAAATAGTGGCACCCAATCTGTGCAGAAAGATGTTATTAAGAGAGGAGATGAAAACAAGGAAACCCATGAGATAATGAGATCCAAATGGACAGAACGGGCAAAGGAAGGAAGCCCGCATGGAAGAAGGGGAGCGGGCATTGTGTGTGAAAGCACAGGCAGGAGACTGAGACCAGAAAGGCGAATAAAAGAACCTAAGTAGAAGAGGAAAAGATACAGATATCATGAACCAGAGTGGAAAAATAGGCGCACAAGAGCAAAATGTAATATAAAGATAGTGAAAAGGTACATAATTAATACAGGTGGAGGAATATATTCAAAGTAGGGGACTCAAACCCAGCAGTAGAATGCAATGGAAAACCACCCTGAACACCATTCAATGTATTGTAAAACCACAAAGTACAATAAAGGACTGGAACCCCTATGCTCAAAAAGACGCACATCATTGTTACACAAGGGAACCCATGGAAGCAATATGCTAGGGACCTTAGGGAATTATATCTTTGCACAGGACAGTGGTCCCTAGACAGGAAGAGTTTTCCAGAAATAAATATAGACTAAATAGGCACTATATTCATTGTCCAGCTGGACAGTTTTAATTTTCTGATGAATAAAATATACAAAAAATCAGTGTGATAACAGCAGGTCACCAGCCGATGTCTAACACATTTAGGAAGGGGACAAACAAGAAATATATGAGGCAATTCAAACAGTCTGTGTATTACAATTCACAGTCAGACAATACAAATTGCACACTATTGCTAGTGTCAATTAGCACAATTTATACACATATAGTGTGACAAGGTTGACAACGTTTCGAACCTATGAATTATTCAAGGTTCATCTTCAGGACACCAAATGTATGCCTTCTTATTTAAAAAGTCACAATAAAATTTTTAGCCCGTACTATGGGCAACAATTGCTACAACATATAATAATACAAAAGGCAAGGGAAGAAAAAGGGGGAGGGGGAAAACAGAATATACAAATTAGGGCATTTTTTCTTTCCAAAAAGAAGAAGAACTGATCACACACTCAATAGTACATGGTTACACAAGTGAGGTTACGACGTGAAAAGTACCACGGCTGGTTTATTGTGCCTTTTTAAATAAGAAGGCATACATTTTGTGTCCTGAAGATGAACCTAAAATAATTAAAAGGTTCGAAACGTCGTCAACCTTGTCACACTATGTGTGTATAAATTGTGCTAATTGACACTAGCAATAGTGTGCAATTTGTATTGTCTGACTGTGAATTGTAATACACAGAGAGCAACAAGGTTCGAGGTTCCCCCCCTCCACCCTAACAATCCTGGTCCAACATGATTCAGAGAAACAAGGTCATCAATTAGCCAATAGTCCATTTTGCATTAAAAAAAATCCATCATATTGGGACATCAAGATCGTCTGAAGCGATAATCATAGCACAATCCCTCAGGCCACAAACATTCATAACGTGTTAAAGTGTAAATAATCAGTTTTCAGAAATACATTTACAAATATAAGTGACTCATGCGAAAGTGCAAAGGGCGTAAAAAAAGTGCATAAAGATAACATGATGGACAAGACCCTTCTTCTAATCTTCAAATAAAGAAGCTGTCCACTCCTCTTACTGTCTGCCAGACAAGCTCAGGAGTAATTGGCATTACCCCACTCCCTAAATTTATTTTGGGTTTGTTTGACAAAGCCACCTAGACAGAGGTTCCCAAATTACCAAACCCTTCTGTTTAATCCGGATACCCTTCTTAGCGTAAATAGCTTTCTAAAAGTTGTGTATTGAATATAGCTGGGCCAACCACTGCTGAAATAAAGGGGTATTGTGTTCTAACCAAGCGATTGTGATACTGAAATCTAAGAACCGTGGTAATGCGTATAGGGAATTAGGCGCCTCAAGGTTAATTTGCACTTGTTATCTAATATTTGATGATTTGATAATAACGGTGCTTCAAGGTGTGAGGAACCACTAACCTCCACAAAGCGAAAGCAAGCCTTCAGAAAACAAATTATACTCCTAAGCACACATTACAGTTGTAGTAGGTTTCCCTGTTATTACCAAGCAAATATAGTAATGTACAACAAAATATACACAATTTCTTTCTATTTCCTCTGTTCAAGCTTTATTCTGTTGTTTTCAGCCACAGCCAACACGTGTTTCTTCGCTAATGGGGCGTGATCCTGCAACTTCCTCAAGGCTGTAAAGACAAACATATAAAATACTGCTGTATTTACTAGTACCACATCATTTGATGTTCACATAGTTATTTTACTATATATATTGATCATTGTTAACACAAAGTGACGTCCGGCATTCTTAACTCCTTAAGAAGTATATAGTTCCTCTAAGATATACTAGATAGTTCGCGATAGTCAAACTATGGAGAGAGTGAATGACCATTCAGGAGAATATAGTCACAGAACGTGCTACCTTATTGCCCAAGATATTGACAAGACAGCTATCAATGGAAAACACACGTGAGAACACATCCACCAGTGTCTGTGCACTCCAATAAATGAAAGTGGCATTGAACTCATCTGGCGTGGCGTCTCTCCTTAGCAGGCACACTTTGTTGATGGATGTGAGGCGGCTGGCCTGAGCCGCGGAGAGAACCCCGGCATTGGTTTCGAGCGCTCCTGAAGCTGCGTTAAACAACGCTGTTTGTGAAGTATCGGGAGCCAGTTTGTTGGAGAACATCAATGCCGGTGAGGACTTGAGCTTTTGCACCGCTACCCACTGGGGTTTAATTTTGTATATATCAGCAAGGACACTGCAACTCACTGTAACAAGAAAACTAGCACTACCACTACCACCATGCCACAGCGTGGCCACGCCCAAGGAGGCGGAGTGGGTGAATTGAAATTGATGCCGGAATACTGCCGTACTTTGCACTAACTTCCGCTGCCCATGAAGAAGTTGCTAAAACGAAACGCGTCGGCAGTGCGGACAACCACGTTTGTGATGCAGGACTTCTCTCCCTATTTGCACTCCAATAAATGAAAGTGCATTGAACTCACCTTGCCTGGCGTCTCTCCTTAGCAGGCACCCTTTGTTGATGGTTGTGAGGCGGCTGGCCTGAGCCGCAGAGAGAACCCCAGTGCTGGTTTCCAGCTCTCCTGAAGCTGCGGTAAATAACGCTGATTGTGAAGGGTCAGGAGCCAGTTTGTTGGAGAACATCGATGCTGGTGGGGACTTGAGCTTTTGCACCGCAACCCCTGGGGTTTAATTTTGTATATATCAGCAAGGACACGGCAACTCACTATAGCAAGAAACCAGCACTACCACTACCAGCATGCCACAGCGTGGCCACGCCCAAGTAGGCGGAGTGGGTGAATTGAAATTGATACCAGAATACTGCTGTACTTTGCACTAACTTCCGCTGCCCATGAAGAAGTTGCTAAAACGAAACGCGTCGGCAGTGCGGACAACCACGTTTGTGATGCAGGACATCTCTCCCCATTTGCACTCCAATAAATGACAGTTGCGTTGAACTCACCTGGTGTGGCGTCTCTCCTTAGCAGGCACCCTTTGTTGATGGATGTGAGGCGGCTGGCCTGAGCCGCGGAGAGAACCCTGGCGCTGGTTTCCAGCGCTCCTGAAGGTGCATTAAACAATGCTGTTTGTGAAGGGTTGGGAACCAGTTTCTTGGAGAACATCGATGCCGGTGGGGACTTGAGCTTTTGCACCGCTACCCACTGGGGTTTAATTTTGTATATATCATCAAGGACACAGCAACTCACTGTAGCAAGAAACCGGCACTACCACTACCAGCATGCCACAGCGTGGCCACGCCCAAGGAGGTGAAGTGGGTGAATTGAAATTGATGCCGGAATACTGCCGTACTTTGCACTAACTTCCGCTGCCCATGAAGAAGTTGCTAAAATGAAACGCGTCGGCAGTGCGGACAACCACGTTTGTGATGCAGGACTTCTCTCCGCATTTGCACTCCAATAAATGAAAGTGGCATTGAACTCACCTGGCATGGCGTCTCTCCTTAGCAGGCACCCTTTGTTGATGGATGTGAGGCGGCATGCCTGAGCCGCGGAGAGAACCCCGGCGCTGGTTTCCAGTGCTCCTGAAGCTGCGTTAAACAACGCTGTTTGTGAAGGGTCGGGATCCAGTTTGTTGGAGAACATCGATGCCGGTGGGGACTTGAGCTTTTGCGCCGCTACCCACTGGGGTTTAATTTTGTATATATCAGCAAGGACACGGCAACTCACTATAGCAAGAACCCGGCACTACCACTACCAGCATGCCACAGCGTGGCCATGCCAAAGGAGGCGGAGTGGGAGAATTGAAATTGATGCCGGAATACTGCCGTACTTTGCACTAACTTCCGCTGCCCATGAAGAAGTTGCTAAAACGAAACGCGTCGGCAGTGCGGACAACCACGTTTTTGATGCAGGACATCTCTCCCCATTTGCACTCCAATAAATGACAGTTGCATTGAACTCACCTGGCGTGGCGTCTCTCCTTAGCAGGCACCCTTTGTTGATGGATGTGAGGCGGCTGGCCTGAGCCGCGGAGAGAACCCCGGCGCTGGTTTCCAGCGCTCCTGAAGGTGCATTAAACAATGCTGTTTGTGAAGGGTCGGGAACCAGTTTCTTGGAGAACATCGATGCCGGTGGGGACTTGAGCTTTTGCACCGCTACCCACTGGGGTTTAATTTTGTATATATCATCAAGGACACAGCAACTCACTGTAGCAAGAAACCGGCACTACCACTACCAGCATGCCACAGCGTGGCCACGCCCAAGGAGGCGGAGTGGGTGAATTGAAATTGATGCCGGAATACTGCCGTACTTTGCACTAACTTCCGCTGCCCATGAAGAAGTTGCTAAAACAAAACGCGTCGGCAGTGCGGACAACCACGTTTGTGAGGCAGGACTTCTCTCCCCATTTGCACTCCAATAAATGAAAGTGGCATTGACCTCACCTGGCGTGGCGTCTCTCCTTAGCAGGTACCCTTTGTTGATGGATGTGAGGCGGCTGGCCTGAGCCACAGAGAGAACACCGGCGCTGGTTTCCAGCGCTCCTGAAGCTGCGTTAAACAACGCTGTTTGTGAAGGGTCGGGAGCCAGTTTGTTGGAGAACATCGATGCCGGTGGGGACTTGAGATTTTGCACCGCTACCCACTGGGGTTTAATTTTGTATATATCAGCAAGGACACTGCAACTCACTGTAGCAAGAAAACCAGCACTACCACTACCACCATGCCACAGCGTGGCCACGCCCAAGGAGGCGGAGTGGGTGAATTGAAATTGATGCCGGAATACTGCCGTACTTTGCACTAACTTCCGCTGCCCATGAAGAAGTTGCTAAAACAAAACGTGTCGGCAGTGTGGACAACCACGTTTGTGATGCAGGACTTCTCTCCCCATTTGCACTTCAATAAATGAAAGTGGTATTGAACTCACCTGGCGTGGCGTCTCTTCTTAGCAGGCACCCATTGTTGATGGATGTGAGGCGTCTGGCCTGAGCCGCGGAGAGAACCCCAGCGCTGGTTTCCAGCTCTCCTGAAGCTGCTTTAAATAATGATGATTGTGAAGGGTCGGGAGCCAGTTTGTTGGAGAACATCGATGCCGGTGGGGACTTGAGCTTTTGCACTGCTACCCACTGGGGTTTAATTTTGTATATATCAGCAAGGACACAGCAACTAACTGTAGCAAGAAACCGGCACTAACACTACCAGCATGCCACAGCTTGGCCACGCCCAAGGAGGCGGAGTGGGTGAATTGAAATTGATGCCGGAATACTGCCGTACTTTGCACTAACTTCCGCTGCCCATGAAGAAGTAGCTAAATCGAAACGCGTCGGCAGTGCGGACAACCAGGTTTGTGATGCAAGACTTCTCTCCCTAAATGCACTCCAATAAATGAAAGTGGCATTGAACTCACCTGGCGTGGCGTCTTTCCTTAGCAGGCACCCTTTGTTGATGGATGTGAGGCGGCTGGCCTGAGCTGCAGAGAGAACCCCAGCGCTGGTTTCCAGCGCTCCTGAAGCTGCGTTGAACAATGCTGTTCGTGAAGGGTCGGGAGGCAGTTTGTTGGAGAACATCGATGCCGGTGGGGACTTGAGCTTTGGCACCGCTACCCACTGGGGTTTAGTTTTGTATATATCAGCAAGGACACGGCAACTCACTGTAGCAAGAAACCGGCACTACCAGCATGCCACAGCGTGGCCACGCCCAAGAGGCGGAGTGGGTGAATTGAAATTGATGCCGGAATACTGCCGTACTTTGCACTAACTTCCGCTGCCCATGAAGAAGTTGCTAAAACGAAACTCATCGGCAGTGCGGACAACCACGTTTGTGATGCAGGACTTCTCTCTCCATTTGCACTCCAATAAATAAAAGTGGCATTGAACTCACCTGGCGTGGCGTCTCTCCTTAGCAGGCACCCTTTGTTGATGGATGTGAGGCGGCTGACCTGAGCTGCAGAGAGAACCCCGGCGCTGGTTTCCAGCGCTCCTGAAGCTGCGTTAAACAATGCTGTTTGTGAAGGGTCGGGAGCCAGTTTGTTGGAGAACATCGATGCCGGTGGGGACTTGAGCTTTTGCACCGCTACCCACTGGGGTTTAATTTTGTATATATCAGCAAGGACACGGCAACTCACTGTAGCAAGAAACCGGTACTACCACTACCAGTATGCCACAGCGTGGCCACGCCCAAGGAGGCGGAGTGGGTGAATTGAAATTGATGCCGGAATACTGCCGTACTTTGCACTAACTTTGCACGGACAACCACGTTTGTGATGCAGGACTTCTTTCCCCATTTGCACCTTTGTTGATGGATATATATATATATATTACCTACTGGCAGTCGCCAGTAGGTATATATAGTTAGGATGTTTTCTCTATGGGATTTTTGAAAATTCTATGTCTAATAACTTTGGCGTTTGTGGACGGAATTGGCTGAAATTTTCAGGAAAATTGAACATTTTGTTTCTGAGCAGCCCCTGACAATTTGAGGGGGTTTCATCAAGGGGGGGGCCGAGAAAAAAGGGGGGTCCCAAAACGCGTTTTTCCCATGTTAATTTCCATAGGGCGGTTGACCTCACTTTTAGCTCGAACGGCTGAATGGATTTGCACGAAACTTGGCAAAATTGTAGGGACTGTTAGCCCGATGTGCCTTTGCTAGGTCTCAATATATGTGCTCCAGTGGATATTGAGTAATTTAGGTTCAAAAAAAGATATATATCTGGGCGGAGCCTAACCACACATCTGATCTGATTGGCTGTCAGCACTTCATCCAAGAAGTGTTGGCAGCCATCTTGGGACCAATATACATGATAGCACCTCATTAAAAAGCATTGTAGTTAATAGAGGGTTTTAGGACTTTAGTTACATTATAAATCATTTGTTGATGGTACCATACTCGTTTTAGGAATTGTGGTGGGTTCTAAGGTGATTTTACCATGTGAAAAAACCTTCTGCTGTGATATCATGAATATTGTTTGAAAGAAAACTAATATCTCATGATTTTCCCACAGTGGTTTGGAAGGGGATCTATAAGCTAAACTGAAAGCATATTTTCTGTAAATTCACATTATCTTTCTCAGTCATGTGAAAATGAAGTCTGACATTCTCAGTAAAACATGTACATCCAACAAGGGCAGAGACTGTCAGTTGATTCCTTTGTGTTCTACTGCAGCCTCCTAGAGTGTTCTAAAGAACAACTAGAGCGCTAACAGTCCTACTTATTACAAAGGTATGGCACACCTGAAGCCATCTTGATTTGAATAAAGTGGTAACTCTTAAAACATTTATTTTAAAAAGAAACAACATGAGGGGGTATATTTTGCCATAGAAATTATGATTAGTGCTGCAGAATGAAAAATTAGGACACATTTTGAGTGACTTCTCAAATCCTTTTCTATTTCATTAAAACATTCTGACATGCAGTCTCCCAAAATGGCCACCAGAGACAAAAGAGCCCAAATGTAGCCCAAATATCACCCAGATGTAGCCCAAGTATAGCCCAATGACAGAATGTCCCAGAGTGTTCTAAAGAACAACTAGAGCGCTAACAGTCCTACTTATTACAAAGGTATAGCACACCTGGAGCCATCGTGATGGGAATAAAGTGGTAAGTCTTAAAACATTTAATTTAAAAAGGAACAAAATGAGGGGGTATATTATGCAATAGAAGGTATTATTAGTGCTGCAGAAAGAAAAATTAGGGGACATTTTGAGTGACTTTTCAAATCCTCTTCTATTTCATTAAAAAATTCTGACATGCAGTCTTCCAAAATGGCCACCAGAGACAAAAGAGCCCAAATGTAGCCCAAATATCCCCCAGATGTAGCGCAAGTATAGCCCAATGACAGAATGTCCCAGAGTGTTCTAAAGAACAACTAGAGCGCTAACAGTCCTACTTATTACAAAGGTATGGCACACCTGAAGCCATCTTGATTGGAATAAAGTGGTAACTCTTAAAACATTTAATTTAAAAAGGAACAAAATGAGGGGGTATATTTTGCCATATGAATTATGATTAGTGCTGCAGAAAGAAAAATTAGGGCACATTTTGAGTGACTTCTCAAACCCTCTTCAATTTCATTAAAAAATTCTGACATACAGTCTCCCAAGATGGCCACCAGAGACAAAAGAGCCTAAATGTAGCCCAAATATCACCCAGATGTACCCCAAGTATAGCCCAATGACAGAATGTCCCAGAGTGTTCTAAAGAACAACTAGAGCGCTAACAGTCTTACTTATGACAAAAGTATGGCACACCAGAAGCCATCTTGATTGGAATGAAGTGGTAAGTCTGAAAACACTCAATTTAAAAAGGAACAACATGAGGGGGTTAATTTTGCCATAGAAAGTATGATTAGTGCTTCAGAAAGAAAAATTAGGGATCATTTTGAGTGACTTCTCAAATCCTCTTCTATTTCATTAAAAAAAGTCTGACATGCAGACTGAAACATGCACTTTGAATACCAGCAGCAGACGTCCCTGGTGAGCAGTAGCTTTACTACAGTGATCTAATGTGCAACTAGAGTGCTAACATTCAGAATTTATGGCAAATGTGTGACACATCTGAATGCCTTCTTGATGGAACCAAAGTAAACAAGCATTGAAAATGCAATAGATCTCGCCTTCGTTTAAGTTAAAGCCATTCTGTTTGTAATGAGGTGGCTTTTTAGCTTTGCTTTTATTAGTGTTTTTTCAACTTTCATGTAAATAACATGCATCTGTATGCATATAAGTATATGTATGCATGCATTTATGTTTGTATTTATATAGATATACAGATGATATATGTTTATATATGTATGTATATATATATATTCACTGAAAAAACCATAGGTTATAGACCATATATAGTTAGGAATTAGCATTTACAAAACCTTGAAAATTCACTGAAAAAACCATAGGTTATAGACCATATATAGTTAGGAATTCGCATTTACAAAACCTTATTTTACTCACACAAAACCATTGAAATTCCATATATAGTTAGTTGCACTAACTATATATCGCGCACCCGCAATCCACTGCTGATGATGTCACATATTACATAATTCATGACATGGTCAGTGACATCACTGATGACATCACTGATGACATCTCAAATGACATCACTGATGACATCACTGATGACAACATCCAGTGACTGTATGTTTCTGTAAAGTTAAAATATGTCTTACATATTGAAGAATGAGTGGATGTATAAGTGTCTGGATGAAGGATTTAGTAGGTGCATGACTGACTGTATGAGTGAGTGATTAAATGTGTCTCACTGAGTGCATGGGTTAGTGACTAAACTGTCTTAATTTGTGCATCATTATGTCTGTTGTTCTGTAAACTGTTGCATGTGTTGATAAGTAGTTATATGATAACTATATGGGTTATTGATTGGTTGCCCAAGTATTTGTATGGGAGACTGAGTGTGTGTGTGGGTGGCTGGGAGATGTATGACTCTGTGCATAGATATGTGAGCAGTTGATTCACTAGATGTATGGTTTCAAAAGTGCATGTGGAAACAGCTGTATGGGCGGTTGACTGTGTGCATGAGTGTATTGGTGAGTGAATGGATATCTCAGTGCTACATGTCAAAGTAAGTACATAGGTAAAACACAGTACATGTGAGAGTTGACATATATAAATAACTGTGCATAAGAGCCAGTGAATGTGTGAGTGGCTGTATGGATCATTGTGAACTTGTTTTAGGGATTGTATAAGAGAGTAAATATGTGTTAGTATATGTTTGAAAAAGTAAAGTTTGTATAACTGTATAGTTGAGGAAATGGAGGTGTGATTGATTCTTTGCATGACTGACTAGGTGTGTGAGTAACTCCATGGATGAGTGACAGTCTGTGAGTGTCTGTTTACACTGATTGTATCTAAGGTTATATTAGAGTCTGAAGAGGTTCATCGTATTATCACATGAATGATATCATCAGTGATGTGATCAGTAATGTCAAATGAGATGTCATCAGTGAAGTCATCAGTGATGTCATTTGAGATGTCATCAGTGATGTCATTTGAGATGTCATCAGTGATGTCACTGACCATGTCATGAATGATGTAATATGTGACATCATCAGCAGTGGATTGCGGGTGCGCGATATATAGTTAGTGCAACTAACTATATATGGAATTTCAATGGTTTTGTGTGAGTAAAATAAGGTTTTGTAAATGCGAATTCCTAACTATATATGGTCTATAACCTATGGTTTTTTCAGTGAATATATATATATATATATATATATATCTGCTCAAATCTTCCAACCTCCACTACCAAGCGGCGAGAGAAGAGACAGACCCCACGTGTTTCCAGGCAAGATGTTTATTTCGTTCCTGTGCCTTCCAAAAGATGCAACGTTTCGACTAACGATGTAGTCTTGTTCACACACCACATTGCACAAAGTGGAAACTTTTTTTTATATTTTTTGCAGTGGAGACACGCCCCTCCGGGTCCCACCTCCAAACGTGAGTCACATGGTAACAATTTAAAACCAAATCAAATTGATTAAAGGCACAGTGCATGGTAACATTATATGGTTGTAACAGTTATACAAAGCAAAGTAATAACACAAACAATGTATCGTTAATCACATTTGCATGAATAACTATGAAGCTTAAAAGGTATACAGTATAAATAACCGCATGAATGCATGAATATTCATTAAAATAGTTTGCTTGGACACATATGAAACATATCGCCTCGACGATGATTTTTTGTGCGCAGACTCATTTTGTTAGGCTGTTATTTACTGCAACCAAAATAAACAATGACCGCATGAATGCGTGAAATTCATATGAATCCTAGTAGGACTGAATCCAAAGACATACAGCATTCCAATGTGCAAAGCTTGCAATCTTAAAAGGAGATGTGTCATTGCCAATTAAACTGTTGAAATTTACATCCCAATGTTACACTGTGCTGAGTTGTTGATGACCTGTACACATAATGACTTTAAAACACCAAAACCAGCACCTACGTGTATAATACAATGATACAACAACATATGATCGCCCTTCTCCATATGTGCCACAGTATATATACATATATACATTATTTGTGAGACTCAAATCATGAATATATGGGAACTATCTGCGCCAAAGGGTTGTGTAACCCCATAAAAGATAAAACAGTGCATGAGTCAATACCAAGTGTTAAGAAAAAATATAAATCACCCAAAAAGAAAGAATCCATGTGTTTGTTTTACAAGAAAACCAAACTGTCCAAAAGACAAAAACAACCAGAACTGTACAGAAATCAGACTACTTACTACCTAATATTAGGTGCTGTTTAACAGGATTTCATATATTTACATACTATCTACAATTATGCTCACGTTGTACCCACTATGTACATTATTGTGCAGAGAAACATTGACAATTGAGTGTCCCTAAAGGAAGTTATGAAGATCCTCCGTTGCATTCAACCCGTTGGGTTGTTTGCTGTCGAGTTTGATGATATATTGGGTTTCCAACCGGCGCAGTAATTTCTCGCGGTCACCTCCTCGTTTGAGAGGGGCCACGGCGTCGATGACAAAATAGGTGAGACATGATAAATCCCTATTATGCCTGATGTTGAAATGTCGCGCCACTGGATATGCGCCATCGTGGTTTACAATGGCCCTGAGGTGCTGCAGTATTCTCACATGCACCTGTGCGCCGGTACTGCCCACATAGCGTAAGCCGCATGTGCAAGTTAGGACGTATACCGCAAACTCCGTGCGGCAGTTGAAATTGCCGCGGATGGAATAATCAGTGTCGGAAAACGGAGTGCGGTAGTGGGTGGTATTTTGTCCAAACTTGCATGCCCGACAGGAGGAACATTTGTGTTTATATATATATTACCTACTGGCGGTCTCCAGTAGGTATATATAGTTAGGATTTTTTCTCTATGGGATTTTTGAAAATTCTATGTCTAATAACTTTTGCGTTTGTGGACGGAATCGGCTGAAATTTTCAGGAAAATGGCACATTTTGTTTCTGAGCAGCCCCTGAAAATTTGGGGGGGTTTCGTCAAGGGGGGGCCGAGAAAAAAGGGGGTCCCAAAAAAACACGTTTTTCCCATGTTAATTTCCATAGGGCCTTTGGCCTCACTTTTAGCTCGAACGGCTGAATGGATTTGCACGAAACTTGGCAAAATTGTAGGGACTGTTAGCCCGATGTGCCTTTGCTAGGTCTCAATATATGTGCTCCAGTGGATTTTGAGAAATTAACGTTCAAAACAAGATATATATCTGTAACAGCGCTCCGGGCTGCGCTCCGGTCCGCTTACTTTTCGCGAAACGGAACTTTGCGATGCGAAGCTGATTGGCTCCCCGGTGTCTGTCAACATTCTAAACAGTCCTGAGCGGCCGCCATCTTATCTCTCGGTAGGATCGAGAGAGAAGAAGAGGTGAAAAACGAAGGGGGAATTTAATGAAAGGGGGCAAGGTATACCCCTCTTGACCCCCTAGGAATGTTGTTGGGGTTATTAAAGGGTCCCGTGGGGAAAAAAAAAAAAAAAAAAAATTTCACGGTTGAAGCGCTTCACGGGCCGCGAACTGGGCCGCAAACTGGTAGCGAAACGTGAATTCGCCATTTTGTGCTTCGTTTTAATTAAATTACTAGGTATAAGGGGGTGCGGGAGACGTATCCTAATCCCTTATGTTTTCTGAGGGTGGCTGAGGAGGCTCATATATGTTGATACATGTCTTACAGCGGCTGTGCGTGAGCTTTTTTTTTTTTTTGCTGCGTGACGTCGGTTAACGTTCGATTTGATGGAAATCAGGAAGTGTTGACCGCCAATTTGTCAGTGCGATAAAATATTTTGTTATAAATGAATCCTTATTGATAAACATTGTCTGCGCCATCTTGCCTTTTTTCCAATGCCACAATTTTGTCGTGCACGGCAGCCATTTTAGATGCCAGGCCGGTCCCAGGCTATCACCTAGCCCTGCGGATGTAGTTTATGGCCCCAGCTGTAGAGAATCCAGACATGCCAACCCTCCCGATTCAGGCGTGAGACTACTGATTTCAGTGCTAGTCTCCTGCCTCCCGATTTCTGCAAGCAAAAACCCGGGGGCATATTACCAACTAGCGATAATTTTTGTCTCTAACTTGTTTAGAGACAAAAATTATCGCCGCACATCGGCGATTTTTATCGCAGATAAACCTTGCTATTAGCAAGGTTTATCGCAAATGCGATAAAAAACGGCCGCAATGCATGAATATCGCTGAAAAGTCCGCGATATTCATGCATTATCGAGCAAATGCTCTTAGCCATGTTATCCACCTCCCATTGGATAACATGGCTAAGAACTGCTCAGGGCAGGTGTTAGCTTTTGGAGATATTCGCGCTTAGCGCGAATATCTCCAAAAGTTGGTAATAGGAGATAGCGATGTTAGGGACTGTTTCCAGTCGCTAACATCTTGGCACGCCCACTTTGCATGTCATTAGTGATAAATATCACTGACATGCAAAGCGGGGCCCAAGATGGTCGCTATCTCCTTTTAGCTGTCACTAACTGGTGTTAGCGACAGCTTGGTAATAGGGAGATAATTTTATCTCCGCTTTCTTGGCTTTTAAAGCCAAAAAAGCGGAGATAAACCCCCTTGATAATATGCCCCACGATTCCTCTAGGGTTTCAGCTGACAAGGCTTGGTATTGTGTTACGTGGTAATTCTTCCAGGAAACGTCAGAGGGTCGATGCAGGGGTTCTAGAAGGGGTGATAAACCATTTAAGCCTCATGAACAAGCGCATGGTCTTTTAAAGATCTGTGAATTACTCGGGGCGGCGGTGTGTGTGTGTCCTCTTTCAGGAGCGGGCGGGAGGGGGGGGGCACTGCCAGCAACTTGCCAGGCCAGGCAGTGTTCAACACTTGCATCACCCTTTCTCTGCCTGCTATTGCGCTCCATGCTTCGGAAAGGTAAGAAAAAGAACGTGCATTTGAGTTTGAAATGTCCGATCCTGTAGCAGTACACTTGCAAAGCCCACACATGACAATAACCCGATTCAAGGCCCCATTCACCCGATTTTTTAAAAATATATAGCACTCCAACAAAGTAGGATTATAAAACTTTATTAACTTTTAAATATAACGAACGGAACAAAAACTGTAACAAACATTTAAACATTTTTGACAAAAAAAAGCAACAATGGTCAGAAGCTGTCTTTTGTGCGAATAGTCCCAAGGCAGCACAACGTGCTGAGTTCTGGACGGCACCCAGGTGATGTCACCTGGGTGCCGCACTGGTTTTTGGGATCCTACAATGCAGCTCAGAAAAACAGCGTGGGGCGTCCCGGGTGGTGCGGGGGGAGGCCTCGTCAGTAGCGGTCTGTTGTGCGAATAGTCCCAAGGCAGCAGAACGCGCTGAGATGTGGATGGCACCCAGGTGATGTCCAGTAAACTGCCGCACTGGTTTTGGTATCCTACAATGCTGCTCCGAAAATTGGCGTGGGGTGGCCCGGGGGGGGGCGTGGGGGAGGCGGCGTGAACGGGCCTCCCCAGGTGGCGGCCATCCAGCTGAGTTGCGCCGGCTCTTGCGGCTACAGCGTCTCGCTCACCATGTAGTTGAGTTGCTCCCACTCTTGCAGTGCAGCGATAGGCGGCTGCCACAGGACTCTTAAAATGGCGGCCGGCTCTTCGGTTTTGGGCCTGGTCCACTAAAATGGCCCTGGGACACCTTGGAACTCGGACGCTTGCCTGCTAGGGCTTGGGCTCCATTCTCGAAAGCGTCCCCTCAGCCGTGAAGATTCTACAAAAGTCTTGGGGGCCCTCGACTCCTGCAGGCTTCCGGTGGGGAGCGGCTGCCATGATTGCTCGCGGAATGACCACGACGGAGCCACGAGATGGTGGTGCTCTCATGCTGACGCCAGCTTCAGTCTGAATCATCCAGAAACAAGGTGGGGCTTTCATCGTTTGGGAAAAAAAAATGTTCTAAACCAATGAAAAGTGTTATTTTTAGGTCATATGACCAAGCCTTCCATCTTTAGGAAACCAAAAGTAAAATGAACCAATGAAAAGTTTTATAAACAAGTCACATGACCTGTTATGCGGCATAGGGCTACAAAAAGCGTAGAAAATCCGTTGGCACGTGAGGCGGCGTCAGTAGCGGACCGATGTGCGAATAGGCCGAAGGCAGCACAACGCGCCGAGATCCGGATGGCACCGAGGTGGTGTCCAGCAAATTGCCGTACTGGTGTGGCCATCCTACAATGCTGCGCCGAAAGACGGCGTGTCCAGCTGAGTTTCGGTCACTCTTGCGGTACAGTGACTCGAACGCGCCGAGATCCGGATGGCACTGAGGTTGTGTCCAGCAAGTTGCCGCACTGGTGTGGCCATCCTACAATGCTGCGCCGAAAGTCGGCGTGGGGTGCCCCGTTGGCTTATGAGGTGATGTCAGTAGTGGACCGATGTGTGAATAGGTCGGAACCAGCACAAGGCGCCAAGATCCGAATGGCAAGTCCTGGATGTTGAGTGCCATAGTTGAGAGTTCTGAGCAGTGCTTGTAAGACTATCTGAAGCTTATTTGCACCTGCTGCAGCTTCACTATTGCCCGAGGTGGTGTCCAGCAAGTTGCCGCACTGGTGTGGCCATCCTACAATGCTGCGCCGAAAGTCGGTGTGGGGTGCCCCGTTGGCTTATGAGGTGATGTCAGTAGTGGACCGATGTGTGAATAGGTCGGAACCAGCACAAGGCGCCAAGATCCGGATGGCAAGTCCTGGATGTTGAGTGCCATAGTTCAGAGTTCTGAGTTTGAGACTTTTTCAATGCCTGTTTTTTGTTGTTTCCCCTCCATCAAAAACAAAAAAAACATATAAAACTGTGCAAAAATACAAAAAAATCAAAAAATGTTTAGAAAAGCAGTGCTTGTAAGACTGTCTGAAGCTTATTTGCACCTGCTGCAGCTTCACTATTGCCCTGGTGTGGCCAAAGATCGCCCATGACATAGGCGGCCGGCTCCCGAGGTCCGGCGTAACTTTTTTCCTTTTCCTTTCTGCTTCTTGTCCCACAATCCGTTTCACCTGAAGACACGACCAGGTCCCTGAATGTGTGCAGGGGGACGCTATTGATTGAATGAAAATGGCGGCTTGACACATAGCTGACTCAAGCCTTGCTGTTGATGCTATACAGACAAAAATTGGTTTTCAGTTTGTACATTCTTCAGGATTTTTTTTTCCATCCAAGGCTGATTGAGAGTTTGTAGAAAAATGGCTTCAGATTTTCCACATATTACTCTTCAACATTCTTCCTAAATGTAACAATGTGAGACTCACTAGGAGAACGGCTGTTTATCTTTCCTTTCAAAATGCTGCCAACAATATTTTCTGAATGGAAGACACCATCTTGTAGCATAAAGGGCCGAAAGGGGTTCTGGTCTGGCCGATGGTTGGTGGAGACATTTTGACTATATCTTGGACCTGCCCGGCCTCGCCCAAAATGGCGCCGGTATAAATGGGACTCGTAACTCCTTGTTGTGTACTGGTTGAACAACCTTGATATCACGAGATATGAATGCAGTTTTGATGCTCATGGCGGGCGGGGACGAGAATTGATCGAATATTTCGACATCCCTATTGATATTAAGTTCTGATGTGTTATTGATTACTGTACTATTGAAAGTTCGAATTAACGTCACCCATGGTACGGTACTTGCACGCAAATGTATATCTAGATAACTTTTTTGTAAGTGGCCCTGTCGTATTTTAATTACAAAATGTACGTCCACCGATTCCGCAACTGTTAGACACCTTAGTTCTTGCAACCTAATGGCTCGCTCGTTACGTTCCTCTATAATGTAAATGTCTCCTCATCATATACGATTTCAGTTTGCTCCGTGGCCGGCCCACGTGGTTATAGGCCCGTATTTGTATACTGACATTTTCACAATAAAGGTTTTTAAAACAAAACATGGTAGTAGTATTTACATTGGTAAAGTTTTTACTTTTAGTCACTGTTTTCGAATCAGTAAAAGGCAAGTGAAATAAAGCAGTCCAATTACATGACGGATAAAAGGTATAATATGTAGGAACGCAGTAAAGATAAATGGTCACGGGCAGTTGTGTTTTCCTCTCCTGCAACATAAAGTGATCGATAAGAATCTGATAATCAGGCGTATCGGCGACTAAGATAGCAGGCCGAGTCTCTTTTACTCAACGGCTCCGTCATGGAATGAAGAAACGCCCTTTTTCTCGAAAAAGGAATATATTTTATTTGCAGGACAGTTGAAAATTTTCCGGGAAAGTACATTAGCCTGGAATATTATAACATATATGTTATAAAAAAAAAAGTTCGAAACCAATAAAAAGCGTAATTTTTAGGTCATATGACCAAGCTTTTCATCATTAAAATAACAAAAGTAAAATGAACCAATGAAAAGTTTTATTAACAAGTCACATGACCTGTTATGCTTACGTTACGCGCTGCGCGCCGCGCCCCGGATCACTTCCGGGTGCGCTAACGCGGCGTGTCATATAACGCATTACGCGACAATGTAGGTCAAGAATATAGTCAAAATGTCTCCACCAACCAGCGTTCGGAACACAACCCCTTTCAGCAGTCCAAAAAGTTCTGTTAAATGACAACAGAGGGGACAGGCAACAAGAACCATCAGTCAAAGAGGGGAGGGCAAGTTCTTCTCTACCGGGTCATGTTGGGGCGCTACCGGAACTGATCGAATTGGTAGTCTACAGTGTTTCTGGATGTTTCAGACTAAAGCTGGCGTCAGCATGAGAGCACTACCATCTCGTAGCTCCGTCGTGGCCATTCCACGAGCAGATATGGCAGCCGCTCCCCACCAGAAGCCTGCGGGAGTCGGGGGCCCCCAAGACTTTTGTAGAATCTTCACGGCTGAGGGGACGCTTTCGAGAATGGGACCCAAGCCCTATCAGGGAAGCGTCCGAGTTCCAAGGTGTCCCAGGGCCATTTTAGTGGACCACGCCCAAATCTGAAGAGCCGGCCGCCATTTTGAGAGTCCTGTGGCAGTCGCCTATCGCTGCACCGCAAGAGCGGGAGCAACTCAACTACATGGTGAGCGAGACGCTGTAGTCGCAAGAGCGGGCGGTAAACAGCTGAACGGCGGAAGAGGCACAGTGTAGCAAAAGCGGGCGGAATGGCAACTAAAACGGTAAAGGGGCGCCCCACTACAGCGTGTCTTCAGGTCAAACGGATTGTGGGACAAAGTCCAGAATAGAAGAGTCATCAAAAGGCAAAAAGTTCCGCCGGACCCCGGGAGCCGGCCGCCTATGTCTGGGGCGATCTCAGGCTACACCAGTGCTATAAGACTTGGGGAGGGGGTCGGAGCCAAGCGTCTTCTCCGAGTCCGTGCCATCACACCGCCCCTCGGGGGCCTCCATCAAGCGGTTTAGGGAGGTACCATATAACATTGTTTTCAAATGCAGTCAGGTCCACAAACGACCCTCACTTACTTTGAGAATAGTGAAGCTGCAGTAGGTGGAAATAAGCTTCAGACAGTCTTACAAGCACTACTTTTCTAAACATTTTTTGATTTTTTTGTATTTTTGCACAGTTTTATATGTTTTTTTTGTTTTTGATGGAGGGGAAACAACAAAAAACAGGCATTGAAAAAGGCTCAAACTCAGAACTCTGAACTATGGCACCCAACATCCAGGACTTGCCATCCGGATCTTAGCGCCTTGTGCTGCTTCCGACCTATTCACACATCGGTCCACTGCTGACATCATCTCATAAACCAACGTAATGTAAATAGTTATTTAATAAAATGTTTTACCCTGTTACTTTGCTGGTGTGTTGTCTATATTTTTAATATTTGCATAGGGTTTGTCGTTATTTTGGGCGGGGTGGGTGACGGAGCCGAGCTGTCTTGCAGCCCTCATGGTGTGGAGCTCAGTTCATCTCACTATTTTCGTATTTCTCATGAAGGGTTGTTCCTAATGTTTCTATTTTAGCGAGGTCAAAAAGAGATACAATTAGTGGCCTACTGATTTTGCTCGATTACTTTTATTTTTTTACAGGATTTTTCACTATCTGCAAAGACTAAACAGAGTATTGCGACTTTGTGCTTGTTTGTAAATAGAGAATGAACCAAAGAGAATCAATTGTAAAACAGTAAATGCTTGGATAACAATCAATCAAATGGAGAGACAAGCAGGCACGACGGATTACAACGGGGGTAAAGGCCTGCGTTAACTACTCTTCACTATCTGCAAAGAGAGAGTACTACTATGAGAAAAGAGGGGAGGGGGGCAGCGTTCAAAGCACATCAGCGTGCATAAACACGAAAAAGTTTTTACCTATCACGTACTTGACATTTGACAGCTTTTGATATTTGCTATTAAAAAACCA
Organism: Lissotriton vulgaris; assembly: GCF_964263255.1. Taxonomy (NCBI): domain Eukaryota; kingdom Metazoa; phylum Chordata; class Amphibia; order Caudata; family Salamandridae; genus Lissotriton; species Lissotriton vulgaris. The sequence goes on from NC_141699.1 coordinate 813,426,876, forward strand.
ATGAAATTCACTGAAAAAAACCATAGGTTATAGGCCATATATAGTTAGGAATTTGCATTTACAAAACCTTGAAAATTCACTGAAAAAACCATTGGTTATAGACCATATATAGTTAGGGATTAGCCTTTTCAAAACCTTATTTTACTCACACAAAACCATTGAAATTCCATATATAGTTAGTTCCACTAACTATATATCGAGCACCCGCAATCCACTGCTGATGATGTCACATATTACATCATTCATGACATGGTTAGTGACATCACTGATGACATCACTGATGACATCTCAAATGACATCACTGATGACATCTCAAATGACATCACTGATGACATCTCAAATGACATCACTGATGACATCTCAAATGACATCACTGATGACATCTCAAATGACATCACTGATAAAATCACTGATAACATCTCATTTGACATGACTGATCACATCACTGATGATATCATTCATGTGATAATACCATGAACCTCTTCAGACTCTAATATAACCTTAGATACAATCAGTGTAAACAGACGGTCACAGACTGTCACTCATCCATGGAGTTACTCACACACCTAGTCTGTTATGCAAAAAATCAATCACACCTCCATTTTCTCAACTATACAGTTATACACACCTTACTTATTCAAACATATACTAACACATATTTACTTTACTCTCTTATACAATCCCTGATACATGTTCACAATGATCCATACAGCCACTCACACATTCACTGGCTCTTATGCACAGTTATTTATATATGTCAACTCTCACATGTACTGTGTTTTACATATGTACTTACTTTGACATGTAGCACTGAGATATCCATTCACTCACTAATACACTCATGCACAGTCAACCGCCCATACAGCTGTTTCCACATGCACTTTTGAACCCATACATATAGTGAATCAACTACTCACACATCTATGTACAGAGTCACACACCTCCCAGCCACCCATACACACACACTCAGTTTCCCATACAAATACTTGGACAACCAATGAATAACCCATACAGTTACTCATATAGCTACTGATCAACATATGCAGCAGTTTGTAGAACAACAGATATAATGATGCACACATTAAAACAGTTTAGTCACTAACCCATGCACTCAGTGAGACACATTTAATCACTCACTCATACAGTCAATCATGCACCTACTAAATCCTTCATCCAGACACTTATACATCCACTCATTCTTCAATATGTAAGACATATTTTAACTTTACAGAAACATACAGTCACTGGATGTTGTCATCAGTGATGTCATCAGTGATGTCATTTGAGATGTCATCAGTGATGTCATCAGTGATGTCACTAACCATGTCATGAATGATGTAATATGTGACATCATCAGCAGTGGATTGCGGGTGCGCGATATATAGTTAGTGGAACTAACTATATATGGAATTTCAATGGTTTTGTGTGAGTAAAATAAGGTTTTGAAAAGGCTAATCCCTAGCTATATATGGTCTATAACCAATGGTTTTTTCAGTGAATATATATATATATATATATATATATATATATATATATATATATATATATATATATATATATATATATATATATATATATTCACTGAAAAAACCATAGGTTATAGACCATATATAGTTAGGAATTCGCATTTACAAAACCTTATTTTACTCACACAAAACCATTGAAATTCCATATATAGTTAGTTGCACTAACTATATATCGCGCACCCGCAATCCACTGCTGATGATGTCACATATTACATCATTCATGACATGGTCAGTGACATCACTGATCACATCACTGATGACATCTCAAATGACATCACTGATGACATCTCAAATGACATCCCTGATGACATCACTGATGACATCTCATTTGACATTACTGATCACATCGCTGATGATGTCATTCATGTGATAATACGATGAACCTCTTCAGACTCTAATATAACCTTAGATACAATCAGTGTAAACAGACACTCACAGACTGTCACTCATCCATGGAGTTACTCACACACCTAGTCAGTCATGCAAAGAATCAATCACACCTCCATTTCCTCAACTATACAGTTATACAAACTTTACTTATTCAAACATATACTAACACATAGTTACTCTCTCATACAATCCCTGATACAAGTTCACAATGATCCATACAGCCACTCACACATTCACTGGCTATTATGCACAGTTATTTATATATGTCAACTCTCACATGTACTGTGTTTTACATATGTACTTACTTTGACATGTAGCACTGAGATATCCATTCACTCACCAATACACTCATGCACACAGTCAACCGCCCATACAGCTGTTTCCACATGCACTTTTGAAACCATACATCTAGTGAATCAACTGCTCACACATCTATGCACAGAGTCATACACCTCCCAGCCACCCACACACACACTTAGTCTCCCATACAAATACTTGGGCAACCAATCAATAACCCATATAGTTACTCATATAGCTACTTATCAACACATGCAACAGTTTACAGAACAACAGACATAATGATGCACAAATTAAGACAGTTTAGTCACTAACCCATGCACTCAGTGAGACACATTTAATCACTCACTCATACAGTCAGTCATGCACCTACTAAATCCTTCATCCAGACACTTATACATCCACTCATTCTTCAATATGTAAGACATATTTTAACTTTACAGAAACATACAGTCACTGGATGTTGTCATCAGTGATGTCATCAGTGATGTCATTTGAGATGTCATCAGTGATGTCACTGACCATGTCATGAATGATGTAATATGTGACATCATCAGCAGTGGATTGCGGGTGCGCGATATATAGTTAGTGCAACTAACTATATATGGAATTTCAATGGTTTTGTGTGAGTAAAATAAGGTTTTGTAAATGCGAATTCCTAACTATATATGGTCTATAACCTATGGTTTTTTCAGTGAATTTTCAAGGTTTTGTAAATGCTAATTCCTAACTATATATGGTCTATAACCTATGGTTTTTTCAGTGAATTTTCAAGGTTTTGTAAATGCTAATTCCTAACTATATATGGTCTATAGCCTATGGTTTTTTCAGTGAATATATATATATATATACATACATATATAAACATATATCATCTGTATATCTATATAAATACAAACATAAATGCATGCATACATATACTTATATGCATACAGATGCATGTTATTTACATGAAAGTTGAAAAAACACTAATAAAAGCAAAGCTAAAAAGCCACCTCATTACAAACAGAATGGCTTTAACTTAAACGAGGGCGAGATCTATTGCATTTTCAATGCTTGTTTACTTTGGTTCCATCAAAAAGGCATTCAGATGTGTCACACATTTGCCATAAATTCTGAATGTTAGCACTCTAGTTGCACATTAGATCACTGTAGTAAAGCTACTGCTCACCAGGGATGTCTGCTGCTGGTATTCAAAATGCATGTTTCAGTCTGCATGTCAGAATTTTTTTAATGAAATAGAAGAGGATTTGAGAAGTCACTCAAAATGATCCCTAATTTTTCTTTCTGAAGCACTAATCATACTTTCTATGGCAAAATTAACCTCCTCATGTTGTTCCTTTTTAAATTGAGTGTTTTCAGACTTACCACTTCATTCCAATCAAGATGGCTTCTGGTGTGCCATACTTTTGTCATAAGTAAGGCTGTTAGCGCTCTAGTTGTTCTTTAGAACACTCCGGGACATTCTGTCATTGGGCTATACTTGGGGTACATCTGGGTGATATTTGGGCTACATTTAGGCTCTTTTGTCTCTGGTGGCCATCTTGGGAGACTGTATGTCAGAATTTTTTAATGAAATTGAAGAGGGTTTGAGAAGTCACTCAAAATGTGCCCTAATTTTTCTTTCTGCAGCACTAATCATAATTCATATGGCAAAATATACCCCCTCATTTTGTTCCTTTTTAAATTAAATGTTTTAAGAGTTACCACTTTATTCCAATCAAGATGGCTTCAGGTGTGCCATACCTTTGTAATAAGTAGGACTGTTAGCGCTCTAGTTGTTCTTTAGAACACTCTGGGACATTCTGTCATTGGGCTATACTTGGGCTACATCTGGGTGATATTTGGGCTACATTTGGGCTCTTTTGTCTCTGGTGGCTATTTTGGGAGACTGCATGTCAGAATGTTTTAATGAAATAGAAAAGGATTTGAGAAGTCACTCAAAATGTGCCCTAATTTTTCATTCTGCAGCACTAATCATACTTTCTATGGCAAAATATACCCCCTCATTTTGTTCCTTTTTAAATTAAATGTTTTAAGAGTTACCACTTTATTCCAATCAAGATGGCTTCAGGTGTGCCATACCTTTGTAATAAGTAGGACTGTTAGCGCTCTAGTTGTTCTTTAGAACACTCTGGGACATTCTGTCATTGGGCTATACTTGGGCTACATCTATGTGATATTTGGGCTACATTTGGGCTCTTTTGTCTCTGGTGGCCATTTTGGGAGACTGCATGTCAGAATTTTTTAATGAAATAGAAGAGGATTTGAAAAGTCACTCAAAATGTGCCCTAATTTTTCTTTCTGCAGCACTAATAATACCTTCTATTGCATAAGATACCCCCTCATTTTGTTCCTTTTTAAATTAAATGTTTTAAGAGTTACCACTTTATTCCCATCACGATGGCTCCAGGTGTGCTATACCTTTGTAATAAGTAGGACTGTTAGCGCTCTAGTTGTTCTTTAGAACACTCTGGGACATTCTGTCATTGGGCTATACTTGGGCTACATCTGGATGATATTTGGGCTACATTTGGGCTCTTTTGTCTCTGGTGGCCATTTTGGGAGACTGCATGTCAGAATGTTTTAATGAAATAGAAAAGGATTTGAGAAGTCACTCAAAATGTGCCCTAATTTTTCTTTCTGCAGCACTAATCATACTTTCTATGGCAAAATATACCCCCTCATGTTGTTTCTTTTTAAATTAAATGTTTTAAGAGTTACCACTTTATTCCAATCAAGATGGCTTCAGGTGTGCCATACCTTTGTAATAAGTAGGACTGTTAGCGCTCTAGTTGTTCTTTAGAACACTCTGGGACATTCTGTCATTGGGCTATACTTGGGCTACATCTGGGTGATATTTGGGCTACATTTGGGCTCTTTTGTCTCTGGTGGCCATTTAGGGAGACTGCATGTCAGAATGTTTTAATGAAATAGAAAAGGATTTGAGAAGTCACTCAAAATGTGCCCTAATTTTTCATTCTGCAGCACTAATCATACTTTCTATGGCAAAATATACCCCCTCATGTTGTTTCTTTTCAAATTAAATGTTTTAAGAGTTACCACTTTATTCCAATCAAGATGGCTTCAGGTGTGCCATACCTTTGTAATAAGTAGGACTGTTAGCGCTCTAGTTGTTCTTTAGAACACTCTAGGAGGCTGCAGTAGAACACAAAGGAATCAACTGACAGTCTCTGTCCTTGTTGGATGTACATGTTTTACTGAGAATGTCAGACTTCATTTTCACATGACTGAGAAAGATAATGTGAATTTACAGAAAATATGCTTTCAGTTTAGCTTATAGATCCCCTTCCAAACCACTGTGGGAAAATCATGAGATATTAGTTTTCTTTCAAACAAAATTCATGATATCACAGCAGAAGGTTTTTTCACATGGTAAAATCACCTTAGAACCCACCACAATTCCTAAAACGAGTATGGTACCATCAACAAATGATTTATAATGTAACTAAAGTCCTAAAACCCTCTATTAACTACAATGCTTTTTAATGAGGTGCTATCATGTATATTGGTCCCAAGATGGCTGCCAACACTTCTTGGATGAAGTGCTGACAGCCAATCAGATCAGATGTGTGGTTAGGCTCCTCCCAGATATATATCTTTTTTTGAACCTAAATTACTCAAAATCCACTGGAGCACATATATTGAGACCTAGCAAAGGCACATCGGGCTAAAAGTCCCTACAATTTTGCCAAGTTTCTTGCAAATCCATTCAGCCGTTCGAGCTAAAAGTGAGGCCAACCGCCCTATGGAAATTAACATGGGAAAAACGCGTTTTGTGACCCCCCTTTTTTCTTGCCCCCCCCTTGATGAAACCCCTCCAAATTGTCAGGGGCTGCTCAGAAACAAAATGTTCCATTTTCCTGAAAATTTCAGCCAATTCCGTCCACAAACGCCAAAGTTATTAGACATAGAATTTTCAAAAATCCCATTGAGAAAAAATCCTAACTATATATACCTACTGGCGACCGCCAGTAGGTAATATATATATATATATATATATATATATATATATATATATATATATATATATATATATATATATATATATATATATATATATATATATATATATATATATATATATATATATATATATATATATATATATATATATATATATATATATATATATATATATTACCTACTGGCAGTCGCCAGTAGGTATATATAGTTAGGATTTTTTCTCTATGGGATTTTTGAAAATTCTATGTCTAATAACTTTGGCGTTTGTGGACGGAATTGGCTGAAATTTTCAGGAAAATTGAACATTTTGTTTCTGAGCAGCCCCTAACAATTTTGGGGGGTTTCATCAAGGGGGGGCCGAGAAAAAAGGGGGGTCCCAAAACGTGTTTTTTCCCATGTTAATTTCCATAGGGCGGTTGGCCTCACTTTTAGCTCGAACGGCTGAATGGATTTGCACGAAACTTGGCAAAATTGTAGGGACTGTTAGCCCGATGTGCCTTTGCTAGGTCTCAATATATGTGCTCCAGTGGATTTTGAGTAATTTAGGTTCAAAAAAAGATATATATCTGGGCGGAGCCTAACCACACATCTGATCTGATTGTCTGTCAGCACTTCATCCAAGAAGTGTTGGCAGCCATCTTGGGACCAATATACATGATAGCACCTCATTAAAAAGCATTGTAGTTAATAGAGGGTTTTAGGACTATAGTTACATTATAAATCATTTGTTGATGGTACCATACTCGTTTTAGGAATTGTGGTGGGTTCTAAGGTGATTTTACCATGTGAAAAAACCTTCTGCTGTGATATCATGAATATTGTTTGAAAGAAAACTAATATCTCATGATTTTCCCACAGTGGTTTGGAAGGGGATCTATAAGCTAAACTGAAAGCATATTTTCTGTAAATTCACATTATCTTTCTCAGTCATGTGAAAATGAAGTCTGACATTCTCAGTAAAACATGTATATCCAACAAGGACAGAGACTGTCAGTTGATTCCTTTGTGTTCTACTGCAGCCTCCTAGAGTGTTCTAAAGAACAACTAGAGCGCTAACAGTCCTACTTATTACAAAGGTATGGCACACCTGAAGCCATCTTGATTGGAATAAAGTGGTAACTCTTAAAACATTTAATTTAAAAAGAAACAACATGAGGGGGTATATTTTGCCATAGAAAGTATGATTAGTGCTGCAGAATGAAAAATTAGGGCACATTTTGAGTGACTTCTCAAATCCTTTTCTATTTCATTAAAACATTCTGACATGCAGTCTCCCAAAATGGCCACCAGAGACAAAAGAGCCCAAATATCACCCAGATGTAGCCCAAGTATAGCCCAATGACAGAATGTCCCAGAGTGTTCTAAAGAACAACTAGAGCACTAACAGTCCTACTTATTACAAAGGTATGGCACACCTGAAGCCATCTTTATTGGAATAAAGTGGTAACTCTTAAAACATTTAATTTAAAAAGAAACAACATGAGGGGGTATATTTTGCCATAGAAAGTATGATTAGTGCTGCAGAATAAAAAATTAGGGCACATTTTGAGTGACTTCTCAAATCCTTTTCTATTTCATTAAAACATTCTGACATGCAGTCTCCCAAAATGGCCACCAGTGACAAAAGAGCCCAAATGTAGCCCAAATATCACCCAGATGTAGCCCAAGTATAGCCCAATCACAGAATGTCCCAGAGTGTTCTAAAGAACAACTAAAGCGCTAACAGTCCTACTTATTACAAAGGTATAGCACACCTGGAGCCATCGTGATGGGAATAAAGTGGTAACTCTTAAAACATTTAATTTAAAAAGGAACAAAATGAGGGGGTATATTATGCAATAGAAGGTATTATTAGTGCTGCAGAAAGAAAAATTAGGGCACATTTTGAGTGACTTTTCAAATCCTCTTCTATTTCATTAAAAAATTCTGACATGCAGTCTCCCAAAATGGCCACCAGAGACAAAAGAGCCCAAATGTAGCCCAAATATCACCCAGATGTAGCCCAAGTATAGCCCAATGACAGAATGTCCAAGAGTGTTCTAAAGAACAACTAGAGCGCTAACAGTCCTACTTATTACAAAGGTATGGCACACCTGAAGCCATCTTGATTGGAATAAAGTGGTAACTCTTAAAACATTTAATTTAAAAAGGAACAAAATGAGGGGGTATATTTTGCCATATGAATTATGATTAGTGCTGCAGAAAGAAAAATTAGGGCACATTTTGAGTGACTTCTCAAACCCTCTTCAATTTCATTAAAAAATTCTGACATACAGTCTCCCAAGATGGCCACCAGAGACAAAAGAGCCTAAATGTAGCCCAAATATCACCCAGATGTACCCCAAGTATAGCCCAATGACAGAATGTCCCAGAGTGTTCTAAAGAACAACTAGAGCGCTAACAGTCTTACTTATGACAAAAGTATGGCACACCAGAAGCCATCTTGATTGGAATGAAGTGGTAAGTCTGAAAACACTCAATTTAAAAAGGAACAACATGAGGGGGTTAATTTTGCCATAGAAAGTATGATTAGTGCTTCAGAAAGAAAAATTAGGGATCATTTTGAGTGACTTCTCAAATCCTCTTCTATTTCATTAAAAAAATTCTGACATGCAGACTGAAACATGCACTTTGAATACCAGCAGCAGACGTCCCTGGTGAGCAGTAGCTTTACTACAGTGATCTAATGTGCAACTAGAGTGCTAACATTCAGAATTTATGGCAAATGTGTGACACATCTGAATGCCTTCTTGATGGAACCAAAGTAAACAAGCATTGAAAATGCAATAGATCTCGCCCTCGTTTAAGTTAAAGCCATTCTGTTTGTAATGAGGTGGCTTTTTAGCTTTGCTTTCATTAGTGTTTTTTCAACTTTCATGTAAATAACATGCATCTGTATGCATATAAGTATATGTATGCATGCATTTATGTTTGTATTTATATAGATATACAGATGATATATGTTTATATATGTATGTATATATATATATTCACTGAAAAAACCATAGGTTGTAGACCATATATAGTTAGGAATTAGCATTTACAAAACCTTGAAAATTCACTGAAAAAACCATAGGTTATAGACCATATATAGTTAGGAAATAGCATTTACAAAACCTTGAAAATTCACTGAAAAAACCATAGGTTATAGACCATATATAGTTAGGAATTCGCATTTACAAAACCTTATTTTACTCACACAAAACCATTGAAATTCCATATATAGTTAGTTGCACTAACTATATATCGCGCACCCGCAATCCACTGCTGATGATGTCACATATTACATCATTCATGACATGGTCAGTGACATCACTGATGACATCACTGATGACATCTCAAATGACATCACTGATGACATCACTGATGACAACATCCAGTGACTGTATGTTTCTGTAAAGTTAAAATATGTCTTACATATTGAAGAATGACTGGATGTATAACCTCTTAAGTGCTGCGTCGGGGCGTTGGCCGACGGCAGCACTACCTCCCCAGTGCTGCGCACGTCCATTGGATGTCCATTCAGCACTAGTTCCAATGGACAGCGCAGCACTGGGGAGGGATATTTGCGCCCATCTAAGGTGATAAGTGTCTGGATGAAGGATTTAGTAGGTGCATGACTGACTGTATGAGTGAGTGATTAAATGTGTCTCACTGAGTGCATGGGTTAGTGACTAAACTGTCTTAATTTGTGCATCATTATGTCTGTTGTTCTGTAAACTGTTGCATGTGTTGATAAGTAGCTATATGAGTAACTATATGGGTTATTGATTGGTTGCCCAAGTATTTGTATGGGAGACTGAGTGTGTGTGTGGGTGGCTGGGAGGTGTATGACTCTGTGCATAGATGTGTGAGCAGTTGATTCACTAGATGTATGGTTTCAAAAGTGCATGTGGAAACAGCTGTATGGGCGGTTGACTGTGTGCATGAGTGTATTGGTGAGTGAATGGATATCTCAGTGCTACATGTCAAAGTAAGTACATATGTAAAACACAGTACATGTGAGAGTTGACATATATAAATAACTGTGCATAAGAGCCAGTGAATGTGTGAGTGGCTGTATGGATCATTGTGAACTTGTATCAGGGATTGTATAAGAGAGTAAATATGTGTTAGTATATGTTTGAATAAGTAAAGTTTGTATAACTGTATAGTTGAGGAAATGGAGGTGTGATTGATTCTTTGCATGACTGACTAGGTGTGTGAGTAACTCCATGGATGAGTGACAGTCTGTGAGTGTCTGTTTACACTGATTGTATCTAAGGTTATATTAGAGTCTGAAGAGGTTCATCGTATTATCACATGAATGATATCATCAGTGATGTGATCAGTAATGTCAAATGAGATGTCATCAGTGATGTCATCAGTGATGTCATTTGAGATGTCATCAGTGATGTCATTTGAGATGTCATCAGTGATGTCATCAGTGATGTCACTGACCATGTCATGAATGATGTAATATGTGACATCATCAGCAGTGGATTGCGGGTGCGCGATATATAGTTAGTGCAACTAACTATATTTGGAATTTCAATGGTTTTGTGTGAGTAAAATAAGGTCTTGTAAATGCGAATTCCTAACTATATATGGTCTATATCCTATGGTTTTTTCAGTGAATTTATATATATATATATATATATATTTATATATATATATTTATATATATATATATATATATATATATATCAAAACAAAACCCTTTCAGGCATAGAGTGACGCATAAATTATGCAAAAAAGAAGGAGAGAACTCTGAGTAGTTCTCAAGTTTATGTGGAAAGCTTGCCAGTAGGTAGTTATAGTTAGGGTTTTTTTCAATGTTAATTCTCAAAATTCTATTTGGAATAACTTTGGCGCCGGTTGACGAATCTGCCTGAAAATTTCCTGAAAATGGCCTCATCCTGCTCCGGTCCTTCCCTAAAAGTTTGGGGGGGATTCGTCAAGCGGGGGCCAAGATAAAAGGGGGGTCCCAAAACGCATTTTCCCCATGTTAATTTCCATAGGGCAGTCGACCTCCCTTTTAGCCCGAACGGCTGAATGGATTTACACCAAATTTGGCAAAATTGTAGGGACTGGTAGCCCGATGTGATTTTGCTATGTCTCAAGATATGTGCTATAGTGGATTTTGAGTAATTTCGGTTAAAAAAAAAATATATATCTATAAGGGCGCCCCGGTACGCGCTCCGGGGAGCGCTCCGGGCGCGCCACGCGACTTACGCGCAGAAAGCTGATTGGTTCTTGGGTGTCTGTAAACATTCGAAAAAGTCCGGAGCGGCCGCCATCTTGTATCTCGGTAGGATCGAGACACAAGAGGTGGCCAAAACAAAGGGGGAATTCACCATAAGGGGCAGGGTAGACCCCCCTTGATCCCCTAGGTTTGATGTGGGGGCTATAAAAGGGTCCCGCTTTCGATTCGCGCGGGGGGAGCGCCCGGTTAGCGCACCGGGGAGAAAAGAGAATGGCAGAGTTTAAAAATGTAAGCCATTTTATATAAATGGGAGGTAGTTCTGAAAAGAACTGTTTTTTTTTTCTTTTTGTTGTTTTATATATTTTTTTGTTTTTTGGAACATTTTTTTGGGGGGGGGTTTTCTGAACAATTTTATATTTTTTTTGTAGTTTTTCTGGGGTGAAACGAGACAGGGAATTGTAAACAGCTCAACTGGAGCAAAAATAATAGAAAAAAATGATGGTTGTCTGCAGCTCGATTAAGTAAAGTGATGCTCTGCTCACCATATGATATAGTTTTGTTGCAATATATGCAAACAAATTTAAATTTTGAAAATTTGGTTTGGACATTAGGGACCATCTCCCTAGCCTCTGCACCCAATGGAGTGGGTTGGTTGGAGGTGCCTGAAGTTGAAGGATGGGGAGGGTTCCTGGTCATTTGCCTGACTTCTGCTCTTGAATAATTGTTTGGGTGCTTCCTCTGCATATGCCTTATCATCGTGTGGTTCCCAAACGAATATTTCCTGTTTGGGTTCCCTCTTGACAGTTCTTGGTCTCAGATGAGGCAAGTGACCTTTGCTGCATTTACTTTTTTGGCACCCCTTGGCATTTTGAAAAACTCCCAAATAAAATGTTCTTTGGGTTTGTATGGGGGATTGTCCTCAGGCAGATATTGCCTCTCCTCCTGCTCCTCTTCGTCCTTCTTTCTTGATGACCACCAATGTGGTCTTGTGGTGGTCCTTGTGGTGGTGGTGGAGGTGGTGCAGATGCACCTGCAGCTGCTACCAGTGAAGCCATTTCTAACAGAATGCAGGTCTTCTTCACTCAAACAACAAAGTTAAAATGAGGAAAAAAGGTGGGGTCTTTCATCATTTGGAAAACAAAACTGTTGTGAACCAATCAAAAGTGTTATTTTCAGGTCACATGACCCGACGCGCTTACACTACGCGCCCCGGGGCGCATCCCGGGGCGCATCGCGTAAGCGCGTCGAATGCTTCCGGGTGCGTTTATGCCATTCGTATCACACGGACGCGGCTACGCGATACGTCACGATCATGTTTTTGTTCGCGACATTGGCGCTAACGGGACGCTTCCCGGTTCGCGCACCGGGGCGCTTCAAACGAGTACGCTCTCCGGGGCACTCACCGGGGCGCGCACTGGGAGCGCTCCAAGGCAAAAAAAAATAAAAAAATTAAAATTAAAAAAAAAATGGGAAAAATTGTAGGGACTGGTAGCCCGATGTGCCTTTGCTAAACTCAAGTGGTTTTTACGAAAATTTACTTTGAAAAAAATATATATTGTGCTACATTGGGCTATATATATGTTAGAGCCCAAATGTAGCCCAATGTAGCCCAAAGATGGCCACCAGAGACAAAAAAATACAAATGTAGCCCAAATATCAGCCATATGTAGCCCAACTATAGCCCAATGATAGAATGTACCAGAGTGTTCTAAAGAACAACTGGAGCGTTAACAGTCTTACTTATAAAGTGAGACTTAAAGTTAGGAATTAGCATTTAAAAAACCTATGAAATTCACTGAAAAAAACATAGGTTTCACACCAGTTATAGTTAGGAATTAGCAGTTAAAAAACCTATTAAATTCACTGAAAAAAACATAGGTTTCACACCAGTTATAGTTACCTGGAAATTTTACTGACATAAAACCATTGAAATTCCACGTTATAGTTAGTTGGACTCACTATAACTTGCACGTGTAATGCACTGCTGATGACGTCACATATTACATCACTCATGACCTGGTCAGTGACATCACTCATGACATCTCTGATGACTCCATCCTTGTGACAGAGTGACAGACCTCCTTTCAGTGTAGTGTAACCCTTGAAACACATATTCAAAAATAGAAACTAACATTTACAAAAAAGTGGAGATACCTATACCATTTACAACAACCAATTCAGTAATTCCACCATTTATATACACATCCACTCATTCACCAACAGTTCTATATAGTCATTCATACATATACTAACTTATCATATGTAGTGAGACACCTTTACATCCGTTAACAGACCGACAGTCTTCCAAAAGTTACTCATACACATACTCACACATGCAAATAAACTATTGAACATCCATTTATTTGCATATACAGCTATACACACACTAGCACATTACTTCTAAGGAAACTTACACATACTTACTCTCTTAAACAATCACTTATAGAAACACATACTTTTTTAAACAGGAACTCTTTCAATCTCTCACTCTCATATATACTCACTTAAATACATCAATACTCACATATACTAGATTAAAAAAATGTAGTTACTCATAAAGACACTAGTGAGACAGTCATTCACTCACTAACACACACATATACACACTCTTCCACCCATACAGTCCTGCACATATGCTGTCTTCAAAACACATACAAACAGTGAGTTAGTCATTGATGCATCTATTTGCTAAGTAACACTCCCACCAAACCATACAGACACTCATACTGATACAAAAAAAACATCTAATAACACATATACAGACACGTAGCTACTCACCAACCCATGCAGCCACTTATACACAAAGTGAAACACTGATACAAACATTTAAATATTTAAACAATACTCGCTAATATATGTATTCACTAAGATACACTTAATAAGCCAGTTAACCAATCATTTAAAAAAAAAACATCCATTAAGACACTTATTTAATCATTTATTCTTCCATCGACCTTTACATATACATATATAAAACATATTTATTTTTAGAAAGACACACATTCACTGGATGGTGTCATCAGTGATGTCATGAGTGATGTCACTGACCATGTCATGAGTGATGTAATATGTGACGTCATCAGCAGTGCATTACACGTGCAAGTTATAGTGAGTCCAACTAACTATAACGTGGAATGTCAATGGTTTTATGTCAGTAAAATTTCCAGGTAACTATAACTGGTGTGAAACCTATGGTTTTTTCAGTGAATATATATATATATAGTTTCACAAATGACCTCCATTTGAAGACGCACTCGCAGGCAGCACATTAACGGCACTCGGCGTTTCCTTTTCCCCCTTTCAATCAACTTCAGCCTTACGCGTTTCGGAGCGTGCTTGCTCCTTGATCACAGGCAATTCGAAATGACAAAGCAATCACTCAAGGAGGCTTAGATAGCATGTATTTTAATACGCCCTCCAGTGGGCGGCAGATGGTTACAGCCAATGTTGCCTGCTGGTTATTGTAGTAATTTACTCCCTTTAGTAGGTCGCAAGCCCCCTTGATAATGTAATTTACCTTCCACGTTCTCCAGGCCCATTCCTGATCAGCTACTCCAGTCCCGCCACGCCGCATCACACTGCAAGGAGAGAGACGGCGTGAAGCAGTGAGCGGTGAGCCGGGGGACGGGTGACGGGTGTCGGGGTCGAGTGCCGGGTACGGGTGTGGATCGGGCAGGAGTAGGCTGATAGCCCTAAGCCCCCGAAGCCCTGAAGCACCGAGAGCCATGAGGTCCTGTAGCCCCTGAAGCCACCCTGAATCACTACAACAGCCTAAACGCCAAAATCACCACCAATCACCATCATACCAGTTTAACCGCCACAGGAATTCTGCCCCACATTTTACGATCAGCCGAACGCCGCACCGAACGCTGTGTTGAATGTTGTGCGAGGAGCAGAGGGGGTTGCGAGCCATCTGCGGTCGGGTGTGAGTGCTGAGCTGATCGCTGTGAGAACAACGCCGCCGCAGGGGGACCGTTGAGGAAATCCCCACCGCTGGTGGGGGCCGGAGCAGGAGCTGGGGCTGGAGCCGGAGAGTAGTAGAGGCTGGAGAGTAGCAGAGGTGAGGAGCTGTAAGCCGGGACTCGGATGTGTTGGTTTGGGTCCCGCTTGGATCGCTCTCTGTCCATGGCCTCCCTGTGCCTTCCTGTGCCTCCCTGTGTAAAGCACCTGTCTTCTCAACATAGCCCTCCACTGTCAGCTTGCGCAGCTGGGGGGTAATCAATCTCTGCAGAGCAACACGGAGCAGCAACAGAGCGGAGCAATCGAGCCGCTATCACTATCGCATACTACCAGAAGCAATCCGGGTGGGGCGGTGGCAGAGTACCCGTGCTCTGGGATCCCCCTCTCCTTGCGTACCCCGCGAGCTCTGTGAAGCCCTGTGAGCCCCGTGAAGGCTCCCGCATTGTGGAACGCTCCAGGGATGCTCCAGGACGCTGCAACTTGGCGCTCCCTCATCAAAGGCGGGAAAGTGAAAAGAGACAGAGTAAGAGAAAGAGTTAAGGAGAAAAGAAAAAAAAATATTGTTCAAACGCGCCCAAATTTGCCATCTTGCACCTGGTTAAACAGCCTTACAACAGTCTTACAACCTCCGCTAAAACGCAAGAGCGACTAGTCACTACAAACACGCATATTGCTACAACACCTCGCTACTTGCCCCCGCTCCCTCCCTACTCCCTCCCTGACGGCAGCTGTCCCACTTCGTGGGGGCAGACAGGCTTGGGAGGCCTGGGAGGGTGAGCGGGAAGTTAATCAGATCAGATATCCGGACCGTTAGGGACTAAAGGCTGAAACAGGAGTGGTCACTCAAGTCGTCGGCCACATTAGGGCCACATTAGGGCCACACCAGGGGATACGCATTCTCTGATCCAGGTAGTTTCGCCCCGTTTGAGCGTGAGCGTGAGTTGTGCGAGTTGTGCAAGGAGACCAGTGGTGGTAGGTTGCGTGCAGGTGTGAGCGCTTAGTCCAGCGCTGTGAGAACAACACCGCCGCAGCCCACAAGCCGCAAGCTCAAAGCTCACAGCTCACAGCCCACAGCATCAGGGAAAATCTCGAAACCAGGAAAAGAATTCTGAAAACCAGGAATAGAAAAGAAAAACACAGGGAGAAAAGTTGTTAGGTACAGCCGAGGAGCTTTGGGATTGAGGGGCCGCGGCCCGCTAGCCATAGTGGCCTTCAGCCTATACAAGAGGTCCGGCAAAGTAAGAAAAGCCCCTGGCGAGAAACCAACAACACTTAAGAGTACAGCTAAACGGAGAAGACTCGATAAAACAACGGCAAATAAGGCTAATAACACCGTAAAAAAAACCTTAATTTCACCAATTGCGACTCTCTTTGAAAAGTCAATAGCGAACAAAAATTCCTTACAGGATCTACGATTCCACTTCCTGAAAGATCCGGGCTCAGCATTGTTTTTTTCACCTGTAGATGTTGCGGGATTAATAACGCCACTGGACCCAGCAAAAGAACTTGAAGCTATCGATCAGCAGGTTGACGAAACATATATGACTGTGCCCGTGAATATACCTGCTCAAACCAGTGAAGACTGCCCTGCTACTAAAGCTCAAGACCTCCTACTAAACGGCAATCATAAAAAAGATTCGCCCTATAGAGAAACAAGTTTAACCATATCAGCATTAATACACACCTCTCGCAAGGAGGACCTAGACGCCCCCAAACAACAAAAGCCTCAAGACAAGCATATAAGAGGTCCCCTTAAATTAAGTAAGGAAGGAATGGATACATTACAACAAAATCATACTCATTTATTCCACTCAAGCATTGATGAGCTTTTCAATTATGGTCTTATATTAGCCCATTACATGACAAATCTAATGAGAGAGACCTGTTGGCTGAAACTGGCATTGAACATCGGTTGAATCAGGGAGAGCCAAACGCAGAGACTGCAAAGCCCAAGGAGGATGAGGCTTTACACTCACCAGAACTGAGTAAAAAAGTACTATCACCCGGATTAACGGACCCTTCCGGAAAACACGCCCTACCAGAAAATGCGACACAGCATAATATACCGTTATTAAGTGAAGCAGACATGAACTCATGCAAAGGTGAAGGGTCCCTGACTTTCGTAGCTCCTCTCCTGCAAGCATTACAAACAGCTACGGCTACGCTAATAATGCAATCTGACAAGCTGGACATCCAAATTGATTTAATGAACATAATTGCTTCCTATATAGCAGGGATTAATACAAAATTAGATAACCTTAACACCTTAAGCAAAAGAGCCCAAGCTAATACCACCGAATTGCAACCATCTTGCCCTTGTCGCCCAATTCCCGACAAAATGAGTACCCTACCAACGGTCCTAGAACAGATCATTAATCTAAATAAACGAGCCATTAGCCGCGAAAGAGACATAGATGGTCCAAACATAGTCATACCTGAGCTTTAACAAATGGGCAGCAATAAGTCCACTGTGGAAAAAATGATCGAAGAACAGCCACCTAAGTCCATGAATAATATAACTAGCGACCACTCCATGGAAAAATCAACGACTGAGTGTATTACTGCTGAGCCAACAAAACAAATATTAACAAAAAGACAAAGGAAAAAAGAACGGAAAACGAGAAACAAAAAAATAGAAGTAGACTCTTTCCCACGTATCAGGATGTATCCAATATTTTCAAACCAACAAGCATTGAAAATGATAGAGGTCTGCACAAGGGGACCTAGTCAAGAAGCAAGTAGGCACCCTACTACTAATACGTCGACACTGACGGAACCCATGGCCCCAAGTCCACCAGGAAACCCAACAACCTGCCCATTGACGTTAATAACCGCAGCAAAACAGATCAGCTTGCCGCCAATAGCTATAGAACATAAAATTCCCGTGTTAAGGGATAACATCAATACTACTGATCAAGAGGATACTGAGCAGACTAAGACCGTTCTGAACGGGCTGATATCTCAAGACCTGGCGCCAGTCCTGGTTACTAAAAATGCGGCAGGGCACGCTCACTCGATGATCACAACACCAAAACTAATACCCAAAAACGCTCAACCTGGAGCACATCATGAGGGAAATAAAGAGGCGCAAGAATGTGCTAGTAGTCAACCACAAAAAGCCTACCAGAGCGACGCGGATAAGCCGGGATTAATAGCTAACATTCCAAAAACAATTCACCAATGGGGAATACAAGACACTGCACAAAATTCCGGTCCAATACTTCATTACTCAATATCAGACACTCAGCGTAACCCGGTCCAGACAAAACTGAGCTTCTGCATTGTGAACAACGAAAATACGCAGTCAAAGCATGAGGCGGCAACAAAGCGAGTGTCAGACAGCATTAAGTTAGATGACGTCAGTTTCCAAATCATTTTCACTCCGGAGTACGTGACTGAAGGCAGTCATGATATTCTAAACAGGAGCAATATTTTAAAGCTGATGAAGGAAATTAAGGACCTGACTGCAATCAAATCTTCCGACTTAGATCGGGTCCAATTCATAAGCAGCATAAATGAATCTACGAACGAACAAACGATGACAACATGGAAAACCGCCTCTGTAGTACAATTAATATTAGAGAAATCGGAAATATTCCAAAAGTGGGGTATCCAATTATCACAGCCAACTATTCCAAAATCCCCGCTTCCTCTAAAGAAGAACAGCTGCCCACAACTTACTAGGAGACTGGTGGACCTTGCCCCGATAAAACCAGTCTATTCCATTTTACAGAACGCCAACGGCAGAAGCGAGGTAGATACCATACGCCACGTTCCTGACATAGATAGAGAGGGGGATTCGTTAACGCTATCTGACGCTTGGAAATGGCTTCCCAGTATGCTGAATAGCAAACGGAAGAATTGACCGAACAATTTAGAAATAAATAAAGCAGTAAATACCAATATACATATAATCTCCTGGAATATAGCCGGAGCAAAAAGATTGTTAGAGGACGGACTTGCATTGGTTGAATGGGACAACGCCAATATAATTGCACTGCAAGAGACATGGCTGCAGGAAGACATCGCACTGGCCGGATTTATTCACTACACAGTACCTGCGAAAAAAGGCAAAACCTACGGCCGAGCAATTGGAGGTCTTTCAGTTTACGTCTCTACTGCTTTAAAAATCAAATCAGAACATCTTAATTCTCCAGATTCAAGCATCCAGCTAGTCAAATTATCAGGACAAAATCCATACGGCCATAAAATGACAATTAATTATTATATACAACCAAATTTACAAGCAAAAAAGATAAAAAATGATTTGCTATGCAAAGAAATATTAAATTTACGAAGTACAGAGCCAACATGGAACATTATATTAACTGGAGACTTCAATTCCAACTTGATATACACTCCAGAAGAAGACGAGATACTAACTGCAGAGAACACGCACTGGAATGTCCCTCAGCAGTCAAATGGTGCAACAAAGAGTCGAAAGGACAACATAGCTACACACTTAGTAATGGAATTGGAGTACCTAGGCATGCGAGTTTTGAATGGTAGGACGGAGGAAGACAGACCACCGAAAAAAACTTACTATGGAACATACACCCAATCAATATTGGACTTTACCATTATAAGTCTCCCATTGATCCCCCCATTACTCACTTTCTATATAGAGTATACACCACTGAGTGATCATGGGATGCAGCACCTTAAACTCAATTTCCTCGCAGAAACACTGCAACCTGTGTATTCCCTAGAGGGCCAACTAGGTAAAACTAATCTAAAACGAATATACTGGAACAGCACCAATAAAGAGAAGTGGATCACAATAATAGAGACCACATTGAAAGAGCTGGATAGTGCAACAATGGACGAGATACAAGCTTGGTCTCTTTTTCTAGAGAAATTAAAGACAAAAATGAAACTATTTAAATCTGGGACTAATAGAGAGAATTCAACAAAGAAATTGCAGTTGGAGCTACAAGAACTAAGAAGGGTTTTACGAAGAAGCCAAAAAAACTTGCAAGTAAACGCTAACGATCGGAGATATTTGGAAACTTTTTTTGCTCAAAGAAAGTTATATAAAAAAAGGATTTGGGAGTATAAAAAGGAGATGAATGATGAGTTCTGGATCAATTTGCTAGCCAGCTCTAAGCTCCAGGACTCAAATACATTTTGGAAAATTATAAACTAGCTAACAAGACCGCGAAATGTACTAACATCGAACATCCAAGAATCCGAATGGGCAACTTTTCTGTCAACAAAATTTAAAGAAAATCAAATGAAGGCACCTGGGCAGCAATTCCTTCCGGTCGATCCCCATACAAACAGCAGCGAAGAGCAACACCTTAGCCACTTAACAACAATGGACTTAAGGAATACGGCACACCCTGCAACCACAGATGGCTACTACTCAACTGAGGAGATAATCACCATTATTAGAAAGGGAAAAAGCAACGGGGCGCCGGGACCAAATGGTATCCCGCAAATCGCCTTGAAACAAGCACCAGAATTTTGGGGTCCACCTCTTGAAAAACTTTTCGCAGGCGTCCAAAAGCGTAATCGCCTTCCCGAAAGTTGGAAAGGCTCTATCATCACGCCTATATATAAAGGAGGAGACCGAGCCAATCCTCTAAATTAACGTCTAATAACACTCCAGGACATAGAAGCTAAATATTTTGCTTTCCTCCTTTTAAAAGACCTGGTAAATTGGGCAGAAGACAACGCAATGATTCTAATCAACCAAACTGGCTTTAGAGCCGGAATCGGAACTACATCGAACATATTGTCAATAACCATGATAGCAGAAAAATGCCAGCGCGCTAAACAGGAGCTTAACCTTTGTTTTTTTGACATGCAGGCGGCATTTGATAGTGTTGATCGTAAGCTATTATGGGCGAAGCTGAGAGGATGGGCCATACCGGAGGGCATACTTAGGGGCCTAATCTTGTTCTATTCTGAGACCTGGATGCAAATCAAGCTAAGGGATGGGACACATTTATCAAGAAAAGTCTATACTTCGATCGGACTAAAACAGGGTTGCGTCTTAGTGCCACAACTATTTAACCTATTTTTTTCTGACCTTTCGGGCAATCTAAAGAACTGTAATGCTCATGCACCGAAACTTGGCAACCTCCAATTTACTCATACGGCTTACGCTGATGACATTGTGCTTTTGAGTCTAACTAAGGTGGGCCTGTCTAGACTATTAGTAGTAACGTCGGAATTTCTGGCGGCAAACAACCTTGCTCTCAACCTGTCTAAGACAAAAACAATGTTAATAACTAATCATCGATCAGCGCATCTTAATATCAGGCTTGAAGGAAAACAACTGGAAAGAGTATCAAATTACAAATAGCTAGGATATTATATTGATGACAAATTAAACTTAAATGCCCCAAAAAATTACATGAAGCAAAGAGCTGGAGCTTTAATATTTGAACTAAGTTCACAGTCAAAAAAACTGGAAGGTCCTTCGTTTACACCCTTATTGACGGTGATTGACACCAAAATACTTCCTACCGTAGCGTATGCTAGCGTAGCAATGCAGGGAAAGGATGCTATTATTTTAAACATTCTTAATATAAAAATATATAAGAAGGTTTTACAACTCACAAGCTCTGCTTCACCAGCTCAGACGCGCCTAGAATTTGGCCTAACGAATGAGTCATTGGGACAACTCTACACAAGCATCAGAGTATGGTACTGAATTAAAATGAATGCCACAAATAACACTATGAACAGATTTTTATGGCAGGAATTAGAAAGCCAACAAAACTCAGCAGCTAATAAATATTTTACTGGTGCTCTGGAGCAAACATGCACTGCTAATCTGTGGGACAAAAACCTGCCATTCACCTCCTTTAAACAGGCATTAAATAAGGCGGCTAAATTTAGTTCATTAATTACTGACAAAGCCATCTTTTCAGACCGTTCCCATTCTTGGACTGTGATTAATAGCTATAAAAAACTCACCCCGGCTGCCTATCTAGAAACAACATATTCGGTCTTCATTAAGAAAAGGCTAATAGCCCTGAGATTTGTCAAATTACCAACTCTGGCGGACGAACCGGTCTGGAAACGTTCAGATTCAGTAGTCTGTCGACTATGTGGCACCACAAAAGAAAATATAATCCACATCACATGCCACTGTAAGTCTCTGAACCGGGAGCGCACATACTTTTTAAAGAACATTTTTAGGGTCAAGAGACTACGTACCTGTAGGTCTGCCATTATTGGTGCCATGGATTCAACAGACCCTATAATCAATTGCAAGCTGATAAAGTTCTTGACAGCCTTTGAAAAGCGCTTGAAAGCAATATGAAATTTTAAAACAAAAAGGTTTTCAATATTAATAACTGTCTTACTGAAGTTCATCTTTTAAAAACATATTCTGGAGAATTTTAATTGTTTATTGTAAAGGAAATTTTTCTTACTTTTACCTGTATGATTGTTATGGTTTTAATTAACTAAACAATAATGTTTATATATATATATATATATAACACCCCTAATTTACCTTTGTAGGTCCTGCTTTTCATTTAATTTACGATATTGTCATCCCCACAGTGGGTTTGGGAAAAAAGAAACCCGGATTAAGTGTATTTTTTTCTTTTCGGAGCAAGCACGCTCCGAAACGCGTAAGGCTGCAGTTGATTGAAAACGGGGAAAAGGAAACGCAGAGTGCCGTTAATGTGCTGCCTGCGAGTGCGTCTTCAAATGGAGGTCGTTTGTGAAACAATTAATATGCGGAAGACTAAGCAGCGAAGGCTGCACCACCAACGAACATTTGGGACAATGGAGACATACTAATGGTTGAAGCTTCCAACTGGTGCAAGCGGCAACAAGGAAAAAAAAAAAAATGCGGGTTTCCTTTTTCCCAAACCCACTGTGGGGATGACAAAATCGTAAATTAAATGAAAAGCAGGACCTACAAAGGTAAATTACATTATCAAGGGGGCTTGCGACCTACTATAGGGAGTAAATTACTTTGATTGCAAGCGGGAAAAAGGAAACGCCAAGTGCCATTAATGTGCTGCCTGCGAATGCGTCTTCAAATGGAGGTCATTTGTGAAACTATATATATATATATATATATATATAAACACGAGAAACTACGTCCGTATCTATTTCCTCCACAGACCTTAGTTCAGCTGCAGAAAGCGAGGCAGAGGAAGGCCCTTCCGGAAAACAGGGGTTGGGGTTTACAAAACTTACTCCGGCACAGGAGGTGAGCTGCCTATGCGAAAACCGAAGAGATACTCTGCGCTCAAGCTCACAATCGAAGGCCCCACCAGGAAACAGAGGGCAAACAGGAAACGGGCTGAACGCAGGAAATGCAGCAAAAACAGGAGGAGAAAGGACAACAAACAGGGGCAGATGGAACAAGAAACGAGGGCAGACCTCTGCGCCCCCTCAGTGATCAATCTTACTGATACAGCCCTAAGAACAAAAGAAACTTCCATCCTATCTCTGGGACTCTCATACTGCCCCCCTAGGGACTTTAACTATGCTGACACACGGATGGATGTTTTTAGATATGTTAGGAAGCTTAAGCTGAACAAATTCCATCGCTTACACCCATATAAAAAATCTAAGGTCACAGCGCCAACAAGCCCCTCACTACTGACTGCGGGTGAGGGAGCAGCAATGCAAGAAATATGGGAGTTGCAATGCGAGAGCACAGATATGCCTTTGGGTACTGACGAAGCCACTGGAAGGGGAGTCAGTACTACCCCATTCAAACCAAAGTCCACCTTCCTTCCTGTATCGACTCATGACAACTTAGATGTATACCACGAACTCATAATTGGAGATTTGAAAAAACTATACATTGCTTCGAATAAAAAAGAAAAAGCCATCGATAGGCAAAATCAATGCTATTATAACCTGGTCAAAAAATTGAAAGCTGACGATAAAATCATTGTTAAGCCGGCCGACAAAGGAGGTAATATTGTCCTTTGGAAACATGAGGAATACATCAAAGAGGCTGAGCAACAACTGGGCGATACGGACTGTTACAAAAAGAGTAATCTGCCCACCATCAGAGCAGCCTGGAATGACCAGAATTCAAAACTAATGGCATGGCGAAGCAGTGGGCTAATCTCATTTGATGAGTACAAATACTTGAAAAAGGATCATCCAGTCATCCCCAGCTTCTATCTTTTGCCCAAGGTGCACAAGGATGCCCGTGTGCCCCCTGGAAGGCCTATAATATCGGCCATAGATAGCTCCACGGAAAATATTTCCCGCTATATTGACTACTTCCTACAGGAATGGGTAAAGAGCTTGGGTTCTTATGTCAGAGACACCACTGACTTTTTATGTAAGTTGGCCTCAATTACCTGGGATGATGAACTGTTGCTTATTACCATGGATGTTACCTCGCTGTATACATCAATTCGACACTGCGATGGTATGAAAGCAGTTGAACTCTACCTTAACAAACGCCCCATTGAATGTTTACAGCATAACAAGATGATTGTTGGGATGTTGAAGATATGTTTGGAACAGAACTTTTTCACCTTTAATAATCAATTATACCAGCAATTAAGAGGGGTGGCTATGGGGGCCTGCTTCTCCCCCAGCTTCGCCTGTCTACATATGGGGCTATGGGAGGAGCGGGTCCTTATGGACGAACACAAGGAAACAATGTTGAATAAGGTAATGCTTTATCTAAGGTATATTGATGATCTATTTATGATCTGGAGGGGGTCGCCTGAAGAGGCAACGGAATTTATAAAAGAACTGAACATGAACAATCTAAACCTTCAATTTACATCACACATTGATAAAGAAAAAGTCACCTTCTTAGATGTGGAGGTTTATATCAGGGACAACACTCTGCAGACCAGATTGCACAGGAAACTTAATGCTGGCAACACAGTTCTACACGCTAGTAGCCAGTATCCCCAACACCTTATCCGCAGCATCCCCTACGGGGAGATGCTAAGACTGCGGAGAATATGTAGCTCCGACTTGGAATGTGACCTAGCACATCAAGCCAGCAAAGCCAGGTTTCTACAAAGGGGCTATAGTAGTACTCTAATAGATGGAGCAATTAGACGTACTAATAAAACAACAAGGTAGGAAGCTCTAGTGCCCAGGGTCAAATCCAATGCAGAGAGCGGTAACAATGAGCTAATTCAATCAAGAGCCATAGTTACTTATAGTAACCAACATTCCCAGATCAGGAAAATTCTGAATAAAAACTGGAATCTGGTTAAGGGTTAAGGGTGACCCAGTAATAGGCAACCTAGTACCAGATAGACCCAGTCTCACTTTCCGTAAATCCCCCAGTCTAGCCAGTGCATTAGTCAGCAACACACTAGAACCCACTAAATCCTGGATGGATCACATTACTGGTTTCAAGAAGTGCCTAACGTGTAAAGGCTGTCGCCATGGGATTAATAAGACTCAGGTCCCACGCCCCTTTTCAGATAAACCCTTTGTGATTAACCCCTTCCATGCTGATGACGGAACGGTTCCGTCATCAGCTACGGGTGAGCTGTGCTGATGACGGAACCTTTCCATCATGACTCCGCCCGCGCAAGGCGGAGTCAGCATGGGCGGGGAATTCGCGCCGCATGGAAGCGGTTAACAAAAGACTTACCTGCAAGACAGAATACGTTGTCTATGTCTTGCAATGCCCTTGCGGACTACAATATGTGGGGAGTACACGCCCACCTGCCCACAAGCGCATTCTACAACACCTCAGGGCGATTTCTGGAAAGGATCAAGCATACCCGGTGGCCAGGCACTTCGAAACAGTACATAATAGTGACCCCAGTGGCCTTCAGTATTTTCTTGTTGACTCAGTTCTGCCTCTGAAAAGAGGGGGTAACCGGGACGCAAAATTGCGCCTCCTGGAAACCAGATTTATCCTTGAGTTCAACACGAAGAACCCGGGAGGCTTAAATATTAGCGAGGATCTTTACACCTGTCTCTAGTTACTGGTTTCCCACTGATGAGTTTCTAATGTATTTCAATCATGTATATGATTTATTTGTGGGTCTCTGAATAACTCCCCCTCAACGGTTCTCGATCTGTTCTTATCTGACTCTGCTACCTACTGTTAACTGTAGCATGTTTTTTAATATTAGTATGAGCACTTTTCACCCTATAACAAATTTTGATCTGCAGTAACCCCAAGAGGATAGTTTAATAGTGCATTACTATATTGGATTTATGAGATTGTGCAGTTTTTGGCAATGCCCACTGAGGCGTGATTTTCTTGACAGTGTAAAGTCGTATTTTACTTCAGCACTGACTATAAGTGATAAATCAGGGTTCTTAAGATCATATGCATTTACATATGAGTAAAGGTTGTCTATCTTGACCTAGATGTGTATATATATATGAAGTACAATGTATGAAACAGAAATGGATTATTTTTAAACCATGTATATATATGAAATTTATTTATTTATACGCAAATTTTAGAGATAATTTATGCTTCATGTATGTATTTATATGCATCAGAACCCGTAGGGCACTATGCCCTTCATTCTTTGTTGGTCCAACGAAGTATGTTTTAACTGTTTACTAAAAAAATGTGAAC
Source organism: Lissotriton vulgaris (assembly GCF_964263255.1). NCBI lineage: Eukaryota > Metazoa > Chordata > Amphibia > Caudata > Salamandridae > Lissotriton > Lissotriton vulgaris. The sequence continues at coordinate 813,453,733 of NC_141699.1, forward strand.
TGCACAACTGCACTTAATTAAGCACTAGCACTTTAAATTTCCTCGTTTGTGTCCATGGCACGCTATGGAATCAAGCCTCTTCTGAGGTGAAACGCGTCATGGTGGATTGCAGGCTGTAACTCTTGGCACAGAATAAAATGCACTGAAGAAACTGCACCTACTTTGTGGTCTCGCTCCTTTCGTTGTTCTGCAGGGAAAGCAGAGGCTAAAAACGACGACTTTTTGGATATATATATATATATATATATATATATATATATATATATATATATATATATATATATATTACCTACTGGCGGTCGCCAGTAGGTATATATAGTTAGGATTTTTTCCCTATGGGATTTCTGAAAATTCTATGTCTAATAACTTTGGCGTTTTTGGACGGAATCGGCTGAAATTTTCAGGAAAATGGCACATTTTGTTTCTGAGCAGCCCCTGAAAATTTGGGGGGGTTTCGTCAAGGGGGGGCTGAGAAAAAAGGGGGGTCCCAAAACGCGTTTTTCCCATGTTAATTTCCATAGGGCGGTTGGCCTCACTTTTAGCTCGAACGGCTGAATGGATTTGCACAAAACTTGGCAAAATTGTAGGGACTGTTAGCCCGATGTGCCTTTGCTAGGTCTCAATATATGTGCTTCAGTGGATTTTGAGAAATTAACGTTTAAATCAAGATATATATCTGTAACAGCGCTCCGGGCAGCGATCCGGTTCGCGTACTTTTCGCTTATCGGAACTTTGCGATGCGAAGCTGATTGGCTCTCCGGTGTCTGTCAACATTCTAAACAGTCCGGTGCGGCCGCCATCTTGTCTCTCGGTAGGATCGAGAGATAAGAGGAGGCCAAAACAAAGGGGGAAATTTCGATAAGGGGGCCTAGTAGATCCTCCCTGACCCCCTAGGTTTTATGTGGAGGTTGTAAAAGGTTTCTGCAGGGGGAAAAAAAAAAAAAAAAAAATTATTTATGCGTGGTGAGCTCCTAGTACGCGAACCGGGTAGCGCTCTGGGCAGCGTACTATAAGGATAAAAGAATGATAGATTTTTTTAATACTGTATGTTAAATATTTGTTGTTTTTGTTGGTTTTTTTTGTTTTCTTTATTTATTTTTTTTTTTTATTATGATTGTGTTTCATACTTTATTAAATTTTCTAACATTTCATTGTCAGAAATGTCATAATTTATTATAGGGTGTAATTGTTTTTCATTTTGAAGCAGGTTGTCTACTGCTTCAACACATTGTAGAAGTTTGTGGTCTCTACTGTCATCCATAAAGTCATCAAGTTTGTCTTGGCTGCTCTCCTTCAGTTCAATCGAAAATGAAACTTGTTGTTCGCCTTCCATTTTGCCTGAAATTTTGAATAAAAAATATATATATTAGTAGAGATTGGGCACTGTTGGGATTAATTTTAGATAGGTAGTTTTTATCAGTGAATTTTTCTTTTGGCAGTGTATAGTATCAGAGTGGAAATAGGACTATAAAAAAGTGTATGTAATTTAACGAAGAGAAGCCTAACTCCATTCCTAACTATAACAGAGAAGTCTATCTAAATCCATAACTACTACAGAGGGATAGTGTATATGTATCAGAAAAAGTCTACCATATCAAGTTATAGTGTTCAATATACTTCATTTTTAAAAATAACAACTTACCTTCAGAAACAAGTTGAAGTCTTAGGTAAGTATTGAAATGTGATGTACAACAAGAAGTAGCAGTCAAAATGGCAGTGTTTTCTTCTCTTCCTTTATATATATTCAGGTATATAACCAATCAAATATCAGGTAATAAAAGTAGAAAATGAAAGTAAGATTTTTATTGGTTGTCAATTCCAACACTTCAGATGTGTTTTGTGAAGTAATTTACCTCAAGGTATTTAGAGAGGTCTACAGGCTTAATGGCTAAATGGAATTTCAATCAAATTTGTGAAAATGAAAGGGATTGTTATGTAGTATGAGTTAATCTATATTTGGTGAGAGTGTCTCCAGTCCTTTTTCTTTGAATTACTTTCCCACCTTTTCTTTGGGCCGCTTCCCGGGAAGCAGTTTAGTCCGCGAACTAGAAGCGTAACGGGAGTCCACCATTTTGTGTTTCGGTCGAATTAACATATAAAATGGAGGTTAAATAATGTTCAGAAAGGGTAGAAGGGGACACGGTACAAGTATTTTGACCCCCCAGGTTTTCTGAGGGTGGCTGAGGAGGACCATATGTGCGGAGAAAAAACATTTTTAAAATAATTTTGGGTGGTTAGCTTCCAGTTCGCGTACCGGGTAGCGCTCTTTGAGCGTAGTTTGTTGAAAATTACAGAAATAAGTTAGAGAAAAGTATTAATTGTGAGTGATCAGATGAAGGGTAGCTCTGAGAAGAGCTTTTGGGTTTATGTTCCATTTAGGTACTTATAAGTAGGTACCAATGCACAGTCTTAAATTCAGAATGAAAATTCTGTTGCCCTCATCTGAGAAGTGAACTCCATCTCCTCTGTAGATATCTTGCATGTAGTAACGCAAGTTATTATTGTACAGGGAGCCCATTCCATGGTCTCTCATGAAAGCTGAAACAGATTTGTTTACATGCTTCCTCGCTTTCTCAATTTGTGGACCAAATTGGTTGGACCACCTCCATTTCTGTCTTTGGCATATATTGGAATATACCAAGGCAGTTTGAGGAAAAAGTGCCATTAATTGCTCAAAGGTGTCCTTTAAAAGCATTTCCAGACCAACCCCAGTCATAGTGCCTAAATCATTTCCTCCACAGTGCACTATTAAGAGGTCAGGTTTTGGCAAATGCATAAAGGTTTTCACCAATGGTATCAATTGGTGACATTTTAATCCTCTTTGGCCCAACCATTTAATTTCCACATCCTGTAAATTGAGGTTGTGTAAATTTCTGTTGTCAGCATACCTTTGAGCCCAGTGGATGTAACTATGTCCAACAATCCAGACGTTAAACATGGTGGGAGAAGGTTGTGCTGCAGTCAGATGAAGTGTGGTAATGAAAGGGCAGTTGAAACAGTAGGAGTTTGTAAAGAAAAAAAACTGTGGATTTCCAATGCTAATTATTCATTAGCAGTGATTGGCGCATTTCCATTTCTGAAAACAGAAAGTTAGGGTGCATGGATGTGTTCTTGAAACATGTAATTTCAATGGTCAAGGAAGAAACTTTTAATGAAAGATTGCACTGGATACGCAGGTGCACTGAGAGTTCAGAGTTCAATTGAAACATTGTTGTGTGAACTTGCAAACATGAGAGGTCTTTCAGGAGGTCGTTGCTAAGCAAAAAAAAGGCAGAGAGGGCAGAGGGGGGGAAGGGTTTTGATTTGAAAAAAGTGAGGGAAGAGTTATGATTGGCTAATATGAGAGATATGTGAAATGAATATCTGTATTTCTGTGCTTTCAATAGCTGCAGCCTCTGGAGTGCATCCTTTTTCTTCTGCTGAAGACAATTTGGTGTATTTCTGAGACTGTTTTCAAAACTCAAAAAGTATTTGCTAAGGTGAGAAAAGATTTATTTATTTTAGATATAGAATAGAATGATTTAAGGAGAAAATGATGAAGAAAGCTGTGTTTTTAAAACTGTGGCTTTGTCTATAGTGATATAGAAATAGATTTTGTTACTTTGAGAAATTGTATTTGCATATTCGGTGTAGGATTCTGGCATGTAGTAACTCAAGGTATTGTTGTATATGAAGCGCATTCCATGGTCTTTTATGTAAGCTGAAACAGATATGTTGTTTTTAAAAACCATTTTGAAAACAATTAAATTTTGGATATGTACTGTTAGAGTTTCATAGGTTGTTTTGGGTCATATTTATAAGGCATTTGAGTGTCTTTGATGTTATTTTTTCATTTTTAAATGGAAAGCATTCCTCATGGGGCAAGTGTCTTGTAAATACGTTCTCACCTGCGCTTGGCAAATTTAGATTTTGATTATGGGAGTTACATAGCCATGTTAATAATGTCGGAAAAATGGTGCTAGGGTATTCCGGAAAACGCTTTCGTGTGTCTCAAGGACATTTTCAGTCATTTCCTCTTGAATGCAGGTATACAATTGATTTATATGCTGTGTTTAAAAACGATTCTTTTCTATGATGATATGTTTTCTCTTTTAAATGGAAAGCGTTCCTCATGGGGCTCTGAGCAGTATTTAGTCATGTTATTCAATGGGTGGTGGATAACATGGCTAAGAGCATTTGCTGAATAATGCATGAATATCGTTGACTTTTCAGCGTTATTCATGCATTGCGACCGTTTTTTTTCGCATTTGCGAGCAGTTCTTAGCCATGTTATCCAATAGGAGGTGGATAACATGGCTAAGAGCATTTGCAGGATAATGCATGAATATCGCTGACTTTTCAGCGTGATATTCATGCATTGCTACCGCTTTTTATCGCTAAGGAGAAAATGATGAAGAAAGCTGTGTTTTTAAATTGTGGCTTTGTCTGTAGTGATATAGAAATAGATTTTAGTGTACAGGTTTGATAATATTTCCCTACATTCGCAGGGCTAGGTGATAGGCTGAGACCAGCCTGGCATGTAAAATGGCTGCCGTGCACGACAAAATTGTGGCATTGTAAAAAAGGCAAATTGGCGCAGACATTGTGTCTCAATAAGGATTCATTTATAACAATGTGGTATTTTATCAAGCCTGTGCGCTTCAATTATCGCCGCTTTATCAGCCGAAAACGACCGATAAAGCGGCGATAATGGGCTTGATAATATGCTCTATGGATTTCCAATCGAAGTACATGCTAGATGTGAAGACATCTAAAATGGGCTTCGATTGGAATTTCACAGAGTATATTATCAAGCCCATTGTCGCCGCTTTATCGGCGATAATTTTAGCGCACAGGCTTGATAATATATCTCAAAAGATTTTATCGTACTGAGAAATTGGTGGTCAACAGTTCCTGATTTCCTTCGAATCGAACGTTAACAGACGTCACGCAGCAAAAATTTAAAAAAAGCTCACGCACAGCCGCTGGAACACATGTATCAACATATATGAGACTCCTCAGCCACTCTCAGAAAATATAAGGAAATAGGATACGTCTCCCGCACCTCCTTATTCCTAGTAATTTAATTAAAACGACGCACAAAATGGCGTATTCTCGTGCAGTTTGCGGACCAGTTCGGTGTTTGGGAAGCGGTTCTATCGTGAAAAATATATATTTTTTTATTTTCCTCAGGGGACCCTTTAAAAAATTCCAACAACATTCCTAGGGGGTCAACTGGGGTATACTTTGCCCCATTTTATTAAATTTCCCCTTCGTTTTTCACCTTTTCTTCTCTCTCGATCCTACCGAGAGATAAGATGGCGGTCGCTCCAGACTGTTTAGAATGTTGACAGACACTGGGGACCCAAGCAGCTTTGCATTGCTAAGTTCCTTTTCGCAGGTGGGAGCGTATTTACAAGAAACTTGCACCATGAAGAACGCTTTCCATTTAAAAAAGAAAAATAACATCATACTCAGTCATATGCCTTGATTTGCTATGTTAAATAATAAGAAGGGCATTAAGTTTTTGATGACTGTTATTCATTTACTGTTTGGTAATAGTGGTTATTAACATTTTTTATTATATTTTTCAACAGATTCAACTGCAGATTCTTTCATTGTTTGGAAAATGCCTACCAAAAATAGAATTATAAAGGCTCGAAAACGTCAAAGACAGCACGGTGATGTTTTATTGCAGCAGTCCTCTTCCCTAAATACTTATCAAAACACCAAGAAAGCTCCGGGTAAGAGCACCAAGTCTTTCTTAAAAAATATTTGTAGTAAAAAAAGTATTTCTCGCCCAAATGTTTCAGTTCAGAAAAAGAAGAGTAATTTAAATGGAAAGAAAAGACCCATGAAAAATGTTACTGGTAGAGGAAGAGATAACTCTGTGCATGATAGTAGAAGGAAAGAACAGTTTAGGGACATTCGACAACGAATGTTCCGTAATCGGATAATAGTTAATTTATTAAGAAATATTAAGAAATGCAAACAGAAAGCGGCATTTTATAAGAAGAAGAAAAATGTCGAGAAAATTATTGATCATGCTTTTGAAATTAAGCGAAAGTTGTTTATTTTGGTAATCAATGGAATTAGGAAACTAAGCAAGGTAATTTCTGATTTTAAAACAAACAGTAGATGGAAGAGAGTAGTAAATCGTAGCAACTTTTGTGAAGTTTTTTCCGGAGAATGGATGCATAGTTCAAGTTCTGAGGCATTTTTTAATGAGGAGAGTTATTTTCAGGATAATGATTTGGTGCATGCAGTTGACATCAGTGGTCGAGCTTATGAAGTGAAGGATGGTTGTCCAGTTGAAAAAGAAAAACTTGTGACAACAGAGACAGAAGAGGCGCTAAGTGATGAGGAATTAGGAAGACGTCCTAAGGCTCCTGTGTACATTTGGAAGTGTAGTTCTATTTGCAGTGTGCGACAGGTTTCCATCAATTTGCTTTGTGATTTTATACGGACATTTAATAAGAAAAGTTTGAAGCAGAAAATGAAGTTGTTGCAAGATTTAGATCCTTGCAGAGTGAGACAAATAACAGGTTTGCGTGGTCATTCACTGGCTTGTCTTTCCAGGAGAGTATGCCAGAGTGTTTTTCATCATTTCAGGATGCTAGCAGTGCATCATAATAAAGTGAGAAAATTAGTGAGAATGTTGTATTATGCAAAGAGTCCAGCAATTATGCTTAAACAATTATGTGCTGCTCTTTTGCATGGTTCTGAAATAGATGTGAAGAATATTTGTGAAGAAATTGAGTTTTGTTACTTTAGTAGTAAAGATGAGAATGTTCAAATTGACCCTGAAGTAGAGAGTAATGTGGAAGATAATGTACAGGTTTACAGTACAGATAATTTTCAGAAGGAAATTGCCACGTTTCAGATGAAATCAAGTGAGAGGCCTAATTTCACTTGTGTTTGTTGTCGACGTACTTATTATAAGAATCAGACTAAGGTAGTGGATTTATATGCAAAAAGTGAAAGGGAAAATAATAGTGAATGGAAGGATTTTGCCACATACTTGATGGTAGAAAATTATTTTGATTTGGGATCGGATCAACGTGTGTGTACTTATTGTTGTAATAAATTAAACCAAAACCAGATGCCTGCTAGGGCAGTTCATAATAATCTTGAATTGGTTGAGATTCCTTCTGAATTGAAGGATTTAAATACTTATGAATCTATTTTGATTCAAAGTATTCATCCCTTTCAGGCTATTGTAAGAATGGAACCAAAGACAGGGAAGTTGCCTCCAGCAGATTTACAGAGAGGATTAAAGGGAAGAGTTGTTTATTTGCCTTTAGATTTGAATAAAAACATTAACACAATTGGAGTAGAAGAAGTGGAAGAGGAACCTCTGGTTATCTTGGTTAATGGGGTTCCGACAAAGAATAAGAAAATATGGCAAGATTTAGTGGATGTTAGGAAAGTCAAAAAGGCAACAGTGTATTTGAAGAAAAATAATAAGTATTATAAGAATGTGTATGTTGCAGAAGAGGAAGTAAGTGATGAAGAGGATAGCGATTTGTGTGCTGGGCAAATTGAGAAAGTAGAGGCCTCTAAAAGTGAAGAAATATATGAACATTATAGTGTTCATCCATTACATTCCAAGGAAGTCATGGGGAATGCTATTGAGTTGTTTCAAATGAAACAAGCCAAAGGGAGTCCCATTAGTGTTTGGGAGGAAAGTTTGGAAGCTCGGTGTTTCCCACAGCTATTTCCCACAGGTCGAGGAGGAAGATATGATGAGCGATCTCATCAAATTCCTGCGTCTGAATACCGGACTTTACGATTGTATGGAGAAGATCCTAGGTTTCGTCAATGCATTCCCTATTTGTTTCATCTCCTGTTTGAAAGCGATATGTCTGGACTGTCATATGCAGTGAACCACATCTTGAAAAGTGGTATACAGATGCGAAATATCTCGGCAAGAGACTTTATGCATAAAGTTAATGTCCAAGATAGTATTTTGGATTCTCACTTAATTAATCTCATGGCGTGTCAGCGTGGTACTAATGAGTATTGGTATCGTCGTCATGGTGATTTAAAATGTATGCTGAGGAACTTAGGAACTCCGACATGGTTCCTCACTCTGAGCTGTGCCGAGTATGGCTGGGAAGACTTACTTGAATTTCTACGAGAAGCAAATGGAAATATTGAAAACATTGAATTCAAGACACCTGGAGAACTGTGTTCTTTGGATCCTGTGAATGTATGCAGGTACTTCAATCATAAATTTGAAGCTATGATGTCTTTCATCACAAATAAGAAGAATCCACCTCTTGGAGAGGTGTTGGATTTCTTTTGGAGAAAGGAGTACCAAGCAAGAGGTGCTCCTCATATACATATGTTGTTGTGGATCAAGGATGCTCCTAAATTTGGAACAGATCCCGATGACTTAGTGATGAATTTCATAGAACAGTATTCTACGTGTGCTGTTCCAAATGCAACGGAGAAGAAAAGCCTAAGAGAACAAGTTCTACGTTTCCAAAGCCATCGTTGTGGAAAGTACTGTCGTCGTAAATTCAGAAACAAGGACAAGTTCTACACCAAATGTCGTTTCAACTTTCCACGGCCGGTGATTTCTAAAGGAAAAGTGAACAGTTTGATGTCTTCACTACGACATAATGTGACGAGGAAATCACCCAAAAATACATACAATTTGAAAAGGAACGAAGAGTCCAAGTACATCAATGACTACAACCCAGTGATTTTGTCCATGTGGAATGCTAACATGGATATACAGTTTGTGGGTGACAACTGCATGGCTGTGGCTCGGTATGTGACATCTTACATCACCAAAAAAGAAAAGACAGAACTGAAGGATATGTGGGAGGACATATCCCATGAAAAGAGCCTCAGCAAGAAGTTGTATAGTTTCAGTCTGAAGATGTTGTCGCATCGAGAAATCGGAGCTTACGAATGTTCAGATCGATTGTCTTCAGCAAGTCTCTATGCCAAATCTAGGAGTATCGTTTGGGCGAGTCTTGGTCTTGCTGCAACGCGAAATCGAGTTCTAAAACCTGTCCGGGAAATTGAGTATTTGGCGGAAAAGGAGCCAAACAGTACCGACATTTTGAAGACCAACATGTTGGATACATATTATCCAAATCGAAGCAGTCACCTTGAGAATGTTTGTCTATATGAGGTTCTCCAAAATTATATATTCAAGAGGAACATCAAAGAAGATATTGAGAAAGGAGTGTATGCTGTAATTGGAAGTGAGGGATGCCTGGTCAAGCAAAGAAAATGCCAATTAGTAAACCATCGAAAATTGAGTGGTGAATCTCCAGAAAGAAAGGAGTTTTTCTATTTAGCACTTTTGCAACTTTTCAAGCCTTGGCGTGCAGAAGAGGAACTGCTTGGAGATTTCCTCTGTTACGAAGACTCTTTTAATGCAGCCAAGGAGTCCATAGAATGTCCTGCTTTTCCTAAATATCAAGAAATGCTAACTTTGGAAATTGAGCAGGAAGCAACGATTGCAGCCGAGATTGCCAGAGACAGTTCTCAGGACAGTCAGAGTTCTGTTTCATTGAGTCAAGATCCACTTGGAGGACCTATTATCGAAAATGAAGCTGCCACTGCTATGAATGAAGTGGAAAGAGCCATGGCACATGCTCAGGAGGATTCAGTTAACTTAGAAGACTTGGAAAAACAACTCAACGTTGAGCAGAGGAAAATATATGATGAAGTTACCAAGGAAATTGAGCACGGATTAAGTCATGAGAAGAAAGAGTGCTCATGTACGTCGTTGAAGCCTGTCCGACTGTACGTGAGTGGAGAAGCGGGAACTGGAAAGAGTTTCCTTATTAAAGCAATTTCTTGTTATTTGCAGGAAAGGACTAAGTCATCGCTGTCTTGTGTTGTCACCGCTCCTACTGGACTGGCAGCACATAACATTAAAGGTATTACTTTGCATCGTCTACTGATGCTGCCGGTGGAGCATGACAACAAATTACAATACAACAAGTTATCTGGGGATGCTTGCTGTGAAGTTTCAAGAGTCTTGAGGAAAATGAAACTACTTATCATTGACGAAGTAAGCATGGTTTCCAATGTCATGCTTGCCTTTGTGCATTTGAGAATGCAAGAAGTACTTAAAACTGAATATGATGTGTTATTTGGTGGCAAACACATCATTGTTTTCGGAGATCTTCTGCAGCTGACACCAGTAAAAGGTCAACCTGTGTTCAAAATACTCACACATGAAGATACCAGGAAGTGCCTAGGGAGCATTGGCAACGTCAATATATGGTTAAACTTCAATTATGCAGAACTGCATGAAAATATGCGTCAGGCAAAGGATGAAGATTACAAGAATATTCTACAAGATATTAGAATTGGAAAAGTGACCGAGCATGGGAGAGAAGCTTTAAATGCACGATTACTGTCAAATTTATATCCCAAACAAGAGATTGAGCCTGAGAATATTTTTCTGAAAATTACTGAGAAGAAGTCCGGGATATGTCTCATGCCAACTCTTGCAGAATGTGCCATCTTCAACAATAAAATGTTGAATTTAGAAAAGCAAGAGATTGTGAAACTTGAAGCTATCGACAAATTAGAGCACATGGGATCAACAATTATTTTGTCAGACAATTTGAAATCAAAATTGGATTCATTAGAGAAGACTATATCTAAAACAGCGGGTTTTGAAAAGACTTTGAATGTGTGTTTAAATTGCCGAATCATTTTGAGAAGGAATTTACATGTAGAAAGAGGTCTAGTAAATGGATCAATGGGTAATGTTGTTGATTTGGAGAAATACAAAAATAGAGATGGAATCGAATTTTTAAGAATTAAATTTGATGGCATTGAGGAAGTACAGCAAATTGGTCGTTGTTCTGCTAGGTTTTTGCTTGTTAAAGACTTATATGTTCGCCGTAAACAGTTTCCTGTTTGCTTGGCATATGCGGTGACAATCCATAAATCGCAAGGTTTAAGTGTAGACTGTGCATTGGTGAATATTGGCAGTTCTGTGTTCAAGGAGGGTATGGCATATGTGGCATTGTCACGAGTTAGAACTTTATCGGGATTGTACTTGATTGACTGTGATGTCACAAACATTTGTGCGGATCTAGATTGTGTTAAGGAATACAATAGGTTAAGAAGAGAGTATGCGCCACATTTGCCTCAATATCCTTTGTTTGAGAAACGTGTGGTAGGCCAGAAACGTAGAAATATCAGTAATAGTAGGGAGGTTGTTGCAAAAAGACTAAAAGTCAATGAACCGAAAGTTGTTAGCAGAAAGAAAGTGGATTCTGTTGAAGATGTTGTCGGTTTTCAATTTGAAAACAGTTCTGGTGTCAACTGCTATGCAAATGTAGTGGTTAATGTTCTCTTTTCACTAGAGAGTTTAAAAGAACAGATTGTGTTCAATTCGGAGCAAAGTTTATGCTGCTTGTTGAATTCTGTGTTAGAGAAATGTAGCACTGATCGAACAAAAGTAGAAAGTGTGTCTGAAGTTCGTTATCTTTTAGATGAATGTTCAGGTCAAACAGACTTCTCTGAAAATAATCAGCAAGATTGTCAGGAGTTTTTAATGTATATGCTTGATGTATTGCAAGATGAGGGTGTAGATGTAGATCACCTGTTTGGGCTTTCTTATCAATGGCAGCATGACTGCGAGAACTGTATGGTATCAAGTACTACTAGTGTAGACTCAGAAAGATTTATATTTTTAACTTTGCCAGACAGTAAATCAGTCTCCTTTAATAAGCTAGTAAATGCAGCGGATCACAACATGGAGTGTAGCCAATGTAAATGTGATATGATGTCAACATTATTTATACGTAGATATAGCCAGTATGTCATTTTAATGATCCAACGATGTAGGCCTGATGGATCAAAATTGTCAACTTTAATAAAAAAATTTGTGGCTTCTCAGCTGTCAATATCAGGGAGGACTTTTGTAACTGTAGCAATTATCTATCATGAAGGTCCATCAACAACATCAGGACATTATACAGCTTACTTAAAGTCTGGAAACGGCTGGTCATTCTGTAATGATTCCGTTGTAACTTTCAAAAAAAAATTGCCGTTTGACCTTAAAAATTCTTACCTGGTGTTTTTAAAACCAAAATTTTAAGTAGAGGGAATGTAAGTCTGCAATGCTGTCTAGATTAAAAATCCAACTATATAAACCTGATGCAAGTAGGTCTGCTTCATAGTAAGCAGTATCAGTGTCATAGGAAAAGGAGAACATGAGTGACAAAGAAGAGTAAGATATTAGTAGTCCAAGATTGTGAAAATAATCTCAAATATTTTGTTTTTGAAAGTTGCGTAAATAGAAAATGTCGGGATTTGATTGGAAGAAATATAAGACTTGCGAATCGCGGCAACATGATTTGGCCTAGTGGAAACATGTGATAGAATGAGAGAAGTTTTTTTTTCTATGTAACATATTTTACGTATCGATGGAGGTTTTCTTTCAGAAAGTGGCGGGCTGAAAATATTTATAGCACAACAGAGTGGATGCTGTTTATAGGAGATCATTCGACGTCATTGAAAGTAAGTCAATTTTAAGGAGTTTTGAAATCAGATTTCTTAGGTTGTATGGGTTTTTTAAACACAGTCATTTTGATTGTGTTTTTTTTCCCCCGCTGTTATATGATGAATACCTTCAAGTCACTGATTTAAGTGAAATTTGATACATTCTGAGAACAGCAAAAATAAACCATTTAACATGTATAATTAATGTTATGGTTTTTGTACTTATGATATACATTTAGAAATGTGAGGTACATATGGGTAAGCTGAGTCTTCTGTAAGTGTCAATTTTAATGCTTACAGTGCTGTACTTCTGGGTACTGTTTTTTTTTAAAAAAAGAAAAGAGGCCTCACCTCAAAGAAAGCTCTTGAAAGCACACATCTTATTTGCATCCTAAAATAATCATTTTAAATGTTAGACACAATTTTATGATGGTTTCACATCTCTTTTGCGCTGTTATGGCATCACTATTGTGAGACATTAGCAATGCAAAAGAAGCATCATATTTCAAAATAGGCCTCATTTCATCAGCATGAAGATACTGTTTGTTGAAAATAAATATATTTAGGATTGTGTAGGGGTCGTAGAGAAGTAGAGGTTTATATAAGTGTCAAAGTTGTTTAAAAAGTGTTTCTTCTTGAACCTTTTCCCTTCTTTTTTCTAATTTTTAAATACATGTTTTAATATTTTTGGAAATGTTTGTTCTCTCTTTTACAGATTGAATGTATGAAAAATTTTCGTTAAAAATTAACAAGAATTATAAGGTAAATGTTTTCTACTTTTTTAACCTGCATTCCACTGCTGATGATGTCACTGACTATGTTATGAATGATGTAATAAATGGGCATATCTGTTATCTCGTTAAAAAAACGAACAGTAAGTTTAAGGATAGGAAACAGACAGTTATGTTACAAAAAAGACAGCTATGGGACGTAAACAAAAAAAACTGTTACTCGCAATCCACTGCTGATGATGTCACTGACTATGTGAAAAATAGTGTAATATATGACATGATCAGAAGTGAATTGCGGGTCACAGTATCTTTTCTTTACTCCCTATAGCTATCTTTATAGTAACATAGCTGTCTGTTTTCTTTCCTTATACTTACTGTTCCTTTTTTTAAAAAAAATTTTTTTGGTGCGCTCAAAGTTCGCCTACCGGATAGCGAACTGGGAGCGAACTAATAGAAATAGAGCTTGGCAGAGTTCAAAGAATTCTACCAATTTTTTTTAATAATGGGGAGGTAGTTCTGAAAAGAACTTTTTTTTTGTTTTTGTTGTTTTACATTTTTTTTATTAGTTTTCTGAACATTTTTTATATTTTTTTGTTTTTTTCTGAACATTTTGTATTTTTTTTTATTTTTTTGGGGGAGGGGGGGAAACAAAAATGATTCATCGAAGAGGGCTCAACAGGAGCAACAAAAAAAAGAAGAATTTATTTTTGGGGGCGTTTTGGACATACATGATTTTTGATGGCTCTAATGATAAGAGTTATACTACTTTCGCGGTAGCATAATGTTTGATTGCACCTCATACAAACTTGTTTGACTTCCCCCATGTCCATTTGAATATTTGGGATCAGCTCCCTTGCTTCAGGTCCCGTAACTTCTGGCACAACCGATCTTCTGGCTATTGCTGGTGAATTCTGTTGTTCGTCTCGAAGCTGAGCTGCACTGTAGTTATTTGGGTGCCACCTGCTCATGTGTCTGTGCATAGTGAAATTCCCATAACTATATTTTTTATCCGTGCCTCTAGAAAGACGTTCGTCACAGATTCGGCAAAAGACATACCTGGCGTTCACTTTCTTTTGCCCTGGTGGAAATTTGAAAAATTGCCAAATGAAATTTTCCTTCCTGTTGTATCTCCTGGGCTCCTCAGGCAAATATTCAGACTCTTCCTCCTCTTCCCGCTCTTCCTCTTCTTGAAAGATTGGTTGAGTTGGTGGTCCTTTCTTTCCATGAGGAGGTGGAGGTGGTGGTGGGGGAACACTACCAGAAGCTACAACAGAAGCCATTTCCCTGGATTGTACAAAGGTCTTTCTCTCATCAAGATGAAAGTCAGAGTGAGGAAAGAAGGAGGGGTTTTCATCATTTGGGAAAAGCCAAAGTTCTAAACCAATGAAAAGTGTTAATTTTAGATCACATGACCTAGTATTACATCATTAGGAAACCAAAAGTGAAATGAACTAATGAAAAGTGTTATTATCGAGTCACATGACCTGCTGTCTTTACGTTTCGCGCTTTGCGCCGCTATCCAATCCGCTTTCGAGTCCGCTAACTTGGCGCGTCGGATAACGTATTACGCGACAACGCAAAACGTCATGATAACGTAACAGTCACGCTTAAGGAGCGATTACCGGCTCGCGCACCAAGTCGCGGCTTTGAATTCAGCTAACGGGAAGCTGACCAGTTCGCGGACTAGGAGCGGAACAATTTTTTTTTTTTTTAAATTGTATAAAAAAAATGTACAATATATTTTATGATTTAAAGAAAAATACATTTTACAGATAGAAATATTAGCTTTCAAAAAACCATTGAAATTCAATGAAAAAACCATAGGTTATACTCCATATATAGTTAGGAATTAGCATTTATAAAACCTTATTTTACTCGCATAAAACCATTGAAATTCCATATATAGTTAGATGCGCTAACTATATATCGCGCACCCGCAATCCACTGCTGATGATGTCACATATTACATCATTCATGACATGGTCAGTGACATCACTGATGACATCACTGATGACAACATCCAGTGACTGTATGTTTCTGTAAAGTTAAAATATGTCTTACATATTGAAGAATGAGTGGATGTATAAGTGTCTGGATGAAGGATTTAGTAGGTGCATGACTGACTGTATGATTGAGTGATTAAATGTGTCTCACTGAGTGCATGGGTTAGTGACTAAACTGTCTTAATTTGTGCATCATTATGTCTGTTGTTCTGTAAACTGTTGCATGTGTTGATAAGTAGCTATATGAGTAACTATATGGGTTATTGATTGGTTGCCCAAGTATTTGTATGGGAGACTGAGTGTGTGTGTGGGTGGCTAGGAGGTGTATGACTCTGTGCATAGATGTGTGAGCAGTTGATTCACTAGATGTATGGCTTCAAAAGTGCATGTGGAAACAGCTGTATGGGCGGTTGACTGTGTGCATGAGTGTATTGGTGAGTGAATGGATATCTCAGTGCTACATGTCAAAGTAAGTACATATGTAAAACACAGTACATGTGAGAGTTGACATATATAAATAACTGTGCATAAGAGCCAGTGAATGTGTGAGTGGCTGTATGGATCATTGTGAACTTGTATCAGGGATTATATAAGAGAGTAAATATGTGTTAGTATATGTTTGAATAAGTAAAGTTTGTATAACTGTATAGTTGAGGAAATGGAGGTGTGATTGATTCTTTGCATGACTGACTAGGTGTTTGAGTAACTCCATGGATGAGTGGCAGTCTCTGAGTGTCTGTTTACACTGATTGTATCTAAGGTTATATTAGAGTCTGAAGAGGTTCATCGTATTATCACATGAATGATATCATCAGTGATGTGATCAGTCATGTCAAATGAGATGTCATCAGTGATGTCATCAGTGATGTCATTTGAGATGTCATCAGTGATGTCATTTGAGATGTCATCAGTGATGTCATCAGTGATGTCATCAGTGATGTCACTGACCATGTCATGAATGATGTAATATGTGACATCATCAGCAGTGGATTGCGGGTGCGCGATATATAGTTAGCGCATCTAACTATATATGGAATTTCAATGGTTTTATGCGAGTAAAATAAGGTTTTGTAAATGCTAATTCCTAACTATATATGGAGTATAACCTATGGTTTTTTCATTGAATATATATATATATATATATATATATATATATATATATATATATATATATATATATTCACTGAAAAAACCATAGGGTATAGACCATATATAGTTAGGAATTCGCATTTACAAAACCTTATTTTACTCACACAAAACCATTGAAATTCCATATATAGTTAGTTGCACTAACTATATATCGCGCACCCGCAATCCACTGCTGATGATGTCACATATTACATCATTCATGACATGGTCAGTGACATCACTGATGACATCACTGATCACATCTCAAATGACATCACTGATGACATCTCAAATGACATCACTGATGACATCACTGATGACATCTCATTTGACATTACTGATCACATCACTGATGATATCATTCATGTGATAATACGATGAACCTCTTCAGACTCTAATATAACCTTAGATACAATCAGTGTAAACAGACACTCACAGACTGTCACTCATCCATGGAGTTACTCACACACCTAGTCAGTCATGCAAAGAATCAATCACACCTCCATTTCCTCAACTATACAGTTATACAAACTTTACTTTTTCAAACATATACTAACACATATTTACTCTCTTATACAATCCCTGATACAAGTTCACAATCATCCATACAGCCACTCACACATTCACTGGCTCTTATGCACAGTTATTTATATATGTCAACTCTCACATGTACTGTGTTTTACATATGTACTTACTTTGACGTGTAGCACTGAGATATCCATTCACTCACCAATACACTCATGCACACAGTCAACCGCCCATACAGCTGTTTCCACATGCACTTTTGAAACCATACATCTAGTGAATCAACTGCTCACACATCTATGCACAGAGTCATACACCTCCCAGCCACCCACACACACACTCAGTCTCCCATACAAATACTTGGGCAACCAATCAATAATACATATAGTTACTCATATAGCTACTTATCAACACATGCAACAGTTTACAGAACAACAGACATAATGATGCACAAATTAAGACAGTTTAGTCACTAACCCATGCACTCAGTGAGACACATTTAATCACTCACTCATACAGTCAGTCATGCACCTACTAAATCCTTCATCCAGACACTTATACATCCACTCATTCTTCAATATGTAAGACATATTTTAACTTTACAGAAACATGCAGTCACTGGATGTTGTCATCAGTGATGTCATCAGTGATGTCATTTGAGATGTCATCAGTGATGTCATCAGTGATGTCACTGACCATGTCATGAATGATGTAATATGTGACATCATCAGCAGTGGATTGCGGGTGCGCGATATATAGTTAGTGCAACTAACTATATATGGAATTTCAATGGTTTTGTGTGAGTAAAATAAGGTTTTGTAAATGCGAATTCCTAACTATATATGGTCTATAACCTATGTTTTTTCAGTGAATTTTCAAGGTTTTGTAAATGCTAATTCCTAACTATATATGGTCTATAACCTATGGTTTTTTCAGTGAATTTTCAAGGTTTTGTAAATGCTAATTCCTAACTATATATGGTCTATAACCTATGGTTTTTTCAGTGAATATATATATATATATATACCTACATATATAAACATATATCATCTGTATATCTATATAAATACAAACATAAATGCATGCATACATATACTTATATGCATACAGATGCATGTTATTTACATGAAAGTTGAAAAAACACTAATAAAAGCAAAGCTAAAAAGCCACCTCATTACAAACAGAATGGCTTTAACTTAAACGAGGGCGAGATCTATTGCATTTTCAATGCTTGTTTACTTTGGTTCCATCAAGAAGGCATTCAGATGTCACACATTTGCCATAAATTCTGAATGTTAGCACTCTAGTTGCACATTAGATCACTGTAGTAAAGCTACTGCTCACCAGGGACGTCTGCTGCTGGTATTCAAAGTGCATGTTTCAGTCTGCATGTCAGAATTTTTTTAATGAAATAGAAGAGGATTTGAGAAGTCACTCAAAATGATCCCTAATTTTTCTTTCTGAAGCACTAATCATACTTTCTATGGCAAAATTAACCCCCTCATGTTGTTCCTTTTTAAATTGAGTGTTTTCAGACTTACCACTTCATTCCAATCAAGATGGCTTCTGGTGTGCCATACTTTTGTTATAAGTAAGACTGTTAGCGCTCTAGTTGTTCTTTAGAACACTCTGGGACATTTTGTCATTGGGCTATACTTGGGGTACATCTGGGTGATATTTGGGCTACATTTAGGCTCTTTTGTCTCTGGTGGCCATCTTGGGAGACTGTATGTCAGAATTTTTTAATAAAATTGAAGAGGGTTTGAGAAGTCACTCAAAATGTGCCCTAATTTTTCTTTCTGCAGCACTAATCATAATTCATATGGCAAAATATACCCCCTCATTTTGTTCCTTTTTAAATTAAATGTTTTAAGAGTTACCACTTTATTCCAATCAAGATGGCTTCAGGTGTGCCATACCTTTGTAATAAGTAGGACTGTTAGCGCTCTAGTTCTTCTTTAGAACACTCTGGGACATTCTGTCAATGGGCTATACTTGGGCTACATCTGGGTGATATTTGGGCTACATTTGGGCTCTTTTGTCTCTGGTGGCCATTTTGGGAGACTGCATGTCAGAATTGTTTAATGAAATAGAAGAGGATTTGAAAAGTCACTCAAAATGTGCCCTAATTTTTCTTTCTGCAGCACTAATAATACCTTCTATTGCATAATATACCCCCTCATTTTGTTCCTTTTTAAATTAAATGTTTTAAGAGTTACCACTTTATTCCCATCACGATGGCTCCAGGTGTGCTATACCTTTGTAATACGTAGGACTGTTAGCGCTCTAGTTGTTCTTTAGAACACTTTAGGAGGCTGCAGTAGAGCATAAAGGAATCAACTGACAGTCTCTGTCCTTGTTGGATGTACATGTTTTACTGAGAATGTCAGACTTCATTTTCACATGACTGAGAAAGATAATGTGAATTTACAGAAAATATGCTTTCAGTTTAGCTTATAGATCCCCTTCCAAACCACTGTGGGAAAATCATGAGATATTAGTTTTCTTTCAAACAATATTCATGATATCCCAGCAGAAGGTTTTTTCACATGGTAAAATCACCTTAGAACCCACCACAATTCCTAAAACGATTATGGTACCATCAACAAATGATTTATAATGTAACTAAAGTCCTAAAACCCTCTATTAACTACAATGCTTTTTAATGAGGTGCTATCATGTATATTGGTCCCAAGATGGCTGCCAACACTTCTTGGATGAAGTGCTGACAGCCAATCAGATCAGATGTGTGGTTAGGCTCCGCCCAGATATATATCTTTTTTTGAACCTAAATTACTCAAAATCCACTGGAGCACATATATTGAGACCTAGCAAAGGCACATCGGGCTAACATTCCCTACAATTTTGCCAAGTTTCGTGCAAATCCATTCAGCCGTTCGAGCTAAAAGTGAGGCCAACCGCCCTATGGAAATTAACATGGGAAAAACGCGTTTTGGGACCCCCCTTTTTTCTCGGCCCCCCCTTGATGAAACCCCCCCAAATTGTCAGGGGCTGGTCAGAAACAAAATGTTCCATTTTCCTGAAAATTTCAGCCAATTCCGTCCACAAACGCCAAAGTTATTAGACATAGAATTTTCAAAAATCCCATAGAGAAAAAATCCTAACTATATATACCTACTGGCGACCGCCAGTAGGTAATATATATATATATATATATATATATATATATATATATATATATATATATATATATATATATATATATATATATATATATTACCTACTGGCGGTCGCCAGTAGGTCGTTATAGTTAGGATTTTTTTCAATGTTAAATTTCAAAATTCTATTTGGAATAACTTTGGCGCCGGTTGACGAATCTGACTGAAAACTTCCTCAAAATGGCCTCGCGGCATTCCGGTCCTTCCCTGAAAGTTTTGGGGGGATTCGTCAAGCAGGGGCCGAGATAAAAGGGGGTCCCAAAACGCATTGTCTCCATGTTAATTTCCATAGGGCGGTCGATTTCACTTTTAGCCCGAACGGCTGAATGGATTTCAACCAAATTTGGCTAAATTGTAGGGACTGGTAGCCCGATGTGCCTTTGCTATGTCTCAAGATATGTGCTCCAGTGGATTTTGAGTAATTTAGGTTCAAAAAAATATATATATCTATAGGCGCGCCCCGGTACGCGCACTGGGGAGCGCACCGGGCGCGCCACGCGACTGGGGCGCAGAAAGCTGATTGGCTCTCGGTTGTCTGTAAACATTCGAAACAGTTCGGAGCGGCCGCCATCTTGTGTCTCGGTAAAATCGAGACACAAGAGGTGGCAAAAACAAAGGGGGGAATTGACCATAAGGGGGCAGGGTAGACCCCCCCTGACCATGTAGGTTTGTTGTGGGGGCCATAAAAGGGCCCCGCGGGGTCAACATTTTTTTTTTTTCGATTTTCGCGGGGGGAGCGCCCGGTACGCGCACCGGGGAGCGCACCGGGGAGCGTAGTATGGGGAAAAAAGAATCAGTTTTAAAAATTGGATGTTTATTTATTGTTCTTTTTGTTGTTTTTATTTTTTTTTATTTAAGTACCAACATGTAGGTACCTATAGTTAGGATTTTTTTCAATGTTAAATCTCAAAATTCTATTTGGAATAACTTTGGCGCCGGTTGACGAATCTGACTGAAAATTCGAAACAGTCCGGAGCGGCCGCCATCTAGTGTCTCGGTAAAATCGAGACACAAGAGGTGGCAAAAACAAAGGGGGGAATTGATCATAAGAGGGCAGGGTAGACCCCCCCTTACCCGTAGGTTTGATGTGGGGGCCATAAAAGGGCCCCGCGGGGTCAAAAATGTTTTTTTATTTTTTACGATTTTCGCGGGGGGAGCGCCCGGTGAGCGCACCGGGGAGCGTACTATGGGGAAAAAAGAATCAGTTTTAAAAATTGTATGTTTATTAATTGTTCTTTTTGTTGTTTTTCTTTTTTTTTATTCAAGTACCAACATGTAGGTACCAATGCAGAGTCTAATATTTAATATACACCGTTTCCTTTGTAGATATCTTGCATGTTGTTACAGAAGTTATTGTGGTATAAGGAATTCATAGCGTAGTCTGTCAGGAAAGCAGAAACAACATGGAGGCAGGAGATGATAAAGAGATGTTAAATACACATTGGAGATAATATAGTGGGAGAAAGGAAGTAACTATGAGCAAACTTTCTATGTAACACAAAAAAGTTGCACAGTATACTATAAGTCTCACTTTATATTTTAAACATTTTTGATCTACTTGATGAATTACATATAAATATGAATAATGGCTCAAACAATTTTTGATTATTAAATATAAATGTATTCTTCTGATTCTTTTTCATAATTTAATAAAACTTATAATAATATATTGTCTGGAATGTCCTCATTTACATTCTGTGTTTCCATTGATTCCACACACTCAATTAATTCAAGGTCCAGAGACTCATCCATAAAGTCAATGTTATCATTTTCTGCATTTTTTCCATCATGGTTGTTGTCCAAAACAATTTCAAAAGAAATATTATTTTCTCCTTCCATTTTGTTGCTGTAAATTGCATAAAAAATAATTATATCAGTAGAGATAGGGCACTGTTGGGTTTAGGTTCAGACATGTAGTTTGGATTTTTTAACAGTGAAGTTATCTTTGGGCAGTGTATGGTATCAGGCTAGAATTAGAAATATAAAAAAGTGTATGTGATAAAGCCTAAGTAGATTTATAATTATACAAGAGAAGCCTAACTCAATCCATAACTATAACAGAGAAGCCTATCTCAATCTATAACTATTACAGAGGGATAGCAAATAACAAACAGAATATTTTTTCTCAAATTAACTTAAAGTGTACAACATACTTCCCTTTCCAAAATAACAGCTTACCTTTGAGAAAGCAGTTGAAGTTGTCAGTGTAATTTATTTTCAAATGTACTTCAGGAAGTAGTAGTCAAAATGGCTGTGTTTCCTTCTCTTTTTTTTTTATTCATGTACATAACCAATCAAATGTCAGGAAATATTCGTAAAAAATGAAAGAAACTTTTTAATTGGTTGTAAATTCTAACAATTCATATGTGTTTTGGTCATGTAATTTACCTCAGGATATTTAGACAGGCCTGTAGCCTAAATGTCTCAATGGCATTCCACCAAATTTGGGCAAATGGTAGGGACTGCTATGTAGTAGGGCCTATTCTATATTTGTTGAAAGTGTCTCCAGTGGTTTTTCTGTAAATAACTTTCCGACCTTTTTTTAGGGAGCGCTTACCGGTGCGCGCACCGGTATGCGCACTGGCAGCGTTACGGGAGTCCTGCATTTTGTGCTTCGGTACAATCGAGACACAAGATGGAGGACAAACAACATTGGGAATGGGTAGAAGGAGGCACTGTAGTCACTTCCTGACCCTCTAGGTTTTCTGAGGGGGGCTTAGGACGCTCATATAGGCAAAAAAAATTTAAAAAATGAAAAATTTCGCTGGGGGAGCGCTCGGTACGCGCACCGGTAAGCGTACCGGGGAGCGTACTTTGGTGAAAAATAGTGAAAAAAGTTAGAAAAAGATAAACGTTTTGAATGATCAGAGGTAGGGTAGCTCTGAAAAGAGCTTTTGGGTTCTGTGGCTGTTTTAGGTACCTACAAGTAGGTTCCAATGCACAGTTTTAAATTCAGGAGGAATATTCTATTCCCCTCATCTGAGAAGTGCACACCATCTCCTCTGTAGATGTCTTGCATGTTGTAACGCAAGTTGTTGTTGTATATTGAGCCCATTCCACAGTCTCTCATGTAAGCAGAAACAGATTTATTCACATGTTTCCGTGCTTTCTCAAATTGTGGACAAAATTGGTTGGACCAGTTCCACATCTGTCCTTGGCATACATTGGAATATACCAAGGCAGTTTGAGGAAAAAGTGTCATCAATTGATCAAAGGTGTCTTTTAAAAGCATTTCCAGACCAACCCCAGTCATAGTGCCCAAATCATTTCCTCCACAGTGCACTATTAAGAGGTCAGGGTTTGGCAGATGCAAAAAGGTTTTCACCAATGGTATCAATCGATGACATCTCAATCCTCTTTGGCCAATCCATTTGATTTTCACATTTGATAAATCAAGGTTGTGAAAATCTCTGCTAGCTGCATACCTTTGAGCCCAGTGGATGTAGCTATGTCCAATAATCCATACAGAATACATGGTGAGAGAAGGTTCTGGTGCAGTCAGATGAAGTGTGGGAATGAAATGGCAGTTGGAACAGTAGGAGTTTACAAAAAAATAATTGTGGAGTTTCCCTGCTGTTGAATCACAAGCAATGATTGGTGGATTCAGTTAGTTGAAAACAGAAAGTTAGGGTGCATGGTTGTGTTGTGTGTAAGAAGCAATTTGAATGGTTAAGAAAAAGTCACTTAAAGCAATAATGCCCTGGATAAGTTGGTGTATTGAGAGGTCAAACATCCTTGCTGACTTAATTTGCAACATTGTAGAATAAAATTTTGAACCTGAGAGTTCAGTTAGGAGGGAGTTGCTATGGTAACAGATAGAACGGTCTGAGAGGGGGGTGGGTGTTGGTTTGAAAATAGTGAGGGAAGACTTTTGATTGGTTGAAATAAGGCATATGTGTGTAAAGTTAGAGATTATCTATGCCAGTCTTGGTTTCAGTGTATTGAGTGCACACCTTTTGCTCTGCTAAAGAAAAATTGGTGTGTGTGTCTGACACTGTTTTCAATCTCCCAAAGCATTTGTAAAGGTAAGTAATAATTTATTTAATTTAGATAGAGACTCGTTTGCTCTATGGAGAATATTTGGAAGCAGATAGTTAAGTTTCAGTAGTGAAAACGAATGCTTGTACATAGGTCCTGTGTTGTGTTTCTAAAATGTTATTCAAAAAACGATTTTGGGTGCAAATCAATGGTATTTTCATTTGGCCCTTATTTATGATTGCCTTGTGCAGCCGGTGCATCACTTTAAACATGGGAAATAAGTGACGCTCTTGTTGCGCAAGGCCTACATAAATAAGGCCCTGAGTTTGTCTGCTGTTGGTTTGTTTTTTCTTTTTGATAATGCTTGATATCAACATTTGCAAGATAGAGGATTTGTATTTTGGGAAACAGTGAGGTTTCAAAAGTGATATTGAGGGGTTGTACATAGGTTCTGCGCAATGTTTCTAAAATGTTATTCAAAAAACGATTTTGGGGGCAAATCAATGGTATTTTTATTTGGCCCTTATTTATGATTGCCTTGTGGCGCCGTTGCATCACTTTTAACATGGGAAGAAAGTGACGCTCTTCTGGCGCAAGGCCTTCATAAATAAGGCCTTGAGTTTCTTTGCTCTTGGTTTGTGTTCTGCTTTTTGATAATGCTTGATATCAACATTTGCAAGGTAGAGGATTTGTATTTTGGGAAACAGTGATGTTTCAAAAGTGAAATTGTGTGCTTGTACATAGGTTCTGTGCAGTGTTTTTTAAATGTTATTCAAAAAACGATTTTGGGGGCAAATCAATGGTATTTTCATTTGGCCCTTATTTATGATTGCCTTGTGCAGCCGGTGCATCACTTTATATATGGGAAATAAGTGACGCTCTTCTGGCGCGAGGCCTTCATAAATAAGGCCTTGAGTTTCTTTGCTCTTGGTTTGTGTTCTGCTTTTTGATAAAGCTTGATATCAACATTTGCAAGGTAGAGGATTTGTATTTTGGGAAACAGTGATGTTTCAAAAGTGAAATTCTGTGCTTGTACATAGGTTCTGCCCTGTGTTTTTTAAATGTTAATCAAAAAACAATTTTGGGGGCAAATCAATGGAATTTATATTTGGCTGTTATTTAAGATTGTCTTGTGGCGTCGGTATGACACTTTTAACATGGTAAGAAAGTGACGCACTGGTGGCGCAAGGCCTTCATAAAGAAGGCCCTGAGTTTCTTTGCTCTTGGTTTGTGCTCTGCTTTTTGATAATGCTTGATATCAACATTTGCAAGGTAGAGGATTTGTATTTTGGGAAACAGTGATGTTTCAAAAGTGAAATTCTGTGCTTGTACATAGGTTCTGCCCTGTGTTTTTTAAATGTTAATCAAAAAACGATTTTGGGGGCAAATCAATGGAATTTATATTTGGCTGTTATTTAAGATTGTCTTGTGGCGTCGTTATGACACTTTTAACATGGGAAGAAAGTGACGCGCTGGTGGCGCAAGGCCTTCATAAAGAAGGCCCTGAGTTTCTTTGCTCTTGGTTTGTGCTCTGCTTTTTGATAATGCTTGATATCAACATTTGCAAGGTAGAGGATTTGTATTTTGGGAAACAGTGATGTTTCAAAAGTGAAATTCTGTGCTTGTACATAGGTTCTGCCCTGTGTTTTTTAAATGTTAATCAAAAAACGATTTTGGGGGCAAATCAATGGAATTTATATTTGGCTGTTTGTGGTAAATAAAATTACCCGGGCATAATTTCTATACATTAATAAAGAATAAGGATAGCTCATAAAAATGAGAGGCAGAGTCCGTGGTATCTGAGTCAAAAAAGGGCTTTAATTCAAATGACTCGAGTCATTGAGAATCGGGTTCCATCACCACTAAAGTTCAGGAAGGGATATCTAACGTTTTATTAACATCACACATTATATATAGTAAAACCATACAATTGTAATGAACGGAGTAGGCGGAACACTCCAGGCGGAGCAATAGAAAAGAGAGAGATAAGAACACATGGGCGTAAAAGAAGGCGTGTAAAGAGGTGTGCACATAGGCGTTCACTTGATGAGTCATAGATGTGTCATAGGTGGGTGGATGCATAGAGGAGGTCTGCAGGGTCAACAGAAACCTTTACCCTACATGTGCGCGCAACTGGTCATGGCGTGAAATTGACGTGTAACTGGGAAGAGCTGGGGGGGGTGACTTTAGCACTAGTAGAGGAGTCTGGAGTCTGGGATGTCAGAACGACCTGTACCTTTGGCATATCTGATATCTTGTGTTTGGAAGATGTATTGTCTGAAATAAAGGTCTCTCGAGTAAAGGCTGATCATCACTAAATGCTAGTGTGTGCATATATTTCTTCGTGCATTGCGTGGGGGCCATGGGCCTACTATGGCAACGGGTTCAGTAAATCACTTGCATGGAGACAGGAAGGCTAGGCCCTATGCTCTGCAGGCGGAACAATGTTTACCTCTTTCACTAGACTGGAATGTGTTTTTGCGGAGGCTGAGCAGATAACTGTAGGCAAAATACCGTCTTGGCAGGCAGGCCAGGCTGGGCACCTCTCGGCTGAGCAGGAAGTGAGGGAGAGGTCAGGGATGCATACCTAAACTGCAGCTTTCAGAGACAGAAAAGGCTCGGGCCATAATTCAGGGCCTGGCTCGGCTGGGCCACAAAAACGTGTGCTTCTCGATATTTAAACGTGTACCATGTAAATGCATTGGCAACGTAGGCCTCAGTGCAGAATTAACGTTTCATTCATGGAAGGCCTAATAACTGACATGTTAACATTAGACGGAAATGCAGGGGCATTATTGTCATAGGCACGGAAAAGGAATTACATGATAACATGGACATATATGGAGCATAGGTACGTGTATAGGGTGCGAGGGGGGGACACACTGGCCACATAAAATTTCTGTTTCCTCATTCCCTCCTTGTCCCCTACTGCACCCTTTAGGATACATCTATTTTCATGAGACCATCGATTTGTTCATACAACATCATTTGCTCGTCTTTTTTCATTCGTGCACGGGAACGTGAACGTGGACGGGGAATACAAGCAGTGGCACACAAGCCGCAAATCGCTGGGCCACATTGCAGACAGAGACAGCAACTGAATACTATGAGCAGTATTATTCCTAGGAATGACAACACTTTCCATCCCCAGGCTGATATCACATTCCAGAGCCCACCGGACCAAGTCCAGGTGCCTGGGTTCTGGTGCATCTCGTGAGCTATCTTATGGAGCCTTGTTATTGCTGCATACACTGATGGTGCGTTATTAGGAATAAACACACAACAACTGGAGCCGATCACTCTACAAGCTCCGCCCCTATCTGCCAGGATGACGTCAAGAACAAGGCGGTTCTGAAGAACAACAAGTCTCATAGCAGACTGCTCTTCGGTCAAGTTTCCTAAGGCAGAAGTAGTCTCGTTCACTACTGCTTCCAGTGTTCTTGTTAACCTGCGTATCAATTTACTATTTTGGATAGGACCTATGAAGAAAAAGAATCCTTTATTGAAATCTGTATATTGCTCCAATGCTGTCTCAGTCTGATCGACAATTGGGGACTCAATCTCCCTCTTGTGTCTTACATGTATAAGTTGGGAATCTCGATGATAATGGGATGGGGCTAGAAAAACAGGTGGCAGTAGGAACGCAATATAACACGTTCCACCCCAGTCTAAGGGCAGACGTACATGAGCTGTCTGACCACAAATAAAATAGGAATGGCGGGAAGCTTTGAAAGTAGACTTTCCTTTATCACTGAATTTGACCACAGTATTACAATCACTGTGTCCTAGGTATACTGAACCATTTTTCCTAACGCATAATTCACCTTTCACCTGTAAGACTGTTATAAACGGTGAACCTGTATTAGTCTCGGACTGGACGTTCAGAATCATGAGGTTAAGGGAAACATTCCCTAATTCGTACACTTCATTTTCTAGATCTGTTCCTTTCCTTTGGGGAAGACCATCTTTATCGGGAAAACATGCCTTATTCATAACTGTATTCAAGTCTCCCCATATCCAATCACTCTGGGAAACTGTGGACTTACTATCTAGTGATGACATTAAAGCAAACCATGCTCCGCACGAACCATTGTGCGAAAACGGATAAGGAAAGAGGGGCAGAACTCCCTTCATTTTCTGATAAGGTGGGAGTCGGCCACATACCCAGCAATTCGTTACATTGCTGGTCTGGTGAAAATGATGTAACATTTGGATAAAAGTGTTGTTGCGCAGTGCTAGTCGATAGGATAGTTCATGGGGTGGCAGGTCACTGAAAGTGTGCTCTACAGTGTCGTTGAAGGAAGAATGTACATGTGAACCAAGTGGAGGAAAGAAAACATGTAGCGTCAAGCTTATACATATAATCGATATACTTAGAAAAAACATAATGATCAGAGTTACTATGTATCTACTGCGAAGGTTTTTGCAATACTTTTCTCTCATTTTCTTCTGCCTATCTCTCTGACTTTTTGGGTCTACGATCTTATACATGTCAGGAACCTGTCTAACCGCTTCACCCGAGGGGGACTTAAACAATTAAACGCTGTCTGACTTACTAGACCGTAGCTTCTGTCTATACTCCTGTTGCGGAGTCTTTTCTAGCAAAGGGAGTTTAATGTCAATGTTCTCGGGGCAGTTCTCAGAGTCCTTTACTGAAGCAAGTCCATGGAAACGCTTCACATGATGGGCGTGGAGCCATCCTTTTCGTCCCTCGACCTTGACGGCAGTCCTCGTCGTCAACAAGACTAATTTGGGCGCTCGCCAGCGGGGCTCCAGAGGGCTTGAGCGGTCGAAGTTGCGGACGAACACCAGGTCTCCTGGAACAATTGCGTGTCTTTTCACCTAGGTGTTGTCCGGGAAGGCAGCTGCAACCTGTGAACGACAAGAGAGTAGTGCAGACAACAAGGAAGCCAGGTAATCTGTCAGCATAGTACTGTCAACATCGGTTATTCTACGTGGCATAGGCGTACCCCACATGTTCGGCAGTCTACCAAAAACCACCTCGTACGGGGATAGTCCGGTTCTGGAATGAGCTACCATACGCATGTAAAAGAGGGCAACCGGCAAGGCTACCATCCAATCCACACCTTTTTCTGCACAGACCTTCGCTAACCTTGTTTTGAGAGTCTGATTGTGTCTCTCTACGAGGCCTGCTGCCTCTGGGTGTCGTACGCAATGGAATTTCCACTGGTACCCTAACAGGAGAGATACTTGTTTCATCAATTCGGAAGAGAATGGCTGTCCATTATCTGAATACACGACACGGGGCAAGCCGTATCGTGGGAAGAATTCACGGACCAACTGCTTGGCAGTGGTCACAGCAGTGTAATCTGGGACTGGGTACGCGTCTGTCCATCTAGATAGTGCACATACAACTACGAGGACATACTTGAATCCTCGACATCTGTCCATCTGAATATAATCCATCTGGAGGACTTCAAAAGGGTGGTCAGGAGGATGAAATCCACCTTGTTCCACTGGAATGCCTTTGCCTGGATTGAACTGACAACAGATCATGCAGGTACGCACTTTCTGTTTAGCTGCTGCACGTAAATGCTTGTTGAACCAGATGTTCTGTATACTGTCTAACATAGCTTTTTCTCCTAAGTGTGCTGGACTATGTGCTGTATTAATGATAACTTGAACCATGGAGTCAGGGAGGAACCACGTGGCTTTGCCTTTTGTCATCCATCCCTGATCTGTCTGGACCCCTCCTTGTTCAGTCCATTTCTTGATTTCGTCTGTAGTGGCATGTGTCTGTATATCGAGTACATCTTGTGAGGGATCCCTGACTGTCATGCAATTTGTCAGTGATGGTACTTCAGTCTTCGTCGTGTCAGTTGGAATATCTGTTTGAGTCTGTGCTGTAAGTTTAGCTGTTCGATCTGCCAGGTCGTTACCCTGGGAAATAGTGTCAGTGACTTTAGTATGTGCTTTGCACTTCATGACGGCTATGGCTGTAGGCAAGTGTATTGCATCTAACAGAGCTTGAATGAGGGGACCATTCTGTATCTTGGCCCCATGAGAGGTCAGAAAACCTCTCTCTTGCCAGAGGACACCGAAATCGTGAACGACTCCGAATGCGTACTGTGAATCTGTGTATATGTTTACTTTCAGGTTCTTGACTTGTATACAGGCTTGGGTCAGAGCGACGAGCTCTGCTGCTTGAGCAGACAGAGTGTCAATTCGTTTTGTTTCTATGACTTCAGTATCGGTGGTCACTGCATATGCGGCCACTAACTCTCCTGTGCTTGTTCTCATACATGAACCATCCACATAAAGCGTCAGGTCTGGGTCGGGTAATGCAATGTCTGTCAAGTCTTGTCTTGGCTTCGTCACTGTGTTAATTACTTCCACACAGTCATGTGGTGCAGGGTCTGTTATGCTCGAGGGTAAAAGTGTAGCTGGATTTAGAATGTTGCCACGTCTGATCTCTATGTGTGGCTGGAACAATGTCAGTTCATATCCTGTCAGTCTTGCTATGGTCAGGTGCTGTGTCTGTGTCCTGTTCAAGAGAACTTCCACTGAGTGTGGTACTTGTACTGTCAGGGGATGTCCTAACACTATGGAATCGCTTTGTCTGATTGCTAGAGCTGTTGCTGCAACTGATTTGAGGCACGCAGGCAGAGCCTGGGCCACTGGATCCAATGTACTAGAAAAGTAAGCACAAGGCTTGTGCTTTCCTGCCTGATCTTGTGTGAGAACAGATAATGCTGTGCCATCGCGTTCAGTGACAAAAAGCGTAAAAGGTTTGCTGTAACATGGTGTCGCTAAAACTGGTGTTTGACATAGAGCTTTTTTCAATTCATCAAATGCAAGTGTATGTTCTTGAGTCCAAGGGAGGACAGTCGAAGTCGCTGCCTCCTGTGTTGTCAACTGTATGAGTGGTTTGGCTAGATATGCGTACTGGGGAATCCATTGTCTGCAGTAAGAAGTGAGGCCAATGAAGGCCCCTACTTCCTTTTGTGTCTTGGGCTGTGGAAGATGTGCAATTAACTGAATACGGTCAGGTGTCAACTGTCTACCCCTCTTGGACAGCAAGTGACCAAGGTACACAACTTGCTGGACACAGAATTGTAGCTTCAAAGGGGACACCTTGTGCCCCTTTTCTGCCAGGAAGTATAAGACTGTCAGTGATGCACGTTCGCAGTCTCGTTCTGTCCGTGCTGTGATCAAAAGATCATCAACGTATTGGAGCAGTGTAGTGTCAGTAGGCATGTGAATACTGTCTAGTTGTCTTTTCAATGCTTGACTATAAATACTAGGGCTTTCTGTGAACCCTTGAGGAGCCCTTGCAAATTTGAAGCTTCGGCCATTTAAACAGAATCCGAAGAGGTATTGGCTCTCCGGATGGATCGGGACACTAAAGAAGGCGTTCTTGAGATCAATTACAGTAAAGAACGTCGCTTCGGAATCAATGGTAGTCAATAGTGAAGAAATGTCTGGGACCACTGGGTACTGGGGTAGTATGCATTTGTTCAGTTCTCGGAGGTCAATCACTAATCTGTAAACCGGTGGTGCATTTGGGTCAGTTCGTTTAAGAATCGGAATGATAGGAGAATTACATATATTTGAGTCCGTTTCTACAACCACTCCCTGTGCAATGAGTTCGTCAACAATTTTCAGTAATGCAACTACAGCATCAGGTGGCAACTTGTATTGTCGGATTCGTCGCAGTACAACTCCTTGCTTGAGTGTGACACGGTATGGTGTAATGTGCATGTAACCTACATCAGTCGGACCTTGTGCCCATAAATGCTGTGGTACATTCTGGAGTCTGGGGTCAAAATCTCTCAATACATAATGTCCTTTAAAATCACGTAAAAACAATCTCACTCCTTCCGGAGAACAACAAATCACTGCTCCTAGTTCCTTCAGTGTTTTTATACCAAGCAAGTTTTCTGGACATGATTTAGTAAGCAACAAGTCTGTAGTACGGGACAATGGACCAACTTCTAGGGAAACTGGCTTTGACACTTCGTTAACAATAGGCTTTCCTGAAAATCCGAGGGAAATATTCTGTGAGCCTGAGAGGGGTGCCCCTGGAACCTCGTCATGACTGATGGTAGTTCTGCTCGCCCCTGTGTCAATCAGAAATTTTCTGTCTTTCCCCAATACATGACTATGTACATAGGGACCCTCTTGATCTACAGGAACCTCGATAAGGGGCAAGCCAACCTCCCTCTCTAGGCTGTTTCATGAATACTGTTGATAATCTGGGTAGTCTGACTGTGCATACTGGTACATTTGTTGTGTGACATGTTGTGTGGCAGCAATGGGTTGGGGTACAGCTACTGTCTGTTGCGTGTTCTGTGGAGTTTGCGTGTTCTGCGGGATGTGTTCCTGTCTAGGAGGACGCGGTCTTTCTTTTGTCTTGCCTGTAGCTATATTGTGTTTCAGGACAGCACATTCATTTATATAGTGACCTGGCTGTTTACAGTAGTTAGTTCCCTTTGACAGGTGCCGTGCCCTTTTTCTGGCCATCGGCTGGAACTGATTGAGCAACTAGTACTTTCATTTTCGTGTCTTTCATGCGTCTCTTTTCGTGTTCCTGTTCTTCTCTAATTCGGTTCTGGTGGTACTGTAACATTTGTAACATTTGGGAAGGGCTATTAGCTTGCCAGGTACTCTCAACCTTCAGTACTCTATTTTTGATCTGTGGTAAGGAATTCTCTACTAATTTGGTCACAAAAAGATGTGGATACGATTCACTACTTGTCTTCAGGCCACTATTAATAAGAAAACATTTTTCGAATCTGGAATAAAAATCACTAGTATCTTCATCTTGTTTCTGTTTACAGGCTGAAATAGCATCCCAGTCTTCCTTTTTAGTAGTCAATAATCTCGGCAAAACCTGTATCAATAGTTCGGGTAACTCTTTAGCTTTGTCCCCGAGACCAGTACCAGGGGTTCGTGTATTATCTTCATCTTCTAATTCTGTCCAGTTAATCTTTTTCTCTCCCACCTCCCACTCTTTTTCTTTAAGTTTTTCGTAAATGCCTGCTGGTAACAGTACTTTCAACATTTTAATCGTATCAGCGTACGTACACTCCCCCATGCGGAGCATGTCTTTTAATTCACGGTGGAACCCTGCTGGGTCTTTATCGTGACAGGGCAGTAATTTTTTCATTTCCAATAATTCCATTTTCGTCAAGGGTGTGTAAACGTATACTCGTTGAAGCACACCCGCGTCAGTTCTAACGGGATGAACCTCTCATAGGGGATTCTGTCTGTCTATGTAAAAAGTCTTTCTCTCCCGGGGTGGAGCAGGAATCAAGTGCAGGGTCAGAAAAGTCAAGTACTTATGTCGTTGATCTAGAATGACATTAATTAATTCGGTGCCTAAGCCTCTCCATCTTGCTAGGAGTAAATCGTCCAACCATTTATACAAGGCTCCTGGATCAGAATGCTGACTCTCGTACAAAGTGATGAGATGTTGAATCATGTAAATACCAGCTAAACGCTGTTCTTCCAGAGGAAGACTCAAAAATGTTTGTGCTACTACGTCATCCTTATATATATTAGAATTTCCAGCCCATTGAACTGCTGACCGGGCTAGTTCCTGTTCATGCATAGTACTAAGTTCGCTACTCCCTACTCGTTTTTTCAGTGCATGTTCAGTAGCTTGGAATAGGTGTTCAAGGGAATATCGGTCTGGTTTTGGAGAGAGAGAACGTGTATTGTATTCTAGACGTAGGGGTCTATCAAACGGTCTTGCCCTACCTACATAATTCATTTTATTTATTCCCCCAGTTACTGCATCATCGTCCTCTGAGACTTTGTCGTCCTCTTCCTCAGCATGTTTCTCGGACTGTTCTTTCTTGTGTATCTCAAGTATTTCTTTACGAATTTTCCTGTACATGCTTTCTATTCTATTCTGTGTATCATGCTTACCCACAGATATATTGTCACTGCAATTCGTCATACCTTTAGTTACTTCTTTATCTGGCTGGTCTCGTTCCCTGATCAAACAATTAACCAAAAACTGTAAGAGCATGCGTTGAAGCTCCACTTTTCTATTTGCCATGGCCTCGTGTATACTTTCTGGTCCCTCCCCCGTTCTAATGAAGTGGTATATTCTGTCTAAATGGTCCTTCATGCCTGGTAGAATAATCAAATAGTCTGCAACGCGTCTTAATCGTATTGAGTATATGAGCATTGTGCCTTCACCTGGTACTGGATCATATATACAATTGGTGAGGGACTGTCTAAGGGTTGCTAATGTCATTGGTTTTGGCGTGTGCTGTAGTGCTAATTCTCGTAGTGTTCGTTTTATTGGTGGTGGGGTGTGCGGTATATCTCTAGAGGGCCCCCCTCCCAATGCTCCTTGACTTGAGTCGCCTAGGCTTGAATCGTCTTTTACTGCCAGCGCTGTCGCTGGTAATGCGGGTTGATCTTGTACTACGGGTGCTGTGCGAAATGGATTGGTAGGGAGGGTGGCAGGAGGATTAGTAGGGTTGGGAGGAGCAAGTAAATTTCCATTTACATATTCTGGAGCAGCGTCGTCTAGATAGGAGGAAAGAAAAATGTCCGCTGCGGTCTGTTTATGACTACGGAGTTTAGTCGGGATCAATGGTGGCGGCAAATTACTAGGTACTTCCGGGGTCACTTTAGGTAGGCCCTCGGCGAGGAGGGGATACATGCCTTTTATAAGGGCATTTCTTTGTCTATCTAATTGTTCTGCCTTAACCCGTTCACCTTCTTCTTGTAGCTCTTTTTCCTTGGCTTTTTCTGATGCTTCTCTACTTCTTTCTGCTTTCTGAATTTCTTTCTCTGTTCTTCTATGTGCTTCTTTACGCCACAACTCTATGGCATCTTTCTGGGATTGTCTAGCTTTCTTTTTCCACAGTGCTTCCTCTACTCTCATGATGCAATCAGCATCCCATGTCCCTGAGACAGGCCATCTATATTTCTCTTCCAGATCCTTCATGTAATCTACCCATAAATCTAAGTACAGTATGGCATCTAGGCCATGCTTGTGATACATAAAATGTCCAGGAGTGTACCTAGGCGGGACGGGAACTGCCTCTTCGAGTATCCCCTTCCTGGTTCCTATCTGACGTAATTTCGAAAACAATGGCATGTTTGAACTAGCTTGAACAGAAACACAATAAGCACAATAATAGACTGTTAACAATCATTCATACCACGACATTAAAACATTAGAAACAGATATTAACTAGTACATAAAATAACACAATTCCTAGAAATCCTAAAAATAAACCTTGTTTACTGGATGCACTGCTAGAACAGTACAGTCATACCGCTCTCATAAAGAGACACGTCTTTACCGCATCCACCTAAATGGACACGTCTGTACCGGATCTGTGTACCCAGACCCGTCTTGACCGGGCTCAAATAAATGAACCCGTCTATATGCGTTCCCAACAACGGTACTCACCGGGAAGCAAAACTGAAGGCCTCGGAAACTGGATACTGGACTGGACTGCTACGGCTTCTTGCTGCGCATGCGCCTCGGAACAGGTAGGCCTCGAGATACCTCGGACCTTGCTCTCTCGGCTTGGGCTCTGGTCGGGATAGTCCGCAATCCTCACCGCCTCGTGTGGATGCCTGGTCGCAGTCTCCGTCTCCTCCGTGGGCCTGAGGGAGTTAGCAGGAAAACCCGCGAATGTGCACAGAATGGGTCCGTCACGGCTATAGAAGGGGTCAGGGGGCTGCGCTTACATCGCCGGCGCGTGGGGAAGGGGACTGGTCCCTATTCGGGCGCCAGATTAATGTGGTAAATAAAATTACCTGGGCATAATTTCTATACATTAATAAAGAATAAGGATAGCTCATAAAAATGAGAGGCAGAGTCCGTGGTATCTGAGTCAAAAAAGGGCTTTAATTCAAATGACTCGAGTCATTGAGAATCGGGTTCCATCACCACTAAGGTTCAGGAAGGGATATCTAACGTTTTATTAACATCACACATTATATATAGTAAAACCATACAATTGTAATGAACGGAGTAGGCGGAACACTCCAGGCGGAGCAATAGAAAAGAGAGAGATAAGAGCACATGGGCGTAAAAGAAGGCGTGTAAAGAGGTGTGCACATAGGCGTTCACTTGATGAGTCATAGATGTGTCATAGTTGGGTGGATGCATAGAGGAGGTCTGCAGGGTTAGCAGGAACCTTTACCCTACATGTGCGCGCAACTGGTCATGACGTGAAATTGACATGTAACTGGGAAGAGCTGGGGGGGTGACTTTAGCACTAGTAGAGGAGTCTGTAGTCTGGGATGTCAGAACGACCTGTACCTTTGGCATATCTGATATCTTGTGTTTGGAAGATGTATTGTCTGAAATAAAGGTCTCTCGAGTAAAGGCTGATCATCACTAAATGCTAGTGTGTGCATATATTTCTTCGTGCATTGCGTGGGGGCCATGGGCCTACTATGGCAACGGGTTCAGTAAATCACTTGCATGGAGACAGGAAGGCTAGGCCCTATGCTCTGCAGGCGGAACAATGTTTACCTCTTTCACTAGACTGGAATGTGTTTTTGCGGAGGCTGAGCAGATAACTGTAGGCAAAATACCGTCTTGGCAGGCAGGCCAGGCTGGGCACCTCTCGGCTGAGCAGGAAGTGAGGGAGAGGTCAGGGATGCATACCTAAACTGCAGCTTTCAGAGACAGAAAAGGCTCGGAGCCATAATTCAGGGCCTGGCTCGGCTGGGCCACAAAAACGTGTGCTTCTCGATATTTAAACGTGTACCATGTAAATGCATTGGCAACGTAGGCCTCAGTGCAGAATTAACGTTTCATTCATGGAAGGCCTAATAACTGACATGTTAACATTAGACGGAAATGCAGGGGCATTATTGTCATAGGCACGGAAAAGGAATTACATGATAACATGGACATACATGGAGCATAGGTACGTGTATAGGGTGCGAGGGGGGGCACACTGGCCACATAAAATTTCTGTTTCCTCATGTTATTTATGATTGTCTTGTGGCGCCAGTATGTCACTTTTAACATGGGAAGAAAGTGACGCACTGGTGGCGCAAGGCTTTCATAAATAAGGCCCTGAGTTTCTTTGCTCTTGGTTTGTACTCTGCTTTTTGATAATGCTTGATATCAACATTTGCAAGGTAGAGGATTTGTATTTTGGGAAACAGTGATGTTTCAAAAGTGAAATTCTGTGCTTGTACATAGGTTCTGCCCTGTGTTTTTTAAATGTTAATCAAAAAACGATTTTGGGGGCAAATCAATGGAATTTATATTTGGCTGTTATTTATGATTGTCTTGTGGCGTAGGTATGTCACTTTTAACATGGGAAGAAAGTGACGCACTGGTGGCGCAAGGTCTTCATAAATAAGGCCCTGAGTTTCTTTGCTCTTGGTTTGTGCTCTGCTTTTTGTTAATGCTTGATATCAACATTTGCAAGGTAGAGGATTTGTATTTTGGGAAACAGTGATGTTTCAAAAGTGAAATTCTGTGCTTGTACATAGGTTCTGCCCTGTGTTTTTTAAAGGTTAATCAAAAAACGATTTTTGGTGCAAATCAATGGAATTTATATTTGGGTCTTATTTATGATTGTCTTGTGGCGTAGGTATGTCACTTTTAACATTGGAAGAAAGTGACGCACTGGTGGCGCAAGGCTTTCATAAATAAGGATCTGAGTTTCTTTGCTCTTGGTTTGTGTTCTGCTTTTTGATAATGCTTTATATCAACATTTGCAAGGTAGAGGATTTGTATTTTGGGAAACAGTGAGGTTTCAAAAGTGAAATTCAGTGCTTGTACATAGGTCCTGCCCTGTGTTTTTTAAATGTTATTCAAAAAACGATTTTTGGTGCAAATCAATGGTATTTATATTTGGGTCTTATTTATGATTGTCTTGTGGCGTAGGTATGTCACTTTTAACATGGGAAGAACGTGACGCACTGGTGGGGCAAGGCCTTCATAAATAAGGCCCTGAGTTTCTTTGCTCTTGGTTTGTGTTCTGCTTTTTGATAATGCTTGCTATCAACATTTGCAAGGTAGAGGATTTGTATTTTGGGAAACAGTGAGGTTTCAAAAGTGAAATTCAGTGCTTGTACATAGGTTCTGCCCTGTGTTTTTTAAATGTTATTCAAAAAACGATTTTTGGTGCAAATCAATAGTATTTATATTTGGGTCTTATTTATGATTGTCTTGTGGCGTCGGTATGTCTCTTTTAACATGGGATGTACTGGTGGCGCAAGGCCTTCATAAATAAGCCCTGAGTTGCTGTTGTATAAAGTTAAATATGTAGCAATTTATTGTTTATATTGTTTGCTTTTTGTCATTACTTTGTTGTTTGCTAATAGTGGTCTTTAATGTGTTTTTTGTTTCAGAACAACAGATTCAAATCAACTTTTTAAAAGCAAGCAAAAATGCCTTCAAGGCAAAGAAGTATCAAAAATACCATACGTAAAAGGAGAACATCAGCAACAGAATTTATGGAATCCTCTACAACAACTACTTCAAAAAACACCAGAAAAGCTCCTGGTAAGACAATTAAGTCTTTTCTTCGCAACATATGTCGTACAAAAAGAAATATATTGGTAATGTGAATATTCAGAAGGAGACAGCAAATCTAAAAAGGAAGGAGAGGCCCACAAAAAATGTCTCGATTGGAGTAGGAGAGAAGAGAATGGATAGCAATAGAAGGGTAAATCAATTTAGGGACATTCGTAGGCGAATGTTTCGTAATAGGGTAGTTTTAAATTTGCTAAAAAATGATAAGAAAGGTAAACAGAGAACTGCTTTTTATAAGAAAAAGAAAAGTGTAGAGAAGATTGTTGATCAGGCTTTTGAAGTTAAGAAAAAAATATTTATTTTAGTAATCAATAGGATTAGGATACTTAATAAGGCAATTGATGTTTTCAAATCGAACAGTAGATGGAAAAGAATTATTAATCAGACTAATTTTTGTGAAGTATTTTCTGGCGAATGGATGCATAGTTCAAGTTCTGAGCCATTTTTCAATGAAGAGAGTTACTTTCAGGAAAATGATTTGGTGCATGCAGTTGACACCAGTGGTCGAGCATATGAGGTGAAAGATGGTTGTGTGATGGAAAAAAGGAAACTTGTGTCTAGAGATGCAGAAGAGGTGTTAGCTGATGAAGTTTTAGGGAGACGTACTAAGGGTCCTGTGTACACATGGAAATGCAGTAGTATTTGTAATGTGCGACAGGATTCAATCGATTTGCTTCGAAATTTCTTACGTACATATAGTAAGAAAAGTCTCAAACAAAAAATGAAGATCTTGCAAGAGTTAGATCCTTGCAGAGTGAGAGAAAGCACAGGTTTGCATAGGCATTCACTAGCTTGTCTTTCTAGAAAAGTATGTCAGAGTGTTTTTCATCATTTTAGGATGTTAGCAGTGCATCATAATAAGGTGAGGAAATTAGTGAGAAAGTTGTATTATGCAAAAAGTCCAGCACTTAAGCTTAAACAGTTAAACAGTGCTCTTTTGCATGGATCTGAAGTGGATGTGAAGACTATTTGTGAAGAAATTGAGTTTTGTTATTTTGGGAACAAAGAGGACCGTGTAAAAATGGATATAGCAATGGATGGTAATGTGGAAGACAATGGACAGATTTCAAGTACAGAAAAGTTTGACGAGGAAATTAACAAGTTTAAGGTGAAATCAAGTGAAAGGCCTAATTTAACTTGTGTGTGTTGTCGACGGACTCATTATAAGATTCAGACTAGGCTAGTTGATTTATATGCAAAATGTGAATTGGAAAATAATAGTGAATGGAAGGATTTTGTAAGTTATTTGTTGGTGGAGAATTCTTTTGATTTGAGTTTTGATCAGCGTATTTGTAAATATTGTTTGAAAAAATGTAATGAAAATAGAATGCCTGCTAGAGCAGTTCATAATAATCTTCAGTTGATAGATATTCCTTCTGAATTGATGGATTTAAATACTTATGAATCAATTTTGATTCAATGTGTCCATCCTTTTCAAGCTATTGTTCGCATGGAGCCTAAGATAGGGAAATTACCTCCTACAGATTTACAAAGAGGATTAAAGGGAAGAGTTGTTTATTTGCCTCTAGATGTCAAGAAAAATATTGATACAATTGGTGTAGAAAGAGTAGAAGAGTATCCTCTAGTTAATCTAGTTAATGTGGTTCCGACAAAGAGTAAGAAAATCTGGCAAGATTTAGTGGATGTTAGGAAAGTCAAAAAGGCAACGTTGTATTTAGTCAAAAACAATGAGTACTATAAAGATGTAAGTGTTGGAGCAGAGGAAACAGCTACAGAAGAAGACAGTGATTGTTCAGTTGGCCAAATTGAAAAAGTTGATGTGTCTAGAAGTGAAGAAATATATGAACATTATACTGTTCATCCTTTGCATTCCAAAGAAGTAATGGGGAATGCAATTGACTTGTTTCAAATGAAAGCAGCAATAGGAAGTCCCATTAGTGTATGGCAAGAACGTTTGGAAGCTCGTTGTTTTCCACAGTTATTTCCAACAGGTCATGTTGGACAATATGACGATCGACCAGTTCAAATTCCTGCAGCTGAATACCGGACTTTAAGATTATATGCTGAAGACTCAAGGTTTCGGCAATGCATACCGTATTTGTTTCATCTACTGTATGAAAGTGATTTGTCTGGTCTTTCTTATGCAGTTAATCATATATTAAAAAGTGGAGCTCATCTGCAAAATGTGTCTGCAAGGGACTTTATGGAGAAAGTCAATCTGCAAGATAGTATTTTGGAATCTCAGCTAATCAATCTCATGGCATGTCAGCGTGGAACCAATGAGTATTGGTTCCGTCGTCATGGAGAATTGAAATATATGCTAAGAAACTTAGGAACTCCTACATGGTTCCTCACTCTTAGCAGTGCTGAGTATGCATGGGACGACTTACTTCAATTTCTACGAGAGGCAAATAGAAACATACAAAATATAGAATTGAAAACACCTGGAGAACTGTGTTCTTTGGATCCAGTGAATATTTGCAGATATTTTAATCATAGATTTGAAGCTATGATGTCTTTTATTACCAGCAAAAAAAATCCTCCCCTTGGAGAGGTTTTGGATTTCTTTTGGAGGAAGGAATATCAAGCGAGAGGTGCTCCTCATATACATATGTTGTTATGGATTAAAAATGCACCCAAATTTGGATCAGATTTGGATGAAATAGTAATGAGTTTCATTGAAGAGTATTCAACATGTGCTGTTCCAAAAACTACTGAAGAATACAGTTTAAGGCAACAAGTTTTACGTTTTCAATCTAATCGTTGTGGAAAGTACTGTCGTCGAAAATTTAAAAACAAGGAAAAGTACTACACGAAATGTCGTTTTGCGTTTCCACGACCAGTGATTTCTAAGGGAAGAGTAAATAATTTGATGTCATCTCCACGACATACTGTGACGAGGAAATCTCCCAAAAATACATACAATTTAAAAAGAAATGAAGAGTCTAAGTACCTCAACGATTACAACCCAGTGATTTTGTCCATGTGGAATGCTAACATGGATATTCATTTCGTTGCTGACAACTCTATTGCTGTGGCTCGATATGTGACATCTTACATCACAAAAAAAGAAAAGACAGAACTGAAGGAAATGTGGGAGGACATTTCACATGAAAAGAATCTAAGCAAGAAATTATACAGTTTCAGTCTGAAGATGTTGTCGCATCGAGAAATTGGAGCATATGAATGTTCTGATCGGTTATCATCAGCAAGTCTCTATGCCAAATCAAGAACAATCATTTGGGTGAGTCTAGGTCTTGCTGCAACATGAAACCGAGTTTTGAAATCTGTACAAGAAATTGAATATTTGGCGGAGAAAGAACCAAACAGTACAGATATTTTGAAGACAAATATGTTGGATACATACTATCCAAACAGAAGTACTCACCTTGAGAACACTTGTTTGTATGAAGTTCTGCAAAACTACAGTTATAAGAGGAACATCACAGAAGATATCAATAATGGAAAATATGCAGTCATTGGCTATGAAGGATGTCCAGTGAAGCAGAAAAAAGGCCATTTGATTAATCATCGAAAATTGAGTTGCGAAGCTCCAGACAAAAGAGAATTTTACTATTTAGCTCTTTTGCAACTCTTTAAGCCATGGCGTACAGAAGAGGAACTACTTGGAGATTTTCTCTGTTATGAAGACTCTTTTAATGCAACTAAGGATACCATAGAATGTCCTATTTTTCTAAATTATCTGCAAAAGTTGAACGAAGAAATAGAGCAAGAAACCACAATTGCTGAAGAGATTGCTAGAGACAGTTCTGAAGACAGTCAGAGTTCTACTTCATTGAGTCAGGATCCACTAGGAGGACCTATTATCCAAAATGAAGCTGCCACTGCCATGGATGAGGTGGAAAGAGCTATGGAACAAGCTCAAGAGGATGGAGTTAACTTAGAAGATTTGGTAAAGCAACTAAACGTTGAGCAGAAAAAGATATATGATGAAGTCACAGAACAGATTGAACATGGATTCAGACATGA
The DNA here is from genome assembly GCF_964263255.1 of Lissotriton vulgaris. Classification (NCBI taxonomy): domain Eukaryota; kingdom Metazoa; phylum Chordata; class Amphibia; order Caudata; family Salamandridae; genus Lissotriton; species Lissotriton vulgaris. The sequence continues at coordinate 813,496,202 of NC_141699.1, forward strand.
GAAAAAAGTGTGCTCATGTACATCATTTAAGCCTGTTCGACTGTACGTAAGTGGAGAAGCGGGAACAGGAAAAAGTTTTCTGATTAAAGCCATTGCAACTTATCTGCAGAAAAGGACTGATTCACCGCTGTCTTGTGTTGTAACTGCTCCAACTGGTCTGGCAGCACATAACATTAAAGGGATTACTCTACATCGTTTACTGATGCTGCCAGTTGAGCATGATAATAAATTGCATTACAACAAGTTATCTGGAGATGCGTGTTCTGAAGTTTCAAGAGTCTTGAAGAAAATGAAACTTCTTATCATTAATGAAGTAAGCATGGCCTCAAATCTAATGCTTGCTTTCGTGCATTTGAGAATGCAAGAAATTCTTAGAACAGAGTATGGTGTGTTATTTGGAGGAAAACACATTATTGTTTTTGGAGATCTATTGTAGTTGACTCCAGTAAAAGGACAACAAGTGTTTAAAATGCTCACACATGAAGATACCAGGAAGTCCCTTGGAAGCATTGAAAACGTTAACATATGGTTAAATTTTAAATATGCTGAACTGCTTCAAAATATGCGACAGGCAAAGAATGAAGATTATAAAAATATTCTACAAGATGTAAGAATTGGAAAACTAAGCGAGCTTGGGAAAGAAGCTTTACAAGCTCGATTAATTTCAAATTTGTATCCAAATGAAAACATTCTTCCTGAGAATATTTTTAAAAAAATTAGTGAGAAGAAATCTGGGATATGTTTGATGCCAACTCTGCAAGAATGTTCCATCTTCAACAACAAAATGTTAGAGTTAGAAAATGCAGAGATTGTGAAACTGGAAGCAATAGATAAAATAGAGCATATGGGTACAACAATTGTTTTGTCAGAAAATTAGAAAACCAAATTGGATTCATTAGGGAAAACTATATCTAAAACAGCTGGTTTTGAAAAGACTCTGAATGTGTGTTTAAATTGTCGTATCATTTTGAGAAGGAATTTAAATGTTGAAAGAGGTCTGGTAAATGGAGCAATGGGTTATGTTGTTGATTTTGTGAATTATAGAAATAGAGATGGAATTGAATTTTTAAAAATAAAATTTGATGGCATTGAGCAAGTACAACAAATCAGTCGTTGTTCTGCTAGATTTTTACTTGTAAAAGACTTATATGTTCGTCGAAAACAGTTTCCTGTTTGTCTGGCATATGCAGTAACAATTCATAAATCTCAAGGTTTAAGTGTAGATAATGCTTTAGTGAACATTGGAAGATCTGTGTTTAAAGAGGGCATGGCATATGTGGCATTATCCCGAGTCAGAACTTTATCAGGATTGTACTTGATTGCGTGTGATGAGACAAAGATTTGTGCAGATCTAGATTGTGTTAAAGAATACAATAGGTTAAGAAGAGAGTATGCTCCACATTTGCCTCAATATCCTCTGTTTGAAAAACTTGTGGTAGGCCGAAAAAGAAGAAATGAGAGTAATTGCAGTGAGGTAGTAGCAAAAAGACAAAAAGTAGATGAAAACAGAAAGAAAAAGGATTGTGAAGAAAATGTTGTTTGATTTCAGTTTGAAAATAGTTCTGGTGTCAACTGCTATGCTAATGTAGTGGTTAATGTTGTTTTTTTTCTTCAAACTTTATAAGAACAGATTGTTGAAAATCGGGATCAAAGATTGTGTGGTTTATTGAATTCTGTGTTTGAGAAATGTAGCAGTGATAGAGCAAAAATAGAAAGTGTAACAGAAATTCGAAATATTTTAGATATGTGTTCTGGTCAAGATAAATTTTCACAGAACATTCAGCAGGATTGTCAGGAATTTTTAATGTATATGTTTGGTGTTTTGGAAGATGAAGGTGTAGATGTAGATAATCTTTTCAGCCTTTCTTATCAATGGCAGCATGACTGCCACAATTGTAGTTCATCAAGTAATACTAGAATAGATACTGAAAGATTTATATATTTGACTTTACGTGACTGTAAATCAGTGTCATTTAAAAATCTAGTTAAAGCAGCTGATCATAATATGGTGTGCACCCAATGTAACTGTCCAATGCCATCCACATTATTTATACAAAGTTATGGTCAGTATATCATTTTAGTTTTCCAACAATGTAGACCTGATGGAACTAAATTGTCAACTTGTATCAAAAATGTTGTGGCTTCTCAGTTATCAATTTCAGGAAGAACCTTTACAACTGTAGCTATTATTTATCATGACGGTCCTTCCACAACATCAGGACATTATACATGTACTTAAAATGTGAAAAAGGTTGGAGTTACTGCAATGATTCTCATTTGACTTATAAACAACGTTTGCCTTATGACTCTAAAAATTCTTACCTAGTGTTTTTAAAACCAAAGTTTTAGTAAAGGGAATTGGCCTTTGAAGACGGGAATAGATAATAAAAGTTAGTTAGTTAGTTAGTTAATCTAATGTTTTAAATTATTTATCTCATATAGGTACTGTAAGTGGATCTCAAAGTAAAAAATACTCATATATCAGACACGATTTGGCCGTAAGGAAAGTGTAAGGTATGATGTTCTTAGATTTTTTTTCATAGGAAGTCGATGAAATGGAAGTTATAGAGAACAGCAGACTTTTTTTCCACCAAAAGGAACTTCACTATCTTCTATTTGGCCTCACGGAAAAGTAAGTGAATTAAGGATTAGTGTACTTATACGAGTTGTAAGTGTTTATGTTTTTTTTTAAACACAATCTTTTAGAATGTGTTTTTTTTCCCGCTGTTATATGATGAAGAGTTTGAACTCACTAATTTAAGTGAAATTCAATATATTCTGAGAACAGCAAAAAAAACCTATGTAACATGTTGTATAAGTTATTCTATAGTTTGCATTGTGTAATTTATATTGTATTCCCATTGTCTCACACTCATTTTCCTTTTTCCACCCTTATTTAGCTCCCTTTACTCACTTACACTGCCTTTCTTTCACTTTGTTTCATCACTGTTCCTTTACTCCACTTCATTCACAACTCCTCAATCCAATTTCAACTGTCTGCATTTCCTCTCTCCCTTCCACCACTTTTCATCTTTCTCACATTCTCTCAGTACCACTGCCTTAGTTCTCTTCCCCTCTATTTCCTTCTTTTGCTCCTTTACTCTTTTTGCAATTTTCACTCATTGTACTGCAGTTCACTCAGTCCTTCTCTTTGTCTTTCTGTCTACTTACTTCCTCACTCCTTTTTCCTCTATCGTTCTATATTAACCTCATTCCTTACATCCCTTCACTCTGTGACTCCCCTTCACTCACTCTCAGTCATCTTCCATTCCACTTTCTTATTAATAGTTCCTCATTTAGACTCCTCTCCTTTTCACTCATTTTCCTTTTACTTTCTTCTCTTTCCTGATTTCGTTTTTGTATCTCGCATTCTTTTAGTATCTTACTTATCTTCAGTAATTTGTTCTCTTTCTATTTCTTGTTCCCTCTTTTTTCTCTTTCTACATTACTTTATTTCTGTTTTTGTATCCTTCACTATTGCTTTATTTCTTAGTACACTTTTTTGATTTTTTACCTCTTGACCTGTTTCTTCTATTTTAAAAAATATATTTTACTAATTATAACTTGTTTTTTCTTTTATCTTTCACAGATACAAAGTGTAGTTTAAAGATGCAAGTAAGTTTTCATTAATTATATGGTAAGTGTGAGTACAAAATGTAGTTTATCATCACACTTTGTTTTAACCTCACTACTTTTCCCTCACCCTACCTCACCTCTGTTTTCTTAATCTGCTTCACTCACTTATTCTTATCCTCCATATTTAATTCTTTTTTCCTTACTTTCCTACCGCATTCAACTTCTTTCAGTGCCCCTGCTCACCCACACTCCCTCTCTTTTCTTTTTTTTCTGCTTCACTTAGTCCCTTTCTGACACTCCTTCCTTTACTCTCTCTGTTCTTTCTCTCTGTCACTCCCCATGTCTTACCCTTATTCACTTTTATCCACCCTCTTTCACTCATTTTTACTTACTCACTGCTATTTTCTTTCCCTCCGTCACCACTGTTCCTTTTCTCTGGTTCCGTCAATACCTTTCATTCCTCATCCTTTACTCTCCTTCCTTTTACTCTCATCACCCATTCACATTCTCCCAGAACATCTGCTTTAGTCTTCTTCCTCTTTCTTCTCTTCTTTTGCTCCCTTATTCATTTTCCTTTTCTCAGTGACTTCCTCATACCTTTTCTCTGTTTTACTATCTATTACACAGTTCCTCTGTGTTCCTCCCTCTAGCTCTCTTTCTCTTTACACCACTCTCTTTATCCCCATTCCTCATGCTCACTCCTTCATTCTTTTTTTTTCTTTTTTTTTGTTGGTGCACTGACGGGACGCGCCCCGGTACACGCACCGGGGCGCTCACCGGTACGCGCACTGGGAGCACTCCAAAGTGAAATATTAAAAAAAAGAATATACTTTTAAAAAACAAAATATTATATTAATATACAACATAGGATTCATTTTTAGAAAACATACCTTTTTAAGCTATAGATATTTGCGAAAAAATAACCTTAGAAATTCACTAAAAAACACTAGGTTTCACACCAGTTATAGTTAGGAATTAGCATTTAAAAAACCTATTAAATTCACTGAAAAAACCATAGGTTTCACACCAGTTATAGTTACCTGGAAATTTTACTGACATAAAACCATTGAAATTCCCACGTTATAGTTAGTTGGACTCACTATAACTTGCGCGTGTAATGCACTGCTGATGACATCACATATTACATCACTCATGACATGGTCAGTGACATCACTCATGACATCACTGATGACACAATCCTTGTGACAGAGTGATTGACCTCCTTTCATTGTAAAGTAACCCTTGAAACACATATTCAAAAATAGAAACTAACATTTTCAAAAAAGTGGAGATACCTATACCAGTTACAACAACCAATTCAGTAATTCCACCATTTATATACACATCCACTCATTCACCAACAGTTCTATATAGTCATTCATACATATACTCACTCATCATATGTAGTGAGACACCTATACGTCCGTTAACACACCGACAGTCTTCCAAAAGTTGCTCACACACATACTCACACATGCAAATAAACTATTGAACATCCATTTTTTTGCATATACAGCTATACACACACTACCACCTTACTTCTAAGGAAACTTACACATACTTACTCTCTTAAACAATCACTTATAGAAACACATACTTATTAAAACAAGAACTCTTTCAATCACTCACATATACTCACTGATATACATCAATACTCACATATACTAGATTAAAACATATGTAGTTACTGATAAAGACACTAGTAAGACAGTCATTCACTTACTAACACATACATATACACACTCATTCACCCATACAGTCCGGCACATATGCTGTCTTCAAAACACATACGAACAGTGAGTCAGTCATTAATGCATCTATGTGCTAAGTAACACCCCCACCAAATCAAACAGACAATTATAAAGATACTAAAAAAAAATCTAATAACCCATATACACCACATGTAGCTACTCACCAACCCATGCAGCCACTTATACACAAAGTGAAACACTGATATATATATTTAAATATTTAAACATTACTCGCTAATATATGTATTCACTAAGATACACTTAATAAGCCAGTTATTCAATCAATTTTTTTTTTAAACACATCCATTTAGACACCTATTTAAACATTTATTCTTCCATTGACCTTAACATATACATATATAAAACATATTTATTTTTCGGAAAGACACACATTCACTGGATGGTGTCATCAGTGATGTCATGAGTGATGTCACTGACCATGTCATGAGTGATGTAATATGTGATGTCATCAGCAGTGCATTACACCCGCAAGTTATAGTGAGTCCAACTAACTATAACGTGGGAATTTCAATGGTTTTATGTCAGTAAAATTTCCAGGTAACTATAACTGGTGTGAAACCTATGGTTTTTTCAGTGAATTTAATAGTTTTTTTAAATGCTAATTCCTAACTATAACTGGTGTGAAACCTATGGTTTTTTCAGTGAATATATATATATATATATATATATATATATATATAAAATATACATATATTATAAATATTTTTTAAATGCATTGTTTTTTTGTTACAGTATTTTTTCAATTCAAAATGTCTTCTTTTTTGTATTCATATATTTTCACATATATATATATAGACTGGTGTCTGCATGTTTGGCGAGCATTTTGGAGCAGAAAAGCCTTTGATAAAGGGAGGATTCCTGAAACGCGTCAGGCTCTGCTGATGCAAGTGGCGCCTTGGTTCTCCCCTAGAACTTGAACGCGCTGTCTGTGAGTGCGCCCTGCACCTTGGGTAAACTGTGAACCTTAAAATATGCGGCCGACCCGGCCGAGGGTGCACCGCCGCGAACTGTTTGGCGGTTCCGCTGCTGGTCCTTGGATCGGCGCTTTGGAACATTCTGGCGTTATTTTGAAAGGAGGAGTTACAGGAAAGGCTCACTTTGATTGTTGTTTTATTTTCCTTAAGGTTTGCCATCCAGCCCACTGGGGTATTATTTGGAACAGACTACCAGTCCCACAATTCAATGCTGATACTCACCTGAGATTGGATGTGATGATTAAAGAAAGGGACAAAAGACTGGTGTCTGCATGTTTGGCGAGCATTTTGGAGCAGAAAAGCCTTTGATAAAGGGAGGATTCCAGAAACGCGTCAGGCTCTGCTGATGCAAGTGGCGCATTGGTTCTCTCCTAGAACTTGAACGCGCTGTCTGTGAGTGCGCCCTGCACCTTGGGTAAACTGTGAACCTTAAAATATGCGGCCGACCCGTTCGAGGGTGCACCGCCGCAAACTGTTTGGCGGTTCCGCTGCTGGTCCTTGGATCGGCGCTTTGGAACATTCTGGCGTTATTTTGAAAGGAGGAGTTACAGGAAAGGCTCACTTTGATTGTTGTTTTATTTTCCTTAAGGTTTGCCATCCAGCCCACTGGGGTATTATTTGGAACAGACTACCAGTCCCACAATTCAATGCTGATACTCACCTGAGATTGGATGTGATGATTAAAGAAAGGGACAAAAGACTGGTGTCTGCATGGTTGGCGAGCATTTTGGAGCAGAAAAGCCTTTGATAAAGGGAGGATTCCTGAAACGCGTCAGGCTCTGCTGATGCAAGTGGCGCCTTGGTTCTCCCCTAGAGCTTGAACGCGCTGTCTGTGAGTGCGCCCTGCACCTTGGGTAAACTGTGAACCTTATATTATATATATATATATATATATATATATATATATATATATATATATATATATATATATATATATATATAACCATGTCCCGGAACCCTGCCCTAGTTGTGGCCACCCTGAGGCGTGCCTGGCTAATCAGACAAAAGTACCGGGACAATTGCAAGGCAATTACAACTGCCTAGGACTAGGAATTTCGGTTTTGTTCCAGTGCACTTACAGCAAGTCGGGGAACAATATGGTTCGAAACCTTCCTCTCTTCTGTAATGGAAATTTTGGATCCATGGACTTATGACTATTTTAAAGATATGATGTGATATATATTTACTTTTTAATCTGTTTTACTTATATGATATTTTTACTATTTGTGCTGAATTTTTAACTGTTTTTTTTTAATTTTGCTCCACAATTCTTTATTCTGTAAAATGCTTTTATGATAAAAAATGTTATCGAATAAAGCCTATCTAACTTTTATATATATATATATATATATATATATATATATTGTGGGAAGTACCAAACATCAGGCAAAGAAGCGGGTGCTGGAACATTTAAGTGCAGTGAGAAATAACAACAAACAGTACCCCGTAGCCCAGCACTTCCACTCTAACCATTTTCAAGATGAGAAGCTTGTTCGCATGGTTGTCATTGATACTGTTGATTTGGGAGTGAGGGGTGGCAATAAAGAATTGTCCCTAAGAAAGCTAGAATCCCGATACATTATTGATTTCGAAAATGCGGTACCATGTGGTTTAAATACTAGTGAGGAATTGACAATTCATTTATATGAGACATGAAATCTGTATATATGTTTGATCTGCAGTTGCTGAGCCGCAATTTTAAAGTATAATTTTATGTTTTTTAAGATTGACCTCTGCTACTTACATGGTAATGATACATACGCCTCTTGTGGAACATACACCATTGGAGAGGACAAGTATTGATATTGACTAAACAGATGCCGGATGATGTGAACAATTAGTGTACTTGATGTGCCCACTTGGGCACTATTTTTGAATTGCATTCATTCATGTTAATGATGTGCTAGGCTATATGAAGTTGGAAATTTTCTACAGGTGACCGTATGAATTACAGAGTAGGATCTGGTGTTAAATTTGCCCACTTGGGCTTAATTGTTGTAGATTCTATTCTATTACATACTGGAATGCAGTGTGACAGAAGGATTTATGAACTATAGTTTGTTCTAAATCAAACACAAGCTATGTCACACAATAGGGCTTTTTCTTGTGTAAATACTTGTAAATGATGGTAAATATAAATATGGTTGAATGTACATATTTAAAGATACTTTATGGAAAATGTATATATTACCGCTCAAACTTTTTTACTATCACAAAATGGCCGATGCATAATCCCATGTACTAATACTCTTTACCAGATGGTCCTATTTTCATTACCATGGTCTTAGAGGTTTATATGTATCAGTATAATCAGTTGTTTTCATAGCGTGACAAAGGCTTAACCGCTGAAACACGTTGCTTTCTTGCTTATAATATAAAAAAAATTCCGGCATACGGAGGTGTTTGGGTCATTTGTGGCGACACGTCGCGAACAGTGGAGAGGAGATTAGGGACTTCCGGTGTACCGACCCGAACCGCCCGCTGACAGCTTGCTTTGAACTACCGGCAATTGTGGAGTGTATATATATATATATATATATCACAGAAAAAACCATAGGTTATAGTCCATATATAGTTAGGAATTTGCATTTACAAAACCTTGAAAATTCAATGAAAAAACCATTGGTTATAGAACATATATAGTTAGGAATTTGCATTTACAAAACCTTATTTTACTCGCATAAAACCATTGAAATTCCATATATAGTTAGATGCGCTAACTATATATCGCGCACCCGCAATCCACTGCTGATGATGTCACATATTACATCATTCATGACATGGTCAGTGACATCACTGATGACATCACTGATGACATCTCAAATGACATCACTGATGACATCACTGATGACAACACCCAGTGACTGTATGTTTCTGTAAAGTTAAAATATGTCTCACATATTGAAGAATGAGTGGATGTATAAATGTCTGGATGAAGGATTTAGTAGGTGCATGACTGATTGTATGAGGGAGTGATTAAATGTGTCTCACTGAGTGCATGGGTTAGTGATTAAACTGTATTAATTTGTGCATCATTATATCTGTTGTTCTGTAAACTGCTGCATGTGTTGATCAGTAGCTATATGAGTAACTATATGGGTTATTGATTGGTTGCCCGAGTATTTGTATGGGAGACTGAGTATGTGTGTGAGTGGCTGGGAGGTGTGTGACTCTGTGCATAGATGTGTGAACAGCTGATTCACTAGATGTATGGGTTCAAAACTGCATGTGGAAACAACTGTATGGGTGGTTGACTGTGTGCATGAGTGTATTGGTGAGAGAATGGATATCTCAGTGCTACATGTCAAAGTAAGTACATATGTAAAAGACAGTACATGTGAGAGTTGACATATATAAATAACTGTGCATAAGAGCCAGTGAATGTGTGAGTGGCTGTATGGATCATTGTGAACTTGTATCAGGGATTGTATAAGAGAGAAAATATGTGTTAGTATATATTTGAATAAGTAAAGTTTGTATAACTGTATAGTTGAGGAAATGGAGGTGTGATTGATTGTTTGCATGACTGACTAGTTGTGTGAGTAACTCCATGGATGAGTGACAGTCTGTGAGTGTCTGTTTACACTGATTGTATCTAAGGTTATATTAGAGTCTGAAGAGGTTCATTGTATTATCACATGAATGATATCATGAGTGATGTCACCAGTGATGTCATTTGAGATGTCATCAGTGATGTCATCAGTGATGTCATTTGATATGTCATCAGTGATGTCATCAGTGATGTCATTTGAGATGTCATCAGTGATGTCATCAGTGATGTCACTGACCATGTCATGAATGATGTAATATGTGACATCATCAGCAGTGGATTGCGGGTGCGCGATATATAGTTAGCGCATCTAACTATATATGGAATTTCAATGGTTTTATGCGAGTAAAATAAGGTTTTGTAAATGCAAATTCCTAACTATATATGTTCTATAACCAATGGTTTTTTCATTGAATTTTCAAGGTTTTGTAAATGCAAATTCCTAACTATATATGGACTATAACCTATGGTTTTTTCTGTGAATTTCAATGGTTTTTTAATAGCAAATATCAAAAGCTGTCAAATGTGAAGTACGTGATAGGTAAAAACGTTTTCGTGTTTATGCACGCTGATGTGCTTTGAACGCTGCCCCCCCCTCCCTTCTTTTCTCTTAGTAGTACTCTCTCTTTGCAGATAGTGAACGGTAGTTAACGCAGACCTTTACCCCCGTTGTAATCCGTCTTACCTGCTTGTCTCTCCATTTGATTGATTGTTATCCAAGCATTTACTGTTTTAGAATTGGTTCTCTTTGGATCATTCTCTATTTACAAACAAGCACAAAGTCGCAATACTCTGTTTAGTCTTTGCAGATAGTGAAAAATCGTGTAAAAAAATAAAAGTAATCGAGCAAAATCAGTAGACCACTAATTCGATCTCTTTTTGACCTCGGTAAAATACAAACATTAGGAACAACCCTTCATGAGAAATACGAAAATAGTGAGATGAACTGAGCTCCACACCATGAGGGCTGCAAGACAGCTCGACTCCGCCACCCACCCCGCCCAAAATAACGACAAACCCTATGCAAATATTATAAATATAGACAACAACCAGCAAAGAAACAGGGTAAAACATTTTATTAAATAACTATTTACATAACTATTTTATCCTTTTTATTGCCCGATCCGGCTAGCTCAATCGATCGAGCATGAAACTCATGCACTGATAGCAAGCATTGAGAGTTTGTAGAACGATGGCTTCAGATTTTCCACATACGGTGTAGTGGCGCGAACTGGGAGGGGGCGTTTGGATCCTGCCCCTTCCCCAAATAAGATTTTCATACGTGAATGTTCGTTCATGCTTTTTGTCCCTGAGTTGCTTCGATGTCACTGCCTTACAAAAATGGCATAAGTCCTGGATGTTGAGTGCCATACTTCAGAGTTCTAAGCAGCGCTTGTAACACTGTTTAAACCTTATTTGCACCTGCTGCAGCTTCACTATTCAAAGTAAGTGGGGTCCGTTTGTGGACCTGACTGCATTGGAAAACAATGTGATACGGTGCCTCCCTAAACCGCTTGACGGAGGCCCCCGAGGGGCGGTGAGATGGCGCGGACTGAGAGGGGGCGCTTGGCTCCTGCCCCCTCCCCAAGTCGTGTTGCCCTGGTGTGGCCTGAGATCGCCCCCGACATAGGCGGCCGGCTCCCGGGGTCCGGCGGAATTTTTTCCCTTTTGATGACTCTTCCATTCTTGACCTTGTCCCACAATCCGTTTGACCTGAAGACACGCTGTAGTGGGGCGCCCCTTTACCGTTTTAGTTGCCATTCCGCCCGCTTTTGGTACTCTGTGCCTCTTCCGCCATTCAGCTGTTTACCGCCCGCTCTTGCGACTACAGCGTCTCGCTCACCATGTAGTTGAGTTGCTCCCGCTCTTAAAATTTAACCGAACTTTTTGGACTGCTGAAAGCGGTTGTATTCCGACCGCTGGTTGGTGGAGACATTTTGACTATATTCTGGACCTGCGTTCTCGCGTAATGCGTCATATGACGCGCCGCGTTAGCGCACCCGGAAGTGCTCCGGTGCGCAAGGCACAGCTTCCCGGAAACGATCCAGAGCGCGCCGCGCAGCGCGTAACGTAAGCATAACAGGTCATGTGACTTGTTAATAAAACTTTTCATTGGTTCATTTTACTTTTGTTTTCCTAATGATGTAAGACTAGGTCATGTGACCTAAAAATAACACTTTTCATTGGATTAAAAAAAAATTTTTCCCAAACGATGAAAGCCCCACCTTGTTTCTGGATGTTTCAGACTGAAGCTGGCGTCACCATGAGAGCACCACCATCTCGTAGCTCCGTCGTGGCCATTCCGCAAGCAATCATGGCAGCCGCTCCCCACCGGAAGCCTGCGGGAGTCGAGGACCCCCAAGACTTTTGTACAATCTTCAAGGCTGAGGGGACGCTTTCGAGAATGGAACCCAAGCCCTGGCAGACAAGCGTCCGAGTTCCAAGGTGTCCCAGGGCCATTTTACTGGACCAGGCCCAAATCCGAAGAGCCGGCCGCCATTTTAAGAGTCCTGTGGCAGCCGCCTATCGCTGCACCGCAAGAGTGGGAGCAACTCAACTACATGGTGAGCGAGACGCTGTAGCCGTAAAAGCGGGCGGTAAACAGCTGAATGGCGGAAAAGCCACAGTGTAGCAAAAGCGGGCGGAATGGCGACTGAAACGATAAAGGGGCGCCCCACTACAGCAGACGAGCCTCCGCCATGTGCTTCAAAACTGCATACGTATCTCGTGATATCAAGGTTGGGCAAACAGTACACAACAAGCAGTTACGAGTCCCATTTACACCGGCGCCATTTTGGGCGCGGCCGGGCAGGTCCAGGATCTAGTCAAACATAACAAATGAGGCTGACGTCTCTGAAGCACTTGACGCACAGCAGGACATAGCAAATAAACATGAAGTCTCTAAAGCTGTTAACTCACTGCAGGACAAAACAAGTGAACCTGAAACCTCTGGAATAATTGACGCTCAGAAGAACAACACACAAAACTCTGTAGTGTCTGAGGAAAGTAAAACAAAAGGGCACTGTAGTTTCAGACACACTTAACACTAATGACTAAACAAAGATATCGTCTGTTTATGAAGCAGTTATGATGTTCACAGAATTGACAAAGAAGTGTGCAGACACCAATGCTATTAAGAAACACAAGGAAATCCCTAACGCATCAGCATTCTCGGAAGAGGTTGACACAGATAACATCTTAAGGAACAAAGAAAGACAAAATAAGGATGAGGAAGTTATCACTTTAGTTTTTTCATCAGCTAGCGACAGCAAGAAACATATTGTAATGGAGATTAGAGAGGCTACGGATGGATAAATAAATTATCAAAAGAAATAGCGACTCCCCCCCTTTAGCAAATTAGCTAAATCTTTGCGTAATTTGGACATTAAAGTTATATTATTGTTGTTGTTGTTGTTATGGTTATAGTTTCCTTTTAAGTATAATTCACCAATAGTTTTGTTTGTAGATGTTTTCCCATTAACAATCCCAGTTCCATCACCCGCCCAGGATATCACCACTGTTCCCCATGTCATAAAACCTTAGGATGTTCAATAACTGAAACAGCTAATATGGGTTTACTTACAGGGGACATCTTTTGTTCTGTTTTGTAAAGTAAAATTATTGTGAACGCAAGTATTATACATAGTAAGTGTTTAATATAGCATTTGTCAGTCATTGGTTAAGCAGCTAGGACCTGTTCACTCTTGACACCCCAGGTGCTGTGTATGTTGCACTATAGTGCTGCATCGGGAATACGGACAACCCTATTGATGTTGATTTTTCATTATTGATTATTGTAAAGAAATGGCGACTCCCCCCTTTAGCAGATTAGCTAATTGTTTGCGTAATTTAGGCATAAAAGTTATATTATTGTTGTTGTTGTTGTTGTTATCGTTATAGTTCTAGTTAATTTCCATTCAGAGTGTCCTACACAGCACCGCTGTAGGTAAACACTACTTTATGTAAAACCTGGGACATAGCACTCATTGAAACTATAGTTGGTCACCATGGGGTTTAAAGAAGGGATGGTTCTTCACCTGGGTGCCTTCCACTACTCAGCACGTTGTGCTGCCCTGGAACTATTCGCACAAAAGACAGCTTCTGACCATTGTTGTTTTTTTTTGTCAAAAAATGTTTAAATATATTTACAGTTTTTGTTGCGTTCGTTATATTTAAAAGTTAATAAAGTTTTATAATCCAACTGTCTTGGAGTACTATATTTTTTTTAAAAATCGGGTGAATGGGGCCTTGAATCGGGTTATTGTCATGTGTGGGCTTTGCAAGTGTACTGCTACAGGATCGGACATTTCAAACTCAAATGCACGTTCTTTTTCTTACCTTTCCGAAGCATGGAGCGCAATAGCAGGCAGAGAAAGGGTGATGCACGTGTTGAACACTGCCTGGCCTGGCAAGTTGCTGGCAGTGCCCCCCCACCCGCTCTTAAAAGAGGGCACACACACACCGCCGCCCCGAGTACTTCACAAATCTTTAAAAGACCATGCGCTTGTTCATGAGGCTTAAATGGTTTATCACCCCTTCTAGAACCCCTGAATCGACCCTCTGACGTTTCCTGGAAGAATTAGCACGTAACACAATACCAAACCCTGTCAGCTGAAACCCCCGAGGAATCGTGGGGCATATTATCAAGGGGGTTTATTTCCGCTTTTTTGGCTTTAAAAGCCAAAAAAAGGAGATACAATTATCTCCCTATTACCAAGCTGTCGCTAACACCAGTTAGTGACAGCTAAAAGGAGAAAGCGACCATCTTGGGCCCCGCTTTGCATGTCAGTGATATTTATCACTAATGACATGCAAAGTGGGCGTGCCAAGATGTTAGCGACTGGAAACAGTCCCTAACCATCGCTATCTCCTATTACCAACTTTTGGAGATATTTGCGCTAAGCGCGAATATCTCCAAAAGCTAACACCTGCCCTGAGCAGTTTTTAGCCATGTTATCCAATGGGAGGTGGATAACATGGCTAAGAGCATTTGCTGGATAATGCATGAATATCGCTGACTTTTCAGCGATATTCATGCATTGCGGCCGTTTTTTATCGCATTTGCGATAAACCTTGCTAATAGCAAGGTTTATCTGCGATAAAATTCGCCGATGTGCGGCGATAGTTTTTGTCTCTAAACAAGTTGGAGATAAAAATTATCGCTAGTTGTTGGTAATATACCCCCGGGTTTTTCCTTGCAGGAATCGGGAAGCGGAAGACTAGCACTGAAATCAGTAGTCTCACGCCTGAATCGGGAGGATTGGTATGTCTGGATTGTCTACAGCTGGAGCCATAAACTACATCCGCAGGGCTAGGTGATAGCCTGGGTCCGGCCTGGACAATCGGACACAGAGGAAGAGGAGTGTCAGAGGGTGCGGTAGTGAATAGGGTGAAAGGGAGGTGTCGGGTGGGCACAGGGTGTGATTCTCAGGGAACAGCAGCGCAGATGGGGGGAGTATATGGCCCATGCATGAGAGAGAGAGCGGGGGTGACCAGTGCGTGGAGGAGATGCTTGCGAGGGTAGGGAGCCGTGCTGAGAATCGACGGCGTGCAGAGAGTGGGTCTGGTCAAGGCATCTAAAATGGCTGCCGTGCACGACAAAATTGTGGCATTGGACAAAAAGGCAAGATGGCCCAGACAATGTTTATCAATAAGGATTCATTTATAACAAAATATTTACTCGCAGTGACAAAATGGTGGTCAACACTTCCTGATTTCCATCGAATCGAACGTTAACAGACGTCACGCAGCAAAAAAAAAAAAAAGCTCACGCACAACAGCTGGAAGACATGTATCAACATATTCAGAAAACATAAGGGGTCAGGATACGTCTCCCGCACCCCCTTATACCTAGTAATTTAATTAAAACGAAACACAAAATGGCGAATTCCCGTTTCGCTACCAGTTTGCGGCCCAGTTCGCGGCTCGGGAAGCGCTTCTACCGTGAAAAATATATATTTTTTTATTTTCCCCACAAGACCCTTTAATAACCCCAACATCATTCCTAGGGGGTCAAGAGAGGTATACCTTGCCCCCTTTCATTAAATTCCCCCTTCGTTTTTCACCTCTTCTTCTCTCTCGATCCTACCGAGAGATAAGATGGCGGCCGCTCCGGACTGTTTAGAATGTTGACAGACACCGGAGGGCCAATCAGCTTCGCTTCGCAAAGTTCCGATACGCGAAAAGTTCGCTAACCGGATCGCTGCCCGGAGCGCTGTTACAGATATATATCTTGATTTAAACGTTAATTTCTCAAAATCCACTGAAGCACATATATTGAGACCTAGCAAAGGCACATCGGGCTAACAGTCCCTACAATTTTGCCAAGTTTCGTGGAAATCCATTCAGCCGTTCGAGCTAAAAGTGAGGCCAACCGCCCTATGGAAATTAACATGGGAAAAACGCGTTATGGGACCCCCCTTTTTTCTTGGCCCCCCCTTGACAAACCCACCCCAAATTTTCAAGGGCTGCTCAGAAACAGAATGTGCCATTTTCCTGAAAATTTCAGCCGATTCCGTCCACAAACGCCAAAGTTATTAGACATAGAATTTTCAAAAGTTCCATAGAGAATTAATCCTAACTATATATACCTACTGGCGAGACGCCAGTAGGTAATATATATATATATATATATATATATATATATATATATATATTATATTACCTACTGGCGGTCGCCAGTAGGTATATATAGTTAGGATTTTTTCTCTATGGGATTTTTGAAAATTCTATGTCTAATAACTTTGGCGTTTGTGGACGGAATTGGCTGAAATTTTCAGGAAAATGGAACATTTTGTTTCTGAGCAGCCCCTGACAATTTGGGGGGGTTTCATCAAGGGGGGGCCGAGAAAAAAGGGGGGTCCCAAAACAAATTTTTCCCATGTTAATTTCCATAGGGCGGTTGGCCTCACTTTTAGCTCGAACGGCTGAATGGATTTGCACGAAACTTGGCAAAATTGTAGGGACTGTTAGCCCGATGTGCCTTTGCTAGGTCTCAATATATGTGCTCCAGTGGATTTTGAGTAATTTAGGTTCAAAAAAAGATATATATCTGGGCGGAGCCTAACCACACATCTGATCTGATTGGCTGTCAGCACTTCATCCAAGAAGTGTTGGCAGCCATCTTGGGACCAATATACATGATAGCACCTCATTAAAAAGCATTGTAGTTAATAGAGGGTTTTAGGACTTTAGTTACATTATAAATCATTTGTTGATGGTACCATACTCGTTTTAGGAATTGTGGTGGGTTCTAAGGTGATTTTACCATGTGAAAAAACCTTCTGCTTTGATATCAGGAATATTGTTTGAAAGAAAACTAATATCTCATGATTTTCCCACAGTGGTTTGGAAGGAGATCTATAAGCTAAACTGAAAGCATATTTTCTGTAAATTCACATTATCTTTCTCAGTCATGTGAAAATGAAGTCTGACATTCTCAGTAAAACATGTACATCCCACAAGTACAGAGACTGTCAGTTGATTCCTTTGTGTTCTACTTCAGCCTCCTAGAGTGTTCTAAAGAACAACTAGAGCGCTAACAGTCCTACTTATTACAAAGGTATGGCACACCTGAAGCCATCTTGATTGGAATAAAGTGGTAACTCTTAAAACATTTAATTTAAAAAGAAACAACATGAGGGGGTATATTTTGCCATAGAAAGTATGATTAGTGCTGCAGAATGAAAAATTAGGGCACATTTTGAGTGACTTCTCAAATCCTTTTCTATTTCATTAAAACATTCTGACATGCAGTCTCCCAAAATGGCCACCAGAGACAAAAGAGCCCAAATGTAGCCCAAATATCACCCAGATGTAGCCCAAGTATAGCCCAATGACAGAATGTCCCAGAGTGTTCTAAGGAACAACTAGAGCGCTAACAGTCCTACTTATTACAAAGGTATGGCACACCTGAAGCCATCTTGATTGGAATAAAGTGGTAACTCTTAAAACATTTAATTTAAAAAGAAACAACATGAGGGGGTATATTTTGCCATAGAAAGTATGATTAGTGCTGCAGAATGAAAAATTAGGGCACATTTTGAGTGACTTCTCAAATCCTTTTCTATTTCATTAAAACATTCTGACATGCAGTCTCCCAAAATGGCCACCAGAGACAAAAGAGCCCAAATGTAGCCCAAATATCACCCAGATGTAGCCCAAGTATAGCCCAATGACAGAATGTCCCAGAGTGTTCTAAAGAACAACTAGAGCGCTAACAGTCCTACTTATTACAAAGGTATAGCACACCTGGAGCCATCGTGATGGGAATAAAGTGGTAACTCTTAAAACATTTAATTTAAAAAGGAACAAAATGAGGGGGTATATTATGCAATAGAAGGTATTATTAGTGCTGCAGAAAGAAAAATTAGGGCACATTTTGAGTGACTTTTCAAATCCTCTTCTATTTCATTAAAAAATTCTGACATGCAGTCTCCCAAAATGGCCACCAGAGACAAAAGAGCCCAAATGTAGCCCAAATATCACCCAGATGTAGCCCAAGTATAGCCCAATGACAGAATGTCCCAGAGTGTTTTAAAGAACAACTAGAGCGCTAACAGTCCTACTTATTATAAAGGTATGGCACACCTGAAGCCATCTTGATTGGAATAAAGTGGTAACTCTTAAAACATTTAATTTAAAAAGGAACAAAATGAGGTGGTATATTTTGCCATATGAATTATGATTAGTGCTGCAGAAAGAAAAATTAGGGCACATTTTGAGTGACTTCTCAAACCCTCTTCAATTTCATTAAAAAATTCTGACATACAGTCTCCCAAGATGGCCACCAGAGACAAAAGAGCCTAAATGTAGCCCAAATATCACCCAGATGTACCCCAAGTATAGCCCAATGACAGAATGTCCCAGAGTGTTCTAAAGAACAACTAGAGCGCTAACAGTCTTACTTATGACAAAAGTATGGCACACCAGAAGCCATCTTGATTGGAATGAAGTGGTAAGTCTGAAAACACTCAATTTAAAAAGGAACAACATGAGGGGGTTAATTTTGCCATAGAAAGTATGATTAGAGCTTCAGAAAGAAAAATTAGGGATCATTTTGAGTGACTTCTCAAATCCTCTTCAATTTTTATTAAAAAAATTCTGACATGCAGACTGAAACATGCACTTTGAATACAAGCAGCAGACGTCCCTGGTGAGCAGTAGCTTTACTACAGTGATCTAATGTGCAACTAGAGTGCTAACATTCAGAATTTATGGCAAATGTGTGACACATCTGAATGCCTTCTTGATGGAACCAAAGTAAACAAGCATTGAAAATGCAATAGATCTCGCCCTCGTTTAAGTTAAAGTCATTCTGTTTGTAATGAGGTGGCTTTTTAGCTTTGTTTTTATTAGTGTTTTTTCAACTTTCATGTAAATAACATGCATCTGTATGCATATAAGTATATGTATGCATGCATTTATGTTTGTATTTATATAGATATACAGATGATATATGTTTATATATGTATGTATATATATATATATTCACTGAAAAAACCATAGGCTATTGACCATATATAGTTAGGAATTAGCATTTACAAAACCTTGAAAATTCACTGAAAAAACCATAGGTTATAGACCATATATAGTTAGGAATTAGCATTTACAAAACCTTGAAAATTCACTGAAAAAACCATAGGTTATAGACCATATATAGTTAGGAATTCGCATTTACAAAACCTTATTTTACTCACACAAAACCATTGAAATTCCATATATAGTTAGTTGCACTAACTATATATCGCGCACCCGCAATCCACTGCTGATGATGTCACATATTACATCATTCATGACATGGTCAGTGACATCACTGATGACATCACTGATGACATCTCAAATGGCATCACTGATGACATCACTGATGACAACATCCAGTGACTGTATGTTTCTGTAAAGTTAAAATATGTCTTACATATTGAAGAATGAGTGGATGTATAAGTGTCTGGATGAAGGATTTAGTAGGTGCATGACTGACTGTATGAGTGAGTGATTAAATGTGTCTCACTGAGTGCATGGGTTAGTGACTAAACTGTCTTAATTTGTGCATCATTATGTCTGTTGTTCTGTAAACTGTTGCATGTGTTGATAAGTAGCTATATGAGTAACTATATGGGTTATTGATTGGTTGCCCAAGTATTTGTATGGGAGACTGAGTGTGTGTGTGGGTGGCTGGGAGGTGTATGACTCTGTGCATAGATGTGTGAGCAGTTGATTCACTAGATGTATGGTTTCAAAAGTGCACGTGGAAACAGCTGTATGGGCGGTTGACTGTGTGCATGAGTGTATTGGTGAGTGAATGGATATCTCAGTGCTACATGTCAAAGTAAGTACATATGTAAAACACAGTACATTTGAGAGTTGACATATATAAATAACTGTGCATAAGAGCCAGTGAATGTGTGAGTGGCTGTATGGATCATTGTGAACTTGTATCAGGGATTGTATAAGAGAGTAAATATGTGTTAGTATATGTTTGCATAAGTAAAGTTTGTATAACTGTATAGTTGAGGAAATGGAGGTGTGATTGATTCTTTGCATGACTGACTAGGTGTGTGAGTAACTCCATGGATGAGTGACAGTCTGTGAGTGTCTGTTTACACTGATTGTATCTAAGGTTATATTAGAGTCTGAAGAGGTTCATCGTATTATCACATGAATGATATCATCCGTAATGTGATCAGTAATGTCAAATGAGATGTCATCAGTGATGTCATCAGTGATGTCATTTGAGATGTCATCAGTGATGTCATCAGTGATGTCACTGACCATGTCATGAATGATGTAATATGTGACATCATCAGCAGTGGATTGCGGGTGCGCGATATATAGTTAGTGCAACTAACTATATATGGAATTTCAATGGTTTTGTGTGAGTAAAATAAGGTTTTGTAAATGCGAATTCCTAACTATATATGGTCTATAACCTATGGTTTTTTCAGTGAATATATATATATATATATATATATATATACATATATATACATATATATATATATATATATAGATATATATAGATATATATAGATATATATTTATATACATACATACATCAGACACAAAAGTTAGGCTGACCCAAGCCACAGATCCGGTGGGAAACCCGGCTGGGGTAGCCACCTCCTTTAAATTCAACACGCTGTTCACCTCGTAAAAAACTCTCTGGATTCGATCGAGTTTGTCAACAAAGGAGCCGTGGCCGCAGTATTCTCAGTGCAGGGAAGTTTATTCAGGCACGATGTCCAACGCGTTTCGGAGTTGTAGTCACTCCTTCATCATGGGCAATAAACATTGTTAAAGTGCAAGTAAATAAAGAGTAAGTCACATGATCATGAATATGGAAAACAGACTCCCTTACAGGGGATTACTGTGTAATCGACTTAGTAATGTACAGATTATAACAATTTATGTATATTGTAGTGCTGTAGAATATCTTGAACAATATTGGATTTGTAAAATAGAATTACCCCACGATTAAATACATCGTACAACAAAGTGGAATTAGTCACGTGGTTTGATCGTAAATGAAAGACATTATAAGCATTCATCAACACTGTTTTAACAGTTTACACTAGCAGGAAACATAATTTGAACAGTAAATAAACCTGTGCAAAATGTTTAAACAAATTAATAAACGGCAACACCTAGTTGCGCTCGTGTGCAGGCGCGAACTCGCGCTATCCTCCCGATACACAGCTCAAGGTAATGACAAAAGCTTGGTGCTACGCATTCTGCCCATTTAATCCCGGCACTGGGATTGGTACTGTATTTAACCTTTGTTTACGCCTGGTAGCCCAACAGTTCATGCTATGGCAGTACTGTGTATTCAAATCATTATAATGCCCGTGTGGGCAAAAATTCCGTGCTAGAAAATAACACTAAAATTATAGAGAAACTTGTGGTCAGTTGATATTAATATGAGTACTTTGGTGCGTATATGTAATTAATTAAACAGTAATATTTAATGCCCCAGTGGGCTCCAGACAATAGTGTTCATAATCACGTGGCATACCCAATATGACTTTGTGACATTATACAGAAGAAATTCATTTTTCTTCACAGTGGGCAAAGCACTATACCATCTGTAAAAAACCAGAGACGAAATGTGGATTAAAACCAGGCATGTGACTTAGTGCATATGGTGCTTAATAAACAAGTTTAAAAAATGACATCATACGGATACTTTGATTTACAGTACAGCAAAAGAACGGCTAAATGTATAAATGCGCTGCCAATCCTTCATCCTTATTGAGACCATTAGATGCTACAGTATTAAAACGAATGATTAGTTTTGATTCTAGGCATCTCAGTTCAGCTAGCCTATTTCCTCCTCTGATATTGGGGTGTATGCAATCAATGACTGCAAATTTGACGAGATTAGAGTTACTCTTGTAGAATTCATGAAAGTGTCTCGCCACGGGATAATTTTTGTCATTTTTGTTAATAGCTCGCATGTGCTCGAGTACTCTTTTCTTACCAGAGTGAATGGTACTGCCTATATAATATTTCCCACACGGGCATTTCAGTGTGTATACTGCAAATTCCGTGTTGCAGTTGGTGTCTTAAATGAAGATGGTCATACCTGTTTTAAACCTAAATCAGTTTTCCTTCCACAGATTAATTGTGATGCAATTATTTGTTTTGAAAGAGAGATGGTTGCTGAGTTTAAAAGACTCAATAAATGTAAACAACTTGATAAATATAACCTGACACGCACACAGAGAGTAGCCTTGAATGAATTAGAGGCGAATAAGAGTTTTGTCATTAAACAAAGTGACAAGGGGGGCAATGTAGTCATTTGGCCACTAGAAATGTACTTACAAGAGGGGCTTGACCAACTATCAGACCACACCAGGTATCGTATCTCCTCCAAACATGAGTATGATCAAGCTATGGCATGTGTGGGCGTAAAATTGATGGAATGGAGATCAAGAGGTTTGCTTAGTAAGAATGAACATGCATTCCTCAATTGCAAGCATCCAAAATTACCAGTACTATATTTGCTCCCCAAACTTCACAAAAATGCCACTAAACCACCAGGGAGACCGATTGTCTCATCTTGTGGTAGTGCTCTCGAGAATACTTCCAAATATGTGGATTTCTTCATGCAACCCTTTGTCCAAGCTATCCCCTCATTTGTCAAGGATACCACAGATGTCCTTCAACATCTTGAACAAATACAATGGCAAGATGATTTTCTTCTTATAGGCTTGGAAGTATGTAGTTTATATACATGTATTCCCCAAGATTTAGGAATCCAAGCATGTTGAACATTCTTTAGACAGAGACCATTAACCTCACTTTTTCACACAGAAATGTTGCTGGAGATGGCCCAATTGTGCCTAGGCAACAATGTCTTTCTCTTTGACAAAACCATCTACCAACAAATCCAGGGGACGGCGATGGGGACTTGCTTCGCCCCCAGCTTTGCAGGGTTATACCTCGGCTGGTTGGAGGAGCAAGTAGTGTACCAGTGCCATCTGTACAAAAAACACGCCGTCCTCTGGTTGAGGTACATAGACAACATTTTCTGTGTTTGGAAAGGCACAGAAAATAAGGCTCATGAATTTCTTACTAACCTAAACTCTAATGAGTTAAATCTCAAATTTACGTACACCATTGATAAATTTTCCCTTGAATTTCTAGATCTCAAACTTGAGATTAGAGACAACAAAATCTGCAGTTCCCTACATAGAAAATCTACCTCAGGCAACAGTTTGCTCCATGCAAACAGTTGCCATCCGAGAAGTCTTATACGCAGTATCCCCTAAGGGGAATTTCTGCATGCACGCAGGAATTGCAGTACCAGTGAAAAATACGAATCTGAAAAAGGCGTTATGACTGAACGCTTCTTGGCCAGGGGCTATAATGCCAAACTTATCAAAGACTGCAGTGATAAAGTTGACATTCTTGATCGAAAAGATATTTTATCCACCAATAAAACGCCACAAATGACAGAAGACAAAACTCCAGTCAGATTCATTACCAAGTACAATACCCAAGCTTGGCAAGTTAGAAAAAGTCTCAAGAAATTCTGGGATGTGCTCAAAACCGATGAAGATCTTGAAGGGTATGTAGGAAACTATCCATCCATCACATTTCGCAAACCTAAATCCTTACGCGATCAGCTATGCCACAACATGACATATAGCCATAGAAGACTCAATAATGTGAAAGGATTTTACACTTGTAATCAGTGTAAGGCTTGCAAATATAGCTGCAATCTCAAGTCCATAAAATTCAATGACCATGATGCACCATATAATATCGACAAACACACCAACTGCAACACGGAATTTGCAGTATGCACACTGAAATGCCCGTGTGGGAAATATTATATAGGCAGTACCATTCACTCTGGTAAGAAAAGAGTACTCGAGTACATGCGAGCTATTAACAAAAATGACAAAAATTATCCCGTGGCGAGACACTTTCATGAATTCCACAAGAGTAACTCTAATCTCATCAAATTTGCAGTCATTGATTGCATACACCCCAATATCAGAGGAGGAAATAGGCTAGCCGAACTGAGATGCCTAGAATCAAAACTAATCATTCGTTTTAATACTGTAGCACCTAATGGTCTCAATAAGGATGAAGGATTGGCAGCGCATTTATACATTTAGCCGTTCTTTTGCTGTACTGTAAATCAAAGTATCCGTATGATGTCATTTTTTAAACCTGTTTATTAGGCACCATATGCACTAAGTCACATGCCTGGTTTTAATCCACATTTCGTCTCTGGTTTTTTACAGATGGTATAGTGCTTTGCCAACTGTGAAGAAAAATGAATTTCTTCTGTATAATGTCACAAAGTCATATTGGGTATGCCACGTGATTATGAACACTATTGTCTGGAGCCCACTGGGGCATTAAATATTACTGTTTAATTAATTACATATACGCACCAAAGTACTCATATTAATATCAACTGACCACAAGTTTCTCTATAATTTTAGTGTTATTTTCTAGCACGGAATTTTTGCCCACACGGGCATTATAATGATTTGAATACACAGTACTGCCGTAGCATGAACTGTTAGGCTACCAGGCGTAAACAAAGGTTAAATACAGTACCAATCCCAGTGCCGGGATTAAATGGGCAGAATGCGTAGCACCAAGCTACTGTCATTACCTTGAGCTGTGTATCGGGAGGATGGCGCGAGTTTGCGCCTGCACACGAGCGCAACTAGGTGTTGCCGTTTATTAATTTGTTTAAACATTTTGCACAGGTTTATTTACTGTTCAAATTATGTTTCCTGCTAGTGTAAACTGTTAAAACAGTGTTGATGAATGCTTATAATGTCTTTCATTTACGATCAAACCACGTGACTAATTCCACTTTGTTGTACGGTGTATTTAATCGTGGGGTAATTCTATTTTACAAATCCAATATTGTTTAAGATATTCTACAGCACTACAATATACATAAATTGTTCTAATCTGTACATTACTAAGTCGATTACACAGTAATCCCCTGTGAGGGAGTTTGTTTTCCATATTCATGATCATGTGACTTTCTCTTTATTTACTTGCACTTTAACAATGTTTATTGCCCGTGATGAAGGAGTGACTACAACTCCGAAACGCGTTGGACATCGTGCCTGAATAAACTTCCCTGCACTGAGAATACTGTGGTCACCGCTCCTTTGTTGATAAACTCGATCGAATCCAGACAGTTTTTTACGAGGTGACAGCGTGTTGAATATATATATACATATATATATTCTTTTTTTAATATAAACATGGAGACATTTACCATAAGCAAATTCCTGTACATTGCAGAGTGTTAATTTCAGATGCTCATACGGAACATAGATCAAGTGTGATTTTCACATATATATTTTTCATATATATAGAGAAAATAATTATATCAGGTTCAAGGTTAGAGGTCTGTTAAGGTAGTTCCCAAACGTAGGGGTCGTGTATTACATATGACACAAAAAGATTTGATTAGTTAAAGATTCTGTAATCCTTAACTTTGCAAGATCCCACCCTCTCTCTTATAATTTTGGGTGTGGTTGGCAACAGCCATATCTTTCGAGGAGCTTTCAATTTAGCAGTTTCCTTTGTGTTTTGGAGATTTACTGTGAAAATGGAAACTGCACAGGATCTGCAGGAGGAATAAGAGATCCTTCAGGAGGAAGAAGAAAATACACACCACAAAAGAAAGGAGAGTGTGGTATTGGAATTTTTTTTCATACCTGAAGGACAAAAAAAAATTAAATGCACAAAGTTACATGCAATATCTGTAAAAAGGTGCTGTCCCAAGGATCGGACAAAAAATAATCTTACAGTACATTGTCGATGTACAAACCTCTCTGAACATTGAATGAGAAAGGCTTGCAAGAGCTGAAGTTGCAAGAGCAAATGAAGGCAGCCAAGAACCTTAACCTTCAGCATCTCAAGTTGGTGACAGGTTGCTGTTCATACCACCGACTCTTCCGGATTTTGTGAAAGCAGGACTTTTTTGTACAAAGTGCATCACTGTGCTGAGGATTGGGGAACAGGTTGTCCAACAATATTGGACACAATTAACAATCACCGTTGTTAATTTGTTACCCCCCTTTTACCCACGCTGTTATGTACTTGTTTTTTCTTTACATTTTTATTGATAAAATCTTAAAAAGACCTAAAAACTCACAAAAATTATTAAATATAGATGTAACATATTTTTTTAAAGAAGAAAAAATGGAATCACCTATTTTGGCTTAAAAAAGAAAAGTTATATGTTGTATGAATTCATGAGTAAATGGATAGTGTCTGTGTGATTTTACGAGTGCATATGTACTGTTTGAGTGATTGTATGAGTAAATGAGGAGTGTTTGATAGAATGGTTGAGTGCAAGAGTAGTGCCTGACTGATTGTATGAGTGCATGGATAGTGTCTGAGTGAATTGATGAGTGCATGGGTAGTGCCTGAAGTGAATGGTTGAGTGCATGAGTAGTCCCAGAGTGATTTCATGAGTGCAGTGATAGTGCTTAGGTGATTGCATGAGTGCAGAGGTAGTGCCTGGGTGATTGAATGAGGGCATGGGTAGTGCTTGCGTAAATGGATGAGTGTATGGATAATGCCTTACTGAATGGATGAGTACATGGGTAGTGCCTTAGTGAATGGTTGAGGGCAAGAGTATACTTAAGTGATTGCATTAGTGCATGGTTAGTGCCTGGGTGATTGGATGAGTGTATGGGTACTGCTTGAGTAGAAGGATGGGTGAAAGGGTAATGTCCGGGTCATTGGATGAGTGCATAGATATTGCCTGTTTGAATGGATGAGTGCATAGGTAATGCATGAGTGAATGGTTGAATGCAAGAGTAGTGCCGGAATGATTGCATAAGTGCAGCAGTAGTGCCTAAATGATTGCATGAGTACATGAGTAGTACCTGCGTGAATGGATGAGTGCATGGATGATGCCTGAGTGAATGGATGAGTCTATGGGTAGTGCCTGAGTGAATGGTTAAGTGCAAGAGTAGTGCCTGAGAGATTGCATAACTGCAAGAGTAGTGCCTGAGTTTTTGGATGCGGGCATGGGTAGTGCCTGAGTGAATGGATAACTGCAGGGGTAATGTCTGAGTCCTTGCATGAGTGCATGGGTAGTGCCTGGGTGATTGGATAAGTGCATGGGTAGTGCCTGCGTGAATTGATAACTGCAGGACTAGTGCCAGAGTGATGGCATGAGTGCAGGGGTATGCCTAGGTGATTGTATGAGTGCATGGGGAGCCGCATTCAGCCTCACCTGCCTTGCTGCCTCAGGGGACTCTAACATCCAGGAAGCCCAGCTTTGAGCCAGGAGGCGCTGACGCCCGTGCACCCGGAGGCACATAAATTCAACTTGCGACCCCAGTGGTGTGGGACGTGCACAGGTGTGCTCAGATGAAGCCCGAAGCTCGGATGAAGCCAGCCCGCCAGGAGGAGGCTGGGCTGGGTCACCTCCCTTGGTTCCTTGTTATTGGCCTTGATATTGGCTCTTGGATCCCTCATTTATCTAAGATATATTCGCGGGAAGGACACATGAAGGTAAACCATTCAATATTTCATTAAATAGTAATAGCACTAACACAATGGGGAAACGTAAGTCTACTATAACATCCAAAACAACAGACACAACAGTGGACGGTTTCTTGCAAAAAAGTGGTAGGGGCTTTAACAAAGGAGATTGAAATAGTTGAAGGCAGACTATCCTCTTCGCCCTGCTTAGCCCCATTTGTCCAAACTGACTCTCAAATTACCACCTTGGAAATTGCAGTAGATCAAAGACGACAACCTCCTATATCTCCCACTATAATTATTTCAAGCCAGGGTGCTTTACCTACCAAATTGAAGTAACTGGCCTGTCCTCCGGACTTGTGGAGAAACCTTCTGTAATTCAAACAGAAAAAGGAGGGAAAAGAACATGAGGGGAAGGAGCAGGAGCCGACCATAAATCAAGGAGTGATTCGCTAAGGGGAAAAATAACTAAGAAACTCACCTCTGTTAGCAACACCTCAAAGACACGATTGGGAGGAGGGAGAGTAAATGTATCAAATGTTTCAGATACTTATATTAATGACAAAGTTGATGAATTTGGCAAAATCGTACGAGAGGCTTTAAGCTCCATTTTGACTAGACTAGCCAGTACTGAACAACAGTTAGCCGGAGTCCTAAGGGGTTTAGGTAATAACCCAAATTCTGAAACGAGACTGATAATATTACTTGCCTAAGAAACGCCAACACCTTTATTTTACTTCCAGTGTCCAGTTAAGCAGCTTGAATTCAACAAGTTTGACATATACTGCAAATGAATGTGTCCCCCTCGTAAATATACCTATTATTAATGACCCCCTTTTGAAAAATAGTCAGTACAATAATATACATATTTTTAACTCTGTTCAAAGGATTAGCTGAATAATGCTTCATATTTTTAGATGGTTGAAGATGCAGTACAAATGTGTATTTTGAAAGATGTTCATATAAGATGTAGTTTTTTAGGCATGATTTTTTCTTATCTCTACAAAGGTATAGTTTAATGATACTGCATAATTATAGATACTTAAGTTAAGATGCAGCAGAACTGTGGTGTTTGAAAGATGATCATATAAGGTGTTATTAATTAGGTTTCTGTTCTTAGTTTGTACAGAAGGTAAAGTTAAAGTATGGCATATAATTAATGATAGAATGTTGAAATAATATGGTGTTAATTTGGATTTGTTTGTAGTTTAAGCAAAGGTATAGTTGAATGATGCCACATAATTTTAGAAATAAAGTTGAAGATCTATGTGGTTTTGAAAATGATTATTAAATGTGTTGTTAATTGCTCTTCTTTCTTAAGTCTGTTGTGAAGTATAGTTTAATTTTGTCGCAATTTGTAGATTGAATGGTCAAAATATAATTAAAAAATAAACCACCATATATTACCCTTTGTGCCATGTTGGACTTATCTACTTAACTAGATGGTATGTAATGAATTATCAATATCTTCAGATATTATTTATACAGTTGCATGTATGCTTAGTGTACTCATGGAGTGACCCAGGCACTAACTCATGCACTTCTACAATCCTTTGAGTGCTACCTATACAGTTTAGTAACCTCCCTGTTACTACCTATGCACTCCTCCTATTACCCAGCCAGTCCCATGTCCTTATGCAATCACTCTAGCAAAACCCAAGCACTTATAAATTCACCATGCATTCTCTTTGCAGCACTTTAGTTATCCAGTCAGTATCCATGTACTTATACAATGACTCAGGCATTAACACATGCAGTGCTACAATCAAATGTGCCCTATCCATGCAGTCCTCTATCTACCTCCATATAAATTACCCAGGTAGTACCATGCAGTCCAGCAATCACACTGCCACTCTCCGTCCACTCCTCCAAACACCAAGCCAGTACCATGTCCTTAAGTAATCACTGCGCCAAAACCCAAGCACTTATAAATTCACCATGCATTCTCTCTGCAGCTCTTTAAGTATCTTGTACTTGTATGCTTGTATGCTTGTATGTATACTTGTAAAGCGCATTGTTACCTCGTTACGTGGTGTCCTGGCGCTGTATACCGCTGGGGAACCCGTCCGGGCTTTCCCTGTGAGAGGGCACCCCCAAGGCGAAGCCGGGCATCCCCGGCGCTGCTGGGGCCGTTGTGGAGATTAAGCAAGCTATTGCCCAGAGTTGCAGAGTGGGACCCATGGTTAGCGTAGGCACCTAGGCGAGAATTATCGAGTCCGCGGACATTGACCCAAGACCCTGCTGCGTCGGGAATTGAACCCTGGTCCCGGGCCGACTTCTGCTTCAGGGTCTGCCCCTTCTAACCAGTGAGCCACACTTCTCCACAGAAGTGTGGCTCACTGGTTAGAATTCACTATTCATGTACTATCAGTCACTATTCATGTACTTGTAAAATGACTCAGGCAATAACACATGCAGTGCTGCAAACAAATGTGCGCTATCCATGCAGTCCTCAAACCACCTCCACACTACTGATTCACTCCTCCAATTACCCAAGTACAAGTCGAAGGAAAAGTTTTATATCAAATGTCGTTTTGTTTTTCCACGTCCAGTAATATCCAAAAGAAGAGTAAACTGTTTCATGTCAGCAGTGAGACATACCATCACTAGGAAATCTCACAAAAATACTTACAATTTAAAAAGAAGTGAACAATCAAAGTATATTAATGATTATAATCCAGTTATTTTGTCGATGTGGAAGGCTAATATGGATATCCAGTATGTTGCGGATATTTCCATTGCTGTTGCTCAGTATGTAACGTCATACATTACAAAATCAGAAAAGACAGAGTTGAAAGAAAATGTGGGAAGAAATTTCCCACGAGAAGAGTCTTAGTAAGAAATTGTACAGGTTTAGTTTGAAGATGCTGTCCCATCGAGAGATTGGATCCTACAAAAGCTCGGATTGGTTGTCCCCTGCAAGTTTATATTCAAAGTCAAGAGGAATATTTTGGGTTAGTCTAGGTCTTGCTGCAACATGAAACCGAGTACCTAAATCTATACAAGAAATCAAATATTTAGCATTAAATGAACCGGAAAGCACAGATATAGTTAAAACAAACATGTTAGATACATACTATCAAAATAGAAGTCCTCATTATGAAAACATGTCTGCATGAAGTGCTGCATTATAACAGTTCTAAGAGAAATATTACAGAGAACATAAATTAAATAAAGTATGCAGTTGGGGGCGTGGCTAGCAGCCGGAGGCTATGTCCGCTTGATTCTGTGGCTCCCAGCTCTCGCCTGAATATCTGCACACAGATCCTTTTACCTGTAGCGTGATCCCCTTCTGGCTTGGGGTTCCCACACATTGACCGGTGGTGTACATCTGTGCAGCATCTGGCTGCGTGCGCCTCGTGCAGACACCCGGAGATGTTCGATTGCAGCCTACTCCCCCTGCGGCTGAGGGGTCAATGGCGGCGACTGTCGGAGTTCGCCCCAGCGCTGAGTGAGCTCCCCTGTGGACGGGCTGGTGCGGGCATGACGGGATTGACTGCAAGGCCCCAGACCTCAGTCATCGTTGTTCCGGGATCCCTCCGGGACTGCGGGTTGACCTTCATGGCCCCTGGAAACCATTTACGGCCGCGTCAGAGCGGGCGCGAGGTCTGCCGGTGATCCCCGGAAGGACGCCTACTCTATACCCCGGCTTCTGGGCCTTCAGAACAGCCGAGTGCCGGGATCTGGTGGTTCCTGCACACATCGGGGACACTATCTGTTTTGTCTCCTACGGCCTGGACCTACGCCCCACTCACTGTTGGACGGCTCCACCCGCCCACCCCCCCAACTCTGAGGCATGCAAGGCTCACAACGGACCTGAAGGTGGGGGTTCTTCATGCCAATGGAGTTCAGTGTTGGAGGCCTCTCGTACCAGTGACGGCCGGGCAGCACACATTGAAGACTACAGGTGGGGGCTGTCATGCCATATCGCGCGCCTGCCACTGGCGCTGCAGACTGGGAGTGGGGGTGAGTGAGCCCACGAGGCCTTTTCGATATTGGTGGACGAGGGCTTGGACTACCTGGCACACAGCGGCAGCCCAGTAGGCGAGACTACTAGATCCAGATACTCTCGGCCTTTCTCCCCTCCCGCTGTGACTTTATCCCTGCTTATTTGGTGCCCCCACAGAACCTGGTTATTGGCTGCCCTATTGGAATATCGAGGTGCTCAGGTTGGCGAGGGGGTCTGAGGGGCAGGGGCTCACAAGGAAGTTCTTGTTGTCGTGGAACCAGGGGCTGGCCACCCTTGGTGTGTGGGTGCTTTGGGACACTTTCAACAACCGGTAAGAGCAACTGTGGCTGGCATGAGTGCACTGCGTCGCCGGTTTTCCCTGCATCACATTCCTCATTGTCTGCACGGCTGAGCTGGGACATGTGTGCTCACCATCAAAATGGCGGTGAATAGAGGATCTAAACCACCCACCCGGCAGCATATCAACAAGCTCTCCTGGGGCTCTAAAGGGGAAAACAAAGAGGCAGTTCCTCCTGCAGACCCCAAACATTTGTCTCCGGGGCCTGCCCCGAAAGCTCTCTCTCTGGAGGAGGTGATGGAGGCGATAGCGGGGGTCCGGTCTTCCCTTGAGACTCGCATTGACTCAGCAAATATCGAGGTTACATTATTACGGGCGGACCTCCGTAAAATCGACACCAAGGTAAAAGATGTGGAAGTCAAAACAGCAGCCCTGATAGACGACACGTCTACTCTCCAGCAGCAAGTGGCCCTCCTCCAAAAGCAACAGCAACAGATGAGTGACCTCCTCCACGACTATGAAGGGAGGGTGAGGAGGAACAATATCCGTATTTTAGGTGTCCCAGAAAAATTGGAAGAGCCGGCTGCGGACCTCTTTGTAGAAGATCCGATATTAAAACACCTTCAGCCCAAAAACATCTCCAACTACTTTTCTATTGAGCGGGCGCACAGAGTCCCAGTGGGAAGACCGAAACCTGGGGCTCCTCCCCGCCCTATCATCGCGAGGATCTTCAATTTCAGGGACTGGGACACAATCCTCCAGGTGGCGAGATCTGGGCCACCATTGCTTCTGGAGAACGCTCGGATCACAATCGCCCCAGATTTCACGATGAAGATCCAGGCGCGGAGGCGCAGCTTTTTGGAGGTGAAGAAGGCCTTAAGGAGAATCACATCAAATACTCCATGCTGTTCCCCGCAAAGCTTCGTGTGGAGTCGGATGGTAAGGCCTGGTTTTTCATGTCTCCTGGCGAGGTGTGGGACTGGTTGGAAGGTTGGAAGTTCCCAAACAGATCGTGGACACTTGGGGGATCGCTCGCCTCAAGACTCCCGGCCGGAGAGTCAGGATCTCTTCACAGACGGTGCTCCTGCGGAACAGTAAGATGATTGCACTCCCTTGACTATTGGTGGGACTGTTCAGAAGGGTGCGGTGTACGCTGGTTCCTCTGGACTCTAATCATACTGATGGGCTGTGGGCTGCTTCTAGACGTTTCCCTCTTAATGATGTGATACTCGCTACGTTGTAACTGATTTGACTGATGGTACCAGAGGAGCCGTTGGCTCATTTCCAAGTTCGAATGTACACTCAGAATGTTTTGATACGAATATAGGATTTCAGTATGTTTGATGACAGTTTAAGGCGAGGGCCGGACAGGCTCTTCAAGCACCCCTATTATGGTTGGGTGGGTGACAGGCACTCTGCCTTGTTGGGGGTGCAGATAGTTTTAAATCTGCGGGCAGGGAAGCAGGGTGGGGGGTGAGTTGTGGAGAGGAAGGGAGGTTCATCTTCTTTTGTGGACTTTGTTTTGTTTGTCCGCGGACAGGGGGGCAGGATGGAAAGGGAGGGGGGTTCTAGGAGGTTTTGTATTGGTTTTCTTGGTTATTGTATTTTTTGTTTACAGCAGAGTCTCTTCTTGGTATTCCTATGGGCATGGTCGATGCCGCCATCCCGCCTCAGTTGCCATTCTATCCTTTGAGGATGTTGGTCCTAGTTCCCGACTGGTCTGGCTTCTCGCGGCTATCCTATTCCCCCAACTTTTACTACACAATCCACCATGACGCAATCACATAATAAGGCGCTCACCCTCATGACATGGAATGTCAATGGCCTTGGTAGCACAATCAAGAGAGGAGTGGTGCTGCAATACATCAAACGCCATGCACCCAATCTTGTGCTCCTCCAGGAGACACACTTAATGGGCAACACATGTCGGGCACTCCATCGAGGGGGGTACAAGCTACGGGTTTCACCTCTGGCTCCCATGGCACCGGCACCCTGGTGAAGAAGAACCTTCCACCTACCTCTACAAAGACGTGGGCGGACCCCCTGGGCTGCATTGCAGTGGCTGAGGCAACATGGGAAGGGTGGCACCTGAACATAATCTCGGCCTATATTTCGCCAACACTGAGTAAGGACACCCTGACGACCCTAACGCGACTGTTGTTCCACCTGCCCCAGGGCACACTACTTATCGGCGGAGACTTTACCATTACAATGGACGACACTGTAGATAGGTACCCCCAACGGGGCTCCCATAAACAGAAATTGGACCTTATGGATTTTGCGCATGCAATGGGGTTGGAGGACCTTTGGCGGACGTCGTGCCCTGACACTCCTTATTACACGCACTATTCCAACGCCCATAATAGTATGTCCCGTATTGACTACCTCTTTTGCCATGCGTCGGATGTTGGCCTCTTTCGCAACCCAAAAGGACTCCCCCGGGGTATCTCTGATCACTCTCCTCTTACAGTTAAACTCACTTACCATCGGCAGGCAACCAGGGGTCCCATAGTCATCAACCCATGGCTCATGAAAATTCCTGACATTCGAGACCGTTTGCTAGAACACACTGAATTTTATTTTGCCGAAAACCTCGGTTCGGTCCAATCGGCCATTACGATCTGGGAGGCATATAAGGCTGTTATCAAAGGGAAAGCACTAGCTCTCAAATTGAGCTATCAACGCAAGCAAGCCGAACTACTGCTTCAGACTGAATCAGATTTGCTTACCCTAGAATCTGACCTTAACACTACCCTGTCCGAGGAGACTGCCGCTCGACTTCGTCTGAAACAAGCGGAATATAAGATGCTGGCCTTCGAAAAGGCTCAGGCGAAACTGTTGTAAACCCGCCACCGGGTCTACGAGCTGGGAAATAGGGCAGGTAAAATGCTAAACTGGCTAGAACGCCGCGAACAGGGCTCTAGATGGGTTCCGCTACTACTTCCCCCCGATGCCTTGCGCATCACGGGTAGGTGGGTGGATTTTGCGGATCCACGATCCGCGGATTTTGCGGATTTGCGGATCGTAGATCCGCAAAATCGGCGGATTTGCGGATTTGCGGAGCACCTGCTTTATTTTATCTATTAGAGCTTCCTGTTGAAGCTAACTTAGTAACTATTTTAGGATGGCGCTGGCAGCTTGCCGGCGCCATCGTAAAATAGTTACAACAGTCCCAGCCAGGCTTCAACTTTTGCCCCCGGAATCCGCCGCTCGCGGATTTGCGAATTTGCGGTAAATTCGCGGGAGTTCGCGGATCGCGAATTTACCGAAAATTCGCAAATTCCGCGAGCGGAACGGATTTTGCGCTCACCGCTACGGGCCCATTAGACATCGCTGAGGCGTTTGCAGACCACCTGGAGGACGTTTACTCCTCTAGAGCGTATTACTCTGCAGACGAATCTCACATTTGCCCACTCTCTCCGACTCGGATAGGGAAGAACTGGACGCTGCTCTCACAACTGAAGAGCTTACGTGTGCCCTCTTTGCTGTTAACTCGGGCAAGGCGATGGGGCGTAATGGTGTCCCCATTGAGTTTCTCAAGGGGATGGCCCAAGAAGTGATCCCACACCTAAAGGCCATCTTTGAAGAAAGCCTTGAACGGAGCAGTCTGCCACTGGACCAGCGCCTGGCCTCGATAGCAGTCATCCACAACCCCAATAAGCCAGCCACTGACTGTGGCTCTTATAGGCCGATTTCCCTCAATAACGCTGAGGTCAAGATTTTGGCCAAACTTCTGGCGACCAGACTCCTCACAGTCCTCCCCTCCCTAGTGCAAGACGATCAATCTGGATTCCTTCCGGATAGGAACACGGCGCTGAACCTTCGCAGAGTACATGACGTCTTGGGCAGACAACCCTACTTACAGGAAGATGCCGCAATTTTATCCCACGATGCCACCCTAGCGTTCGACTCCATAGAATGGTCATACCTCTTTGAGGTCCTGCAGAGGTTTGGATTTGGCCCAAATTTCATCAAGTGGGTCCGTCTGCTATACACTGACTTGTTAGGCCAGGTAAGGGTTAATGCCCATACCTCTAGACAATTTCAGTTACATAGGGGAACAAGGCAGGGATGGCCCCTCTCCCTTCTTTTATTTGCACTCACGTTGGAACCTCTGGCCCATTGGATCCGTACAGATGCCTCCATTAAAGGACTGAGATGGAATGAATACACAATTGATAAAATATCCCTATATGCGGATGACATTCTGGTGTATGTTTCCTCTCCTAAATCCTCCATCAATAGTCTGTTCCATGTCATTAGGAACTTTGGAAAATACTCTGGTTTCTCAATCAATTGGTCCAAGTGAGCCCTGTTCTGTCTCCATGGCCCTCCACCCGCTTTCCCGAGAGAATTCACCATTGCGATAACCAAGGACGGCTTCAAATATCTGGGCATTTTTGTGACTCCGGATCCTAAACTTTTTTACGACCGCAACTTACGGGGCCCGCTTCAGCGGCTCCACAGCGACATTTCCCACTGGCGTACGCTGCCCCTATCCCTCCCGGGCAGGGCAGCATTCTTCAAAATGTTGGCGTTTTTTATATGTCCTTCAAAATGCCCTTTCCCGATTGCTGACTCATTCTTCCGTACACTGGAGGGCGATCTGCGACTCCTCCTATGGGATGGTAAGGCACCTCGAATTGCTCTGCATAAATTGACTCAAGGATGGTACAGTGGGGGTATCACTTTGCCAAACATGCGACTCTACTATTGGGCCTCCCAGCTAGTAGCCACTAACTCCTGGCTACATGGTTCGCCTACCAACCCAGCCTATCATTTGGAGCGCTACCAGACAGGACGTGAAGGATATCTAGGCGCCCTCTATGGCAAATTTCCCCGAAACCGCTACGTGGGACCCATGACACAAACCATTGCTATCTGGCACCGGGCTACTAAGAGCCTCGGTTGGTCTGACGTGTTCACCCAGGCTACCCCGTTCAGGGCCACCCACAAACTGGGCTCCCTCTGTCACCTGAAGGGGTTTGACAGATGGGACACGATAGGCATCTCCGCCCTCGGAGACTTGATCCACAAGGGTAAATTGTTGACTTTTCCCGAACTTCAACAGAAACATGATCTTGCTCATTCTGAGGCATTCAGATACCTCCAAATTACACATGCTATCACTACCTCAGTGAGGACAGGCTGATCTCAGAACCACTCCAGACGAAGGCAATATCCTGCACATATCGCAAACTCTGCAATAATTTGCCCAACTCATTCCAGGCCCTACGGGACAAGTGGGAGGGAGATGTGGGTGACTTGGATGAGGACGACTGGAGGCAGCACTGATGTTCCCCAGGGAGACAGCCATAAACCACCGTTTCAGACTGATCCAACTAAAAATCCTACACAGAGCATATATGTCTGCCCCCCTCCTGGCCAAGTTGGGTAGACGCCCAGATGAGTTGTGTCACCGCGGCTGCGACCTCCCTGGCTCCTTTTACCATGTCCTATGGGAAAGTCCAGTTATCAAACAGTTTTGGGACGGGCGGTTCGCAAAATGACTGAGGCGATGGGAAAGCCCATCCCTCTCTCCCCTAAGGAAGGGATTCTTAATATTTCCGGTCCTACCGACCTTACAGAGGTGGAGCTACAGTGGGTGGCCCTAGGCTTCTTGTTGGTGAAACATGCAATAGCAATGCACTGGGGTGCCCCCCAGAGGCCTCTCCTGGTGGGCTGGGTGGCCGAAATGGATAGATGCATGCTAGCCAAGAAATCTGTATTTAAGGTCAGAGGATGCCCCAAGAAGTGGGATAAGAAGTGGGGACACTTGAACGTGTTTAGGGGGGAGATCTGTACCTCCCCCACTGTGGATATGGCAATGGTTGGGGTAGGATCGAGACGACGTACTGACCCTTAAGGGATTGCTTATTGTACATGCCGGATATATCTGATTTTGCTTTGTATTGATTGATCAACTGTATGATGGCTCTGCTGTTGTTTTTAAAAAAAATGTTAAATAAAATAAAAAAGAAAAGTATGCAGTGATTGGTTCAGAATGATGTTTGTTGAAACATAGTAAAGGAAATCTGATAAAAGAGAATTTTACTATTTAGCACTTCTGCAACTCTTCAAGCCTTGGTGAACGGAACTGGAAATACTTCGAGATTTTCAGTGCTATGAAGATTCTTTTAATGCATGTAAAGATAGCATTGAATGCACAGTTTTTCTAAATTATCTCAAAATGTTGAATGAAGAAATTGATCAAGAAGCTACTATTGCAGCTGAGATTGCTGGAGACAGGTCTCAAGACAGCCAAAGTTCTTCCCCACTGAGACCCACTAGGACAACCAATTCTTGAAAATGAAGCAGCAATCACCATGAGTGAAGTGGAAACAGCAATGCATCCAGCTCAACATGATATTATGGACTTGGGAAACTTGGAAGAACAACTAAATATTGAACAGAAAGAAATATATCAGCAAGTGAGACAACAGATCGACCATGGTTTTCTTCATGAAAAAAAGAATGCACGTGCACATCATTTCAATCTATCCGAACGTATGTCAGTGGTCAAGCTAGTACAGAAAAACGTTTTTCAATTAAAGTTTTTACCAGTTATCTACAGAAAACTACTGGATCACATTTATCTTGTGTTGTAACCGCTCCAACTGGGTTAGCAACACACAACATTAAAGGAATTACATTACATTGCTTACTAATGCTACCTGCACAACATGAAAACATATTGGAATATCACAAGCTATCTGGAGAAGCCTGAAGTTTCAAGAGTTTTCAAGAAAATTAAACGTATGATTATTGATGAGGTGAGCATGCTCTCAAACTTAATTCTTGCCTTAGTGCATTTAAGAATGCAGCAAATTTTAAAAACAGAATACAATGTCTTATTTGGAGGAAAACATATGGTAGTTTTTGGCGATCTACTGCAACTTAGTTCTGTAAAAGGGCAATCAGTATTTAAAAAACTTGTGCATGAAGACACCAGAAAGTGTTTGGGAAGTATTGGAAATGTTAACATTTGGTCATATCTTGAGTACAAAGAACGTATTAAAAATATGCGACAGGCAAGTGATGAAGACTATGGAAGTATTTTTCAAGATATAAGAATTGGTGTATTGACAGAACATGGTAAAGAAGCTTTGCAAAGTCGGCTACTTACAAACTTGTTTCCAAATGAAGATGTTGCTCCGGAAATAAATCTATAATATGCTTATGCCAACACTGTGAGAGTGTTCCACAGTCAATGAAGAACTTTTAAAGCTGGAAAAACAACAAAATAATAAAAATGGAAGCCATTGATAAAATAGACCACAAAGGTATTACTATTATTTTGACAGAAAAATGTGAAACAGAATTGGAATAATTGGAAAAATTTATATCTAAAACAGCTGGTTTAGAAAGTAATGTACATGTATGTGAAAACTGTCAGATAATTTTATGTCATAATTTGGATGTAGAAAAGGGTTTCGTAAATGGAGCAATGGGAAAAGTTGTTGCTTTTGTTAATTATCAAAATAGAGATGGAATTGAATTTTTAAAGATTAAATTTGATCAGATTGAAGAAGTAAAACAGATTAGACGTTGTTCTGTTCATTTTTTGCTTGTTAAAGTTTTGTATGTTCGTAGAAAACAGTTTCCTCTTTCTTTAGCATTTGCGGTGACCATTCATAAACTGTCAGGAACCAAGCAAGGGTCACACACCGTGGGTGTTTTCATGTGCGGTTTTGGCCCCAAACACCATCTGGAGCTGGAAAACGAGCAGAGTCTAACTCTAATATGGCCGCATTGCTGTCCCGTGATAAGCGCTCAATGAGCGTTCCATTCATTGTTTAGAATTCTATCGTCCAGGTGAAGCGCGCAGGGAAGAGCGCACTTTACCGTCATCTGTCAGCGTAGCAACAGCTGAGTTCCCGAAGTCCATTTGTTTAGGAGAATCTTCGCGTTTCCATTCTGAGAGCAAACGGCTGTTTGCTTGTCAGAATATCTTCAGAGAGAATTCCAGTGTCCAAGGAGTTGGAGGGCGTTCGGCAAAGATTATCAGTGAGGAGTCGGAGGGTGGTTGAAGCACGAGAGGGCTAGGATAGGCTTGTATATAAAATAGCTCTTTCAACGTATTTAGTGACTAAAAAGGATGAGAGGAAATAACTAATTGTTAAGAGTTATAAGGCTCAACCTTCATTCAGGAACCGCACATTTTGACATAGCAAGAACGAGTGGAGTCGCATGACTACAGACACTTTTTGGTTTAGTTCTTTTGAATTCCCAAAGGAATATTACGTTTACGAATATTGGAGTAAATAAAGAAACACAAGGAAAAGACATAGGAATAAATACTTACCTAAGAATTCCGGAACCCCACATACAACGAAGCTTCAGCAGTAGGTCAGGTGAGAAGTCACTAGGGAAGAAGAATAAGAGAAATTAATATTAGAAAGCAAATAAGTAAGCAATAAATATATATAATATCATTACAGAACCACATAGACCTACAAGGCAAAACAAGAATAAGATTACTGAAGCAATAGAAGAGAAGCACAGGCGCACGACACTTCGGGTAGGTTAAAAGAGTATTATAGAATAGGAGTCATGAGATATTAGGGAGAAACTGCATAACCTTTCTTTATTACAGCTACACAAGTCAAGTCAGTAGAAGACCAGGCAAGAAGTAAGAAGACTCAGAGGGGTATCCAGGTAGCCGAAGAAGACGGGCGCAGTCTCTTCTCTTTTCTGTCCAATTCCCCTTTCCCTGCTGCCGTCCGCTTGGCACCTTGCATTTAATAAAGTTGCAGGGGCTGGGGGGATAGTGGTGCGGACTTGGGAAAAAGGCATTGTTCTGCTCCTGCGCAAGTTTGCTGGAATAAGAAGCACCTCTGACATAAATCTCAAGGTTTAAGTGTAGACAGCGCTTTGGTAAACATTGGAAATACTGTGTTTAAAGAGGGGAATGGCGTATATTGCATTGTCCCGAGTCAGAACTTTTTCTGGATTGTATTTGATTGATTTTGATGAGAGAAAGATTAGTACAGATGCAAATTGTGTAAGAGAGTATAATCGGTTAAGAAGACTGTATGCTCCCAATATAGGTGAATAACCTGTAAATAAAAATTGTGTAGTAGGTCAAAAAAAGATATTATAATCTCTGTAGCGAAGTTGGAAAGAATAAAAAAAATCAAGAAAATGTGGAGATTCCAAACAAAAAAGAAAAGGGACAGTGTTGAAGAGATTGTTGGATATCAGTTAGAAAATAGTTCCGGTATCAACTGCTATGCTAATGTAGTGGTGAACATCGTATTTTTTCTAGAAAATCTCCAACAGCAAATTATGGAGAATCGAGCAAAAATGTTTTGTTTCTTGTTGCATTCTATTTTTGAATAATTGAGAACTGATAAAACTAAAATCCAAAGTGTTTCTGGTATTCGGAATCTTCTGGATAAATGTTCTGGTTCTTCACAATTTACACAGAACGTACAACAAGATGCTCAGGAATTTCTTATGCATATGCTTGCAGTATTGGAAGATGAAGGAATACAAATTGAAAATCTGTATGGACTTTGTTATACATGGAAACATGAATGTGAATATTGTACATTACTTCTACCACTAAGATAGACACTGAAAGATTTATATATTTGACAATACCAGATTGTAAAACAGTATCTTTTAAGAAAAAAATTAAATCAGCTAATCAAAATTTGGATTGTAGCCACTACAAATCAGAAATGTTATCAACATTATTTTTACAAAGATTTGGACAATGTATAATTTTAATGATACAACGTTGTAGAGAAGATGGAAGAAAATTGAAAACTTACATAACATTTTTTGTAGCAAGTCAACTATCAATATCAGGAAGAACTTTCGTAGCAGTAGCAAATATTTTCCACGATGGACCTTCTACACCATCTGGACAGTACACCGTCTATTTAAAGTGCAATAAAAGGATGGACATATTGTTATGATGCCCATTTAGTTTTTTCAAATATCGGTTGCCTAACAAATTACCAAATTCATACCTAATATTCTTAATGCCAAAGTTTTGAGAACATAATTCAACCTATTGGGAATATGTCAATATGAATTACCGTATTTTCTGATGTATAAGACAACTTTTTAACCCTTAAAAATCTTTTCAAAAGTTGAGGGTCGTCTTATACGCCGGGGTCATTTTATAAGCAAGCGAATATAGCCCAAACCCTATATTTTAAAAGGAAAAGTAGGGGGTTGTCTTATACGCACAGTCTTCTTATACGCCAGAGAATACGGTAATGAATTTATTTTGGATAATATATATGTAAAGGATTTCAGGAATATCATTTGGCCTAGTGGATATATATCTTTATGAATTAAGAAGTGTATTTTGGATATTCTCACTGCAAATGTTTTAAATAACATTATTGTTTCTGTTCTTTGATATTGTATTCGGAAAATTCTCTTAGAAAGAAGCATTTTATATATTTGTATTATCTGCAATGTTATTGAGGATGTTTATTTTAGGAAATGTGAACAGATAGTTGACTTTGTAAATATTTTGGACACATTTATTTTCTTAAACGATCTTTTTGATTGTATTTTTTTGCTAACTGTTATAAGATGAACACCATTGAAATCACTGTCTATGGGGAAATTCAATAGATTCTGAGAACAGCAAAAAAGGCAAACTGAATATGTTATATAATGGTCAAATAATGTTGTGTTTTTAAAATTATAATATTATATGTTATGACTGTTTGAAAGTTTTTAAAATTTAAATTACAAAAAACAACTGCAAACACTCTTTCAAATACTTTGATATCCACTGTTGTAAAGGTAAGATTAAGTAACCCAAACACCACCCATGCACTACCACATTCACCTCTGCACTATCCATACAGTCCTCTAACCACCTAGACACTGCTCATTAACATCTTAAATTCCCCAGGTACTACCCATGCAGTCCAGCAATCACCCTGTCACTCCCAATTCACTCCTCGAGTCACCCAGCCAGTACCATGCACTAATCCAATCCCTCTACCAATAACAAACCACTTATAAAGCCACTCAGGCACTCTACTTGCAGTACTCTAATCATCCTCTCAGTACCCATGTACTCATGCAATGACCAAGTCACAAACTTATGCACTGCTGCAATCCTTTGAGTGCTACCTATACAGTTTAGTAATCTCCCTGTTAATACATATGCAGTCCTCCAATCACCGAGCCAGTCCCATGTCCTTATCCAATCAATCTGCCAAAATCCAAGCACTTATAAATTCACCATGCACTCTACTTGCAACACTCTAATTATCCAGTCACTACCCATGTGCTTATACAATGACCCAGGCACTAACACATGTAGTGCTACAATCAGATGTGCAGTATCCATGCAGTTCTCTAACTACCTCCACACTACTGATTCACTCCTCCAATTACCCAGGTAGTACCCATGCAGTCCAGCAATCACACTGTAACTTTACGTGCACTCCTTCAATCATCCAGCCAGTAGCATGTCCTTCTCTAATCACTGCACTAGTACCCAGGCACTTAGAAATTCACTGTGAGAAGTTAGCCTGATATATGATGTCTCCAATTCTGGGGGCACCTTGTATCAGTCCAAACAATCCCTTATGGTGATGGTTGTAAGTCAACCTTATAGACAAGCTATGCTAATGGTAGCATGGACTAAGCAGCCTTAAAGGCTTAACTCAAGAGGTCGTGTTAAGCGAGCTGTTTTACCAATCACAATCCTGTAATATCAAATGAAAGGACACCACACAAGTTATATATTATAAAAATATATGTATTTATTACTAGAATAATCCTCTATACTCTTTATGAGTGCAGAGGCACAAGCGTTTAAACAAAAGCACAGTTAAACATATGAAAGTTGCCCAATTATGGATGAGGCCCAGGGGCCACGCAAACCATATATTAAAAAAATGGTATAAGAGATACCAATCGAACAATGGTTAGGCCTAGGGCCTAGGGAATCGCTGGCAGCAGTTGGGACTAGCAATGCTGAAGTCGGGAAAAGCCCGCGGGATTCGGGTGCAGCGCTTAAAGCACACACATGCACCAATGCAATGTCAATGGTGCGTAAAAGTTATAAAGTTACAGTTAAATGAGACTTCCGCTTAACCTAGCAGGATGAAACTTTAGACACATACACTAGAGGTGTGTACCAGTGTAGGAACACTGGCGTTGATGAGTTACCTCACCCACAGGAAGCGGGTGCACAGGTGCGAAGTAGTGTCGGGTTTTGCCACGCTGGTTG
This sequence comes from Lissotriton vulgaris, assembly GCF_964263255.1. Classification (NCBI taxonomy): domain Eukaryota; kingdom Metazoa; phylum Chordata; class Amphibia; order Caudata; family Salamandridae; genus Lissotriton; species Lissotriton vulgaris. The sequence continues at coordinate 813,540,523 of NC_141699.1, forward strand.
ATGGTGCTTGGAGCTGAAGATGCTGCAGGCGTCGAGACGAGAAGTATCCGGTGTGATCCAAGGGTGGATCGAAGATAAAGATGATCTGAAAGCAGAGGGGACAGAGTCTGGGTCACTCAGCAGTGACCAGGGTGGAACCAGGTAGGAACCAGGCAATATCGGGCGCTTTCAGGTCGCTGTCGTGAAGCTTCTCTCCGCTGCCACATGGACTCTGGGGGCACTGAGGATGTCCAGGAGTGGATCACGAGCTGTCCCACGAAGGCTCTCGCTGTCGGCAGTGTTGGCTTCCGGATTGAAGCAAACAACCCTTGGCAAGCGCAACCCACGCCGGACTCGAAGATGGCTTAATACTCGGACCAGGAGGGTCCGAGCGGGTGCTCCTTTTCAGAGAAACGAGTGCAAGTCTGGAGCAGCCAGATTCACAAGTTAGGTTACAAGGTTCGTCGGCACAGGGGCCACTAGCCAACGGGCAAGTGACCGGGCCAACGCGTTGAGCCAAAAGATGCAGAAGGGCCCCACGCAGCACTCGGTGAGTGTGGAGGGGTGAGCTTCGGCGCAAGAGAGGCTCAGGGCTGGGGCTTCTCAAACCCTAATGCACAGCTTCGAGGGTCACTTGTGGGCTGCACAGTCAGCATCTTGTGGTCTTTTCAAGATGGCGGGCCCCACGCTTCCGGTCACCTCCACGGGTCTCAGCTCTGCAGGGACTGTGGATCGGGCTGTTAGAAGGCAGGCACGCTTGGTCTTGTCGAACTCTGTTGCTCAAGTTCCGGCGGGAACTGCAACAAAGCAATCATCGAGGTGCTGGATGGTGCCTGCTTGCACAGGATGGTCACTCCTTGACCACTTCAGAGAGAATTCCAGTGTCCAAGGAGTTGGAGGGCGTTCGGCAAAGATTATCAGTGAGGAGTCGGAGGGTGGTTGAAGCACAAGAGGGCTAGGATAGGCTTGTATATAAAATAGCTCTTTCAACGTATTTAGTGACTAAAAAGGATGAGAGGAAATAACTAATTGTTAAGAGTTATAAGGCTCAACCTTCATTCAGGAACCGCACATTTTGACATAGCAAGAACGAGTGGAGTCGCATGACTACAGACACTTTTTGGTTTAGTTCTTTTGAATTCCCAAAGGAATATTACGTTTACGAATATTGGAGTAAATAAAGAAACACAAGGAAAAGACATAGGAATAAATACTTACCTAAGAATTCCGGAACCCCACATACAACGAAGCTTCAGCAGTAGGTCAGGTGAGAAGTCACTAGGGAAGAAGAATAAGAGAAATTAATATTAGAAAGCAAATAAGTAAGCAATAAATATATATAATATCATTACAGAACCACATAGACCTACAAGGCAAAACAAGAATAAGATTACTGAAGCAATAGAAGAGAAGCACAGGCGCACGACACTTCGGGTAGGTTAAAAGAGTATTATAGAATAGGAGTCATGAGATATTAGGGAGAAACTGCATAACCTTTCTTTATTACAGCTACACAAGTCAAGTCAGTAGAAGACCAGGCAAGAAGTAAGAAGACTCAGAGGGGTATCCAGGTAGCCGAAGAAGACGGGTGCAGTCTCTTCTCTTTTCTGTCCAATTCCCCTTTCCCTGCTGCCGTCCGCTTGGCACCTTGCATTTAGTAAAGTTGCAGGGGCTGGGGGGATAGTGGTGCGGACTTGGGAAAAAGGCATTGTTCTGCTCCTGCGCAAGTTTGCTGGAATAAGAAGCACCTCTGACATAAATCTCAAGGTTTAAGTGTAGACAGCGCTTTGGTAAACATTGGAAATACTGTGTTCAAAGAGGGGAATGGCGTATATTGCATTGTCCCGAGTCAGAACTTTTTCTGGATTGTATTTGATTGATTTTGATGAGAGAAAGATTAGTACAGATGCAAATTGTGTAAGAGAGTATAATCGGTTAAGAAGACTGTATGCTCCCAATATAGGTGAATAACCTGTAAATAAAAATTGTGTAGTAGGTCAAAAAAAGATATTATAATCTCTGTAGCGAAGTTGGAAAGAATAAAAAAAATCAAGAAAATGTGGAGATTCCAAACAAAAAAGAAAAGGGACAGTGTTGAAGAGATTGTTGGATATCAGTTAGAAAATAGTTCCGGTATCAACTGCTATGCTAATGTAGTGGTGAACATCGTATTTTTTCTAGAAAATCTCCAACAGCAAATTATGGAGAATCGAGCAAAAATGTTTTGTTTCTTGTTGCATTCTATTTTTGAATAATTGAGAACTGATAAAACTAAAATCCAAAGTGTTTCTGGTATTCGGAATCTTCTGGATAAATGTTCTGGTTCTTCACAATTTACACAGAACGTACAACAAGATGCTCAGGAATTTCTTATGCATATGCTTGCAGTATTGGAAGATGAAGGAATACAAATTGAAAATCTGTATGGACTTTGTTATACATGGAAACATGAATGTGAACATTGTACATTACTTCTACCACTAAGATAGACACTGAAAGATTTATATATTTGACAATACCAGATTGTAAAACAGTATCTTTTAAGAAAAAAATTAAATCAGCTAATCAAAATTTGGATTGTAGCCACTACAAATCAGAAATGTTATCAACATTATTTTTACAAAGATTTGGACAATGTATAATTTTAATGATACAACGTTGTAGAGAAGATGGAAGAAAATTGAAAACTTACATAACATTTTTTGTAGCAAGTCAACTATCAATATCAGGAAGAACTTTCGTAGCAGTAGCAAATATTTTCCACGATGGACCTTCTACACCATCTGGACAGTACACCGTCTATTTAAAGTGCAATAAAAGGATGGACATATTGTTATGATGCCCATTTAGTTTTTTCAAATATCGGTTGCCTAACAAATTACCAAATTCATACCTAATATTCTTAATGCCAAAGTTTTGAGAACATAATTCAACCTATTGGGAATATGTCAATATGAATTACCGTATTTTCTGATGTATAAGACAACTTTTTAACCCTTGAAAATCTTTTCAAAAGTTGAGGGTCGTCTTATACGCCGGGGTCATTTTATAAGCAAGCGAATATAGCCCAAACCCTATATTTTAAAAGGAAAAGTCAGGGGTTGTCTTATACGCACAGTCTTCTTATACGCCAGAGAATACGGTAATGAATTTATTTTGGATAATATACATGTAAAGGATTTCAGGAATATCATTTGGCCTAGTGGATATATATCTTTATGAATTAAGAAGTGTATTTTGGATATTCTCACTGCAAATGTTTTAAATAACATTATTGTTTCTGTTCTTTGATATTGTATTCGGAAAATTCTCTTAGAAAGAAGCATTTTACATATTTGTATTATCTGCAATGTTATTGAGGATGTTTATTTTAGGAAATGTGAACAGATAGTTGACTTTGTAAATATTTTGGACACATTTATTTTCTTAAACGATCTTTTTGATTGTATTTTTTTGCTAACTGTTATAAGATGAACACCATTGAAATCACTGTCTGTGGGGAAATTCAATAGATTCTGAGAACAGCAAAAAAGGCAAACTGAATATGTTATATAATGGTCAAATAATGTTGTGTTTTTAAAATTATAATATTATATGTTATGGCTGTTTGAAAGTTTTTAAAATTTAAATTACAAAAAACAACTGCAAACACTCTTTCAAATACTTTGATATCCACTGTTGTAAAGGTAAGATTAAGTAACCCAAACACTACCCATGCACTACCACATTCACCTCTGCACTATCCATACAGTCCTCTAACCACCTAGACACTGCTCATTAACATCTTAAATTCCCCAGGTACTACCCATGCAGTCCAGCAATCACCCTGTCACTCCCAATTCACTCCTCGAGTCACCCAGCCAGTACCATGTACTAATCCAATCCCTCTACCAATAACAAACCACTTATAAAGCCACTCAGGCACTCTACTTGCAGTACTCTAATCATCCTCTCAGTACCCATGTACTCATGCAATGACCAAGTCACAAACAAATGCACTGCTGCAATCCTTTGAGTGCTACCTATACAGTTTAGTAATCTCCCTGTTAATACATATGCAGTCCTCCAATCACCGAGCCAGTCCCATGTCCTTATCCAATCAATCTGCCAAAATCCAAGCACTTATACATTCACCATGCACTCTACTTGCAACACTCTAATTATCCAGTCACTACCCATGTGCTTATACAATGACCCAGGCACTAACACATGTAGTGCTACAATCAGATGTGCAGTATCCATGCAGTTCTCTAACTACCTCCACACTACTGATTGACTCCTCCAATTACCCAGGTAGTACCCATGCAGTCCAGCAATCACACTGTAATTTTACGTGCACTCCTTCAATCATCCAGCCAGTAGCATGTCCTTCTCTAATCACTGCACTAGTACCCAGGCACTTAGAAATTCACTGTGAGAAGTTAGCCTGATATATGATGTCTCCAATTCTGGGGGCACCTTGTATCAGTCCAAACAATCCCTTATGGTGATGGTTGTAAGTCAACCTTATAGACAAGCTATGCTAATGGTAGCATGGACTAAGCAGCCTTAAAGGCTTAACTCAAGAGGTCGTGTTAAGCGAGCTGTTTTACCAATCACAATCCTGTAATATCAAATGAAAGGACACCAAACAAGTTATATATTATAAAAATATATGTATTTATTACTAGAATAATCCTCTATACTCTTTATGAGTGCAGAGGCACAAGCGTTTTTACCAATCTAGGGGGCTGGATGGCCTGCTAGGTCCCCTCCTATGGGTGGGACCCAGCTAGGGGGTGGTTACACCCCTTTCCCTTTGTCCAGGGTCGCGCTGGGACTGGTGTGCCCCAGAACCGGTTTGACAGGATTATGCAAAGGGAAGCCTTGTGCCCCCCAGGCACTGTCTGGTTTCTTTCAAACCTCCCTTCTACAATCCACTATCTCCTGTCTGGGGTGGTGTGACACCTCCCCGCGACAGGAAAGCCTTTGCCCATGCCTCCTCGGCTGAGTTTCGGTCAGCAGCAGGAGGTCAAACTCGTGTCTGTGGCAGAAGCGTCCATTTTGTGATGCTGAGGCTCTTTTAAAATCAACCGGGTTTTAGCAAAGTAACATGTATTCTCCTTCTAGAGGGGTGGGATGCTATCCCCATTGACAGGGCTGTCGAGGGGATAGCATTCCAAATCGTATGACACCTTACACGACATGTTTTGATAAAGCCAAACAAAAGTTAACATATAACCGCGATGGATTATAATGCACTTAATAGTATATGGTATGGCATTATCCCGGAACAGCTAAGGGAGTTGGTCCCGACAGCTGCAGACAGGATCAGCTCATGCTAGAGCACCATCTCACGTAAAACCAAGCACTCTGCCTCCAGGATTGATAAGGCCTGCCATAGGAGTGACTTATAGGTTTATATGTGTCCAGATATAGGTTTAGATATAGGTATACTATATCTACGCAAGAGGTGATTACACCAACTTGCCCCAGCTGAGTGATCAGCCAGTTGTGTCAATTTAAGAACCAGCCAGGGGTGGCAAAAGCTATGCTGCAGCCCCTGGTAGGCCTTGGATGCACCTATGCCCGTGGCACATATAGTGCACTATATAGGGGCTGACAAGGTGTCCAGTACCAATCAGGTTATGCACCTAGGGTGCATGGAGTCCATTTTAAGGAGAGAGCAGATAGCCTGAGGCCCTGATTAGCAGGGAACCAGGCCAACTAAGTCGAAAACCAGCTAAACACAAGGCAACAAATCTGGGGTAACCATAGTCAGGTGTCCACCTTCCTACATTCACTATACACTCACACTGCAGTACTCTAAGCATCCCGTCAGTACCCATGTACTCATGCAATTATCCAGCAGTTATTCATGCACTTCTACATTCCTTTGACTGCTACCTATACAGTTTACTAATCTCCCTGTTACTACCTAAGCACTCGTTCAATTACTCAGCCAGTCCAATGTCCTTGTCCAATCACTCTGCCAAAACCCAAGCAATAATAAATTCACCATGCACTCTCCTTGCAACACTTGAAGTATCCAGTCACTACCCATGTACTCATGCAATGATCCAGGCACTAAACCATGTAGTACTACAATCAGTTGTACATATCCATGTAGTCCTCTATCCACCTCCACACAACTGATTCACTCCTCCAATTAACCAGGTAGTACCATGCAGTACAGCAATCAACCTGTTCCTTTCGGTGCACTCCTCCAATCATCCAGCCAGTACCATGTCCTTATCTAATCACTGCCCTAATACCAAACACTTATAAATTCACCATGCACTCACATTGCACTACTCTAATCATCCAGTCATTACTCATGTACTCATGCAATGACCCAGACACAAATGCATGCAGTGCTACAATAACATGTGGCAACAGGCAATGGATGACTTTTTGAATTGCTAGGGTGCCCATTCGGTGGCACATTCTGGAAAAATTATATTGTCATTCAGACTGTAATTGTTTTAATTAAACTCCTGCAGCACATAGAGAAAAGCTCCTGATTACCAACAAAGGGTAATGCTATTGGGATACAAGCAACCAATCCCCTTCCTTTATTTATGTACTGCTGCCAATGAGAATTCATCTACCATTTTAAAAGACATTGTCGAAACACATGCCGCTGTTTGTTTTACCGCGAGCATTGGAGGGCAAATGGTAAACGCCAAAATGCATCCTCGCATGAATAAAGCATATTTTGATGAAACCCAGTGAGTGCAGAATGTTTCGGTTGGAGACACGAGCCTTCATTATTTAAATGACCCACCTCCACGTCACAAAGAGTGCAGTACGCCCTAAGATGGATAATTAAGCACAATATATATATATATATATATATATATATTCACTGAAAAAACCATTGGTTATAGACCATATATAGTTAGGGATTAGCATTTACAAAACCTTAATTTACTCGCACAAAACCATAGAAATTCCATATATAGTTAGAAGCGCTAACTATATATCGCGCACCCGCAATCCACTGCTGATGATGTCACATATTACATCATTCATGACATGGTCAGTGACATCACTGATGACATCACTGATGACAACTCAAATGACATCACTGATGACAACTCAAATGACATCACTGACAACATCACTGATGACATCAATCATGTGATAATACGATCAACCTCTTCAGACTCTAATCTAACCTTAGATACAATCAGTGTAAACAAACACTCACAGACTGTCACTCATCCATGGAGTTACTCACACACCTAGTCAGTCATGCAAAGAATCAATCACACCTCCATTTCCTCAACTATACAGTTATACAAACTTTACTTATTCAAACATATACTAACACATATTTACTCTCTTATACAATCCCTGATACAAGTTCACAATGATCCATACAGCCACTCACACATTCCCTGGCTCTTTTGCACAGTTATTTATATATGTCAAGTCTCACATGTACTGTGTTTTACATATGTACTTACTTTGACATGTAGCACTGAGATATCCATTCACTCACCAATACACTCATGCACACAGTCAACCGCCCATACAGCTGTTTCCACATGCACTTTTGAAACCATACATCTAGTGAATCAACTGCTCAGACATCTATGCACAGAGTCATACACCTCCCAGCCACCCACACACACACTCAGTCTCCCATACAAATACTTGGGCAACCAATCAATAACCCATATAGTTACTCATATAGCTACTTATCAACACATGCAACAGTTTACAGAACAACAGACATAATGATGCACAAATTAAGACAGTTTAGTCACTAACCCATGCACTCAGTGAGACACATTTAATCACTCACTCATACAGTCAGTCAAGCACCTACTAAATCCTTCATCCAGACACTTATACATCCACTCATTCTTCAATATGTAAGACATATTTTAACTTTACAGAAACATACAGTCACTGGATGTTGTCATCAGTGATGTCATCAGTGATGTCACTGACCATGTCATGAATGATGTAATATGTGACATCATCAGCAGTGGATTGCGGGTGCGCGATATATAGTTAGCGCTTCTAACTATATATGGAATTTCTATGGTTTTGTGCGAGTAAATTAAGGTTTTGTAAATGCTAATCCCTAACTATATATGGTCTATAACCAATGGTTTTTTCAGTGAATTTTCAAGGTTTTGTAAATGCAAATTCCTAACTATATATGGACTATAACCTATGGTTTTTTCATTGAATTTCAATGGTTTTTTAAAAGCTAATATCAAAAGCTGTAAAATATATTCTTCTTTAAATCTTGAAATATATTTTTCATGTTCTTTAGACAATTTTTTTAAAACATTTTTTTTTGTTTCGCTCCCAGTCCGCGAACCGGTCAGCTTCCTGTTTGCTCAATTTAAAGCCGCGGCTTAGTACGCGAACCAGTAAACGTTCCTTTAGCGTAACTGTTACGTTTGCATGACGTTTTGCGTTATCGCGTAATACGTCATTGGACGCGCCAAGTTAGCGGACCCGGAAGTGGACCGGAAAGAGAAGCAAAGCGCGAAACGTAAACACAGCAGGTCATGTGACTCGATAATTACACTTTTCATTGGTTCATTTCACTTTTGGTTTCCTAATGATGTAATACTTGGTCATGTGATATAAAATTAACACTTTTCATTGGTTTAGAATTTTTCCTTCTCCCAAATGATGAAAACCCCTCCTTCTTTCCTCACTCTGACTTTCATCTTGGTGAGAGAAAGACCTTTTTTGATTCATCAGCAATGGCTTCAATGGTTGCTTCTGCCAGTGTGCCCCCACCACCTCCTCCACCTCCTCATGGGAAGAAAGGACCACCTGCTTCACTAATTATAGAAGAGGAGGAAAATCAAGAAGAGGAGGAAGAGGAAGAAAATCAAGAGTTTTTGCCAGAGGAGCCCAGGAGATATAATAGGAAAGAAAATTATATCTGGCAATTTTTTAAATTTCCTGCTGACCAAAAAAAAGTAAATGCCAGATACGTCTTTTGTCGCATTTGCGGCGATCGTCTTTCAAGGGGCACAGACAAAAAGTACAGCTATGGGAATCATACAATGCACAGGCACATGAGTCGATGGCACCCTAACAATTACAGTAATGCCCAGCTTCGCGACCAACAACAAAATCCACCAGAAATGGCAAGAAGATCTGTTGTTCAGGAGGTATCGGGACCGGAGGCGAGGGAGGTGATCCCGAACATCCAGATCAACATGGGAGAAGTGAAGCAAGTCTGTGTGTGGTGCAACCAGACACTTTGCTACCGCGAAAGTAGCATTACCCTTATAATGAGAGCCATCAACAATCATGTGTGCCCAAAACGCCCCAAAAAGTAAATTCTTCTTTTTTTTGTTGCTCCTGTTGAGCCGTCTTCGATGAATCATTTTTGTTTCCCCCCTCCCCCCAAAAAATAAAAAAAAATACAAAATGTTCAGAAAAAAACAAAAAAATATAAAAAATGTTCAGAAAACTAATAAAAAAAATTTAAAACAACAAAAACAAAAAAAAACAGTTCTTTTCAGAACTACCTCCCCATTATTAAAAAAAATTGGTAGAATTCTTTGAACTCTGCCAAGCTCTATTTCTATTAGTTCGCTCCCAGTTCGCAGTCCGGTACGCGAACTTTGAGCGTACCAAAAAATTTTTTTTTTTAAAAAGGAACATTAAGTATAAGGAAAGGAAACAGACAGTTATGTTACAAAAAAAGACAGCTATAGGGAGTAAAGAAAATATACTGTTACCCGCAATTCACTTCTGATCATGTCATATATTACATAATTTTTGACATGGTCAGTGAGATCATCAGCAGTGGATTGCGAGTAACAGTTTTTTCTGTTTACTTCCTATAGTTGTCTTTCTTGTAACATAAATGTCTTTTCCTATCCTTATACTTACTGTTCTTGTTTTAAAATTTTTTGGAGATCATTCAGAAACAGTAACATTAATAGAGACAGAATTAGTGAATAATAATGAAGAAGTATGAGAAGAGAGGGACTGAGAAAAATACTGGAAGGAGTAGAAAAATTAAGTAATAGAGAAAGGAAGGAGAGAAGTAGCAAACACAGGAAAGTAAAGATTAAAGAAATGAAGCAGTAGAACTAATAGATGTTAAATGTGATAGATTAAATGAATGATTGAGGGTGACGATAAGGTGTGTCCTCTCTAAAAGTTTGTTTAAGGTGAACCGTACTCTGGGTTGCATATCAAATTTATGCTTGTAGAAGAATACAGACGAGATAATAGATGTCAAGACCTACCATTGCAGTAAAACATGCCCACTTATTACATCAATCATAACATAGTCAGTGACATCAACAGCAGTGGAATGCAGGTTAAAAAAGTAGAAAACATTTACCTTATAATTCATGTTAACTTTTCAAGCAAATTTTTCATACATTCAATCTGTAAAAGAGAGAACAAACATTTCCAAAAATATTAAAACATGTATTTAAAAATTTGAAAAAAGAAGGGAAAAGGTTCAAGAAGAAACAGTTTTTAAACAACTTTGACACTTACAGAAACCTCTACTTCTCTACGACCCCTACACAATCCTAAAGATATTTATTTTAAACAAACAGTATCTTCATGCTGATGAAATAAGGCCTATTTTGAAACATGATGCTTCTTTTGCATTGCTTATGTCTCACAATAGTGATGCAATAACAGCGCAAAAGAGATGTAAAACCATCATAAAATTGTGTCAAACATTTTAAATGATTGTTTTAGGATGCAAATAAGATGTGTGCTTTCAAGAGCTTTCTTTGAGGTGAGGCCTATTTCTTTTTTTTAAAAAAAAACAGTACCTAGAAGTACAGCACTATAAGCATTAAAATTGACACTTACAGAAGACTCAGCTTCTCCATATCTACCTCACATTTCTAAATGTATATCATAATTTCAAAAAGCATAACATTAATTATACATGTTAAATGGTTTATTTTTGCTGTTCTCAGAATGTATCAAATTTCACTTAAATCAGTGACTTGAAGGTATTCATCATGTAACAGCGGGGAAAAAAAACACAATCAAAATGACTGTGTTTAAAAAACCCATACAAACTAAGAAAACTGATTTCAAAACTCCTTAAAATTAACTTACTTTCAATGACGTCGAAGGATCTCCTATGAACAGCATCCACTCTGTTGTGCTATAAATATTTTCAGCCCGCCACTTTCTGAAAGAAAACCTCCATCGATACGAAAAATATGTTACATAGAAAAAAAGACTTCTCTCATTCTATCACATGTTTCCACTAGGCCAAATCATGTTGCCGCGATTCGCAAGTCTTGTAATTCTTCCAATCAAATCCCGACATTTTCTATTTTCGCAACTTTCAAAAAGAAAACATTTGAGATTATTTTCACAATCCTGGACTACTAATATCTTACTCTTCTTTGTCACTCATGTTCTCCTTTTCCTATGACACTGATACTGCTTACTATGAAGCAGACTTACTTGCATCAGGTTTATATAGTTGGATTTTTAATCTAGACAGCATTGCAGACTTACATTCCCTCTACTTAAAATTTTGGTTTTAAAAACACCAGATAAGAATTTTTAAGGTCAAACGGCAATTTTTTTTTGAAAGTTACAACGGAATCATTGCAGAATGACCAGCCGTTTTGAGACTTTAAGTAAGCTGTATAATGTCCTGATGTTGTTGATAGACCATCGTGATAGATAATTGCTACAGTTACAAAAGTCCTCCCTGATATTGACAGCTGAGAAGCCACAAAATTTTTTATTAAAGTTGACAATTTTGATCCATCAGGCCTACATCGTTGGATCATTAAAATGACATACTGGCCATATCTACGTATAAATAATGTTGACATCATATCACATTTACATTGGCTACACTCCATGTTGTGATCCGCTGCATTTACTAGCTTATTAAAGGACACTGATTTACTGTCTGGCAAAGTTAAATATATAAATCTTTCTGAGTCTACACTAGTAGTACTTGATACCAAACAGTTATCGCAGTCATGCTGCCATTGATAAGAAAGCCCAAACAGGTGATCTACATCTACACCCTCATCTTGCAATACATCAAGCATATACATTAAAAACTCCTGACAATCTTGCTGATTATTTTCAGAGAAGTCTGTTTGACCTGAACATTCATCTAACAGATAACGAACTTCAGACACACTTTCTACTTTTGTTCGATCACTGCTACATTTCTCGAAAACAGAATTCAACAAACAGCATAAAATTTGTTCTGAATTCAACAGAATCTGTTCTCTTAAACTCTGTAGTGAAAAGAGAACATTAACCACTACATTTGCATAGCAGTTGACACCAGAACTGTTTTCAAATTGAAAACCGACAACATCTTCAACAGAATCCACTTTCTTTCTGGTAACAATTTTCGGTTCATTGACTTTTAGTCTTTTTGCAACAACCTCCCTACTATTACTGATATTTCTACGTTTCCGGCCTACCACACGTTTCTCAAACAAAGGATATTGAGGCAAATGTGGCGCATACTCTCTTCTTAACCTATTGTATTCCTTAACACAATCTAGATCCGCACAAATGTTTGTGACATCACAGTCAATCAAGTACAATCCCGATAAAGTTCTAACTCGTGACAATGCCACATATGCCATACCCTCCTTGAACACAGAACTGCCAATATTCACCAATGCACAGTCTACACTTAAACCTTGCGATTTATGGATTGTCACCGCATATGCCAAGCAAACAGGAAACTGTTTACGGCGAACATATAAGTCTTTAACAAGCAAAAACCTAGCAGAACAACGACCAATTTGCTGTACTTCCTCAATGCTATCAAATTTAATTCTTAAAAATTCTATTCCATCTCTATTTCTGTATTTCTCAAAATCAACAACATTACCCATTGATCCATTTACCAGACCTCTTTCTACATGTAAATTCCTTCTCAAAATGATTCGGCAATTTAAACACACATTCAAAGTCTTTTCAAAACCCGCTGTTTTGGATATAGTCTTCTCTAATGAATCCAATTTTGATTTCAAATTGTCTGATAAAATAATTGTTGATCCCATATGCTCTAATTTGTCGATAGCTTCAAGTTTCACAATCTCTTGCTTTTCTAAATTCAACATTTTGTTGTTGAAAATGGCACATTCTGCAAGAGTTGGCATCAAACATATCCCGGATTTCTTCTCAGTAATTTTCTGAAAAATATTCTCAGGCACAATCTCTTGTTTGGGATATAAATTTGTCAGTAATCGTGCATTTAAAGCTTCTTACCCATGCTCGGTCACTTTTCCAATTCTAATATCTTGTAGAATATTCTTGTAATCTTCATCCTTTGCCTGACGCATATTTTCATGCAGTTCAGCATAATTGAAGTTTAACCATATATTGACGTTGCCAATGCTCCCTAGGCACTTCCTGGTATCTTCATGCGTGAGTATTTTGAACACAGGTTGACCTTTTACTGGTGTCAGCTGCAGAAGATCTCCAAAAACAATGATGTGTTTGCCACCAAATAACACATCATATTCAGTTTTAAGTACTTCTTGCATTCTCAAATGCACAAAGGCAAGCATGACATTGGAAACCATGCTTACTTCGTCAATGATAAGTAGTTTCATTTTCCTCAAGACTCTTGAAACTTCACAGCAAGCATCCCCAGATAACTTGTTGTATTGTAATTTGTTGTCATGCTCCACCGGCAGCATCAGTAGACGATGCAAAGTAATACCTTTAATGTTATGTGCTGCCAGTCCAGTAGGAGCGGTGACAACACAAGACAACGATGACTCAGTCCTTTCCTGCAAATAACAAGAAATTGCTTTAATGAGGAAACTTTTGCCAGTTCCCGCTTCTCCACTCACGTACAGTCGGACAGGCTTCAACAATGTACATGAGCACTCGTTCTTCTCATGACTTACTCCGTGCTCAATTTCCTTGGTAACTTCATCATATATTTTCCTCTGCTCAACGTTGAGTTGTTTTTCCAAGTCTTCTAAGTTAACTGAATCCTCCTGAGCATGTGCCATGGCTCTTTCTACTTCATTCATAGCAGTGGCAGCTTCATTTTCGATAATAGGTCCTCCAAGTGGATCTTGACTCAATGAAACAGAACTCTGACTGTCCTGAGAACTGTCTCTGGCAATCTCGGCTGCAATCATTGCTTCCTGCTCAATTTCCAAAGTAAGCATTTCTTGATATTTAGGAAAAGCAGGACATTCTATGGACTCCTTGGCTGCATTGAAAGAGTCTTCGTAACAGAGGAAATCTCCAAGCAGTTCCTCTTCTGCACGCCAAGGCTTGAAAAGTTGCAAAAGTGCTAAATAGAAAAACTCCTTTTTTTCTGGAGATTCGCCACTCAATTTTCGATGGTTTACTAATTGGCATTTTCTTTGCTTGACCAGACATCCCTCACTTCCAATTACAGCATACACTCCTTTCTCAATATCTTCTTTGATGTTCCTCTTGAATATATAATTTTGTAGAACCTCATATAGACAAACATTCTCAAGGTGACTGCTTCGATTTGGATAATATGTATCCAACATGTTGGTCTTCAAAATGTCGGTACTGTTTGGCTCCTTTTCCGCCAAATACTCAATTTCCCGGACAGGTTTTAGAACTCGATTTCGTGTTGCAGCAAGACCAAGACTTGCCCAAACGATACTCCTGGATTTGGCATAGAGACTGGCTGAAGACAAGCGGTCAGAACATTCGTAAGCTCCGATTTCTCGATGCGACAACATCTTCAGACTGAAACTGTACAACTTCTTGCTGAGGCTCTTTTCATGGGAAATGTCCTCCCACATATCCTTCAGTTCTGTCTTTTCTTTTTTGGTGATGTAAGATGTCACATACCGAGCCACAGCCATACAGTTGTCAGCCACAAACTGTATATCCATGTTAGCATTCCACATGGACAAAATCACTGGGTTGTAGTCATTGATGTACTTGGACTCTTCGTTCCTTTTCAAATTGTATGTATTCTTGGGTGATTTCCTCGTCACATTATGTCGCAGCGAGGACATCAAACTGTTCACTCTTCCTTTAGAAATCACCGGTCGTGGAAAGTTGAAACGACATTTGGTGTAGAACTTGTCCTTGTTTCTGAATTTACGACGACAGTACTTTCCACAACGATGGCTTTGGAAACGTAGAACTTGTTCTCTTAGGCTTTTCTTCTCCGTTGCGTTTGGAACAGCACACGTAGAATACTGTTCTATGAAACTCATCACTAAGTCATCCGGATCTGTTCCAAATTTAGGTGCATCCTTGATCCACAACAACATATGTATATGAGGGGCACCTCTTGCTTGGTACTCCTTTCTCCAGAAGAAATCCAACACCTCTCCAAGAGGTGGATTCTTTTTATTTGTGATGAAAGACATCATAGCTTCAAATCTATGATTGAAGTACCTGCATACATTCACTGGATCCAAAGAACACAGTTCTCCAGGTGTCTTGAATTCAATGTTTTCAATATTTCCATTTGCCTCTCGTAGAAATTCAAGTAAGTCTTCCCAGCCATACTCGGCACAGCTCAGAGTGAGGAACCATGTCGGAGTTCCTAAGTTCCTCAACATACATTTTAAATCACCATGACGACGGTACCAGTACTCATTAGTACCACGCTGACACGCCATGAGATTAATTAAGTGAGAATCCAAAATACTGTCTTGGACATTGACTTTATGCATAAAGTCACTTGCCGAGATGTTTCGCATCTGTATACCACTTTTTAAGATGTGGTTCACTGCATATGACAGTCCAGACAGATCGCTTTCAAACAGGAGATGAAACAAATAGGGAATGCATTGACGAAACCTAGCATCTTCTGCATACAATCGTAAAGTCCGGTATTCAGACGCAGGAATTTGACGAGGTCGCTCATCATATCTTCCTCCTTGACCTGTGGGAAATAGCTGTGGGAAACACCGAGCTTCCAAACTTTCCTCCCAAACACTAATGGGACTCCCTTTGGCTTGTTTCATTTGAAACAACTCAATAGCATTCCCCATGACTTCCTTGGAATGCAAAGGATGAACACTATAATGTTCATATATTTCTTCACTATTAGACACCTCTACTTTCTCAATTTGGCCAGCACACAAAACGCTATCCTCTTCATCACTTACTTCCTCTTCTGCAACATATACATTCTTATAGTACTTATTATTTTTCTTCAAATACAAAGTTGCATTTTTCACTTTCCTAACATCCACTAAATCTTGCCATATTTTCTTATTCTTTGTCGGAACCCCATTAACCAAGATAACCAGAGGTTCCTCTTCCACTTTCTCAACTCCAATTGTGTTAATGTTTTTGTTCAAATCTAGAGGCAAATAAACAACTCTTCCCTTTAATCCTCTCTGTAAATCTGCTGGAGGCAACTTCCCTGTCTTGGGCTCCATTCTTACAATAGCCTGAAAGGGATGGATACTTTGAATCAAAATAGATTCATAAGTATTTAAATCCTTCAATTCTGAAGGTATCTCAACCAATTCCAGATTATTATGAACTGCCCTAGCAGGCATCTGGTTTTGATTTAATTTATTACAACAATAAGTACACACACGTTGATCCACTCCCAAATCAGAACAATTTTCTACCATCAAGTATGTGGCAAAATCCTTCCATTCACTATTATTTTCCCTTTCAGTTTTTGCATATAAATCCACTAACTTAGTCTGATTCTTATAATAAGTGCGTCGACAACATACACAAGTGAAATTAGGCCTCTCACTTGATTTCATCTGAAACGTGGCAATTTCCTTCTGAAAATTATCTGAACTAGAAACCTGTATATTATCTTCAACATAACCCTCTACTTCTGGGTCAATTTGAACATTCTCATCTCTACTACCAAAGTAACAAAAGTCAATTTCTTCACAAATATTCTTCACATCTATTTCAGAACCATGCAAAAGAGCAGCACATAATTGTTTAAGCATAATTGCTGGACTCTTAGCATAATACAACATTCTCACTAATTTTCTCACTTTATTATGATGCACTGCTAGCATCCTGAAATGATGAAAAACACTCTGGCATACTCTCCTGGAAAGACAAGCCAGTGAATGACCACGCAAACCTGTCATTTGTCTCACTCTGCAAGGATCTAAATCTTGCAACAACTTCATTTTCTGCTTCAAACTTTTCTTATTAAATGTCCGTATAAAATCACAAAGCAAATTCATGGAAACCTGTCGCACACTGCAAATAGAACTACACTTCCAAATGTACACAGGACCCTTAGGACGTCTTCCTAAAACCTCATCACTTAGCGCCTCTTCTGTCTCTGTTGTCACAAGTTGTTCTTTTTCAACTGGACAACCATCCTTCACTTCATAAGCTCGACCACTGGTGTCAACTGCAAACACCAAATCATTATCCTGAAAATAACTCTCCTCATTAAAAAATGCCTCACAACTAGAACTATGCATCCATTCTCCGGAAAAAACTTCACAAAAGTTAGTACGATTTACTACTCTCTTCCATCTACTTTTAGTTTTGAAATCAGAAATTACCTTGCTTAGTTTCCTAATTCTATTGATTACCAAAATAAACAACTTTCGCTTAATTTCAAAAGCATGATCAATAATTTTCTCTACATTTTTTTTCTTCTTATAAAATGCCGCTTTCTGTTGGCCTTTTTTTTAAATATTTTTCAATAAATTAACTATTATCCTATTACGGAACATTCGATGTCGAATGTCCCTAAACTGTTGTTTCCTTCTACTATCATGCACAGAGTTATCTCTTCCTCTACCAGTAACATTTTTGATGGGTCTCTCCTTTCCATTTAAATTGCTTTTCTTTTTGAGGACTGAAACATTTTTTGGAGAAATACTTTTTTTATGACAAATATTTCTTAAGAATGATTTCGTGCTCTTACCCGGACCTTTCTTGGTGTTTTGACAAGTATTTGGGGAAGAGGACTGCTGCAATAAAACATCATCCTGCTGTCTTTGACGTTTTCTCGCCTTTCTAGTTCTATTTTTGGTAGGCATTTTCCAAACTATGAAAGAATCTGCAGTTGAATCTGTGGAAAAATGTATTAAAAAATGTTATTAACCACTATTACCAAACAGTAAATGAATAACAGTCATCTAAAACTTAATGCCCTACTAATTATTTAACATAGCAAATCTTTTGCACCAGCACTGCATCACAAAAATGACACTCAATGGTACAAAACAGGCATAGAACAATCATAAATCTCTCCCTAATATTTTAAATGATTAATTCAGGATGACGATAAGATGTAGCTTATCTAAAGGTTTGTTTAGGCCCAGATAAACATTGCTATTAGCAAGGTTTATCACAAATGCGATAAAAAACGGCCGCAATGCATGAATATCGCTGAAAAGTCAGCGATATTCATGCATTTTCCAGCAAATGCTCTTAGCCATGTTATCCACCTTCCATTGGATAACATGGCTAAGAACTGCTCGCAAATGCAAAAAAAAACGGCCGCAATGCATGAATATCGCTGATCAGTCAGCGATATTCATGCATTTTCCAGC
The DNA here is from genome assembly GCF_964263255.1 of Lissotriton vulgaris. Lineage (NCBI taxonomy): Eukaryota > Metazoa > Chordata > Amphibia > Caudata > Salamandridae > Lissotriton > Lissotriton vulgaris. Next base: position 813,558,966 of record NC_141699.1, read on the forward strand.
AAATGCTCTTAGCCATATTATCCACTTCCCATTAAATAACATGGCTATGAACTGCTCAGGGCCCCATGAGGAACCCTATCCATTTTAAAAGGAAAACATAACATCAAAGACACTCAAATGCCTTATAAATATGGCCCAAAACAACCTATGAAGCTCTAACAGTACATATCCAGAAATGTAATTGATTTCAAAATTCGTTTTTAAACACAGCATATAAATCAATTGTATACCTGCATTCATGAAGAAATGACTGAAAATGTCCTTGAGACACATGAAAGTGTTTTCTGGAATGCCCTAGCACCATTTTTGGGACACTATTAACATGGCTAGGTAACTCCCATAATCAAAATCTAAATTTGCCCAGCGCAATTGGGAGCGTATTTACAAGACACTTGCCCCATGAAGAACACTTTCCATTTAAAAAGGTAAACCACAATGCAAGAATATCGCTGAAAAGTCAGCGATATTCATGCATTTTCCAGCAAATGCTCTTAGCCATGTTATCCACCTTCCATTGGATAACATGGCTAAGAACTGCTTGCAAATGCAAAAAAAAACGGCCGCAATGCATGAATATCGCTGAACAGTCAGCGATATTCAAGCATTTTCCAGCAAATGCTCTTAGCCATGTTATCCACCTTCCATTGGATAACATGGCTAAGAACTGCTCGCAAATGCAAAAAAAAACGGCCGCAATGCATGAATATCGCTGAACAGTCAGCGATATTCATGCATTTTCCAGCAAATGCTCTTAGCCATGTTATCCACTTCCCATTAAATAACATGGCTATGAACTGCTCAGGGCCCCATGAGGAACCCTATCCATTTTAAAAGGAAAACATAACATCAAAGACACTCAAATGCCTTATAAATATGGCCCAAAACAACCTATGAAGCTCTAACAGTACATATCCAGAAATGTAATTGATTTCAAAATTCGTTTTTAAACACAGCATATAAATTAATTGTATACCTGCATTCATGAAGAAATGACTGAAAATGTCCTTCAGACACATGAAAGTGTTTTCTGGAATGCCCTAGCACCATTTTTGGGACACTATTAACATGGCTAGGTAACTCCCATAATCAAAATCTAAATTTGCCAAGCGCAAGTGGGAGCATATTTACAAGACACTTGCCCCATGAAGAACACTTTCCATTTAAAAAGGTAAACATAACATCAAAGACACTAAAATGCATTCTAAATATGACCCCAAACAACCTATGAAGCTCTAACAGTACATATCCAGAAATGTAATTGATTTCAAAAATCGTTTTTAAACACAGCATATAAATCAATTGTATACCTGTTTTCAAGAGGAAAGGACTGAAAATGTCCTAGAGACACAGGAAAGCGTTTTCTTGAATGCCCTACCACCATTGTTTGGACATTATTAACATGGCTATGTAACTCCCATAATCAAAATCTAAATTTGCAAAGCACAAGTGGCAGCGTATTTACAAGAAATTTGCACCATGAAGAACGTAAAATAGCATAATAGACACTCAAATGCCTTATAAATATGACCCAAAACAACCTATAAAGCTCTAGCAGTACATATCCAGAAATGTAATTGATTTCTAAATTCGTTTTTAAAAACTACATATCTGTTTCAGCTTACATAACAGACCATGGAATGGGCTCCATGTACCACAATAACTTGTGTTACTGCATGCCAGAATGCTACACCGAATATGCAATTACAATTTCTCAAAGTAACAAAATCTATTTCTATATCACTAAAGACAAAGCCACAGTTTAAAAACACAGCTTTCTTCATCATTTTCTCCTTAATTCATACTATTCTCTCTCTAAAATAAATAAATCTTTTCTCACCTTAGCAAATACTTTTTAAGTTTTGAAAACAGTCTCAGAAATACACCAAATTGTCTTCAGCAGAAGAAAAACGATGCACTCCAGAGGCTGCAGCTATTGAAAGCACAGAGAAACAGATATTCATTTCACATATCTCTCATATTAGCCAATCATAACTCTTCCCTCACTTTTTTCAAATCAAAACCCTTCCCCCCCTCTGCCCTCTCTGCCTTTTTTCCATAGCAACCACCTCCTGGAAGACCTCTCATGTTTGCAAATTCGCACAACAATGTTTCAATTGAACTCTGAACTCTCAGTGCACCTGCGTATCCAGTGCAATCTTTCATTAAATGTTTCTTCCTTGACCATTCAAATTACATCTTTCAAAGAACACATCCATGCACCCTAACTTTCTGTTTTCAGAAATGGAAATGCACCAATCACTGCTAATGATTCATTAGCATTGGAAATCCACAGTTTTTTTTCTTTACAAACTCCTACTGTTTCAACTGCCCTTTCATTACCACACTTCATCTGACTGCAGAACAACCTTCTCCCACCATGTTTAAGGTCTGGATTGTTGGACATAGTTACATCCACTGGGCTCAAAGGTATGCTGAGAACAGAAATTTACACAACCTCAATTTACAGGATGTGGAAATTAAGTGGTTGGGCCAAAGAGGATTAAAATGTCACCAATTGATACCATTGGTGAAAACCTTTATGCATTTGCCAAAACCTGACCTGTTAATAGTGCACTGTGGAGGTAATGATTTGGGCACTTTGACAGGGGTAGGTCTGGAAATGCTTTTAAAGGACACCTTGGAGCAATTAATGGCACTTTTTCCTCAAACTGCTTTGGTATATTCCAATATATGCCAAAGACAGAAATGGAGGTGGTCCAACCAATTTTCTCCACAAATTGAGAAAGCGAGGAAGCATGTAAACAAATCTGTTTCAGCTTTCATGAGAGACCATGGAATGGGCTCTCTGTACAACAATAACTTGCGTTACTACATGCAAGATATCTACAGAGGAGATGGAGTTCACTTCTCAGATGAAGGCAACAGAATTTTCATTCTGAATTTAAGACTGTGCATTGGTACCTACTTATAAGTACCTAAATGTACCATAAACCCAAAAGCTCTTCTCAGAGCTACCCTTCATCTGATCACACACTTTTATTATTTTTTTTCTAACTTTTTTCTGTAATTTTCAACAAACTACGCTCAAAGAGCGCTATCCGGTACGCGAACTGGAAGCTAACCGCGCAAAATTTTTTAAAAAAATGTTTTTTCTTCGCACATATAGTCCTCCTCAGCCACCCTCAGAAAACGTAGGGGGGCAAACTACTTGTACCATGCCCCCTTCTACCCATTCAGAACATTATTTACCCTCCATTTTATACCTTGATGCGACCGAAACACAAAATGGTGGACTCCCGTTACGCTCCTAGTTCGCGGACCGGACCGCTTTCCGGGAAGCGGTCTAAAAAAAGGTGGGAAAGTGATTCACAGAAAAACGACTAGAGACACTCTCACCAAATATAAATTAGCTCATACTACATAACAATCCCTTTCATTTTCACAAATTTGATTGAAATTTAATTTAGCCATTTAGCCTGTAGACCTCTCCAAGTACCGTGAGGTAAATTACTTCACAAAACACATCTGAAGTGTTGGAATTGACAACCAATGAAAATGTTACTTTCATTTTCTACTTTTATTACCTGACATTTGATTGGTTATATACTTGAATATATATAAAGGAAGAGAAGGAAACACAGCCATTTTGACTGCTACTTCTTGTTGAACATTACAATTGAATTATCACTAAACTCTTCAACTTGTTTGTAAAGGTAAGTTGTTATTTTTAAAACTGAAGTATATTGTACACTATAACTTAATATAGTAGACTTTTTCTGCTAGATATACACTATCCCTCTGTACTAGTAATGTATTTAGATAGACTTCTCTGTTATAGTTATGAATGGAGTTGACTTGTCTTGGTTAAATCACATACACTTTTTTATAGTCCTATTTCCACTCTGATACTATACACTGGCAAAAGATAAATTCACTGATATAAAATGACTATCTAAAATTAATCCCAACAGTGCCCTATCTCTACTAATATATATTGTTTTAATCCAAATTTCAGGCAAAATGGAAGGCGAAAACCAAGTTTCTTTTGAAATGGACCTGCAAGAGAGCAGCCAGGAATTGATTGAACAAATTGACATGGAATTTATGGATGAAAGCTTGGATAATGAACTGCTGCAATGTGTCCAAGCAGTAGATGCCCTCCTTGCAAATGAGGACATTTTACAACCTCACAGCTTGCAAACAATATTTCAAGAAAATAATGACATTTCAGACACTGAAATGTTAGAAAGTTTAATAAATTATGAAAAACAATAAAAATTAAAAAAAAAATTAAAAAAAAAGAAAACAAAAACAACAAACAAAACAACAAACAATTAACATTTAGTCTTTGAAAAGTATATCATTCTATTATCCTTAAAGTACGCTGCCTAGAACGCTTTCCGGTTCGCGTACTAGGCGCTCATCGCGAAAAAAAAAAAGAAAAATGTTTTTTGAACCCTGCTGGGCCCTTTTAAAACCTCCACATAAAACCTAGGGGGTCAGGGAGGATCTACTATGCCCCCTTATGGAAATTTCCCCCTTTGTTTTGGCCTCCTCTTATCTCTCGATCCTACCGAGAGACAAGATGGCGGCCGCACCGGACTGTTTAGAATGTTGACAGACACCGAAGAGCCAATCAGCTTTCCGTGCGCAAAGTTCCGTTACGCGAAAAGTACGCGAACCAGATCGCTGCCCGGAGCGCTGTTACAGATATATATCTTGATTTAAACGTTAATTTCTCAAAATCCACTGGAGCACATATATTGAGACCTAGCAAAGGCACATCGGCCTAACAGTCCCTACAATTTTGCCAAGTTTCGTGCAAATCCATTCAGCCGTTCGAGCTAAAAGTGAGTCCAACCGCCCTATGGAAAACTCAATGTTAAAAACGCGTTTTGGGACCCCCCTTTTTTCTCAACCCCCCCTTGACGACCCCCCCCCAAATTTCCTGGAGCTGCTCAGAAACAAAATGTGCCATTTTCCTGAAAATTTCAGCCAATTCCGTCCACAAACGCCAAAGTTATTAGGCATAGAATTTTCAGAAATCCCATAGGGAAAAAATCCTAACTATATATACCTACTGGCGACCGCCAGTAGGTAATATATATATATATATATATATATATATATATATATATATATATATATATATATATATATATATATATATATATATATATATATATATATATATATATATATATATATATTCACTGAAAAAAACATAGGTTTCACACCAGTTATAGTTAGGAATTAGCATTTAAAAAACCTATTAAATTCACTGAAAAAACCATAGGTTTCACACCAGTTATAGTTAGCTGGAACTTTTACTGACATAAAACCAATGAAATTCCACGTTATAGTTAGTTGGACTCACTATAACTTGCGCGCCTGCAATGCACTGCTGATGACGTCACATATTACATCACTCATGACATGGTCAGTGACATCACTCATGACATCACTGATGACACCATCCAGTGAATGTGTGTCTTCCTGAAAAATAAATATGTTTTATATATGTATATGTAAAGGTCGATGGAAAAATAAATGTTGAAATAAGTGTCTTAATGTATGTTTTTTTTATATGTGTGTGTTAGTGAGTGGACATGTGATCAAGCCTCGGCTGAGGTGAAGCGCGTCATGGCGACTGGTGGGCTGTTATTCTTTATCACGAATAAAATTCACTGGTAACGAGAGCACGGAGTCTGTGGCTTTACTCAATTTCCGTTCCTGCTGCACGGCGTGATACTGCTACGCTGTGCTGTGTTGTATCGGACTGAGCGCAATATATATATATATATATATATATATAATAACTGAAAAAATCATAGGTTTCACACCAGTTATAGTTAGGAATTAGCATTTAAAAAACCTATTAAATTCACTGAAAAAACCATAGGTTTCACACCAGTTATAGTTAGCTGGAAATTTTGCTGACATAAAACCAATGAAATTCCACGTTATAGTTAGTTGGACTCACTATAACTTGCGCGCCTGCAATGCACTGCTGATGACGTCACATATTACATCACTCATGACATGGTCAGTGACATCACTCATGACATCACTGATGACACCATCCAGTGAATGTGTGTCTTTCTGGAAAATAAATATGTTTTATATATGTATATGTAAAGGTCGATGGAAAAATAAATGTTGAAATAAGTGTCTTAATGTATGTATGAGTGTATGACTGTCTCACTAGTGTCTACATATGTTTTAATCTAGTATATGTGAGTATTGATGTATATAAGTGAGTGTTTGTGAGAGATTCAAAGAGTTCCTGTTTAAATAAGTATGTGTTTCTATAAGTGATTGTTTAAGAGAGTAAGTATGTGTAAGTTTCTTTAGAAGTAAGGTGGTAGTGTGTGTATAGTTGTATATGCAAATAAATGAATGTTCAATAGTTTATTTGCATGTGTGAGTAACTTGTGGATGACTGTCGGTGTGTAAAAGGATGTATAGGTGTTTCACTACATATGATGAGTGAGTATATGTATGAGTGACTATATTGAACTGTTTGTGAATGAGTGGATGTGTATATAGATGGTGGTATTACTGAATTAGTTGTATTAACTGGTATGGGTATCTCCACGTTTTTGAAAATGTTAGTTTCTATTTTTGAATATGTGTTTCAAGGGTTACTTTACAGTGAAAGGAGGTCTGTCACTCTGTCACAAGGATGGTGTCATGAGTGATGTCACTGACCATGTCATGAGTGATGTAATATGTGACGTCATCAGCAGTGCATTGCAGGCGCGCAAGTTATAGTGAGTCCAACTAACTATAACGTGGAATTTCATTGGTTTTATGTCAGTAAAATTTCCAGCTAACTATAACTGGTGTGAAACCTATGGTTTTTTCAGTGAATTTCTTAGGTTTTTAAAATGCAAATTCCTAACTATAACTGGTGTGAAACCTATGTTTTTTTCAGTGAATTTCAAAGGTTTTTTTAATGCTAATTCCTAACTATAAGTCTCACTTTGTAAGTAAGACTGTTAGCGCTCTAGTTGTTCTTTAGAACACTCTGGTACATTCTGTCATTGGGCTATAGTTGGGCTACATCTGGTTGATATTTGGGCTACATTTGTATTTTTTTGTCACTGGTGGCCATCTTTGGGCTACATTGGGCTACATTGGGCTACATTTGGGCTACATTTGGGCTCTAACATATATATAGCCCAATGTAGCCCAATATATATATTTTTTAAGTTAATTTTCTTAAAAACAACGGGAGCATATATCTTGAGACATAGCAAAGGCACATCGGGCTACCAGTCCTTACAATTTTTCCAAATTTTTTTTTGTATATTATTTTATTATTATTTTTTTTTTGCCCTGGAGCGCTCCCGGTGCGCGCTCCGGTGAGTGCCCCGGAAAGCGTAGTATTTTGAAGCGCCCGATGCGCGACCCGGGAAGCGCCCCATTAGCCCCAATGTCGCGATCGAAAACAACATCGTGACGCGTCGCGTAGCCGCGCGATGTGTCTTAAGACGCGCTGCGTAAACGCACCCGGAAGCGCTCCGCGGCGGGGCCCGGTGCGCGTAACGTAAGCGCGCCAGAGCGCGTAACGTAAGCGCATCGGGTCATGTGACTTGAAAATAACACTTTTCATTGGTTCTCATCATTTTTTTTCTCCAAATAATGAAAGCCCCCTCCTTTTTTCCTCATTCTTACTTTCTTCATTGCGAGAGCAAGAGCTATTTTTGAGCAAAGAATGGCATCACTTGTTGCTGCAGCTGGTGCACCCCCACCACCACCTCCACCACCAAGAAAAGAAGGTCCACCACCACAGTTTCTTGGAGGACAAGAAGAAGAGGAGGAAGAAGAGGAGGAGGATTGTTGGAAACGGGACCCTGGCTGGCCAAGACTCGCGTCGAGGTCAGTCACGGATCACCATTCCCAAAGTCAGGGCAAGGGAGTCACACACCAAGGCAACCCCTACTCGCCCTCTAGGTAACGTGGCGCGAGCAGTCAAGGCTAAACTTGGAGGCGATGTAAGTTAAGTATTTGCGCATGCACCCCAGCAACAAAACCCAAGGCCCACCACAAAGAAACACTCCACACAAGGTTATGTAAAAATAGCCTTTGTATTATAATAAATATACATCAGATAAAACACACATCTTGTTACATTGTGCCAACAGGCACGGGCGGAATTTACAAGGGATATTTGTACAGGACAGGGCCACATGGACCACTGTCAAGGGTATCAGCACTTTTAGAAACAATACTTTCAGTAATAGCACACACTATAAAAGTAGAGCATACAACCAGTAATCACTGGTAACAGGACCTCACTAGCACCACCTGTACTAGGGAGAACACAACCACCTACACATCACAATACCTGTAGGGGTGCAAGGATAAAACACATGATGTATTAACATTCAGAGGTGTAAAAACCATAACAATTGCGCCAAACTCACAAGTCACCACCTGTGACTGTCCCGGTGTCCCAATGTCAGGGCCTAAACGTGGCAGTTGCCCACAAAGTGCTGGGCAACTGGAGCAGGGAAAGTTAGGGCAACGTTGGAGCCTCTCTGGGCTCAAAGAACCACCACTGTGGCACTGGTGAGCCTCTCTCAGGCTCTTAAACAAACAAGTGTGCTGCTGAGCCTCTCAGGGCTCCAGCAACAAAAAGGTGCAGCCTCGCTGGGCTGTGGGGTCCCCCTCTCTGGGGACTCAAAGGGATGATGCTTGCCAAGAGCCTCGCTGGGCTCTAACTCAACTGGTGCCCCCGGGGCACCTCGGGGCTCAAAAAGGGATACAGAACGGGCTTCTCTCAGTGGAGCGGCCCTCCCTCACTGGGGCCACTCGCAGGACACACCGAACCCGCCCTCGCACTCACTGGCTGATCAGCTGGGCTGCGGGCGGGGCTCCTCTCCTCTCGTCCCGGGGCTCCAGGCACGACGTGGCAGACTCTGCTCCTCGAGAGCTCCTGCTCCTCGGGACTCTCTGGACGCTTCTCCCTGGGCTCTCCCTCACTTTGGGAGCCTGGGGAGGGATCGGGAAGACGCCGGCTTCTCTCCTTCCACCGGAGCGCGGGGTGGCCTCCCGTCCGCTTCCGGTTGCTTCTCTGTCTTGCCCCCGGCCTGCCTGACTTCCGGGTCGCGGCAGCGGGGCGGGACTTCCGGTCGGCCTCTCCGGGGCTGCGCTGTGATTGGTCGGCCGCCTCACCACTTCCGGGTCGCCGCGGGCAGCGCGGCGGCTCGCTTCGTAGGCAGGCAGGCGGGCTCCTATGATCCGAGGAGTGGGCTCCCTCGTGAATCAAACCACAACCCGGGCAAAACAACGCGGCAATGGGCGGGGTGGCACCCGCGCCGCCAAATCACCACACGGGGCGGACAAAATACAGCGCTCACAGCGCTCGGGCAAAATCCAGCGCTTCCAAGCGCTAGGCAGGGATTTCAGCACTCCCAGCGCTGAAGGGCAGAGAGCAGCGCTCTCAGGCTGCAGGCAAAGAGTCCTCAGTGCTCCCCAGCACTGGAGGACAGGACAAGGCTCCAGCAGGGCTGGAGGCCGGCAGGGGGGCAAGGCTGGGCCAGAGCCAGCACACTGGGTCTCCAGGCAGGGAGACTCCCCAAGTGGCGGTCCTCCTGGCCCCAGCAGCAGCAAAAGCCCCCTCTGGCAGGATCCAAAAGTAGCACATTTTCAGTGGGGACACAGCCCCTTCTTATACTGACAAATCCTTTGTTTAAGGTGCAGGGTGGGGGGAAAACCAGTCGCAGCTGGTTCTGGAGCACTCTTGATGGCCAAACCACCCATTTCATTCACTGGGGAGGCTAGGGTCGTTAGACACACCACAGGGGGGCAGAGCCAGCATTGTGTGGGGAAAACCCAGCCCATCCAGGACACAGGTACACTCCTCCCACACATCACTCATGCTAATCTCCCACTCACCACCGGGCAGACCCATCCAGACTTCCTGGAGCCTGGCATGCCAGCCAGCTCCAGCCAATCACGCTCCAGCACCCTCACAGCACATGCACACATATCTCAATGTCCAGAAGTAGCACTTCCCAACTAGACACACACATGCCGCAGACACCATCTCGCAGCATTCACTCTCACGAGTTTAAGCATACTAAACTCGAGCCTGCACTCCCCACGCATCAGGAACTACCAGGGACACACACATTCCCCATGCATTCCTATGGGAGGGCAGGCCAGCCATACTACACGCACGCACTTTCACTCTGGGACTCAGGGGAAAGTGCGCAGAGACCCAAAAATCACTGACACAGGGTCACACATAAGGCAAAAAGTCTAGGGGTGAACCTGCCCTGCGGGCCAAGTCCAACACAACCCCCTTCCAGCCAAAACGCAGGGGAGAACAATCACCACCGTGATGGACTTCCCTGCTTGGGGCGATAGAACACGGACGCAGGCCCGCCACTGCCGGGACACCCTCCTGTTCTATGCCACGGTGAACCCCTAGGGTTCCTTCTAAAGCTACTGTAAGGACCAACTGGGCTACCCCACTGGTACTCCTCAGCTGTCCGCGGCCAGGACCAGGCCCTGGGCCACCCAGGTGCCACTGGTCCTTGCCAATTCGCAGAGCGGGGGTAGTAACCCCTGGCACATAGTGTCCATTCTCCACTCTCCCTGTCTGCAAGACAGGACTAGACTGCCACTGGTTCTCCAGCCTAGGGTCTACAACCTCAGGCGGACCAGGAGTCTCAGGGAAGGGTCTCCTCCCCTTACCTCTTCTTTTAGGGTTCCTCCTCCCCGTGCGAGGGGGACACCTAGAACGCCATTCCAACCTAGGGTTTAACCCCTCAGGTTGCACCGGGGTCAGAGGTGGGCTCTCCCACCCTCTGCACCCCCTTCCAGAGGTCTGCCCTCTCCCAACTGGAGACGTTCCTCTGGAAGAACCGGTCAGGACACTGGTTACAGTCGTCCTACCCTTCAGGTCAGGCAGAACCTGAACCTGGCCTCCCAACCTCCGGTCTAAAACCTTTGGCGGAATAATTGCCTGGCACTCCAGGACTTCTGGGGACTCACACGCTATCCCCCTGAGGCTGACACGTGACCCATGTGTCGTGTGACTGTCTGGCGCAGATCTCCCGCCTCCTGTCCACCTGACAGTGCGCAAAGATCCCCCAGACCAGAAGTGGCGCCACCCGGGTCCACCCAAGAAGATCTAGCCCAACTGGCTAGTCTCTGGTCCACTGGTGCATCCACTGGGAAACTCATCCCCCAATCACTCCTCGCTTCGGACTTTGGTGCCCTCCCAACTGGAGCGACACTGCCGGACACTGGAACCCCTGGAGCTCTAGTTACAGACGCTCCAGGTTCCCTAGACACTAGGAGATCCTCCTCAAGTGTACTAACCGGACAGCCTAGGTCCCTAACCTGGTGTTCCCTCAAGAAACCACCCAAGTTCTGAGACAGGGCTTCGGGCCTCTGGGGGCTCTCAGCCACCCACTGACTCCTGCTCCACTGAGCCAGGTAGTCAGCCCCTCCACCCTTCTCACTATACTGGGACCTAGCTGGGCTACACTGAGCCTCTTCCACCACGCTGGGCTGGAAGCTCCCCGTACCACTACTGTTGGACTCACTCTCTAATGACTGTACAGAACCTCTTGCACTCTCCCAGCGGTCCGCTTCCTCTGCAAGCTCACATGCCTCAGACAATCCACACCCCAACAGGTGTGTGCGCAACCCTGGAGAACAACAACTGAGCAGGTGCTCCTTGACAATCAGATCAAACAAGACATCAAAATCATCTCTCGTGTGAACCTTTACCCAATCAAACAGTGTCCCACAACATTCATCCTCAAACTCCTCCCACGACTGGTGAGGCAGATTCCTGCTGCCCCTGAATTTCAACCTTAACTCCTCCTCTGGGGAAACAGGTACCAGACTGGGGGAACTGGGGGTGGGACTGCTCGCACTGGGCTCTACATAGCTGCCACCACTGGACTCAACCCTCCCCGGGGGATCCAGAAAATTAAGACTGCGGTCAGGGGATAACCTACTCTCTAGGGCTATCTTCTCCCTGGCCAAGGCCCTCTCGGCCTCTGCAGTCCGCTCATTCACACCCAGCTGCGCCATCTCCCAGGCATGCTCTAACCTGAGCTTCTCCATGGCCAGCTGGTGCTCCCTCTCTTCTCTCCTATCCACCCATTCCTCTGGGGGCAGGGAAAGGGATGAGGTGCTACATCTGACACGGGACCCAGCAAGGGACTCCCTATCTAGGGGGTACTCGCTCTCTGCTGGCGCCCATCCACTGTCAAACTCACTCTCCACTTCAGACTCTTCAGGGCTCCCCTCAGACCCACCACCCTCATGGTGTGCAGTCCGGGCCCTCTCCCTCTCACTGTGCTCACGCTCCCAGTCACTCTTCTGCCACAGGATCATGTTATCCCTAAGCTTGGACTGGGTGTCTGACTCACTCACTGGGATGTCTCTCTCCTTACATAACCGTACCAACTCATGCACAATGTACTTAAACAGGCTACAAAGGTTAAAAGGAGATTCCATCTTGACAGGATGCTCACAGACACATGCAACACAAGGGACCCAGCAATCTGAAGTAAAAGTACACAATTCCAAAACTTCCACTCTCCTTAAAAAAAAGAACTCACTCATGCGTCCAGGGAAACACACCATTCATCCACACACACCCTCCCCTCGGATCGGTAAGGCAGTTTCTACCACCCCTGACTTCTCAACCTGACCACATGTGACACAGGTACCAAACTCTGGAAGCAGGGCGGGGGACAAATGTACAGGACACAATTATCAAATGACACTCTTCAGGAGAAGCAATAATGGAACTTCAACAAAAACACAGTAATCCCCAAAAATGTGGTCATCTAAAATGCAGAGCTTTGTAGTGGCCAGTTGCCACTGTGGTACATCGCAAACACAAATCCTTATCCCACCGCTTGCCGCCAATGTTGGAAACGGGACCCTGGCTGGCCAAGACTCGCGTCGAGGTCAGTCAGGGATCACCATTCCCAAAGTCAGGGCAAGGGAGTCACACACCAAGGCAACCCCTACTCGCCCTCTAGGTAACGTGGCGCGAGCAGTCAAGGCTAAACTTGGAGGCGATGTAAGTTAAGTATTTGCGCATGCACCCCAGCAACAACACCCAAGGCCCACCACAAAGAAACACTCCACACAAGGTTATGTAAAAATAGCCTTTGTATTATAATAAATATACATCAGATAAAACACACATCTTGTTACACTGTGCCAACAGGCACGGGCGGAATTTACAAGGGATATTTGTACAGGACAGGGCCACCTGGACCACTGTCAAGGGTATCAGCACTTTTAGAAACAATACTTTCAGTAATAGCACACACTATAAAAGTAGAGCATACCACCAGTAATCACTGGTAACAGGACCTCACTAGCACCACCTGTACTAGGGAGAACACAACCACCTACACATCACAATACCTGTAGGGGTGCAAGGATAAAACACATGATGTATTAACATTCAGAGGTGTAAAAACCATAACAATTGCGCCAAACTCACAAGTCACCACCTGTGACTGTCCCGGTGTCCCAATGTCAGGGCCTAAACGTGGCAGTTGCCCACAAAGTGCTGGGCAACTGGAGCAGGGAAAGTTAGGGCAACGTTGGAGCCTCTCTGGGCTCAAAGAACCACCACTGTGGCACTGGTGAGCCTCTCTCAGGCTCTTAAACAAACAAGTGTGCTGCTGAGCCTCTCAGGGCTCCAGCAACAAAAAGGTGCAGCCTTGCTGGGCTGTGGGGTCCCCCTCTCTGGGGACTCAAAGGGATGATGCTTGCCAAGAGCCTCGCTGGGCTCTAACTCAACTGGTGCCCCCGGGGCACCTCGGGGCTCAAAAAGGGATGCAGAACGGGCTCCTCTCAGTGGAGCGGCCCTCCCTCACTGGGGCCACTCGCAGGACACACCGAACCCGCCCTCGCACTCACCGGCTGATCAGCTGGGCTGCGGGCGGGGCTCCTCTCCTCTCGTCCCGGGGCTCCAGGCACGACGTGGCAGACTCTGCTCCTCGAGAGCTCCCGCTCCTCGGGACTCTCTGGACGCTTCTCCCTGGGCTCTCCCTCACTTTGGGAACCTGGGGAGGGATCGGGAAGACGCCGGCTTCTCTCCTTCCACCGGAGCACGGGGTGGCCTCCCGTCCGCTTCCGGTTGCTTCTCTGTCTTGCCCCCGGCCTGCCTGACTTCCGGGTCGCGGCAGCGGGGCGGGACTTCCGGTCGGCCTCTCCGGGGCTGCGCTGTGATTGGTCGGCCGCCTCACCACTTCCGGGTCGCCGCGGGCAGCGCGGCGGCTCGCTTCGTAGGCAGGTAGGCAGGCTCCTATGATCCGAGGAGTGGGCTCCCTCGTGAATCAAACCACAACCCGGGCAAAACAACGCGGCAATGGGCGGGGTGGCACCCGCGCCGCCACATCACCACACGGGGCGGACAAAATACAGCGCTCACAGCGCTCGGGCAAAATCCAGCGCTTCCAAGCGCTAGGCAGGGATTTCAGCACTCCCAGCGCTGAAGGGCAGAGAGCAGCGCTCTCAGGCTGCAGGCAAAGAGTCCTCAGTTCTCCCCAGCACTGGAGGACAGGACAAGGCTCCAGCAGGGCTGGAGGCAGGCAGGGGGGCAAGGCTGGGCCAGAGCCAGCACACTGGGTCTCCAGGCAGGGAGACTCCCCAAGTGGCGGTCCTCCTGGCCCCAGCAGCAGCAAAAGCCCCCTCTGGCAGGATCCAAAAGTAGCACATTTTCAGTGGGGACACAGCCCCTTCTTATACTGACAAATCCTTTGTTTAAGGTGCAGGGTGGGGGGAAAACCAGTCGCAGCTGGTTCTGGAGCACTCTTGATGGCCCAACCACCCATTTCATTCACTGGGGAGGCTAGGGTCATTTAGACACACCACAGGGGGGCGGAGCCAGCATTGTGTGGGGAAAACCCAGCCCATCCAGGACACAGGTACACTCCTCCCACACATCACTCATGCTAATCTCCCACTCACCACCGGGCAGACCCATCCAGACTTCCTGGAGCCTGGCATGCCAGCCAGCTCCAGCCAATCACGCTCCAGCACCCTCACAGCACATGCACACATATCTCAATGTCCAGAAGTAGCACTTCCCAACTAGACACACACATGCCGCAGACACCATCTCGCAGCATTCACTCTCACGAATTTAAGCATACTAAACTCGAGCCTGCACTCCCCACGCATCAGGAACTACCAGGGACACACACATTCCCCATGCATTCCTATGGGAGGGCAGGCCAGCCATACTACACGCACGCACTTTCACTCTGGGACTCAGGGGAAAGTGCGCAGAGACCCAAAAATCACTGACACAGGGTCACACATAAGGCAAAAAGTCTAGGGGTGAACCTGCCCTGCGGGCCAAGTCCAACAAGGATGAACAACCAAGGCGCTTCCTGCCTGAAGAACCAAGACAAAGGCACGTTAAAGTGCACTTTATTTGGCAATTCTTTTCTTTTCTTGAAGACCAGAAAAAGGTGAACGCCCCCAAAGTCACCTGTCTTATTTGTGACAAAGTTCTCTCCAGGGGCAATCCCAAAAAGAAATATTCTTTTCGTAATTTTACCATGATCCGCCACATGGAGAGGTGGCATCCCAATAACTCAGCCCAGGCTGAAGTACAGGAACTTCGAAACAACCCACCCCCTGTGGCAAGCACTTCCTCTACTGTTCCCTCACTTTCTGGTCCTGAAGAACGCCAAATGGTGCCAAATATTCAGCAAAAATTTGGCAACCTCAAATTTGTTTGCATTTTCTGTGGCAAAACATTATGTTATGGTAAACTTAGTGTCTCCTTAATAAATAATGCAGTAGACAACCACCAATGCAGCAAGAAAAGAAAGCAGTAATTATTTTCTTCTTTTTTTGCTCCTGTTGAGCCATTTCCAATTCCCTGTTTTTGTTTGTTCCCTTAAAAAAAAAAATATATATAAAATTGTTCAAAAATACAAAAAAAAAATGTTCAGAAAAATAATAAAAAAAATATAAAACAACAAAAAGAATAAAAAAAGTTCTTTTCAGAAGTACCTCCCATTTATAAAATATTGCTAAAAATTTTAATCTCTGGCATTCTTTTTTCTTTTTTGTGCGCTTCCCGGTGCGCTCCCCGGTGCGCGTACCGGGCGCTCCCCCCGCGCAAAACGAAAAAAAAAATATTTTTTTTTGACCCACGGGGCCTTTTTATAGCCCCCACATCAAACCTAGGGGGTCAGGGTGGGTCTACACTGCCCCCTTATGGTCATTTCCCACTTTGTTTTGGCCACCACTTGTGTCTCGATCCTACCGAGACACAAGATGGCGGACGCTCCGGACTGTTTTGAATGTTTACAGACACCCGAGAGCCAATCAGCTTTCTGTGCGCAAGTCGCGTAGCGCGCCCGGTGCGCTCCCCGGTGCGCGTACCGGGGCGCTGCCATAGATATATATATTTTTTTGAACCTAAATTACTCAAAATTCACTGGTGCACATATCTTGAGACATAGCAAAGGCACATCGGGCTACCAGTCCCTACAATTTTGCCAAGTTTGGTGGAAATCCATTCAGCCATTCGGGCTAAAAGTGAAACCGACCGCCCTATGGAAATTAACATGGGGAAAACATGTTTTGGGACCCCCCTTTTATCTCGGCCCCCGCTTGACGAATCCCCCCACATTTTCAGGGAAGGAGCATAGAGGAGTGGGCCATTTTCTTGGAGAAATTCGCAAAGATTCGACCACCGGCGCCAAAGTTATTCCCAATAGAATGTTGCGGTTTTCCTATGGAAAATAGATCCTAACTATAACTACCTACTGGCGACCGCCAGTAGGTTATATATATATATATATATTCACTGAAAAAACCATAGGTTTCACACCAATTATAGTTAGGAATTAGCATTTAAAAAACCTATTAAATGCACTGAAAAAACCATAGGTTTCACACCAGTTATAGTTACCTGGAAATTTTACTGGCATAAAACCATTGAAATTCCCACGTTATAGTTAGTTGGACTCACTATAACTTGCGTGTGTAATGCACTGCTGATGACATCACATATTACATCACTCATGACATGGTCAGTGACATCACTCATGACATCACTGATGACACCATCCAGTGAATGTGTGCCTTTCTGAAAAATAAACATATTTTATATATGTATATGTAAAGGTCGATGGAAGAATAAATGTTTAAATAAGTGTCTTAATGGATGTTTTTTTAAAAAAAAAATATTATATTATTATTATATTAGCGAGTATTGTTTAAATATTTAAATGTTTGTATCAGTGTTTCACTTTGTGTATAAGTGGCTGCATGGGTTGGTGAGTAGTGTGTATATGGGTTATTAGATGTTTTTTTTAGTATCAGTATGAGTGTCTGTATGATTTGGTGGGGGTGTTACTTAGCACATAGATGCATCAATGACTGACTCACTGTTTGTATGTGTTTTGAAGACAGCATATGTGCCGGACTGTATGGGTGAATGAGTGTGTATATGTATGTGTTAGTAAGTGAATGACTGTCTTACTAGTGTCTTTATCAGTAACTACATATGTTTTAATCTAGTATATGTGAGTATTGATGTATATAAGTGAGTATATGTGAGAGTGAGAGATTGAAAGAGTTCTTGTTTTAATAAGTATGTGTTTCTATAAGTGATTGTTTAAGAGAGTAAGTATGTGTAAGTTTCCTTAGAAGTAAGGTGGTAGTGTGTGTATAGCTATATATGCAAAGAAATGGATGTTCAATAGTTTATTTGCATGTGTGAGTATGTGTGTGAGCAACTTTTGGAAGACTGTCGGTGTGTTAACAAATGTATAGGTGTATCACTATATATGATGAGTGAGTATATGTATGAGTGACTATATAGAACTGTTGGTGAATGAGTGGATGTGTATATAAATGGTGGAATTACTGAATTGGTTGTTGTAACTGGCATAGGTATCTCCACTTTTTTGAAAATGTTACTTTCTATTTTTGAATATGTGTTTCAAGGGTTACTTTACAGTGAAAGGAGGTCTGTCACAAGCATATTGTCATCAGTGATGTCATGAGTGATGTCACTGACCATGTCATGAGTGATGTAATATGTGATGTCATCAGCAGTGCATTACACACGCAAGTTATAGTGAGTCCAACTAACTATAACGTGGGAATTTCAATGGTTTTATGCCAGTAAAATTTCCAGGTAACTATAACTGGTGTGAAACCTATGGTTTTTCGGTGAATTTAATAGGTTTTTTAAATGCTAATTCCTAACTATAACTGGTGTGAAACCTATGTTTTTTTCAGTGAATTTCATAGGTTTTTTAAATGCTAATTCCTAACTATAACTGGTGTGAAACCTATGGTTTTTTCAGTGAATTTCATAGGTTTTTTAACTGCTAATTCCTAACTTTATATAGGGCATCATACCTATGTGTTTTTTAGTGAATTTTTAAGGTTATTTATTAGCAAATGTCTATAGCTAAGAAAGGTATTTTTTTTCTAAAAATGAATCCTATATTGTATATTAATATAATATATATTTTTTAAAGTATATTCTTTTTTTTTTATGTTTCACCCTGGAGTGCTCCCGGTGCGCGTACCGGTGAGCGCACCGGTGAGCGCAGTACATTGGCGCGCCCCGGTGCGCGTACCGGGGCGCGTCCCGTTAGCGCACCCCAAAAAAAAAAAAATAATGAAGGGGTGAGCATGAGCAAAGGGGACAGAAACAGTGGGGTAAAGAGAAAGAGAGCTAGAGGGAGGAACACAGAGGGACTGTGTAATAGATAGTAAAACAGAGAAAAGGTATAAGGGGAAGTAACTGAGAAAAGGAAAATGAATAAGGGAGCAAAAGAAGAGAAGAAAGAGGAAGAAGACTAAAGCAGAGGTTCTGAGAGAATGTGAATGGGTGATGAAAGTAAAAGGAAGGAGAGTAAAGGATGGGGAATGACGGGCAGTCATGGAACCAGAGAAAAGGAACAGCGGTGACGGAGGGAAAGAAAATAGCAGTGAGTGTAAGTAAAGAGGAGTGAAAGAGGGTGGATAAAAGTGAATAAGGGTAAGACATGGGGAGTGACAGAGAGAAAGAACAGAGAGAGTAAAGAAAGGAGTGTCAGAAAGGGACTGTGTGAACCAGAAAGAAAAGGTAAGTGAGGGAGTGTGGATGAGCAGGGGCACTGAAAGAAGTTGAATGTGGTAGGAAAGTAAGAAAAAGAGAAGTAAACATGGAGTATAAGAATAAGTGAGGGAAGCAGAGTAAGGAAACAGGGGTGAGGTAGGGTGAGAGAAAAGTAGTGAGGTTAAAGCAAAGGGTGATGACATACTACATTTTGTAGTCACACTTACCATATAATTATTGAAAACTTAATTGCATGTTAAAAGTACACTTTGTATCTGTGAAAGACAAAAGAAAAAAAAGTTATAATTAGTAAAATATATATTTTAAAATAGAAGAAACAGGTCAAGAAGTAAAAAATGAAAAAAGTGTACTAAGAAATAAAGCAAAAGTGAAAGATACTGAAACAGAAATAAAGTAATGTAAAAAGACAAAAAAGAGGGAAAAAGAAATAGAAAGAGAACAAATTACTGAAGATATATAAGATACGAAAAGAATGTGAGATACCAAAACGAAATCAGGAAAGAGAAGTAAATAAAAGGAAAATGAGTGAAAGGGAAAGGAGTCTAAATGAGGATCCATTAATAAGAAAGAGGAATGAAAGATGACTGAGAGTGAGAGAAGGGGAGTCACAGAGTGAAGGGATGAAAGGAATGAGGTTAATATAGAACAATAGAGGAAAAAGGAGTGAGGAAGTAAGTACACAGAAAGACAAAGGGAAGGAACTGCAGTACAATGAGTGAAGAAAGGAAAAAGAGTAAAGGAGCAAAAGAAGGAAAGAGAGGGGAAGAGAACTAAAGCAGTGGTACTGAGAGAATGTGAGAAAGCTGAAAAGTGGTGCAAGGAACAGAAGAAATGCAGACAGTTGAAATTGGATTGAGGAGTTGTGAAAGAAGTGGAGTAAAGGAACAGCGATGAAACAAAGTGAAAGAAAGGCAGTGTAAGTGAGTAAAGAGAGCTGAAAAAGGGTGGAAAAGGAAAATGAGTGTGAGACAATGAAAATACAATATAAATTACACAATGCAAACTATAGAATGACTTATACAACATGATACATAGTTTTTTTTGCTGTTCTCAGAATATATTGAATTTCACTTAAAATAGTGAGTTCAAACTCTTCATCATATAACAGCGGGAAAAAAAACACAATCTAAAAGACGGTGTTTAAAAAAACCAAATAAACTTACAAATCATATATGTACACTAATCTTTGATTCACTTACTTTTCCTTGAGGCCAAATAGTAGATAGTGAAGGTCCTTTTGGTAGGTAAATTCTCTGCTGTTCTCTAAAACTTCCATTTGATCGACTTCCTATGAAAAAAGATCTAAGAACATATGAAATAATTGTCTTCGTTTTCATTTTCCTCCTTGTGTTAAGTTATGTTTTATTACTCATACCTTTTACTTTCCTTACGGCCAAATAGTGTCAGATATATGAGTATATTTTGAATTTTCTCTAATTAAACTCTCAAATTACCGTTTACCCGAAGTTTTGAAAGAAAAGCTCATATGAAATTTTCACAATGTTTAAAAATTCATATTCTCTTTTTGGATCACTCATGTTCATTATTTCCTATAAAACTGATATCACTTATAATGAGATCCGCTTACAGTACCTATATGAGATAAATAATTTTGAACATTAGACTAACTAACTAACTAACTAACTTTTATTAACTACTCCCGTCTTCAAAGGCCAATTACCTTTACTAAAACTTTGGTTTTAAAAAACACTAGGTAAGAATTTTTAAAGTCATAAGGCAAACGTTGTTTATAAGTCAAATGAGAATCATTGCAGTAACTCCAACCTTTTTGACATTTTAAGTAGCATGTATAATGTCCTGATGTTGTCGAAAGACCGTCATGATCAATAATAGCTACAGTTGTAAAGGTTCTTTCTGAAATTGATAACTGAGAAGCCACAACATTTTTGATACAAGTTGTCAATTTAGTTCCATCAGGTCTACATCGTTGGAAAACTAAAATGATATACTGACCATAACTTTGTATAAATAATGTGGACAGCATTGGACACTTACATTGGGTGCACACCATATTATGATCTGCTGCTTTAACTAGATTATTAAATGACACTGATTTACAGTCTGGTAAAGTCAAATATATAAATCTTTCAGTGTCTATTCTAGTAGTACTTGATGAACTACAGTTGTGGCAGTCATGCTGCCATTGATAGGAAAGGCATATGAAGCGTTAGAATTTACAACCAATTAAAAAGTTACTTTCATTTTCTACTATTATTTCCTGACATTTGATTGGTTATGTACATGAATATATATAAAAAAGAGAGGAAAACACAGCCATTTTGACTACTACTTCCTGAAGTACATTTGAAAAGGAATTACACTGAGAACTTCAACTGCTTTCTCAAAGGTAAGTTGTTATTTTGGAAAGTGAAGTATGTTGTGCACTTTAAGTCAATTTGAGAAAAAATATTCTGATAGTTATATACTATCCCCCTGTAATAGTAATAGATTGAGATAGGCTTCTCTGTTATAGTTATGGATTGAGTTAGGCTTCTCTTGTATAATTATAAATTTACATAGGCTTTATCACATACACGTTTTTATATTTCTAATTCCAACCTGATACCATACACTGCCCAAAGATAACTTCACTGTTAAAAAATCAAAACTACCTGTCTGAACTTAAACCCAACAGTGCCCTATCTCTACTGATATATTTATTTTGTATGCAATTTACAGCAACAAAATGGAAGGAGAACAGAATATTTCTTTCAAAATTGTTTTGGACAACAACCCTGAAGAAAAAATTGCTGAGAATGATAACTTTGATTTTATGGATGAGTCTCCGGACCATCAATTAGTTCAGTGTGTGGAATCAATAGAATCACAGAATGAAAATGAGGACATTCCAGACAATATATTGTTAGAAGTTTTACTAAATTTTGAAAAAGAATCAGAAAAATAAATGTATATTTAATAATCAAAACTTGTTTGAGACATTATTCATTTTTATATGTAATTCATCAAGTAGTTCCAAAATGTTTATAATATAAAGTGAGACTTATAGTATACTGTGCAACTTTTTTGTGTTACATAGTAAGTTTGCTCATAGTTACTTCCTTTCTCCCACTATATTATCTCCAATGTGTATTTAACATCTCTTTATCATCTCCTGCCTCCATGTTCTTTCTGCTTTCCCGACAGACTATGGTATGAATTCAATATACCACAATAACTTCTGTAACAACATGCAAGATATCTACAAAGGAGACGGTGTATATTAAATTTTAGACTCTGCATTGGTACCTACATGTTGGTACCTAATAAAAAAACAATAAAAAAAAACAACAATTAATAAACATACAATTTTTGAAAAGTCTGTCATTCTTTTTTCCCCATGGTACGCTCCCAGGTGCGCTCCCCGGTGCGTGTACCGGGCACTCCCCCCGTGCAAAATGAAAAAAAAATAATTTTCTTTTTGCCCCGCGGGGCCCTTTTATAGCCCCCACATCAAACCTAGGGGGTCAGGGGGGGTCTACCCTTCCCCCTTATGGTCATTTCCCCCTTTGTTTTGGCCACCTCTTGTGTCTCGATCCTACCGAGACACAAGATGGTGGCCGCTCCGGACTGTTTCGAATGTTTACAGACACCCGAGAGCCAATCACCTTTCAGCACACAAGTCGTGTAGCGCGCCCGGTGCGCCTACCGGGGCGCTGCCATAGATATATATATATTTTTTTTAACCTAAATTACTCAAAAACCACTGGAGCACATATCTTGAGACAAAGCAAAGGCACATCGGGCTACCAGTCCCTACAATTTTGCCAAGTTTGGTGGAAATCCATTCAGCCGTTCGAGCTAAAAGTGAGTTCGACCGCCCTATGGAAATTAACATGGGGAAAACAAGTCTTGGGACCCCCCTTTTATCTTGGCCCCCGCTTGACGAATCCCCCCCAAACTTTCAGGGAAGAACTGGAGCTTGATGAGGCAAATTTGAGGTAATTTTCAGGCAGATTCGTCAACGGGCGCAAAAGTTATTCAAAATAGAATTTTGAGATTTTGGATTGAAAAAAATCCTAACTATAACTACCTACTGGCGACTGCCAGTAGGTAATATATATATATATATATATATATATATATATATATATATATATATATATATACATGTGAGTACAACTCATCAGATGTAGTCCGTTGATTCTCCGGACTACAACTCCCAGGGTGGCATGATTCACCAGCAACCCGGGAGGGTGAGTAGAATCTTATGGGGAGTAATGTTAACAAATGCCGCAGGGAACTCGTGAAGCAGGGTGAGAAATAATGTCCAAATTTCCCTGCCTAGATCAGGCTCCCCTCGAGTCCCCTCAGACTGCCACAGCCTCCCGAAGCAGAAATCCATAGTGCAGGGGCTAAACTGCGGATGCAGAGAGCCCACGAGAGAGGTAAGGTACCTCCACTGCTCCTTTCTTTCAGTTCGGGTGGCAGGAACGGACCATTTCATCACTGAAATATTCAAAAAGTGCTGCGAAGCAGACCAGTTGTGTCCGGACCCAAAGCGTGGCAGGGACTATCCAGGGTGAATGACTGGCAAACGCACTATTAAATGTCCAACATGCTCCAACAGAAGAAGAAGGGGAAGCCCAGAGGAGACCAGAGTGGGAAGCCTTTATTCACCATAGCACATTTTTGATGGCGGCAAATGCATTTCGGCGTGTGCCTTCGTCAGCGCCCAACATCAGCATGAATCGTGAGTGTAGCACCTCCCTGCTTCCATATGTATGGTGAGTACGAGTTAGCCCTCCCCATGTGAGTACAACTCATCAGGTGTAGTCTTGATTCTCCGGACGACAACTTCCAGGATGCCATGATTCACCTGCAACCCGGGACGGTGAGTAGAGCTTCAAATGTCTTTAATGACAGCTTGCCAGCAAAGAATACTTCAGGACAGGCAGTTGAAACCCATTTCGCCACTCCGAAGCCACTGATGAAAGGATTAAGTTTCCTGAAACTTGTCTGGCGAAATGGGTTTCAACTGCCTGTCCTGAAATAATCTTTGCTGGCAAGCTGTCATTAAAGACATTTGAAGCTTTACTCACCTTTAATTTGCATCTCCGTGTGGCTCTATTCCGAAGATGGGTTCTGCGATTGATTTGATATTTGGACGGCCTCCCCGGGTCGTGGAAGGAGCTCACCGCTTGTCATAGTGGGTCTGTGGCTGCATTATCTGGTGCGGCCATCAGCGGAACGTAATGAAGCAGGCTCCTTTGCAGATAGGAGTCTGTCAAAAGCGTATGTGGCAGCTACAAAGCGGGGCAAAAGATCTTCAAGAACATGTGCATTGTTATTAAATGGACATTAAGACTGGAGAAAGCACCCACTGAGGTTACAATACAAAGCGCACTTCATCTCCCAGGATGCCGTCAGGCCACGTCCATCGGGGCAGGAGTTAAAGAGTGCACACTGAAAACGCTTTCCCCGTTGTCTCTCCGAAGCCACTGATGAAAGGATTAAGTTTCCTGAAACGCGTCTGGCGAAATGGGTTTCAACTGCCTGTCCTGAAGTAATCTTTGCTGGCAAGCTGTCATTAAAGAAATTTGAAGCTTTAATCTGCATCTCCGTGTGGCTCTATTCCGAAGTTGGGTTCTGCAATTGATTTGATATTTGGACGGCCTCCCCGGGTCGTGGAAGGAGCTCACCGCTTGTCATAGTGGGTCTGCGGCTGCATTATCTGGTGCGGCCATCAGCGGAACGGAATGAAGCAGCCTCCTTTTCAGATAGGAGTCTGTCAAAAGCGTAAGTGGCAGCTACAAAGCGGGGCAAAAAATCTTCAAGAACATGTGCAATGTTATTAAATGGACATTAAGACTGGCGAAAGCACCCACTGAGGTTACAATACGAAGCGCACTTCATCTCACAGAATGCCATTAGGCCACGCCCATCGGGGCAGGAGTTAAAGAGTGCACACTGAAAACGCTTTCCCCTTGTCTCTCCAAAGCCACTGATGAAAGGATTAAGTTTCCTGAAACGCGTCTGGCGAAATGGGTTTCAACAGCCTGTCCTGAAGTAATCTAGGCTGGCAAGCTGTCATTAAAGATATTTGAAGCTTTAATTTGCATCTCCGTGTGGCTCTATTCCGAAGTTGGGTTCTGCAATTGATTTGATATTTGGCCGGCCTCCCCGGGTCGTGGAAGGAGCTCACCGCTTGTCATAGTGGGTCTGCAGCTGCATTATCTGGTGCGGCCATCAGCGGAACGAAATGAAGCAGGCTCCTTTGCAGATAGGAGTCTGTCAAAAGCGTAAGTGGCAGCTACAAAACGGGGCAAAAGATCTTCAAGAACATGTGCATTGTTATTAAATGGACATTAAGACCGGAGAAAGCACCCACTGAGGTTACAATACGAAGCGCACTTCATCTCCCAGAATGCCGTTAGGCCACGCCCATCGGGGCAGGAGTTAAAGAGTGCACACTGAAAACGCTTTCCCCTTGTCTCTCCGAAGCCACTGGTGAAAGGATTAAGTTTCCTGAAACGCGTCTGGCAAAATCGTTTTCAACTGCCTGTCCTGAAGTAATCTTTGCTGGCAAGCTGTCATTAAAGACATTTGAAGCTTTAATTTGCATCTCCGTGTGGCTCTATTCCGAAGTTGGGTTCTGCAATTTATTTGATATTTGGACGGCCTCCACGTGTCGTGGAATGAGCTCACCGCTTGTCATATTGGGTCTGTGGCTGCATTATCTGGTGCGGCCTTCAGCGGAACGGAATGAAGCAGGCTCCTTTTCAGATAGGAGTCTGTCAAAAGCGTAAGTGGCAGCTTCAAAGCGGGGCAAAAGATCTTCACGAACATGTGCATTGTTATTAAATGGGCATTAAGACCGGAGAAAGCACCCACTGAGGTTACAATACGAAGCGCACTTCATCTCCCTGAATGCCGTTAGGCCACGCCCATCGGGCAGAAGTTAAAGAGAGCACACTGAAAACGCTTTTCCCTTGTCTCT
This sequence comes from Lissotriton vulgaris, assembly GCF_964263255.1. Classification (NCBI taxonomy): domain Eukaryota; kingdom Metazoa; phylum Chordata; class Amphibia; order Caudata; family Salamandridae; genus Lissotriton; species Lissotriton vulgaris. The sequence continues at coordinate 813,584,990 of NC_141699.1, forward strand.
CCGAAGCCACTGATGAAAGTATTGAGTTTCCTGAAATGCGTCTGGCGAAATGGGTTTCGACTGCCTATCCTGACATAATCTTTGCTGGCAAGCTGTCATTAAAGACATTTGAAGCTTTAATTTGCATCTCCATGTGGCTTTATTCCGAAGTTGGGTTCTGCAATTGATTTGATATTTGGACGGCCTCCCCGGGTCGTGGAAGGAGCTCACCTCTTGTCATAGTGGGTCTGCGGCTGCATTATCTGGTGCAGCCATCAACAGAACGGAATGAAGCAGGCTCCTTTGCAGATAGGAGTCTGTCAAAAGCGTAAGTGGCAGCTACAAAGCGGGGCAAAAGATCTTCAAGAACATGTGCATTGTTATTAAATGGACATTAAGACTGGAGAAAGCACCCACTGAGGTTACAATATGAAGCGCACTTCATCTCCCAGAATGCCGTTAGGCCACGCCTATCGGGGCAGGAGTTAAAGAGTCCACACTGAAAACGCTTTTCCCTTGTCTCTCCGAAGTCACTGATGAAAGGATTAAGTTTTCTGAAACGCATCTGGCGAAATGGGTTTCAACTGCCTGTCCTGAAGTAATCTTTGCTGGCAAGCTGTCATTAAAGACATTTGAAGCTTTAATTTGCATCTCCGTGTAGCTCTATTCCGAAGTTGGGTTCTGCAATTGATTATATATATATATATATATATTACCTACTGGCGGTCGCCAGTAGGTATATATAGTTAGGATTTTTTCTCTATGGAACTTTTGAAAATTCTATGTCTAATAACTTTGGCGTTTGTGGACGGAATCGGCTGAAATTTTCAGGAAAATGGCACATTTCGTTTCTGAGCAGCCCCTGAAAATATGGGGGGATTCCGTCAAGGGGGGGTCGAGAAAAAAGGGGGGTCCCAAAACGCGTTTTTCCCATTCATTTTTCCATAGGGCCTTTGGCCTCACTTTTAGCTCGAACGGCTGAATGGATTTACACGAAACTTGGCAAAATTGTAGGGACTGTTAGCCCGATGTGCCTTTGCTGGGTCTCAATATATGTGCTCCAGTGGATTTTGAGAAATTAACGTTTAAAAAAACAGATATATCTGTGACAGCGTCCTAGATAGCGCACCAGATCGCGTACTTTTCGCGTTACGGAGCTTTGCGTAGCGAAGCTGATTGGCTCTCCGGTGTCTGTCAACATTCTAAACAGTCCGGTGCGGCCGCCATCTTGTCTCTCGGTAGGATCGAGAGACAAGAGGAGGAGAAAAACGAAGGGGGAATTTAATGAAAGGGGGCAAGGTAGACTCCTCTTGACCCCCTAGGAATGATGTTGGGGTTATTAAAGGGTCCCGTGGGGCAAATAATTAAAATTTGATTTTTCGCGGTAGAAGCGCTTCTCGGTTTGCGAACCGGGCCGCAAACTGGTAGCGAAACGGGAATTCGCCATTTTGTGTTTCGATTTAATTAAATTACTAGGTATAAGGGGGTACGGGAGACGTATCCTGACCCCTTATGTTTTCTGAGGGTGGCTGAGGAGGCTCATATATGTTGATACATGTCTTCCAGCGGCTGTGCGTGAGCTTTTTTTTTTTTTTGCTGCGTGACGTCTGTTAACGTTCGATTCGATGGAAATCAGGAACTGTTGACCGCCATTTTGTCACTGCGAGTTAATATTTTGTTAAAAATATTTGTTTATTGATAAACATTGTTTGCTCCATCTTGCCTTTTTTGCAATGCCACACTTTTGTTGAGCACGGCAGCCATTTTAGACGCCTTGACCAGACCCACTCTCTGCACGCCGCTGATCCTCAGCATGGCTTCCCTCCCTCGCAAGCATCTACCCCACGCACTGGTCACCCCCGCTCTCTCTCTCATGCATGGCCCAGAAACCTCCTCCCATCTGCGCTGTTCTTCTCTGAGAATCACACCCTGTGCCCGCCCGACACCTCCCTTTCACCCTATTCACTACCGCACCCTGTGACACTCCTCTTCCTCTGTGTCCGATTGTCCAGGCCGTTCCCAGGCTATCACCTAGTCCTGCAGGTGTAGTTTATGGCCCCAGCTGTAGAGAATCACCCCTCTTCAAAGGAGTTACAGTAGATCAAGGCCCCCACCCGATGAGATCCGTCACACCACACGCGTTCCTACTATCTGATAACCATCCTGTATTGTGCTTGGGCAGGGGATTCTCACTGTGAGGGTGTGTGGGTCCGAGCCTGAAGCGGAAGATTCCAGGGATGCCTTTTTGTACATCAAAGTCTTCACAATTATGTGTCACATTAAAAATATATAACACTCCAACAAAGTTGTAGGATTATAACACTTTAATAACTTATAAATATATACAACGGAACAAAAACAGTAAATACATTTATAACATTTTTAAAAAAGAAGCAACAATGGTCAGTAGCTGTGTTTTGTGCGAATAGTCCCAAGGCAGCACAACGTGCTGAGTTCTGGACGGCACCCAGGTGATGTTACCTGGGTGCCGCACTGGTTTTTGGTATCCTACAATGCAGCTCCGAAAAACGGCGTGGGGCTTCCCGGGTGGTGCGGGGGGAGGCCTCGTCAGTAGAGGTCTGTTGTGCGAATAGTCCCAAGGCAGCAGAACGCGCTGAGATGTGGATGGCAACCAGGTGATGTCCAGTAAGTTGCCGCACTGGTTTTGGCATCCTACAATGCTGCTCGGAAAAACGGCGTGGGGCGCCCCGGGGGGGGGGGGGGGGGAGGGAGGCGGCGTGAACGGGCCTCCCCAGGTGGAGGCTCGTCTGCTGTACTGGGGCGCCCCTTTACTGTTTCAGTTGCCATTCTGCCCGCTTTTGCTACACTGTGCCTCATCCTCCATTCAGCTGGTTATCGCCCACTCTTGCGGCTACAGCGTCTCGCTCACCATGTAGTTGAGTTGCGCCCACTCTTGCGGTGCAGCGATAGGCGGCTGCTACAGGACTCTTAAAATGGCGGACGGCTCTTCGGATTTGGGCCTGGTCCACTAAAATGGCCCTGGGGCACCTTGGAACTCAGATGTCCCCTGAGCCTTAAAGATTTTACAAAAGTCTTGAGGGCCCCCGACTCCTGCAGGCTTCCGGTGGGGAGCGGCTGCCATGATTGCTCGCGGAATGACCACGACAGAGCCACGAGATGGTGGTGCTCTCATGCTGACGCCAGCTTCAGTCTGAAACATCCAGAAACAAGGTGGGGCTTTCATCGTTTGGGGAAAAAAAAAAATGTTTTAATCCAATGAAAAGTGTTATTTTTAGGTCATATGATCAAGCCTTCTATCATTAGGAAACCAAAAGTAAAATGAACCAATGAAAAGTTTTATAAACAAGTCACATGACCTGTTATGCTTACGTTACGCGCTGGTATAAAAAGCGTAGAAAATCCGTTGGCACGTGAGGCGGCGTCAGTAGCGGACCGATGTGCGAATAGGCCGAAGGCAGCACAACGCGCCAAGATCCGGATGGCACCGAGGTGGTGTTCAGCAAGTTGCCGCACTGGTGTGGCCATCCTACAATGCTGCGCCGAAAGTCGGCGTGGGGCGCCCCGTTGGCCTGTGAGGTCGCGTCAGTCAGTGGGGGCTGTTTGAGAAAGCAATGTGATGCTGTGCGTCGCCCCCAAGATGGAGGCTCCTCGGCTGTAGTGGGGCGCCCCTTGGTGTTTCACTCGCTATCCAGCTGAGTTGCGTCCGCACTTGCGGCTACAGTAGACCGAAGGCAGCACAACGCGCCGAGATCTGGATGGCACCGAGGTGGTGTCCAGCAAGTTGCCGCACTGGTGTGGCCATCCTACAATGCTGCGCCGAAAGTCGGCGTGGGGTGCCCCGTTGGCTTATGAGGTGGTGTCAGTAGCGGACCGATGTGTGAATAGGTCGGAACCAGCACAAGGCGTCAAGATCCGGATGGCAAGTCCTGGATGTTGGGTGCCATAGTTGAGAGCCAAGATCCGGATGGCAAGTCCTGGATGTTGGGTGCCATAGTTGAGAGTTCTGAGCAGTGCTTGTAACACTGTCTGAAGCTTATTTGCACCTGCTGCAGCTTCACTATTGCCCTGGTGTGGCCAAAGATCGCCCATGACATAGGCGGCCGGCTCCCATGGTCCGGCGGAACTTTTTTCCTTTTCCTTTCTGCATCTTGTCCCACAATCCGTTTGACCTGAAAACACGACCAGGTCCCTGAATGTGTGCAGGGGGACGCTATTGATTGAATCAAAATGGCGGCTTCACACAAAGCTGACTCAAGCGTTGCTGGTGTTGCTATACAGACAAAAAATGGTTTTCAGTTTGTACATTCTTCAGGATTTTTCCATCCAAGTCTGCTTGAGAGTTTGTAGAACAATGGCTTCAGATCTTGCCCTCCCCTCTTTTGACTGTTGGTTCTTGTTGCCTATCTCTTCTGTTGTCATTTAACTGAACCTTGTTATGACTGCAGAAAGGGGTTCTGGTCCGACCGCTGGTTGGTGGAGACATTTTGACTATATCCTGGACCTGCCCGGCCTCGCCCAAAATGGCGCCGGTATAAATGGGACTCGTAACTCCTTGTTGTGTACTGGTTGAACAACCTTGATATCACGAGATGCGTATGCAGTTTTGAAGCACATGGCGGGCGGGGACGAGAATTGATTGAATATTTCGACATCCTTATTGATATTAAGTTCTGATGTGTTATTGATTACTGAACTATTGTAAGTTCGAATTAACATCACCCATGGTACTTGCCCGCAAATGTATATCTAGAAAATGTTATTGTTAGTGGCCCTGTTGTATTTTAATTACAAAATGTACGTCCACCGATTCCACAACTGTTAGACACCTTAGTTCTTGCAACCTAATGGCCCGCTCGTTACGTTCCTCTACAGTGTAAATGTTTCCTCATCATATACGTTTCCAGTTTGCTCCGTGGCTGGCCCACGTGGTTATAGGCCCGTATTTGTATACTGACATTTTCACAATAAAGGTTTTTAAAACAAAACATGGTAGTAGTATTTACATTGGTAAAGTTTTTAATTTTAGTCACTGTTTTCGAATCAGTAAAAGGCAAGTGAAATAAAGCAGTCCAATTACATGACGGATAAAAGGTATAATACGCAGGAACGCAGTAAAGATAAATGGTCAAGGGCTGTTGTGTTTTCTACTCCTGCAACATAAAGTGATCGATAAGAATCTGATATTCAGGCGTATCGGCGACTAAGACAGCAGGCCGAGCATCTTTTGCTCAACGGCTCCGTCATGGGACGAAGAAACGCCCTTTTGCTAGAAAAAGGAATATATTTTACTAGCAGGACAGTTGTAAATTTTCCGGGAAAGTACATTAGCCTGGAACATTATAACATATATGTTTAAGAAAAAATAATGTTCGAAAGCAATAAAAAGCGTAATTTTTAGGTCATATGACCAAGCCTTTCATCATTAGAATAACAAAAGTAAAATGAACCAATGAAAAGTTTTATAAACAAGTCACATGACCTGTTATGCTTACGTTACGCGCCGCGCCCCGGATCGCTTCCAGGAAGCTGCGCTTCGCGCACCGGAGCACTTCCGGGTGCGCTAACGCGACGTGTCATATAACGCATTACGCGACAACGTAGGTCCAGAATATAGTCAAAATGTCTCCACCAACCAGCGGTCAGAACACACCCCCTTTCAGTAGTCTAAAAAGTTCTGTTAAATGACAACAGAAGGGACAGGCAACAAGAACCATCAGTCAAAGAGGGGAGGGCAAGTTCTTCCCTACCGGGTCACGTTGGGGCGCTACCGGAACTGATCGAATTGGTAGTCTACAGTGTTTCTGGATGTTTCAGACTGAAGCTGGCGTCAGCATGAGAGCACCACCATATCGTAGCTCAGTCGTGGCCATTCCACGAGCAATCATGGCAGCCGCTCCCCACCAGAAGCCTGCGGGAGTCGGGGGCCCCCAAGACTTTTGTAGAATCTTCAAGGAGGCTCAGGGGACGCTTTCGAGAATGGGGCCCAAGTCCTAGCAGACAAGCGTCCGAGTTCCAAGGTGTCCCAGGGCCATTTTAGTGGATCACGCCCAAATCTGAAGAGCCGGCCGCCATTTTGAGAGCCTTGTGGCAGCCGCCTATCACTGCAATGCAAGAGCGGGAGCAACTCAACTACATGGTGAGCGAGACGCTGTAGTCGCAAGAGCGGGCGGTAAACAGCTGAATGGCGGAAGAGGCACAGTGTAGCAAAAGCGGGCGGAATGGTAACTGAAACGGTAAAGGGGCGCCCCAATACAGCGTGTCTTCAGGTCAAACGGATTGTGGGACAAGGTCCAGAATGGAAGAGTCATCAAAAGGCAAAAAGTTCCGCCGGACCACGGGAGCCGGCCGCCTATGTCGGGGGCGATCTTAGGCCACACCAGGGCAACACGACTTGGGGAGGGGGCAGGAGCCAAGCGCCCCCTCCCAGTCCGCGCCACCACACCGTATGTTGAAAATCTGAAGCCATCGTTCTACAAACTCTCAACCAGCCTTGGATGGAAAAATCTTGATGAATGTACAAACTGAATACCAGTTTTTGTCTGCATAGCATCAGCAGCAAAGCTTGCTATCAGAGTTTATGAGTTTCATGCTCGATCGATTGAGCTAGCCGGATCGGGCAACTAAAAGGATAAAATAGTTATGTAAATAGTTATTTAATAAAATGTTTTACCCTGTTACTTTGCTGGTGTGTTGTATATATTTATAATATTTGCATAGGGTTTGTCGTTATTTTGGGTGGGGTGGGTGGCGGAGCCGAGCTGTATTGCAGCCATCATCGTGTGGAGCTCAGTTCATCTCACTAGTTTCGTATTTCTCATGAGGGATTGTTCTTAATGTTTCTATTTTAGCTAGGTCAAAAAGAGATCCCATTAGTGGCCTACTGATTTTGCTTGATTCCTTTTGTTTTTTAAAACGATTTTTCACTATCTGCAAAGACTAAACAGAGTATTGCGACTCTGTGCTTGTTTGTAAATAGAGAATGAACCAAAGAGAACCAATTCTAAAACAGTAAATGCTTGGATAACAATCAATCAAATGGAGAGAGAAGCAGACACGACGGATTAGAACGGGGGCATAGGCCTGCGTTAACTACCCTTCACTATCTGCAAAGAGGGAGTACTGCTAAGAGAAAAGAGGGGGGGAGGGGGGGGGCAGCGTTCAAAGTACATCAGCGTGCATAAATACGAAAATGTTTTTACCTATCACGTACTTCACATTTGACAGCTTTTGATATTTGCTATTAAAAAACCATTGAAATTCACTGAAAAAAACCATAGGTTTTAGGCCATATATAGTTAGTGATTAGCATTTACAAAACCTTAATTTACTCGCACAAAACCATAGAAATTCGCATATATAGTAAGATGCAATAACTATATATCGCGCACCCGCAATCCACTGCTGATGATGTCACATATTACATCATTAATGACATGGTCAGTTACATCACTGACCTGTGTTAGTTGCAAACTCCCTCAACCATTCAAACACAGATCCATCTGAACACTCACAGGGGGGTATGGTGGATACGTCCCAGAGCTTAGCTCTAGATTTGGGGCTGGAGGGTATTGTTTCGTCAGATATTTCTGTCCATGACATTGCACACGGGCTAACGGTGGTCCCTACGGATATATGACGTTACAACGCGTTATTTTACAACGCAGACCGTTACAACGCAATTTTTACAACGCAGGTACCATTACAATGCATGCCATTACAACGCATGTCATTACATAGCACATACTATTACAATGCATGCCATTACATCGTAAGTATAGGTAAGTATATCTTTTTTTTAAAAATGGAATAAAGTTAATTTCATTAATTTAAAAATTGTAAATAATATTATTTAATTTTAATAAATTAAATAAATAAAAAAAGTAATTAATTTAATTTAATTTAAGTAATGTAATTCAATTAATTTTATGATTGTAAATATTGTAATTAATTTAATTAAAATTAATTAAATTATTTAATTAATTTAATTTATTTAAAGTCGTAATACCCCTGTACCCCAAAAACCAAACCCAGCCCTAAAACCTAAAAATACCCCTGTACCCCAAAAACCAAACCCAACCCTAAAACCTAAAAATACCCCTGTACCCCAAAAACCAAACCCAGCCCTAAAACCTAAAAATACACCTGTACCCCAAAAACCAAACCCAGCCCTAAAACCTAAAAATACCCCTGTACCTCAAAAACCAAACCCAGCCCTAAAACTTAAAAATACCCCTGTACCCCAAAAACCAAACCCAACCCTAAAACCTAAAAATACCCCTGTACCCCAAAAACCAAACCCAGCCCTAAAACCTAAAAATACCCCTGTACCCCAAAAACCAAACCCAGCCCTAAAACCTAAAAATACCCCAAAATTGCTTAAAATAATATATATAATTAATTTTATAAAAATACATAAAATAATATTTTAATTTATTTTTAATATTAATTAAATTAATAAAATAATGTAAAAAAAAATAAAAAAAAAATAATATACTTACCTATACTTACGATGTAATGGCATGCGTTGTAATAGTATCGGCTATGTAATGACATGCGTTGTAATGGCATGCATTGTAATGGTATTTGCGTTGTAAAAGTTGCGATGTAATGGTAGTGTGTTGTAAAAGTTGCGTTGTAACGGTGCAATACCGGTCCCTACTACCCCGCAGAATTCAAACTCTCCCCTGGCTCAAATCACAGCACATGCCTCGATCAACTCTCATACCGATAAAGGGGAAGCTCGAGACAACCTGGCAACTAGACCAAAGAGACTTACAAGAGATAGCATTGGTGTAGTAGGTGGTTTGGGGGTACCTTTGGCAAAGCGAACAAGGGGCAGTTTAGCAGTACAAGCCCAAAATAAAGATAAGGGGAAAAGCAAGCACCAGAAAGGAAAATCACCACGGGCATTTAAATCTGGGACGGTTTATCCTGTAAACTCTAATATGATGGAGCAATGTGATATAGGGGACAATCTGGCCTACTGGGAACGTATGGAAACACTAATAACAACTATTCTTGCACCATTTTGGACTAGGTTTGGGGCAATTAAAGATAAAGTTGCCCATTTGGTGAAAACCTTGGAAGTAAAGAATCCCATTAACGTATCGAAAACCCAAGGGGAAGACAGTATCTTGACCATCCATCCAGGGAGTTTAGCAGTAGGCGGGACCCTGGACAAGCCCTTAACCCATATTGTTACTGACAGTATAAATGTGACAAAAAGTAATCCAACTCCATTTACCCAAGCGGGGAGCTTTGTCACGGGGGGCAGACTCTGTTTCCCAATACTCCCCACCAGGGGTGTGAGAAGCAGATTCAACTGCCTTCTACAAGTGGTCATAACCCGCAAATGCTAAGCAATCTCCCTGGGTCTTTGAATGTTCCCCCAATGTGTCATGGGGGTGGTCAAAATTCGATAAGTAACCTAGCAAATAATGTAGTGTTAAAATCTGAGCAAGATGTTATAGACCTTCCACCAGCGGCAAGCCCGCTTGTTTTAGTCTTGGCTGATGTTTGTCCGCTGAGGTGGGACCAACAGGAATCCTGGACACAGTTAAAAAATAAAACCGTGGATTGGTTCGCCAGACATAAAGTCTTTACGCCATCATTAGCTAATAACATTTTGATGGTGCGTAGAGTGGCATGGCTTTGTAGATCGCAGAAAAAGATAGGGGGGGACTGTGTCATTCTTAATTTTCGAAGTCCTATAGTGGCACAAACGATTCTTGAAGTGCAAGATCATTTTTCCCCCGCTACTTCCATTGTTGCTTTCCCGCTGGGGTACTTTCATAGGCCTCCTCTGAGATCACACTGGGAGTCTATCCCGTTCATTGCAGTATCAAATAGATTTGAGGCCTTGTCTAATTTAGATGACCAGGGTAGACTGCACGTAAGTGACATACACATAGAGGAGCCCCTTACAGAGAGGTCACTGGCAGAAAATGAACCCCCATTTAAATTGCCCGATCATGTACCAGTGGTTTCATCACATATTACATACCCTGTTTCTGTGACACCACCAGACATTGAAGGCAATCAAGTGGGGCGGCCTGCAAATGGATCTGAAGTCAAAATTCTCTCATGGAATATAGCCGGGCTGCGCTCAAAAAGGGGTGACACAAATTGGGAGACTTTACTTCTAAAGGACCATATTATTGCTTGGCAGGAAACCTCAGCTCCAAATGACTCATACCATTTGGATAAATACTGCTCCTTTAGCAAAAATGCTGGCCCGTCGACTATGGGGGATCCAGGGAGAGACTTCTGATATTGGTTAGCCTCAAATTGCTTTATAGGATTAAGCTAATAGCGACACATACACCTAACATTTTAGCTGTCAAACTTATAGGTAATAATTTACCAGGTTTATTGGTGGTGAGCTTGTATAATTCCTATAAAAGACCAGATGATTTGGAGCATTTGAGATCTCTGGCTACCTTTTTGGACGATTATGAGGCCAGTAATAATGCGCCTTACCAACTGTTAATCCTTGGTGATTTTAATATTCATGTTTGTCCATCCAATTGTATGCAAGGTATCGAAGAGGAACAGGGACCGCAGGGGATTACCCACTTTGAACATACAATGTGTGGAGCCTATCTAGAGAGTTTTTTATCTGTTTATAATCTATTCTGCCTGGAACAAGCAGAAGCTTCGCCCTCAGTCCCGACTTATACTGGGCAGGGACACTGAAGTATTATTGATTACATCTTAGTCTCATGCCCGTTGATTGAATTATTGGGCACATTTTGTGTTACGTATAGTTGTTTGAGCAATCATAATCCCCTTACTCTGATCTTTAACATCCAGGCTCTTAAAATTGGGAAACCTCTGACACTTATTTCTAATACCAATATTGATACCAAAGACCAAGATCAGAGATTAAGATGGGAGGTAATTACCCCGGATAATTTCCTTGATAATCTATATAGAGGGCAATCAGAGGATTTCAGAATATGCTCAAATTTGGATTCTGACCACTAACAATCTTGGGTGCTTTTGACCGCATAATGAAGCAGGTAGTGGTCAACTTGACGCTAAGTTGCAAAGTAAGTCCCAAAATACACAAAAATTGGTTTGACCTAGCGTGTACTACTGGGCACACTGCAATTATTGGGGGCCCCGAAGGACTCAACAAGGGATGTTAACAATGTCAAGCAAGCTAGAAGGGCGTACAAATCTGCAATTAAAATAAGAAAGACGCAGCTAAAAGAAATGGCTTGGGATGAACTCAGCCAAGCAAGCGTCTTGTCCAGTAGCACCAGATTCTGGAGAGTGGTTAATAGTCCAATGTTTGACGACACAACTAATTCTGTCAAAGATTGTCTTATCTCTCCAGAAAAGTGGGTTGAACATTTTAGTACTATATATTCTGACGTGAGCCAGGAGATGCCTATCTCACAAGGGGGAAACCTCCATGTCTCAAATATGCTATTCACAGAGGAGGAAGTGACTGAGGCGATTATGTTGACATTAAAGGGCAAAGCGCCAGGCCCAGATGGCGTACCGGCAGATCTCTATAGGGCAGATCCATTGTATGGGCTATAATTCTGACACTTGTTTTTAATGCTGCGACCAAGGTCAGCTTTCCCAAATCTTGGGCCAAAGCTGTTATAATTCCAATTTTTAAAAAGGGTTCAAGAGAGGATCCGGCTGTTATAGACCGATCTCTCTCTTGGACTCTGTAGCTTAGATAATGGGGAAGGCTGTACTTGCCCGTCTAACAGATTGGTTGGACAAAAACAGCATCATATCGGACCTGCAGTAAGGGTTTAGGCAGGGAAAGGGCACAACGGGACAATGCCTTAATCTACATCTAGCAATAGGGAAGTACACTGTCGCTAAGCGTGGGGATATCCATTTAGCTTTTATGGACTTATCCACCGCTTTCGACCTTGTAAACAGGCAAAAACTTTGGGCTTCCCTACATAGTATTGGGCTAGAACCGGTTTTGATTTCCTTCTTGGCAGCCATCCATGAAAACACCACGGGCGCCGTTCGTTATAATGAGAACGGCAGCCTAACTGAGGCATGGCCTGTCAAGCGAGAGGTGCGACAGGGGTGCATTCTTGCACCCCTGCTGTTTACTCTCTACATTTCCAAAAGGGGTGATGCCCTGATTTCTTCCTGTAAGGATGTCCCCAGAGCAGGTTCAAAAATGATACCGGCATTATTGTATGCAGATGATGCGGTTTTGGTGGCTAGGACGTTGCGGGGGTTACAATCCCTTTTAGATTGTTTTATTGATTTTATGGACTCTTTAGACCTAATTACTATCCTCAAAAAGTCACACTCTATGACTATTGGAAAGGGACGGGCTAAAAAGTCTAAATTTTATTGCAAGGGTACCAAACTTACCAAAGTGCCTACTTTCCCATATCTAGGCATACTTTTTGACGAAAGACGGTCATGGGTTATTCAGCGTGCTCACAAAAAAAATACTTTAGCCAGAGCGACAGGGTCATTACTAGGATTTGCAAGAAGGATAGGCTCTAAACCTCTCCCTGCCCTTTTAAAGATCTATAAGGCTAAGTTCCTTCCGATGGTTACGTATGGGAGTGATGTATGAGGCTATACTGACACTGGCGAAATACAGACAGCAGAAAACGATTTATTTCGTAAGCTGCTATCGCTTCCAGCCTCCACTCCAATTTTTAATCATCATGAGGACCTAGGTGCTGGCTTTATTTCAGATCAGATTGCGGTTGCCCCACTATTATGTTGGTTAAGAATTTGGGCTCAGCTGCCACCAAATCTGAATCAGATAACTATTCAGGATTGTGTGTCTTTAGACAAAGAATCTGATATCCTTTGGATTCGCTATATTAAGACACAAATGGACTCATTTGGCTGCTCTGATCTGTTTTCAAACCCTAGAGCCCTTGGCAAGGTGGCTATTAGAGACTTGAAGTCCCAGTTCTTGAATAGGGTAATGTCAGCAAGGGAGGAAGCGGAACTAACTAAACCTTCAGTGAGGAGCTTTGTTATGTTGAGTTCAGGCAGAGAGATACAGCCATACCTGACTTACATAAATAAACCCTATCACTTGTTTGTGTTAATAAGATTCAATCACAACATCCTCCCCTGGCTACTGTCATTCCCAAAAGGCTTTTCAAAAGAGGGGTCGTTGGTTCCTTGACCTTGTGATAATTTTTCAGAGCAGAATACCCTCCACATGGTTTTTTTCTGTGATTTTTATGTATCATTGTGCAGGAAATGTATTTTACCTTTGTTAAGAGGGGCTAATTTTGAGCAAGTTAGGCCAGCTCTAGCCTATTTGCAAATGCTTGTTCCTCGGCTGTGTGCTTTGGGGTAGCTAGTTATATCACTGGGGCAATTAGGCGAAGAAATAAACTCCAACTATAGTGCTTTTTCTCTTTATCCTTTTTAAAGTTTATATGTAAAATTATATTTTTAACCTATGGATTTTGGTGTGTGACAAACTTTTTACCGTATTTATCTGAAAGCCAAGGGCGTTTTTGTGGTTGGGGGGCGTTCCTATGGACGGCAAATGTTTTTTTAAAAATTGGTACATGCATTATTGTCTGTCTTATTTATAATGTATAATAGGTAGTTGTGATGTGATCCGTGCTTTGATGAGTTTTAAATTTTAACCGAATAAAGATACTTTGACTTTACTATATGTTGGATTTTGTATCATTTTGGTCTTGCTTTAAACAGATAAATAATGGCTATTTTTCTAAAGCTGATGTGGTGTCTTTTTGTAATTTTTTCACTATATTACTGTGTGTTATGTGCAAATGCTTTACAAATTGCATCCGAGATAAGCCTGACTGTTCGCGCCAAGCTCCTAATGGGGTGAGCAGGCGTTATTTTCGAAGTGTAACTCCCTTATTCTGACAAGAAGGAAGGGCCTCTACTTGGACTGGGTACAAACTTGCCAACTAGAGACTCCCATTTCTAACAATATATATGTATATATTCATTTTTCTAAAAAGTTGATGTGATAGTTACCACCCCACAAAATAAAAAAGTAAAAAACAATGTAATTATTAATTTGGGAATTTTGAAAGCATCTGAGTTTGAGTGCATCAGCAGTTAATTTAGTTTCATGGTAATTTTAAGAAATTATTTTATTGATCGATGAGTCAGAGTGAAACACATAACTCAATAAATCCGTCTGTGCTCAACCCTCTAGTAGCTTGGCACAGAGCAGTCGGGATTAACTTATAGGCAGCGTGTAAAGAATGTGTGCAGCACAGGGCCATCAGTGAGCCAGTGAGCAAGATGACCACACTCCTGGAGTCTCCTACAGTCCAGGGTTGCCATCCGGCATCATCCTGCCCAAACTGGCTGCAAATTGCCTGGGGAGTCCATGCGCTGACTATATGGGGGACACCTGGAACCCACAATAAACTGAATTGATCCATGCTGGGGGCAAATTCCCACTAAGAGGCCTTGAGGCCCACAGAATATTTTTATTCTTTAAGATGGCAGCTGCACTGGGGAAGTCGAAGAGCCACTACCATTCTTGCACAGGTGAGTGGGCAGCTGACTGCTGTGTGAGGAAGAGGTGGGGTGGTGTGCCCAACACCCCTGTCTGAACACTGCTACTGGATGACCCCCTCACAGGGGCCCCATCGGACTACGGTGCTGTTCGGGGCTGCTGGCCTGGGGCATGGCCGGTGGTGTGCCGGGCCTAGTGATGTCGACGCTGGGTGCAACTGCGGGCCGCAGCTAGCACAACTTTATTGCGGGACCTGATCAGCTCTGTTGTGTGGTCCCTGCTGTTGCTGCTGTGGGCAGTGCTGTTGGGAGACCACCATTTGTGCTGCTGCAGTGCCCCGTTACTGACCATTTGGGCTAGGGTGGCCTGTTGCGGCCCACTGGGGTGACCCGGTCCAAACCGAGCAGCCTCTACCTTCATGCCACTCATCTCTGCTGACTGTCTGGATACTGCCCACTGGGCCCCTGGTCTGCTTGTGCCCCTCCTGACAATCCCAGGGAGGTGATGCAGGCCCAGAGGGACGAAGCTGATCTCCTGCATCCTCTATACGAAGAGAGCATGGAGGGCACGCTCTCTCTAGAGACTTGACATTGGTGAGCCTTCATTGCACCAAATGCGTGCCCAAAGCTCACAATATGGGTAGGACAGATGATAAACAGGCAAAACTATCATTTGAACCTCATAAATCCACCTGTGCTCAAAATAGTGATGCTGAGCAAACTATGTCTGAAGAATCACAGCTAGGGCAGCAGTGTAGTGCTGACGACGTGTAGTGATTCAACATTGGTTCACTTCCATTGAGATAAATGGATTACACATGCTCCTGCATGGATTCCATCACCCAGAAATTAGGGAAGCAAGATTGCCACATTGAAGAGGCAGAACACAGGATCTCTGAGCTGGAGGACTCATTCTTGCATACAGGTAAGCAGCTCATCAACATAGAACGCATCTTTAAAGTTATCTGTGCCAAAAATGAAGATTTAGAGGCACGCTTGTGCAGAAACAACATATGCATCTTAGGTGTGCCTCAATCTGTCAATACTGGGAGGATAAAGTATTTTGTGGAACGATTTCTCACTACACTATTTGAGATTACATAATTCTCCAATCAATTGGTGGTGGAAAGTGTTCACTGCGCACTTGTACCACAGCCTGCTCCTCGCGCTATGGCACAACCTACTATTGTTCACCTATTAATATACTGTGCCCATGATACCACTCTCTGACTGGATAGAGAGAAATGAATGCTCAATTTCAATGGGTACGCAATATCCTTCTACCACCCTCAATGAGGGAGTCGATGATCATATCTTTTCTTGAACCTGGTAAACCAGTAGGAAATTACAAATCATATTGACCCCTATCACTCATCAATTGCCATGTTAAAACACTCCCGAAAGTTCTAGCTAATTGACTGATCCTGCTGATGGAGTTCATGGCCAATCGGGTTTTATGTAATAACAAACAAGAACCTTGGAGGTCTAGAAGCCAAGCATCTTGCTGGCAAACACTGGCCGTTATATATCAATATGTCAGTGGGTGCTATAGTCACCATATAACAGTATCTAAATGATAGGAAGGGAGAGAGAGACACATGTGTGAGGAAAAAGAGTCATGATGTCTAAGACTCAATTGGAACACTGATCAAACCAGATCCAGCACACAAAGTTTGTGAAAAACCATCAAACAAACAAGGTGATCGGTCCTATCATTTGGTAGTCCACACTGTGACCTGGCGGGTCCTTCGATCATCTAGACCTCATGCCACACAGTCATAGTAAGTACTGGATATGGTCTACAGTGAATACTGAACCTCCAATTATTGGTCTGATTGTGATGGTTAGTGAAAAATAATGAGAAAACAGTGCAACATACAATAAAGTGGTGAGTCTAAAATAGGGTGATATGTCTAAACAAACACTTTAATCGAGAACAGGTACATCCCCTAATTAAAAAATAGGAACAGCGCAAACAACAGTATAGAACAAATGACGGTCGCAGTTCGGGCCAACATGTTTCTGCCTACCGGGCAACTCGTCCCTTGGCTTTCATCAGGGCCACTGCTCTAAAATAGTTGCTACTGTTACGTGTAAATGAAATCAAACATATAATCAGTGAAAGGATATATGTAGGAACGATACAACCTGTACCTACAGTTATATACACATCCTCCTTGTCAGTGGACGCTCAACGTGATCTGGAAAAACATATACGTGACATTATTTTGACGCGCCAATGTGCTCTTGAATCTCTCTTATACATGTGATTAACAATTCAAAAAAAGGGGAAAATATAATATAATTGCTCACCCAACATGACATCGGGTTTTATACCACGGCATGCAACCTTGCATAATCTGCATACACTCTTTTCACTACTCATTGGGTGCTGAGGCTATCTTTCTTGATACCACCAAGGCTTTTAATTCCTTGGAGTGGGACTATCGCTCAGGGTACTGAGAAGTATGGGTTACCCCCTCTTCCCATCATGGATTGCACTACTGTACAGTCAGCCGGAGGCAAGTTTGCAAATAAATGGCACCTTCTCTCCTTACTTCTACATTTCGTGAGGCACTAGACAGAGGTTGCCATTGTCAACCTTCCTATTTGCGTTAGCAGTGGAACCACTCTTGGCCAAAGCTTAAAAACACCATTGGGAAATGCTATCTGCTACCCTACCAGACATCTGCTGGTGTAATTACATGCTGATGAAATCGCACTCTATCTCTGAGACCCTTGGACTAGCCTCAATACTTTTTTGCATGAATTTCTCCTCTACGGAGGGCCATCAGGTTCTAATCGATTAAACAATGAACCAGACTTGTGGTGATTTTGCCCAGTATCTATTTATATAGAGGGAGTTCATTGTTTCAGCTTCATACATACTGTTTTGTGGTTTATTTTTCTTTAAATCTTACTGCTATTTTTTCTATTATGCCCCAATTGTCCGACGAGTCCACAATCTTCTTGGTACAAGATGATATGCAGACTAATATAGCACTTCATGGACTGGATCAGACAACCTCCTTCCGGGTTCGCCTTGAACAAGAAAATATACAGAAAAGCTCTGAGATTTCATCCTCCTTTCTTTAACATGCCTTCACCAGCACCCGTAATAAAAAGTGAGCATGCAAGAAATGTGATACTTTGTGAGCTCTCTCCCTTCTTCTACCAGATCAACCCCTATTTTAGCCAGCCTAGGACAGGGGCCCCTACCTCCTGATGAATGCCCTATGTGGCACTTGCCTCTAGCCACGGCTCGATGACGTAGTTGCCTCCTGGCCCTGTGGGTTGAGGGGCGGTCTCAGAAGGCTTCCCCTGGCATCACAGACTTTGTACTGGGTTCCAGCTTCTGATGTCCGTCCTGCAGCATCTCTGTCTCTCTGGTCTGCTCTCCCCCCTCGACGTCCTAATCTACCGTGCCCACTCGCCTCTGAGGTCTTGTGACCATTTCTCTTGTGCTTGTGTCTCAGTTCCAGTGTCTTCCTGTATGTTGCTCTGGTGTCTGACCCACTCATCGTCCACGCATTCTCTCTCCCTTTTTTCCATTTGTAGCTTCTTCACCTGACGTCATGGTTCCCTGCAACCCTGCATCTTGAATGGTCCGTAACTCTGTTTGTAGGTCTAGTTTGTCGGCCATATTGCGGTGGAATAGGCCAACTACATTATTACACAGGCATTCATATTAATTGAGAAAAGTATCTGATTTTACCTCTTACCCCCGCTACCAAGAGACACAGTCTGGAATATCCACTGATGTGTTATGAAGCAAAATTTAAATATTTAGGAGTGACGATTTCCAGAGACAGGGATGAGCTACTGTGTACATACTGTAAAATGGCACTGGATGTGGTGCCGGACTCGATTATGCGCTGGATCTCAATGCCTCTCTTGTTGGCATGCCACATTTCCCTGCTCATCGTACCAAAGCTTCACTATTTAGTCCTCAATAGCCCTCCTTCACCAGACCACCCTTTCTCTGAAGCCTAAAAAACACATCTCATCAGACTTGCATGCGGAGGAAACAGCCCACACTGAAATGGGACATACTTACGCAGCCATTTACTAGGAAAGGATTTGAGGTATCGGACATGGAGCTTTATTTTCTGTGTGCCCAAGCCCATTTTGCTGCTTATTGGATCTGCCCGCCCCCTTTATGCCACGCTTGGCCACAGAACAAGGATACATGGCTGCTATTCCTACAACCGCATTCTTGGGGGCGTGGACCCATAGTACGGATGAGGTATCCTCTACAGTTGCCTGAACTTCCGCCACCTGGACCATATTGACCAAGCATCTCCTCTATTCTCCACTCCTCCAATCGCCTCATCATCCCTTGCTCCCAGTGTCACATGTGACAGTATGTCAAAATAGGTTTCACAAGGTGTAAGTCTCTACCTAGAGGGCCCACATGCGGAGGGAACATTCATCGCCTGAGGTGGCATCTTTGTGGTAAAACGCTGACTCCATTTGAGGTATTTGTGTATGTCAGGCTTTGCCATATTGTGAGGGCGGTCACTCCTGATTTCCCTCTGGAACCCCCTAAGCTTATTACACTGCATGCCTTACTACAGACTATGACTCCTACAAATATAATCTCCCTGTTCATTGCAATGCATAGTTATAACATGCAGAAATACAAAGGGGTTCATGCTCCGGTTGGGACAAGGAATTGTGGACACCACTCAGACTATGGCTCTAATACCGCCAGCAAATTGGCTGTATTACTGCTAGTAGCCGACAACACATCATACACTTTACATTTTTTAAATGGTTATATTATACCCCTGCCAGAATACATAAATATCATTTGTAATCAGATGACAGGTAGGTGTGACAGATGTGGGGTGCCGAGAGCTGACTTTCTCCATCTGGCATGGGACTGCATGGTGGTTAGCCACCATTGGGGGGAGGTTTCAATTGCAAAGCCATGAATGCTGGGCTCTCTACTGACTCTTACTCCCCGTGTGGCTCTGCTGGGCTGTTCTAAGGATATTAATGTTTCGACCAGGAAGTTTATTTCACCGGAACTATTATAAGGCAAGTGTAGAGTTGCGTTCAGATGGGGGAGGGGATGTTCCCCCAAATTGAAGGAATGGTAGGGAGACCTTATTTATTGTTTATACCAGCTGACCACTTATGCCAAATTATTTCTCCCAAGCTCTTTTTTTGTGAAATAATACTTGAAAGCACAAAGCTCCACTAGTGGTCTGGGTGTGCAAGACTGGGCGAAGTCACAAGTTCAGCCCAACCGCAAAGAAGCACGAGTCAGACATAGAGACCATGTTAGTCCTGCTACAGAGTTACCTTCTGAATTTAATGTGAAGTGTTCAGTTCGTGGTGGAGGAGGCTGCGAGGAGCAGGAATAGTATTTCAAATGGTCACTGCTGTTGCATGAAGTGCAGACCTGGCAACACAGATGGCATGGCTGTAGCTTGAAGGGCTGGTTGAGCATTGCAGAAGGTTGTTTCTGAAGAGAAAAATTGCAAATGTTGCATTGCCGGTCATCTCTGGCAGTCATTATAGTGACAAGATTAGGTCTAACTGGTGCTTCGCGTTTGTGGTTGTCATGGGCAGCGGAGTCTCTATGCGAACGGGCCCACTCACGAAGAGCCCAAAGTTCAGGATTTCACGTTTCTTCTCTGATGCCAGCCAAGCATCCAGGACCAGGAGTGCACCTCTCAGGGATTAGGAACTCACTAAAGGAGAGGGAAGCATAGCTCATGCTGGTCTGAATGCAGGTCCAGTTGCAGCCGGACATCTGGGTATTTGCAGAAAAAACCTCTGGAGTGTGTTATGCCTTGTAGCTCAAACAGGAGGGCAGACACCGGTCCCTTGCAGTAACTCAGGTTAGCCTGGGATGAAGGATAGCAGGCCCAGTATTCATTCTCAGACAGAAAGGCCAGGGCCAGCTTTAGGGCGTCAGTTGCAGCCAGTGCAGGTAAAAGTGGTGAGGCAGGATGGGAGGAGTTGACAGATGACGTCATGGGAAAACAAAAAGAAAAGAAAACCACTTTTTCGCCCTTGTTGTCGTCTGTTGTTTTTCCCCGACCCTGCCCCACTGCTCTTACCTGCACGGGTCACAACTCTGGTGGTGCGACCCATGCAGCCACATCTGGCACTATCATCGGGGAGAAGGTGGAGCATTGTGTTTAGAGTACGCTGTGGTTGTACAATACATGCTGCAGAGATCATTGTGCGTCAAACAGTTTTCAGGCAGCAATACAAATGTCAAGATGACTCTGGTGAATAAGGTTCCTTCTGGAGAGAGATGGAGTTTTGTCTAGTGATTGTTTTTGCTGAAAAGAATAGGCCCCATGCATATCACAGAACTGTATTTTTTGTAGCTATCACAGTGGATTACTGCTTTTGTCATGGAGATCCTTTGTTGCTAATATGGCACAGTGACCTATGAATTTAGGTCTAAGAGATTCATGCACATTGCATGGTATAGTTTAGGACGTAATGTTGCTGAAAAGGGTTAATTTGGGTAGATATACGTTCCTATTAGTAAATCAAAATTCAGTGCTTTAAAACAAATTCAATGAATGAGAGAGAGGGCCTATGAAGGGATAAGGGTCACTGTTGAAAAATCGGAACCCATTGAGGAGGCCATTGGTGGGGAGGGGTGGCACCAAAAATGTTTTTCACACCAGGCACCAGCAGTGCTGAAGTCGGCCTTTAGCAAGGCAACCTTCAAGCATCAGTGTAGTACTTCTTCTGTAATGTCCACTAGTTCATGAGTGTTCTGAAGAGTAGCTATGAGGGTCCGTTATTTATTCCTGGTGTCAGAGTTTGTATATGGAGGAATACCCCTTCCTACCCACGTATCTGTTTTGGGAAAGTTCTCCTCTTCCTCTGTCAAGGCTACAAACTATCTAGGGTAACAATAGGCTGGTGTCAGGGTCATTTGTGGGTTCTGATGCAGGCCATTTAAAGTGCAATTGGGGTAGGGTACAGCTCCGCCACAGACTTCCTTGCAGGATGGCCAATCCAGCTCACACTTAGTCTCCTCTGTGTCACTGTCTGGGAGGAATACACAAACCCCAACAGCAATGGTCTTGTGACCATTTCTCTTGTGCTTGTGTCTCAGTTCCAGTGTCTTCCTGTATGTTGCTCTGGTGTCTGACACACTCATCGTCCACGCATTCTCTCTCCCTTTTTTCCATTTGTAGCTTCTTCACCTGACGTCATGGTTCCCTGCAACCCTGCATCTTGAATGGTCCGTAACTCTGTTTGTAGGTCTAGTTTGTCGGCCATATTGCGGTGGAATAGGCCAACTACATTATTACACAGGCATTCATATTAATTGAGAAAAGTATCTGATTTTACCTCTTACCCCCGCTACCAAGAGACACAGTCTGGAATATCCACTGATGTGTTATGAAGCAAAATTTAAATATTTAGGAGTGACGATTTCCAGAGACAGGGATGAGCTACTGTGTACATACTGTAAAATGGCACTGGATGTGGTGCCGGACTCGATTATGCGCTGGATCTCAATGCCTCTCTTGTTGGCATGCCACATTTCCCTGCTCATCGTACCAAAGCTTCACTATTTAGTCCTCAATAGCCCTCCTTCACCAGACCACCCTTTCTCTGAAGCCTAAAAAACACATCTCATCAGACTTGCATGCGGAGGAAACAGCCCACACTGAAATGGGACATACTTACGCAGCCATTTACTAGGAAAGGATTTGAGGTATCGGACATGGAGCTTTATTTTCTGTGTGCCCAAGCCCATTTTGCTGCTTATTGGATCTGCCCGCCCCCTTTATGCCACGCTTGGCCACAGAACAAGGATACATGGCTGCTATTCCTACAACCGCATTCTTGGGGGCGTGGACCCATAGTACGGATGAGGTATCCTCTACAGTTGCCTGAACTTCTGCCACCTGGACCATATTGACCAAGCATCTCCTCTATTCTCCACTCCTCCAATCGCCTCATCATCCCTTGCTCCCAGTGTCACATGTGACAGTATGTCAAAATAGGTTTCACAAGGTGTAAGTCTCTACCTAGAGGGCCCACATGCGGAGGGAACATTCATCGCCTGAGGTGGCATCTTTGTGGTAAAACGCTGACTCCATTTGAGGTATTTGTGTATGTCAGGCTTTGCCATATTGTGAGGGCGGTCACTCCTGATTTCCCTCTGGAACCCCCTAAGCTTATTACACTGCATGCCTTACTACAGACTATGACTCCTACAAATATAATCTCCCTGTTCATTGCAATGCATAGTTATAACATGCAGAAATACAAAGGGGTTCATGCTCCGGTTGGGACAAGGAATTGTGGACACCACTCAGACTATGGCTCTAATACCGCCAGCAAATTGGCTGTATTACTGCTAGTAGCCGACAACACATCATACACTTTACATTTTTAAAATGGTTATATTATACCCCTGCCAGAATACATAAATATCATTTGTAATCAGATGACAGGTAGGTGTGACAGATGTGGGGTGCCGAGAGCTGACTTTCTCCATCTGGCATGGGACTGCATGGTGGTTAGCCACCATTGGGGGGAGGTTTCAATTGCAAAGCCATGAATGCTGGGCTCTCTACTGACTCTTACTCCCCGTGTGGCTCTGCTGGGCTGTTCTAAGGATATTAATGTTTCGACCAGGAAGTTTATTTCACCGGAACTATTATAAGGCAAGTGTAGAGTTGCGTTCAGATGGGGAGGGGATGTTCCCCCAAATTGAAGGAATGGTAGGGAGACCTTATTTATTGTTTATACCAGCTGACCACTTATGCCAAATTATTTCTCCCAAGCTCTTTTTTTGTGAAATAATACTTGAAAGCACAAAGCTCCACTAGTGGTCTGGGTGTGCAAGACTGGGCGAAGTCACAAGTTCAGCCCAACCGCAAAGAAGCACGAGTCAGACATAGAGACCATGTTAGTCCTGCTACAGAGTTACCTTCTGAATTTAATGTGAAGTGTTCAGTTCGTGGTGGAGGAGGCTGCGAGGAGCAGGAATAGTATTTCAAATGGTCACTGCTGTTGCATGAAGTGCAGACCTGGCAACACAGATGGCATGGCTGTAGCTTGAAGGGCTGGTTGAGCATTGCAGAAGGTTGTTTCTGAAGAGAAAAATTGCAAATGTTGCATTGCCGGTCATCTCTGGCAGTCATTATAGTGACAAGATTAGGTCTAACTGGTGCTTCGCGTTTGTGGTTGTCATGGGCAGCGGAGTCTCTATGCGAACGGGCCCACTCACGAAGAGCCCAAAGTTCAGGATTTCACGTTTCTTCTCTGATGCCAGCCAAGCATCCAGGACCAGGAGTGCACCTCTCAGGGATTAGGAACTCACTAAAGGAGAGGGAAGCATAGCTCATGCTGGTCTGAATGCAGGTCCAGTTGCAGCCGGACATCTGGGTATTTGCAGAAAAAACCTCTGGAGTGTGTTATGCCTTGTAGCTCAAACAGGAGGGCAGACACCGGTCCCTTGCAGTAACTCAGGTTAGCCTGGGATGAAGGATAGCAGGCCCAGTATTCATTCTCAGACAGAAAGGCCAGGACCAGCTTTAGGGCGTCAGTTGCAGCCAGTGCAGGTAAAAGTGGTGAGGCGGGATGGGAGGAGTTGACAGATGACGTCATGGGAAAACAAAAAGAAAAGAAAACCACTTTTTCGCCCTTGTTGTCGTCTGTTGTTTTTCCCCGACCCTGCCCCACTGCTCTTACCTGCACGGGTCACAACTCTGGTGGTGCGACCCATGCAGCCACATCTGGCGCTATCATCGGGGAGAAGGTGGAGCATTGTGTTTAGAGTACGCTGTGGTTGTACAATACATGCTGCAGAGATCATTGTGCGTCAAACAGTTTTCAGGCAGCAATACAAATGTCAAGATGACTCTGGTGAATAAGGTTCCTTCTGGAGAGAGATGGAGTTTTGTCTAGTGATTGTTTTTGCTGAAAAGAATAGGCCCCATGCATATCACAGAACTGTATTTTTTGTAGCTATCACAGTGGATTACTGCTTTTGTCATGGAGATCCTTTGTTGCTAATATGGCACAGTGACCTATGAATTTAGGTCTAAGAGATTCATGCACATTGCATGGTATAGTTTAGGACGTAATGTTGCTGAAAAGGGTTAATTTGGGTAGATATACGTTCCTATTAGTAAATCAAAATTCAGTGCTTTAAAACAAATTCAATGAATGAGAGAGAGGGCCTATGAAGGGATAAGGGTCACTGTTGAAAAATCGGAACCCATTGAGGAGGCCATTGGTGGGGAGGGGTGGCACCAAAAATGTTTTTCACACCAGGCACCAGCAGTGCTGAAGTCGGCCTTTAGCAAGGCAACCTTCAAGCATCAGTGTAGTACTTCTTCTGTAATGTCCACTAGTTCATGAGTGTTCTGAAGAGTAGCTATGAGGGTCCGTTATTTATTCCTGGTGTCAGAGTTTGTATATGGAGGAATACCCCTTCCTACCCACGTATCTGTTTTGGGAAAGTTCTCCTCTTCCTCTGTCAAGGCTACAAACTATCTAGGGTAACAATAGGCTGGTGTCAGGGTCATTTGTGGGTTCTGATGCAGGCCATTTAAAGTGCAATTGGGGCAGGGTACAGCTCCGCCACAGACTTCCTTGCAGGATGGCCAATCCAGCTCACACTTAGTCTCCTCTGTGTCACTGTCTGGGAGGAATACACAAACCCCAACAGCAAAGCCATTCGCAGTTATGTGACCAAGAACACTGTCGGAAGGCACAATGGTTAGGACAAGAAAATGCCAACTTTCTTGAAGTTGCATTGTAAGAATTGTGACTACAAGCCTACTTTACAATAAAATAGGATTTTAAATTACAATTCATTTGCATCTAAACATGTCATCTGTGTCTGCTCCCAATCCAAAGTTAGCACTTATTAAATGAAATGAGGTAACCCAGTGTTGGCCAATGAGAGAGATCGTCAACACAGTAGTGAAAAATGACTTTAGGAGTTTTTCACTACCAGCACATGTAAAAGGTAAACTCACATGCCCTCAGCACATGTAAAATATAAATCCAGAAGTCCTTCTTTTTAAATACAATGCACCTTGCCCCATGGGTTTTAAGGGCCTTCCTTAGGATTGACTTATATGTAATTAAAAGGAAGACTTACACCTGGAAAAAGGTTTATTTTGACAGGCCGAAGTAGCGGTTTCAGAACTGCACTCCAGGCTGCAGTGTCAGGCCTGAGACATGTTTTAAAGTGCTATAATAATGGGTGGCAGAATGAGAGCAGCAGCCTACTAGTAGTGTTTAATTAACGGGGTCTTGGTACATGTAGTACCATATGTTAGTGACTTTCAATTAAATTAAATGTGCCAATCAGGTGCAGGCCACCTGTACCATGTTTTAGGGAGAGAGGATCAGCACTTTAGCACTGATTAGCAGTGCTAAAGTGCACAGAGTCCTACCTGGAGGGGAATAGGCAAAATATTTCTTCATAGGACTGGTTAGTATATTTAGCCTAGGGTTACTATTCACCTACCATAGACGGGATGTTGAAAAGTCAGAGGTATGTAAGAACTTCATCTCTAAGGACCAGATTGGTAACAAAAAGTGAAGGAAGATGTTACCCACTAGATAAAGAAGAATAGTTTGGCAATACACACCAATATATAAAAGAAATAATGATGTAAGTCTAGACACATTCTTTGGCTGCTTCCTAATATCCTTAAAATTTGAGGGTCATTAATGCATAAGTCATTATCTCTATATTTGCCACCGGAATAACAACAGAAACTATATTTTGAGTTATTGTAATTGTGTATGAGAGGTAAAAAATAAAGTTACGGATATTAATTTAATACCCCTTTGACTGAAGGCCATATTTATTTTTAATATAGTGTTACAGATATGGGAAAGGTAAAAAGAATAGATGGGCCATAATGATAAAGTGAAAGCAAGTAACAAAACAATGATTCTTTTTCCATAATTGAGTATGTATGAATCTTAAGTGATCGAGATTTTGATGATCTTTAGTGAATTAGTTTGCGACCCCTTAACTTTGCTTTGAAGTAATGTAATTGGCTGGGAACGATACAGCATAAAATGTAGATACAATACAGATAATGTGAAATATTAAGATGATGGCTCATTTCTGCTAATAGATTTAGATGAAGTAAAGTCAATAATACAATATTGCATTTATATCTTTTGAACACTTTGCTCTATCTTCATATGCTGTGAAAAATCAATGAATTGTTTTGGCCCTGAGAAAAGCCTTTATGAAATTGTGGATGAAGCTGATATACAACATTGACCGAGCATTATTTAAGATGGTACTTCAAAGCAACACATTGTAAAAACTAATAGAAATGCATTCTAAATGGATCATTGTTGATTGTACACAGGCAGTAGGAGCTGTGAAGTAACTACCCAAATAACTTAGGAATCAGTTTGACAATGATAATATGAAGATTTTTTTTATAGAAATTATAAATTCTGAAAGTTATAACTACATTTACCAAACTTTGGGAGATAGATATTGTTTAAGGCTCTCTCTTCTTTCAATGGTAATTATATTCATTATAAAATTAAACATCATGGGCATTTTCGTACATATTTTGATATCATTATCTCTGAGCCTCATTTGCTAAGGAAGGCGTTTTTGAATATTTATGGTAATTAGAATATATAACATTTTAAGTGGCTTTAAATGTTTGGCTAATTTGGGAATATTTTGAAGTTCATGTTATATTATTATGGATGTCATTTATGAGTTTGTACATTATACAATATATTATTGTATTTCCAAAATATGGTTGGTGTTGTATAGAGCATAGGGTTTACTTGAGGGTTAATGTTGCACTTATAAATTTCCTGTCTTTTTATGTTTTCGTGGAATAGCAACAAATTTACCTCTTTGGATCTTAACCCCTCCCCCGCCCACTATTTTGGTGCGGTTAATGTTTTTTATAGTGTTACCTTATTTTAATGATTTAGGTGAGAACATTCCTGGTTTCCTTTTGCTAATAGAATCCAGGGTACTTGTTAGCTAACACACTCTCCTTTGTCCAGTTTTAATATGCCGGGAAGAATGAATAGGGAAGCTGATACCTGGGATGTGCCCCTATTTGCAATTGCCAGTTGTAACTTTATTACTCCACCAAATGGTGTGTTGCCAGGTGGACTGGAGAAGGTGGTACGTTTTCCTGCTTGCCTGTTCAGTATTTTGAACTCTCAGGAGGAAATCTATCCTCTGTCCCATTCATTGTTCTCCCTCATGTTTTGAGAATGAAGGTGGGTGTGAAACAGCACTAACCTTGAAGTCCAGACACAACAGGAGCGATGTTTGTTTCAACACCTATCCTATTGCACTGGCAATCATACACAAAATACCATGTTGGTTAGAATTAGGTCTAGGTAGAGAGTAATAGGATGAGAGAAACCAGAGACTTGATCTTGCTGCTCTGATTTGTTGTTCAAAGCAAGCTGTATAAAATATGAATTCATAATCCTTCAAGGATAGTTTCTGAAACAGTAATGTAGTCCAAATCCACAATCACAAATTGCTTACTAGAATAATTCCCTGTATCCAGTTCAGTTCCTTTGTCAAACCCAAAATATTTCAGCAGTCTTAATGGTTTTTCTTACATCTGACAGCAAGGTCCTGTTTTCAGAAAACGTTGTCACTTTAAAATGGTTACTGCCACTCACAAAGTGAGTTCTATGGCTTTTGGGGACATTTAGTTTCCTTGACTGAACTAGGATGTCTTACCTAGCATGTCCAATTAAGGTGCACACAGGTCTTTAAGCTGTGTCAACATTATGCAGGATGCCGTCTTTTCTGTTGCTTAATGAATGCATTGTTGGGCAGTTCAAATTATTGTGCTTTTGTACTAGCTCATCAAGAGATAAGTGCAGGCCTCAGATCATGACAGTGGCATGGGATATCTAAAATGTGGCGCTGGCAAAGGCCAGACAGGCAAAGAGAAAAGGGTGTTAGGCTAGTTGTGACCTAATCTAGGCTACCACAGTCCACAAAGTGGTGCAAGCCATGGAAAAACAGGGTAGCTGACAACTTTCCCTGCCAACATATGTGCTATTGCAGAGTGAATTCCAAGGCTGTTGTCAACTTCCCAAGCACTCCTTCAACCTTGTTTGTTCACAGATTTAGGTGGCCTGGGAATTACGACAGTTGTCCTGGTGCCCTTTTCACAACTGCAAACTGTGTATTGGACCAGCTTTCACTCATCCTAGATTTGCTAGGGGGCTAAACTGTGAAGGCCAAGGAAGGCTATGATAGCTGACCTTAGCCTAGTAATCTCTTGCCAAGCTCAATGATTCCCAGATCAGGCCAGTAATGACCTATAACCCAGTCCATAACATAGCTGGCCCAGCCTAATGACTACCTGCTCAACTTGTGAATCCCAGCCCATTGTTGTGATTCAAAATTCTAGCCCAGCGACTTCCAATTTCACACAATGATGCACCCTCCACCCTCCATGGCCAGTTCTTTTGGGAACTCTCATTCCCTACATCAATGGCAGATAAAGACACGCTATCCTTCAGCGAAAACCATATTCAGAACCTTATTGACACTTCTCCCTTTTCAAATGTGACACTCAGGTCTATCGCTAAACAGCAGAAAGAATCAGATTGACTAATACGTTTACAAAAAAAGCATGTACGCACAGAACTACATGGACACTTTCTCCTTAGGCACCTTAAAGGTGGGACAATTCCCTGGGGCTTACAGGTCAAGAATATCCCTGTGAAATTTGTCGATGATGCAGAATATAAGAAAGGCTTCAGCTTTATTAATACAAAGTGCAGCCGGGACCTCATGGTCCACACTATAGAAACTGCACAGAGGTTGTGCTTACAAGAAGAAAAAGAAATTGAGGAACTAATTGAGACGATTAAGACTAGTCCGGTCGTGACAGACGCTAAGGCACTATTGGAGAAAATTGAAAAAAGAAATTAGGACTTTCAAGGACAATACTATCAATGACAAAACTTTTAAATATGAGAGAGACGTCAAGTCATTCAAAATCGAGCAGGTATATCCTTTTCTAAAGGAGGATTATTATACCCAGCAAGAATCTCGCAGAGCGCTATCCCCCTTTCAAGGCCGGTCAAGGAATAGGTTTACAACATTTTCGGAAACCTCTTCTTCCGATTCATCAGGCTCAGACAACCGTAACCCAAACAAGAAACAGGTGGCTTTTTTAGACCAGGGCCAACAGCCAAAAGCTCGCTTCAAACCACCATGGGAGATGCGAACCAGGAACCGCTCATACAAATCGTAGAGGGTTCTAGTGCCGTAGTCAATTTGTCCAACAGACCATTAACACCAGAAGAACATTCGGTCTTAGAGCTGGGACTTAAATTTGTGCCTGGCAGAAAAACTGACTACACAAGACTCAAGTTAGAAACCATTGTCGTAAAATTTGTCTAAAAATTTTCTTTTGGAATCACCCTTCATCGCCCACCACAGAAGTCACTGGGTTACGGAACAAGTCCACCTTTGTCCCCAATCAAAACATTCCAAAAGAGGTTCTCGCATTTGAACAGGTCCTGCTGTCATCAATCGAGAAACTCGAAAAGGGTAGACATTTTGTTCAACAAAATATAGGCCAAAGACAACGTGCAGCAATTAAAGCTCTCAAGGAAGACAACTCCTTCATCATTAAACAGGCCGATAAGGGCGGGGCAGTGGTGGTGTGGTCTCGTGAGAAATATCTAGCGGAAGGCAACAAACAGGTGAACAATGTAACCTGGTACAGACGTCTTCCTGAAGACCTTGTCAAAGAGATCCAACGACTCATTGCTGATACATTACAGGCAGGATTGGATGGTGGCTTTTTGGGTAAAAAAGAATACGAATACCTTCTAAGAAAATACCCCAGAACCCCAGTTCTCTATCTTTTACCAAAAATTCACAAGAGCCTTCAAAACCCCGCAGGACGTCCAATTGTTTCTGGATGTGACTCGTGCCTTGAACCCCTTTCCCAGTACGTGGATTTCTTTTTGAAACCATTCCTACAGACGGTCAAATCGTACTTACGTGACACGACTGACTTCCTTCTCAAGGTAGAAGATACTTAGTTCGACCCAGAGACTCAATTGATGGTAACAATGGATGTTACCTCCCTCTACACGCAAATTCCCCAGGAAGAAGCGTTAGAGGTGATGGAAATCTATCTGAATCTCAGAGAGAGGCCACACCAAGTACCCAATTCCTTTATCCTGAGACTGGCTGAAATTGCCCTAAAAAAGAATTATTTTTCATTCAATGGGGAATTCTTCATGCAGGTTAAGGGCACCACGATGGGGTGCCCTTATGCCCCTGAAATGGCCGTACTATACATGGCTCAGTAGGAGCAAAAATTTGTTGACAACAACAACCCTTTTAAACAGCACATCCTGCAGTGGTTCCGCTACATAGATGATGTCTGGCTCCTGTGGCAGGGGAGCCAGACTCACCTGGTAGCGTTCCACGACTGGCTCAACAACAGGCATGGTGACATCAAATTCTCGATGGCACAGAGTAATGAAAGGATGACCTTCCTTGATGTCGAAATAGCAAACATCAATGGGGTTCTCAAATCATCCCTTTTCAAAAAAGATACGGACAGAAATACTATTCTGCACCACAAGAGTGCCCACCCAAGGAACTTGAAATCCAACCTTCCATTTGGGCAACTGTTGCGCATAAGGAGAAACTGCTCTCACTTGGAAGACTTCACGTCCCACGCGGCGATGTTTTGTCAAGAAATGCAAGAAAGGGGGTACCCAAAGAAACTGTTGAAGCACTCTTTCAAAAGAGCGCGCTTCACCCCCGCGAAACTCTCTTACAAGTACGGCCCAAACCGACACTCGACAGACTGGTCTGTGTCACCACCTTTGGACTAGACACACATAAACTAAGGAAAACTGTGCTGAATAACTGGCACTTAATGGCGAATCTAGAATGCCCACTCCCACGACCTCTGTTCGCCTAAAAGAGAAACCAAAACGTGGGACAGCACATCATGAGGGCAGACGTATCGTTACCAAAAAAGAAAAGTGACCTACTGACCCAGTGGAACCTCAAACCGATCACAGGGCATCACAAGTGTGGTACCTGTGTTGTGTGCCCAAATACTATCGGGGGTGACGAGTTCCAGCATGGGGCCACCAGATGGAAACACACAGAATTTTCTAACTGTAAAACCAAGAATGTTGTTTACCTGGTTCAGTGCCCCTGCGACCAAATCTATATTGGCAAAACTAGACAACAAGTCAATACACGCATTTGCCAACACCGGTCCCGAATTAAAAACAAAATCATGACTGCCCCAATGGTTGAACATTTCTTGAATGCCAACCATGATGTCAATGACCTCAGATGGACGGTACTACATACACTACGCCCATCACAGAACAACGCAGACTTGGACAGAATGCTCCTCAAAAAGGAAGCATACCTAATTCTTAAATTTAACAGTGTACAGAAGGGCCTTAACAGTTTGTCCGAAGTTGCGAGACTTTGACCCAATAGTGTCTTGGTGCCTGATGACCGTACAGGTCGCGTCTCAATTTCTCCTCAGTTCCAATCAATAAACATGACACAATCCATGTGACCATTCCTAACATTAGCACAGAATAGCGCAAACTACAAATCCCATAAGTCTTAGCACACATCCAAGTGCTTTTCTCCATGGCAACAATGGTAGCGTCCATCTTTGGAATCACGCAGAACGCTGGAGGCCTTGACCGAGCAACACGGAGGTAAGCGATGCTCCCGTGGCACCCTGCCGCTGGTCTTTGTTTTACTCTCGGTCAACGCTAAAACTAACTAAAATCTCTTCCATTTTCCATCAGCGGATACGGAGCACGGTGAAAATTGTACACGCCAAAATCCAAAAAAGTTTGATTGGATATCAAGAGACCCCTTCGCACCGACTCTGACAAAACTAAAAAGGTACGTTCCTTGCTACCCAGCATAGAACTTTGCGACAACTCATACCCCAGCTTCCCACACCAATGCTTATTTTTCTGCACACAGCGCCACTGGCCTCATTCTCAGCGAGAGCCCGCAGAAGAATTTATCTTCCACATAAAAGGCAGCCGCCACCGTCAAGTTAAGAAACAGTTGACGGTATGTTTGTCTTCACTCAATTTGGCAACACTGCAAACTATGGCAGTAACACGTTCAAACTGTGCTAATGTAAACTCACCTTGTTTTAGGAAGCCTCGCCCCTTGGACTCCTCATGGAGCTCATCGAGTCTGCTCTGACATTTCTCCTCTGAATTTGTTTCGTCAAAGAACCGGTAGGTCCCTTGGATGAGTGTCATAACATAGGGAGTCCTGCCTTGTTTCACCCAAAATACTTAAAACAGTTTTCTTCCTTTCAAATTCCACAGACAGAGTAATTGTGCCCTGATGAGAATCTGGAAAACAAGCCCCTGGATTCGAAACGCGTCGGCCAATTAGAAAGGAAAACTTGTATACCAGCATTTGCTGGCCGATAAAGAATCCCCAATTTATTTTCGCGCTCCTTTCCTAATTTTCCCCCCTTTTCTACTTTTCTTTGCTTCAATCAATGCTCTACTCATTTGAAAGTGTGTGTATCATTCATTGCCATGCATATCTAATGTCACTGTCTGTTTTACATTGTTTTTCATTTTCGTGATTAATGACTACATTTAGTTTGTGACACTTTTTTGTGTAGAAAAGTGATTATATTTTGGTTCAAATTCACATTGTACACATGTCTTTGTCTGTCTATAATATTTTGTTTTTGACAAACAGAGTTTAATCAAAAAATTCTTTGGTATAAATAAAAATACCCAGTTGACAACGATAAGCAGCGTGTTCAACTTTCCGTAAATGTGGTTGCAAATGTAAGTGGTGGGGCACTCTTCTTTGATTGCTCAGTAAAACTCAAGCAAGCTTGAGGATTTTCTCAGTGTGTTAGTGACATCTCCCAGGACAGCCTAAATACTCCCTGGCCAGCTTAGTGTCTTTAGTGTCTTCTAGACAAACCAAGACCGAACCCCATGTTAAGGGCAGTGACCCTACACCCGCCTACTGATTTGCAATCCATTCCGATAACAGCCTAGCGACTACCAGTTTAGGCTACTGAAATCCACTGACCTAGGCCAGTCATCAGAGTGGTAAGTACTTTGAATGGGATGCATAGATACTGTTTTCAAGATAGCAATTTTTTTGTTTGGCTTCGAGTTCAATCAAGTTAGGTAGTCTTTCCAAATCATTCAATACATCCTGTTGCACTTCCATTTGAAATGGGAACAGAATTTGCAAAAGAGCATTTGTAGGAAAATGTCTTCATGCATGTGCATTCCTCTACTAAATAAGCCTCTTCTTGTCTGCTCATTACTCCACTTATACTTACTTATTCCAAACCCCCCTATTCCTTTTCAATTGAACTTTTACTCACTACAAAACTTACTTCTACTTATGATCATTGTTTACTTTTTATAACCCTACTCTTATGTCTACTTGTACATCTACACCTACTGATCCCTATCTACTTTTACTTACTCCTACTTGCTTATACCATTACACTTTTACTGCCTTTTTCTTATCAAAATATTCTTTTCTGTTTTTATTCTTTGCTTCTTCTCTCACACACCAGTCCTTTTTGACAGTGTCTCTTCCCAAGCCAAATTCATACTCATTGACCCACAAAGGTTCCATAGCATTGTTGGGATAGCTATTCTGAAAGAGCTCAAATGCGGTTTTATCCATTGTGCTTTTGGTGTAATTTTGTAAATTTCAACTCTCCTTTTCATCTCACTTCACCAACTTTATTTAGTTTTTCCACCATTCCCTTTGTCTTAGGGTGGTAAAGAGCGAATTGTTTGTATTTTATCCCACATTCTTCAAGACACACTTCCCTCTCCTTAGATACAAGTTGAATACCATTAACAGTAAGTAATGTTTCTGGAAGCCCTTCTTTCCCCATGAGTCACCCTAAAATTGTGTCACACTCCTAGTTTCTGTTAATTTTGTGCAACACACCTCTGGCCACCTTGAAACCATATCAATCACAACTAATGCCTCTTGACCATCCCCATGGACTGGACCCAAACTATTCAGAACAATCTCTTTCCATTGATCTGACAGACGTTCTCTGATTATCATGGGTTGTACCCTTATTTTCCTAGATTTCTCACTAACTAAACATGGTAGACAACCTTGCACTATTCTTTTTTTTACTTGCAGGGCCACTCCTGGCCACCAATACTAGGTGTGCAATCTTTGCTTTGACTTTGACTTTCTTTGTCACTCATGAGCTAAGGTTATCAACTCTTCTCTGATTTGTATAGGTGCAATTGGCCGTATTCCTCTAAACAGTAGATCATTATGTGTTGGCAGTTCATCTTTTACCCACCAAAAATATTTAAAGCCATCAGAACCTTGCTTGTTATTACTTCGTCCAGTACACACTAACTGTATCACTTCAATCAGTATCTGATCAGACTTTAATTCTTCACGTCATCTTTCTTCAGGGACAACCCTACATCCCACTTCACAAATTCCATTTCTTCATCAAATTGATTGTTTTCTTCTTCTTCATAATCATCTTTAGAAATCAGTCTAGATAGTGTGTTCTTTACTTTCAACCCCTGAAATATATTTTATCTCAAAACGTTATTCCTGCAAAGCAAGGATTTATAAAAATGTATTCATTTTCATTATAGGCCAGTAAAAAACAAGTGCCTCTCTTTTGATAACTGAATACTGTGTTTCAGCACCATTTACTTCTCATTGAATGATCATGGAGGAGTTCATTTCCTCATGTCCACGTTGCTATAAAACAGATCCTTGGCCCTTAAGAATGGCATATGTTATTATTGACTTTTTTGTGGGGCACAAATGTTTTAACTTGGGGGCTTGGTTGAGTCCTATAACAATAGAAATTCTCTCTCACAAGCCATGTCCTAAACAAACGTAACACCTTTTTTTATTAGGCATCTCATGTTGACACTTAATTCCGCAACTTTGTGAATAAACTTACTATAATATTCAGTCAGCCCTACATTTTTCATCAACTCTTCCCATGAAGTGGGTGAGCTCGTTCACTGAATTGTATCAACCAGATCTGTTTTAGGTTCAACTCCATACCCAGTAATTGTATGACCCAAGTAGTCGATGGTATTTGTACCTAAATTGCATTTCTCAAGTTTTATAGTAGGATTATACTGACTCAATCTCTTTAGAACCTCTTTGATATGAATATTTTGTTCTTTAGTGTTGCTGAAGACACTAGTATGAAAGGTAACCTGCCATATATGAATGTCCCAAAGGGGTGTTAGAAAGGCAGTCATGTCCTTAGATGCCACCTCTAACTCAACCTGATCGTAGGCTGAAGTGAGGTTTAATGCCCTGAACACCTTTGCCCCACCTAGCAACATCAACAATTCTAAGATATTTGTAAGAGGATAACTGTCCACTACATTTTTATTGATATGCCTCAAGTTTATACATAACTGTAGACTAGCATTATACTTCCCAGCTGCAACTAGGGTTAATGCTTCAACCCAATATTCCAGCCCAAACTGCCAAACCAGGTCCTCCCTGACCTGTAACACAAGCAACTCAGGACCGGTTTCGCAGTGTTTATGGACTAATCCGTGGAGTATAGCTTGGTTCCAGTGACACAGTGTGCACAGGACTTGTGTTCTGAAATAGGCAGTACCTGACATGGCAGTTCAGGTTGAACTTGGTTGGACTGTTCCCATGAGGAGCATCAGGGTCAAGGCTGATCTGCATGTGAGTGGGTCCAAACTGAGGCTGTATGGTTAGCAATACAACAATGGATTGGAATGCTATCTAATACAATTGGCAGTAGTTAGAAAACTTGCAAGCATTCCTCCAATCACCTTTTTTTGTATTTCTTGATTCAGTAATCCTCAAACAAATTCAATTCTGCACCTGTTCTACCTTCAAAAACAAAGATCAACTTTAGTTTTTCAGACCTGGCTTCCTTAACTTAACAAATCCCCAACTCACATATGTTAGATCTATATGAGACATTATCAAGGGCAGAACTTCTCTTGATCAATGCAGTGTCAACATGGTTAGAGATTGGTTCAGCCCAATTGAAAGAAGCAATTGCTAAAGCTGCAATTGTAGACATTCCTGGAAAAAATGCTGCAAATAAATACACTGTTTGGAGACATAAGTTTTACGAGTACAGCGAAAGGGTTGGGCATCTTTTGGCGACCTGAACAAGACAGTTTACAGTTCAGGGGGAAATTAAGGACATTTGGGATCCTTTTTTAGGAGTAGTATCCGAAATTGAAGGAATATGGATGGCTTTCCAGAGGTTTTATCAACTGCTTCATACAAACAAGGTGGGAAGAATAGCCGAGGATATGAGTGGCTATATGTGTCCAATATTATATGAAGCTTTGAATGTGGAGGATGTGGCGTCTTTATAACTGCCTTTTCAGTGGAGGAAATTAGAATGGCCATCTCAAGGTAAAAGACAGGGAAGGCGGTTGGGACAGATTTTATTCCGGGGGAGTTCTATGAGACCTTTTCGGCCAATATATATAATATATATATATATATATATATATATATATATATATATATATATATATATATATATATATATATATATATATATATATATATATATATATTGGATTTGTTTCTGTGGGCTCAGAATGGGATAAACACATCTGATTCATGGTAATTGGTTAATGTATTAGTCTTTCTCAAGAAAAATAAACCATTGCAAGAATTAGGATTGTATCCCCTGATTACATTAATGCATAGTGATGCTAAAATCTTTTCAAAAATATTGGCAATGTGATTATCAATAGTAATCAGTAAGATAGTTTCCTCAATGCAGCATGTATTTATCCCAGGTAGAGGCACAAGTGACCATATCCGCAGGTTTAACACTCTGTTTTATGCAGCCGCGACATCAGGAGACCCTTTGTCGTTAATAGTCTTGGATGCAGAAAAAGCGTTCCACAGGGTCTCCTGGTCATAGCTTTTGGTGGTTATGGCAAAGATGGGTATAGGGCCAGGGTTTCTGAAGCCTCTGAAAGCCCTGTATCAAAATACAGTGGCTAAGATCTTGCTGATAGAGGGACACTCAGTGTCAGTAGTGATAAAGCATGGTACAAGGCAAGGATGCCAGTGCTCCCCATTACTATTTACTCTATATATTGATCCATTGATTAGGAGAATAACTCCTTGGACGCTCATGACGAGCTCAGCTCGTCATGATGTACACCTCCATACACTCATGACGAGCTGAGCTCGTCATGAACAATGGGGATCAAAGCTTTCCAGCACAGGAGGAAAATAACACTAGCATCGATGGTGATAAAGAATAATGTCATAATCCTTCTGTTTTGTTTCAGAGATGGGAACCAAAACTGCCATATGCTGATGACTTGGCAGTTGTTACCCCAGATCATCTAATCAAATAGGAGCATAGAGGGAACAAGAGACTACGGGTCGCCCTCCACTCAAAAATCATAAATACACCAAAAACCCGGTCTCTAAGGCAATTTAATTTATAAACGAAGTGTGTATATCGCTATGGTTTTTCTACTCTGCGTAGTGTATGTATCTTTACAGAGTCTTGCTCTACAAAACCCACAATTCTTATTTTCTTATATGGTGGTATGTAGCACTTTTTTGCCTACTTTAAAATAACCTTTCTCAACAGAATCCAACATCACGCTCCGTGAGGCCCCAGCCGATTGACGTAACGACTGAAGGGTCAATCGCAAAGGAGGACTCACAAGAGGAGTTTTGTTCTTCGTTTCTCACCTCACAAGCTGGTATGAGAGGCATAAGCTGAGTGAGGTCGACAAGAATGGTGTGTCAAACACTGGTGCTGTGACGAAGTGACTGGCCCTGAGGAATTTGCCGACAATTTCACGGCAAACAAACATGTTGGCATGTAGCAGTGGTATGCATGGTTAGCAACTAGCTCATTTTTGATTTGACAGTACACATTTAGTAACTAATAAAGTAATTGTAATACAAATGTGGCTGCCAATTTAACCACTATTTGTCACTATCGTGGAGTGCTATTGTCTGTCACTCATTTTTATGTTTGTTTGGACGCTTTTTCTTAGGGACAAAATGACCGCCAATGATGAGAATAGTGGGCTTATCTGGTGAGTACTTACCAGTTACCCCAGTGGTGGTGCGCAAGTGAGTGGTCATTTCGTCCTCCACACATTTTTTTCACATCTAGTTGGTGGGTTTTGGTGAACTGAATGTATTGAGAATTACTTTAAAGTCATATTTCAGTCACTATTTACCTTCTTGTGGACTGTCTGTTGAGAAAGGTCTTTTAAAGTGGGCAAAAAAAGTGTTACAAAACCATCATATAAGAAAATAAGAATTGTGGTTTTTTTTAGAGTAAGACTTTGTAAAGATACATACACTACGCAGAGTAGAAAAACCATAGCCTTATACACACTTCGTTTATAAATTGAATTGCCTTAGATACCGGGTTTTTTGTGTATTTATGAGTTTTTACCCAGACCCAATGGTTGCTTTGAGAGAAATTGAAAAGGAGGAAGGCAGATTTAGGAGCTTCTCCCGCTATCTATTTACCCAAGATAAGACGCAAGTTATCATCAGTGATTAAGTTTAGTATGAGGATAGTTAGGTGGTTGAAGCTGCAGTTTATCTTGGTGTTAATATTAAGGCAGAAATTGAGAGAATCGTGGAAATCAATTTGGATACTCTGATTAAAACAAAACAAGCTGGTGTTTGAATAATTTACAGCTGTTTTTAATTAGGAGGAGTAATAGAATAACAATTATTTTTCTGCCTAAAATCTTATACTTTTACCAGGCCTTCCCTCTTGAGGTGGGGACTAAAGGGTTTAAAGAGATGGAAGGGATATTATCATTATACTTATGGGCTTACGCTAGGCCCAGAAGGGTGCTGAAATTTATAAACCTCCCAAGAGAGTGAGAGGACAGGGCTGTTCCGAACCTTGGAGTCTACTATTGGGCTACAGCCCTCCAACAGATCGATATCCTTCTTCAAATTAAGGAGGGGGTGGCTGGGGTAAATAATCTCCCCAATATGTATGAGTTGCTGTTAGGGGAAGAGGCCTGGGGGTGTCTGCTGCTGCAGAAAACATAGGGGCATATTATCAAGGGGGTTTATCTCCGCTTTTTTGGCTTTAAAAGCCAAGAAAGCGGAGATAAAATTATCTCCCTATTACCTAGCTGCCGCTAACACCAGTTAGCAACAGCTAGTAGGAGATAGCGACCATCTTGTGCCCCACTTTGCATGTCAGTGATATTTATCACTAATGAGATGCAAAGTGGGCGTGCCAAGATGTTAGAGACTGAAAACAGTCGCTAACATCGCTATCTCCTTTTACCAACTTTTGGAGATATTCGCGCTAAGCGGGAATATCTCCAAAAGCTAACACCTGCCCTGAGCAGTTCTTAGCCATGTTATCCAATGGGAGGTGGATAACATGGCTAAGAGCATTAGCTCGCTAATGCATGAATATCGCTGACTTTTCAGCGAGATTCATGCTTTGCAGCGATTTTTACCGCATTTGCGTTAAACCTTGGTAATACAAAGGTTTATTTGCGGTAAAGATCGCCGCAGCGCTGCGGTAAATTTTTGTCTCTAACCAAGCAATAGCGATAATTATCGCTATTGCTTGGTAATATGCCTCATAATTTGGGTATTTTAAGAGGGTGTGGTTCAAAATCCTTTGCTGTGCGTTTCGAATATGGGCAACTGTTCAGAGAAAAGGGGATACTGGCCGTTTTAATTGCTATACACAGGTGCAGAGAAATCCCATTTTACAAGGTATATTTTGGGAAATTCTTGTTAGAAGCTGGATGGAAAATAGTCCATATAGATTTTGAGATTTTGTTTAAGGAATATAAACACATTTGTGGCTTTTAGGTTGAAATACAAGCTTGAGCATAATTAAGTTTTCAACATATCTACAGATTCAGGATGTTTTTGTTTTTGCATTTGCAACTGGGAATGCAACCCATGAATAGAATACCTCCGTTTTAAATGATTTGTATGCCTCAATCAAGAAAGCTACTGGTCCACCCCTGGATTTTAGACTGTGTGCACCTAGAGTTATGGTAATGGCATTTCTAACATTTTCTGCAATGGAAATTGCATCTACATTTTCTTCGTATGCTGAAAGATTTAGTTCCTGTGCAACTCTATCTACGTTTCCTGTATCTTAAGTCATTGTTTTAGAGAAGAAGAGCTTTGCAAGGGAGCTAGGATAAGGGGTTTGGCACAGTTTAGGAACAAAGTGTCCTTCAAGCTTGATTAACCCGCAGCCATTTAATACGATTTTTGCCTACTTAGCTGTGGCGGAGTTATTTGTGTCTACCCACTCCAGACGTCTCTGGGGAATTGTGAGTAGGGATCTCTGAGACTAGCACAACTGAACTAGTCAGATACTACTGTTAAATAATTACCCAACCAACATTGCCAGCACCATGTTGTGTAGTTCCTATAAAACCTATACAGGATCTGCGCATTCGGACAACACTGATTCTGAACACCCCCACTGGTATGTTGGCTTTTTGTACTACCTAGCTCAGAGTGCCACTAGAATCTCCTCTTACCAAGGAGAGAATAGTTCTTGGCAACCATCGAACATGACAACCCTGATCCTTCAGGCCCGTGGAAACAATATACTACTTTTCGCTTAGTCACTCGTGATTACTTCTTAGTCTGTCTAAGTGAGATACACAGAATAAACAGGCTAAGCGTTTTCAATAAGTATTTATTGAACAGTTGTTATTCTGGTGTAAAATAGATGAGCTGCAACAATCACTAGGCAGTAGCAGATATATAGAAGCACTATGAAAGTAAACGGATGGTAAAGCTCTACTATTTTGCAGTCATCATGAATACATACAAGTATGTAAAATACATGATAGTAAAAGGATGTGTACTACGATGCCTAACTAGATGTACTTAAGTGTACCTAGCATGTGTGTAGGTGTTAAGTCAATAATTCCTCTAGGATACCCCATTACTTGAAGTGAGAGACTGTGGGAGCCTGTCCTGCTTTTGGGTTGGACACCTAGCAAGGGATGTCAGACCGCTATGAGCTGGGGTATCTGCACGCAGGGTGCCTCAGCGTCTCGCACCAGTATGTTGGCATGGAAGTTCTGGTCTCCTCTGTCTATCTGAGAAAGATATGATGTATATATACCGATAGGCCTCCCTTCGGGTCCCACCTCACTGTATTACTGTGTCGGCCTAAGGATGACCTCAGGCATGAACTCTATATATAGATAATATACAGGAGACGGTAGTCCTGCTGCGCTTCCAAGAATCCTCCTGCATAATGTATGAGATTTTCAAACTAGGGAAAAACCTGCATTCTGAATGCAGTGTCGTATGCGTATCTAGGTAAAAAAGGCAAGTCTCTTTAAACCATTATAAGTGAAATGCTGGGAAGAATATAGGTGAAGGGATACAAACTTACCTGAACCTATATCGGGTTACCTATGTGGAATATAACAATCTAGATTGTTTTTTTGGCGTAGAGCTTGTAATTAGCAATGTAATTCATGAGTCACTTCATGTCACAATATTTATAGTAAATATCTATTGCTGCTTTTAAGTATATTTTACTCTCACGGATTATACACTTGGCTTGAGGGGTTAAACATATCAAGAATCAATAACAATATATTTTTTAAAAACAAATCCCCAGCTTTTATAGCCTCTTTTTTCACAACAACACTAAGCTCGCAATAAGAACACTTGATCTATTCCTAACTTCAAACATCGCTGATTTACCATTGTTGGGTTTGGCGATATCCCTAATCAACCACAATGTAACTTCATAGCAGATACTCTTTACGCTCAATCAAGGAGGATGTATAAAGCATGGCTAATCACCTGATAGGGGATCCAGGCACTTGCAGGCACCTAAGGATTATTCAAACAGCCAAGTCTTGGGGGCCATTTGACATTTTGGAAGTTAGGTGATTGTCTGGAGGTGCATGGGAGGTTGTTCTAGGTCTTTGCTGCAATGTGGGAGAAGGTGCATCCTCCACTTCTGCTTCGGTAGAGGTGGGGAGTATGGGCAAGTAAAATGGAGGTGGAGCATTGTCTTCTCAATGGTTGGTGGGAGTTCAGGCGGTGGTTAATGTAGGTGGGTCCTTGGTTGTTTCCGGCCTTGCGTGTGTGGGTCAGCAGCTTGAATTGCCATCTCTTCTATACGTATAACCAGTGGAGTTTCCTGAAGTGGGGTGTGATATGGGTTCATTGGGGAAGATTGGGAATTAGTCTGACTGCAGTGTTCTGTATGGTAAGAAGTTTCT
Source organism: Lissotriton vulgaris (assembly GCF_964263255.1). Lineage (NCBI taxonomy): Eukaryota > Metazoa > Chordata > Amphibia > Caudata > Salamandridae > Lissotriton > Lissotriton vulgaris. The sequence goes on from NC_141699.1 coordinate 813,627,701, forward strand.
GTAGAAGGTGTATGGCGATTCGTACGTAGCCGGCATTGCCTTAGTCCAGTCGGCTAGGGATGAGGGCTTGTGTCACGGTGTGTCTCGTGTGTAGGGGTGGCCACATGAAGGACTTGCGAAGCATGCGCAGAGTGTGGAAGTAGGCAGAGGAGATGGCGTTGATTTGTGATTTCATGGTTAGCTTGTTGTCAATGATGAACCTGAGGTTTTTGGTGTGGTCGGAGGGAATTGGTGTGGGTCTGTAGCGGGCGCGGGCTTGCGTGGGGCAGGAGGGAGAGGCAACAGACGTGTTTTAGTCAAAGGGGGTTTTAATGTCTCCCACCAGAAATCGGTACAAGTCTTTCTATGGGTACAGGTATCCTAGGGGAACGGCTCCGGGTGCTTTTCCGGCTTTGGGGCAAGGCAGTCTCGGTTCGACGATAGCCGTCCGGGCTTCGGCGGGATTGGCAGTCCACGGTGTCCATCTTTGCTGTTGGCACTCGGCACTCCGGACCCAGAAAGGACAAAATAAAAGAAAGCAGTTTGTGAGTTCAGCGTCCTATGCAGAACCACTTGGGGAAAGGGAGTGAGGGGGTGCACCAACCCGTGAATAGCCTACAGGTATTATAGATGGGACGGGGTGTGCTCAGGTGAAGGGGGGGGGTTCTGGACCAACGGATATCAGCTACTTTTCCAGGGGGTCGCCCCTTCTTCCAACCCAGCCCCTGAGTTTGCTACGCACCTGGGCTAGCCACACACCTCCCCCGGGTGAGTGGCTGGACGGCTCGTGGTGACGTGGGCCTCCAGGCGTCTCCTCTTTCCTCGGACTCTCGCCTTTTGGCTCCGGCTCCTCCGGTCCTCTCGTCGCCCTCTTTTCTCCGCTCTCTTCTCTACGCTCTCCTTCTTCCTCTCCACACCGGGTGTACAAGCACACCCGGTTTACCATTGCTTCCGTATTTGAAGGGAACGCCTCTTCCCGGTCTCCCGCCCACTCCGACTCCGGGTCTGATTTAAAGGGCCAGTCATCCTCACTCTCCATGCGTGGGCCTATCCCGCCTTCGTACTCCAGGTAGTCCGACTGCTGCTGTGGAAGACAAGAGGAGGAGGGGGGAGTGACAGATAGGTCGCACAGTGTCCCAGTGTTCGGCACATAGTCCTCCACAGTAACGGGTCGAGGCGGCCGGGACGCCCCGTTACATTTCTCCCCCCCGGACGCTCACGTTCGGGGAGCAGATGTCTCGAGAGGTAGTCGGCCCCTACGTTCTCGGAGCCCCTCCTATGCCGCACGGAAAAGGTATACAGCTGCAGGGATAGGAACCACCGCATCACCCTAGCGTAGTTGGACTTGTTCCGTGCCATCCAGAGAAAGGGGGCGTGGTCCGTGTATAGGGTAAACGGGTGCCCCTCCAAGTAGTAGGCAAGCTTCTCAACTGCCCATTTGACGGCCAGGCATTCCTTCTCAATAGTTGGATATTTTAATTCGCGGGGGAACAACTTGCGACTCACATACAGGATAGGGTGATCGTGTCCATCGGGTCCCGTCTGGGACAGAACAGCCCCGATACCGTAGTCCGAGGCGTCGATGTACAGCGTGAAAGGCCGGGTGAAGTCAGGAGAGGTTAGGACAGGGGTTGAGGTGATGTCTTGCTTGAGGTTTTGAAAGGCCCTATGCATGTCTCCTGTGGGAACAATGGGCGTGCTAGACTTCCCCGGGTGTCGCAATGCGTCGGAGAGGGGGGCGGTGCTGTTTGCAAATTGTGGGATGAAGCGCCGGTAATACCCCACCAGCCCCAGGAACGCTCTCAGCTCTTTGTGGTTCACAGGGAAGGGAGTGTCAGCTATAGCCCGTATTTTCTCTATCTGTGGCTCAATGAGCCCATGACCCAGGACGTATCCGAGATATTTCACCTTCTGAAAGGCGACTTTAGACTTCTTGGCGTTTACCGTTAAGCCATCCTTTTCCAGGGCATTGAATACCTCGTGTAGATGGTGGAGGTGAGCGGGCCATGAACGACTATGGACGACGATGTCGTCCAAATACGCTGAAGCAAAAGGTGACACCTCCTTCAGCACAGTGTTCATAAGGCGTTGGAAGGTGGCAGGGGCTCCGTGGAGGCCGAAAGGGAGGACGGTGAACTCGAAGTGACCCTCGCTTGTGCTGAACGCTGTTTTTCTCCTGTCGGCCTCCCGGAGGGGTACCTGCCAGTAGCCCTTGGTGAGGTCCAGGGTGGTGATGAATTGTGCATCCCCTAACCTCTCTATCAATTCGTCCACTCGCAGGATGGGGTACGCGTCGAAGGTGGATATGTCATTCAGGGCCCTAAAGTCTATACAAAACTTTCGGGACCCGTCTGGTTTAGGGATCATGACGATCGGACTGGACCAATTGCTGTGTGAAGGGCGGATGACTCCTAGTTCCAACATGTCTTCCACTTCCTTTTTCATGGCAAGACGTCGGGAGGCAGGTACTCGGTAGGGCTTGATCTTGACGGTTTTGCCGGGGATGGTATTGATACAATGTTCCGCCAAGGAGGTTCTCCCCGGGCTATTGGAAAAAAAGGCATTGTGTTTTTGGAGTACTTCCTGTCAGTCCTTTTGCTGTTGGTGGGACAACTCGTCGTTGACCACGAGGTGTTCTCGGGTGGAGGGGTCTGCTACAACCGCGGTCAACTGCACTCCGGTGGGTGGTGGACCCAACCATTTCTTCAGCAAGTTGATGTGATATACCTGCGTTTTGTTGGGTCCTAACCTGAGCCTGTAATTGGTTTTTCCTATGGTTTCGATGACTCTATGCGGACCCACCCATTTGGCTCGGAATTTCTGAGTCGAAGATGGAAGGAGTATCAGCGCCCAGTCATCTATCCTTAGTTGTCTCCACTTCTTGCCTTTATCGTAGGATGTTTTCTGTCTCCGCTGGCTTTCGGCTAAGTGGACAAAAGCCAGATCCCTTAGCTTACCCAGCCGGGATTTCAGGCTCTGGGCATATTCAAGGGGGTGCGCTGTCTCCTCCGGTATTTCGTTTTCCCATGCGTCTTTGGTCATTTAGATCAGAGTCCGTGGCTGCCTGCCGTAGAGAAGTTCAAACGACGACACCCCCATACTGCTTTGTCGTTGTCCTCTGATAACGTAGAGAGCGAGGGGCAGGATATGGTCCCACTCAGCCCCACTGACCTCTAGCATTTTCCGGAGGGTTATTTTGAGTGTACGGTTATACCGCTCCACGAGCCCATCCGTCTGAGGATGGTACACGGAAGTACGTATCTGATGTATGTCTAGGGTTTTACATACTTCCTTCATCAGTTTGGACACGAAGGGCGTGCCTTGGTCAGTGAGTATTTCTTTCAGGAATCCCACTCTGCTGAACAACTCTATCATTCTTTCCGCTACCTGTTTGGTGGTAGCTGCAGTCAGCAGAAAGGCCTCCGGAAAACGGGTGGCGTAATCGACCATCACAAGCACATGTTGGTATCCTTTTCTGGTCTTGGGTAGGGGTCCTATGAGGTCCATCCCCACTCTCTCGAAAGGCTTCCCTATGATAGGCAGTGGTTGTAAGGGGACTGCCTGGGGTTTGGACATGTTCATCTTCTGGCAAGTGCTGCATTCCCTGCAATAAACCGAGGTGTCTTTGTGGATGCCCAGCCAATAGAAATGTCTAAGGATGTTTTGGGTGGTCTTTTCGGTGCCCGTATGGCCGGCTATCAGGTGGCTGTGGGCAAAGAACAGGACTTGGTTGCGAAAGGACACAGGCACCAACAGTTGGTTTCTTCCTCAGGACTGCCTTGTCTGTACAGGAGGTCACGCAGGATTATGAACCGAGGATATCGTTCGGGGTTCTGTCCTTGTCCCTGCTCCCAGGCGTTCAACAGGGTGGGGTCGTTGGATTGGGCAAAGCAGAAACTTCTGTCTAACACCCAAGGGTCAGGAGAGAGCATGGCGGGGCAGGTGTCTCGGGGTAGGGTCTTCTTGGGTGCGTCTCTCCCGGTCTGCTCTATGCTTTTCTTAAACATGGACAGAAAGTGCGGGTTATCCATTCCTATGATCAGGTCTTCGGGCAGCGAAGACAACACCCCCACCCTTACCGTCTGGGTTTCTCCTGTCCTGAGTCCTAAGGGAATGTTCGCTAACGGGTAGGGCCGTACGTCACCATGCACGCACCTGATGTTGACCATTTGCCTGGGCACGTACTGAGACAGGGTAACGTGTTTCGCCTGTACAACTGACTGTCTACACCCCGAGTCTAACAAGGCAGGTAACAAGGTACCGTTCACTCTGACACTTACTCTGAAGGAGCCTCCCATCTCAGCAGAGAAGAGGATGGATCTCGGGAGGTATCCCACCTCCATCGGTTCTTCTGGCGTTCTTCGTTTGGGACAGTGACGGGCGATGTGCCCCCAGTTGCCGCAATCGAAACATTGTGGTCCGTTTCCTCCGGGGTTCTCTGGCCTCCAGGGTCTCGGCCGAAGGGGTTCCAAAGGACGGGGTGGCTTCTTTTCCTGTTTGGGTGCCTGTTTGTTTGGCTTTTCGGGCTCCCAGCTGGGGTATCTGGGCTGGGCCCGGGCGAATGTGGCGGCCATGTCTATGGCCTGAGAGGTCGTCAAATTGTGGTGCTGTCGTAGCCACCTTTGGGTGGCGTAGGGAAGGGCTCCTAAATATTGTTCCAGGTAAATGCGGTCCATTATTTCCTCCTTCGTGCTACTAGATGGGGTTAGCCATTTATCAGCAGCCATTCGTGAGCGGACGAACAGGGTCTTGGGATTTTCTCCGGGGGCGCCCCTCTCTTTTCGAAACCTCATCCGATAGGCTTCGGCATCGAGTCTGAGGTGATCCAATATTATTCATTTCACTTCAGCATACGGGGTGTCCCCGGTGGGGTTTGCTACCTGGTAGGCCACTTGGGCCTCTCCTACCAGTAGAGGGGCAAGGAAGAACGGCCATTTACCCAAGGGCCACCCACAGGCTCTGGCTACCCTCTCGAAATTGAGCAGGAAGGAATCCGGGTCCTCCCCTGGTTGATACTTCTGTAGGGCTATGGCTGCGGAGCTATGGGGTATGTATCTGTCCATGCTGCCGTCCAAATACGCTGCGGTCTCTGCTTGCCAATGCTTCTTTTAACAAGTTCTGGTTGGCTTGGGCGGAGCTAAGCTGCTGTTCGGCTATCCACTCGAGCCTCTCCTGTCCCTTGGCCAGTTGCTCTATCACGGTTTCCATCTTCCAGCTACAGACGGTGCCTATGCCCGCATTCTCCACCACTGTAGCGGGCGCGGGCTTGCGTGGCGCAGGAGGGAGAGGCAACAGACGTGTTTTAGTCAAAGGGGGTTTTAATGTCTCCCACAAGAAATCGGTACAAGTCTTTCTATGGGTGACAGGTCTCCTTGGGGAACGGCTCCGGGTGCTTTTCCGGCTTCGGGGCAAGGCAGTCTCAGTCCGACGATAGCCATCCGGGCTTCGGCGGGGTCGGCAGTCCACGGTGTCCGTCTTTGCTGTCAGCACTCGGCACTCCCTACCCAGAAAGGACAAAACAAAAGAAAGCAGTACGTGAGTTCAGCGTCCTATGCAGAACCACTTCGGGAAAGGGAGTGAGTGGATGCACCAACCCGTGAATAGCCTACAGGTATTATAGACGGGACGGGGTGTGATCAGGTGAAGGGGGGGGTTCTGGACCAACGGATATCAGCTACGTTTCCAGGGGGTCGCCCCTTCTCCCAACCCAGCCCCTGAGTTTGCTATGCACCTGGGCTAGCCACACACCTCCCCCGGGTGAGTAGCTGGGCGGCTCATGGTGACGTGGACCTCCAGGCGTCTCCTCTTTCCTCAGACTCTCGCCTTCGGGCTCGGGCTCCTACGGTCCTATCGTCGCCGTCTTTCCTCCGCTCTCTTCTCTACGCTCTCCTTCTTCCTCTCCACACCAGATGTACAAGCACACCCGGTTTACCATTGCTTCCGTTTTTGAAGGGAACGCCTCTTCCCGTTCTCCCTCCCACTTCGACTCCGGGTCTGATTTAAAGGGCCAGTCATCCTCATTCTCCATGCATGGGCCCATCCTGCCTTCGTACTCCAGGTAGTCCGACTGCTGCTGTGGGAGACAAGAGGAGGAGAGGGGAGTGACAGATAGGTCGCACAGTGTCCCAGTGTTTGGCACATAGTCCTCCACAGTAACGGGTCGAGGTGGCCGGGACGCCCCGTTACAGGGTCCTAGGTCTGATGGCCACCATGAGTCATTCCATATATTGCTGCTGTTGCCAAAGATCAGTTCTTCCATCTTGAGTGTGTTCAGCTGTAGACAGTTCTTAGACTAGTCAGCAATGTTTGTCATGTATCTGTGGAAGTTGGTTCTGGTGGTGATGGGGCATCAGTGAGTGAGAGGATGAGTTGGGTGTTGTCTACATAGAAAATTATGTTGAGAACGTGGGATCTGACGATGTTGGCCAGCAGGGTCATATATGCATTGAAGATCATGTGCTGAGGGATGAGTCCTGAAGGACATCGCAGGTGATATCCTTGGGTTCAGAGGTGAAAGGTGGGAGATGGATCCTCTGGGTTTTTCCGGTGACAAAGGAAGTGATCCAGCTGAGCATACCCCCTTGTAGGCTGATGTGGTGAAGTCTTTCGATCAGTGTGTTGTGGGATACAGTGTTGAAGGCTGGTGAGAGGTCAAGGAGGAACAAAGCTGTTTTTTCTCCTTGGTCAAGGATACTTCGTATGTCATCTGTGGCTGCGATCAGGGCAGTTTCAGTGCTGTGATCACTGCAGAAGCCGGATTGGGAGGTGACTAGTAGCTGGGTCTGCCCCAGGAGTTGCATGAGCCGATGGTTAATGATCCTTTTCAGTAAGTTAGCTGGAAACTGGAGCAGGGTGATTGGCCGGTGGTGTTTTTAGTTCATTGGGGCTGGCGATGGATTTTCAGAGTAGTGTTCTGACTTTGGCATGTATCTAGGCATCAGGAAATGTTGTGGTGATAATAGACTTTTTGAGTAGGGTGGAGAGTTCCTGGACAATCCTTTGGTTTCCAAGGTTGAAGATGTGGTGCCGGCATGGGTCTGTGGGAGCTCCTGAGTGGATCCACTTCATGGTGGAGGTGGTGTCCTGGGTGGAGAGAATGCTTCAGGTGGTCAGTGTGTGGTTTGTGTCAGTTATGGTGATATACCAACAAAAGAGGGATATGGGGCACTTGTAGGTCCAGCATACGAACCTCAGAGCTGACATAGATTTCTGCTGAACTGATGTTAACAACTGTAATGTACACCCTCTGCCTGTACTCGATGAAGTCTTATTACCACCCACATCGGGTCGGTCCATCTCATAAAAACTTACCTCAATGCTAGGTTTCTGAGTGCTTGGTTCATCCCTGAGAAAATCACAAGACAAACCACTATGTAGATAGTGTAGTTACATCCGTTGGTCCTGACGAATCGCAATGTGATCTCTGACACACAAGATGAGAAACATGTTGACCACTAACATGTAGCCACGTCTGACCATTATTTCAGAGGTGACACCATTGCTGTTTTTATGTGGGACCAGTGGGCTCACAGATTAAATTGATTTTGAGACGCCATTGCATCCCATGTTATCCCTTCCCACACTATTCCTTCATGTTCCCTATCCACATCTACACCACGAGGCCCCACACCTGCACCACACCTAACAGCTTGAGAAAAGGATCTCTGACAAAGAGCCTCTAATAGGGTGCAAATCAGGCATTGCATCGCCGGCCTGACGAGGAGCATTCCCTATAATGAAGCATGACACCCAACTGGGAGTGTGAGGGCCCCTTTTCCCAAATTGGGAGACACCCCGTCTCCACCTTAGGGTAAGAATGTTTTACTGACCTAGACTCTGCCTCCCTCCTTCCACCCATAGGAACTGTATACCTGTGGTAAATATTTGATTTACCGTCCTAATTTCTATGCAGGTAAGTACTTAATCAATAATAACTCAATCGGAAAGAAAGAGGCAGAGTCCGTGGTGTTAGAGTTCTTAGGGGTTTTATTCCTTAAAAAGGAATGGTCAGACCGGATATCATGTTCCTACCACCACTGGGGTGTAGGAAGGGATAGAGCAATATTTTATTGACAATACATAGCTTATATACTTAAGTCACATTATAGAAACCAATACAGTAGGCGTAACAGCTGAGAGAATCAAGATAAAACACACACGTGATAGTGATACGTAATTAGAAGGCGTGAACATAGAGGTGTGTGCTAGAAACGTCACAGGTAGGTGTCACAAGTGGGTGGCAACAAAGCAGAATCTTGTAATGTCAGCAGAAATCTGAGGCCTGGATGCGCGCGCAGCTGCATGACGTATGATTGACGTGAAACTGGAGGGTGCAGGGGACTTGACATTTACACTGGCGGAAAGAGACAGAAGTCTGACATGTCAGATCAACTCGTACCTCTATCATATCTGATATCTGATGTTTGGGAACCATATTATCTAGAGGGAAAGGTACCTGGGGCAGAAGCTATTCTATACTGACTGTGAGTGCGTGTATAAGCGCCTAAGTGTCTGCATGAGATGCGAGGGGCATGGGCCTACCATGGTAACAGAGGCTATGAATTACTTGCACGGAGACAGTGAGGCCGGGCCCTTTGCTCTGCAGCTGAGGGGATGTTTACTTAAACTAGTAGGCAGGAATGCATTTTCGAGGAGCGGAACAGATAATTCGAAGGTTGAATACAGTCTTGGCAGGCAGCAGGCTGAGCTAAGCGCCGTTAGCCGCACAGGGAGTAAGGCAGAGGTCACGGGTACAGAGACAGCCTGGGCTGAGGTTTTCAGAGTCAGAAGGCAGAAAAAAGGCTCGATGGCAGCATTCAGGGCCTACTTCGCCAGAGCTGAAAAACGTGTAAAGTACACCATAAAAAGACGTTGGCATAGCATACTTGGAAACGGAATATTCAACCCATTCAGGGTGGGTCTGAAAGAGGACATGTTAACGTTGGACGCAAATGTATTTGCGTCTTCATAGCTGGCACAGGAGGGAAGTTACATGCACTTTAAGCTGGTACATGGAGACGGTGGGGTACACGTTAGGGAACATTACTTGACCATAAAATTTATATTTCCTCATACCTCTTCCTCTAAATCAGTTATGGTGGTGGCATATCTGTTGAGGAAGTCCGTAGGTGTGGATTAGGGTTCAATGTTTCTGTATATGGTTGCAATTTTGTCATGGAAGAAGCGGGCGAGGTTGTCCCACAGCTCATGCGAGTATCTGATGTTTATGCTGGCAGCCAGGTTGGAGAATTCTTTAACAATGTTGAAAAGTTTATTGGTGTTGTTGGTGCTTGTTTTTATGCATGCAGCAATGGCTGTCTTCTCAGTTGCCCTCAGAAGGTGGTGGTAGAGTTTGAGGGAAGTCTTGAAGGCTGCCCTATCAGATGTGTCCTTGTTGGTGCGCCATCTCCTCTCCAATTGTTTGCTGCCTTGTTTCACTGTTCTGACTTCTTGAGTGTATCAGCTACCCTATTTAGAGGATTTTCTCTGGATGGTGCTCTTATTGTTATTATTATTGTTATTATTGCATTTCTTATATAGCGCCAGAAGCGGCCCCCGAAGGGGTATCTCCGCGCTTGCCTTGGGAACCCGTCCTGGTTTTTCCCTGTGAGATAGCCCCTACAGGGCATCCCCAAGGTGAAAGCCAGGCATCCCGCCGCAGGGGGGCCGTTGTGGAGATTAAGCAAGCTTAATGCCCAGAGTTGCATAGTGTGAACCCATGATTAGGTCAGGCACCGAAGCGAGAATTATCGAGTCCGTGGACATTTGAGCTCAACACCCTGCCGCGTCGGGAATCGAACCCTGGTCCCGGGTCTGACCTCTGCTTCAGGGTCTGCCTGCTCTAACCAGTGAGCCACACTTCTCCACCTTGATGGTAATGATGCTGTCGGTACAATTGGTGATCCAGGTATTGATGAAATTAAATTAAATTAAATTAAAAAATTTATTTGTATAGCGCGTAACTACCCGGAGGCCTCGCAGTGATTGATTACTATGGCGGGCTACAGGGTAGATTAACACGCTTTTGCGGACAGATGAGTTTTCAAAGCTTTTCTGAATGCCATCCGGTTGTTATTCTCTCTAAGGTTCAGAGGGAGAGAATTCCAAAGTCTTGCGGCAGTGTGTGAGAGTGAGCGGCCGCCCCAACCAACCTCCTGTTCGAGGTTGGTGGTGGTAGCAGTTTTAAAGGTGTTGAGAGCATTCACCCGGCTGGTCTCTGGGATTTTATTCCACCTCAGGTGGGGGGCGTGGGTCATCTTGGGGGTGGAGGTTCCAGGGCTGGAGATGTTGAAATGGACGATGGAGTGATCAGTCCATGTGAGTTCTGTGATATGGCTGTATTTGATGAGGTTGCTGGAGGGGAAAATTGGGTCCAGCATGTGTCCTGCGGTGTGTAAAGGGTTGTGGATGATCTGGGTCAATCTAAGGGTGCTCATGCTGTCACAGAGGTGTGAGGTGTTTTTATCATTGGCGTCAACAATGTGGAAATTGAGGTAATCAAGGAAGATGTAGTTCTTCGAGTCTAAGGGCACAGTTAAGCATTCCATGGTTTTGCAGACCCCGGGGCACATGCCTGGGGGTCTGTATGCAAGGGTGCCTCTGATGGTTGTCTTGTTGTCCATGTGAAGCTTGAAGTTTAGATGTTCCATGGGTGTGGGGTGTTGTCAGTGGTGGTGGTATACTGTATGTTCCCTTTGTGGATGATGGCTAATTCCTTCTCCCGTCTTGTTGGTGCATTCTTGGTGAGTGATTTTATATCTGCCGGGGATCGCTGTGGCAATGTCTGGTGTGGATGTAGTGTTGAGCCAGGTCTCAGTGAGGAAGACTATGTTGAGCGTGAGGCTGTTGATGAGGTCCAATAATTCAGTAGAATGCTTGTATAGTTTTTTTTAGTTTTCTTTTAGTCCTCATCTCAAGTTTAAGCCTCTGCTGATCTTATAAAGCCGCTATTTCGATCTGTGTGCCTCCCGGCTTACCGCACTCACTTAGGTCTCCCGACCAATCCCCTATTTGAGGGAACACAGTGTAATCATACGACCAGTTATACCAGATGTAAATTACGACCACAGCTCATCAAAGGATACCAGATGTTTGATAGCTTATCCTCTACACCTTCATATTCCAATCTGGCCCTAATGAACGATGCTCTAAGCCAGTCCTCCCTTTTTGGCGGGGGAGGATCTTTCCATTTCTTACTGATCTCTCTCCGAGCTAATAAGTAATACCAGGTACAAAAAGAGACCTCTATGCAACTGTGGGGCCGTCTGACAGACTAAACCGTCATCTCCAAAGTGGACTAATGGGAGATTGAGATCAATATTGGTTTTAAAAATACCCCGGAATGAATCGCCAACTTCTTTCCAAAAAGTTCCCAGTTCCGAACACTCAAAGAAGACATGCAGGTGGTTGGCAAGAGGAGAGAGGCATCTTGGACCCTTGGGAGATGGTACTGGGGCTAACTTGGCAATCTTTGCAGGAGTATAATAGAGTCTATTTATAACGAAGAAATGATTCTTTTTCAGATAGGCGGGATTTATGTACTTATATAGTATCTTTAATTAAGGCTCGAAATAGGACTCTATTGAAGGTCCAAGAGAAGTTTGGTTCCACACCACCTCCATGGAAGGAATCTCAAGATCTTCATCTTCTAGTAGATGATGATACCATACTGAGATTTCCCTCCTTATTGGGAGGGAGGATTGACACAATCTTTCGGTCTCCCCATTCCCTCTTACTTTCCTTTTTTCAGCATCATACCATGACACTAACTGCAGATATTTAAATCTAGATAACCCTGTACCTATCTTAGCTCTCAAATATTCCCTCGGAGTCCACCAGCTCGGACCAAGTAGTTATAACAGCCCTCTTTATTGGCAGCACCAAACTGTCTCTCAGGCAGTCCGGAGTTCCTGGTGTATCCCAAACGGGTGCAAGGTCCGAATAATAGCCTATCCCCCAGCTGAGTCTCACCCTGTTCCACAGCTCCAGGGCTGCCCTCAGGACCTTCAGGCGTACCCGCTTAAAAAAAATTGGAGACCCAAACTTATATAAAACGGCCTCCCCGCAACCTCCTCTTTCAGCTCTCACCATCTCTCCAAGCAGCCTGCCCCATGCTGACCCCTCTGGTTTCACAAGTAGCATCCAAATGCTTTTAAACTGGAATGCTACTGCTTATAAACCAATATCAGGGAGGGCCATCCCACCTTTGATTAGTCTACGTCTAAGTTTCTTCCAGGCCAGTCGAACCCCCTTATCTCCCCACACGAAACACCCTATCCTACTCTGCACCTTACTGATACTCTTTTTCGGAAAAGTTAAAGGTATAGTAGTAAAAAGATAGGAAAGCTTAGGAAGAATGACCATCTTTACCAGATTGATTTTCCCGTAAATGGTTAAAGGGATATTCCTCCATCTAGTAAAAAGACAATCTATTTCTTTGATCACTCTATTGAGATTAATCTGGGGGATTTTTTCCAGATCTTCTACAATATAAACCCCCAGATATCTAAACTCTGTACTAAATGCTCGCGTTCACTGATCCAGCTTCCAGCACATTACCTCCATCTATGATTTATTGACTGAATAGCCAGACAGAGACCCAAATCCAACCAACACCCTCTAAACTCGGGGAATCACCACCTCAGGGTCACTATTATATAGTATCAGATCGTCTGCGTAGAAAGCTATTTTAGACCTATATTGTTCGGACCTAAATGGATATATCACTTCATCCAGTCTCAAGGCTTGCGCCAGAGGTTCTATGTAAATGTTAAATAAAAGGGGTGAAATCGGGAACCCCTGCCTGGTTCCTCTATGAATGTTAAAGCTCGAGGTTAATAGACCATTTAAAAGGATCCGAGGTGAGGCCCCCTGATAACAGTTCCGCATGGTCTGGATAAAAATGAGACCAAATCCCATTACCTCCAACACCTCCCAAAGGTACACCCAGCAGACTCTGTCAAATGCCTCGGCCGCGTTCAAAGCCACCACGGCCAAGGGATCAGATCTCTGGATGGCTAGATCTATATTGCCAATTAACAGCTGTGTCTGCTCCTGGATGTACCTTCCTGTCACAAAACCCTTCTGACCTGTATGCACCAATTTGGGGACCAGTTTTGCCAATCTCCCCACCAATATGCCCATAAAGATCTTATAATCTGCATTTGGCAGGGGATTGGGGGATATGAATCAGCCTTTAGTTGGTCCTTACCTGGCTTCAAGATTAGTACAATTATTGCCTCTTTCCAGGACTCGGGGACTCTGCCATTGGGACAATAATCTGAGTTGAAAATAGTGCCCATTACAGGGATCAACTCCTCTGCGAGCAATTTATATACTTCACTCGGAAGTGAATCCAAGCCTGCAGCTTTTTCTTTCTTACATTTTTTAATTTGCTTGGTTATTTCCTCCAGTGTAAAGGGGGCATCTAAGTTGTTTCTACTTTCCTCCGACAGGGAGGGCAATAAATTATTGCTCAGCCAAGAGCGGATGAAGCTCGAAGATGGAGCCAAATCCTCTCTATAGAGGTCTGAAAGGAGCGAAAGAAGGCAAGTTTGCATGTCTTCATTACTACTTGGTGTTTCCCCATTACTATTTACTACCAGTTCTTTAATATTGTTCCTAGTACGATCAGTTCTGACTTTTCATGCCTATAGAACTCCGGCTTTCTCCCCATATTCGAAGTTTTGCACATTTCTAGAGTTCGATTGCGCTCTGCACCTGGCCTCTAATTTTCCCCTATATTCCTGTCTTGCCTCATCCAAGTCCTTCAAGACTTGAGAGTAACACACAGAGTCCCCGTCTAATCTATTCTGCTCCCTCTCCAACTGACTTATTTTCCCCTCAATGTTTTTAATACCCCATTCTCAGCTCTATCCTTAGAACAAATAACCCCATGGAACTTCCAACTTAGACTGGCCTTATATGCGTCCCAAATGAAATCCATAGTTGTGGATCCCATATTTAGGGAGAAAAATACTAAGGAAGAAGACTTCACAGCCTCTATAACTTCTAAGTCCAGAAGCTTGGCTCTATTCAACTTCCCTCTAGGCTGTGTCTGTGACCCTTTGTTCTGGTATGAAAATTGCACTGGTGCATGATCTGAGAGGTGGCTTGTCCTAACAGAAATCCCCTCTAGGTTATTCAGTAATGATCTATCCGTAAATATATCATCATTCGAAGAGAAGTGCATGTATTTTTTGCTATAAAACCTAAAACCCAGTTGATCTCCTTTCTGGGCCCTCCATAAATCTACCAGAACCAAATCTTGCAACCTGTTCACTAATGCATGACATATCGTTGGGGCTCCTATATAATGGCTCAAATTAGACCTATCCTATGAAGGATCCAACAAGACATTAAAATCCCCACCCATAACATAGTGAGGGGACTCCAAAGTCAGTACCGATTGAAGCTTACATAAGTAGGCCGGATCATCTACATTTCTGCCATAAAATGAAATGCACACTAAGTCCACTTTCTCTAATGCAATTTGGGCTACTAACCACCTCCCAGTGTCGCCGGCATTCCGTGATCAGACAGAACTGTGCATAGAGGCTTGGAACCTCAGTGAATTAGGATGTCCGAAAACTCACCTTAGTACCCAAAAATCCTTTACCAGACTAGCAATCAGTGTCTCATTGGTCATCATAAACTCCCAATGCTTAGATAAACCAGAATATGGACTTAGTACACCTCAGGTAACGTGGAACACATGAACAATCTTTCGTTATACAATCATTGCAATCCAGAACAAGGAGTAAAAGAGGACACGTGCATATTTGAAATGTTTATTCACTAATGCAGTGTTCTCTAATGCAGTATCTTAGCTAATACAAGCAAACATATTATTAGAAACAAAGTAATCAGCATAGTCACTAGTCCATAGAACACAAAGGGTGACAGCATGGTATTATGCTAAAATGAATAGGGTTTAACAAAACCTAATTCTCACGCTCCCTAGCTAGTATATTATATTATATCTAAGAAGGTCTCTTTGGGATTTTAGCAGAGCGGCCCCATACCTCAAGATCCTAGTGGTAAGGGATCACATCATCAGCAACCAGCTCTTCTGCATGCGAAGCACCATCAAGTGTGTTTATATGCTATTGTGCAAAGCAATATAAAATGCGCCTAAAGCCAGAACTTGGCTGCAGCTGCATGTATGTTATGTCTAGGAACGTGCGAAGATCAGTGCTCACAACAACCACTGTGTTCAGATATCCTCGAAGGTTTCTGCACTCACTGTACAGACACAGCTCGCCAAGCCAGGCTGATATCAGAGTAACAACATATTATTCTCGCATGAATCAAAAACATTCTACTAGGCTCAAAGCTAAAGCAACAGCTATGTGTCGTGTGCAAAAGCAGCAGAAAGGTAAAATGGCGTTTAAACTCCTAAAAAGCTCATGCTAACTTAACACAGCATACAGGCTATATATATCTATACATCACCAGACTTTTTTATATAACACGGGGCACCATGCTTTACCAAAATTGCCATACCTCTACTATCAGAAGTCTACTGCGACACACTAAAACATTTTATCCAAGGAACCTTGGAAAAGATTTGACGACTTTCTGTGAAGCTCAGATGCGTCTCTTGTAATAAACAAACTTGGGCAGTAGAGAGTTCCAAGTATTTCAAAATTTGCCTTTGCCTCTGGGGACACCTCAACCCATTCACATTCCAAGAGATAAAGATGGTCCTTCTACCCCTTAGATCCTGATTTCCTGCCATTCACGCAGTCTACCTGTATGGCTGTTGCCTCTATTTGACAGAATGTTCTTAACTTTAAGGTAAGATTAGGTTGTTTTTTTCCCTTTTTTTTTTTACCCACTGCTCCCCTCCCAAGTGCCCCCCCCACCCTCCTTCCCAAGGCCCCTGTGCCCTCTTGTCCCATGAGGAACCCACCCTTCCAATAGGCAAAAGACTATTCGGCTCTTCTCCCCACCCAGGACACAAAAACAAATTAAACTAAGTTCTTACTAAGAACATACCTTTTAGTGAAAACAAGAACTTATCATTTTACTCGCATACTTACCTCCCCCCCTGTTTGCATCCCCGCTCATCCTTAATCTTTACATTAGGGGCATCAGCTTCCTCTCCCGATTTTATTTGATACGTATGATTGTTCCACATCACACGAAGTGATGCTGGAAACTTCAGCTGCGCCTTGGCCCCAATACTGTTCAGCTCCTCCAACCTTTTCCCCAACTCCCATTGTCTAGTTGCAGTGGTATGGGAAATGTTTGATCTAATTTGAAAAGAAAAAGGGTTAGAGCTGTTAAAAGATATGGAGCCTTCTTTTAAGGCAGAGGACAAAATCTGTTCCTTAACTGAATATGTTAAGAAATTAACCAAAATCTTTCTTGGTTTTTGTTTGGCGGGATTCCTCCTAAAAGGATCACAATGTACCCTTTGGATTTCATGCACTAAATCCACTTCTGGTGCTCCTTTTAGAACTGTTGAGTAGTGTACGCAAGAACTGCAGGTACATCCCCTAATGAGGCACTCCTTGAATGATCAATGACATGATTCACAAAGTCGATGAAGTTATGTAGATTTATTCATCAAATGTTTTTAAACTGATATTGACAGCATATCAATTGAAGCAACGTTATTTCATTGGACTGACATGAAAACTTTCTCCAATGCATTTTGGGCGGGAATGCCCTTTGTCACGGAGTGCTGTGGAGGAAGAAACAGGAGAGTGGGGGAGGGGTGAGTGAAAAATCAGCGTAAAGTTGGGGAATTACGAGTGTCTATGGGTGGGGGAATGCAAGTTAAAAACCGAATAGTCTGAATGGTGCACGGAAACTGTTGTGAAGGGAGGGGATGTGAGGGAGATTAACCGCGTGAAGCTAAGGAGCAAAGAACAAAAACGCTAGGGTGTACCTAGCGGTAAGAGTAATAAGAACTTACTTCATGTCAAAGCGTAGCGAGTTCCGCTATTCAACGGCTGCGAGGTTGGTGTCCGGCGTTGGTGTGGGAGGGAGCTATGAATGGCTAAGAGTGAACAATGATGAGGGACAGGAGGAGTGGTGGACATTAACGATGGGCTAAGGGTCAGGAAGTGGGGCGGCCATATTGGAACGGGATGAGTTTAAGCAATACGGAGCAATGCAGGCAGATAAACAAATATGTACATTACAGATAACAACTATATTCGATGCGATCATTAAGACTGTGTGGTTTTAAAGTCTGTAATCGATAAATCCATTCTAGTTCTCTCTTTAGCAGTAGTTTATGATTGTCGATTCCTTCTCTTTTGGTGAGAGTTTCCAAAACAATGATTTTAAGTTGTGCGATGGTGTGGCGTGATTCAGCAAAGTGCATGGCAATGTTCGATTTCTCAAGTTTCAAGCTTATGTTGGATTTGTGTTCGTTTAAACATGTTTTTATTTTGCGTTCTGTTTTGCCAACATATAGCTTCCCACAGGGACATTTTAAGGCGTAGATTAAGTTCATGGAGTCACATGTAGCATCAACTTGTAATTTGATAGCATGACCTTTCATTGGATGTTGGATAGTGTTACTCTTGATGACACTATTGCAGTGATTGCAATTTAGGCAAGGTTGAGTTCCTCGATGGTGTTGAGTTGCTGGGGTTGGTTTAGAAAGGATCTCTTTAATGTTCTTGCTTCTAGTATGGGCAAATAGAGGAGGTTTTTCAAAAATGCCCCGAAAATCGGGTTCCGTCTGTAAGATGGGCCAATGCTTCAATATGATTTTCTCATAGCTAGAACTAGCTGTCGGAAATTTGGAGACTAACACCATGCGTTGATCCTTGTCTTTTTGAGTTTTGAGTAAGCTGTCTTGTCTGGAGATTTTTTCCACTCGGGTCTGAGCTTCCCGGAGGACATCCTCGGGATAACCTCGGTTGAGAAAATGTTCATGCATTTCGTTGATGCGTGTTATCAATGTCTGTTCGTCAGAGACTATACGTTTGACACGTAACATTTGGGAAAATGGTAGGTGTTTCTTGAGGGAGCCTTGGTGGAATCTAGAGTAATGTAAAGTGTTATTGCGGTCAGTGCTTTTCCTGTGGAGATCTGTGATGAAACCTTGTGGAGTGATTTTGATGTTGACGTCCAGAAAGGAAATTTCAGTGTCACTGATTTGCCATGTTAGGTTCATGCGTGAATCCTTAGTGTTCACTTCAGTGAGTACTCTGTTTAACGAGTCTTTGGTATCAGACCACATTATCAACAGATCGTCTATATATCTGACGTACATTTTGGATTTATCTTGGAATGTAGGGTTTGTATATATGTGTTGGTTTTCAAAATTGTCCATGTAAATATTTGCATACGTGGGAGCAGCACAGTTTCCCATCGCCATTCCGGATAGCTGAAGGTACCATTGGTCGTCTTGTTGGAAGTAACTGTGGTAGAGGGTGTAAATCATGAGTTCCATTAAAAAGGACTGCATTGGTGCATCAATGTCACTATTGAGGAGGGCGTGTTCTATCGCTTCGATGCCCCCTTGGTGGGGTATCGAGGTATAGAGGGAGCTAACGTCAGCTGTACAGAGGATAAGAGATTCACTGTTGTTGAATTGAACTCCAGATAATTTCAAAAGGAAATCTGTTGTGTCCTTGATATAACTTGATATAACTGGTGGTTTTGGTGACTAATGATTGAAGGTACTTATCAATGAATTTGCCAGTGGGTTCGTGTATGGATCCTTTTGTGGAAACAATGGGTCTAAAGGGAGGGTCCAGGAGGTTCTTTTGTATCTTTGGACACATGTGAATGGTTGGACTTTTAGGATGCTCTTGTAGTAAGTAGTTCTTAGTGCGATCTTCAATGATACCTGCTCGATGGGCTTTAGTCACGATGTTGTTCAAGATGTTTTAAAATTCCCTAGTCGGGTTGTTGTCAAGTACCATGTAGATCGTGGTGTCCTGTATATGGTCGTGTAGTTTTTGTGTATACATGGTGGAGTTGAGGATAACTAAAGCTCCTCCCTTGTCAGCTTTAACACATCTGATTTGTGGATTGTTAGCCAACGATTTGAGGGTGTCACGATCCTTGATGGTTAAATTTTGTTGTTTCGAGGGGATATCGACTCACTACCTTAACGCTAGCATCCACTGCACGGGTCCCACAGCAACTTACACTCTCCTTCGCCTCCGCAGTCACCGGCAAACCGCCACTGCCACTGGCTCTGCCTCCTATAACCCAGAACAGGAACAGAGCTGCTTCCCTTCTCCTCCGCGATCGAGCCGCCTCCTCCCAGCGCCAACCGCCGCTCACCTCGCTGACTCTGCCGGAACTGCTCTCCGCATCGCCTGCAGCCAGAAGCCTCGATGATTCGGGGCCGAAAAAAGCCCGCTCCAGCAGCATATTACAAAGTAAGGAGGGGGGGCTGAGTGAGCACCGTCAGCGCCTACTGTTTTACTGAAAGTTTAACAAGAACTCATTATTATTTAAGTCTAAATGTGACCCCACGGGGGAGCCGAGCTGCGGCCGTTCAGCTGGTGGGCGCCATGTTCCCCTAATAAATCAGTCTTGAAGCCTCTCCCAGAATGCTTGTATAGTGAGCGTGTTTTGAGAAGGGCGCATGCAAGTTGGTGTTTTTGTTCTGGTGGTGTCTGTGGTGTGTTTGAGGTAGGGCTGGTTGGTGGGCCGGTATATATGCAGTTGCAGTGGTTGGAAGTGAAAGGTCAACCAGCATGGGTTGTCACAGTGGCAGTGTTTGCTGTGGCATCCGGTGTTGAGTGTGTGAAGCTCATTGATAGTGTATCTTTAGTGGGTGGGAGTGCCAGGGGTTGTGGTACTGGGTGCATCCAGGCATAGACTGGCAAAGACTGGCTTGTCTTTGGTGTGCTTTTGGCGCACCAGGAATACACCTGCTGTGTGTATTCCCTGCACAGTCATTAAGTAGGTCATGGGGTGAGCAGGGCTTCTGTTGGCTGGTAGAACAGTGAGTGGGAAAACCAGATTGGAAAAACCCCAGCGGGAAAACTGGGCAGCTGTTATGTCACTAGATCAGTCTCAAACAATCAGGAACTAGAAGTCGCAGACAAGTGGCAAGCTAGTTGTCCAGGTCCCTACCTGGCAACCTACAGAGGGAAGCCTCAGCCATGCAATTAGCTATACAATGGCAAGTCAAGAAATGATTTTTCAATTTTCTCACATTTCTTCACTGGTTGTGGTTGTGAGACTAACCCTTGAAGGAATAGTAGCTTACAGAACTTAGAAAAGCCAAAAGCTTATGTATAATACCTCTTTTTTCTATACATTTCATAGTTACTGCTAAACTGAACTCAAGTTTTATGCACAATCGACAATGTTAACTCACCTGTGAGAAACGAATACTGCAAATCCGTAATCACTTACTCATGTATACAATACAATATCTCTCTCTAATTCTCCTTTGTATTGTCACAGCCATATGTCATGGGCCACAAAAATAAATGTGTGCGAACAGCATGATTAGGCCCAATTTTTTCTCTCTGGTACGAAGTTTCACCTATCCCTGGCAATTCATGATTGGCCTTCCAAAAGAGATGACATGAAGCCACTAAATCCTTTTCCGTAGTTCACTTCCTCCTAAAAAATAAATTCATACTCTTTCCAAATAGGTATTTTTCCCAATACCATTTTGTAGCCTTTCTGACTTAGTATATCACCAGGCACAACAGAAATGTCTATAGCTTTTACCACACACTCTTCATCCGTAACTTTTCCATCTAGCTCAAAACCTGGAAAAAACATACTTGATTAAATATCAATGGTGGCATTTTTCCCACAAATTATATATTCTACTTTAATACTATATTTGTACAACTTCAATGTCACTCTTGTCTGCTTGGATGATATATTAGCCACACCATTTCCGTTTAGCAAGTTCACAAGAGAATTCTCATCCATATTGACATTAACTTAAGCCCCTGCTCCCAAAACTCATGTATGAGGGTCAACCAGTCATAACCATGCAAAGACTTGCTACTCAATCAACAAGTGCTCATCCAGTCTCAAGGTCTCTGAAGCAAACACAAGAACATTTTGTTTTCACAAATAGACACAACATATTTTCCAGACCCAAATGATTTCATGTGCTGTTGCAATATATTCCACAATGTATATTCAGGGCTCAAGACAGATTTCCAAATTCATTTTCTAAAGCGTTTTTCTTTATTTGAATTCCGCTAAAATGAGACCAGCATGAAGATATATTTCAGTGGCTAAGTAAGCATAGATCCCACAATAATTAAACTGTCACAAAACTAACTGGATGTATTCCTTATCAGAGAAAGCAGAACAGGTGGCATAGCATTAATCAAAATTGGTTTAGGCTTAAACCCTTCAGAAGTCAGTCAACTCCAAGTACCCCACAACCACAGTTAGAAACATATAATTTTTTTGCTTACCCTTCATTGTATTCTCTTTAAGTATCAACGGTGCTTTGTAACTTGTGACAATGGCAAACGTTCTTGAGAACTGGGATTTGTTTTTCATCATTTAACTTTGAACAGAACAAGAAAAAAAACAAAGTAAAGGGAAAAAGAAGGAGAAGAGAAAGGGAAAGAGGGGGAAGGACATAAGAAAGGATGACCAAAAACCTGCAAGAGTGAGATAAGAGCAGGAAGGCGGCCAGATGAAAAATGCTGAAGATAAGATCAAGGCAAGACAGCCTTGGTATTTACCATGCTCAGCATTAAGCAGCAGAAGTGTCAAACGTATAACAAACTCTTTATGCACTTGCACATATTTTATTATATTTGTGTGAAAAAACAAAAACTAGACAACAGGTCGTTTTCATATGTGCACCCAGGATCTCAGTGCATGAGATTCATCATGACCACCCGAATGCCGCTCCAATTTCGGAAAGAGTTTAAGACTCATCTCTTACAGAACACTACACGACAATGCATTAACCATCCACAACTCAGCTTCTTTTCCCAATACACGCCGACTTTAAGCTTGCCTTTGATGAAGTACGATCCTCTGCTGTCTTTTGTCTAGGTTCACGCTATAGAAATACCATATCCATGCATAAGTACATATATACATATTTTTGTATCAAATAGGGCACAGACTATTTATAACTATTTATCTAAAGAAATGCTGTGCTCTTCCATATATTCTACGTGCCCTCCAAGGATCCTGAAGTACAATATGACAGCTCAGGTCTTTTGTACAAGTAAATGCATGTGTTTTTGTAAATCCAGATGTCCCCGACACTAAACCAAAAAATAACACTAGATATTTGAAAATAATATCTGGCCTGACAATTCCCTGCTGCACCTTATTCTCTCTTGGAAAAGTATTTGATGTTTCTTAATAATGTCATAAACCATAACTCTGCAACTACAGACATTTTATGTGGACCCTAAATTAAGCTTTATCCTTAATCCTCACCAATGCATCCGGCCCAAATATTTAGCATTTTTACAATTTTATTCTCTTCCCTGTAATTTGTGGACTTAATATGTTCTCTCTTTCCCAAAATATTACTTCAAAGTAACTGAGTTCCACTTGAAGCACCAGGAATTGCATTGTTAGAATGAATATCATTGAAACATTTGAAGCCATGCAGGAGCACAGTAAGTAGTAGATTTATTAGGTTAAATAAAGCATAATCTGAAAATCCACTGACTTCCAAGCATACACAATTCTTAAGGGCCATACTAAGGAGGAGAAAAGGAAGAAAGGAGAAGAAAGACAGCAGGAGAAAGGAAAGAAAGGATAAGGACATAGAATAACAACAACACAATATGGAGTACAAAATGACTTTAACACACCATTTCCCTTAAACATACAAAAAAAAGAGAAAACCAAATAAAAAGGAAATAAAATCAATTCTGCATTCGTCACCAAAGAAGTTCCCCACATCTGCATTATCTTTTACCCTAAAAGAATCAGGTTTTCTTCTTACAGCTATCAATATTAGAGGTGGGGTGTTAAGCCTTATAGACTTTAATGCACATGAAGGACCAACTCTGAGATATTCCAGGAGGCCTTCCTATAAGAAAGTCATATCTTGGTCTCAGAGTCTCAAGAAGAGTTCCCCTGATCAGGAACTGTATTCCCATTTTATTCTAACACCCTTATAGCATTTCAGCCTTTACTATTATGGGTTACAACACCTTTATTGACTTTCATGACTTTCCCAGAACATGAGAATTTGAAATCAGTGTTATTTGCTATCCCTGTCAATTGAACCTTCAACCAGTCACTAGTGTTTATATCTAGAATAATACTTAAGTGATTCCTAACGAAAAGGCAATACTGATCCATGACATCAATGCAATAATGTTCTTTGTTTGGCTTGCACGTTACTGTTACTTCATATTGAAGTAACTGGCTGAGGGGTAATGTAAGTAACATACGTTCTGCAAATGTGTTAATAAATCCACTGTAATATTCACATAGCCCTGAAACAGTGAACATTTTTTGGCAACTGAGGCTGGTCCACCATTTATTGCTTCTACATGGTCAAACTTGGGTACTATTCCCTCATTACAGATTGAGTGCCCTAAATAACTGATTTTCCTTTTACAGGAGCAGCACTTGTCACATTCAAAACTAAACCTTTACTCTGCAGTCTAGAATAAACAGACAATCTTTTTTAAAAATAAAAAAATGATAAACATAATGTCTTGAAAGACCTGTACAAATGAATTAAAATCTTTACAATTATGAAAAAAACGAGTCCATCTAAACACTGATACTACCAACGTCAACTCAAAAATCATACTCTTGAAGCAGAGAAATGTGTTATGAAAATGGTAAAAAAAACTTAGATTCAAGTGCCAGATCCACTTGAGGTATGTCATCTTTAGGGCTTGGATAGAGAACACTGATGCTCGATCTAGCTTCTGTATCATTTCACTGATACCTGTTAGGGAGTGGCAGTGGCTTATCGCTGAGGGAGTGCTGCGGGGCAGTGGGACAGGGTGGGGCAGGGCAGGGACATGGTGGGGGACTAGTAGAGTCTGACATATGACGGACAGGAGTAAGGTAAGTAATTAAAGAAATAAAAATTTTACCTTGCACGCACTGCATCGCCAGTATCTTCTGGATATGCCACAATATAAAATATATAAATATATATCCTGTATCTAAATGCAATCCTTATGTTTGTAAAATGCAATAAAATTAAAATAAAAAGAGACATTTAAAAAATATATTTGTTTGCAACGAGACAATCAAAGGCTTTTTATATAAACATTAATAAAGACTATGCACAGTACATTCAACATTAATATTTACATTCCAAATTCTTTAAACACGTAAGTATTCAAAAACGTCTAAAGGTTTAGCTATTCATAATTTATCAACTTCTAATGAAATTATATTGTTAGGGCTTAGGGATCCTAGTAGTCCACAATATCTAATTCTTCACTTCATGCTGTCCCTACTTATCTTCTCTTGGTCAACAATATAGGTTGTGTGGTTTCTAATGTGTTCCTCCTCCACTGGTGAAGGTAAGGATACCTTAATGTTTTACCAATCCCTTAATTCTTTCACTTATTATTTCTTAAAATCTTCCTACAACTTGAACCATTTTTCTCCTGCACATAAATATAGTTATATCCTATATTTCTGGGGTCAATATTTATGAGAATTCCTTCAAAGTTCAGAAATTGTTCTTAACTGATACACACCTCAAATACTGTATACAAAGTTTTCTCTCTCTCTCTCCATATCTATCTATATAACCTCTACCACTTCCGGTCTCTAACTTTTCTCGGCGCGAAAGACGACATAAGATACCAGCATTTTTTTGTTATTCACTTTAACTTGTCACACTTTGTCTCCGCTTTCGTGTTTAACGCTTAACTCCTTGTTTCAGGATTTACATTTTAGGGCCATTTCACCTGATACCTATAATTCTTTCTACTCGCAGTAAGGTTAAGGTTTGAATATGGTTTACATCTTGTGATGTGAGCACACACTTTTGTTTCACTGTGGGTGCCACCTCGTATCCATTTACTCATCATCTCTATCACCTCACTGCGGTGGATGTCTAGGCCTGTTTTCATGTCACTTATTCAAGTCATAAACTTTATTTAGATTTGAAAAAAACACAAAAGTTGATACAAAATACACGTAGTGGTGAAAATAAAATAATTCCAATTTACCTATTAAAATAATTTGTCTAATGTTGGAACAACCACTCTAAGATTACGAGGTTATACAATAAATATATTAAAAACTCTAAAAGCACATCCTTCCAAGGCTAATGCTCAGGATACCAGCTCTCGTTGTCTCATTTTGCAAGAAATGCTGCTTTTTTGACATGCAATATCAATGCTATAAAGTGCGTAGTGTCACTGCGGAACCTGAGTGTCTACCTTGGGCTCCTTTCTTTCCAGCTAATTACCCACACCCATCCCAAAAACTTTTCAACGGCGATCACAATGGACTCTTCCATAGATGTATTTAGAATCCTAAATGCCTCCCTACTGGACCGGGTCCCCAGGTATGAACATAGGGGTTTCAACCATCTTGACCTAGGTTTACAATAGGCTGGGCAGACAAATAAAATGTGTTTTGCCATTTCAGTAGAATTCGGGCAGTGTGGGCAGTTACTGCTGTTTGAACTACACCATTTGTTGGTAAATGCATTGGTAGGGAGTGATCCCACCCTAAACTGATGAAACAGTTTCCTATCTTTGGGGGTGGTGATTAAATCCCAGTAACCTTTGTATTTTACTTGATGCATAAAATCAAGGAAGGCTCTGGGCAAAGAAGGTACAGTATGGGCTGCAAACCGCCTCATTATTATCAAATTCCAATATGCTGCCTTGAGCTCTGTTTTAGTTGGAAAATAGTGTCAGCGGGAGAAATCCAAAAGCGGCTCATCCCCATCTCACAGAGTGCAGTTCTAACGCACCTTAACCATAGGATTTTGTTTGTGACATCTGCCTCTTTTACATCTTTTAGAGGCAGGGCATGGTGTGAAAGCGCAGGGGTCACCCATAGCCTTCTCCAGTATGCTACTGGCCTATAGTGTGCCATATCCCAGTAGAATGACAGCCCAGATCCAAATGTAAAGGAAGTAACGGGGTGGACTGTGGGAGGCCAATTAAGGACCACAAGAATTTGTTTTGTGCTAACACCAAAGAGTCCAGTTTGGCGTATCCCCACAGCTCAGCCCCATATAGGATTGAGGCGCCCATTTTGGTGTGATAGATTTGTAATAAAGGAGCAATAGGTTTGGTATATGAATATCTCTGCTCCTTGAGCAATGCACAATTCACCACCCCGTTTATAAATAGAGAGAAGAGGGTGCATGCTAAAATACACCCCTGTCTAACCCCCTTCTCTACAGGAAACTTGTGGGTGATACTTCCCTGCACATCCCATCTCACCTTCACGTAGTTAGCAGTATGTAACTTGACCAGGAGTGCCAGAATATCTAACGGCATACATAGCTTCAAAAAAGTCTTAGTTCTTAGTTCGGGGGACGAGGTCGAAGGCCGACCTAAGGTTGACGAATGCTGCATAGAGGGTACCTCCCCTAATACTACGGTACGCTAATAAATGCGGGTGAACCTGAACACCTGGTCAGTGGTGCTAGTACATGACCGAAATCCCGCCTGAAGGTGAGACAGAATGTCGCATTCCTCCATCCAGGTCTGAATTCTACTTAGTACCAGCCTTGCCAATATTTTTGTATGCAATTGATGAGGCTAGTGGGCCTGTAATTCCCTGGTAGAGTGCAATCCCCTTTTTTAAAAATGGGAAGTATTTCTGCTCCTGCCCAAGTGCCGGGCATAGGTGCTCCGCTAGCAATAGCATTCATTAGGAGCAGAATGTATGATGCCCAGTTGGGTATATCATGAAGGAACAGGTCAGCGGGGATGCAATCGGGCCCTAGTGCCCTACCGATTGGTACTAATTGAAGTGCATTTCCCACCTCTTTCTTAGTAAAATAAAGGGTGGAGGCGGGGTAGGATATCAAAAATAATCATGCACATCACTAACACGTGCAAACTGGGTTTCAAAATGTAAGACCCACTGGTCTGGCTCCACATGGTTCTATGGGACCTTGTTGAGGGCCCCACTACCCCACCTCACCAAGTGCCAAAAAGCAGTCATGTTTCTCCCCGAACAAGCTTCAAGCAGGTCCGCCCAATACTGTTGGTCCCAGTCCCCTTTGGCACGATATCTTATAATCCGCTCAAGCCTTACGTATTTCTTCCCTATCTTTTGACCTAATTGCTAGAGCTAAGGTTCTATAGGCCAGGCAGCAAGAAGTGCCATACCAGGCGGCAGCTTTATAGCCTAAGTGAATCGTGTTTTTTTTTTCTTTTTGAAAGAAATTTTTTTTGAACTGTGTAAACATTTCCCCGTGGAGCTGCACAACTTTAACGTTGAGCTCTTCCTGTGTTACACAGGTTTGTAAGGTACCTAAGCATTGACTACCAAATTACTCATTTGCTTCATGTGCTCATCCTTTTTAAGCACATTTGCCCATTTTACACATCAAGTATCGGTTGTTAATTGGGCCTCCACATAATCTATACGTGGGGGCCAAACTGGCTCCACAAGATATAGTCGTGGGTAGTAAGGAAAGCACAAGCGGGTTGTGGTCGCTCTCTGGTTTTTCACAGACCACCATGTCACCAAGATTGGACCAAAATTCTTTATTGAGTAAGAAAAAATCTATTCTGCTAGTATGCAGTCCAGTACTAAAGGTATGCAAACCTAGTTTGTCAGAGGGGGATCTCCCATTTGCAGCCCTAACCCATTGTTCCAGGCAAAATAATTTAAGTTGGAGTGCTGCACACGTCCATTTTTTATTACAGGGAGTTCTAACAGGGGAATGTACCACCGGGTATCCTCCTCTGCACCAAGATTTATGTTGTAAATATCAAGAGGTTCAAATGTACAGTTAAAATCACCAGCTATTATGACAATGTTATCGCCTATGTGTTCTAACAAAAACAAATCTAAGAGAGCTACAGTTGGGGGGGCTTTACCACCTTGCAGGCCTCGTGAATAAATGTTAATAACTAACAAGTCAGGGACATTGACCTGGTGTAACCTAAATATAAGGACACCCCTACAATTGATATGGAGCTTCTCTACCGTGTACTGATCACATTGTCTAACCCAAGTGGTCAATCCTCCTTTGGGTCTGCCGTGTTGCCCTTTTTCCGCAGCCTAGAGAAGTTTAAATAACCATGGAAAAATATTGGGTCCATTGCCCAGGTCTCTTGGAAAAAAGGTGTGTCAGCCTCTCAATGAATCTAGACCATTCTGCAGAGGCTGTTTTGTGTAGAAGCCGCAGATGATCCAAGAGACAAGTTTAGATCCTGCATCATCGCTGTTGGTATTTCCATAACCTGGCTAATGGGGTACACCGATGGACACCCCAGGATTTGAAGCCCCTTCATACAAATGATTTTCTACAGTTCTCATGTACCAGTCCCTTCCCATACCCATCCCGGATGAGCCCACAGTATTTTCGTGCTCCGGCCCATCCAGTGTGGGTAAAGGTGAGCTTCCTGTCATAATAGGGCATATAGCCCTGTCACCCTCTCCTGAATCAGCCATTAACAGTGGGGCCATACTACAATTCGAAAAAGAGCGTAGCCAGTTGATGTCCTCCAAGGTAGAGAAGGGCTCAAATCTATTGGGACTGCATAATGATAAGGACCTTGTGCTGACCTACGTCCCTAGAACTGGCCCTACCAGTTGTTTGTGGTGGAATAGTACGATAAAAGAAGCCTAGTGGCAGGATATGGATATTGTCCCTGCTCAATTGCCTTGACCCTGCCCTATCTAGGATAGTTTGAACAAGCAATGGAGACCCAAAGCTCATCACCACACGGTTCTAGTGTTCAACAGGTGGAGGGCTTGTTCTTAAGTGAAGCCCAATGTTCAACTTGACCTGAAGAAAGGACTGGCATATTTGAGAGTATGATGGTATACGGTTGGCTTTGGGCAGTAAATTGAGACATTTACTGTGATCCTCAGTTTCACCCTGTAATGTCCCTATATAGTGGCGCCCCAAACGTTCCCTACCAAGGGCAGCATTTGCAGGAGTGATATGTGAATTAAATGAGTTTGCTTTAGGGACTGGCCCTGTGATATTAGCGCTACAACCGGCCTCATTGGTTGGTTTACTTATACTGTGTCCCAATGCCGATCTGTGTTCGATAGGGCCATCTAGCTTTCCCTTTCTCTGGATAGACACTGGGGAAAAAAATGTTGCTCGATTTTGGACAGCCTTGTTTCTATTTTAGACAGTTTAGTTAATAAAGGATCTAGCAGGGCTGCAAATTTCTCCTCGAGTTTTGCTATAATGGAATCTTCGGAGTTGCTAGTCACCTGTCTAATATTAGTCACATCCCTGTCACCTGTGGAGCTCGAAGTACTTGGTGCTGGAGCAACATTTGGTTCTCCCTTATTGCCTGGGCTATTCCCTTTTGTTTTGGCTAACTTGCTAGCCTGGTATGAGATTTGGGGCAAACCACGCGCCTTCCGCTTTTTGTTTTGAGTCTCCCCACCCTTTTTCTGCACAGTTCTTTGGTGAGAGGGATCAGGGGATAATTTGCTAGCTACCATAAGCGAATCATTTGGTTGGGATGTTTGGGACCGAGAATTCACCAGTGGCATACAGTCAACAACTGAGTCGGGAATGAGTAAGGGACCGGGTAGGTGGACTCCAGAGTAAGCTCTACGGGGGTCTAATGAGAGTCTCCTTTCATTGAGCTCGATCTCGTGAATGAGGATCGACTCCTCCCGTGTAAGGAAAGCATCCAGGGTGCCCACAACACCTGGGCCTCCTACCCCCTTGCAACTAACCTTGTTCAGACTAACTTGTAGAAATGCAAAAAGACACTACAATACTACAGTACTAATTTAGTAAAAGAAATATAAGGGTTGACCAAATTCTGGGGGACAGAATGTCTGTCGAAAGAGGGATGGCAGGCCCTGGCCCCCCTTTTGAGCCCCTCCTGGCTCTTGATGGTAAGACGTGCGGCCTGCGCGCCGCACGGAATGCCGGGAGATGAAGTCTTCGGGGCTTAGGTGACAATGGTGGTCCCACAACGCAACGGCAGTCCAACAGCGTCGCGCCGGCCAGTGGCAGAGATCCCGGATTCTGCAGGTAGGCAAAGAGTCAGCAAAGAGTCAGTAGGTGGGCTCCCGCCCCGCGGGAGCCCTGCCCCCCTTTTGAGCGCCTCCTTGCGCTTGACGGTGCGGTGCGCGGCGTGCGCGCCGCACTGAATGGTGGGAGATGAAGTCTTCGGGGCTTAGGTGACAATGGTGGTCCCACAACGCAACGGCAGTCCAACAGCGTCGCGCCGGCCAGTGGCAGAGATCCCGGATTCTGCAGGTAGGCAAAGAGTCAGCAAAGAGTCAGTAGGTGGGCTCCCGCCCCGCGGGAGCCCTGGCCCCCCTTTTGAGCGCCTCCTTATGCTTGACGGTGCGGTGCGCGGCGTGCGCGCCGCACTGAATGGTGGGAGATGAAGTCTTCGGGGCTTAGGTGACAATGGTGGTCCCACAACGCAATGTCAGTCCCACAGCATCACGCCAGCGAGTGGCAGAGATTCCTGATTCTGCAGGTAGGCAAAAAGTCAGCAAGGAGACAGTAAGTGGGCTCCTGCCCCGTGGGAGCCCTGGCCCCCCTTTTAAGCGTCTCTTGGCACGTGATTGTGCGGCGGGCACACGGCACGGAATGCCGGGAGATGAAGTCTTCAGGGCTCAGGCGGCAATGGCGATCCCACAACGCAACGGCAGTCCCACAGCGTCAGGCCGGCCAGTAGCAGAGATCCCAGATTCTGAAAAAGTATTATCCAATGTGTGATAATCCATAATGACTAATCCCGTTCAGGGACATAGGTGTATAGTGCGCTCAATCGCCAGCCTCTTCACGCTGTCATAGTGGAGACTTGTGTCTCCACTAGGAAAATGTCACTTATTCGTGTTGTAGTTCCGTAGTTTGAGGGTCTGAGATTCGGTGGTTCTGAACCCGTTCAATAAAGGTTGTTGGAAATAGACGATTTTGGTGTCAGCGGACCGCAAATCATGAGTCCGGTGTTTGAGTGTTTCTGCCATAACCGATCAATGAGAACACTACGTATTTAGGGATTTTTGTTTGAACCCTTGGGTTCCATTTTGTGAACAGCAGCCATTCTGTATGGTTGCCCTCACATAAGTTCAAGTTCAAGTTTAAAATTTGTATAGCGCAC
Organism: Lissotriton vulgaris; assembly: GCF_964263255.1. Lineage (NCBI taxonomy): Eukaryota > Metazoa > Chordata > Amphibia > Caudata > Salamandridae > Lissotriton > Lissotriton vulgaris. The sequence continues at coordinate 813,658,843 of NC_141699.1, forward strand.
TACTCACCCAGAGGGTCTCAAGGAGCTTGAGGGAAGGGGGGTGCTTTACTTATCTAATATCCAAGTTTTTAGTTGTTTTCTGAAGGAGAGGTGGTTCTGTGTAAGGCGGAGGTAGGTGGGGAGAGAATTCCAGGTCTTGGCCGCTAAGTAGGAGAAAGATCTTCCCCCCATGGTGGATCTTTCGATGCGTGGAATTGCGGCGAGGGCTTGATTGGACGATCGTAGTTGGCGGGTGGGGGTGTAAAAGGACAGGCGCGTGTTGAGGTATTCAGGTCCTAGGTCGTAGAGGGCTTTGTGTGCGTGGCTGAGGAGACGGAACGTTATTCTCTGGTTGACGGGGAGCCAGTGGAGGTCTTTTAGGTGACCGGAAATGTGAGCTTGGCGGGGGATATCTAGGATGAGTCTGGCTGAGGCGTTTTGGATGCGTTGGAGTTTTTCTGTAGTTTGGCTGTGGATCCGGCGTAAAGGGTGTTTCCGTAGTCCAGTCGGCTTGTGACCAGTGCATGGGTGACCGTCTTTCTTGTTTCGGCGGGGATCCAACGGAAGATTTTTCTGAGCATACGTAGGATGTTGAAGCATGATGATGAGACGGCGTTGACTTGTCTGGTCATCGAGAGGGAGGAGTCCAGGATGAAGCCCAGGTTATGTGCGTGGTCCATTGGTATAGGTGCGTTTCCCAGGGCCGGTGGCCACCATGAGTCGTCCCAGGCGGAGGGGGATGAACCTAAGATGAGGACTTCCGTTTTGTCCGAGTTCAGTTTTAAACGGCTATTCTTCATCCATTCGGCTACTTCTTTCATCCCTTCGTGTAGGTTGGTTTTGGCGGTGTTTGGGTCTTTGGTGAGGGAGAGGATCAGCTGGGTGTCATCTGCGTAGGAGATGATGTTGAGGTTGTGTTGGCGCGCGATGGATGCGAGGGGACTCATGTATACGTTGAAGAGGGTGGGACTGAGTGATGATCCTTGTGGTACGCCGCAGATGACTTTGGTGGCCTCTGATCTAAAAGGGGGGAGGAGGACTCTCTGGTTTCTTCTGGCGAGGAACGAGATGATCCAGTCCAATGCTTTTCCTTGTATTCCGACGTTGCTAAGGCGTTGTATAAGGGTGCTATGACAGACTGTGTCGAAGGCTGCGGAGAGGTCAAGTAAGATGAGGGCAGCTGTTTCTCCGTTGTCCAGTAAAGTTTGAATGTCGTCTTGCTGCGATGAGGGTGGTCTCGGTGCTGTGTTTGGCTCGGAAGCCGGACTGTGAAGGGTCGAGGGATTTGTTGGATTCGAGGAAGGCGGCGAGCTGACTGTTGACGGCTTGCTCTATGATTTTGGCAGGGAAAGGGAGGAGCGAAATGGGGCGGTAGTTCTTAAGTTCAGTGGGGTCTGCTGTGGGTTTCTTCAGGAGGGCGCTGAGTTCGGCATGTTTCCAGCTTTCCAGGAAGGTAGCGGTGTTGAGGGAGCAGTTGATGACGTCTCAGAGATGGGGAGCGATCAAGGAGTCTGCTTTGTTGAAAATGTGGTGGGGACATGGGTCGGTTGGCGATCCTGAGTGGATGGAGTTCATCAGGCGGATGGTGTCTTCAGTGGTGATAGGGTTCCAGGCGCAAAGGTTGTTGGAGGGGGGTTTTAGTTCAGAGGTAGGTGGGGTGGACTGGTCTCCAAAGCTGTTATGTATGTCAGCGATTTTGTGGTGGAAGTACGAGGCTAGAGAGTCGCAGAGGTCTTCGGAGGGAGTGATGTCGTTATTGCCGGCGGTGGGGTTGGTGAACTCTTTGACGATTTTGAATAGTTCCTTGCTGTTGTGGGCGTTGTTGTCGAGTCGATCCTTGAAAGCTGATTTCTTGGTGGATCGGATCAGTTGGTGGTGTTTGCGGGTGGCGTTCTTGAAGGAGGCCAGGTTGTCAGTGGTTGGGTTTTTTCGACAGGCTTTCTCGAGGGTACGACAGATCTTCTTGGATTTCTTAAGGTCATCATTGAACCAGGGGGCTTTCTTGCTACCTTGCCTGATTTGATGGTTTTTCACGGGTGCTAATTCGTCTGCGCTGTGGGTGATCCATTGTGTGAGGTTGGTGGCTGCTTGGTTTGGGTCCGATGATTTGGCCGGAGGGTTTTGGTGAAGCGATGTGAAGAGCTCGTCGGTGGTAATTTTGTTCCAGTTTCTGCGGGGAATTAGTTGTGGGTGGTTGTGGGTCGTAGTCTTTTTGTAGTTGAAGTGAACACAGCTGTGGTCAGTCCAATGGAGAGCTGTTGTGTGATTGAAGGAGATGTGCTTGCTGGAGGTGAAGATTGGGTTGAGCATGTGCCCGCCATAGTGGGTGGGGGTGTCAACAAGTTGTTTAAGTCCGAGATTGGCGAGGTTGTCCAGAAGGGTGGTGGTGTTGCTGTCGTTGTTCTTTTCAAGGTGGAAGTTGAGGTCTCCCAGTAGAATGTAGTCCTCAGAGGGGAGGGCGTGTGGGCTGATGAAGTCAGTGATGTCTTCGCTGAATTGTGTGCGGGGTCCTGGTGGCCTGTAGATGAGGGTGCCTCTGAGTGTGGTCTTGGGGTCGATGTGGATCTGGAAGTGAAGGTGATCGGCGGCTGCGAGGTTATTGTCGGAACTGGTCGTGATGCGGATGGTGTTCTTATGGATGATGGCGATGCCTCCTCCTGTTTTGGTGATGCGGTCCTTTCGGATGATCTTGTAGCTGTCCGTGATGGCTATGGCGATGTCGGGCGTTGATGAGGCGTTCATCCATGTTTCTGTAAGAAAGGCGACGTCCGGCGATGTGGTGTTGAGTAGGTTCCAAAGTTCGATGGCATGTCTGAGGACCGAGCGGGTGTTGAGCAGGATGCACTTCAGGTGGTTGGTGTGGGAGCTATGTTTGTAGTTTGTGGATTTGATGTGGGTCCTGATGCAGTCAAACTTGCAGGAGTGGCAGGTGAAGGGACCATGGGTGTGTCCTGGGGCGGCTTGGTGGCAGTTTGGGAGTCGGCCAGGGTTAAGTGCTGAGAGGGTTGAGGCGTCGTACTTTATGCGGGTGGAGTGGGATTTGCGGGGACCTGGGGGTCTGGCGCTGGGCGGGTCCAGGCGTGGACGGGCATAGACGGGCTTACCTTTGGCACGCCTTTGGGGCGCGCCCGCTGCGTGTGAACGCTGCGCGTAAGCTGCTCTGACATAAGTGGATAGTGGGGGGCGGAGCGAGGGAGGGTCAGCTGGGAGGCGGGAGCGGGGTGGAGGGACGGGCTGGGAGGCACAACAACAAAATGGCAGCAAAGCAAAAGCGAAACAGGACGAGGTTGGGGCACGAGCTGCAATGTCGCTATGATGTGGGCAGAGGCACCGACACAATCAGGCAAAATTCAATTAAGAGGCAATGCGAACTTTGCAGTGAAGCGCTACGAGTTAAGAGAGGCACAATTCAAAATAGACGCTATGTGGGCTATGCAAGTATAGCGCTACGCTGTAATCAGGCACTAATATAAATGGAGGCAATGAGAGAAAAGCGCTACGCTATAAACAGGCACTAATATAATAACAAGCAAAGAGAGCAGAGCACTACGATACCAGGTGATCAGGGAGACCAGGGAGCGTGGGGGAGCGACTGCTTCTGCACGAGTCAGGCCGATGACTACGGCTGAATGAGTTCTTGGGAGACGTACACCTTAGCTGACTTCTGAATGACCTGGCTGAACTTACTCCCTTGTCCGAGGCTGACCTCGCTGAGCCAGTTCCTTTTTAAGCAGCTGGTCAGATGAAGATCAAAGAGCAGGACATGCAGAGGTTTACAGTACACTGCACCCACCTTTCTATCTTGCTTCCAATCTGTTTCTGCTCCTTCCTTTACGACATAATCACTGACTTGGGTTGAGGTTTGATGATGGGTTTGTCCGGCCTGATCGAACAAGAAATTGGAATGTGCTTGGTCATTTCTGGTGGGCTGGACAACGGAAAGTGGGATTGTCGTTATACGATATGTTTGAAATGTCACCATGTGATTGGCTAGTTTGTATGGAATTGATGCTACCTTTGGAATGTGATTTTTGGCATAAAAGACCATGCTCCGCTCATTGAATTTGTGCAGTCTCTAGCGAACCACCCGTGTTGTGCTTCGTAGACCTCTGTTCCTGGTTGCAGCCAATAAACTTTGGTCTTTGACGTCATCAAGAAGCGTCCTGTGTCTCTGTTTGACAAGGCAGGGGAACTCAAAGGCATCGGGCGTTTTCCCTGACGCCGCTATGTTCTAAAACCTGGTCCTTCAGTTGGCGCCCAACGTGGGGCGACTTCAGTGGTACCGGTCCAAGCCTGAAGATTGTGGAGAGCTTTGTGTGAAAATTCTGGAGGAAGGCCAGCCACTTCATCGACCCCTGTATGTCGTCGTGGTCCGAAAGTCTTTGCTGCAAGGTTCCCCGCTTTCCGACGGCTACGAAGGACTGCTGCCCTGACTGTCGCCCTGTCTTGGAGCCTTAGACGATTTGTAGAGCGAGACGATAGACGGGTCTTCTGGTGACGCCATCGACATTTCAGTTAAGTATGAGTGGAGCGTCTCCCAGTCCTTAGTTTGTTTTTGGCATCCCTTCGTGGATCGCTTTGATTTGGTACCTGCAGGCCCCAAAGCCGAGCGAGAGACTCGTGTATTTACGAGGCTATCGTTTTCAGATTTTCCCTTGAAGTTTGAACCTAGACTAGTGAGCGAAGATGCCTGGTCTTAGCAGACTTGGAAAGATATTTGGTTGTGGTTGTTCTAAGGATTCCCGGTTAGAGGATTCGTGTCCGGTTCCTCCGATTGGTACTCCTACGTATGAACTCTATGTGAAGCATGGTGTGGGCCCTATTGGTTATAATGACATCTGGGTAAAATATACGAGGAAAGACGGTGTCCTACAGTGGCCCCGTTACGGTAGCTTTGAAACTGAGATTTTAGATAATCTCGAAGTTAAATTGTTCAAAAAGAAAGCCCAACCGGCAATGTTTGACTCTTTCCGCATATGGCGCAAAGAAGCCAAACAGAAAGAAATTAAATTAGCGAAGAAGAATAAACGAGAACAAGGTTTGTCAATGGTGCAAGCTGCTATAGCATATAGGGATAATGAGGAGGAGCAAGAGAGTGAACAGATGCTTAGGGTTAGGAAGTTAGCAGTAGATAAATGCTACCCAGTTTTGCCGCCTAAAGAACAGGAAGCAAAGAAAGATCTTGCGAAAGATCCTTTAATGTTGCATCCATTGAGTTCGCCACCCCCTTATGCACAGAATGCTACGGCACCGCCACTACCAGTTGTAGTTCCACAACCTCCGGTTGTTGTGCCACCTGTAAATCCTCCACAGCCAGCTCCTCTTCCGTTGGCTACTATTCCGTTGGCGCAGCCTCCTCAGGGGCCGCCAACGTTGCCTCCTTCTTCGTCTGATACTCTTACGCCTATCTATAATACTCCTTCTGTTCTGCCTTTGGATTCTTCTACTATTGTTCCGTCTTCTCTTATTCTTTCACCTTCTCGTTCTGCTAGACAGAGAATGACCGCTGCAGTTTCTGGTTTCTTTTCTCCTTTGTTGGGACAATTGGGTATGTCTCCGGTTAGTGAACGTAGACAATCACGTAGTCAGTTGCCTGATACAGATGACCGTACAGTCTTGGATCATTTGGTGCGTAATGGATTATGTACTCTTCTCAGTATGATCTTGAAGGTGTTATGGATGTTTTCCTAGATCTTGAAGGTGTTATGGATGTTTTCCTACAATGGGAAGCACCAAAGCAATGGTACGTCTTTGACATGATGTGTGGGTTCCTCCATGAACAATGGGTTGAAGAAGTAGGTAAAGCTCCTAATGAGTTGTATCGAATACGTTCCGAATTCGCGAAAGGGACCATTGAGGGTCCTCATGATGTTGGGACAGCAGTTGCGACTATATTGTCATTTCGTAGTGACACTCCTTCTGAGCGATTGTTTGAGCCTGATTCATCAGTTAGGAGAACAGCGCGTCAGTATCCGATGCGAGAGGTTCCTCCAGTTTGGAGACTCACTGATGCAACTGTTAATCCACCTGTCCCTGGACATTTTCAGCGTGTTTGGATACATGTTCCTTGGAAGCGTGTTGAAGTTTTGGCTATTAAGCAGTCTTTGCCTGATCCGCGCAAAAATCCATCAGGATATTATAAAGAGCTCACTCAAACTGTGGGTTCGTGTATCATGAACTTAGCAGACATAGATATGTTGTTTGGAAATGTTTTCCCACAGCCTATTTGGAGTACGTTTCGTCATACGGATCATGATCAAGAATTGGGTGATACATGGGTTAACCTTCGTGCTGCGAATGATAGACAAGTAGGAGGTGCTAAGCCTGAAGATATCATTACTCTACTCCCTGGTAGGATAATTAATTATATGAAGACTTTGATGCCTGATGTGCTTGTTAATTAGGACAAGTTGTCTGCATGTAAACAGAAGAAAGATGAAACAATGTCCGACTTTTTCACGCAATTTGAAGAGACGTTTGTAGACCATAGTGGTCAGGATATGGCTACTGAGGGTGGCCAGAGATTGTTCGTCGACAAATTCGTGCATAATCTGCTTCCCGAGTTGTGCACTAAGTTGAAGGATTCTGAGAGTGCTTGGGCTGTTTCCACGTCAGCACAGATTTTGGCTACGGCCCAGTACTATGAAAATAGGCATAAAGATGAGATAGAGAAAGAGGATAAGAAGACTAAGGAATTGAAGACTAAAGTTCTTCTACAACAAGCTTATCCACCCTGTACTATTAATCAACGCGATTATCATCAGAATCAGCAATATTCGAGAAACTCGCAAAGAAACGAGTCTTCTCAACAGTGTTTCCCATATGGGCCTAATCAGTGTGCGTATTGTAAAGAAGAGGGCCATTTTAAGAATAGTTGTCCGGTTTAGTTGCAGCGCACGAATGGGGCTTCTGGTATGAGAGGTCGAGGTGTTCAATAAGCGCCTAGAGGTAGAGGTCGTGGTCAGAATGGGCGTTCTTTGCCCCCACAGAATTCAATGAATAGTTTTGATCAGCAGCAGGGTTCGTCTGGTAGGACAGCACAGTACTATACAGATGATTACTACGTCAAAGTTGAGGAAGTGAATGGTAATGATTGTTAGGATAGCCATGGACAAAGAGAGGGAGTTGTTTCAGTTCCAGTAGATCAGAGTGGACCTTATATTGAAGTGATTGCATCAGGTGTGTCAGAGCCTTTTCTGTTAGATACTGGTGCTACGAAGAGTTCTATTATGCACCCTAAACTCCCGGGTGCACCTTTGTCTGGCTTTGAGAATGTTTTTATGGCGCCCCAGTTACAAATCCGATTTCTACTCCGTTGTCTCTTTCTGTTGGACCTCGTAAATTTGAAGCACCCCTCATTTTGACTACAGGTTGTGGTAAGAACTTGTTGGGATTAGATTTGCTGAAGAGATTGTATGCAACGTTGTATTGTTCTCCGTCAGGAGTACATCTTACATTGGGTGAGAGAGTGATCTCTCCGATGTGCATATCAAAAGACAGACTTCCATCTGAATTGTCTTCTTTACCAGATTCATTGTGGGCTACTGGTCCGAACGATGTTGGTCTTTTGGAGATTCCTCCATATGTTGTGACACTGAAGGCGAATGCTAAGTTACCGCGCATTCCACAGTACCGTATCTCGAGTGATGGTGAGCGAGCACTTTTAGCGACCATTTATGATCTGACCAAAAAGGGTGTGATTGAGGAAACAAGAGGTAATGTGTGTAATAGTCCCGTTGTGCCTGTTCTGAAGAGGACAGATTCTTCACAGCCTCCTGCATAAAGGTTTGTGATCGATCTTCGCGAAGTGAACAAGATTGTTGTTCCGCAATTCCCTGTTGTACCTGATATCACTGCTTTGTTGACTTTGATCCCGGCTACAGCCACGTGGTTTTCGGTGATTGACTTGAAGAATGCTTTCTTCAGCATCCCGATTGCCATGGAAAGTAGAGACATTTTGGATTCTCTTTAGGAGGACGAAGTGTCCTCTTTAAGCGCGCTCCTCAAGGCTATTGCGAGAGTCCATCAATCTATAGCCAAGCTTTGAAAACTCAACTTGATCTGTTGGTTTTACCAGATAGTGCTGCCCTTATTCAATATGTTGACGACTAGTTAGTTACTGCTGACAATGAAGAGATTTGTAGAGAAGCCACTTTGTCGTTGTTACGCCACTTGTCTGATTTTCATCACAAGGTTTCTCTCTCCAAGTTGCAATATTTTTAACAAGAAGTAACCTATTTTGGTCACCTCTTATCGAAGGAGGGAAGGAAACTGACCCCAGAGAGAATTCAAGCTATTGCGAAAATGAGTGTTCCTACAACACAGAGAGAAGTACGTGCGTTTTTGGGTATTACGTCGTACTGTAGACAGTGGATCCCTAAGTTTTCTTTGCTAGCGAAGCTTTTGATAGCTCTTACTGTTAAGGATACTCCAAATCCTATTCCTTGGACTGACGAATGTCAGAAGAGCTTTTCCGAATTACGCAATGCGTTGTGTTCGGCTCCTGTGTTGGGTACTCCCGACTACAGTAAGCCTTTCACATTGTATGTCCACGAGAGAGAGGGATGTGCATTGTCAGTGTTGACTCAACAGTTTGGCAATAAGCAACGTCCATGTGCTTATTTTTCGTCGACTTTAGACCTGCCTGTGGTTGCCTATTTTAACACCTGTTTTGTGTTTTAAATTTGTGGTTTTTCCCTGCCCATGATAGGTCCGATTTAACGTGTTGAATTGTGGGATTTGAAGTCCAACCTCTGTAGTTTATCCCTCTCATTCCTTGGTGACAAATATGTTTTCCCTCCAAATTTCTCCTTTGCTCTGTGCTAGGACCTGTATGTTAAAATAGTGCACCCCAAGCCACCATTTTGTGTTCACAAGCCAGTGAAACCAGCCCCCTGCCTCCCCCCCAGCAACAGGGATATTCTACATCAGAGGGTGATTCTGTGAGCTGTTTAAACTGTGTTTAATAGGGCCTGTGCACTTCGATTTGTGGCCAGCAGAGGGAGTAAAGTGTTATTCAAACAGTATTGTTAGATTTCAAGTTGGTGAGGCCTTTACCTGCAGTAGTCCAAAGTGTGGATTGAGCCTGTCTGGCTCCTAGGAGATTCTGAACAGGAAAAGCAACCCCCAGCCCCCACCTCCAGGCCAGCAGACCATTGGCTATTCAGCTACCAGGCAAGTCTGAGCTCTCCTCTCACACCTGCTTAGGACCCATAAGGCCTTGCTGGGTGCACCCCAAATCATTCTCCTCCATCTCGTGAGTTGCAGCCTACCTGTGCCCCAGACTGCAGTGAGTAGAGTCCAGGAAGTGGTAAGCAGACAGACTAGTGCTGTCTCTTCCCAAAACAAAAAGTTGTTAAAAAACGATTTTCCCTTTCTGTGATTACTGTCTTTGCCTGTGGTTGTTACAGTTTAAAATTGTAGTTTTGACCTGCCTGTGGTTGCCTATTTTAACACCTGTTTTGTGTTTTAAATTTGTGGTTTTTCCCTGCCCATGATAGGTCCGATTTAACGTGTTGAATTGTGGGATTTGAAGTCCAACCTCTGTAGTTTATACCTCTCATTCTCTGGTAACAAATCTGTTTTCCCTCCAAATTTCTCCTTTGCTCTGTGCTAAGACCTGTTTGTTAAAACAGTGCACCCCAAGCCACCATTTTGTGTTCACAAGCCAGTGAAACCAGCCCCCCTGCCTCCCCCCCAGCAACAGGGATATTCTACATCAGAGGGTGATTCTCTGAGCTGTTTAAACTGTGTTTAATAGGGCCTTTGCATTTCGTTTTTTGGCAGCAGAGGGAGTAAAGTGTTATTCAGGCAGTATTGTTAGATTTCAAGTTAGTGAGGCCTTTACCTACAGTAGTCCAAAGTGTGGATTGAGCCTGTCTGTCTCCTAGGAGATTCTGAACAGGAAAAGCAGCCCCCAGCCCCCACCCCCAGGCCAGCAGACCATTGGCTATTCAGCTACCAGGCAAACCTGAGCCCTCCTCTCACACCTGCCCAGGCCTCTTGAGGCCTTGCTGGGTGCACCCCAAATCATTCTCCTCCATCTTGTGAGTTGCAGCCTACCTGTGCCCCAGACTGCAGTGAGCAGAGTCCAGGAAGTGGTAAGGAGACAGACTAGTGCTGTCTCTTCCTGTTAGAAATGGGATCCCTGGCTGGCCAGGGCTTGCGCCAAAGTCAGTCAGAGACCACCACTCCTAAGTCAGGGCAAGGGAGTTACACCCCAAGATAACCCCTTCTCACCCTCTAGGTAACGTGGCGCGAGCAGCAAGGCAAAACTTGGAGGCGATATGAGTTAAGTATTTGCGCACGCACCCCAGCAACAACACCCAAGGCCCACCACAAAGGAAACTCCACACAAGGTTATATATAAAAATAGCCTTTGTATTACACCAAAACACATTAGATAAAACACACACTTTACAATGTGCCAACAGGCATGGGCAGAATTAACAAGGGATATGTACAAGACAGGGCCACATCTACCACTGTCAGGAATAAGCGCTTTTAGAACTTAGAATACAATACTTGTAGCACAAAAATAGAACATAAAGTACACAACCAGTAATCACTGGTAAAGGTTAAGTACCACCTACGCAATCCTAACCACCTTAAGAACAGGTCACGCAGGGAACCAGGACCTCACTAGTACCACCTGTACTAGGAGAAGACGACCAACTAAATATCACCATACATTTAGGGGTATAGACCTTGGAATAAAACACATGATGCATAAACATACATTCAGCGGTGTAAGGAAGAAAGACACATGATGCATCAACAACACATTCAGAGGTGTAAGAACAAGGCACATTGATGGGGATATACTGGCACCCTCCCAGGAGCATATCATGAATGAAACTCACCAGACATAGCAGGTTGCTCAGAAACAGAGGGAAGTTTATTTAATGGTACCAAAAGCATGCATCATTGCTAATTAGCAAGGAAGAAGTTAGATCTGCCACCTTAGGGGCTCTCAGACCGCTTCTTCCCAGAGTGACAAGTTTCTAGGTATTATATACTGTGTGCAATGCCATGTCAGCGGAACTTAGAATAAGGCACCAAGCCAAATATGGCTGGCATGGATGTGCAATGTCTGCACCATGCAAAACAGCCAGATATGGGCAGTCCAGAAAGGCAGGCTCTGCACTGTGTAACATTTGCATATCATGTAGTCAAGACAAGCAAGGTGACCTGTTAGGGTGTACATAGCTTGTTGAAGCTTGTCCAGTCAAGGTCAGATAGGAAGCCATTTTGAGCTCCAGGCCTCATGTTAATGTGATCTTATATACTCATGAACTCTTTGGAAGTACATGCAAATGAATTTATATGGATGTTCATATATATTTTGTAACAATCCCCCCTTTTGGATATACCTATCCAACATTAGTGTAAAACCAAACATATATATTTTGTAACACACATGACACATAAAAACACATTCAGAGGTGCAGGGGAGGAAAACGCATGATGCCTAAAACATTCAGAGGTGTAGCAATAACAATTGCGCAGTACTCACATTAGTCACCACCTGTGACTGTCCCTAGGCTCTCTGGCCTTGTTGGGGCTAGGACGCCCTGTGTCCCAGTGTCAGGGGCCTAAACCTGGCAGCTGCCCACGAAGTGCTGGGCAGCTGTGTGAAGGTGCTGGGGCCAACGTTGGAGCCTCACAGGCTCTAAATAAACAAAATGTCCCCCTGAGCCTCTCTGGGCTCTAAAACAAGAATGTGGGACTCAAGAGCCTCTCTGGGCTCTTCAAAACAACTAATGCCCCTACAAGCCTCTCAGGCTCGAAATGCCATGTGGGCTGTGAGCCTCTTGGGCCCGGGATACAAAATGCCCTCCTTGAGCCTCTCTGGGCTCTCAAAGACAATGGTGGCGGCTGAGCCCCTCGTGGCTCAAAGAACAAAGGTGGCGCCGTCAGCCTCTCTGGTAGGAGTCCCCCCTCCGGGAAACTCTGGGTCACTGAAGATGCCCCTGGAGCCTCGTGGCTCAAAGAAAGACTGCCCCTCTTTGTTGGAGTCCCACTCGGGGGACTCTTAAGACACCAATGCCCCCAAGAGCTACCAAGGCGAAGCCCCACTCACCGGGACTCACGAGGCAGCTCCTCTCTGTGGCGGTTTCTTCTCCACCCGGTTGTGCTGACTGGATTTTTGGCTCTATTTCTGAGTGATGGTGACTTTAAGCTTGCTACCATCTTGAATCTCTGTTCTTGCCTTGTGTTGGTCCTTTTAAGGCCTTTTTCCAGACCTAGAAGCATAAACTAGAGGATAGCTGCCTAATATGATGATAGATCCCTTATTCTTGACTCTAATCCATCTATTGCCTATTGGCTTTGACATATTTATGTGTCCTTTCATCATCCTACCTATAGTAGATGGTGGATCCAGTAGTCCTGACTTTATATTACATATTGGTATGGTTTGTGTAGGTACTCTGATAGAGCTACGTGTTATTTCATCCTTTTCAGGCCTACAAGGCCCAGAACTAGAGAGACTCCATTTTGCTTTCTGTCCCTGCAGACTGAGATGCTTGCATTGTAAAGATAATGTTTTTATTATGAGGTGTTGTTCACTTGGAGAGAACCGGTCTGGGCCAGCCCTTATCGGTAGGCTGTATTATTGTTTGTGTCGAAGACACCACAAAAGGCCGGCCGGCTGGGTTTGTGTCCTTGACGCGGAGTGGTGCAGAGATCTGATGGGCGGCAGGCTGATGGCTGGAACTTTCCATGAGGAGAGAGCATTCCATATTAGTGAAGTGCAGAGGGGGAGTCAGTGAGTTGCAGAAGGAGTGGAGTTGCAGAAGGAGTGGAGAAGCAGAAGGAGTGGAGTTGAGTTGAGTTGCAGAATCAGAAGGAGTGGAGAATCAGAAGGAGCAGAGAAGGAGAAGGAGTGGAGTTGGAAGCAGAAGGAGTTGGAGCAGAGGAGAAGAGACAGTCGATGCTTGGAACAGAGAGAAGTCAGTTTGTCAGTTTGTCAGTTTGTCTGTGAGACAGTTGGAGTCAGAGAAAGAAGAAGATGCTTGGAACAGAGAGAAGACAGACAGACAGTCAGTGAGCTGGAACCAGAGAGAGAAACCAGAAGCAGTTGTGAGCAGATGGTGTTTTGAACAGAGAGAAGTGAGATAATGTTTGGAACTGAAGGAAGCAGTCAGAAGCAGTTACTTATCAGAAGGAGTTGTGATCAGCTGGAGTCTGAAGTGATGCCTTTTGGAAGAGACTGAAGTTATATCGTGGATTAATCTGTGGGAGCAGCTGGATTGAATTGGACATTGGAACTGAGATAATCAGACAGAGTGAAGAAGCTAGTGGAGCGAACGGTTATCAGAGCGGCAGAAACTATTAGGCTGAAGTTGGAAGGTGGAGAGAGTTCGTGGGGGAGAGGAATCCAGTGCAGAGTGATCAGCGCAGATGCGTGTCCAAGAGTGCAGGGGAGGATCTGAGACGAGCTAAGGCACAGAGGAGAGAGGAACCCAGATGACAGCTAGAGCAAGACTTCATACTCATTAGGTGATATTTGTCCTTTATCTTTAAACATTAACCTTGTCCCTATTATGTTGTTAATCCGTTTCCATTCAGCGGTGTGCAGTCTATTTACAGTCCCTGTTAGTTACATGTGGATGTGGTATAGTAATAAAGCTTTACAGAGACCCCGCAGATCTGTGTATGTGTCTATTCCCATTTTACTTTTCAGGCTATGTCTTATAGTATAGTGTTATATTGTTGTTATTGTAATAAAGATACCCCCGTTCTTAGTGAACCAGCGTATGCCTTGTTCTTATATAGTGCAAGTAACCTTTTCTTCTAGTCAGGTGTCAGTGCACGAACGGAAGCGACCCCCCGATCAGGTAAGTGACAACTGAATAATTAGGGAGAGAGGAGCCCTTGAACTAGAGGATAAGTTGTACACCGTGTAATTCGGCCTTTATTTATAATATTGTAGTAGTGATCCCCTAGTGAATAGTGAGAGAAACTTCCCAACAGAGAGAGAGAGAGCGGAAGGTATTCATAGGAAAGTGATTGTCATTGGTAGGCGGCGTTAATGAGAACACCAGGGGGGACACTGGTGCTTATACCCACGGGATTGTGGCTTGGGATGTAAGTAAGAGAACACCAGGGGGGACACTGGTGCATATACCCACAGGATTGTGGCTTGGAGTGTAAGTAAGAGAACACCAGGGGTGACACTGGTGCATATACCCACAGGATAGTGGCTTGAGTGAGCACTGGTTGCAGTCAGTGTGTAATGGTATATAATCAGAACTGCCCCAGGGTAGATTAGTCTGGGCCCATGTGGTCGCGAGACTATGAGGTATGAGTGTGGTGTAGGGCATTGACGTCCTTAGTAATTAATGAGTATTCCTAGTAATCCCTATAGATTTAGTGGTGTTTCTGATGATATGAGCTTGTATATTGCGAGTTCCCCATCCTTAGGTAGGTACCCAGGTGCCTGGATAGATGGGTCCTGAGGAGGGAGGTGGTTACGTTTTGGCTGGGTTGGTGGTGCTCTGGTGAGCTGATCCTATCTGGTCTGAGAATCCGGTCATTACACCGGTCCTGCTTCTGGGGGCCGGGTGCTGGTAGTGGAGGCGGGCGGGGCTCTCTTTCTCGGGAGAGCCCCGCGAGGAGAGAACCAGCACGCTTCCTTTCTGCTCCCGGCTTCCCTTCTCCGTGGAGCCCGGGGCACGACCAGGCTCCCCCCGTCTTCCCGGGCTTTGCCTGGCTTCCGGGTCACGCTGCAGCCAATAGCAGCGCGGCGCTGGGGGGAATGGAGGCGGGACTTCCGGGTCGCCATAGGCAGCGCAGCGGCCAGGCAGGGTTCCTGGGCTGCGGCGGTGATTTTCAAAGGGCAATGCCGGGTGGGCACCGGCTGCGTTAAAATACACGATGAATCGAGGTGGGCACTCGATTGGGGCAGCAGCACAGCACGCTGGCAAAAGATGCCGGGTGGGCACCGGCCAAAGCACCCAGAGGGCTCCCAAGCGCTAAATGAAATTTAAAGCGCTCCCTGTGCTAAAATGGCAAATAAAGCGCTATTAAGCGCTGGGTCACAACACAGTGCTCTCAAGCGCCAAAAGACAATCAAAAGCGCTCCCAGGCGCTAGGAGCCAACAAGCCCAGCAAAAGACCTTCTAGGCAGGCAGGGGGGGGGGCAAGGCTGGGCCCAGAGCCAGCTCACTGGGTCTCCAGGCAGGGAGACAGTCCAAGTGGCGGTCCTCTGGCCCAGCAACAGCAGCAGACCCCTCAGGCAGGATCCTGGAAGAGAAAGACATCTGTGGGGACACAGCCCCATTTTTATACACATAGATCCTTTGTCTGTAGGTGCAGGGTGGGGGGAAATCAGTCGCAGCTGGTTTTGAAGTACCCTTGATAGCTCAACCACCCATTTCATTCACTGGCAGGGCTAGGGTCATCAGTCGCACCCCAGGGGGTGGAGCCAGAATTGTGTGGGGAAAGTCCAGGCCCATCAGGGACCAGGTGCACTCCTCCCTTGCCATCAACATGCTAATCTCACACTCACCAGCGGGGAGACCCATCCAGCTTTCCTGGAGCCAGGCATCCCAGCAAGCTCCAGACAATCACACGCCAGCACCTTCACAGCACATACACAGCCACAGCCATGTCTAGAAGTGGCACTTTCCCACTAGACACATACATGCCACATACACCATTGCGAAGCATTCACTCTCACGAGTTCGCACATACCAAATTTAAGAATGCACACCTCACGCATCAGGAACTACCAGGGACACAGACATTCCCCATGCATTCCTATGGGAGGGCAGGTCAACCTTACTCCATGCACTCAGACTGTGCACGCACTTTCCACTAGGACACAGTGAAAGTGCGCAGGTCCCAAAAAATTACCATCACCAGGTCACCATTAAAAGCAAAAACTCTAGGGGTGAACCTGCCAGAAGGGCCAAGTCCAACACAACCCCCTTCCAGCTAAAACGCAGGGTAGAACAATCACCACCGTGATGGACTTCCCTGCTTGGGGCGATAGAACACGGACGCGGGCCCTCAACTGCAGGGACACCCTCCTGTTCTACGCCACGGTGAACCCATAGGATTCCTTCTCAACACCCTGTCTGGACCAACTGGGCTACCCCACTGGTACTCCTGAGCTGTCCGCGGCCAGGACCAGGCCCTGTGCCATCCAGGTGCCACCGGTGCTTGCCAATTCGCAGAGCGGAGGTAGTAACCCCTGGCACATAGTAGCCATTCTCCACTCTTCCTGTCTGCAAGACAGCACTAGACTGCCACTGGTTCCCCAGCCTAGGGTCTACCACCTCGGGCGGACCAGGAGTCTCAGGGAAGGCTCTCCTCCCCCTAACTCTTCTTCTAGGGTTCCTCCTCCTGCGAGGGGTACCCTTACAATGCCACTCCATCCTAGGGTTTAACCCCTCAGGTTGCACCGGGGTTAGAGGTGAGCTCTCCCACCCTCTGCACCCCCTTCCAGAGGTCTGCCCTCTCCCAACTGGAGAGGTTCCTCTGGAAGAAGAACCGGTCAGGACACTGGTTACAGTCGTCCTACCCTTCAGGTCAGGCTGATCCTGAACCTGGCCTCCCAACCTCCGGTCTAAAACCTTTGGCGGAATAATTGCCTGGCACTCCAGGACTTCTGGGGACTCACACACCATCCCCCTGAGGCCGACACATGACCCATGTGTCGTGTGACTGTCTGTCTGGCGCAGATCTCCCATCCCCTGTCCACCTGACAGTGCGCAGAGATCCCCCAGCACAGAAGTGGCGCCACCCGGGTCCCCCCAAGAAGATCTAGCCCAACTGGCTAGTCCCTGGTCCACTGGTGCATCCACTGGGAAACTCATCCCCCAATCACTCCTCACTTCGGACTTCGGTGCCCTCCCTCCTGGAGTAGCACTGCCGGACACTCGAACCCCTGGAGCTCTAGTTACAGATGCTCCAGGTTCCCTAGACACTAGGAGATCCTCCTCAAGTGTACTAACAGGACAGCCTAGGTCCTCAACCTGGTGTTCCCTCAATAAACCACCCAGGCTCTGAGATAGGGCTTCAGGCATCTGAGGACTCTCAGCCTCCCACTGACTCCTGCTCCACTGAGCCAGGTAGTCAGCCTCTCCACCCCTCTCACTATACTGGGACCTAGCTGAGCTACACTGAGCCTCTTCCACCACGCTGGGCTGGAAGATACCTGTACCACTACTATTGGACTCACTCACTAGGGACTCTACAGAACCCCTGGCCCTTTCCCAGCGGTCTGCTTCATCTGCAAGCTCACATGCCTCAGACAATCCACACCCCAACAGGTGTTGGCGCAACCCTGGTGAACAACAACTGAGCAGGTGCTCTTTAACAATCAGACTAAACAAGACGTCAAAATCATCTTTTGTGTGAACCTGTACCTAAGCCCACAGTGTATCACAACATTCATCCTCAAACTCCTCCCAAGACTGGTGAGACAGTTTCTTACTGTCCCTGAACTTCACCCTTAACTCCTCCTCTGGGGAAACAGGTACCATACTCTGGGAACTGGGAATGGGATGTCCTACACTGAGATTTAAATAGCTGCCACCACTGGACTCAACCCGCCCTGGGGAGTCCAGAAAATTAAAACTGCACGCAGGGGATAGTCTACCCTCCAGAGCTACTTTGCCGCTGGTGGAGGCCCTCTCAGCCTCCTCTATCCTTTCCTGCGCTAAGACCCTCTGAGTCTCTAGCTGTTGCTTTCTAATGCCCAGCTGTGCCATAGCCTGGGCATGCTCTAACCTGAGCTTCTCTATAGCCAGCTGGTGCTCCCTCTCTTCCCTCCTATCTACCCACTCCTCTGGGGACAGGGAAAGGGATGAGGCGCTGCCTCCTACGCTGGACCCAGCAAGGGACTCCCTACCTATGGGGTCTTCACTCTCTACTGGCATCCAGGTACTGGCATCTTCTCCCTTCTCATCTGAATCTTCAGGGCTCCCCACAGACCCACCATACTCCTGGCGTGAGGCCCGGGCCCTTTCCTCACTGCGCGCAAGATCCCACTGACCCTTTTGCCATAGGATCAGGCTGCTCCTACGTTCAGACTGAGTGTCTGACTCATCCACCCCTATGTCTCTCTCTTCACAGAACCTTACCAACTCTCCCATACTGTATCTAAACAGATCACAGAAATCAAAAGCAGGCTCCATTCTGGCAGACGTTCTGGTGAAAAGATTACACAGGGAACCTAAGGGTCTGGGCTTAACACAGGAGTACACAATTCACAAAGGATTCAGCAAGCTCTCTACCCCAGAGAACTCACACTCACTTGTCTAGTGTCACACACCACTCATTCACACACAACCCCCCCCCTCGGACTGGTAAGGCAGTTTCTACCACCCCTGATTCCTCAACCTGACCACATGTGACACATCTGGGCACGGGGCAGGGGAATAAATGTACTGGACACAATTGCACAATGATACCTTCAGGAGAAGAAAATAATGGAACTTCAAAAACAATAATCCCCTAAAATGTGGTCATCTAAAATGCAGAGTTTTGTAGTGCGGCCAGTTGCCACTGTGGTACAACGCAAACACAAATCCCTATCCTCACCGCTGCGTCCAATGTTAGAAATGGGATCCCTGGCTGGCCAGGGCTTGCGCCAAAGTCTGTCAGAGTCCACCACTCCTAAGTCAGGGCAAGGGAGTTACACGCCAGGATAACCCCTGCTCACCCTCTAGGTAACGTGGCACGAGCAGCAAGGATAAACTTGGAGGCGATATGAGTTAAGTATTTGCGCACGCACCCCAGCAACAACACCCAAGGCCCACCACAAAGGAAACTCCACACAAAGTTATATATAAAAATAGCCTTTGTATTACACCAAAACACATTAGATAAAACACACACTTTACAATGTGCCAACAGGCACGGGCAGAATTTACAAGGGATATGTACAAGACAGGGCCACATCTACCACTGTCTGGAATCAGCACTTTTAGAACTTAGAATAAAATACTTGTAGCACAAAAATAGAACATTGTTATTGTTATTGTTAGTGTCAGTTTATATAGCGCCAAATCACCGGCAGGTCTCAGGGCGCTTTTGACCGCAAAACACAACAACCTAGTCAGCAACAGGAGAACGAGTAGAAACTATACTGGGCTCAACGCTGCTCTGAATAAGATGGTCTTTAGGGCTTTCTTAAAGCGGAGCAGGTTTCCGTCTTTGTGAAGAGCCTCAGGCAATTCATTTCAAATCTTAGTCAGCAAGACCGAGAGAGATCTCCCTCCTTTTGTAGCTAATCTGAACTGGGGGCACACGAGCAGTTGAGCCTCGGAGGACCTTAGGCTTCTTTCAGGCCGATAGATCTCCAACCTTTCTTTAATATAGGCAGGGGCTTGCCCATAGATGGACTTATGGGCTATGCAGAGACTTTTAAAAACAGACCTTTGCGTCACTGGCAACCAGTGAAGGCTCTGCAGCAGCGGGGAGGCATGTGATCTTCTTGGGAGTTTGAAGATGAGTCTTGCCGCGTCGTTCAAGACCACCTGTAGTCTGTTAGTTAAGGCTTTTGGTAAGCCCAGGTAGAGCGCATTTCCGTAGTCCAGCCTCGACAGTATGGTGGCAGAAACTACAGTGAGAAGCATGGACTGGGAAAGGAGCGGAACTAATTTGCGCAGTTGTCTTATGAGACCATTACAGGTTCCCACTACCGTAGAGATCTGGCTGACCATTGAGAGGGCACTATCTATCTTAATGCCGAGACTTTTGACCGAGTCGGCTGGCTTAGGAGTGGGACCTAATTCCTGGGGCCAATACAGGTCACTCCAGGGGGAAAAGGTGGATGAGACTATTAACACCTCGGTTTTTTCGGGGTTAATCTTCAGGAGGTTCCTGGACATCCAGTTGACTGTGTATCTGAGTACCTCCTGTGCCTGTGGCTGGGCCCGTGCGGTGTCATCTATGCTCAACAACAGCTGAGTGTCGTCAGCATAGTTGAACACGCGGCAACCCATCTCAGCCATGGCTCTTATTAGTGGTTGTAAATACAGGTTAAACAGGCGGGAGGACAAGGCAGAGCCTTGGGGTACCCCAAATGTGAGTTCTCCCACACCTGATACCATATCTCCCAACTGAATCCTCTGGGTTCTCCCGGACAAAAAAGATTCCAGCCAGTGGTAGGCTGAGTCCCGAAACCCGAACCCGGCCAGCCTGTCCAAAAGTAGGGTATGGCTGACAGTATCAAACGCCGCTGAAAGGTCTAAAAGTATCAGGGCGCTTGGTTTTTTACTGTCAGCCATCCCTCTGAGATCGTCCAGCACCGAGAGCATAACCAACTTGGTGCTGTGGTGTGCCCGAAACCCTGCCTGCATCTCATGGAGAAGATGGTTGGACTCCAGGAACGATGCCAGGGATTTCAACACATGTTGCTCAAGAACTTTGGACAGGAAGATTGGCCTATAGTTCTTCAGCACTTTGGGGTCTGCCCCTGCTTTCTTTATTAGTGGTTTTACTCGGGCTTCTTTAAAGCTAGCTGGTAGCCGTCATGTGTCTAATGACTTATTCAGCATGGACAAGATATGGTCCTCTAGGCTAAGGCGAGCTAAGCGAAACACACTTGGGGGGCATGAGTCTGCTGGGGAGCCTGACTTTGTTTTCCTCATCAGTGTTTCAAGACCTAATGAGTCAATCGGAGGGAAATTAGACATATAAATTCCCACCGGGATTTTGACAACTTGTGGTTCAGTAGAGCCAGTAGCAGTGCTTTTTTATCTCCTTTAAAACTGTGTCAAACTTATCCAGGAAGTATTTCAGGAAGGTGTCGCAGCTAATTGTGATGTCTGTGTTTTGAGCTCTCTTACTTAATTCCGTGAGTATTTTAAAAGTTTATTTCTGGACATTGTCCGCCTTATTAATACATAAAGTACACAACCAGTAATCACTGGTAAAGGTTAAGTACCACCTAGGCAATCCTAACCACCTTAGGAACAGGTCACGCAGGGAACCAGGACCTCACTAGCACCACCTGTACTAGGAGAAAACAACCAACTAAATATCACCATACATTTAGGGGAATAGACCTGGGAACAAAATACATGATGCATAAACATACATTCAGCAGTATAAGGAAGAAAGACACATGATGCATCAACAACACATTCAGAGGTGTAAGAACAAGGCACATGACGCATAAAAACACATTCAGAGGTGCAGGGGAGGAAAACACATGATGCCTAAAACATTCAGAGGTGTAGCAATAACAATTGCGCAGTACTCACATTAGTCACCACCTGTGACTGTCCCTAGGCTCTCTGGCCTTGTTGGGGCTAGGACTCCCTGTGTCCCAGTGTCAGGGGCCTAAACGTGGCAGCTGCCCACGAAGTGCTGGGCAGCTGTGTGAAGGGGATGGGGCCAACATTGGAGCCTCACAGGCTCTGAATAAACAAAATGTCCCCCTGAGCCTCTCTGGGCTCTAAAACAACAATGTGGGACTCAAGAGCCTCTCTGGGCTCTTCAAAACAACTGATGCCCCTACGAGCCTCTCAGGCTTGAAACGCCATGTGGGCTGTGAGCCTCTTGGGCTCGGGATACAAAATGCCCTCCTTGAGCCTCTCTGGGCTCTCAAAGACAATGGTGGCGGCTGAGCCCCTCGTGGCTCGAAGAACAAAGGTGGCGCCGTCAGCCTCTCTGGTAGGAGTCTCCCCCTCTGGGAAACTCGGGGTCACTGAAGATGCCCCTGGAGCCTCGTGCCTCAAAGAAAGACTGCCCCTCTTTGTTGGAGTCCCACTCGGGGGACTCTAAAGACACGAGCTACCAAGGCGAAGCCCCACTCACCGGGACTCACGAGGCAGCTCCTCTCTGTGGCGGTTTCTTCTCCACCGGTCCTGCTTCTGGGGGCCGGGTGCTGGTAGTGGAGGCGGGCGGGGCTCTCTTCCTCGTGAGAGCCCTGTGGGGGGAGAACCAGCACGCCTCCTTTCTGCTCCGGGCTTCCCTTCTCCGTGGAGCCCGGGGCACGACCAGGCCCCCCCGTCTTCCCGGGCTTTGCCTGGCTTCCGGGTCACGCTGCAGCCAATAGCAGCGCGGCGCTGGGGGGAATGGAGGCAGGACTTCCGGGTCGCCGTAGGCAGCGCGGCGGCCCGGCAGTGTTCCTGAGCTGCGGCGGTGATTTTCGAAGGGCAATGCCGGGTGGGCACTGGCTGCGTTAAAATACATGATGAATCGAGGTGGGCACTCAATTGGGGCAGCAACACAGCACGCTGGCAAAAGATGCCGGGTGGGCACCGGCCAAAGCACCCAGAGCGCTCCCAAGCGCTAAATGAAATTTAAAGCGCTCCCTGCGCTAAGATGGCAAATAAAGAGCTATTAAGTGCTGGGTCCCAACACAGTGCTCTCAAGCGCCAAAAGGCAATCAAAAGCTGTCATGTGCTTATCTAGGTTCCTGATCGATACTGTGACCTTATGCCCCTATTCGGCTATAAAGCCCCTTTTTCCCTATATTGGCATAACCGTTTTCTGAAAAGTCATCTCTGGCCTCACACGAGCAGAGCCACAGAGCCACATTCCAGCATGACTCTCTGCTACTTCCTTTGCGACCAATTAGTGCAATGACAGAGCAGCAGTCACTATCTGATATTCCTAGATAACACTCCGAGTTCTTCAACAAGATAAAAACTTAGCAAACCTGGAAATCCCCGCTTGCTATGTTTTGATTAGTAATGGAACTCTAATGAGCAACTGATAACTATCACTTCCTAGTGACATCTTTAATTGACGTCTTATGTCCAGCAAACTTGCGTCAAACCCGGCACCTGTCAGGTATAAATATTACCAACGTTGCCTTAAGCAATGAGCGAACATGTTGCTGATGCCAGCTGCCTGCATGACCCTGTGTTGGTAAAAACTAGCACTCTGTCGCTGCAGCCTGCTATCCTGTGGTGGTGAAGCTACTGATTACCATTATCGCCGCTACAGCGCGACCTATGGTGCAGTACGCTTGAGGAGCCGTGCAGCCGTCCTCTGCGAAGACATCCAGCCCAGCTGCCCGCGGACGCTGTCACCCCTCCTTCCTCGACGCGCTGAGAGAAGCCGCTGCCTTTCTCGTGCGGAGAAATCCAGTCCCGGCGCTTCCAGTTTACCCTCGCAGGTGACTGGGATATCGAGAGAGACCCCTGAAGGAGATACCAATCCTCCATCATTCTATTCAGAGGTATGGTGTTGACTAAACCCTTAGACGAGAATTCTTGAAACAAACCTTGGCAAAACCAACTTAACTTAAGCTACTTACTTACTCCCCTTCTCACGTGTTAGGCTTAGGTCAGGCACACTGGGGTAGGCTTAGTTAGAAGCACCAGTTGAGTATGTTAGCCTAATGTATATATGACTATATATATGTTTTATTACTTTTAAACCATTGTATGGCTAAGAAACCATATCAATGCTTTTACAGTTCTATTTTGCTATTCTTATCTTACTGTACGTACTTTTTATAATAACAGTTATTGCAATTGTGGCAATACATTTCTCTTGTATGAGAAGAAAGACTGTTCAATAAATGTTAACCCTTTATTGATAAACGCCCGTCTCTCTATTCTCTACATACTGTGAAAGTAAACTGCACTAGACTGACTGAGTGAAATCTATGTCTATTGTTTCACACGACCCTAGAGATCGACTCTTGATCTGAGGAGCAAAGTTGTCATGTTGCACGGTTGTTGGAAAGCTGAATCCCTTCTTGTCTGTGCCAAGGAAGCTGATCACTTCCTATACAGAGAAGAAAGTTTCCAGTGACCTCTGAGCTAGTTGGTAACACAACCCAATTAAGTTTAGCATAGTCAGTGGAGGCCTGGAATATAAGCAGTTCCACGTCGATACTACTGTTTATGTTATTCCAATGCGCAGGGCCTAGTGGGAAACTAGGAACTACACTACATGGCGCCCAACGTTTGGTAAGGCGATAAACTAACGTAAGACTTGTAGAGTAACTCAGTCGTGCATATTTCACACCCCTTTCTCCCGTAAATACTCCAATAGACGTCTGGAGTGGGTGAAAGGTTAAAATCCGCCCGACCTTAGTAGGAAGAGATTCCTATGTAAAGCTCTGGTTTATTCAACGTTGAAGGATACAGTGTTCCAAAATATTGTGCATCTAATCTTTGTCTCCTTGGAGACCTACTCTGCAAAACCTGCATTTTTAAAATGTCAGACAATGAAGAAGAAAGGGAAGCAGCTAGGCTGGCTTCCATGCTAATAGAGGAGGACTCGAGTCTCCTACAGGCAGACCCGGATGCTATTATCATCCCGGTCCAGTTAAGAAGATCTATAACTTTCAAACTTATAGAAAACGGACTGCCACCTCAAGGTGGTACAGTAATTTTCGTGATAGAGGCTCACGAGTATCGGCAGACAGAGGTATTCTATTCATGGATAAACTTTCCAGCGGTAAACGCTATAACACAAGAGTTTCACTATTACAAAATAGAGGAACCTCCGGGAGAGTACGCTCCTTTCGAGGAGGTTGAAATCCCACTTAAATTTCAAGAGCACCTGCTCTGGTTTAATGGCGCCCTAAAACACAATGATCACATAACCAGGCTCGGTCCACTAGGTAGACCAGGAGCCACGTGGCCGGTTCTAGCCAGCTACACACCACATCCTGACATTGCAAGAATGTCTAGAGAAGAGCTGTTAGTACAGCTAAACACATTAATAAAAATACATAGGCAATTAGTCCAATATGTAATACGGACTGCAACAGTCCAGCCAGCTGTTAATTCACACCAGCTGACCCCTCATCAGGGGAACACAAATAAAATTACACCACAGAACATACAGTCATGTCTTGGTAAAACACCCGTAAAACGGGAACAAATTCCTTTCTGGTTAGCCCAGAAAATCACTCAAATAGAGGCAGTATTTCCTGATACTACCCCTATTGAGAAACACAGAATCTTGACCATCTGCCTTCCTATGGGAATCGCACCACACGTGGAGGACTGCGACACTTGGGGTACAGTCTTTGCTTCCATTTACACAAAAACACACGGTGTTCCGTCTATGGCGGTAATACCAGACGTGCTAAAACAGATTCAAAATGAATTCGGTCCAGAACCCGCTTTAAATCTAGGTATGAAATTACTGAAAGACTTCAAGCAGGTCACGGCTATATTATTAGCCAATGTAAAGGGAGAAGCAGCATCTGTGGCGATTCGCCAGAAGTTGAGGGAAACAGATATAAAAGATCCTGTTGAGCTTGCAAAAATCATAGAAAAATGCTATGAAGAATTAGGTAGAGACAGCTTGGGTGGGAAACCAGTTAAGCCCCAACTGCTCGAAAATCCAGAAAAATTATTTATTAAAAATAATTCAAACACTCCTAAAAAGAGCTGGGATGGAAATAAACAATCCACTCCCAAGGAAAAAGTTTTCCAGTCCAGAGGAAGGTCTCCTCGACGGAGGGAAAGAACTCCGACTCGAGAACGCCAGTCTCCCCAACGGGAGCCCTCTGAGAAAAGATATAACCTTAGAAATAGGGATAATATAAAAAGACCTGATAGATATCAAAGTATTGATACACGTCCCTCTCGATCTCTTCCACAGAATTCGGAAAGAAGAGGACGGTCAGACCCAGGAGAGCACACCAAGTCCAAAGACAAGGAACCTGCTCAAAATAAGAAATCTCAATTTCAGAAAAAGAAGGTAGCCAGTATTAGAGTAATCAACCATGCCGAGAATACTGAGGACACAGTTGAAAAACGGGGAGTGGGCATTGACAATGTTGGACAGTGCAGCAGAAATCAGTATAGCGCGCAAGATCTTGATGAGTCATCTGGAGACAGTGGACACGAATGAATACATTCAGGTTGAAACTGCCGACGCCAGGCTTAGCGAGCCCCATAAAATATACGAAATAACATTGCGTATAGAGGGTGATAAGACTAGGAAAATTAAGGGTCTATTTTGGGATAAGCTCTCAAAAGGCTATGATATTCTGTTAGCTGAAAAAGATTGGCCCCCAGAGTTTGTCAGGGAGTGCCCTCGTGGCGAAGAAGTGATTATGCCTGCCTTCTCGAATCACATACCGATTCACAAAAAATACACATATGCAAGGAAATGGGCTGTAGCCCAGGCACCTGCATTGTATAAAAATCATGTAGGATGGGATGAGGATTCACCTCCTCACAAAATCCAACTAAAAAGTGAACCAACTGCCCAACGGCAGTATCCCATAAAGCAAGAAGCTAAAAAACAGGTCAGGGAGATCTTAGATCAACTTGAGTACCAGGGGGTGATTGAAACATGCACCTCTCAAATGAACAATCCTTTGTTTCCTGTCTCCAAGCCAGACAATTCATATCGTCTAGTTTTGGACTACAGACACCTTAATACATGTTGCAAAACTTTTGCAGTACAAAACTCGCATAGTGCAGCCCTAATGAATAACATAGTTAGGAAAAAATATAAAACGACATTAGACATTTCTAATGGTTTCTTTTGTCAAAACATTGCACCAGAAAGCAGATATTTGACCGCTTTCTCCGCATTTGGGTCGCAGAAAAAATTCTGTCGACTCCCACAGGGGTTCAAGAACAGCCCAGGACTATTCTCAGCTAGGGTAACAGAGTTACTACAAATCTATGATGATGAAGCATTATCAAAATACGAGTTCAACAGGCCTCGGAAGGAGTTGTTATTACTTCACACTGCTTTCCAGACCCGGAGAAGCAGCAGGGGGCGTCCACCGGAACCAGCACAGGAGGTCAACACAGGACTGTTGCTGCTGTCGCCGTTAGGCTTTCCAGACTTTCTACCCTCGCCTTTTGCTGACACCCGGCCTCCCTGTGTCCCAGGAGGGATTGACCGCCCTCCCGCAACGCTACAACTTGCAGCACCCGCTTCGCGGGCGCTGCTGCGCGGTGAGTGGCGTGGGGTCGAGGCTGGGAGAGCACTCGCGCTGTTGGGTCTGTCCCAGGAGGAGGAGCACCGAGATAACATCGAGGGAGCGCGCCGCAGGGACTCAAAAGACCAGGAGTCCCTGCGCTGCACAGGTGTGCACGGGCGCGCCCCCAGGAAGACACGCCCCCTGCTTGTCCAGCCTATTTAAGCGGGAAACTGTGTAGCCTCCAGCGGGATTCTCTGTTCTTACCAGACTGTTGCTGCTGTCGCCGTTAGGCTTTCCAGACTTTCTACCCTCGCCTTTTGCTGACACCCGGCCTCCCTGTGTCCCAGGAGGGATTGACCGCCCTCCCGCAACGCTACAACTTGCAGCACCCGCTTCGCGGGCGCTGCTGCGCGGTGAGTGGCGTGGGGTCGAGGCTGGGAGAGCACTCGCGCTGTTGGGTCTGTCCCAGGAGGAGGAGCACCGAGATAACATCGAGGGAGCGCGCCGCAGGGACTCAAAAGACCAGGAGTCCCTGCGCTGTACAGGTGTGCACGGGCGCGCCCCCAGGAAGACACGCCCCCTGCTTGTCCAGCCTATTTAAGCGGGAAACTGTGTAGCCTCCAGCGGGATTCTCTGTTCTTACCAGACTGTTGCTGCTGTCGCCGTTAGGCTTTCCAGACTTTCTACCCTCGCCTTTTGCTGACACCCGGCCTCCCTGTGTCCCAGGAGGGATTGACCGCCCTCCCGCAACGCTACAACTTGCAGCACCCGCTTCGCGGGCGCTGCTGCGCGGTGAGTGGCGTGGGGTCGAGGCTGGGAGAGCACTCGCGCTGTTGGGTCTGTCCCAGGAGGAGGAGCACCGAGATAACATCGAGGGAGCGCGCCGCAGGGACTCAAAAGACCAGGAGTCCCTGCGCTGCACAGGTGTGCACGGGCGCGCCCCCAGGAAGACACGCCCCCTGCTTGTCCAGCCTATTTAAGCGGGAAACTGTGTAGCCTCCAGCGGGATTCTCTGTTCTTACCAGACTGTTGCTGCTGTCGCCGTTAGGCTTTCCAGACTTTCTACCCTCGCCTTTTGCTGACACCCGGCCTCCCTGTGTCCCAGGAGGGATTGACCGCCCTCCCGCAACGCTACAACTTGCAGCACCCGCTTCGCGGGCGCTGCTGCGCGGTGAGTGGTGTGGGGTCGAGGCTAGGAGAGCACTCGCGCTGTTGGGTCTGTCCCAGGAGGAGGAGCACCGAGATAACATCGAGGGAGCGCGCCGCAGGGACTCAAAAGACCAGGAGTCCCTGCGCTGCACAGGTGTGCACGGGCGCGCCCCCAGGAAGACACGCCCCCTGCTTGTCCAGCCTATTTAAGCGGGAAACTGTGTAGCCTCCAGCGGGATTCTCTGTTCTTACCAGACTGTTGCTGCTGTCGCCGTTAGGCTTTCCAGACTTTCTACCCTCGCCTTTTGCTGACACCCGGCCTCCCTGTGTCCCAGGAGGGATTGACCGCCCTCCCGCAACGCTACAACTTGCAGCACCCGCTTCGCGGGCGCTGCTGCGCGGTGAGTGGCGTGGGGTCGAGGCTAGGAGAGCACTCGCGCTGTTGGGTCTGTCCCAGGAGGAGGAGCACCGAGATAACATCGAGGGAGCGCGCCGCAGGGACTCAAAAGACCAGGAGTCCCTGCGCTGCACAGGTGTGCACGGGCGCGCCCCCAGGAAGACACGCCCCCTGCTTGTCCAGCCTATTTAAGCGGGAAACTGTGTAGCCTCCAGCGGGATTCTCTGTTCTTACCAGACTGTTGCTGCTTTCGCCGTTAGGCTTTCCAGACTTTCTACCCTCGCCTTTTGCTGACACCCGGCCTCCCTGTGTCCCAGGAGGGATTGACCGCCCTCCCGCAACGCTACAACTTGCAGCACCCGCTTCGCGGGCGCTGCTGCGCGGTGAGTGGCGTGGGGTCGAGGCTAGGAGAGCACTCGCGCTGTTGGGTCTGTCCCAGGAGGAGGAGCACTGAGATAACATCGAGGGAGCGCGCCGCAGGGACTCAAAAGACCAGGAGTCCCTGCGCTGCACAGGTGTGCACGGGCGCGCCCCCAGGAAGACACGCCCCCTGCCAGCAAAACCTCCTTATAATCAGCAGTTTACCGCTTAGCGGGACGCGAGCGGGACGCCTAGCGAAGCCCGGGCAAAGGGCGGGCCCTCTGTGGCCCTCAGAGGCCAGAAGAGGCTGGGCTGGGCCACCCCCCTGAAAAATCGTTCTTTACAACTCTTGAACCAGGCTTCTAGTCGGTTATATCCGCTCTAGTAAAATCTACCATCTGTCCATAGCACTACAGATTATGAGGAAGACCACCAAGAAGCCCAAGATGCCCACTTTAAGATCGAGCGCAAAAAATAAAACGGATCCTCCACCGCCATTACCAACACTGACTGCGATTGACAAAATGCTCAAACAAACAATAGGGGCAGTGTCAAATGCCATCGCAGATACTGAAAGAAGAATGTCACTTCCACCCGTGACAATTATTCAGGAAACCCAGGAATCCCTCATCAACCTGACCGAGGCTTCTCGAGATTTGGTAGAGGAATTCGACACCAGCTTGCCCCTTTCTCCCTCTTCTTTCGCTGACCTACCTTGTGCGCAGGTCTCTGCAGATATTCGCAGCGAGAGATCTGTTGTAGAAACACACAACCATATTAACGCTCCCTGCAGCATTGAGAAAAATCTGCACAAGGAAGGCCCTAAACGTGGGGGGAAAAAGGGATCCTCAAAAGGATCCTCTAAAACTAGAAATCACAACCTGGTTACACCAATAAACCCACCTGCCTCGGGAATACCGTGTTGGATCACCAACATGGTGGCTGACCTTAAAACGGACCTCGAACACTCCATTACTGTGCTGCTAAAACCCCTCATAGCACAAATAGACAGACTAACCTCAATTGTAAACAACAGAGGGAATGGCACAAAAACCCAACCAGGGCAAGAAGGCGGTTTAAGAAAACAGACCGACGTTACATCCCATAGCCAAACTAAGGACAAGGTCCCTACGATCCCTGATGCGCCCACAAAAACCCCAAACAGAGCCAGTCAAAAAAGTATTAAAGATAACCAAAAGGTTTCCTCCACACCAGACAGAGGGAAAAGCAGTAAAAAAACAACTACCGAAAACAACAAATCAAACCCAGGACCTCCCCAAACGTTGGAAGTAAACAACATCCAAACCCCCAACGTGAACCCAAAGCCTCCGCCCACTGCACCAACTAAAGAAAACAAAACATCTACTCGCTTTAGGTCAATTAACCTCCCGCCTGAAGCACTGCCCTATGTAGTGGTGTTAACAGGAGTTCCACCTCTAAGGGAAGGCCAACGGGAAACCCAAATAGAACTGAAAAATAAATGCGCACAGTGGCTACAAATACACAGACCCTTGCCCCCCAATGTTTTTGGGGAAATCTTGTCTGTAAGAAGAGGGGAGTGGATCGGCAAAGGCACCAAGACCATAGCAGGGGATATAATTACGATAAACTTTAGAGATATGGACGCAGTTAATTTTATCTGTAGTGCCCCACCTAGCTATACCCGATCACAGATCCACCCGGTACACTTGTCTTATTTCTATCCCTTTGCACCCCAAAGAATCAGGCAGAACAACAGAACCTTCCCTAAAAACTTACCATATCCTGGTACCCACTATGGTCCACCACAATGGCAAAGACCAAACTTTGCCGTGCCAAACTACGACTCCTCCCTAATGCAATATGCACACTGGAACAGATTCGGTGCGCTGGAAGAGGTCGATTGACAGGGATGGGACAATCAGTCCCCCAAGACTGAGAGGTTGAAGGTGGAAAATCTACCACTAACAGGAATGGAAAAGGGGATGGACAATGAAATAGCTGACGTGCCCGACAGAGGAGGATACACCAAAATTCCGAATACCAGCCTTGGAAGAGAAAAAGGGACAAACCCACCAAATATTCTTAGCGACACTCATTCCAACAATGCCACCCTAACAGAAACAAGCAAACAGGTTATGCCCCTACCAGATGAACCAAAAAGAACCACTAAAGAAATGACGCCAGCAAATCTACTAATAGCATCCTGGAACATTGCAGGACTAGCGGCCAAGTTCGAATCACAGGAATGGCTGAGCTACATCAAAAAATTCCAAATCATTTGCCTGCAGGAAACTTGGGCTCTTGAATTAAATGACTACAGCCTGGAAGGATACAAAAGCTTTTGTCTCCCAGCCAAAAAAGTAACTTCTGGGAGAGCAAGTGGGGGTCTGGCCATATATGTCAACCTAGACATTAAGGGCACCTGGAGTAACATCAAATGGGCATCACACAACCTACAAGTTCTAAGGTTCACCTCAGCAAGAATAACCCTCTTCCTAGTTAATTGGTACAACTCCCCAGCACTGATGGAGAGGGGAAAAGCCATTTTTGAATTAGAGGAATGCTTAAGAAACTTAAACCTTTTACACAAGACACCAAATGAACTGAGCGTAATACTAACGGGAGATTTTAACTGTCATTTATGCGACAAACTAAAACCTTTTAATAAAGACTGGTCAAGATGCACTTTAATGAAAGGCCCGCATTTTGCACATACAAAAGAGGGATGGGATTTGGAGAGATTAACGAAAAGGAACAACTTAACCCAAACGCTAGACCTTGTGGCATTGGGCGAACTAGGAGAACTGACACCAACGTACAAAGGAAGAGGGTGCCACTCCTACATTGATTTTATTCTAGTCTCGCCCATCCTAAAAAGAAACATTACCAACACTAAAATAGAGGCCAGCAGTTTTAGTGATCATAACCCGGTCTTTATTGCAATCGAAGGTTTTGATTTTAACACATGCCCAAAGAAACCTGACACCGTGGAAAAAGCTGTGGATCAGGGAAGAAGAATTAAATGGGCAAAAATTGATGGTGTCAGTTTTTATAAAAAATTACTAATAGATGCTAAAGATGCAATTGACAAATGCTTAGACCCAAGTGTATGCGGAGACCGGGTGGTCAAGGCTTTCGAAGAAATCGCACAACACGTAAATAATTCACTAACGACCACGGGATCTAATAAAATGAACTCAAATCCCCGCTGGTTCGATGCGAACTGCACCAAGGCGCTTAAAAAACTGAAGGATAGCCTCCACTGTAAACCAAGGGATAAGATCAGGGTGACAAAGAGCAGAGCGGAGTATAAAAAGGCCCTGAAAATCCGCAAGCAAAACCTACATAACCAGGCCTGGGAGGACTTAAGGGACGCCGCCGAAAGAAAAGACATTGTTAGCTTCTGGAAAGTGATTAATTCCCCTTGCTTCCAGGACCAAGGGGCTCCAAAAATCACAAACATCATCTTACCGGAGCAATGGCAGACCCACTTCCAGAGCCTATATAACCACTCAAATCACCTAGCTCTGGAGGACACATCGAGGAAACACCAGCCGGCAAAGCTAGACTTCTCTTTGAAAGAAGTCAAAAGGGGAATAATTGGACTAAGTAAAAATAAGGCCCCGGGCCCGGACGGAATTCCACCAGACCTGTACCTGAGTCAACCTGACTTGTGGGCACCGTTACTCACCAGGGTTTTAAATGAGGCGGTGGTGGCAGGTCTACCCCAGTCCTGGTCAACGGCGACCATAGTCCCAATTTATAAGAAAGGGAACCGCGATGACCCCCAATGCTACCGACCCATATCGCTTATAGACGTGACCGCAAAAGTGCTAGGGCGAGTCATCCTACAGCGATTGCAAGATTGGGCCGAGGAACATCAAATCCTTTCAGAAATGCAATACGGCTTCAGGAAAGGCAGATCCACCACTGACCAATGTTTAAATCTTTACCTTCTGATAGCCAAATATACCATCGCTGGAAAGGGGTCCATTCACATGGGGTTTATGGACCTTTCAGCGGCTTTCGACCGTGTAAATAGGAGAAAGCTCTGGAGCATGTTAGTAGAACTAGGAGTGGACCAACCGCTAGTGGACACCTTGCAAAATCTCCACCGGAACACCACTGCAAGTGTAAGGTACAGCCAAGAGGGTAAGAAGACCGACCCCTTCACTTGCACAAGTGGAGTAAGGCAAGGTTGTATCCTTGCGCCCTTTTTGTTCTCCATTTACATTAATTCGCTGGAAAAAGACCTGCTTAATCTCAAGGTGGACTCACCCCAAATTGGTCATCGTGCGGTACCTGTGTTATTATACGCCGATGACGCGGTTCTGCTTGCTAGAACCCCCCTAGGCCTGCAAAAACTGATTGATGGGTTTGTCAGATTTATGGACAAACTAGACCTGGCAACTAATCTGGAAAAATCCTACATCATGTCCGTCGGAAAACCTACAAAAGGATCTTTTTCCTTTCACATTGGGTCGCACAAAATCGACAAAGTCCAGACCTTTTCGTATTTGGGGGTACTATTTGATCATCACCTCACTTTTAAACCCTTGGTCGAAAAACATTCTACGAAACTTGCAGCTTCAGTAGGAGCTATCATGGGATACGGGCAAAGACTGGGAAAATGGTCCCCGGAACAAATCTTGAACCTTTACAGGGCAATTTGTTGCGCGAAAGTCTCCTATGGCGCAGAAGTGTGGGGCTTCTTGGACAGTAAAGCCCAGCAGATACAGACTGAAGAAAACAAATTCATGAGGAGAATTTTGAAGGTCCCTCAGAGTGTACCGGCCCACATAATCCATGAAGAACTAGGAGAACTCTTCATAGAAGATAAAATCAAAATTAAACCCCTCCTGGCATGGGTCAAAATATGGACTAACCCAGAGGCCGCCCTCACAAGACAAATCATCGAGGACTGCCTCAAAAAAGATAAAGGTGACATCATCCCTTGGCTGAACTATGTAAAGAAATCCCTAGCCGAAATCGATTGCATAAACTTTTTCACATCCCCAGACTCCATAACACCTGAGAGTAAATCATTGGTAAAGAACCTCTTCTTGGCACAGCTCAAGCTATTAAGAGCAGAAAAAGAAAATTGTAAACCCACAAATTCCACCTATAACGAACTCACAGTAAAGCATGGAATGGAACCGTATTTAAGAGTCATGTTTAACGCCCAGGACCGCTTTGTCATGACACGGTTCAGACTAAACATGCTACATCATATTCTCGCGGTCCCGGCGGGGTTTACTCACACACTGGCAGAGAAGGGTACCTGCGGCTGCGACCACAGGTCTCCGCAGGATACCCTTCATTTCGTCCTATTGTGCCCATTTTATACTATGCCTAGACGTAAGTTCCTGGTGGGGATTTTGAAAGACATAAAACCTAAACATGCAAGAACGGCTCTGAGATTCCTACAGGAAGCAGAGGATGCATATACCCTCTTTTGCACCATAAATTTTATTCGTGTAGCGATAAGACTAAGAAATACTAGAGAAAATTGACCATTGACATTTGCCTGTTCCCATGATGAGTCAAATTGCACGAACATTTTAATCAAGGACTCCCGTATTTAGTGATTTATTTATGTGTTACACTAAAAGCTTTTTATGTGTGTATTTTATGTGTGTATTTTGTATCTGTGCTTTTATGGTGTCTTTTTAAGAACCGAATAAAGATTATAAATTGAAATTGAAATTGAGTTACTACAAATCTATGATGATGAAGCATTATCTTACGTAGATGATATTTATCTCACAGACGACGACTTGGATACTCACTTGAAAAGAGTGAACACCATTATACTTGGGTTCGCAGCAGAGGGTTACAAATTCAACTTTAAAAAGTCTCGAATTGCCCATCTGACAGTACTGTTTTTAGGGTACGAATTATCAAGTGAAGGAAAAAGCCTAGCGGACAACTTCTTAGAGAAGTGCGCTGTACTCCAAGCTCCAAAAACGCTGAAGAATTTACAATCCATACTAGGTTTTCTGAATTTCGGAAGAACTTACATCCTAAATTACGCAGAGAGGGTTAAACCTCTCTACGAACTAATTAAACCTGATTTAAAACAAATCAATTGGACTCAAAAACACACAGAAATTTTGAGATCACTGCAAACAGACATGTTAGCAAAAACAAAATTAGATACACGTGACAACACGATCGATCTTGTAATCCGAGTCATCCCAGGAAGATGCGGATTCACGTACCTAACCTCTAATGAGGGAGAAAAGGTACCAATTTCAATTAAGTCTCACTTGTACACACAAGCAGAAAAAACATTCAGTCGCACAGAAAAAACTGTGAACGCAGTGCAAATCGCATTAGCAAATGAAAGAGAACTAGCACACGGCAAACGGATTAATATCCTTTCAGCGGAATCCGCCTTCGAAGCGCTATTCAGCCCAGTAAACCTGCCTACAGTGTCACTGGATCCAAAATGGATACAGTGCATAGATTCTCTAGCAGCGGAAGACGTGAAATACTATTTCGCCCCGCAATACGAAGAACTGAATGATTTAGAATATGAAGAAGAATATCCTCTGCCAATCGAAATCCTGCCTCTCCCACAATACGCATGTATAATCTATACAGATAGCTTTGTACAGCATTTCAACGTAGAGAGAAAATCCTACGATGCAGCATGTGCGATTATTAAAGGTCGTTGGCTGTGCGGTAAATTCAGACCGAAAGTAACAAAAACTGAATCTGTAAGAAACTGTTCGGTTCAGAGAACTGAAATCAGATCTTTAAAGATGGCGCTCGAAAATGCAGAACGCGAATTCCCCACACTTATCGTGTGCGATTCTCATTTTTGCGTCAAATCTTACAACAACAAACTGCAGAGTTGGATCGAAAACGACTACAAAGATGACACAGGTGCCACAATAAAGCATAAATTGCTTTGGGAACAAGTAGCTCTTTTTCACAAAGAACTACAAAAGACTCACGTGATTCACGCACAGAGTCTTCAACGTGATGGCGTTCACGTTGCAGGGAATTCATTGGCTAATACAGCCACCGCGGAAGCAACTAACCCGGCTTCCGTAGCCACAAAAAAGCGTACAGATAAGTATATAGACGGGGAAACCATGCTAGCAGTAAAAACGACCGTAAAAGGCGACTGTGCAGCACTACCCGTAAACTATCCACTCAATTATGCATACATAATCGATGCAAACTCCGTTCCTTTTGCTCGAATCCCTGGAGTGGGGGATAGAGTAATTCCAAACATGAACAGGAGAATATTTTTAATAGCAGACGCACACATGGGTTTGGGTCTTAGGCACAGAAAGATCAAGGAATCACTGACTGAATTACAATCAGTATTCTGGTGGCCGGGAATGAGTGTAGAACACCAAATATATGCAAACAACTGTGAAAACTGCAATAGGGATCGCAGTAGCGAACCTTGCTACCGGCTACCAATCAGAAAGAGCGTAACGCTGCCTACACCCCGTCCTGCGTCCTATTAATAGTTAAGACGAAATGCACTTAAAATAATGAGGCCACCAGCGCTCGGCTGACGCTAGAACGGTTATAAAAGATTAGCGAGTCCATATCGGCACATACGCAATTACCACGTTCCATTCTGACCAGGGTCCTGCTTTCAGCTCTCGAGCCTATAAGGAGGCCATGGCCAGCATGGGAATTGGGTTGCGGTATTCTTGTCCGTCGCATCCCGAAGGGAATAGTGTGGTAGAAAGAAAAAACCGTGACATAAAGCAATCTATAACAGCGAAGGTATTAGGTTCAGGCGCTGGGTGGGTCAAACATTTAATAAGTGTCCAGACTAGTCTTAACAACATGCCAAGAAATTCTCTAAAAGGTTTCAGCCCATACGAACTATTGTTCGGAATTAGAATGAACGTTCAGGACCTCGATAGTCAGATGTCAGTGGTACAAGAAGAAACAAAGCAGTTTGAAGTAAAAGACCGTTTGGCTGTTTTACAGGAACTGAATGAAACAAGAAAATCATTAAGCAACATAAAGTTAAAGCAACAGCCAAGTACCACTGACGAGGCACCACCCGCAACAGCCCCAGCAAGGCCTGTCTGGATTCCAAAGATTGGGGATCTAGTCAGGGAAAAGATCGCGGTGAAGAAGGAATTTGGGCCTTCTTACAGAAAAGCAGTACCTGTCTTAGCAGTCACCGGAACAAGATCAGTTGTGCTACCGCCCCTTGCTGGTAAAAAGGAGAACAGAGTCGTGTCCATCGATCTGGTAAAACCACAAGCATGTGGCCTATAATCAACAGTAGGCCCAGTGGACTCCCAAGAAACAACAGAATACCCAAACTTGCAACAATCCAAGAGGTTCAAACTGAAAGACTCATCACATTCGATCAGCCTGCAGTGCACAATGAAGGACTATGCAATAATGCCATGGAACTCGTGCCTCTTGAAACACAGATTGAAACAGTTCGTCAAGAAACAACACCAGTCTACAATGATGTGGCATCAGAAAGTGCTACCGAGAGACAGATTGAAAGAACAATCCCATCAATTGACAGAACTGCCTCTGGTTATTTCATCAACTTCGACAACTTCTCTGAAGATTTAAATGACCCCGAAGTGATGCCAGAAACAAAAAAGTCTTTTAAAGAAAAAGCAACGGAACTCTTTCATCAACTGAAGGAAATCTACCTTATTTCCCCTTGGCTAGAGTTCTGGTTCGGTCTAGGTATATTTTTCCTCCTGCTTTGGCTCATCATGGTACTATGTTTGGGAAAATTCATTGAAGGAAAATATATTACAATGGACACAGCAAGTCAGAACATCAACCTAGTCCTGAAACCACACAGATCATCCCACGTGAAGAAAAGAGAACTGTCAACAGTAAATGTCACAGCAATTCCAATACCTGGTGGGGTAGTATGGGAGAAAACAGACTATGAGATCTATGGTCCGGTCGAAATCCTGAAGTATCCTCATCAACTAAAGGTTTCCTTAAGTGACTTTGTGACACCTAGTACATTCTCTGATGATTGGGACTTTAACAGTATTAATGACATGATGTCTGATTTAGTAATGTCAGCTAGATTCACAGATCATGATTATTTACAAGGTTCATCTAGTTATGAGCAGTTATTCTGTTATACCCACTATGGGGATCATTACTTGCATAAATCTGCACAGCCTAGAAATGTTTTTATGTATAATCAATGGGAACATTGTGCTACACCTCCTAAAAGCAGTTCTAAAGCATTTTTTGAGAAATTCAAATACTTCTCAGGGTTTACCACCAGTGATGCAGAAACGTTTTATTACAAACTGTTAGATAAAACAGGAATGAAAACAATGCTGACAAATTCAAAATTGATATATTCAGAAGCATTTTATGACAAAATGATGACATTTGGTTTTGATTATTGGAAAAATAATATTGAAACGAAAACAATTTGGGGTACAAAAGATTGGCAGGTGCAAGGCATAGAAGCACTATTTAGAACCTGCATGATACCAGAACAAATGTTATTTTTAAATGACACTGTACACCAAACATCCTGTCTTGGCCTAGCTAAGAACAAAGACCTTAAAACACCGTCTATTCCAAAGCCAATACCTGAAAATGCAACAGCTGATATTGAGTTAGACGTGTCACAAATTTTACATTTCAACAGAACACATCCTGATTGGAAAAAGTGGTTAATCTGGCCTACAGACACAAATAGCTGTCAAGATAGGTTCCTGAATAAAACACAGGGCTTAAAAATGACCAGATTAGACCCTAGATATTCCCAGAGACAACATCCAGGAATTATAACCACATACAGTGTAGGGAAACTCTGCCTAGAATGGCTAACTACATCCACACTGGCTGAAATTAAGCAACACTTGTCTTTATTAAAAGATGGTGCTGATTTGCGCGATTTCATTTTTGGACCACGCAAACAGCGTCAAAAGCGTTTCATAGCGACCAGCATCTATGCTGCTTACAACGAGGCTTGGAAAGTAAAGCAAATTGAAACTGCTGAAAAAATACGAGAAATTGATCGTATTAATTTGGAAAAATCACTTTCTGTAGTAGACAATGGGTTAATGACTCTGTCTTCCAGAATATATTCTTTGGACAATATTGTATCCTCTGCCTTTGATGTGATAGACAGAGATTTGCTAATGTTACAACATGGCCAGTCTCAATTACGCTCTATTATAGAATTAGGCTGGACGCTGCAAAATCTTCGTTCAGGCTATGTGCCTTGGCGTCTGATAAACACAACGTCATTATTTTCCATTTTTAACCTTACTGATAAACAGATCAGTTTGGCACAGAAAGGAGCAGACTATACAATCTTGAGCATCGAGAAACTCGAGAGATTACCATTGACAATGTCAGAGAGTCCTGTCATTGAATGGATAATACACGGAATTATCACAATTCCGATAACAACTTTCCGCTTTAAAAAGTGCCTTGAGTACATACCTGCTGGCCAGTATGAACAATTGGGTAAGGGATATGTTAAATCCGAATGGAAATTACCATACACTCATTCTTGCTATAGTGACAGCGACAAAAATGTATTTCTTAGTGGTGAAAATTGTAAACACTCACTAAGCGGTATACTTTTGTGTCAGGGTATTAATTTACACGGAGCATGTGATGGCAATTCAAACAACCTTTCATGCCACCAGCTAGTCACACCTGCAACTCAGATAGAGCCCTTCTTTATGCAACTCGCAAACGGGAGTTACATTCTAAGAACGGATCACAGGTGCTGTGGCCTCGCGCCCGGAAAAAGTTATCTAGTACAAGTAACGTCCATGGTCAAATGTTGCATGCAAGCATTGTTCCCGAGCGGGCCTCCAGACTTAGTGACTCCCCTCTGGCCTCGTCTGAATCTCTATTCTATACGAATTGATACATTAAGCAAAATGAAATCTGTGCTTTTACAGACAACAGTGCCTATAACGTCATCTAAAGAGACGTATGATCTTCTAGTCGCAAGGACGGCTACTGAGGTCCATGACCTTTTATCAACAAATTGCCCCGTGCATTTCGTACAAATGCTCGACCAACTCCTTAACATGTCTAGTGCTACAAGCATCCCAGGCATATTTAAGACAGTCTTTACGGGACTGCTGACACCCTTCCAGGCAATTTTGGGAATCTTTCCTAATTTTGTGCACTCCATCTTTGGTGGTATTCCACTATTTTTTGGACTCATCGCAGGGATTCTATTTTTGACCCTCCTGCTACGTTATGGCAAGCCTCGGCTCAGACATAGCTCCCATGGGAATGGAAGAAACAATCCTAGCAATGCGCTACAGGGACAGGATAACTGACGTCCTCGGATTGGCCAGGCTGAGAGATCTAAACATGACCTGGTTCCTTTCATTCAGACCAATATGGCAAAATTGCATTTTACCTGTGCTACGGTGTATGCTTTGCGGCGATGAATGCGTGTTGGACATCTGTCTTTCACTTCCATCAGCAGTACCAATGGACGTCGATACTTTGCTCAGTTCAATAACGGCTCACGCATTGTGTTGTCCCCAGCGGCTACCAATCCTGATGACGGCATTCGTGGAGACTCCTGTACTACAGCCAAGTGGTAACAGTGGAGCGAGTGACAAAAGCAACATCATCCAGGTACAACGTTCTGTGAGCAGGGCTGGTCCTGTCTTCGATGACAGCAATCATTCTCACACCTGCCAAGTTACAGCGCTATCTAATTTGGTTGAACTATCACCTGATTTTGTAGACCAATTCTTTGCGAGCCTGTCTGATACGATGTTCTCACCCACAGAGAAACAATAACTTTTGAAAAGCTTTCCGACACACGGCGTTCCCATGAACTCTGAATTCGGCCTTCAGTTTTGATCAACATAAAACTGCCAGGAGCTTTGGTAAACTGATTTTTCTTTGAATTGGACAATTTTTTTATATTGACCCTCTCCTTTTGGCACGAACAATTCTTTGCTTAACGTAAAAACTATTCTTAGAGAACCGAAGCTTCACACTTCTATTTCTAAAAAACACATCTAGAGACATAACAACATAACACCAGCCTCTAGCACACATATTATTACAATGCATTTTTATGTGATGATTTATCTCGCATTTCTTCTGTCAGAGATACTTCATGTGTAATTCTTTATGCATAATCGTTCATTGATTTCATATGCAATACCTTTTGAATGATTACTATGCTTTAAAAAACGTACAGTACCTAAATTCCATGTATTGCAAGTACGCCTATTTCGAATGCATTTATGTATTTTGGGGTGGGCAATGTTACACATGCATCTTATTGCTTAGTTTTAGTAATTTTGATGGACATGAATTCGTGGAGTGGGTGTCATGTGCTTATCTAGGTTCCTGATCGATACTGTGACCTTATGCCCCTATTCGGCTATAAAGCCCCTTTTTCCCTATATTGGCATAACCGTTCAAGTGCGATTTTCTGAAAAGTCATCTCTGGCCTCACACGAGCAGAGCCACAGAGCCACATTCCAGCATGACTCTCTGCTACTTCCTTTGCGACCAATTAGTGCAATGACAGAGCAGCAGTCACTATCTGATATTCCTAGATAACACTCCGAGTTCTTCAACAAGATAAAAACTTAGCAAACCTGGAAATCCCCGCTTGCTATGTTTTGATTAGTAATGGAACTCTAATGAGCAACTGATAACTATCACTTCCTAGTGACATCTTTAATTGACGTCTTATGTCCAGCAAACTTGCGTCAAACCCGGCACCTGTCAGGTATAAATATTACCAACGTTGCCTTAAGCAATGAGCGAACATGTTGCTGATGCCAGCTGCCTGCATGACCCCGTGTTG
Organism: Lissotriton vulgaris; assembly: GCF_964263255.1. NCBI lineage: Eukaryota > Metazoa > Chordata > Amphibia > Caudata > Salamandridae > Lissotriton > Lissotriton vulgaris. The sequence goes on from NC_141699.1 coordinate 813,700,333, forward strand.
GTAAAAACTAGCACTCTGTCGCTGCAGCCTGCTATCCTGTGGTGGTGAAGCTACTGATTACCATTATCGCCGCTACAGCGCGACCTATGGTGCAGTACGCTTGAGGAGCCGTGCAGCCGTCCTCTGCGAAGACATCCAGCCCAGCTGCCCGCGGACGCTGTCACCCCTCCTTCCTCGACGCGCTGAGAGAAGCCGCTGCCTTTCTCGTGCGGAGAAATCCAGTCCCGGCGCTTCCAGTTTACCCTCGCAGGTGACTGGGATATCGAGAGAGACCCCTGAAGGAGATACCAATCCTCCATCATTCTATTCAGAGGTATGGTGTTGACTAAACCCTTAGACGAGAATTCTTGAAACAAACCTTGGCAAAACCAACTTAACTTAAGCTACTTACTTACTCCCCTTCTCACGTGTTAGGCTTAGGTCAGGCACACTGGGGTAGGCTTAGTTAGAAGCACCAGTTGAGTATGTTAGCCTAATGTATATATGACTATATATATGTTTTATTACTTTTAAACCATTGTATGGCTAAGAAACCATATCAATGCTTTTACAGTTCTATTTTGCTATTCTTATCTTACTGTACGTACTTTTTATAATAACAGTTATTGCAATTGTGGCAATACATTTCTCTTGTATGAGAAGAAAGACTGTTCAATAAATGTTAACCCTTTATTGATAAACGCCCGTCTCTCTATTCTCTACATACTGTGAAAGTAAACTGCACTAGACTGACTGAGTGAAATCTATGTCTATTGTTTCACACGACCCTAGAGATCGACTCTTGATCTGAGGAGCAAAGTTGTCATGTTGCACGGTTGTTGGAAAGCTGAATCCCTTCTTGTCTGTGCCAAGGAAGCTGATCACTTCCTATACAGAGAAGAAAGTTTCCAGTGACCTCTGAGCTAGTTGGTAACACAACCCAATTAAGTTTAGCATAGTCAGTGGAGGCCTGGAATATAAGCAGTTCCACGTCGATACTACTGTTTATGTTATTCCAATGCGCAGGGCCTAGTGGGAAACTAGGAACTACACTACAAAGCGCTCCCAGGCGCTAGGGGCCAACAAGCCCAGCAAAAGTCATTCTAGGCAGGCAAGGGGGGGTAAGGCTGGGCCCAGAGCCACCTCACTGGGTCTCCAGGCAAGGAGACAGTCCAAGTGGCGGTCCTCTGGCCCAGCAACAGCAGCAGCCCCCTCAGGCAGGATCCTGGAAGAGAACAACATCTGTGGGGACACAGCCCCATTTTTATACAAATAGATCCTTTGTCTGTAGGTGCAGGGTGGGGGGAAACCAGTCGCAGCTGGTTTTGAAGTACCCTTGATAGCTCAACCACCCATTTCATTCACTGGCAGGGTCATCATCGCACCCCAGGGGGTGGAGCCAGCAATGTGTGGGGAAAGTCCAGGCCCATCAGGGACCAGGTGCACTCCTCCCCAGCCATCAACATGCTAATCTCACACTCACCACCGGGCAGACCCATCCAGCCTTCCTGGAGAAATGGCATCCCAGCCAGCTCCAGACAATCACACGCCAGCACCTTCACAGCACATACACAGCCACAGCCATGTCTAGAAGTGGCACTTCCCCACTAGACACATACATGCCGCATACACCATTGCGAAGCATTCATTCTCACGAGTTCGCACATACCAAATTTGAGAATGCACAACTCACACATCAGGAACTATCAGGGACACAGACATTCCCCATGCATTCCTATTGGAGGGCAGGCCAACCTTACTCCATGCACTCAGAGTGTGCACGCACTTTCCACTGGAACACAGTGAAAGTGTGCAGAACCCAAAAAATCACCATCACCAGGTCACCATTAAAAGCAAAATGTCTAGGGGTGAACCTGCCAGAAGGGCCAAGTCAAACACTTCCCAAAATACAAAGTTGTTTAAAAAACGATTTTCCCTTTCTGTGATTACTGTCTTTGCCTGTGGTTGTTACAGTTTAAAATTAAGCATGGGCGGAAAATCCGTTTCGCTCGCGGATTTTGCGGATTTTCGGTAAATTCGCAATCCGCGAGATTCGCGAATCTCCCGCAAAATCCGCAAATCCGCGAGCAGCGGATTTTATGGCTTGCTCGCACTGCTCTCGTGAGTTCGCGGCTTCCCAGTACAACTTCGCGCCCCGCGAATAAACGCAAAATTGCAGAAATACGATCTTAGCAAAACTGAAACTACTTACCAGGTTCAAAAGTTCAGGCTCATCATTAGTAGCCATTTCCTGTAGTGCTTCCTGAGGGGCCCCTCCAGAGTTCAGTTGCCAGTTGCAACTATTATGTGACCCTGCTCTGAACCTCAGAATAGTTACACATATGCCACAAAGGTCCTGAATTACAGCTAAGGGAGACAAGCAGGAGCCAGGCTGGAAGTTCAAATCCATTAATCAGCCCTTAATTCATTATTGTCAGTTGGGGCAGGGCAGGTGTTGTAACTAATTTTGCAACAATGAAAGCACTTAGCAAGTGCAAAAGATCACTAATCAGGAAGCACTAAGGAAGCAGGTGCCAGCAAAAAAAATATTCTGTGACACATTAATCAGCCCCAAATTAATTCAGGTCACTTGAGGCAGGGAAGGTGTGCTTGCTTTGCCACAATAATGTACACTGACTGGACAACCAGAGGGTGCTGTGATGAAACAGAGGGTGGCATGGGTGGGCCAGAGGGTGGCATGAGTAGTCAGAGAGTGGCAGTGGTGACAGAGAGTGGCAGTGATGAAGAAGAGTGTCCCAAACAGGCTGGACACGTAGAAACAACAAGTTCGCGAAACTTGCGACCCGACAGGTAAGTTCGCGTTTGCGAAATTGTACAAAACCCTCTCGAACTGGCAGAAACCCGCGCGAACACACAAAAAAAAATCCGCAAATTCGCGAGAATTCGCGGATTTTGTGAATTGCGAGTTCGCAAATCCGCAAAATTCGCGAACGCGAGATTCGCAAAATTCGCCCATGCTTATTTAAAATTGTAGTTTTGACCTGCCTGTGATTGCCTATTTTATCACCTGTTTTGTGTTTTAAATTTGTGGTTTTTCCCTGGCCATGATAGGTATTGAATTGTGGGATTTGAAGTCCAGCCTCTGTAGTTTATCCCTCTCATTCCTTGGTGACAAATCTGTTTTCCCTCCAAATTTCTCCTTTGCGCTGTGCTAAGACCTGTATGTTAAAACAGTGCACCCCCAGCCACCATGTTGTGTTCACAAGCCAGTGAAACCAGCCCCTCTGCCTCCCCCACCCCTCCCACCCCCCCCAGCGACAGGGATATTCAACATCAGAGGGTGCTTCTGTGAGCTGTTTAAACTGTGTTTACTAGGGCCTGTGCACTTCGTTGTTTGGCCAGCAGAGGGAGTAAAGTGTTATTCAAACAGTATTGCTAGATTTCAAGTTAGTGAGGCCTTTACCTGCAGTAGTCCAAAGTGTGGATTGAGCCTGTCTGTCTCCTAAGAGATTCTGAACAGGAAAAGCAGCTTCCAACTCCCTGGCCAGCAAACCTTGTCTGAGGTGTCTAGGACATTATATTGTCTGCTAGTGGTTGGTACATGTGTACACTGACTGGTGGTTGTATCTGGTGTTTTTATTGAATTAGGGTTGATGTCCTCATTGGTTTGGTATTTGATGGTTCTTATTGGTTTCTGGGTCTGTGATTCAATCATTGTAGGGTTGGGACTAGGGCTAGGGTTAGAACTTCTATTGGAAGTAGGGACTAGGGCGTCCTATGTTATTGTTTGTTGGGAGTAGGGTGGGACTAGGTCTAGGGTTAGACCTTTAATTGGAAGTAGCGACTAGGGCTTCTGGTGTGATTGGTTGCTCGACTAGTTTTGGGACTATGAGTAGGGTTAGGCTTTCTATTGGAAGTAGGGACTAGGGCTACCTGTGCCATTGGTTGCTTGGACTTGGGTTGGGACTACTGGCAGGGCTAGGTCCTTTATTGGACATAGAGATCAGGGTTTTTTAACTTATTGGGTGCTTGGACTAGGGGTAACATTGGCTTTACGGTCCTGGTTTCCTATTGGTTCTAGATTTTAGGGCTAGTGTTATGATGGGATAGTGTTAGGGCTAGGGTTCTCATTGGCTGAAGGGGTCACCTGATTACTTGGGGTATAAGAGGCCAGGCTTAGGGCGTCTCAGCCCGGGCGTCGAGGCTAATGGCGGAGAGGACACGGGCAGTTGCCTGTTTGAGCCTGTTAACTCCTTAAGAGCGTAGAACGTTCAGCGCCCAGTGCTGAACGTTCGAATAACGGGGGCTGGCCCGTCGGCTAACGGTTGTGCGCAGCACTGGCAAGGTAGTGCTTGGGAAGACCGTTGGCCGACGGCAGCACGTAAAGGGTTAAGGGCGAAGAGGACAAGGACAGCGGACTGTTTGAGCCTGTTAAGGGCAGAGAGGACAAGGGCAGTTGCCTGTTTGATCCTGTTCGAGACTGGTCGGGACTAGGGCCAGAAATTATGTCATTTTTCTAATTTAGTAATACCCAGCCCACACCATCCACATCCACAAACAGAGCAACACACTCACACCAAATGTACACCACGCACAACACTAAGCACAGATTAATGTAACAGCATGCACCACAATATATAAGCAATTGTTTTCACTATAGATATGTACCTATCTTTGTGTATTAATTTGTATAAACATGTAAAATAATATTATGTTAAGAGAAACAAATAATAATAAATAAATAGAAATCATCTTTGGTTTACATGTACATACTTCCATTGGGCATCTATGTACCTTCCATGTACTTGGATATGTGTGTCTGTTACTTTTCTCCTGAAAAAGCATATCCAATGCACTACCCTATTTCTCATCCTGTGCCTCTATCAATATCTTCAATCTACATATACTTACCTCCTTTATGTATCTATATGCTTTCAATGTACTTATGGATCTATATATATGTATCACTTTCTTCTAATTTAGCATTTCCAATGCACTACCCTATTTCTCAGCCTATACTTCGCTCAATATATCTTCTAGCCCAACCTTCTGACTCATCTCAAACTTCTTTCTACTACTCCTTCCAATGCACTACCCTATCTCTTATCCTATACATCTATCAATACATCCTCTACAGCCACTCTCTCATTTATCCCAAACCCCATACCACTATTGTGATCGCCAAAATAACCCTTTCTAAGCTCTCTCCTACTCTACCCCTCCTTTGCATCATCTGACACCTCTTTTACTATACTGATCCCCTAAAACAAACCTTTCTAAACTCTTCCCTCTCACTCCTCCCCTCCAAAACTCCTTTTTACTCATCCAAAAGCCTCCTCCAACTGCTAAGACCTAAAAAAAAAAACCTTCACTCTTTTACCCCTCCACTATCCTTTTCAATTAAAATTAACAGACTAACATGTTCACTTCTCAAATTCCATATTCAACTATACTAATATACTACCCAAATAACTGAATAACATATCCACTACTCAAATTACTTCATATTTATACTATATTAATTTTCAACACTAATCCTTTAGGGGTTCCGGAGTGGCCTGCTATTCGCCAGAAAAGCGATTCAACACCCATCAGGGAAACAAGTGCTATACGAATGCAAATCTTTCTTCCACTTTTATCCCTCCGCTATTCTTCTCACTCCAAGTAACTGACTAATATCCTCCACTGAAATTACTTCATATTTCACCATATTAATTCACAACTAATGCTTTATAGGCTTCCTGAATAGCGTGCGTCAACAAGCGCTATATGAATACAAACCTTTGTCCTCCTCTATCCTTCTGCTATCATTCAAAATCCAAATAACTGACTAACCTATCCACCACCTAAAATGTACTTGCATGTTTCACTATACTAATTCAACACTAATCCTCTATGGGTCCCGGAGTAGCGTGCTACTCGCCGAAAGAGCGCTTTGACACCTCGCCAGCGGTAGTAAGCGCTATATAAAAACAATACAACTATTCACCTTGCTACTATTACTTGCTTTGCTTTCACCATCATTTACTGCTCTAACTGCATATGTCTATTCCATTGTCTCCACTACTGTTATCTAATTTTAGTTTCATTCTCCTCTAAAACCTTTCTCTCCACTCTCCTTTCCTAGCTCCTCTATTTTAACCCTTTCTTAATTTCTGTCTATATTACAAACACTAACATCTTTCAATATTCCTATGTTTATTCCTTTCTCGTCTATATCTACACTGTCTAATTTTAAACCTCAAGCAGTCCCGTAAATTCCTGTCTATGTTTCCCCTTCCTATCTACCTTCATCATCTTTCAGTTTCAATGTGTCATTTCTCCAATTCATCTGCCTCTCATTTTTAACTCGCAAACTCTCCCATTTGAATCGTCTTTGTCCTTCCTGGGTTTCTCAGCTCCATCTTGCACCTGTCTGTCTACCTCTTTTATCTTTCTACTGCCACTCCACGCCTCCGTTTTCTCTTTCCCTCCTTTTTTGTCTTCCTTACCCTTTCACCCCCTCCCCCCCCCAATTCCACTTGTATTTCCACTCTAGTCATCTCCCTGCCTCCATCCTCTTCTCCATTAGTTTCTTGTTGCCTACCTCACCACTGCCTACTTCCCATTCTTGCTCTTTTGCAACATTCCTCCCTTGACCCTTTGACCCTTTCCCCTCCCATCCAGTCCCCTTGGCTTCCTCTTAACAGTGGTCGTAACATCTATCGACCGTCTCTCTGCCTGCCATCTTCCTGCTCTCTTCCCCTTTTGTGCTATCTTCTCATCTTCACTAAATCCAGATCGCCTCTTCCTCTCTAGGCGATTTCACTTTTCACCTTCCCACGTGTGTTCATTGTGCGCAGCTTTTTTCCGATTATTCTTCTATTCTCAATCTGTTTTATGGCACACCTTTTTTCCACCTCCATCTTTAATTTCAGCTCTACTTTAACACTTTCCAACAATTTTTTTTTCTCACATCCATTTTTTTTTACATTTCCACCTCTTTAACCTTCATATCAACTGCCCCCTTCTGCAGCCCGACACAGGCTCTTTATAATTATTTTAGATTTCAATGCTTCATTGCTTCAACTTCAATTTCGCATTTGACTTGCCCTCACTGCACTGTTATCTCGCTGTCTCGGGCTTAGCTTTCATTCCTGTCTTACTATTCCAGCGTCTCTTTCCATTATCTCACAAACTAAAGAAACAGTACTTCCCTTTTCTCTGTTTAACAAACTGAGCACTAAGTATAATTATGTGTCTGAAATGTTTTAATAGATGGCCTATCTGATGATTGCCAACTTATTTGTGAAATGTGTTGCACTGGAGACGAATACATAAAAAATAGCCCGGAGCTAATTTTTGCTCTTCGTTTACTTCCCTTGTAAAACATTTTAATTTACTACAGGGGAAATAATTGTATGCGGGAAACTGAAAATCTAATAATAATTCTCACATCAGGTCGTTTTAAATATTAATTTTATTTTACACGTTTCTCCACAGGACCTTTGAAAAGGGATTACAATCATCACATGTACGAAATGTCATAATGAATCAACATTAAAAAAAATCTACGCTACGTAAAACTGATTCAGTGGAGGGTTTGGTCTTGGGTTAGTGATAAGAATAGGAACTAGACACAACTCACAGGATTGTCCTTAACAGGTCATATGGTGAAAATAATTGGGGCATATTACCAAGGAATAGCGATAATTATCGCTATTGCTTGGTTAGAGACAAAAATTTACCCCAGCGCTGCGGTTATTTATACCGCAAATAAACCTTGGTATTACCAAGGTTTAACGCAAATGCCGTAAAAATCGTCGCAAAGCATGAATATCGCTGAAAAGTCAGCGATATTCATGCATTAGCGAGCTAATGCTCTTAGCCATGTTATCCACCTCCCTTTGGATAACATGGCTAAGAACTGCTCAGGGCAGGTGTTAGCTTTTGGAGATATTCCCGCTTAGCGCGAATATCTCCAAAAGTTAGTAATAGGAGATAGCGATGTTAGCGACTGTTTTCAGTCGCTAACATCTTGGCACGCCCACTTTGCATCTCATTAGTGATAAATATCACTGACATGCAAAGTGGGGCCCAAAATGGTCGCTATCTCCTACTAGCTGTCGCTAACTGGTGTTAGCGGCAGCTAGGTAATAGAGAGATAATTTTATCTCCGCTTTCTTGGCTTTTAAAGCCAAAAAAGCGGAGATAAACCCCCTTGATAATATTGGGGGAATATGGAATATTTTTCAGAGTGTCTGACTTTGAATTCACCTTTCGTGCTTGTAAAATTTGAGAGGCTGGAAATACTTTTTGCAGTACTTTTCTGAAGGAATCTCCAATAAACCCATCCCCAAACCATACATATATCTCCATTTCTCATGCTTCTGCAATGAACCTAGAAAAAGCAATTGCTACTTTGCAGTCATGTTCACCTCCAGGGTGAAGTATTCACAATATCTTCATGGCTCACAGCTGTATAGAAGAATGCCTCCACCTTTTTAGGTCTCCCCGGGGGAACGTATGTGCTGTCTCTTCAAGGCCTTTTGTTTTCTAACACTGGTCTTAGAAGCCACCCATTTCTTACCATTGGTTAGCTTCATTGCCACTCTCATTTGTTTAAATTTTGTTGGTCAGCTACTATACGCTTCCTTCCTCTTTGTTTGTTTTTCCCTCCTTGGAGCATATACTCATCACTTGTGCCCTTCTACTTTTTCTTTGTGTTTAAGTACTCTACTGGAGTGTTTATTTTTCAACTGCCTCCCGTGTGTACTTCTTCCACCTCTCTTTGTTTTCCTTCCACCCTATTCGCCTATGTTGGTTGCCCCCACCCACCGTACCTCTCTCATAAGTGTTGTTGTGTGCTCCCAATCCACCCTCCCTCCCTGTCTATGGTGTACAGTTTTGGCCATGTCACTGGCCACATTCTTATCTCAATTGTTGCTCCGCCCATGCCACGTGCTGGCCTGAGGCAAAGGGAGAGGGGGACAGAATGTTGTTCAAAATGTGAAAATGAGTAGCAAACACAGTAACGCAGACACTGCCCCAGGAACCTTTGACCCTACTGCATGCAACACAGATGTTTTGTTCATCCTTTATTTAACTGTTCTTGTTTGAAGCGGAGTCCGCACATCTGCATTGTAAACCTGTTTTCAAGAATTTAAATCACAGAGTTCAAAATGCTTAACTGATGATGTTGATATATTTAAGCCATATAATTCGAGTGATCATCAGAAAATGCTAACCAAGGGACATTTTACATATAGTTTATTTCAGTGTATGAATTTGAACTGCTTACACTCTCTATAAAGAATCAAGTATAAAATGTTATTAGGACACCTAATAATGTTTTTCAACTTGATAGGTGTCTTATGAAACAAGCTGCTAGAAGGTATGCACAACTGTGAAATTCAATTTTTAAAAATGATTGAAAGGTTTGGCAAGCGCTCAGTTATTGGGACAGTGTGTTCCAGTGCAAAAGACATCCAGCGGGCACATTTCTCCTTCGCCATGGGCCAAGGCAAAGAGATAAGTCTTTAAAGCCTTCTGGAATGGGAGTTCCATGATGATAGTCTTCAAAGAGTAGGGAAGCAAGTTTCATTCATTGCTAGCCAGCACCATAAAAGAATGGCCTCTGCACCTAACTTTCTGAAAATGTGGCACCTAACTCATATGGCTGACAAGGATGTTAGGTTGCTGGAGAGATTATAATAATGTATCATGTTTATCAGTTACTGTCGGCTCTGTTTGTAGAAGTCCCTATGCAACAACCCAATTCCAGTTTATGAATGTCCAGAATAAGGTGCATATCAGCTTTTTGTAGTGTCTGCAGTCTTCTAATTCATTTATCAAGTATTTCCAGGGATAATATTTTCACATAGTCCAACCTGGCAGTTAATAATGCATGGGCAACTAAACTGCGGTCTGCTGGAGGGAGAAATGTAAGCCATTTTCTGATAGAGCTCAGCTGAGGTAAATAGGTGATGGCTACTGAAAGGATCTGGGAGTGAAAAGAGAGCCACTTTTGGAGGACACTACATGCCCCGCCCTAATAGTTGTGGCGAATGATTTGCGAAGGGTTCGGTGGGCGAAGGTAGCACTTGATGAAAGAAAAGTTCAAGTGATTCGGACCCTAATTTTGGGGTCACTAAAGGAGTTTAATGAATGCAGTAACCAAGGACCCCTTAATATTAATTTACCTAAGATTTACAATAAGTTATTTGTTGGATTAAATGAGTTCTTCAATAATAGCAAGACAACTAGGAAGTACACCACCTACAAACCGAAAACTTGGTATAACGATTCATGTAGGTCTGCCCACAAGGCCTTAGTTGAAGCTGTTAAAAAAAGGAAATATATCTCCATTAAACAGTCCAGGTTCGCTTATACATCTACCCTTCAAAAGGCAAAGAGACTCTGGGATGAGGAGCGCTGTCAGGATTTACTTGCTGCTTGTAAAGGCAGGAATTTGCCCCAGTTTTGGCAGCTGATACAATGGGGAATTGGGCAAAGGACTAATGTTCCCTCTAATAATGTGGAACCGCAGCAGTGGGTTGCATATTTTGAATCACAATTTAAGAAGGGGACAAGTAGTGAAATTCCTGTCCCGCCCTTAATCCTAGATACAACTCTGCTATTTAATACCAAAGAGGTTGAGGTAGTCTTAAAGGCTATTCCCAACGGTAAGGCTCCCGGGCCGGATGGGATTCCAGCCGACTTGTTTAAGCAGGAACCTGACCATTGGATCCCGTTTATTACAAATCTAATTAATGCGATTCCAGAATCCTGGTCTGGAGCGGAAATAATTCCAATTTATAAGAAAGGTGATCGCTCCATGCCGGCTAACTATAGGCCTATAAGCCTTATTGATGCTGTACAGAAGATCATAGCAAGAGTCATTCTGGGCAGGATCAAGTCTTAGATGCTCGATGAGAACATCCTTACCCCACTGCAGGCAGGGTTCCGGGCCCCCAATGGGACCTTTGACCAAGCTTTTAGATTTGCCTTGTTATACTGGAAGGAGGTCCTGCTGGTAAAAGGTAGGATTTTCGCTGCATTCGTAGATTTAAAATCTGCATTTGAATAGGTCCCAAGATCCAAATTGTGGAATGTCTTTCTAGGGCTGGGGATGCCTAAGGAATTGGTTTCCTTGTTGATAAGGCTTCATAGTTCTAACTATGCCCAGGGCTGCTGGGGTAAACCAGGGGAGGTCACAGAGAAATTTGCAGTAGGGAAGGGCGTCCATCAAGGGTGTGTCCTCGCCCCCACTTTATTTTCTTTATTTATTAATGGGGTCGTGCGCTACTTTGAAAACTACTCTACTGAGGCGCCCATGCTTGCAAGCCACAGGGTACCCCTGCTCATGTTCGCAGACGATACCATGATTCTAGCCAAAACGAGGCAGAGACTTCAATTGGCCCTGTCTCAGTTTGAGGAGTTCTGCAGCGATCATGACTTGGTGGTCAATGTTGAGAAGACTAAATTTATGGTTTTGCACGGGGCTAGTCCCGTAACTTCAAGAGTCTTCATGAGCGGAAGGCTCTTGGAGAAGACAAATGTCTTCACTTACCTAGGCGTTACCTTTGGCGAAAGACTGAGTTGGTCGCCACAATTGAAGCTAATGGCGCTTAAACATTCACATTTATCAGGCGCGCTAATTAAGGAACATAGGCAGTCACTCACTAATGTTAAAGTGTACAATTCGAAATAATCCCCGCAATTCTTTAGGGGGCAGAAATATGGGGAGCCAGTAACCTGTATCTACTTGCACTAGCCCAGAGTAAATTCTTAAGATCAATTGTGGGCCTCCCAAAATCTACCCCACGTATCCCACTCCTATTAGATCTGGGTTGTCATGCCATAGAGGATATTGCACGATACAGGATGTTGGCTTTCTGGAGAAGGCTCTGGATAACCCCGGAATTATTCTTATTTGCAAAGAGTTTGCTAGAAGTCAGGGGAATGGATGGCTCGAACAAAATCGCTTGGTCTGTTAGCATTAAATCTTTACTTACAGATATGGGGATGAGGGACTTGTGGGACTGTCCAGAGTCTGCTGCTTTCCCAACTAAAGAAATGCTTAGAGCAGCTTACTGGAATCTCATTAAAATTAGGAGATTCTCTGCTATGGTTAGCTCCTCCCTGACTAGCGAATTCTGTGAGTTTACTGTGAGTTTAAAGATGAACCTAGTATGGAAAGCTACTGGGATTTAATAACGAAACCTAGGGATCGTAAGCTTTACCATCAGTTTTGAGTTGAGTCTCTCCCATTAAAGAAGTTCATGTGTAATTAGGCTACTGGTTCGGGGGACAAATGCCCGTTTTGTCCTGAATATATTGAAAACATTGGGCATCTCCTTTACACTTGTCCTGCTTACCATGAACCACGTAATAAGTGGCTTAAACCCATTTGCAGATCCTTGGGAACCAGTTCAGCCCTGTATGCTAAAAGGCTGCTGAAGATTGGCTGTAACGACATTCTAGTTTAGGTGTTGCTACATTTTTGAGTTGGTCTTGGGCCATCCGGGAGAAAAATAGGGGGCTCTTGCTGTTGGGTAGATCTATTCCTGAATTTGGCATCTTATGAATTGATGTTTTGATCTTTTAATACAAGTTTTTAATTGAAAAGTCCATGGATGCGATATATTTAATCTGGTATTATTGAACATTTTTAATATGTAATACTTCCTATTTATATTTTTAGTGTGAATAGGTATTTTTCTTCATAGTGTTTAAAGTGTTTTATATGGAATATGTACCTGTATTTTTGTATGTCTTTTAAAATGAAAATCGCAATAAAGACTTTTTGAATTGAATTGAATTGAAAAGAGAGCCTGTTGTCACTCCTGACTCTTAAGTTTTGTAACTACTGCAGTTGGTTCGGGGGGCGGAAGATCATTCAGCCACTAAGCAGTGACCCACTGCTCACTTATTTGCCCAAGGAGAAGTATATCTGTTTTATCTGCATTGCATAGTAGGTGGTGTTCAGACATGAGTGAAAGATCAAACCTATATCTGTCATGGTAGGATATAGGTAAGGTGAACTGGAGTATCATCTGCATAAGAGACAATAATCAACCTGCACGACTCAATAAATTTGTGTAGGGGTGCCATATATATGTTAAACAATTTGGGGCTAAGTGAGGAGACTTCTGGCACCCCATATGCTATATGCTTTCTAGATTACGTGTAGAGAGCCAGCCATATATCCTCCTCTCTTCTAGAAATACTTTTAGCCAGCTCCAGACCGCACTGTGATGTCTGTCATATGCTGGAGGAGAATTAGATAGGAGCCGTCATCAAATGTGCAAATAAATCCAGTAATGTTGGGGCAGCGCATCTGTCTTCATCCACAATAAATTGAATGATCTTGGATACCTCAAGTAAATCTTTCTCAGTGCTGTGCTGTGGGGAGAAGCCAGATTGAGTACAATCGAGTAAATAGTTCACCTCTATAAGAACGGATAACTGACAGTTGACCAGCTTTTCCAGACTTTTTGCATAGGCTGGGAGGAACAAAACTAGGTGAAAATTAGAGAAGATAGTGGGGTCAATGGACTGCTTTTTCAACAGAGGAAGCACAGTTTTTTTTCCATCTTGGAGGCCCCACCGCCTTGTCTACGGTACTGCTAAGAAGCTCTGTGAGAAAGGGCAGTATAACTCCTGCCGACAATGTCAGGAGACCAGGAGGAATGAGGGTCTCAGGGTGAGCCCAATTTACATTGTCTGAGAAGTTATTCCATTTGTAAAGCAGAAAAGGGCCAAATGTGTCCAAGCTACAAACAGCCCTCCCAGATGGTTCAAGTGCAGTGGGGATTGAATTGGGTTACTAGGCTAGCAGTGGATCTTAGACATTTCGTATTCAAAGAAGGTGGCTAGCTTTCCACAAAGATCCACCAAGGATGGATCGCCTTAGTGGCATTCTCAGCTCTGCAGATGTACTGAGTTGAAAAAGTCTGATGCAATTTCTTAATTTTCGGATGATAGACTTTCAGGGCTGTCTTGTATTACTCCTTGTCAATGTGGCAGTAGTTTGACTGCAATTTTCATTCCAGCTGTTTACTGAGTTGCTTGAGATTCAGCAGCTCCAGGGTAACCCAGGGAGTTTGAGGACATCTTCTTTTTGAGGGGTCAAGTTTAAACTGGGCTCAAGGATTGCTGTCCGGAAGTATCCAAGAAATAAGGCTCTACATCTTAAATGACCCCCCGCCCCGATTAATCGTGCCTACCAATAAAGAAAGAATAGAAAATGTGCTATTTAAAGTGTGTCCAGATTGATGCATAGCATGTGTGGCTAATTGATGCATATTAAGTCCCTTTTCATGAGTCATATGAAGCTTGGTCTGATATGTATATAACTGCCTCCACATACACAGTCACCTTATGATGTGAAGTTAGCATTCTGTATAATCACCAGAGAGAGAGCATTACCAAGGAGTTTAACAATTCTGCAGCTTGCCCCATTGAATAATAAATCAAAACTCCAGCAAAGCAGATTTTGGCAGAGAAATACAGAAACCCAAACTTTCTTCTTCCATTAAGAATGTTTACCTTGCTTGATGGACAAAAGCAGATTGGCGGATGCTGAAAGTAGAAAGGGTGCAGATGGGCACAGGCGGATTTGCCTCGGGTGCACCTTCAGCGAGCAGGTGGTACACCCACTGCACCTATGTGAGGCAGCCTGCTTTAAACAGCTCATGAAGATGACTGATACTAGGCAACTAGAGAACACATCTACACAAATGTCACCTCTAGATATCCAGAAAGAGTAAAATAGCAAAAAATGTGCTGTCGCAGCTGAAACAATTAGCTGACCACGGAGAGCAATAAGAACGCAAAGAAAAGTGCAGGAAAGCTCACTTCAAACTGCAATCATACTTAAGATGTCTAATGACGTTTAAAACTAGAAACACTGGCAGGACCAATGTTAAAAAGTGCGCGCCACATGGATACCAGGATAAAGGAACCACCCTCTCTCCATTAGTGTAGATTGTGAAACAAACAACCCCATACATATAAAGGCAATAAATCATACAAGAAATGCCCTAAAACAAGCAAATTATAATAATAACAAATGGCCTCAATCTAAATCAGGAGAGATTTCATATTCAATGCTTAGTTGCTTAAGGGTCAACCTGTATGATTAAGTGAAAAATACTAATGAAGCCCTTTAGAAAACCACTCATTTGTAACAGATAAGTTTCTATAATGAATGTGATGGAGCAAGGATTCGCACGTATAGTGACTTGCTTGTACTCAACCCTCTCTAATAACTCATAACGTAATAATAAACATGTTTTGTGGACTAATAATTGCACCACATAACGTTACTAGTATCCAGGGGAAGCTTGTCAATGTGCTTTTACTAACTATAATCCGGTTGCACTAAAATGGATGCTGCTACGTGGGATTTTCTACTGCGCATGCGTCTGTCATACTCACGTGACATGACGTATTTTATAGCTTGGAGGGGAACGTTTGCTTCTGCGCACTAGAACTAAGATGGCTGCTTTGTGTTACCGCATGCATGAAGCTTGCACTGCTGCTTTTGCTAAGCTGTTTGTCTTGCCTAAACACTAAACGCAATAGTTAAAATAAAATAATGGTAATAGAATAGAGATAAGTGGTATACAGTACATTCATTTATTCTGTGTTCTAAAACTGTTTATTTTCTATTTTTTGACGTAACGTAATCTTAGGCCTGGGAGGTGCTATTACTCCATCTTGAAAACCAACACTGCGCATGTCAAACTCCAGTAGGAGCTCAAGTCATTTGTCATTGAACCAATGCCAAGCTACAGTCACTAGAAGATGCGCCTGGGAACCTGACTTGCTGACCCCAAGCGGATGACAAATTGTTAACATTGTATTTCTATAAGAATATCCATTGTTGGGTGGAATAAATATGCATGGGAAAGTTAGATTGATGGGCGGGTATGCTGATTTAAATATTCAGGGGAAAAGTTTCATTTTAGTATGGTGTGATGACCTCTCCTCATCCTTTTGTCCAATTAAAATTGGGGATCCTTACACTTGCAACTTTTGGGTGGTGGTACATTGCCCTGAAAATAGTATAACTAGAGTAGGCTTAGCTAGTTAATTTGTCCCACTTGTCCTAATAGCTGACCTGTCACTGACCCAACACACTCAATAGGTGATCAAGAGCAGAAGTGCTGGCGGAGCACTCTGTCAGAAGATTCGATAACCCAATCGGGGTTAAGGAATTGGGGTGCTGGCGAAGCACTTTGTCCGAGAATTTGCTGACCCAATCAGGGTTCAATTGCTAACTGCAGAGAGGGTCCAACGCAGGCGTTTGTCCTTTAGCTGTGGGTGCCGGTTCTAGCCTGAGGGGGTCCTGTCCTGATTTCAAATTGGTCCGTACTGTCCTGATTTTGGTCTGCATCTGTTCTTTACTGCTGGCACCTGCATCTTGGGGTTCTACTTTGTCCCAGCCCGTGGCCAGGGTTGGTCTTCACACCATTCTAGGTAAATATAATGTGGGTTCGTCATTGTACTGTTTTTCCTTTTCTACCCTTCCTTTGTTTCTATGCTTCATGAACATTTCTCATTTAATCTTACCTTAATCATATTCTTGTTGATTGATCAAGTTTCAATTAATGTAGTATGGAAATTGATTTTTAAAGATTTACATAGATAAAGATTTTAAACCTTCCTGAGTCTGTGGTTAATATATGAGTGCAAATGTTATATTTCTACCAATTATGCTAACACCCTGATCCATGAGGTTTTTCAGGTACCAGTGACTAGGATTGGTAAGTCAAAGGTGTAGGTCTTGAATGGTTAAATCAAACATTTTGATAAGAGTGTAGGTTTTACTTGTTCATTTGTGCGTTTAGTTTTATATATATGGGCCCAGGTGAGTATGGTAAATGACGGGCAGGTGAACCTGCGCTCTAACAAATGCAACACAACAAATGTTAATGACATTGTTACAATCTCACATTTTTCCTTTGGTGCATTCCACCCCTCCCTTTTCCCTTACCTTGGAACGCTCCGCTGAAGCTTCCATTGGAATGTTGACAGATGTCATTTGTTGAGGAGAGCTGGATAGACATTAAAGCATATTCTTTTTTTATTTTTATTTTATTGTAAAGGTTTTATGTAGTGCTGGGTGGACCCAAGAGTATCAGAGCGCTTTACAAGGTTTGGTAATGGAAAATTGCAATATAGCATTTTTACAATGAGGTAATAAACAAGACAATTAGAACATTTTAAGCAGTATCATTATTAAATGTGGTAAATTAACTAGGAATACATTAGTCAAACAACAGGTCATAGATAGCAGGACTAGCTTAGTTGGTTAGTAATGAAGAGGGGGAGGGAGTGAAAGTGGAGGGCGACTGTGGAGAGTGAAGGGTATGGGAAAGCAGGTAGAAATAGGTGGGAATTACCCGAAAAATAAAGGGGGAGAGGTAGTCATAAATGAAAGATTGAAAGGGGGTGACATAATAAGTAGAGAGAACCTATACAGTCAGGGCAGGTCCAGCTTGAGGTCTTTTTTGAAGCTGAGGTAGGAGGGGTTGCAACGTAGATCTTTAGGGAGTGAGTTCCAGACAGGAGCGCATTTCCAGAGAAAGAGCGTGATTGTGTAGATTTCTTGTTTAACAAGGGAGGGACTAGGACGAGAGCGTTAGTGCTCCTCATTGTTCGAGTACAGCCCACTTTGTGGAGTTTATCGGAGAGGTATGATGGGGTGTTTATGATGAAGGGTTTTGGCCGTGATAAAAGCAGTCTTTTAGGTGGATCTGCGTTCAATAGGAAGCCATTTAATGTCTTTGAGGACAGGGAGATGCGATCGAACCGCTTACAATTGGTAATAAGCTTAGCAGCAAGGTTAAGTATGGATTTGATTGGGGTTAGGTGGACTTTCAGAGTTCCAGAGAGAATGGCATTACCCTAGTCAAGTCTAGACAGGACCAGAGATTGCACCACTGATTTAAAGTCATCAGCGGAAATGAAGGGTTTCATTTTCTTGAGATGATGGAGTGTGAAGAGAGGGCCTTGGCCAAATATTTTATGTGGGGCGTAAGACTGAGGCTCTGGTCAACGCTGATGCAGAGGGATTTACCTGAGTTAGAGATTGAAAGATAAAAGTTGAGAGCTTTGAGGTCAGAGATCCCCTGTTGAATGGGGAGCAAGTTGTTTTTAGGAGAGAAAAGAATGATTTCTGTTTTTTAGGGTTGAGTTTGAGGTGATTGTGATGGAACCAATATTGAATCTTAGTCAAGGCATCATTGAGGCATAGAACGTCAGCATGGGATTTAATCTTACAATAAAGTTGGGTGTCATCGGCATAGAGGTGGTAAATGAATCTCGCTTGCTTAAGAATGAGGATGAGGGGTTCCCTGCAAAGGTTGAATCGAGTGGGAGAGAGAATAGAACCCTGGGGGACACCCAAGGAAACCCGCAAAGGTTCACAGTATCAAAAGCAGCAGAGAGGTCAAGGAGAATTAGAAGGGAGGATTCACCATTGTCTAGGGAGCAGTGGATGTCATCAATAATGTTGAGCATGGCAGTTTCAGTACTGCAGCCCTCTGGAAAGCCTGACCATAATGCGTTGAAGAGGTTGAATGAGTCAATGTGTTTGTCCAACGGGAGCAGGGCGCATTTTTCAAGGGCTTTTGAGAGGAAAGGAAGGTTAGAATTAGGGCGCAGATTATTTAAGTCATTAGTGTCAGCCGTAGCATTTTTGATGGAGGGTGGGATTTTCCCTAGCTGGAGAGAGGCAGGGACACTACCGGTGGCTAGGGAGGAGTTGATGATAGTGGTAGGGGTGACAACAGAGGGGAGTTGGGAAGAGTCCAGGGCAGGGGTAGGTGTGGTTGGAGACTTAGTGGGAATGTTAAGGAGGGGTGGTACGCTATGCGGGAGGGGAGTTAAGATGAAGTATTGATCAATCTAAGCGTTTTTCCCAAAATAAGCTAGCAATTTCTTCACATCGCTCGATCATAGCCATTAATTGGGGTGGGGGCAGAAGCAGTTTGGTTTTTGACAATGCTAAATAATTTCCTGGGTCAGTTTTTAGCCCGGTCATGTTCTGAACGGAAGAAGAAGGTCTTTTCATTGAAGATGTGTTTTTTGTAATTGGCCCTTGCAGTTCTGAGGAGGACAAGATTTGAGGGGGAAAGTTGTTGCCTCAAGTGCGTTCAGTCAGCCTAAGAGCGCATCTCTCATTGTTGAGGTCAGCGTTGAACCAGTATTTGGATGTGTTACGTTTTTGCAGTTTTAATTTGGCTGGGGCAATTTGGTCAAGAACTTCGACGATGGATTTGTTGTAGTGTTCAGTAACGTCATTTGCACTTTGGGCGAGAGGAGTAAGCTGTAGATGTGCTTTAGTCTTAGTCTGCAGTTCACCCGGAATTAGGTGAAGATTTCTGGTCAATTTCTTATGTTTTATGGCTATAGGGGAAGGGGGGGGGCACAAAGCTGGTGATCGTGAGGAGGATGATGTGATGTTCGGACCAGTCAATGGGAACGATGTGGAAAAGGGAAGCCAGTTCCTTGCTAGTGATGATAGCGTCAAGGGTGGCACTTTTGAAGTATGTGGGAGAATGACAGAGTTGTTTCAAGTCACTAATATCGAGTAGGTCATTGAGGAGACTAACCGAGGGATCGTCATTTTTGTTCCAGTGGAGATTAAAGTGTCAGAAGAAGAGTTTTCTAGAATTGGAAATCGAGGATTGGGTAAAAGGAAAGAGGGTCCCAGGTGGATTGTAGATTTTATGTAGACGAATAGGGGGGGACCCTGAACTATAAGTACAGCACAAAGGTATTAAAAAGAATTATGGTCGGAGTACTGAACAGGTACTGAACAGGTGAGAGTTGAAGTTCTTCTTTATATATTATGGCAAGGCCCCCACTGATTTTGTCATGCCTGTCTTTTCTGAGGACGGAGTAACCAGGGGAGAAAGCAGGTCAAGGATTGATGACGAGTGGGCATTGAGCCAGGTTTCCGTAAGAAAGGCGATGTCAATGGCCTCACTAAGGATAGTTTCTGCGATTTCTGTTGCATGACAGGCAGCCGATCGGCAGTTAACCAGCATGCAGTTGAGGGGTTTATGTTTGTTTTTTGTGGGGGAACAAGGATGGATAGTGGTGAGTTGTTGTGGGGGTCTGGGCGAGACTGGGGAGGAAGGGATCCTGCTTGTCTCCAGGATCACTGGGATAGATGAGTGAGGTGAAAGGGTGTTTGTAGTCGAGGCGATAGGGGGTTGGATTTATTGAGGTCAAGGAGGTCGGAGGAGGGAAGATGGCTCTGGGAGTCGGGTGGACTGAGTAAACAATTACTGCAAGGCAGTCTAGGTGAAGAATTGCCGCAAGGGGGGGAAGTACTTCCTTTGTGAGGGAGTGTGGTGTTTGTATGGAACCCAAGGGATAGGTATGGCTTGAGGGATTCATTGAGGAGAGAGAGTTGAAGTCATTTCTGAGAGAAGAACGTTCTAACATGAGGGTTGGGAGGTGGAGTTCTATATTGAGAAGTGACTAGGTAAGAAGTGAGATAGGGGATAGGAGGTCAGGTGGGAGAGGGGTATGTTTCATGTTGGTCAGTGAGGGAGGTCTAGGTTGTGGACTGGGTGGGAAGCCAGGTGGGGGGAAGTGAGGGTTTTTTAGGTTGTAAGATAGAGGTAGAATTGAAGGGTATGAGAGAGCATTCCCAGGGGTCGACTGGGTGTCATGAGAAGAAAAGGGGGTATGGGGGTAGAGAGGGCTGTCAACTTTATGGGGAGACAAGGAGATTGGAGCTATTAGTTAAGCTGTTGGGGGATCGGGTGAGGGGTACAAGAGGAGGAGAGAGGGTTTGGGAGGCTGAGAGAGATGTAGGAATGTCAGGAGGAGGGGGATATGCTAATGAGGAGGTAGAAAATACATCTGGGATTCGGGGATTTCATTGATGGCTGACAAGTCAGGGAGAGGATGGGTTGCGGTCGAGGAGGGAGAAGACGAAAGGGCATCCTGTGATAGAGAGGTTGAAAGATTTGAGGTAAGTGTTGGTAGTAGGTAGTTGGATAAGGTGCTGAATTGGTGTTCAAAGATGGTGAGGTGGTTTTCAGAGACTTGTATGAGGATATTTCCTTATTTGAAAATAGAGATGTAGATTTTGCCAAGAAAAGTGGGGGAAGGAGTGGTGGATAGTTTCAAACCATATGGGATTTTGCAGGATTTCGTGATAGGAAGGTGGTGGAGGAAGATACTTTTCCATTTAGAGGGGCATTTGGAGTAAAAGATGTAGCTACTTTTTATAATGGAGGTTAGGCTAAGGTAGTTGTCAACAAATAAGGTTTCTTGGTGGCATATTAGAAGTTTGTGTTTAAAGTTTTTCTTGCTATTTTTGAAACGTTGGAGGGGGGTAAAAGATGGACCAATAGTTAGGGACATGCCTAGTGATAGGTGAGTCCAGTGTCCCAAGAGTATGATTGAGGGGAGGCATGGTGATTGAACTGAAGTGGTCAGGGGTAGAGGGAAAGATGTGAGGGAGGCAGATTGGAGTGGGGCACAGAGGGGAGGGAAAATAAAAGGGAGGGGCGGGGGGAAGTCAGTGAATGTTAATATTCCCAGACAAGGGCAGGGGCCTTGCAATGTGGTGGCTCAAGCAGGAGGCACTGGTGGGAAAGGAAGATGGAAGAAGGGGGTAGTCCAGGAGTAGACAATCGACAGGGTCAGTATCATGAGATATGGGAGTATGAATTGGTAGAACAAGTTGAGAGATAAAACAATAGAGTGAAATAGGGAAAAGGAAGGGGGAAGAACGAAACAGAGGGAAGCAATAAAAATAAACAGATCAGTTGAGTATAAGGAGACGAAAGTACTAAGTGCAGCTGTGCGTCTTCTTCAGTGGTAGGCAGTTTAACATTCAGAGAATTGAAACCAAAAAATCAAGATGAGTTAGACCTTTATGGGTGCACATAGAGCATAAGGTAAATAACAACTTGCAACTATTCAGAATAAATTATGAATTTTTGAGCAAAGGACAACAAAAACAATCCAAAAATAAAAGTAACTAAATGAGGTAAATCAGTGAGGATGAACATAATGTTATAAATAGCGGTAGATAATTTTGGGTGCAAATAGCGCATTAGATTACTAGTAACCTGCAGCTGTTTAGGTTAAAAATTATAGGATAGACATTGGGTCAAGAAAGTCTCTTACTCAAGTAAGGAGGGTACAAACTTAGTCAGCAAGGTAGAATATAAATACCATGAAAATAAATATTATGCAACCAAGGTGATCTGGGCTGGTTATGACACCCCCAGTAAGTAAGGTTTGGAGTTTCATTTAACAGTGCAGACTCACATAAGGAGTGCAAGCAATTAGAGTGAAAAGGGTGGGGTGAATAGCAAATGAAGTTCAAAGACAAAATGTCTTTAGACTAGAGTAACAGTGATGAGGTGCATGTTAAAATAGCTTATCCCCATGACTGATTGCCTTTCAATATGGCCTCCTTAGGAGTGGGGTGGAGAGAGTTGTTTTTCTCTTTCCCTTCTCAGTGGATCAACAGGACCAGAGAGGGTCGGTTCCAGGACTGGGGAGGGAGGACAAAATGACAACCGAATTACAACTAACCAAACCAAAAGGAGCCCAAGTTTCAGGACCATTGTCCAGTTCAGCATCCCCAGAAACAAGACAGGGTTACCAAACAGTCGCCAAAACAGTCGCCAGGTGGCTCAAGAACTGACTAAACACCAAGCTCTAAAACGCACCAAGACCGACCAGTCGCCCGTCACAAACAGGGCCGGATGGAGGACTGTCATGCCTCACACAGCCCTCTGAACTTCCTCTGCTTCTGTGCTTTAATTACAACAGACATTTGTAAGCTGAAGGTATAAATAACTAACATTTTGGAAGCAATAAGCAATGGTTCATTTATAATAAGGTTCACAGAAAATCGATGGTCACTCAAGTAAGGTTACACATATTTAAAGGTTGTGTGTGAATTGAATAGTTATGTGGTAAATGCTACACCCACCAACAGAAGAAATATTCACCACACTGTGTTGGTCAAATATTGCCATTCTGTCCTAGGAGAATTATAACATATTGGCAAGAAAAATGTTGATGTTATCAAAACAAGATTTAGTGCTAGAATCGATGAGTGAGTATTATGAAGTGTGGGTTCTGCATAGCCTAACTAAAATAACTGTTATTACAAACAGCGTATTCACTTGCTTTTA
The DNA here is from genome assembly GCF_964263255.1 of Lissotriton vulgaris. Classification (NCBI taxonomy): domain Eukaryota; kingdom Metazoa; phylum Chordata; class Amphibia; order Caudata; family Salamandridae; genus Lissotriton; species Lissotriton vulgaris. The sequence goes on from NC_141699.1 coordinate 813,723,444, forward strand.
TTGACTCTTCGAAACTCTATTTCATGCAGCAAACACAACATGCATGATTACATAAAAAAGTGGTGGGAAAAGGTATGAATATTTTAAAAAACAGGGTCAGCTTTGCATACAATAGATAAAAACCTTGAATTTTTCTCAGGATTGTGTCCTATTATATTAGTAAGTACAATCACGTTATTTGTACTATAGATGTTGATGAAATAAAGAAACTCATTACACTGAAGAAAGTGTTACAAAAGAAGGCAGTTGATTGAATAGTTGAGCCTTTAACCCACACTACTAAGTGCCCTGAATTAATGGAGAGATTGAAGGCCAGATTTATCAAGGTTTTTCGTCACCCTTGTGCCACGTAATGGGGCACAAGTTGATGCAAAACCTAAGTGAGATTTCGCGAGCCACACAAGCCCACATTGCATGGCCCAGCTTAGCTTGAAAAATCTAAAGAAACGCAAGGCAGCGCTAATCACTTCCTTGAGTTTCTCTGCCCCAGGGATGAGTTCCAACGCATTCACCCATGGATTTGGCGCATTCCTAGATTTACCATTCGTGGTAGACCTAGGAGTGCATCAAAATGCTATTCCTCCCCAGGTGAAGTATAACCACCAGAACTATCTTTCTTTTTCATATTTTTTCCTCTTTCTACATGTGTTGCACTCAGCAGTACACATAGAGGAAAATGCCTCTCAGGAAAGCTTTTGTGCAGGAAGGGGTCCCTTCCTGCACAACAACATTCCTGCCTACCATGTAGGCACCCTTGCCAAATGACGCAAGGGAGCCTGCTATGGTGCTAGTCAGCCAATAGTGTGCTAGCGCTAGAAAAGGACAGAAATGCGATGGCCCTTTGCCTTTCACGCAGCACAGCTAGGTGGCTTGCTGCGTTGTGTGAAAGAATGATAAGTCTGGCCCGAGTGTTTCCTACTTAGAATTGTCTTATTATGGACTATGTAAAAGGTGAAACTCTGTGCTCACTTAACACCATGAAGCAAGAGGATCTACAGCACTAAGTTACTGTTTAAACCCTCTGAGCTTTACTTTTGCTCTGCGGGCAAATACAAAACATCACATTATGCTACATTTCAAATGCATAAAAGATAGATATATTAAATAACAATATTTACAAAAATTACAAAAAATTGTTAAACCGTGCGTGTGCGGAGGACGGCCGGGGGGGCGATCGAAACACACCCACTTCATAAATCACTGTCACCGTGGCGGAATTCGCACGGCGGTCAATGGGTTAAAGAAGGAAATGAATGCAAGATAAGGGTTCATTGACGGTGTATCATGTGTAGCAGAGCTCTCTTGGTAATGTATATATACTACATATAAACCAGACCCGATTGTATGCTAACATGAGAGCACTAAGACTTGGGTATGATAACACACTCACACTGTGGGGACTTGATGGCACTGTGGGGACCTGAACCCAAGGTCGCCACGAGGTAACATCTTTAAAATAATAAAAAATAACTTCAGGAACATCTGTGTCAATTTTTACAACTTTAATAAAAATTGCCCTGTGTGGACTTGTGTTTAAATAAGTGTGTTGATATTTTTGCTCAGCTCTGCCCATGGAGACAGTAATTGGTATTGCAGTCTTAAACACACTTTGGGGCATATTCTCAAGGATATATCGCTGAGTTAATGCCACTTTATTGCAGCCAAAGTGCCGATAAAACTATTTCCCCATTCACAGCTGGTGATAACAGCCCATATTGCGAGTTTACCTGCGATAGCAGCCGTAAAAAACATCGCCACAGATGACCCTGGCAACTATCGCTAATGAGATGCAGAGTAGGCTTCCCAGTGCCAAAATCCGCCAAAAAACCACATCGCAACATTCTCAACGACCAGCCACATTGGCAATGAGAACCCAAAACAGGTGATAAAGCGCATTAGCAGCAGGAAATAACACCTGCTCTGACCTGGTGTAAAGTCGGACAACAGCCTGCACCCGAAAAGGGAGCCCAGCCCATAGCCACACCTGAAGACAAACAGAAGCCATGGAGTTTCTGATCATGCAGCTTGGAGCCCCAAGAGAGCCTCTACACCCACCGCCACACCCCCAGGCCTGCCACCCCCCGGACCACCCCTCCACCCCCGGACCACCACACAGGCAGCGCAGACACAGACAGCGGACCTTCAGGAAACGCACAAGCCACACAGACTTAACAACAGAGTATATCATTACCCACTACAGGCTCAAAAGGACATCCATCCTCCGCATCCTGAACATCATTGCCCGCAGGCTGAGTGTACCAACACAGTGGAAAAACCAACAACCCACCTCAGACAAAGCTGCTGGCTGTGCTGCACCTCTTGACCACTTCCAACCAACAACCGCCAGAGTCAGAGGAGTCTCAGCCAGCCCTATCAAAGTTCCTCAAACCTATCCTGGATGCCATCATCAGCCTGGTACCCCAGTACCCATGCTTCCCCCACACTGAGCAGGAACAGCTGGAGACCAAGCAAGGCTTTTACACCATAACTGGCTTCCTGCAGGTATTGGGGGCTATTGACTGCACACATGTCCCAATTGTGCCCCTTGCCGACACTGCACACAATTACTGCAACAGAAAGCACAGATGACCCTGGCAACTATCGCTAATGAGATGCAGAGTAGGCTTCCCAGTGACAAAATCCGCCAAAAAACCACATCGCAACATTCTCAACGACCAGCCAGATTGGCAATGAGAACCCAAAACAGGTGATAAAGCGCATTAGCAGCAGGAAATAACACCTGCTCTGACCCTTTGCGGGTCTGGGTTCTGTGGGCTTCTAGATCGCCGATGATTTCATAGGCGCCATCTTGGGTGAGGACGCGCCGGACCGAGCGCTCTAGCCTTGCGGCCCTCCTCCGCCCACCCTACTTAAGGCTGGTCATTTCCTGGCTCATTAGAACTCTGCTGGACAAACAGCGTGGCTGAGATCTTCACGCTGCTACATTTGGCTGCATAGCGCTTCGCGCTTTTTAAATTTACCGCTTTTGCTATTTCTGTTTTTTTACTTTGTCTTGTACCCTGATTTTAATAGGGACTCCTGGCCCCCACTTGCACCATAATTGGCTCCCTCACCGCTACTTTGCGGGTCTGGGTTCTGTGGGCTTCTAGATCGCCGATAATTTCATAGGCGCCATCTTGGGTGAGGAAGCGCCGGACCGAGCGCTCTAGCCTTGCGGCCCTCCTCCGCCCGCCCTACTTAAGGCTGGTCATTTCCTGGCTCATTAGAACTCTGCTGGACAAACAGCGTGGCTGAGATCTTCACGCTGCTACATTTGGCTGCATAGCGCTTCGCGCTTTTTAAATTTACCGCTTTTGCTATTTCTGTTTTTTTACTTTGTCTTGTACCCTGATTTTAATAGGGACTCCTGGCCCCCACTTGCACCATAATTGGCTCCCTCACCGCTACTTTGCAGGTCTGGGTTCTGTGGGCTTCTAGATCGCCGATAATTTCATAGGCGCCATCTTGGGTGAGGACGCGCCAGACCGAGCGCTCTAGCCTTGCGGCCCTCCTCCGCCCGCCCTACTTAAGGCTGGTCATTTCCTGGCTCATTAGAACTCTGCTGGACAAACAGCGTGGCTGAGATCTTCACGCTGCTACATTTGGCTGCATAGCGCTTCGCGCTTTTTAAATTTACCGCTTTTGCTATTTCTGTTTTTTTACTTTGTCTTGTACCCTGATTTTAATAGGAACTCCTGGCCCCCACTTGCACCATAATTGGCTCCCTCACCGCTACTTTGCGGGTCTGGGTTCTGTGGGCTTCTAGATCGCCGATAATTTCATAGGCGCCATCTTGGGTGAGGACGCGCCGGACCGAGCGCTCTAGCCTTGCGGCCCTCCTCCGCCCGCCCTACTTTAGCCCTGCCTTACTCGCGCAGCGGTGACGCGCAGTGGTGACGTGCAGCGGTTCGCGCCTTCCCTGCGCCTGAGTCTCGCCAGAGTCCTGCCCGTCTGCGCCCGTCAGCGCTGAGGAAGCGCTAGGGCAGGGCTCTGATACTTGGTCGGTACGTTCATTTTTATTTCTCTTTTCTGGCTTTTTGTTCTGCCATGTATACTAAAACCGATCTTCTTCACCTTCGCCCTATTTCTGCTCCTTGCCCGGAGAACTCTCGCCATCCTTTGTGTGGCCCTTTTAGGTGCCCCGACTGCGCTTTCGTGCTTCCTACACCTACCCCGATTCCCACTCACTGCCCGGCCTCTCGTCCGTCTCCAGAGCCTACCATATTCAAGATCTATCATCTTAATGTCCGGTCTTTAGTCATGCACCATCTTGATGTCCACGACCTACTTGATGAAGCTCCTGACATACTTTTTATGTCGGAAACCTGGCTCCATAATGATGCTTCAGTTGCTATCAACTCAGCACTCCCCCCAGAGTACACCATCTATACTCTCAATCGTGACTCTAGAGGAGGCGGCATTGCTGCCGCTATTAAAACTAGGTATCCCTGTACATGGAAAGCCATGGATATTGCGGGATGTGAAAGTGTCTATTTTTCTGTTTCTGTTAACCCGCATTTTTCTTTTTCTGGTTTACTTATTTACCGACCTCCGGGCCCCGATGCTGCCTTCAAGGCCGCCCTTCCTGATGTAGTTAGCTCCTTGGCCCTAAAAACTGCCAATTTTAACATAATCGGGGATCTTAATCTTCATTTTGATTCTCCCTGTCCTTCGGCGGCCAGTAGCACCTGTGCTGATTTGGAGGCTCTCCAACTCTCTCAATTAGTTCATCATGATACACATATTGGTGGTCATATCCTAGACCCTTTTTTTACTTCTCTTACTTCGGCCAAAGTCCTGCCCCCTAGACCTATGGCCTGGACTGACCACCACCTAATTGAATGCCATCTTCCACTTGATGATCCTCCTGTAGCCGCCCCTCCTCCTGCCATTCTCAGGCGCTTGTGGAAAAAGTTGAAACTTAATGATTTTCATCAGCTTTTGGCCGAGGTCCCTTTGGCCCCTCCCACTGATGCGGAGTCCGGTTACAATCTTTACTGCAGCTGGCTCACTAATGCGTTGGACAAGCTTATTCCTCTTTCCCTGACTAAACAACAGCGCAGCCGTTCCAGTCCCTGGTATGATGACGCTCTTCGGCTATTAAAAAAATCTTGCAAACAAGCCGAAAGAGCCTGGCGCAAGTCATATGACCCGGTCAGGAAAGCTTCGTACCTCGCCACCATCAAGATATATCACAGAGCCATCTGCAGGGCCCGGGCCTCTTACTTCTCTCGTGAGTTCAGTGATAGCCCCAACCCTAGTAAACTTATTTTTAAAGCACTGAAAGATCTTACTGCCTGTAGAACCCCTACCGCTGAGATCTGCTCTGCCTCCCACTGCGAGGATTTGGCTGCCTTTTTTATTAACAAAGTGGAAGGTATTTATCGAGCCTTTCCCAGCCCTACAGGTTCCCGACAGTGTACCACAGCCACTTCTAAAACTACCAGTCTGCTATCTTATCTTCCGGAGCTCTCTATGGAGGAGTTTAACAAACTCGTGATTAGGGTGAAATCCGGTTCTCCGAAAGATCCTCTGCGGCCCTCACAATTCAGAGAATCTTCTATCTGCCTTACCCCGCTTTGTAAACTTGTCAACCTGTCACTGTCCTCGGGCTCTGTTCCCTGTGCCTGGAAACAGGCGCAGGTAATTCCTATCTTGAAAAAACCTGCTTTAGACCCTAAAAAAGCCGAAAACTATCGTCCCATTTCTCTTCTCCCGTGGGCTGCTAAACTGACTGAGGCTCATGTTAATACCATTCTAGCAAAACATCTCCATTCTGCGAATATTTTAGACCCCTCGCAGAATGGTTTTAGGCCCGGTCACAGCACCGAGACTGCGCTCCTGTACATGGCTCAACATCTTCGCATGTTGGAGGATTCCGGTCACGCGGCGGCACTTGTGCTCCTTGATCTAAGTGCCGCTTTCGACACTGTCTCCCATGACATTTTACTCCAACGTCTGGTTGAGGCAGGGGTGGATAAGCTGGCCCTTGAATGATTTAGATCCTTTTTATCTGACCGCTCCTTCAGGGTTATCACTCCCCCCTTCGAATCCAAACCTCATGCGATTGCCAAGGGAGTTCCTCAGGGATCGGCCTTAAGCCCCACCCTATTTAATCTTTATGCTCAGCCGCTAGCTGCTGTCGCCATGCGTGGGAACCTCTCCATCGTGTCCTACGCAGACGACACACAGCTGGCGGTTGCGATCAGTGGGGCTTCCGATCTCGAGGCAGCTAAGTTCAGTGAGGGACTTATATCTGTGGCCCACTGGATGAATGATAATTTCCTGCAATTGAACGCTAAGAAAACCGAGGTGCTCATTGTGGGGAAACAAACTCATCTGTGGGGCGATAGCTGGTGGCCTCATGAGCTCGGTCCTACCCCTACCCCTGTCACTGAAGTTAAGAACCTTGGGGTATGGTTTGACTCCCAATTGAGCTTTTCTACTCATACCAAAAAAAACGCTGCATCTTGCTTTGGGATTCTGCGTCAGCTTCGGTCCACCTTCAAATATTTTGACGCTCCCACCCGTCAACTTATTGTGCAAGCCATGATCTTGTCTAAATTAGACTATGCAAGCTCTCTTTTTCTTGGAGTCAATCAGGCTGAGCTCTCCCGTCTCCAACGCGTCCAGAACGCTGCCGCCAGGGCTCTGGTTGGTTTGCCTAAATTCTGTTCAGCTAGGAGAACCATCTTCAATCTCCATTGGCTTCCGGTGGCACAGAGAATAAAGTTTAAATCCTTGATTTTGACATTCAAAATCCTTAAACTTTCCTCCCCTCAGATTCTGCAGCAACTTATTTCCCCTTATGTTCCAGCTCGTTCTCTGAGGTCCTCTGCTCTCCACCTTGCCATAGTTCCTCGTTTCAAGAGATCCAGGATTGGCGGTCGCTCATTTCGAGTCCTTGCCGCCAAACTATGGAATTCCTTGCCTGTCCACATTCGTGCCATTGATGAGCTCCTAGTTTTTAGGAAGGCCGTTAAAACCTTTCTCTTCCCCGTAGCTCCCTAGTTCTGTTGTTGTTGTGTTGTGTCTCCCACCTTCTGTCCGGTTTTCTGTTCTGCACTAGCGCCAGGACGCCCCTTCGCTGGGACATCTGTGCGCTCAATAAATCCGGATAACATAACATAACATACCATTCTATCAATGTGCAGGCAATAGTGGACCACCGGGTACTCTTCACCAACATTGTCTCAGACTACCCAGGCAGTGTACATGATTCTTACATCTTCTGACAGTCCATCATCAACCAGCGTTTCCAGGCTGGCACTTACACAAATGCACTGCTTGTTGGTAAGTACCAAATGAACACACCACACACCTCAAATCCACAATCATGCAATTCACAACTCTGGGATGCACATGTCACAAAGTCACATACAACATCCCAAACAACATGCCAACCCACCAGACATGACAGCACAACTTACTGTGGGAACATTATAAGAATGTGGGGAGAGTTGATAACCAGGCATGTGTGAAGGAGGCAAGTGACCCATGAATGAGAATGTACACAACGCCAAGTGTGGCGTGGATGTGCTGGACAGACTGCAGTATGCAGACCACATACATATCCATGTCAACATACACTGCTGGTGAATGGAGTGCAGTGGACAGTGGATGCAACTATGTCACCCTAGCTCGTGGGGGAGATCATGGAAATGTAGCTTGTTACACCCCCTGTAAGCATGTGGGGAGTGGGCTGGCCCAGCGTATGCCAGGCTAGTATAGAGGTGTGAATAAAAAGCACGTAGCTCTGGAAGTGGTTCTCTTCTGGAACACCCAACATCTCTGCCAGGGCGGCACCTCTCACCCCACCACAAGTCTGTAGCCTGCGATCTTGTGCACCTGCTGCACCGCGGGCCGTTGGTACGTGAAGCAGTTTTGCACGCCGCTGAAAATCCAGGCATCACTGCTCACCTGCTGACACCGGCATGTGTCACGGAGGGCTGACCATGTGCCAGTGCAAGCTCCAAGCCCGCAGGCCCATGACCTTGGCAGCCTCCTCAGACCATTACGGCCTCCGAGACACAGGCCCGCAGTACTCCTTTCGCATTGACGTACTCCACTGGCTGACACAGCGGACTAGTAGGCCACACATTTGGAACTGAGTCTTGATTACACAATGGAAGAATCAATATTCAAGGCTGATTTGATGCCACTATACTCCCTTCAACGTGGTGCCACCAACTCTGTGCATAGCATTATGGGGAACACAGTCAGGCAAACACAGCCAGAAGAATCGGAGTCATTACGCTCGTGATTTTCTAGTAAGAATTTGTCTTTTCAGTTTTCTTTGTACCGTGGAGAGTTAAGAGCATTATAGAACAGCACTCTGAATAGTTTGGAATCAGGCCCGTTTTGTCAGCGCGCTTGAGATCGAGAAACAGTTAAACTTTTCAACCACCCAGTTTACTTTTAGAACAGAGACCCACGAGAAAGTCCTTGAGCTGAGTGTCGTATCAGTTGTAATAGATATCATTTGGTTTTAAATGCAATACAACCGCCATCAAGTCAATTTTCATGAAAACACGGACAGTGGTAGACGGGTGAATTAAGAAGTGCTCTGTTTTGATTTTATTTAATCCTTTGAGAACAGCTATAGTATGATAAATTGCGCTATCTAACACTGTGCCTTTTTGTTCGATGCCATATGTGCCAGATCACTGTTTTGAATTCATTAACACATTAAATTTGGATTTGATGATGATTAATGCCTAGCATAAGTTCAGCATATTGATTATGATTTGTTTTCAGTCGAATACAGCAATTTAATGGGCTTCTTCTTTTTTAATTCATATAGACCCCTGAAGAAGGGTCCGCAATTAGACCCGAAATGCATTGGGTGATGTTTCACGGAAAATCGTGAGATGATCATGGGATGAATGATTACAATGAAAATATGATCTTTGAAGAATACATTTAATTTTTAATTATTTCACCAAAAGACTATCGAGAAGTTTATTTTGAACTATTGTTTAGGAACAGGGACGTTCCTTCATAAAGAGTGTGCACATCCTACAGGTGGGTATCCTCCTAACCAGACCAGTATTAACTCATAGCCTTCCAACCACACATGTCTGTGGGCCCTTGCTGACTTCGGCCTTCGGCCTACACTGTGGTCCTGCAGGCCACACACCAATCTAATGCAGTCCGTACCTAGCAGGACACAGCATTGTCGCAGGCTGCACACCTGTTCAGCTCTGGAGCCACAACCTCCGTCAGCCACAAATCTTCTCCACATGCCATTCCAACATTGTGTGTTAGAGATCCAGGAGGAGATGGCTGGACAGCGGTTGACCTGTGCTGACCGCTGCCTCTGGCCTACACGGTGGTCAACTAGGTCACACATTTAGAACTGAGTCTTGATTACTTCATGGCAGTGTTCATGTCACAGTACACAAGGGGAGGAGTAAGAGGAAGATGAGCTTCAGTCAGGAAGAGAAAAGGCTCTCCTTTACGGAGGTGATGTGACACTACCAACAACTGCACTGGTGTCACTAACTCTGTGCATGCAGGCCTACAACACGTGATTTAGGGCGACTGCTGACCGCTGCCTCTGGCACACACTGCAGTGGAGTTGGTCACACTATTGGAACTGAGCCTTGCTCTCTCCATGACAGAGTTTATGTCCTTTTACAGGCCTCACCGCAGACTGCATCCGCTTTCAGCGATGCCACTAAGTATGTTCCCCGAAAGTCATGGGCACTCTCTGGTTGAACTTTGGTGGCGTCTGAGTTCATGGGCTGGAGGTTGTATCCATCATCATGTAGCTGATACTGACATGGTGATAAAGAGAAGTCTGTAGCATTCAACACCACCATATGCCTGTTTCTGCTTGCTTCTGCTCTCTGCATCCTTACCCTGGAAGGACACCTTCCAATGTCCCCTGCAACCCTCCGCGACATTCACCTTGGACATCGACGAAGACCCGCTCCACTCTCGACCGCATGGCAAGTTCTGCCATGCAGGTGCTCTACATCTGTGTCAGCCCTGTCCTTACAATGGGCCTACACACATGTGGCTGGCCATCTTCATTGCACATCATCACAGTGTTGTAGTCAGGCTTGTGGACATGCGCATGACAATGGTGGCCATATGGGTTCAAGTGATGCAACCGCGCTGCGATCCTTCCAATGGTTCTATTATGGATGTCCTGTTTTCTTAATCAGGTACGTGGGTGGCTTTTCTCCATCCGGAATCAAGAGGGGTGCGATGTCTTTACTCCATCCGGAATCGTTTAACTGGTGTCTGCTCGGCTATGCGGTATCTGGTTCTAGTAACCAGATACCGCATAGCCGAGCGGATACCAGTTAAACGATTCCGGATGGAGTAAAGACATCGCACCCCTCTTGATTATTCATTTTGGGTGGTACACTTTCGAGGCGAACATGACATTCCTACGAAGGTATGGAAACATGTTCATACCCACTGATTGTTGAAAGTAAAGTTAAACGACGTTGGTAATGAGAGAGAAAAGCCACCCACGTACCTGATTAAGAAAACAGGACATCCATAATAGATTCAAGACTGCAGAGGACACGCCTATCAAGTAGAATATCGGGCTTTTCCACGAAGAACTGGCGCAATAAACCTGTTCCTAACCCTCGTCCTGAAGAAGACCCGCTAGTGACCCACAAATAAGGTGTCCATAGGGTCGAAACGTCGACAGAACCATTGAAAGGATCAATTTACCATACCCAGCTTTAAGTAGTGTATATAGCACCCTGGGTTTGAGTATGAATGAAATACAAATCGGCCTTTGTTGAATTCCCCTTCTCCCCCATACCTTCTTCCATTCACATGTAAATAGACTATCACTTGTTTGTCTTATTGTCACAATATTTTCACACTTTGTCACTTTTCACATCTATTTGAACTGTTGCGCCGTATCTTGCATTTTGTAAAAAGTTTTTTTATGCATATATTTGAGGTGACAGTTGGAAACAAAATGATGAAAAATGAAAAATAATTGATTAAATAAAATTATCCTGACCCTTTCTTCTGTTTGGTTTTGCACTTTAATGTTAATCAAAATAGCATAATAAGCAAGGAAGTTATGCTTTGATCAGTGTTGAAGACATATATATGATTTAAAGTAATTGTTTGCGTACCCGAAAGAACCATTGTTGAAATTTTTCATTGTATTGCCCAGGTTCTTAGGGATACTGGGTTACCCCGTAAGAGTTATTGTGGAGCTCTGACTACACGTCTGTGTCACCCATGACTGCTACCCTGCCACCATATGAGACTGCAGGCTTCTAGCCATTTCAGACTACAGCCCTGTGCCCATCAGAATCTGCAGACTTGTTCCCAAACTGAAACTGCAGACCTGTGCCCAAATGAGATTGCTGCCATGTGCCCACATCAGACTGCTAGCTTGTGCCCAGCAGATGCCGCAGTTCTGTTCCCAGCTTAGATTGTAGCCTGCAGCCAGCTTTGACTTATCGCCTGTGTCAAGCTGTGCCCAGCTCCGAATACTGGTCTGAGCCCAACTGAGACTGCAGTCTTGTGCCCACCTCAAACTGGCAGGCCTGTGTGTTTCACCGCAGACTAGTTCCCAGCTCAAACTGCAGGTGTATGCCCAGCTAATATTGCAAGACTTTGCTCAGTACAGACAACAAATCTGTGCCCAGCTCAGGCTTCATGTCTGCGTCCAGCTGTGACTACGGCCTCTGCCCACCTCCGAATATAGCCATGTGTCCCAGTCAGACTTTAAGCCCATGCAGAGATCTGACTACAGGTCTGTGAGCATATCTGATTACAGTCTTATGCCTAGACTAAGCAGAAGACCTGTGCCCATTTTGACATGTCAGGCTTTTGGCCAGCTCAGACTTCAGACCCTTCACTAGGTCAGAGAGCTGGTCTGTGCCCACATCAGATTGCGGCCTTGAGCACAGCTTAATTTGTAGTCCTGTTTCTAGCCCAGTCTCTGTTCAATGACATACTGAGACTGCAGGCTTGTAGATACTTCAGACAGCAGACCTCTGTCCATCACAGACTGCAGACCGGTTCACAAACTGACACTGCAGGTCTATGCTCACATGAGACTGCAGGACCGTGATGAGCTCCACTTGCAGTCTTATGCCCAGCTGAGTCTGCAGTCCTATATCCAGTTCCCAGCTCAAGGAGCACACATGTGCCCAGCTCAGTCTGCAGACCTGTACCCGGATCAGACTGCAGCTCTATATCCAGCTCAGACTACAGTCTTGTGACCAGCTCTGACTGTAGCCCAGCAGCCAGCTCAGGCTTCATTCTTGTGCTAAGCTTCGACTATAGGGCTGTGTCCAAAAGAGACTGTAGTCTTGTGTCGACTTCAGACTGGCATCCTTGTGCCCAGCTCAGACTGCAGGCCTGTCCCCAGATTAAACTGCAGGCCTGTCCCCAGATTAAACTGCAGGCCTGCACCAAATTCTGACTGGATTATTGTGCCCATCTCTAACTGCAGTTGTGTGTACAGCCCAGACTGCAGATCTGTACCCAGATAAGACTACAAGTGTGTCCCAGCTACAAGTACAGGTCTGTGCCCAGCTTTGACCGAGGCCATGTGCTCAATTGAGAATGCAGGCTTGTGTCCACCTCCGATTGCCACCCTATGCCCAAGTCAGATGTCAAGCCTAAACTGTCTCATGCACATCTCCGACTGCATGCCTGTCCCAAGCTCAACCAGCTGCCGTGTGCCCAGGAAAGATTTTAGGCCCTTGACCTGATCATATTTCAGGCCATTGAATGTGAGATTGTGGGTCTGTGCCCAGATCAGTTAGGAGCCCTAAAGGCAGCGAGCCAGTGGCTGGCTTGGATGCAACTATATGCCCAGCTCAGTAATCAAAGGTTAAACACATTGTAAAAATGTATGATGAATTCCTGGATCTGTGTGAGTATGAGGACTACTTAAATCTGAAGGACCAGTAAAAAAAAAAAACAAGACTGAACTGTTTCTAATTGCATATGATAAACAGAGAAGTTAATTGCAAGCTTGATTTTATGTTTAGGCAAACCTGGCTCAGTTCCAGTTACACTGGTCATGTTTACCCAAATGAAGCCATAAATTAGCTATTTTTACTGGAATTCTAGGATATAAGATTTTTTATTTACTAAAGATGAAGTCATCCATTACCAGGCACTCATCCTTCCGTTTTTTCTTTTTAAGGCGTTTAGTCCTTAATTTTCAATGTGTTCATCTAAACTACTAGTTCCTTAAAGAATCATTGGCTAATCTTTGCAAGCCGAGCGCTTATGCGCTAAACTTCCCTTTTATGAAGGGTAACCAGGCCTTGGTGAAATTTACATTTCAACGGTGTAATTTCTTGAATTTCTTGAATGTTGTGTTATGCCTGTTATGCAAAATTCCAAAAATTATGCCATTTTGCCACTTTGTGTAATTGCATGCAATGTGCCGTAAATATTTACTGTGAGTGCGCAGTTTGCAGTAAAAATCTATAGAGAATGCACAGGACCAACAGAATGTAAGTGGCTGATTTTTGCGGTGCGTTTGTTTAAATGAATCCTCTTGCCCAATTTTTTTAAGTGGGGATGCATTTTGCACTAAAATGTAATGACAATTGTGAGATTTGCATTTAGAACAATTACACCTCATTTCACTCAAGTTTGCCATAATTTTTCGCAATGGCCCAAAAGCAAATCTCACTATTTGCGCACACCCCTTGCTACAAACTAGTGTGGGGAAATTCTACATGCAGCACTCAATGGAATATCTTTAAAGCAAGCCCAAACATTTTATAAATAACATTCTCAGATCAGAGGAAAAGCACAACTACATCCAGAGCAGGCGAAAGTGTGCGTTTTCAGAAAAAAAACTTCCACAAAACGGCAGAAGTAGAGTTTTTCCTAAAATAAATATATTTAAATATTTGAAATAAGGCATCTTTTGTTTTGCTTGGGGTGCACTCTTATTTTTAAGATTTTAAAAACAATTTCCATGTCAGCCTTTCAATGTGCTGAAACGCGCCTGTGCACAGTCTAACATTGCAAGCTCTCTTTCCCCGTCCGTCAAACTAGAGAGCAATACACTTCTAAAGGGCAGAGCACGATCCCACCTCCATCCACTGTAACAGACCCTTCCCTCTCCTGCTGATGTGCAAGGTGCAGGCTTCCTTTGTATTCCCAGTAGCCGAGGAGGAAGAGGTGCGAATGCGCGACGTCCCTGGCAGCTCTGAATGACAAAGGGCTAAGCGCCATCAACAACCTGATTTGCGATTCTCAAATAGTGATTTTTTTAGAAATCGCTATTTGAGAATCGCAAATAGGGATGTATGTACAAAATCGCAATTTTTTAGTGATTTGTTAGTATTCCTTAATTGCGATTCGCAAATTGCGAATCGCAATTAAGGAATACTTTCCCATTCATTTTTATGGACCAGGAGGCCCATAGAAATGAATGGGAAGTTATTCTCAATTTGCAATTCGCAATTTGAGAATCGCAAATTGAGAATAATTTCAAGGGTGCATGGGTGTCCAAAGAACCCCCTGTTGCACCCCTGAAATTAGCATGGGTGCACATGTGGCGCACATACATGCCCTAAGGGCATGTATGTGCTTCACATTGAACTTTGAAAAATGCAAAACAGTGCATTTTTCAAGGAATTCGCAAATTATCACCAACTTGAAGTTGGTGGTAATTTGCGATTCCTTAAGGCCAATTTGCATTTTTTTAATGCTTCTTTGCATTTAAGGAATCGCAAAATTTGTGATTCCTTAAATGCAATTGCAAAATAAGGAATCAAGGGCCAGATGCATCAAGCATCCATTTTGCGATTCCTTATTAGCGAAAATTAAGGAATCGCTAATAAGGAATAGCAAAATGGAATGCATCAAGCAATCACACAAAAAATAGCGATTCCTTAATTGCGACTCGCAAATTGCGAGTCGCAATTAATGAATACCTCCCCATTCATTCCTATGGGCCTAGAGGCCCATAGGAATGAATGGGAAGACAATCTCAATTTGCGAATCGCAATTAGCGATTCGCAAATTGAGATTGCGAGTTCAAGGGTGCAGGGGTGTCCAAAGGACACCCTGTTACACCCCTGAATGTGAACTGTGCACATATGTTGCGCACACACATGCCCTTAGGGCATGTGTGTGCGCAACATGAAACTTTGAAAAATGCACAAAAGTGCATTTTTCAAAGTTTTTGCAAATTACCATGAAGTTGTACTTCGTGGTAATTTGCGTGCCCTATTAGCGAATTCGCTATTTTTGATACTTTCATGCATTGCATTTAAGGAATCTCAATTTGAGATTCCTTAAAGGCAAACAATCGCAATTTTGCGAATTCTCTATTTGCGATTTTTGCATTTGGGATGATGCATCCCAAATGCAAAAATTGCACTCGCAAAGGGCCAGATTCTGAGAATCTGGCCCTTTTGCGAGCGCTTTTCGCTTGATGCATCTGGCCCCAAAAATTTAACAGTTACATTTGCCCACATGCACCAAGCATTTTTGGAATCGCAAACGGTGCGATTCCTTAGAATCGGCCGTTTGCGATTCCAAAAATGCTTTTTGGGATGCATCATTGCTTTTTCTTTAAAATCGCTAATTTTGCGATTTTCTAAAATGCGATTGCATTTAAGGAATCGCAATTTTGCTATTCCTTAAATGCAATGCATCATTCTTTAAAAAATTGCGATCTTGAAGATTGCAAGTGCAATTTACCACGAGGTTGAACCTCGCGGTAAATTGCGAAAAATGTTTAAAATGGTCAAATTCACATTTTAAACAATGTCATGTTACAGACACACATGTCCTTAGGACATGTGTGTGTGAAACATCCATTTAAAAAAACATTTCAGGGGTGCAGGGGGGGTCCTTTGGACCCCCCCTGCACCCATGGAATGCATCAACATTATGCGAATTCAAAATTGCGAATTCGCAATTTCCATTGATTCCTATGGGCCTTTTGGCCCATAGGAATCAATGGGAATAGCGAATTCGCAATTTTGAATTCGCATAATTTTTGCGATTCGGTAAAAATTGCGATTTTTACCGCATCGCAAAAATTATGCACTTTCTGTGATGCATCCCGTTTTGCGAATCCATATTTGCGATTCGGTAAAAATCGCAAATTTGGAAACGCAAAACGGGAGTTTGATGCATGTGGGGGTTATTTTGCACGCATATTTCTTTCATACATACCATTTAGCACTAATGCGTTCGCAAATGCCGAAATTCTGTGAATTTCGGCGTTTGTGAACGCATTAGTGCTTGATACATATGGCCCTTAGGTCCTAGACTTTGACACTACCAGCCCCCCACCCCTTCCAGGAGGTCCAGCCGCTTTCACCCCCTGGCCCCAGTGGCATTAGATTACTATGAACTGCAGTGACCTCTCAGAAGAGTCAACTCGCATTAGAACAGCATGCTTAAATTATACTCTCTCCAGTGAAGAAAAAAAAAGTTAAACCCGCAACAATTTAAAGTTCTTTAACTTAATTTGAAAGGCTGGGCTCCACAAAGGCAATTGCCCTACAAAACATACGTATATTGTAATTTGGCATGATTACTTTTTTCCGGAAGCAGAAGCAAAGACAATAGCTCTGACTTAAAAAGGCATATGTACACAAATGTTGACTGTGTGCCAATGTTTGTGTAATTTTTTACGCAAGTCCTTTGCAATGTAATCAAGTTTAACTGAGCTAATGGTCTTCTTTTAAATATAATAATACCATTAAAAGAACACATATGGACAGCATTTCCTTTAGTTCAAAATCATTCAGTGAACTAAACTTTTGCCGAAAAGCCAATTACCTAATTGTACAGTGGTAGGTGGAGTGCATGACTTTAAAAAGGTGCATGCATCCTGCTCATATCACCAACTCCCATTCTTGCTAATTTGGCATATTTTCACAGGATTTTTGCCTTGTGCATGTTGCCAATTTCATTACTAGAACTCGGATTATTGCACTTTTTGAGCAATATGCATTCAACGTTCTTAATCAAATCTATTAGTGTGCGTAAAAGTATGATATTTTAGCATATTGGTCTGTATTGTATCACACCTTTTTTACAAAAGTTTTCTAATATTTTCTGTATATGTATCTTCAATATGTGCTTTTATGGTCAATTCTTTTGTACCGAATAAAGCTTCATGAACTGAACTGAACTGAACTGAACTGAACTGCATTCAGCAGCCGACTTTGTTGCTGCATATATGTTTCAGTCCGAACTATATTAACCTTTACCTATGTCTCACAGCTCCTATCTATCCACAGGCACTGAGACCCAAGACAAGTTAGAAGCATGTCTATGACCACAATAAATGCAACATTCTGCCAAAGACTCACTCTCTTGGTGCAGCATACAACTCTCCAAAATTTTGCTTCAGCACCCCTCATAAGGCTATGCAGCACTGTGTAAGTGCTACAGTACAATCCAATATAAGGATAGCAGCACCCCAGTCCTTAATGCCTGAAACAGGCGGCTTTTGGCTCTTCACCCTGCAGGTGTCCAGTACCAGTGCACCTACTGCACTAATGATAATGGTACATTTGTGCGCATGCTTGGTCTTGGAGGGTTATGTGGACTTTAGCGTATTTTAATTGTGCTGACAGACATTTTGCTGCCTGCAAGGAAGCACTTAATTAAACATTGCAGCAGTTGTAGATGGCAAAATGACTGTGGGCACAGTGGGGTAGGCAGCAGGGGCACAGGGAAAGCACACCCCATAACAAAGAAAAAAGAGGCAATCACCTCTGGGCAAGCACCGATGTTCAGATTGTGTCGCAGTTTGTCCCATGGTGAAATGTCTGCAAGTCAATTTGGAGTGGGCTCTTTACCTCCTTCTCTTTCGGCGTCACTGTATTTTCTGGACGAATGATAAATAAATCCTAGTGCTCTGTTCTAGAAGCAGGTTGTCCTTGAATCTACTCATCCATATGCCACTGAGTGACTGCACCAGCTGCACTAATACTAGCTGTCTGAATTCCCGTGCCTGGAGCTTGCTGCAGAGATCTCCTCAAACATCTGCTTAATTGTTATCTCTCAGGCTTCCCAGTACTACTTCTCAAAAGAACACATTTAAGGAAAGTGGTGATTTGGGTATTGCCTTCACATCAGTCGCCATATACATTATTTTATTATTATTAGCAACTTGTACTATACACAGCTACCCCAAGGGGTTTCCCGGTACAGGGCGGTAGCAGATTTGCGGTCCCACAAAGAAGGTTCATTATCTACATCCTCATTGGATACGTTTGGCAGATCCTGCGGTGACTCTACTCACAAGCCTCTCCTTGTAACTGATTGGGCTCTCATGAAGGTGCCAATTAAACCATATGTGTGTAAAAATTGCATCATTTCATTTGCTTTTGTGTAAATATAGAACATTTAAGAAAAAGTATGGGAAATTATTTGTAAATACAAAAAATACAAATCCAGCATTTAGCATTATATTTTAGTGCAAAATGCTTCCTTGCATTCATTTTAGACATATTTTGTGCTAAACAATTAGACCAAATAAATAAACGTGCCTTGAAAAACAGCTTGTTTAGGTCAGGTTGTTTAAGTTGTTCCAATGCTCCCGCAATAGGATTGTGGTGTGAACGGTGTGTAAGTACACAACATGGTGTTATGGTATTTCAGTAATTTCATGGCAACGTAACAGAAGTTTCACCTGGGCCTATAGCAGGGGTCTTCAAACTAGGGGGCAGGTCCCCTAGGGGGGCCTCAAGTGATCCCAGGGGGGGGGGGGGGTGCAAGGCTCTGGCCTGAAGAGGTTTTATGCTGATAACAATGCCTTGTTTTCAATGGGTCAAAAAACAAGTGACAGTATGCCGCTCTGTAATGAGCCATCACCAATACCTTTTGTCATTTATGTACTGGCTGGGAGAAGGTGTCAAAAGAGAAGGGACTCCAAATATTCTTCAAAACCCCAACCCTCTTTTCTAATACTAGATACTTTTACAGGTTACTAAGGCCTGCCTGACCAGAACAGTATGTTTGGTAATGATGTATTTGATTGCGGTTTTTAAATGGTACAGAATTTAACTGCAATGTTTAAATAAGTTTAGACATATTTAAACACTGAAAGTTTAATAGAAAAAATGTGAAAATGTTTGAGGGGAGTCTTCATTGATTTTCTTTCCATGGGAGGGGTGGGGCACAGCATTAACAAGTTAGAAGACCACTGGCCCAGAGTAAACTCATATGCCAAGATTCATGGGCTTATTAAAGATGAAGGGTAGGTGGCTGAGGTCATAGAATCAGACTTTCTGCGTACTCCTACAAGAAATGGAGATTCATCAAGCACTCAGTGGATACTGGGATCAATTCTGTCTCAACTTGAGACATTACTGGCAATCTAGGACCATTTTTCTTCATTATTAACCACCATATTAGGAGACTTAATCAGATCTAAAGCATCAAACAACATAGCAGCCCAGCCTGATACAAAAGCACCCATTGTAATGGCCAATGGTATGTCTGGAGCACTACATTCCCATTCAATTTGCAATTTAGACTGATTCCTAATGGCCTACTGGGGTACACCTCAAGTCAGTGGCAGTCAAGAGTCTATGTAATACTTCCAGACAATGTGGTACAGAGTTTAAAAATGCAATAACTCATTCAAACTACAAGAGCAATCCAGACTGTCCCCAAGCATTGTAAAGAAGTGCATAGGAGCAGTAACCAAGACATGTAAATAGACGTGGAAAAAAGAGGTTGAATTTGTCTATTCTTAAAAAACTGTTACAGAGTCAGAATCTCCATGATAACTGATTAAACCACCAATTCCTTGTTTCTGGAGGAATATGGGTTACACGAGAAGGGTGCTGCTACGGAATATCGAACAGGGTATATCAAGTTATCAGAATATTGTAGCCAACATATGGACAACCAAAATATCGAAAGGCAGATATATATAGGTAAGTATAGGGTTACTGTACTTAAATCCACACCATGGTCGTTTCTACCATTAGGCCAAACTAGGCGGCCGCCTAGAGCGGCAAAAGGAGGAGGGCGGCAGAAAACCTGAGCTTGGGATTCGGAATGATTCATTTTAATGAGTACCTTTACTTTTCATTTAAAGCACTGCTCACATGCATCTCAAGAAATGCTGCAGCGGGTCCTCCCTTCACCCTTGTGAGCGATATATAATGCTTTTTACTGACCCTATTACCTGCCTCGCACTGTGGGAAAAGCCACTCTGGTCTTTTCAGCTGGTGGACAGAATTCAGACCATTTGTCCAAATGCAGCCTTCACGATGACTTTAGCGCCCAAATACAAAACGTGTACAACAGACTCTACAGAATAAAAGCCCCACACTTACAACCACACAGCCTACACGCCGTAACCTACAGCTCACGTAAGCGCGGGTTTCAGTACCCTCCTGGCAGTTGAAAGCCAACATAAATATTGCAATATAATAAAATACAACACAAGCAAGCACCGACGGCCCAGGCTCTACAGAGTAATCGCTTCCGGGGCAGCAGAGGGTGAATTCTTTGTTGGTCTGTGTCTTTTCTGGAGTGTGCCATTTATTGCTAACCAATCACACAATTGTATGGGGCAGTGCAACCAAACCCCAATTCCCTCCCAGTACCGGCCCGGCCATGTCAATCAGAATAAACCAGATTTCCGATTTCCTCTACCTGTCTTCACTTATTTCAAGTCGGTTAAAGTTCTTCGTATATTGAAGTGGGTCATAGTCGTAAGCAAGGCGTACCTGTTGTCGGATTTTTAAGATGCTCTTTATCGGATGACGAAAGGTAAGAACACTTTTGAGGACATCAAACCGCACCTGCTGCGGCAGGGTTGTTACGTGCGAAACGTGGAATTATCGCGCAATAAACAGACCACGCAGTTATAGGCGTAAAAGGCCATTTATTAGACCAGAACTGCGCATAACAATAGAACAGTAAACAATAACAGCAAACTCCCCAATCATACATCCCCCCCATTCGTTTCAATCATTCATGTCAATACTGAGCCATAGCGGCTCCAAACACCCTCCACTTGCCGTCAATCACCCTTCCAGCCCCCAGTCATTGCCAACTTCAAACAAACTTCGATCCGTCCTGCGCCAAGTCTCCCCCCCAAGGGATGGGTATGCCCGCTCTTGACCCCCTATCCCTTCGAAACCTGCCTACCGCAGCTCTGGCCTAAACTGGCAATGCAAATGACCGGCCCAAGTACCACCTCCAACTGCCGGGTGGGTGGGCGGCCTTTCGAGCTCCCTCCCGATGGTGCCAGACGCAGAAAAGAGGAAGATCCCTTCCTCCCCCGCGCTTAAGTACCCACCCCCTAACTCCTCCCCTTCCCCTGCCTGGACTATCCCCTGCGCGAAAGACCCCGGGGAAAGACTAGTCTGCGACTCTGCTTTCCCCGGGGCCCGGCATGGCGCAATAAACAGACCACGCAGTTATAGGCGTAGAAGGCCATTTATTAGACCAGAACTGCGCATAACAATAGAACAGTAAACAATAACAGCAAACTCCCCAATCATACATCCCCCCCATTTGTTTCAATCATTCATGTCAATACTGAGCCCTAGCGGCTCCAAACACCCTCCACTTGCCGTCAATCACCCTTCCAGCCCCCAGTCATTGCCAACTTCAAACAAACTTCGATCCGTCCTGCGCCAAGTCTCCCCCCCAAGGGATGGGTATGCCCGCTCTTGACCCCCTATCCCTTCGAAACCTGCCTACCGCAGCTCTGGCCTAAACTGGCAACGCAAATGACCGGCCCAAGTACCACCTCCAACTGCCGGGTGGGTGGGCGGCCTTTCGAGCTCCCTCCCGATGGTGCCAGGCGCAGAAAAGAGGAAGATCCATTCCTCCCCCGCGCTTAAGTACCCACCCCCTAACTCCTCCCCTTCCCCTGCCTGGACTATCCCCTGCGCGAAAGACCCCGGGGAAAGACTAGTCTGCGACTCTGCTTTCCCCGGGGCCCGGCATCGCGCAATAAACAGACCACGCAGTTATAGGCGTAAAAGGCCATTTATTAGACCAGAACTGCGCATAACAATAGAACAGTAAACAATAACAGCAAACTCCCCAATCATACATCCCCCCCATTCGTTTCAATCATTCATGTCAATACTGAGCCCTAGCGGCTCCAAACACCCTCCACTTGCCGTCAATCACCCTTCCAGCCCCCAGTCATTGCCAACTTCAAACAAACTTCGATCCGTCCTGCGCCAAGTCTCCCCCCCAAGGGATGGGTATGCCCGCTCTTGACCCCCTATCCCTTCGAAACCTGCCACCCAGTGGACCCCCTGTAGGGCGGTACACTGCCCCACCCCCCCACTAAGGGGCCGTCCGTCCGTCACTGCAAAGTCACTCCCTCCGACACCATATCGACTCGTGCCACAACTTGCTCACCACATCCCGTAGTTCCATCATATACCATGCATTCCCCAGTCGAGACAGATGCACACCGTCCTCCCTAAAGGCTAAAGGCTCCTCCAGGCGAATTCCAGGATGCGAAATGACTTTCACCCCCCTGTCCACACAGTAAAGTCTCATTGCCCGATTCAATTTTCTCCGAGCCTTTTCAATGGCCCCATGTTTCATGGCCCCCCTCCAAACTTTCCGGGGGACCAGCTCCGTCCAGGCAATGCAGGCCCCCGACATCCTCGATTTTAGCACATCCAAGTCCCTCTGCATCAGTCGCAACAGAGCCAGTCCAGACAATTGCACCAGGTCGTTCTCACCCAAATGAATGATCAACAGATCTGGGCACCCCCTCTGTGGGACCATCTTCGCGAGCCAGGGCAGTAGTGCCCCCCATCGCATTCCGCTCTTTCCCCACCATTTCACCTCGTGCAATTGTCCTTTCAGTCCCAGGTTACGGCCGTAAACCTGCTGGTCAGCGTACTTGGATGCCCAGTGCACAAAGGAGTGCCCAACGATCCACGTCACCGTCTTACCACCCGGGCCACCCACGCAACCTACGAAGAAAAAAGATGTTAGAACAGGCAAAACAGAAAATTGCAAACCAACAAACCTGCCTGGGACCCCAACTACTTCCTCACATACCGCTCGCAGCAGCGAGACTTCCAACGACCAATACTCCGGATCCGATCCCAGGACCAACCCAACCGTGCCGCTGCAGTCGCAGCCCCAATACGGAAAGAATGAGTACCAAAACCCGCACCATTCATCCCCAGGCGACCCAAAGCCATCCTCAACACCGCCAACAGCTGGCCCGCCGACATCCTCGCACCAGAAGCATGAAGGAAAATCTCGCCCCCCCGCGGGCCACCTGCCCCGCAGAAGGAGCGCCATTCTCGCACCGGGCAAACCGCCCCACCAGATTCATTCAGACACACCCACGTACCACGCCCCACTTGATCAGTCTTCGATCGGCCCAGCCATATCCCCAAACGCCCCGCATCCACCCGTACATCCTCAAACAATCGTCCGGCCCCCCGCCTCGTGCCCAGCAACTCAGACACCCGAAACGCCCCAAAAAACATCCACACCACGCACAGGCGAAACAGGCCCACCTCGGCCCTGTCATAGCAACACTCCGGCAACACCCCAACCAGCCGGACCAACAGGTCAAACGTCACCGCCTCCCGCAGGCGTCCCCCCCCCGGCGCCCCTCTCCCGACCCCACCCCCGCAACATTCGGGCCAGCACCACATCCTTGGTGGGGTCAAAACCCAGAAACAAAACACAATAAAAGGAAATGCCAGCCAATTTACCAGAAATCGTAGCAGCAGTCAGGCCACGGTCCATACAGGAAAGCACATAGCCCCTCACACCACCCAGCACTTCCGACTCCTTACTCACCACACCATCCACCGTCCAGCCCATAAAAGAACTAAATTCAGACCATGCCAGCCGATATGTCTTCCTCGTGGACGGGGCCAACGAACCCTCCACCAGACCAATCATCCTCACTCCCCCAAGGCCCAGATGCCTTGGGGGATGCTCGGTCTTGCAGGCGTCCGCTCCCGGCGCCAGATGTCGGAACCGCTGCCACTGCGAACGAGACAAAGCATCCGCAATGTCATTATTCGCCCCAGGGACATGCTTGGCCCGAAACACCACATTCAACTGCAGACAAGCCAACATGAACCTCCGCAACAGCTTCAACACTCGCAGGTCCCTCGCCCTCTGGTTATTCACAAGGTCCACCACCGTCATGTTGTCAACGTGGAAAAGCACCGTCCTGTCCCGAAAGTCATCCCCCCACACCACCAGAGCCACGAGCAAAGGGAAGAACTCGAGAAAAGCAATGCTCCTGCCCTGCTTCATCCAGGAGGCCGGCCAGCTCTCCGCGCACCACCGCCCATCCCAAAAGACTCCAAACCCCGCTGACCCAGCCGCGTCAGAAAAGATCTGGCATTGCCACACTGCCCTCTCCTCATCAAACACCAAAGGCACCCCATGAAAATCCTGCAAAAAAGTGATCCAAGTCCTCAAATCCGACCGCACCCCCAGCGAGATCCTCACCCGGTGATGCGGAAGCACTGCCCCCGACATGGCCATGCCGAGCCGTCGACAGAACGTGCGCCCCGCCCGCACTACCCGGCAAGCGAAGTTAAGGAAACCTAGCAGCCTCTGAACCGCCCGCAAAGGAATCCGCCGCTCCCCCACAGCCCACTCCAGACACTCCAAAATCTCCCTCACCTTAGGCGCAGGCAGGCGCGCCAACCAGTCAACCGAGTCCAATTCGATCCCCAGGAACGTGAGGCAACAGCTGGGACCAGCCGTCTTCTCAGGCGCGAGAGGCACTCCAAATTGCACCGCCAAGGCCTGGAAACGCGACAGAGCCCTGCCACAATCCCCCGACCCTGCCCTGCCCAGGAAGAGAAAGTCGTCCAGGTAGTGAGTGACCTCGCGGCACCCGCTCACCCGCACCATGACCCACTGCAGAAACGTGCTAAACAATTCAAACAAAGCACAGGAGATGGCACAACCCATGGGAAGGACCTTGTCGAAATAGATGGCACCCCCGAACTGCATGCCCAAGAGCCCGAAATCCGCTGGGTGAATCGGCAAGAGCCGGAAAGCCGACTTGATGTCGCACTTCGCCAGCTCAGCCCCGGGACCACAAGAACGCACCATCCGGACCGCATCGTCCACCGACGCATACAGCACCCTCGAGTCCTCCTCTGCAATGAAGTCATTCACCGACCTCCCCTCCGGCCAGGACAAGTGGTGAATCATCCTGAACTCCCCCTCCTCCTTCTTCGGCACAACCCCCAGTGGCGATACGATCAGGTCCGGCAGCGGCCAGTCAACAAACGGCCCCGCGACTCTCCCTTCCGACACCTCCTTTTGCAACTTCGCAGCCACCACACCCGGCAACTCCTTCGCCGACCTCAAATTTTCGGCCCACCGCCGCTCCCTGGGGCCCTGATAACCCACCCGAAAGCCCTCGGTGAAGCCCCAAAAGAGCCGCGCCGCGGCCTCGCGGTCAGGGTAGCACGCGAGCCACGGGGCCATCGCCTCCACCCTAACCGGAGTAGGCGCCCTTCGGGCCAGGCTGTCCCCGCCCCCTGGCGTTCCGCCACTGTTCAGAAGGGGTGGCGAGCGAGAGACACTGAGTGACGGGGTGCTTCCCCCCGCACTTAGAACACTCATGCTTGAACTTACAAGGGTACCTCGAGCAGAAACCCCGACTGTAGCTCCAACACACCCCCGTGGTGGCCCCTCCCGGTTTGGCTGGTTGTCCGGACACAATGGTGCTGGGCACAGTTCCGCCCCCCGCCCCGCCCTGGGCGGGACGCGTCGGAAAAGACCGATACAACACCGGTAAACCGCTGGCCGTATGTGTAGAAGCCGACGAGTGCGACAACGCCATCCACTGCATCCAAAGCTCCTGATCCACCTCCCCCCAGCTCTTTTCTGGATCGGCGCTGACCCGGGCCCGAAACTCCTCGTCATAGCTTAACCAAGCAAAACCCCCAAACTGCATCTGAGCCTTACGGATAATGTCCATGTATTTGAACAACGCAATCGCCCGGTCAAGATATCTCACGCAATAGACGCTAGCATAGATCAGAAAAGCCGAAGTCCAATTCTCCATGGTGATAGGCACCCTAGGCCGCCTCGTCAACTCCCACTCCTCTTCCTTGGAACCCTCCTTTGCCTGAACCTCCCGGTGCAACAACTTAAAAACGTCCACAAACTCGTGTTTCCAAATCTTCTCCCTCATTTTCTCCGACAAATGAGACCCCAGCGGCATTGCCAGCCCCATGTAAGGCATTTTCTTCGGGAGCTTCACCCCCTTCTCATCCTTCCCATCACTTTTGTCAGTCTGCACCCCCAGAGTTACCGACTTACCATCCACCGACTTACCATCCACAGGTGGACCGCCCGAAGGCGCCCCCCCCTCCCTCACCGACCCATCTCCCACTCCCACCGACCTGCAGGCCCGCTTCCGCCCCTCCCCACCCCGGGGTACATCATCCCAAACCGCCCACCAGGCACTCTCACCTGTCAGTGCCTCCGTCCGCTCCCGGGGCCGTCCTCTGGAATCCTTTCCACGGGCCTTCCCAGGTCCAGTCTTCTTCCGCGATCCGGGGTCGACCTGCAAGACACCAAGGTCGTCACCCCCCGCAGTGCGGCCTACGCCTTCCAGGTCATCCCTCACCTCCCCTTCTTCCAACTCCTCGCTCTCAGCACTGTAATCCAGTTCAAGCACCGGTTCCTGATCCACACCTTCACTTGAGACACACTTCACAGCACGCTTCACTCCCTTGGCTCCACACTCGCGGCCACGCGATCCAGTGGCGCCACCAGTATCCGTTGCCCGATCCCGCGGGGGAGGGACAGCCGCCGCGGACTGCCCTGCTGCTTCCAACCTGCGTCTCGGAGCCGTGTTGCGCCTCGCAAGGCCCCCCTTGGCTCTGCCGACAACCGCCGACTTGGATCCCCTCCCGCCCCCCAGGTCGCTCGAACCTGGCAGGGCCCCGGCACCATCGGGCCTCAAAGCCATGCTGGCCGTCCCTACCCCGGCCGCGCCCCCAGTAAGGTGGGCGGCCGGGCCTGACCTCCTCAATCTCGCCTGCCGAATCTCCTCCTCCTGCCTCTCCGCCCCCCTCTCCTCCTCCGAGGTGGGGGTGGGAGGCCCCTCAATGTCGGGGCCCCACACTGAACCTACTCGGGCCCTCGTCTCCTCAGCCCACCTGACCTCCTGAATCTGTTCCAAGATACGCTCCCCTCTGGACCTCTCCTCCCAGGAGACAGAACCCCAAATCGGAGGGGGGAGCGGTTGGCCGTGGCCAAAAAATTTGCCCCCCCGGGGGAAGAAACCCACCTGATGGAAACCTTGAACCCAACCCGGGCCGCCAATGGGAACCAGAGTGGGAGAGGCACTCCTGCCCACCGCAAACCCAGGCACCAACGGCCGAACCGCGGCCGGGGAGCCCGCCCTAGAGCCCCGGGACAAGTCAATCGGGCCCCCCCCAGACACCCGCAGGTCCAGCCCAGGCCCATCCCCACTAAAAGAGGCCTCCTCCAGGCGGACCAAGGGCCCGGGGGCCCCGCCGCCACCCACCGACCCGTCCAGGCCTGGCACGGGCCCGGCCTGGGAGACACCTAGCTCCACCCCCTGCGCAGCACCGTCCGGCGCCAACAGAGGACCATGGAGCGGAAGTTCCTCGGGCACGGCCCGCATGGCAGCCCCCGAGGCCCCAGGCAAAAACTCCAACTGGGGGAAGGGGCGCGCGGAAGTCGTCCTGCGCTTCCCGCCCTGCGCAGTATTCTTGGGGACACCCCCCCCCCTCCCGACCCCCGGGCCACCCTCCTGAACCTGGTCGTCCTCCAAGCAGGCGAAAACCGCCGCCCGCACCCCCGCCGAGGCAGCCCTCGTGCCTCTGGTGGCCCCTACCCAGGCCTGGGCCATGACCCCGGGCCTAATCAGGTCCTCGCGGCCGGCCCTGGCGAGCAGTAACAAGGCCTCACGGACCTGTTCCGCGGACACCCCAGACATCCCAACCAATTCAACAAGAGCAAGAAAAACAAGATACAACCCCAGCTGCCGTAAAAACAGCTCCGAGTACAATTCCAAAAGTAGACCTAGGCCCCAACTACGCACTAACTAACTACTCCTTTCGAGCTCCCTCCCGATGGTGCCAGGCACAGAAAAGAGGAAGATCCCTTCCTCCCCCGCGCTTAAGTACCCACCCCCTAACTCCTCCCCTTCCCCTGCCTGGACTATCCCCTGCGCGAAAGACCCCGGGGAAAGACTAGTCTGCGACTCTGCTTTCCCCGGGGCCCGGCATTTTGACATCAGTGACAGGTATTTGTAACGTGGAGAGTAAAGTGAAAAATCCCAGTGTAGAGTCGAGGGTTTCATTTTTTGCCTGTTCGTCTCTGAATGATGAGCAGGAGGTGCCTAGAAAAAAATCCAATTATTTTCATATTAACAACTAATCGTGTGAGTGGGCGTGGTGATTTGAATGCCTTTGCAAGGCATTTGAGAATCTCATTGTTTTTACTGTCGAGAGTGTATACATGGCACTTTAAGCAGCGGCAAGCGGCGTTCATTTTTTTTTTATCGAAATGTGTGGAGCCTTAGTTTTCATTTCAAATTCTTTTGGTAAAATTAATGATATAAACGGAGTAAAGCAAACATCTGAAACGTGCATATAGTGTTATAAATGGAGCAAAGAAAATGTGTCCGACAACCATAACAGTATGAAGTTTGACACTTCTGTCCATGAATATCTTCTTTTGAAGTGCCCACTGTGGATTTTACTCTGTCTAAAACTGAGGTCAATTTCCAACTGGGAAAGATTTTTCGGTTTCCTAATCCCATATCACTATTAAAGATTGTTTTCTGGCTCAAAAAAAAAATTCGGTCCATCAGGGCTATCTTATGCTATTAAGTGAGGGATATGTTTAGAAATATAATTAACAGATTCTGCGAATTAAGACTTACTTAAGCACTTCTATATTCCTTATTTTCTTATTGTACCCGATTGGACGACTTGTTTACCTCTTCCTTATTATCCATACTGTTTGTTATATGCTGTTGCTTTTATTTTTGTCACATCTTGTTGACATATGTACAGCGTTCTGACCCTCATACGTCTTACAAAAAACTGCTAAATAGTAATGGGACACAAACTTGAAATAATGTGGAGTATTGCCAGCTATACACTGGGGAAGTGTTCTTTGGGTTTAGCGTTCCATTTTGATCTGTCACTGAGGCATGCAAGCCTGGTATAATGGAGAGGCCATGGTAGTAAAAGGGAGGGGGCGGCATTTTTCAATTCTTGCCTAGGGTGGCAAAACATGTAGAAACGGCCCTGATCCACACATATGTACCTTGACAATACATCTTCAAGGTATGCAGATGTGGAGTTAAAAAGAGTAAATCTATATGTGGCTATATTTAGTTATTGCCTTAATATTTTGTTCCTAAATATTTTAGCTGTGCTGTGCCCAAACTGGTGGATTTCCTTGAGTATCAGGTGACTAGACAGCTTTCTCTCTTTTTCCAGGAGAGTGTTGGTCCAATGAGGATCATAATCAGTGCTGTTTTATTTATCACATGCTAGGTTTGGTATGCAATGTGCACACCGGTGGCTTTCCCTGTGTATTGGGAGGCTGAGCCTCTTTCTGGCTTATGCCTGGAGAATGTTGGTCCAACAAATGATCCAGTGCTGCTTGGAGCTGCTGCTATGGACATAGGGGAGGGCATGGGTACAGTATATATCCCTATTAAGGGGGAATGTACTGGGTTTATTAGGCTATGGTGTCCATTAGGAACTAGTTTGAGGGTGCTGTACATACGCTGCTGTCCTTCACTTGGATGGAGTCCTGTTCTCTTGATTCTGCTGGAAGTGTGTTTTTTTGTTACAACAGAGAAGCGATCCAGGTGAAATAGCAGCATGTAGGTCGGGGAGTGTGTGTGCATACCAATAACCTACAAGCACAGTGTCTACAACATGTGATGAAAACAAAGATGGTGGACAAGCTTAGGACCCCTGCTGTCGAAATAATATTGGGATAAACTGACTTTGATTTGGGTTACAGGCTGGCTTGAGGTGAAGGAGGGCCTCCTGGTATCCTTTGCCTTCTAGCTCTACCCGCAGTTTCTCACATCATGGTGTCTTCATTTGCTGGGAGATCTGTGATGTGGCTTTATAATGGGTGGCTCTTTCTGATTATTTAGTGTTAGTCTATAAATTCTTGATATGCCACAATGTAAGGAAATAATATATGCATATGATGGTGTATTTTTGACAATGATGTTAGAAAAAGGAAGTTACATGAAGCTGTTCAAGACTAGCAATGTTTCTACTTGCAATAGAATCTTTATTGGAGTTCATGAGCCGATCGGATAATAGTTATTCAAAAGCCTGGACATCACTTGAAATTTCTATTTGTAGACATTTTATAAACTTATCAGCCCTTGTCCTCCTCCATCCCCATGGTATTGGAGACCATTGATGCCTTTGCGACAGTACCTGGCTACAAAATGAACTGGAAAAGAGCGAGGCCTTGCCAGTGTCACGGATTACACCTGCACCGCCATAGTGATAGCCGATTACCCATTTCAGTAGAAGAATTCCCACCTTAGATATCTTGGCATTCTAGTAAATAGGGCCCTAGAACGCATGGTGGGGGATAATCTGGGCCCATTAATGGCGCAAATGTGACTGGAATTCACAAAATGGTCCCACCTAAATTGCTCTCTCTGGGGACAAATTCAGGCGGTAAAAAATGGTTTCCATTTCCTTGAATCAGGTACGTGTTAGGCGTGCTTCCCTAATTAAGAGCCCTCTCGACCCTCCGGCGGATAGATAAGGCCACTAACGCCTTCATCTAGGGCTCAGGGAGACCTTTTCTGGCAATTTGGAAGCTTATTGCTCACAGATAAGCAGGGGAACTCGGCCTGCCCTCTGTGGAACATTACTGTTTAGCCCTACATTTGGCAGAAATGGTGTACATGCAGCCCGGGGGTCCAAGACCCTCCAGTGTGGGTTATGATCACACGCAGACTCCAGGAGGCATTGTTGGGATTACAGGCCCACTACCTTCCTGGCCCTGCTGCCACCGACTTCACCAATCCCATACTGAAAGCCATGCACGCTGCCTGGATAAGGACCCACAAGCTCTTTTCGGTGTATGCACATCTCCATGACAAACCTCCCATCTGGAACAATGCAGGCACTCCCATAGGAGGGACCATGCTTGACTTGGGCCCTTGGCGCAGAGCTGGGATGTTGAGACGTACACACTTGATCTCTGGTAATGAACTCAAGTCCTTTGAGATGCTAAGAGATGAATTTGGCTTGTTGCATACTCAAATATGCCGATATATACAATTACGCTCTGTAAGTATGTTTCAACCAACACACCTGTATATTGAGATTTGACTTAAAGTTATAATCTACGCTAACATTAAATTGTCGTGTTTGGCATGCTCCTGCGTAATGGGGTGTAGCCCTAACCCCAGATTACAAATTGCAAATGTGAGGAACCGGAAAAATCTGAACCTGCGCAGTGAACAGCAATGTCCCTAAGGTTTCCGTTAATTTATCTTCTTTTCTCACATTTCATACTTTCAAGAACATTTTTGAACCAAAATGAGTTTAAAGATGCATTTCTAATTTATCTTTAACTTGTTACAAATTAAACAGGGCTTGAACCACACTGTAATCACTCAGTATTTTTGTACACTGTAATCAAATACCATCTCAAGCAACACTGTAATCACACGCGATATGTATGTGTGTGTGGGCTTCATCTCTGCCACCACACAAGATCTCTTTGGGGACTTGAACATCAGTACTACAAACAATCTCTGTGAGGACTTGAACAACATTAACTAACACACCATCACTGTGGGACTTGAACATGACAACCACACATTTACTCTGTGGGGCATTAAAGATGACTATAATACACACCATCTTTGTAAGGAGATGAAGGTACCACATGCATAAGATCTCTGTGGGGCTTTCAACACTACTACCACATACCATATTTTAAGGAACTTGAACACCACCTCTACATGTTATCCCTATGAGGACATGAACACCCATCTCTGTGGGGCGTTAAACAGCACTACTACACACCATCTCTGTGGAGACTTGAACTCCAACACCACACACTGTTTGTGTGAGGACTTGAAAATTAACATCACTCACCATCTCAGTAAGTTACTGAACACCACTGCCACACACTATCTCTGTGGAATTAGAAATCACCACTATGATCAATTGCTGGTGACAATTACTTGCTCTCACAAGCGATATGACATAAGTCCACAAACCTCCTAAATAAGTAATCATAAGCAACCTAAATGGGGACTTTCACATCTTATATTATCATGGTTTTGTAAAGCGCACAGCTACTCAAGAGTGTCCCGGCGCGAGTCCAAGAGACAGCAGGAAGAAAGGGTAAGAAAAAAGAGCCAATAACACAGAAACCAGATAAGTGAAAAATGAAGGTTTTTAGTGTCTTCCTAAATTGGGTAGAATTCTGCAGGCTATGCAGGTCAAGAGGGAGCGAGTTCCATGCCATGGCTGCCAAATAGGCCAAAGAACTACCGTCCTTTTCCTTCAAGCGGAATCTAGAGACAGAGGCCAGGAGCATGTTAGAAGATTGCAAGTGTCTGCTGGGAGAGTAAAACTGAAAATGTTTCCTGAGGTAAAGGGAGCCTTATTCATAAAGTGCAGCATGGATAGTTACCATGGCTTTATATGTGAAACTCGCCTTCACCGGTAGCCAGTGCAAGTTGCACATGTGTTGCCTGACACTGGTGCATTTGGAGAGTTTTAAAAGCAGATGAGCAGCGGCATTTTGAACCACCTGAAGTTTGTCAATAAGATAGGCAGGAAGGCAAACGTACAGTGCATTCTCATAATCGATGCGAGAGGTAACAAGAGCTTGAACAACTGTTTCCTAAATTATCATGTAATTTAGGTACAGCACAAAAAAATTACATTTAGCCATTTGTTCATGAATGTATTAATGATAATTAATGAGTAAGTCCCCGCAAGGATGGTAACACGCATTCGAGTCCCCACAAAGATGGTTCTGTGCACGCAATTAAATAGCAGCATATTTACAGATTTGAAGCAGGATCCTGTATTATCAATTTTTTCTTAAAGATTAAAGGTTATTGGTGTATTTTTAAAACATTGGGAAAGGTTAGTCTCCACAAGGAAGGTATCTACACATAGTCCCCACAAAGACGGCAATGTCCCTCTGCCTGCCTGCCTTCCTGCCTCTCTGCTTCTGGTTGGCTGTCTTTATGTCGTAGGGCCTAGAAAACAAATTTCCTGAATGGTAACGTTAACATTGTGTGTGAGATCGCTATAATTTTTTAGGTATTATTTTCAGAGCTTCAAGATGAGATTATTCATACTAGCTAAAGAGATAAATGAAACATTCTCTTCTCTGTAGAGCTGCAGGACTACATGCAATGATGATAGCTGTATGGCCATCCATAAAACAACTAGTGTTTCTGTAACTAAAGCACAAGGAAAACAGGCAAATGTTACCATTTTATGAATGACCTTACAGCTCTATGTAGATAACAGGTAAAACGACGAATGTGGCCAAAAGGACGTGTAAGTACAATAGCTAAGGAGATCTAAAAGAAAAGGGGGTGAAATACGAGAAGAAATCACAACAAATCTCCTCATGGACAAAATCTCGAGCAGCCATCTCCCAGGAACCAGCTTACCAGGGCTCCCGTAGCGGTGTGTGAATCTAGCGTCTTGTGTTCTGGGTAATGGACAAAGAAGACGCCGGGTGGAAATGCTAAATAAGCATCCACCCTGAAACAACTAGAACGCGAACAGTTCTGTGCAGTGTGACATGTGTAAATTGTAATGTGAACCGGTCTCGTGGGGCCGAGTGCCGGAAGTAATTGAAAACAAAAGTAAGAAGTAGGGGTGGGCGGACATTTCCTTTCCGCCCACGGAATGTGCGGAAATTTGCACCTTCCGCAAAAAAGGCGGAAAAACGGGGCATGCACAGTCCTGGCGAGAAATGCGCATGCGCAGGCTCCCGCGCATGCACAGTTTACAAAATGAAGCCGCGATGGGGGCGTTTGCTGCACAATAAGGTAGGTTTTATTTAAGATGTATTTTAGCCTTTAAGTATATTTCAATAAGACGGACGGGAGGCGGGCGGGAAGTGGGCGGCGGGCAGGAAGCAGGTGGGCGGGTCGGCTTGCGTAACGGAAATATCGCGGAGAGGCACGGAGATTGGTTCAATCTCCGTGCCTCTCAGCGATACTCCCTTCCGCGACTTCCGTTCACTCCTAGTAAGAAGCTCAATGTGATAGCCAAAAAAGAACAAAAATTTGGGACGACATTATATGTAGGCTGAGGTGGTGACTGCTAAGATGTGGAAGGAGTGATGGGCTGGGAAAAGTAATGCCAGAAAATTGAGGGGCTGGATACATAAAGAAGTAAAGAAAAAACGAAAAAATCAGAATATAGTTCCAAAGTAAGGAAAGAGGAGATAACAGCGAGATTCAAGATAGGAAGTGACACAATGATGACCAGTTGAATGACGGCAATAAAATAACTGTTATGTGCAAATGTTCAAACAATACAAAATGACAGCGTTATTTGGTCAATCTGTGAGTAATGTACATCATTGGTGCATGAACATAAGTACAGCTCAATACATAATGACAGTGTTACAGGGTCAATCTGTGAGTGATGTATATCTTAGGAACATGAACATGAATAAAGGTCATGGCAAAAGCAAAATGATATCATGCATTGAACATATTATTGATTGCTGCCTGTGGACTCTGCAAAGGAACTGAATGTATTGGGGCAGCATAGCGCTAGGAGGTAATGGTATGTGTGGTCACTCCTTCTATGCATGAGACGGGGTTCAGACAAACATGGGTAAAGTTCGACAGAATAATGGGTGCCGCTCGCTGCCTGTATCCTGCCCGTATCCTTGGAGACACGACCCCTGGTTTTTGCTGGGACACGCTTATCTCATTATTGCCAGAGGAGTGCGATCTTACCTGGACTGCTTCTGCTTCTGTGCGGACACTGGCTCAAGGGACTGCGAGGACCAGCATTCTTAGTTAGTCTTCAGCTGGTGCCTCTTCCCGTGATTAGCCCGCCGCCTGCCTGCAGCTTCGAAACGCCTCGTGGCCCCCGCTCTGCGGGAGCCACTCGCTGCCTGTATCCTGCCCGTATCCTGAGAGACACGACCCCTGGTTTTTGCTGGGACACCCTTATCTCATTATTGCCAGAGGAGTGCGATCTTACCTGGACTGCTTCTGCTTCTGTGCGGACACGGGCTCAAGGGACTGCGAGGACCAGCATTATTAGTTAGTCTTCAGCTGGTGCTTCTTCCCGTGATTAGCCCACCACCTGCTCTATTTAATCAAGCCTCGTTTACGCAACGCGGGACGCACGCGGGACGTGCCCGGGCAAAGCCCAGGATAAGGGCAGGACCGTCTGAGGCCGTCCAAGGACGATTGAGGCCGGGCCGGGCCCCCCCCCCTTATCTTTGGGTTTTGGGTACTGTCTTTATTGTTTTAATCTTTTTGTATTTTTTTATTGTGTTTACAGTTGTTGGTACCTAGGTAAAATGGCTCAACGCTCTAGGAAGGGTCATAATGTTACTCTCTCTACTACGGGTGGGGTGGTCACAGGTACTATTGACCAATTCATTAAACGGGCTGCAGTGGTGTTAGAAAAAAAATAGCCCTTACAGAGAAACGCTTGTCTTTAGATCTTTTAACAGGAAAGCGCTCCTCACTGGGTATAATTGGGTCAGCAGTTACCCCCGAACATCCCATACCAACAGACCCCTTAGTTATTCCGAGCCCAAGATCTAGTTTTATGCAGGGAGAGACAGACAATACAGTGGCTTGTTCCATTCGAAGTTCAACATCAATTAGTACAGTTTCTAGTAACTCGCGGCGTAGTGTTTCTACATCTCTCTCGCCACCTAGACCTCCACCTAAAGCTATAACCCCAGTGCCAACAGCGAGTAACAATACGAAAGTTACTTCTATAACCAGTAAAAGAAAAAGAGGGGGTGGTCCCCAGAAGGGTGCATCAGCCAAAATCCCGAAAAAATCCATTCTAAACCAGGCTCCCCAACAGTTTGTGCAGCTTCCCTGCCCGCCTATGGCCTCCTCAGACATTTCCCAATCAGTTGCCCAATGTAGCATTAATGAGGGGTTTTTAGAGAAAATGGAAAAGTTAGTTACATCCTTGATGCTACCGTTACTTGAGAGAATGAGAACGATTAATTCCAAACTGGACCAGCTAGAAAAACTAGTTACAGCGAATACCAGCACGCTGGATAGGCTAGTGAAAGTTATGGAGAGTCCTAAGGCATTAGTTTCTGCTTCCCAAGTCACAGGATCTAGTAGTTGCAGTAGGGCTGCCCAACTAATTACCACTGAAAACTCTGTTACTCAGTCTCCCCACCCTGTTTTGAGAAGTGCCCTGTAGAGAGCATTACATCTGGATCTACTGGGAACAAGGGTGCGGGGGCAGGTGTGGTGGTCAGAAAGCAGCCCGCATTGTGTGTTCAAACAGTTGAAAGTCAGCCTAGTGGGCTTGTTTCCCTGGGAAGCAAGGGTACTCAACAGCGGCTTCCTTGTGTAAATCTTCCCCCTGAGTCAGTACCCTTTACGATTATTTTGGTGGGAGTACCAGGGATCGGGGCTGAGAAAGTTGAAACACACAGGGAATTGAAAAACAAAGTCATCTTTTGGCTTAACAAGAATACAACACTCTCCCCCTTTTCCAATACAGAGATATTAAATGTTAGGAGGGTGAGTTGGGTGGGTAGTAGTGTTAAGGACCTAGAAGGTGACTGCGTTATTGTGAACTTTAGAGACCCTTGGGTAGTTGATTTTATCCGCAGAGAACCAAGGTTTGGGAGAGAAGGAGACATCCAAACACTAGGTTTAAACTACTTTTATGTCGGTGCGAAATGTGGTCCATCCTTCCCCCCACTTTATATACGTAAAAGGAGACCATGTGGTGTAAGTCCTCTTGAGGGTGGAGCATTACCTCCCCCTGTCAAATCGATTTGAGCCTTTTATAGGCTTAGAGTGGGTAGACTGACTTACACATCCTACTGGTGGTACTACTGTGCCTCAGGCGATAGGCAGAGACGCTAACGGAAGCATACCCGGTGGGGAGAGGGCCCATCTAGTGGACGGCACACCGGTGGGTGGTGAAATTGCTGGAAATGGTGCGACGTCCGGTGTCTCCTAAGGGGTGGAGACAGTACTCCATGTAGTGAATGTTTTGGATAGGGTCAGGGTTGGTCGGGAGGATGGCCAAGGTGTGGATATGCGGTCCTTGGGTTCCCCGGTTGAAGAGACCCCTATAGCTGGTCGAATGCAAACAGGGTTAAACTCGAAGGTGTCTGCATATATCCAGCCAATTACCCAGGATGCTTTGCTTAAGATCGTTTCATGGAACATCGGAGGGCTGAAGAGCAAAACTGCTATTAGCGAGTGGGCTGATTTTGTGGATGACCACGACATCCTAATTTTCCAAGAAAGCTGGGCCCCTGATCCTGTCTACCGTGTGGGGTATCTAAACTTTTATAAACCCGCTACCAGGGGTTTAAGGGGTAGACCGTCAGGTGGTCTAACTATTTGGGTGAGGCAGTCGCTTAGCTTTAGGCCTACGGAAGTATTAGTGCACAGCCCGGACATTCTTAGGGTAAGGTTAACCGGGCCTAACCACATGGAGATTATTATTGTAAATATTTATGTTTGTAGGCTACCAGGGGGGCGGACCCCGGGTATTTTAAATGAGCTAGATCTCCTCCTCGACTCCATCGGGAGGGAAAAGTTTGTGCTTGTGGCAGGTGACCTAAATTGTACATTCGAACCCCTGCACTTTGAGGGGGATGATATCTTTGCAGAGGAAGACGCACAATGGAATATTCCACGACTTGATATAAAACCTATTAAGAAGTGGACTGAGGCTGCCTTACAGTGGTTGGGTCTGTGCCTTGAGTGGGGATTAAAAGCCGTCAATGGACGATCCAGTTCCGACAAAACTGGTCGGGTAACATTTGACAATGGTATTAATACTAGTCGAATTGATTATATCCTAATTAAGGCAGGGTACTGGCCTTATCTAGATGATATGACAATCTCCGCTCGCCCGGAGAGCGACCATAACCCGCTCCTCCTTAGTTTAAAAATTGAGGGTAGACTGGAGAGTAACGTAACTACTGAAATCGCTACCGCAGAGACCCTCCTTACAAATGATAGGCGTAGGGTCCGGTGGAATAGGGTAGTAGACGACCCCCTGATTTTAGGAAGGATCTCTTATGAGGTCTCTTCCACTATGACCGTGCTACATGCACTGGCCAAACAGGAGGACCTGACAGTGAATATTAGTGCACTCCATGAAAAGCTCTTTGGTGTTTTGAAAACACTTTTTTCTAAAAATGTTAAACCCGGTAAACCATTATCCAATAAATCAGGGAACAAATGGTACAATAAATCATGCCGCCAGGCATACAGTTCTTTGGTTAAAGCTTTAAAATCTCGAGTTACTGTTAAATATCAGGAAAGCAAGGTATGAGTTTAAAAAAGTTCAAAGGCAGCCCAAGAAGGACTGGGATGATCAACATTGGCAGGATTTATTCGATGCAAGTAGTTCGAATAATCAGACAAAGTTTTGGCAGATCGTCAAATGGGGTAGTACTGACGAATTGCAAGTTCCTGCAATTCACGTGTCTGCAGCAGATTGGGTCAAACATTTTGAGTCCCAGTTTAGGGGTCCTGATCCAGAAACACCCTGTACTTCTCTTGACCATTTTTTAACGGGTCCGACCATGTGCTCCCCTTTATTGTTATTGTAATTGTTAACTTAGTCTTTTATAGCGCCAACTCACCACCAGGTCTCTAGGCGCTTAAAACAAACAGAGCAACAAATACATGAAACTAATATGATCCGGAAGTTATGATAGAATTTATTTAACTAGATCTAGTGACTTCTTGAATAACATAGTTTTTAACTGCTTCCTAAACCTCAAAAGATTTGCTTCTTTCCGAAGTGACTCTGGAAGATTGTTCCAAATCTGTGGAACCAGAACCGAAAAGGATCTACCGCCTTTGGTTTTTAACTTATAGCGGGGACGTACCAAAAGCTGAGATTCTGTGGATCGTAGAGCTCGCTTGGGAGTATATAACTCCAAGCGTTCTTTGATGTACGCAGGAGCTTGCCCATAGATGGCCTTATGGGCAGTACACAAGCTCTTGAACTCCACCCTCTGTTCGATGGGGAGCCAATGTAGTTTGAGTAGTTGGGCAGAGGCATGAGATCTTCTGGGTACCTTGAAGATCAAACGGGCCGCGTCATTCAGGACCACCTGTAGTCGGTTAATCAAAAATTTGGGTAGGCCAAGGTAAAGAGCATTCCCGTAATCTAGTCTCGACACAATAGTGGCCGAGACTACCATACGGAGTGCGGAAAAGGAGAGCAGAGGGGCCAGCTTCCGTAGCTGTCGGATCAAGCCAGTACACATCCCTACCACTGATGACATCTGACTGATCATAGACAATTCATTATCAATCTTAATTCCGAGGCTTTTTACATTGTCACTCGGTGTCGGTGAGGGACCTAGTTCCTGGGGCCAGTAGAAATCACTCCATGGCGAGACTAGAGTAGAGATCACTAGTACCTCAGTTTTTTCCGGGTTTATTTTCAGCAGATTGGCCGTCATCCAGCCCACCGTGTGTCTGAGTATATTCTGGGCGGTAATTTGTGCAGGGATTGTATTATCAATACTCAGCAGTAGCTGGGTGTCCTCCGCGTAGTTAAATACACGGCACCCCATTTTAACCAGCGAGTCAATCAATGGCTGAAGGTACAAGTTAAAAAGGAGTGGGGATAGTGCAGAGCCCTGCGGGACTCCGCACTCCAGAAAGCCCACTCTGGAAGTAACATCCCCCAGTTGTATTCTCTGGGTCCTACCCGTCAAAAAGGAATGGAGCCATTGATGGACTTGACCCCTTATCCCGAACGTACCCAATCTGTCCAATAGCAGGGAGTGGCTGACAGTATCGAACGCCGCTGATAGATCTAATAGTATCAGGGCGCTCGGTTTCTTCCTGTCAGCCATTCCTCCTAGCTCACCCAGCACCGAGAGCATCACCAACTCGGTACTGTGATGTGCCCAAAATCCCGCCTGCCGCTCCTGGAGAAGATGGTGAGACTCCAGGAAAGAGGAAAGGGATTTCAGCACATGTTGCTCTAAAATTTTGGACAGAAAGGGCAGCTGGGAGATCGGGCTATAGTTCTTTAAATTGGCCGGATCGGCTCCAGGTTTCTTTAACAGGGGCCTCACCCGTGCCTCCTTGAGACTTGATGGTAGTTGGCCAGTCTCCATTGAGTTGTTAAGAATGGAGATAATGTGATTTTCCAGAATAGGGCGTGCTAAACGAAAAACCTTAGGGGGACATGGATCTGCTGGGGAGCCAGATTTAATATTATTCATGATCTGTTCAAGACTTAATGGGTCTAGTACAGGAAGTTTAGAGATGTATGCTTCAGGGGAGGATTGAACCTCCTGTGAAGGGCAGGAGCTCTTCAGAGTACTGCTCTTGATTTCAGAAAGGATGGTATCCACCTTCTCAAGAAAGAAACTTTGAAAACTATCGGCAGTTATTGTTGTTTCCGATGTTTCTGATTTTTTGCTTAACTCAGTAAGGATTTTAAAAGTTTCCTTTTTTTTTTTTTTTTAAATTTGTTTTTATTGCAGAATTAGAAACCACAGAATACAATTTGTCAACCAGTCCACTCGTGACGTCCCCCCCGATCAACAGTAAAACGTATATCATACACAGCCATTCAGCCCGCATCCCGGGGGCCGGGCGGCATAGTACTCCACGTAGTAGGAAAAAAACACGGTGAGCGTCCCTTAGGGACCATGGTCGAAAGATCATTTTACGTATCTGCATTTTACCCCCCCACCCTCAACAATGCCTCCGTCAGCCATTCCACTTGCGTAATCAATGCTACTGTCCGCTTCCGGACCCACCCCGAGCGCTGTAGAGCCTATCATGTCTGGCCGCTCCCCCCAGCCATCTCTTACTCCGCGCAGTGCCCTACCGGCCCTACTGAACTCGAAGTCGCCATCGCAGACAACCAGCTACTTGGCTTCCGACCCACCCCAAACTCCCACTGAACAACCCCCCGATGTCCCCACCCCGGCAACTGCTAATGGTGTGTGCTTCGTCTTGATGTGTTGGATGGATCCGACTACAGTGTCAATGACAACTCTGTGTTCGTAAGCCCCGCAGTGTCCACTGGCCTTATTCCCTCAGTCCTCATCCTCCACCAAAGAGTCACGCAAAGCCTGCACCACCAACTCCCACGCGCGCGCTGCATCCAAGGCCTTCTCATTACCAAGCTTGACAGCCTGCTTCATCCGGAGCACACTCTCGCATTCAGACCACCGCAGCAGTTCATTCTTCCACCTCCGTATTGACGGCCCGCCCTTGGACTTCCAATGCCATGATATTTCCCTTTGCGCCAATATCAGACCCAGATCAATAAATTTGCTCGTCACCTTGGTGTGTTTGGTGTGCGGGAACCAGAGCAACAAGCACGCCGCCATATCGAAATCCACCTCCCTGTCGGTCACATCGTTTAGTAGGTCTCCCACCTCCACCCAGTAGGCTTCCAAATGTGGGCAACCCCAGAACAAATGATCCATGTCCGCTCCTGGAGACGAACACCGCGGGCACCGAGCGTCTTGTACCTGGAAGTACCGCCGTATTTTTTCGGGGGTCAGGTAGGCCCTATGGAGCACATAGAAATGCACTTTCTGGAAGCGCGCATTTCTCGTGCCTTTCCACGTGCGCCGTAAAATGTGACCCCACGCCGTGTCTGGGATGGGCCTGCCTACACTCTCCTCCCATTTAGCCTTGAGCCCCTGGAGCGGTTCCAGTCCCTCGTTAAGCATCCTGTTATGGAGGCATGTCACAGCCTTGAATGTGCCCGCCGCCATCACCACATACTGGCACGCCATAGTCGTGGTCGGTTCCATGAGCCCTCCTTTCCAGTGCTTCTGTATAGCCGCCACTACCGCCGCATGCAGGAGAAAACCCCCGTCAGGCAGCCCGAACTGTTCCCGCAGCACCTCGAAGGGTACCAGAGCCCCATCGATGTACAGGTCACCTACCACCTGTAGGCCCGCCTCCTCCCAATCCAGCAATGGGGACCAATCACCTCCGTGTGGCAGGGCCGTCAGCATACCGATCGGAATTTCCGGCGCATAAGGCCGCGTCGCCTTCGCTCTCCTAAGGCTCCTCTGCCAGCACAGCCTGAGTGTCCGTTCCTCCATAGTGAGGCCCCGCAACTCAAGTCTCTGCTGCACAACGATATAGGACAGCACATGGCGTTGTATCCCCAATTCTCGGTCCTCCTCCGGACCCCTAAACACCCTGGCCACATTTTGCGTGAGGACCTGCAGTTGCGCCGCCAAATAATATAGTTCAAAGTCGGGCACCGCCATACCCCCCTCAATCTTGGGGCGAAGCAGCGTGCTCAGAGCCACCCTACGGCGGCCATGTCCCCACAGGAAACCAGTAATCATCGTCTTCAGGTCTCTAAAGATCCCCTGAGGAATCCAGATAGGCAACGTCCGGAAGTAGTACAGGAAGCGGGGGAGCGCCACCATTTTCAGAAGAGCAATCCTTCCCAGAACTGTCAGCGGGAGGGTCGACCAGAAGGAGATGCTGCCCCTCAATGCCCGAACGCACCGACCAATGTTGCCCTCCAATAGGTCCGCGGTCGCGTGGTAGATACGGACTCCCAGATAAGTGAAGCAAGATGGCTCCCAGACCACCCCCAAGTCGCGAGCAGGGTTGGGCGACTCCGCTCTCAGCGGGAACACACAGGTCTTCGCCCAGTTGACCTTAAGGCCCGACAGCCGGCCAAACTCCGATAACAGGTCCATCGCTCCTTCCAGGGCCCGCGCCGTGTCGTCGAGGTACAGGAGTAGGTCATCCGCATACAGCGATATGTGATGCTGCTGCCCACCGCTGGCTATCCCCGCGTATTTGTCACCCGACCTCGCATGGACCGCCAAAGGCTCCATCGCCAGAGCAAACAATAGGGGGGAAAGGGAGCACCCCTGTCTCGTGCCCCTACCCACCGGGTATGCCGCAGACACCAGACCACCCAAACGCACCCGCGCCGTCGCCGAGGCATATAAGACCCTCGTCCACCGGCGGAACCCCTCGCCCATGCCAAACCTCTCCAGCACACCATCCAGAAAAGCCCATTCCAAACTATCAAAGGCCTTCTCAATGTCCACGGATAGGACCGCATGGGCCCCGTCCCCATCCAAGATGGCGTCCATTATCCCCACCAAGCGGCGAATATTCAGCGCCGTGCTCCTCGTGGGGATAAACCCAGCCTGATCCCTGTGCACCAGGCCCGTCATGTGTGGGGCCAGTCTGGTGGCTAGAATTCGGCTCAGGATTTTGTAGTCCACCATCAACATGGACAGCGGGCGATAGGACCTCACATCTGTTGCATCCCTGCCAGGCTTTAGGAGCGGCACAATCAAGGCCTCACGCATGGACCCCGGCAAGCCCCCTGTCTCATAAGCTTACGTGTACACCACCAGTAACCTGGGGGCCAAGCTGTCGACATACTGCTGATAAAATTCTATTGGTAACCCGTCCACCCCGGGCGTTTTATTGCGAGCCATATGTTTAATGGCCGCCCGTATTTCAGTGAGCGTGATCGGGCCGCCCAACTCCTTCGCGTCCTCTTTGTCTAGGACCGGAAGCTGCCTCGCCCCTAGGTACTCCGCTATTTCCTGGACCTCCACTCCCAACTGACTCTGATACAATTCCTGATAATACACCCGAAAGCACTCCAACACCGCTGCCTGGGAATACACCATCTCCCCCCGTGCGTTGCTAATGCTAAGGATCGGGCAGCCCCTAAGTTCGGGGTTAGCAAGTCTGGCCAAGAGCGTGCCCACCTTGTCCCGTTCTGCATGCGCTCTGATGACGTACTGCCTGTAGTCGTAACACCTCAACCGTTCCGTCTCGGTGGCGACCACTTCCTTCGCTTCCAATAACTGGGTCTGCAATTCCGGCCTGGCCGGCCTGCGGCGCTCCAAATCTCTCAAAGTCTCTTCCGCTTTCATAAGT
Source organism: Lissotriton vulgaris (assembly GCF_964263255.1). Classification (NCBI taxonomy): domain Eukaryota; kingdom Metazoa; phylum Chordata; class Amphibia; order Caudata; family Salamandridae; genus Lissotriton; species Lissotriton vulgaris. The sequence goes on from NC_141699.1 coordinate 813,767,527, forward strand.
GCATTCAATACAGTCGTACGAGCATTCGAAAACCTACCCAGACATACCCCTCTCACCACCACTTTCATTGCATCCCATTCAGTGGATCTACTCGCGGCCCTACCCTCGTTCTCGCCAAAATAGCGGTCGATGCCTTGCTGGACAGCGTCATGGAATACTGAGTCCTCCAGCGTATCTGGCCGGAGCCGCCATGTTGGTATCGCTGAGCGCTCCCGCTGCCACTGGATGTGTACCAAAAGGGGCTTATGATCCGAGATGGTTCTAGCCAGGTACTCCGTATGGGAAATCAATGGGGCTAGGGACCCACTACATAGCACTGAATCTATCCTCACATGTAGTGCGTGGAGAGCAGAGTAAAAGGAATAATCCCTGGTGTCTCTGTGCTGCTCCCGCCAAACATCCAGCAACCCCCATCTGTCCTGCCAGTCCTTCCTGTGCATGGCCAACCTGCGCACCGGGGAGTCCACTAGGGGGGGATGGGATCTATCCAGAGCCACATCCGTAATCGAGTTGAAGTCCCCTCCTAACACTTTCGGGCCCGCCAGGAAAGAGGCCAAGGACCCAGAGAGGCCATCAAAATATCGAGCCTGATCAGTATTTGGCGCATACACACAGCAGAGAACCACATCCCTTCCATACAGCCTCCCCTCCACTGCTACAAACCTACCATCAGGGTCCACTACCTGATTCAACACCTGGAACGGTATCCCCGCCCTCACCCAAATCAGTACCCCCCTGGCATATGCTGAGTAAGTGGTGCCGAACACCTGGCCCCGCCATCTTTTTTGCAACGCAGCGCACTCTTTTTTGGTCAGATGGGTTTCTTGTAGCATAGCAATCTGGACCCCCCTGCGCACCAGGTATGCGTGTACCTTGTGGCGTTTAACCATAGTACGCAGCCCCCGGACATTCCACGTCAGGCATTTCAAGTTAGGTAATGTCCTCATACCAACATCGATCATTCCGAGCCAAATAACAGAAGTTCACATCCCCCCCAAAGCAGTTGCCCCCCCCAGAACACACCCTGAACAGAACAACACCCCAAACCCCACTCCCCAGGACAGAGCCTACGAACCCAATGTCAGCCCCAATCCAAACCTTGAACCAACTACCCATTCTCCTACCCTGTGGTCTCCACCACAGAAGGCCTTAAGGGCCCAAGGGGGGTGAGTTATCGCCGACCCCAGCTAGCGGAGCCCACACCCTGCGCCCTCATCCCATTCTGCGCACTCAGCCCCCCTCCCGGCAACCCACTCATCGCCAACAGGATACCGCCCTACCATCAGGTCTCGACCAAGTCCCAACACAGTCTCAACCGCAAAATATCCCATCAGAGGTCTGGGGGGTCACCACCGGCCCCTTCGAGCTTTCCGCTTCCGAGAGGTCCTCTCCTGTCCTGCTGCCTTCCCCGCCCGAGTCCGTTTCCACCAGATCATTGTTCTGTAGCGACCCCGTGATGGCCGCCGTTGCTGCGAGCGCGTCCCTCTTCTCCGCAGCCATTTGAGCCTCCCGTTTCTCCCGCTGGCGCCTGTTGCGGGACCGGATGCGCTGCGATTGTCTAATCCGGGGTTGCTTAGGCTGATCTCGCCTACTTTTATGCGACCTGTCCGTCCCCGCTCTATACGATTCCAGCCACTGCCATACTTCGTCCGGAGACTGGAAGAAGTGCGTATTCTCATCCAGTATGACCCGCAGCTTGGCCGGGTAGAGCAAGGAATATTGGATGCCCTCCTCCCGGAGCTCCTTCTTCACCGCTAGGAACGATGCCCTGTTCTTCTGGACCGCCTGAGTGTAGTCCGGGAAGATCGTAACCTTGCTGTTTTCCACCTCATACGGGCCCGACATCCTAGCCCTCTGGATGAGGAGATCCCGGTCTTTATAGTGGAGGAGCCGCACCACCATCGGTCGGGGGGGGGGCGGCCAAGCCCTGGTGGGCGAGCAGGCACCCTGTGGGCTCGCTCCAGAGTAAAGAAAGGAGTAAGCCCCTCCGGTGCCACCACTGTGCGGAACCAGGTCTCCATGTAGGCCACCGCATCCTCCCCCTCGATTCGTTCCGGCAGGCCTACGACCCGCACGTTGTATCGCCTATTGCGGCCTTCGGCATCCTCCACCCGTCGTTCCAGCAAGTCCAACCGGGCCAGTATGTCTGTGATCTTGTGTTCCGCGGTCACCACCGACGGTTTCAGGTCCAATAATAGCTGATCATGGTCCTTGACCCTATCCGCCAGCTTCGCGTGGTCCGCTCTCAATAGCCCCAGTCCCGTGGCCACTTGTGCGATGTCCTGGTGCAGCGCCTCCTTGGTCGAGGTGATCGCATCGAGTATGGCGTCTAGACGTCGGTTCAGCCGCTGCTCCTGGTCCAACTCCGGCGGGGAAGTCTCACCCATCTGAGACGGTGCCGCCAGGTCCCCCTCAGCGCGCTCCTCGGCCACCAGCCCACCGGCCGCCGCCATTTCAGGGTACTGCGTCACAGGCCGGGAAGCCCGTCCAGCTTCTGCCCTCGTAGTTCGGCGCCAACTCCCTGATACAGAGCAGGATCAAGTGCCACCGCCAATGCCCTCAGGGCCAATGGCCAGCGTGGCGAGCACTGTTCAGCCGACCCCCTCTGATGCCTGAGGAGGGAAGGAAGGAGATAGAGATGGCGGCCAGCGAGGGTCCCCAAAGTCCGGGCGGGGCGGATCACTGTCCTTTGGCCTCTGGAACTGACGCCTCTGTCCCCAATGCCTCAATCTATCGGCTGCAGGGCTTCCCGCCAGTCAGCGACAACTCGACTCAAAGTCGATGTCCGGGGCTGCCCGACCTCATCGCCGCCATTTTCTTCTCACTCTCGGCAACACCTTGGCCGTCGCCCAACTCAGTGTCCTCGGGGCCAGCAGTCCCCCAGCAACTTTCCGTCTGCGCCCAGTTGTCCCCTCACACTTCAGAGGGCAGGAGTGTCGACCTCGGGTCGCCCAGGGTACAAAAAGCAGGAGAATTAGTGGGAGTCCGCGCGGAGCTGCGAGCTCACGCCGCCACCCCGATCGGCGTCCAAGCCACGCCCCATTTTAAAAGTTTCCTTCTGCACATTATCTGCTTGACTTATACGATTTTCGTAGAAATCTGCTTTTGTTGTGATGATTAGTTTCTTATATAGCTTAAGTGCAGTTCTATAGTGTTCCCTATCTATCCCATCCTTAGTTTTCCTCCATGTTCTTTCTGAGCACCGGAGTTTCTTTTTATGTGTTCGTCTGTAAAGATGTAGAGAATGCACTCAGATTGGTACAAGCCGGTAAAGCTCCAGGCATGGACTGTATTCCGGCTGATTTATTTAAACATGATTCCACAAACTGGGTGCCTTATATCACTCTACTAGCTAATGCCATTGTGAAGGGGGCTGCAATCCCGGAATCTTGGCGGGGGGCCAAGATACTACCAATATTCAAAAAGGGGGATCATTCGGCCCCGGGGAATTATCGTCCCATCAGTTTAATTGACGCCATTCAGAAAATTATAGCAAGGATGGTGTTAGCCAAGATTCAGGTATGGATGGACCAAGAGAACGTTCTGTCCCCACTGCAGGCAGGCTTTAGATCCTGTGTCAGTACGATCGACCAGGTGTTTAGATTCCTTCTAATTTATTGGAAGGTGGTTACTTTGGGTGGTGGAACTATTTTTGCAGTGTTTGTGGACTTAAAGTCTGCTTTTGATTTAGTTCCAAGAGCTAAGCTATCGGATGCATTAGGATCCATGGGAATGCCTCATGAACTTTTGGAAATAGTTATTAGATTACACGAGGCAAACTTTGCACAGGTTGGATGGGGCAATCAGGGGCAGGTGACTGAGAGATTCCCCGTCACCCGTGGTGTACGACAGGGGTGTGTACTTGCACCAACACTGTTTTTGTTATTCATCAACATGGTCGTGCAGTACTTTGCTGAAACCACAACAGACGCCCCTTCTTTAGGTGGCACAAAGTTCCCGTTTCTTATTTTTGCTGATGACACCCTTATTTTATCAAATACCCAGAGTGGTCTTCAGACCGCATTAAATAAGTTTGAGGAATTTTGCCAACTTATAGATCTTCAGGTCAATGTCACCAAAACAAAATTCATGGTACTGACTAAAAATAGGCCGGTTAAGGGCCAGGCTAGCATGAATGGTCATGAGCTAGAGCAGGTAAGTGTTATGACATACCTAGGGGTTGTTTTGGAAAATAGGCTTAGATTGAAACCCCAGCTTGATGTACTTTCCTTGAAGTTTGCCCAGCTGACAGGGTGCCTAATTAAGGAGCAGAGAACATCCCTGACTAAAAGGAGAGGTCCAGCGTTAAAAATATACAATGCCAAAACAAGTTCAGCAATCTTGTACGGTGCGGACTTATGGGCTTTCTCGGATCTTTCTTCGTTAGTTAGAGTCCAAAATAAATTTCTCTGTAATCTGGTTGACCTCCCCAATCCAGTCCCATGAAGCCCCTGTTACTTAATCTGGGTTGCCACTCCATTGACGATGTTGCTCGTTTTAGAACAGTAGCTCTGTGGAGGAGAATTTGGACGACTCCTGAACTGGCACTTTTTGCAAATGAAATTTCAGACCTTAGATCCATAGTGGGGTCAGGTAGCCTCCCTTGGTTTAGACAAGTAAGATCTATTTTGGAAAATATGGGTCTTGGCCAGTTGTGGTCGGCACCATTCAATAATGCTTTTCCCACAAAAAAGGAATTCAAAGCACTCTATTGGGCTACTGTAAGACAGCAACTCATCACCCAGACAGATCCCACCTCTTTGACGGGTAGATTCTTGGTACACAAACTCGACCCCTCTTTAGAGGCCTACTGGGATATCATCACAAAGAGTGTGGATAGGAAGCTATATCATCAGTTTAGGGTCGAGTCACTCCCCTTTAGATCTTTTATAAGTAAATGGCGTGGGCAGTCAAATGAGTTTTTCCCATGGTGCAGGGATCAAAAAGAGTCAATAGGCCATGTTCTCTTTGTTTGCCCTGAAGACTCAGCACCCCGGAGAAAATGGCTAAACAAGATTTGTATCAACATGAGAACACGGGTGGGGTTGGAGGCACTATGGTTATTACGGACCAACACAACAGACCCAGTGGCTATAGCTGTGGCAAAATTTCTGGGGTGGTCCTGGATCATCAGAGCTAAGCACCCAACAGTTAGATAGTCGAACACTTGTTTTAATATTGTTGATATGCATTTTCTGACGTCTTTAAATTTAATCATGTTTTATCTATTGTACGTAAGCATCTTTGTATGTCATCTGTAGTCGACTTACTTTGAGGTGCATTGTGTTTGGGATTTAATTTTTATTCATAAATTCTAAATGCTATGATGGACTGTTTTTAACAATGGTATTTATTGCATCACTGTGTTAAGTTGAGAATAGAGCTTTTTATGTTTGTCTTTTAAAATGAAATACTTTCAAATAAAGACGTATGAACTGAACTGAACTGATAAGTTTAGGATCCCAAGAAATATTGGAGTTTGTCGTCAATGTTGAGACCATGCCTTACTGATTGGAGACGCATAATCCAGGTTGCTTCCAATCTTCTGAGTCTCAATTCATGGTTACCACCTCTCACGGGCTGGTCAGTGACATCCATACCAAAAAAGAACAGTTTTTTGGTTGGTCCTTGTGTAGCACATGTGGCTATATGTGAGGCCATCGGGTACCTGGCATCTCCATTCTTCATTGCTCTGACGTGTTCCATGATGCATTCTTCGAGAGCTCTGATGGTTCTTCCCACATATAATTTCCTGCATGTGAATTCTAGTCTGTATATAACATATTTGGTGTTACAATTGATGTTTCTATTGCTTTTGTATTTACGTCCCTTCCAGTCTCTGAATTCCTTAGTTCCATTAAGAGCCCATTTGCAAGCCCCGCAGCAGCCACATTTGTGAAAACCTATAGTTTGGGTGGTGAGCCAGGATTGTGCAATGATAGCTGGCGGGATCGTGGGGCTTAGCCTGTTTCTTAATGTTTTGCCTCTCTTGAATGTGATCTGTGGTCGTGTAGTTACACAGTCATTAAGTGTTTTGTCTGTAATGAAGGTCTTCCAATGTTTGTTTGAGCTTGTTTTCCTGCAAATGTTTTCTATTTATATTTCTACATAGCAATTATTTCGTATCAGAACTGTGCTGTTTTATATTTACCTCGCTACAATAATGATACAACTCTGACCTTGTTTAGACTGCGTAGAACCCGCATTTAAGAATTACATTTGTTTCCATTAGCATACATACATTGCGCCACTCACCATTTCGACTCGTGATTTTGACATATGTCACAATCCACAAACACGTTTACTTATGGTTTATTCTATGCTATATATGTCACATCGAGTTTGTACTTTCGGCACTTAGGGTCTCCACATTAGCATTGGTGTTTCTGAATTTTTTCACTTAATCCACTAAATGTATGTGTTTTTTAATGTTTTTTTTATGGTTTTGTACTTCTTTGGCCATCTACTTCTGTCTGTTTTTTTAGTTTGTTTCCATTTGTGTCCTTCCCAGCCCTGAAGAGTCACATCTTGACATGGTGTGACGAAATACGTGTCGTCTGATTTAATTTTATGTTGTACTTATCGAGTTGAAATATATTGCTTCTCACATGAAACAGTGGATGTCAACCTCCGTCATTTCTAATATGAACAGTGATTAATATGTTTGGTTTGACAATTAACCCTCATTACACTATATATGTGTGCACAGGACTTTGAGCATTCCTAAAGAATTCTATTGGTTAAAGCTGTGCAGATTTATTTGCTAAGTGACTTTGAATTTGTATCAGAACACACATCCTTCCCACTCGAGAGGAGAACAAATTATTATACCTTTGTATAATATTTGATAAGGCCGAATTTTCATTGATTTTGTGAAATGAAGTAAAACGTGCTTTTCTGCAGTATTTCATGAGGGACTGGTAATGTGACAGGTGCAGCTTTTTTTTGGTTTAAAGTATTTTATTAAGGTACAAAAAACATGGGGAAGGGAATAGGAGGTCAAGCGAACTTACAGTACAAGACGCGAAACGTTGCAGCGATTCAGAAGGAAAGTAGGGAGGCAGGAAGCCCCGGAGGGTAACAAGGCATAAGTCATAAGGCAATAAGGCAGTGCGAATGACCCTCCAGTAGATCCCCATTCCCCGAGCTGGAGTAGCGTCCCGCAACACAGTGAAAAACACACCATCCCTCCAACCCCCCGTCCCCGGAAAAATAGAAGAAAGAAAAGCACAGGAGAAAAAGGAAGAAAACAATACCCCAACATCCCCGTCCGAAGGTCAGCACTTAGAAGCATGTAACCCCGCCCCCCACCCCCAGCCCTAAACCCCCGATCCCGCCACATTCACTCCGTTGGAGCCGCCGGTGGCGTCAGCCTAAGGAGTCGCAGGTACCGTGGACATGTGAGCTCGCGAAATTCCGTGGATAGCAGTGCTAAAAAGGGGTGCCAGAGCTCTTCAAACTGGTCTACATTCCCAGCTACTGTTAGCGACATCTTCTCCATACCCAGTACCTGCCAGAGCCGGTGTAGCCAGCCAGTGATAGAGGGGGCAGTGGGGGTACGCCAGAGTACAAGGATGTTTTGAAACGCTGAGCCTAGCGCAATCGCAATCTGTCTACCCCTGCGGGACTTCAGCGGGTACATCAGGTCATTGGGGAGGCCTAGCAAGACATACGCAGGGAAGCGCGGGAGCTCGATCTCAAAATGCCTATCCACCTCATCCAAGACCTCCTTCCAATAGGCCGACAGCACCGGGCACTCCCAGAGAATGTGCGTGAGGGTGCCTTCCTGTCCGCAGCCGCGCCAGCAACCTTTATCGTCGATTTTGTGCATCTCGTAGAGCCTCTCCGGGGTGTAATACCAATAGGTGGACACCTTAGTAAAGGTCTCCGTCAGCCCAGTGTGGTACGCAGAGTGCCTCGCCCGATACGTGATCCTGTCCCACTCCTTGTGGCTCAAGGTCCTGCCCAATTCCCTATGCCAGCGCTCCCTCCCAGGGTTATGGTAATGAAACGGCGGGGGTTGGAGAAACTTATACAAGTCGGTGATAAGCTTGGCATCCGAGGTCCGGGTTACTAGCCACCGCTCATAGGGCGTAATCGAACGGGCAGCGACGTCGCGCACTGGGGGTTGAAGAGCCCAGTGGCGGACTTGCATGTAACGCAGCCTGTCCCCCTCCGTTAGGCCAAACTCCTGACGGAGCTGCTGGAAGGGGAGCACACCCTCCGGCCCGTAGATCTGGAAAAGCGCCCTACAACCCGCGCTCACCCAGTGGGAAAAGGCTCCCGGTTCCAGACCCGGAGTGAAGTCTGGATTGCCAGCAATGGGAGTGAACGGTGATGGAAAAGTGGTGAGCTCACGAAGCTCACACACCCCGTCCCACACTCGCAGCGGAACCCGGGTGATAAAGGAGGCGTAGAGATTAGGCGGGCGGTGAGTGCGCCGCAGGAACGGGACTTCCTGGAGGGTACGGCCCGCAACTGCCTGGTCCTGAAAGAGCCAGTGCTTGTCCGATTCCCACCGGCTCCACTCCACCAAATATCGGAGTTGCGCCGCCTGAAAGTACTTCCGGAGGTCCGGGACACCGAGACCCCCCGCCTCCGGGGCAAGCATGGAGAGAACCCGTTTCATCCGAGGCTTGCGGCCCTGCCACACAAAGCGGGAGATGTCAGCCTGCGCCTGCCGTATCCAACCTACAGGGGGCTGTAGAGGTAGAGCGCGAAAAAGATACAGGATCTGAGGCAGTATTGTCATCTTCACCGCTGCGATACGGCCCAGCCACGAGAGCAGGCCTTTGTTCCATCGGCCGAGTTCCTCCTTGATCTTTTTGCCCAGGGAGGAATAGTTGGCTGCGACCATTGCAGGTAGGGAGGGTGCAAGCAAAATCCCCAGGTAAGGCACCGCGGAGGAGGACCATTGCAGAGGAAAAAGACGCTGGAGGTCCCGCCTGGTGTCGACAGAGAGTGACACATCCAGGGCAGCCGATTTAGACATATTCATTTTGAAGCCCGCCACGCGGGCAAAGGAGTTCAGTTCCTGGACGCAGGCAGGGAGCGACCGCTTGGGGTCGTCCAGGGTCAGCAAGACATCGTCCGCATATAAGCTGACAGTATGGGTGTATTGCCCCATCTTCACCCCAATAGCGTCCGGGTTATCGCGAATCCTCTGGGCAAACGGCTCCATATAGAGGGCAAACAGGAGCGGCGAAAGGGGGCAGCCCTGTCTCGTACCGCGCTCAATGGCAAAGCTGCTGGAGCTGTGTCCGTTGACACGCACCGATGCTGACGGCCTCCTATAACAATTAAAGACCATAGTGCGGAACTTCTCGCCGATCCCCAGTTTCCCGAGAACCAGCTCGAGGTACGGCCAATGAACCCTATCAAAGGCCTTCTCCGCGTCGACCGACAGCAGCATCCGCTCCCCCGGGACGCGTGAGGCCTTTTCCAGCACGTGCGTCACCCTCTTGGTGTTGTCGACCGTTTGCCTACCAGGTACAAAACCGGCCTGGTCCGCCTCCACCAGACCTGGTAGGTGCAGACCCAATCTGGCCGCCAAGATCCCCGTGTAAAGCTTGAGGTCCACATTTAGAAGCGAGATGGGCCGATACGAGCCGCACAGAGTCCGGTCCTTCCCTGGTTTCGGAATAACCGACACAGTCGCCGAGAGGAGGTCCGGTGGGATGGCTCCCGGTTCAGAGAAGGAATTGAATAAGCGAGCCAGGAGAGGAGCGACTGTGGGACAGAAGGTCTTGTAAAACAAGGCCGTATAGCCATCCGGGCCCGGGGCCTTGCCGTGCTTTAACCGTGCAATAGCGGAGATGACTTCCTCCACATGAATACCCCTCTCTAGGTGGTCCGCCTGGGCGGGATCCAGGGCTGGGAGGGTTACTGATTCCAAATAGGCCTCAGCCTCTCCCGGTGGGGAGGGCTCTGCAGCGTACAGCGCCTCGTAGAAGGCGCGGAAGGAATCCGCCACCTCCGCGTCACCGGAAATCGGGACCCCGTCTGCTCCCACTAGCTCCTTTACTACGTTGCGCTGCTGCGCAGCCCTGAGCCGGTGGGCCAGGAGCTTACCGCATCTGTCTCCGCCGGTGTAAAAGGCATGTTTCAAGCGCAACGCCGCATACTCCGCCCGGTCCAGGTCCAACGCAGAGAGGAGTTTCCGCGCCGCCTTCAGCTGCCTCCAAACTTGAGGAGCCCCCGTCCGGCGGTGAACCTGTTCAAGTTCCCTGACCTGCGCCGTTAGTTCCTCCCTCTTACGTTGCCGCTCCCTGTTCTCCGCCGAGGAAATGGAGATAAACTCCCCTCTGACGACCACTTTCAAAGCCGCCCACTGCGTTGCTAGGGACGTGTCGGAGTTGTTATTGTGGGTCAGGTACTCCTGAATGACCTCCTCCACTCACTTCACCACCGATTTCTTATGGAGAAGCGTGTCCCGAAGCCGCCACATCCCTCTAGAGGGGGGGGCCGCCGGCCAAGCAAATATTCCGGAAACCGGCGCATGGTCGGACAGGGACAAGACCCCGATGTCTGCCGCCGTGGCGGCCGAGCGAAGCGGTCCGCTCACCAAGAGGTAGTCCAACCGCGAATAAGTGCGGTGTGCGTGGGAGAAATATGAGTAGTCCCTATCAGCGGGGTGCATGGTGCGCCAGAGGTCATGCAGATCCATCTCTGCAATCTGGTCCTGAACCGCTCTGGAAAGCTCCCCCGTCTGCGGAAAGCGCTGGGCAGACCTATCCAAGGTGGAGTCGAAGACCATGTTCAGGTCTCCCCCCAAAATGACGTGGCGATCGGGCGAGGCAGTAACATCTACCAACACGGATTCCAGGAAGCGATCCTGGTGGTCATTTGGGCTGTACACGGAGCCAACCGTGAAGGCAACACCCCCCAGGCGCATGCGATACACTAGAAGCCTCCCCTTCTGCTCGGCATGTTTATACAACACCTCACCCCTGAAGGAGCTGGCTAGAAGAATAGCTACCCCCGCAGTCTTAGTCGCAGCCGAGGAAAAGAGTTGCGTGGGGAACTTGGCAGAGCACAACCTATGGCAATCTTTAGAGAGTAAATGGGTTTCCTGCAGGAGGCAGATATCCGCCTGCGACCCTTCTAGCAGGGAAAGGATCGCCCTACGCTTCACAGGATTATTCAGACCCTTAACGTTAAGGGTCACTACTTTCAGGGACGGCATCGCTCCCAGGGAAGCAAAGCGCTATGCAGCAAGCGAGGGATCAGTGGAGGGGGCGCACGGGGCAGGGGCGCAGGGAAGGCCAGAGTCGGCCTCGCATGTGTTCGGACAGTATCGGACGGGACCCCCCCAACACCAAACCAGCTCTTGAACCCCCCCAAAACCAACCCATGGCAACCAGCCAAAACCAAAAACAAGAAAAAACACCCCATTGTCTCAGTCCAGCCCAAGTGGGCGAGTCTGTAGAAACCAGTCAAGTGGACGTCCAGCCACACACCTCCAACCTCTCCCCCCCCACCCCCAGCCCCAACCCAGCATCGTAGAAGCTAAGAGTCCCTCCCCCCGGAGAAAAGTTAGGCCGTCTGGGCCACGCCATTAGATTCAGGCAAGTTCCTGGCCGCAGTCCTCAGGGCCTCCGCCATATCCGCCCTGATGGTAGGGGAGTCAGGGCGACTCGCCGTCGCCGACGATTGGCGCCTCCTCGATCTCCGTCGGCCCCGCCGCTCGGGGCGCCTCCATGCGGGTGTCGCCCCTTCTTCCTCCGTAGCTGTGAGTCCCAGCACCCCACAGACATCTTGTAAGGAGCGCAGCTGATGTAGCACCCCATTCCATCGGAAGATGAGACGGAAGAGGTGACCCCAGGAGTAGGCCGTCTCATGCTCTCGCAGAAAGTCCGTGGCGATGCGGAAAGACCTGCGCTTCTGCAGTGTGATGGCGGACAGGTCTTGATAGAGCGCCACGGGTCGTTCTCGGAAGGACAGCGGCTGCTTCCTGCGGGCCTCTGTCATAATGCGCTCCTTCAGGGGGAAATCCGGCAGGAATGTCAGGATATCAGGCGGGGGTGCCGATGATTGGCGCTGGCGGCCCACCCTGTGTGCTCTGTCGATGCGGATCGGGAAGTCCGCTCCTTCTCCCAAGATGTCGCGGAACAGGTCCTGCAGATAGGCCACTAGGTCCGCACCCTCATCCGCGGACGGAACGCCTCGCACCCGGATGTTATTCCGCCTGGACCTGTTCTCGAGGTCCTCAGAGTGGGCCTGGAGCTCGACACACTGCTCCCGTAGGCGGAGAACGTCCTGCTGGAGATGAACTATCTCTTCATCTCGACGCTGGGCCGCCGTTTCCACAGTGTCGACCCGCTCGCCCAGGCCCTCGATTTCTCTACGCACTTCACGGACCTGTCCGGCCACCTCGGTCTTGAGAGTCTGGAATTCCTCCTTGAGGGAGCTGAATAAGTCCTCCATGAAGGACCTCGTGACTGGTGGTTCGCCTCCGGTGGTGTCTGTTGAGGCCCGGGAGGACCCCGGGGACGGCTGCGCCCTGTCTCGCAGTTGCTGGGCCCTGCCGAGCATGTCCGGCAGAGTGCGATCTCCCCGTGCCGCGCCTCGCCTCCCAGCCATCTTGGCCTCCGCGGTGGGTGAAGCCTAGTGCTGGCCGCTGCAAATGCACCCAGCCTCTCGTGGGCACCAGATGTGAAGACCTCGCCGAGGACAAGGGTAGTGCGTCACAGGCGACAAAATGGCGGCACGGGCCAGGGCGAGACGACCATCGAGCCAGTCAGGGCGATAATCAAGGTTCAGGTCGGAGGCTTTCAGCCGCGTGCTTCCAGGGAGGACGGCAGATGCATAGGCACCAAGATGAACCGAGGCGCCCGTATGACAAGGGCGCGGGCGAGGGTCACCAGTACCAGCTCCTCAACGACAAGATGGCGGGAGGGCGGAACCCAGGAGGGCAGCCCAGGCCAGCAAGTCTATGGGCGACCCTCAAACAGCAATGGGTCGGGAAAGTGCGAAACCAGTGTCCCCCAGTTTCACCGGCTAGTACGCCCGGCTCGGTCACCGCACAAACTCCAACGTCCCTCGCTTCCAGGCTCAGGGTCCGCAAGGCGTCACACACCGACACCCATGGCAGGGGGGTAGATCACCGACGCAGGTCTGGGGTCTGTCGTCCAGCGATGACTCTGGCCACCAGGGCGCCGGCCAGGAAGCCTCCGCACTCCACGGAGTCCGTCGAGTCCGTTCCCTCGGGATCCCCAGCTTTCAGCACTCGGCCCAGCCTAGGCGCGCGGACAGCGCCGCAATACGCTCCGCCTCCAGGCCCTTCTCCTCGGGGCGATCCAGGCTCCACTCCTCGAATCGATCGTTGAACAAACTTTTCGGGGACTTCCCCCGGGGCAACAGAAGTCAAAGTGGTATCAAAATGTGCCCCAAGAACTCCGGCACAGTTCTCTCGCCCGCAGTGCAGCCGCGGGGGGAGAGAAGCGCAGGAATCGGGGCTCGAGCTGAGCTGGGCCGGAGGAGCTACGGGAGGAAGCGTCCGCTCACCCCGCCATCTTGGCCACGCCCCCAGGTGCAGCTTTTAATGCTAACTTAAACACCCTACAGAACTGTGTGTAGCTCATTACTGCATACCCAGGTTCTGAGGGACACATGGTAACTCCATCATATGTAATGCTAACTGAAACATGTCTAAACTAATTATTATTTTCTAGCATATTAAAACAGTATTCTATCTGTTATTCCTCTTGGGGGTTAGGAGATCTGCCTGCGTAACCCCACCTTAGAAATAGGGTTCTTAACAGATGATCATCTAATTGAAAGTGTAACTCGCAGTGCCTCATTACTTCATGAAAAATGACATGCATACCACAATTGATCTAATGTTAATTTCAGGTATGTTGAAATCAATTCAGAAAATCGAGGAATAAATGTTGGTTCTCCCGGCAAGATAATGTGGTGAATTCTGGCCATCAGGGAGATGTCTTACTCTTAACACACATTCTACAAATCCTAAACGATCTCCAGAAAATACCAATGACTGACCTTTTATTAGGACACCCTGCAAATGGACCTGAAAACTCCTCTGGACTGTTTAAAAGGAAGTGGAAGTAAACTCTCTGGAAAATTAGATGCTATTAAGAACTGGCTTAGAAAAATCTGGAAGAAGATGAGATTAGGAAAATAAGTATGAATCCATAAACTGAAGTCACTGATTTAACCGAATCTACACCTCAAAATAGTGTAAGAAGTGAAACAAGAAGGAAAAGAAAAGCCCTGAAGCTAATATTGTCATCAAACAATGACGTGATATTAACTTGAATGAAACATATTCTAAATTACAAAGAAATTACAAAAAATAATCAGATTCTGATTGGACATTACAGAGGATATTCATATGACAGACAAAACGTAATCCTTGTGCTCCAGATCAGAATGATTGAAACCCTCAATGGTGAACAGTGAAGTACATACTTGACACAACAAAAATGTTCTTTTATATAGGAAACACCAGTGAAGTTAAAGGTAACACAAAGGGTGGATCAAGCGGTTCACACAAAAAGATCACCTTGTTAGAAAACTATGGACTCTTTTCTGGAATGGAGGCAACTAAAACATGATTCTACCTAAGCACACACAACAATAGCAATACATAAGAAGCCACAAATGTGCACAAGATGCACAAAGTGAGTGACAAATATTTGGATTTGGAATAATATGATGGAAGTGTCTTGCTAGAGATTTCTGATTGGTCAATTGAATGTTTGATCTGTGTCAGTCTATAATTTTTCGATCTCACCTTTACACATCTTTCTGTTATTTCAATAAAGACCAATCTGCAAAGGCATCTATTTTCATAAATATAACCTCCTGTGTTGCATTTTGCATCAATAATATTATGTTGTAATTTCTTCCCTATATATGGCTAATGAGCAGTCCCAATGTTAGTTACATAAAAGCAGCTTGCACAATTCAGATAGCGAAGGTTCTTGGTTCCTGTGTTTGTGATGTACACTGATTCTTATCTTCACCATGAAATGATTTAATTAGATACACTTAAATATTATTATTTAATTATACCATTACTAGTTTCTACTAGCTCCTCATCTTGTTCAATACTTTAAC
Organism: Lissotriton vulgaris; assembly: GCF_964263255.1. NCBI lineage: Eukaryota > Metazoa > Chordata > Amphibia > Caudata > Salamandridae > Lissotriton > Lissotriton vulgaris. Next base: position 813,782,611 of record NC_141699.1, read on the forward strand.
TGTTTATTGAAGAGTTTCCCAATGTATTTGTTATAAACAATATTTTGCTACAGACCACATTGTGTCTCCCAAAAGTGCTTCTGTATATTTAATTACATCCTCATGTCTTCATCTAACATTTTCTGTCATTATTTTGTAATATTTCTTTATTTCTCAAAAATGTATGAAGCTGTGTTTTAAATACGTTCTTTAGTTGAACAATTTTGACTCCTCAGATATTTATGGTTTTAGTTCTAGAATCTGGTGAGAAAGAAATCCTTTCAGTATTTTTTAGAAAACCTTGCTACCACTGGTAAATTATTTTAGTCAGTAACCTTTTAAGAGTTTTTTGTACCATTGCTTATGTTCTTTCCTTATTCATAGATATATATATATGTGCTTTATCTCCTTAGTTTCTATTTTGTAAGAGAATATTGTTCTTAAAGGTAATTGATTTAGTTTTCTATATTCACTGCCAGTTATCCAAAATATATAGTTCTCCAAATTATACATAAAGTGATCCCTGCTGTACATTATATGGATACTGCAAGACAACGGAGAGCTCCATTAACATACAGAGGAACAAGGTCGAAGGCAGAGTTTCTTTCTAAGGACATGGAAATACTCAGTGACTTGCGGTACCTTTTTAATCTATCATAAAGGGCCTTTTATTCCTTATACTACATCGTCACAGCATTATCCTTTTCAAAAACTCTTTAAATGCTCAATGTCTTGCTCTGTTATGTTCACTGTAGACCAGAGGAATAAAAGTAGAGCCTCTATTGTGAAAGTAAACACATAAAAAAAGTTTGTAAGTTTTGTTAAATAATTTTATAAACAGTTTAATGTAGGTCAGGCTACAAAATACTGCTGCTCAGATAAAATTGAAAGAAGCAGAGATTCTATCTTTCCTTCAATGACTTATAGCATGGGAACCATAAACATGTTACCATAAATGTTTTTTTTCTGCTGTTCACTTTTTCTTTTTAGAAATACATATCAGATGAAGAAAAAGCCAGTTTTCTTTTCCATTTTAAAGCTGCATCTGTAGCTATTATCAGGGACCTGCCTTTCACCATGGCGACTGGCTCTGGGAGCAGCCATTGTGATGGGAAATCTCAATTGTAATAAAGTAATAAGATCGAGTACAGTAGTCACAAGAAGCCTTAAATAAATAATTTAGAAACAGACTTTTACACTGGGATTGGGCACTCCTAAGTATTATAGGTAGATCATCTATGTATCTTACTCTTACTACCAAGCGCCCCTGTCCCTTCCTGGGGGACCCCAGTCACAAGCACCATGACCCTGCCTACAGCACACCAAGAACCCCTTCCCCCTGCGTGACATTAACTGGACACATGCAGCCCCCACCCTTAAGCTCAAGCAGGTCACGTATCCCTCTGACTCTGATATTAAGGTTGGGACTCCGGAAACACTCCCAACACAGCACGTCCACTTCTTCCCCTGTATGCACAGATCCTCCTTCTTACGTACCTGGCCCTCCCACAGACGCTTCCCCCTGTTCTTCTTTAGTACAGTATATTAGGGCACTCCTCCTAGACTCACCCCTCACAATGGGTACACCAGACTTCTACAAAATTAAAGAACAAAGATACCCTAAGCGATATAGGCCCACCCCATGGGGTAGTAATTGGTCTGTCGCTCACAGCCTATTCCTCATGATCTTGTACTACTGCTATTTCTTTATGCACATGCCAATGTCGGTGATGTACCTAAATTAATATGAAATGAAAACCAATTTTAGTAAGCGCTAACAGCTGCCCTGAGGCGTCCAGGCGCTAAAACTACAACTAATGTCTTCAGAGAAAAGAGCAGGGAAGGATCCTACTAATTGAAAAGAAAGGTCTTGAGCTGTTTGCGGAAGCTCAACAGGTTGGAGTCAGCTCTAAGATGGAGGGGTAGGGTGTTCCATAATTTAGGGGCTTTATAAGCAAAGGATCGACCTCCGGCCCTCGTTCTATAGATCCTAGGAACTTGGGCTAAAAAAGCATGTGAGGAGCGGAGGGCTTTAGTGGGTTGGTATGGTAGTACCAAAGAGTGGCTGATTTCTGGGCCAGATTTCCAGTAAGCTTGATGGGCAATGCACATAGACTTAAACTTGACTCTCTCTCTAATGGGAGCCAGTACAACGCTCTTAAGCCAGATTTTATTGAGGTTCTGCGGGGAGTTCCAAGCAATGTGCGGGCTGCACAATTTTGGGTGCGCTGCAGTTTTTGTAAAGTGTACTCCGGCGCCCCCAGGTACAGAGCATTGTTGAAGTCAAGGCAAGATTGGATTAAGCCCTGTATAACTATCCTCCTGGCCTCAAAGGGAAGAAGTGGGAGAATTCTTTTAACCATCCTCAAGAGGCAAAAACAGGTCGCTGAGACTTTAGTTGCCTGCATATCGAAGGTCAATGATTTGTCCATCCACACCCCCAGGCTTTTGATATTGTCTCTGGGGGTGGGAGCTGTGCCCATGCTCAGAGGCCATAACAGCTCTAAGGTAGAAGGGGCTGAGGGGCCTAGGAGCATAAGCTCCGTTTTATCATCATTGAGCTTCAGACAGGACTTCGTCATCCAGCTCTTGACCTGTTCCAGGCATGTTGTTAAATTGGACTGTGGAAGTGGGCTGCTCTCTTGCTAAAGGGTAGACCACTAGCTGGGTATCATCCGCATAGGTAACGATGTCAATACCATGCGGACGCACAATCCCAGCCAGCGGGCTCATATATGCATTAAAGAGCGTAGGGCTCAATGAAGAGCCCTGCGGCACCCCACATCCCAGTGGCTTGCTAGATGAGACCGATGTACCTTCAAAGACCTGGAACGTTCGATCACTTAAAAAGGACCTGAACCAGGCCAGGGCTTCTCCCGATATTCCCAAGTCGAGGAGACGGTTTACGAGAATTTTGTGATTTACCGTATCAAAGGCGGCGCTCAGATCAAGGAGGATCACTGCCACTGACCCTCCCTGATCCAGGATCCGCCTTGTCTCTTCTGTCACAGCCAACAAAGCAGTCTCCGTCCCATGTTTGGGGCGGAAGCCTGTCTGGGAAACGTCGAGCAGGTGGTTATGCTCGAAGAACTGAGTTACAGTGATGTTAATATGTTTCTCTAAGATCTTGGTTACCCAGGGAAGAAGTGATATCGGACGATAGTTATTGAAGTTCGTCGGGTCAAGAGTGGGTTTTTTCAACAATGCTCGAACCTTGGCATGCTTCCAGGCCTGTGGCACTATCCCACTTACTATGGAAGAGTTCAACAACTTCATAAGTGTGGGAAGGATGACTTTGTTGGCTAGGATCAGCGTGCCAGGGGGAGCAGGGTCACATGGAGAACCCGATTTTATTTGGTTTATTAAGGGCTCAAGAGTGTCAAGGTGCAGCAGAGGAAGATGGACAAGATAGTTTTTTTGAGGGGAGGTCTCTAACTCTATGGGTAAGTCCGATTTTTGAGTGGACACTTCTAAGTCTGGATCTGAAAAGGAGAGGTAGATTGTATTTACTTTCAGAAAGAAAGAATTAGCCAGTTCATCACATCGAGAGGATGAACTATCATTGCCTGTTGACGGAGACAGCAGCCTAGTCAGTGTTTTCACTATTTGATAGATCTCTTTAGGCTTGGACTTAGCCAATCTAATATTTTCAGTGTAGTAGGCAGACTGTGTAGTTCTTATTTCGTTTTTATAGGTCCTAATGGCTTCCCTATAGATCGCTTTGTCCGTGGAGTCGTAGAACATACGCCACTTTCTTTCTAATCTTTTGCATGGATGTTTTTCCCCCTAAGCTCTTCTGAATACCAGGGCGCTGTTTTTTGCTTCCTTTTGTGTCAGAAGTGCGAAGAGGAAGTATGGAATCCAAGGAACTTGTGATCTAGTTGTCAAATAACCTGTTATTAGTACAAGGGTCACAAGAGAGTAGGGGACTAGTGGCAGTGAGAATGCTGGTCCACTTATCTGTACTGAGCTTAGACCAATTTCGAATTGTTCGTGGAAGGGGGGTGAGGAATGGAGATTTAGGAGCGGTCCAAATTAAAGGGATCAAAAAGTGATCAGTCCAAGGAAGAACGCTGATACTGCCTACTTTTAGATGTTCGCTGTTACTGAATACTGGGTCTAAAAGATGACCTTTAATGTGCGTTGAACCCAAGACAGGTTGCTCTAATTGAATAGCGGCTAAGCTAGCTATCATTCCTGTGGCGATATTGTCTAAAATATTATCGAAATGGATATTAAAATCTCCAAGTAATGTACAATTTTAGGGAGATGTGACCAATTCTGCCACAATAGATGGAAGATCTATTTGAAATAGTTTTATAGGACCAGGGGGGCGGTAGATAAGAATGCCAGAGAAGCTGTTATTGGGGGAAAATTCAATAATGAAGGGGAGACTTTCACAGTCAGCAATAGACTCCGTCAGGCAACGACATATATAAGTGTCCTTATAAATGATTGCAAGCCCTCCTCCTTTGCCTTGCGGACGATCTAATCGGGCTATCTGATAGCCAGGAGTAAGGGCTTGCACTAGATCATATTGGGAGTCTTGGGTCAGCCAAGTCTCAGTTAAAAAGACTACATCCGGGGTGTGCTCTTCCAACAACAGAGATATCTCTAGGCTGTGTTTTGGAAGAGATCTGCCATTAAGAAGAAACATATGATAATCCTTTTAAACCGGGTCGGTCGATGGGTTCGTTATCTCAGACTTACAGTGAGGGCAGAAATGAGGGGTCTCCAAAGGGTGAAAGTGGTGACGGCAGCATGCTAATGTGGAGGGACGCAGTTGGTGCAGGGAGTCCTTGTTGTATATCAACCTTTGTCGCTGAAAATGAGCAGGGGTGGTGGCCCCTGGTCCCGGTCGGGCGCGGACGGGTGCAGACGGGCTTGCCTTTGGCGCGCCTTTGGCGTGCCCGCTGCGCCCGCTGGCTGCGCTGACGTAGAGACATGTGAAATTTATATGGCACAGAGGAGGGTGGGAGGCGTCCTGCAGCTAGACTGAAAACCCCTTAGCCCTCTCCAGATGGCGGCTATGAAGGGCTGTAAGCCCCTGTCCCTGTCCCTCAGCTCCGGCCCCTACTCGGCTGCGCAGGGGATCGAGGTTGGTGGTTTGGTGAGCTCCACGATCTTTTGTTTAAATTCCCCACAAGTAAGTAAAGCTGCTTGCAGAGAGATACGGCGCAATTAAAAAATAAGGTTTCACAGTGTGTTAAAACAAAGTAAGGAAAACCAGGTAGAGCCCCCGGATACCACCTCAGGGGTAAAAACAAGCACAATAGTAATCAAACGTGCTGCAAATTGCAGCGATTTAAATACCGCTGGAGGGCGGGAGGCGTCCTCCAGCTAGACTGCAAACCCCTTAGCCCTCTCAAGATGGCGGCTATGAAGGGCTGTAAGCCCCTGTCCCTTAGCGCCAGCCCCTACTCGGCTGCGCAGGGGATCGAGGTTGGTGTTTTGGCGAGCTTCATGATCTTTTGTTTGAATTCCCCACAAGTAGGTAAAGCTGCTTGCAGAGAGATACAGCACAATTAAAAAATAAGGTTTCACAGTGTGTTAAAAACAAAGTAAGGAAAAGCAGGTAGAGCCCCCGGTTTCCGCCTCAGTGGTGAAAACAAGCACAATAGTAATCAAGCGTGCTGCAAATTGCGGCGATTTAAATACCGCGGGAGGGCGGGAGGCGTCCTGCAGCTAGTCTGCAAACCCCTTAGCCCTCTCAAGATGGCGGCTATGAAGGGCTGTAAGCCCCTGTCCCAGTCCCTCAGCGACAACCCCTACTCGGCTGCGCAGGGGATCGAGGTTGGTGGTTTGGCGAGCTCCACGATCTTTTGTTTAAATTCCCCACAAGTAAGTAAAGCTGCTTGCAGAGAGATACGGCGCAATTAAAAATAAGGTTTCACAGTCAAAAGATATTCCTTTCCAGCTTCTAATACTGAGATTCACTATTGATGGGGCAAAGCTTGAGTCCTTTTTATTGTGTTTGTTGCAAATATTACTGGTATTTTCATAAAAAGAATTGCAAGTAGTTGTAAAGTGATTGGTTTAATAAACATGGACTATGCTTTCCATATTTTCTGCATGTGTCTCATTCGTCTATAGACTTGTAAGATTCATACAGCAAAAAGATGAAGTTCTTTAACAAATATTTTACTCAATGTTTTCAAAAAAGTTGTTTGTATCCTTCACATATTTGTTCACGTTCATAACTGTTGGTTCCAAGTAATAATCTTTTTTCACCAGCGGCTGGGACATACATCATATTTTCACTTCTATCTAAACAGAGGATCCTACTGATTTTTATGTAGTTTGGTATCATATATAACAATGGTACTTTTGGCAAAATCTGCATCAAAAATCTTTCACATTTTTTGTAATCCATTCTTCTTCTCTAGCATGCATCTCATTTTCATAATTAACTCCATGCCTTCTCTTGTAGTGTTTCCATGAATTTTAGAATACATTGTCTTAGTCTATAAATTTACTTTTATTTCTCATTGTAATTATTCAGTATGCATCATAACCACCGCTCTTCGTTTACATACTCATTTGATTTGAAATTCGTTATTTCTCTGTAATTTCTTGATATTAGCTATTTCTTGTGAAGTCATATTTTGCATTATTTTAACAGCCTAACTCCTACTTTTAGAGATTCTTCAATAATGACCTTTCAAAGATGAATTGTTTTATTTTTTTCCACATATGTAAATGTGAATTTTATTTGAATTTTTTCATTTGCTGTCTGTTTCTCAACATCTCCTTTGATAGTCCAAAGTACAATTGGAATCATAAAGTTTGCAGTATCTAAAAATCCTTTACCTTGTCTCGGACCTAGTTGTCCTTTATGGTGGTATGGCGTAAATAGTGAAAAAAACTCATGAAGTTTGTAAGTATTCCGTTCTTTCTTTATTGGATTCTTTTATTTTCTCTTTTTAAGATACAAAGGCACAGCCAATGCGTTTCATTCCCTTGGGTGCCTTGGGAATTTCGTCAGGGCTGCAAAAGATTTTAACATACATAAACATTTTTGCCTCATGTATAGAAACAGACAATAACATACATTACATACAGATTTAAAATGACTAAAAGTTACACCAATAGACATAACAATGTAAAACCATGCCAAATGGCACATCAGTAATTATACCAGAAAGCAAGCACACCCTCACCCGTGCATTGCTTCAGCTTATAGAGGATTGTGTACCACACTCGTACACACCTATGTGATATGACAAACAAATTCTATTTCCACCAACAGGTGCCCAATGGGGAAAAATAAGCACCCAAAGCAAAAAGTCGTGCAGATTCACAAAGTATAATACCAAAGAAACCAGAAAAAGAGTTAAGAAAAAGCGTCATGTACCGGTTTTTCTAAAGGTAAAGCACTGGAGGGAAAAAGGAAAAGTTCCACCCTAATTGTAACTCGGTGTCATAAGAAAATAAATCCTACAATATTCTCACCTACAAATGGGAACATCTCAATCCGATGGTCCGAAATAATATTGCACATTTACCATAGGTGCAAGACAAGAGTGTTGTCAGAGATATGAACCTGAGATTCCTGAAAATGAAAAATAATGATGTGATCTGCTGATCGAAAGAATATATCATAGGCCATTGTGAATCACAGTTTTGGCCGGAAAGATATATCTGGGGACTAAGTTGCAATCACAATTATTATCATCGATAAGTGTATGGCAAGTATATTCCCCGCCCATTTAGAGCGTGATCCAAGAATTTTTTTTATATAATATGGAGACACCTAAATTACTAGGGTGTCTACCTTTGGAGGGAAAAACAATCCCCAACGACATGATGACTCATTTTTTCATAGCAGCTAGGGAAATTACCTGTGTTATGTAAAATTTGTTGGAAAGGAATCCAAGTGCATTCTTCTGTGGTAAATAAAATATTCCCCTGTTGGAATTTCTATACTTGAACAATGGATCATGCATATAATGAGAGGCAGAGTCCGTGGTGTCCGATTCAAAAGGGCTTTATTTCAGTAACTCGAGTTAAGGGAGAATCGGGTTCCATCACCACTAAGGTTCAGGAAGGGTCTTCTGAACTTTATTCACAGAGCACAATATTTATACATGGGATATACATTACATTGCATAGAGAAGGAGGAGCGCTCCAGGCAGAGCAAGAGAAAGAGAGAGATAAGAGCATATGGGCGTGCAAGAGGGCGTGTAAGAAGGCGTTCACTTGAGGAGTCATAGGTGAGTCATAGGTGGGTGGATACATGGAGGGGGTCTGCATGGCCAGCTGGAACCTTTACCCTACTTGTGTGCGCATCTTTGGTCATGACGTGCAACTAACTTGTAACTGGGGGGAAGCTGGGGGGAGCTGACTTTCGATCTAGTAGAGAGACCTTCAGTGTCAGGACGACCTGCTCGTCTGGTATTATCTGATATCTTGGATCCGGGGATGTATTATCTGAAGTAAAGGTCGCTCAAGCAAAGGTTGCTCATCACTAAGAGCCAGTGTGTGCATATATTTCTTCGTGCATTGCGTGGGGGCCATGGGCTTTCTATGGATGCAAGTTCTGTAAATCACTTAAACGGAGACAGGAAGGCTAGGCTCTATCTCTGTAGACGGGTTCTGTTTACCTTCCTCACTAGGCAGGAATGTGTTTTCTGTGGAGCAAGCAGATAACTGTGTGCAAAATACTGTCTTGGCACCCCGGGCTGGGCCCCTCTCGGCTGACCCAGAAGTATGTGAGAGGTCAGGGATACGTAGCTGAGCTGCAGCTTTCAGAGTGTCTTGAGGCATAAAAAAACCTTAATTCGGGAACTGGCTCGGGCGGAGCCACAAAACGGGTTCATCTCGACTTTTAAACGTGCACCATGCAAATACATTGGCAACATAGGCCTCAATGCAAAATTAACGTTTCTTTCATGGAAGGCTTGGTAACTGACATTCTAATGTGAGACGGAAATGCAGAAGCATCATTATTACAGGCATGAGAGGGAAAATGCATGGACGATATGCACTTACACTAAACGTGGGGTACAAGCAGGGGACACATTGGCCATATAAAATTTCTATTTCCTCACTTCCATAGGCGACGAGCAGTTGAATTTAAAGGAAAAACGAAGGTTTATCATTGCCCCCTAGGTAAGAAATATATATGTACACCATATTATGGCAAGCTGTCTATAGCAAATCAATGCAAAATAACAAAAATTCTCATGCCATTGAACGCAGAATCACCTAAGAAGATGAATATTACAAGGAACCAGAAGATAACATAGTGGTGAATAGTGTGAATGTGTCATACATGAGCAACATGATGATACTAGACGAGCGTATATGCCCTCGATAGTGAACTCGAATCTATGACACGTATGCACTAGCCAAGAGAAATGTGGATCCGGGCACTAATTGAAATGCTCCAAATCGACAGCACTTCAGATACTCGGTTTCAACATATGAATGGCGGTATGAGATATGTTGAAATCGCATTTCTAACAGGAGACCCAAAGTACAAGGGGATAGAATCGGGCATCCAGAGAGCATTTCAACCCCTAATGCCCATCCCTATTTTCTCAATTCTCCCCGCTAATGCCACTGAAAACAGCGTGATGATAATAAGAAATGGGTGTTTACCGGGGGGGAGGTCCGTAACACCAACAGTTCTTAAAAGTGAAGATGGGCTTGTTAGTGAATGGCGTCTATACGAGTTACTATGAAGGTATGAGTCATCTGCTGCGGGACCTGAAACAAATACATGAGTCCAGCGTCAGAGTAACACAAATAGCGTCCCTAGGAGCATAAAATCTGCTCATTCCCTATGATGTAGCGTACCTGTGATAGGGTCTCCGGCGCCGCCTACTCCTCCGTGTGCGTGTTCGAAGTAGTGGCCGCCGATCACCCGCCATTTTTAAAATAGTTCACATGACCCATATCTCGATCACGTGGGCCCTCCATGTGATAGTGCCGACCCCATTCAGTTCAGCGCGGGCCCATATCCCGGTGGCGGCCATATTGGAATATTAAAAAGTATAGCATAGTAACATGCTGATTATGCAGTGGTGTGCAAAATAACTCCCAGAAGACGAGGAGAAAGAGCATGCCAAACTCTTTGGAGATTTGTATCGTCACCTAAAGTAAAGTGGGCTCCTCGATAACAGCCTAAAAAACGATCGTCATTTTTTAACTAAATGTAGTGGGCTTGATATATATAATCCGCCTGTAGTCCCCAAAATTACAGTAAATATGGAGGGTACTCGAAAAAATCATGTTCTCAGGTTGAAAGCTAGTTATTGTAAAAGAGGGAAAGGATCTCAACGTCGTCCAGTATGCCGGCGGCAGCCATATATAAAGGGGTTTGCCCCACGTCAACAATATCATAATGTGGAATTAGTTCCTTAAAGATATGTGAAAAAAGGGGGGGTGCCTACTCCCCCAGGAGAAGACCAACTTTGGCATTTAAAATAGATACAAGGCTCCCTGTTGTGTTAGAAAAAAGTAGAATGAAAATAAGCAGATAAAAGTTACAAGAGTACAAGAAAAAACCAACAGGGAGAGAGGAGATAATACATCTCTAAATCGTTCCTCTGTAGCAATAGTTTAGAAGAAATGATCATTAATTCATTGCAATATAAACACCCAATTATTGGATATACAGTTCATATATTCAGAAACATTCGCAATGTGGGCCAGTATGTGTCATAATGATTTCCCTCAAATGATTTAGGGGAAAAGCCCCCTGTTTGTCCTGTGTGTTGTGAAATCATGATTAGCCTAGGGGTAGAGCTGTATTAATGACATGTGGTATGTGTGATTTGTACGGGTCATAGCAACTATTCTTGATAGGCCTAATACAGGGCCCCCCTATTGCTATTACATATTCCAGGATCATAGATACTGTGGGGGCTTAAGATATAACAAGATGGGTGGCATTGATACCTTATTCAAGAAAATAATGAAGTTCTTTGTCTGTGTTGCCCTCAAACGGCAAATTCACTTCGCCTCCCTCTGTCTGACCGCTAGTTCCCGGTCGCCCCCTCTTTTGTCCTGGGGCACATGATCTATCCCTTGGAACCAGAAGGAGGTGTCCCCCCGGATGTGTATCATTATAATGTGTGCTCACTGGGTAGCATTTGTCTCTGCCAATGATTGCCCTTCGGTGTTCCTGAATTCGCATTTTTAAAGGGCGCACAGTACTCCCTATATAAATGATGTTACAGCTGCATCCCAATACGTGTACCACATGCGTGGTGTTGCAATTTATGAAACTGTTAATCTTATGGTTCTTGGGTGTATTATATGTGAAGTTGGTAAGCTTGTTCAGACCTGAATCACAGACAATACATGACCCACATGTGTAGAAACCAAGTGGCTTGGGTGGAAACCATGAGTCACGTGGAGTGGTTACATACCTCTGACATAGATTGTCCCTTAAAGATCTGCCCTTGCGTTAAGAGATAAGTGGCCTTGCTGGTATAGACCCTTGCAGACCATGGTAGTATAACTCATGTTCATAATTGCAATACTGCCTTCTGTTTACTGTTCAAATTGTGAGGACAAAATAATTGGTAAATTACTTTAGTCAGTAACTTTTAAGATATTGTTGTACCATTGCTTATGTTCTTTCGTTATTCATACATATATGTGATTTATCTCCTTAGTTTCTATTTTGTAAGAGAATATTGTTCTTAAGGGTAATTGATTTAATTTGGGTCTTCTGTGCCTTAATGATCTTCTTTCTTCAGATTCCCCTCCTATATTTTCTAGCAGGAACAGCCAAGAGAATGGTTCAACTTCATATATAAATAATGGTTGTATTTCAATTAGACCGAACCACCAGGCACATGCCTAACATAAGATAACCATGAAAATAATAGTAGTCTCCTAAGCAACACAAAGTCTAATCAGGAACTAACCATTCAGGGCTTCAATACTCTATTTCACTACCCTGGACATTTGCTCCTCTGTGATCATTAAATGCTGTGCATGATAATAAGTCTTCTATTTTTACTCAGGAGTAGTTCTGGGCCAATTAAAATAACAACTTTCATCAAGCATGTGCCAAAGAAACTAAAACGCAAGCCCAATACCAGACCTCTAAACAATAACCCTGTGGTTAACATTCAAGTGCTTGTGATATTTCTTGAAAAATGTTTTGTTATTTAACTACAAGTTCATTTGAAAACACATTATAACATTAATCACAAGTTTGAATCCCATCAAGGTTGATGTAGTTTTCTCAAACAGTGTCAACGCTGTTGTCCTTGGTGCTTTATCCACACTCTTCACATTTACCTCTTTAATTGTTACACTGTCCTCAATTGACCCAGAAAGAAGCACGTCCAGTCAGGCTGCAAATCTTTATATCTGCTCTCATCAGACATCACTCTGATTTATACTGATTTCCCTTGTTAAAAAATCCATACACGTTTTGGTCTACATACAGAGACATTTTCTAACATTTATTCCCAATTGTCTGATTTGATCAGCCTGGCTCAACTCGCTACAAACCATCTATATTTGGTGTGCTTGAATTGGAGCATGAGTCTCTTGTGCACTCCATGCTAGGTTATTCAACATTATCTCAGAGAACATCAGATCACCAGGCAATAGCCTGCAATTTCAACAGACTCTTAAGAAGGTCTCTTCTCTTTTGGATACTATTTATTCCCTTTTCCTTTCCTCCCTAGATATGTACTTGCATGGTGTAAATCATATACAATTAAGAAAAACACATAAATAAAATAATCATCAAATTCACCCTGAGGCTCCTATACCAAAAAGAAGGGTACTTACAGTGGGTGCAAACAATCTGGATACAAAAAAAAATCACAATCACATCTTTCTTTCTTCCTTCTTCAACTTTTTCTAAGCAATACGTTTTTTAATTTGTCGTAATTTAAGTGCACTAACACTGGTTCCCCAAATTATCCTTTATTTCCACCTGCAAAACTCAAATGATATGGACATTTTGCCTCAGAGAAAAATCATACATTACTGCACAATATTTTCCACAGATGAAATTATGAAAAAGTAATTTCAACAGGGTCAAAATGGGACCTTAAATATACTTGGAGCCGGCATGAAAGTCAGTTGAGCTTTGATTTGGAAGTCCCGTCCTTACAAGACAGGGTCAAACCGCTCTAAAATTGCACATGTGCCAGATTAGAGGGCACAGTGTCATTTTTTTTCTCTTTCAATTTAGCATCACCTACTGAGTTCCCCTCGGCGACATATTTTACTTTTGTAAGCCTCAACAGTCAAAATCGAGTATTTTCCATGTATAACATAAAGTCTATAATTTGGCCTGAGATATGTAGATGTTATGCTGCCCTGCTTTTATGATACAGAGCAGCCCAAAGCAGCAGACATAGCTCTATTAAGCATCATAGACTAATCTCCATTGAGCATCATATGCTTAGTAGTCATGATCAATGGTTGCTCATTTCCCATGAAAAACAAGCTTAGCTTCTAGTAATATTAGCAATCAAGTTTCTAATATACATTTTTCTGTAGAAACAGATTAAATAATTGCAATGATATTGTCACGCAGACACAATCTACCTGAGCTCTCTAGTCTCCATCTCCTCCTCACGCTGTCCGACGTTCTAGTGGGAAAAAAGGAAACATTTGAAACAGAGAAAGAACTGGAAAACAAGAAGCAACAGCAGGAAAAAAGCACACAAGAAAAACTTCCTTTTCTTCCACTTCAGGGTTTTAAAATCGGAAGAAGAGGGAACAGGAGGAGTAAAGGAAAGATAAGGATCGAGTGGCCTCTGGTTCTAGGCAGCGGAAGGATGCATAGAAGAGGATAGCACACAGGCCGAACAGCAAAAGGATCAACGCTGGAGATAGGCAGAAAGAGACAAGCTGCACTTCAGACCATGGTGAGATCGGGTGTTGGAGGGAAAGAAGCAAAGAGATGCAGCGGTTCGCGGGTGGCCCGCACACAGGAGACACGCTTCTGGAGGGGCAGGCGATCACTGATGGGTGCTTGTTTCAGAAATTGGATGCGCAAGTCGGGAGGGGGAAGAAAATATATGACTTGAGAAAAAATACCACAAAGGAAGAAATATCCAGAGAATGGAAAGGTGTTTTTTCTCTTTTTGTTTGAACAGAGAACCTCTGCAAAGTTGTACAGCAACCTTGTGATTTTAAGAAGGTTTGATTGCACAAACATCACGCTGAATACTTAAAAAGCAAGCCAATAGGTCTCGCCTTTGGGACCTTATAAGTATTTATTTATGCAGCACAATATCCTTCATGCAACAACATCAACTGTTGCATTGCTAAACACTTATAAGGTCCGAAAGACGAGACCTATCGGCTATGCCAATGCTTGTTTGTATTGTAAGGGCACAGGGCACCATTTACTGGCACTAGTGAGTTTCACAGACAGAAGGGTGTGAGGGAGCAGTGCAGATATTGAGAGGATCACAATTCACTAAAGTGCTTAAGGGACAACATCAAGAAGCATGCGGGGGCACACTGCACAGTTTAAGATTGTTGCAGGTAACTGTTCACTAGGGGGGTTCACAGTAGAAAGGGTGGAAGGGCATAGTGCCCAAATGATACTTGTTTAACAGAGAGAAAAAAAGCTAGGTCTTCAGAGCTTTCCTGACGTTTAGAAGAAATAATTATTACTGCTAAGATAGAGTAAGCAAAGCCAAATCTGGGGCAGTTGCCCCCGAAAACGCTCTGCCACTAATTGCGGAATGGAGAAACTGATGTACTGACAGAAGGAAAACCTCCATAGACCACAAGCAACTACTGGGTTTATAGCAAGACAGCAAACTGACAAAGGTGTGTAACAAGCATTAAAAAGTGTTTCATATACTAAGCAGAGAGATGTAAACAACCCTCTGTTCTTCACCAGCAGCCAGTGGAGAGAGGTTAGGGCACGAGAAACACAAGTTAGAGCGCATGCAATGTGTGCGCAGTTGCAGGCGAGATCTAACAATGGGTCACTAATCAGTATACGTAAATTAAAAAGTAAACTATTAAGCAGTGAGTTCCATATGCATAAATAAATGTGACCCTTGATGTTGTGAGCGCCAAACTCCTAAAAACTTCAAGCCCTATATGAATAAAAAGTGACCCGTTCAGAAGCCAGTTTAGCGGGTTTTCCCCTTGCGGGACTCAGTGTATCTCTTTGCTATGGGTCCAGGCTCGGGTCTCTGGGCGAAGCTGTAGGGGCCGGGATATAGGAGGAGCTGCATTGTGTGCACCGCGGATATAGCTGCTGCCCAAAGCGGCGGGAAGTCTTCTAGCACAAGCCAAGTGCCAACATTTGAGAAGAGGAAAGTGGGAGACATAAAAAATAAGCTAGTGGGCATTGGTGTTAAGTGACAGTATAGCCTTTAAATGCCTTATCATCACATGTAACACAACAATACGTTTCCGGCTCCCCTACTAAGCTATATGTGTTAGCTTTAGAGCAGAGTAGACATATGTGGTGGTTTGATTTAGTAAGTGCCAAAGATTGCATTCAATATGCGGTAACGCAAGAGTAGAGGCTTAAAAAGGGTTGCTGCATTCTCATCTATTTACAGTTAATGCTAAAAATCTCAGGAAATTATTTAGGAGCCCACGGGAGCAGGAGAGGTTCTTGGGGTACGAATCTCTGCTCCGAATCTAGGCCTCTTTCAGCCAAGAAGACCAGGTGAAATCTAAGGATGTTAGTTGGAATAGTTTCAACTCAGGCTGCCAAGCTTAATTTCTCTTCCATTTCCATCCTCTTTATTGAGGTGTATTTGTGCAGCAGTAAGCAGAATCCCTGCCTGTAAAAAAGTTGCATAGCTACTGGTCATGTCACCAACTCCGATTGTTCCACATTTGGCATCAATGTGCCTGTTTGCCTGCATCTCTTCCTTGTGCACTTTGCTGTATGTATGATTTACACCGGGCCTGTTCTGATTACCCCACCCTTTTTACGTATGTGCATGCAGGCAGCTCCCAGCTTCTCCAGGGCCTCAGTCAGTGCTGTGTGGCTGCCTTTACGTTATAGTCAGGGCCACTGGAATTATGCGATTTTGCGTCCGTGGTGATTTTTGCATAACAATAGATTGGACGCAATTACACATAATCCATCATCTTCCTGCATAATCTACAGATTTTAACAAAAAAAATGGGGTCCCTGGTTCAAAGGGTTCAAAAGTTACTAAAAATGCATAGACCAGTGTTGCCGCGCAATGGAAGGCCTTTTGCACAGCTGGACTGGTCCACTTTTTGTTGTTTATTTCTGTATTTGAGTGTTAAACTAGTACTATTGCTGTGTAACCTGTGCCCAGACAGTATTTCCGAGTTTAAAAATGACGAAATAATGAAGTAATACTTTCACAAAATGTGCCACATTATGCCACATATTTTGCCTTTTCTTGCTGCATAATTTTCTCAACCCTGCCGCATAATTCGGCCCTCTCCTGCCACATAATTCCAGTAGCCTTGGCTATAGTGGGCCTTTCTCTCACATCTGCTCTTCCATCAGCCCCTGGGTGCTGGACCACAAGACAGGAGCGCCTCACTGGTCACCTCACGCTTCTCACAAAGGATCACAACAAATACAGCACTCTCTAAAGCCACGTATAGTGCACGTCTCCACTATTAAAGAGCTTCGATGACCAACAGAATGGTATGAAGCGCTTTAAAAAAAGCTACAGGAGTACAGTACAATGTGAAGCAAGGTCTTGACGTTTTTTAGGAACCAAGGCAGCTGCTGTTGGATGTGAGTGCTGCAGTATTTAATCACCACGAAGGCTGTCTAGTTTTGATTACACTCCATCCCTCTTCCTTCCACCGCTCTATGCTTTCTATCTCACCCTCTCTCTCAGATAATTCCGTCTCTGTTTTTCCTACTGTTCGTTGTTCTCAACCCTTCTCTCCGTACATATTTTGCCATTGCTGCCTTTCTTTCGCTTCGCCTGGGTTAAAGTCTGACGATGAAAAGTCCCGGTCCCAAATACGGGTCCCGGTGACTAGTCCAACACCAGCAACAACCAACACAAATTAAAAACACCCTCCACGATACAAACTTCACATCTTACGTGGTGAGATCTGCGCTGGAAAAATCCAGCCTTGTGCAAAATGTTCGCACATGTATTACAGATTTGGGAGCAAAGTCGTTAGCGCCATCACTGGCTTTACTTTGAGCATCAGACTGAGGTCTAAACTGAGATGTTAGAGATGAATTGTATGGCCCCATTGAGAGCTGCATTACTTCTAGGCACTTGTGTCAATAACGTGTATGCAAAAAATAGCAGGTTAACACCAGTCCCCCAAAGCAGTACCAACGTCCATAGCCTTCTGTAAATGCCCCTCTAATCTCATCAGCAGTACTGTTTTTCCACATATCAGTAAGCATGACTACCATGGTAAAACACCCCTGAGACAAGAAAAGCAACATTAGGAATTCATTAATTAATGTTCTGTGGACTTTTAATACGATGACTGAAGATTAAGCCCCTTATGTATGAATACTTTTCCCATAGACACTGATGGAGCAAGGTTTCGCACGAAAAGCGACTTGCTTGAATTCATGAACCTCGAATAACGTTAATTAAGTAACCAACATGTTTGTCTTACTAGTTTACCCCTTTTTTTCATCGATATTGGGTGTCCGAGTGAAGCTTGCTTATGTGTTTACTAACCATAATACGCTTGCATTTAAGATGGCTGCTGCTACGCGGGATTTTCTACTGTGCATGCATCTGTCATACCCACGTGACATGACGTACTCGCAGCTTTGGAGGGAATCTGTTGCTTCTACACACTAGAGATAAGATGGCTGCTCTATGTTCTCAAATGCTAAAAGCTTGCATTGCTGCTTTTGCTAAGCTGTTCATTCTGCCTAATCCTAATGCTATAGTTTATTATAAAGTAATGGGTATAGAGTAGAAATTCATGGCATACAGTGTATTAATTCATTCTGTGTTCTAAAACTGTTTCTTTTCCATTTCATGTTACATTCTGAAAACTGGCCTGTCTCGTAATGCTGTACTCCATTTTTGTTGAAACTGAGGCTGCGCGAAATTCTCAAGTCTCTGGAAAAAGTGACCTTTGGACTATTTCCAGGAGCTGACGGACTAGGAGATGCTCCTGGGAACCTGCCCAGATGAACTCTATATTATAACATTGTATTTGTCAATAGAACATCCATTGTTGGGTGGAATAAACCGTCATGAGAGCCTGAAATTTGATGGGCGGGAACGAAATTTGAATAGGAGACGGCAAAAGTCGGACATTTAGGTGGTGTGATGACCTCTCCTCCTCCTTTATCCAATCGAAATTGGGTAGCCCTACACTTGCAGCATTTTGGGGTGGTACACTGACCTGGAAAACACTATAACTAGAGTAGGCTTAGCTAGTTAATTTGTCCGACTTGTCCGAATAGCTGACCTGTCACTGACCCAACGCACTCAATAGGTGACTGAGAGCAGAGGGCTGCGGCGCACTGTTTCAGAAGATTCGGTGACCCAATCAGGGTTTTGGGAAGTTGAAGTGCTGGCGAAGCACTTTGCTGGTGAATGCTGTAACCCAATCTGGGTTTTGGCGAATTCCTTGCAGAGAGGGAGTAGCGCAGGCGTTGCAACTGAACTGCGGGTGCTGGTCTTAACCTTTGGTGGTCCGGTCCCAATCCAAATCTGGGGTTTCCTGTCCTAATTTCTGAACTGCACCTGCTGGCCTAATGGCACTGCAACCTTTGGGGTTCTTCTGTCCTTTTCAACTGACCCGAGGCCAGGGTTGGTCTTCATACCATTCTAGGTAAATATAAATCTGTGTGGGTAATTGTCAATATAAGTTGCGTCCTTTTCTTACCCTCCTTAAATGTGCTAAAGCTTTGATTGCATATGTTCCTTTTCTTACCCTTCCCTTGGTAAATGATGAATTTGTGTTCTTTTAATATATTCCATTTTCTTACCTTCCTTTAGTTGAAATGCTAAAACGTTTTTCATGATTGCATAGATGTTCCTTTTCTTTACCCTCCCTTTATAGTAATTAAATGTGATTATTTGATTATTAGTGTGTTCCATTTCTCACCTTCCTTTTAGTTATAAGCAAAATTTAGTTTCGTCATTGCATATTGTGCCTTTTTTTTCCACTGTTGATAATTGCGAAAGCTGTGTTATTTTAGTATGTTCCTTATTTTTTACCCACCCTTAGAAAATTGTGCAAGTTGGTTTAAATAGTAGCTTTTGTTCTTTGTTCTTACTTTTCTATTATTCTTTTGCTAAATGATTGGCATATTATTGCTTTTGCATAGTTATACACTGTTTCTAATCTTGGTTATTGACAGTTTAATTACTTTCAATCTGTGGCTCATGACTTTTGATGATGATTAGATAAAGAGTTTAAACCTACCCTGAGTTTGTGGTTATTATAATGAGTGCAAATGTTATTGTGATATACACTGCCTTCTTTACAACTAACTCCCTGATCCATTGTGGTCATAGGTACTAGTGACGAGGATTGGTAAGTCAATGGTATAGGACCTAGTAAATAAAATAGACTGGTAGTAGAGCGAAGGTTACCTGATTGAGTAAATGAAGAAAAGTGAATTATGGGCCCAGGTGAGTATGGTAAATTTATAGGGCCTCATTTATGAAAAATGACGCATCGCTGCATGAAAACAGCGATGCGTCACTTTTCACTGCGCACTCCTTGCGACACCAATGATGCATCATATTTAATGTATGACGCATCATGTCGCAAGGACTTACAGATACGTCAGTATTTCTGACGCATCTGTAAGCGCAAAAGTGACGCATTGCTGGAGTGTGTCACAAAAGTGACGCAACTCCAGCAATGCGTCCTTTCACATGGGGAAAGCCCCATGTGAAAGGGCTTGCGTCAGTCTTACTCCTGCTGTGAGGCAGGCGCAAGATTTTGACGCAACAGCATCCTAAAAGTGACGCAGTGAAATCTCATAGATTTCACTGCGTCACTATTACGAGGCTTTTTGCGGGGAAACGCCCCCTCTGCATACATTATACCTGACGCAGGTATAATGTGGCGCAGGGGTTTAAAAAGTGACGCATCTACCTAGATGCGTCACTTTTTAAATATGGCGCAACAAGGCGCATTTTGTACGCCGCTGGTGCGTCACAAAAAGTGACGCACCGGCGGCGCAAAACTGACGCAAGGCCTCATAAATAAGGGCCATAGTCGGGTGACCTGCGCGCTTTATCAGTATATTTCTTTGCGGCAGAGGATGGTTAGGGATTAGTTAAAATAGGTAGTTAGTTAGTTGGTTATGGTTCATATTTTATTGATCGATCAAATGTGATATTATTTGAAATGTTTTGAAATTTTATTGATTTGATGCTGCTATATTGAATTTTATGTATTAACCAAATCGTTCGTACCTGTTTTATGCTTTGTCTGGAATCCCCGGGGGCAGAATAGTGGGTGGTAAATGGAAGCCGCATCCCGGTGAGGTCACTTACCCGCAGGAAGTTAGTGCATTGTTGGGCAGAACCGGAAGCACTATTTAGGGTTTTCTGTATGATTATGTGAATAAATGATAGCAAAGAGTTCGCTAGCAAAACTTTTGTCGTGATATCACCTAGTAAGGGTCACACGGAAGGAGTCACAGGTTCGTCTGACTCGATTGATAGCAAAGGGGTTCGCTGGTGAAACTTTGGTCTTCGTATATATCCCGAAGTGGATAAAGTCTGAAGAAGTAGCAGGTTCTCTGATGCTTGTGTGAAGGGTAGGCGGAATGGATCTACTCGTAGTATATGAAAAGTAAACGGAAGGGATTTACTTGCAGTGAAATATATCTTTCCTTTCTAGTCACTCGGGTACAGTGGCAAATGTTTTTACGTTGTTGAATAATTAAATCTGCACTTTAAAATAAAGAATTGAGTTTTCGCATTACCTTGTGAAGGAGGGAGTCAGTTGCTGAGCTGCACCAACGTCACTCAGAGCTACGCTGGTATTGGTCGAGACAGCGAGCATGTAGCTGAGATAGTATTGTAAAGGAGGGGTGAGCACAGGAGCATGAGAACTTGTCTCACGAGAAAGGCCGCGCACCCATTGGTTGAAATTATTTGAAACCGCATTGTTGATTGGCCAATAAAAGACGCATGAGTATTGGAAGCATTTAGTAAACAGAAATAAGTATTGTTGTACGATTTGAATTTTTACAAATTATATGTGGGGTCCAACTAATCCAGAAACTCAACCTGATTGAAGATACTTAGGGTTTCCTAGGGAACAAATGATAAGTGGGAGACCTTACAACATGTACGGAAGCAAGAGAAAAATGTCACTTGTTGACAGAGTGAAGAATTACTTTAAAAAAGACAAGCCCATTAAAACTAGAGAAGGGGGTCATTATTCCACCACCGATTACTCCCGCATCATTTATGATGTTTGATAGGGTTGCAACAATTGTGTGTGGTTAGAGAACTGGGTGGAATACACTAAAGATGACGGAATTTTGGCAATTCCCTTAGAAGGCACATTTAATGGAAGAATTTTGTTCAATTTAAGGACTCCAATGAATGATTTACATCCTAGACCTAGATTAACGCAATATGAGGCACTAGAAGAATGGGAAATTGAGGCTTTTGAGCGAGACAGACCAAGAATTGACAAAGGATTGAGTAAATTCTACCCTAAAGTTCAAAGGGACTCCAAAGATTAACAAATGAAACAATTGAGACAGAACATGTTAGTGGAAGGGTTATATCCAGTATTAACTTTAGACGAGCACACAGAAAGTAAAAGGACTGAGAAAACCAAACATTTAATGACTAGTGGTGATTCAGACGATGATTATCTAGAGGATTTATTAATGAGTGGAGTGGTGTGGCTCACTGGTTAGAGGCGGCAGACCGGTAAGCAGAGGACGGCCCGGGACCAGGGTTCGATTCCCGACGCGGCAGGGTCGTGGACCAGGGTCAGCGGGCTCGATAATTCTCGCCTCGGTGCCTACTCCAGCCAGGGACCACACTCGGCAACTTTGGGCATTAGCTTGCCTCATCTTCACAACGGCCCCCCCAGACCGCCGGGGATGCTTGGTCGCACCTTAGAGATACCCAATAGGGACCATCTCTCAGGGTGAGCCAGGACGGGTTCCCCAGCGGTCGAAGCGCGGAGATACTCCTCCGGGAGTCGATTCCTAGCGCTATATAAACCCGCAATTAAATTAAATTAAAGTAAATGAAAAGTCCACTGCCTTATAATGAGGAACAAAGTACGGTA
The DNA here is from genome assembly GCF_964263255.1 of Lissotriton vulgaris. Classification (NCBI taxonomy): domain Eukaryota; kingdom Metazoa; phylum Chordata; class Amphibia; order Caudata; family Salamandridae; genus Lissotriton; species Lissotriton vulgaris. Next base: position 813,804,763 of record NC_141699.1, read on the forward strand.
AATCCGAATGCCCCGTTTTTGAAACCTCCTTTAATTCCACAAATAGTACATGAGACCTCAATTGAAAGAGAAGCTTTAAATAAACAGAGAAGTGAATTAATTCAGTAAATCCCCCAATTAAACACAAGTCCCGAAGCTCTGACAATTCCAGTAACTATTGGCCCAGTTGTTCCTTTGTATGGAGATAAGCAAGCTAGTCCAAAAGTTCCGGTTATAACTACATCAGTAGTATAGCCAAGAAAAGAACCATTGATAATAGATGATCAGACAAGTGAGGTAAGCGCCGTGATTCTGAGGCTGCTGCTGATTACTTTTTTAATGCTGCTGACTAGCGCGAACACAGCGCTTTTAATGCGAATTTAATTTTAATTCTTTCAGTGGGTCTCGTTTTTCGCTGGGGTTGTGTCAGGACATACTTGCACTTTAATCGGAAATTACACCGCTGTTGAGCGGGTCTTTAGTTGCTTCCTTTGGGGCGGGAGCCATCTTGGGGGAGGAAGTGCCGGGTCGGGACGCCATTTTGGTTGACAGCCTAGTTGCTGCCTGACGACCTCGCACGCTCGAGGCTATTTAATCTGACCAGTCCAGGGTCTCTCCCTGTTAGGTAAGCGCCGTGATTCTGAGGCTGCTGCTGATTACTTTTTTAATGCTGCTGACTAGCGCAAGCACAGCGCTTTTAATGCGAATTTAATTTTAATTCTTTCAGTGGGTCCCGTTTTTCGCTGGGGTTGTGTCAGGACATACTTGCACTTTAATCGGAAATTACACCGCTGTTGAGCGGGTCTTTAGTTGCTTCCTTTGGGGCGGGAGCCATCTTGTGCGAGGAAGTGCCGGGTCGGGACGCCATTTTGGTTGACAGCCTAGTTGCTGCCTGACGACCTCGCACGCTCGAGGCTATTTAAATCTGCCCTCATGCAAGCGCGCAGCGTATGCGCGCCGGAGGCTCGCCGGTGGCAAGCCCATCTGTGCCCATCAGTGACCAGACGGGACCCGGGGCCACGACCCCTGGTCCGCGTACTGTCTATACTAGAGGTGAGTTGGAGGCTCTGAATTGTAGTTATACTGCTATTAGTCAAGGATGTGTTGCTATTCTTGTGCGGGAGGGACTTTACATTGCCCCTAGTTCCCATTCAGGTCGGAAGGATATGGTTAAGGCCCAAAGTATACGCTATGGCCTCCTTAATACACGCTCCCTGCAACAACATAATCTAGAGGTTTTTACCCTTTTGGAAGAAGGAGAATTAGATCTTTTAGGAATAACCGAAACATGGTTAGAAGATTCCTCTATGCCGGATCTCGTTGCTTCTTTGCCATCTGATTTCTCGGCACTCTTCTATAATAGAACGGGAGCTAGGAGGGGGGGAGGTGTGGCCCTCTTATATGGCTTACGCCTATTGGGTGAAAGGTTTCTGACGGAAAACTTGGCTGGCGCGGAAGTGATAGGTGTCAAGATGAAATTAGGGACTGATTGCCTGATTATCTTGTTAGTATATCGTCCCCCGTGGACTTCGCCTGAATTCCCCGACTTGTTTATAAGACTGGTCCAGGATATTCGTTCAAGATATGATAAGGTAGTGATAATGGGCGATCTCAATTATCATTGGGAGAAGGTCCCGAAAGACGGTCAGGCGGTACAGATCGAGGAGGCGTGAACCTCTTTGGATCTGGCTCAACAAGTAAAGGGTCCAACTCATGCCAAGGGACACACCCTGGACCTGGTGTGGACGACAGTTCCTGCTCAGGGTATGGCAACGGCCCAGCCATGTGTATGGTCCGATCACCATCTGGTGAGAGGCAAGTTATTAATGGACAGACAAAGAACAACAACTTTAGGAGGGTGGAAGGCAGTTAGGAAGTGGAATAAAATTGATGGAGACAAAATGGTACATCTACTTGGTACCACCCCCCTCCCTAACAAACGGCCAGACAATCCAGAGCTCCTTTGTGGGGAACTCATGGATAAACTCATGAAGGCTACGGACAGAGTAGCACCAATCTGTAGGGTGAACCTAGTGGATAGAAGACGAGGGGCCCCATGGTACAATGAAGCACTTAGAGCAAAGAAACATGGGTTACGTAAATTGGAAAGAGTATGGCGCAAGGATTACAGTCCTGACTCTCGGAGCAGATATATACTGGCTCTCGCTAGCTATAAGCAAGCGATTATAGCTAGGAAGTCCGAGTTTTATGAGGAGAGGATCACCACTGCTACGAATCCCCAGAAAGAAGTCTTCCATGTCCTTACGGAGCTCAGAAAAAACAAGGAACAGTCTCCGGATTTTAGTCAGGATGATTGTCAAAAATTTCAGGACTTTTTTACCAACAAAATTGTCGACCTGGTCACTGAAATTATGGCGACCTCGCAAATTGACTGCCCACCGGTGGTCATTCCAGCTAGAACGCCACCAGTTACAACTTTACTTTCCACCTTACCCTCGATTACAAAGGAGAGGTTGCTTTCTCTGATGAGGCGGGTCAAGTCGGGCTCCAGGTCGGATCCATGTCCACCTGCAGTGTTTAAACTTGCACTCCCTGGTATAGAGGAAGATGTGCTGAGTCTTTTAAATCTTTCTCTACAGGTTGGACAAGTGCCCTCCTTCTTTAAGGAAGCTCGGCTGATCCCCCTGTTAAAAAAACCGGGGGCGGACGCGAAATGTCTGAAAAATTTCAGACCAATTTCCCAGTTACCGTTCCTGGCGAAAGTACTGGAGCAGCACGTTCTCACCACTCTGTCGGAACACCTGGAAAGCAACATGCTGTTAGAGCCGAATCAAGCAGGTTTCCGTGCTAACCATAGCACGGAGCTGGTTATGCTGTATATTGTAGATGAGCTTAGGAACAGAGCAGACAAGAAAACCCCGGGGGCCCTTGTGCTGCTGGACCTCTCCGCGGCATTTGATACCGTGTGTCATGAACAACTACTGTCGCGGATGAGGGAATTCGGCATTCAGGGCACAGCACATGCATGGTTCACATCCTTTCTTCAAGGGAGGATGCAGAGAGTGCAATTAGGTGACATGCTTTCTACCGCAACTTCGATCACTTGCGGAGTTCCGCAGGGGTCTGCTCTGTCACCCCTATTGTTCAATATATATCTGCAGCCTTTGATTCTAATGCTTAATCAAATGGACTGTCAGGTATATAACTACGCGGATGACACCCAGATTATCATCCAATTGGATGATAGCCAGGATGCTTTTGCTAGACTGCAAAACATTCTGAGAAGTACAGCTAACTGGATGTCCGGGAACTCCCTAAAAATCAATCCGGACAAAACCGAGGTGTTGCCAATTACCATTGCTGGCAACCCTTGGAGTGATCGTTTCTGGCCTGGGGAGTTGGGCATGCCTCCGGAACCGGCGGCAGTGGTCAAGAGCCTGAGCATCCAGTTGGACAGTAAGCTGTCCATGAAAAAGCAAGTTACAGCTGTGGTGGGCAGTTGTGTCGGCCTCCTCCGACAACTTAGGAAAGTTTCCTCGTTGCTCTCTTTTTCCACTTTGAGGAGTGCGGTTTCTGCGATGATTCTAGCCAGGTTGGACTATGGCAATTCGTTGTACATAGGACTACCACAAAAACTTCTAAATAGAATGCAGACTGTCATGAATGACGCCGCCAGACTCATTTTTAAAAAGCCGAGGAATACCCATGCATCCCCCCTCCTGCGGGAATTACACTGGTTGCCAGTTAAACAGAGGCTAATGTTTAAGGGGCTCTGCATTGTTCACAAAGCCCTTTATGGCAGGGCACCTACCTATCTGAAATCACGCTTGACCCTCTACAAACCAGGGAGGGTGCTCAGATCTGCTGAATCCATCTTTCTTGTTCAGCCACGCTGTAGATTGACCACAGTGGGTGGGCGTGCTTTTTCATACACACTGCCAGCTATGTGGAACAAATTGCCGCTGGAACTTCGGAATGAGACTAATTTAATGTCCTTCCGTAAGAAATTAAAAACTGTGCTTTTCCAGCAAGCGTGGGGTGGCCTTTAAATTGCAACCAGATGTATCCTATGTATTGCCTAGCGGACCCTGACAAAGCGCTTAGAGACCTCTGGGTTATAGTGCGCTATATAAATCAAATAAATAAATAAATAAATGTGAATCAGTAATCTCCTTAATGGATTTACCAATAAGAGAACCAGAAGGTAGTTCCATGAGGAAAACCACTCCTTTAAATTTGAGAGAAGTACAGATGGAGACATCCTCCAGTACGAGAAGTGCCACTGTAGTAACTCCTGAAGAGATAGACAGATGGACACGGAAATAGAGAAACCAAAGACACAGCCAAAGCCATTAGATATATATATATAAATTGAGAATTGAATTAGAGGAATTGATGGCTGGAAATGTGGGATTGGACAGGTTAACTCTTAGTGAAGATGAATTATTATTCATTTGTAAAAGCATTACTCGAAATACAAGGGTGTATCATGAGAAACTAATGGACACAACAGCTAGCATGGGAATTGACATTGGTAAATCTAAAGTATTGCAGAAACCATATCGAGCAGAATTTTCTGACAAAGATTTAGAAAATATGAATGTGTCAGGAAGAAAGGTGCAAATAAGGGAGCTACTAGTATTGTCACAGAAATGGGGAGAACTAGAAAAGTGGAAAGCCAGGTGGGCAAGAAAAAGGAAGAGGTTCGATCAAAACGAATGACTTCAGAATATGTTTTAAAAGAAGTGGAAAAATTATATCATATGCGAGAAGTACCAGGTGGAGGCTATGTGCCTGTTCCATGGTCCCCACAGGATATTTTGTCATTTACGAATGATTTTCCAAAACTTCGCGGAAAACTTGTAGAGTGGTACAGACAAGTCAAGAGATTTGTAAAAGTTTCAAAGTGTCTTCTGAAAGACTTAGATTGATTATTTGACATTGTAGTTCCAGTAGACTTATGGACAGAATGCAAAATTGCTGTTGATTGGCCTAGTGATGAGTACCCTAGAGACCCAAAGACGGGAGCACCTTCCGAGGATGTAATGAAAAAATATAATCAGGTAATACTTTACCTTACAGGAAAGGTGCCTGCAAAACAGACTGGATGAAGATAGATAGAACCACTCAAAATAAAGATGAGTCAGTGCATTCATATTATGAACGTTTATTACAGACATTTAAACAATACAGCGGATTGGACAACATTGACATGAAGGATGTGAAGAAGTGTGGCTCAATGGTTAGAGGCGGCAGACCCGGAAGCTGAGACCAGCCTGGGGCCAGGGTTCGATTCCCAACGCGGCAGGGTCTTGGGTCAAAATGTCTGCGGGCCTGATAATTCTTGCCTCGCGCCTACTCTAACCTTGGGCTCCACTCTGTAACTCTGGGCAATAGCTTGCTTAATCTTCACAACGGGCCCTTCAACGCAGGGGATGCCTGGTCTCACCTTGGAGGTGCCCAGAGGGACCATCTCACAGGGAAAGCCAGGACAGGTTCCCCAGCGGTATACAGCGCCGGGACGCCCGCGGTGCGGGCAGCAGTGCGCTTTACAAGTATACAACATTTACATTTACATTTTATTTATCGATTTGTGTTAGGACTAAGACCAGAAATTTCACAATGGATTAAAGACAATAAGATTTATTGACAGGCAAAGCCCATAGATGAGGTTCTTAAATATGCAAAATATTGTGAAGATAAGCTAGAAAATAAACGGAAAGAATTAAAAGAAAAAGTCATGTGGACACAAGTAAAATTAGCAGAGCAACAAGAACAACAGTTAAACCAGATGACTAGCAACCAGAATAAGGGTGATGGAAGTGGCGGAAGGCCAAGGGGAAAATTCAGTAGAGAGGATGCCAAAAAGAAATTCCCCTGTCACGGATGTGGCAAGTTGGGGCACTGGAAGGATTAGTGTAAGGCTGTGCAGAATGGTAATGTGCCAAATAATGATTTAAATCCACAGACGCAGAATGAGGTGCCACGGAAGACCCAGCAGCAGGTAATACAAAATCAGTTACCCCCAGCACCTATGCCAAATTACAGGAGCAAAGCAGAACAGAGTGTAAATATCACGAATTGGGAAGGAAGGGAAAAAAGAGATGCAGCAACTTCACAATTTCTTTTGAATTACAAGTTCTTTTGTGAAGAACCTTACTGACAGTGCCTGGGGGGGGAGGACGAGAAGTGCGTGCTTGGCGCCTCCTTGCCCGTAGACCAGTCAGGTCCGAACATTGAAGGAAAGGTTGAAGGAAATGATGTCACCTTTCTGTTGGACACTGGTGCTACCCGTTCTACTGTGAGAACAGCAGACGTTCCAAACCTACCCCTCTCGGGAGAAGCGATCCAAGTAGTGGGCATTTCTAATAAACAAATTAGTACCCTAGTCACAGAGCCTATGGAAGTAAGGATAGGTAATTTTAAAGAAATGCATAGATTCGTTGTTTGTGATTCAAGTCCTGTAAACCTGCTAGGACGAGATTTGTTGTGCAAAATAAACTGCACCATCTTTTGCACTCCAAATGGTGTTGAAATTCAAACCCCTGACGAAGACGGAATTTACAAATTAATGTTGGCAAGACCAGACACAGAAATGAAAGGACTCACCATAAAGGACTTACCAGAAGAACTGCAACAGATGGTAAACCCAGATGTATGGGACTTTATTGGAAAAGATGTAGGATTAATGGCCAATGTTGACCCAATAAAAGTGACCATAAAGGAAGATGCAGTCTACCCAAATACTCGACAGTACAAAATGAGTGCAGAAATAAAGGCAGGTGTTGCAGTAGAAATAAAGCGTTTGGTTGAAGCAGGCATTTTGCAAGAAGTAATGAGCAGTCCATGCAACTCTCCCATAATTGGTATAAAGAAACCGAGTGGTAAGTACAGGGTTGTACAAGACCTTCGAAAGGTTAATAAGATTGTTGTTCCTTGCTGTCCAGTCGTGCCAAATCCTGCAGTGATTCTGTATCAGATACCGTGGGAAGCTGGATGGTTTACTGCCATTGACCTATGTCACACATTTTTCTCGATTCCTTTGCACCCAGATAGCAAATTTCGTTTCTCATTTGAATTCAACAGTCATTTCTATGTTTGGAATCATGTCCCTCAGGGGTACACAGAAAGCCCCTCGATTTTTAATCAAATTTTGAAAAAGTGCCTTGAGTCATTAGTACTACCTGGACAGTCAGTCTTGGTTCAGTATATAGATGACCTCTTGGTGGCATCTAAAACACAAACGACTGTGTTGTTGATACCATTGCTTTACTGAATCATTTAGCTGAAGGAGGACATAAAGTCTCACCAGAAACATTACAATTTTGTACAGCGTCAGTGAAATATCTGGGGCACCAGATAGAAAAAGGTGTCAGAAGAGTTACCTCAGAACGAATCAGAATAGTTAAAAATATGAATTTGCCTCAGACCCAAAAAGATATTAGAATGTTTCTTGGAGTTGTCGGATACTGCAGGCAATGGATTGTAGGATTAGCAGTCCTAGCAAAGCAATTGATACAAATGACAAAGAAGAGAGCAAAGGACCCAGTAGAATGGGATGACGAAAGCATGATTGCTTTTGTAAAATTACGAGAATGCCTGTGTGCAGCTCCAGCATTGGGAATGCCTGACTATTCAAAAGATTTTGCATTGTTCTGTGATGCACAAGATAATTGTGCACTTTCAGCCCTGACTCAGATTCATGGACTAGTGCGACGTCCTGTGGCCTATTTTTCTTCCACGTTAGACCCAGTGGCAGCTGCATTACCTGGATGTCTGAAAGCAGTAGCTGCAACTTGCATGAGCCTTGAGCAGAGTGAATCCATAATTATGGGACATCCTGTAACTGTGTTTGTTCCACATGCAGTTGTGATTTTGCTAACAAGGACTAAAACTAAATATCTCAAACCTAGTCGGCTGACTAAGTACGAGAGAATTCTTGTAGGTGCAGGAAATATAACCATTGCTAGGTGTAATATTCTGAACCCAGCAACCCTGTTGCCCAATTCACATATTGCAGAATTGAAGGAAGACGTTGAACATGACTGCATTGACCTGACTGAATATAGTACAAAACCACAACCAGATATAAGAGAAGAGCCCTTAATTGATTCAGATTATGAGCTATTTGTAGATGGCTCATGCATGAGACATGAGGAAGGAGGCCTAAGCGCTGCTTACGCAGTATGTACATTAGGAGGTCCAGTGGAAGCATCCCATTTACCTGGAGTCAAGTCTGCACAAGTACTAGAATTGGTTGCCCTGGCAAAGGCTTGTAAATTTGGGAAAAATTGGAAAGTAACCATATACACTGACAGCCAATATGGTTATGGGGCTGTGCATGACTATGGCCAATTGTGGATGCAAAGGGAGTTTCTGACTTCTTCAGGTACTCCAATCAGAAATGGTCAATATGTGAAAGATTTACTGGAAGCAATCCAGTTGCCAAAAGAAGTGGCTGTGGTCAAGTGTGCTGCTCACAAATCTGGCAACGACAAAGTGACAGCCGGTATTCGAAATGCTGACCAGTTAGCCCAACATTGTGCAAAATATAAAATGGCCGTTAACAAGGAAGTTGAGGTGGGTGGAAACAGATGCCAACTTATGTGGCTAGATGGTGTGGATACGTGGAAAGAAGTGAGAGATTTGCAGAATGCAGCAGAACCAAAGGAAAGGGAAGAATGGAGGAAGCTAGGCTGTCGGAGAAGGGATGAGGATGGTGCCATTGTTTACCTTGATGAAATGCCAGTGTTACCCAACTGTCTGCTTGCTCCTATGGCTAGGCTGATTCACGGAGATTCTCATTTAGGAAGAGATGCTATGATACGTCTGTTCAGACAATCATGGTTTAATACGAAATTCAGGAACATAGCAGAAGCACTCTGAGGTGTTTGGTTTGTCAACAATTGAATCCAGGGAAGAAAACAGTGTTGTTACCAGTAAAGATTGGGAAGGCAGAGGGTCCCTTTATACTTTTGCAGATTGATTTCATTCAGTTACCCCCTTGCCGAGGACTAAAATATGTACTTGTCATTTCTGCCTGTTTTCATAATGTGTTGAAGCTTACCTCGCACGCAGGAATGATAGCATCACTGTAGCTAAACTTTTACTTAGAGAGCTTATCCCACGTTTCGGTTTTCCAGTAACAATTCAATCAGACAGAGGAAAACATTTTAATAGTGAAATAATGGGTCTGATTTGTGAGGCATTCAAAATTAAGCAAAAACTACACTGTGCATATCGCCCAGAGGCTTCTGGAGTAGTAGAACAATTGAATGGCACTATCAAGTCAAGATTGGGAAAGATGTATGAGTCAACTCGATTAGAGTGGCCAGATGCTTTGCCACTTGTTCTGATGGGACTTAGAAGTATTCCAGACCGGAACACAGGTTTGAGTCCCCATGAAATACTGATGGGAAGAGCAATGCGGCAAGCATGGGTGCCAGGACACAAACTGCTAAGCATATCTGATGATTTAGTACTGGAATACCATACTGACCAAGTGCGTTCTATCTCTCGCCAGGTTGAGGAAGACGCTGTTGCCAGACCAGCAACTCCAGTGCATGACCTGAACCCAGGTGATTGGGTAGTGATTAAGAGACACACTCGAAAATCTTGTCTTGTACCCAGGTGGGGTAAACCATGTCAAGTGATTCTAGTTACCACCACGGCTGTAAAGTGTGCAGGAGTTCCACACTGGATCCATGCCAGTCACACAAAGAAGGTGAAAGAATCTGATGAAACTGAGGCTGAAGGTTCTGCAGCTAAAGGGTCTCAAGAGATCGATCCTGAGGTAGCTGAAGAGGAACAGCCGAGCACCAGTCAAGATGATTGGATTCCAGTAATCTACATACCTGCAGAATATGTGCGGACAAGAAGTCAAACCTATCTAGACAGACTGAGTGATAGTGAGCATGAGACAGGTGTAGAAAAAGATACTCAGATCATAGAAATCCAAGTTAAAAGTGATTATGAGGAGTATCGGATAGGGAAAGATCAAATAATCGACACTCCACCTTTAGAACTCCTGAGACTGAAAAGGGACTGAAAAGTGGAGAAGTGTGGCTCACTGGTTAGAGGAGGCAGACCTGGAAACAGAGGTCAGCCGGGACCAGGGTTCAATTCCCGGCTCAGTGGGGTCTTGAGTCCTAAAATGTTCATGGACCCGACTATTCTCACTCCGGTGCCTACTCGATTCATGGGTTCACACTCTGCGACTCTGGGCAATAGCTTGCTCACTCTCCACAATGGCCCCTCGCGGCGGGATGCCTGGCTTTCACCTTGCGGATACCCTGCCGGGGTTATCTCACAGGGGAATACCAGGACGGGTTCCCTAAGCAAGCGCTTAGAAACCGGTGGTGATTTGCGCTATATAAATTCCTGTACATTTACATTTTACATTTACAGATAGAAATTAGGGCAAAAACTCAAGCAGAAGAAAATCAAGGATTCGAAGAGCTTGAGCAGGACCAGGCAGGAATAGACAATTGTTTTCAGGACGAAAAAGATGAAACAAGCAAAAACAAAATATCAGCAAATACCTGAACAAGGCCAGATTAGGGACCAGGCAGAAGAAACGGAAATAAGACCTGGATCCAGTCAGAGAGGGAAACAGAAGATAGCAGTGAAGTTGATGTGCCACAACTGAATGAAAATAAAAGAGCATTCGAAGAAAGCCCAAGCACAGTGCCAGTTAAAAGACTTAGAAAAGGAGACAAATGGCCTAGTTATGTCAAGAAATCGAGACTGCGATTAAAGAGAATTAATGAGGAACCTGAACAAATAGATGAAGTAACAAGTCAAACGGATCAACCTGTAATACAACCAAGAAGAAGAAGTCCACGACTAAATAGACTGAATAATAAATACAAAGGCCCTGAGTGGACCTACATTGTTTTGGAAGATTTTGAAAATCTCGAAATAAGTGACGAAAGTGATGAAGAATTGATTACTGATCAAATAGACGAAGAAGTGAGACCCACCTGAAGTCACACAGGGTAAAAGCTGTGTAAAAGTTACAAAGAGGGGTTGAACCTCCTTTAGTCAGAAATGGCTGAACATACTGTTAATGGAAGACCGAAAAGAAACTGTTTAAAAACATGCTGCAGAGTATGTTTATGTAGTATAGCAATAGTTCTTATACACTGGATAGGACTAAGAATAGCTATTCCTTACATGATGAGTAAAGACACAAATCTGTACCCTACTAAACAATTGCCAAAGGAAACAGAAGAGCTACAAACCAGAGATACACCACAAAGAGTAGATACACAAGAGAGAGCACTTAGCCTTAGACAAACTAAAGTAGATTTAGAAGCACCAGATGAGGAAGGATTGCATTATAATAGAATCAGAAATAGAACTCATTTAAATGTATTAGCAAACTTGTTAGTACACTATGTAGAAGCAATGGAAATAGAAGATTGATTTGTCTGTATGAAGTTACCCACTTCGGTAGCTGAAGGCGTGAGGTACCACCATATACCACTAATACATGGAATTTCCTGTAGTGTTTTGACTAGTTTATTCTATAAGAAATGACCTTTACAGTATTATTATTCAAACTTAGATGTGATATTTTCTGAACTTCCTGTACATAGAAACCTAAACCTTGTCCATAGTACTAGAGATGTAGCACGTTATATGAGTGAATATTTTCTAACTATAAGTAAAAGAGATATAGATGACGCACACAAGAATAACTTAACATGTTTATTACAAGAAAAAGAGAACATATTTTTGAATATGGTTGAGAAGAGAGAGTTTCCAAAGAAAAGCAAATGACAAGAATCAGAAAATTCCTAAGTGGGTTGAAAGTATAGGGAGTACCTCAAATGGTGGGGCTAATGCTGCTATGTTGCTGGATTTGAAAAGAAGGGGAAACTTTGTCTTCACAGAGAAAAGACTAGTTAATATAACAATGTATTCATTGGTTCCAGTGAATGTGAACACAATTACAAAGTAATTGGGGGTTGGGGTTTCAAAGATGTAACCGAACCTGTGTTTCCCGGAGTCTATTACATATGTGGGGCAAGGCTTATTTTAAATTACCAGACCATTGGTATAGGAGCTGTTATTTTGATATTGTCTTCCCAAAAATATACCATGTGGATAAAATCACTGGAAACAATGAAGAATCTAATAGATTAGTAAGTAGCAAAAGAGCTAGTGTTGGGGAAATAGAATGTGATATATTTAGTGCATTGATACCTACAGTGGGAGTGGCTCTGAATACACACAGAATCTGTAAATTGTCAACAGTAGTAGATTGGTTATCAGTCAGTCAAGATTCCTTTATTCGATAACTTAATATCAAAAAAGACATGGTGCAATCAGAATAACAGTTAAACACTCAATTAAAAACGTGAATATATAAATATTAAAAAAAATACATAGTAACATTTCATTATATACATTATTACAAAATTTTGATACATACATAAGTACAATGTTAAAACTGTTAAAAAAGTCTGCCATATGATTGTGCATGAACCTGTAGCCAGTTTATCTAGTGGGATAAGGATATTCTACTCAGGAACACTTAGATTTTGTGCTGAGATGTTGTACTTTTTCCTAATACGAATAGCAACAACCAGGAAATTTGCGACATGGAACATTATTCAAGAGGAATTTAATTGCTGTAAGTACACAAGTGCTGGCCTCACTTGTGTAAATCCAACCTCTCTCAATATTGGGAATAAAAACTTCCTTCTACATTCCTGATAAAACTCTCAGAACATAAAAAAGTGTAATGTATCCTGGGTAGAAAAATTATCGCATTTGCAGGGGTCTGCCTGGTCTGGGGAGCACCAAGTACGAAAGAATCCCAAGGAGTAGTGTATCAGGTTGAATCGAAATCTGATCAGGAGGTACCAATGGTATGGGATATTCAGATAGGGTTCAGGGCCTACACAACTAACCAAGGCATAGTTGGCTCTTGCCATTGGTTTCACTAGTTCGATCTCCTCTCGTTCTAGTGATAACAGGTCTAGCATTGCAGTTTTTGTCAGTGCGATGCCCTTTTTAGTTATAGTTTTGGGTGAGGAGAAAAGGGCCGCATGCCCAATTTTTTGAAAGCCAGATTTTATATATGCCAACCATGGGATTCTATTGGCTTTGTCCAGCGCAAGACAGTTATTTAATATAGTATGGTTTAGTGAAATTTCCTCATTTAACCAGATCTTTAACCAATATATCAAAGGAGCAGTTTTGATCTGCTCAGTAACATATCTGACTCCCAATTCGGTATGGGTAGAGAAAGTAGGGGTAGACTGGGGACAGAAAGGACCCCTCTCAGGAATTTATCCTCTATTAGCTGGATTTTACTCTGAGCTGTGAAGCCCCAAATTTCACAACCATATGTTGCCACTGTCAAGCATTTGGCTTTGTATACCATTAAAATTGCTTCTACAGGTCTAGCCCCCAGTTTTTTTGTGAACCCTGTAAGTCCTGAAATGGTCCTTGCAAACGCCAAACTGCGACTATTATTTTGTGGGCGCCAGGTTCCCTTTTCATCAAATACAACCCCCAAATAGGGGAAAGTAGGGACCCTACAGACCTCTTCCCCGCTACAAAAAAAGTCTTGATTCTAGTGTTCCGCTTAGCCCTCCCAGCAATCAGGACTTGAGATTTTATTGCATTTATTTTTAAGTCCAAACTCTGCATAAAACTTCCAAAAGCATCCAGCAGCTTCTGAAGACCTACCCCGGTACGTGCCAGGAGGACAGCATCATCCGCGTATAGGCGAACTGGTATAACCAGTTCCCCCATATGCGGAATGTCCGGGGAGACCTCACCAAGGTGAGACTCAAGGGCGTTTATACATAATGTAAACAACAGGGGAGCCATAATGCACCCCTGTCTGACCCCCCTATCTGACCTAAAGTGTCTTGTACATTGTCCCTGAGAATTAACTCGGATTTTTGCCGAGAGGTCGGAATGGAGAACAGCTAAAAAATGCACCAAAGAAGCATCAATTCCCATGTCTAAAAGTATATTCCAGAGCTTTGTCCTGTTGACGAGGTCAAACGCGGAGGAGAGGTCCATAAACCCCATATAAAGTGAACCCTCCTTAGCCACTGTGTACTTGCTAATTAAAAGATGAAGGTTTAGACACTGATCGATGGTACTCCGCTTTGATCTGAAGCCATATTGGGCGTTTGACAAAACCCCCTCTCTTCCAGCCACTCAGTCAATCTGTGCAATACCACCCAGCCCAATATTATTACCAAGGAGTCAATTAAAGAAATGGGTCTATAACAGGCGGGGTCCAGCCTAGCACCCTTTTTAAAGACTGGAATAATGACTGAAGTGGCCCACGAGACTGGTAAATTATCTGAGTCAATAGAATTAAAAACATGAGTTAAAATTTTTGACCATAAATTCGGAGCTGCTCTAAACAAATCCGCAGGCACCCATGTCTGGCCCAGGGGCCTTATTTTTAGACATTTCTTCTATGGCCCTTTCAACTTCGTAAACCTCAAAGATTAAAGGAGAGAGGGCACTACCAGACAACTTATGTCGGGGGAATTGACCATTTCCTGGAAGACTATAAATATTTTCAAAATGGGCTATCCATGCCTCATCCACGATGTTACAATCCAAAGGGGGGTTATCATCATTTGAAAACAATGGCTGGTTTACTGTGGCCCAAAATTTCCCACTATCTTTCAATACTTCTATCGAGAGGAGTTTAGCCCATGCTTCCTCCTGTAGCTCCTTTTTTTCTTTCTGATAGTACTTGTTTATAGGTTGCTCTACAGGCGGCTATAAGTCCCCTGTCTCTAGGGGTTGCCTTTAAGGCTTTCAGGAGAGCAGCGTGGGACTGAGAACATTTTTTATTGAATCATCTTCTACCAGTCTGGTGTTTACGCTTTCCTTTAATTTGTAGGTTATCATTAACTTGTACACAGATGTTATTAAAAGCACTTATGATGTCAGAGCTCCCAGAATCAACATCTAGGCAAGTGTTAATCTCCTGCTCTATACTAGGTAAGAGTTCTGACAAAAAAGTCTCTGGAACCACTTTTGCCCATTTCAGTTTTCTCCCCTGATCTTTTAGGATGACCTCCCTCACCACTCTATGAGATGTATGTCTGAAAGTAAGGGAACCCCCTGGGATTAATTCAATTATCATGGGATTATGGTCACTAAAAACCGAGACCTCTGTAAGGTATCTAAAAACTTGGGACAACACAGACGATGTTAAAAATACATAATCGATGATTGTACCTTTGTCTTTGCCCTTAAATGTTGGGATCCTATTGTCGGCCTCCACACATCCTGACTCATATAGATTCCAATTTGCCAGAAAGAGTTCTAATTCCTCTCCCTGCCGTGTGTGTTCAAAGTGAGATAGTGCGGAGAACGGGGGGCCCTCATAATCCCCACTCCCACACTGATTATCACACGGGTGGATGTTTAGGTCTCCCATCAAGAAAATTTCAAAGGAATATTGCTTTAAACTATAGTTAAAAAGAAATTGCTTGAGTGAGTCTAAATTATTATCCACTTCCATGGAATTGTAGATATTGATAAAAAGTACTTTTTTTATGTCAGATACTGATAATTCTACAACTAGACTATTAATCCCTCCTGTTTCAAGTTGTGTAAGAGATCCCTTTATCTCTAAGGAAAATAAGCTAATCAGACCTCCTTTCGCCCTCCCAGCAGCACTTTTTCTAGCTGGAATGAAAAAGTGACTGTACCCATGCAGGGAAAAACAGTTTTGAAGGTCCCAGGTCTCTTGGAGGGATATGATATCAAATGATTTTAGATATGCCGTCCATATAGGATCTCCCATTTTAGCCCTTATGCCAACTATATTCAACTCAACATGCGACAGGGTAATGATGGTGCCCCCTCAACAGCCCCCTGTTCTTGTTGGGTATTTAGTCAGTCGTTTTCATCCATTCCTGAGAGTGGAGAAAAACGATTTGTCCGTGTGCATCCCAGGGGATTTAGGTTCTCATTACTTGTACTCGCAGCCCCTAATACATTCCCTTCTTCTGGCACAGACTGTGGACCCCCCTCCATGAGTGTTGGCAATACTATTGGTGAGACCTGTGCAGCTACAACTTGGGAAGGTACAACAGCTGGAGGCCGAACGTTGTTCACATGCCCTCCAGATGTCACGGGTGGGAACCATGCATTTTTCCCAGCCCTTCCCTCTCTTACGGGTTGTAGGCCCCTATGGGCAAGGCTAGTCACAGCTTGTGGTATGCCATGTGCCCTCACCACTGGGACAGGGGGGGCATACCCTATTTTGAGGTGGTGGGTAGAAGTAGCCGAGGGGTAGCGGCCTGATGCCTGGGGATGACAAATTAGAACCATCCCAAAACAGACGTTCCGCTATGTGATAGTCTTTAAAGTTAATCACCACACAGTCCCCTTTAAGTATTTTTCTATTGGAGCCTACCCATCTTACTCTTCTGACCATGTTTATACTGGCCGCTATGTCCATATCCCCACTACAATAGTTTTTGCACCAAAGTTTGGTTCGCTCCATTAGGTCTATGGTACTTTCATACTCATTTTTTTTCAATGAGTAAACCCCTGTCAGCACGGCCACTAAAGGAGCAGCTTGAGGTGGCAAATGAACGTTAAATTTACACGGCTGCTCATCTGGTTCATTTGTGGGATATCTGGTGTCTGCCAATATAGAGCTGCCCTGGCTGGCTTGTATACTACCTCCCTGAGGTTGATTTCCAATAGATCTCTCAGGGAGCAGCCCTGTTTTCCCACTATTTGCTGCGAGTTTTTGAGTTGGCATTTGTTGTTCCCTTGGGGTAGCACTTTGCAGGAGATTCCCATATCTATTTGAGAGGTTGCGATATTCTTGGGTGGCAGAATCTAGAGCTTTACATTTCTTTAAGAGGTCTGCTACACACGTATTTAAAACATCAACGATATCCTTCGCAATTTTAGTCAATACTGGTTCTAGATGTAGATTAATGAGCCCTTCAATTTTGTTGCTCAGTCTATTAATCAGTTCATCTTCCAAAGTCTCAGTTAAAATGTCAATGTTCTTAGTCTTTTTATTACATTTCTTCGAAGGATTATCCCTCTTACATGGTTTGGAAGATGTGATCTGGGTATTCTCCTGGGGTAATGAGGGGGTCTGTTCGCCATGTATTTGTTCCTCTATGCCCAGCAACACAATACTAGGGCCCTGTTAAGAATCAAGAAGTATAAGTGGTTGTGCAGCTACAGACTCTTGAGACGCCCCCTCCGGGACAACACCCTCTTCTTCAGTTACTAATGTAGTTAAGTCGAGTTATTTTTCGGCGTTCGCAATTTCCTTTGAATTCACGCCCACGGCGGAGGTCAGATAAGAAATTATAGTGTCTGCTTTGCGTGGTATCTTGGCTTTGTTGCTTTCTTGACCCCCATTGCATAGTTGTTTGCGCTTACCCATAGTAGGATCTTAGGGGGTTGGCTCGTCCCGTCCCTCGTCGTCCCCGGACGGCCACAGACGGCCCGCCCTCTGCCCGGGCTCCGCCCAGCGCCGCCCGCGCGCGTCCGCAATGCGGAGGGAGCAGCTGATGTTTAAGCGCCTCCGGGCGCACTCCGACAAGAAGTGGGCGGTTCTGGCCCCTGAGCACGCTGGGAGCTGTAGTCTTCCCCCACAGCGGCCGTGCGATGTACCTGGCAGCAGCGATGGGGAAGAACTCACAGCCTCAGGGCCCCAGCGAAGGAGTAGAGGCATCATTGCAGGTTAGTCTGGCCCCCAGAACAAGTGACAGTGTTCCCCGCTCCCCCGAGGGAGCAGCTGATGTTTAAGCGCCTCCGGGCGCGCTCTGACAGGAAGTGGGCGGTTCTGGCCCCTGAGCACGCTGGGAGCTGTAGTCTTCCCCCACAGCGGCCGTGCGATGTACCTGGCAGCGGCAGCGGGGAAGAAATCACAGCGTCAGGGCCCCAGCGAAGGTGTAGAGGCAGCGTTGCAGGTTAGTCTGGCCCCCAGAACAAGTGGCGGTGTTAGATTGGTTATCAACTGACACTGCTGGAGGTTTCTTGATTGTCAATACCGAATTGGTTGCGATCAGATCTATGGTTTTATAAAATTGACTTGTTCTTGACACCTTATTGGCAAAAGAGGGCGGAGTCTGTAGAATGTTGAAGGCGCAACATTGTTGCACTTACATACCCGACAAAAGTGTTGAGATCAAGAGGTATGTGAGAAACATTACTAATTTGGTAAAGGAGCTTAAACCACCGAAGGTTGACAGTGCATGGAAGAGGCTTACCGGTGGTCCTCTCTGTAGGTATTTGGTTTTCTAATCTAGGTAAAAGACTTGTGAGTAAAATACTGATGCCAATGGTGGGAATAGGTTTTTAGTTTTAGGAACTATAATTTGTTGCAAATGTCGAAAACATAAAAAGAAATATTCTGTTAATAAGGGAGGAGTAAAAAGAAAAATGGAAGAGCTTGAATTAGAAGAGTCTCATAATAATAATAATGAGAAAAGGCAGAATAGAAAATTTGAGGAGATTGAAATGGGTGAAATGTGAAAAGTTGGCATCTGTTTCATTAATTGGTGATGATATAAAATATCATCAAAGAGGGGATTGATGGACCAAGGATTCGCACGAAAAGCGGTAACGTTAATTAAGTTACCAACATGTTTGTCTTACTAATTTACCGCTTTTTTTCATCGATATTGGGTGTCCGAGTGAAGCTTGCTTATGTGTTTACTAACCATAATACGCTTGCATTTAAGATGGCTGCTGCTACGTGGGATTTTCTACTGCGCATGCATCTGTCATACCCACGTGACATGATGCACTCGCAGCTTTGGAGGGAATCTGTTGCTTCTGCGCACTAGAGATAAGATGGCTGCTCTATGTTCTCACATGCTAAAAGCTTGCATTGCTGCTTTTACTAAGCTGTTCGTTCTGCCTAATCCTAATGCTATAGTTTATTATAAAGTAATGGGTATAAAGTAGAAATTCATGGTATACAGTGTATTCATTCATTCTGTGTTCTAAAACTGTTTCTTTTCCATTTCATGTTACATTCTGAAAACTGGCCTGTCTCGTAACGCTGTACTCCATTTTTGTTGAAACTGAGGCTGCGGGAAATTCTCAAGTGTCTGGAACAAGTGACCTTTGGACTATTGCCAGGAGCTGACTGACTAGGAGATGCTCCTGGGAACCTGCCCCGATGAACTCAAAATTATAACATTGTATTTGTCAATAGAACATCCATTGTTGGGTGGAATAAACCGTCATGAGAACCTGAAATTTGATGGGCGGGAGCGAAATTTTAATAGGAGACGGCAAAAGTCCGAAATTTAGCTGGTATGATGACCTCTCATCCTCTTTTGTCTAATCGAAATTGGGGATCCTTACACTTGCAACATTTGGGGGTGGTACACTGACCTGGAAAACAGTATAACTAGAGTACGCTTAGCTAGTTAATTTGTCCAACTTGTCCGAATAGCTGACCTGTCACTGACCCAACGCACTCAATAGGTGACTAAGAGCAGAGGGCTGCGGAGCACTCTGTCAGAAGATTCGGTGACCCAATCGGGGTTTTGGGAAGTTGAAGTGCTGGCGAAGCACTTTGCTGGTGAATGTTGAAACCCAATCGGGGTTTTGGCTAATTCCTTGCAGAGAGGGAGTAGCGCAGGCGTTGCAACTGAACTGCGGGTGCTGGTCTTAACCTTTGGTGGTCGGGTCCTGATCCAAATCTGGGGTTTCCTGTCCTAATTTCTGAACTGCACCTACTGTCCTAATGGCACTGCAACCTTTGGGGTTCTTCTGTTCTTTTCAACTGACCCGAGGCCAGGGTTGGTCTTCATACCATTCTAGGTAAATATAAATCTGTGGGGCGAGAATTCACTTGGGGGCAATACTGACACCAGTGCTGATTGGAGGTGCTGGTCACCGTGGCTCCCTGCTTCACTCTCCCCCGCCGCCGCTTCTCAATCCTGCGGCCGCCGAGAGGGGAGAGTGCTCTGCCCAACAACAAGCCTGCCGCCTACAATCCCCAGAGTCCCCTGCTGCACCACGTGGACGCCGGTTGCAGCGTCCGCGTCAGCTTCCTGCGCCCGGAGGCGCATAACACCAAGCTGCTCCTGCTGGGAGCGGGGGCAAGAACTCACTTGGGGGCAATACTGACACCAGTGCTGATTGGAGGTGTGCTGGTCACCACGGCTCCCTGCTTCACTCTCCCCCACCGCCGCTTCTCAATCCTGCGGCCGCCGAGAGGGGAGAGTGCTCTGCCCAACAACAAGCCTGCCGCCTACAATCCCCAGAATGCCCTGCTGCACCACATGGACGCTGGTTGCAGCGTCCGCGTCAGCTTCCCGCGCCCGGAGGCGCATAACAGCAAGCCACTCCTCCCACGTCGCGGAACGCGCGCGGGCTGAGCCTGGGCAGAGGGCGGGCCGTCTGTGGCCGTCCGGGGCAGGAGGAGGCAGGGCAGGGCCACGCCATTTACATCACCATCGCCCCTCCATTAACTAAGGTACTGTGTCTCTACAATCATTTATAATGGGGACGAGGAAATCTATGGAGGGTATTATAGATGTGCCAAACATCCGGGTAAAAAGGAGAAAATCTAAGAAAGCTACAAAAGTCACAAAAGTACCCAAACATGCGGGAGTAAACTGTGTCATGTCACGGATCGAGGATCTTATTGAAGATTGCAGCCTCATTCTCACATCCAAGCCACCATTAGAGAACATTTTGACCGACATGGATGGGGATGATGTAATTGACTCAACGCAGAAGAAAGGCAAACGGGGTGTGACTGTTGTTCCTGGGATGTTTTTGAAGAAAAAGTCTAATCTCAACATTGATGAGCATACAGGGGATTCCCAAAATGATGGGCTAACCATAATAGATACTGAGGTAGAAAATGTATCCCCCTGCCCGCTTAATCCACTTATACTGTGCTCAAACAGATATCAACCTCTTACAGACATTGACTGCTCTGATAAGGAGAATGGGGCTCCTTCGACTCAGCAAATACCATCAGACGCTTGCCAAGGAAAAGAGATTGGAAACTAATTAGCACATACCCACCTCCGAAACTGGAAACGATATTTTTGAACTCTGTAGCCTAGTGAACCGTCTATGTAGCTTTATACATTGCATGCAAGATAAAGTGGATATTTTAACTTCTAAAGTCCATAAGGTAATCACTAATGCGAACATTTGCCCCACTTGTAATCCTGTTATAAAGCAGTTGAGAACTGGTACTGTGGAGAAGCAAAAGGCAACACCTCAGTGTCCAGTATTGCAGCAACATTGGGGTAGTACCCAGACCAAAACACACATTTTGCTTAGCAAACAAGGTAAAGGCACAGAGGTGTCAGCAAAGCCCTTACCAGTGAAAATATCTAATTCTAAATCTCCTGAAAGAGCTAAAAATAATGGGCATGCAAAGCTCACTGATAGGCCTACCAATACCCCCATTACCACTAGATACACCCCAAAAATGTATCCTGGGAGATGTCCTTCCCTGTCTCGACCTATACCTCCTGACTTATCCAAAGTATAAATGGTGAACGTCCCAAAAATAAGTATAGGCAAAAACCTGGAAACCAAAGATTCACTGACAAACAAGGCTATCCATTGGATTAGGCATACCAGAGGATGGCGATCAGTGATAAGGGAAGACATCACTAGGGCTTCTAGGCTTTCGCACCCAGGACACGGGGCTGACTGCATAGAACTCACATTTAAAAATGGAAACATTGCACAAAATCTAATAATGCTGGAGTTCAGGTCTTGCTCCCCCGATCATTCAACCATTCAAATTAGATCTTCAACCCCCCAACAGTGGCTGGAAGAAATGGGAACTCAATCACAGGGGGTAGGAGTGGGTGAGTCATCTCTGGAATCAAACGATTGACTAACCCCAGATGACATTAATGTTAAACACTGTGATGATCCATCACTACCCATCCTAACTGCACCACAGAGAACCCACACAGGAACACCTTGTGCTTTTCAAGAAATAGGAGAGTATAGCAGGGAAGATATTCCATCAAACCCGAACTCTGATGTATCTGTACTCCAGGACATCCACACGAGAAAATCTTGTTATTTATTAGATACAGGGGTTTACAACGGGGGAGTTACTGCACCAAACCTGAACCCTGATGTAAGTTTATTGACAGATTTTGATATATTTGGCTCGATTTTGTCATGGAATATCGCAGGGTTGAGTACTAAGGTGCAAAGCCCTGAATGGGCCTTATTTGTCAGCCAGTTCACTATCCGTTATATTCCAAGAAAAATTTCTCCTTGACCCACTGTATCTCCCAGGGTTTTTGAATTTTAGTGTCACAGCTGTAAAAGGAGACAAGGGACGACCCTCGGGGGGAATTACTATTTGGGTCAAACAAGATTCTGGGATCATCGTAAAGGAGCTCTCCTCCAATTATAAGGATATACAGATTCTCTCCCTTGTACTTAATCGAGCCAAACCTTTAAACATTTATAATGTGTATGCTAGGAGCACAGGGGGACGGAAGTCTGACACCCTTGTTGTCCTCGAAGGCCTCATTGAAAAATTTTCCCAACACTCATGACTGATTATTGCTGGAGATTTTAATGTAAACATTGAACCATTATCTGGTGGCGACTATTATTTTGTAGACAATCAAGATAGCCAGTGGGGGGTTCCCAAATTAGAACTGGACCCAGTGAAAAGATGGACTGACCTGGTGATCCAAATTAATTAAATGTGTCTGAATCAAGGACTAAGGGCAGTCAATGGTAGGACCCCGAAAGACCGGATGGGTGCTGTCACTTTCAAGAGCGGCAACCGAGAAAGCAGAATTGATTACATATTAGTCCACCTTGAGCTATGGCACCACTTGGTGGATATGATGGTTGTGGACCGCCTTGAGAGTGACCACAACCCCCTATGCATGATCTTTTCCTACTGGGAAGTCCCAGCGACAACAGAGGACCCAAGCAACGGAATCTCTCAACCCGTTGTATTGGCTAATGACATGCGCCACCTGAAGTGGGCCAAAGTTGCCCAAAATCAGTCAAACATTGACTTTATTTTAAAAAAGAAATTCTGGAAGCTATTATGGAACTGAGCGCCTGTTCCAATGCCGAACCTTTTACCCCAGAGAGAGAAAGCGCAAGAAAGGTCCATGAAACCCTTTTTTTGCAAATAAAAGGTTTATTTGTTAAACCAAACAATTCGAACAAAAACATGACCGATAAATCTCCAAGATGGTATAACAAAGAATGTAGAAAAGCACGGCTGGAACTAGGTCAAGCCATTAAAAATGGGCCCAGTGCTAGTGTTCGCACTGCCAGGAGCGCGTACAAAACTATTATCCAAAAATCTAAGCGCGCCTGGGATGTAAAAAGATAGGAGGAGCTTAAGGAAGCAAGTTCTCGTAAAAATTGTAAGCAATTCTGGGACCTTTTGAAATGGGGCTGTGAAGGAAGCCCCGAAAAAACCCAAAACTGGGTATCCCAGGATGATTGGGTAACTCATTTTAGGCCCCAATACGCTAAAGGGCCTGAACTACCAGTAGAACAGAGAGAAGGGATTGTATGTACCCCCTGTATGGAAGATGCGTTTACTATCATGGACATCCAATGCGCATTAGATTCTATCACTCCCGGAAGGGCGCCAGATATAGATGGTGTCCCAGCTGACATCTTCCTAAACAATAGAGAACTCTGGGGAAAGTATATACTACTACTGGCAAACATGTTAGCCAGCGGATCCCCAATACCCGAAACCTGGAACGGGGCGGAAATAATCCCCGTTTTTAAAAAGGGCGATAAATCGCTCCCAGGTAATTATCGCTCGATCAGTCTAATTGATACCATCCATAAGATCTACGGTAGACTGGTATTAAATAAGGTCCAAGAGTGGGATCGGGAGATGAATATCTTATCCCACCTCCAAGCAGGATTTAGAGCCTGCATAAGTACAGTCCATCAAGTCTTACATTTCGCACTGCTCTATTGGAAGGTTGTTCAACTTGGGGGAGGTAGCTTGTATGCTGCCTTCATTGACTTGAGGGCAGCTTTCGACCTTGTACCTCTGTCCAACCTTTGGTTTGCTTGAATGACATGGGCATGCCCCCCACTCTTCTTTCCATGATTATTAAATTACATGAGCATAATTATGCCCAGATAAGATGGGGCTCCCCAGGACATGTCACCAACCAGTTCCCGGTAGAGAGAGGAGTGCGCCAAGGCTGCGTGTTAGCGCCTACCCTCTTCTCCCTCTACATTAACAACGTCGCAAAGACCCTGTTGGAGGCAAATGTTGATGCTCCAATCTTAGCAGGCGCTAAGATACCAATCTTAATGTTTGCCGACGACTGTCTTATTATTTCTAAGACCCCAAGTGGTCTGCAAGAAGCACTTGGGATCTTTGAAACATACTGCACTGACCATGGCCTGGAAATTAACGTTTCTAAATCTAAATTTATGTCTTTTAACCAACACAAGTCATTCAAAGGAAAAGTCCTGATGAATAACCTACCCCTGGAGCAAGTAAAATCGTTTTCATATCTAGGTGTTACCATCCAGCATGACCTACGATGGAACGAACAGGTTGACCTGGCCACCCTTAAGCATAGGCAAATCGCAGGAGCATTGTCCCGCAAACATGCAAAATCCCTGATAAAACCGATGGCACCTGCAAATGAAGTCTATAATGAAAAGGCCGTGAGTGCAGCACTTTATGGGGTTGAGATGTGGGGACATGGGCACCTAAGTAAGTTAACGGCCTCTGAAAATAGGTTCCTACGAAATCTTGTTATGCTCCCACACAGTACCCCCATGGGCCCGGTTTTACAGGACCTAGGCATAAAACCAATTGAGATTATTGCAAATCTCCGTCCTGTATTGTACTGGAGACGAATATGGGTAACGCTGGAGTTGAAAATATTCGCTATGGGACTCCTGGACATTATTAAAAGTGATGTCTTTCACCGGATAAAATGGCTCTCTGGAATTAGAGTGGCTCTCAGAGAGCTGGGTCTGGCGGAGACATGGGAATACCCAACCAATGCTGTGTTTCCATCAAAAAAGGTCATCAAGGGCTTGTACTGGGAGATGATATCTTCGAAACTTTTTAGGACCATTCCCCCACTTTCACTAACAGAGGTGTTTATGGAGTTCAAGGATGAAACTCGTTTCGAGACATTCTGGGACGACATAACGAAGCCACTGGACAGAAAACTTTATTTTCAATTGAGAATTGGTAGTATACCTATCAGATCTTTCACATCCAGATGGTCTAATGGTGGAAGTAGCTCTTGTCCATTTTGCCTAGATCTCAAAGAAACAGTTAGCCACTTACTCTTTGTGTGCCCTGCCTACTCTGCCCCGCGCAGAGTTTGGCTGCGACCCATGGCTAAATTATTAGGCACTCAGAGTGGAATCGTGGCTACTAGAATTATCTGTACAAACCCACGCCCTGTAATATATATAGGTGTGGCGAAATATTTAGGATGGGCCTGGATTATCAGAAGCAAAAAATGTAAAGGGGTAGGTTTTTGAAAATGCACTTTATACATGAATACTTGATGTATCTTAACCTGATTATTTTTATTACTATAATGAATTTTCTGTTTTAAATTTTGTATAAATTTTAACTCTATTTTTATATAACCAATTCACATATGTAATGCTTTTATGACTATGTCGAATAAAGCTTGTTTGACTGACTGACTGATAAATCTGTGTGGGTAATTGTCAATATAAGTTGCGTCCTTTTCTTACCCTCCTTAAATGTGCTAAAACTTTGATTGCATATGTTCCTTTTCTTACTCTTCCCTTGGTAAATGATAAATATGTGTTTTTTTTAAATATATTCCATTTTCTTACCTTCCTTTAGTTGAAACGCTAAAACATTTTTCATGATTGCATAGATGTTCCTTTTCTTTACCCTCCCTTTAAAGTAATTAAATGTGATTATTTGATTATTAGTGTGTTCCATTTCTCACCTTCCTTTTAGTTATAAGCAAAATTTAGTTTCGTTATTGCATATTGTGATCCTTTTTTCCATTGATAATTGCGAAAGCTGTGTTATTTTAGTATGTTCCTTATTTTTTCCCACCCTTGGAAATTGTGCAAGTTGGTTTAAATAGTAGCTTTTGTTCCTTGCTCTTACTTTTCTGTTATTCTTTTGCTAAATGATTGGCATATTATTGCTTTTGCATAGTTATACACTGTCTCTAATCTTGGTTATTGACAGTTTATTTACTTTCAATCTGTGGCTCATGACTTTTGATGATGATTAGATAAAGAGTCTAAACCTACCCTGAGTTTGTGGTTATTATAATGAGTGCAAATGTTATTGTGATATAGACTTCTTTTTAGCCCCAATCCAGTGGCACAGCCATTTTTTAACAATTGCAGTTGCATCAGTTTAATTAGTCCATCGTTTTCTTCGCTTCATTTTTAATACTTGTTTGATTACACAGTGTTCCTTCCTCTCATTAAATTGTCGTTCTTTTCACAACTCGCCCTCATGCAAGGCAATGCTATTTTCCAAGTTTCTCATGTTCTGGTTGGTCATCCGAACCTTTTCTCCCCAAGAACACGTACAAAAGCAAGGTTCTATTCCAGCAGTTTATTAGACCCAATGCATTTCGGACCCAATAGGTCCTTCGTCAGGGGAAAACTGTAAGTGACAATGAGACATATTTTAACATTGTGTAAATCTATGAGGTTAACTCATTCACTTGATTGCATACATTTATCAATAATACACCATATCCCTCTCGATCAATGTTATTAATTTTCACTTCTAATGCATACAGGCGCCCCCTCCCATTTAATTCCTCATGTTTTGCGCTCCTATCCGTGCGATAGGTTCTTACTTCTCAGCCCCCCAATCTTCAGCCTCCGCCTCATGATCATGACATTTCCCCTACTCACTTTCCATCTTTAAATCGACACCACCCTCTTCCCTCTCCTCGCCGACAAAAAACCTTTTAAAAAATCTCTGCATTATGTACCCTATCTGCATAATCCATTCCTTCCCCTAGTTCGCACCTCCCCCGACTTTCTCAACCTCTCACGCTGTACGTACCTGCTCAAATGAAAACGCCCTCCCCTCTTGTGGTAACGGAAGCTAAGCTATCTTCGTTCCTCCACTCTTTTAATATACAACATACCGCCCTTCCTTGTTTTAACCCTCCCCTTTACCGCGCACCGTGATTTCCACCTGGATCGTCCTTACATTTAATGAAAATCCTACATCTCCCATAATCCCCCATGCTATCATTCTGAGACACCACAATCAATGTAAACGCAATATAGAGCAAACCTCCTGAACTCGTGCAATCAATTAAAAACAACTATAAAGATAATGTCTGAGGTATTCTGATCATATGTCCGACATGTTATGTCTGCCTTGCATGAGGGCGAGTTGTGAAAAGAACGACAATTTAATGAGAGGAAGGAACACTGTGTAATCAAACAAGTATTAAAAATGAAGCGAAGAAAACGATGGACTAATTAAACTGATGCAACTGCAATTGTTAAAAAATGGCTGTGCCACTGGATTGGGGCTAAAAAGAAGCCCCATAATTTTGGTATTCAAGTTTATTACGTGCCACGTGGGCTTGGCATGTCAAACAGTGAGCACGCAACGAAAAGAAAGTGTACGGTTAAAAATATAGGAATAATATGGCTAAAGCAAGTAGTGGTGTGCAACCCGCTCATTATGTGTAATTGTGATATAGACTGCCTTCTTTACAACTAAATCCCTGATCCATTGTGGTCATAGGTACTAGTGACGAGGATTGGTAGGTCAATGGTATAGGACCTAGTGAATAAAATTGACTGGTAGTAGTGCGAAGGTTACCTGATTGAGTAAATGTAGAAAATTGAATTATGGGCCCAGGTGAGTATGGTAAATTTATAGTCGGTGACCTGTGCGCTCTATCAACACAAAATGGGTAAAGACCTTTAATACATTAGGGGCCTGATGTAGGTCGGTCGGTAACGGCCGAAAATCGGTATTTTCGGCCGTTACCGACCGGTATACCTGAAATGGTATGTAGGGGCACAATTTTACAGAATCGGTAAATTTACCGATTCGGTAAATTTACCGATTCTGTAAAATACCGAATCGGTATTTTTACCGATTCGGTAATTCTCCGATGTAGGTGGGACTCTTCAGAGTCCCAGGAGCCTTAACGAATCGGTATTTTACCATCAAATCCAATTTGATGGTAAAATACCGATTCAGGTGTGCATGCACATGTGTGCATGCACACCTATGCCATGTGACAGGCAGACCTGCCCTTAGGGCAGGTATGCCTGCCATATGTCACCCGTGCCTGTTTTGGGGGTGCCAGAGGGTGTCAAAGTGACACCCCCTGCACCCTTGTGTAAATCGGTATTTACCGATTCGGTAAATACCGAATCGGTAATGCCCATTCATTCCTATGGGCTTTGAAGCCCATAGGAATGAATGGGCATTACCGAATCTGTATTTACAGAATCGGTAAATACCGATTGTTGAAGATTCAGTATTTCAACATCTAGATATACCTACATATCCACACTTTAGATTTACCGATTTTTAATTACCGAATCGGTAGAATTCGGTAATTTAAAATCGGTAAATCTAATTTACCTACATCTGTGCTAGGCCTCTAAGGGCCCAATGTAGGTGGCAAATACCGGTCGGAAACGGCCGAATTCGCCCGTTTCCGACCGGTATTTGGCATCTTGAGATGTAGGGGGCCAGATTTTACAGATTCTGTAACTTTACCGAATCGGTAAATTTACAGAATCTGTAAAATACCGAATCGGTATTTTTACCGATTCGGTAATTCCCAGATGTAGGTGGGACTCTTCTGAGTCCCTAAGGCCCTACAAATTCGGTATTTTACCACCCAATCCAATTGGGTGTTAAAATACCGAATTCAGGTGTGCATGCACATGTGTGCATGCACACCTAGCCATGTGACAGACAGACATGCCCTTAGGGCATGTCTGTGTGCCACATGGCGCACATGCCTATTTTTGGGGTGCCAGAGGGTGTCAAAGTGACACCCCCTGCAACCTTGCAAAATTCGGTATTTACCGATTCTGTAGGATTCTGTAATTACAGAATCGGTATTGCCCATTGATTCCTATGGGCTTTAAGGCCCATAGGAATCAATGGGCAATACCGATTCGGTATTTACAGATTCGGTAAATACCGAATCTTAACGATTCGGTATTTACAGAATCTGTAATACCTACATCTCCCCCCTTCATATTTACCGACTCTTAAATACCGAATCGGTAAAATTCGGTATTTAAGAGTCGGTAAATATGAATTACCTACATCTGGCCCTAAATCTCTGGAGACGTCAATTAAAACAGCAGGTGCCACAACATTGTTAAGGAGCCTTCGGAGCAGCGAAGAGGACTGTGGGATATGTAGTCCTGATTAGCAATTGGAAAAAGTAACTCGAACGTTGTATTGTTTTGAGTTGATAAAAGTTGAAACAGTCAATTTAAAGTCGAGTTCATTGAACTAGACATAGAAGGTCCTTTGATTCAGTTTGCAAGTGACTCGATGCGACAGCCATGTGGGGTTGACAAGGGGCCAGCGACGGAAACAAAAGCGCTCACTGAGATAAACAGCAGAACAAGAGGCCAGTGACCGAAACAGCAAAGCAAGGGGCCCGTGTCTGAGACATCAGGGAAAGGGTGCAGTGTCCAAACCATGAGGGAAGTGTCAGAGACATAAGGGAAAGAGGGCAGTGTCAGAGACAGCAGGTAAAGGGGACCGTGACTGAGGGAGAAAGGTTGGAGCAGTAACCAAAACAGAAAGGCAAAGGGTTAATGTGAGAATTAGTGGCACAAGGGACAGTGACAGAAAGAGAAACGAAAGATCAAAGGGCAGTGACAGAGAGAGCAAAGCAAGAGATTAGTTTGGCAATGGGCTGGTCACTGAGAGAGCAAAGCAAGGGGGCAGTACTCAGAGACAGCCGGGCAAGGGGGCAGCGTCAGAGGGCAGTGTCAGAGACAGCTGGGCAAGGGTCCAGTGACAGAGGGAGAAAAGCTAGGGGTCAGTGACTAAAACAGCGGACCAACGGGTTTATATGAAAACCAGCAGTAGAAGGGGCAATGACAGAAACAGAAACGAAAGGTCAAAGGGCAGTGAGAGGCAGCTGGGCAAGAGACAGTGAAAGAGACAAGAGAGCAAGGCGCAGTGACAGAGACAGCAGGGCATGCATCAAGAGACGGCAAGGGGCGGTGATAAAGACAGCAGGGGCAGGCAATGGGCTGGAAACACAGACAACATGGGGAGGGGCTAAAGACAGAAATAACAGGGCAAACGGCTGGAGTAAGCAGGGCAAGCCATGAGCAAGTGACACGAGCAGGGTATGAGGTCAGAGACAGCAAGGTAAATGAACACAGGAAGGGACAGGAGCAGCGGCTTCTACTCCAGGCCCCGGGCGGGTGCAGTGCTCCCCGCCTCCTCCTCCTCCTCTCCTCTGTGGCTCCATGCTCTGCCCACCCGCGCTCAGACCCCCTGCCCGCTGCCACCCAGCTCCGGACCACCACCGCCTCCCAGGCCTTTAAAACTGACCTCAAAGTTCTCCTCCTTCAAAGACACTTCCAAATTTAATTCACACCCTCTCTATAATCTGAAGGAAGACCTTCCATTATAGAGAATTATTTTCTCCATGACTATGGAAGTGCCTTATGAGTGTGTTCTACCATTTATTGCAGAATTATCCTTCTACCTGTGTTTAGTACTCTTTTGTAATATGCACGCATCACTTTTCTCTTGTAACACACTGTTTGCTACCTCTTACATTTTGTTTGCTTTAGATACTTGCACAAGTGCCACCATTGCCTGCGTAACGTTTGTTCTTGTGTTTGAGTGTCTGCCATTTATTGCAGTACTATACCTCTACTTGTACTTTGTACGCTTTTGTAACCTGCACACGTCACTTTTTCCTCCTGTAATGTACTGTTTGCTACCTCTTGTATTTTGTTTGCTCACAATTGTCACTTTTGCCTCATGTAACTTAACGTTTGCTTTTGTAATTTGTTCACTTGAAAGTTTCTCCTCATGTATCAGTACTGTTCCTATTGTGAAGAACTCTGACACCTTCAGGTAAAGTCTGCGCTATATAAAAACGCATAAAATAAAATAAAAATAAATAAATATAATAAAATACCCAGGCGCTCTCCGCTCCCGGCCAACGCTGCCGCCATCTCCAGTGCCCAAGAACTGCCGAACGAGTAGATGTGGCTGGCCAGCCAGAGTAGAGCCTTCCAGCCAAAGCGAGGGTCAGGCGGGCGGATGAGCGCCCTGGGCCGTGCCTGGCAGCAGGGACTGCAGCAGAGCAGAGGACACACTGCTACTGCTGCTGTGGCTGCTGCGACTACTACTGGGTAACCGTGGGGGAACTCAGCGCACATGGACTATTAATAGCACTCCGGGTTGGCAGACCTGGCAAACACCCCTCTTGGGGACGCAAGTCCCCACTACCTAGTGAAAACGCCTATTTTCAGACAAAAGTGTACACATGCTCGCCTTTGTTCTGCTTTTCTCAGTAAATCTGGGAGTGTACTTTAGTGGCATTTTACTACTGGTGATCCACCGTACTATGCAATCCCTCTGTAGCGCCCCAGCGAGAGTGCACCCTAGAATCAAAGCACAGACAGATCTTTGGTGATGCAGGTTTTTACAGATGAAAATCTACTTCTTGATGATCTGTGATTAGGACCAAAAGCCTAGAAACACAAGTAGGGGATGGGGAGAGGGGGGAGTGTGGCGGAGAACAGTCAGCGTTTCCCTTGCGGGAGCGAGCGGCGCCAGGAGAGATAATTGATTGCACATGGCGAAAAAGCTTGCTCCTGTAAGGGAATCACCAGATGTGCACGTGTTGCCATTGAAAGCAATGCAACGCGTGCACGTTTGCGCCCGCAAAGCTGTGCCGAAGACTAAAGATCTTTTTCCTTTGCAGCGCATTCACGCTGCATAGGCGAGACCTAAACAAAGCATAACACTGACCGTCAGGGTAGGGAAACAGGAAAGTGAAATTCAGAGTTTTTTTCACTTTAGGTCCAAAGAGTGAAGGAAGTAAAAGAGATAAAAAGCTAGTCTGAATAGTTTAGAAGAAAAAAAGAGAAACACATGTGTTCTTTTAATGACCAGTATCTATTTTTTTTTACACCGGGGCACTTTCCTGTCTATTTGCAGATTTCGGTAAA
Source organism: Lissotriton vulgaris (assembly GCF_964263255.1). Lineage (NCBI taxonomy): Eukaryota > Metazoa > Chordata > Amphibia > Caudata > Salamandridae > Lissotriton > Lissotriton vulgaris. The sequence goes on from NC_141699.1 coordinate 813,836,884, forward strand.
AGAAGAAGAAAATAATTAAAGACTCTTCTACTGACAAATATTCCACCCAAGGACCATGTTTATCGAAGGGCCTGAAGTAAACGCTTTGTACAAACAAACTTTGAGGGATTGTTCATCCAAGCCAATTGCAAAACATTCTATGCTAATAATCTTGGAGCTAGAGTGGTGAATGTTTTACAACTGGTAGACTCAAACAGGAACCCCATTATCTAACAAGTGATGTCAGAAATGGGATACTAGTCCTTTGCGATACGATGAATGTGATTGTTTAAAAGTTAGTAGAAGGATAACAAAAGTTATAGTGGGCCCTCAAGAGGCATATCAAAGCTGCTGATCAGGAGGGAAGTGGGTTTTAGAGTTCTTTGAGGAATCAAGGCCAGCTGGAAAAACTCTCAGAAAACCAACTTGAAGTTGCTGTAGGTCTTACTCAGCATAAGGGTCTCCAAATCATTGTGCTTGCCATTGCTTTACAAAACTTCATGCCAGGTGAGTATCCCAGAGTGTTATTCATGAATGTTGAGTGAGCTGCACAAGTCGGCCATTGCCAAAGAGATAAATGGCATCAATAATTAGCCCCTTTCAAAATTGGGGATTCATAAGCGGCTTTCTAAACTGCAAACTCATCTGGTAATGCTTCCTATACAGTAATTAAGTAAGCTATTCTAGAAAGACATAGGATGGATGAAGAGACCTACCACCTTCTTTCTGATTGGTGATTAAAACCTTAAGAGTCCATCAAGATGCACATTATGAAAAAGTTTTCTTTAGAAGAATTTGTACATGCCCTCCCATTAGTTACTCAGTGTTGTTTAAAACAGCACTCTGATCTTACCTGAGAGCAAGTAATTCAAAGGACCAATAAGTTTTACACGAACCCCATCACTTAAATTGCCTACGGAAGCATGGGATCCTCTTGTACGTCCAATACAACATGCAAATTGCCTACCAAAGCGTGGGATCCTCCGGCGCTTCCAATACAACACACACTTTAAAAGAAAATTGGGTTCACTGTGATTTGAGACTTTCCTGCCTATGGTTAACGCACCTTCTACCACCTAGCACCAACAGGACATTATGCTTTGAATGTGCAGGATGGGAGCACATTGTTCATTTTTACAAGGAAGAGAGATCAGATGAAGAATCCCTGGAAATAAACTGGACACAAACGTCCATCTATTATAATCATGAACCTGGAGCCAGCTAATATAAATCATTGCAGGTGAATCTTAAGTTGGTCACCACAATATTTGATTCAAGGTGCCAACACTTTGAAATTAGAGAAAATGTTGTCACACCTTATCAGACACTACCTCAACATGAATGTTGATGTGTTGTATTTAGGGGAACCAGAAGGAATAAGCTCCTGCAAAAGTGCCAGTTATTAGCCCTTCTGGTGCAAAACATTTAATTGAGGTAGGTCTTTTACCTCATCATCCCGATGAACAATCCCAGTTTTATTGCTCTTCTTAAAAATTCCTTAAGGGAGACTAAAGATTGCTTAGATTAAAGCTCCTTTTTTCCCAGGTATATTTTGAGAGTTCGACATAGAATTAGAAAATTGGTAGAGGAAAGGAGAGACGTCTGGGAAAAGATTTTTAGGAGGAATTTACCTTTATAGCTTCCTTTGATAAACAATGCCTCTTTGGATCCTAAAGTTCTGAATAGCTATCATCTGATTTCTTGGCCTCCTCTGTCCCCTTATCTTGCAGACAAAGCTATGAATATTCAACTTACAGAATATATTCAATCAAACAACTTGCTGGATGCCACTTAATTTGGATTCCATAGTGGTCAGGGTCACCAAGGAGATCAGGCAGTTGCTACATCAGAGAGGGGGAGCGACCTTCATACTGCTTGATCTCTCGGCGGACTTTGACACTGTCAGTCACAGGCTGCTATTTTAGCGACTATCTGAACTAGGCAGATGTGGTCTGGCTTGCGGTCTGCTCAAATCTTTTCTCTCAGATAGGGAACAGCAAGTGCTGATCGGGGAGCTTGTTCTCTGTTCTCTTCCGTGAGGCGTCCCTCAAGGGTCCTCGCTCAGCCCAACACTTTTTAATCTCCATGTTACCCCTTTAGCGGAAATAGTAAATTTTTTCAGCTTCTGGTTGGCCTCATATGCATCTAGGTCAATCAGGAAACTTCACTAGCTCCCGATTAGGCAGCAGACCACTTTTCAGTCACTTTTTGTCATATACAAATCCCTTTAACCCCTTCGCTGCTCATGACAAGCTCAGCTCGTCATGCAGTACACTGGTCGTGTGCTTATGACGAGCTGAGCTCATCATGAACAAATGGCACCAGGGATTTCCCAGCACAGGAGGGGAAAATCTCTAGCAGCCAAGGTGTTAAGGAGCCGGCCCTGAATTCCTACAGCAGAGGTTCAGCTGGTATTCTCTGTTAGAACCGGCTGTCTCTAGTTGGCAGAGGTATGCACTTCTGACAAATAGGGACACCTTTTCTAGTCAGGGCAAGGGGATCACACACTTAGATAACCCCTGCTCACCCCCTTGGTAGCTTGGCAAAGCAGACAGGCTTATCTCAGAGGCAGTGCGTTAAGCATTTATGACCACATACAGTAATAAAGTGAATACACTACAAATGGACACAACACAGTAGTATTATAAAAATAAGTATTTTTATATAAGGCTTAGCACAAGACCAAATAACGACAAAAATGTACACAATCTTAATAAATACTCTTGGAAGGGAAAAATAGTTCAAAGGTAGTTTCTTCTTTAGCACAAAAGTCTTTCGTAACAAAGCAAATCTTCTTCCTGGAAACACAGTTCTTGGCAACAAGGTAACCCACACGGGAGTTACACGACGTCGAGGCAAAGTTAATCCAAAGGTTCGGCGTCGACCGCGAGGAGCGCTACGTCGAGCCCGGAGTCACACGGACCCCCAACAACACAGTACCTTGGAAAATGAAGCACACGATGATCAGCAGCGTCGAGCAATCCGGCGTCGCGTCTTCGGTGTCGATCCGGCCTCAGTGGTCGTCGATGTCGATGATGGTATTGCAAAGTGTGAGCAGCGCTCACGGCGTCGAGAAGGCACGCAGTCGATGCGATCAGCAGCAGCGCAGACACGAGGTCCCTTGGAGCTGAAGCCGAACTCACTACTCACTGGCGTTGCTGCTGGCGTCGATCAGGCCCGGCGGCCGGCGTCGAGGGAGCGGGACACTTGAGCCGTCACTCACGGTGTCGAGCTGGATTCGGCGACGTCCGTCGGCGTCGAGATTGCTGGTTCTTTCAGAGGTGCTGGATTCACAGGTTCCAGCGAATAGCACTTTAAGCAGATGAAGTCCTTTAGCCCTGTGACTTCAGCAGGAGACTGGCACTCTTCCAGTCCTTGGAGATTTTCTTAGCAAGCATCAGAGTACACACACAGTTCCTCTCTCCTGGTTCCTTGGCAAAAATAAAGAAGCACTGCAGGATTGCCCCCAGCAAACAGCACACTGGCAGAAGGGGTAGGCAAGTCCTTGGATCAGCAGGCTTCTTGTCCTTGGTTTCAGGGTTCCTTGTCAGAAGTGATCTGATTTCATGGTTCAGGGGTCCTTCTCTTATACCCCTTTTCGACTTTGATCCCTTTGTCCATGCAGGGGGATTTCCCAACATCCTGGGTCTGTTGTGGGTGGAGCCAGGCAGAAGCACCTGGCCTATTTACTGAGCAGGGCTGGGTCCTCAGACGCCCAGCAGGAGGTGGAGCCAGCATTGTCACGGGCAGGAGCAGAGCTATCGGCCTCTTGGCAGGAGGTGGGGCTAGGATCGTCCATGGCAGGCACAGAGCCATCAGCCGCTTGGCAGGAGGTGGAGCCAGCATTGTATCAGGCAGGGCAGGCTATCAGCAACTACTCTCCCCCTACTCTCAACGCAAATGTCCCACTCATCCCACACTGACTCACTCAGACCTCTGGAGCCACCCAGCTCCTGTCACACACACGCAAGACCAGCAGAAACCAGAAATGGTTAGACAAGAAAATAGACACTTTCTAAAAGTGCTATTTTCAAACCCAGAGTCCAAAAACCATCCACACCGACGGATGCGTAATTAAACCCTGAGTTCAGGGATACCAAACTCGACATTGCACCATGCTCCCCGAGCCAGCTAGGATCATAGCATTAATAATCCCGGCGGCCTATTCTAAGTAACGGAGAGCAGGTTACCTCGCAATAGTGAAGAACGAAGATGGCTGTTGTTCACTATTAGGACATGCCAACTTGGTCAGGCGTGTCCTACCTTATACTTACAACGCACCCTGCCCGTGGGCCCACCATAGGGGTGACTAACATGAAGTTAAGGGAAGGTTGGAGGGACTGGCAAGCAGGTATACTCGCGCAGGCCACGTGACAGTACCAGACTGCACGTAGGTCTCGCAATGGCCGACCCGTAGACATTCTTTTACGAGGCCGCTCTTGTGGGTGGCACAACATGTGCTGCAAGCCCACGAGCGGCATTTGTATTTACAAGCCCCGGCACTCCTGGTGCACTAGACTGGGGACTGACAGTAAACCAAATAAGCCAAACATGGAATATAATCGATACATCAATTTAATATAGGGAGCACTTGCGCTGTGGCACTGATCAGCAGTGGCACAGCGCCCAAAGCATATACCAGCAAAACATCGTAAAACAGTGGAGGCAAACAGAAAAAAAAAATGGAGGAGAGACTCAAGCCAATGATGTCAGGTCTAACACGTGTCCCCTCCAGCTGAAATGTGGGGAGAACTACCCTTGACCTAGGGAGTCCTCATCACTAAGGCGGAAAAATCTGGACAGACCATCAGCATTGGCGTGATCTGTACCAGGGCGGTGTTCCACCGTGAAGTCCATCCCCTGTAGGGAAATGGACCACCTCAACAGTTTCGGATTCTCACCCCTCATTTGCATCAACCATCTGAGGGGCCTGTGGTCTGTCTGAACACGGAAGTGAGCCCCAAACAGGTAGGGTCTTAGCTTCTTCAGCGCCCAGACCACAGCAAATGCTTCTCTCTCTATTGCACTCCACCTCCTTTCCCTGGGAAGTATCCTCCGACTGATGAAGGCTACAGGCAAGTCTCGGCCCTCTTCATTCACCTGAGCCAGAACAGCCCCCACGCCATGCTCTGAAGCGTCCGTCTGGACAATAAATTCTTTCGAAAAGTCGGGTGCCTGGAGTATAGGTGCGGTGCACATTGCAGTTTTCAGGGTATCGAAGGCCGTTTGACAGGCATCAGTCCAGATCACATTTCGTGGCTGCTTCATGGAAGTCAGCGAAGTCAAGGGGTGCACAATGTTACCGTAATCCTTGACAAACCTCCTGTAATAACCCGTGAGTCCTAAGAAGGCTCTCACCTGAGTTTGGGTTTTGGGCGGCGCCCAAGCCAGGATGGTATCGATCTTGGGTTGCAGGGGGGCAACCTTGCCGCTCCCTACTTGGTGCCCCAAGTACACCACAGAACCCTGCCCAATCTGGCACTTACTGGCTTTGATTGTGAGGCCTGCTCTGCGCAGGGCCAACAACACTTCCTGGAGGTGGCACAAGTGTTCCTCCCAGCTGGCGCTGAACACTGCGATGTCGTCCAGGTAGGCGGCACTGAAATCCTCCAGTCCAGCCAAGACCTGGTTGACCAACCTCTGGAAGGTGGCAGGGCCATTCTTCATCCCAAAGGGCATCACCCAGTACTGGTATAGCCCATCTGGTGTGGAGAAGGCGGACCTCTCCTTTGCCCCATCAGTCAAGGCGATCTGCCAGTACCCAGACGTTAGATCAAATGTACTAAGGTACCGGGCAGCCCCCAACCGGTCTATGAGCTCATCAGCTCGGGGGATGGGGTGCGCGTCAGTCTTCGTGACTGAATTGAGTCCTCGGTAATCCACACAGAACCGAAGTTCCGGCGAAGCACCAGGCGCTGCAGCCTTCGGGACCAAGACCACTGGGCTGGCCCAAGGACTGCTAGAGGACTCAACCACCCCTAACGCAAACATTTTGGAGACCGCCTCCTTAATGTATGCCCGAACCTTGTCAGTCACCCTGTAAGCCTTGTGCTTCACAGGAGGGCTGTCTCCGGTGTCAACGTCATGGACACACCAATGAGTGACACCCGGAACCAAGGAAAACAGATCCGGGAATTGTCCCAACAGGTGGCGACAATCCTGTTTCTGCTCAAGGGTCAGTGTGTCAGAGAGGACCACACCATCCACTGACCCGTCTTGCTCTTTAGCACACAGGAGGTCAGGAAGAGGCTCACTCTCCTCTTCCATTCCAGCACCTGTAGCTAGGAGCATGCCCACTTCGGACCTTTCTAAGTGGGGCTTCAAACGGTGGACATGCAGGACCCACAACGGTTTCCTGGGAGATTTCAAGTCCACCAAGTAGGTGACATCGCTCTTCTTCTCCACAACCTTAAACGGTCCAGTACACCTGTCCTTGAGCGCACAAGGTTCCACAGGGGACATGACCCAAACTTCCTGACCAGGCTGAAGCTCAACCAGAGTGGCATTCCGGTCGTACCACCGCTTCATCTCTTCCTGGCTGGCCTCCAGATTTTCCTGAGCAAGATCTCTGAAGCGCCTAGTCTGGTTCCTAAAGGCCAGCATGTAACTGTATACATCCTGGGGAGGTTTCCTGGGAGATTGCTCCCAGCCTTCTTTGACCAGACTCAAAGGACCTCTTACCGGGTGACCATACAAAAGCTCAAAGGGGCTGAACCCTAGAGACTTCTGTGGCACCTCATGGTAAGCAAACAACAGGCATGGCAAGAGGACGTCCCATTTCCGCCTCATTGGTTCTTCAAGACCCATGATCATGCCTTTAAGGGTCCGGTTGAATCTCTCAACCAGCCCATTTCCTTGAGGGTGGTAAGGAGTGGTGAACTTGTAGGTTACCCCACACTCCTTCCATAGAGACTTCATATAGTTAGAAATGAAGTTGGTGCCCCGGTCTGACACCACCTCTCTGGGGAACCCCATCCGGGAGAAAACACCCATCAGTGCCCGTCCCACCACGGGGGCCGTCACTGTTTGGAGAGGGATGGCTTCCGGGTACCATGTGGCATGGTCCACCAAGACCAGGATGAACCTGTTGCCCAGGGCTGTCTTGGGGTCCAGGGGCCCAACAATGTCAATACCCACCCGGTCAAAGGGGGTACTGACCACTGGAAAAGGTTGGAGGGGAGCCTTCTGCTTCCTCCCGCTTTTCCCACTTGCCTGGCAAGTGTGACAAGTCTTACAATGGATGTCTACATCCCTGTGCATCTGAGGCCAATAAAAATGGGTGACAAGAATGTCATAGGTCTTGTCCTGCCCCAGATGTCCAGCTAACGGAACGTCATGAGCCAAACCCAGTAGGAAGGCTCTAAAGCGCTGGGGTACCACCAGCACACGGGCTGACCCAGGCTCAGCAGCCTTAGGCTCGCTATACAGGAGGTCGTTCTCCCAGTACACAAAATGTGACCCTGACTGATCACCTGAGGATTGGGCTGAGGCCTGCTGCCTCATACCCACAAGAGAAGGGCACACTTTCTGTTCGGCACAGAATTCCTCCCTGGAGGGACCACCATCCTGCTGCCAATGGGTCAGCTCGGGCAGGTCTCCCAGTTCGGCAATTTGTTCCCCTGTGGGCTCCAGGGCATCCCCCTCAGGGTCTACCTCCTCCTGGACCACAGGAACTACGGGGGCCGGTTTCCCACGCCTCCTGCCTCTTCTCTTCACAGCTGGGTCCTGGGCCGTACTTTCAGGCTCCAGGACCCCATCGACACCCTTACTCGCTGTCATCGACCGAGTGGTTGCACACACCCACTCTGGCACACACAACATCCTCAAATGTGTCTCCCTCTCCACCTTAGCCCAAGGGGAGTCTTCTAAATCATTGCCCAGGAGACAATCGACAGGCATGGCGGGCCTCACAGCAACCTGAAGAGTACCTGAAACTCCCCCCCATTCAAAGGAAACCTGAGCTACCTCACACTCTTTCTGGGAGTTGTCAGCAGCTATCACAGGGTAGAATGCGTGGGGAACCACCTGCTCTCTGGACACCAAGTGACACTTGACAGCTGTCACACTCGCTCCGGTGTCTCTGAGAGCTTCCACTCTATGGCCATTATTGGTCACCCACTGCCTATATTTACTAATGTTACTAGGCAGGGGGGGGTGGAGGGACCATTTGCATGTCTCCTAGTGAGACTAGGGACATTTCTGCGGGACCCCTCCCACCAGGGACAACCATCTCCTCCCCTCCCAGGGCTACACTCGCCAACTGACGGGGGGTGCACGCGGCAGTGCATTCGAATTCTTCATGGGACACTGGGGGTCATAATACCGGTGTCCCACCTGCCCGCAAACGTAGCAGGTTAGGGGGCCCCTATGAAGAGGTTTACCCGTCGGGGCCCCTGGCTTCTTCTCAGGGGGAGGCTGGGAACCTTTCCCTTGGTTCCCTTGGGGATTACTTTGGGGCCCTTTCTGAGACTCCTTCTGTTTACCCTTGTCCCCCCCACTCTTCTGCTGGGGACCCTGCCCACCTTTGGCTGAGTCTCCCACTGGACCCTTGTGGACCCTGGTACTGACCCAGCGGTCCGCCTCCTCAGCAAGTTTTCTAGGGTTAGATATCTTGCTATCAATAAGGTGCTGGCACAGCTCTGGAAAACAGTTATTAGACAAATGCTCCCAAGCAAACAAATCATAAAGAGCTTCATAACTTTCCACTTTGCTGCCCTTTACCCAACCATCCATGGCTCTGCAAAAATAAGACACATACTCAACCCACGTCGTACCAGGCAACTTCTTACATTCTCTAAAAGCTTGTCTGTACTTCTCGGGGGTTAGGCCATACCGCAACATTAAAGCATCCTTCATATGAGCATAAGACATCCTATCCTCAACAGGCATGTCTAGCAGGGTATCTCTCCCCTCATTCACAAAGCGACCCCACAACCCCGCTCCCCAATCTTTCTCAGGGACCCGGTGGGCCAACAATGCTAACTCATATGCTTTAAACCACTGGCCAATATCTTCATTCCTATGATAATCTTTGATGACATCTTTGGGAAAATAAAACCTACTTTCTGCAGGCCCAGATGGAATGCTGCCACCAGAGGGATTCAACTCTAACTTCTTAGCTTGGATGTCCAATTCCCTCAACTTGGTTTCACGCTCCAAAGCTAACTTCTCTCTTTCGAAATCCAACCTTTTGGTCTCCAAATCAGCTTCTCTTCTACCTCTTGCATTTTCTAACTCCAACTGCCCATTTATCTTTAGCCTTGCCATTTCCATGTTGTATGCACGCTCCTTCGCCCTTTCTTCTCTTTCTTCAGGGGAAAGACATTTGGAGGAAACACTGCTTCTGGGAGAGAACTCAGGCCCATTCACTGGCGCCTCCTCATCCCCTTCCCCTGGCGGTACCACCACAGCATCAGAGGGATCTCTGGATTCCAACCAGGCCTCCAAAGCTTTGAGATATTGCTCTTTTCTTGAGATGCCTTTGGTAGGCACTTTCAGCTGCTTGCAAAAGAGTTTCAGCTCCCTCAAGCCGTAGTCGTTTATCTTCGCTCTGTCGAATTCCTCCACAACAACAACAGGGGTAGTGACTCCGTTGTCACTCATGGTCAAAAACTGGCAGTGTTAAAAAAAAAACAAGTTTCAGAAAAGCGGAGAACCAAAAATAGAATCCTTCCAAATTAGATTGTGTCTGCGCTATGGTCTGCTTTCTCTATGTAGCGCACACTAATCACTGCACATGGGTCATAAATGCAAAGTTCAAATCCTCACCGCTGACCCACCAATGTTAGAACCGGCTGTCTCTAGTTGGCAGAGGTATGCACTTCTGACAAATAGGGACACCTTTTCTAGTCAGGGCAAGGGGATCACACACTTAGATAACCCCTGCTCACCCCTTGGTAGCTTGGCAAAGCAGACAGGCTTATCTCAGAGGCAGTGCGTTAAGCATTTATGACCACATACAGTAATAAAGTGAATACACTACAAATGGACACGACACAGTAGTATTATAAAAATAAGTATTTTTATATAAAGCTTAGCACAAGACCAAATAACGACAAAAATGTACATAATCTTAATAAATACTCTTGGAAGGGAAAAATAGTTCAAAGGTAGTTTCTTCTTTAGCACAAAAGTCTTTCGTAACAAAGCAAATCTTCTTCCTGGAAACACAGTTCTTGGCAACAAGGTAACTCACGCGGGAGTTACACGACGTCGAGGCAAAGTTAATCCAAAGGTTCGGCGTCGACCGCGAGGAGCGCTACGTCGAGCCCGGAGTCACACGGACCCCCAACAACACAGTACCTTGGAAAATGAAGCACACGATGATCAGCAGCGTCGAGCAATCCGGCGTCGCGTCTTCGGTGTCGATCCGGCCTCAGTGGTCGTCGATGTCGATGATGGTGTTGCAAAGTGTGAGCAGCGCTCACGGCGTCGAGAGGGCACGCAGTCGATGCGATCAGCAGCGGCGCAGACACGAGGTCCCTTGGAGCTGGAGCCGAACTCACTACTCACTGGCGTTGCTGCTGGCGTCGATCAGGCCCGGCGGCCGGCGTCGAGGGAGCGGGACACTTGAGCTGTCACTCACGGTGTCGAGCTGGATTCGGCGACGTCCGTCGGCGTCGAGATTGCTGGTTCTTTCAGAGGTGCTGGATTCACAGGTTCCAGCGAATAGCACTTTAAGCAGATGAAGTCCTTTAGCCCTGTGACTTCAGCAGGAGACTGGCACTCTTCCAGTCCTTGGAGATTTTCTTAGCAAGCGTCAGAGTACACACACAGTTCCTCTCTCCTGGTTCCTTGGCAAAAATAAAGAAGCACTGCAGGATTCCCCCCAGCAAACAGCACACTGGCAGAAGGGGTAGGCAAGTCCTTGGATCAGCAGGCTTCTTGTCCTTGGTTTCAGGGTTCCTTGTCAGAAGTGATCTGATTTCATGGTTCAGGGGTCCTTCTCTTATACCCCTTTTCGACTTTGATCCCTTTGTCCATGCAGGGGGATTTCCCAACATCCTGGGTCTGTTGTGGGTGGAGCCAGGCAGAAGCACCTGGCCTATTTACTGAGCAGGGCTGGGTCCTCAGACGCCCAGCAGGAGGTGGAGCCAGCATTGTCACGGCCAGGAGCAGAGCTATCGGCCTCCTGGCAGGAGGTGGGGCTAGGATCGTCCATGGCAGGCACAGAGCCATCAGCCGCTTGGCAGGAGGTGGAGCCAGCATTGTATCAGGCAGGGCAGGCTATCAGCAACTACTCTCCCCCTACTCTCAACGCAAATGTCCCACTCATCCCACACTGACTCACTCAGACCTCTGGAGCCACCCAGCTCCTGTCACACACACGCAAGACCAGCAGAAACCAGAAATGGTTAGACAAGAAAATAGACACTTTCTAAAAGTGCTATTTTCAAACCCAGAGTCCAAAAACCATCCACACCGACGGATGTGTAATTAAACCCCGAGTTCAGGGATACCAAACTCGACATTGCACCATGCTCCCCGAGCCAGCTAGGATCATAGCATTAATAATTCCGGCGGCACATTCTAACTAACGGAGAGCAGGTTCCCTCGCAATAGTGAAGAACGAAGATGGCTGTTGTTCACTATTAGGACATGCCAACTTGGTCAGGCATGTCCTACCTTATACTTACAACGCACCCTGCCCGTGGGCCTACCATAGGGGTGACTAACATGAAGTTAAGGGAAGGTTGGAGGGACTGGCAAGCAGGTATACTCGCGCAGGCCGCGTGACAGTACCAGACTGCACGTAGGTCTCGCAATGGCCGACCCGTAGACATTCTTTTACGAGGCCGCTCTTGTGGGTGGCACAACACGTGCTGCAAGCCCACGAGTGGCATTTGTATTTACAAGCCCCGGCACTCCTGGTGCACTAGACTGGGGACTGACAGTAAACCAAATAAGCCAAACATGGAATATAATCGATACATCAATTTAACATAGGGAGCACTTGCGCTGTGGCACTGATCAGCAGTGGCACAGCGCCCAAAGCATATACCAGCAAAACATTGTAAAACAGTGGAGGCAAACAGAAAAAAAAATGGAGGAGAGACTCAAGCCAATGATGTCAGGTCTAACACTCTCCATGCAGGTTCTTACATTCAACCAATGCAAAACTTTGAGTTGTACCTAATTTCAGGCAGGCAGCATGAGGTGGAGGAGCTTCTTGACCAGTGCATCAAAATGATGGAATGTTCTTCCACTATATATCAAAGCAGCCCAATCGTCTGGTCTTTCAGAAACTGTTGAAGATTTAGCTTTTTAACTCGCCTTAGCTGTATTTCTCCCCTTCCGTGTCTACTCAGCTAGCGACAAGACACCTACAGGTATTCACTGCACTTTACAAATTTCCATAACATAGGTACATTAAGGGTGTTAACAAACACTGATTTATAAAATGCTCAAAGTTGTCAACGGAGTAGTTACAACTGACACCCTATATGGCGAGTGCTCAAACCATGTGACTGGGCCTTGGTGTTATTACCCAATTCAACTAAGTTGTGATCTGGTTGAGAAGGACCTTTTCAAAATAATTTAAAAAAATAAGGAAGGCCACGTACAAACTACAGATAATGACAAACAATTACCAGATATACCATATTAACCTGTTAAAAATAGTTGTGCCCTACTCTCAGAGATGTACAAGTAACTTCCTCTTTGACTATAGATTCTAGCACTGTAGACACTGAAAATTGCATAAACTTTTACATAAACCCAAAGAATCAGTCTGAAAGATTGCCTGGGTCATGTTGCCAACATTTTTAGGACATCCTGGGTAGAACACATTTACAGAAACATCATATTTAAACAGAACCAGGAAAAACTATTAAACAGTGACTGAACTGCATTCTGGAAGCACCTTATATTGCAATCCAAAAGTAAGTTGAGCAGATGTTAAAAATGAAAGTTATAGAACCCTAGTCAATTAACTGCTCACCCATTACACTTGGACTCAAAGCAGATGGGAACAATCATTTCCACATTGATTTCTGTGCTGGAGAGAGTGTCTCAAAGTTTCACAACTATAGGTTACACTGAATTGATGAACCCATAGAACAATTAGGAGAATCCGCATACATTTTCACCATTGAGCTGACAAGGGCCTATTGGCATATTCTGGAGAGCGGAGAATATGGAAAATACTGCATTTTTCAACCCCCCACCACCCCACACCCCTCCCCCCAGGTCATGTCAGCTCCTTAAGAGCCAGGTGTTGAAATATCTCCGGGTATCTCAGTGATAATGTAATCTTTAGTAAGTATTGGTATAAACATTTAAATAATCTAACAGCTGTTGTTCACCCCCTAAAAAAAGCAGGACTTCAAATAAATATAAAAATATCACAACTAGCCTACAGTAAAGTTGAATATCTATTGTACTTTTTAGAAAATGATTAAAAAGAACCCTAAGAGAAGATGGTTAGGGCAATCACTGTTGTCCCATGTTGGCAAAACAAAAGAGGCATACAGGCCTTTCTTAGGAGTCCTGGACTAGTGTAGAAGATGTAATCCTGATTATTCACAGGCAATATATGATTTGATGAAAATGGGAACAAATGGGGTAAATATCCAAAGAAAATGGAAATTATTGTTTTTATTTCAAATGAGCAACTTTAATTGTTTTCTGTTTTTGTTTATAGGAGAGAGAACCTCTGCTAAGTTGTTTTGAAATCTTGTGGTTTTAAAAGGTTTTTATTGCCTTAAGGCAGCGCTTGAATACTTGAAAGAAAATCTGTACACCAACCCTCAGGATAGAGGACACAAAAGAGTGGAAACAAGAGAGTCAGAACAAGAGTGTTTTTTTGGGCTGCAAAGAGTGTAGAAGGAAAATAGCCAGAAGCAAGGATGAATAGTTTAAATGAAAAAAAGACACACCTAAGTGTTTTATTTTTTATCAGTATATTTTTTCTTTATCCCGAGGCACTTCTCTGTCTGGTGGCAGATCTGGGGAAAACAGAAGAATACAAATAAAGAAGCTTCTACTTCCAAGGATCCCACCAAAGGACCATGTTCTATGAATTACCTGAGGAAAACTTGTTGTACAAACAAACTTTGAGAGTGGAGCAGCGTAAATTAGTGGCCCACCCTTTTATATATAAAGAGTATATCCAACCTGTGCCTAACTGTATTAATCGGCATGCAATTTATTAATGAATTGAAATGAGTATCTAAGTACCTATGTAGATGAGAGCCACCCATATCCTTGGAATTATAATGCATTCAGTTGTATAAAGGGAATGTTATCCTTTTTTAAATGTACTTGAGATATTTACCTATGTTAATTGTACTTGTTTAGAGTGTATTCTGAAACTAATGTTGGCCTAACTTGTAACTAGGCTCAAGTGTACATCTTGCATTTCTATCAAATTGTGTTGCAGTTGCCTTGTTTTTGTCTTTCCTTACATACGTCTAATCAAGAGCCTTGTTAAGTCACAATAGGGGTTTTGTGCATTGTACTTATTTCAAGTCTTATATGTTTAGTAGACTATTGAACTTTTTTATTAAGAAGTCGGTCTTGGATGTGAACATTGAGACAAATGAAGAGACCCCTGCAGCAGGCAGATCAGACTGATGTTATATACAGGGTCTACTTCTTCGACTGTTTTGACTTCGCTAAGAATAAATTCTCTTGTCTCTACTGATTTACCCTGCCCTGATTGTGGAGCATCAATCTTGAATACTTACAATTCCCTTTAGAGCCTTGGAATTGGTTGATCTGATGCTGACACCTTCCTCATCGAAATTTCCCTTGTCACATTTGATACTTTATTTAGAATAGGAAGTTTCTATAGAGAATGTGCTTGATTAATATTTTGCTGCTGTATATTATTCCATTTTGCATATTCTTTCTGATAATATACAAATTTAGACTACATGAACATTTAAATATGTATGCCTTTACCATATTTTTCTGTCATTCTTCTTCACTCATTTAACTTCTAATTGAACTAAAGTTTGGTAATAACACCTTTAAGGTTTAAACATCATATTATATGTCATTTTTGTTGAGCCACATTAGTTTCATTGTACTTGAAATGTATTTGCTTTTTTTTGTGGTCCTCATATGTGACAATCTAGCGAAAGGTGTTTGTTACAGTATAATCAGGTTCTGGAATCGAATTGTATACCCACAGCCTGCTGGGTGTTTCTTTCCCCTGATACACCTACCTTCAACCTTTGTTTAGAGGTTGTGAGGTTACCCCACTTTACCTCTCCTTGGATTAGGATGTATTAATCCTGAGACCATTAAGTGACTATTGCCTGATTAGATTTGAGTTGTAAAGTAGAAGAGATTCCCAGTTGCTAACCCTCTTCGCTGATCATTTTATACTGTCCAATCTAACAATCTGCCTTGCTGCCTTTATCCAGGCTATACAAATTGGCAAGGTGCTGGCGATCCAAATAATGCATATATCTCTATGTGCTATTATTATCAGGACTAGTAGGAGCTGTTCTTGCAATTTCCTATTCTTCCCTATAAATCCAACCTTATCTTTAATGCCAATTATATTCAGAGATAAGCTTACCTCTATTTTACTTTTCATGATAGCTGTTAAGAACTTACCCAAGTCTAGCCACTACACATGAACTCCTGGGCACTGCCAAAACATAAGCACATAATCCCCACTCGCTAGTCCGCATTATGGACAGCACCTGATTTCCCTTCCTATTTTGGATAGTTTCTTGGGAGACCAATAAAACGTGTATAAAGTAAACATATGGCGGCCACGCAAGGATGGAAAAGGCTGTGGTGGCGGGGGGAGACTGCTGACGAGGACGGAAGCTGAGGGTCGCAGCCCTGCGGGGGAGACTACAATTCCCAGGGGGCATTGCGGCAGGCAGGCAGCCGCTTCACCGGACATTCGCGCCTGGAGGCGCTTGAAAAGAAAGACTCTTTGCGGCAGAGCGGGTGTATCCCTCTAAGCCCCGCGACCTACGTTGAATCCAACAGGCTCATCATTGCCCTACCTGGGCTGCGACCCTCAGCTTCCGACCTCGTCAGCAGTCTCCCCCGCCGCCACAGCCTTTATCCTTGCGTGGCCGCCGTGCGGGAGAGACTACAATTCCCAGAGGGCATAGCGGCAGGCAGGCAGGCAGCCGCTCCACCGGACATCCGCGCCTGGAGGCGCTTGAAAAGAAAGACTCTTTGCGGCAGAGCGGGTGTATCCCTCTAAGCCCCGCGACCTACGCTGAATCCAAAAGGCTCATCATTGCCCTACCTGGGCTGCGACCCCCAGCTTCCGTCCTCGTCAGCAGTCTCCCCCCGCCGCCACAGCCTTCTCCATCCTTGCGTGGCTGCCGTGCGGGGGAGACTACAATTCCCAGGGGGCATAGCTGCAGGCAGGCAGCCGCTCCACCGGACATCCGCGCCTGGAGGCGCTTGAAAAGAAAGACTCTTTCCCGCATCGCGGGACGCGCACGGGACTGCACCAGGCTAAGCCTGGACAAAGGGCTGGCCCTCTTAGGCCCTCCGAGGCCAGAGGAGGCCGGGTTGGGCCGGCCCTTATCGCCCGTACATGATGGACATCTGACTAGAGGATGATAAGTAACTTATAGCCTTTACTCTACACGATCTATTTTGCTATAATCGTTTTAAAATGTCTAAAAGTCAAATCTCAAGAAGGAAGTCCCTGGCAGCCAGTAGTCTGATAGGCACTATAGATCAATTTTTGATGAAGGCCGCTAATAAGCTGGACCATGACATAGCCATCGCTGAAAAACGCCTTTCAACTGAATTACTTTCAAACAAACAAGCATCTCTAGGTTCAATTCAGTAATCTACTACTCCTCCAACACCATGTACAGTCAACATTGTTACAGAAGACCCAGGGATCCCCTTACTCCTTCAAGATAGCCCCGCTCAAACACAACCTTCACAGGGGGACACTATTACCACAATTAATCTTGTTCACTCGTCAAATTTATCAAAGGAGGATTACCCTCCTTTACCATCTCCGGGCAATTAATCTGGCCCAAACCATCAACCGAAGGAAAATCTCCCCCCTCGAAAAAAGCGGGCTACGTTAAAACGCAAGAGGGGTGGTGATATACATGTAGGAAATAGTGCAAAAATATTTAGACCATCCAAAAAATGAACTAAGAAGCAAGTAATGAGGGATATATCACCTGGTCCTAAAAACCTAATCCCTGAGGGTCCTCTATTAGAAGGATTCAGGGAGGTTATGGAACACCTCCTAAAATCCCTCTTGCTATCCCTTATAGAGAGAGTTAAGAGGCTGGGAGATCAAATGACCCACTTACTGGAAGCCTCCCAGTCAAATGAAGAGACTCTAAAGCAACTTATTATCCAGAATAATCAAAAAAATCAAACTGTATCCCAGTGCCCTCCACCAAACCCAACTAAGCCCCACGGGGAACGCCCTTTATGAAAACCAGGGCTCGTCCAGACTGCCCCAGTAAGCTCAAAGCTATCTCGAAAGCCAGTCAGAGAGAACATTTCAATAGGACCCTCAAAAATCCCAAACACTAAAAACACAGTATCATCGAGGGCTCCCCCATTGCACACGGCCAAAAATAACAGTGAACACTACATATATTTACCCCCAGAAGCAGCAAACTATGTAATCATCCTGACCGGAGTCCCAGGGTTGGCTGAAGGTACTAGAGAACCCCATGCCAACCTTAAAAACAAAGTCATACATTGGCTGTGCACAACAGACCTCTGCCATCAAATATAAACGGTGACACAGTGTCTGTTAGACGACGCAACTGGGTGGGCCCCGACCAAAAGATATTGAGGGTGATGTTGTGATAATCAATTTTAGGGACTATAGAGTTGTCACTCATATCACTGGTTGGTTTCGAGGGAGAGGGGAAGGCGGCATTTCACCCCGTGATCTGAGCTACTTCTATCCTAAAGCCCTGCTGACTCACCCAAATTTTCCACCAATACCTGAAACTTTTAACACCTCACAATTCCCCAGTTGTAATACTCAAAATCCAACATCCAGATCTCATATAACTAAACTTCCCTCATTCTACCCACCTAAACGTACTTACAGGCCCACCTCCTCTCATTTTGGCAGGCATCAACATATAAAGTACAACGAGCGATGGAGTATTCCACTATGTAACCCATTTGAACCACTGTCAAGTTTATAGGACCTGGATTGACAGCAGATAGTTACACAGCGGTCCGACCTACTAGTTCTCTCTCCTGGGTCTCTCGAACATCAAAATGGGCATGGGCACGATCTCTCTTTTGATAGTTCCAGCAATACTATTTTAACTAGTGAATCCATCGGACCAATTGTAACAGGAAGGTCTTCTCCCATGTTTCATGGGAAACAAACTATACAATCACCGGACGCCAGGGTACAGCTGGATCTTTTATACCCCATACCGCCTCCCACTCCTAGGGAAGAGGAAATTAGATATGCTGCGACACACAAGGTACCAAGTTCTTCTACTCTGGCCCATTCTTTTTTGTCTTGGAATGTGGCAGGCTTGGTAAACAAACTTGGACAACAGTCTTGGCGGGACTTGGCTGATAATTACACCATCTTGTGCCTACAGGAAACCTGGGCACTAGATCCTGCACACCTATTGGGGTATCGGACCTTCCACTCACCAGCGTTACTAACCCCCCATGGCAGAAATAGTGGGGGCTTATGTTTATATCTTAGCACTGTGAGTGGGCCTACTGTTCTAAACACCCTTTTGACTGAAAACTACCAGATTCTAATTCTTAGATGGGGCATCTCCGTTAACATGATTTTAATCAACTTTTATAACAATGTGTCTACTGATAACTTGGATAGAGTCACAAAAAATTTGTGGTGTGATGTTTCCTCCATAAAGGAAAGAACAGGTGGCGAGTTCTTCCTGGTCTGGGCGGGTGATTTTAACTGCAATATTTGCCAGGATGGCCCGAAGGGTTTGTGCGGCCTCGGAAACCCTACTGATGATAACCCGAGTTACTTTGCCCATTCTAGGCAGGGTGACATCTTGAAAAATCTGCTGTTCTATTTTAATCTTACATTCATCAATGAATAATGCTCGCCAATAATACAGTTCCAGCCAACCTACCATGGCAGAGGGTGTAATTCTATAATTGACTTCACCCTCTTTTCTAGAACGTACGCCCATTTAATAACTTGATGGGAGACGCTAGATGTTATTTATGGAGACCACTACCCAATTTCTTTCTCCATAAAAAAGGCAGAACCAGAGCGGCCACGGAGGGAAAATAGTATTTATTACCAACAACCGATCACCCTCGCAAGCAAAAACGGCTATACCCTTAAATGGGATAAGGTCGACCCTGTGGGACTATTAACAAACCTACTATCGAAAATGAGGAAGGAAATATACATCTGCCTCTCCCCTAGTGACGACCCTTTCATAATTTTGGATTCTTTCTCAAAAATTCAATTAACCTTAAAACAACTACTCACTAGATACTATCACCCAGATTCGAACTGCCAAATTGGCTGGTTCGATCATAATTGCACTACTGCTTTTAAAACCTTAAAAAAGGCCCTCCACGCTACACCTAGATCCCTGTCTGAGATTCGAGAAGCTAGACAAACTTATCGTCTAGTACTGAAAAACAGGGAGAAATCATTGAAAAAAGAAGCATGGCAGGCCTTAATTACTGCCTCCAAAAATAAGGATTCTACCTCATTCTGGAAGGTGGTTAATGCTTCTACCCACCCAAAGGAACCCTCCCTTTGACAAAATTGGTCATTGAACCTGCCCATCAAAACTCATCTCTCCAAGTTTTTTTTAATGTATCCTTGAGGTATCTATGGACTTAACCTAGCATTAGGCTTTTATTTGCTTTATAAAGCTTTCCACTTCCTCAGGATCTTTGAAATTATACATTTTATTGTTCCACATTATTGTTAGTGTGGCAGGGAATTTTATTTGAGCTGTAGCTCCTAGGGACTTAAGCTCTTGTATGTGTCTACCTAGCTCCCATTGTCATGTTTGTGTTTCTTTTGCTAAATATGAGCGCTGCCTTCCTTTCCCACCGGTATGTTGAGAAGCCTTGTTATTTCTTCTAGAGTTGGTCTCAAAAATTTCAATCTTCTCCTGGAAAGCTTTCTCTTCCTCCTTGCAGCATTGGATTTCTTTACTGTTACCAGCTATCCCTTCTTATATCTTTTGTAGCAGTTTCAAGGTTTCTGATTCTATCAGTAAGGTTAGTAAGCTCATTTTCAAGGCTCTCACGTGCATAGCAGAGTTTTGCTTGATTTGCCTCTGACATTGTTAATCTGTTTTTTATCTCTTCAGTTAGTGTGTGCAATAATTCCCCGATGTTTTCCTATCTTGTAATATGAGGTGATGTCCCCTCAAAAAGTAAAGGTGTGGACTCCACAAGTTCAATGGGGGGCATGGTCTCAGGATGTGGTATTCCTTCTTCCAAAACCTGGTACCTATTAGCCACGGGTAACTCTAGTAGCTCATGGGTCACTCCAGCCAGATGTCGATCCATGCTACTTATACCACCTGGGGGACCTAAAGCACTAGTATTGCTGGTAAGGGCATTTTCGCCTACCAACCTTGAAAAAGGACCTTCATGAAGGTGTCATTTTAATTTTAAATCTCCCCCGCTGAATCTGATATATTTCCGGAGTTACCATCTGGGGCACTTCGGATGAGGGATTTTGGGCCTGGAATATGTGGAAGATAAGTGGGGGGGGATTACTTAGCTCTTCCCATTTCGACTGGGTATCAGAAAATTCAATACAGTGGTTCCTTAATGCGTTCCTGTTTGTAGGTTGTATTCTTGGCTCAGCATTTGGGACCCACTGAATATTCTCTGTTTTTTTCCTCTGTGATATTTTTAAAAAGGAAAAAGACTTCCCTGGCGCCTTTGCTTCTTTTCATGGTGTGGGTGTACTTTTATGGCTCATGTGCCGGGGGGAACCGTACAGATCCAACAGAGTCTGTTGCTTGGCCGGCTGTGGCTGCACGCTTGTGCTGACTTAGCCACCTGGCCCCTGGAGGTGAACGCGTGCTTCCCCCAACGCTCGCCGATCACGGCAGAAAGGGAGAAACGAGGAGAAAACAAAAGAAAATGATTTGAGTCGAGCATGAAAAGGATCTGCAGAATCCACTAGGCGCGTTCGGCTTCATCCATTAAGGTATGTGTACTGTCAGAAAGACGAGAGCTCACAGCCGACTTCTTAGCCTGCCACCATATTCCCCCACTGCACACCCATCAGAAGATTAGACTTTTGTCTATTTTTCCTGAAATGTGTAGCTGATGCTAGTTCCTTTCTTCTACTTCAAGTTGACAATCAAAAATCCATACAACCAGTAGGGAATTCCTCTTGATGACTTTACTAAGAAATTGAGATTCAGGAAACCCTACTCTATTAAGTGAATGGGCATCTAAATCATTTACAATAAATATTACTATAAGCAGTACTACTCTGATAGTCAGAGTTGTGATTATCATACAAACGCAAAGATTCAAAAAGGAACCATTTATCCAACAGATATTTTGAAACCATGTTCCCATATAAGTGAAAATGTAAATAATGTGATTATAATATATTGATGTTGCACAAGACGCTGAACTGATGTGAACTTTAACCACTAAGATACGCGAGAATCACATGCTTTGTTTTAAAGTGCTTCATAAGTTCCGATGTTTCTTTTTAACAAGTATAAGTCTTTAGAATCGAGTACCAAATCGTAAGAACATATTTCACAGATTCTATGTCAAGCATGGATGGCTTGTGTTCTGGTGGAGGAAAAACAGTCCCTAACAACCTGCAATGGCTGTAAACTGTGAAAGAAGTCTAATGTGATGCACAAAACAAAGTACATCTCTCTCATGTCTTACCTCTTATGCAGATCAGATTGCTCTGGAGGTTACTTCATTGAATGTGGGTCCAGAAAGGTCAACTTCACATCAGCACAAAGGATAGCAAAAAGGCTCTTCAATCTTCTGTGTTTTCCTTTCCAGGTTTAGTTACAAGTCTCTAATTTCACGAAGAAGCAGATATTCAGTAGCTCCATAATGTTCTTCTGAGGTGGTATTCCATCCTTTAATTCAATGCTCTTTTCCAGCATCTGAGCCTTCTTGGGCTCAGTTATATCTGCTAAAATGCACCTATGGGTATCATTTGTAGGAAGCTTCTTGCTTCTTCTGATGGTCCAGTGGTCCCAAATATTCAATGCTCATCTCAAACTTTCTTCGTAGTTTGATCTACTTCCGTCTCAGAGTTCTTCAACAGCACTGTTTCTACCTGATTCCTGAATCTCATTTGTATTTTACTTTTCAGCTCAGCTACCCACAAGTACAGTCTTTCTTCCCTTCAATATAAGCCTCACACTATAGGTAAAATATATGTATCTCCAATATGGGTGGATTTTGCAAGCAGATGTTGTCTTGGGATCTTTATCTGAAAGATTCTTCTTTTTGGGGGTACCTTAAAATGTCTCCAGTATTCCTTAACCAAGCCTCCTCTCTACAGAAGAGTGCAGAATATGTTATACTTGGTATATCTTACAGATAAGTCCCTCTATCTTCCTCTATGCATATACACCTCAGGTCAGTGTGTAACTGTCCAGTACAGTAGGTCTGAATATCATATTGTGAAGAAATATTTTCCTCCTTTTCGTATCAGTCATATTTGTTTGCTATGTGACCTTAATGGTGATAGCTATTCGCCAGACAATGAACTTCTATGCCAATAGCTGACTTCTCTGTATCAATATACTAGTCTTCTATGCATCTGCTGGGTGCCCACCCATTTCAGGACACACAAACATACTTTATTCTTTGCGTCTCTGTACCAAAACAGTAGATTTTTTTTTTCAGGATTTTACACCATTCAATGCTCCGCTCAGGTACCTGAGCACTTTAGCTGTTAATCAGCTTTGGTAATTTGCAACTGAGGAATCTTCTTGCGTATTCTTTGACGGTCCATTGCTTTAAGCTAGGTATATTCTTCCAGCTAAAATTCAATTGGTAGTTTCATCATTTATTTTACATTACTTTAATAAAAGAATTCCTAATCTGAATGGCTGAATCTGAATTATAAGCAAATTTACATTTCGACTTAGCTGCCTGCAAGCACAGCAGGTTACGTTGAGCATTCATTGGCTGGCTGTTTAGGTTAGAGGAAAGAGAGGTTTACAAAAAGAAATGAGTAACTATCATAAAATAGAGAGCGGTACACTCGCAGATGGCAGAGTTTTCCTGTTTGAAATTCATACAGATTTTAGCAATGTACAGATTTTACACCAGTTTGAATTTTGCAATAGTCAACAGATGCTATTTTGACATATTTATTGTCTAAATTTGAATTTACTTTCACATTATCTTCATACTACGGCAATATGTGATTTATAATAGAATAATTATGTTATAACTGCTGTGTTTGATCACCCGCAGAGATTGGCCCCTGACTATTCTGTAGTCGATAAAATGTTGTGTCATGTCAGCTTCAGCCACCTTACTGTATATAAAGCTCGCTTTACATTTCTATGGTTCTTTTTGAACATATTATTCTCCTAGGGGTCTGCTTACCTTTTTTACTTTGAAGTTAAAGTTTGCGTTCAGAGCACTTTTCTGGTTGAAAATTTGAGCTACATTTCATTATGGTTGTGGATGGCAATGTAACAACAGCAATAAATCCGCGAGTCTCAAAAATAAATATTTAGACAGACATTTCAGCAGTACATACAACAGGGAAGAATAAACATTAGAGGAGTCCCAATTGAGAGGACGGATTCCCACCACCCACCAAAGTGGCATGCTTCATCATTTGGGGATCTCCTCTTGACAACACACTAGTGCAACCGAGGAGCTACAACTCCTTGCTAGTGTAAAAGGAGGAGCTCGTGGATGTTTTTAATGTATGCAGCAGCATTAAAGCATTGTCCAGCAAAAATCTCACTTATACAACAAAAGAGAAGAATTTTGGGGCATATTACCAAGCAATAGCGATAATTATCGCTATTGCTTGGTTAGCGTGAAAAAATCAGCGCTGAGCTGCGGCAATTTTTATCGCAGATAAACCTTGGTATTACCAAGGTTTATCGCAAATGCGATAAAAATCGGCCGCAATGCATGAATATCGCTGAAAAGTCCGCGATATTCATGAATTAGCGAGCTAATGCTCTTAGCCATGTTATCCACCTCCCATTGGATAACATGGCTAAGAACTGCTCAGGGCAGGTGTTAGCTTTTGGAGATATTCGCGCTTAGCGCCAATATCTCCAAAAGTTGGTAATAGGGGATAGCGATGTTAGCGACTGTTTCCAGTCGCTAACATCTTGGCACGCCCACTTTGCATGTCATTAGTGATAAATATCACTGACATGCAAAGTGGGGCCCAAGATGGTCGCTTTCTCCTACTAGCTGTCGCTAACTGGTGTTAGCGACAGCTAGGTAATAGGGAGATAATTTTATCTCCGCTTTCTTGGCTTGTAAAGCCAAAAAAGTGGAGATAAACCCCCTTGATAATATGCCCCTTTATTTTTACCACTCATCAGATGAAAGTAGAATACAACATTCACAAACAAATACACAGCACTTCCCTGAGGTTGGAGCTCTAGTGTCACTTAAGCGATTCCCTGTCCCAGCCAATCCTCGTGTTAGCAATTGTAGTTATTTTCCATTCACTGTTGGTAACATCCAGCGTATGATCCGCTAGGTGCCCAAATCTAAAGATTCCACTATGGCTCTTACTTAAAGTCACTAGTGTTCCAGGGCTATCGCACATCATCTGGTAATCTGTTCCCCTGGGGTCGATAGGCTTGAATCAAATTTTAACCTGCATCGGCAGGAGAGAAACGTTTGGAGTGCTGGAGTGCGCCCGTCTGTGGGTGCTCGCTGCGGTTTAAGCCCAAATCAGATGAGACAGTTGCACGCAGATTCAGAGGCGAAACTCAGTACCGTATTTTACGGCGTATAAGACGACTTTTTAACCCCTTAAAATGTTCTGGAAAGTCGGGGGTCGTCTTATACGCCGGGTACCAAAAATGACGGTATTTTTTACATAGCGCGGACTTCACCCGAAAGTGTCAGACCGCGTCTCAATTGAAATGGGTGCCGCTTAGGGAACTCCAGCACAGAACGAAGAACGTAGGCGGTCTTGAAAATAAATTACTGTTACGGTACCACAGGCTGCTAATGAGCAGAGCAGAAGTACGAACGTTACATAGGCGATGGTGGCACTGTGCAACACGATATCAGCCCCTCGCCAGCCAGAGGCAACTCAAACACTGCGCAAGTTTTAAAAGAAAACAAATGGCGCCGTGAGCCCTACCTAGACTGCAGCTGCACATCCCCCAGGCAGACGAGGCGCTCCTCCACGTTTGCTGATCTCTCTCTCCTTCCGTAATTCTTACGCTCATCGGAAGGAGAGGAGCGTCAGTACCACATGATCTCCTCAGTCCATGGAGATAGAAAGGGGTCTGTAGGATGTTAGGAAGTGGGGGTCGTCTTATACGGCGGGTATAGCACGAAACCTACTTTTTGTCAAGGAAAGTAGGGGGTCGTCTTATACGCCGGGTCGTCTTATACGCCGGAAAATACGGTAGGTGCAGGCTCTGTCTCTCAAGGTCACACTCCTGAAATGATCAGAGGTTTCCTATGGTTTCTCGTTCTAGGTAAGTGAGTATTTGCTCCCAATGGGATAGAGGCTACAACGTTCCTGTTCTGGGTCCCTGGCTTGGTTGGCGTTGCTCACTCTGCATCCTCACTTTTCCAATGAGGTAGAATAAGTCTTAGTCGTTGATGCAACGGGTGACCTCCTCCAACACACAGAGTCACCATTGCTCACTGTCTACACAGGCTCTGGCCCAATCAACATGGTTAAGTTATCCATGGCGGCCTCACCTGGCATACGGGGTCAATGCACCACTACTGCACAAGGCCCTAGCCCTTATGCACGGCAGCCTTTCACATGGCTATCTTCACAGGTGCAGTAACGGTTTTCTCCCACCGTGCAGAGGGAGTCCACTTGACAAGGCTTCCGTCTGGACTTCGCTCTCCTAAACGCTCTCCTCTTACTCTCTGGACACACTGGTCTTGGCAAGCAGGTAGATACTGGTCTACAGGCGCCAAGGCTGATGGTCTAGGATTCCCTGTGATGTCCCCTCCACAGCAGGTACACTAGCAGACCTTGAACCTCAGTCATGGGCACAGGCAGAAGTCTTGCATAGCTTTCACACCTCAGACAGCCCATCTGGTTGCTTGGCAGATGACAATCTATGTTGTCTCAACCTTCCCTTCTAATAGTTCATTTCCAGACACCAAATGTGATTTAGGCTCTGATCCTTTAAAGTTTTACTTTAAAGTTCTGCTTCTTTTGGACATGCGCCTCTGCTCCTTCTTACTCTTGAAAAGCAGTCTGTCAAATCAGGAGTGTCTCTGAAGCTGATACTCACAACACAGGCCATGAGAGTGACTTGAGTTCACACCTAGGGGCCCCCCTTCAACACTTTATGATTCTCTAATCACTCTAATCTCCTTCCTGTGATGTCCCCAGGTCCCTTTCTTGTGCCCTCTCACTGAATCAAAGAGAACCCTTTGAAGAGTACAGGAGAGGCCTTGTCCTCCCCTCCCCAGTGTGCACCCCACCTAGCTTACAGGAATGTAGCAATCCACAGATCTGTCTGGGGGGATTGCTCTACCTCCTCTCAATGTTTCACCATGGAGGCCCGGGTCTTCCTAAATGGAACCCAGGGGCCTCCATGTGTTGTATCATCCAGATGCACACATACACCAGTGCATATATGCAATATACACACACTGCACAGTAGTGTATCCTCCATGTACAGTGCCATACAGAGGCACACGTACATCCAGCTCTGCATCGTTGCTGTATTGTTCCACTTATAGGCACACATACATCCAGTATATGTATTTAATATGCACATACTGAACCCTTCATGTATTGTACCACTCACAGGCCCACACACCAAGCATACATACACCCAGCACATGCATTCATCCTGCACACACTTCACAGCACTACATCTTCCAGGTACTGTGCCACTCACAAGCACATGCACCTCCAGCACATGCATTTACCATGTACGCACTGCTCTGCAGTACTCTTGTATTGTACCCTCCCCAGGCCCACATACACGCAGCGGAAATTCACCACTTCTATCCTGTGCAGCAGTTCACACCATTATGATGTACCCAAGGGTGAGTTAAGCAGACAGCAGCAAAACATTTAAAAGTGAGTGAGCCTGTAGGCCTCACTAGTGATAAAGAGTAAAACGGACCTCTTCACTCTTCCTATACAGTATGTTACTACCACATGGCTCATGCCGTTTAACTGCTGGTGAAGGCAGTAGCCTTCCACCACAATCGAGATTTGCCCTTTGCCCACCCGTCCCATTCCAGCAAGACAGAAATCTGTAAGACAAGCCAATGTCATAGTGCACAAGCATGATCCGTATCCACATATGACAACAAAAATCAGCATTAGGGATGCATATATCAGTACAGCTGAACTCAATCAGATTCTTCTGTGGTAGATTTCTGTCATGTTTTATCTTTAGGATGCAAAATTAATAGAGCTGGGCTGTTACTGTCCAGTTAAAGACCATATGGGAGAAAATCACTCTGTCAATGTATCTTTTTTATGTCTTCAGCCATCAATGTTTTATTTGAGGCCACTAAATGTACAGGTGCCCTACAGGATGAGCTTCCAATGGGGCCATTAAGCTGAGTTACCGGCACCGCCAGACCTCTGGGATGGGCCTGAAAAAAAGGCAGATCACAGTGCTTTGGTTTGCCTTGCCCTGCAACTAGCTTCAATGTTTTCAGATTGAGGGATTGTCGAATGTCTTGCAGTCTAAAGGGAGAAAAATACCAACCGTGTTAATAATTCTAGAGCAGGAACCAGCTTTCATCTCATTACAAACAATGCTGAAATTGAATCCCACATTGGATATTGACCTCATGCCACCAAAGTTGAACATCGGCGAAAGCATGTGAAGGGTGTTGGTCCACTGTCTGCTTCTCTTGATGTATTGAGCTCTTACATGCAGTGTACATTGTCAAAAATGGCCAGCTTCCACTTGGCAAATGGTTGCCATCTGCCCTGGAAAACAGTAAGCTTGTCCTGCATTGCAACTGTAAAAGAGATTGCAAAGCATTTGTAAATATCATTTTTAAGTTCAAGGGAGGTCAAAACCTCTTTTGCTGCCCCACAATGTGTACATTACAATTCATAATGTCAATCATGAAGGACAAAGCACATCCGCGCATTTCAAACAGTAGATTTGCGAACCCAAAGACATTGGTGCATCATGCCCTTGGTTCGGAAATACATGTTTAAACCGTTTGGTTTACTGTACTTGTGCTACATTAAATTTTCTGAGATAAAGTTTTCACCTCGGCTCATGCCACTAGAGATGAAATACTTCTAAGCCTAAGAAGTCCTTGTTTTATCTCTAGAGGGTCCTACTGATCAGATTGTTGTAACATCTGGCAGTGTAAGAGAAAGAACAATGGCTAAGGGTGCAACCCTCCTTAATCAATCAGAAGTCTACACAAAAGAGATCCCTCTTCCTATAATGTAGACACATTTTATTCCTGGATGTTAAACTTCGTTAATATCGAGGGCATATCCATTCCCTCAATGGCGTTTCCTTATACTTTTTTTGATTAAGAAAGCTGGACTATCTCCTAAGTGCTTCTAGTGAGGCATCACTCTTGTTATATCCCACACATTTCTTTGCTGATGAATAAGGTTAGGCAGAGATTTTCACTGTTTTAGCTTAGAACTGAGGATCTTTGCTAATTCTCTGAATCTACTTACATCGGAACAGATTCTTCTAATGACAAACAAACGCAAATTGCCCACAAGAGGCATCAGGTGAGACCATTCAATTCTCAATAGGGCATTACTGTAAGTGGGTTTGTGTACACTTTAAGTGAAGAGTGTCATTACTTGCTTCAATCAGTATATCCTGAAAAGGTAACTGGTTTCTGTCCATTGTCACGTTGAAGCACAAGCTATTTTTCTGCCTATTGAACTAGTCCATGAAATTCTCAATTTCTGCTTATAACAGTGAGGGGGTCATTATTGTACCGTTGTCAGACTGTTCATTTTTCATGGATTTGTCTCTGAAAAGATAATGCTTGTTTAAAAAATACGGTGCCATAAATTTGCCAGGCTGGGTGCCTTAGAACTGTCTATGAATGTACCGCCAATTTGAAGGAAGAAATTGTCCCCAAATGAAAGAAAATTGGTGGAACTCGCTTTGCACAACTTCACGAGCTAGACTTTTATGTGTCAGGTCCACTCTGATGTCTGAAATAGTCTCCTTTCGGCATGTAAAGCTTCTTGCGTTGGATACTGGTATATAACACCTATATGTTCAGATGACCAAAATCTGCAAGAAAGGGTAAAAATGCATAATTTTGATTAAAATCAAAGTTTCCTTTGTGTCCCGAAGGAATGATAGAATGCATTTAAATACTGTTCATAGCAAAAGATCCTTTAATTGAGACACTGACTTGAATTAGCTAGCCAGTGCTGATACTAAGGGTTTCTTTAGAGGTGGTGTTTGTTCTGCTAGAAAACTGAGCTGAATAGCCAAATCTTCCTGCAATAGACCTATGTAGATGCCTGGGAAATAAAGAGGAGTTACCTTCATCCAAAAGTTCAATTTACAGTGTAGCCCATTTGGCTACACAGTGAAGACCCAATAGTCGATAAATGTGATTAAATGTAGGTTTGTTACAAATTCAAAGCCAAATTAATGTACACAAGTCTCAAGAATACATTGCAAAAATACAGCATCACTACTGGCAGTCTAAATCGTCTGATAAAGTTTAGTCTAAATGGCATGAAGCATACAAGGAATTCAGTAATAGCAATGCAGAAAATAAGAACAAAATCGGAAGCCATATTTTGGAAATTGCGCCTTATCATTGTTTGCGCCGGGCGCACATTTAAAAAGGTGCATCAGGCGCAAACATTGAAAATGTGCCCTATTCCCATAAATGCACTGTTCCCCAGGGCAGCATCAAACTTGTGCTGCCCTGGGGCAGCGCATTCTATGAAAAGCGGAGCGTCTGCTTTACAGCTGCTCCGTGTTTTGACAGTGCAGGTGCAACCCGCCTGTCTTTGCCTCTGTGCTCACATTGGTAATACTGCACGAGTGCAGAGGCAATGGGATTCCCTCATTTGCATGGGACACACCATCTTGCAAACGAGGGAGCTCCCCCTTGAAGATAGCTCTTACGCTTTATGTACACCAGTGCAATTGGTAATAAAGAGGGGGCCACACAAGCTTCTGCAGCCCCTTCTGTAATACCAAAGTGGCCCGGGGTGCGGAAAGTGGGCACAAACACCCATTGGTTATGTAATATGATCAGTATATGATTTCTGGTCCTATAGCCATTGCATGAGTAAATTTAAGTTACCTCACCAAGCCTAAACTAAGTAGAATTACATGGGGAAACTCTAATTAAATTAAGCAAAGCAGGAAGGTAGAAGCATTGTAAAGACTACTGTAGAGGTTCTCCAAAATCTGTAGTATTGCATAGCATAAAGCCACAGAACAGAATTATGGCAAAGAGGACTGTAGCCCTTTGAGTCTAAAAGGAATCTGCCTAAAGCTAAAGTGTGACCACCAACATATGCTTCACAAAACATTTGAAAATCCCACATTACATATCTCAGTACTTTCCCATCTTCTCACAGTAGAACTTGACAACCTTATGTGTTACTCCCATGCCTTGATCTGAACATCAGGCCTTCCTTGGATTTCTCCTGTCTCTAGATATAACAGGAATAGGGGTCCTCCCTTTGTTCATCAGCAGCTCTCATCAGCACCTCTCTTCCTTGCTAATAGTTCTTCTCCCGAGCCTCCTTATCTCTCATAAACAATGTGCTTTTCACTAACTATGAGATCATATGAACCCACCTGGCAATAAGAAAACATTGCAACCCAAGTTAACTTTCATGTTGAAGGGTAAACATTACAGTACAAATGCTTAAGCCCTTTGGTAAAGTTAACATAGGAACACACTTCAATATATATTAAAATGCATGGTATGGATACATATACAGTTATAAAAAATGTATTATACCATTCAAATGAAAACGTGAGTATATATAGATTACTCAACCTACACAAATGTACATATATTTAAAAACTGCAATTTGTTATAACTATAAGGAAACATTAGTATGCACACTCATATAACACTCATATAAATGTCTGGAATATACTGCAAAAAATTGATGGATTCAGGCCCAGATCTCTGTACTGGGGTGAATGTATGACATTGTTCTGCATTCTGTCCATCAACTGTTGTTTTTGCATTTGTCACCCCGAGTGGGATGGGTATGCTCAGATGTGAGCCCCATGCTCTCCACACCACTGGAGTCAAGCTATCCTGGCTGAAGACGGCTAATAGCCAGAAACCGGTCCAAGGATGCTTGATTCCGGTTCAGGAAAGACATGGCTTGGCAGTTCGGGCAGGACTGTTCCTAAGAGGCACAGGGTCAAGGCTGATTTGCATATGGCCATGTCTTGACTGGGGTGGTGTGGAGTGCAAAAAAAGATGGATTTAGGCCCAGATCTCTGTACTGGGGTGAATGTATGACATTGTTCTGCATTCTGTCCATCAACTGTTGTTTTTGCATGTGTCACCCAGAGTGGGATGGGTATGCTCAGACGTGAGTCCCATGCTCTCCACACCACTGGAGTCAAGCTATCCTGGCTGAAGACGGCTGATAGCCAGAAACCGGTCCTAGGATGCTTGATTCCGGTCCAGGAAAGACATGGCTTGGCAGTTCGGGCTGGACTGTTCCCATGAGGCACAGGGTCAAGGCTGATTTGCATATGGCCATGTCTTGACTGGGGTGGCGTGGAGTGCAAAAAAACGATGGATTGAGGCCCAGATCTCTGTACTGGGGTGAATGTATGACATTGTTCTGCATTCTGTCCATCAACTGTTGTTTTTGCATTTGTCACCCCGAGTGGGATGGGTATGCTCAGACGTGAGTCCCATGCTCTCCACACCACTGGAGTCAAGCTATCCTGGCTGAAGACGGCTGATAGCCAGAAACCGGTCCTAGGATGCTTGATTCCGGTCCAGGAAAGACATGGCTTGGCAGTTCGGGCTGGACTGTTCCCATGAGGCACAGGGTCAAGGCTGATTTGCATATGGCCATGTCTTGACTGGGGTGGTGTGGAGTGCAAAAAAACGATGGATTTAGGCCCAGATCTCTGTACTGGGGTAAATGTATGACATTGTTCTGCATTCTGTCCATCAACTGTTGTTTTTGCATTTGTCACCCCGAGTGGGATGGGTATGCTCAGAGTGAGTCCCATGCTCTCCACACCACTGGAGTCAAGCTATCCTGGCTGAAGATGGCTGATAGCCAGAAACTGGTCCCAGGATGCTTGATTCCGGTCCAGGAAAGACATGGCTTGGCAGTTCGGGCTTGACTGTTCCCATGAGGCACAGGGTCAATGCTGATTTGCATATGGCCATGTCTTGACTGGGGTGGTGTGGAGTGCAAAAAAACGATGGATTTAGGCCCAGATCTCTCTACTGGGTTGAATGAATGACATTGTTCTGCATTCTGTCCATCAACTGTTGTTTTTGCATTTGTCACCCCGAGTGGGATGGGTATGCTCAGACGTGAGTCCCATGCTCTCCACACCACTGGAGTCAAGCTATCCTGGCTGAAGACGGCTGATAGCCAGAAACCGGTCCTAGGATGCTTGATTCCGGTCCAGGAAAGGCATGGCTTGGCAGTTCGGGCTGGACTGTTCCCATGAGGCACAGGGTCAAGGCTGATTTGCATATGGGTATGGGAGGCTATGGTAAGGGCGAATTGATCCAGCGGTGGGGCAAACTTGATATCACAAAGTTAAACCAACACCTTTTGATTACCCGTCCTGAAAACAGTGGTACCTCAGTTACGGAATTGAATACGGCCGTGTCCCATTGGCTTACTAATGCTGTAACCGCCCTCCTTCCTTTAACCCCAAAACATTCTAGGTCACATCGTCCCCTGGCTCCTTGGTTTTCTTCTGACTTAAAGGCCTTAGGAACTGAATGCAAGGCCCTAGAAAGGAAATGGAGGCACTCTTATTTGGACTCACAGAAGATTATCTATAAATAGGCCCTAAAGCGATATCACTCACAATGCAGAAATGCGAAAGCTGTCTACACTGTGAACACTGTGACGCAAGCCCCGAATTGCCCATGCACTCTCTTCTCCGTTGATAAAAAACTGTCAGGAGTGGATACTGTTCCGACACCCCCAGCTTTGAACGAAGTTCAATGCAATTCCATTGCGGAATTTTTTATTGCCAAGGTTGAGCGTATATACGATTCTATGAGCGCTCCCTCTCCCTTGACTGCTAATGAACATCAGTCGGAACTTACAGAAGGGATGGAACAATCACTCCCTTCGGCGAAGGTTACAAATTGGCAATTGTTTGTTGATGTTTCCTTCCTCACTTGTCTGAACAGTATAAGAGCGGGTTCTCCTCCTGATCCTGTACCTGTTAAAATCTTAAAGTTACTGGATCTTGAACCCCGACGGGTCCTTATGAGACTCTTAAACGCTTCCCTAACAGAGTCCCTTATGCCCCAGGATTGGAAGCATGCAATGGATGTTCCTCTTCAAAAAAAAGGCTGGAGCCGACATATCCAACCTTGCAAATTTTCGCCCCATATCTTTGCTACCTGTTCTCTCAAAAGTGCTGGAAAGATACGTTAACACTCAGCTGAACCATCTTGTGGAAAATTTGGGATTCTTACACTCCTCCCAGTCTGGCTTTCGTGCGCACTACTCCACCGAGACGGCCCTACTGGGGGTGACGGAGATCTGCGGCACGGTATCGACCGCGGGGAAACATCAGCACTCATCCTTCTGGATTTGAGCGCGGTGTTCGATACCCTGCCCCACTCCATTCTTTTGAGCTCTCTCCGGTCCCTGGGAGTGGACGGTCCTGCACTAGCCTGGATTGCCTCCTTTTTAAGTGAGCGCACTGTGGAAAATAGACAAATTGATGTACATAAGCAGCGTTCATTTCCCTTTTTCCCACTCCTCTCCCTGTATGCACCATGAATACCATAAAATATTGACCGTATCACTCCGCCAGTAAAAGCCCGTGCCCATATGTACATGACAGCCATTTTAGGCACCTTGGCCTCTTGCCCACTCATTAGAATCACTGGCTTCCCTCCTGCGCGCATTTGAGCACCCCCCTCCCACTCTCACATGCATAGACGATGAAACCCAGCACTCTGCGCGACCCTGCTATGAAAGGCAACCCTCCTGCTTGACCCAGGCACCCCCCCCATTTCCCTCTTGAAGAAGCATCCTTCGCCTCAGCTGACATAGCCCCCCAGCTGTATCTGACTGCCCCTGTTCTCTCATGTACGGGTCATAAGACCTCTCTCTCTCTCTCTGTGCGACTCTGACCCTGCGCGCACCCTGACCCCCTCCTTCTCCCTCACATGGACAAGTCATAAACCTTCTCCTTCTGCAAGACCCTGTCCTTGGGAGTCACGGCCGCGCCTGACCAACACCTCCTTTCCTTCCATGAATGCCCCTCTGTTGACAAACCTTCCCTCCACGCTCGATTGTCCACGCGGCATGAATACCACTCCTTTGATGACCCCTTCACCCGAGTCCGACTGACCACACATGTCCGAGGCCATCGCCTAAGCCAGAGGATACCATTTACTGCACTTTATTGTATGAAGTCACTCCTCTTCAAAGGACCCACTATTGATCCTGGTCTCCCCACCCCCTGGGCTACGATCAGGCGCACACATCCTAATAATCAGCGGAACATTCAGCTGCGTCATTGCCCCCTCTCTTATCAGCAGGTCAAGGGTCCCTATTGTGAACACATGTGGGGTAGGATTGACACGAGAATTATGGGGTTATCTTTTCTTTGTTTCACAATGCTGTGACTGTAATGCCAAGTGTTTTGTAAGGTATAAAAGGCTGAGTCTCAGCTCACTTGTTAGAGCACCTCGAGACGATACCTTGTTGTCTGATCTGATGTGTTCTGCTCCGTCGGAATAAACTTCTGTTTCCTGCCTTCTGGTCTCCGGCGCCTGCCTCATTGCTTGGTAATTTGAATGGTACAAGGGCGGTTAGCGCCGGGCAAATCTTGAGAAAGGTCCTAGCCCTACCTTTTTCTACAGTTGGCGTCCCAAAGCGTGGGGCCCATCAGCGACACGTGGATCCAGTGGGAGAGGTCCCGACGACAGAGTGAACGACTGCAACGATCGGGAGAGCTCGTGTCCGATAGACCCTCGTCTGACAGCCGATCATCCGACCTTCACTAGTTCTGAACAGACCTCTCTCGAGTGATCCACGGTCCTGACTGGGAACCATCAGGAGTGCCACGGGCATCACGAAGAAGAGAGGACGATCGGGCGCTGGATCCAGGAGACAGGAAACCGTCCACGCGGTCCGGGTAAGGTCGTGTAAACACGACGAATTGAGAAAAGATTGTTTTGTTTGGATAATACTAGTATTACGCTTTGTTGAAACCTCTGGAGATTCGCTGTCTGCAAACGGGGAAAAACAAACAGGCTCTCTCTTTGCAAACAGTGAAGGATAGGTAACGCAGACTTTTGTCCCTATTGTAATCCGTCGTGCCTATCTTCCTCCCCCACTGTTTCCCGAACTGTCGTTCGTGGATTATTGTCTGGAGATTCTTTTTCTGCAAACAGGGAAGAACAAGGTCTCTCTTTGCAGGTAGAGAAAGAGTGGGTAACGATAACTTTTCGTGCCCACTTATTCTCCCCACTGAATTGTTTGATTGGCCGATTATTCGGTATTGGTTCGTTTGAGGTATTCACCGCCGGCAAACAACGGAGAATAGAAATATTCTGTCTAGTCTTTGCCCGCCGTGATAAGATAGGTAGTGCAGACTTTTGTCCCCGGTGTAAACCGTCATGCCTATCTTCTCCCCACTGGTTGGTAGCCTGTTTAGCCCGGACCGCTTATTAGAGATGAACCATCCAGCTCCACTGGAGGGCACCCCTAATAAGGACATGTTCACTAAGCATGGACTAGTCGCTATAGCTTATAATAGGTTATGGCATAAAAATACAAGAAAAGGAGTTGAGCGAAATCAGTAGGCCACTGAGGAGTTATCAACTTCGCTAAAAATAAAATAAGAAACGCTAGAAACAACCCGTAATAAGAAACATACAAATGGCGAGGGAAGACAAGTTTGACAGCAGGCAAGCCACGAGGTAGCTAGGTTCCGTTGCCTATTCCTGCCCTAAACATGTCTGCCTCATTGCCCACCACGCCCAAATAACGGTCACGTGAAATAGATACAAATCAATAGGTACCTACCCCCATCCCGGAAACTCCCGAAGTGCCACAGGTCCGCGGTTACGCCCATCCGGTAGGCGAGGCCTCGAGGCATGCGGGGCTCGCCTGGACGCAGTCGGAAGGGGAGGCTGTGGGGCGGACGGCCCAGAAAACCGTGATGGCCTCTCCTTCTCTCCTCCTCTGCTGCCCTGCAGGCCACGGGGGGGGGCTGTCTTGCCTCAGCCACCGACCACCCCCCCCCCCTCTGTCTCTCGCCTGGTCCGACCCGCGAAGAAGGCCGAAGCCAAAAGCGAGAACGGCGGCGCTTGCAAGTAGTCCCGCCACATGTCAAATTCCTGGATAGTTACAGGTAGTCCCGCCACATGTCCACCTCTGGAGAGTTGGAGGTAGTCCCGCCACCTGTCAAAGAGGAAGGGGGGGGGGCTGTCTTGCCTCAGCCGCCGACCACCCCCCCATCTTCAATAGCCGGCACGGCCAATACCGAAGCGGCGGAGCCGAGGAACGGCGCGGGGTCGCTGGAAGGGGGAGGCGGCGCGAACGAGCCTCCCCCACCTCCCTTCAGGTGGAGGCTTCCAGCGACACCCCAACGCTCTTACTTAAAGAGGGTCCACAACGAAAAACGGTCTTCTGCCCAGGACGGGCACACGCTCCATGCCTTCTCTCCTCGATCTTGAAGATTCTATGAGAGCCGGGGGGGGCACCCCGATCCCTCCTCATGGGCGCCCCCGCCCCCCTCACTGGGAACCGCGACATCGACGCACTCCTGCCGGCGCCAGCCTCAGTTTGGAAATGGCTAAAACACAGCCAAGGTACAGACTTGTTCAGTTCCGGTGGGACACCAGAGTGACCCGGTAGGAAAATTGTTGCCGCCCTCCCCACTCTTTGACTGATGGTCCATATTGTTAGACTGTTACCACATTACGCAAAACTTTTTGAACTGCCAACGGAAGGTTCTGGTCCAACCATGAGTCATTGGAAACATTCTGACTATACCGGAACCTGCCTGACCTTGCCCAAAATGGCGCCGATACACGAAACAAAACTTTTTGCCCTGTTCACCCGGATTGCTCGAATCTTGATGCTCTGAGATACGTGTGCATTTTTGGACAATGGAAGTCGATAGGATGGATAATGAGTATGTGTTTAGAGAAGAAAGCAATGTAAGACAGATATTGATCATGTGTTTGGACAATGAACTGATTTAGGGTGGGTACTAATTATGATTTGGGAAAATGAACTGGTGTAATTTAGACAGTGAATGAGCATTTGGATACTGAATTAATGAATTAATTGAAAAACAGAATTCTTGACATGCATCATGCTTGCTCTGTAGGGAAGTTTGATACGATTTTATTGCACTGCTGCACTTTATGCAATGAACTGCCACCAACTTCGTTCTTCTTGTGTACAGTTCCAATCTGCTCCGTGGCCGGTCCACTGGGTTGTAGGCCTGTATTTATACATCAACACTTTTTTATTAAAAGTATTTTGAAAAAGAAAGCATAGTTGTAGTGGTTGCGTTAATGAGTTTCGAATGTTTTGCTACTATGAGCAAAAGAATAAGTATGATGAAAGCTGAAGGTTAAAAAGAACCAGATATTTAGCAGCTACATTATGTGTCACAGGCAGCTGGAAAAATGTTTTAGACACACTTAAAACGACACCACAATGCCACCTGACCGCCACCCTTGCACCCAACAAAAGGGGTTGCGACCAAGTAACCTATGTAGATATCATATACCTGACATTACTGGTCCTTCTGGGCTTAAACGCCGAGATGGTAAAGAAATGCACTACGTGGAGATAGGTCGAGTATGTGGTAGGTAAAAACATTTCCAGATTACTGCATGCTGATGTGGTTTGAATGCTGCCCCCCCCCCACCCCTTCTTTCTCCTCCCTTCTGCAGGTCGCATTGGAACATCGGCTGAAGTATGGGAGAACGATGATTGAACCACCGACGAAAAGGGAAGGAGGGAATATGTGCATAGTCCTTATGACGATAGGTTTTTAAAAGACGTAGACTTAAACATGACTGTTCCTCCTTAGAACGTAGCGACTGAGAGGATGGACTGACATAGAGACTTGACGGGTACTGTATGACGAAAATTGACTTGAGATAACACGTTAAAGAATGTAACTAGACGTTTGACTAGGTAGGGAAAGGACAGAAGAAAAATGCACGAGTTAGGGTTACCAAGGCTGCTGCCGTCTGGGAAGTTAGAAATGTTGCTGATGTTCAAAAATACTGCTTCCCCCCCCCCCCCTTTCTCACATTATAGATCTAGCCAAGCTGTCCGACTGTTCTCCCGATCAATACTTGCCGTTACCTCAGCCTGGAGAACTTCCCACCAAAGGAAGAAACTGAAAAATGATTTAAGATCCAACCATGGGTAAATAGCGCGACCAGGTTAATTTCTGATCAACTATTCGAGGTGTAAGTATTGGCAAATGAGAAGGCTCGAAGAAATAACAAACGAAAAGGGAAATGAGAGGAAAAGGAGGAAAAAGGTAAAAAGAGCTCAGCACGTAGATAAATAGGATACTAAAGATGCGCAGCATGCAGAAGTTCTGTTTGGCCAATAACTGTTTTATGTTTTGTCGTGAACTCTTTTGTATGTAACACATGTACTGTCTTCCCTTGTCTGAGTTTGTGTGTATGTAATGTACGGGTTTATGTCTTCCCTCTGTCTGCGTTTGCGTGTTACCTGACCTCTGTCGTTCTGTGTTGTGAGCACACTAAATGACCTATTTTCGTACACGTCTCTCTCTCTCTCTCTCTCTCTCTCTCTCTCTCTCTCTCTCTCTCTCTCCCTCTCTCTACATGTCATACGTGTACCGAATGGCTCGTTTAGGTTGCGGACGACTCTCACTCCCTACGAGAGTCCCCCTGTCCCATCCTTTTTGTATGGTAATGTTGTGCCCCGTCGGCACCAGTCTGATTGGATACTTATTGAACGCGAAGGTGTTCAGCGAAATTGACCGAAACTAAAATGATTGTATCTCGCCATATTACTACCTCTCCTTTCTACAAAATGAATGAACTCGAATTGGCTGAGAAGGAAAGGATAGGTGAGACGACTAAGGTCCCCTAATCTGGCCCTCTTAAAAAGGGGACTATATGTCAATGGCATCCTAATTTTTATTGTTAGAGACAAGCGCCAAGGTCCAGATTGACCCCCAATGCCCAGATTGCCCCACCCCCTTTGCACCCAAGCGCGAATGCCCGAAGCGTCCCCGCCCCACTTGATTGACCCCAGCTACTGTCCCTGATATATATATATGATGACCATGAGTAACTGCCGCCCCTCGAGAAAAACCTGTTTGACCCTGTCTTTCAATGATTGCACCCCCGCTCTGTTTGAAAGAGTTTGCCAGCTCTAAAGGGAAATGTAAGACTGTTAAGGCTCGGGTTAGAAGGACGAGTCTCCCCTGAATGTTGTCAATCTTGGGGTTTTTGTTGAAATACGCAGGTGATAAGAGTCTGACCTCTGTCCATATATGTCATGAACGAACGCCGATTAGACTTGGTGCGAACGCAGTAGAAATACCCACCTACTTACTTCATGGTAATAGACTTCTGACTATGACCAATGAGCATAACGCCAGGTGCTAGGATTGCGAGTGGAATTCAAATGTAAAAATCTCTTCTCCTGCCAGGTCTCTAAAACTTGTTTTTACCCATTTAAAGATACTCAATCACCGGAGGAGAAGGGCCGGACGTGACGCACAGCGTGGCTGCAGATCATGAGACACATGCGACCTCGACCAAAGGTGGAGCCGCAGCACAACAAGAAACGGGACGAGGCAGCACTCTCAAAGGCGGTAAAAGAAAGGATGAAGGGCTGTCCTTAAGCTCTCTGTCCGCCAACCCACGTGTGCCTGGAGCCTCCGTCCCTCTTTTCAAGCCCGATTGATGGGCCCGCTTGCTTGTTATCCATTGCTCCCTTGGTCCCTTTGGTGTGTCCCAGGAAATCTGCCCCCACTCCGCCCTCTCACTCCCATCGACTATCGAAACAACACACCCTCTTTTCCATGCGACTCTCTGCTGAAAGGAAGAACAGCATCTAGATGGAAATGGGGTTACGCCACGGAAATATAGGTGCCAAACTTAAGGCGCCACTAAAAGGATTGGTTAGGGAACAGGACTGTGGTCTAACAGCAGAGGACTGACCGCACCCTGCAACGCGTAAGGATAGAACCGAGCTGGACCTATAGCTCCACCGCCGGTGCTCAACAGCGCCAACGAAAGGACACGGACTAGAGCCTACCAGTGATGGCTCACTACTAAAAAGACACTGTGACGAAGAGATCTTATTGGACTGAATTCCTCCCTCAACTACTTGGTCAAAATGTTCATTGGTCACATTCGTTTTTGAAAGTCAGAAGCATTTATGCTATGTAGTACGTTTACAAATGCAATTTCCTATGTACTGCATTTTGCCAATCGCACCAACTGTTCATGATTTTTATGCAATATGTTAGTATTGACAAATGCTATTTCATCAACCACATGTTTATATGTACGCCCCTTAACTAGGAAGGATAGGAAAATGAACTTCATTGTTTATATGTACCCCCATCAACTACAAAAATGAACTCTGTTATGTAAAAAGGGGCGACTGTGGAAAATAGACAAATTGATGTACATAAGCAGCGTTCATTTCCCTTTTTCCCACTCCTCTCCCTGTATGCACCATGAATACCATAAAATATTGACCGTATCACTCCGCCAGTAAAAGCCCGTGCCCATATGTACATGACAGCCATTTTAGGCACCTTGGCCTCTTGCCCACTCATTAGAATCACTGGCTTCCCTCCTGCGCGCATTTGAGCACCCCCCTCCCACTCTCACATGCATAGACGATGAAACCCAGCACTCTGCGCGACCCTGCTATGAAAGGCAACCCTCCTGCTTGACCCAGGCACCCCCCCCATTTCCCTCTTGAAGAAGCATCCTTCGCCTCAGCTGACATAGCCCCCCAGCTGTATCTGACTGCCCCTGTTCTCTCATGTACGGGTCATAAGACCTCTCTCTCTCTCTCTGTGCGACTCTGACCCTGCGCGCACCCTGACCCCCTCCTTCTCCCTCACATGGACAAGTCATAAACCTTCTCCTTCTGCAAGACCCTGTCCTTGGGAGTCACGGCCGCGCCTGACCAACACCTCCTTTCCTTCCATGAATGCCCCTCTGTTGACAAACCTTCCCTCCACGCTCGATTGTCCACGCGGCATGAATACCACTCCTTTGATGACCCCTTCACCCGAGTCCGACTGACCACACATGTCCGAGGCCATCGCCTAAGCCAGAGGATACCATTTACTGCACTTTATTGTATGAAGTCACTCCTCTTCAAAGGACCCACTATTGATCCTGGTCTCCCCACCCCCTGGGCTACGATCAGGCGCACACATCCTAATAATCAGCGGAACATTCAGCTGCGTCATTGCCCCCTCTCTTATCAGCAGGTCAAGGGTCCCTATTGTGAACACATGTGGGGTAGGATTGACACGAGGATTATGGGGTTATCTTTTCTTTGTTTCACAATGCTGTGACTGTAATGCCAAGTGTTTTGTAAGGTATAAAAGGCTGAGTCTCAGCTCACTTGTTAGAGCACCTCGAGACGATACCTTGTTGTCTGATCTGATGTGTTCTGCTCCGTCGGAATAAACTTCTGTTTCCTGCCTTCTGGTCTCCGGCGCCTGCCTCATTGCTTGGTAATTTGGCAAATCTTGAGAAAGGTCCTAGCCCTACCTTTTTCTACAGCACTTTCCAGGTCTTTTCCACAAAAGCCACATCCGACATCTGTTCATCGGCGAATGGGGTCCCGCAGGGGTCCATACTCAGCCCCCT
The DNA here is from genome assembly GCF_964263255.1 of Lissotriton vulgaris. Lineage (NCBI taxonomy): Eukaryota > Metazoa > Chordata > Amphibia > Caudata > Salamandridae > Lissotriton > Lissotriton vulgaris. The sequence continues at coordinate 813,879,010 of NC_141699.1, forward strand.
ATTGTTTAACATTTATGTTAGACCCTTGGCTACCATCGCGGAGGATGCTGGGCTGACTATTTTTTTATACGCCGATGATACCCAAGTGGTTTTCTCCCTTTCCAGCAGTGAGAGTAACAATGAATCGACCCTGAAGTCCGGATTGTCTCGAATGGCTGAGTGGAGGCAGAGGCATCTGCTCAAGCTAAACGGTGATAAAACCAAAGTCGTTATTCTGGGGAAGCATTAAGATCTCTGGGGCTCACGACATTGGCCCAGTGATATGGGACCCCTTCCCCAGCCAAAAACTGTGGTTCGGAACCTCAGCTTCCTTATAGATGATAAACTCTCCATGAGGCAGCAGGCCACTAAGGTGGCCACCATCTGCTTTGCCACCTTGCGTTGGCTCCAGAAAATTCTATGGATGCTGCCCCATGCCACCAGGAGAACCTTAGTCCAGGCGTTAGTAACCTCTCGCCTGGACTATGGAAATGTCCTCTATCTCGGTGCAGACGTAGCAACCATCAATAAGCTTCAGGTTGTACAAAATTCGTCGGCCCGACTTCTTCTTAACATCCCGAGGAAAACATCGGCCTCTCAAGCTCTCCGAGATTTACACTGGCTTAGGGTCTCTAGCCGTATAAAATTTAAAGCCCTGTGTTATCTTTTCAAAATAAAACAGGGCACGGCTCCAAAATACTTGCAGAGTCTTGTTCAACCTTACAAGCCTAGTCGAACATTAAGATCTTCTGCAAATTGCGACTTTGTTGTTCCAAGATTCAAACTTGCAAGGATGGGGGGGTCGAGCCTTTTACCATCTCAGTCCCAAATATTGGAACGCGCTTCCAATTGCTTTGAAATCTGAAATCAACCTTTTTAGTTTTCAAAAAAAATTGAAAACTATGCTTTTTCAATAAAAATATGAGTTGCTGCTATTGTCCTATGGTATTGCTGCATGTCCTTTTCTTCTTCAGTCTTTCCCTTGCGCCGGGAAACCCACTGTGGGTAGCTGTTGCGCATTACAAATTCAAATTAAAAAAAATAAAAAATTGACTGGGGTGGTGTGGAGTGCACAAAAACGATGGATTTAGGCCCAGATCTCTGTACTGGGGTGAATGTATGACATTGTTCTGCATTCTGTCCATCAACTGTTGTTTTTGCATTTGTCACCCCGAGTGGGATGGGTATGCTCAGACGTGAGTCCCATGCTCTCCACACCACTGGAGTCAAGCAATCCTGGCTGAAGACTGCTGATAGCCAGAAACCGGTTTTAGGATGCTTGATTCCGGTCCAGGAAAGACATGGCTTGGCAGTTCGGACTGGACTGTTCCCATGAGGCACAGGGTCAAGGCTGATTTGCATATGGGCATGTCTTGACTGGGGTGGTGTGGAGTGCAAAAAAACAATGGATTTAGCCCCAGATCTCTGTACTGGGGTGAATGTATGACATTGTTCTGCATTCTGTCCATCAACTGTTGTTTTTGCATATACTGCAAATGCACCTTCAATCAAGTGCACCACTTTACATTAATGATATTAAAGCACACATGCACCCATACACCCATACATGACATAGTCAACACACGAAAGGGTGGAGCCGAAATTACACTGCTCCAGGGGCTGTAAAGAAGTATGGTGTCTTTGGGACATCAGAAAATCATATTCTTGTTTTGAGATTCATTTCTCTACTACTACTACTTCTTCTTCAATGTGTGCAGTGATAAAGTTTTTTATTGAACATGCGGGATCACAAAAAGGTGTTGCTAGTAAGTGGAGTCATTCTGTTCGGTAGGCTACTGTGTCCTGTACTACTACAGTTCTTGTGTGTTTTAATACAATGTCTTCCAATTCACTATTGCTGCACTTAGAACCTAAACACTTCACAAAAGCCTATTCTCCTTTGGCTGTACATTCCTTTGACAGGGCTTAAACAGAGAGGCATGTTTAAGCCCTTCAGTGTATTGAGCCATAATTTGTGTGTCAATGAAGAATAGACGTTTACTTTTTCTTAAAAATTATAGTATTTTTTAATTTTGTTATAGGGATCATGAACTAGCTCTACTGGACTTTTAGTGTCATTATTTGGTAGCACAAATGCAGCATTTGCCGCTGTGGAGGGATGATATCAGTAATAGAGTGCAGCATTTTGGCAGGTTGCTACCCACTAGAGGTCATGTCGACAGTGCACTTGGTGCTAAAATAGCTGAAAGGGGTGCAATATTGTTAGCAGGAACCACAATCCTAGTCTGGGTATGTCAGATACACAGCCTATATACACCTGTGCTCACCCTAAAGTAGCTTGGCACAGGCAGTCAGAATTAACTTAAGAGGCAATGGGTAAAGTATTTATGCAAAACTTACAAACAGTAACGCAGTGAAAACACCACAGAAATACTCCACACTTTGTTTGAAAAATAGTTTGTATATTTACGACCAAAATGACAAAATCCAATAAGTATAACTGGAGTTATGAATTTTTAAATATTGAACTGAAATGCATAAAGCGTCAACCAGGGCTATCCAGTTGTGCTAGACCAGGTCAAATCCAAAAGTTAAGGCCGACCACGATACAGCACAGGTCGCATACAAGGTCAACCTTGCCCCACTGCAAAGTACCTTTTTGCATCTTCGGTGAGGGCCCAAAACATGGAGCAGAGGAAGAGCTGGGTTGTTGACCTCTGTTGTTTCTAGGAGTTTGGGGGGGGGGCAGTAGCCCTAGTTGCTTCACACCTTTTCTCCACTCTAACTAAGTATGGGCGCAAAATCCGCTCCGCTTGCGAAATTTGTGAATTTTCGGCAATTTCGCGATCCGCAAATCTCGTGAAATTTCCGAAAAATTTGCGGGCCGGCGGATTTTTTTTTCTGCCCACAGGAAGCACAGTTAAGGCAGGTGCTCGAGTTGAAGATAACTTTGTAAAAATTTTAGAAGGGCGCCGGCAAGCTGCCAGAGTGCTTGCTGGCGCCATTCTAAAATGATTACAAAGTTAGCTTCAACACGGGCACCTGCCATAACTCTGTAAGTGCTTCCTGTGGGCCAAAAATTAAACCTCAACAGGAAGCACTTACAGATATAAAATAAAGCAGGTGCCAGAGTTGAAGCTCAATTTCAGTAACTCCTTAATCAGCCCCAAAAAAATCGTGCGCTTTGTCGAGGCTGGGCAGGTGTGCTTTCTCCCCATATCTACCGTTTAGAATTAGCTGTGCTGCTTGATGGAGGCCTTTGCATTCTGGACTTTCACAAGCGCAATCCCCGTGCAGTTCCTGTGACCAGGAGCTTCTTCCTCCTCATCTCCAAATCGTGCTTTGTCGAGACTGGGCAGGTGTGCTTTCTCCCCATATCTACAGTCGAAAATTAGCTGTGCTGCTTGATGGAGGCCTTTGCAATCATCCTCGACTTTTATGAGCGCAATCCCTGTGCAGTTCCTGTGACCAGGAGCTTCTCTCTCCTCATTGCTGCTCTGATCGGTCTCTGACCTTTTATACACACAAGAGGCATGTGAGCTCGCATAGAAGCCCCCCCACACACACACTAGCACTGTGCACCGTCTTCCCACCCTTAACCCACTATGATGGACAGCTCCCTTGAGTGACCCCGGCGCCCTTCGGCGCAATGGCAAAGTTACACACACATGGTCGCTGGAAATATGCAGGGCAGGATTTATTCTGCCATGACGCCCCTGTCACAAAAATTAAACCTCAACAGGAAGCACTACTGATATAAAATAAAGCAGGTAACCGAGTTGAAGCTCAAATTCAGTAACTGCTTAATCAGCCCAAAAAAATTGTGCGCTTTGTCGAGGCTGGGCAGGTGGTCTTTCTCCCCATATCTACCGTCAAAAATTAGCTGTGCTGCTTGATGGAGGCCATTGCATTCTTGACTTTCACAAGCGCAATCCCCGTGCAGTTCCTGTTACCAGGAGCTTCTTCCTCCTCATCTCCAAATCGTGCTTTGTCGAGGCTGGGCAGGTGTGCTTTCTCCCCATATCTACCGTCGAAAATTAGCTGTGCTGCTTGATGGAGGTCATTGCATTCTCGACTTTCACGAGCGCAATCCCCGTGCAGTTCCTGTGACCAGGAGCTTCTTTCTCCTCATCTCCAAATTGTGCGCTTTGTCGAGGCTGGGCAGGTGTGCTTTCTCCCCATATCTACCGTCGAAAATTAGCTGTGCTGCTTGATGGAGGCCATTGCTTTCTTGACTTTCACAAGCCCAATCCCCATGCAGTTCCTGTGACAAGGAGCTTCTTCCTCCTCATCTCCAAATCGTGCTTTGTCGAGGCTGGGCAGGTGTGCTTTCTCCCCATATCTACAGTCGAAAATTAGCTGTGCTGCTTGATGGAGGCCTTTGCAATCATCCTTGACTTTGACAAGCGCAATCCCCGTGCAGTTCCTGTGACCAGGAGCTTCTCTCTCCTCATATGCTGCTCTGATTGTTCACTGACCTCTTATACACACACAAGAGGCCTGTGAGCTCGCATAGAAGGCCCCCCCTTTCCCTGCCCCACACACTAGCAGTGTGCACCGTCTTCCCGCCCTTAACCCACTATGATGGACAGCTCCCTCGAGTGACCCCGGCTCCCTTCGGCGCGATGGCAAAGTTGCACACACATGGTCGCTGGAAATATGCAGGGCAGGATTTATTCTGGCATGACGCCCCTGTCACAAAAATTAAACCTCAACAGGAATCACTACAGATATGAAATAAAGTAGGTACCCGAGTTGAAGCTCAAATTCAGTAACTGCTTATTCAGCCCAAAAAAATTTTGCGCTTTGTCGAGGATGGGCAGGTGGTCTTTCTCCCCATATCTACAGTCACAAATTAGCTGTGCTGCTTGATGGAGCCCTTTGCATTCTTGACTTTCACGAGCGCAATCCCCGTGCAGTTCCTGTGACCAGGAGCTTCTTCCTCCTCATCTCCAAATCATGCTTTGTCCAGGATGGACAGGTGTGCTTTCTCCCCATATCTACCGTCGAAAATTAGCTGTGCTGCTTGATGGAGGCCTTTGCAATCCTCCTTGACTTTTACAAGCGCAATCCCCGTGCAGTTCATGTGACCAGGAGCTACTCTCTCCTCATATGCTGCTCTGATCGGTCACTGACCTTTTATACACACAAGAGGCATGTGAGCTCGCATAGAAGCCCCCCCCTCTGTTTGCTCCCCCCACACACTAGCAGTGTGCACCGTCTTCCCGCCCTTAACCCACTATGATGGACAGCTCCCTCGAGTGACCCCGGCGCCCTTCTGTGCAATGGCAAGGTTACACACACATGGTCGCTGGAAATATGCATGGCAGGATTTATTCTGGCATGACGCCCCTGTCACAAAATTTAAACCTCAACAGGAAGAACTACAGATATGAAATAAAGCAGGTGCCCGAATTGAAGCTCAAATTCAGTAACTGCTTAATCAGCCCAAAAAAATTGTGCGCTTTGTCGAGGCTGGGCAGGTGGTCTTTCTCCCCATATCTACTGTACAAAATTAGCTGTGCTGCTTGATGAAGGCCTTTGCATTCTTGACTTTCACAAGCGCAATCCCCGTGCAGTTCCTGTGACCAGGACCTTCTTTCTCCTCATCTGCTGCTCTGATCGGTAAAATCTGCGAGTTTGCGGATTTAACCGCGAACTCACAGATTTTTTTTGTTTCAGGGGTAGTATCCTGAAACAGGTCCTTCAACCCTGGATCTGTACCCTGAAGCTGACGAGGTGACAAGGTTGATTTGTTCCTCACCCTGCCTCTCCATTTGGGGTCCTGTACCCTCTGCTTGGGAGTGGTACTCCCAGATAATCAAAATGTCAGGGCACCCTGGGCAGTCACCCTTCCCAGTTTACCTGACATTGATGGCAACTCTTTCCACAGAATGCAGTCTATGGGCATCTGGGGACTAACTATGACCCTCCTCTGGGTCACCTCACCCCATTCCAGGGATACCAGGGCCACGAAGCAGATAAAAACCTACCCTTGGACCTAGGTCACCCTACACACTTGACCTGCTTGCCCTGCTCTGGGGAAACTAGCCTTGCCGCATCCATGGTCTGACTAGACCTGATGTCCCTCAAAGTAGTGACTTGGATTCCATTCACTTTCACCTGGCGAGAGAGATGACTCCCACTCAGGGATCACTAACTCACCCTCTGAGTTCACTGTCCTGCTAAGAGAAATCATGGCATGGTCTTTGACCTGCCCCTCTGGACTACTTACCCCTAAGGCTACATTGCCCCCTCCTATAGAGTTATTACCAGTGAGTGTTTTTTTATAACAGACCAAGTCTCCCTGCTTGTGTCCTAGCTTCTGGGAACAATCAAAGCCCCGGGATGGAAATGGGGGTTCTGTGGCAACCATTCACCAAAACCTCCTCCCTGATCTCAGAAGGGGCATGGGATCCCTTTCCTCCCCCTTACCCTGTGACCGGTCTGTGTCTCCCTTGACCTCCCCATCACCCTGCTGTGTGGACCCTCAACCACCCTTTTTGAAGTCACTCCCAGGTACATTCTTTTTGACCTAGGTGCTGATCCAGAGGTCTGCCTCCTAAGCAGGTTACCTGGGAACAGTGAGCCTACTATCTAGCTGGTGTTAGCGCAGATCTGGAAAACAAAGTCTGAGCATGTGCTCTTTTGAAGTTCCCTGATAAGCTTTTACTGCACTGCCATTCACCCAACCTTCCAGTACATTTAAAAAAGAATCAACACAATCCACCCTGGTCTTTTGGGGTAGTTTCTGACTGTCCCTGAACTTCTGCCTGTACTTCTCTTAGGTCAAACCAGGTACGAGCTTTTTTCAAGGGGGTGGGGGATACCTCATCCTGTCACCTACATCTAGTGCCAATAGGGTGTTCCTCCCCTCACTACGGATGTGCCTCCAGAGACTAGCCTCCAAATGCCCCTCAAGGATCTTGTACATCTGCAGGGCAATCTTATAAGCCTCAAACCATCTATCAGTTATCTCCCACCACAACGACATGCAGCAGGCCTTTGAGAATGTGTAATCTTCTGTCGGAGGCCACTGAAGAAACCCTGAAACCATCCCTACCTGGCCTTAATGTCCAGCTCCTTTAGACTTGGTTCATAAGCCAAAATTAGTTTTCATTTCTCAATAGCCAAGTACTTCTGCTCTAAGGCTTTCTCATGCTTAACTTGACCAGCTCCAAATTAAGTTCCTTTCTTCCCATCTGCCATCCAGCTCCTCTGGGGCAAGGTCCTGGAAGACACACTGCACCCTGTCCTGGGAGGGATATACAATCCTGGGAATATGATACCCACTTGTGAACAGGTCGCAGTCAAGACCCTCATGTGGGTTCTGGTCCAAATCCTCCTCATCCTACAGTTCCTCCTCATCATCCAACTCTTACTCCTCATCTGCCCTGGTCTGATGGTCCTCTGCCTATGCTTTCAAGGCTTTTTGGAGCTCTGCTGTTTAGTGGTCCTCTTTGCAGGCAACCCATTGTCCTGACAAAACCTGCTGAGCTTGGCCACAGTGTAGCTCTCCAAGTTGGCCAGCTCAAACTCCATCTTCGCAGTTAGGGGTACACAGACACAACAGCCAAGTAGAATAAAAATGAATTTGAAAAATGTAAAAAGGGCAGTAAGAGAGAATTGACTTGAATTTGTCTTAGATGTGGAACAGTAGTCTACACAAACTCTGTGCATGGCGCTGCACAAATACAAGTCCTATGAACCTTCTCTGGGTCACCTCCAACCCTCATCACTGATCACAAATGTTAGAAATTGGGTTTCTGGTTGGCAGAGGTATGCACGCTGTCCAAGCAGGAACCACAATGCTAGTCAGGGTAAGTCAGATACACCCGAATTACCTGCGCTCTTATTTAATTTGGGGCATATCCATAAGAGTATTTTTAGTGCATAGGCCTCCTTTGTATTATTATAAAACAGGCACCGCTTCCAGCAATTTGAGCCACTTCTAACAACTCAAGATTTCCTCCACCTCTCTCCTCTCAGGTTCTTTACTTCTGATTGTAAATTTTCTCCACTCACTGAATTTCTCATATATTTAATCTGTTCCAAATGTGGGTTGCTCACCCTTACTCCCACCCAATAAAGATGAGCTGAAATATAATAGTTTCATAATCTGGAACTTCCAGCCCCCTCCCTATCATTGGCAATGGAAGTTACATTATACCTGCGACCACCACAAACCAGGTCTAACAACATCCAGCTTATATCTTTAACATTTCTAGAGAGTATCACCAATGGTACTGTGATGAAAAATACAAAAAGTAAGGCAGAATCACCATTTTCGTGAGAGAGGTAGCTTGGACCAAAATGATACAGATTCTCTCCCATCAGAAACCATCTTGCGTAGGTTACCACATGTTTAGTGGAAGACTTTAATCCCCAGGTACGAGAATGACCCCGGCAATATTGCAACAGGAGATCCGGAAGAACTGCCTCCCCTGCAAAATCCATAGATTTAGTTGGAATATTCAGCAGTAAACAAAGCTTAACCCAAATCCCTCTAGATTCCTATTGTTCACCGGGAATTCTTTAGCCAGATTCCTCAAATATATTAACACATCATCCCCATATAGCAATAGCAAATGTGTATGGGCATGTACTGACTAGGGTGACCAACTGGCATGGGTGCAAATTCAGGACGGTGAGTGTAAAAATTCAGGACAAGGGGTCAAAATTCAGGACAAAAATTCAGGACAGGAGGTCAAAATTCAGGACAAAACATTGTGACAAAAGGTACGTTTTACAGACACATCAGAGGATGTTGCACTATAGTATATAAGTAATCCCATCTATATCCAAACATATTCATCCATTTGCAAACCTATCCATCATGTATCCTTCCTTCCATACATCCCTCCATCCACACTTTCACTCATCCATCCGTCCACCCTTTCGCCCTATCCATCCGTACACTCATCCATCCAGTCTTCCACCCATCTATCCAATCATCCATCCAGCCATTCATTCTTTCACCCATCCAGCCATCCTTTCACTTATTCATCCGACCACCCAGTCACTCATCCTTCCACCCATTTACCTTTTCAGTCATCCATCCATCCTCCCTTTCTCTCTCCATTGACCCTTTCACTTAGCCATCCTTCCTTCCATCCATCTACCCATCCTTCTACTAATCCACTCATGAATCCATCCATTGACCCTAACACTCATCCATCCTTTCACTCATCTATCCACCCATTCACTCGCCCATCATCCACCCTTTCACTTATCTATCCATCCATTCACCCTTTCATTCATCCATTCACCCTTTCACTAATCCATCCAGCCGTCCACCCATCCCTTCACTCACTCACTCGCCCACCTTTTCATATTACTTATGAGCTGAGTCTTTATCTGCAGAGTTGCATACAGAAGAGGCCCATCAAGAATTTCACCCTTGTTATAGTTCCTAAGGCAAGTTCTAGGATAGGCCATGGAAAAGACATACCCCTCACCTTCAATCTAAAATGGTGAGCTTCTTCTCCGGATATCGATAAATGCAGAAAATGAGCAGGCAGGTTGAGTTCAGTGACTTGCGGGGAATAAACACGACCCCTTAATCGGTCACAATGAACTGAGGGACTCCTAAAGTTGCAACCAGGCACAGGCTGCTGGCCGCCTACAGTACATGCAGAGGTCCGCCTCAGATGCTTACCTCGTTCTTGACCAGTGAAAGTCGAGGTGGAGAGCCAGAATGAGTCCTGAGGCAAAGGTATGGGTGCCGGTTGCACAGCAGACTTCTCTATGTATGCGTTGGGGTAGTAGCAACGCAACCGCCATAGTGGTGCTTCCGAAGACCTGCTAAAGCAGGGAAATGTAATAAAAAGAGATCCCAAGCCCTGGAGCCTAAGCGCGGCTCGACCTTCTGTTGGCCATTCCTTGTACAGTGTATATACATGACTAGCTATATGAGCTATAAATTAAATACATGAGAGAGAGGGGCTAAGGAGAGATGAGGGGCACCATGGTGGGTGGTAGTCAGGGAATACATAAAGAAGGTCATGGAAGGAGCACCAACAAAGATTGTCGCCCTGGGTGCCACCAATGCACATAGTTTAGAGTTCAGAAAAGGGGGTGGTGATGAACAGAGTGTCTGAATTAAGCAGACCACTCTTACCCAGTCCAAAGATCAGGGCTTGATCCATCACCGTTATTTAGCTCACTGCACCATTGCAGCTCAGAACCTGGCTTTATGCAAATCAGTCTGTCCCTGGCCCAGTGCATCATGGGAACAGGGCAGACTAAACTACCAAGACAATTCTTCACCAGAAAGGAGACAAGCTACCGGGGACCGGTTTCTGGCATTTCAGCCGTCGTCGGCCCGGCTTGCTTGAATCCTGATGGTGCAGTGAGCAAGGGACTCATGTCTGAGTATACCCTGCCACACCTGTAGTGGCCAAAAACGATTCAGAAAAGGGGGTGGTGATGAACAGAGTGTCTGAATTAAGCAGACCCCTCTTACCCAGTCCAAAAATCAGGGCTTGATCCATCACCGTTATTTAGCTCACTGCACCATCCCAGCTCAGAACCTGGCTATATGCAAATCAGTCTGTCCCTGGCCCAGTGCATCATGGGAACAGGGCAGACTAAACTACCAAGCCAATTCTTCACCAGAAAGGAGACAAGCTACCGGGGACCGGTTTCTGGCATTTCAGCCGTCGTTGGCCCGGCTTGCTTGAATCCTGATGGTGCAGTGAGCAAGGACCTCATGTCTGAGTATACCCTGCCACACCTGTAGTGGCCAAAAACGATTCAGAAAAGGGGGTGGTGATGAACAGAGTGTCTGAATTAAGCAGACCACTCTTACCCAGTCCAAAGATCAGGGATTGATCCATCACCGTTATTTAGCTCACTGCACCATCCCAGCTCAGAACCTGGCTATATGCAAATCAGTCTGTCCCTGGCACAGTGCATCATGGGAACAGGGCAGACTAAACTACCAAGCCAATTCTTCACCAGAAAGGAGACAAGCTACCGGGGACCGGTTTCTGGCATTTCAGCCGTCGTCGGCCCGGCTTGCTTGAATCCTGATGGTGCAGTGAGCAAGGGACTCATGTCTGAGTATACCCTGCCACACCTGTAGTGGCCAAAAACGATTCAGAAAAGGGGGTGGTGATGAACAGAGTGTCTGAATTAAGCAGACCACTCTTACCCAGTCCAAAGATCAGGGCTTGATCGATCACTGTTATTTAGCTCATTGCACCATCCCAGCTCAGAACCTGGCTATATGCAAATCAGTCTGTCCCTGGCCCAGTGCATCATGGGAACATGGAAGACTAAACTGCCAAGCCAATTCTTCACCAGAAAGGAGACAAGCTACCGGGGACCGGTTTCTGGCATTTCAGCCGTCGTCGGCCCGGCTTGCTTGAATCCTGATGGTGCAGTGAGCAAGGGACTCATGTCTGAATATACCCTGCCACACGTGTAGTGGCCAAAAACGATTCAGAAGAGGGGGTGGTGATGAACAGAGTGTCTGAATTAAGCAGACCACTCTTGCCCAGTCCAAAGATCAGGGCTTGATCCATCACCATTATTTAGCTCACTGCACCATCCCAGCTCAGAAACTGGCTATATGCAAATCAGTCTGTCCCTGGCCCAGTGCATCATGGGAACAGGGCAGACTAAACTACCAAGCCAATTCTTCACCAGAAAGGAGACAAGCTACCTGGGACCGGTTTCTGGCATTTCAGCCGCCGTCGGCCCGGCTTGCTTGAAACCTGATGGTGCAGTGAGCAAGGGACTCATGTCTGAGTATACCCTGCCACACCTGTAGTGGCCAAAAACGATTCAGAAAAGGGGGTGGTGATGAACAGAGTGTCTGAATTAAGCAGACCACTCTTACCCAGTCCAAAGATCAGGCCTTGATCCATCACCGTTATTTAGCTCACTGCAACATCCCAGCTCAGAACCTGGCTATATGCAAATCAGTCTGTCCCTGGCCCAGTGCATCATGGGAACAGGGCAGACTAAACTACCAAGCCAATTCTTCACCAGAAAGGAGACAAGCTACCGGGGACCGGTTTCTGGCATTTAAGCCGTCGTCGGCCCAGCTTGCTTGAATCCTGATGGTGCAGTGAGCAAGGGACTCATGTCTGAGTATACCCTGCCACACCTGTAGAGTCCCTTGCTCATTGCACCATCAGGATTCAAGCAAGCCGGGCCGAAGACGGCTGTAATGCCAGAAACCGGTCCCCGGAAGCTTGTTTCCTTCCCAGTATAAAAATTGGCTTGGTAGTTTGGTCTGCCCTGTTCCCATGATGCACTGGGCCAGGGACAGACTAATTTGCATGTAGCCACGTTCTGAGCTGGGATGGTGCAGTGAGCTAAAAAACGGTGATGGATCAAGCCCTGATCTGTTGACTGGGTATGAGTGTTCTGTTTAATTCAGATACTCTTGTAAAAGATGAAAAATTAGTTGGCCCTCTTCAATTAATACATTAAAATGAACCGTAGTTTATATTAATTTATGTCTGACATCTGCCTGTAAATGATATGAGCCACTCATAATGGAAGGTAGCTCCATGCTGCACAAATGGTTAAAATTAAGTTGTCTGAAATTCAGCCGAAACCAGAAAGAATGGCAAGTGAACGTGTATGTGCCCATTCTGCTGTAACTCCAACTTGTTTAATGATTCACTAGCTTTTCACCTGTGTATAGAGCCAGTTCAGCCAGGCAATTCCTAGAAAGGGCTCGCTGACCTAGGACGTGCCAAGTTTGGTCTGCCCCTTGCCCGGTTAAGTGAAAGGCTAAAGTGTTTGCTCTTACGCAAGTGCGTCATTTGTATGGGAAAGCAGAAAACACGGGCCTCTGCTGATAAGAGCAAACAAGTGCACATTGACATTTAAAAGATAACCGACCAAAGGCTGTGGGTCAGGAGGTAATGGTGTAAAGATTAACTAGCATCTGCATGGTCAGATCCGTCAGGAATAATGTAAAGTGTGAACGTAGACATATTTCTGAAATGCACCATGAAGTTGTAATGTACACATGGACTATTTCTTAAATGATCACCCCATGATGTCATTGTTAATAATTAATGTGTCCATGTACACGTGGACTATCTGTGAAGTGCTCACACCATGATGTTAATGTTAATGATTGATGTATCCAGGTTCTGAAAAATTTATATAAGAACTGATTTCCTTTCTGTAAAACCAGATCACTTTGCAATCCTGCAAATTGTCTCAGCTGCAGCTTATTGGCAATAAAGCCACTTTCATTTGAAACCTTGTATGTGCCCTTCTTCTTATCCCTATTAACAAATCTTGTGCTTTTACAGATGGTGCCGTGACTCGCATGGTGGGGAACTGCACGGAGGTAATAGAACAGAATGCAAAATTCCCCCTGTCTGACATCTTTACTCCGCTCTTTCCAACTCAGAATACAAGCACTGGGATAGCAGGCCCATCAAAAGAGGCAAATAAGAATATACCATTTTTGAAGTTAAAATTAAGAAAACATAATGCAATAGGGAGTATTTGTATTAAGAGTAATGGGACCTATCAGGTGGGCAATAGTACAAATTGTAACATGACATTTGAAATGACGGCCGGAAATATTAGCATTCCACTTTACGTAGGTGACTCAATTTATTTCCTTTGTGGAGAGAGGGCTTATACATGGCTTCCAACAAGTTGGAGTAGTTGTTGTCACCTAGGTTTTGTATTACCTGCTATAGCAATAAAAGACACAAAGGAAGTACGAAGGGACATGCAAAGACATGCACCACGGAGAGGCGGGAGAAGTGTGGATCAAAGAGATACAGCATCACAGATAGCGGGTGACATATTTAAAGGAGTGATACCATGGATTGGTCCAGCTATCAACTCCAGGGATATACGTAGATTATCCAGGCTACTAGAAGCAACAATAAATGAAACAACAAGTATACTTGAAAATATTACAGTAGAGCTTCAAGCTGTGAGATTAGTTTCATTACAAAATAGAATGATTCTTGACATGATGTTAGCAGAAAGGGGAGGAGTCTGTGCAATTATAGGGGCGTCCTGTTGCACCTATGTCCCGGACTCCTCGGTTACTGTCAGGGAAGCAATAAAAAGATTGCATCATATAGGTGTAGAAGCACATCAGGATTCTGGTACATGGGATATAGGAGGTTCACTTTGGAGTTGGTTGAGCGCATGGGGTTGGAAGATCGGAATGGTGTTCATAACAATTTTCCTATTAATAATAGGCTGCTGTCTATTAATTAATTGCCTGCCAATGTGCTGTCAACTATTGGGACAGCTGACAAAGTGCCAAGTGAGGAAATTAGGGGAAAAAGAAAGAATGCTGATGCAAACAGTCACTACTGAGTTGATGGTGTAAACAAATTGGCTAATAATCAACATACATCAGGGAAGAAAAGTAAAAAAGGTAAAAAAGACACCAAACCAATAATTAAAAAAGTCTGAAATTTCATTTAATTAATCCACCAAAAATCCAGATTTAAAAACAATTAATAAAATACAGAAATAATACACAATAAATTTGTTAAAAACAACTAACTAATGCAGTATTCAATACATCCCATACAGAATTATTTTTGTAACATAACATCTATTTTGTGGCAAACAGGTAGTATTGTTCGACGCGCGTTTCGGCGTTGTTTAGAACGCCTTCTTCAGGAACCACAATGTTATCTGAAAGATATATTAATACAATAGAAAAACAGGGATCAATTTATTGTACAAAGATATACAAAAGTTTTTTTCTACACAAATACAAATTTCTCAATTAATTAAGGTGTCTAGATTACTATAGCTCCCTGCTTGTACAGCAGAATATTACTGTACAAGGAACAAACTAACAAACAATTTTTTGAGCAGCAAAAAATTCCAACAAAAAGAGAACAGAAATAAAGTCAGTATGAAAAGCTAGATAGCTCTCAGAGATGTCGCAAAAGTGCAGTACATGGGCTCTGTCGGTAAATGTATAGATGACCCATGAGGCTAAGGGTTTCTTTAAGATGTTTAGACTATTGGTAGTAATTCCTCATATCAATCCTACAGTTCACTTACCAAAAAGATAGGAAGTAGTAAATGCAGAGGATATAGCCCATATCGATCAAAGTCTTGAAGAAACAGTATAAGTTTCTATTAAGAACACATAATGGTGAAAAAATGTATTAGAATAAAATAACTGATAAGGGTATCAACAAGTGAACAAAGGAGCGGTTTGTAGTCACAGTGTCAAGGTGTATTTAACTGGTATGTGGGGGTATCAGCCAGTACTCTGTATTATGCTACAATGATCTTAATCAAACGCATTCATGTGCTATCTCGAATGAGCGAGCCTAGCTGCCTGAGCTTCACAATAATATGATATTGATGATATCATATTATTGTGAAGCTCAGGCAGCTAGGCTCGCTCATTCCAGATAGCACATGAATGCGTTTGATTAAGATCATTGTAGCATAATACAGAGTACTGGCTGATACCCCCACATACCAGTTAAATACACCTTGACACTGTGACTATAAACCGCTCCTTTGTTCACTTGTTGATACCCTTATCAGTTATTTTATTCTAATACATTTTTTCACCATTATGTGTTCTTAATAGAAACTTATACTGTTTCTTCAAGACTTTGATCGATATGGGCTATATCCTCTGCATTTACTACTTCCTATCTTTTTGGTAAGTGAACTGTAGGATTGATATGAGGAATTACTACCAATAGTCTAAACATCTTAAAGAAACCCTTAGCCTCATGGGTCATCTATACATTTACCGACAGAGCCCATGTACTGCACTTTTGCGACATCTCTGAGAGCTATCTAGCTTTTCATACTGACTTTATTTCTGTTCTCTTTTTGTTGGAATTTTTTGCTGCTCAAAAAATAGTTTGTTAGTTTGTTCCTTGTACAGTAATATTCTGCTGTACAAGCAGGGAGCTATAGTAATCTAGACACCTTAATTAATTGAGAAATTTGTATTTGTGTAGAAAAAAACTTTTGTATATCTTTGTACAATAAATTGATCCCTGTTTTTCTATTGTATTAATATATCTTTCAGATAACATTGTGGTTCCTGAAGAAGGCGTTCTAAACAACGCCGAAACGCGCGTCGAACAATACTACCTGTTTGCCATAAAATAGATGTTATGTTACAAAAATAATTCTGTATGGGATGTATTGAATACTGCATTAGTTAGTTGTTTTTAACAAATTTATTGTGTATTATTTCTGTATTTTATTAATTGTTTTTAAATCTGGATTTTTGGTGGATTAATTAAATGAAATTTCAGACTTTTTTAATTATTGGTTTGGTGTCTTTTTTACCTTTTTTACTTTTCTTCCCTGATGTATGTTGATTATTAGCCAATTTGTTTACACTGTTTATTTCCCTGTACTGTGAATTAAGTTTCTGAACAGGGGGTCCTTGTTATTTACATTACTACTGAGTTGATGAACATAGACATTTCTGACAATGATAAGAATGGACAATATAATTATTAAATTGTGATATGCTTCGTGATGAAATTATTTTAAACTAAGGTTCAAAGGGTCGTTTTGTAAAAGATGAAAAATTAGTTGGTCCATCACCACCCCCTTTTCTGAATCGTTTTGTCCACCATAAGCGTGGAAGGGTATACTCAGATGTGAGTCCCTTGCTCATTGCACCATCAGGATTCAAGCAAGCCGTGCCGAAGACGGCTGTAATGCCAGAAACCGGTCCCCGGAAGCTTGTTTCCTTCCCAGTATAAGAATTGGCTTGGTAATTTGGTCTGCCCTGTTCCCATGATGCACTGGGCCAGGGACAGACTAATTTGCATGTAGCCAGGTTCTGAGCTGGGATGGTGCAGTGAGCTAAAAAACGGTGATGGATCAAGCCCTGATCTGTTGACTGGGTATGAGTGTTCTGTTTAATTCAGATACTCTGTCCATCACCACCCCCTTTTCTGAATCGTTTTGTCCACCATAAGCGTGGAATGGTATACTCAGATGTGAGTCCCTTGCTCATTGCACCATCAGGATTCAAGCAAGCCGGGCCGAAGACGGCTGTAATGCCAGAAACCGGTCCCCGGAAGCTTGTTTCCTTCCCAGTATAAGAATTGGCTTGGTAGTTTGGTCTGCCCTGTTCCCATGATGCACTGGGCCAGGGACAGACTAATTTGCATGTAGCCAGGTTCTGAGCTGGGATGGTGCAGTGAGCTAAAAAACGGTGATGGATCAAGCCCTGATCTGTTGACTGGGTATGAGTGTTCTGTTTAATTCAGATACTCTGTCCATCACCACCCCCTTTTCTGAATCGTTTTGTCCACCATAAGCGTGGAAGGGTATACTCAGATGTGAGTCCCTTGCTCATTGCACCAGCAGGATTCAAGCAAGCCGGGCCGAAGACGGCTGTAATGCCAGAAACCGGTCCCCGGAAGCTTGTTTTCTTCCCAGTGTGAGAATTGGCTTGGTAGTTTGGTCTGCCCTGTTCCCATGATGCACTGGGCCAGGGACAGACTAATTTGCATGTAGCCAGGTTCTGAGCTGGGATGGTGCAGTGAGCTAAAAAACGGTGATGGATCAAGCCCTGATCTGTTGACTGGGTATGAGTGTTCTGTTTAATTCAGATACTCTGTCCATCACCACCCCCTTTTCTGAATCGTTTTGTCCACCATAAGCGTGGAAGGGTATACTCAGATGTGAGTCCCTTGCTCATTGCACCATCAGGATTCAAGCAAGCCGGGCCGAAGACGGCTGTAATGCCAGAAACCAGTCCCCGGAAGCTTGTTTCCTTCCCAGTATAAGAATTGGCTTGGTAGTTTGGTCTGCCCTGTTCCCATGATGCACTGGGCCAGGGACAGACTAATTTGCATGTAGCCAGGTTCTGAGCTGGGATGGTGCAGTGAGCTAAAAAACAGTGATGGATCAAGCCCTGATCTGTTGACTGGGTATGAGTGTTCTGTTCAATTCAGATACTCTGTCCATCACCACCCCCTTTTCTGAATAGTTTAGAGTTCGGCAGTTCTTCCAGAGCCTTTGCAGCAACCCCCTATAATGTTTTTGTCCTGTTTTAGTGGTACACAGTTACACGAAAGCTACGCCACATTGTTTAAAATAAGTTTATCCTTTTGTAAACAAACACAGAGCAGAGATGTTTTAAGGCAAGGGAAAAGTGTGCAACTTTCAAGGACCCCCTAGCTATAAGGCCCCCTCCCTCCCCTAGGAAGATGATCTATTTCTATATTATGTATGTCCAATTATTTCAATGCACCCCCCTCTCCTATGTAGTTTTAAGGCTTGTTGGGCCCCAAGGGAAGGCATATATCAGCTGTTTCTGCATGATTCAGTTTCTCAAAACTTTAACATAGTTTAACATAGTTTAAAATTTTTGTGCATTATGTAAGCTTCAGCTTTCAAAAAATGGTTAATAAAATTCACAAATGTTCCGAACAGGAGGCCCCTAAACATGTCATGCGCAGGGCCCCGAAAATCATTAAGATGACAATGATACAGGGCAGTAGCTATCAACGGTGGAGAAGGAGCATCAACACCGAGTCCATTGCACCCCAATTGGACCTCATTCGGAAATACTATTTATACAGGCTCCCTTGAGCCGGTGGAGGTGACGACCTCGAGATAACGCACCTGCGTGCCTTAAGAGGTATCCAGACCTACGAATATTTTTGGCAGCCCACGGAGCAACCCCGTGCACACGCCTAATCCCAGCTGATGAGCGTTAATGAACGCGAAACACGTGTCCAGGGATGGCAAGCACACCGAGTGAATACCTTGAAGACTCAAGACCCGGGTAGAAGCGCACCCGCTGATACCGACTACATCGACCATCATGCTCCGGGATCACACGCTGATGGGACGAGCGGTGTGCGACCTCATTCGGAAATACTATTTATACAGGCTCCCTTGAGCCGGTGGAGGTGACGACCTCGAGATAACGCACCCGCGCACCTTAAGAGGTATCCAGACCTACGAATATTTTCGGCAGCCCACGCTGCAACCCCGTGCACATGCCTAATCCCTGCTGATGAGCGTTAATGAATGCGAAACACGTGTCCAGGGATGACAAGCACACCGAGTGAATACCTTGAAGACTCAAGACCTGGGTAGAAGCGCACCCGCCGATACCGACTACATTGACCATCATGCTCCGGGGTCACACGCCGATGGGACGAGCGGTGTGCGACCTCATTCGGAAATACTATTTATATTTATACAGGCTCCCTTGAGCTGGTGGAGGTGACGACCTCGAGATAACGCACCCGCGCGCCTTAAGAGGTATCCAGACCTACGAATATTTTCGGCAGCCCACGCAGCAACCCCGTGCACACGCCTAATCCCTGCTGATGAGCGTTAATGAACGCAAACACGTGTCCAGGGATGGCAAGCACACCGAGTGAATACCTTGAAGACTCAAGACCCGGGTAGAAGCGCACCCGCCGATACCGACTACATCGACCATCATGCTCCGGGGTCACACGCTGATGGGACGAGCGGTGTGCGACCTCATTCGGAAATACTATTTATACAGGCTCCCTTGAGCCGGTGGAGATGACGACCTCCAGATAACGCACCCGCGCGCCTTAAGAGGTATCCAGACCTACGAATATTTTCGGCAGCCCACGCAGCAACCCCGTGCACACGCCTAATCCCTGCTGATGAACGTTAATGAACGCGAAACACGTGTCCAGGGATGGCAAGCACACTGAGTGAATACCTTGAAGACTCAAGACCCGGGTAGAAGCGCACCCGCCGATACCGACTACATCGACCATCATGCTCCGGGGTCACACGCTGATGGGACAGGCGGTGTGTGACCTCATTCGGAAATGCACCCCAATTACTGTTGCCTTTTACTGTGCAAACAGACAGCGGGGGACATTATCATTGCTTGCGCTGGGGCCCAGTGCTCTCGTGTTACACCACCGCACAGAGACCATATTTTATTTATTTTATTTTTCCAGCCAATGGCGCCTTGAGGCCTAGTCCCTTTATAACGCGTTTTACTGAGTTTACAGGTCAGGGGTCGAATGAGGGTCCTGGAAAATTTAAAAAGGGAAAGTCTCAAAACGTGCTCTGCACGTCCGAAAGTGCAGTGCCTGGGTACCCTAAAGCTGTTTTCATTGGCCTTGAATCAGGGCCAATGAGAACAGCACTCCAGGAGTGTACCAGCGAGTTCTAGGATTGGCTGATGGCTTTAAAGCCAATCCTATATCGATGTGTTTGGTCTCCACAGCAAACGGTTGGCATTAGAAAGGCACATGATTGGCTGTCTCCCAACAGCTGTTAAAATTACGGACTAATGGCGTCCGTTAAAGAAACCTTCACGGTTCAACGGACAGGCGGCCGAAATTACGGACTGTCCGTGAAATTTACGGACGGTTGGTCACCCTAATACTGACACACGTATGTCCTGCTCTTCCTTCCTGAACACAGTTGCTATATGTTCCATGGTCAGTGCTGTTAGCAGTGGTGACAAAAGACATCTCTTCCCTGTCCCCCTTGGCACTGGCCAGGACTCAGCTATAACCCTGCATTTACCTATTCTCGTAGTTGTTATGGTGTAACCAGTCATACCCATTCACTAAATTCCAGCTAGAACCTCATCTCTTTGAGCATCAACTGCAGGACGTTCCTATTCAAAGTATCAAATACTTTCTTTATTGTACCACAGGTGACCCAAACCCCACTCAAAAACAGACACCAAATGAAAAAGCCTTCAGATATGATTAATCCTGGTTGATCGGGATGAAAAAGTGTCAGCAGGAGCACAAAAAATCAGTTTGCTAACAGTTTGGCCAAAACATTTTAATTGAAGTTTAACTGTAGTGTAGTTCCTATATTCCCAATAGACTCTGCGCATTGGAATAATATATCCTATAGATTTGAAGTAGGACTTAGGTCAACTAGGTCTCTGTCGAATATATTAGACTTAATTGTGAGTGCAAGCTAGCGCACAGGTCACTAGAAACTTTCTTGATTAAACAAGAAGGGATTCGTTTCTGACAACCGCATAAACATGACATCTTTATTACCCCAAGATCCTTTTCAATCTCTTCTTGGCCGATTTATCTGGAGAGCTGGACTGTTGTGCATCCCATGCACCAAAACTGAGAAACAAGTTAATGTCAAACTTGTTATACGCTGATGACTTGGTTCTAATTAGCCGGACACCAATTGGCCTTCAGCACTTACTAAACACAACAAGCAGTTTTTCTAACTGGAATTCTCTTAAAATAAACCTCAATAAGACCAAAATGATGGCAGTCAATTACCATAAAAAGAAGACCAATTGCTAGTTTCTCGACGGCCAGTGTCTGGATCAAGTAAAAAGCTATAAATACCTGGGAATATTAATGGATGACAAATGTTCTTTCAAACCTCAGTTAGAGGCCATGCGAAGAAAAGGAACCACAACGTATCTATCATTGAAGTCACTAAAGAGGCGGCTACCTGACCTTACGCTTGATCCTTTCCTACAGGTCATGAGGGCTAAATTGCTGCCAACATTGTCATACGGGAGTGAGGCCCTAAAAGGTAAAGATGCAGCAGTTCTAGATGTCATAATAGCCAACTCATACAGAGCTATTTTCCATCTTCCTAAATATGTCTCTCCGGCTCAAATCCGGCTAGAATTCGGGATGCAAAAACAAGTGGGGGAAAGAAGGAGCACCTACGTTAAATGTTGGCGCAAAATCTGAAACGCTGAGGCAGGATCTTTAAACTCCCATCTTTGGAAATCCCTGCACAATCAAGAACAATGAACAGCAAGGGATTATTTGTTTGAATCAATTGAGCTACTCGGCCTGTCCAAACTCTGGGCCGTTCCAACGGATCACCTAACCTTTAAAAAAGCAGTAAGAAAAATAACATCTATGCTATCAGTTTTAGAAGACAAAGCAAGTCTTACTAAAAAGGCACACGGCTGGATAGTGCTCAGTGACTATGTAAAGCTAAAACCCCAAGCCTACTTGAGTGCTGGTATTAAGATAAGCAGAATTGAAAATGTTTTAAGGTTGCGCTTGGGGGTAATTGCAATCAAACCCCATCTTCCACCATGGGAAAGGAAAGGAGGAACTCAGACTTGTCGTCTATGCGGAAGTGGGAAGCAAGACATCATCCACGTCATCTGCAACTGCCCTAACTTAAAGGACATAAGATGCACCTTGTTACGTCCTTTTTTTTAGGCATTACGGTATCCGGACATGTAAGCAGGCAGTGAAGCTTTGTTTTAACCCCACTGACGTCCAACTCAATTGTTGGCTAACAACATGTTTTTGAGACAGCAACAAAGAGACTTAAAACCCTGTCATTATCTGAAACATGCTAATATGCTTTTAAATGCAATATTAACTCACCATCTCGCTTTAGTCGTACTTGCACTTCCTCACTAAACCTCTAACTTTGACAATGGACCTGGTTAAGCTGTGCCATCTGCCTTGGGAAGTTGTGGCAGTAATTGTCATTATTAACTAAGATGTATTAGTTTATGAGAATCTCATTTAAAAGTAGCTAAATTGTATAAACTAGGAATATGCATTTGACGACCTTGTTTTAACATTATGTGGTTTTTAAATTGCTTTTAACTGTATTTATCCGTGGACAAATGGGAATTTTGCTGTGTATTTGCAAAGATTTTAATTAATCAAGCAAAAATAAATATCTGTCTATCTATATAGATTTGAAGTATGACTTAGTTCAACTAGGTCTCTATCGAATATATTAGACTTAATTGTGAGTGCCAGCTAGGTCACAGGTCACTAGAAACTTTCTTGAATAAACAAGAAGGGATTAGTTTCTGACAACCGCATAAACATGACATCTTTATTTCCCCAAGAATAAAACTGATATTCAGAGTTGTGGAAACAATAGATAGATATTTCACTCAGTCAATTGTGCATGCTTCGTTTCATCAGAGGTGCAGAGAAATAGAGAGATGGGCGTTTCAATAAAAGATTTATTGAACAAGCTTCTTTCTCATGCAAGTAAAGTGAACTGCTACAATCGTAATACTGGTTGCAAAGTATAATGCATACAGTAAGAAGAGTATTATAAAATAATACTGTAAAAGCATTGTATGGCTCCTAGACCATAGATAAATACATACATAAATAACAAAGGCTAAAACGTACTCAACTGGTGCTTCTAAAATACGCCTACCCCAAATGTACCTAACCTAAGTCTAGTATGAGGGAAGAAATAAGTAAGGTGTAGCATAGGTTTAGTCTGTTTTTGCCAAGAATCTAACCAAGAGTTTTCTCAGGGTCTAATCAGCTCCGTACCTTGGTTCTAGCATGAAGGAGGTCTGGTATCTCTGTCCGTGTGCTTGCTAGGGCAAGTGTAGGCATATTTATACCTTGAAGGTGCCTAGTTTGACGTAAAGGCGGACATAATAGCGTCACCATAGAACCCCAAGGGAATGATAGTTCTTCAAAAACGCCATTATTTCTGGGACAAATCAATATTCAAGAAAGGGGATGTCCCTGAGTGCTGAAGCCGAGTTTTCCAAAAAATCGTTGTGGGTTTTTGGAACCAGTGGAAGTAGCCATGCCTGTATTTGGACTGGATGGGTTATGTCTAAATATGGGCAGGATTTCTATGCCTATATAAGGGCAATGTGAATTGTACCTATATAAGGACATGAATCAGTAAATTTTGCTTGATTCTAAAATGCTTCACAACATACCATGAATAAAGGGCGATAAGAATCCACCACAAAGGTGACTATCACAGGCTTCAACAGGGTGATTAGTATTGCCTCATTTAGAGAGGGCGGCAGCGTACCCCAGTATTTACAGTCAACAAACCACTCTAACAGTTTTGGGCAATCTGTTATATGTAGCGTAACAACCAATCAGCTGCGAGGCCTTCCAATGTGAGATGAATTCCTTCCAGCGCCAATAGCATTGTCTAACTGGGCCCATCGATCATGAAGCATTTTACTCAGGCTTGCATTACAAAAATATTGTTTTACTATTGGTAGAAAGTGTATTGAGTCACTCATATAGTTTGTAGTACATAGGCCTCAAACATTTCGAATTGGTTATTCACAAGGGTGTTTTATGGGTTCTGTTTGAAATGGCCCTTTCTGTAGGCCAAACCCCACATTTTTGCCTTGCTCATCCCTTTTTGCTGAATTAGTTTTTGTGGGTTTCAGGATTCGGTTTTTCACTACTGCAACTCTACCAAAGGTTAACATTGGGATTGCCTTAAAACATATTTTAAGTGTATTTTCTAATTGGGTAAATGTAGAGATTTGGAGTTTGGTGTCTCTGGACTCAATTTAAAATTACAAATTATGGTCAGATTTTAAATTGCAATTCTGAAAATGCCTTGCTGTGTCGCTCAATACATATCTGGGTCAGGTGGCAGCTGGGCTTTGTGCATTCCTTCTAGACAGTCACACACAAAGGGAGCTGGGTGTGACATCTGAATCCTGATGACCCATCAACAGACTGGTGGGGCTTGCTGAGGTAGATTTGGAGGGAGGTGCTGATGCTTGCAACTGAATAGGGCTGTGCCTGTCTCCACACAAATAGCTGGATATCGCCCTGTAGCGAGTCTGGGGTCAGGGCAGGAAAGGTAGGGACCTTGTGATCTTCAAAGGCATATATCAGCATAGGTACTTAACCTCTGCCACCATATACTCAGTTCACTTTTGGTCCAGAGGAGACTCTGCCAAGAAGAGGAGCTACGCCACCTGGAGGGTCTGTCATATTACTAACTGATTTGCTATGTTAGCCTGCTGCCTGCTGATTGTTGTGCTGTAGGAGGGATTGCCACTTTGCTACTTGCAGTGCTGTATGGCCTTGCTGTCTCTTGCTTGACAGTGAGGAGGACTGGATCTACTCGCTGCAACCTCTACACACTTTAGTAACTCCAAGGGCTTGCTGCCTTGCCTGCTGTTGCGATGTCTCTGGGTTATCAAAGACTTGACTCACATTCTACAACAGCTGCTAGACTGGCTGTCCTTGAGTCCTATCTTGCCTGAATTGCCAAAGACCAGTGTCTTTAAGCAGGGCTTCTGTAGCTGTTTTGCTATCCCCGCACTCATCTTCACTGTGTGATGACAGGGGTTGTCATGTCTGCCTTCCTGACCGAGATCGCCTTGCCGGCTTGAAATCGCTACAGCCACGCCACCCAAAGGCAGCTCAGGGCAATTCATCATCACGCCTGTAACCCCAAAAGAAGGGGTCAACCACCAGGCGGACCCACCAGAGAGAGACTGTCATGTCTGCGCTCTCCAACCGGACCACCGCAGCTGTCTCAAACATCGCTGTAGTGTTTCCTGAGAACCACCAAAGCGCAGCCCCTCACCACTTCCCATTAGAAGGTACTGTGCACATTGACACCCGTGGGGTCTCCATAGCCGACCAGCTGGTTATCGCGGGCGGCTGGACTTGCCTATATTTCAACGGTCTACAGGGACCTGCAATAGCCTTACTTTTGAATGGTTTTAGAAGCACTGCAGTGTTGAGAAAGCATATTTACCAATCCAATGCTGGGATCATTGTCATTGTGTACCATAAATGACCTACTAAAGGCAAATATGTTTTCTACTTGGTATTCTGCATCGATACGTGAAACATTCATACTCATGAACCATTGATTGGAAATTGTTGTTTTGGTCTTGTTTTGAAAAGTAAAAGAGTTACTTTGTTTCTAAACTGATGTGGAGTCTTTTTGGTGGTGTTTTCACTGTGCTACCATAATTTAAATGTTGCACAAATGGGTTACAAATTGCCTCTTAAGTGAAGCCTGATTGCTCTGTGCCATGCTACCAGAGGTTGAGCACAGGTTAATTTAGGTTGTGTATCTGACTTACCCAGACAAGCATTCTGGCTTCTGCTAGAACAGGGTGTATACTCTGCAAAACAGAAACCTCCATTTCTAGCAAGTTTTCATTGCAGTAATTAAAGGTGGGGCAATCTCAGATCTAATCAATCCTGCCAGCTTTGTCCCCTTCACTGTGTTTCTTAGTTAAGTAGACTTTGCGGTGATGGAGCCCTAACCAATCAAGTCATTTCCTGTTTTGTGTTCTAGTGGGAGTCAACAACGAGTACTTAGTCTCATTTATCATAGCCTCAGTTTCCGGTACATTCAAAGAATTCTCTGTGGTGACAACCTCTGTTTCTAATTCTTTCCTGACCCCATATGAGATATACAGACACAGTTCCCTCATAGTGACTATAAACACTTCTCAGACATTTGCAGGTGAGGAAAAGTGTTCTTCTGATCGGCATCATTTGTACCGAGACTCTATTGCTTTTTCATTGCCATCTCGTGTCAAACACTTCCACACAACCCACCTGGTTGTTTCTGCTGATGCCTGAGGAAAATCTAACTAACATGGCAACAGCCATCTTGCAGCCTGCATTTCTGCCCAGGAACTGTCGCACACCCAACCCCCCCTGTTCTTGCAGCTCAACAGAAAGCCATGAGACACTCACACCCTGTGTGAATGATTTGTTTTCCATCTCCTGCTCCCAGCCTGGTAAACATCCTTGACACCGAGATCAGGTTATCTGGACAATGGTCTGACTGCTGGGCCTTGATCAGGGTGATTAAACAATGACCTTAAAGACCGGGCTTTGATCAAGGTGATTAAACAATGACCTGAAAGACTGAGCCTTGATCAAGCCGAGTGAACAATGATTTGTGTACCAAGCCTTGACCAGGTCACCATCTACAAAAGTCATCTGGATATCAACTACAAACACTGCCCTGATTGAACAATGAACTAACAGCCACAAGACTGAGATGAAAAAGTATAAGAGGCTTGTAAGCTGCGGAGTAAAGCAGCAGCCTCCTCTGTCTTGTTTCTGACGAGCTTGGGACTCTGTTCCATAGCCCGGGCTATTTGAATACATCTGGGTTCCTCCTGCAGATGAAGGCTCCTGTGTCTCCTTTTACTACGTATGAAGGGTATGGAAGGCTTGGGCGGTTCCCCCGCTGCCGAGACCCAGTAAGGCGTTAATCTGGTTCTTCACAGGCCCAACCCTGGTTCTCAATTAAAATTGTAAAAATCCTATCGGAAGAGAGTCTCTATAGCGTGTTTCCAGGAGGGCCTCAGGCTGCAATCACCACTTTTGTTTTATACCATCATATATACCCCATTAAAGCACTAGTTTAAGGGGTCTAATACTGTTTTACTTAAATTTTCTTAAGCTAACACTAAACTCTGCTTCCAGCCATCGCAGAGAAATAAATTATAGTGTGTATGCGGCACGTGGGCATGTAAATAGCGGGAATGTGCACTTTTATCAGAGTACATCATACACCAAGTATCCCTCAACTTCCAATTAGTGCATTATCTGAAAAGTCTAGGCACCATTTGTGCCACCTGTGTACTCTGTAATGCCGGCAGACACCTGTCTAGGTTAATATTAGGAAAATAATTACAATCCCTCACCTCCCCCATATTATGGCATGCTACGGGTACTGGGCTACCTATCGGCTACAGCATCTAAATTTCATGCTCAGAGAATTCAGTACACATACATTTACCAATTTAATGGGACGCTCATCTAACATGCCTCACAGAAGTGCTTAGAAAGCTCAAAGTGATCCACCGGGCCAAGCAGATAAATGTATCTCAGAAGTAGGACTAAGCAGAGCCAAATAGTTCTCATCTCCATCTACATCTCAGTTTATCCAATTTATCCCTATTAAGATACATTTCCTGCAGGAAAGCAATGTTGATACCCTGTTGTTTAATATAAGCATATATGGTGCATTTCTTAGTCGGTGCTCCCAACACTCGAATATTCCACATCAGAGCACTATTTTTCTATGGAGAAAGCCACTTAAGGGCATACAGTGTGGAATGAATTAAATTATGAAGTCAAACAATGAGGCCAGGATTTCCATCTTCTCTTTCTGTGCCCCTTTCCTGAACCCCCCCCCCCCCCCGGGGCATCAGTGCTTATTTTCTAATCTTTGTAGTGAACATAACTAACCAAACAACTTACGCAACAAATGTCCTCCCACAGGGTCTAGTGACAACTGTCTCATGCTCATCATTAACCAAAAATGATAGGAAAAAAGGAATAACCAGCATATCCTGGTCACAGAACCAGGTAAGGATATGGTGTATGTCCTGTTGCGCAAAATTGCCTTAAGCACTTAACTACCCCCAGGCTTTCAATATAGGTACTAATTCGGCCTGTTTGTTAAGCCTCCATCTTTCCTCCCACTCATATTACTACCATTTCCCTTGAAACCATCTACTTTTGCTGGCTTATCATACCTGGATTTGCATTGATTACAACCACATCATACTGGATGTATGACGTTAGAACGCATACATTTACAATGCGTACCTTTACAACGCGTTCGTAACAACAAAAGTTGTTACCACGCATTGCGCTGGGGGGTGCAAAATTGATCAATTTAATTTACTATTCCAACACCAGTCCCCGTGGATAGTAGGGAAGGTGTTGGGATAGTAAATTAAATCATTTAAATCAATTAAATCATTGTTTCAAATACAGTCACTCTTTCCGCTATTTTCTGCTCATCAGTTCTCAATAGAGTGTGATCGACTGCCACTGGATACATTTTAAATTTCGGGGATTCCCTTGATTCCTTCTTTGCTGATGGGATATTACCAAGCTTGTTGAGCTCCATTATTTCTTCTTTTGCTGTGGCGGGGGAACTTCTTTGGGGAGCATCTTCTGCAACGAGGTACCCGGCTTTAGCTGTTTGATCACACCGATAGCTGTTATCATGGGCTGTGCAAATTTAATGAGTGCCACTGAAAGCCATGCAAGTCACTGCTTTTACTGTGGGCTACTGATAGCCCTGCAAGTCATAACTGGGTCCCTCAGTATGTCTAGCGTAGCCAGTCACAGGTTACCAGGTAGCTCTTTTTGAGTGAGTAAGTGCTGCCATTTGCAGACACACCTCTCAGTGAGGTGCAAAGTGGCCTAGACTCCACTACCCAGAAAACTGGCAACAGTACTCATGCTTAGAGAGGCTCAGCGCCCGTCTTCCACTACTTAAGTAAGGTTCAGCATCCTTCTCTCATTTCTTAAGCACCAAGGATAAGATAAAAGGGGAGGGCGTGAGGTCTACCTGGGCAGGTTGTCACTGCTGCAGAGTCCCCACTGTATCAGTCTAAGCACCCAGGCCCACTGCCTCTCAAAGTCCATGTGTTCCCAGCATCAACTCTCCACTGTAGTAAGCTGCCAAACTGTGGTCAATATGCTCCACTGCTTCACCAGCGCTGCACCAGCAGGACCATGATGAGTCCACTCCAGGGGGCCTATTTACAAGGAGCTAGTGCTGCACATTTTTTTCTACAGAGTGGCTGTGTAATTAGTGCTCTACACTGTCCCATTTTTACAACCTAATGCATTGTGCCCAATGCTTCAGTTTATAGAGGCCAGTGTCACATCATTCCTCTGGCAGGTATAATGTAGGCAGGGTAGGCGTTCCCACGTTAAATGCCACATAGAACTGACGCAGTGAAAAGTAAAACATTTCACTGCATCACTCTACAACTTGACTGTGTTAAAATCCCTACACTTTCTCAAATCAGGCGTAAGGAATGATGCAGGACTGTGTTCAGCTGCACTGCCGAAGTTACTTTACTCTTACGAACAACACCAGCAATGCATCACTTAAGCACCAAAAGTAATGTCATCATTTCTTATGCATCTGTGAATCCTTGTGCCATTGAGCACTGTGTTGTACATACAGTGCATCCATGGTGTTGTTAGAGCATTTGGGGCAGGTACAAGAAATCTGACACATAAATGATGATGATGCATCAGTTCTTCTTAATATACCCCCAGGTCTCGCTGCACTCTGGGGGCCTGAATGCTACATGCTTCTAATTACATCTCAGAGTGTCCCCTGGTCAGAGCATCATAAACAGGATAACTCCTCTTTCACCTGCTCCGAATTACAGCTGGTCCCCACCTAAACACCGAAGCTTCTGTCTCAGTTGCTTCCCAGTTCCCCAGCATTTTGAGGCATCATCTTGATCTCGGATGGTTCATGGTTCCAAGCTCCTCTTTCCACTACAATTTGGTCATTATTCACCAGCTAGGCATTCTCCAGTTGCACTCCAATCCCACACATCCTCATAGCTACTGGAATGTGTCATGGCAGCTAGATAGAGCAGGATTAATGTAAAAGCCCATCGGGCCATGAATGCCGATTCAAGTTGCGTCAAACTCCATGGTTTGGTGGCCACCACTCCTCCCTCTCCTTTCTTTCTTAGTTCACATTATCACTTTAAAAACTTCTATTGCACTTCTTCTTATGTACATTGGAAGCAGAGGTTCCTTCGCATCAGCGCTCATGGCAGCGAGCAACTCCTTAAAGACTGATATCTTGTGCTTTCCCACAAAAGGTTTGACATAGAATATTTTTTTTAATGGTTGTTACACATTGAGGTAGGAGTGAACGTTGATTAGAGTGAATGGGATGTCAGTAATGCATACAATGGACAGATTATAAGTTCTCATATACATATTTAGCAGTTAAATACTCCTATGTGGCAAGCAGACAATGAGATAGAGGGGTGAGAATACCTAGAACGAAGTAGAGAGTGAAAGATGTCCAGATTTTTGCACAATTATTTCATGTGTTGTGGCTTTAGGTCTATCTTAAATGAAGAGAGAGAGGTAATAGTGTGCAGTAGTTCCAATGCAAGGAGATAAGGAGGGCTGAATGACCAAACCTGGATGAAGCACAGAATAGTTTAGCTGCATCAATTGGTTTAATGGAGGTTGATAGCAGATGGACAGTGGGATTGATTGCATTTCATTAGTGTGAGAGATAACTTGGATTACAGGCCTGGACCATTTTGAACTGTGAGATCATCAATTTACCAAGAGCAAGGTGCAACAGGGCAGCTCTACTCTGCTGATCATATTCGAGGTGGGTGCTTGCAACAGGAGATTAAATAGGGTTTGTTTAGCAAAGTTAATGGCCTTGTCCAGTGAGGCAAAACTAGTACATGCGTTGACAACTGGAAAACTGGTGAGGTATTTAATTCTGCTCATGATAAAGTTAGAAATGGTTCTAATGTGCTTGCTACCTGGCAGAACTCAGTGAATTTTCCAGATATTTAGGGGCAGATTTACAAGAAACCTATTCATATGTAGAGATGCGTTAGTTTCCTTGCGCTAGCCAGCGATACACTGGCGCCACCGATACACTGGCGCCACCATGGATGTTCCGTATTTACAATATGGTTAACCATAGCACAAAGATTGACAGATGCATCAGAAATTCTGACGCATTTGTTGGCCCAAAAGTCCCGCATTGTTCGAGTCATGTCGCAAGCGTGACACAATTCCAGTAGTGCATGGGGAGGCCTATACTCATTGTACTTCTTCACTCCTTATACCGGCTTCATGCAGAACTAAGGTTTTGACTCAGTAACATCCTAAAAGTGGCGCGATGAAATTTTGTAGATTTCACAGTGTCACTTCTACAAGGCTTTCCTGGTGGGAACGCTCTCCCTGCATACATTATACCTGACGCAGGGCTTTACAACTTGACACATCTTCCTAGATTTGTCACATTGTAAATTGGCTGCATTGTTTACGAAGCCGCTGTGCCACAAAAGTGACGCAACAATGGCACAAAAGTGTCACAAGGGGCTTGTAAATCTACCCCTTAGAAATTAAAACCCTGAAGTTGTGGCAATGCAAGATACAATTCCTGTATTTAAAACTAAGATCATCAGTAAAAAGGTATAGGAAGTTGCAAAGGTTTCTTTAAACAACCTTTTGATGTTATTTCTCAAAACATTGCAACCGTATGAGGTTTTACAAATGTGGAGGAATTTTATTTGTGTCGGTAAAAAATCCTTCAAAAGAAGGTGTTGCAAAAGAAATAGCTTTATAAAAGCATATATCTGTTGGAGAACTCTCTTACAAAAATCCTTTGTACATGAAAATTCATCCACTTGCAAGAATTTTCACATGAATGCAGATTCCAAAGTTGACTTCCAACAAAACTTTGTGGACCACCCTTATATTTCACAATTTCCTAAAGAATGCTCAACTATGTTTTGCTAAAGAAAATCGCCCAGAAGGAGAGAGTTTAGCACAATCAATGTTGGAAAATAGATTATGTTGGTTTTAGGAGAATAAGGGTCCTACTTAGACTTTAAAATAGCAGGACGTACTCCAATAATTGGTGAATGTCAGTACACCATATTTAGTATGCTATTGACATCAATCACTTTAAATATCTAACTACTGTTGAGTAACAAATAAAAGACAAGAGGTCTGAGGAAAGGCAAAAATATTTGAGTGTCTTTGGAGAATAAGTTATATCAAAAGCCAAAAGGGGAGCTAAGACTCTTTCAGGGCTATAGTTTAGAGTCCAGACTGTTCAGTAATCTAGGCAGGTTATAATCCCTAAAATGTGCCACCAAATCTCCATTCAACAAATTATAATTATTCTGAAAAGAAACTTGCAAGAAGATTTGTGTTTTTACTAGGGTAACCATGCAGTGAGCATGAACTCCATAGCCTGTCTTCTCTCCCAGTGAGCCTGCACTCGCTGGGCAAGTCCTCTCTTCCGATACTCTTTTCTGAACCTTCTCCTCACTCCTTCTGCCTTCTATATTTGCCTTCCTTGCTCCACTCCTAGTCCCTTCCTGATTCGTCTCATCCCCTTTGTCTTTCCTTCTCTTCTCTCCCGTACTCTCTTTTCTTAAAAGCAGCTCTCTTCCTTAAAATGTTTTGATTTCAAGCTCATTGCCTTTTTAGGTCTCGCCTAGGCAGCGCGCATGCGCTGATAAGCGAGACTTTTTGTAAGGGGTCTTCAAAACTTGACCACACGCTTGTGTGTGTTGTTTGTTTTTAGTCAGAGGCTATTGGCCTTTGCGTGCGTCTTTCTAAGAAAGACAGCACACAAATCGGCAAAGGTGGGTGTATGTCCCCCTTTTGCTCCGCCCACGGCCTATTGCTTGCGGTTACTCACACAGGCACCATCTGTTTTGAATTATCGTGCCCAGACATGTGCGCGATAATTCAAAACAGATGTCTCGCCGTGGCATGTGGGCACGCACCACTGGCATGCCTGTTCTAGGATAACACTTTGCTTTCTGTCCATTTTTTAAGTTTTAAATGACTTCCCTTTGGAATCAATCAGAATGCATTATACACAATCAACACTTATAACACAACTATCACATCAATACAAAAGAATATTTCATTTAATTCAACGTACAGGTAGGTAAATAAAAATCTAACACTTCAATCAATCAATGAATCAAAGCATTTATAGAGCGCACTACTCACCCGTGAGGGTCTTAAGGCGCTAGGGGGGAGGGGTGTGCTGCTACTGCTCGAAGAGCCAGGTCTTGAGGTACTTCCTGAAGCTGAGATGGTTCTGGGTCAGTCGTAGGTGAGTGGGGAGGGAGTTCCAGGTCTTCGCTGCCAGGTAGGAGAATGATCATCCTCTGGAGGTAGTTCTGTGAATTCGTGGGACAATGGTGAGGGTGAGGCTGGTGGAGCGAAGCTGGCGGGTGGGGGTGTAGAACGAGAGTCGGCTGTTGAGGTAGTCGGGCCCATGTTGTGGAGCTCTTTATGTGCGTGGGTGAGCAGTCTGAACTTGATCCTTTTGTTGATAGGGAACCAGTGGAGGTTTCTCAGGTGGGTGGTTATGTGACTGTGGCGAGGGATGTCGAGGATGAGTCGTGCGACTGTGTTTTGTATGCGCTGGAGCCTAGTCTGGAGTTTGGCGGTGGTTTCTGCGTATTGGGCGTTTCCGTAGTCCAGTCGGCTGATGACGAGGTCCTGGATGACTGTTCCTCTGGTTTCTGTGGGGATCCACCGGAAGATCTTTTAAAGCATTCTCAAGCTGTTAAAGCATGAGGATGAGACAGCGTTGACTTGTTTGGTCATCGTGAGGAAGGAATCCAGGATGAAACCCAGGTTGCGTGCGTGGTCCGTGGGTGTCGGTGCGGTTCCCAGCGCCGAGGGTCACCAAGAGTTATCCCAGTCAGATGGGGATTGTCCGAGGATGAGGACTTCCATCTTGTCTGAGTTCAGCTTGAGACGGTTGTGCTTCATCCAGTCTGCTACTTCTTTCATCCCTTCCTGGAAGTTGGTTTTGGCGGTGGCTGGGTCATTGGTGAGGGATAGTATCAGCTGGTTGTCTTTGGCGTAGGAGATGATGTTGATGTTGTGTTTTCAAGCGTGGTGGCGAGGGGGCTCATGTAGATATTGAAGAGTGTTGGGCTGAGTGAGGGTCCTTGAGGAACGCCGCAGATGATCTCGGTGGCCGCAGATCGGAAGGGGGGAGGAGGACTCTCTGGGTTCTTCCGGAGAGGAAAGAGATGATCCATTCAAGGGCCTTTCCTTGGATTCCAGTGTTGCTGAGGCGCTGTATTAGTATGCGTGGCATACGGTGTCAAAGGCTGCTGAGAGGTCCAGGAGGATGAGGGCAGCTGTTTCCTCGTTGTCTATCAGGGTTCTGATGTCGTCTGTGGCTGAGATGAGGGCGGTCTCAGTGCTGTGGTTGGCTCAGAATCCGGACTGGGAAGGGTCAAGCGAGTTGTTGTCCTCATGGAAAGCAGTCAGCTGTTTGTTGACGGTCTTCTCAATGACTTTAGCCTGGAAGGGGAGAAGAGAGAATGGACGGAAGTTCTTGAGGTCCTTGGGGTCTGCTGTGGGTTTCTTCAGGAGGGCATTGATCTCTGCGTGTTTCCAGCTTTCAGGGAAGGTCGCTGACGTGAAGGAGCTGTTTATGATGTTCCGCAGGTGGGGTGCGATGATGGTGGGGGCATGGGTCGGAGGGGGAGCCTGAGTGGATGGTGCTCATGACGTGGGTGGTGTCATCATTGTTGATGGGTGTCCAGCAGTTGATGGTGTTGCTGGGGGTCGTTGGTTTGGTGTCCTGCGGTGGGGTTTGGGGTCCGAAGCTGTTGTGTAGGTCTGCAATTTTGCGGTGGAAGAACGTGGCAAAGGAGTTGCAGAGGTCTTGCAAAGGGGTGATGTCGTTTTTGCTGGCGTTGGGGTTGGGGAGCTCTTTGACGATGCTGAAGAGTTCCTTGCTGTTATGGGTGTTGTTGTCCAGTCGCTCTTTGAACGATGTTCTCTTGGTGGTCCGGATCTGCTGGTGGTATTCACGGGTGGCGGCTTTGAGGACTGTCATGTTTTCTGTTGTTCGTTCTTGGCGCCAGGTCTTTTCGAGTGTTCGGCAGGTTCTCTTTGCGGTTTAAAGGGCGTCTGTGAACCATGAGGGTTTTGTGGTGGTGGTCTTACTGTGGGGGTTTTTCAATGAGTGAGGTCTTCAGCGCAGTTGGTGATCCACTGTTCGAAGTTGCGGGCTGTGTCGTTGGTGTCGGGTATGTTGGTGTCGGCAGGTGGGTTCTGGCTCAGTGACGTGGTAAGCTGGTCAGTGGTGACTTTGCTCCAGCATCTGCAGGGGATCCGATCCGTGTGGTGGTGAGATGTAGTCTTCTTGAATGTGAAATGTAAGCAGCTGTGTTCGGTCCAGTGTAGTCCTGTGGAGTGGTTGAAGGCGACGTGGTTACTGGCGGAGAAGATAGCGTCGAGGGTGTGGCCAGCGAGGTGGGTGGGGGTGTCCACCATTTGCTTGAGTTCGAGGTTGGCGAGATTGTCGAGCAGGGTGGTGGTGGTGTTGTCGTTGTTTTCCGGTGAAAGTTCAGGTCTCCTAGGAGGATGTACGCTGGTGAGGCTAGGGCGTGAGGGCTGATGGCGTCGGCAATGGTTTCGCTGAATTGTGTGCTTGGGCCCGGGGGTCTATAGATGAGTGTTCCTCTGAGGGTGGTCTGGGGGTCGGTGTGGATCTGCAAATGTAGGTGTTCGGCGGATGAGATGGTGTCTTCGGCGTTGGTCGTGATGCTGATGGTGTTCCTGTAGATGATGGCGACCCCTCCTCCTGTTTTGTTGACGCGATCCTTCTGGGTGATTTTGGAGCCATCCGGGAAGGCTATGTCGATGTCGGGGGCTGAGGAGGCGTTCATTCAGGTTTCCGTGAGGAAGGCGACGTCTGGTGTTGTTGTGTCGAGGAGGTCCCAGAGTTCGATGGCGTGCTTGTGAACGGAGCGGGTGTTGAGGAGGATGCACTTGAGGTGGTTGTTGTTGCTGTTTGCTTTGGCGGGCGGGGGACGGGGTTTGAGGCAGGTGAATTTGCAGGCTTGACAGGTGATGGGTCCGTGGGTGCGTCTGGGGGTGGCTTGATAGCAGGCGGGCGCTCGTCCGGTGTTGAGTGCGTTGAGGGTGGCGGTGTTGTATGTCAGTCGGTTGGTCTGGGTCCGACGAGGTCCAGGGGTCCTGGTGCTGGGCGGGGTCCAGGCGCGGACTTGCATAAATGGCCTTTGGCACGCCCGCTGCGCGTCTTCGCTGCACGTTCGCGCTGTCTCTGTCATAAATGGCAAAGTGGGAGGGAGGAGCAGCTGGTAGGCGGGAGCGGGGCGGCAAATGGGGAGCAGGATCAGGTACAGAAGAGAAAAGGGGGCAGGGCCGCAGGGGAGCAGCGGCGGGGAGCGGGGGGACACAGAGCAGGAAAACAATCAAAATAAGCTGTGGCACAGGCAAAAAGACAGTAATTAAAAACAGTGGCACTTCTGTTAGAACAGTACAAAAATATTTCTTTAATTAAAATCACATAAAAATCATTCAAGCAATCCAAAAAATACATTAACGCATTCCATAAAAACATTTCAACATATATTTCACCATTTCATCAACATAAAAATACAACCACATTAACAATAGAAAACACGATTCTAGACTCATAAATTGGTCATTGGCGAGGACATATCGACTAAATCAGTGTAAACATCGTCTGGTCAAACTTCTATTTGTCTGATACCAAAACAATAAACCCTTGGAGAATATGTCATTTACATAGCGTTTTTATGGAATGTGTTAATGTATTTTTTGGATTGATTGAATGATTTTTATGTTAATTTAATTTAAGAAACATTTTTGTACTGTTCTAACAGAAGTGATAGATTTGTATTTACCTACCTGTTCGTTGAATTAAATGAAATATTCTTTTGTATTGATGTGATAGTTGTGTTATAAGTGTAGATAGTGTATGATCCATTCTAATTGATTTCAAAGGGAAGTCATTTGAAACTTGTGAAGAGTACCTCATCCCTTTGGTCATAAAGGGGTCTCTCTCTATAATATAGACTTTCTGTCCATTTTAACAGGCCTGTGCCCCACTGTGGTAAATGGTCAAAATATTGATTCCAAAATATAGACAAACCAAAATATCGAGTCCAAAATATAGAATGGACAAAATATCGAATGGACAGAATATAGACATCAAAAATATCGTTTTGAAGGTAAGTAATCTAATATCGATTTTAAAAATATAGACAGTCAAAATATCGAAGTACATAATATAGTTTAATAAAAATATCGAATTTTTAATAATATCAAATTTTTTAAAGTGTTTTTTATGTTAGTATATGTGTGAAAAGTGTATATATTTTAGTAATTTATTTTAAGTAATTAATTTTATGTTATTTATTTATTGTATAATTTCATTCTGTAGCGGGTTGTGGGTTTATAGGGGAATAGGGTGGGAAGTAATTTAATTATAATTAATTAAATATGTTACTTAATTAATTGATATTTATTTAGAATAAATTGTTAAATGATTTTTAATTGGTAATTAATTAATTCTTAATTGATAATTATTTTTTATTAATTGATTAATTGATAATTCTGTGAATTAAATTAATTTATTTTCTGTAGTGGGTTGTTGGTTTATAAGGGAATAGGGTGAGAAGTAATTTAATGATAATTAATTAAATATGTTTATTAATTAATTGGTATTTATTTTGATTAAATTGTTTATTAATGTTTAATTGGTAATTAATTAATTCTTAAATGATTATTTTGTATTAATTGATTAATTGATAATTATGTGAATAATATTCATTTATTTTCTGTAGCGGGTTGTAGGTTTATAAGGAAAGAGGGTGGGAAGGAATTTAATTATAATTAAATTAATATGTTAATTAATTTATTGGTATTTATTTTGAACACATTGTTAAATACTTTTTAATTGATAAATAATTAATTCTTAAGTGATAGTTAATTTTTATTAATTGAATAATTAATAATTATGTTAATTATATTAATTTATTTTCATTAAAGTGGGAATAGTAAAATTTACCCCTATGCTATCCAATGCTTTCCCTACTGTTGCACTCTGTGGAGTGGGAACAGTAATTTTTACCCCTAAGCTATCCACGTTTTCCCTACTGTTGCACTCTCTGGAGTGGTAATAGTAATTTTTACCCCTACGCTATCCAACGCTTTTCCTACTGTTGCACTCTGTGGAGTGGGAATAGTACATTTTACCCCTATGCTATCCAACGCTTTCCCTACTGTTGCACTCTCTGGAGTGGGAATAGTAATTTTTACCCCTACGCTATCCAACGCTTTCCCTACTGTTGCACTCTCAGGAGTGGGAATAGTCATTTTTACCCCTGCGCTATCCAACGCTTTCCCAACTGTTGCACTCTCTGGAGTGGGAATAGTAATTTTTACCCCTACACTATCCAACGCTTTCCCTACTGTTGCACTCTCTGGAGTGGGAATAGTAATTTTTACTGCTACGCTATCCAACACTTTCCCTACTGTTGCACTCTCTGGAGTGGGAATAGTAATTTTTACCCCCACGCTATCCAACACTTTCCCTACTGTTGCACTCTTTGGAGTGGGAATAGTAATTTGTACCCCTACGCTATCCAACGCTTTCCCTACTGTTGCACTTCCAGGAGTGGGAATAGTAATTTTTACACCTCCGCTATCCTACGGTAATAATATTGTGTATTATATTATGTTAATATATATATATATATATATATATATATATATATATATATATGTTTTAACAGATATGATTGTATTTTTTTAAAAGTTAAAAAAGTTATTTAATAATTTTAAGGTAATTTAAGTATTTGTAAGTATATTTTAGCTATTTATTTTTAATTTTACATAAATTTTAAGAAATTCGATATTTTTATAATGTATATATATATAAACGATATTTTGGGGTCGCTATTTTGGTACTTACCTGTTTGTAGATAGGAATTCTATATTTTGTCTGTCGATATTTTGGAATCTATATTTTGGGTAGTCTATATTTTGTCCCTCGATATTTAGTCAGTGATCCCCCCACTGTACAGATGGTGCACGCTGAAGGATGAGGCCCACCGCAACCCCGCTACCTCTCCATGAATAACTTTTCCATTTCATCGAGTACTCTCCCTGCCGATCAGGTATGTCTGCAGACTTTACACTCCTGGCTCTCTGTACTGATGCAGCCACTCTTTATATATAGGCAATTCAATTCCCTTACTAAAGCAGCACAAAAACAAGTTTCATCTCAACTCTTAGTTTGTGCTTTGGTTCTCATGTGACGGCCTCCGTAGGACCTAGCGGTTTGCTCAGAGAGGGTTCTCTTTCGAGGTTCACCCGCTCCGCAGTTCTGTGGAGAGCGTCGCCATCGGTGGATTCACATGCCACACAAAGAGCACATTGACAGAGAGTGAGTGAAGCCAGTTGGGGTTGTTTATCTTTTAACATTCACCATCTGACAGCGGTTGCACAAAGCTTCCTGTGATTAAGTCTGAGAGGAGGTGAGTGCTGCCAGGAAGATATGTCGACATAATAGCCTTGACCTCGGAAGCGGTGTATTACGTTGCATTGCACGGAAGACTGACCTTTCATGCGTGGGACACAACTTGACTCGTGAAAGTGAACTTTGCGTGAGAGGTACCGAGACTGCATTTTTCAATTGGCTTGCTTGCTGAAGATTCAGAAAGGTTGAAAGTAAATAAATACAGTGAACTTAGTTTATTTTTTGTTACCTTGTAATCCAACTGAGAGATCTGTATTTTCACTCCAGTTTTCACAAAGGTTTTAGTTTTTCTCAACAGTTTTGACAGCCAGCAGCCAATATTACCGCAAGTGCATGTTACCATGACGACAGTGGACGCCCAGAGATGTATGTTTGCGTGTCCGTGTGTCTGGGTGCGATTCTGTGTGTTCCCTCCTATGTGCCCTGTGTGTGTGTGGGCATGTGGGTGTGCCTCTATGCCAGTGCGTGGATGTCTGCTTGTGTACGTGTTCATGTATGTGCATGGGAAAGCCTGTGTGCATGGGCGAGTACATGCATGCAAGGCTGCAGTGGGCGCTATTTAATGTAAATATGGTAAGCTAGGCTCTGTCTAGAAGGTAGGTGGGAGTGGGGGGGGTCCCTAATATTCACTTCGCTCCGTTCGACATCTTTGTTTATATTCAGGTTCTTTCCTGACCACCATTCCGACCTGAGCACCACTATATTTCCCTACGTTTATTGCCTCTATTATCACCCTTGTTTTTCCAACTTCGTATTTCGCCTTATACTTCCCATCTTACATCCTCACTATTGTATTTTCTCCCTTATATCTCCACTCTTACATTTGGAGTCTTTATTTTCCAATTATTTTTTCACCCTTGCAACTGCGCCTTGATATGTCCTTCTGTAGTTTCCACACTCACAACTCCCCTCAGACTTTTATGTTCCCATGTCTATATTTGAGTATGTGTGTTACTGTATGTCTGTGTGTTGAAGAACCAGGTTTTTAGAACCCAGCGGCGCCAGGGGCACGCCCAAAGTCTTCGGGTTCACCTGTCTTAGAATACAGAGACACAGAATTCTTCGTGGTGACGTCAAAGATCGTTTTTATTGACTGCAGCCCGTAACAGAAGTCCTAGAAGTCATCACAGTATGAGTTCTCAGGAGACTGCTCAATTTTACAAAGCGAGTCGTCCTTTTTTATGCACAAAATCACATTCCAAACAAGACATCCAATATTTACGAATTAACCAATCACATGTATCTACAACAAAAGGTATCGCATTACGGTAAAACCCACTTTTTCGGTTGCCCGGCCCATGCTCAATCATCGGACAAACCCAACATTCTTCTGTAGACAGGCTGAACAAACCCAAAATAAAGAGGCCACGACCCATACCATAAATAGACCATAAAGCAAAAAAAAGAAACAGGTAGAAGTGGGATAAGGCATGTATGTGTGCAGTAAAACTTTATGATGCCCTGCGCTCTGATCCTTCAGGCAACGAGGTCAGTTCACTTCGGGTCATGTAAAAGTCAGCGCAAACTCGAGCTAAGGGGCACAGATCTTAAAGGCTTGTTCGGCTGCAGTCTTTGGCCTATGTGAGGGCAACCACAGAATGACTGCCTTACACAAAATGGAGGCTACGGTTTCTAAACGAAATCTTCAAATACACAGTGAATCCATGAGTGTAACGTGACGAAACACTCGTACCTGCCAAACTCGTTAGTTACGGTTCGCTGTTACCAAAATCGTAACGGAACCATGACATTTCAAACATGGGTTCAGAATTCACGGAAACTCAGACCCTCCTTTTGCCCTTACATAGGCAATCACTCAGTCTATATTGGAGTCGATGTCAATTTTCATCAAATCATCAAGGTGCTGCTGCAGCATCATCTTATTTCTCTGTGCTTTTCTCAAGACAGGCGGTCTCCTGACACACGTAGTAGCGCAAAGGCCACATATGGCAGGGCCACACTGTACACAAAGGCAACATGAGGAAAGAATCGCTAAAGCCACACCAATGATCATTAGAATCTTCCATCCCCAAATGGATAACAGTCCCCAAAACCATCCGGTTAACGACCAATCTCCTTTGTCCACATGTATAGACTCAGAGATCTTATGTAACCTGGAAATGGCCTATCATTGTCTGGGATAAAAACGCAGCAACTCGATTGGATCACTTTACATACTCCACCTC
This sequence comes from Lissotriton vulgaris, assembly GCF_964263255.1. Taxonomy (NCBI): domain Eukaryota; kingdom Metazoa; phylum Chordata; class Amphibia; order Caudata; family Salamandridae; genus Lissotriton; species Lissotriton vulgaris. The sequence continues at coordinate 813,920,703 of NC_141699.1, forward strand.
GATCTGCGAGTATGATGTCTAAAACCATACGATTCTGTAACGTCATAAGGCGATCCACTTGAAGCTCAGCGGTCAAATTACTAAGGGCACTGGCAGTTTCGTTTATGGTGGATTCAACCACTCTCGTCAATTGCCGCAAGCCTCTAATGTTAGCCATAGGTCCCCAAAACGGTATGAAACCCTTAAAGAAGTCTCCCACTTCCTGTCCAGCGGTATCTTCCTGATCGAAGATACCTCTAACAACTCTTGTCTTGTGGTAATCTGCGGCAGCAGTATACGTAGGAGGCAACAAGTATCCAACATAACATGTTCCCGAAAAATCAGGGGGCAACCATGTATATGCCCTGTTGTAACAAACGAAATACGTGCCCTTGGCTGCCAAAAACAGCGGGGAAGATTTAGATGAAAAAATATACGTCTGAGTACACACACTCTTCCCCAACTGAGCTTTCAGATTCTTGCCATTACCTTGCAGACAAACATGACCTCGGTGGGGTACGATCCAAATCGGAGGTGATCTCTTTCGTCTCTGTTTTTCACTCAGACTAATACTGTATCCGGTTGCGTCCAGCCAATATAGGCCAATAACTCATCCTTGGGAATGGGCCTATACGTATTGATATCTCTGCTCATATTCGTGATTCTCTTCACCAAGGCTTGATTACTCGAGTTATTTTTCATGGAACGCTGGGGATAGATTTCGAGGGCATAAATGAACATCGCCTGGAAAGCCCATAGAGACCCATTCTGACTAAACGGTAAGATCAGATAGGGAATACTTCTATCTGTAGTATGTGGCATAAGACCACACACCCAACAATTAGTGATGTTCATTACCAACTGATGTTGATGCAGGAGCTGTACGAATGAGTTATTTACAAATTCTGACCTTCTAATCTGCTCGTGTTCGGGTAGGATATGAAAAGAATGCAAAAAAGTAGTAGTAGGGATAGTCATAGGTTGGGAAATGGGTGCAGAAGTCAATTGGTTAGTAAAAACAATCCAACCCACCAAAATTAGTGCCATGCTAAAAAACATCAGAATACATGTAATCAGAAAACATTTGCTATGCATTATTCTACGTAGTTTCATCTTAAAGTTCATTTTCTCAGCAGCTCTCTCAATCTCAAAAAACTCCATCCTCTAACCATACTGTTCGCGGCGGTTGATTCTCTTCTGGTAAGGAGTGCGTCTGTCAGTCCAGGGAACGCCCTAAAACCAACCAGGACTGTCGACCTTGTGTCTGCACGGCTGCAATCCCAAGTCTTTTATACCTCGACCCTACAGCTGAACCCGGATGGCGGTTCGAAAAGGAAAAAATAGGTCAAAACAGTTTCTTGACTGAGAGAGTGCAGTTCTCAAAAACAAAAGGAATTATTTGTTCTTTATTAGTCCATTGACTATAGGCCGTAAGTTATAACGGTTTTTACCAAGCTGTGTCTGGCTTCGAAATAACAGTTCAGGCTCGGTGGTGTCCAGTCTCAGAGGTGAAGGCACAGCTGCTTGTAGGACATCGTCGTCTTCTTTCTCAGACCTTCTCCATACCAGCTCAGCGTCGCTAAACGGTGTGAACTTCGGCAACCTTTCAGTCTCAGTGTCTGCAATACCTTCACGGATCCACTGGTCGTACGGCAGAGGTAAAGGTACCCTCTTACAGTGTACGCCGTGGACCCAATGTTTCTTACCAAAGACTTTCACGGATGTTCTTGTAGACAGTAACACCTGATGAGGGCCTGTCCAGCGGGGCTAATCGTTCTTGGTCCGCTGAAAATTTTTCACAAGGACCCAGTCACCAGGATTGATGGTATGACCTGGATCCACAGAGGCTGGTGGCAGGTTATCGTGAACCTGTTGATGCAAGACACGCAATTTAGCCATCAGGTCATACAAATAGTCCACCAACACAGGATAGTCAATGTCGCTAAATTTTGTCGGTCTCGGCACTCCCCACACATTGGCCGTTCGACCGAAAACGATTTCATACGCACTAAGTCCGATTCGGGAATGCATTGTAGTTCTAGTTGACAGGAGTGCCAACCCCAAAGCATTGGGCCATTGGAGACCAGAACTTGCCTGAATTTTGGCTAACTTCAATTTCAGAGTGCATTGTAACATTCCACTAAACCAGCTGATTGGGGATGATTCGCAGCATGGAATTTCTGTTTTATGCCCAAACCCTCGCACACTGTCTTCATGAGCTTCCCCACAAACTCACTTCCATTATCACTCCACACCATCCTTGGCAACCCGAACCTAGGGAAATATTCCTTGAGCAAGACTTTAGCTGTGGACAAGGCAGTATTATCTTTTAGGGGGTATGCCTCTACCCATCTAGAAAAGGCACAAACCACTACGAGGACGTATTTCAAATTGTTGCATCTTTCCATGTGGATAAAGTCCAATTGCGAAACCTCGAACGGATACGTCGGAGGCGCAAAGTGACCAGCTGGAGTTGGAGTTCCCTTACTGGGATTATACATTAGACACACCATACAATTCTTGACCACGTTCTCTGCACATTTGGGTATTCCACCATTCTCCCACACTGGAGCCAACAACTTACAAATCCCTTTTGCACTAATGTGAGACATTCCATGTGCCATTTTGACCACTGCAAGCACATACGTATCAGGCAACATCCATCTTTGGTGTTCTGATAACTCAATCCAACAACCAGTTGAATCCAATCGACCCGTAGTTTCTCTCCACACACTCTTTTCACTTTTGGTTGCTTCAGCCTGAATCGATTTCACACTCTCAATCGTATCTTCACACATTCCAGCTGCACCAATCCATCTTGCAGGGCCTGCAACATACATTCGACTCTTCACATTTCTCACCGTTTCCTTAGCAACTTCATCCGCAAACGCGTTACCACGACCAACATCATCCGTAACCTTTCGGTGAGCACTACACTTCACAATCGTGACTTGCTTCGGCAAAGTAAGTGACTCAAGAAGCTCATTCACCAACTTGTTGTAAATAAAACAGCGATAATGTTAAGCATTCGCTGAAGACATGCTATTGTGTCTTCATTCTAGTTTTCCCGCTCATGCTCGAAAATACGTCCGGACTCCATTTTGTTTTCTGGCGTCCATCTTGTCTGCTACACTCCGCCATGTGCTCGCCACGAGGCAAGTCCTACTTCACTGACCGTCACCCCTGGAGTTTGCCCAGCAACAGGCTATAAATAGTTCCAGCTTGCCTAACGCATGCCCAGTATGTGTAACATCTGTTCCTGCTTAGAGGAGATTGGAATGTGCATTTGAGGGGTTCCATGAACCGTTAACTCCCCCCATGTATCGATCATGTTTTAGAAATGTCCATATATGGTCGTAAATCATGCTTTTTGAACTGTAACCGCCCACTTATGAGCCCCTTCTTCATGTATAAAAGGGGACCACATGTCCGAGTTCTTTGTGCTACCTTGTACAATACTGTAGAGTGTTGTGTGGGCTGTAGTACCACCTTTAAAGGTTTATTAAACTATGTTTTTGTATTTCCAGTTTCCGTGCCAATTTCTTATGTAGTCTGAGGACTTTGCGTATAGAAGGGCGAACCCTTTCGCACTCACGGGCCTTGCTGAGGCCTGTACTCATCAATTGGCGCCCGTCACGTGGGGCTCATCGGCGACTCGGATGCTCGAAGGACGGGTCGTGACGAAGGATTGGAACCTTGCCGGGGACGTGATCACTGCCAGCGGCGTTTTAGTCCTGGCATCCCGAGGTATTCTTCCTTCCCTTCCGATCTGACAATCTGGGTGGTGCCGGTCATCGACTGAGACCTCTTCTGTCGGTTTGCCGCGTAGTGGCCGTTTGGGCGAATTCGGAACTTCGCAGTTGGAATCTGGACGCTCTTGATTGGTAAGAATCGTTGTACGATACTTGCTCCGAGCCTTTGATAGTCTTGTTTGGCAAGGCAGTTTTATACGCTTGCCCCGACTAATTTGTTTGTTTGATTGGAAAGACTAGTCATATTATTGCTCACTGAATGTATATATGAGTTGCAACCCATATAGGTGGGCAATGTGGAGATATTTCTCCTGACCTGTGAATTTGAGCGGCGCAACGTTTTAAGTGCCATTTAATTATAATATTGCATATTCTGCATTATTTTTAGACATGCCTGTTTTTAGCGCACTCCGTAAGTGGTTCTGCTGTTTTGGAAATGACCGGTTGGTACTTGAAGAATCACAGCCGGCTCCCCCCGAGGGGACGCCGAATAGGGATATGTATGTGAAGTTTGGTCTTTCCCCCATAATGTACAGCACGTTGTGGAGGAAGTACACAAAGAAGGATCCTAAGTTGCGATGGCCTATGTATGGATCATTTGATTTGAAGAAAATTGAGTATGTGGAGCAGTGTATGTGTAAGCGGCGAGTGAGACAAGATATGTTTGAATGTATACGAATGTGGGCGAAAGAGGTGCGAGAGCGTGAGAAGCGTGAGCAAGCACTGATTGAGAAAGAGCAGCGAAAGAGTGAGCGTGAGAAGGCGCTTGAGGCGAAAAAACGCGAAGCAAAAGAATTAGAAGAGAAGCAGGAGAAAAAACGTCGGTTGCAAATATCTGGCCAGTACCCTGTTCGACAGCCTCTTTATCCTGTCCTTAATAAATCGGATGATGATTTTTCGTTATTAGATCGCTCACTGCCCCCGTACGTTGTTCCGTCTGCCCCGAGAGGAGGAGATCAAGATTCTAGGCCGCCCGGACAGAAGGTGGATACGCGGTATATGTTATCGGCCGACCGTATGGCTGATCTTCGTAAGATTGCTTATCGGGTCAACAAAGATACTATGCCCCTTGCCGATCTATTGCAAGAGCTTGAGGCATAGGAAGATAGGGAGAAACTATATTTCGTTGATTTTCTCTCTAATGAAATAGTGTCGGCCTTTCGGAAATATTCCGATGTTCTTGAACCAGCGGATGTGATAGCTGATGCAAAGGAACTGCATAAAGGTCTTTTTTTTTCTCTCCAGGTACCCGATGCAATCCGACGGCTATTTGCGTTACGGGATGAAGCGTTTCGGCTACGGGACGAGGGACAGAAACAGAAAGCTGGCGAGGAGCAATTGATTCCGACTGGCGGCGGGAAGCAGTCATCCATCTTTTATTCAGATAAGATTGATGCAGTGCATGCTAAACCAATGCGGGAGGTGGCGCCCTTATATGTTCCTCCTAAAGGAGCGGTTACTATTTCGGATAGAGGGTCTCCTGATGCTCAAGGGTATTTTATCTATATTTGGGTTTATACTCCTTGGAATAGGGCTGACGTTATGGCATTAAAGGCAGCATTACCTGATCCATGAAAGAACCCTGCAGCCTTTTACGAGGAAGTTGAGGGGGCTTTGAATTCCTGCACTATGACTCTGTCTGATATTGATTTATTTTTCGGGCTTATATTACCCCCAGATATGTTGAGGTCAATACGAAAGGTTGATGACCTTCAGGCCTTTAAAGCTCAATGGGAGATCTTGAGGATGAAGACAGGGAGAGGAAACCAGCACAGAAGCCGCCCCAGCCCATTTTAGATCTTCCCGCTGCTATTTTAGCTAAATTAAAAACACTTATTCCCCCTAAAAAGATTGATTGGACTATGCTAGCGTCATGTAAGCAGAAGGTAGAAGAATCGGTTTCAGACTTCTTTACACGATTTGAGGAAACTTTTCATGATTTTAGCGGTCAGTCGCTCACGGACGACACGGGCAGGCACCTTTTTGTTGATAAATATGTTTCAAATTTATTACCAAGTATAGCAGCTCAATTAAAAGCGAGTGAAAGCTCTTGGACGACTTCGACACAGGCATCCCTCCTGACAATGGCTCAGTATTACGAACGTCAGGAACTAGAAGTGAAGAGTAGTGAGGAGAAGAAGTCTAAAGATCTGAAAACGAAGGTTATGTTAGCACAAGTATATGGGCCGCCTCGTAGAGGTAATGATCGGGCGGCAGGAATTTTTTTAGCTCTCCTTCAGGCTGTATTGACTTGGCCCGGGATCAATGTGCGTATTGTAGGCAGAAAGGCCATTGGGCGAATGAGTGTCCATTGTTGCGCGCACAGCGACAGGAGCGTGGGCAGGGGTCTATGAGGGGTAGAGGAAACTTTTCAGGCCCTAGAGGCAACACGAATGATCGAGCTAGGTTTGAGTCTAATGTGCGACCCGAGATGGGTCCAATGTTTTTGATCGACAAAATCAGTACCAAATGTCTGATTATGCACCTCCTGAGCAGCACGATTCACAGTATGCATAGGATTGTGTTGGATGGGGTAAGGAACCAGTTGAAGTGCCAGTAGATCAGAGGGGTCCTTATGTTACAGCACATGTTCTGGGCTCTACTGATCGGTTCCTGGTTGATACAGGAGCTACTCGTAGCGCTTTGTCAAAAAAATTGGTTCTGTGGGCTCCCCTGTCTGGCTCAACAATTACGTCAATAGGGTTCGATGGAACACCTTCTGTTAGCCCACTATTACAACCTCTTGCACTTTATGTAGACCAGTTTGCTGCACCATGCCCATTTTTACTCTCCCCGAAAACTCCTGATAATATCGTGAGTCTGGATATGCTCAAATATTTTCGGGCCACGATACGGTGCTCCCCTGAGGGAATACGTGTTATAATGAATGATAATTATCCGCCAATGGAGAGGGTGTACATGATTACAATAGAGGCTGCATTGGCCTCTTTGCCTGAATCTTTGTGGGCCATGTCCGATACCGACGTGGGACAGATGATTATCCCTCCGGTGCACATCAGTGTAAAGGAGGGAGCTGTGCTGCCGCGCCTGCCTCAGTATCGGATATCACAGGAGGGGGAGGAGGCGCTCATACAGATAGTGCAGGACTTGATTAAAGTAGGGGTGGTTGAAGAAGTTCCATATAATGTGTGTAACAGTCCTATTTTACCGATTTTGAAGAAAGACACTGACACCAGGATTTATCGATTCATTATCGATTTGAGGGAGGTTAACAAGATAGTGATACCTCAAAACCCAGTGGTTTCTGATATTACGACACTTCTTACTTTGGTCCCGCCTACTGCGACAACGTTCTCTGTTGTAGACTTGAAGAACGCCTTCTTTTCGATCCCTATTCATCCTGACAGCCGATATCTTTTCGGTTTCACATTGAATAATAGGTCGTACAGATTCTGTAGGGTTCCTCAAGGCTATACTGAGAGCCCTAGCATTTACAGTCAGGCATTAAAACGACAATAGGATTCTTTTGTTTTACCGGACGCTGTGGCGCTTATACAATATGTCGATGACATCCTGTTGGCTGCCAACACCCCTGAACAATGTGAAGAGTGCACCTTGTCTTTACTTACCTTCTTGGCATCCCACAATCACAAAGTATCGAAAAAGAAACTGCAATATTGTAGACCAAAGGTAACCTACTTAGGTCACCTTTTGTCTAAGGAGGGGCGTGCACTTACACCAGATCGTATTCAAACCATTTTAGATACACCAGTACCATCCACGCAGAAAGACGTTCGAGCCTTTTTGGGTCTTACCTCCTTTTGTAGACAGTGGATATTAGGGTTTTCATATATAGTTAAACCACTGTTAGCCCTTCTGACAAAGGATACCCCAGTTCCTCTTCCATGGACAGATGAATGTGAAAATGCTTTTCAACAATTACGTCAAGCCCTTTGTTCAGCACCAGTGTTAGGCACCCCTGATTATACAAAGCCCTTTACATTGTACGTGCATGAGAGAGATAGGTGCGCGTTATCAGTGTTAGTACAGATGCACGGCGATAAACAGCGCCCTTGTGCATACTTCTCGGCAGTACTTGATCCTGTTGCTCGAGCGTTGCCTGGGTGTTTTCGCTCAGTTGCGGCGACAGCTGTGTCAATACGTCAGAGTGAAGGGATAGTCTTATCTCATAAGCTGTTGGTGTTGGTCCCCCATGATGTTGATGCCCTTTTGAATCAGACAAAGACGCAGCATTTAACCAGTGCTCATCTGACCGATACGAGCTGACGTTGTTGGCTCCTCATATAACTTTGAAGAGATGTGCAACGTTGAATCCAGCTATGTTGTTGCCCTTCCCAGCGACTCAGCCCGAGGCGCAAGAAACACATGACTGTGTCTTTGTGACTGAGGAACAGACGAAGGGTCGCATTGATTTGCAGGATACGCCCTTTACAGATGTGGATGGAGAGCTGTGGGTGGATGGGTCCTGTTTAAAGTTACCAGATGGGACCACCTCCGCAGCATATGCAATCACTTCATTGCACACGATAGTGGAGACAGCACGCATACCACAGAAATCAGCTCAGGCAGCAGAACTGATAGCGTTGACACGAGCTTGTGAGCTTAGTGCAGGATTATGTGTGAATGTTTACACAGACAGCTGCTATGCTTTCGGAGTAGCGCACGATTTCGGCCTGCTCTGGAAGGAAAGGGGCTTTTTGACATCGCATGGGACCCAGATAATGTATGGAGAATTAGTGCAAAATCTCTTGACTGCACTGACGCTCCCTAAAAAGATAGCTATAGTAAAATGTAGTGCACACAAGAAAGTGACAGACAAAGTGGGACAAGGAAATGCTTTTGTAGATCGAGTAGCACGTGAAACTGCGATGCAGCCCGGCTCCACTTCAATGTATGTCGTGAAGTCACAAGTTGAACGGTGGCACGATGCTAGGGAAAAGGTACGAGAAATGCAAAAGACTGATACTGAGAAAGAATGAGACCAATGGTCCAAAGATGGAGAGTTGGACGATGAGGGTTGTTGGAGGAATAAGCAGATGGATAGGTGGAAGTTACCTACAGCCTTCGTACAACCTATGGTTCAGATGGCACATGGGCTAGCACATGTTGGAGCTTCAGCAATTGTGAAATTGCTAAAGCAAGTTTGGGAGCATCCAGAAATTGCTAGCACGGTTAAGAGAGTGGTACAGACCTGCATGATTTGCCTTAAATATAATCCAGGAAAAGGGACACAAACTCCAGCAGGAGGATTTGCAACACCCACTGCACCTTTTGAAATATTGCAAATGGATTATATTCAGCTGGAACGCTGCAATAATCTGAAGTATGTCCTGGTTGTGGTTTTGTGCATTTAGCAAGTGGGTTGAAGCATACCCTACTAAGGACAATATCGCAATGACTACTGCTAAGGTACTTTTTTTTTTCTTTTTTTTTTTATTCATCAACATCAAGATTACAATTTCATTTTCATCATGTATTTCACCAAGATAAGAAAATCAGATAACATTCATTATAACAAATTAATTCCTTAAAAAGTTCATAAATTCATACATTCATTTAGTAAATTCTATCCATACTGGCTCTTACTGACTCAACGTAAAACAAATTATTAATTATCTTACTGTATGCTTACAGCTCCCCCAGCCTTTGCTTCCATTCTATTATTGGAGCCCATATTCGTCTCGCAGCTTCTCTTCTTACCCTTCCCTTTTTTTCATATAAAGCCTGTTCCAAGGTAAAGATCGCCAACAGCCTGGAAACCCATTGTTGTGATGTTGGTGGTCTGGGATCTTTCCATAGCGACGCTATACATAATCTACTTAGTACCATGGCTATATACAGAAACTCATAGTGAGGTACTTCCAAGCCATCCTTAGTTACTCCTAAAATCATTACTTCATCCGACAATGCTATATTGATTCCCAATGAATTATTAAAAAACTGTTCCAATTCTTGTTTATAGCTATCTAGAACAGGACATGAAGCAAACATATGAATCGTATCAGCTTGGGTAGATTGACATCTTGGACAGGTTATGCCACTTATTCCACCCCATTGTGCCACCCTGTGGGGGGTATGATACAATTCAAACAATGTTTTATATTGCTGGGTTTTCAGATTTGTCGTTCTCAGCACCCTATTTGACTAAACTGGGGCTGACAGGGGATGAGGCTGAGAAATCGTTAAAAATGCTAAGGTACTTTTGAAGGAATTCTTTCCTCGTTTTGGTGTTTGCAGAATGTTGTGGAGTGATAACGGGCTCCATTTTGTGGCGGACATTATTAAGTATGTCCTGAAGGGATCAGGCATTTTACAGAAGTTCCACGCAGTATTCCACCCGCAATCGGCTGGATTGGTGGAAAAGTACAATGGCACGCCTAAATTGAAGATAGCGAAGATACAGGCTTTCACTTCTCTGACTTGGCCAGATGCTCTGCCTTTGGCGTTGTTGTCTATCAGATCGGTACCACACTCTCGGACGGGTTTGACGCCCTACGAAATAGTTTTTGGGAGCCCCATGAATATATGAGGGGTGCCCAAACCAAGTTCAGTGTATGATGTACCTTGTGTTTTAATGAATGACTATTTGGAACAATTAACTGATAGCTTGGTTTCCATTCATCAACAGGTTCGAGAAGCACTCCCTGATCGGTCCACAGGAGAAGGTCATAATCTCCGGCCTGGTGATTTCGTCCTCGTGAAGTTCTTTGAGAGGTCGAGAAGCCTAGAGCTGAGGTGGTGCGGCCCTGAACAGGTTCTCCTAGTCACAAGAACAGCAGTACGAGTGACGAATCGCAGGAACTGGATCCATTCTATCCACTGCCGGAAAAAGTGCAACCTGATCTGGTGGAACCTGCTGTGCTGACTGATCATCGAGATATCTTGACTAGGGAGAGAGGCCGTGCTGTGGTACCTGACGATTCTGAGGAGTTCTTCCCGGACCAGACAACGCCTGCATCGAGAAGATACAATCTACGACCAAGAATAAAACTGCAATTGTATGACAAGTTGTCAGAACGGTCCCTAGGTTTGTGAAACGGAGAGCCAATGAGGCAAGGGGGGGATCAGCCATGCATTAGAGTAGTGACACCCGTCTTGGCCCGATGGTGAAGAAAACAACGGCTATCTATGGGGTAAGAGTTCTGACAAAACTTTAGTTTCAGGAAGATACTGTGTACATTTGCTCGAGATGGATAAAAGAAAGATTTTCGGTTCTGTAGGGTTCATTTCCGTTATGGCAGTCCTTGCTACAGTCATGTGGTTTGTTGAGGAGAAAGCTCCTGCCCGTGAACTGTATGTTGCTTCTACTCCAGTCCCTGATGAGCACTTTTTCTATACATTCCCATATCAAGAGTTGAAACATCGACAGTCATATTTGAATAACACTTTTATTCAGATGTTGCATCATACCCACGTTGCTACAAATGCCACAGATTGCTGGATATGTGGGATGATGCCAGCGCACCAAAAGAAAGGGGGAACACCGTTCGTACCACTTCCCTTTTCTCACAATGGCTCTTGTAGAGCGTAGTACACTTTGCTTTTTGCTACAAGAAAGCCTACAGTAGGACGACTGATTTTCAAACTGAACAAAGAATGTCATCAAGATAAAGACGGCTATCCACAAGCCAACGGAACTATATGGGAGTGGGAAGAGTAACGACCGGACAATGAATCGACCCCTTATATCTTCATGAACACTAGAGACACTGTTGGGCAAGAGAAGTTTCTGATTTCAGTGGCCCAAGCACAAGCTGATTTATGTGTCCAAAGCGTAGGCCATATTCCTGTAGGTGTTAGTGACTGTATTGTTGTATTGAACATTGATGGCCTGAATAACAGTACTTTCCTTGCTTCACATAACACCTATTTTGTATATGGGAATAAGGGTTATTATCGATTACCAGCCAGATGGTCTGGAGTATGTTATGTATCGTTTCTATTGCCACCTGTATTCTTGGCACCTGCATCATATCATAAAGACTTGAAGCTGTTGAATAATGTAACTGTTACAGATTCAAACAGACTTTATCTGTAGACGATATTGATCAGACTGACACCAGTCTGCAACAATATATAGATTTCAACTTAGGATTGTTTTTCTTTGTGGGAGCTGCTCTGAATAGCAGAAAGATACGACGATTAACAAGGGTAGTAGAAGCTGTCACCAATCAAACTGCTGCAGCTCTTGGAAACCTTACTGAAGAGCTGCAAATTACTAGGGTTGTTGCGTTGCAGAACCGGATGGTTCTCGACGTTATGTTAGCAGATAAAGGTGGAGCTTGAAGAATTATTGGACGCAGCTGCTGCGTTTTCATACCTGATCATACTCCTTCTGTGTATAAAGCCATTAACAAATTGCCCAAGATTGCAGCTGATATACATCAAGAAAATGGATCTTGGACTTTCTCTGGGTGGTTCTGGACCTTGATTTCTACATGGGGTTGGAAGGTCCTCACTGGACTATGTATAATTGTTGCCATATTATTCACCTGTTGCTTATGTATTCAATGTAGTCCGATGATATGTTCTCTATGTGTCTTACTTTGTGTGCCTATGAACAAGCTGTTGCGGATGCTGCTCATAAGAAAACTATAACTAGAGAGATAGCGGACATGATGAGCATCGATATAAACGATGCGTATTTAGAATATCCAAGAAAACCGAATGTCTTCAGCAAATGCTGAAAGGGTCGTCTGTTGTACATAAAACAGCGATACCGTTAAGCATTCGCTGAAGACATGCTATTGTGTCTTCATTCTAGTTTTCCCGCTCATGGTCGAAAATATGGCCGGACTCCATCTTTGTTTCCAGGAGTCCATCTTGTCTGCTACACTCCGCCATGTGCTCTCCACGAGGCAGGTCCTACTTCACTGACCGTCACCCCTGGAGTTTGCCCAGCAACAGGCTATAAATAGTTCCAGCTTGCCTAACGCATGCCCAGTATGTGTAACATCTGTTCCTGCTTAGAGGAGATTGGAATGTGCATTTGAGGGGTTCCATGAACCGTTAACTCCACCCATGTATCGATCATGTTTTAGAAATGTCCATGTATGGTCGTAAATCATGCTTTTTGAACTGTAACCGCCCACTTATGAGCCCCTTCTTCATGTATAAAAGGGGACCACATGTCCGAGTTCTTTGTACTACCTTGTACAATACTGTAGAGTGTTGTGTGGGCTGTAGTACCACCTTTAAAGGTTTATTAAACTATGTTTTTGTATTTCCAGTTTCCGTGCCAATTTCTTATGTAGTCTGAGGACTTTGCGTACAGAAGGGCGAACCCTTTCGCACTCACGGGCCTTGCTGAGGCCTGTACTCATCAAACTGCCCATGTTGGATTTTAGTCCCATGCGACGTCAGGAATCCTCTTTCTTTCCACAAGCGTCCAAAACTGTGTGCTACACCAAACGCACACTGACTATCGGTATACACATTCACTCTCTTTCCCTCAGACAAAACACATGCTCTCGTTAATGCAATCAATTCCACTGCTTGCGCTGAATTATAGCTCACTTGTGCAGTTTCAAAAATCGTGCATAATGTTGTCACAGCATATGCTGCAGTCATATCACCATTCGGAAGCTTGTAGCATGACCCATCAACCCATAGCGTACCATCAGGATTCGAAAGAGGAGTATCTTTCAAGTCAACTCTGCCCTTCGTTTCCTCTTCCGTCCTAAGAAAGCAATCATGCTGTTCCTGACCATCTGTATCCACAGAAATCGGCAACAATGTTGCTGGATTTAATACATTACACCGCTTGATGTGCACATGACTAGCCAAAAGCGTCAACTCATAACCCGACAACCTTGCACTAGTAAGGTGTTGAGTATCTTTTCTGTTTAATAAAGTATCCACTGCATGTGGAACCATCACAATCAACGTATTATCCATCACCAAACCAGCAGACTGTCGAATAGAAATAGCCGCTGCCGCTGTAGCTCTCAAGCAACTCGGCAGCGCTCTAGCTACCGGATCCAAAGTCTACGAGAAATACGCACATGGACGCTGCTTATCGCCGAATTGTTGTGTCAAAACTGACAATGCGCAACCCTCTCTATCGTGGACATAGAGTGTAAAAGGCTTACTGTAGTCGGGAGTACCCAACACTGGAGAAGAAAACAATGCGTTACGCAATTCAGAAAAACTTTTCTGACAATCGTCAGACCAAGGGAGAGGATTCGGTGTATCCTTACAAGTCAATGCCACCAGAGGTTTCGCGAGTAATGAAAAATTCAGAATCCACTGTCTACAGTACGAGGTAATACCCCAAAAAAAGAGCACGCACTTTCCTCTGTGTAGATGGCACAGTCATTTGCGCAATCGCTTGAATTCGTTCTGGGGTCAACCTTCTTCCCTCCTTTGACAAGAAATGACCTAAGTAGGTCACTTCTTGGCTACAAAACTGCAATTTTGAAGGTCACACTTTATGATGCAAATCAGACAAATGTCGCAACAAAGAAAGAGTAGCTTCTTTACAAGTTTCCTCATCATCAGCAGCCACTAGTAGATCGTCAACATACTGAATAAGAGCTGCACCAGCAGGCAACACAAGAGTATCAAGCTGAGTTTTCAAAGCCTCACTATAAATGGACGGACTTTCGCAATAGCCTTGAGGAGCGCGCTTAAACCGGAAGCTTCGACCTCCTAAAGAGAAGCCACAAATATCTCTACTTTCTTCGGCAATTGGAATACTAAAGAAAGCGTTCTTTAAATCTATGACCGAAAACCATGCAGCTGAAGCAGGAATCAGAGTCAACAAAGCAGTAATGTCTGGAACAACAGGAAACTGTGGCACAACGATCTTATAAACTTCTCGAAGGTCCATCACAAACCTATACACAGGTGGCTGGGAAGAATCAGTCCGCTTTAGGACAGGCAGAACAGGACTGTTACACATGTTACCTCTTGTTTCTTTGATCACACCTTTCTCAATTAAATCATAAATAATTGCTAAAAGCGCTCGTTCACCATCACTTGAAATCCGATATTGGGGAATACGTGGCAATTTAACATTTGATTTGAGCGTCACAACATATGGTGGAGTCTCCAAAAGACCCACGACATTAGGACCAGTAGCCCAAAGAGTATCAGGGAGACAACGCAATTCCAGTGGAAGTCGATCTTTAGACAGATACATCGGAGAGATCACTTTCCTACCCAATGTAAGATGTACCCCCGAAGAAGTAAAATACAATGTTGCATGCAATCTCTTTAACAAATCCAGACCCAACAAATTCTCACAACAACCTGTTGTTAGAATAAGGGGTGCTTCCAATTCACAAGGCCCAATAGACAAAGATAAGGGACTAGAAACTGGATTACGAACAGGGGCGCCAGAAAATCCTACTGAAACATTCGCCAAGCCAGACAAAGGTGCGCCTGGGAGTTTAGAGTGCATGATAGAACTCTTCGCTGCACCAGTATCCAAGAGAAAGGGCTCTACCGCACCCGATGTAACTACTGCAACATAAGGTCCATTCTGGTCTACTGGAACTGACACTACTCCCTCCCTTTGTCCTTGGCTGTCCTAGCAATCATTACAATCAGTGCTCTCACTCTCAACGTAGTAATCATCAGCATAATTATTATTATTATTATTATTATTATCATTGCATTTATTGAGCGCACAGCTACCCGGAGGTTTCCTGGCGCTTGCCTTGGGAACCCGTCCTGGCTTTTCCCTGTGAGATAGCCCCTACAGGGCATCCCCAAGGTGAAAGCCAGGCATCCCGCCGCAGGGGGGCCGTTGTGGAGATTAAGCAAGCTTAATGCCCAGAGTTGCAGAGTGAGAACCCATGATTAGAGCAGGCACCGAAGCGAGAATTATCGAGTCCGTGGACATTTGAGCTCAAGACCCTGCCGCGTCGGGAATTGAACCCTGGTCCCGGGTCTGACCTCAGCTTCCGGGTCTGCCTGCTCTACACCGTGAGCCACACTTCTCCACTACTCCAATACTCCAATACTGTGGAGATCTGCCAGTCTGTACGTTCTGCTGATCGAAATGATTCATTAAAGTCTGCGGGGGAAAAGAATGTTTGTTCTGAGGAAACGCACCACGTCCTCTACCCCTAGACACTTGCTGAAAACCACCACGACCTCTTGGGGCCGGCATATTACTTGTGCGCTGTTGTAAAACAGGGCACCCATTCTTATAATGACCTTCCTCCCTACAATACGCACACTGATTCAAACCCAAAGACGGTCTCGGAGGAAAATACCCAGAATTCTGTGGCAGTCTCAAAAACGGTGGAGGTTGCTGAAATTGTGGACGTTGCTGTGACTCTTGCTGAATCGAGCGAGGTGGATACGCCTGCTGCAGAAGAACCTTTGTCTTTAAGTCTTTTGTCTTTTTCTCTACTCTCTCTTTCTCGTCCTCATCCCTATTCTCGTAGTACTGTGCGATCGCTAATATCTGGGCCGTCGAAGAAACAGCCCAAGAACTCTCAGAATCTTTCAACTTATTACACAGTTCAGGAAGTAAGTTAAAGACAAACTTATCCACGAACAATCTTTGGCAACCTTCCGTACTCATATCTTGACCACTATGATCTACAAATGTCTCTTCAAACCTGGCGAAGAAATCAGACACACTTTCGTCCTTCTTCTGCTTACATGCTGCCAACTTGTCCCAATTTACTCGTAACGCTGGCATCATCGTTTTCATAAGGTCTATAATTCTGCCAGGTAGATTTGCCACTAAAGGCTCAGGTTTAGAACCACCAACTTGTCTAGCATCCGCGGCAGTAATATTGGCCCATGAGTCACCTAATTTTATCGCATGATCCTCGTGGCGAATCTTCACCCATAAAGGTAGGGGAACTACGTTACCCAACAGCATATCTATGTCGACTAAATTCATGATGCATGCGTCAACTGTCT
Source organism: Lissotriton vulgaris (assembly GCF_964263255.1). NCBI lineage: Eukaryota > Metazoa > Chordata > Amphibia > Caudata > Salamandridae > Lissotriton > Lissotriton vulgaris. The sequence goes on from NC_141699.1 coordinate 813,937,301, forward strand.
GGGACAATTCTTTGTAATAGCCAGCTGGATTCTTGTGGGGATCAGGTAAAGACTGTTTAAGGGCCAAAAGCTCTACTCTCTTCCATGGAACATGTACCCATACTCTTTGGAAATGTGCTGGTACAGCTGGGGGATTATTATTCACACCAGCAGCTACCGCATCGCGCCATACTGGAGGAACTTCTCTCATTGGATACTGTCTCACTTTTCTCCTAACAGAGGGATCAGACTCAAACAGTGGCTGAGAAGGAAACTCGCTCCTAAACGCGAGTATTGTCGCAACTGCTTTCTAAACGCTGGGACCCACTATCGTCCCTTTCGCAAACCCGGACTGTACATTAAGTAACTCCACTGGGACTGAACCCAAATCATTATCTTCCCATTCCTCACGGACGAAAGTACACATTACATCAAACACATATCTTTGCTTGGGTGCTTCCCACTGCAGGAAAACATCCATGACTGCCTCTAAATTATTATACCAAACGGAATCCTGAAGACTATTAACGATATACTCTACGACCAATGTATATCTCAATGAAAAGGGGAATATTCTATTTGTACCCCCGCTTATGTGTGAGAGAAGGGCAAGACTATAACTAAGAATCATGCAAGGATATTAAGGTATCCCATCACTACACAATATCGTGCCCAGTGTCATCATCTGGGAACCAAACAGTGCCCACACAGGCTCTCTTATGAATCAGAGAAAACCAGTGTGTGATGCACTGTATCCTTCTGATGATTCTATCGGAAGGAAAAAACTGAACAAAGGATATGTGTAGTGTACATTAGACATAATTCATTGTCTCAATAAGTGCAGTGCATATAAGTGAAGTGAATTAAAAATGGGTAAACTCCCTGGACCATGTGTTCATTGATATACAACACATACCATTTGTAAATCCATGCAGTTGCCCTACTAAGACAGTGTAAATGACAAAAGTGAAAAAAGTTTGTGAACAGTTAGAATTAATCACTGTTCTAACGTTAGCTTGCCTCTAAATTATACCTTGAAACATTTGAAATCCATCTGCGAGCCAGGAGATCCAACACTGCCCGCTCTTCGGGACTAGGTAACTGGCTACGCAGTTGTTTACGTGCAGAAACAGGGGTCATACTCAGCGACCCAAGGAAAGGAGATAAAAGATAGTAACAGTTTCAGTCATTCTTTGTCGAGCAGAAGGAGAAGCCGCCATAACGACGGGAGACAAAGTATTTTGAAGCAAAGTAGCAGAAGTCAAAGGTAAAGGAGAGTAAGGCACAGAAGGTCCAGGCAAAACTGATAGCAAAGATGGCGGTCCCAGTGGAGGCTGGGCCGCAGGAGGAAGGACCAGCTGAAGAGGAGCTGGTAGTTGAGCAGGACCAGGAGGTGGAACAACTGGAGGTTGAGGAGGTGCCTTAGCACTCTGTGCATAAGGGGGTGGTAATCTCAATAAGTGTGACATTGAAGGGTCCTTTTCAGGGTCCTTTGTCATCTTCTCAAGAAGAGGTGGCAATGCTGGGTAGCATTTATCGATAGCATATTATGTTGCCTATCTGACACCTCAATTGCTTTATCTTCTTCGTCTTCTTTAAGCTGCCTAGCAGCTTGCATTATCAATACACCCTTTTCTCTCTTATCTCTTTTAGCTTGTTTAATTTCTCGTTGTCTGGCTTCTTTACGCCAAAGGCGAAAGGAGTCAAACATTGCCGGCCGGGCTTTCTTCTTAAATAATTTTGTTTCTCAATTATCTAATATCTCTGTGTCAAAACTACCATGTTGGGGCCATCGTAAGACACCATCCTTCCTAGTATAGCGGACCCACACTTCATTGAACATGATGGGCCCCACGCCGTGTTTAGAATAGAGCTCATAAGTCGGAGTTCCAACTGGAGGTATCGGACATGAGTCCTCCAACCGGGAATCCCTGTTACACCCACAACAGAATATCTTCCTAATTTTGCTAAGACCAGGCATCTTCGCTCACTAATCTAGCTTCAAACTTCAAGGGATTATCTACAATGAGAGTCCCTCGGCTTTGGAAATTGCAATACCCAAATCTAAGACCCAAAAAACTAAGGACTCAAAGAAACAAAGAACCAAAGAACCAAAGAAACAAAGGGTTGGGAGCGACCCACGTATACTTATCTAAGGTATCAGTCACGTCACCAGAAGACCCGTCTATCGTCTCGCCTTACAAAGCTTCACAAAGGGTGGTCCAAGACAGGGCGACAGTCAGGGCAGCGGTCCTTCGTAGCCGTCCAGAAAGCGGGAAGCCTCGCAGCAAAGACCTTCAGTCCACGTTCGACATAACGGGGTCGATGGAGTGAGGGCCCTCTTCCGGAATTTCCTCACGAAGCTCCTCATGATCTTCAGGCTTGGACCGGTACCGCTTGATGCCGACCCACGGGCGCCAACTGAAGAACCGGGTTTTTAGAGCCCAGCGGCGTCAGGGGCACGCCCAAAGAATTCGGGTGCACCTGTCTTAGAATACAGAGACACGGGATTCTTCGTGGTGACGTCAAAGATCGTTTTTAGGTCTCGCCTGTCAATGCGCATGCGCATTGAGCTTGCGAGAATATGGGGGCTTAAACAGACTTAACCAACTTGCAAGTCGATGGCGATTCCTTGCAGTGCCCGTGAAATTCAAGCTCAATGCGCATGCGCATTGACATTAAAAGCGCGTGCACATGCCCCCAGCCGCCTGCCTTGCATTACACATCAAAGGCAGCCCAGCCTCCCTCCCGCAGCCCCTGCTGCTTCACACCCTCATCGCAGCCTGAAATCGCCGTCTGTTCCCTCAGCCGCACTCCTCCCACACCCCCGCTCCGCCCCCTCCCCTGCCTGCTGTGTCGCATTTCTCCTCCCCCCTCCCCCCTCCCCACAGCAATGCCCTCCGTCTTGGCTCGCTAAACTACTCGTTGCCTCCTCCCGCTCTCCTTAATCCACTGTAAACAGCCTTGGGCATTCAATGTTTACTCATCCTCATTTTTATCCAATAAAATAGTGATACCTACCCCTCCATTGGATATATTATACTTTCAATTCATTGGAAGTGAACTTCAGAAAATGTTATAACGGAATCCAGATGTACCCACGACGACTCGATCAGCACGGCTGCACCCTTTGCTTGCCTCTGACCTTTAATGTATGTTATTGCAGTTCCATTCATATAGCACAGGCTTACACTGACGCCCCTGCTGCTTCACACCCTCATCACAGCCTGAAATCGCCGTCTGTTCCCTCAGCCGCACTCCTTCCACACCCCCGGTCCGCCCCCTCCCCTGCCTGCTGTGTCGCATTTCTTCTCCCCCCTCCCCACAGCAATGCCCTCCGTCTTGGCTCGCTAAACTACTTGCTGCCTCCTCCCGCTCTCCTTAATCCGCTGTAAACAGCCTTGGGCATTCAATGTTTACTCATCCTCATTTTTATCCACTAAAATAGTGATACCTTCACCTCCATTAGATATATGGATATATTATACTTTCAATTCATTGGAAGTGAACTTCAGAAAATGTTATAACGGAGTCCAGAAACAAAACCGTCAATGACCTTTGATAAACATAAAAAGTCGTCAACGTTTGGAGCACGGCAGCAAGCTGCATTCATAACACCCTGTACAGAGCATAGAATTTGGCTCTGCAAATCACAGTGCTTAGGATGCTGCATTTATTTAAAGCTATTCACTTCTTGTTAAATTCAGGGTGAATCCTGGGAGTGAAGCACACAGAGGGTGTTTGTCTGTTACACTTAAGAGCGGGAAGGCAGAGTTCAGATAGTATTACTGAGTTATTCTATATGTTTGTTCATTGTTATGCAACTCGGTTATACTCTGTAGAATAAGTTAAAAAAATATATAAGTTTCAATCACAGCATCATGTGGCTCGCACAGTCAGAAGGCAATAAGCTGAAAATCACCTAAAAATTATCACCACTAGACAGAGATTCTAAGTCAATTTAAAACATCTCAGAGGCTGCACCAGAGGAGTCGAAGGACTTATTATCTTCAAGTGTTGATGACTGTCTTCTTTATGCCCAACTAACCAGTTGGGATCAGAAAGTTCTCCAACACGGGACCTTTCAGAGATTCCCCTGCTGCACTCTCCTGCTCTCTAGAGATGTGGCCTAACGACCAGAGCTGCCATCTAAGTCACGTAAATACAAAACATGTTGCATTCCAAATGGTATAGGTGTCACATTTGCGAAAGTTATAACTATTGGCATTGTAAATGACAAAGCTATCAGTTTAGCTATTTTAAAAAGCAACAAATAAATAAAATATTTGTCATTTACAAGACCAATAGCTCCAACTTTTGTAATGCGAGACCTATTGCATTTCTAATGTTTGTTATTGACTGCAGCCAGTAACAGAAGTCCTAGAAGTCATCACGGTATGAGTTCTCAGGAGACTGCTCAATTTTACAAAGCGAGTCGTCCCTTTTTATGCACAAAATCACATTCCAAACAAGACATCCAATATTTACGAATTATCCAATCACATGTATCCACACCAAAAGGTATCGCATGACGGTAAAATCCACTTTTTCAGTTGCCCGGCCCATGCTCAATCATTGGACAAACCCAACATTCTTCATTAGAGGCCACGACCCATACCATAAATAGACCATAAAGCAAGAAACAGAAACAGGTAGAAGTAGGATAAGGCATATTTGTGTGCAGTAAAACTTTATGATGCCCTGCGCTCTGATCCTTAGTCTTGATCTGCTAGCGGGCAAGAACTGGCTTAGCAAGGTCGGCTTCAGGCAACGAGGTCAGCTCACTTCGGGTCATGTAAAAGTCAGCACAAACTCGAGCTAAGGGGCACAGATCCTAAAGGCTCGTTCGGCCACAGTCATCAGCCTATGTGAGGGCAACCACAGAATGGCTGCCTTACACAAAATGGAGGCTACGGTTTCGAAACAAAATCTTCAAATACATAGTGAATCCATGAGTGTAACGTGACGAAAACACTTGTACCTGCCGAACTCGTTAGTTACGGTTCGCTGCTACCAAAATCGTAACAGAACCATGACATTTCAAACATGGGTTCAGAATTCACGGAACCTCAGCGTCTGTGCTGACGCGTGTATCCCAGCTGGAGTCTCTATGTGTGTCTGCATATGTGTCTCTACCTGTGTCTATGTGCGAGCGTGAATGTATGTGTGGCTGTGTGTGTGTCTAGGTTTGAGTGTGTATGTATGTGTGTCTGTAAGCGTGTGTATAAGTGCATGTGTCTGCCTCTGCGTGTCTGTAAATCTGTCTACCTGTGTATCTACGTGTCTCCGTGAGATTCTGAGTGAGTGTGTGTGGTTTGCGAGCGTGTGTGGCGGCCTCTCTGCATGTGTGTGTTTGCGTGTGGAGGAGGCTGTGTAACTGCTAAATGGAAATGGTCTTTTCAGAGCACAGCCGCTGTACCTTCCTTTGTTGTTCCAAATGTGGAGCACCCAGCACCCGGGGCTGCCAACGCCGACCACCTTGTGCAATAAATTGTAATAATGTCATTAAAAAGCCTAGGCAGCTGTTTGATTTACGTTCAGTCAGTGCTGCCGTGTTTACCTCCCCCCCCCCCCCATATAGCTCAAGTAAAACTTTGAAAAGGTCCCAAAGGCGAGACCTATTGGCTGTGCCAATGCTTGTTACTAGTGTTTCGGTCCTTCAAGCAAATGTATTATTTTCATTTGCTTTCCTTGCTAGTGAACCATATTTTTCATTTACAGGACCACCCTTATCTAATCTTCCTTCACTTCGGTCCATTTCTCATGTATCTGTCACCCCTCTCTCTTATGTTTTTGTCCCTGTATTTCATATCTAGAACTCTCCCCACCGTTCCTCCAAAATTGCTCTCTCTCTCTCTCTCTCTCTCTCTATTTATCTCCGTTTCCCTGACCTAAGCGGCTCTTTCAGAGTGTCAGCCCAATGACCGTTGACCTTTTCCAAGGACAGACTTCTTCTGCTAACTGCCAGTGCTGCCACCGGCACGAATCTGCTTGGAACGGGAAGGTCAACTTTAAATAATAACTAGGCAAAATCTCAGGGCCAAGAAGAACACATCCGATTTCTCGGCGAGAAAGGGAAAGCAAACAACACGCTGAATTATCATAAATATAATTAGTGTTTGAAAATACAGGAAATGAAAACAACAACCGCAATCAATCATGATGACATTAGAGACAATTACAAGTAGGCGTCAAGAGGTTTATCACGACATGGAGCCTGGTGGGAGGCGAGCAGCATGTAAACATTTCCTGTGGTATTAGAAGGCGCTTCAAAGTATGCCTGATAAACCAGCCGTAGTAGGGCTATGCTTTTTCAAACATCCACCCGAAACGGGGTTTATAGAGTTAAAAACCATGGGGCAGATTTAAAAGCCCCTTGCGCCCCTTTTGCGTCACCTCTCCAATATTAAAAGTGACGCAAAAGTGGCACAAGGGGTTTGTAAATCTGCCCCGTATGTTTATGTTTGCCACTGCATGGCATGTAGAACCAGTGGTAATAGTCGGCGGGATCGGAAGGGCACGGCGTGCCCCTACATAAAAAAATTCTTTCAGTCCGTTCCCCTACTTCTTTCTTTCAAAAAAGCATCCCGGGATGGCAAAAAAGAATAGTCCTACTTACAAAATGATAACCTTTTCATTCAGCTTACAGGTGCTGCTCGCACTTCTCTGTTGAACTCCAGAGTCTGCAGCAGCCCCTCCCTGAGCTCTCACTGACCGGGGGCAGGCCCATTGTCATTCTGATTGAGGCTGATTTTCCCCTTTGGAATGACAATGCGCCCGCCCTCTGCCTTTAGCATATCATGTGCCAGTGAGATCAGAGTGAGTGATTACAGAGGAGCTTTCCCCAGACAGAGCACTGTGGGGAACTTGCCACCTTGAGAAATGTTTCAATGTTGTACACAGAGTGAACTGGGCAGGAGCAATGAAGGGACAGAAGAGGTGACAGGAAAGGAAAGGTGATGGGGCGGGAGAGGTGACCGGGCAGGAGAAGTAACGGGCAGGAGAAGTGACGGGGCAAGAGAGGTGATGGGTCAGGAGCAGTGACAGGGCAAGAGAAGTGAAGGGGCGGGAGAAGTGACAGGGAAGGAGAGGCGACACGGATGGAGAGTAGACGAGGCAGGAGAGGTGATGGGCAGGAGAGGTGACCGGGCGAGGGAAAGTGACAGGCAGGAGAAGTGATGGGGCAGGAGAGGTGACGGGTCAGGAGCAGTGACAGGACAGGAGAGGCAACAGGAAAGCAGAGGTGACTGGGCAGGAGAGGTGACTGGGCAGGAGAAGTGACCGGGCAGGAGAAGTGATGGGGCAGGAGAAGTGATGGGGCAGGACAGGTGGTGGAGCCGGAAAAGTGATGGGGCAGGAGAGGTGACGGGGCAGGAGAGATGATGGGGCAGGAGAAGTGACGGGGCAGGAGTGGTGATTAGGCATGAGCAGGAGCGGTAGCCGGGCTGGAGCGGTGAACGGGGCAGGAGCAGTGGAACGGGGCAGGAGCAGTGAACAGGGCAGGAGCAGTGAACAGGGCAGGAGCAGTAAACGGGGCAGGAGCAGTGAACGGGCAGGAGCAGTGACGGGGCAGAGGAAATGACAGGGAAGGAGTGGTGATGGGGTAGGAGAAGTGACCGGGCAGGATAAGTGACTTGTACTTATGTTCCTTGCCCATTTAGTTATATACTATTGTATGACATCCACTGATGTGTCTGCAAAGCATACCTGTTGCCCCGAATTTTTGACCTCCTGTCCTGAATTTTTGTCCTGGATTTTGACCCCTTGTCCTGAATTTTTACACTCACCATCCTGAATTTGCGCCCATGCCATTGTCCCTATGAGTATTTGCTTTTTCCTGAATTAAACCTCAAATACACACGTTTATCCATTGTTTGAATTAAATAACTTTATAAGCGTAACTGGTCAGTGTAATGCTAAAAGTTCTAAAAATGTGTATGTTTTGCAATTTCTAGCCACACCCCTGACTCCGCCGACTGTTCCAATCTTCGGTTATTCCTGCCCCCTGATTCTCCACCCACAGTTCCCCTACTTTTTTTACCCACTTCGACCACTGTGTAGAACAAAACTCAAGAATGTGTATTCCATATAACAAGTGGTAACCACAAGGATCATGTTCACAGCTTTTTTTAAACCTATCAGTACCTAAACCATGTTATTAGACATCAGCTATTATTCTTACACTAAAGTTAAGTGTATTTTCCACAAATAGTTATGTCACGAGAGGGCACGGCAGGCAGGTCCTGATGAACTGGACCCCAATGAGGGCACGAAGAAGGGGGTCTGACCAAGCCGCAGCATAGAATGGGGGGACTGTGAGGCACCCAGCCACGATTCTGATGAAACCTGCCCTCCCCGCTCCTGGGGCGGGTCAGCTGTGACATCACCCACTGCAGGCCACAGCCACTCCCAAGTCCGTACATGGGTCCCAGCCATCAAGGGGGGTCCTTTCTTCAATGCCAGTCACCACAGCATGGAGAGGGCTCATGATGCAAGGTGGGAGAAGTGGAGAAGCCTGGGGGGCCACATAGTGAGCAGAGGCGCAATGTCACCTCCACAAGGAGTTTAACAAGGACTAGCCATCTCAGTTGAATCCAAGCCCCGCCACCACGTGGTTGTTTTTGCGGTGGAAAGGCTAGTATCCCCGTTGGCGAGTGCAGTGTAACACGCTGGCAACTCAGCTGTTCTAACTTCTGAATGGGTATGCTAAAGTTGGTACTTCAAGATATCAAAATAATCATTATATTAAATAAGACTTGATTCCCAAGTCAAATTTAATGTACATTATGAATAAAAGCATTCTTTTTTCAAAGTTGCTAGGCTGCTGCCCAACGTTTTCTGGTGACTCTTCACAGATGCGAGCCACATGACAGCCTTTTGCCCTCCTGGGGAGAGGTGTGTAAATGACCCCCAAGACAGAACACAATAGAAGCCTGCTGTTGGAAGAATCTATCCCTGGCAGGAAGCCATACAGGATGTGGCCCAAAAGGTGAGCTATAAAGGGGATACACTTTTGGAGGGCAAATAGAGAACACATATGAAACGGGCTGCTCATTCATCCTGATATACACCTTGACAGTGGGGACAGAGAGGGTGAAAACAGTTGCCAAGCCGATTTTATAAAGGGTGTGTAGCCGTCAGGTGGAACACCTTGATGATGGGCTACCAAACTCCACACACCGAGAGAGGAATTTCACCATCTTGGGAGTGTGCAGAATATTGCATTCTGGGATGGCTAGATGTCACATATTGTACAAAGTCATCCTCAGACAGCAGGGGACCTGGTAAGCCATTGGCTGGTAACCTCTGCATACCCCGAAGGCACTAACTAGGCATAAATATGCCACCTCTGGCACCCAGCCCTCAAATCTTGTCTGGGCCGAGAACACCAAAGAAGGAATGTCCTACTGTTCCCTGGACTTGGCAAAAGAGGCTGCATCACAGACTGGATAGCACATGCTTATCCTTGAGCTAGCAATAGTGCCTAAGGTGCCTGCCTTAAGGTAAGCAACTCCTGAGCCCCAGAGGGAAGAGGTGAGCTCCAAGAGTCCGTTGGCTCTCTTCCTGTAATAGCTCAATGGCCACAACAGCTGACTATCCTGGCTTGACAAGTCGGTGGCCACAATCATTTAATTGCCTCTGACCGCTGATATGCAGCCTGGTAGACCGAGTCCTAGTGCCTGAAAGTTGAACCCTAGAATGCAGGACCCAGGACAGTCATTGGAGTGCAGTTTAGTCACCTAAGGAAGAAACTAACCTTCATCAAAGGGAACTGCTGGTTTTGTTGTGAATGTAGACCAGTAGTTCAGTAGCAACTGGACATTTTTAGGACCCAACAGAATTTCAAGAGACACTGACCCCTGTGGCCAAAGTGGCTCCACCAAGACCATGGACTGCGTAGTATCCCAGGAAGCCCCCATCAGTGGACAGCATCCTTAGTATCCTACAGCATCATATGCATCCTGTATCCCTTGCTTCAGGACCACTCCATTGATGTCTATTGTGGTTCACCCATAGAGCATGATATTGAACTTGAGACAGCTTTGGTGACAAGGTAACTGTTCTGCAAATTCCTACTGGCCCCTTTGACGTGTTCTTTACCAAAGTTGGTCCCACAAAGCGGAAGTACCCGAAGATACCTATATAAAAATGCTACAAAGTTTCGGCTAACCCTGTTAGTAGCCACTGTTTGATTACATTTTGAGTGAAAAGCAGTGGTTTGCATTTTCTCAAAAATCTATATCTCCGGAACGCTCCAGTGGATTTTGATGTTTTGGTGTCTAAAAATTAATAAAAATAAGATCTGTTTTTATAAATTGGTGTTGGATTTGTTTTGTGTTGTGTGACAGTCTTCTTTTGTTGTTTTGTACTTCTAAATGCTTTACACATTTTGTTTCATAAAATCAACAACCAAAGCAACGAGCCCTTCAGCACACAGTCCCCCCCTTGGCCCAGAAATTATTAATTAAAGCAATTCAATCATTGATACTTGCACCCAACCAAAGCAACTGTCGCTCTAAGGGTGCAAATTTAAGGTCAAATTGAATTAGATATCACAGATCGTGATGCACCAACAAATTAATAGGGGTGGGCAGTGAACTCAGGTCCAGTGGCAAAGTGGCACAGAGTGGAGTTTTCCTCTCGTCAGGCTCGACAACATTAAGTGGATGAGCGTGAGCGAGGAAAATCATACGCTAGACCACCTCCTGTTGAGATTTCTCAATGCGGGCAGTCACAGCAGGTTTGATTTTGATTTAATTTGATTTAATGAGTTTTATATACCGCTGGCTAGACCCGAGGGTATCAAAGCGCTTTACATGAGGTTCCACAAAGTTACAAAATTACATCAGTGGACAGCTAACATCAGTTACTAGTAAAATATTCAAAGATGATGAGATAAATGGAGCGCAGAAGGGTAAGGGGGTGTGGTGAAGGGGTAGGAGAGAGATACGATGGCGAGACGAAGGAAAGTCTACCACAAGTAGGTGACGGCCTAGGGGGAAGTCCACGGCCCATCTCCTCTTTAGATATCTGATAGCTCCAGCTGGCATCAACCAACTAGCAAGGTCTCAGTTGAAAAACATTTAAATAGCATAGGAAGACTAGATAAATGGAGTGCAGAGGTGTAGGGGGAAGGGTAAAGAGGTAGGGGGTATACAATGGAAAGATGGAGGAAAGTCTGCCCAAAGACTGGCTGGGTAGGTGATGGCCGAGGGGGAAGTCCACAACCCATCTCCTCTTTAGCTAACAGGTAACTCCACCGGGCATCGGTCACCTAGCTGGGTCTCAACGGTTGGAGGAAGATCACAGAATTTGAGTCATGGTGGGTGAGCCTGTTGGGGGAGGATAGACGCTAGTCTCGCTGGTGTAATCCCGATGAGCACGTCCATGGAGTCCGGTGTGGGAGGAGGGGCTTCTTTATTTGCTGCAGTCCGGTGGAGCGAGAATGGGGCGGATGGTGAAAGGGCTTCGAGAGTGAGGAATGGTAGGTAGGAGCCTAGTTGTTTAGTCCATTTATGTGGTGGCCATGTCGAAGTCAGGCACCTTGGAATAGTGAGATCCCTCAGCCGCTGCCTCATGATGATTCTAGAGGACAGAGTAAACTGCTTAGTAGTCTCTATAGATTCAATTGGCCACAACGGAACCTGCATTAGAAAAAATCCTACGTGCCTCGCTCGCCCGCCATGTTAGAGTCAGGCATCCTCTTCCACAAGTGTATTCTCGTCTGATCACTGCACCGGAGGGGAATCTCCTGGTAGTCTGTCACGTATAGTGTGGCCCAGGTGGTCAGGATTCGTGCCGTGCATGGGAGGTACTTGCTATTTATTTGAAATGAGGGAGTGTGGGGAGGACGGCCCGTGGCCCTCCCGTCCACACCACCAAGCTTCTCCTGTTGTGTGATCGGGAGATGTCGCGGGCAGTAGGTGCCTGCCACTTGTCTGTGGTCCTCGTAGGGGGACAATCAGAGCGTTGCCGCCACTCCGGTGTTCATTAGCCGTTCCGCTCCGAGACAATTCTACCGACCACCATTTTGCAGAGTAGGCAAGAGGTTCTGGTCTCACCTCCTCGTTCTTGAGGTCATCGCATTCTGGTTGATTGAGTCCGGGGGGGGGGCGGGAAGCTATCTTAGGGTCAGCAATCCGAGATATTTACTATTCTTTATTTTTGTTTTTAGCTTTGGTATGTTGTAGGTAGGAGGCTTTTCCTTTCAACGTGCAGGGTTGGCAGGCGGTGGCATACGCTTATGCTGCAATGATGTGGACAAGCCTCATCATTCCTGAGGTCATTTCGGAGTGGTTGACTAGTCTCCGGGAGCCGCTATCATAAGGTTAGGCATACACACCTTTGTGGTTGCCTAAGCACGGGGAGCAGCCATCTTAAGGTCAGGCACCCACGATTTCTTCTAGTCAGGCACCGAAGACCTGTGCCTCCCTTAACCGGGGCCAGCGCATCGGTTTCGGCTGCCTTAGTATCCTCACCCTCCGCCTCTCAGTCACTCACCGGCCATGCCTCTGCGATGTGGAAGCTGTGACGGGCGGAAGCCTCAGAAGGAGGGAGGGATTCCTCACTTCCGTGACCTCGGAGTTGTGCCTTTCTGTGCCAGCCCTCCATCAGCAGGTTGCTGCCGCTCGTGTCGAGAAACCTGCCACATGAGTTGAGGAAGCTGCCGCTCAAGTAGAACATTTACTAGAGCAGCAGAAAGAGGCAGCTCCCTCGGGTGCTGCATGAGGTACCCTTCACCCTGATTTTACAACAGGGGACAAACTCCTGGCGCTAAAAATCAGTACAAGCAGCACGACTTACCGCACTCTGCCGCTTGTGGAACTCTGCAGAGTGCAACAGAGGTTTTTTGGGCTCTTCGTGGAGTTTCACGTAGCAGAACTTCACCCAGACCTACAAATGATAATTGCATATATTCCAAATTTTCATAATTTTCTTTGGTGATATAAAACAAGAAAGCCAATGTGTTTCGTTCTCAAGATGTGAACTTCCTCAGGGCACTTAACATCCTATATCCATTAGTTGAGCATCTTGTTCCTAAAATACCATCCATCATGAATTCGATACAGGTTCTTTACATATTTGTGATCCTCGTATTCACAAATAATTCCAACAAGGTGTTGTTTCTTGGGCGTGAGGCTGTACACCACTGTGCCTGTATGCTTCAAGGCACTTACTAAGGTGTCAGTCACAGGGGCTACTGCCCATAACCGTTTTAGGAATAAGGAACGGGTTTGAATATGAGGATGTTTTTTAATAGACTATAATTTGGCAATGCACTGCCATATGTGATTCTAACACTTATTCCTTTGTTTAAGCCTGACTACTCGAAGCTACAGCTACCTAGGGATGAGGTAAAGGTTTTACAAAAGACACTTACAGGACCAAAGACGTGTTGAGTGAATTACATGGTGACGTATCACAACCACACCATATAATACACCATACACAAATCTACATATATTTCCAACGTGTTCCAGAATGGCGATCGGTGCTACTGGTCTCGCAAATATCTGCTACATTGTTCAAGTATGAAAGTTTCCTTTTAATTATTTTTTTTTTACAGCTTGCCATAGGGGTAGTATAAAACACCTCAGGCAATCCCTGCTTCTATTACTCATTGACGTTATGCGTGTTATTGACACTGAATGTACCATGTCCGTACCATGCACACATAGATACAATACTACAGCTTCCAATTTTGTCCCATTTTTTTCATGTAGTAAACGGATTTGAGCAGAAAATTCTCACCCAGAAAGGTTTCCTGCTCGAACCAGTCTCCTGTTGGTATGTTGAGGTGACAAAAGTTTTTTTTTAACATATTAAAAAAAGAATGTTTGTCTTCACTTTCACTTATAAAATATGAAAACTGAATGCTTGATTTTCCTTGAAATACATGTGTAAAAACACATCAAGATGAAACAATCATACAGTAGGGTCAAACATCTCATTCACAAAGGCTAAACCTATTATTTTCTAATCTCTTTCCTTTTTCGAATTTTAATTAAAAACCGTGTTACCGCATAAATCATACACGGATCCGGTCCAGCCTTAAAACTCTCCAAGTCATAGTTCACTTCACTGATCCCCGCCTCTAGGCAGGCCGGTTTTAAAAAATGGTTAGCAGAGGGCCAACACCTAAAAGTATAGAAATGGCATATGTTTGAGTGCATTCAAAGAAGCCCTGTGCCTTCACACAAATCACCATCAAGAGGCCTTATTCCATACCTTGCATCAGCAGTCATTCCAATCGGAGTTTTTCAAAACATAAACAATTACGTTTCACCACTTACTAGAGAGCAAATTGTCAAGAAATAAATTATCACTTGCAGGTGAATGCTGAGTATTTTTTTTTATTTCCATTAACCCCTGCAGGGTACGTTTATCATTCAATGACTGTGCATCGGCAGCTCCATATCAATGGATGGCCCTTGCCCTGAATTCCGTTTCCATTACCAAGGTGTGTTGCCGTACCTATCAAGCACAGTTCTATTATAGATTGAGAGATTTGGTCTTGAGGCTAGATCACAGGGGGAACTAGGCTCTCAGCTAAAATCTTATAATAAATATCGTTATTTATTTGACAAACATCGAACAATGCAATCAGCCAAACAGCTGATAAAACATGGCACGCACACAGTGACACAAGGGGTCAAACAACAGCAAGGCCTAATTAGCATTTAAATGGTCTTTTAAAGACCTGTAAAACGTTCAGGTGCGGCTCTGTGTGTGCCCGGGATCTGTCTGGGGGGGGGGGGGGGGGGCGGGGGGGGGCTGAAGCCCGGTGAGTTCAATGGGTGTTGCGCGCCTGCACGCACATATAGTAGGGATTCTCACCAACAGAGAACCAAAATTAAGACCTTACTTCCAAGGGGGAGAGAATCGGAGAAGCCATAGCCACAGCTATAATACAGTACGTAGTTAACAATAAACTTTGAACACATTTATATTCATGATAATGACCCTTTATATGCAAGAAAGACTGATATGGGGTATATTAGTAGTCTACTTGTCCTACTTAGAGAGCTAGCGCCTAGTAGTGGAGATTCGGCCCCGATGCTGAAAGCGAAAAGACTTATCATGGTCCATAGGAAACTTGACTATCTGATTATTTGACTCATCTCCACTCAGCGAGTCGCACTACCCAATAAAGACATATCGCTACGACTGTGCATACTATAAGAAAACACCACTTGGGGCCTAATATCACGAAAATATTGAGGTGGACTCAACACCCATTTCATCTCGTTGTTATTTCCTTACCTGATAGGAATCTTGCTTCCAACACCTCCTACTTGCATCCTTTGACTAATAAGATCCTCCCGACCAACACACCAGATAAGAAATCTTATTGCCTTGAAAAAGCCTCTGAGTAGGCGAAACACGTGTCGGCGGTGCAAAGCTGGAAATTTTTTAATGTGTTTGAAAATAAAGATTTTGAAGTACAACGACTGTTTTGGATCCATATTTTGAAGCCCTCTAACTCTAAATGAACTCATTGTTGATGCTGGTGTAAAAACCTTGAAATACTAATATTGGACGGAAAATTCCCTGATAATTGACTTTGTAGAGGGTGCTTGTGTAACTTGATTTTCCTGGATTCGTGATACTAGCATTAAGTTGCTTTGTGTAACACCCCTGGTGGTGGGTGTCATATCAGGTTCTCAGTGCACCTCTTCTTAAATTTCACGTATAATTTGTCCAGTGGAAATAGATATTAACGGAAGGTGCGGACGTTTTCTCTCTTTGAGAAACACTACCACCATTATTGTTGTACTACTTAGAGAGCTAATTGGTCCTGGGCACAACAATTAGGGACATCTGAAACGCAGTCCGTCACATCCTCTTCTAATTTGTCGTACATCTGCAGCTTTTTCTGTTGAATTTCCTCATTGTCTTTCACTCGCTCGTGTCCTCCACATAACCATTACCAAAAGGACCTTCCTGACTCAGCCGTCTACCTGCTACCTTCATTTAGCCAAAAATAACTTCCTTGGGCATATTTCTCTTTGTTTCTGTCACACTCAGTTCAGAGAGCCACAGGATACACAGAGACTACTTGGCCACAAACGTGGTGTTTTTTGTGCTTGGTTCCATCCTACTATGGTTTCCAAACTTGGCCAAGAACACCCTTTCCACACTTTACTCTCAAACTAATGAAGGTGAGCGCTCGAAGGCTTCTGCAGCAGGTAGTTTGGGGGGCAAGTGCTCAGAACTTAATAGTCAGACAATAGACACAATAAACGAGGGGGCCTATTTATGGGCCCTTGCTTTACTTTTGTGCCGCCGGTGCTTCACTTTTTGTGAAGCACCAGTGGTGTGAAAAATGCTCCATGTTGTGCCATATTTACAAAGTGACGCATCAAGGTAGATGCGTCAATTTGTAACCCTCTGCGCCAGGTATAATGTATACCGGGGTCATTCCGACCCAAGAAAGGGTCGTATAAGTGACACAATGAAATCTATGAGATTTCACTGCGCCACTTCTAGGATGCAAATGTGTCAATATCTTACGCCTGCCTCACGGCAGGCATAAAACTGATGCAGTCACATTTAACATAGGTCTTGCCCATATGTAAATGACCCATTACTGCAGTTGCGTCACTTTTGTGACACACCCCAGCAATGCGCCATTTTTGCACCTACAGATATGTCAGAAGTGCTGATGTATCTGTAACTCCTTGAGACATGATATGTCATACTGTAAATATGACGCATCATTGCTATCGCAAGGAGGGCTCAATGAAAAGTGACACATCACTGTTTTCTCGCAGCGATGAGTCGCCTTTCATAAATGAGGGCCGAGGTGTCTATCCCAGTGCGTATCTTATTAAAAGGAAAGTTCTAATTATCACAGCGGTACTTCATACATTAATTCATTGAGGCTCGTTTTCATGGTCTTAAATGTAACTACAATGAGCTGTTAAACAACCCACCAGCTTTAATTCACTATCCCATTCTAAGAATGGTTATTGTGTCTAGAGATCTACTCTAATGTAGTCATAGGCATGATTAAGCTTAAGCTCTCTAGTTGTCTAATCCCTGTGAGTAGCTTGCAGTTCAATAGTCTGTTCCAAAATTAAAGGGAACACTTTAGGCAACTGGAGCTGTTATTCCTGCAGAGCACTGCCTACTCGTCTAGCCCAGTCTTTCATGTGATGCCCTGTTACCTGCTGACAATGTCATGGCCGGTTCTAATGCACACCCTCAGGAGTGGCTCTAGGCTCATGGTGGCCCTGGGCAGGTAGGGGGCCCCGGAAGAGGGGGTCCGCGCGGGGAAGAGCACGGAGGCCAATGAAGATAGGGGGGTCAGGGTGTTTGGAAGTGGAACAGAGCCAGAGGTCTCTAAATCCCTGCCAGGGGCCGCCACGCAAATATGTATCCATCGTCAAAGGATTTTTATATTAAGAATATATATTGGCGTGGTGGCCCCTGGGGTTTGGTGGCCGTGTGCAAGTGCACAGCTTGCACATGCCTAAGGCCGCCCCTGACACCCTTGTGGGTGGCACTCATAGTGACATCTCTGATGACTTGGGGCCACAGTAGTGGTTCATTTGGGGCAACATGCTGCTGCAGTGAAGCAGCACAGGAGGCCTGATCAGCAGGCACCTGTCCTGGCAAATGTGGCCTTCAAGCAGAAACTTTATGAGTGCACACAACTGATATTAGCGGTCTGCTGGCCAGGTTCACATGGCAGGGGCTTCTCCAGCCAGTTGGGGCCTCTTGGCTGAATTACCTTCTGCTTCAGTGGCAGCCCCTCCTCTGGATTCTGATGAGTATGGGTGGGGGGGCAGTACCAAGCCTCTGCATTGCATGAGTACTGGACAGCACAGGCTGACTTCTCGGCTTTATTTCCTTAAACTGTCAATAGCTGGTGCTGTAATTGGAGACCTGTTTTGGCACAGGTCACTTCTAGCTTCTCTCCCTAAGGTGGTCAGCAACGTCTGGGTGTTCCATCCTTCAGGAACACAACTGGCTTCTTCTCCTGGAAGTATTAGCTACTGCTGGGCCAGGCACTCTCCTCCTCTCTTTGAGCAGGTAGGCAGGGCAGAGCAGTGATTTCGCTGGCAGCAGCAGGACTAAGCCTTGGCGCTGCACGGGTGCTGGACAGCACAGCCTGACAACTTGGCTTTATTTCGGTATGCGGTTGACTGTGGGTGATGCAATGGGAGACCCCGTATGACAAAGGTCACTTCCAGCTTAACTCCTGAGGGAGGTTAGCAACTTCTGGATGTTCCTCACTCCAGGAACACAACCGGCTTCTCTTCCTGAAAGTATCAATCTTCTGCAGGGACACTCTTCTTCTCTCTCTAAACATGCAGGCACGATGATTCTAAGTGCCAGGCAGACCATCATCTTCTCCAGAAAGCTGTGCAGACTTCAGGTGATTTCCCCCACCGTTCGGAGATTGAGAAACATGCAAACACTATCCCTGGTCACACACTAATCCTTCAAGTACTCAGCAGAGCATTCCCTTCCTTGGTCATGAAGAATTTGGAACTTAAACAAAGTAGGGTGGATTGAACTCCACTTTGATGCACATATTACACACCGGAGAGGGGTTCCACTGTCTACGATTTGCGAAAATGTTTGGGTTGGTTCAATTTGAAATGTAATTTTCTGTCTGCTTCACAGATGCAGACTGTGTGCAGTGATGGTTTTAGCATAAGGAAGCAGGAAGGAGTATCCAGAGAATAATTAATTGTGAGATATCTGCACCGGACTGTCATCAGCCTTCCTGAAGCAGCATTCAGGGACAGTTACATTATAGACCCTGCTTAGAAACTGTCTCCCCTCGAGCAACAGAAACCACAGTGCCACCCCCTCACGCCTACAATCTAGACAATGTCAGTGCCCAGGTAGAACTAATCATCATCCAATTGCTAGGGTAGCCCTGTCTTCACCCCCCCTCACTTCAGTGTTTTGTTCACCACCCTTCATCCACAGGATTACAGGACTTATCAGGAGAAGCTATCCTTATCCTCCAGCTTGTGTCATGTTAACCCCGTGGCCTCCAAAATGTATCTAACTGGTCTCAGTACTCAGTTAAATTCTACACATGAAGTCTTGGAAATATTAATGTGGGATATAGTCTCTGCACATGCTCAACACCCACACATAAAGTCTGCACAAGGTTTTGAGGTTCACATTCCAGGGAACTTTTCACAAGAGGGGTCAGTAGACAGCACTTTCTTTGATAGAGAAAACATGGTCTGGCCAAACCAAAGATTCACATAACATGGTACTTTGCAGCCACCACCTTTTGCGATGCATACAGTCCAATGCAGACTATGAAGTTTCAATTGGTGCACCACTCCAGGTCAGAGAACATATTCTGAACCTCGCATTACCAGGCACAGTCCTAGGCCTCTGCTCACATGCTACCCTTTGGAGTAAATTCCTTCCCACAGTCTGATTCTGATTCTCAGTTTTTTTTTTTACTTTTAATTAAAACACTCTTCAGAGCTTTACATAACACAATTTTCACTTTACTATCAGTCAATAGATCAATCATACTTGAAAGTATACTTGACAAAGGAATAACAGTTGCAAAAACAGTCTGCTATTTCACAGGCATTTACCTTGGTGATTCATGAAGAGAGACTGAATGTCATTGGATAGAAAGAATTTATCATTAACGAATTGGTCTTTTCTAGCAAGAAACATCTATGGGTTGGCTGCTCTGCCGAATTCATGCTGGCCTCATAGCGGTGCTGATGGGCTAAAATGGCTACGAGAAATAGCAGTTTTAATGTCTGCTTCCGTTGTTCCGACACCAAACTAATCAGTATGGCATGGATGTGCCGAAAACAGTACAAGTAAAAAGACATTTGTCTAGTTCTACATTCATGTTCATGCAAATAAGGAGCTCCCCATCAATGCCCAGATAATCTAGGAACTAGCGGCTCACAAGCTAAAGACGTGAAGGCAGAGAGTAGCTTTCCTTGCCCGGTGATAGCAGGCTGCCTTCATTATAGCTGTAAGGAGGTTTCAATGAGTAAATTTCACAGTGCTTACCACAGACAATTATTTGAAATAATATGCACTTCCTTTAATGTGGACCTGTTGTATGAACCCTTGTTACCCTGGAACAAATAGAAACATCTGGGAGAGCAACCATTATTTTGAGTCCCACTTATCCAGCCAATGACAGTGGCAGCATTACCAAGAATGTGACTAACCAATGCAGATTTGCTATAATTCTCTCCAAATTAAGGTCACAACTTTTGTTTGGTAGTATGAAACGTACACCCAGTTACCACAAAGCAGCAGAGTCCCATAGCATACTGTTCTCATTTTAGTGATAACACCCTAAGAGCACAGACCTTACTTTCAGTCCCGACACCTTGCTGAACGACTCCAACTTTGACGATTTAACATTCAAAAGTGATGGGTACTGAATATATGCAATCATGTTGTCTACATATAGCATTATACGTTCATTGTTTCATACCTGGATTACACTATTCAACAATTATTTCATAAATATGTAAGCCAGTTGTTGAATTGGTAAAGCAAATAATTAGAGAAGCAAGGCATCTCCGATGAGTATCTCCCTCCCTTATCCAATGCTCTGAAATGAGGGAATTAGTCTTAACATCTGCCATTCGTTTTTTGTAAAGTGACCAAAAGTATTTGATGCATCTGAAGCCAAAATGTATACAACCGAGTACTCTAATCTAGAATTCCCAGTTCATCATATGAAATGTCTTTTCAGTGTCTAGGGATGCCAGAGCACGCGCTTCACTACTGATCAGTGTTTTTTTCTATGATGTAGGTTGAACATTTTAGGCATCCCCTTGTTCTCCAAATAGTCTCAACAAGCTCGTCCTTACACGATTGATATGACAATCTGAGAATTATTGCACTGTGTAGAGCAGGATCAAAGAATATCTTGCTAATCCTATTCTGCATGTGACTCAGCATCCCTTCATCATCCCTAATGGACATCATGCATGTTTGAAGGGAGGATTCTGTTGTAACTAAAGATGGTACAGTCGCTCTTCCTCTGCAGCGTTTCATCCTTCTCAACCAATCATTCTCAAGGAGATTAAGCCCGGACAGTTCCTTCTCAAACTGGTTTATTCACTTTCTCTTTGTCTAATGTGATTCTCCATGCATGTACTACTGCAATAGAGCCTAGTGCAGTCCCCTTATTTGCCACATTTATGATGCCCAACACTATTCCTCTATGAGTGCTAGTAACCTCACCCACTACTCTTTAAATTAATCCATAGCGCCAGCGCAGAAGAAACAATCCTTACAATTTTGTCATATAGACTCAAGGACAGTACTCTTGGACATGAACTACCAAACATGTATGAGCCTAATAGGGGCGAGTGGTCTGCAAGCACTCATCTTTGAAATTCTGCACCTAGGAATTACTACATGCTACCACTGGTGGCAAAGCATACTCCAGTCCTGAGACTGTCCCATAAACTGTATCATAGAAGGAATATTCACTTACGTCTCTGTGCCTTTCCCTTCACACATCTAATATTCCAAGATCATACAACACCATTTTCAATGTGATAAGCATGAATGTTCTACATATGCAACTTGTGGGGGTGTCTGACAACATTCCCTATACACGCAGTTAAAACCATCTGCCTAAACAATAAAGCAGACTTGTGTGAGGAGTATAGTGGAACCAAGTTCAGGAAAAGGGCATATCAACCATACTGTGGGGGATATACCTTCATCATATTGATGTGTTGCTAAGCCAATTGTGTTCACACCAAGTCGTTTTCCCTTGGCCTCGAGGCAGAGCAGATACACCAACCAACCATTCGGGTGTGGAAAACAGAGAAGTGTCTAGTAAACCTCTCCCAAAATGTATTGTAAGGGAGGGATCCACATTAGGAACAGGCAAACCCAACAAAGACAATGGATATATATTTCTGAGTTCCCTTAACCCTATCCCAACAGCCATCATACACACATTACACTTCGACTAGTATCATTAGATACTTTTATTAAAAGCCAAGATAATCCACAATATATGCAAAATAATGCTAGTAAATATCAAAGATGTTAGCAAACGATAATATGAAGAACTTTTAAATATGACGAAGAGACATGATGTTCTTTTCGACTATTTCTTTCCTACTGAGTTTCTTTTACTTAGAATTAGCATCTAAAAGGACTGCCATAATGGGAGCTGGATTTCAGCATCACATACCTGCTGCTTCCTGTCTGCAAAGCGCGCGCTGGCCTCAGCTCGCAACAACCAATCTACGAGCGCCTAATCAAGTTATGTGACAGAATGTCTTTGGTAACTTCCGGGTTACAAGAAGGTCTGCCTCTCAGTCTCAGAGTGCTCAAAGAGTCTTATTTGTACGACTTTGCAGCGGTCCATGAGAAGGTGTCCTCATAATGTCTGATGCACCATGAGAAGAATCCCATGAGCCTTCTCAGATTTTCGCATGTAAGTACACAAATGAAAGAACACTAAGCCGAAGGAAGACATTGCAACACATCAGATATATGAATGGGAATCACACTATCCTAATATGTAAAACATAAGCAACACATTTGTATTTAGTTATTTACATAATACAATAAAGGCAATGACCAATAACAATGAACAGTTGGGGCCTAAGGCCTCGGGTGAACAGTGGGCACATATGCAAAACAATGTGTAAACACACGAGGCAGACATTTATGGAATTCCACAGGCGAATCACCAGGCAGTACCTACCCTATGGGTTCGGCCTAGTATGTGAAACAAACAGCAGTGTCCCGTGTGCCAACCAGATACCTATGCCACTAAAGTACATTGTTAATTCTGAGTGATAAAAACATCTTTATCTTTTATGGATGTTTATATACTTTTCCTTCTCTAGCAGTGTTTTGGTAAGAAACTTACGTCAACCCTCCAGCACTTGTTATTCAATTTTATACTGCTCCTCTGTACAGAAGTGTTTAAAAATCTAGCGTTTAAGGGCTAGATCCAGACTTTATTACTCTATATTTTTTCTAAATATGTACCACTCATCTGTCATCACATATCTATTGCTCAACAATCTACATTCTGAGAATCGATATACCTTAGCTATCCCAAAATCTGAGCTTGAAAGTCTCTGTGAAAGTTCAATCAATCAATCAATCAGAGTACTTGTAAAGCGCTACTTACCCTTGAGGGTCTCAAGGCGCTGAGGGGAGGAGGTGCCGCTACTGCTCAAAGAGCCAGGTCTTGAGGAGTCTTCTGAAGGCGAGTAGGTCTTGGGTCTGCCGTAGGTGGGTAGGGAGGGTGTTCTAGGTCTTGCCGGCAAGGTAGGAGAAGGCTCTGCCGCCGGAGGTTGGTCGTTCAATGCAGGGGACAGCGGCGAGGCTGGCGGAGCGGAGCTGGCGGCTGGGGGTGTAGAAGCTGAGTCTGCTGTTCAGGTAGGCCGGTCCGGCGTTGTGGAGTGCTTTGTGTGCGTGGGTGAGGAGCTTGAAGGTGATCCTCTTGTCGACGGGGAGCCAGTGTAGGTCTCTCAGGTGGGGGGTGATGTGGCTGTGGCAGGGGACGTTGATGATCAGTCAGGCGGAGGCGTTTTGGATGCGTTGTAGTCGTCGTAGGCTGGGATTCCTGCATAGAGTGCGTTGCCGTAGTCCAGTCTGCTGCTGACGAGGGCCTGTGTCACCGTTCTTCTTGTTTCGATCGGGATCCACTTGTAGATCCTGCGGAGCATGCGAAGGGTGTTGTAGCAGGAGGAAGTGACAGCGTTGACCTGTTTAGACATGGAGAGGAAGGAGTCGAGGATGAATCCTAGGTTGCGTGCATGGCCGGTGGGTGTCGGTGCTGTTCCCAGTGTGGTCAGCCACCAGGAGTCTTCCCAGGCTGAGGGGGTGGGTCCGAGGAGGAGTACCTCCATCTTGTCCAAGTTAACTTTCAAACTCCCCAATCTCAGGGCATCAGTTTTAACAACCAGTTGGGGACCACAGCAGAATGCAAAGCCATATCTACGAGGTCAAAAAAAGCCACCTCCGGGTCTAGTGGCTCAGTGTACTAGTGCGTCCAATGTAGGGGCCTGTGTATGACCTCATGGTCCCAGTTTCAAATCCCGTCTGGTCCACTCAGCCTTTCATCCACCTGAGGTCGATAAAATGAGTACCATTGAGTTGGGTACCTTCTGTTGTTAAGTGCCAAGATGCCTACATGTGAACGTGTGCTTTACAAATACATGTGTTATGGTATGTTACCTGTACAGAAGCAGACCTTCTGTGGAGAGAATACAACCTACAGTGCTCCATTAACCCCTTTGCTTCGGGGGTAATTCCCCCCCACGGTGCGGGGGGGTCCGCGGCGCCGCTGTGCTCATGACGAGCTGGGCTTGTCACAGACCCGCCTACTGATTAATTCTCCTGCACAGGCGGGGAATTAACCGCGCGTGGGCGGGCAGCGGCCGTTATGACGAGCTCAGCTCGTCATGAGCACAGCTCCACTCTGACTCATGACGAGCTGAGCTCGTCATGAGCATGGAAGGGTTAATTAAAGTGTACTAAAAGCAGAGCAGATCGACAGGTGCTATTACTGGGACTCATTGCTTCATAACAAAATCATCCAGGAATCTTCCCTGCTATGTCATGGTGTGGGTCAAAGGTTGGAAGCATACAGATAGATTCATCAAGCAAAATTGCGATCGCAATAGCTGGGAATGAGCTATTGTGATTGCAATTAACAGAAAAGCAATTAATGATGTGAAAAACACACAAATTGCGAATTTGCAAAATTAAAATAGCGAAAGCGCAAAATAAATCGCAGAATCTAGGAGGAACCCCTATAGCGAATCGGAAATAGAGAGAAACCATGGATTCTGCGTTTATTGTGTGAATTCGCTAAAGAATCGCAAACGCAATTCATGAAAACTCGCAATTACCGAAAAATAGGAAAATCGCTATTTGCGAGGCGCAATTTAAGGAGAAGCAAAAGCAGGTGGTAACCATGAAGGAAAATTTAAAACATTTAAAAAAAATTGTAACGAGCCACAGGTCCAGGCCTGAACAAACACACTTAAGGAATCACAGTAGGAGCATGAGGACTCTCACAATGCCAGGACTCTACATGGTGGTCAGGCGGCGAAGGCTCCAGGCTGCAGCACGGAACAGACGCAGGATCCAGGAGCGAATATTCCGGCAGCGGGTCACCCTTCTGGGCCAAAAAGTGGAGCAAATTTACTCTGAGTACAGCCTGAATGGGGCAATTATCATCAAGCTGATCCGGGACCTAGACCCCCTGATGCAGCACCCAGCAAGGAGGACCAATGCCGTGCCCACACATGTCCAGGTCTTGTGCAGCCTGCACTTACTGGCCTCCGGAAGCTTCCAGGCGATAGTCGCTGCTGCAGGGGGGATATCCCATAGCACCATGTGCCGCTGCCTAAGGAGTTTCCTGGAGGCTATGCTGAAACAGCTACACCCCTACATCTCATTCCCGACCAGCCAACAGGACTTGAATGAGACCAAGCTTCAATTCTACAACGTTGCGCAATCCCCACATGTAATTGGATGCATTGACTGTAC
Organism: Lissotriton vulgaris; assembly: GCF_964263255.1. NCBI lineage: Eukaryota > Metazoa > Chordata > Amphibia > Caudata > Salamandridae > Lissotriton > Lissotriton vulgaris. The sequence continues at coordinate 813,962,789 of NC_141699.1, forward strand.
CCACATCCACATCTGCCCACCAGCACAAACGGAATACATGTACCGCAACCGCAAGTCCTACCACTCCCTTAATATCCAGATGGTGTGCAACGCTAAGACTTTCATCACGGACATAGTGGCACAGTACCCGGGGAGCACACATGACTCCTTCATATTCCGGCACAGCGGCATTCACACACGACTGGCCAGGGGAGACTTTGGCGAAGGAGAACTACTAGGTAAGTACACATGCCCCCAAATAGTGCACTGTGATCATGTTGCTGCGCAGAACAGGCACTCACCCCCTGCTCCTATCATTTAGGTGACAGCGCCTACAGTCTCCGTGAGTACCTCCTCACCCCATACCTCAACCCTGCAACACCACAGCAACGGCGTTACAATGCAGCACACATACGCACAAGAAATTGCATTGAGAGGACATTTGGCCTATTGAAGAGCAGATTCCGCATACTTCATAAGACTGGTGGGGCCATCAAATACGAGCCTGAGGTCTGCTGCCGCATCGTGGTCGTGTGTGCAATCCTCCACAACATTGCTACCAAGCGCAGGATACCTGTAGAGATCTCTGGCAGTGAGTCGGGAGGGGACAACCGACCACCTGCACATGTGCGTCATGCATGCGGGGAGAATCCAGCAGAAGGACACAGGCACCGCAACAAAATCACCATTAACTGTTTCTAGTGCACCCACTCCCCACACCCAACACTTCACTCATGCATGACAAATGTAATAATGACATGAGTTGGATTTTCGTGACACCATACATTTTTATTGTTAAATCACAATAATGTGGCCTTTGTTGTCCATGATTTCACATGAGGACAGTATTGCGTCATACGTCCACATGCAGGGGTAGAGGGCTTGCTTATAGATCCAGCATGGCCCTGCAGACAGAGTGCAAGATGTCACTGGCGCCTCCGTCCAGACGCACCGAGTCGCCTCTCAGAGTCCTCAATGGCAGTGTTGGCCCGTGATGCTGTGGTTCTGAAAAATCTGGACCCTGCTATAATATGGTACCGAGGCCCAACACTCGTGTCACAAAATATCATCGTACCATGGCGAATTTGGAATCGGCAGACCGGAAATGATTAGGACATTATCCCTATGTATTTGCGTCGTGATTGAGTGACGCTATCACCCTTAAATCATGGTTTCCGTCTCGAACCCTCGGAATCCATTTTGTAAACGCCATCCATCTTGTGGCTTGCCCTCATATAGTCAATTGATTGAGGCCGAGTTTGATCTGAAAGGACACGTCCACCTTAGCTGACTTCCCCATGACCTGGTCGAGCTGACTCCACTGCCTCCAGCCAAACCTGTTTGGGCGGGTTCCTCGCCCAGTGGCCGAGTAAGATAGCATCAAGGCACAACATGCCATAAACCATTCACTACATACAAACCATGCTTTATCATACACACACCTGTCGCTGTTTCTTGTTTATGACTAGTTTTACGATGAGGAGGTGCCCGACTTTATTGAGGTTTCATCGATATCTGATGGTAGTACTGGGCCGAGCTGGGTCATCTATCACAAACTGGACATCGAAAATGTGGGTTTACCATCATGACTTCGCTTTTTGCTTTATTTTGGAAATATGTGTATGACCGTGTTGTAAACTAAAGAATTCTTGCCTAGAGCATGTATTTTTGTATAAAAGGAGAAGGCTGGCTCTGTAAAAATGAACAGTCTCCTTAGAACTTACATCCCGTGCTGTTGTACTTCTAGGACGCTTGTTACTTGGTTGAAGCCAATAAAGCTCGATCTTTGATTTCACCTAGAAGACTCCGTGTTTCTGTGGTCCGGAACAGGGAGAACTCAGAGGTCTTCGGGTGTTATCCCCTGGCACCACCGGGTTCCTAAAAACCCGGCACCTCAGTTGGCGCCCAATTCGGGGCGGTATCAAGCGGTATCGGTCCAAGCCAGATGTTCGTGAGGAGCTTCGTGTGAAAATTCCAGAGGACGGCCAGCCACTTCAGCGACCCCTGTATGTCGACGTGGTTCCAAAGGTCTTTGCTGCGAGGTTCCCCGCGTCCCGACGGCTACGAAGGACTGCTGCCCTGACTATCGCCCTGTTTTGGACCCAGTGATCCTTGGTAGAGCGAAACGATAGACGAGTCTTCTAGTGACGTCATCGATCATCAATACTTCAGTTAAGTATAAGTGGAGCGTCTCCCAGTCCTTAGTTTGATTCTTAGTTTTGGTATCCTTGAGATACACCTTGTTTGGAACTTGCAAGCGCCAAAACCAAGGGATTCGTGTATTCACGAAAATATCATATTTGATAATCCTTTGAAGTTTGAAGCTAGACTAGTGAGCGAAGATGCCTGGTCTTAGCAGACTTGGAAACTTGTTTTGTCTTGGTTGTAGTAAGGACTCCCGATTAGAGGATTTGTGTCCGGTTCCTCCGATTGGAACTCCAACATATGAACTCTATGTGAAGCACGGAGTAGGCCCTATCACCTATAATAAGGTATGGATAAAATACACCAGAAAGGATGGTGTTTTAAAATGGCCCCAATATGGTAGCTTTGATGCAGAAATACTAGATAACCTCGAGGTCAAACTGTTTAAGAAGAAAGCCCGGCCGGCGATGTTTGATTCTTTTCGCTTGTGGCGCAAAGAAGCCAAACAGAAAGAAATGAAATTAGCAAAGAAAAATAAAAGAGGTATGTCAATGGTACAAGCTGCCATTGCATACAGGGAAAATGAGGAAGAGCAAGAGAGTGAACAAATGCTCAGAAGCAAGAAGTTAGCAGTAGATAAATGCTACCCGATGTTGCCACACGAGGGACAAGGTTCAAAAAGGACATCAGAGAAAGATCCATTAATTTCTCATTTACTGAGTTCACCACCTCCATATGCACTAGATGCTACTGCACCCCGAAGCGTTTTGTTATACCGCGCCCCGGCGCACGAACTCCAGTTCTTGCACAAGCACCAGCTCCTCTTCAGCTGGTTCCTACTTCTCCGGCGCAGCCCTCTCAAGGGCCGCCGCCTTTGCTACATACTCCATCTACTTTTTCTATGACTTTGCCTACTGCTCCAACTGTTTATTATGATACTACTTCTGCCATTGCCTCAACTTCCTCTGCCATTGCCTCGACTTCTTTACATCAGCCTGTCTTTTCTGGCACATCTGCCTCTCCGCAAGCTTCTCCTTCTGTTCGACAGAGAGTGGCAAGTACTGTCACTGGTCTGTTCTCACCTTTCTTTGGGTCGCCTAAGACGACCCTTAAAACAGGACGTAGACAGTTGCGTAGTCAACTACCCGATTATGAGGAAAGAGTAGTGCTGAATGAGTTAGCAAGTAAATGGGTTACTGATACTGTAAAATATGATGTTCAGTCTGTTATGGAAGTCTTCAGTCAGTGGGACGCACCCACTCAAAGATATGTATTTGAAGAGATGTGTGTATATCTCTGCGAAGATTTGCAAGACAATGATCCCAAACGCAAAATGCAGGAATTATTACGTATGCGATTCAAGTTCTATGAAGGCATGATTGTAGGTGCCGATGTTGAACGAGCAATAGATTTGTTGTTATCTCATAGGAGTAAGGGAAACGTTTCTAGATCACTGTATGAGGATGACATATCAGGTAGGAAAAAGGCGCGACAGTACCCCATGAGAGAAGTTCCTCCAGTTTGGAGGGAAGGTGACGCAAATGCGAATCCAGTAATTCTGCCACATTTCCAGCGCGTATGGGTACATGTCCCCTGGAAAAGATCTGAAGTTTTAGCACTCAAACAGACATTACCTGATCCTCATAAGAATCCTGCAGGATATTATAAGGAGTTATCACAGACTGCCAGCTCATGTATAATGAACTTAGCAGATGTAGACATGTTGTTTGGGAATGTTGTTCCACAACCCTTATGGAGTAAGATTCGTCATGCAGATCATGATCCAGAATTAGGTGACACGTGGGCTAATATTACTGCTGCTGATGCTAGACAAGTTGGTGGCTCTAAACCCGAGCCTTTAGTAGCAGAACTTCCTGGTAGAATTATCACATATATGAAAACTTTAATGCCTGAATTACGTGTGAATTGGGACAAGTTATCTGCGTGCAAGCAGAAGAAAGATGAGAATGTGTCTGACTTTTTCACGATGTTTGAAGAGACTTTCGTCAATCATAGTGGTCAGGATATGGCTACCGAGGGTGGCCAAAGATTGTTTGTAGACAAGTTCGTACATAATCTGCTTTCTGAACTATGTAATAAATTGAAAGATTCAGAGAGTGCTTGGGCTGTTTCCACGCCAGCACAGATTTTAGCCACAGCCCAGTACTACGAAAATAGACGCAAAGATGAGCTAGATAAGGCAGACAAAAAGACAAAAGATTTGAAAACTAAAGTCCTTCTCCAGCAAGCTTATCCACCTCTTAATAATAGTCAGCCTGATTATCAGCAACAACAGCAGTATTCGAGAAACTCACAAAGAAATGAGTCTTCTCAACAGCGTTTACCATATGGTCCCAATCAGTGTTCATATTGCAAGGAAGAGGGTCATTTCAAGAATAGTTGTCCAGCTTTATTGCGACGTTTAAATGGTGTTCCTGGTGCAAGAGGTAGAGGTGTTCAACAGGCTCCTAGGGGTAGGGGCCCTGGAAACTTCCCCCAGAATACTACTTCTTTTCCGCCTCAGAATTCCATGAATAGCTTCGATCAACAGAATAATGCGTCTTCCAGGTCAGCTCAGTATTATGCTGATGACTACTACGCAGAAAACGAGAATGAGGGTAATAATTGCTAGGACAGCCATTGACAAAGAGAGGGAGTTGTTTCAGTTCCAGTAGATCAGAATGGACCTTATGTTGATGTGATTACATCAGGAGTATCAGAACCTTTTCTGCTGGATACTGGTGCTACAAAAAGTTCAATTATGCACTCAAAACTTCCTGGCGCACCTTTGTCTGGCGAAATGAATGTTTCAGTAGGTTTTTCTGGCGCCCCGGTTAGGAACCCGATTTCTAGTCCTATGCCCCTTTCTGTTGGACCATATGAATTAGAAGCACCCCTCATTCTTACAACAGGTTGTGGCGAAAATTTGTTAGGTTTGGATTTGTTAAAGAGATTATATGCAACTTTGCACTGTTCTCCTTCGGGAGTACAACTTACCCTAGGTAAGAAAGTGATTTCTCCTATGTATTTGGCAAAGGAGAATATTCCAACTAAATTGTCGTCTCTTCCAGATATACTTTGGGCTACTGGTTCTAATGATGTGGGTCTTTTGGAGATAGCGCCATATGTCATAACATTGCGAGCCAATGTTAGGTTGCCACGTATTCCCCAATACAAGAACTCTAGCGAATGTGAAAAAGCGTTGTTAGCGGTCATTTACGATCTGATTGAGAAAGATGTCATTGAAGAGACAACAGGCAACATTTGCAACAGTCCTATTTTGCCAGTCTTAAAGCGTACTGATCCGTCACAGCCATCTGTGTACAGATTTGTGATTGATCTTAGAGAAGTGAATAAGATTGTTGTGCCACAGTTTCCAGTTGTTCCCGACATTACTGCCCTATTGACTATGGTGCCAGCTTCAACCACTTGGTTCTCGGTGATTGATTTGAAGAACGCCTTCTTCAGCATCCCGATTGCTGAGGAGAGCAGAGATATCTTTGGCTTCAATTTAGGAGGACGAAGCTTTCGCTTCAAATGCGCTCCTCAGGGCTACTGTGAAAGTCCATCCATATTCAGTCAAGCCCTGAAATCACAACTTGACACGATTGTTCTACCTGATGGTGCGACTCTCATTCAATACGTAGACGATTTACTGGTCGCTGCAGATACTGAAGAGATTTGCAAGGAAGCAACATTGACGTTGTTGCGTCATTTATGTGACATGAAGCACAAAGTCTCTCTTTCGAAATTGCAATTTTGTCGACAAGAAGTGACCTACTTAGGTCACATCTTATCGAAGGAGGGAAGGAAGCTGACCCCAGAGAGAATACAGGCAATTGCAAGATTGAGTGTCCCAAGGACACAGAGAGAAGTGCGTGCTTTCTTGGGCATTACATCATATTGCAGACAATGGATACCAAACTTCTCATTGTTGGCCAAACCTTTGCTAGCACTAATCTGTAAGGATACACCCAATCCTGTGCCTTGGTCTGAAGATTGTCAGAAGAGCTTTCACGAGTTGCGTGATGCATTGTGTTCGGCTCCTGTGTTGAGCAACCCCGACTACAGTAAGCCTTTCACATTATACGTCCATGAGAGGGAAGGTTGCGCATTATCAGTCCTGACACAATCCTTCGGGGACAAACAGCGTCCATGCGCGTATTTTTCCGCGACTCTAGATCCTGTAGCTAAGGCATTACCAAGTTGTTTGAGGGCCACTGCTGCCGCAGCTGTCTGTATTCGACAGTCTGCTGGATTAGTAATGAATAACACTCTGATCCTTAAGGTACCACATGCAGTAGACATTTTGCTAAACAGAACGAAGACACAGCACTTAACTAGTGCTCGACTGTCAAGTTATGAGCTGACACTATTAGCGAGTCACATACACATAAAGAGGTGCGATACACTCAACCTAGCCACGTTATTGCCCATTTCAGCAGAGACAGATGAGGTCGAAAAACATGATTGCTGTTTCAGGACAGAAGAAGAGACAAAAGGGAGAGTGGACTTGCAGGACACTCCCCTTCCTGAATGTAATGATACTTTATGGGTTGATGGTTCATGTTTCAAGTTGCCAAATGGTGATACGACTGCAGCATATGCTGTGACAACATTGCACACGATTGTAGAAACTGCACGTATTCCGCATAATTCTGCGCAAGTAGCAGAGTTAATTGCACTTACAAGAGCGTGTGTGTTGGCAAAAGGAAAACGAGTGAATGTGTATACAGACAGCCAGTACGCCTTTGGCGTGTCTCCTAGTTTTGGACGATTGTGGCGTGAACGTGGGTTCCTGACATCGCATGGTGCAAAGATACAGCATGGTCAGCTAGTTAACGAGCTTCTCGAGTCACTGACCTTGCCACTACAAGTTGCGATTGTGAAATGCAGTGCACACAGAAAGATTCAAGATGATGTTGGTCGTGGGAATGCATTTGCAGATGAAGTTGCGAAAGAGACTGCAAGGAACACAATGAGTCGAATGTATGTTGTAGGTCCTGCGAGATGGATTGCTGATGTAGGTATGTGTGAGGACACTATTGAAAGTGTGAAGTCTCTTCAGTCTGAGGCCACTGAGAAAGAGGTGAATGAATGGAGAGAAAGCAAGGGTAGATTGGATGCGAATGGTTGTTGGGTCGAATTGTCAGAGCATCAAAGATGGCTGTTACCTGATGCATATGTACTTGCAGTGGTGACAATGGCTCGTGGGATGGCTCTCATCAGTGTGAAAGGAATCTGTAAGTTGTTGGCCCCAGTATGGCAGAATAGTGGTATCCCAAAATGTGCAGAGAATTTGGTCAAGAACTGTATGGTGTGTTTAAAATACAATCCCGGTAGGGGAACTCCAACTCCAGCTGGTCATTTTGCGCCTCCAACCTATCCGTTCGAGGTTTTGCAGCTCGATTTCATCCACATGGAGAGGTGCAACAATCTGAAATACGTGCTTGTTGTTGTTTGCGCCTTCTCCAGGTGGGTGGAAGCGTATCCCCTCAAGGACAATACTGCCCTCTCTACTGCCAAAGCCCTGGTCAAAGAATTCTTCCCTAGGTATGGTATGCCTAGAATTGTCTGGAGTGATAATGGAAGTGAATTCGTGGGACGAGTGATGAAGAGAGTGTGTGAGTGTCTAGGCATGCACCAGAAATTCCACGCTGCAAATCACCCCCAATCAGCTGGTTTAGTAGAGTGCTACAACGGCACGTTAAAACTGAAACTAGCCAAGATCCAAGCCAGCACAGGTCTTAAATGGCCTGACGCCCTGCCTTTAGCACTCCTATCTACCAGGATGACTGTTCATTCCAGATTGGGGCTTAGCCCCCACGAGATAGTGTTCGGCCGCCCAGCTAACATCTGGGGAGTGCCAAGGCCCAAGAAACTCAGCGAGATAGAGCACCCTGTACTGCTTGACTATTTGCACGAATTGACAACTAAATTGCGTGTTTTACACCAACAGGTTCACAGTTCCTCTCCGCCAGCGTCTGATGATCCAGGCCACACCATTGAACCTGGCACCTGGGTGCTGGTGCGAAATTTCCAGCGTACCAAAAACGAACAGCCCAGGTGGACTGGCCCGTACCTCGTCCTTCTTTCCACGAGATCAGCCGTTCGGGTGGAAGCAAAGAAGAATTGGGTGCACGGCGCCCACTGCAAACGGGTCCCGCTGCCCCTTCCATATGACCGGCGAGTCCAGGAGGGAATTGCTGACTCTGAGACAGAATCCATCGCACGCTTTGTGCCCTTCAGTGATGCACGATTGAAAGAAACTGGTACAGACAAGGAGAGTGATCGTATTCTGCAAGGATTTGTGCCACCGTCAATGCAGTTGGACACTACAGAACCTGAGACATTGTTTGAAGACAACACCATACCTGGGAAACAACGGTATAATCTAAGGCCAAGAAAAACGAACTAATAAAAATAAACTAATCAGATTTTTCTTTCCCCCAAGGACTATTTTTGATTGTGCAACTCTCTCGCCCAGGGAACTTGCTCATTTTTGATTTTCGAACCGCCATCCGGTTCCGCTGCTAGGGTCGCGGTTGACAGACTTGGGAAGTGCAGCTGGAGACGTTTAGGTCAACGGTTCTGGTTGGTTTAAGGGAATTACCCTGGACTGAACAGAAGCACTCCTGAGCAGAATCAATCTCCCACCGCGGGCAGCAACTAGAGGATGGAGTTTCCAAGGGTAGAGAGACCTGCTAGATCAACGAACTTTGAAACAAAAATATGCATTGTGATGGCGAGAAAACAATTTTTGATAATATGCATTTTAATGTTGTGTAGCATAATGATGTTTTTGATTGGCTATACTCTATTCACATTTCGAGTTACCTTTGTACATAACCCTCAGCCCACACCTCCTCCTACTGTTTCCCCGCATTCTTTCCACCCTCTACCTGAACACGAATCTGCCAGAAGATTAGAATTTGTAAATAATTCATTCGTCCAGCTCCTACACCAGCACCAAACTGTAATGAACACCACGAACTGTTGGGTATGTGGACTTATGCCACACACAACGGATAAGGGTATCCCGTATTTTGTCCTGCCATTTAGTTATTATGGTTCTCTGTGGGCACTTCGAGCGATGTTCCTGTTTGCCCTCGAACCATATGTCCCAGGGAAAAACTCAAGCAACAAGGCACTAGTGGCGGGAATTAGAAATATGGGCAGAGATGTCGACACGTACAAAACGATTCCCAGAGATGAATTGATGCCTTACAGCAGATGGAATATAACCCAATATGGAATTTCCTTGGCAGAGAGTCTGAAAGCAAAGAAATCCTCCCCAGTCTGGATAGTACCCCACCAAGGTCACTTATGTCTGCAGGGAAATGGCAAAAACCCTAGAGCTCAGCTAGGGAAAAGTGTCTGTACTGAGACTTATGTTTTCTCATCTCAGACCTCCCCTTCATTCCTAGCAGCTAGGGGCACCTACTTCGTCTGCCACGATAGAGCGTATTCGTGGTTGCCCCCTGACTTCTCGGGCACATGTTTTATCTCGTTTCTGCTGCCACCCACCTACACGGCCGAGGTAGATTACCATCGGACAAGGACAGTTAGGGGTGTCGTGAGTAAAGACGACACTGCGGGTCAAGAGTTTGGAGACTTCGCAAAGGGTTTTCTGCCGTTTTGGCGGCCAATGGTGAACAGCAGGAACATTCGCCAGTTGACGAGGGTAGTAGAATCCGCCGTGACCGAAACGGCCGGTGCCCTTAGTAACTTGACTGCTGAGCTCCAGTCGGACCGCCTTATGACTCTTCAAAATAGGGTTGCCCTAGATGTCATACTTGCAGACCGTGGCGGGGTATGTAGAGTGATCCAATCCAGTTGCTGCATTTTCATTCCTGATAATGCTCCGACAGTGTACCAGGCCATCTCAAAACTGCACAAGATCTCTGATTCCATTCATGTGGACAAAGGAGATTGGTCCTTGCTAGGGTGGTTCTGGGAACTGATATCTGCCTGGGGATGGAAAATTCTGATATTCATTGGGATGATCTTAGCCATTCTGTTCCTGTTCTGCCTGTGTGTGCAGTGCGCTCCTGCAATATGTGGCTTCTGTGCTACATCATGTGTAAGGAAGCCTGTGTCAAGGGACGAACTGAGCAACAGGATGATGCTACAGCAGCATCTCCGTGACTTCATGAATACAGATTTGGACTCAGATTAGCATGAGTTATTGCCTATATAAGGGCAAAAGGAGGGTCTGTGGTTCTGAAAAATCTGGACCCTGCTATAATATGGTACCGAGGCCCAACACTCATGTCACAAAATATCATCGTACCATGACGAATTTGGAATCGGCAGACCGGAAATGGTTAGGACATTATCCCTATGTATTTGCGTCGTGATTGAGTGACGCTATCACCCTTAAATCATGGTTTCCGTCTCGAACCCTCGGAATCCATTTTGTAAACGGCATCCATCTTGTGGCTTGCCCTCATAAAGTCAATTGATTGAGGCCGAGTTTGATCTGAAAGGACACGTCCACCTTAGCTGACTTCCCCATGACCTGGCCGAGCTGACTCCACTGCCTCCAGCCAAACCTGTTCAGCGGGTTCCTCGCCCAGTGGCCGAGTAAGATAGCATCAAGGCACAACATGCCATAAACCATTCACTACATTCAAACCATGCTTTATCATACACACACCTGTCCCTGTTTCTTGTTTATGACTAGTTTTACGATGAGGAGGTGCCCGACTTTATTGAGGTTTCATCGATATCTGATGGTAGTTCTGGGCCGAGCTGGGTCATCTATCACAAACTGGACATCGAAAATGTGGGTTTACCATCATGACTTCGCTTTTTGCTTTATTTTGGAAATATGTGTATGACCGTGTTGTAAACTAAAGAATTCTTGCCTAGAGCATGTATTTTTGTATAAAAGGAGAAGGCTGGCTCTGTAAAAATGAACAGTCTCCTTAGAACTTACATCCCGTGCTGTTGTACTTCTAGGACGCTTGTTACTTGGTTGCAGCCAATAAAGCTCAATCTTTGATTTCACCTAGAAGACTCCGTGTTTCTGTGGTCCGGAACAGGGAGAACTCAGAGGTCTTCGGGTGTTATCCCCTGGCACCACCGGGTTCCTAAAAACCCGGCACCTCAATGCTGCAGTGGGCCTGCTGCTGCGGCGGCGTACAGTCACCGGAGGCAAGGACATGCTGCTCTGGCTTGACATGCCCTCGCTAGCCTCATCACCCCCCCCCCTGGTTCACCATGGGCAGTCGGCTGCAGACTATGCACTGCTGCTGTCACCTGTTCCAGTGCTCGGGCAACGTCCTGGCAACACTGGACCATTTGGACCTGCATAGCTAGGGACGGGCGGGAGAGTTGTGACGTAGCATTGCCAATTATGTAATTCGACCTGGTGTAGGCTGACAGGCGGGTCAGCAGCTGACGGTGGCGGTGGCGGGTGAAGTCTTGCTGGGATACCAGGATGTGGCTATTCTCTCGAACAGCTGCGGTCATCTGCCCAACATTTTGCGCAGTATTCTGCAGCTGAAGATGTATGGCTGCCAGGTGATGCGCCTGTATCTGATGTACCGCCAGCATGCGGCGTTCAATGGCCAGGCCAGAATCACGGAAATGGAAAGCCCTGCCCCCACGTGTTGAGGCGTCACACTGCTGGCGCCTCAGTCCGCTAGACTGCAACCTTACTGCGGCAGTGCGCCTCGTCTGCCTCCTGGCTGCTGGTGGTGTGGCCTGTACCACTGTCGTAGGTATCAGTTAGGGTGGTTGCTGGGCACCTGTGGCTGCAGGGGTGGCCCTATCCACATGGGGGGTGGTGGTGGTACTGAAGCAGGTGGCTGTGATGGTCCTGGTTGTGTATCAGGTTGGCCCTCACCCTCGGTGTCCTCCGGGTACTCCTCAATTTGTAGGGCCTCGCTGTCGGTGCTGGGTTGTTCTGCAGCACCTGTGATGTAAATGGGTGCATGATTAATGATATGTATCTTGCACATGAGATGTTGCTACATGCATGCAGGCTTGCTTTCCCATGACTGGCTTCTGGAATTACTTTGAATTGACAGGTCTGGCTGTGTTGGGCTATCTGGGAATTTTGTTTACACTACAACTACCACAATGCATTAGGGCATTTCAGGTGTGCATGGCCTGCATTACTGGGGTTGTGATATTGCTAGCTCAGGAGTCATGGGCATTGTTAGGGGATGGGGTCGCAGTCGCATGGCACTTACCTTGGGATTGTTGGGTGGGTCGGGACGAGTCAAGCTGGGTCACCCCCACGCAGGCTTCTGGAGTCAGAGTGTCCTCCACCAGGTCCTCTAATGGAGTTTTGGGTGTGGCAGTGGGCTCCCCTCCACCGGTGGCAAGTCGCTCCCCAAGCCGCTCCGCAATTCGCTCTTTGGCACGGCCTCTGAAGTCGTACCACCTCTTTTTCAAATCGTCTATTGACCGCTGGGTCACCCCGACAGAATTGACTTTTGCGCGGATGCGCAGCCAGATGCGGCGCTTGTCAGCTTCTGGCACCCTCCGGGAGTCCTTGCCAAACAGGCGTGCATGGTCCTTACAGACCCCCTCAATGAGGAACTCAAGTTCTTGCTCCGAAAACTTTATCTTCCTCTTCCTCCCTGGGGCACTGCTCCCTGCTGCTTTCTGGGACATTTTGATGGTGGATAATGTCCTGCTGTGGTGCTGCAAGTTGAGTGTAGTGGAGCTCTTCCCAGTACTGCTTCCACTTTCCAGCTCAGTGCTCTGAATGAGGGAGGGAACAGCCTACTTCCAGGTTGTGATGTCATCAATGGGCTCGAAATGCGACTTCCCGTTTTTGCGATCTCGCAGTTAGCGAGATCGCAAATTGCGATTTCGGTAATTGCGAGATCGCAATTTCAACAGGGAAATCGGGCGATTCTGCGATTATTATGCGATTGGGGCAAAATCGCAATCGGCAATTGCGGCCGATTGCGAATCGCTTTTTTTTCCGCATTTCTTCATGAATGCCATTCTGCGAATTATAAATTGCGATTCCGTAATTATCACAATTTAAAATTCGCAGAATGTTGCATTGATGAATCTATGTGATAATCTTTTAGCTGCGTAGCCAGTAACCAAGTAATGTACAAAGTTCCCCAAGGGATAATGTTTATATGGCTGAGTAGTCTCTCTCTCTCTGAATGGATGTGTGAAAAAACGTCAGGGAATCAAGGGGATCCCTTGTCGGAACTTAGGATGCCTCACACAACTAATTAGCTTGATGACTACTGTCATCCTGCCAGATGGTTGTCTTGTCTCATCATCGGCCTCCTGCTCCAACGTCAAGCCGGCGCTGCAATGCCTGACGGGTAGCACTAAGTGCTACACTTTTGTGGAGTTCTTTTGTTCCTGGCCGTTGGTTGAGTGCGTGTGGGGGGCCTAAGGGGTGAGGTAGTGAGCGTGAAGAAGTGTTTTTAAAAAAGGTTAGTATAGTCCACTAAGACAACTTTATTCATGTGGCTAACTGCCTTGTTAAAATGGTGAAGGGAGGGGTACCGAAACTCAAAAACAATGTAGTTTGGCCTCGTTCGACCCTCGCCTATAGTCTGGTCAACATGTTTCATGCCCTATCAGCAATTCTTCAGGACCTTATTGTGCTCATAAACTCATGGTATGCCCGATGCGGGCTAGGAAGTGTGTGATATACAACCTGAGGGGTCAATAACCAAGGCAGGCAGGTATCCTGCGTGGAATTCAGCCCTAGAAGGAAAATAAACAAGTAAATATTCTCCACAGACGCATATATACTGTACTATGCAGGTCACTACCTCACCCCTTAGGCCCCCCACACGCACTCAAACAACGGCCAGGAACAAAAGAACTCAACAAAAGTGTAGCACTTAGTGCTACCCGTCAGGCATTGCAGCGCCGGCTTGACGTTGGAGCAGGAGGCCGATGATGAGACAAGACAACCATCTGGCAGGATGACAGTAGTCATCAAGCTAATTAGTTGTGTAAGGCATCCTAAGTTCGACAAGGGATCCCCTTGATTCCCTGACGTTTTTTCACACATCCATTCAGAGAGAGAGAGACTACTCAGCCATATAAACATTATCCCTTGGGGAACTTTGTACATTACTTGGTTACTGGTTTATAGGACACGTACACTGGACCCCCATAAATATTGTCCTTTTTAGGTCCCCCTTTGTTGTTTACTTAATCTTTTAGCTGCCCCACAGAATCATGACAGCTGGAATTGTTTGTCGAGGATTGGGTCAACAACAATCTAAAACCTAGAGATCCTTTTTTTCTTTTGAGGGGTGCCTATTGCTCTGCTACCCCCTCCTCCCAACTCACCATTATCTTCTCACTACTTATTGCTGGGGTGTTAATATATTTAGAAAACTGTGTATTCTGAATTCACCCAGATGGCGAAGAAACAAAGAAGGACGTTTTAAGAAGTAAAGAAATGCCTGCAACAAATGGCTTTAAAGTACATTTTGCTATTCCCAGTAAAAAAAATATTATTTCTAGAGAGCATATACATTTTTCATGATGTTGGAACGGGCTTGAAACTAGCTACAATGGTACTCCTCAAAAAATAGAAACTCTGGGAGAAGTCACTTCTTGCAAAGGAGGCATGCACGTATGTTCAGGCTGTCCCTCTTGGAGTCAAGGTAGGGCTCATCAAACCCTTTGGGGTGCCTCAGTGTCCAGAACATTGCCTCCCTGGTTAGATACCCTTTGACTGCTGTCCTTACAGACAACGGCTGGGCACATGCTACATTTGCCTTTTGCATTTAGCACCGTACAATTTGTGGCGTGCCTCAACCTGTTGTGTCTCTATGGGAGACCCTTGCTGAACAGCACCTTTATAATGTACTGTATGTATTCTGTCTTTGGATCTGAAGAAAATAATGTAGTTGGCTGTCACAGTAAGAAGAGACACGTCGTGCAGGAATTGATGTGTGCTTGTAGAGAGAGACAGGCTGTGTATTCAATAAATATGTTCTATCACTTGATTGGGTCGTTTATTAATATGTTCTTAACCTTGCCATCTGTCTTGATATATTACTATTGGGATGAAGTAGGTCAGCCCTTCAGCTGAACATTCAGGGCCTCGTTGACAACAATTTGACACAGGGTAGTGATGCATGTCATTTTGCTGAGCTACCTGCGTCAAAAGAAAAGGGTAGGAATGCGCACTATATATGAAATATATACAAATATGCACAAATTGCACCTATGTCTCACTTATAAATCACCGGGACAGGTGGCGACCATATCGATAAGCAGGTCAAGATACACCCAGTTGCTTAGTCCCCTTTCCATAAGCAGTAATATTGGCACAAAATGCACAGTTTATTATAGCCTCCCTTTAAACCCACAATACATGGTGCAGTAAATCACGTGACATCAGTGGACAAAGTGACCAGTGGGGCTGTGTGAACAATTGCAGGCACAGAATCCTCTCCTCTATCCGCATCAGACATTTTTTGATGCAGGAGCACTTTGGCAGATTTTGGTGATAAGGTGCAGATAAATCAGACCCTGCTCTCCCTCATGCTGCAAGCCCAACCGTTGCTTCATCTCTTTGTTGTGATTTTCTCCTCTTGAATTGATTATCTCCTGATTGTGCCTTTCTACTGCTGACCCCCTTTTATCCCATTGTTCCTCTTTTCAATTGTTTTTCTCCTGTTGCCATTACTATTGCTATTGCATTTCTCTTCTTCTTAACTTGTTAATATCAGAGATTTTGCTTTTCTCCTGCTGATCCCTTGTCTCATGTTTTCTCCTTGTTTCAATGGTTTTTCTCCTGTTACTATTGTTTTTCCCTCCCACTCCTCTCCGGATCGCTGCTGCTTGTTTTTCCTGCATCCCACCATGCCCCACCCACCACCTCCCAATGGTCCTTCTTATTCCCAGGACCGGCTTATTTGAGGCCCTAGCATGGCTGCATGCAGCACCGGTGCATCGGATGTGTGCCAAAGGCAATACCTTCATTGCCCATCTGTGCCTTGACCATGCACAGGGGCAGGAACCCTTGCTCCCAGCCCGCCCCATGTATAATGTCGCTGTCCTCTGCGCCCTGAACACCAAATGCTCCAGCAAACACTGCTGCCATGCCACACCACATTTTATGGTAGGACCATTCTCCTGTGCCAGATGCACCTTCTCCTGCACAAGCACGACCACTGTCACATCACAAAGCACCATGCTGACCTCTTGCCACAGCACACCATGAGCAACCCACGACTCCACTGCCTACTCCTCAGAACAGGCTCTATGTGGAAGCACTCCATCGAGTTATGGGACCTCATAACCCCCCCTCCCACCTGACATTGTCTTCCTCAATGAGACCTGGCTCAGCCCTGCATCCCCCCATGATATGGCCACAGCAATTCCAGACAGATATAAAATCACTCACCAGGACCGCACCAGCAAGCCGGGAGGAGGAGTAGCTATCATCCACAAAGAGACTTTACAGTGCATCACCACCACTGACAATATACCCAACCCCATGGAAAACCTCAACTTCAAGCTACAGTGGACAATAAGATAAACATCAAAGGAACCCTCACATACCGGCCCCATGACCCGTTTTCCAACTTCTGCAACACCATTGCAGTCCTCATTGTACCCCTCGCCATGGATTCCAAGGACTAAACCTTCCTTGCTGACCTCAACATCCACCTCAACAATCCCAACAGCAACAACACTGCCCACCTCCTTGAAAGTATGAGCAGAATCGGACTGACCCAAATTGTCTGCAACCCCATACACACTGCAGCACACTAGGCATGAGCGGATTTTGCGGATTGGCAATCCGCGAATTTGCGGATTTGCGAACTCGCAATCCGCAAAATCCGCGAATTCCCGCGAATTTGCGGATTTTTTTTTTTTTTTGTGTTCGCCCGTGTTTCTGCCAGTTCGCGAGGGTTTTTACAATTTCGCAATTTGCGAACTTACCTGTCGGGTCGCAAGTTTTGCGAACTTGTTGTTTCTACGTGTCCAACCTGTTTGGGACACTCTTCTTCATCACTGCCACTCTCTGTCACCACTGCCACTCTCTGACTACTCATGCCACCCTCTGGCCCACCCATGCCACCCTCTGTTTCATCACCACACCCTCTGGTTGTCCAGTGTACATTATTTTCGGCAAAGCAAAGCACACCTTCCCTGCCTCAAGTGACCTGAATTAATTTGGGGCTGATTAATGTGTCACAGAATATTTTTTTAGCTGGCACCTGCTTCCTTAGTGCGCCCTGATTAGTGATCTTTTGCACTTGCTAAGTGCTTTCATTGTTGCAAAATTAGTTACAACACCTGCCCTGCCCCAACTGACAATAATGAATTAGGGGCTGATTAATGGATTTTAACTTCCAGCCTGGCTCCTGCTTGTCTCCCTTAGCTGTAATTCATGACCTTTGTGGCATATGTGTAACTATTCTGAGGTTCAGAGCAGGGTCACATAATAGTTTCAACTGGCAACTGAACTCTGGAGGGGCCCCTCAGGAAGCACTACAGGAAATGGCTACTAATGATGTGCCTGAACTTTTGAACCTGGTAAGTAGTTACTTTCAGTTTTGCTTAGATCATATTTCTGCAATTTCGCACTTATTCGCGGGGCGCGAACTCACGCGAACAGTGCGAGCAGTGCGAGCAAAATCCGCTGCTCGCGGATTTGCGGATTTTGCAGGAAATTCGCAAATCTCGCGGATTGCGGATTTCCCGAAAATCCGCAAAATCCGCGAGCGGAACGGATTTTCCGCCCATCCCTACAGCACACACACTGGACCCCATTTTCACCTACTGCAACCACGTCAAATACAGCCATGCTACAGATCTCACATGGACCGAACACCCCATTGTCCACGTCAGCATCCCTAGTTCTCAGCACTGCCAACCCCAAGAAGACCAGTACCCCACACAGCAGCTGTAGCACATTTTCAAAGACCAGCTGTATGGATGCCATCAACACCACCAATCCAGCTTACACCACCATCCTGTAACAGGGAATTAAGAAGTTCAACGCTTGGATCACTAACTCCACCAGCAGTATTGCCCCATCAAGAGCAACAATCACAAAAGATCCCCTAAAATGGCCAGCTGGTACACCCAAGAACTCAGAACAGTGAAACGTGACAGCAAACAGCTGGCGTGAAGATGGCACACCAACAAGAACACCCCCAACAGGGTAGCCTTCAAGACCTCCCTCAATATCTAGCGCTGCCTACTGAGGACAACAAAGAAGATAACCCTAGCCACATGTATCGAAACCAGTGTTAACAACAGCAAGGAACTTTTCAACATCGTTAAGGTGTTTTCCAACCCGCATGCCAGCAAAACCAACATCACACCCTCATATGAGCTGTGAGACAAAATAGCTGGCTTTTTTTCATGACAAGACTGCAACCATATATAGAAATTTTGAACCCCAAGCTGCACCCACAGACTTCCTCGACTGATGCACCCTCACTGCAACCAAAATGATCCACAGACTCACTACCTGAAACCAGCTCTCCACCCATTAAACCACCTACATCATGAAATCCATCCACTCATGCTCCCCCTCCCTTATGGCCCTACCAACACCAGTACCAGCTTCCATAGATGCATGATAAGCTTTGCTGACTAAATAAGTATCAACTGCCTGAAGATGAACACAGACAAGACAGAAGTACTGATCTTCGGCAACAACTGCAACCCTTGGAAAGACTCCTGGTGGCCTCAGATCTGGTACGCGCACCTATACCTGCCGACTATGCCAGAAACATTGGAATCATCATTGATATCAAGCTCACCATGAAATTACAGCTCAACATTGTCTTCTCCACCTACATCCTCACTCTGCACATGCTATGAAAGTTCTTCAAGAGACTATCCCTTCACACAAGATGCACCATGACACAGGCTCTCATAACCACCCAACTGGACTATGTCAACACTCTCTAACTAGGAATCGCCGCACACTTCCTACAAAGACTTCGAACCATACAGAACACTGATGGTAGATTTGTCCTAGACCTCCCCAAATGAGCCCACATCACACACCACCTCAAGCAACTCAACTGGCTCCCAGTACAGAAGAGATGCTGATTCTAGCTGCTGAACCACGCACACAAGGCTCTACCAAACCAAGTACCCACCAGCATTAACGACCTGAACTTCCACTAAACCTCGAGAAGATGATGCTCTGCCTCCCTATCACTTGCTCACACTCACTCCACATCCATCGAACCAAAAGTGGAGGACACTCCTTCGCAGCAAGGACATGGAACAGCCTTTCCATGCTGCTCCGGACCATCACCTTGAATGACCCTTCTGGGACGTGTAAATGCCTGAATACCCTATTGTGTGATTAGCAGCACTATAGAAACCCTGATTGATTGATTGATTGATTGAGGTACTAACAAGATATTGCATGTTAGTGCATAGCAAGTATGCAACAGAATCAATGTATGTACTCTATGCATGGAATCTCGTCATGTCTACTCTCTAAGTCCCTCCCAGAAAATCCTTATGCGAGCACATTCCTGCTCTAACCTTTATGCACCTCTAGGAGCTGACCATGCTAAACCCAACATCTTCTTCCACATAATATACTCGCAGCAGCCTAACAGTACAATCTGTATCTTTCCACACATTAGTGCTGTGCAATAATATATTTTAAACATCAAGCAGCCAAGCACAGTATAGAGATTCATACTAAATACTCAACCAAGTGGCGTAACGTAAAAAGATGGGTACCCCCTGGCAGATTCTGAAAAGGGGCCACTGAGTCTCCCATTTTTCACAAATATGAATTGGCCTTGGGTTAAGTTAGACCCCTTCGAATGGTTTGGAGGCCCCTGAAGCATATGGAATTAAGCACAGACTTTTGAGCACTTATTTATGACTATGTTTTAATTATTTGTAATTAGGAACCTAAGTTGTTCTAATCAATTACTTTATCCAATAAAGAGTCTTCAGTTAGCCTGCATACCATTTACTTTTATGCATTCATCCGAGAAAGAGCCAGACAATAGATCTCTCTGTCTACCACTGAACTCCCCGACTGAGGTCATTGAAATGTCATTGATGAGGACTTCTTGTCTTATTTGATCTACAAGGGTAACTGAAATTCCTCTTATACTTAAACCTTCACATCATACTTTTTCAGTATTAGTAGAGTACATTCAAGTTGCCAGTTTCTAACTTCAGCCTCTTCTGTTCCTGATACATTCCAATGCTTTTTATAGAGCTGTGGAAACACTTTATAATAGGTTTACAATAAACATGTGCTTGGTGCAAACCGTGGAATTAATTAAATAAATCAGGGTTAGTTTAACCACTGGAATGGCCTCCTTATTATTACTCTGGATCTCAACCTTACAGTCTATACAGTTTTTTCTCCCAACGTGCCTGTTGTGTCGGGAAACATCACTTACAACGCAACGTTTACTTTTTTTTTTTTTTGAAATTTCTTTTATTGTTAACAGGCTGACAAGGAAAAAGTATATCAAAACATAATACATAGATACATTTTTCCATATAGAGCATATACCAAAGCAAGTAGGTCAGAAAAAGAAAAAAGAATAAAAGAATAAAAAAATAAAAGCAAAAGAGTGAAGGCAGTTTCTCTTTAGCAGTCAAACAACTTATAGTATCCAACAGATGACAAATATCAAGATCCTTTCCTTCCTTAAATCCTAAACAAAAATAGAATAGGGCATCATCTTTCTACAAAAGTTCCCCAGTTTTTCTCATGTTTTTTCAATGCTCGTATGCCCCTGATGTTTGCTAAAGCTAATTCCATTGAGTGTATTTCAGTTACCAGTGCCCACCAATCCCAGACCTTAGGTGTTTCTGAACTGGTCCAGGCTCTAGCCAAAGTTAACTTTGCACAAGGCATAAATACTGTGGTCAAGGCAGCATGTGGAGATGAAACTGGGTAGGTGTCTAGTAGGACGGATGTAGCCGTAAACATAGGAAGCTGAATCTGTTTCATATTCAAAACTTTTTTGATGTCGCTCCAAAAAGCCTTGAGGCTAGGACACGAGAACAGCATGTGTACCAGGTCGGCTGCTTCGGTAGAGCATTTGGGGCATTTTGTGCGGTCGCTGTAGGTGTTGTTAGGGGACCATTTAGAAATTCTTTCAGGGGTGTAATATAGCATACAAGTTGTTCTAAATTGTTGGAGTCTTAGGCTAGATGACCGTAATCGTTTGTTAATGTTTGTCAGGGAACTCTTTATCTGTTTGGAAGTTATATTTGATCCCAATATTCTACTCCATTTATCGGCCAGCTTAGTACAATCGTTTGATTAAAGCCGATTAGAAGTCTATATGCTTCACTTATTACAGACTTGTTTTTTAATGAGTGTAGACAAGTCCAGATATCACATTCGGTGACCTCCAAGATTTGTTTTTTATTAATCAAGTAATCATGTATCTGTAGATATTTGTATCTCATGTTTTCAGCTAAGTCATATAGTAGTTTAAGAGTGTTGAAGTCCAAAAAACCTTGTGTACCGTATAAGTCCCCTAGAGCGGTAATTCCTGATCTAAGCCATCCACGAGTAGTATTATCATTAAAAATGCTTGGAAGGCCCGGATTACCCCATAGCGGAAGCTTTGAATGGAAAAAGTTAGTGTTACAAAAGGAGAGAATATTGCCCCATATCTTTGTTATGTCTCTTGCGGTCTAAAATGTAACCCTTTTATAGTAGTTGGGGTCATTGGTTCTAAACAAAAACAGGTTTGAATCAGATTTCAACATAAAAGAATGGAAGAACAAAACCCTTCCTTCGTTAAGTAAAGAACGTAGACGGTTAACAAAAGCAGACCAGAAATATAATTTAAAGTCAGGAAAGCTAAGCCCTCCTTCTTGCGTGTCATTTTTCATAAAAATTAATGATCTTCTTGCTTTTTGTACCCCCAAATAAAGCTGTTGAGTACTCCATCAAGTTTCTTAAAGAATTGATTATTTAACGCTAGTGGTATAGATCGGAATAGGTATACGTATTTGGGCAATACATTCATCTTTATTAAGTTAATTCTACCAATTAGATTCAGGGGTAATCTGTGCCATTTTTTTAATAATAAACTAGTGGATTTGGTCAGTTGGGCATAATTTATATTGTTAATTTCTTGTACTTTGACCGTTATTCTGACCCCAAGATAAGTGGCAATGTTGCAGATCTCAGTCACTGTCACAGATGGGGTATAGTTAGCTACTATTTGCGTTTTTTGTAAATTTAATTTATAGCCCGCTACCTTTCCATATTTTCCTGCCTCTAATATTATTCCTTTTTGTGCCTCGACGACATCTGAAGTAGTGTGGCTCACTGGTTAGAGGCGGCAGACCCGAGAGCAGAGGACGGCCCGGGACCAGGGTTCGATTCCCGGCGCGGCAGGTTTCTGGACCAGGGTCAGCGGACTCGATAATTCTCTCGCCTCGGTGCCCACTCTGATCAGCGATCACACTCGGCAACTCAGGGCATTAGCTTGCCTCATCTTCACTAACGGCCCCACCAGACCGCCGGGGATGCCTGGTCTCACCCTGGAGATACCCATTAAGGGACCATCTCTCAGGGAAGCCAGGAAGGGTTTCGCAGTGGTCGAAGCGCCTTGGGACCCTACGGGTAAGTAGTGCGCTATATAAATGCCTATACATTTACATTTACATCTTCTGTATAGACCGCTATGTCGTCAGCATATGCTGTTATTTTTAGCTCTTGTAGTCCTGATCTAAAGGCTCCAATGAAAGTGCAAATAAAAGAGGTGATAAGGGGCAGCCCTGGCGGGTTCCTCGTTGGATCAAAAAATCTGAGGATGCCAGCCCCCCATAGCTAGTATAGGCAGTTGGTTTGTCGTACAGTGCTTGTATGCACCTCAAGAATTGGCCCCCAAACCCTATTTTAGACAATACGCACCAAAGAAAGTCCCACCCCACTCGGTCGAAGGCTTTTTCAGCGTCTAATAAGATCATACCGAGTGGGGTGGTTTCTGTCTCTGCTACGTCAAATGCTGTTATAGCCATATTGACATGTATAGTAGTGTCTCTCCCAGTTATAAAGCCGTGTTGTTGTGGGTTGATGATCTGGGGCATGATAGGAGCCAATCTTAATGCTAAGATTTTAGCAAAAATGTTGGCATCTGTATTTATCAGAGAGATAGGGCGATAAGACCCTCTCTCTTCCTTCGGTTTGTCCTTCTTCAAGAAAAATATTATTTTTGCCCTATTCCAAGATTTAGGTGTTTTTCCATCAGGACCTACTTATTGAATGACTTTCAGCAGGGGTTGTTCAAGCTCTTTTAAACATGATTTATATACTTCTAAGGGTATAGTGTCTTCCCCTGCCGCTTTTCCTACAGGCAATAAAGCTACGGCCTGATGTAATTCAGCCATTGTTATCTCATCAGATAATGAGTCTATCTCTGGGATATTCTGAGTATCTATAATATAGTCTTCAATATATTTCTGTATATCGTCTAGGCTAGGTGCCGCTTCTGGAGTATATAAGGTTCTGTAAAAATCGGCAAATTGTTCTAAAATATCTTGTGGTTGAGTATAGATTTTATTTCCAGCCCCCCGTATGCTTGTGATTGTAGCGTTTGCTCTATCCTCGGCAGTTTTATAAGCCAAGATTTTCCCGATTTTGTCCCCCCCTTCATATTGTGTTATTTGAAATTTGTGTAAGTTGTTTAAGCTTTTTTTGATAAATTTGGTCTTGGTTTTGTTTTTAAGTGAGCAAAGCTTGAGACCAATGTCTATGCTCGTTGGTAGGTTAAACCGAAGAGCTGATACCAATAGTTCCTCTTGAGTAGTTATTTTTGACATCAATAAATCATTATTTTTTTTTAGTTCTAAATTTTGTCTAATCAAATAAGTCTGAGTAAAGCCCCTAATGCTAGCCTTACAGGCGTCCCATACTATAGCGGGTGAGGCGGAATTTGTGTTTATGTTTATGAATTCTATGAGGTGTAATTTTAGTTGCGTCATATAGCATGTGTCTGAAATTAAATGTCTGGGGGAAAAAAATGGCCTAGGAGTAGTTCTGATGTTTGTTGTTTTGAATATCAAAATTATAGCATTGTGATCAGAAGAAATGCATGGGCATAGAATCATGGAACTTACTTTCAATAAGTTGTCGCTTATTAATGCCATGTCTAGCCTTGAACATAATTTGTGAGGTGTGGAATAATATGTGTACCCTGGTTTGTTTGCGTATAAGTGTCGCCAAGCATCTTTGATATTATGTACACGACATAAGTCAAGAACAGAAGCCCTGGTTTTATGCATCCTTTGATGGATGCCTTGTCTTGTTGTATCTATTCTGTAGTCCATGATACAATTAAAATCTCCCATAATTATAAGTTCTCCCGCCCAGTCTAAGAGTTTGATATTCAGTTGGTCAAAAATAGTAGGGTCGTCTGTATTACAGCCATAGACCACACACAGAACATATTTAGCATTTTCAAAAATAATCTGAGCTATTGCCCATCTGCCGTCTTTACCACAAGATGCTTGTTTTGTCTCAGCCCTAAATCGTTTATCCTTAAGAATAGCAACTCCTCTTATAGATTGCCCATAAGTAGAGCAGGTAATAATATCGTATCCCAATTGGTTGAATAGTTTTTTATCCTTCCCCGCAATATGTGTTTCAGATAAGAGGGCAACATGGGGGTTATGCATTTTCAATTCTTCTTTTATCAAACACCTTTTATTCTTACTATTTAGCCCTGCCACATTCCAGGCTAAGCACTTTATTTCATACATTTAAAAAGAAAAAGAGAAAAAGAAGAAAAAGAAAGAGAAATAGAAGCCTTACATTTTAAACTTATCTCAAATTGGTCAAAGTATTGTCCGTGGTATCAACCTATACACGTATATAACATACTTCGAGTACCATTAATATGCAAAAACATTCCAGTATCATTATATAAGTCCGCCCCCTCAGCCTGAAAACGATTTTCCCTGGTTTTACCCTCCCCCCTTCAGCCCCCCATTGTGCGGAGAAAGCCCCCCCTCCACCCCCCTCCCCCCTAGCTCTTTCCCCAGCCGGGGAAGAGCCATCCCTCTGCATCTGCTGCCGCTGGAAGGGCAGCCTACCTGGCAGGTCGCGTTCAGAGATCCCCACTCTCTCTTTACTTTTTCACTGAAACAGTCTATAAGCAAATGCATAAAAAGTAAACTTGATATTTGACCAATGCATGGTGATGCGTATAGCCTAAAGCTAGAGCCATAGCCGGGGTTGCTTATATATATAGATTTCTAATAGGAGTAAGTCTTCCTGTTGGGCCAATGTCTTAATTTATATTAAGTCTTGGTCTTAGTCTTAGTCTTGCTTGTGCCAGCGCCGATATCTGCTAAGTACGCTTCTGCTTCTTTTACATCCGTAAAAAAATGAGTGTGTCCCTCTTTTATTACTTTAAGGCGTGCTGGTTCTTGGAGAAAAGCCTGGCCTCCACTGGATTTGATTGGGTCTATTAATTTGCGTAGCAACCATCGTCTGTCCATTGTTTCTTTGCTAAGATCAGAGCGATCAAAAATTGAAATCTCGCCAATGGCTACAGGGGTATTAGGACGAGCTCTCTGCCAAATGGCCTGGTGCAGCAAAAAATTTCCAAAAAAACCTAAAAATGGACGTGGGAATTGTTTCCCCTGTTTCTCTGTATCAAAGGAAGGCGGTGTGCTTGCTGAATTTGTGAATCCCAGTCCCAGTCAGCTAGGTCAGGAAAAGCTTTCTGAAACAGTCCCACTAGATAGGCCCTTGGATCAGATCCTTCTGCTCCCTCCGGTATGCCAAAAAGTCTTAAATTTGAAAGTCTCTGACGATTCTCCAAATCTTCAATTTTTTGTTGGAGTGTCGCAAGCTTGTCAGCTGCGAATGTTGTTTTTGTGTTTGTTTCTTCCAACACAACCACCCGTCGTTGTAGTTCCGCAATGTCCTGTGAGATTCCTCCAAACTTAGTAGTAAGTTCTTGTAAAGATGATTGTACTTTACTATTATCTTCTCTCAATTGTAGATAATGTTCCTGGGCCTCAGCCTGTTGGTTGCCTAGTAGTTGTAGTATTATATCTAGTGGAGATGAATCAGTTGACTCTTGTCTTTGGTTTAATTTCTCTTTAGAGGCAGTTATATGCTTGTTTGTCTCCAGAGTGATATAGGGAGGTGAGGGTTCATAAGAGGAGTCCCCAAGAGAAGGGAGTAGAGCGACAGTGATTGCAGTTGCTGTGACCATAGAAGGTGCTTGGGGTTGAAACATCTCAGCTTCTGTTATAGGTGAGTCTATGATAGACTCATGCGTCATCAATAGTGCTAGCTCAGGTGGATTATCCGATAATATATTAGATAATGGATTGGATGAATTGGGTGGGATAATTGGGGAGCAGCTTTCTAAATTATCAAAGCCGATTGTATTGCTCAGAGCGTTTTTGTTAGATAGAAGTTCTGTAGGGCTTGCCCCTGATAGTCTCTGTGTCATGTTTTTTACTAAGCCTTTCGCTTCAATCCACCTTCTCAGTGGGCTTTTGTCCTGTAAAGCCTTTATCGATATTTGGCTGTTGCTAGAAATGGATCTGTTTAGCAAAGGACCAGCCTTGCCACATTTCTTTGCCCTAGATTTATTCTTCTGTTTGCGCCCTTTTTTAACTCGTGTTTTTGTTGCATTACCAGAGTTACCAGAGTTATCATCCTTATCCCCTTTCTCTCCCGTTTCATCCTCTGTTTCTGCATCATAGTCTTCATAAGAGCCCTGCTCGGTCAGATCAGTGAGCTCCGCCGCTAGCCCGCCGTCCATTGCCTCAGCTATAGGGGCAGTAATTCCTAGATCTGTGGGGGGTGATAAACCCGTAATGTCAATGCTCTCTTCTCCAGAAACAGCCTGATTATCTACACTCAAATTAGGGCATGGCCTGTCTGGAGTTTCGACCTCTTTTGAAGAGTTTAATTCCTTAGTCATTGGTCGCTCAGAATTACCCTCTTCCGCAATAGTAAGCGTCGCTGTCATGTTAGCATCTTGCCCCCCGGCTGTAGCGTTTGCTTTCCCACTCGCTATGTCCTGAGTTACTTTTGTTGAGTCTCCCCCAGCTGCCCCCTCTTTTGCTGTCATTGAATAATTTTTTGATACGATTTTGCCAGCACTCTGCCCAGATTTTTTAACATGTTCGTTTAAGGATAAATTAGGATGTCTCTGTACCTGCTTTGCGGTGTCTCCGCTCTCCTGTTGTTGTCCCCCCAACGTATTAGGAACTGTTGTAATCTCCGTGGGTTCACCTAAAAGGGCAGGTTTTGCTTTTCCTTTTTTTTTCTCTCCTTCGTTATCGGCAGCAGAGGCGGCTGAGGTGCTCTCCCGTGAGGTGTTTCCTGGGGTAGCCGAGGTCGGTAGGATCCAAGGTGCTGCTACTGCTACTGTTGCCGCCAATGTCGTAGATGTTACCAGCGGCATTTGTGTCAAGTTTTGTATCGCTTGTGCAACCGGGGGAGGAAGGGGTGCCGCAGTTCCCACTGGATGCTTGCTGTTCCGCGTGGTAAAAGGAGGGTTTTTTGGAGACATTCTCCTCGTCCTCCAAAAGTATGAAGCTCGGTGATTGAGACCTGACGAGCCGAGCCCAGAACCTCTAAACAGACCGTAAATCGTCCGCCGGAAAAGTTCAACAGTGGCAGTGAAATGGAACATCGGTGACACGCCACGCAGGGATATCGTCTTAGTAGAATTTGCTGATGCTTCTTCTCCTATGGGTATTATCCGTTCCTTTTCTGCGAGCGAGCATTGCAATTCTCAGCGTGGCTATCGCATCGTTCGTGCAGCTCCGTAAAGAGTGGGGTGAGGAGCTCCAGGCGAGCTGCTAGTGCGGATCCTCACTTCGCCATCTTGGATCCGCCTCCTCTACGCAACTTTTACAACGCAGTGCCTTTACGACGCAACTTTTACAACGCAAACCATTACAACGCATTGCGCTGGGGGGCGCTCTAGGATAGGGAATAGGTTTAATGTACTATTCAACACCTTCCCTACTATCCACGAGGACTGGAGTTGGAATAGTAAATTAAACTATTCAATATCCAGCGCCCCAAAGCACTATGCGTTGTAATGGTATGCATTGTAAAACCCGCATTGTAAAAGCATGCGATGTAAAAGCATGCGTTGTAATGTCGTGGTGTCAGATGAGGCACTTCACCTCCAGTTTGCAATGTGAGTACTCTGTATTCAGCCCGCTGGGGAGCAACCATACAGCCCAGTTGCATCCTTTGCTGCCAGACTCATCTCCTTCAACGTTCCCTCACACAATTCAAACCCTGCATTCCATTCCCTACATGAATCTATAACTGGAGACATTTACCTTGCACGGGAGAATAGATTACCAGAACACCACACATACCCTTTCCTTACCAAAAAATTACGATCCAACAAATATAATAATATATCTATGATACACATTTCCCAAACAAATGCGAGTGTAAATTCCTACTAACATATCTCCTTCCCTAAAAACAACAACTTATATGGAATTGAAGACCATATGACAGAATATTTATATATATATATATATATGTACAAATTTGCTCTAGATCTAGCTGATTATGAGCAAGGACGAATTTACACATTTGCGCGCAAATATGCTACAGCCAAAAAACTCAAACCTAACCCTACAATGGAGAGCACAAAGCCAAAACCGCCACAAGCAGGATGCTCCACAGAGGCTAATTCGGAAACAAGCTCCATAACCAGCGAAACAAGTTCTGAATATAGCAACAGAAGTAGGTCAGAAGACAATGTGGAAACAAGAAGGCTGGATTTGGGGGAGGAAATCGATTTTTTAGTCGAGGACCGGCGCAACACTCTAAGACCGCAGAAACCGATACAGTCCTCCGCAAAAGCAGGAACGCCAAAAGGCGAGACAGGCGCAAAAAAGTTCAACTCAAAGCCAAAAAGAAGATTCTGGCGCAAATAGTTGATACCGACAAAGAAGACAAAACCATTATAAACCTAACAAATATGGAACTCACTGAAAAAGAAATACTCGAGTTAAGTCTTTCATGCTGCCCAACTAGTGACTTCAATTACGCTCAAACCAGGATTGACAGTTTCAACTACATTCGCAAACTGAAACTGAAACTGATCAAATTTTTCACAGTTAAAAATAGTTTAGTGAAAAAACAAATGGTAGCCACAACAGACCAACCTAAGAGAAGCAACATATTGGTCACAGATATCCCGGTACTTCTGGCTGCACAATCCATTTCACTAGAAACACCGAAATGAAATGAAGACAGTGACACAGACATGTCAACACAGCAGCAACTAAATAAGCAGCCATATCACAGACAGGTGCACGTAGCAGTCCTTTGAAAAAGAAATCCACTTTCGTTCCGCAAATGCCCAAAGATGCAATTGACATTTACCATGAGAGAATTAGTGACGATATCAAACAACTATACTATAGTCTCAATCACAATCCACGCAAAAAATGTCACAATGAAATTGAGTACATCAAACTCATGGATAGACTAAGAAAAAACAACGAGGTAATTGTAAAATCCTCAGACAATGGTGGAAATATAGTTCTCTGGCCCCGAAGTGATTACTTAAAAGAAGCCCATAGACAACTCTCCTATGAAGCATGTTACAAACACTCTAATATGAAAGAGTATACTGACGCCACAGAAAAACCCAGGAAACATATACACCAATTCAAATGGATGGTATGATTTCCATTGAGGAATTCAAATTTCTAAGGAGTGAACATCTATTCCCTCCATTTATTTTGTACCAAAAACCCACATAAGCATCAGTCCCATTCTATACCCCATCATATCTGCCATCAACAGTGTTGGGGAAAATTTATCACGGTATGTGGACTACTATCTACAGGATCTGGTTAAAGACCTCCCGACTTATGTTAAAGACACAGGTGATTTCCTTAACAAAATCAAGGAAATCAGATGGGATGCCAACATGAGACAATCAGTCAGCTGTAATCGCTATGTCACCGGCTGACCAGCAGATGATATGTTTTTCTCTTGGGACCTCACTTGTATGAGCATCGATGCCCAGAGCAATTCAGTTAGCTGAAATTCATATCTATTGGCCAAAGCACTCAGCTTTATAATATGGATACATGGTCATACAAGTGAGGTCCCAAGAGAGAAACATATGGCCTCACGCAGATATAAGTGGCACTCAGCCCAAACTTGTATAATCTTATAATCTGCTGGTCAGCCGGTGACATGGCGATTACTAGAGCCAAGTATATAACGTACCAGGTAGAATCATTTGGAATTGATTCCAGCTGACTGATTGCAAAGGACATCGATAGGCTAGATTAAGCCAAGCGTAAACTACTCAGCCCACAATGCATCATAATGGCTAGTGTGGTGTTGTAGTACAAATAAAGGAAACTAAAGTAGGACTTATTACTACCGTGATCAGGAACTGTTTGAGTTCGAAACGCGTAGGTGAAGGAGGAGAATTTGAGTTGAAATAAATCGTGTTTAAAAACACCCGAGAAGAGTGCGGCATCCTTTGTGAAACTTGCCCCACCACCGGCACCAGCTGATTGTTGCTCCTCCCAGAAGGGACGTTTGCTGCATATATATATATATATATATATATATATATATATATATATATATATATATATATATATATATATATATATATATATATATATATATATATATATATTCTCCAAAGGCAAACAACGTTCCACACGCTCTCAGAGTCCAAACACAGAAACACCATACCTCCATTAGGGACCAACCAGGTATTAATGCAATCAAACATTTTTTGAAAACCCGATCTATATCTTTGCTAGACCACTCGATGATGATTACACAAATGATTGAATTTTGTTTAACCAACAATTTTTTTGTCTTCAATGAGACCATATTCAGTCACAGGGCACCGCGATGGGCACCTGCTTCGCCCCCAGCTACGCGAATTTATTCATGGGCTGGTGGGAGGAGCAGGTGGCCGCATCGATGGAGGAGTTTAACACCAAAGTAGCCCTGTGGCTACGCTACATTGACAACATTTTTGTCATCTGGAAGGGGTCAGAACAATCAGCAAGGGATTTTGTGAGGAAACTCAAAATAAATGATCTGAACTTGACATTCAGCGCAAATATCAGCACTACATCTGCTGAATTTTTGGATATCTCTGTTTCTATTGTAAACCACAATATAGAAACCAGCTTACATCGTAAGAACACTGCTGGCAATAGTATTCTGAGAGCCAACAGTTCACACCCACGGAACCTAGTAGAGAGCATCCCTTATGGGGAACTACTACGGGCCAGGAGAAATTGCAGCTCAATGGCTACGTATGAATTAGAGAAATCTACCATGTGTGGAAGATTCAGAGAACGTGGTTACAGTGAAAAAACTATCAGGGATGCTTGCAAAAGGGTTAGTGAAACTGAGAGGAATGATCTGGTCTTTTCTACTAAGGATACCAAAACACAAGAGACAGTGAGATTTATCACCACATATTGTGGACAAGCCCACCAAATACGGCAAATCCTTAAAAAACACTGGCATGTCCTCTTAAGTGATGACCATCTGAAAACAGATTTGGGCAGCAATCCCCAAATTACCTTTCGAAAGTGCAGATCACTCAAAGATGAACTAAGCCACAATCATGTTACACAGTGCAGCAAAAACATCGAACAAGCCCAGATAGGGTTTAAATGCTGCAACAGATGCAAAGCCTGTAAAAACAGTGTCAACTGTAAAAAATTATCCATTCCGAACACTAACAGGGAGTTTACCATTAGGAAGCATCTGATGTGTAACACGACACATTGTGTATATCTATTGATTTGCCCCTGTAAGAAATGGTACGTGGGGAGTACCAAACACCAGGCGAAGAAAAGGATTCTTGAACACAGACGAGCTATTGTTAATAACAACAAACTGTATCCAATAGCTAGACACTTTGGTTCACATCACTACCAAGATGCGAATGGATTACGAATGGTGGTAATCGACTCTGTTGATCTCGGTATTAGGGGTGGTGACCAAGAACTGTCCTTACAAAAACTGGAATCATTGTATATCATTGAATTTAACAGCATTGTTCCGTATGGTTTGAATGTAACAGAGGAATTAGCTGTACATCTCCACTAATGTGAACTGTATGAGCTATATTTGTAACAATATCCCAGTCAGGAGAATCAATCATTTTAATTTAATTTTTTACTCTTATAGGTGCTGTAGTGAGTAGAATATTATGGCCATTAACCGTGCAGATGGAAGGTGAAGCTCCATGATGCATACCATGTATCCACTATCAACTATGTGCTTTTTTAACATTTGTGATCTAGCCCACATGGGCGGAATTTTAGTATTCACACAATGATGTCAGCCTGCTGTCTATTTATGTTATAAAGGGCACTCATATCCACCCATGGTAATGTTAGCACAATAATGAATTTTTATGTGTGTATAGCCCACTGGGGCGGGACAATTGAGGAAGTAGAATACAATACTTTACTCTCTTGCGAGTGACTCATTATGAATATGCAACAACGAACAAATGAGGACGATATGAGTTACATAACAGGATAACCATGCTTTAATGGAGTATCTATAATATTGGAGGAATATTTTGTGTTGAGACATGCAGAAAAATGTACAAGAATGTTGATAATATGACGTCTCAACGATTTGTACTTCAGCCGTATATGAATTATGTGCACCATATAGGCAGGATTCGGTGCAGATAGAGAATATACCGATGTTATGATTTGTTTCTACCAATATCTTACCTTTCCAAAATGGCAGAAATGTTTATCCTACCAAGCACAGCACCTAAATGTGAGTCCTATGTTTATGTTGGTATCTGTGTACATCATTTGATTTAAATTGTTTATGTGCACTTAGGCTCTTGAACGTGATCAAGGCTTAACCGCTGAAACGCGTTGTTTGTTTGCCGCATTAAATCGTTTTTCACAGAAGGAAGGTGTCCGAGTATCTTTTGATATATGAAAAGATTGCTGAAAGAATTGTTTGGACTCTCGGTATCCAAACTCGGACCGCCCGATGACATCTTTACAACCTGACCGGGGATCGTGGAGAGAAAAAACAATATATATATATATATATATATATATATATATATATATATATATATATATATATATATATATATATATATATATATATATATATATATATATATATATATATATATATATATATATATATATATATATATATATATATATATATATATATATATATATATATATATATATATATATATATATATATATATATATATATATATATATATATATATATATATATATATATATATATATATATATATTCTCCAAAGGCAAACAACGTTCCACACGCTCTCAGAGTCCAAACACAGAAACACCGTATGCCAAGTCCAAGGATGTTTATTAACACAAACTACATGTTTCGGCCTAGCAAAGGCCTTGATCACGTCTATATATCCAGTTTCACCTTTGCCAAAGCTTAGGATGCACATTTCCATCAGTCAACCTCCGTTAATAAAGGCAACAGCGTAGTCAGCAAATACACAGGTAAAATATCCTAGCCTTACGCGTTTCAGACGATAGTACGTCCTTGATCACAGGCATGAATGTCAGCACAATAACTGGCAAAAGACTTCTGGTATTTTTCACAAGTACCATTTATTGCCCACAGGTGTGGCAACACGTGAATGATCACGTAATGTCTAAATTGCATTATGGGTACAGAAGTCTTTCAGTAAACACCACAGTTCATGATAAAACTCGATGCTGCCAAATCCAATTGAAATGTCATAAAATATAGCCATTAGTGGGCTCCCCATGTAAAGCATTCTGCGTTGTAACAATGTTTTTTGCCAAACTGATGGACCGGAATCGGCCCCCAAGTAAGGAGCACACATCGGCCCGCTGTCGTCCGCGGTAGTGCAATCCCCACGGCTGGCATGCCGCGCAATTATCCAGTTTCACCTTTGCCAAAGCTTAGGATGCACATTTCCATCAGTCAACCTCCGTTAATAAAGGCAACAGCGCAGTCAGCAAATACACGGGTATTTATATATATATATATACAATCCCTAACTAAACAATTCACAAAGTATGCAAAATGGCAAATAATGGTAATATTCCTTTTGCTATTCATATAATGTATGACATTGTGGTGAATATTTTAATTGCTCAGCATTATGTCCATCATCTGTTTTTTTTGTTGCTTTTGTCGCACTAACTGGGAAGGTGATGTCCAGGTGTGAGTCCCTTACTCACTCTGACACTGGATTCAAGCTAGCCTGGCTGATGAGGGGTGATAATCTAAAACCGGTCCCATAATTTTTTTTTTCCGGTCAAGGGAGGACCTGGTTTGACAATCATCACTGAGTCCAAATTGTGATGGTGTTGAGGTTCCGTGAATTCTGAACCTGTTTCATAAATGTCATGGTTTTGTTACGAATTTGATAGTAGCGAACCGTAACTAGCGAGTACGGCAAGTACGAGTGATTTCGCTATGTTAGACCGATGGATTCACTGTGTATTTGGGGATTTCGTTCCGAACCCTGGGTTCCATTTTGTGCATGGCAGCCATTTTGCGGTTGCCCTCACATAGGCCGATGACTACGGCCGAACGAGTCTTTAGTACACTTATGCGTTAGTTCGAGTTCGTGCTGACTTCTGGATGACCCGAGTGAACTGACCCCGTTGCCTGAAGCTGACCTTGCTAAGCCAGTTCCTTGCCCGGTAGCTGATCAAGATTGAGGATCAAAGCACAGGACATTGTAGAGTTTATTACACACACACACACACACACCCCTTATCCTGCTTCTTATCTGTTTCTGTTTCTTCCTTTATTGGCTTCTTTATGATATGGGTTGTAGTCTTTTATTATGGGTTTGTCCGGCTTGTGCAAGAAGGAATGTTGGGCTTTCCTGTATAATTAATGGTGGGCCGGACAACTGAAAAGTGGGTTTGTCGTCATGCGATACCTTTTATAATGCTACCTATGATTGGACAAATTGTAAATAGTGGGTGTTTGTCCAGAATGTGATTTTTGACATAAAAGAAGATGACTTGCCTTACGAATTTGAGCAGTCTCCTACGAATATACCTGTGTTGTACTTCGTGGACTTCTGTTTCTGGTTGCAGCCAATAAATTCAATCTTTGACGCCACCGAGAAGTATCCCGTTTCTCTGTATTCTAAGATAGGTGAACCCGAAGACTTTGGGTATGCTCCTGGCGCCGCTGGGTTCTAAAACCCGGTTCTTCAGTGTGGTGAGCAAAGAAATGATGGATAAAACTCAGATCTGTGACTTGGGGTGAATGGTTGCATTGTTGAGCATTTCATCCATTATCTGTTCTTTTTGCTTTTCTCGCCCTAAGTGGGAAGGGTATGCCCAGACGTGGGTCCCATGCTAACTGTGCCACTAGATTCAACTAGTTATGTTATGTTATGTTAGGCTCATTTATTAAGCGCACAGATGCTCCAGCGAAGGAGCGTCCTGGCGCCCGACAAGGTAGAAACACAAACACAACTGGACAGAACAGAGCAAAGAGAAATTAAGGAAACAATAAAGTTTTTACAGCTCGACGGAAGGAAAGCAGATCCCTAAGGGCACGAATCGCAGGAGGAAGGGAGTTCCACAACACTGCGGCGCGCACTTGAAAAGATCGGCCGCCTGCCCTGCAACGCTTAAAGCGGGGGACAACCGCAAGTTCTAGGTCTGAAGATCTTAAAGCCCGGACCGGAACGTAGCGGGACAAAAGATTGGAAAGGATCAAAGCAGGGGATCCCTTGAGGATTTTGTAGGCTACACAAAGGACCTTGAACTGAATCCTTTGCGCAATCGGTAGCCAATGCAGCGTACGCAAGGTGTTAGCAGTTGGAAAGAATCTAGGTAGTCCCACAACAGCTCTCGCTGCGGCATTCTGGACACGCTGCAGACGGGTGATTTCTGATTGATTTAATCCCGCTAGAAGGGAGCTGGCGTAATCAAGCCGAGAGATCACGGTTGCTTGAATCACAAGTTGCCTGGTGGTGGCATCGAAAAATTTTAGTACAGGCCTTAGTCCACGCAAAATGCCAAAGCAGCAGGCCGCCGTGCGCTTGGTATGGCAGACAAAGGTGAGAGTTGGATCGAGCCAGACCCCAAGGTTTTTTAACTCAGCGACCGGGGTTGGCGTAGGACCCAGATCCGACGGCCACCACCTGTCTCCCCAGAGTTCCGTTTGCTTGCCAAAGATCATAACCTCCGTCTTGCTTGCGTTCAGCTGGAGACAGTTGGAAGTCATCCAGCTGGCGACCGCCCGAAGTCCTTTCTGGAATCTGGGGGCATCCACATCCGCATCCCCGCTGATCGTGACCGCTAACTGGGTGTCATCGGCATATGACACCATGGTCATACCCCAATGCCTGACCACCTCAGCCAGCGGTCTCACGTAAAGATTGAATAAGGTGGGACTCAGCGAGGAGCCCTGGGGGACCCCCAGATCCAGAGGATGGAGTTTGGACTGATAAGGCGGGACGGCCACGCAAAAGGAACGGTTGGCAAGGAAAGAACGGAACCACTGGAGAGCAAGGCCAGTAACACCAGCTTCCTCCAGATGAAGCAGAAGGATAGGGTGGGACACGGTGTCAAAGGCGGCGCTCAGGTCTAATAGCACCAGCGCCGCCGTTTGCCCCGCATCAAGCACGGAGTGTAAATGCTCCACCATGTACAGTAGAGCAGTCTCCGTGCTGTGCCCAGCCCGAAATCCATTCTGCGTGCTGTCTAAGATGTTTGCCTGGAGAAGATGGTCCGAGAGGACAGAGTTGACATGAGCCTCCGCCACTTTGGCAGGCCACGGGAGAAGTGAAATTGGGCGGTAGTTCTCGGGCTTGCCGACGTCCAAAGACGGTTTCTTGAGAATCGGCATGACCACTGCCTGTTTCCACTTCAGTGGGACCACGCCGGATGCTAGTGAGGTGTTAATCAAAGAGCAAACCGGCGAGAGACCGTGGGATGCTAGGTCTTTGAACAGAGCTGGCCGTAGAGGATCAGCCGGTGACCCTGACTTAACCTGCTGGGCCAGTTTACTGAAGCTTTCCAATGTTAAGCTCGGGAAAGAATGTAGAACATCCAGAGTTAGGGGCTTGAGAGGTCCATCGACAGGAGGTACAACCGAGGGAAAGGCTCTATAGATGGCGTGAACCTTTTCCAAAAAAAAAGCCGCCAAGGTTTCACAGTGTGCGATGGAACCCTGATGAGTCGTAGCCGCCTTTTTAGCAATAAGGTCTTTCAGGGCCTTAAAAATAGTTTTGGAGGGGTTAGTGCTGGTGCGAAATTGCAAGGCGTAAAAAGCCACGCGGGTTCTGCAAACTGAACGATGGTAACGTTTTACAGTGGCCAAGTACAAAACTTTTTTATCGCTGTTATAAGTTTTGCACCATTCCCGCTCGGCACGCCTACAGGTGCTTTTAAGCACCCGCAGCGAATCATCGTACCACAGGCTCGGATCCCTTGAGCCACATTTACACGAGGTTATCGGAATAAGGGAGTCAAGGGCCCTAGTAACCCACTCACAAAAACGATCGTAGCCCACATCCACAGTCTCAACTGGACCTAGCGGGTCGGTGGACAGACGGTGGAAAAAATCATCAAGTTTCAGTTTATTCCAACGCCGTCTAGGAATAGAGCGCACCATGGGTTTAAGTTGCGGCTCATACAGGGGGCACTGGATACACACCAGATAGTGATCAGTCCAGGCCAGCGGAGATGGAGTGGAAATACTGGCTTCCGCTAGATTGGTGAAGAAAGGATCTAAGATGTGACCACCTACATGAGTAGGCTGCGACATCAACTGAACTAGCTGAAGAGCCTCAAGATAAGCGACAGAGCTGTATACCGCTGGGATAGACATATTGTCATAGTGGAGGTTTAAGTCGCAGAGGATGTAGAAATTGGAGCAACCTGCTGCCAACGTGCTGATAGCATCTGGGAGGGCCTTCCTGAAGGTCACATCACTACCAGGGGGGCGATAAATCAAAAGGCCCGAGAAAGCAAAGTTGGGCGTAATAGCGATCTTAAACAGCGCGCTTTCACAGCCAGTGATTTTTTGCCCTTGCCAGACGCACAGGTAGCAGGACTTAACCGCAAGCGCTATTCCCCCACCTCTAGAGGCTCGGTTAAGAGTGTACACCGAGTACTCGGGCGGGAAGGCCAAGTTGATACCGGCCGTGTCAGCGTCTTGTAGCCAGGTCTCCATCAAGCAGAAAATGTCTGGCGACTCCTTACCTATCAGGTCGGAGATGTCTTGATGATGTTTGACCATCGACATGACATTCAGGTTCCATATGCGGAAAGATGGGCGGGTGCTGTTTACAACAGCAACAGAGTCGTTGCGCACACATGTTGAAGGGGCGGGGAGATCCAACATCCCGCAGACACATGAGTGAGGGTCACACAGCGGCCCAACCCGCGGAGCGTCACAGGTCCAGTTTCGTTGCCCGATGGCCAGCAGAGTGTCCCTGGAGTAGCACAGCATTATGTACTTCGTAGCATCCAGCGGTAAAGGCCCGGGTCCTGCCCTGTCCTACGCGTCCTGGCGCGGACGGGCGCAGACGGGCAGGACTCTGGCACGACTCCGGCCTCACGAAGGCACGCCCGCTGCGCGATCCCGCTGTGCTAGGGGAGGAGCATTAAGTAGGTGTTCCCTCGCTGGCTCCTGCGCACTAAAGCGCACGCAGATAGTGGCGCCTACACCAACACTCACTCCACTCCAAGATGGCGACCAAAAAAGGAAACCCACCCCAAGAACCGGACCCGCACAAGCGGCGGTGAAGTACCGATTATGATGCAGGTGAGTGGGATTTAAAACCAGGGGCTAATAAACGAAAAAGAAAGCAAATAGTAAAATTGGCTTTTAAAATAGAGATATCAGCAAAAGCGCGCGAAGCGCTACAGCAGCAGTACGCTACCTTGTCAGGGCGAGGCTACAGAGGGACTCGCCTTAAGTAGGTGTTCCCTCGCTGGCTCCTGCGCACTAAAGCGCACGCAGATAGTGGCGCCTACACCAACACTCACCCCACTCCAAGATGGAGACCAAAAAAGGAAACCCACCTGTTAGACCTGGCACCTTGGCGTGAGTCTCCCTTCCACTTTTTGCTGATGTGCCTCCGATGTTTGGCTGGTTTTCCGATACTCAGGGCACTGCGCCACGGCTGATCCGTGCCGCAGTGCAAGTGCTCCCTACTGTAAATTGTACATACGATTGGTATCCATGATTGGTGCATTGGATTTACTGTTAGTCCCTAGTAAAGTGCACAAGAGAGTGCCGGGGCTTGTAGATGCCAATACTGCTGGTGGGCCTGCAGCGCTGGTTGCGCCACCCACCGAAGCAGCCGTAAAGATGTGTCTGGGAACTGCGACCGCAGAACCCGCGTGCGGTCTTGTACCATCACGTCAGCTGGGCAAGTGTCCCCACTTGCCAGCACCGACCCTTCCCTTGACTACATGTTAGTCACCCCTATGGTAGGCCTGCGGGCCGGGTGCGTTGTAGGTGCAAGGTAGGACAAGCCCTGATGTGCGTGGCATGTCCTAGTAGTGACTTACAACGAAGACCGTATTTCACTACTGAAGGCCACCTGCTCCATTAGGCCAGACTGAGCTGCGAGGGTTATTACACCCTATAATCCCTGCAGGCTCAAGGAGCATGGTGGTGAGTCATGTTTAGTATGCCTGAACTCAGGATAATGAGATATTTCTTGTAGTCAAGTTTATTTCAGTATCCTGGGTTTGCAAATGCTACTTTTAGAAAGTTAGCCTTTGCTTGCTTAACCATTTCAGCCGCCTCTGCCGGTATGTGTATCTGACTGTCTGGGATGTGTGAGTGACAGGGCTGGAGGGATGACAGGTGGTGAATGCGCAGATTACACCTTAGTGGGAGGTAGGAGTGCCTCTTGACTCGAACTGTCACTGTGCTCGGCCACCACAATGCTGGCTCCACCCTCCTGGGGAGCGGCGGATGACTCTGCCGGCACCTGGCCCAGGAAGGGCGAAGCCCCCATCAACAAGGTACTCTGGCCACCCCTGTCCGGACAATGCTGGCTCCACCTCCTGTGGGGCGTCTGATGCGCCTGCCCCTCACACTGAAAGCAGAAGCCGGAGTACACCCGCGGGGGTCCTCCAGAACTGAGAGTGGCTATGCAAAGGCCCCCCTGGCCTGCGAGAACAAAAGAATTGGCCTATAAAAGAAGGAGCCCTGCTCCTTGAAAATTAGATCCGGTTTGGGCCACAGAAAGACTCTGCCCTACGAGAAGGACCGTGAGAGACAAGGAAGGGTGCTGACTCTTGCCTGTGTCTGGTGCCTTGCTGCTGAAGGAGAGGAAGACAATAAGACTACGAAAAGACTTTTGTGCTACTTGTGCCAAACTCTGCAAAGAGATCTCCAAGGGCTTGCAACTGAACTTGCCCCCTGACCAGCGTCCCAGGACCAGTGGACGCTACCCCCTTGGAAAGCGACTGCGGGTGCTGACCATCGCCGCAGCACTGACGGAGGAATCTCCTCTAAGGCATCACCATCCTCCCGACCACCGTGACCGGGGCCCAAAGCAACAGCGAAAGCAAAGTGAGGACCAGCCGCCGCTGGCCCGAACACCGTGACCGCCACTGCACCGGGAGCCCGAGAGCAAAGCAAAGGAGGACCCGTCCGGTCCGAGCTATCGAGGTGAAGGCATAGCGAGCCCTCACTCACCTGCAAAGACGGACAATTGCCCTACGAGAATCCGCAAGGTCGGTAAGCCTGCCCGACAGCCCAGCTGTGAGCCCACAGCTGCACCGACATTTGGCTGGGTACGTCCTGCACTTGGGGACCGTACTGCCACTTGTCACCACCGCACAGCCGCCGCCCCCAGGGTCGGAGCGGACGACGAGGAAAGGACCCTGCCGCCACAGAACACCGCTGCCCCGGACGACCAGTGACCAGCCCGGCCGAAGAGCCGCAACGATCAGCGACCCCGGGAAGGCAAAGCGACGTGGGACAGATCCCTTGGAAGCCGCCGGCTCCACAAGAACTTTGAATAACACCGGCCTACGGGCCTCCAGAGAACTTCCATAAGAACTATGGTAACCCGAATTAAGTAACCTGCAACGGTCTTCATAAAGTTATTGACTGTATTCATAAGCCTGCTTAAAATCTATATAAAGATATATATTTTTACAAGAATACAGTCTGGTCTCGTTGTGTGGTGGGTTGGTTGTAAAGGTGTACTGTTGCAAGTGTTTAACCCTATGTGCCCCAAAGATTAGCCTACGACTGCTTAAGCCACACTACCTAGAGGGTAAGCAGAGGTTGTCTGGAAGGCAACCCTCAGCCCTGACGAGGAAGAGAGAGTCCCTGCTTGTCGCTAGTGTCACACTGCGCCAACTAGAGCCTCCCCCTTCCTACACCACCCCAAGAACCGGACCCGCACAAGCGGCGGTGAAGTACCGATTATGATGCAGGTGAGGGGGATTTAAAACCAGGGGCTAATAAACGAAAAAGAAAGCAAATAGTAAAATTGGCTTTTAAAATAGAGATATCAGCAAAAGCGCGCGAAGCGCTACAGCAGCAGTACGCTACCTTGTCAGGGCGAGGCTACAGAGGGACTCGCCTTAAGTAGGTGTTCCCTCGCTGGCTCCTGCGCACTAAAGCGCACGCAGATAGTGGCGCCTACACCAACACTCACCCCACTCCAAGATGGCGACCAAAAAAGGAAACCCACCCCAAGAACCGGACCCGCACAACCGGCGGTGAAGTACCGGTAGTCTGGCTATAAGGGGTGATACAGTGATAGTCTGGCTATGAGGGGTGAACAGTTCAGGCTGGACTGTACCCATGAGGAGCAGAGTCAAGAGTGATTTACATACGGCTTAGTCCAAGCTGGGGTGGTGTGGTGGGCAACAAAACAATGGATTTGACAATCATCACTGGGTCCAAATTGTGATGGTGTGGTGAGCAAAGAAACAATGGATTAAACCCAGATTTGTGACTGGGGGTGAATGTTTGCATTGTTCAGAATTCGGTCAATCGTCTGTTCTTTTTGCATTTATATAATGTAATCATTCAAATATGCTGGTTTCTTAACATTGCAACAACTTTGCTTTGCGCCACATTGTCTATGGTCTAACTTCATCCTCCTGCCCACCACCACATTCAAATTCCTCCAACTCTGGTCAGTCCTTTCTTCCACAATTCTACTAGACTTGGTGTCCACATCGCTTAGCCATTCACACAGGCATTTTCTCATTTTCAGCTCACTTCTCATTCCACCTTACTGCACTTTGCCATTCATCTCATGAGGCATACACATCCATCAATACCTTGTGATATTTAGAAACACTTCCTCTACTGTCAAAGGACTAGAAAATGTACTCTCCTCCTCCTTCACCTTCCATGGTTTCTTCACATTTACCATGCCACCCTCTCATACTCTCACATCCTTGGCACCTGATATAATGTCACTATACGTTTTATACTAATCCTGATCATCCTTAATATTCTTTTGGACTACATCTGGTGACCATTGAACTTGCTTGGAATTCTACATCCCCCCCTGGGTATTCTTGGTAAAAGGGGTTCTTCTCCTCATGATAGTGAATGGACTATAGCCTGTTACTGCTTGTGCGATGCAATACTTCTAAATCATCTTCCTCACCTTCAACAGCCAATTTTTCCTTTTGCTACTTGCCATCTGCAAAGCACCCTTAATCACATGGTTGAATCTTTTGACTTAGCCATTACTTTTCTATATGATATACTGAAGTACATTTATGTTCCACACCATTATTCAGAAAAAAGATTCAACCTCTGCATCCCTGAATTATGGACTATTATCTGTTATTACCTTCTTAGGTAAATATTACCTCTAAAATGACTCATCCAAAAATGGAAGCACTCTTCCTGCACTAGCAGTAACCACAACAGTCCCCTCGGGCCACTTAGAAAAATAATCCTTGGCAAACAAAACATGTAGATAGTCACTAGTTTCCTTCACCACACTGGCTCACGATGTCCAACCCAATAGTCTCCCAAGCCATATTGGGACTTTCCACTAGAACTGGAGGTGGTCTTAAAGTTACCTTAGATTGATCTTCACAATCACACTCCACACATTCCCTGACTGCCACTCCACCTCATCATCCATCCCAGGCTACCAGTATCTTTCCTTCACTCTTTTCTTACTCTTAAAAATGCCCAAATGACCTTCATGCCACAATTCTACAATCTTGCTCCTTATGTTTTTAGATGGTGCATTTGTTTCTCTTTTAAGCAATGTATTGTCCCACACTGATAATTCTTCCTGCACCACACAAAATGAGCGGCAATCTTCTTCCAATAATATGTTCACCTTCCATCACATAACTTTTTACCCTTTGCCTTGTGAAGTAATTGTTCATCACTTCCTACGATTGCTCTTCAGTTATGGCAATCTTTTCTTCCCCTCCTATCACAGCCACTTTTAATTCCTCCAAACTACATTCACATACCTCCCATAATGGAAAGGGAATCTGCTACTTCGTTTTTTTATACCTGGTACATACTTCACTTTGTAGTTATAATCCATACGTTTTATGGATAACCTGGCAGTTCTAGGTGAAGCAGTTAATAACCCCTCTGTAGATAATTTTGTCAGTGGTCTGGATGTGAATGCTACACTTGTTTCCTTGCCATAGTTATCCTTTTGAGATAGCACTGCTCCAATCCCCTTGCAGCTCACATACATTGTAATGGTACATGTCATCTTTGAGTCAAATTCATGCAAAGAGTTAGCTTTACATAAATCTTCCTTGATAGTCAACTCGTCCAGAAACCCTTTGGTCCAATCAAATCTGACTAGGATTTTCTAAAGTTGCCTCATTCCATTGGTTTTCTCTGAAAAGCTTCTCACAAACTTAGCATAGAACTCTACTAGGCCCAGGGACGACCTCAGTTCCTCTTTATTTATTTGTACAGGAGCATTCTGAATGGAATTTAGGAAATCCTTATCTGGTT
The DNA here is from genome assembly GCF_964263255.1 of Lissotriton vulgaris. Lineage (NCBI taxonomy): Eukaryota > Metazoa > Chordata > Amphibia > Caudata > Salamandridae > Lissotriton > Lissotriton vulgaris. The sequence continues at coordinate 814,006,842 of NC_141699.1, forward strand.
TTATACCATTCTTGCTCACTTCATGTTCAAAAGATTTGATGTCTGCACTCTAAATTTGCATTCATCATTTTCTGCTGATAGCCCATTCTTTTGCAAAGACCATCCTCATCACTAATATATCTACTTGGAAACATAATATTCCCTCATCTCTCATGAACAGTTCATGCATAGATTTTTGGAACGCTGCAGCCCCGGAAGCTATGCCAAACGGCATCCTTACAAACCTATAACATCCAAAGGGTCTCATAAACGAAATATAATCCTAATCCTGGTATGCTGGTGGTAAATAACCTGTAGAAAACCATCTCATCTCCCTAGTCATGGCTAGCATTTAATGTATTTTGTGCCAAGGAAAGTTTTCTACCACAATATTCTCATTAACATGTCTCAGGTCAGCACAAAGGTGAACGTCCCTAATTGCCTTCCTTTTTACCACGATTGGAACAATAAATTCTGATGCTTCCACTCTTTCAATGAGGCCACCTTCCAACAGCCTTTTCCTTCCACATTTATCTCTTCTGTCACACTAAAAGGCAAATTCCTCATCTTCCGCACTTTTGGTTTGGCATCCTATTTAAGTATTATTTTGTGATAAAAGAATGTCAATACACCCACCCACCCACCCAGACAATACTTATGGATATTCCTTCAGCAATGCATTACTCAGCTTTATCTCCACCTCCAATCACTAATACTTGCTCATGACTGTTAGGGTCTAAAATTATGTCAATGGCCCTCTGGTCCACCCACCCCAAGACAGATGGACCTTCTTCCGTAACATACAACTTACCAATTACTTTCCTATTCTTAAATTCAAAGAAACCAATCTGTAACCAGCCATAGGTATAGGCTCATCTGCAAAACTATCTGGAGCAAAATCAGCTTTTAGGAGTTGAGGACAAGGGGTAGATCCAACTCGCTGAGTTCACATAAAAACTCTGGAATATTACGTAGTGTTCTGCTCACTTCAAGTGTCCAGATGAGTAGCTGTGAAGATTGACTGCTGTGCTGTATCATATGCTCTTGTTAATATGGATTTAAATGAAACAAAGTGTTCATCAGAGATCCAGGACATTACTTCCAGTCAGACATGGGTTGCGAGTGACCCCCCTTATTGGATTTCACTCACTGCCCTCCAGCTGCTCCTCCCGGGACTCTGCGCACTGCCCGGTCTTCAGTGGTGCTGTGGGCTGAGAAGAGGTAGTGCAATGATTCTAACTGCCACCCCAGAAAAAGGCCACACATCCACGTTGGCAGCAGACACCCCCAGGTGGCTGTCATCCTAGCTAGAACACCCCGCATCCTGTCACTGCAGCCTGCTCAAGCCCTGAGGCAGCCAAGCACCGGTACACCAAAGAATTAGCAATAGACTCTCGTGATTTCACTCTTCTTGTTCCTCTTCCCCATCTGTCACAGGTAGTTTTCCAGATGCCGCCTAACAACATGGGAATTGTCGTTTTCAGTTTTTGTCACCTCCCCAGGGCGTTGGGATACAACATGCAGGTAGGAGATGCATCATTGTTCAAGTCCAGGCAACGATTGAGGACCGGAAGACATACATCACAAGGTTATCTCACTAGAAGTGCTTGATTTTATTTTTAAAATCAAAAATATTTTCTTCATTCTTGGCTGCCATTGAAAAGAACTTCGAGAAGAAAACTGTGCTTTCTACTTTAAGAGGTCTATCTTAATTGTACAGGAGGCACTGTATAGTGTTGATTGAAAACAGTGATTTGGCAGGCTACCCCTGATGCCATTGCTGCCAGGAGGAATGCACTTCATGTGCAGCGAAGGCCTGGCAACTGTGCCTGAGCAGCTGCTGGGACTTACAAAAGTTGAGCTGCTGGGACAGACAGAGCGAATTCTGAGGCTGGCGGACAAAGTCTCCATCTGTTTGTATCAAGTTTCAAAACCTTCTGTGTTCCCTTCTCCAGGCGCTTTCCGCAACGTATACCTTTCACTAGGGAGCCTATATATCTTTGTGCCTATGGACCGCAATGTTTGCAGGTGTAGTGCTAAGTGGGTGCCTCGTGGTTGGCGCTATGTCTAGTGAATGTGTGTATTTCTAGTGCGTCCCTCAGTGAGATGACACCTCTCTGTGAGCACTGGCAGAGCACACACAAACGCTCATCCCTGTGGTGAGTAAAGGTGCTAAATGAAAGTGTGAATGTATGAAGTTCAGAGAGATACACTCTTGTGATACACAGTAAAAAGAGTGATGGTGGGTCAAGCAATGCGAGACAACAACTGTAACCAGCATGCATACCTTAAGCAAGGATGTGTTCCACTAATGGTGAAAGTTTCAATTTGCAACTTAAAAAAATGCTTTCAAATTCACTACAGTCTGTGTAAATCAATATTAGACCTTACTCTAAAAGCACAATCTAGCTGGACCTGCTAGGTGACACGACTACAGTAGGAAATGCAAACACCCCGTAAGGGGTTGTACAATCTCTTTGTGTCATTATCATGTGTTCATGTGCCAGTGATCCTGAGTAATGAGAAATGATGGCTGAAACTTTGACCTTTGCTACTGCTTAAAGGTTAGTACTCAGAGCACCCAGGGGCAAAAAGCAATTGAGGAAATGATAGCTCGCCTTTCTTTTTTTAACAATGATGTAAGTTGTCGTAGCCAATGCTTCTGCTGTCCGCATTCCTGGGACACTCCTATCTCTTAGCCTTCTCTTGACAGATTAAATAGGCAGTCTCTGAGCTTCCCACAAAGTGCATTGCAGCAATACAGGCGAGACTTGATTGAAGCACGGATTTGTAAGAATGAACTGAAAGCGATTCTTGCACTGTGATTTTATTTTGTGGTCTATGCTAAATATACATTGGTAGGAAATGCTTAAAAACAAAATGTGACAGATTACAGACTTCATTCTCTAGAGGATTGCAAATATTTATATTTTCATCATTACTTGTGCTCTGGAAATGGTAAGATGAATATTTGATCATTTCAGTACTAGGGTGGGTGCCGGTGAACTCTCTCACGCCATGGTTGGCGGAGTTTTTCCTGACCTCCTTTACTCCAATTGGCGCGCGGTGTGGCAAAAACACTGCTGGCAATGCAGAATTTACCACTCATCCTTAATGTAGACCCACTACTCTCTTACATTTTTCCTTCAATACTTCTCCTTTGTTTAGGGTGATCCTGAATCCTTCACTATGGGAATTGGTACATCTCCTATCTTGATCTCACATACAGGTTTGTTTCTAAATATCTTTGTCAGGCTGCTTACCATCCCAGAACAATTTCTTCCACCTCCATCTATGCTCAACACATAGTCTCTTCTGTTAGTCTTGATTTCTTCTTCTGTAGTGTGTTCAGATTCTGAACTACTGTTGTCAATAATGACCTTCATTCTCCCTTCCTTAGTCTTTCTTCTTCACTATTTAGCGAAGTGTCGTCTAATCCCACAAAGGATTGTTTGCTGGACCCTGTTTGCTATATGCTAATTCATCTTTTAATCGAATTTCAATCCCTAAACTGGGTCTGGTCTATCTTGCTTTTAGTATTGCCTTTTTTGTTTTATCCATTTTCAATCCTTGCCATGTACAAAGTTCCTTTTTACCAGGTTTAAATATTTCCACCACCTCATGATAACTTTTAGCCGCTAAACTTTCCAATGCTGCCATTGCACCCCTTTTGGAGTCTTCTGCCTTTTTCACAAGTGACATCACCTCCCCTAATACAGAATTCCAATGTGCCAACAGTATCTCTTTTACATACTCGTTATTGACATGCATTAATATCTGGTCCCATTAAAAAATCATCATGTACAGAACCAAATTTGAAATTACTTGCTAACTACATTAAGACAACACATAGTCTTTAATGTACTTTGATGTTGTCCGTCTCTCCTGAAAAATTGTAAACCTGTCTCTGGCAACACATACCAATGGTGACTAAGATATATGACGATCAGACAAGCATTTCCAAAAATGTCTCCTTTGTCAATGTAAACCTTCAAGCCTTGTGGCCTCAGAGAATATACCAGAAATATATTTTTATTCTCTTGAGTTAATTCCTCATCCTCTATAGTATCTTTATAATTCAAGAAATACTCCTTCCATTCCTGCCACTTTAATGGTGGGCTCCCTGGCACTGCTAGAAACGGTTCCGGGGGTGTCAGTGTGAAAGTCTGTGGCACTCACATTTTGTAGCTCCTGTACACCAACTATTCTTTGCTTCAACGCAGGTGCTCGGTAGCCCCTCACACAGTGAGTACTTTAAAAAATATGTCTTTCCAAATGTATTGATACAGAGGACAAAGGGTGGCAAATGAGGCATTCCAAAAATCACAGTCACACAATGTTTCACTTAAATAAATGAACCTCACCGTGGGTAAGGTGAAGATTGGGGTACACATTGAAGAGTTCACGTGCTGCAAAAATCTTGTACCCATACAAAGTTGTCACAAAAGCTAAAGTATTTGTTGAACATTGTAATAAAATAATTGCCACACCTAAAATATGGCAGCGCCCTGTGGTCACGTTGCGTGACCGTGTAGCATTTGATTATAATAGCAGATGAAGGAAAAATATGGCTGCCTCCTGAGGTCACTATGCTTGACCTCATAGTGTGTGTCGATGAAGCTCCTGCACTGCACATGATCTATTTGTGACTAGCTCTTCTACACAAGGCAGGCTGGTCTGTTGTGAGCTGTTGAGCATGTGGAGCCAATGCTCAAGAGGGCTACAGTTCAAGCTCCTCTGCGAGCCTGGTTGATCAAGCTCCTGACCCCAATGCCCCCACCTCAGCAAGGCAGAAACATAAGCCAAATTCAGGGGCATATTACCAAGCAATAGCGATAATTATCGCTATTGCTTGGTTAGAGATAAAAAATTATCGCCGTGCTGCGGCGATTTTTATCGCAGATAAACCTTGGTATTACCAAGGTTTATCGCAAATGCGATAAAAATCGGCAATAATGCATGAATATCGCTGAAAAGTCAGCGATATTCATGCATTACCGAGCTAATGCTCTTGGCCATGTTATCCACTTACCATTGGATAACATGGCTAAGAACTGCTCAGGGGCAGGTGTTAGCTTTTGGAGATATTCGCGCTTAGGGTGAATATCTCCAAAAGTTGGTAATAGGCGATAGCGGTGTTAGCAACTGTTTCCAGTCGCTAACATCTTGGCATGCCCACTTTGCATGTCTTTAATGATAAATATCACTGACATGCAAAGCGGGGCCCAAGATGGTCGCTATCTCCTATTAGCTGTCGCTAACTGGTGTTTGCGACATCTAGGTAATAGGGAGATAATTTTATCTCCGCTTTCTTGGCTTTTTAAGCCAAAAAAGCGGAGATAAACCACCTTGATAATATGCCCCTCAGTCTTTTCCTGTCTACCACTTCCTCTCCTCCATTTCCACTTTTCTACGATTAAGTTATTGAATAGAATGTATCCGCCAGTCAGCGATCCTCAGCAATAAAATGACATTCTGCCTCCCAAACAGGTTCTGTAGTGTCAGATGAGGCACTTTATCTCCAGTTTGCAAGGAAGTGTTCTTTATTCGACCCTCCTGGAGAGCAACCATACAGTCTAGTTACATCCTTCACTGCCAGGGTCAATTCCCTCAACCCTCCAACACAATTAAAACCCAGCATTCCATTCCCCACATAAATCTAGAAATGGAACATTTTACCCAGCGTAGGAGACAACATTACCAGGACACAACAATGCCAACCTCCTTAGGATTTTCTCTTTCATCCATTTGAGTTAAATACCTAAAAATAGGTATTTTTGTTTTATTGAGTATTGGAACAAAAAAATAGGGCTTTCACAATTTTAGGGACTGCAAGTTTACATTATTTCAGACAGTCCTCTATTTCATGCTCACTAATTCTACCCTCATATGCTAGGACAACTGAGTCAGGGAACTAAACTTTAAGTATTTCAAGTCCTCATGTAGCATGGTGGTATAGGTACTATAAAGTAACCCATCCAAAAGTAAACTGGACCTTCCACCATGGGCAAGACGCAATACAGCAATAAAGACCTGCCTGCGGTCTGATCAATAGTACTTAAATGGCAGCGCAGAAAGCTATTTATGCAATGTGCATTGCACTAAAAGGAGGCATACATTCTTACTGATCTGCCCTAACCAAGTAAAACTGTGCATGATAATGTGGTAATGAAATTGCTGTTTGCGGGAAGCAGGGAGCTGTTTCTGTAGTAGGAGCTGCGAAGAGATCATATGGCACGTGTTTTTGGAATTCGCAGTGCACTTGAACAAATGCTGGAATTTTTATCTGATAATGACTCGAACAAGATCTTCCCAACGTTGGCTTTGGTCTCGAAATGGTTAACCTCAGAACTGAAGGAAAGCGATTGTTTAATGGTTGTCAAAATTACGACGGCAATAAATGGAAAAGTAAAGTATAATGCTGAATTAAAGCCTGGTACGACAGATTAAGGCAGGGCTTCATGGTTTTATGTATACGTTTTAGTGGATTATGGTTGCCATTTTATAATTGCACTATTGGATTTCATGTGGGATTTAAACCTCATATGTATTGATTTATGTGAAATGATTATATTGTGTATGCTATTTGCTGTCCTAAAACACATTTTGCATTGCGTTGTATTGATTTGCATAGAACCATCTTCTTAGCAGAGCACATGTTTATTTTCCCTGTTTATTATGGAGTCTGGCTAGCATTGTTCCTTGTCCGGCAAGAGGTCAAAGGGTTCCCTTTCGATCGCAGCACATTTTGCAAAAACTCACCCAACCCGGCAATGTCGCTTCTGAGCCCTGCTGTGATGCAGCAGTAGCATTAAACAAGAAACCTAACATGAAATATAAAAAAGAGACATTCATTGCCCATGACATTTCCCAGCGGTGCAGGAGCAATTTTCACAGTGAGGGTGCTGCCATCAGCGTCACATCGCAGAAGACTTACGTACTGTGCAAATTCCAAGAGCAACACAAAGAACAAGTATAGCAAATAGGCCATGCCCATTCAGCCGGAGTGGCACGTGTGTATGTAGTATGCAGCTGGTGGTGCATTTTGGAGTACACTGCTGCAGATATATAACTAAAACATCGTGTGGTAGCACAATTGTCCTTTATAGAGACACATTTTTCCATTGAAATGTCCTCAAAAGTCACACTGACTTGCAGTTTTAATGATAAAACTATATTGAGCACAAATGATATTATTTGGAAAACTGAGGGGCATATTATCAAGGGGGTTTATCTCCGCTTTTTTGGCTTTAAAAGCCAAGAAAGCGGAGATAAAATTATCTCCCTATTACCTAGCTGTCGCTAACACCAGTTAGCGACAGCTGGTAGGAGATAGCGACCATCTTGGGCCCCACTTTGCATGTCAGATACATTTATCACTAATTACATGCAAAGTGGGCGTGCCAAGATGTTAGAGACTGAAAACAGTCGCTAACATCGCTATCTCCTATTACCAACTTTTGGAGATATTCGCGCTAAGCGCGAATATCTCCAAAAGCTAACACCTGCCCTGAGCAGTTCTTAGCCATGTGGTGGTGGATAACATGGCTAAGAGCATTAGCTCGGTAATGCATAAATATCGCGGACTTTTCAGCGATATTCATGCATTGCGGCCGATTTTTATCGCATTTGCGATAAACCTTGGTAATACCAAGGTATATCTGCGATAAAAATCGCCGCAGGTCGGCGATAAATTTTTGTCTCTAACCAAGCAATAGCGATAATTATCGCTATTGCTTGGTAATATGCCCCTGAGTCTCTGCAAATATTTACCCTTTGCATATCACCAAGTAAAGAGTCTTGATTTGTTTTGATCCTATTAAAATCTCTGTCCATAACACTCCACAGTTACAAAAAAGTTGCTGCATTTGTGCCTTCCTAACTACTGATATATTTTGAAATATGTGTGTGGTTTATTTACAGGTATTTAAAGTGTGTTGTGTGTTAGAAAAAAACTGACATTCCACAGCCTTTCCTTTCACACACGCCCAACCCTAGAAACATCCTCAGATAGTTCACTTTACAAAACCCTCTAACCTTGCAGTTGGAGAAAGAAAAGCAAACACCAATCTCCATGTTAAAAGAATGAGCAGCATTTTTTGAGAAGTAATAGCCTGATGAGACCTCTGTCTTTTTAGGCACAGCAAATATGACAAGAGAAAAACAAAATTGAAAGGCATTTTTATTACTTATTCATCTTCTCGACTACAGCATTGATATGTTGTTAGTGCTGCAGGACCCTCCACACCACTACTTCCAGCTCATGTGGCATTACCTGTTTATTGCATGCTACTGATAGTCTCTGGTTTTAGGGCCAGATAAACGACCATTGAATTTTGTGACTCGCAACTTGCGACAAATAGCAAGTTGCAAAATACAATGTACAACAGTGTCTGAGACATTGTTTGCGATTCCCGATGGGGTAGCAAATATATAAATATAATATATTCCCATTTGAGAGTGCCTTATTGATATGAATTGCTTTGTATTTTATGACCTGGTTTATAATCATGATGAAATTCAAATAGATGTATTTTATTGTATGCTTTTATGAACTGTTTTTACAATTCGAATAAAGCTTTTTGAACAGAACAGAGTGCCTTACCACCCTTCTAAGAGGGGTGGTAAACTGCAAGTGTTTTGCGAACACAATTGCGGTCGGAAAACCTCCATACATTGTTTTTGGAGTCGCTATTAGGAAGGGACACCCTTGGAATGCCCCTTCCTAATAGCGAGTCGCTAACCCTTTTTTGCGAGTCACAAATTCTTTGCGACTTGCAGAATAGGGTTTGTACATGGCTCAAACGTTTTATGAGGTAGCAAACTGGCCTAAGACCCCTTTGCGACCGCCAAAGCTAAGCGTACATCTGGCCCTAAATGGTTTACACAACCAGCCACTGATGTAGTGTGCTACATGTTACAGTGCCTTCTTGTGGTTTATTAGGGCCCCAAAAAATACAAATCATGAGGGCCTTTGTTTGGAACCCTTTTCAGAGGGCAAAAGTGCAGGCAGGGGTTAATAGATCCAACAATGGTAGGTGGGACCTTTTCAGTCCTGCTATCCTGGGAAAAGCCTACTATATGCTCTGACCATCTCACCCAAGTACCACCCCAGTACCACCCCGTAAGAACTTTACTCTCAGTGGTAGCGCGGGTCAAGCAGTTTAAGGCTTTCGAGGGGGAGGTAAATTGCCAGTGCAGGTGTAAATTTGCAACTCACAGCACCCTCCAGCAATCGTAATAAATCAGGTTCATCCCAGTGCTGAGTTTTATGGAAAAGCGAGTATTTATTATACACAACATTAAAAATGGTCACAGTGCAATAATCAAGACAATCCCTTGCTCAGTCAGGGTTAGCTCTGCGACCGAGTTCACCTGAGTTCCTGGCATCTAGGCCCACTCCTCTGTCACAAGATGTCTAGATCATATATGAGATAACCCTCCCACAGATGCAACCCCCTCTGCCCTAGGGTTCTGAGTAGTGTCCCCATATTCAGGTGGGAGATCAGTTGACCTTGACTCCTGGACCTCATTGCAGTAGCTCAAGTTGTGATGATCTTGTCACAGCTCTGAACAACAGGTGTGTTTTCAGCTCTCACTTTTATACAATCTCTCCAGTCACAAATATGATTTAGTGCCTGGCCCTTTGAAATTCATGTTGAGTGATTCGGTCTCTTTGAAGCACCTACTCCTCAGTTCTTTTCTGCGTTCAAGGGCCTGTCTGCCCTAGCAGGGGTGACACCAGAGGTGAAGGAGGACACAACCATGTCACGGATGTAGCGAAGAGGATACGCCTGGGCGTCAGCCTCCAGCAACATAAGTCTCACAAAGGTTCAAAAGATTAAGGGCCAGATGTAGGTAAAATAGATTTACCGATTTTTAATTACCGAATTTTACCGATTCGGTAATTAAAAATCGGTAACACTTTGACACCCTCTGGCACCCCCAAAACAGGCTCGGGTGCCATGTGGCAGGCATACATGCCCTAAGGGCAGGTCTGCCTGTCACATGGCATAGGTGTGCATGCACACATATGCATGCACACCGGAATCAGTATTTTACCATCAAATTGGATTTGATGATAAAATACCGATTCGGTAAGGCCTCTGGGACTCTGAAGAGTCCCACCTACATCTGGGTGCCTCAGAATCGGTAAAATTACCGAATTTTTATTTTACCGAATCTGTAAAATTACCGATTCAGTAATTTTACCGATTCGGTAAAATAATGCCCCCTACATACCTGTCACCCATTTACCGATCGATAACGGCCAAAATCGGCCGTTACCGCTCGGTAAATGGCCTGAAACGGCCACCTACATCTGGCCTTAAGCCTCCTATCTTTTAGGATTCTGTGTTCCTGCAGTGTGTACCTTACCAGTCTCATAATCTACCATAAACAGTTTACACTGGCCTCCCTGCCCAGCATCCCTCCTGAATCATAAGATGCCTTAGATGTGCACAGGGGATGCGCTGTTCCCCTCCAACTGCAGCTTTCACCTCAGCCCCAAGAATGTCAACAATCCATGTTTTCTGTCTAGGTCTGCAGTCCACACCTCTGTGTTATGATTTTCTAGGCCCTGGCCTTACCAAAATTTAACCCAAAGGTTTCAATTGTATGTACACTTACAGGCACACATAAATGCAGTCTTTAGCATGTATTAACATGTGCACTTCACAGTGCTACATTCCTCTCTTGTATGCCAAGCGAGTTGTGAATATAGCCATGAAACATCAACCAAGTGGTCTCCACTCTTGAAACGAGAAACAGGTCAACCATTCTACTGTTCACTATTCAGGTATGTTTCCACTACTGTGCTGTATTTCACAACTCTGGGTGAGGGCAATAGCCCAACACCTTCTGAGTGAAGCACTGTTGGCTCCTCACCAGGTCTATGGTAGACCGTAGTGCATCAGGGTAGGCCTCGGTCACAGCATGCACAAATGATCCATGCATGTCCCATGACCAATTTCATAATCAGTGTAGTGTCTTGTGAGTTAGAAATTATGGTACCCTTTTGGCTCCTGATGGACTCCGGAGAAATGTGACGTAAGTGTTAGAGTGGAATGCAGTGAAGGCTGGTTTGGATTGTTAAGTTTGCATTTACACAGACAAATAAAGGCATGCAATACTAAGCTCCATGTGTGGCATAGTGATTGGCGGGCACCCAGGCTGGGGAGGATGCTACAACTAGGTTTCTAGATCCACATGTAGCAAGACACTCTGGCCTCAGATGCATGTCTGTTAGTAAGAAGGGGACCTTTCTGTGCCAACAATTCCAAATTTAAATTAATTACCCACTGTTTGCAAATTTAAACCTTCCTGACTACAAACTGTAAAACTGTACGAAACTGCCCCTTTTTGCCCCTTTTTGTTTGGTCACTCCCACTTTTTGTTTACTTTTACTGGTGGCTTTTGGACTCTGCACAATGTGACATTGCTGTCCAGTGCACAGTGTATGAGCCCTGACCCATAAAACATGTTGGAAAGGGATGTGCTCTTAATAGGCATATTTACCTACTAACTTATAGGTCCCTAGTATATGGTAGAAAGAGTGCCCATGGCGTGTAAGTTAAATGTCACTAGTGGACTGCAGCACACATTGTTCCACCACTAGAGTGACACTGAAGGCCTGCAACTAGTAACCTGGCTGTGCTAGTGTACACTACAAATTCGACTTGTAAAAACAATCCCTTTGAGCATCTTAAACCCTGCTTTTATATATTAAAATGTCACTCCCAAGTGAGCGTGAACTCAGGGTGCACAGTATTCAAAGGAAATGCATGTACATTTTTATAGTAACACGTTTTTCATTATTATAAAGCCCCAAAAGTAATTTTAACTGTAGAAGTGTAATTAGTCCCGTTCACCTGTAGAGTCCGAGGGCTCAGTCCAGCAGATGCAAAAGGGGTGGCCCAGCCCGGCCTCTTCCGGCCTGAGATGGCCGCAGACGGTCCTGCCCTTGTCCCGGGCTTCTCCCCGAGTGACCCACGCGCGACCGAGCGGGGCGAGGGACCAGGCGTGCCTTTATGCGCCTCCTGGCACGTCCAGTTCCGTCGTCCTGCCCCAGGGAATCCTGGGACTTGTAGGCAGCAGGGAGGTAGACCGGCGGAGCCATGCCCGGCCGGTCGATGGTGCAAGGGGCGGAGCCAAGCCCGGCCGCGGGAAAACAAACAGAGAGACTAAATCGCAACCGGATACAAACAGCGTCTACAGGCACCAGGGAGCTCTGCCCCAGGCGTGTCTTTATGCGCCTCCTGGCGCGTCCAGTTCCGTCGTCCTGCCCCAGGGAATCCTGGGACTTGTAGGCAGCAGGGAGGTAGACCGGTGGAGCCAAGCCCGGCCGGTTGATGGTGCAAGGGGCGGAGCCAAGCCCGGCCGCGGGAAAACAAACAGAGAGACCAACTCGCAACCGGATACAAACAGCGTCTACAGGCACCAGGGAGATCAACCCCAGGCGTGTCTTTATGCGCCTCCTGGCGCATCCAGTTCCGTCGGCCTGCCCCAGGGAATCCTGGGACTTGTAGGCAGCAGTGTTGTAGACCGGCGGAGCCAAGCCCGGCCGGTCGATGGTGCAGGGGGCGGAGCCAAGCCCGGCCAAGGGAAAACAAACAGAGAGACCAACTCGCAACCGGACACAAACAGCGTCTACAGGCACCAGGGAGCTCGGCCCCAGGCGTGTCTTTATGCGCCTCCTGGCGCATCCAGTTCAGTCGTCCTGCCTCAGGGAATCCTGGGACTTGTAGGCAGCAGGGATGTAGACCGGCGGAACAATGCCCAGCCGGTCGATGGTGCAATGGGCGGAGCCAAGCCTGGCCGCGGGAAAACAAACAGAGAGACCAACTCGCAACCGGATACAAACAGCGTCTACAGGCACCAGGGAGCTCTGCCCCAGGCGTGTCTTTATGCGCCTCCTGGCGCGTCCAGTTCCATCGTCCTGCACCAGGGAATCCTGGGACTTGTAGGCAGCAGGGAGGTAGACCGGTGGAGCCAAGCCCGGCCGGTCGATGGTGTAAGGGGGCGGAGCCAAGCCCGGCCGCTCGAAAACAAACAGAGACCAACTCGCAACCGGATACAAACAGCGCCTACAGGCCGGAAGAGGCTGGGCTGGGCCAACCCCTTTGCATCTGCTGGACTGAGCCCTCGGACTCCACAGGTGAACGGGACTAATTACACAGTTTAAAACAAAGATGGATCGCACACCGCTAGCCCCTCCTCGGGATCGCCCCTCTGCTTTCTAGTATTCGCAGTGCGTGAAGTATGAAGAGTTGACACAAAGTTCGTACGTACAAGGTTGGTGTAAGTAAGTACTTAATGTTCCCAAGATCTCTAGACCCGAGGCATTGCCCGGATTTCGGGATAGTTTCCCTCATCAGTAGAGAAAGTATTTGGGGTGGAAGAGAAAGCTGCCAAGTAACCGTCACAGGCGTCGTTGCCTGTTCTGGCGCGCAGGTGCGTCTCCAAAAGCTCGTCAGCTTGGAGGCTCATGGGAGCCCTTCAGTAGAAAACAAAGATGGATCGCACACCACTAGCCCCTCCTCCGGATCGCCTCTCTGCACTCTGGTATTCGTAGTGCGTGAAGTATGAAGAGTTGACACAAAGTTCGAAAGTCGTACACCAATGTTGGTGTAAGTAAGTACTTAATGTTCCCAAGATCTCTAGACCCGAGGCATTGCCCGGGTTTCGGGATAGTTTCCCTCATCAGTAGAGAAAGTATTTGGGGTGGAAGAGAAAGCTGCCAAGTAACCGTCACAGGCCTCGTTGCCTTTTCCGGCACGCAGATGCGTCTCCAAAAGCTCGTCAGCTTGGAGGCTCATAGGAGCCATTCAGTAGAAAACAAAGATGGCTCGCACACCGCTAGCCCCTCCTCCGGATCGCCCCTCTGCACTCTGGTATTCGTAGTGCGTGAAGTATGAAGAGTTGACACAAAGTTCGTAAGTGGTACACCAAGGTTGGTGTAAGTAAGTACTTAATGTTCCCAAGATCTCTAGACCCGAGGCATGGCCCGGGTTTCGGGATAGTTACCCTCATCATCAATAGAGAAAGTATTTGGGGTGGAAGAGAAGGCCGCCAAGTAACCGTCACAGGCCTCGTTGCCTTTTCCGGCGCGCAGGTGCGTCTCCAAAAGCTCGTCAGCTTGGAGCACATGGGAGCCCTTCAGTAGAAAACAAAGATGGATCGCACACCGCTAGCCCCTCCTCCGGATCGCCTCTCTGCACTCTGGTATTCGTAGTGCGTGAAGTATGAAGAGTTGACACAAAGTTCGTAAGTGGTACACCAAGGTTGGTGTAAGTAAGTACTTATTGTTCCCAAGATCTGTATCTTGAGAACAATAAGTACTTACTTACACCAACCTTGGTGTACCACTTACGAACTTTGTGTCAACTCTTCATTCTTCACGCACTACGAATACCAGAGTGCAGAGAGGCGATCCGGAGGAGGAGCTAGCGGTGTGCGATCCATCTTTGTTTTCTACTGAAGGGCTCCCATGAGCCTCCAAGCTGACGAGCTTTTGGAGACGCACCTGCGCGCCGGAAAAGGCAACGAGGCCTGTGACGGTTACTTGGCGGCCTTCTCTTCCACCCCAAATACTTTCTCAACTGATGAGGGAAACTATCCCGAAACCTGGGCCATGCCTCGGGTCTATAGATCTTGGGAACAATAAGTACTTACTTACACCAACCTTGGTGTACCACTTACGAACTTTGTGTCAACTCTTCATACTTCACGCACTACGAATACCAGAGTGCAGAGAGGCGATCCGGAGGAGGGGCTAGCGGTGTGCGATCCATCTTTGTTAATTACACAGTTTGATCCTTTCTGCTTGCCCAAGGGTTCGATTCAATCACCTATAATGGCTCAACCCTCAGAGAAAGGGAGGAAGATTATGCAAAGTACAGTAGGGGGTAGTGTGACAGGGACCCTAGATAACTTTATTACCAAGGCAGCAGTAGTGTTGGAGCGCGAAATAGCACTCACAGGAAAACGGTTATCCCTTGAACTTTTGGGCACAATACGGTCCTCCTTGGGCAATATAAAAAATGTTACAACACCTGAAAGACCTAACCCAGCAAGAATAAGCGGGATTAGCCCGGGGAACATAAGCTCAGGCTCAGATGGGTGTAACCTTGTTAGCTCTGTGAACATATCTGTAGATAGTATTTAATCTCCAGAAGAACATCGGCCCATAGTATTAACTACCAAGGCAGCACCTGTCGCTGTGGACACTGTGAGACATATAGCCCCATGGCCTACTCATACTGGGAAGAGGAAAAGGGGTGGAGGCCGTCAAACGGGAAGAAGATCGAAGGTCCCTAAAACATCAAAAATACCAGTAAAACATCTTCCTCCCTAAAGAAAAATTCTTCACAAATAAACAATCTATACCAGTGACAGCATTGCCAATCACAACATCAAATGCCATCTCACACCTTTCTGTAGAGGCTAGATCTGGAGGCAGTGATGTAGCAGGATTATTACCTCAAATAGAACAACTGCTTAAATCATTTATACTCCCACTTATAGAGAGATTAAAGATGATTAATCAAAATCAAGGGACGCTGCAACAGGCAACCATGGAAAACACACAGAAACTGGAGAGTCTTTCAGCTAGCTTACAAAAGGGGGGCATACAATCTTCGAATTCACTTTTCCTGCCACGCCTGGCCCCTAATCCTCTTGAGGCTAAACAAAGGACTATACTGTCAAGGAACATGGGTTAAAAGAGGGTGGAGTGAATACAACAGGGGCTTCTGTTAACACATATACAGTAGGAGCAGCTACCGAGCGTCAGTTAGATAACATTCCAGTAGCCATCCAAACCAGAGCTAAAGGTAACTCCAATGAAGCATTCACAAACATGGTTAAACTTTCGGTTATAGACTTACCTCCGGAATCCACACCGCTGGTCCTGGTCTTGGAAATGTTCCATCCCTTCCCGAAGGCACTAAAGAGGACTTTTACCAACTCAAAAACAAGGTTACTCACTGGTTGCACTGTAACACCGGGGAGGGGTATCCAGCCACGCATGATATCATTATGGTTCGCTGTGTGTCTTGGATAGGCAGCTCACGTAAAACAAGAAACGGTGACTGCATAGTGGTACATTTTAACAATCCTACCACAGCGGAAAGGATACTTAGAGATGTGGCGAGAGGGAGGGTAACCAGGGGGCAGGGGATAGAGATACTGCCCCTAGGCATCTTCTATAGGGCAACAACACACCTTCAACCTGATACTAGGACTAGGGGCTACCGTGTGAGGACACCATACTTCAGGGGGCAATGGAGAACGGGGCTACCAATGTCAATACCAACAAGGGTGCCCTCTTGGAGTGGTCATGGGCTCCCTTTGCCATTCGAGGGTCCTAATCGCTTTGCAGCCCTCCCAGACCTTAACGAATGCGACTGACTGTGTGGAGACCAGATAACCAACATATCTCATATTAAAAATAGTGCATCTAGTTGCCAATTAACCAACATAGGATCTGAATTTGCACCTTTAGTGGCTACACCAGAAGAACCTGTTCATATTCCACCCGATGGGGTTCAGGAAGAAAATTGTTAAGTCACAATATTGCCCGAGCTATTAGGAGAAGTCGCGCAGGGTATCACTGAGACACCCCACAACCATAATGTTATTAGTTGGAACGTAGCAGGGTTAGCAGGGAAAGTTGCAGATCCCCTATGGGTCCAGTTTGTCAGCAAATTTGCGTTAATTTGCCTACAAGAATTGTGGTTGGTGAACTGTGATGTCTCCTTGGTAGGTTACAGAGCCTTCTTTGTCCATGCGATCAGAGCTACCAGTGGCAGAGCAAAGGGTTGCTTAGCAATCTTTGCATCATTGGCTTTACGCTGTAGCATCAAGACCATTTCCACGGCCAACAGAAACATCCAGGCCATCTTCCTGGGTCAAAGGGATAGATCCCTCTTGGTGATACATTTTTACAACGCCACCAACAAGGAGGAAGGCTGTGGGCTGGCAAAACTGAATAGCTACGTTAAACAAGAATATGGCTCACTTAGAAAGAATTTGCTCATTGCAAGAGATTTTAACATTCATCCCTGTGGCGACCCAAAACTTAATGCCCGGGTGAAACTGGGTTGTCCACTGATATTGGGCATCCATTTCGAGCACACCACACAGGGTAGCGCTCTAAATGCAATGCTCGACGAGTATGATTTATTCTCTACAAGGAGCTTAGTTGCCCCACATAGCATCTTCAGGGAGCCCACGTTTAAGGGCCGAGGCAGCGGGACCTTTATAGATCATATATTAGTATCTAGATCCATTCTACCCCTCCTTCAGGGATTCTACATCATTCCAATCACATACAGTGACCATAATCCTGTGTGTGCGACTATATGAGGGTGTCTAATGAAGATCAAAGATAGAGTGCGCAGCTGCAACAACTTAAAACCCTCAGAGGGAGGGCGTCGCAATAAGTGGTGCCAGATAATCCCGTCCACCTTCCACGACTCCCTGATGGCCGATTGTGAGGCAGAATTTAGGTGTTGCCAAAATCACGAATCTTCACCAACATGCATTTTAAAATCATTTGAAGGCATTGCGTCCAAAGCAAGCGGCATGTTACTTGCCCACAGCAAGACTAGCACATCCCGGGAACCAAAATGGTTCTGTCACCTCTGTTCCAAAGCAGTGAGTGAGCTTAAGGCTGGGCTAAAAAAAAACGAAGAGATAGAGTTCTGATCTGCACCCTCAGGAAAAATTATAAACTTGCTCTAGCTAATCGCAAAGTGGTAGTCAAACAAGAATTATGGAGGGAGCTTTTAGACCCCGTGACTCTATCTAGCAGTTCCAGATTTTGGAGCGCAATTAACCGATCACCTTTTTTAGCTGAAGGGGTCGGAGAAGTGGGCTCCAATATAACTGAGAAGGAATGGGTCTCATTTTGCAGGTATATTTAAAAACACATCGAGCCAGTTATACCCCCATGATAGGCTTACGGATATGGAAACATTGATGTCCTCCGTGAACGAAATTGAGGGGAGCATTGCTAACCTGACCAATAGAAAAGCACCAGGCCCGGATGGTATCCCCCGGACCTTTTTAACCCCTTCCCTGCTCATGACGAGCTCAGCTCGTCATGAGGCACAGTGGAGCTGTGCTTATGACGAGCTGACCTTGTCATGAACAATGATAAATCTTACTTTCCAGCACAGGAGGGGAAACCACTAGCAGCCAACTGGTTAAATCAAAACCCTCGTTCTGGGCTGAGATCTTGACTGCCGTGGGTAACGCTGCAGCCGAAGGAGGATGCCCTGCCTCCTGGGGCATTTCCACGATTGTCCCTGTGCACAAAAAAAGGGACCGAAACAGCACGCTAAACTACAGGCCAATCTCTCTGATTGATTCTGTTGTTAAGGTCATTGGGGGGGCAATTTTAAGAATATTGTGTACCTGGGCGGAGATCAACAACATTATCTCGGACATTCAGTACGGGTTCCGCCCAGGGCATTCTACCATGGCCCAATGTCTAAACCTCTATTCCATCATAGGGAAGTACACCATGGCTCGCTCTGGATCCGTTTGCATGGCCTTCATGGACCTCTCATCCGCCTTTGACAGCGTCAATCGGGGAAGGCTGTGGTGGTCCATGGAGGCCATGGGGGTGGAGAGCACCTTGGTTGACTTCTTGAGGGATCTTCACAGAGACACCAAGGCCCACATTAGATATTCCAATGACCAGAAGATATCGAGGAACTTTGATATCGAAAGGGGGGGTCAGGCAGGGGTGCGTACTGGCCCCCTTTCTTTTTAATTTATATATTAACGATCTGGAAGGTTCCTTGCTAGAAACTGGGGCTGACTTTCCATATGTGGGAAAGCGAGGACTGCCAGTCCTGCTTTATGCGGACGACGCAGTCCTCTTGGCAGGATCCCCCAAAGGGCTCCAAACACTACTTGATGCATTTCCCGGTTTTATGGACAGGCGTGACCTGTCCATAAACAACTCAAAATCTTATGTGATTCACATAGGGCCTCGTCCTAAAAGAGAGTACTCCTTTGCGGTGAACGGAGTGAGTGTGCCGAACTACACACCATTCTCCTATTTGGGCGTCCTGCTGGATCATCGGCTTAATTGGGCTTTACTCCTAAACGAAAGAAAGGGCCAGGTAACCAGGGCAAAAGCGGCACTTTTTGGCTTTGCTGCCAAAATGGGCAACCGGCCAGTGGCAGCAATGCTAAAAATTTATCGGGCTAAGTACATATCTATAGCAAGCTATGGTAGTGATCTATGGGGATATTGCGGTCTCGAGGGTCTTCAGGTGACAGAAAACAATTTTTTAAAACAACTATTGAGCGTCTTAAAGGGGACTGCGAATTTGTCTGTCCATGAGGAAACCGGCATGCCCTATCTAAGTGACACTCTGGCTTTACGTCCGCTTACATTCTGGTTGCAATGCTGGCTCAACAAACACATAAACCTCACTCACACTATACTCAGAGAGATCCTGAGTCTTGATCATATGATAAATATCCCCTGGTTCAAATACCTAAAAACCTGTTTTTATGAGTTGGGACGCTTGGACTTGTTTTTAAATCCTGAAGGTATCAATAGTCTGGATATCGCGCTTGTAAAGCATTCCTTCACACAAATTAGGAAAATGGAAAGAGAAGAGAAAGAACTATTGAAACCTAGTGTGAGGAAACATTTGATACTTAAAACCACTTTTAGTATTGAGCCATATCTATTGTGGCCGCTGCCTGCTTACGAGCGATTTCTACTAACTAGGCTCAGATTTAACCTTCTTCATTTTCTATTAGCAGTTCCAAGGGAAAACATCCGTTACAACGCGGATATTACAACGCGGTGCTGTTATGACGCGTCCGAAACAACGCAAGTCGTTACCACGACTTGAGCTGGAGGGCGCTAGAAGATTAAAAATAGTAAATTTACTATTCCAACACCTTCCCTAGTGTCCACGGGGACTGGTGTTAGAATAGTAAATTATACTATTCAATATCCGCGCCCCCAACGCAAGTCGTGGTAACGACTTGCGTTGTAAGGGACGCGTTGTAACAGCACGCGTTGTGACGGTACGCGTTGTACCGTCACCAATCCGTTCCAAGGCGCAGTCACAAAGGGAGTGTGCTGGCTTCCTGTGGCTGCGACTCTAAGTCTCCACAGGACCTACTTCACTTCATGTTTTTTTGTAAATACTATGAAATGCCCAGGACTATTTATTTGAAATCCCTTTTAAAAAAGCTAAATTTTGCACAAGTACGTCCCGCTCTGTTTTGTTTGCAATTGCTTAAACCTGACTGTATCCCGTTTGTGGCCGGCTTCCTGAAATGCGCAATGAACTACAGAAAATGTCTGGATTTTTAAAATTACTTTGCCTCAAAGGTCTTTTCTAATGGTCATTTTGCCCCCCCCCCCCCCTTCTTGTATTAATGCTGTTTAAAATCGTTTTTATCATTGTGAATCACTGTTATCAATTTATTGTTTTTAAGACATCGAATGTGTTGTATTTTAAAATGTTACTTTTATGGTTTCTATGAAAGAATACCGAATAAAGTATTTTTGAATTTGAAACTGTAGAAGTGTTAGCTGTTCCATAGGATAGCTTTGGAAGTTTATATTAAAATTAAATAATTTTCTCTCGCCTAGGAATCAGATAAAAAGTTTCTTCTTGTACATTAAAATATTCTCTATTTTCATAAATTTGAGTGAGATTTTTATTAAGTTGTGTTTTGACTTTGTATCTGTTTGGCACTTCTAAAATCTTTACACATTTTCTTAAGTTAAGCCAGCATCATCTGTGCCATGGCTAGCAGGGGTTTAGCTTAGCCTGCTCTTGTCATTGTAGGAAATATATGGTGGATGCTTAGTGGATTAGAGAATAATTTTAAAATAAAATATGCACATTCCACTTGAAATTATAATTGTTTTCCTACAAATGCCAAATATTGATAATCACAACTACATCTTTTTCACAACTGGCACTCTCACTGGAACAGAGAAAATCAAATCACAGCTCCGAGGATTTTCACCGCTCCATCGGGTGCTCAATGCAATTTTTTTCTGTCTTGGCTCTTGGCCCAATTTATTGCAATTGAATCAAGCTACATTTTCATTTTTTTTATATCATACTTATTCAAAGAGATGTTTACGTGACTCACACCATTATTAAATAATAATGACCCCCTACTTAATCAGTACGCCAGCTTTTTTGCTTGATTTTCAGCGATTTTTTTAATGAGTCATGTGGTGTAAGCTGCACACTGGAGCTTAAAGACCTTGAGACAAGGATCACAAGATATTATTGTCTATATAAGTTACTTTCCACAATTTGGAACTGAAGCAGTGATGGCAAATAAGCTCCAGCTGAATTCTATAAAGGCCTTGGGAAGGCATTAACGATGACATTTCCTCCGTCAGCAAATTTTGCAATCAGCTAATTTTGCAATTTGCTGACTGTCGGTTAATCAATCTGGTTTTATAAATAGAAACAGCCTAAATTTAGAAAGACAGTAAGACATTGCCCAGTTTGCAAAGGGCTTATCCTAGCAATGCTGGAATTGTCAAAAGAGGGGCATCAGTATCTTGAAGGCTTGCAGATTGGCAACCTTAACTGTTCCATATTAAAAGAGGAGAAGGAATGGAGATGCAAGAAGGAACCAGTTTGTACTGTGATAAGGCAGGACATTTTGATTAACATCGCCATCCTTTTGCAGGAAATAAAATCACTTGAGCATGGTCAGCAATCCCAGGTTAAGCATGGATAATAGTCAAGTGTTTGCTAATAAGAAAAGTCATTTTCATCTCCTTATGGAGTTGGCCACATCTTAAGATCCTATACATATACTGGGATTTATGCATTGCGGAGGTATTGGTTGCTTCACAAACAATAAATTCCTTAGTCACACCCAGATTCCTTTAATTTAAAGATAGCAAGAAAATAACTTCTGGGAATTGATAGTACCTCCTTACCCCCGGTGAAGGTGATTTGGGAAACAATACCATTGAGGTTGGTAATTAATAAGAAATGAATAAACACTCTTTGGGGTACATTTACAAGGAGCTATTGCTGCCGCAGTGTTACATAGTTTTATATGCAGTGGCGGCACAATCAGTGCTCTAAATTGCTTAATATTTACAAAGTGATGCATTAAGCCCAATGCATCATTTTGTTGAGGCCTGCATCACATTATACCTGCGCCAGGTATAATGTATGCAGGGTAGGCATCCCCACGTTAAAAGCCATGTAGAACTGACGCAGTGAAATGTACAACTTTTCACTGTGTCACTCTATGACTTGACTGCGTCAAAGTCCCTACACCTTCTCAAAACAAGCGTAAGGATTGGCACAGGGCTTTTAAGATGGGTCTCGCCTCTGTGTTCTGATACATTGCTGGAGTTGCATCAGTCTTTCGACCAGCGTCTAGTGTGTGTTCATCACTTTAGCATCAGAAGATGTGTCAGACATTCTGACGTTTCTATGAATCCTTGCTCCAGGGAGCACTGTACTGTAAATACAGCGCATCAATGGCATTCTTAGGGCATTTGCGGCAGGCCCAAAGCTGATGCATCGGCATCAATGCGTCAGTTCTTGTAAATATGCCCCCTATTTTGATGCAATGATTCCACAGTGTTGGCCTTCATTTGGGGTACCCCACTGTGTAGAAGACACAACACCACAGTAGACTGTTGAGCTTCCATTGCAACATTGGATTCACATAATGTCAAAGAAAATCCTTTTCTAACGGAAATTTATCCTCTGACCTGTCTTTCCACCACCCACATGGAAGAACAATAACTACAAATGCAGGACAAGGAATTTGCTGTTGTGTTTATTCGTAAAGAGGTTGAGAAATGTCCTCACAAGAGTTATGTCCGTTCCATCGATTTAGATAACATGGCAAAGATCCTGCACAGCAAGATGTATCCCTTACCTAGGCAAAAAGACACTGGGGCTCATTTACCAGCCCTGTGCACAGGCACCACGTCACTTTTTGTGATACTCTGGTGGTGCACAGGGCGTAGCCATTTCTACAAGGCCAAGTAAAGCCACTCTGTGTGGTTTTTATGGACTTGTACATATGGAGTGAGTCAATGCAGCGCAAATTGCTGTCTTACTTCACGCTACGATGGGGAGGTGTGTCATGGGCATTACAGTGGGTGTTTCCATGTAACACCCATTGGCATTTGACACATTTCCAGGTTTACCACAAGTTGTAAACCTGGGAATGCATCAAAAGCCTCCCCAGGGGATGGATATGGGAGGCGTAACGAGGAGAAATAACATTATGTCTCCTTGTTTTTTTCCTTTTTCTATGCATGCTGCTGAAGAAAAATGCCTCCATTGATTGTTTTTGTGGAGTAAGGTGTCCTTCCCTGCACAAAAACAATCAACCCTACAAAGCAGCCAATTGAGCGCTAGCGCAGGGAAAGAGTAGAGGAATGTTCTGTATGCAATAGATTTGGCACATTCCTGCCCTTTCTTTTGCCAAAAGGCAGCGCAGCAGGAAGGTTTGCGGTGCTGCCATTCAGCAAAATATTGTGAGGTTAAATATTCTCAAGGAATACATAGAAGGTAAATTGATTAAGGAATTATTTTGATTTTGGAGAAGGGGCATTAATTTTATTTTTACCAAAATGGATGCACTTTTGTACCATGAATTGATTCGAGAGAATTTAATGAAATTAAATTAATATCAGAAACTGTATAACTTCCTCTGAGCTCTGTGCTGCTAGATCACAAAATAGACACCCACATCTTAACCAAGTTAGATTTGAAGGGTGCAAACCCTAGAGATGGAGAGGAATGCAAGAGAGCATTTAAGGTCAGATATAGCCACTCTGAATATCTTGTGATGTCATTTGGCACTACCGCCGTTCAACATTTTATCATCTTGGTATTCTCAACAATGTTAATGGAACACTGAAAACACAGGAAGTAAGTAACAGGTAGCCTTTGTTCCCACTCATTCTATGCAAAGCGAGAAGTATAAACATCCAAACTCACTTTCTTGGGATTTCAGATTTCCCCTTCAGGAGTACAAATGCATGCAGTAAAAGGATCAGCAGTTTTAAACTGGCCCCAACCTTCTACCCTTCAAGAATTTTAGATATTTATAGGTTTCATAAACTTCTACAAATATTAATTCAGGATGTTTTGAGCGCTGTTCTACCTATTGTGCAATTAACTAAGAAAGGAGCTCCTTTTGTGTAGGTTTTGGAACAAGTATATTCCTTCCAGATTTATCGTGAAACACCCGAAGCTTAATCAACAAAGCATTTGCCTTTGGAGTCATTCTTACACAAAGAGATTCAGAGATACCATGCAGCCAGTAGCCATTTATTCATGAACCCTTTCATTAACTGAAATACATTTTATTATATGGAGCTACTGACTATTTAAAACTTTTTTTAATTCATTACTTTACTTGGGAAAAACCACACAAAAGATTTTGGTATTGAAAAATCACAAAAATTACATTTTTTTAAACTGCACGAAAGGCTCCAATGTTAGACACAACAAATGGACAGTGCTTACCTCAACATTCAACTGAGATTTCATATTGACTAGGGAAAAGGCATGAAAATGCTGACATGCTTTGTAGACAGGATGAACCTGAATAAATAACAGAACAACCTCCCAATAATTGAGCAACATTGTATAAGCAACAAGAACAAGCCACACAAACACTAGAACAGATATGTAAGGCTTAAAAAATAGAGTGATTTTACAACTTTGACACCAGAATATAACAGATTACCCAAGATTTAGAAGGTTTATGATCAGAGCTTTTTTGCACTAGAAGGAAGAATATAATTAAAGTTAATGACAGTATTGATAGAGCGCGCAGGTCACCCGACTAATATGCACACTAGGGCCCATAAAACAATTTTCTGTTATACTTTAGTCAGGTAACACACACACTACTATCAGCAGTATGGTTCCTTTCACCAGGACGAGTTCAGCACATTATTCAGTGGGGCCCAAATTCTTGCAGGGTGGGCGGCGTCCACCCTGTGAAAAAAAAAGTGGGTTGATGCTGTCCACCTGCGTGTACCCCCAACTCGTGCCCTACTCACCGGGTGACATTGTGATGGGAGCCGATATGGTGTTTCCCACTGTGGCCCCGTGTGAGTTGGCATTCTGCATAAACTTGGTTTCGAAATACAGTTTTGTGAATTCCAAAAGAAACGTAAACTTACACAAACATGTACGTTTACCTTTGTGAATCAGGCCCATAGTGTTTTTGCCACTTGTAACTGAAGGTGGGGGTACTCACATGAGGAATGGCACAGTGTACTGTTGCCCCTAAAATAATCAAGCCCACACAAAAAAGCTTGACAGACAATCTTTGAAAATTCTGTGATTTTTGTTTAAAACAATGAAATTCCGTGGGCAAATGTAACCGGATAACTGGCAAAAAAAAGACCTCAAATGCTGTCTTTATCTCTGTTGCCTGAGAATCGGGAAAGCCTGAGCCAACCCGAATACAGTGGCATATTATCAAGCCTGGGCGATAAAATTATCGCAGCTTTATCGGCAGGAAACTGCCGATAAAGTGGCGATAATGGGCTTGATAATATGCTCTATGGAATTCCAATCGAAGCTCATGTTAGATGTCCTTCACATTTAACATGAGCTTCGATTGGAATTCCATAAAGCATATTATCAAGCCCATTATCGCCACTTTATCGTCAGTTTCCTGCCGATAAAGCGGCAATAATTTTATCGCCCAGGCTTGATAATATGCCCCACAGTGTTATCTTTAGCGTTGTGTGCCCTTGACAAGACATATGTTGGAGACCCTTGTTCGGAGCAACTTTGAATGTTATTATACATTTTCTACTAATTCACGCATGCAAGATGTTACGCAATATTGAATTATACTTCCACTTTCAGAAATGGTTTTGTGTAAACACAGCTGAACTATGCCTTGACCAGGCCTTAATGTTCCTTAGGATGACACTGGGCAGAGGGAGGTATGGAGAGGTACCGGCAGGCAGACAGGGGAGAGAGGCTGAGGTAGAGAAATAGAAAGGAATGAGATAGAGCTAGAGAAAAATACCACTTTTCCGGGGGGCTTTTGGAAGATGGGGGCCCTGGGCTACTGCCCACTTTCCCCATACCTTATAACGTCCCTGCCCGAACAATACATTTCTCGTGAAAGTACCTGGGAAAAAAAAGACCAGTTATAAACTTGAATAAACGCATTTTTTTTTAAACTACGTGAACATGTGTTTCACTGGGAATTTGGAACCCCAGATAATCCATAGAGACGGGAGATGAACCGTTGTGAATATAAAGAGAAGGAAAAAGATGCGTAAATAAACATGGGAAGACAAATGAACCGTAAAAAATAAACACTGCAGGTACATTGTCATAGGTAAAGGATCATTAACCCCCTTCGTCAGCTCCCTGCTCTTCTTTCCCCTCATCACACATCAGTGACCCCTCCCCACGTCTGTCTCCTCCTGTGGTTCAGCCCTGTTGGTCCCTGCGCTCTGAGGAGATTTCCGTTCCGCGAGCTCTCGGTGGCTGCGCTGCACCAAATGTTCAGAAAAACAGCTTAATTGTTTATTAATTACCCTATAAATCACGCTGCCACAGGTGCATGTTCAAGGAGGCGCAATTCGCTGGACGACTGCGCTCTTTACACAATGTGTATGTACTTCCTGTCGTGATCCAGCGGAAAGCAGAAGAATGGGGAGGGGAGGGGAGGGGGGGGAGGGAGGGGGGGGGCGTCATTGAGCGATACATTCACTCCATGTGCTCAGTGCACGCGTACGTTTGTGCCTTGTTTCCAGTGTTAGAAGTGGGCGGGATCGGAAGGGCACGGCGTGCCCCTACTTTTTAAAATTATGTCAGTCCGTTCCCCTACTTCTTTGTTTTTGCAAAGCACCCCCGGACTGCAGGAATAACAACACTTTTAAAATTTCAACTTTATCTTTCAGCCTGTGTGAGGCTCATTGAGGAAGGCCTCTGCCGTGCACCCTACCTCCTCCCCCTTCCCTTCTGTATCTAGGGGCCTGCAAAACAACACTAAAAGGGCCATTAGTCTTAGGTTAGCACAAAACTGCTAACTGTGATGGCCCTGCTGCTGCCGTGATTCACACCTCATTTAGTGGGGTCTCAACTTGCCTGCACCCACTGTGACCAATACAATGATCACATCAGGATACTTTGGCTTCCCCACACAGACTGCCACCAGGAACCAACAAGCATTTGCAATGCAGACGGTCTCGCATTTACACGAGTGTTAGCTATTGGCCTTATAAATGACAATGCCTTTTATTTATGTTTTTGAAGCATAAATAAAAAGCATTGTCTTTTACAATGCCAATAGCTTAAACTCGCATGAATGCGAGACCTATTGCATTGCAAATGCTCGTTTATGCTTGGTGTAGGTAATTTACTTGTAGTTTCTCTATTTTGGTATATATGTTTAAATGGTGGTGAAGCCATTAGTATTCCAGGCCATATGTGTTCAGTTGTGTGTTTAACCAGGAGGGTAGACCATGGGGAACTCACCAACAGGACTGTCCAACGCAAATGATGTGTACTTTATGTAAGATTTGAGGGAGGAGTTATGAGGCACAAGTCTATTTTCTTTGCAACATGGAGCCAAGGGAAATCTATTGGGGTCCCAGAAACTTCAGCTTGCAGCAAAGCTTTCTATCACGCTGAGCTAGGGATTTCGACTATAAGAGGCCAAGGACGGAATGGGCATTGATATTCTACTCCTTTTCAGAAAATGTGCTCCGTTGAGTATTCATTTTCAAAGACCTTTATTTCGATCACAGATCATAAAAGATGCATAGTATTTATACACAGTAAAAAAGATTAAACATAGTGTGATCCAATGATTAAGAACATTTTAAAAAAAAGAGGGAACATAGGGTGCAATAAAAGCAGTAAAATTTTCAGGGGTGCTATTATATAAGTCTTTTGAGCGCTCGATTCCGGGTGAACCACATAGAGGTCAAGAATTTAGAAAGGGCGTAAACCACAATGGGAGAGAGGTCTGACTTTAAAATTCTATAGGCAGGTTGAAAATTTCTAAAGCCCATGTTCTTAAGTAGCGGGACTAGCCAGTATCTTCTGCTCCTCTCGTAGCCCTTACAGAAGAAGACGGCATGAACATCGTCTTCTTTCTGGTGAGCGCACACTGGGCAAAGTTCTGTGGTGGATCGTAATTGCCATGACGCTGTGAATGAAGCTAGAGGGAGGCATCCATACCTCCACTGTAGAAATAGTTTTCTCGTTAGTGTTGGGGAGATTGAGTCAAGGACACTTTCAAGATAGTAAGAGTCTTTCACTTTGAGGAACGAATGTGTCAAGGATCCTTCTCTCGTGACATCAATAGCTTTTGTCAGCATCAATTCATAGTAGGCTCTCACGAGTACTTTCTTTGGAGTCTTTGCACAAGAGTTTAGGGGATCCCTCCATAGTTCCGGGAAACCTATCTCCTCAAGCATTGTCCTGACATAAGTCAACCACGGAATTCGTTTGGCGTTCCTCAGCTCTAGAAATTCCTGTAATTCCTCTCTGTAGCTTATAAGGTCTGGGCTACACCACAGGCGTCTCCAAAAGGTTAGCGGTTTGATTCCCAGCTCTTCTGTTATAGATCGAATTCCCAGGTCTAGTCTGAGGGGGAGTAAAGGGGTGCTCTGGGGTAGAGCGACAACCTGTCTCAGGAATTTGTTTTCAATTGTCTGTAGTTTTGGGAGTTTGGAATGCCCCCACAATTCACCCCCATATGTGACACCCGCCCGGGCCTGGGTTTTGTAAATATGAATAATTGGGGATAGTGGACGATAAGAAGATTTATTCGCCAGACGCATCGTGCCACCCGCCAACTGAGCCAGTTTGATGGTCACTTTGGTCTGGTGAGTCGTCCAGGTTAGATGTTCGTTTAAAGTTATCCCCAAGTATTCAATATTATGCACACGTTCTAATTGGACAGTGCCTAGCCTGGGTGGGGCTCGGTTATGGGGGTTTGGATTTAAGATCATAAATTTAGTTTTTTGTGGGTTGATCTCCAATCCACGTTCGGAGCAAAACTCCAGAAAGCCATCTAAGATGCGCTGGATTCCCATAGGGGATTTAGACAGCAGGAGGGTGTCATCTGCAAACATAATTGCTGGCACCCTGCTGCCTGTCAGCTTTGGAGCGTCGGTGTTGGCAATCCTGTTTAGGTGGGCAACAACCCCGTTCACAAAGAGGCAAAACAGGGTCGGTGCGAGGACGCAGCCCTGTCTCACTCCTCTGCGAACGGGGAACCTTTCGGTTAGCTTGCCACCTTTGCCACACCTTACGCGGGCATAGTTGTTGCAGTGGAGTCTCATCAGGATTGCCAAGATATCCCCAGGGACGTTTAGCTCCTCCATGACCCTCCACAGCCTCGCTCTGGGTACCAAATCGAAGGCGGCACGTAAGTCTACAAAGATGGTATATAGAGTGCCGCCCTCGATTACAGCTGTTCTCCAGTAAAGTAGGTTTAACCTGAAGATCTGATCTATGGTCGAGACACCCTGCCTGAAACCTGCCTGATAGGGGGACAGGATGTCCATCTCTTCTATCCAGGCCTGTAAACGATTCAAGATCAGTCTACCAAAGAGTTTCTGGGATATGTCGATGAGACTAATAGGTCGATAGTTCGAGGGAAGCAGAGGGGATCCCTTTTTATAAATTGGAACCACCTCAGCTCCCCTCCAAGTATCGGGCACCTCCATTCCCCCCAAGATGGCATTGAAAATCAGTGTGAGGTAAGGTGCCCATATCCCCGGTTCTTGTTTGAACAAGTCCCCTGGCACCCCGTCTAGTCCCGGAGCTTTCCCTGCAGCTAAACCTTTTATGGCATCTCTCACTTCTTTTTCGTTGAAGGGAGCTCCAGTGGCACTGGGTGTGTGTGTTATTATGTCAGTGTTTTGATCCCCCCCTCCCTCCGCATACAGGGCTTCAAAGTGACTGTGCCACACCAGAGGGGATATATTGGGCTCTATTGCGGAGGATAGGTCCTCCGTGCCATTCGCGACTGTACGCCAGAATTTACGGGAATCTCTTGTTGTTAGTGCTTTGGTGAGATTTTCCCAATAGTCATGGTCCCATTCGGCCCGGGCATTCTCCAGGAGAGTTTTGTACGCTTTTCTCCTGGCACGGATTTCTTCTCTACTGAGGCGTTCTTTTATGGCATGTAGCAGGAGGGTTTTAGCTTCCCTACAGGTGGCGTTATACCAAGACGTCTTGGGCGTGGGACCTTTCCTTTTCCCAGAGGAGAAAAATAAGTCCTCTTCTAGGGAATTAATCATATGGGCATGTATTTGTGCAAGCTTATCTCTGCTAGCATTGTCTTGAACCTCATTCCCAACCTGGAAGGCAGTCTCCAGGAAGGGGATGATCCGTTCATATAGGCGGGGTATCCTGTCTATACTGTTAGCCAATTTCTCCCACTTGACTTTCCTCCGATTGTTTTCTAGTAGGAGACCCTCCTTTTCTTTGCCTGATCCGTGGGGTGTAACCTCACCCCCGGGCAGGGAAAGAGTCAATTCCAGTGCGTTATGGTCACTATCCATTCTTTCAGTGACTTGGAAGTCGACTATTGTTGGCCACATAAATAATTTAATCATTATGTAGTCCAGTCTAGATTCACTGCCAGTTTTGTTATAAGTATGAAGGCTGGGTATATCTGATCTACAGCGGCCATTGCAGGCCCTTAGACCTAAATTGAGGGTAAGGGCAGTTATCTGCAGGGCCAGGGGAGTCCAAGCCCTCGGAGGTGGTGCCACCGTCTCTGGGATGAGCCAGCATGAGTCTTCCTCGTGGGAGGGACCATCACGCAGTCCAGGGAGGGGTTCATAGTGGCAGTTAAAATCCCCTCCTACCACGCATGCGAGTTCACCTGGAATGTCTTCTAGTAGCCCTGCTAACTCATCTACAGTACCTGATTCTTTGTGCATTGGTACTGGCCTTGAGTAAATATTAATAACTAGCAGCTTCGTGGAGTCAGGCCACTCAAGTAGAACAGCCAGTAGGTCGTCCGAGGCGGTTTCTAGATAAGAGGCCTGGCAACCTAGGTCCGTGGCTACCCATGTCGTGAGCCCCCCTGATGGCCTGCCCCTTCCCCCCCATTTGGCAGCTTTAGAGAAGGAGGCAAAGCCCGGGAAGGATATTTCCTCACGCGCCCAGGTCTCTTGAAACAGGAGTATGTTTTTAGAGCTAATATAAGAGCCCCACTCTGAGCAGTCAATTTTACTAGCAAGACCTGCCACATTCCAAGAGGTCACTATTTTTTGTGCTAGAGCAGTAGTTGCTTGACCCTGAATGGCTGAGTCGTTGGAGGTAAGCTCAATGGGCGCCTGTTGGATTGCAGGGGGATAATTCGTGCCCGTAGGCTTGGTGGCAGTAGGTGTATTTAAGTTCGTCAAACCACGAACTTGACTAGATTCAACTATGCTGGGTGCATCGGGAGGTGTCCTACTCTCGTTCGTGGAAACTGCCATTAGAGCATTCCGCTCCTCAACCTCCTGTCAGTCCACTGTTTCTAGGCTACTATATCTGTTGTGCGTAGCGAGATAGGCAGGGTAGTGTATTCTATAAGGCCCAGGGATTCCTCTCATGTGGGCACCACCTCCCCCCCTCCTTCTCGGGACAGTTTCCCAGCCCGCCTCATTACCGTATGAAGAAAACTGTTCTAATGGTCTTCCTCTATGTTGCTGATAGTCCAACCTCTCCCTGTAGCAGTCTTCCCTACCCTCCAACAACTCTTGGTGGTACCCCCATCTATGGTCCTCTGTGTTGTAGAGATTGGAGGGGTAGAAGAATGAAAGAGGGAGTGGTTGAACAACGGTACCAGAGTCATCATCGGGAGCCCAAGTACAAATGTACGCGGCAGTATTCGGGTCTCTAAAAGTGACCAGAATGCAATCTCCCCCGATTGATTTCTCTGTATAGCCCACCCACGGTACCCTCCTGGCCATAGAAATGTCGCTATTTGTTCCTCTCGGAAGAGGTCTGTTTTCCGAGAGCCAGTTGATGACTTTGTTCTTCAATGAAGTCATAGATTCGTGAGTGGAGTGGTTTAGTTCCGGTACCCCTGCCAGAACTAGGGTGTAGGGTGCTACCTCGGGAGGGAGATTTATAGGCCTAGATCTACGTTTGGGGTTCAATTTCTCTCTAGTTTGTGGTGGATTACCTTTGGTGCTAGCCGAAGGTAAGGCCTTATCTTTTGCTGCCAAGTTTGTTTTTGGAGTGGCAGTCACAGTTTGTAGTGTTAGGATTGGGGCCTTGTTGGCCTCAAATGGTTGCAGAGTATTATTAGATAGGGATTGAGCTGGTTTGGGGTTTGTGAGGGGGGGCTTATTGTTTGCTACTGTGGGGGGTCCATTGCCCCTAGTAGGTTTAGGACACAACCCCTCCTTCGCTATCTTTGTCCCATTGTTATCCGTTTTCCTAGAGTCGGCCAATTGCACTGTGGCCTTTTCGATGGTGACTAATCTCGCTTCGATTTTGATCAGTCTAGCCTCGAGGGGACTTAACAAGGACCTAAGGAGAGTGCCTATATCCTCTAGTGTAATATCATCAGAGGTAATATCTAGTTGCGCATTGTTAATGGACTGTGGTTGTGTGGTTTGGTTGACAGTGCTGGGGGAAGTAGGCATTGCTGATCTTTCTAGCAATGGTGCAGAACTGGCCCCCTTCCCCCCTTTACCTCTAGACTTTTTAGGTGTAGGTGCTTGGATCTTATCATCGTCTATGTTTGGTGTACCCTGCTTCCTTTTTTTTGGTATGGCCCCCTCTCTAGTCCCCCTATTTCTATCTTTATTAGGTTCTGTGACTTTAGCTGCATCTGTGTTCTCTGTTAGGAGCGGTTGGATGGTTTGGGAATTAGGTAGAGCCATGAGGCTCATATCCTCAAGATCGCTTGGAGCCTCAATAGTGAACTCTGGGTTATTAGTTGTGGGATTGGATAGTAAGCGGGTTACCTGGTCAATGCTGTTACTAGTAGGTAAACCCGTTCTATCTTCAGGTGTTCTAGCTTGAGCCATCGGGCCCATTGAAGATCTCCTTACCCAGTCTATTTCTTGGGAGATTCTTCGCTCGAGGCCCTCAATTTCTTCAATCAGGAGAGAACCCGCTTTGGCAAAGTAGGTATCGATAGGGCCTTTGACAACTCCCGCCGCCGCCAGGGAAGATGTTTTGCTCCTAGTTTCCCTTGTAGTCATATTGGTAGTGATCAGACACCTCGGTATGGCAGGCAAGAAAAAGGGCCCGGACCGGACTCTGCCGTACTCGAACGGCCTCAAACGGCCCGCTCTTTGCCCGGTCTTCGCCCCGGCCTGCGTCCCGCGTGCGTCCCGCGGTGCGGAAGTGGACTAGTCAGAATATACGAGGAGGCTGGGGGCGTGGCCGCCGGGGGAAGAGGCACCAGCTGTGTAGAGCAGAGGCTGCTGGACCTCGCAGTCCCCCGGCAGGCTCAACGCGTTGCTGGCGCTTCTGGAATGCTCACCCGGCCTCTCCTCTACTGGGAGCGCGTGTGCTCTCTGCCGACCGCAGAGCCGCTCACACCAGCAGGAGACCGGCCCAGGGAACAGCTGAGCGGCACCCGCGCAGCGGGTGTCGCGAAAGGTAAATGCGAGGATGAAGGGCAGTCAGGCAGGAATCACCGTCTCAGGCAATCTTTGGCGCAGTGGAAAGTCCGCTGAAAAGCACCCACCACAGCCGATGGGAGCAGCGATTGAAATGCTGGAGGCTGGGGGCGAGGCCGCCGGGGGAAGAGGCACCAGCTGTGTAGAGCAGAGGCTGCTGGACCTCGCAGTCCCCCGGCAGGCTCAACGCGTTGCTGGCGCTTCTGGAATGCTCACCCGGCCTCTCCTCTACTGGGAGCGCGTGTGCTCTCTGCCGACCGCAGAGCCGCTCACACCAGCAGGAGACCGGCCCAGGGAACAGCTGAGCGGCACCCGCGCAGCGGGTGTCGCGAAAGGTAAATGCGAGGATGAAGGGCAGTCAGGCAGGAATCACCGTCTCAGGCAATCTTTGGCGCAGTGGAAAGTCCGCTGAAAAGCACCCACCACAGCCGATGGGAGCAGCGATTGAAATGCTGGAGGCTGGGGGCGTGGCCGCCGGGGGAAGAGGCACCAGCTGTGTAGAGCAGAGGCTGCTGGACCTCGCAGTCCCCCGGCAGGCTCAACGCGTTGCTGGCGCTTCTGGAATGCTCACCCGGCCTCTCCTCTACTGGGAGCGCGTGTGCTCTCTGCCGACCGCAGAGCCGCTCACACCAGCAGGAGACCGGCCCAGGGAACAGCTGAGCGGCACCCGCGCAGCGGGTGTCGCGAAAGGTAAATGCGAGGATAAAGGGCAGTCAGGCAGGAATCACCGTCTCAGGCAATCTTTGGCGCAGTGGAAAGTCCGCTGAAAAGCACCCACCACAGCCGATGGGAGCAGCGATTGAAATGCTGGAGGCTGGGGGCGTGGCCGCCGGGGGAAGAGGCACCAGCTGTGTAGAGCAGAGGCTGCTGGACCTCGCAGTCCCCCGGCAGGCTCAACGCGTTGCTGGCGCTTCTGGAATGCTCACCCGGCCTCTCCTCTACTGGGAGCGCGTGTGCTCTCTGCCGACCGCAGAGCCGCTCACACCAGCAGGAGACCGGCCCAGGGAACAGCTGAGCGGCACCCGCGCAGCGGGTGTCGCGAAAGGTAAATGCGAGGATGAAGGGCAGTCAGGCAGGAATCACCGTCTCAGGCAATCTTTGGCGCAGTGGAAAGTCCGCTGAAATGTACCAGCACCACAATGCAGGAATGGAAATCTGCATTACCCCAAGTCTTCCTTTGGATTCCATCCATCTTGCTCAAGGACCAGTTTCAAACTTTCCCAGATTGCATATTTCTTGGTAGTGAGTCCTTACTGAAACAGGATGACACGGGCAACATTTTAAAAACCAACTGAGTTATTTTCTTTTTCTAAAGTTCACATCACTCAGTAATCCTTTGAACACTCCGATTTGCCACACCTAACAAAGTAATCTTAAATGGAAGTTCAGATTTGCCCGTAAGCATGTGGGAAGCCCTCGAAGAATGAGAGAGAATATCGAGTAAGAATCAAACAGGACCAGGTAATAGAAACACGAGCTACAAGATAGCCCAAGGCTAGCACCTGCTGTTCATGGTGACTGTTTTCCCCCAGTTCTAAAAAACATTTCCTCCACTTTATGGCCTTTGACTACTAGATGTGAAAGGATGTACCAAGGAGAGACCAATGACTGTATGGGCGCCAGCATTCTGCTGTTCTTTACTTCGAATTCTATTTACTGTGCATAAAGTGTACATGAAACCTACATCTGTTCATCCATACAGCCTTCTGCCCATGTAAAAATCATCTCTCGACTACCCCTTAAGCTTTATCTGGTACTGTGCGTATACTTGAATTCTCCTCATATGAGACACTCCAGGTTAACCGGTACCCGCCTGCGTCTCCGTTCAGCTGTGTACATGGGTGACAAATGCTGGCGTTCTGCACGCAAAGTGCCTGTAGGTTACTTTGCAGAAATAAATTAGGGTTTCGTGTTAGTCTGCGTAGGTCATAAGGGGGGTGTTGCTAAACATGAGGGGACTCCTAAACTACAACATGCGAGTCATCTAAAGCAGCGTCGGCATCATGCATCACTGTGGGAATGCATGCACTGTAAAACGACAACCTGCTTTGTGGTTTCCCTAATATTCAACAGTTTTGGTCCACACCTTTCTGTGTTCAAAAAGGCGGCAACACATGTATCAAATGGCTTATGATTTCACTTATAAGCGTATTTGGAACATTCTGTGATTGGAAACATGTCCCAGATTGTAAATGTATTAAATGTAAACAACTTATATATTAAACCTCATTTAAACATGTTTATCCATTGTTTGAATTAAATAACATTATAAGCTGTAACAGGTCAGTGAAATGCCAAACATACAAAAAATTGATATGTTTTGCTATTTCCAGCCACACCTCCGACTCCGCCCACTGATCAGTCTTCAGTTTATTCCTACTCTCTGATTCTCCGCCCACAGTTCCCCTACTTTTTTTCCCCCACTTCGACCACTGCTTGTTTCAAAGGGGTGCTTTACACAACGCGTGGACAAGTAGGGCAATGACAAGTGTTGGGGAAGCTAAAATAACGTCTACTACAAACATGTTTTCCAACTC
Organism: Lissotriton vulgaris; assembly: GCF_964263255.1. Lineage (NCBI taxonomy): Eukaryota > Metazoa > Chordata > Amphibia > Caudata > Salamandridae > Lissotriton > Lissotriton vulgaris. Next base: position 814,042,989 of record NC_141699.1, read on the forward strand.
ATGAAGCACAGCCATACGTGTTGGTTCTGTTGCCCCTGTGAAAATCACCATTAATTCCCAGTGTTGCAGGGGGCGGGGGGTGGAGGGGGTGCATGAGCGATACATTCACTCCGAAAAGCCACGAACAGCTTGCTTTCCACCCTGTGTCTGACTGGCCCTGTGAGGGTGGGTCGCCCTTGTCCTGTAGTTCAGAGATCTCGCATGAGTAGGAAAGAACATATAGCTTGGAGCAGGCAAGTCACATGCAGATGAAACACAAGCTGTTGTTTGCACAGTAGCAATGGAAATACAGTATAAATATAAGGCAGAATGTAGAAAAGAAACTACAAAACAGAGGTTTATTCTTCTTGACCTGGAAAGAATGTGCTACACAATAGAGGCATTGTAGGCTCTGAGCACACGATCAGAGTTAACCCCTTCTTTCCACAGAAAGACTGCCAGGAGTAATAGCCACTTGGAAGGAAGAAGGCCTGCTCAGACCAATGGATACCAAGCTAAAGTCAGGGAGTTCCAGCTACAAAGGTCAAGTATGTGCATTTTGTAAAGGGGGTCACTTGCAAAGGGAAACCATTCAGGACCAAGTACCTCGACCACATCCCACATGTGAAAGGATGCGGCCTATCATGGCTAATTTCAGACAGGAGCAAGAAAAGAGGCCTAACCTAGCCAGGAAGGTACCTAGGGGACGTTTAGAGGCTCTACCACTAGGAAATAAACCTGAGCTACGCTTGAGGGGACCATCCTCCCCATGATCTGTGAGTGTACATCTGTAGATTTCTTGAGACCCATGAAGTGTTTTTAAGTGGCACTGGGCTGAGCAGGTAGTAGAGATGTTTTGTGGCCAGCATGTTGCTAGTCAGGCTGATAACCTTGATATGGTATGTTTACCTTCCCACATTCCACTGAAGCATATGTCAGTATTACGTTGAGTCTCCCAGGCTATAGCAAGGACCTTAGGCTGCTTGTTGACTCAGCCTCCCTTCTGCAAGTAATGTATGGGCATACCTCCATCCTGGGTGCTTGAGGAGGATATGGCAGATATGGCAGATATCTTGAGTGTGGATATCGCCCAAAGGCAGCTGCCCTAAGTACTTGTCTATAACATAGTAAGTGAGGCCTGGCAGAGAACCGTAGAGCCAAACAGAAACTGGATCTAAGCCTTAGCACAGAGAGGCAGGGCTGCAGCTACATGCAGGACATTTGAGGGCCTGGACAGGCATTATTAATTTATGGCTCCTCCAAATGACCCAGAGTAATGACTCACTGAGAGGGACTCCAGCGACCATTCTTCCCCGCCTGGGGGTGGGCCTTGTTCTCTTCACACCTTTGGCTGCATTTCAGCTGTCGCAGGAGGACACCACAGCGTGGGACACAATAACTGAGAGGGACTTCAGTCCCAGCTACCATACTTACCTGCCTGGAGGTGGAGCCTTGTTCTCTTTGTGCTACCTGGCGCATTTCAGCTGCCGCAGGACAATGACGTGCGGAACGTGTGCAGCATGTGCCCGGGCGAAGCCAAGGCGGGCCTGTCTACCCCCGCCTGGGACCGGTGGAGGCTAAGCTTGGCCAACCCCCTAACAACGGCTCTCTGACGGTAAGACGCTATTCATTATAATCTTTCGCCAGATCAGTATCCAAGTACCAGACATTTTATCCATATGTTTCCATTCGGGTCCCTCTTTCTCCACACTCAACCTATTACTAATTGTAGACAAATTGGAGATTCTGAGGGGAAATCAGTAACTCTGTATGCAGATATTGCTGAACACTATTGAAAATGGTCAAAAGAAAATTCCCTGGGGGGAAACCCTGCCATGAACCCTTCAGCAAAGCACACGGCCATTGACCAAATGCTAGAAAAGGCTTTAGCAGTTGCTAACGCGGAAATAGAGCTATCAGAAAGGAGCAGTGGTCGAATTGGGGGAAAATAGAAGGGGAAATGTGGGTGGAAAATCAAACGGTGGGAATAACCCGAGGTTTGGGTCAGTGGGCAGAGTAGGAGGTGTGGCCAGAAAGAGCAAAAGATCCAATTTTTTTATATTTGTTTGGCATTTCACTGATTAGTTGCATCTTATTATGTTATTTAATCCAACCATTGGATTCACGTGTTTAAGATGAGTTATTGACATTAAAATACATTCACAAAGTGGGATATGTTTCTAATCGCAGAATGTCCCAAATACACTTAAAAGTGGAATCACGGGGGCGTGGCCAAGATGGCGGGCTGAGAGGTCGCACTTGCCGAGAGCTCCCGGACCCCTGAATTCCTGCACCGCTTGTAACCGCTGATTCCCCCCCGGATCACGCGGCGACTGAGCCTGGTGCCCACGGTGGAGGTGTGGAGCGACTGCTGAGCCCGGTTTGCGCCGTCGGGGGTGAGATTCTGACCGGTGAAGCCCGGGTTGAGGCCCGCTGAATGGCCCGTGTGCTAGCCGGAAGCCGCGAGTCTCCCGACCCTCGGAGCCTGACGGAGCGCCCTACCTCCTGTGTGTGAAGTCCGCAACGGTGCATGAGCTGTCGGAGTGGGAGTCAGCAGCGGCTTCGTGAACGGCTCGGAGTTGTCCGACGGCGGCTGTGCGGAGCGGAGCCGAGCGGAGGCGGAGGCGGAGTTGGCATCGCCTCACTACGCCAGCCCGTGGATTGAGGAGGCCCGCTGGGAGAGGCCGCTCCGACCAGTTGTCTGTGTGGAGCAGAGGAACGGGACTCCCGGGGCAGATCTCCCCCTGAAGCAACGGGTCCCGGCGACCATCGCACCGTGTCTTTGCCCACTGGCCGGATTTTTGGATCCCAGATCAGAGACGGAGAGGGGTTCTCCATCTTGGGCGTTGGCCCCTCGACATTACAGAGCGGCCATTTTGTGATCCCCGGCCGGGCAGCTCGGCTTCCCTGGTGCTCTCTGTGTGGCGCTGCCCCCGGCTGGTATATAGCTGCTTTCTTTGCTGGACAGTAAGCCTCAACGTCCTCTACTCAGCTGAAATGTCGAACGCTAGAGGACAGAGACGGGGCGAACGGACCTTGCCGGACATGCTGGGTCGCGGTGCCCTACGCAGCGGAGGAACCCAACCCGCCACGACCTCCCCGGCCCCGACCAGGGGAGCAGATGGTGGAGAACCCCCGGTGACGAGATCATTTCTCGAGTCGCTCTTTAGCTCCCTTCGGGAGGACTTTCAAACGCTCAAGCGTGAGGTGGCCGGGGAGGTCCGTGAAGTAAGGAGAGAGATGGACTCCCTGGGGGAACGTATGAACACAGTGGAGGAAGCGGGTCACTCCAGGGATGAGGAGATCACCCATCTGCAGCAGGAGGTCCTGCGACTGCGGGAGCAACAGATTGAGTTACAGGCCCACGCCGAGGACCTTGAAAATCGGTCCAGGCGGAACAACATACGGGTCCGCGTGTGCCGTCCGGAGAGGAGGGTGATGACGTGACTGCATATCTGGTGGCCCTCTTTCGTGCGATCCTGGGAGAGTCGGAGGACTTTCGGATCCGCATAGACCGAGCACATCGGGTGGGTCGCCCCCGCAGGGCTACGGCGTCCGCCCCGGACATTCTGGCCTTCCTCCCGGACTTTCCCCTGAAGGAGCGGATCCTCCGAGAAGCACGAGGGCAGCCATCTTTCCGATTCCGGGACCACCCTGTGACCCTGTTTCAGGACTTATCCACAGTCACGCTGCAGAAGAGGAAATCATTCAAGATCGCCACTGACTTCCTTCGGGAGCAAGGGACACAGTACTCCTGGGGGCACCCTTTCCGTCTGATATTTCGATGGAACGGTGTTTTGCATCAGCTTCGGTCCCTCCAGGATGTCTGCGCGGTGTTGGGCCTCACAGCATCGGATACAGATACCCCGGCTCCGCGGCGGAGGCGAAGCCCTCGTGACGGATGTCAGCAAGCTGGAGGGGGGACCTCTCCTCCGTCGGAGCGTCCGGGCTCGCCCACGATCCGGGCGGACATGGCGGCCGCCATCCAGGAGGCCTCCAGAGTGGCGGCGAACGGCGAAGTGGCCTTGACGGCCTGAACTCACTCCGGGGGGAGTCTACTCTAGCTTATTCCTTTTGCAGGTGCGGGGATCCGGGGGGTGGGCTGGGAGGAATGGCGAGTGCTGGAGGTGGTGGCTGGACGTCCACTAAACTGATTTACCACGGCCTTGCCCGTTACGGGCCGGACTGGGACAATGTCTTTTTGGAAAAGTTTGAGAAGCGGGGAATGGGGTTGGGACAGGCGGGCAGATGTTTTGATTCTGGGGCCTAGAGGGGGGGCCAGTTGCGGGGGGTGGTGTGGATTTGGTTGTGTAGGGGCAGGGGGGGTTCTCTAGTTGTGGGGTGTTGGGGTTCGGGGACTGTACTGTGCCAGTGGCCGGTTCAAAGTTGCTCTGTTTTGAGGCCTCGAGTGGTGCCTTCTGTGTTTGTCAGCGGGGCTTTGCTTCTTGATATGTGCTCCATTGATCCCCCTCCTTGATGGCTCTTAAGGTGCTTACTCTCAATGTGAAAGGGCTGAATAATCCGGTTAAGAGGCGGGCAGTGTTATTCTTGCTGGAAAACTCACAAGCGGATATTTGCCTGCTGCAGGAGACCCATTTGCTGGCTAAGGACTGCTCGAGGATGCGCACCCCTAAGTTCCCCACGCAGCTGTTCTCCTCTAGCGCCTCCAAGACGGCAGGGGTGGCGATCTTGTTTTCTAGGGGGTTCAGGGGAGAGGTAGTGTGCAAGGTAGCAGAACAGAAAGGGAGACTTCTAGTATACAAGATCAAGATGGGGGGCTTAGCACTGACTGTTGGCACCATCTACTGCCCCAATGATCATCAGGACCAATTCTTGCACAGGGCTTTGGAGGACGTGGCATCCACCTCTGATAGGCACATAGTGTTGGGGGGTGATTTGAACTTGGTTTTCGATGCGGCAATGGACAGGTCTGTGCAGCGGCGCCACCAGTTGGGTGAGCTTTCGGGCTCGATTCGGACTCGACTAGAGGAGCTGGACCTGCATGACATGTGGCGCCACCTCCACCCCACCACCCGCGCATACTCTTACTTCTCACATGCCCATAGATCTTATGCGCGATTAGATCATCTCCTTGTGTCGGGCCCAATGCTCCTTTTGGCTTCGAATGTAGACATGGGGGTCCTCTCTCTTTCTGACCACGCTCCGGTGGAGGGCGCTTTCACTCTGCCACCGGTTGTTCGGCCGAGAGGGGTCTGGCGGCTCCGGGACACGCTCTTGCATAGGCGGTCGGTGGTGGATCAGATCCGGGCGGCCATTTTGGATTTTCAGACCGTGAATGATAATGGGGATACTTCTCGTGCGACACAGTGGGCTGCCCTGAAGGCGGTGCTCCGAGGCGAATTTATCGCGATTTCCTCGACCGAGAATAGGGACCGACAGCTCAAGAGAGATGAGCTCACCCAGCAGGTGAGGGAGCTGGAGCAGGTTCATCATAGGACAGGGGCCCCCAGGGTGTGGAGGCGGCTGAAGGCGGCACGGAAACTCCTGGCGGCCCTTGACATGGACCGGGCGGAGTATGCGATGCTTCGCCTGAAACACAAATATTACACTGGGGGCGTTCGGTGTGGGCGGCTCCTGGCTAACAAACTTAGGGTGCAACACCAGCAGCACCGAGTGAAGGAACTGGTGGACCCGACCGGAGGTAGGGTCACGGCTGATGAGCAAATAGCAGACGTCTTTCGCAGCTTTTATGCTGACCTCTACACCGGGGAGGCCCCTTCGGCCCAGGCTGAGGTGGACTATCTGGACTCGGTCCCGCTCCCGTCGTTGACACAGGATCAGGCTCAGTATCTGGAGCGTGACATCCGTATCGAGGAGGTGATCACGGCGATATCCCGGCTCAAATTGGGCAAGGCCCCGGGTCCGGATGGCTTTATCCCGCTGTTTTATAAAACCTTCTGTCAGGAACTGGCGCCTCTACTGACCCGCCTTTTCAACTCCTTCGCAGAGCCGGGAGCCATCCCCTCCGAGTTTCTCCAGGCCACGGTTTCCGTGATTCCGAAGCCGGGCAAGGACAGGACCGCCTGTGGGTCCTACCGTCCCATTTCACTGCTGAACACAGATTTGAAAGTGTTCACTAGTATATTAGCTGCACGTCTGGCATTGCACCTCCCGGGCATGGTTGACTCGGACCAAGCAGGCTTTGTGCCCGGTAGGCAAACAGTAGATAACACAAAGAGGGTGACACACATTCTCGAGAAGGCTTCCAGGATCCCTGGGGAGAGGATGCTCCTGTCCATAGACGCGGAGAAGGCTTTCGACAGGGTGCACTGGCCCTACCTAGAGAAGTCCTGTGCAAATTCGGGATTGGGGAGAAGTTCCGTCATCTGATCTTCAATTGTTACCGGTTCCCCTCTGCGGTTGTCCGGGTGAATGGCGGCAGCTCTCAACCCTTCCCCATTGAGCGGGGTACGAGACAGGGGTGCCCACTCTCCCCTTTGCTCTTTGCCCTGTACATGGAGCCATTTGCCCAGAGGGTTAGGCAGAACCCCGACATTATCGGTGTCAAGATGGGTGAATTTCATCATGCGATCAGCCTGTACGCGGATGATGTCATTCTGATGCTGGATGACCCGCGGAGATTGCTGCCGGCCTGTGTAGAGGAACTGGACTTATTCGCCGACGTGGCGGGCTTCAAGGTGAACCTGGGGAAATCGGCCGCCCTTGACATTTCGCTTTCTAACGCTACTAGAGCGGAACTACAGAGGCTTTACCCTCTGAGCTGGTCCAGGGACCGGATCCCGTACTTGGGGATCCTGTTGGCGCCCTCCCTCCCGGAGATGGTCACGGCCAATTACGCGGCTCTGGGCGCGAAGATCAGGGAGGAATTGGGCCGGTGGGATAAGGGCACGCTGTCGTTACTGGGTAGGGTGGCCGCGGTGAAGATGACCCTCCTGCCTCAGGTGCTTTACCTCTTCAGAGCGTTGCCGCTCCAGCCCCCCGCGGGGTGGCTTGCGGAGACACAGACTGCCATTGCGCGGTTCGTATGGCAGGGCCGCAGGCCGAGGATCAAGAGAAGCATCGCTATGCTGTCACCGGAATCCGGGGGGTTGGGGATACCGGACTTGCGGAAATATTTCCAGGCTGCTCAGCTCCGCTATCTAGTGGAATGGAGCCGGTGGGAGTCTGATAAGCATTGGCTGTTCCAGGATCAGGCGGTGGCGGGTAGGACGCTGCAGGAAGTACCATTCTTGAGGCGGGCCCATCGACCCCCCAATCTCTATGCGTCCCTGGTAACGCGGGTCCCGCTCCGGACGTGGGACTCGGTGGCTGCCAGATGCGAGCTTACCACCTTCCCCTCTCCCTTTACGCCGCTCATTGGCAACCCGGACTTCGGCCCCGGGATGGAGCAGGGTGCTTATGAGCGCTGGCGAGTGGCCCGCTGCTGCACTTTGTATCACTTGTACTGCCCTGAGGGAGTTGTCCCCTTCCCGGACCTGAGGAGGGATTATGGCCTCCCGGAAACGGAGCGCATGCGATACATGCAGGTGCGCCACTGGGCATTACAACCCCAAGTGCGCGTCGCGGCACACCGGGAAATCACGGCGTATGAGCGCTGGTTAATTACTCGCACGTCGGACGCTAAACTGATCTCAGACCTGTATAAAATGCTGCAGCCCCCCTCCTTTCATATTCACAACCCCGGTCGGGAACGTTGGGAGCGAGAGCTCGGGCGCGTGTTGAGCCATAAAGAATGGGAACACATCTCCTTCCGCGCACGTCACTAGGCCTATCACACGGGTCTTACGGAGACCTTCACTAAAATCTCGACCTACTGGTACCGTACTCCGGAGAAACTGCACGAGATGGACAGGGCAATACCAGGGACGTGCTGGCGCAACTGTGGCAATACTGGTACACTAACACACATACTATGGGAATGTCCCCTGCTGGCTCCTTATTGGGAAGAGGTCTTGGGCGAGGTGGACAAATGCTTTGGGATAGAACTGCCTAGATTCCCTGCCTATGTTCTGCTAGGGTTGCCGAATGGGCTGATGTATCCCCTTAGATCTAAGAGAGGCAGACAGATCGCGATTGCTCTGGGGTCAGCGGTGCAGAATGTCCTCATACACTGGCGCACTACCACACTTCCCTCTGTAGTTGGTTGGCTGCACAGGTTATGGCATGTCCTTGGAATGGAGAAGATGTCCTTAGTAGCCCTGGGGGATACTGATACCTTTGAGGAACTGTGGGAGCCCTTTCACAGCCTGTTATGTTCAGAGTTTCGGGAGATCACCTGCCCTAGATACCTCAGGTTGTTAAGGCTGACGCCGCCACCGGACCCGCCTGCTTGATTGGGTGGGGTCGGTACTGCATAGCGGGGATTCTCGGAGAGTTGCATGTAGCGGAGACTGTAGATATTGGCACAGTACAGGGGGTGGGCTGGGGTAAGGTAGTTGGGGGTTCTGTTTGGTTAGGTAGGTTTTTGGAGCGGGGTTGCTTCTCCTCTCTTCACCCCTCCGTTTTTCCTTTCCCCTTTTCCCCTCCCCCCTTTTCTTTTCCTTTTTTCTTTCATTCTCTCTTTGTCCCCCCCCCTGATTTTCTTTCCTCCCTCCCATCACGTCCCCCCCCTCCCTTTCTTCCCCCCCCCCCTCGTTATCTGTATGTGACCACAGGTGCGAAAGCTATGCTCCCGAGTCGGATGGAGCCTCTTGCAAAATTGTAACTGCATTGTTGTACTTGCTGTATGATGCGCATTGATGTGCGGTTCCGGTGGTTTACCTGTTCCTTGCCCCTTTGTGTCCTACCCCACCCTGCTTCAATAAAATACTTTAAACCAAAAAAAGTGGAATCACAAGCCATTTGTCTCCGAGCCATGGAGTTTCCGTCATCAGCATTTCTCCTCCCTTTTTCGGCAACAGCAGTTTAAACATGAATGGCACAATATCCTAATTTGCAAATGTTTTCCATTTTAACATTTAATAACTTTATTTCGGCCACTGGGGCCATAAAAGTACATGACTAAAAAGCGCAACAAGCAGTAAAACACATAAAAAAAATATGCATTTACAATTATATATTACATATCTCACGATTGCTTCTTGATCAGAGATCCTCCAAACTCTGGAGAGGTGTAAATGTGAAAAAGATGGCGCCCTCAAACATTTTTAGAGTCCAATAAAAACAACCACCTGTTAAAAGCACGAGCTAAAATTTTTACAAGGTTAAAAGAAAAAAAAGTATAAACTGGGACAATGTACATTAATCATGTTTACACTGATATGGACTTTTACAATTTTGACACATAATTCTTCCCCGGGTAATACTTTAACAAACCCCGCTGTATGTCCCACATATGGTTTAAAAAACTTGGTACAGCAAACACAATAGGAGGGTGCATATCATATTTTAAAACTCTTAAGGCCTCTAAGCAATGCACAAAGCCTAGGTTTCCACATATTTGGATTAATCCGCATTTGCGAGGCAGTCTATATGCAGGGAAGAAGAACAAATCATGAATTTCAGACTCTAGCTTGTAGTTGCAAGCAGGAAAATCACCCATATTCTCTATTGCTTATTTGCTGCTGTGTGCAGACATTGGAAGGTTCCCCAGTCTAAACTGCACGTACAGTTTCCTGGCAATTAGGGGATAGACCACATCCAGGAAGTAGTCCTTACTATATATATATCTTTTACTTGTAGGAACTCTGCTGTCAACCAAAAACCAGTGGGACTTTCCTGTATGGCCAGTATGTTGGATTGCCTATAATGTTGCACTTGTTCCAACTTAGATATCATTGGACATGATGTCTCAGGGGTTTTCCAGAGGTCCATCCTATTTAATCTCAAGGAGATATCTCTTATGTGGCCACAGTATTTTCTTGGTACCAGAAATGGACAAAATCTCCTTGAGCTCTGGTTTAAAGATGGACAACTCCGGGGTCACCCATACCTGGTGCCAGAATGTGATGGGTCTGAGGGAAATCTCTTCATCAATAGGTCTCCTGCCCAAGTCCATGCGGAGGGGTACTAGGGGGGTGCTACGAGGAAGGTATAATAACTGTCTCATGAAGTTTTTCTCCACCTTCATGAGATTAGAGGTAGAGCAATGCCCCCACAATTCTGCCCCATATAATGTTGCCCACTTGGTTGGACTTTATATATTTCTACAACAGGGGCAGCTGGCTTGAATACTGAGGTTATGTGCAGTTTCATAATCCCCTCCACTGTCTGGGTTAACCTGAGTCTTGCTTTGTGCATCTGGGATGCCCACTCAAAGTGCTTTGATAATGCAACACCCAGATAATCAAATATCCTCACCCTTTCCAAGAGTGTACCATTTAGGGAGGGATTTGGGCGGGTTGTCTAGGGGGGATTAAAGACCATATATTTAGTCTTTGTTAAACTGATCTCCAATCCCCGGTTCTTACAAAAGTTCGCAAATCCATCAAGGATGCGCTGTATACCCGTTGGCAATTTTGACAGTAAAAGGGTATCGTCCGCGAACATCAATGCGGGAACCTTCCCCGAGACTAACTTAAGGACGTCGTTATCCTTGATCTTTTTAAGGTAGTCTATGAGCCCATTGATGTAAAGACAAAATAAAGTGGGGGCTAGAACACATGCCTGGTGTACCCCCTTTTTAATGGGGAAACATGAGGAGAGTTCCCCATGTTTTCGACATCTTACTTGTGCATAATTTTCTGAGTGGAGCCTCACTATCACATTGAGAAGGTAAGATGGAACCCCAAGGTCACTGAACACTTTCCAGAGTTTCTCCCTGGGTACAAGGTCGAAGGCCGACTTCAGATCAACAAATATTAGATAGAGGTTGCCACCCTCTATAGTCACCGTTTTCCTGAAGAGTAGCTGTAATCTGAATATCTGGTCTAGAGTTGATATATTTGTTCTGAAGCCGGCCTTGTAGGGACTTAAGATCTCCTCCTCCTCCATCCAACCTTGTAAGCGGTCCAGGAGGACCTGTCCCATCAGTTTTTGAGTGATGTCAAGTAAGCTTATAGGTCTCTAATTTGAGGGTAGGAGAGGGCAGACTTTTTTAAATATGGGAACTATCTCTCCCCACACCAGGTATCGGGGGGAGAACCATGCCCTTCAGGGTGGCATTAAATATGGCACACAAATATGGTACCCAGATTTTGAGTTCCTCCCGGAAGAGGTCCCCCGGAACTTTATCTAAACCTGGCACTTAATTGCGATGCGGATAGTTGATAGCATGTTCCACTTCAGACGGTGCACAGTCAAAATATCGACTACAAAATATCGAATGGACATAATATCGAGTACAAAATAAAGGCTGGACAGAATATCGAATGGACAGAATGTAGACATCAAAAATATCGTTTTGAAGGTAGGTAATGTAATATCGAATTTTAAAATATAGATAGTCAAAATATCGAAGTACATAATATAGGTTAATAAAAATATCGAACATTTAATAATATCGAATTTTTTATAGTGTATTTTATGTGTTAAAAGTGTTTATTTATGTTATAATGTAATTTAATTAATTAATTTAATGTTATTTCAATTTTGCGTAATTTAATTCTGTAGCGGGTTGTGGGTTTATCGGGGAATAGGGTGGGAAGTAACTTAATTATAATTAATTAAATATGTAAATTTATTTATTGGTATTTGTTTATAATGAATTGTTAATTAATTTTTATTTTGTAATTAATTAAATTTTAATTGCCAATTAATTTTATTTAATTGAATAATTGATAATTATGTTAATTTAACTAATTTAATTTCTGTAGCGGGTTGTGGGTTTATGGGGAGTAGGGTGGGAAGTAATTTAATTATAATTAATTAAATATGTAAATTTATTTATTGGTATTGGTTTATAATTAATTGTTAATTAATTAATATTTTGTAATTAATTACATTTTAATTGCCATTTAATTTTATTTAATTGATTAATTGATAATTATGTTAATTTAACTAAAATAATTTCGGTAGCGGGTTGTGGGTTTATAGGGGAATAGGGTGGGAAGTAATTTAATTATAATTAATTAAAGATGTTATATATGTAGTGTTATTTATTTATAATTAATTGTTAAATAATTTTAATTTGGTAATTAATAAAATTTTCATTGACAATTATTTTATTAAATTGATTAATTGATAATTATGTTAATTTTAATAATTTTACTCTTTGGAGTGGGAATAGTAATTTTTACCCCAACGCTATCCAACGCTTTCCCTACTGTTGCACTCTCTGGAGTGGGAAAGTAAGTTTTACCCCTACGCTATCCAACCCTTTCCTTACTGTAGCACTCTCTGGAGTGGAATAGTAATTTTTACCCCTACGCTATCCAACCCTTTCCCTACTGTTGCACTCTCTGGAGTAGGAATAGTAATTTTTACCCCTACGCTATCCAACGCTTTCCCTACTGTTGCACTCTCTGGAGTGGGAATAGTAATTTTTACCCCTACGCTATCCAACGCTTTCCCTACTGTTGCACTCTCTGGAGTACGAATAGTAATTGTTACCCCTACGTTATCCAACCCTTTCCCTACTGTTGCACTCTCTGGAGTAGGAATAGTAACTTTTACCGCTACGCTATCCAACGCCGTATCTACTGTTGCATTTTCTGGAGTGGGAATAGTTATTTTAACCCCTACGCTATCCAATGCTTTCCCTACTGTTGCACTCTCTGGAGTGGGAATAGTAATTTTTACCCCTACGCTATCCAACTCTTTCCCTACTGTTGCACTCTCTGGAACGGCAATAGTAATTTTTACCCCTACGCTATCCAACGCTTTCTTCACTGTTGCACTCTCCGGAGTGGGAATAGTAATTTTTACCTCTACGCTATCCAACGCTTTCCCTACTGTTGCACTTTCTGGAGTGGGAATAGTAAGTTTTTACCCCTACGCTATCTAACGCTTTCCCTACTGTTGCACTCTCTGGAGTGGGAATAGTAATTTTACCCCTACGCTATCCAACGCTTTCCCTACTGTTGCACTCTCTGGAGTGGGAATAGTAATTTTTACCCCTACGTTATCCAACGCTTTCCCTACTGTTGCACTTTCTGGAGTGGGAATAGTAATTTTTACCCCTACGCTATCCAACGCTTTCCCTACTGTTGCACTCTCTGTAGTGGGAATAGTAATGTTACACATCCGCTATCCTAGGGTAATAATATTGGATATTTTTTAATTATATTATGTTACTATATATATATGTTTTAACAAATATGATAGTAATATTTTTTTTATAACTTTGGTTAATTATTTAAATATTATAAGGTAATTTAAGTATATTTTAGTAAATAATATTCATTATTAATTCAATTTAACATTGTTTTTAATAAATTCAATATTTTTACAAACTATATTTTTGTAAACGATATTTTTTACTCGATATTTTTGTACTTACCTGTTTGTAGATACAAAGTCGATATTCTGTCTGTCGATATTTTGTCGCCGATATTTTTGGTAGTCGATATTATGTCCCTCGATATTATGTCAGTGATCCCTTCAGACATAGTAATCTCCCGACCCGCCTCCTGTTGGAACTCCAGGGATAAACTGGGAGTGTCAATGATAACACTGCCGCCATCCTAAATGACATACAGTGACCCAAAGTGTGTCTCCTAAGCTTCGGGCGATATGTTGGGCTCCAAGGCCGGACTCCCTTCCCTATCGCCCAAGCTCACTATTGCCCAGAAAGATTTCGGATCTTTATCATTCAGAGCTGTCCTGAGGGCTTCCCACCTATCTAATTCCCAGTTTTTCTTTTCCTGCTGGATGGTCCCTTTGTACCTGGCCCTTGTCAGATTGATTTGTGGCCTGACCTTCGCCTTCACCGCATCCAGTAGGTCCTGTTAGACTTTACAACAGTTATCATTTAAACCAAGAGCATTTAGATTGTTTATTTTCCCTCATCTGTGACACCGGATAGAATACGTCAATCAATTCAATTCATGAAGCTTTATTCGGAACATATAAAATGACCATAAAAGCACGTATTAAAAATACACAGTTCAACAGTTTGTAATAAAAGATGTCATGGGTTACAGACCAAATGCATTAAAATATCATGCGTTTTCGCACACTGATAGACTTATTTAAAAACACAGCAGTATAAAAACAAATATCAGCGAATTTCAGATTAAAAATAAGACTCATTGCCTCATCAACTGTACGTACACCATATTTGGCAAACATAGGTTTCAAATAGGAAATGCAGAAGTTCATGTACAGTTTACATATTAATAAAAAGTGCAAGGTGCTCTGTTTAGATATGCCGTCACACAAACATGGGCCTTTGGGGTGTTGCTTAAGGTTAGGTAAGGCCACCAGGTGATGTACTATTCCAAACCTCAGTCTGGTCAGAACAAACTTGTGGGTTGGCCTGGTCACCAAGGCTAGGTAGGATGGAAAACCTTCATTGAGGGAATATCTACTGAAAAACATGACAGTTGACATAGATCCACTGGCTGAAGCTCGCTTCCTTGCCAAATAGTCCAGGAATTTTACTTTCAGCTCAGCTTTAGGTATCGTCGAAGCGGCCCTAGGGTCAGTCAGAACATTTAGATTAAATATTTGCAAGAAACAATCAGCGACTTATTTTATCCAAGGGATTTTCCTGTACATGTTCAATAAAAGACAATCCTCAATTACGGATCTATTAAAGGACTTTTCATCCTGGTACCATATGGAACGCCATAGCATAAGAGGTCTTTAAGATAATAGATCAATCAGGAAATTGATGTCTAATTCCCAATGAGTCAGCACGGTGGTGGCAGAGGTGGGTAAACACAGAAGCTTTTTTAAGAAGGAATTTTCCTCCAACTGTAGTTTATAGTCACAGCTGTGGCCCCAAACAGCCACCCCATACAGTGCAATAGTAGCACATCTAGCTTGATGAATTTGCAACATGTCCCTCGTTCTTCTGTCCCCAACTTTAGCTGCAAATCTGAAGATGCCATGGGAACTTTTCGCCATTTTATTACTAATGTTATTAAATTCATTGGACCATTTTCAGTCATTAGAAAAAGTAATTCCAAGATAACAAAATGTATCTACTGGTTGCACCTTATTACAATCAATAAAAAAAGGCATTAGATTTGTTGTTTGCCCCACAGGTCATAGTATGCGTTTTTTCCTTGTTGATGAGCAGTTTTCTTTCCTTGCTAAACATTGAAAATCTGTCAATCAAGCGTTGAAGACCCAAAGGGTTCTAGAAAGAAGCAAGGCGTCATCGGCATATAATAACACCGGCACAGAAACTCCTTTCAGCCTGGGGGCATCAGCTTGGACACTCTTTAAAATTACATCAATTTCATTTATAAATAAAATGAACAGTAACGGGGCCAATACACAGCCTTGTCTAATGCCGCGTTGGACGCTGAATTTGGGGGTACATTCACCCTTAGTTCCATAGCGCACACAGGTTTGTAGCTTTTGGTACAAGCTGGCAAGGAAGAAAATTATACCCTCAGGGGCTCCCATCTATAACAAGGTTGGCCATAAAATAGCGTGGTCGACCATATCAAAGGCGCTGCTTAGGTCAGCAAAGCATAGATATAATGCACCGCCTTTCGCTTCAATATATTTACCAATTATAAGGTCAAGATTTAAACACTGATCTAATGTACACCTTCCCTTCCTGAAACCATACTGGATGTCGGCCAGAATGCCCTCTTGTTCAACCCACTCTTCAAGCCTAAACAGCATGACTCTACTCATGATCTTTATTAAGGAGTCAAGGAGGGAAATGGGGCGATATTTTTTTACATCTGACCTACTACCCTTCTTGAATATCGGGATAATAATAGACTCCCCCCAGGTTTTTGGGGCATTCAAACATACAGCTGCATTGAATACGTTAGTCAGGAGAGGGCTCCAGATCTCAGGGAAGCTTTATAAACATCGATAGGGACCCCATCGGGTCCCTGGGCTTTCCCCCCCTTGCTAGTACGTATTCCATGCTCGACCTCAGTGACAGTAATGTCCAGAGGTAGTATGGGCCATTTACGTAGGGTAGTGACTAGACAGCATTCAGAGCCAAAGATGTTTGAAAAATGAGGAAGGGAGAATTAACCGTAGCCCAGAATAATGTATTTTTGTGTAACTCTGCAGCTAGATTGAGAGAGTCCCATGCTTCCTGCTGTAGATCACCCCTCCTCTTTTTCAGGGCTTGCTTGTACTCCGCTCGTAATTCAGTTATTAAATTAGTATCCCTAGGTTTAATAACAAGTGTATGTTTCAGCTCCGTTAATAGGGTGGTACACGTGTGGTCAAACCATCCTGGTCCTTTTCCACACTTGTCTCTTTTTGGTCTGGTGAACCGGTCATCTATAGATGAATTTATATTTTTAAAAGCGGTTCAGACCCGTTCGCAATCAGTATTATTTTAAAGGATAAGGGTAACATCTATCAGACATTCTGTAACGATAGAACCTATTAATTCATTAGCTCTTTCCCCTATCCATCTGACTCGAACGCCATTCGGTCTGTGTGGTTCCACATTAGTGACAGTGGGTCCTACAGCTACAGGACTCTCACTCCAAAGAGTACATTCTAGGATAATATAATTATGATCACTTAAAGATGTAACTTCAATCCTGGGGGGTGCACAATAAGGCGTGATACTGAAGGAAACAATCATATGATCGATTATTGAGCTAGTCCTCCAGTTCTTAAAAGTAGGAATGGTCTGCCCATTTAGGTCTTTAGCGAAATCCAAGATATCCCGGTCATAGCTGCTTATAAATTTGTACAGAATTAGTCCATCGCTGTTATGCCTAAAGTGGAGCTCGTCACAACCAGCATTATTTACAACCCCTCTGACTTTCTGAGATGACAATGCACATAACGAGATATTAATATCGCCCACCCAGATAAAATCAAAGAAAACATTAGATTGATCATTTAAATTATCAATAGCGCTAGCTAAGTCTTTAACTATAGACGTCCTGTTGTCATCAAAAACATTATTATAGTAGTTAACTAGGGGAACATTTCAGCCTTGGTCATCAAGGAGCCAAAGGATCTGTACATGTGCCCCCACAGTTAGGTACCTTTGGACTTTAATCCGCCTATTGATTGAGACCAAAATCAGAAGGCCCCCTTTGGCTCTCCATTATTGTAGAACTTTGTGCCAACAAATTATAAGATGCAAACCCCTCCTAATTGAGCTCCTCCCTGCCCCATGTTTCCTGGAAAAAGAGTATGTAGTGGGTATTAATAAAATCATTCCAGCCTAACACACCCCCCTTAGATTTTAGTCCGGCAACATTCCAGCTGACAATAGTTATACCCTTAAGGGCCCTTGTACTAATAATCTTCGGGGGTATAGTTCCACCTAAATCATCCCCTGAATTAAAATTTCCATTTGTTTTAATATTAGTACCACAAGTCAGAACTTCCTCCACCACAGTCTTATCAGAGTTAGGATGCTTTTCACTTAGATTAGACACCTGAGCAGTTGTGGACACACATAAGGTGTGTCCACATACCTGGGCAGGTCAATCATTAGAGTCCAAAGAACTTAGGGCATGGAATCTATTTTGCGTAGAAACTCCAAACACTGGACAATGAGTGGGTGGAAAATGTCCGCTTCTATTGTTGTAAGGGGGCGATTTAATAAGGTGGCTATACAAAAAAAGCCTAGCGGGCGGACACATATGCTATTCTCGCCGGGAGTTAAAGAAGCTGCCCTTAGCAGAACTGTTGCCACATGCTGGGGGTGTTTAAAGTTAATAATTACGCAATCACCCCTACATGTCTTACTAGAGGTGCCAATCCAGTCTACCCTTCTAGTAGTTAAAATTTGGGCAGAATAGGTAGTTGGGAATCCGCAGTGATTATGCAACCATGAGACTGTTTGTTTTTTAAAGAATCATGGGATTCCTGCTGGGGCTGGATAGGATCTTTCTCAGGGGGCGGTACATTGGTTAAAACTACCACATAGGGCGCACAGTCAGGGGGGAGGTTAATAGTGCATTTTCTCCTAATTTCAATTGGTCCAGCTTGGTTCGCTGGTGCCACTACTGCAGCAACTTGCTTATTCTAACAGATTATTAGCGGTGGGTCAGAACGGGGGGGGTCCAATGTAACTACACCTTTTACTGGTCTTCCCCCTATCGGATGCTAAGGGACAGCTTTAGTAGGTATTAAACCCTTATCGAAAACCCTATAACTTTCTGCCAAGGCAATATGGGTGTGGAGAAGACCTCCCAATCTGATTACTTCGGTTGAGATCTGGTCTAGTTTAGCCACAAGAGGTTTAATAATCTTTTCAACCTTAGCATCTATAATACTAATTAAGAGATCAAGTTGCTCGGTATTCATTATTGCTGTGCCGTTCTAGGCCGTTAACTCCGCATCCCCTACGGTACTTTTAGATGATGCTCTCAGCGCTCTAGGGGCCGACGAGCACTGGACAGGGTTCTCACTAGGTACATCAGAAATATCCTTGAGGGCTGCTGATTGAACATTCATTTCTGTCAAAATATCAGGGTTAGCAGATTCATGATTGTCATCTATTAATAAAACAGCCTGTGTGCTGGACAGTGTTGGACATTTGGTCGGGGAAATCCCCTTACCAAGCAACAATCTTCGCTCCTTGTTAATTTTGCTAACCACTTTCACCAAGTAATTGTACATTGTGGCCAACACTGGAGGGGTTTTGGTGGCCTTCTGTTTCGACATTATGAGAACTAGCACAAAAACACACAAAACTTGTAAATTAGGTGAACGTTAAAAGACAAAAAGCTATCATGAATTTTTGGTAATGCAGAAAATAAACCAGCTAGTAAACTAACATAAAAAAATAAAATTAAAAGCAGTCAAGGGGATCAATATATTAAAATGTCTCACTTTTAGTCCGTGGATCACCTCTACTGCAACAGCCAAGGGCTGTGGCCCAGCCCAGCCTCGGTTTGCCCCGGACTGCCACAGACTGTCCCGCCCTTGTCCCGGGCTTCTCCCGGCGCTGCCCGCGCTCGTCCCGTGACGTAGGGGTTCCTATCTGCTTTTAAGTGCCAAGGGCGCAGAACACGTTGGCGGCGTCCTCGCCGCAAGTGGTGCCGGGTAGTGTAGTTTCCAGGTGACAGCAACCACGCTGGTGTCCCGGGGCTCCGAGCACAGAGTTCAGCGCTTCCGCGTTAGGGACAGAGAAATCTGAGGACAGAATGACTGTGTCCACGGGTGAATATCCCGAGCTTTTCTTTGCATCCCCCGCTCTCCCGAGGGCTCCTAGCTGCTTTTAAGCGCCAGCGGGTGCAGAACACGTTGGCGGCGTCCTCGCCGCAAGTGGTGCCGGGTAGTGTAGTTTCCAGGTGACAGCAACCACGCTGGTATCCCGGGGCTCCGAGCACAGAGTTCAGCGCTTCCGCGTTAGTGACAGTGAAATCTGAGGACAGAATGACTGTGTCCACGGGTGAATATCCCTGGCTTTTCTTTGCATCCCCCGCTCTCTCGAGGGCTCCTAGCTGCTTTTAAGCGCCAGCGGGCGCAGAACACGTTGGCGGCGTCCTCGCCGCAATTGGTGCCGGGTAGTGTAGTTTCCAGGTGACAGCAACCATGCTGGTGTCCCGGGGCTCCGAGCACAGAATTCAGCGCTTCCGCGTTAGGGACAGAGAAATCTGAGGACAGAATAACTGTGTCCACGGGTGAATATCCCTGGCATTTCTTTGTATCCCCCGCTCTCCCGAGGGCTCCTAGCTGCTTTTAAGCGCCAGCGGGCGCAGAACACGTTGGCGGCGTCCTCGCCGCAAGTGGTGTCAGGTAGTGTAGTTTCCAGGTAACAGCAACCACGCTGGTGTCCCGGGGCTCCGAGCACAGAGTTCAGCGCTTCTGCATTAGGGACAGAAAATCTGAGGACAGAATGACTGTGTCCACGGGTGAATATCCCTGGCTTTTCTTTGCATCCCCCATCAATCAATTTTGTGGATACCTCCTCATAAATTTTGCCTGCTGTTGTAAATAAAAGATCTTCTATAGCTAGATGGTGTATAAGTATATTGTAGATTTATTGATAAGATGACAGCTTCAGATAAGTTACTGGAAGATGTAAAGTCCAGGTGATGCCCCACCAGGAGCAGCCTCTCTCCTGCTCAGCCTGCACACTCCAACTGACATTCCCAACCTCACCAGGCACCCATGCATTTCACTACATCATCAATCATCCAATATTCCAGACATCTTATAGCGCACCAACACTCATTCTGGATGAGCATTAACACCTTGGCTGCTATGACTTTTCCCCTCCTATGCTGGAACCTCATCGAACCCCATTGTTCATGACGAGCTCAGCTCGTCATAACCACAGCTCCAGTGTGCCTCATGACGAGCTGAGCTCGTCATGAGCAGCAAAGGGGTTAAGGAAGAGATACATAGGCAAGGGGAAAGGCAACAGTAGATCATAACACCTGCCTTATCTCGATCCCATGTAAGAACCTCAACCTGTCCTACCTCCCACATTTTGGTTATAATTTGTATTGCTAAATGGTAGACATTGGCCAACTTTAGGGGAGAGTGTTGGATGTGACTCCATCTGACTTTCCTTCTGTTGTTGGATAGCGTCAATGCGGTGGGCTTGTTTGCAGAAAGGGGTAGAGAGTAGGACATACCAAGATCCCCGGTTTTTAGGATCACTAGCAGGGCATTATGGTCATTGTCCTGCCTCTGCTGGACGTTGAAGTCAGAGACCTTTTCCCAGAGTCTAGTTTCTACCAAGATGTAATCAAGTAAGGAGGCCTGCCCTACTCTATTAAATGTGAGCTGGCCCAGCTGGTCAGATTTCGTTTGCAAATGTTTTCCACATAATTATGGCTCTGCCATGTTTGCCACATAATACATCATCTGCTGCATAATCTGACGATTTTAACTGAAAAATTGTAGCTCAAAAGGATCAAAAGTTAATAAAAATGTGAATTGTGCTGCTGTGAAGTAAAGGGCCCTTTGCAAGCGTTGACTGGTCATCTTTCTCACTTCTATGTTATACTGGTACTAACAAGGCAACATCTTTGCAGGGAATGTTAGTATGTGTACACATGTCAAAATAATAAAGTATCAGAAAATATACTGCAATATGCTGCAGCCTTTTTGTTGCTGCATAACTTAGTCATCACTGCAACTTAAATTTGTCCTCCATTGTTGCATTATTCCAGTAGCCCCAACGCAGGCAGTACATGTTAAAAGTGCTTGTGCATGAAGCAGAGAAACAGTGAAGCTTGCAAACTTAGTTTGGGGTGTGTGCAAATCCTGCATTGCCAATCACTGGTGAGTTGCACTTCTATTGCTGAAATAAAGTCAATGGAGGTACTAATGGGTGAGGCAGACTGGGTCAAGGGTTCAGTGACCTTGGTTACAGTTGCTGTTGCTCAAGGTTGTGCTGTTTCGTAGGCCTGCCCGCAAGACTGTAGGTGAACTTTAGCATAGATTGTGGAGGAGAGGCCTTCAAGGGTAACCCACACTTGCCATTGCTAGGGTCCACCTGCTGGAGCTAAGACACCAGGGCTTCTAAGGTCTAGCATGGGAATGTGCTCCCTCAGGAGAGTGGTCTGGTCACGAAGGCTGGACTTGGTTCCCCAGGTCCAAATTTGGCTGCTCTGGCCATAGTGTCACATCCACCGCCCCACTGAACACCATACTGCCCCACTGAGAGAAACTCTCACTGCCTTCAGCTACAACCCAATTGCACCCGCTATAAACACCTCAATGCAACTTAATTCAAATTATTCACTAAACAAGAGTAGCATGCTGCCTGAAAGTTACAACATCCTGGAAAAAGCAAACACTCATAGGGAATGCAAAATTAAATAAAGCATGTGAAATGTTAGCAGGAACAACATAGTTACCTTAACGGTTTTACACTTATAAATCGGAAATCAATGAGTGCTTTTGCCTGAAAAGTTAAGAACATGACTACAGTGCCTGGAAATCCCATTTTAATATCCATTGCTTATATCCTTACAAAACGTAAGCAGTAATGTTTAAAAAGACGACATCCCTGTACACATTTTAATAAACTAAAATAAGGAAAACAGTTGATAAGGATCTCATTAAACGTTTTCCACTCCATGCATCAACCAGGTAGTGCAGTACCTCTAGGAATGGTGCACTTCCCCACTCGGGGAAAACAATGCTGTTCAAAGCAAGATGAGAAAATGAAAATAGCGGTTCACTGGCAAACTTTGTAAAGGTGTGCTAATGTGATTGGGTGTGAATAAAATCAATCTGGCCACTTTACGACCATTTTGTCTTGATTTATTTTCTCATTTAGTTATGTTTTGTATTTTGAACCTTTTTTTCTCTCCGTCCTGAGGCTGCACTTTGGAATAGAAAAATGTCCAAAAAAGACATTTCCAGCAAAAGTGTTTCTTTCTTTTTTAATCCATTTCACAGGGGAACAAATGAAGGAAATGAGAGAAACTAGAGGGTAAGAGCCATTTCTTCAAGTCCCTCTTTTCTACAACTGAGGAGTAGAGAAGCAGAGACAGAGAAGGAATAAGAGGAAGAAAGGGAGAGGGGGGCAGCTGCCAGCAGCAGAACAGAAGTGGACACTGTTCTTGTCTTCTCTGGGCATGAAGGAAAGGACAGAGTCCTTTTTCTTTTCTGCCCACCCCACTCGGTCCATGAAGGGCCGAGCCTTATCTATAGTCCCTATTTCTGGCGTCCTGGGACGCATTTTTAAAATAAAAACATAGGGGAACGGAATCTATTATATTTCAAAAGTAGGGGCATGCCATGCCCTGCCGATCCCGCCTACTTTAACCACAGGAAAGGAGAATGTCACTAAACTTTGGTGCAGCCATCCCATACTCATCTATGGATCAAGTTAATTCCCCAGTGATTAACCCCAGCCCCCCATAAGACGGATCCTATGCAGACTCTGCGCCAGCTGCACCACACAGATGGCGAGAGACGACAGCTGCATAAAATGATCCGCATGGCGCCTAAGAGCCTCCAGACCATTGCCAATAGCGGCACTACTAGGGGCGATCATACGAGAACCGGGGGATGTAGAAACACAGGAATGGGGCGGGGAAAAATCCCAGTGACACTAAGAACCAAAACGAAACTGGAAGCAGAACAACAGAGCGCTGCTATTATAGACCTGCGATCAGACAAAACACACACAGAGAAGGGGGAGGGCACTCGAACTGCACGCAGACTGCGCAGGCCCTCAGCTCCCTAGTACCAGAAGCACCACCTACATTGCACCATTAGCCCACGTCTGCAGCAGCCCCTGCAATTCTGGGCCACTAGAGAGGGCCAGTGCGGAGCACCCTTCGGGGCACACACACCCCTCTGCAAACCAAAGCAGCGGGGCCGTAAAAAAAAAAAATGAACAGTTCCAGGCAGCAGCCCTGCAGCCACATTAGAATGAAAGAAACTACGCCACGGATTCTCCTGGACTTCTTTACTTTTTCTTTTGTCCTGACCGCATTTCGCTGCTGCTCTCGGCCCCTTTACTCTGGACCCTGACCCGCCATCTTGCACATTCCCTCGTCCTTTAACCCTTTTCCCTCGTTTCCTCCCTTGATGATCCTCAAATGTTTCCTCCCTTTTCTGATTTGCCTTTTCTCCATAACCGTGTATCCCTCCCACCCTCCCTTGGTGCTGTGACTGCATCCCACCTCCGACCCCACTTAATGGAACTCTGCTTTTCTGTATATAGAGATAACTCTAATCACTAGTATATGCAGTAGACCTTTGTACTCCCTACCATTCCTATGTGACTCTTGGAGTATATCCATTCTTATCCCTTCCCTACGTATATACAGGTACATGCATCATTGAAATGTTTTGCGATTCCTTATTAGCGATTTTTAAGGAATCGCAAATAAGGAATCGCAAAACAGAATGCAAAAAAAAATAGCGATTAATTATGGAATCGGTGAAATTCGCAGAAAAAAATTGCAATATTCCTTTTTTGCGAACTCGCAAACTGCGAAATCGCAATTAGCGATTTCGCAAATTGCGAGGTCGCGCATTGATGCATGTTGATGACATCACAACCAGAAAATGTGCTGTCCAAGCCTCATTTTCATTGCTGAGGCTCAGGGGGGGGGAGGAGGGAGATGGCTCTGGTAGCAGAGGAGAGTGAGAGGGAGAGAGACTGTGTACACCAGGAAAGAACTGCAAAATGGAAGCTGACAAACGAGCACAGGACAGCCAAAGTTCAAGGAAGAGAAAAATTAAATTCTCAGAAAAAGAACTAGAGACTCTAATTGAGGGTGTAGTGCACAGCAATGACAAGCTGTTTGGGAAAGCCTCACTGAAGGTTCCAGAGCAGGAAAAATGCAAAATATGGATCCGGATCCAGAACCAAGTTAATGCCATCGGGGTCACTCACGGTTCAACAGAGGAACTTAAGAAGAAATAGTACGATTTATGCAGTCGTGCCAAGGCTACCATTGCAGACCGTATGAAGGAGGCACAGAAGACAGGAGGGGGCACACCACCACACACAGGAAACACTCCCATGGAGGAATTGGTGGAGTCTACCATCCAGCGTGAAGCAGTTTTTGGAGTCACGCAGCTGGACACCTCCGGAGCAGCACACACCTCTGCAGGTAAGAGAAATGCATGTCTCAATTGCCCCAAGTACATGAGTCAGGATGTCAGCAGAGCACAGCATTAGCACACACTGTAAAGCCTGTATACTATTACATTACTGAGGAAAGTGCATCATGGGAGTTGTAGTCAGGCAAAGTACTGACAATGACACACACACAGATATGCCCAAAACTGTTAAAAATAGTGTAGCAGATGTTCAAAATCTAAGGATTTTTATTAAATGAGAACTATGACATGACCTCACAAGCATACATTGATGCAGTTTTGCACTGTTTCACCTCACAGATGCAGAACTCAATGAGGCCGAGAACATTGATGGTCAGGAAATGCACCACAGCAGCGCATCAGAACATGAGGACACACCAGCTCTGCCAACTACCCAGTCACGTGTGCCTCATTCCCGTAGGGCACCTGTCCCAACACTGCGTCCCATGGCTTCCGATGATGAGGGCAATGCTGCACCTGCAGTCCGTGTACGGCAAACAGACATCGCAACACCCACACCAACACAGATCCGGAGAGGCTTTTGTAGATCGCAAAGGAGAAGGCGCAGAGCACGCAGACCACAGCAGGTGGAGGCGAGAAATCCAGTCTGGGGTGGCTTGGAGGGACAGATGCTCCGTTCACATCGCCTGCAGAGCAAGAACACTCGGTTAGTGAAGGAGGAAATTGCTAAGATGTCAGGCAACATTGCTGTACTGGCCAGTAGTGTCCAGGAACTCACTAAGGTCATGCAGGAGGGGGATGCATCGCGCAACAGACAGCACCGCCAACTGATGCAGCAACTCAAACACCAAGGAAAGACCAACAATAGTCTGGCCACAGCCACGACACTGCTGGCGCGTAGATCAGTGACTTTGCAGACAGAAATGTGTCACTGTAGTGGAGATGTTGCCAAAGCACTGCATCAAGTGACTAATGCAGTAGACCTGATGGATGCATCCGGTAGGCAAGTGCACATGACTGCACAGGATGACAGTAGTGAGTGTGCCTCAAGCATGAGCAGTACAACAGTGCCTGTTGCAAGTGCTGTGAGACTCACTACTCGCAGCGCTACCCCATCCACTGGCAACGAAAGGCAAGAAGAAGCAGCGCAAGACAGACGTCTGGGTGTTCGAGGGAAAAAACTCTAGTCTCCCATCCTGACATTTTGAGTGAAATGGTGATTTAACCATTGACACGCTGTGACCATATCACTGACTTTCAAGTACATTTGATTTAAATATTTTTATTATTTTTTGGAATTCCAATGAGTATTGTGACATTAGTCACTTTTGGCTGTTACCTTATGTTCACCGGTCACAATACATTTACATAAAGTATACTTTGCATTTCATTGAATGTGTTTGTGTCTTCATTACTCACCTCAGAAGTAATTCTGTGTAATCTCCAATCTGCGCCGGCGGCCTTCTGCTGCGCCTGTGCCTTGTTGGGCAGGGTGGTGTGGCACTTGTTGGTTTCCATCCTCCGAGTCACTGTCAGACAGCTCCACTTCCAAACCTCCCTTTGTTGCAATGTTGTGCAGCATGGCACATGCTGCCACTATCTTGCAGCATTTGACGGGACTGTATTTCATTGCACCTCCGGTCTTATGGAGGCGTCGGAATCGGCTCTTGGGTAGGCCAAATGTGCACTCAATCACGTTCCTCGTAGAGATATGTGCTGCATAGTATCTCCTTTGTGCGGCTGTGGCTGGATTTAGATATGGTGTCAGCAGGTAATTTCGCAAGGCGTATGCACTGTCACCTACATGTGAGGGTAGAAAGGCTGTCAGTGACTGTTAGGGTATTACATTTGTACAAGGAATGGAAAGATGTTTTGCACATAATTACCTAGCAAATGTCCCTCTCCAAACTCTCCCCTTGCTAGACGGGTCTGAATGCCACTTTGCCTGAAGATATACGAATCATGTGCACTGCCAGGGAATTGTGAAACGATGTCCGTTATAATGTTCTTTGCATTGCACACCACCTGAATATTCAGGGAATGATAACATTTCCTATTGCGATACATATATTCATGAGCTGCAGGGGGACATATCGCCACATGGGTGCAATCAATACAACCCAGTACTTGGGGGAAGCCAGCAATTTGATAAAACTTCTGCTTGGTCCTAGCTATTTCATGGGCTGTGGTAGGAAAACTTATGTGGTTGTGTATCCGTACCATCATAGCATCAAGAAAAGCTGCCTATATTTGTGACATTGCACTTTGAGACACACCTCCTGCTACTGCTATGACTCCCTGAAAAGTGCCTGACGCCAGTAGATGTAGGCAACATAATACCTGCACATGCGTTGGTATTGCATTGGTCCTATGGGTCTGTCGTTGCAGGATAGGGCCCAATTCATGGATTAGATCATGTTTCATTTGGCCATTCAGCCTATACTTGTCATATATTTCATCATCCTCCTGACCAAGCAGAGTGACGCGGATTCTGAAGATGCGCTCATATTTGCCTCCCTCTCTGTTGAGCAGCTTGCAGCCTCATCCTCCTCGCCATCAGGTACAGAGCAGCCATTTTGGAAACTGGGGTCTCATTGTGGGTGTGTTTATAGATGTTTCTGTTGGTCTTCAGCTGTTTCTGATTTGCACTCATTTTTACCACCTGGTTGGGTCCCTTCTTAAATTGCGATTGCAAATTAGCGATTTTCCTGTAAATCGCTAATTGCGATTTTTCATGCATTTGGATTGCGATTCCTTATTTGCGATTCTTTACTTGCGAATCGAATCGCAAATGGGAAATCGCAATGGTTTTCGCAGAATTTTTTTTGCGATTCCTTAATTTTGCGAAAATTTACCAATTTTCGCAGAATTAAGGTTCATGCATTTCTACTCTTCAAATTGCGATCACAAATGCCATATTTTTGCGATTCGCAATTTTACCGACTTCCTAAACGCTTGATGCATGTGCCTGATAGAGATAACTCTAATCACTAGTATATGCAGTAGACCTTGTACTCTCTACCATTCCTATGTGACTCTTAGAGTATATCTATTCGTATCCCTTTCCTATGTATTTAGAGATAACTCTAATCACTAGTATATGCAGTAGACCTTTGTACTCTCTACCATTCCTATGTGACTCTTAGAGTATATCCATTCGTATATCTTCCTTGAGTGACTTTACTATTTGTACATTTGCAATTTTTCTTTCTGTTTGTATCTCGTTCTTGTGTGACTTTACATCTTGCACATTTGCAATTTTTTCTGTTTGTATCTTTTATGTAACACATGTAATCCTTAGTCCTTATGTTTTGCAACTGGTTCTTATGTTAAGCGCTCTGACACCTTCGGGTAAAGTTCGCGCTATGTAAAATTGCATTAGATAAAAATAAATAAATGAGCACTTCTATTGGCAACCCGACCAGTTTGCTTCCTATGGCGGAGTCCTCTGATAGTCTGTGTCCTAGCCCTCGCCTCAACCTGAGCAGAAAAACAAAGGACACAACAAGAAGTAAGGTTGTGGGCGGGAACAGGAGAACAGCTAAGAGCTGACACACAAAAAGCAGCGGTTAGCAACACAAGGCCCACAAATAGACCCTACTACTGCTTCATCGCAGTCGTTAGCAGGGGGCACGGAAACACTATTTACATATCAGGACAGTGTGGACATTTTTTTGATAAATGTTTGGCGCGCTTTAGAGATCTAATAAAAAAAGAAACTCACCCCACTTTATGAACGCTTGGATGCCATGGAATTACATACACCTTGCATACCTCAAAAATAGGTCAGCTCATAACCAGGGGCTGAGGAATCTGATCTTCGAGGTATCTTCCTCAGCTAATAAGAATTTGCCAACAGATGGGTGAATACAGATAAACATTCTAAATAGCTCCGGAGGCAGTACCGGAATATAAAGAAATAGATATTTTATGTTTGATTTTTTCCCAAAATGAACACCCATCCATATTAATGAGGTGCCGTAGGGTTGAATTTAGCTCTGCGGTGACCCCCCGCTGCTACATCAGTTGGTGCTGCAGACTCAGACTGGCCATGCCTCTCGGATATACTGGCACATCTTAGTTAAGTGCGCCCCTGCCGCATGATTATGAATTTAGTCTATTTCCCAGAAAAAGAGATGCAGTATCGTTGAATTCGTACATGTCAGTTACCAGCATCTTTGTGGTTTTACGAACCTGGTAAAAAAACACGGAGAAATACACGATTCTCCTGTCTTTTTGGATACATGGTATAGACTGCTCTTCCTTTAGGTATTATGTTTGCTTACTCTAAAAATGTAGACATATTGCAATTTACAAGTCCACTGCCTCCTCGGCAAAAAATATTTGCATCCCACACTCACACTGCATACAGATGCCCAAGTTAGAGGAATGGTGTTTACTACCTACAACGGTCCTTACAGATGCTTCTATTTTATTCTACTTTACATCAGTCGCTCTGAATCCTGGAGATAAAGCTTTTTCAGGCTACACATACGAAGAAGAGTGACAGGCCTATTTGTAAGAGTTAGTAGGAAGAGAACAAGATAAGGGAAGGTGGGGTCTATAGAGAGAAGGTAGATAAAGATTGAGAAATAGGAGGAAAGAAGGGGGATAGGATCAGGAAAAGGAGGGGGTAGGGAGGAGAAAGAGGAAAAAAGATACTGTAGCAGAGAGGGGGAATAGAAATAAGAAGAGATGAATATTTAAAAAGTAAGAACACTAGAAAAAGATGTAACAAGAAGGGGAAAAGCATAGAATGAGGGTGATAGTGGGAGGAAAGAAGGGAGAGTAAAGTCAAAGATGCTTTATTCGGTTTGTAAAGAAAATACATCTATATAGCAACAGACATAAAAATGTAAACAATACTAAAGCAAGCTACCATAAAACACAATGTAGAAAAATAGGGCTTAAAACGAAAAACCCTATACAGATAATTCTGTATCTTAATATACATTTAGCAGCATCTATAGAACATAATCATTAGGCCATTCGAAAAATGCATTTAACTGTAATATTAACAATTATACGACCTTAGTTATGTGCAAATATGCAGTTGAAGTGCTAAGTATCGTCGGAGTGCAGGAGAAGGCACTGGAGTGGATCATCTCCTTCCTCGCCGGAAGGACACAGAGAGTCCGCCTCCCTCCGTTCAGATCTGAAGCCACCAGAGTCATCTGCGGCGTCCCTCAAGGCTCCTCGCTCAGTCCAACCCTCTTCAACATGTACATGAGCCCCCTCGCAGACATCGCACGCCAGCACAACCTCAACATCATCTCCTACGCCGACGACACCCAGCTGATCCTCTCCCTGACCAACGACCCCGCCACCGCCAGAGCCAACCTTCACGAAGGGATGAAAGAGGTAGCCGAATGGATGAAGAACAGCCGCCTGAAACTGAACTCAGATAAGACGGAAGTCCTCATCCTGGGATCCTCACCCGCCGCTTGGGACGACTCCTGGTGGCCCCCCGCCCTAGGCAGCGCACCCAAACCAACAGACCACGCACGCAACCTGGGCTTCATCCTGGACTCCTCCCTCTCCATGACCAGACAAGTCAACGCCGTCTCCTCGTCGTGCTTCAACATCCTGCGCATGCTACGTAAGATCTTCCGGTGGATCCCCACCGAGACCAGGAAGACGGTCACCCAGGCCCTCGTCACCAGTCGTCTGGACTACGGCAACACCCTCTACGCCGGAACCACCGCCAAACTCCAGAAGAGACTCCAGCGGATCCAGAACGCCTCAGCACGACTCATCCTGGATATTCCCCGTCGCAGCCACATCTCCGGACACCTGAGAGATCTGCATTGGCTCCCGGTCAACAAGAGAATCACCTTCCGTCTCCTCACTCACGCACACAAAGCACTACACAGCCAAGGCCCAGGATACCTCAACAGCAGCCTCAACTTCTACGCTCCCAAACGCCAGCTTCGATCGACCAGCCACACCCTCGCAGCCGTCCCCCGCTTCCGTAGAGCCACCACAGGGGGACGGTCCTTCTCCTACCTCGCCGCCAAGACATGGAACTCCCTCCCCACCCACCTCCGCCTGACCCAGGACCACCTCGCCTTCAGGAAGCAACTCAAGACCTGGTTGTTCAAGCAGTACCAGATCCCCCCACCCCACCCACCCCCAGCGCCTTGAGACCCTCTGGGTAAGTAGTGCGCTATATAAATGCAATGATTGATTGATTGATTGATCTCTATATTAGTATATGTGCAAATTAGCAATTCAAGAGGAAAATTCAACAGCATCCTTCCTAAAGTGCAATATGCAATTAGCAGCACCTAGACTAGCTATTCACAGAGAATGATGATAAGTGGAACAAAGTGCAAGTGCTATGCCATTCCAACAGTGAATATTATACAGTAGCAGCAATTAGTCCGACAAACATATGTGTGCAAATTAGCATAATAAAATACATGATGTTAACAACATCTTGTTTTTAAAGTGCATAGTACGTTTAGCAGCT
Organism: Lissotriton vulgaris; assembly: GCF_964263255.1. Lineage (NCBI taxonomy): Eukaryota > Metazoa > Chordata > Amphibia > Caudata > Salamandridae > Lissotriton > Lissotriton vulgaris. The sequence continues at coordinate 814,073,905 of NC_141699.1, forward strand.
GGAGAGAAATTCATACAATAATTGATTTTCTTGCAGAAATACATTTTAAAATATAAGTGGCCACATAAAAACATACATCTGGGGACTCTAGATTAAACACTAGTTTCATTGCAGTTTGTAAATGATGCGTATTATACTTTAAAAAGATGGGTTTCAAATAATATTTCCTAAAAGAGGTATAAAAAGTACAAGATAATATAAAGTGACACGTGCTCTGTTTTGATTTACCATCACATGGGCACAAACAAGTTCCAGGTTTTTTAGGCACAGGAAAGGCCACAAGGTGATGCACAATTCCTAGGCGGAGACGGGTTAACACAAATCGATGGGAGGGAATACTAACTGTTACAAGGTAAGATTGGAAACCTGCATTGATGTTATATTGTTGATAGAAATTGAATGTGCTCTGTTTATTATATTTTTCCAATCTAGTCTCTGCTGTATAGTTCAAAAACAAAACCTTCAATTCTCGCTTTGATAGTATGGGATCCATTATTAAATCATTAAAAATATCCAAACCATACAATGTTTTATACCAATGATGTATATGATTCTGCCAAGGGATATTTGATCGGCGGTCGAGTTTAATACAATCATTTATTACGTCCTGCGTAAACTTTGTCTCCTCCTTTGCCCAAATTGAACGCCATAAGGACAGAGGACGGAGGGCAATTAGGTCATTAACATAATACAAATCTAATTCCTTATGTATTAACTCAGTTGAAGCCGTAACTGGGGCACTGATTAATCTTTTTAAAAACACATTCACCTTCCCCTGAACAGATTTGGCACTCTGTGCATCATACTCCCAAACTCCGGCCCCATATATAGCTGAAGAAATGCATCTGGCGTTAAAAAGTGTTAGCATTTCATAAATTCTGCGATCCCCTAATTTAGCAGCAAATCTAAAAATACAATTTGTATTCCTGGCCATTTTAAAAAGAACACTTTTTTGTTCATTTATCCATTTCCCATCTCCTGAAAAGATAATGCCTAAATAACAGAAACTGTTAACAGATTCTAATCTCCACCCTTCTAAAAAAAAGGGTTTATATTTTCTTGGTTTCTTACCACACACCATGGTAACCGTCTTCCCTTTATTAATTTTAATTTCCTGTTTTCAATAAATACGTGGAATTGATTAATTAAATGTTGCAGTCCATTGTGGGTCCTAGAAAGGAGGACCGCGTCGTCCGCGTATAAAAGGACTGGGATAGGGTTACCGTTTATAGTTGGTGCATCTGGGTTAATCTTTCTTAAAGTTGTATCAACATGATTAATAAAAAGAGAGAATAGTAGGGGGGCGAGTACGCATCCTTGACGGATGCCTCTCTTAACTTCAAAAAAAGGGGTGCACTCACCATCTGTTCCAAACCTTACTTTGCTTGATAAGTTATTATACAAACGGGCAAGCAGATGGATAATTTCAGTGGGGGCACCCATTTCCAGTAATGTGGGCCAGAGTAGTGTGTGTTCCACCAGATCAAATGCGGAACTCAAGTCGGCAAAACACAGGTAAAGATTACCAGGTTTAGCTTTAGTATACTTGCCGACTATGAGTTCCAGGTTCACGCACTGCTCCATTGTACCTATTCCCCAACGGAACCCATACTGCACCGGGGACAAGATGTTTTTCTCCTCGGCCCAGGCTTCCAGTCTCACTAATAGGGCTCGACTAAGGATTTTAACTGTCAAGTCCAAAAGCGAGATTGGACGGTAATTCCGTGCCTCTGACCTAGATCCTTTTTTGTAGAGGGGTATAATGATTGATTGACCCCATGTCAGTGGTAAATTATCTTCCACCGCTGTGAGGTTCCGTGACAATTGTAAGTGGTGTTTTCGACTCGCACGAATATAGTCGAGTCTGGTATCTATGAACCGCAAATGACGAGTTTAGTAAATGTGCGCAGTTTCGCTGTGCTAACTTAAACCGTTCGTTTGTTATGTGGGTTTTTCATCTGTACCCACGGGTTCCATCTTAGATACGGCATCCATTTTGTCTCTTGCCCTCAAGTAGCCAGCGAACGGACGTTGTCCGCTTCGCGACCCTGGGACTCCGAAGATATTTGCGGAAGACACATGTTCTTTGTGAGTGTCTTTATGACGAGGGGGTTGCTACTGTAAGGCAGATGGCGCCGCTCGAGGCTCATCTTGCCGCACGGACTTATTGTCTCAGCCGTGCATCTCATTAGGCACGTCCCTTTGATGCCTGTATCTCGTGTTTCCCGATACCTCCCCTTTTACACCCTTTCCGATCTCCCCACTGTCTCCATCTTCCTCTGCACCTGTCTTTGTTCCTATTTCGATCTGTTTTACTGCTGATTGGAATTTGCTAATGGTGGGAAGATGGTTTTTACAGTTGGGAACCGCCAAATGTTTCCGCACTTATGTTCCGGACCTCGTGTGTTTCAAAGTGACCAAAGTGACCCCTCTGGGGGATAATTGTGGGAACCGGGTTGTAAACTTTTGTGTTCAATGTTATCCTATGGGTAAAAACTGTATAAAAGGAGCGATCCACAGAACCAATTTGAAGCAGTCTCCCCAAGTTGCACGCTGTGTACTTGTCGTGATCTCTGTGTTCCCTGCAGCAAATAAACCTTGAATCTTTGACGTCGAAGGAAGTGTCCCGTGTCTCTGTGATTCGTACGCCGGAGCAGGTTACCCACGAAGGTTTCAGGTGTTGTGCCCTGGCACCGCTGGGTCTCAAAGAACCCAGTCCTTCAGTTGGCGCCCAACGTGGGGCTGCATCAGTGGTACCGGTCCAAGCCCGACGATCGTGAGGAACTTCGTGTGAAATCTCCGAGGGAAGGTGCACTCCGCTTCATCGATCCTGTTGTCGAAATAAGTGGCCCGAAGACTTTTCCCGCGAAGATTCCCGCCTCCGGACGGCTGCGACGGACTGCTGCCCTGACTGTAGACCTGTTTTGGCGCCTGGCGTAGACCTTGGTATAGCGAGACGATTGACGGGCCTTCCTGGAGACGCCATCGATTTTTGAGTTAAGTATTTGTGGGTCGCTCCCATAGTTCTTGGTTGTTGACACTTTAGCGAGTGTTTTTTGTTGTTAGCGCTGTGTGAGTGTTTTTGTCGGTGACACTTTGCTAGCGTACTTTGTTGTGTTGTTTGACGACTGCAGCCGCCAAAAACCGAGGGTTTTGTTCTTTGCTGGGACTTGGTAAATCCCGTAACCCTTGAAGTTTGTGAAACTCGGCTAGTGTGCAAGATGCCTGGTCGTAGTACTCTGTTTAGTTGTTTCAGGCCTTGTGGTATGGATTCCCGATTGGAGGACTCATGTCCGATACCTCCGGTTGGAACTCCCACGTATGAGCTCTATAGTAAGCATGGGCTAGGCCCAGTTACCTTTAACGATTACTGGATTAAATACACGAAAAAGGACGGCGACCTTCGTTGGCCACCTCATGGTAGCTTCGAGGCCCCGATCTTAGATAATCTAGAGATTAAATTGTTCGAAAGAAAGTCAAGGCCGGCCATGTTTGATGCTTTTCGGTTGTGGCGCAAAGAAGCCCGACAGAAAGAAATCAGACAGAATAAACGTAGTCAGCGAGATAATGTTGCTACCATAGTGAAGAAAGCAGAGCAATTTCAGCGAGATAAGGAGGTTAAGGATAAGGAAGTGTTTGACCGATTACAGCATATGACTGTAGATAAATGTTACCCCGCTTTACCAACGGAGTCGGAAAAGAAGGAAGAGCCAGTTGAGGATACCTTAATGTCTTATCTTATGAAGTCACCACCTCCGTACGTACAGGGTACCGCAGCTCCTGTGGTCCCTGCCGTACCTGTTCTTCCACCTATTCCTCCTCCGCCTGTTCCTCAACCTGCACCCGTTCTTCCGACTGTTCCTGCTCCTTTGTCTGTTTCTATTCCTACTGCTCCTCCGCTTCCATATACTCCTGTTCCCGCTACTACTTCTGCTGCTGCTCCTGTTTTGTTAACCCCTGCTGTTGCTACTGTTTCTACTCCTTCTCTTGTTAGCCCTGTGTCTTATTCCTCTCCGTCTACTCGTAGTCGCAATTCTCCTCTTGTGGCTAGCTTCTTTCATTCGCTTGGACCTGTTCATGGGTCCGCTGGTTCCGATGGTCCTCAGAGACGTAGTCAGCTTCCTGGAAACAGAGAACGCGTTGCGCTATATAATATGGCGATGGGTTGGATGGTAAATCCGCAGAGAAGTCCACCCCGTGTTGTCCTCGAAACATTCTGTCAATTCAATGTGCCAACCCAGAGATATGTGTTTAATGAAATGTGTAAGTTCCTTTATGATCAAATAGTGGCCGATGCGCCTGACGAGGTGCTCGCCGCTCTGTCTGATCTCCAGCTTCAGTTCGCAAATGGGCTGATAGTGGATACTAACGTTCGACGTGCTGTTGAACGATTGCTATCTCTTCGTCCGGCTCCCATCCCTCATGCACTGTTCGTTGAGGATATTGAAAAACAACCAGACAAGTCTGGCCAATATCCTATGCGTGAAGTCCCGCCGGTTTGGATACCAGCTAATCCTAATGCTCAACCTCCGACATTGGCGCACTTCCAGAGAATATGGATACATCTCCCATGGAAGCGCTCGGAAGTGTTGCAGGTGAAGCAATCTTTGCCTGACCCACGCAAGAATCCTACAGGGTATTACAAAGAATTATCACAGCTTGTAGATGCTACGGTGATGAATCTTGCCGATATTGACATGTTGTTTGGCAATGTTGTACCGCAACCGGTATGGGCAAAGATTCGACAGGAAAATCACCCGGCTGAATTAGGTGGTGCTTGGGCTGCCATTGTAGCGGCAGACGCCGGACAAGTAGCTGCCACTAAACCCGATCAGTTGATTCTCGACCTTCCTCAAAGAATTATTACGCTAATGAAAACTCTTATGCCAGCTATGAAGGTGAACTGGGACAAGTTGTCAGCCTGTAAGCAGAAGAAAGATGAGAGTGTATCTGACTTCTTTACGAGGTTTGAGGAAGCATTCATCGACCATAGTGGTCAGGATATGGGCACGGAGGGTGGCCAAAGGTTGTTTGTGGATAAATTTGTTTCAAATTTGTTGCCCGATTTGAGCAATAAATTGAGAAATTCGGAAAGTGCATGGGCCGTTTCTACTTCGGCTCAGATATTGGCTACGGCACAATACTATGAGAATAGAGAGAAAGAAGAGATTGACCGTGCTGATAAAAAGACGAAAGAGCTGACAACTAAAGTGTTGTTGCAACAAGCGTATCCTCCGCGGTCAAATCAGAATAATTCGCAACAGAATAGATCACAGCCACAATCGAACAGATCCCAAACCCGTAACGATTCCTCCTCCCAAAGATCCTCGTTAGGGTACAATCAATGTGCTTATTGTAGACAGGAGGGACACATTAAATTCAATTGCCCTGTTTTAAACGAACGTAATAGTGGTAACTCATCTAGAGGCGGTCGTGGTGGTTCGCAGCAAACACCACGTGGTAGAGGTCGTGGTGCTCAGAACGATCGCTCAGATAACTCATCTACTTCTAATAATTGTTTCGATCAACGTGGATCATCGCAAGGACGATCTGCGCAGTACAATGTGGACGATTATTACGTCGATCAGGGGACTGACGACAGTAATTACTAGGACAGCCATAGACAAGGAGAGGGAGTGGTATCAGTTCCGGTTGATCAGAGAGGGCCTTACGTCGCAGTTGCTACATCGGGCGTCGTTGAGCCTTTTCTGTTGGACACTGGTGCAGCGAAAAGTTCTATCATGTATTCGAAACTCCCTGGCGCACCTTTGTCTGGCTTAACAAATGTTTCCGTTGGATTCTCTGGCGCCCCTGTTAGCAATCCAGTTTCGCGCCCTTTGCCCCTTCAAATTGGGCCACGTGAGCTAGAAGCTCCGTTGATTTTAACCACGGGTTGTGGCGAAAATCTTTTGGGCCTGGATTTGCTTAAACGTTTGTACGCAACTTTGTATTGTTCTCCTGCGGGTGTAAGGCTTACGTTAGGAGAGAGGGTTGTCTCTCCCATGTATTTGTCCCTCGATAAGCTTCCACCGGAATTGAGTTCTCTTCCTGCGTCTTTGTGGGCAACAGGTCCAAATGACGTGGGCCTGCTTGATATCTCCCCTTATGTTGTTCAGTTGAAATCTAATGTGCGGCTGCCACGTATTCCCCAATATCGTATCTCCCTCGATGGTGAACGAGCACTATTGGCGATCATCTATGATTTGATCGAGAAAGATGTGATTGAGGAGACTCGGGGAAACGTGTGCAACAGCCCTGTACTGCCCATTCTTAAACGTACCGATCCTTCGAAACCGCCTGTTTATCGCTTTGTTATCGATTTACGGGAGGTAAATAAAATTGTGGTTCCTCAATTTCCTGTTGTGCCTGACATCACGGCGCTACTGACTCTGATTCCAGCTTCTGCATCATGGTTTTCGGTGATTGACTTGAAAAATGCGTTTTTCAGCATCCCGATTGCCGAAGAGAGCAGGGACCTTTTCGGTTTCTCTCTCGGTGGACGCAGCTTCCGGTTCAAACGCGCTCCTCAGGGCTACTGTGAAAGTCCATCTATTTACAGTCAAGCCTTGAAGGGTCAACTGGATGCCTTTAGGTTGCCGGTTGGTGCGGCTTTGATCCAATACGTCGACGACTTATTGGTGGCTGCTGATACTCAGGACATTTGCAAAATTGCTACGGTGTCGTTGCTGCAACATCTCTGTGAGTTAAATCACAAGGTGTCACCTTCTAAACTCCAATATTGTTGTCAAGAAGTAACCTATCTGGGTCACTTATTGTCAAAGGAGGGAAGGAGATTGACCCCAGAGAGAATTGCAGCGATTGCGCGAATGGCTGTGCCAAAAACCCAAAGAGATGTGCGTGCCTTTCTAGGTATCACGTCGTACTGCAGGCAATGGATTCCAAATTTTTCATTGCTAGCGAAACCATTGGTGGCTCTTACGTGCAAGGATGTTTCAACTCCTTTACCATGGACGGAAGAATGTCAGAAAAGTTTTTCTGAACTGCGTGATTCATTGTGTTCGGCTCCTGTGTTAGGTACCCCTGATTACAGTAAGCCGTTTACGTTATATGTTCACGAGAGGGAAGGTTGTGCTTTGAGTGTTCTAACGCAACCTTTTGGTGGTAAGCAACGTCCATGTGCATATTTTTCCTCGACCTTAGACCCAGTAGCTAGAGCATTGCCGAGTTGTTTACGAGCAACAGCGGCAGCTGCGGTCTCCATCCGACAATCAGCAGGATTGGTCATGGATAATATGCTTACGGTGATGGTTCCGCATGCAGTCGATACTCTTTTGAATCGAACGAAAACTCAGCACTTGACGAGTGCGAGGTTGTCTGGGTACGAATTGACGCTCTTGGCAAGCCACATTCAGATAAAACGTTGTAACGTTCTGAACCCGGCAACTTTGTTACCAATTAGCACAGAGTCAGATGAAGTAGTAGAACATGACTGCTACTTGAGGACTGAAGAGGAAACGAAAGGTCGAGTGGACCTTAAAAACACCCCATTGGAAGATCCGGATGGCACTTTGTATGTGGATGGGTCATGTTTTAAGTTGCCGAATGGCGATGTAACTACTGCTTATGCTGTTGTAACATTGAATACTGTTGTTGAGACTGCAAGGTTGAATCAGAATTCTGCCCAAGCTGCGGAGCTGATTGCTCTTACTAGAGCATGTGTGTTGGCGAAAGGGAAACGTGTGAATGTCTTTACTGACAGTCAATACGCGTTTGGTGTTGCTCACAGCTTTGGACGATTGTGGAGAGAGAGAGGTTTCTTGACGTCGCACGGTACGAAGATACAGCATGGCCAGCTTGTGAATGATCTTTTGGATGCATTGACTCTGCCTACGCAAGTTGCGATTGTTAAGTGTAGTGCGCATCGTAAAGTGACGGATGATGTTGGTCGTGGTAATGCGTTTGCGGACGAGACTGCTAAGGAGACTGCCCGGAACCTTAGCACTCGAATGTATGTGCCGAGTTCGGTTAGGTGGCCTACAGAATCGAGTATGTGTGAAGACACTATTGAGAGTGTGAAAGCAATTCAGAATGAGGCCACTGAGACTGAAAAGACGAAGTGGAAAGAAAGTACGGGAAAGTTGGATGCGAATGGTTGTTGGATTGATTTGTCGGATCAGAAAAGATGGATGTTGCCTGATGCGTATGTGCTGGCCGTTGTGACAATGGCACATGGGTTAGCACATATTAGCGCGAAAGGTATTTGCAAGTTGCTGGCTGCTGTATGGAAGAATGATGGCATTACGAAATGTGCTGAACGTCTGGTGAAGAATTGTATGGTGTGTATAATGTACAACCCTGGCAAAGGAACCCCAACTCCTCCTGGCAGTTTTGCTCCCCCTTCATATCCCTTTGAGGTGATTCAATTGGACTTCATCCATATGGAGCGATGCAATAACCTGAAATACGTTTTAGTTGTGGTTTGCGCATTCTCCCGATGGATCGAGGCCTATCCCCTCAAAGACAATACTGCTTTGTCTACTGCGAAAATCCTACTGAAGGAATACTTTCCTCGGTATGGAATGCCTAGAGTCGTGTGGTCAGATAACGGAAGTGAGTTTGTTGGAAGTGTGATGAAGAGTGTGTGTAAGGGCCTTGGAATTAATCAGAAATTCCACAGCGCCAATCATCCCCAGTCAGCTGGATTGGTTGAAGGGTACAACGGCACCCTTAAACTAAAACTAGCGAAGATTCAGGCTACGACTGGTCTTTCGTGGCCTGACGCTTTGCCTCTAGCACTACTGTCAACTAGGGCGACTGTACACTCCCGAGTAGGGCTTAGTCCCTATGAAATAGTGTTCGGCCGTCCTGCGAATGTGTGGGGGGTTCCTAGGCCAGGAATGTTTTCTGATCTTGAGTACCCAATGTTGATTGATTATCTACATGACTTGACTGCTAAACTGAGGTTAATTCACCAACAGGTTTACGACGCATTGCCGACGCAGACAGAGGGTCCAGGCCACCAGCTCCAGCCCGGAGACTGGGTGGTGACACGGAACTTTTCACGCAAAAATAACCTGGACCCGAGGTTCACCGGACCCTATCAAGTGCTCCTGGCCACGAGGACTGCCGTTCGTCTTGAGGGACGTAAAAATTGGGTGCATGCTACGCACACCAAGCGAGTCCCCATCCCTTTGCCGGCAGACCCGTGGGTAAGGAGAGGCATTGCGTCATCTGAAACAGAAACATTGCCGGCGTTTGTGCCCTTTAGCGACGCACAGCTTGTTGAAGAATCCTCAGCACAGCAGAAAGACACTGTTGAACAATTAGCATCAAAAGACTCAAGACCAGAACACTCAACTGATCAGCAGGACGCTGTCTCTTCAACGGATCCTTTGTTCGACGAGCAGACACGTCCTGGGAAAACTCGATACTTTTTGCGATCTCGCACTAAGGACAAATAAAAGATCTTGTTTTTGCGGTATTGACAATTGCATTATCCCGTTTTCCGTGATCAGTTTTGAACTTTCGTATTACTGTAATTATTTTTGTACATATATTTTGAGCTTCACTCCTTATACTTTTGCCTTTACAGCTGAGAGACTTTGTTTTTGCATACGTACATATTGTGCATTGAAGGCCGTAGGGCCGCGCGCGTACTTCCTTCTGGACAGTAGGTCTTGACGCTAGGTTAAAGGCCGTCGGTTCCTAGGAACTCCTAGGGATTGACTATTGCTGCACAGAACGAAGTGCGTCAAGAAACGTTGCGGACGGTCGTAGGGAATGGCATTCTCGAAGCTGAATGATTTGGAGGGGGCTCAAGTCCACAGATTCAAGCTGCAGCAACTCAGTCGTACTAAATGCTTCATATTCCAACTGTTTGTATTGTTTTTGACTGCTTCTGCATTATTGGCGGGTGGGGTGTATTACACGATGTCTTACTTCTTACCTGCTACACCTACTCCTACTCCTTACCCTAATCTTACCTCTACTGCTTCTCCCCATTCTTTTCACATGTTACCGGAACACGAGCAGGCTAGACGTGTAGAATTCCGCAACAATTCCTTTATTCAGCTCCTCCATCAGCATCAGTTAGTGGTTAATACTACTAATTGTTGGGTGTGTGGGTTGATGCCACATACTACGGATAAGGGAATTCCATATCTGGTGTTACCGTATAGTTCCCAAGGGTCAGCTCGAGCATTTCAAACAATGTTTCGAAGCGCACTGGGTTTCCACCCCATTCGAGAACCACGTTCCCCCTACTCTGGTCCTACCTCGTACCAAAAACCTTTGTCGATAGCAATAGAGGATTTAGATAGTGAGATCTATGATCCTTCGCTTATTCCCGAAGAAGAGGTACAAGCCTATAAGGTCCTAAGTAGAGGTGAATATAGTGTGTTCACTAGTGAAAAGCAGCTTAAAAGCTCGCCTCCAATATGGGTCGTACCCCACACTGGTAATTTTTGTCTTATGGGTCGTGGCCGAAGATCGCAAGCCCGACTTGGAGCAAGTGCTTGCACTGAAAATTACATTCTGCCGATGTCCTCGTCCCCTGTGTTTCTGGCTGCCAAGGGTACATACTTTATCTGTTATGATCGTGCATTCACATGGTTGCCCGCAGACTTCATGGGCTCATGTTTTATTGCAAATCTGTTGCCTCCGACGTTCACTGTAGATGCCGATTATCATAAGACTAGAGTTGTGCGAGGCGTAATTAGTGAAGAGGATACTGCCGGTCAAGAGGCAGGAGACTTTTTCAAGGGTTTCCTCCCGTTTTGGGGACCTATGGTCAATAGTAGGAACCTGAGACAGTTGACTCGAGTGGTAGAATCGACAGCTAATATTACTGCCAGTGCCCTTGGTAATATCACCACAGAACTTCAGGCGGAGAGACTTATGACGTTACAAAACCGTATGGTTTTAGATGTCATCTTAGCAGATCGAGGTGGGGTATGTAAGGTGATCCATTCGAGCTGCTGCATTTTCATTCCAGATAATGCTCCTACTGTCTATCAGGCCATCTCGAGGTTGCATAAGATCTCCGAATCCATACACGTGGATGTAGGGGATTGGACGCTACTTGGATGGTTTTGGGGCCTGATGTCGACTTGGGGTTGGAAAATTCTGATGATCATCGGAGTCGTTGTAGTGTTCCTGTTCACGTGTTGCCTTTGTGTGCAGTGTGGTCCTGCCTTATGTGGCCTCTGTGCTACAACGTGTATGAGACAACCATCTGTTACCAAGGGGACTCGGTTGGACAGAGCTATGCTACAGCAACATCTCGATGGTCTGATGAATATCGAATATGATTCCGACTAGTGCTTGCCTACATGAGGGCAAAAGGAGCGTCTGAGGTTCCGTGACAATTGTAAGTGGTGTTTTCGACTCGCACGAATATAGTCGAGTCTGGTATCTATGAACCGCAAATGACGAGTTTAGTAAATGTGCGCAGTTTCGCTGTGCTAACTTAAACCGTTCGTTTGTTATGTGGGTTTTTCATCTGTACCCACGGGTTCCATCTTAGATACGGCATCCATTTTGTCTCTTGCCCTCAAGTAGCCAGCGAACGGACGTTGTCCGCTTCGCGACCCTGGGACTCCGAAGATATTTGCGGAAGACACATGTTCTTTGTGAGTGTCTTTATGACGAGGGGGTTGCTACTGTAAGGCAGATGGCGCCGCTCGAGGCTCATCTTGCCGCACGGACTTATTGTCTCAGCCGTGCATCTCATTAGGCACGTCCCTTTGATGCCTGTATCTCGTGTTTCCTGATACCTCCCCTTTTACACCCTTTCCGATCTCCCCACTGTCTCCATCTTCCTCTGCACCTGTCTTTGTTCCTATTTCGATCTGTTTTACTGCTGATTGGAATTTGCTAATGGTGGGAAGATGGTTTTTACAGTTGGGAACCGCCAAATGTTTCCGCACTTATGTTCCGGACCTCGTGTGTTTCAAAGTGACCAAAGTGACCCCTCTGGGGGATAATTGTGGGAACCGGGTTGTAAACTTTTGTGTTCAATGTTATCCTATGGGTAAAAACTGTATAAAAGGAGCGATCCACAGAACCAATTTGAAGCAGTCTCCCCAAGTTGCACGCTGTGTACTTGTCGTGATCTCTGTGTTCCCTGCAGCAAATAAACCTTGAATCTTTGACGTCGAAGGAAGTGTCCCGTGTCTCTGTGATTCGTACGCCGGAGCAGGTTACCCACGAAGGTTTCAGGTGTTGTGCCCTGGCACCGCTGGGTCTCAAAGAACCCAGTCCTTCAGCTGCATTAAAATAACGAGTTAAAATTGGGGCCCATAGTGATATTTCATGTTTATAAAAGTCCATGGGTACCCCATCGGGCCCAGGTGCTTTACCCCCCTTACTGTTTTTAATTGCCTCTGTCACTTCATTTAAAGTTAAAAACAACTGCATTTTCTGCCATTTAAAACATAAAGTAGACCCATCTGGATTAAAATCAGAGTTAAAAATCTCAGAGAAATGTGCAATCCATGCAAGACAGCTAACGTGGGAACTGACCTCAGGTATATTATCATTCTTTAAAAATGGGCCATTTATAGTTTCCCAAAAGAGTTTATGGTTTTTAGTTGCAGCGGCCATATCAAGTTTATTCCAGGCATCGTTCTGTAACTCCCTTTTCCTAGTTGACAGGGCCAATTTATAATTAATACGTTCTTCTCTAACTTTTTCTTTATCTCTGGGTTTAACATCAAGTTCACTTTTTAACCTTTTCAGAGTATTGGCACAATGTTTGTCAAACCACACAGTTTTAATTCTTTTAGTCCTTCTATTTCTTTTTAACAAAGAATTTTCAACTGTGCATGTAATTTTCATAAAATTAGAGAGAACGGCGGACGCTATCACATTAGTTGCAAGGCAGTATTCAACCTCTTTGGTACATTTACAAATAATATCCTTCGTTAGAAGGGAGAGTATTTTGAACAGGCACGAAGAAAGACCAGGAGAGAGGAAGAAGACAGACGGATACAGAGGAAAACGCAAGAGGGTAGTTGGGCAAAGGTGCCAGAGATAAGTCGGTGGGAGATGAGAGAGCATGAGAGCTTAAATGAGAGCTAGAGACGTGCAGAAAATGTGATTAGAGATTTCAAGTGAAATTTTAGTTTAAGACGTTTTGATCAGTGCTCATAACCAGCCTAATGTGTTTTAAAATGCACAATATCACATTTAGTTTCTACAATGACCTTCGTTTAGGACTGAGAAATCAATCTGCTAAGTGATCTACAAAGTTCTATTAAGGTCTTGCTCCACGTTGCATTTTGCCTAATCTCTTAACCGTGAAACTGCGCCCACTTATTCAGTTTTTTTGTTACTATAAGATTCGGTGAGAGGTGCTATTTTCTTTTTCATTATATGTCAATGATATCTAGAATTCCTTGATTAGTCACTGAAAAGTACAGTATACATGTTGAGATGTGTGGGCTCTATTAAAAAAATAATTGGGTTTCAGTTCACAAACTTGGAAGCCTCGTAATCATTCCATATGAAGAAGTCTGGCATTTAGCTGCACCTATGGTGGTGATAATAATAATAATAATAAAAATCATTTGTAGAGCTCTCAGCTACCCCAGATGGGATGTCCTGGCGCTATAGCAGACAGTGAACAAGGTAGAGGAAAGCACAATACTAGTCATTCCGACTGAAAAGCCAAGTTTTCAAGGCCTTTCTGAATTCCTGTTCGGACTGCATTATACGTAGATGGGGTCTGTAGGAGAGTAGGATCTGCTTACTATGGTTACCCCCACTTTTTGCTGGTGTTTCACAGTTTTTTTTACTTTAGTCAGGCAGGGGCCCTGCTTTTCAGGACCCCAGCCTGGCTCCTTCCTCTCTAAATTGATTACATGTACTTTAGATACACTCCAGATTGGTTACTGGGTTATCCTTGTGAGTCCCTAGTATATGGTACCTTTGGTACCAAGGGCATAGGTACCCCAGAGGCTTACCAGGGGTTGAAGATGTATTATGCCACCCCTGGGAAGCCTTCTAAAATAGCACCACAGGTCTGCTACTGCAGCTCCGGTAAGGTGGTGCATGCACCCCTTACTAAGATATAGGTTACCTGCATCTACCTTTAATCACTGACACATATAAACCTATAAGTCACTCCTATGCCAGGCCTTCTCAATACTGAAGACAGAGTGCTTGGTTTTGTATGAGAGTGTGCCCAGCATGAGCTGAGCCCCTCTGCAGCTTTCGGAATCTATTCTCTGAGGCTGTTCTGTGATGCAGCCAGACCATATACCCTGTGCATTATAGCCTCGCGGTAAATGCTAACGTTGGAATGGCTGCATGGAAACATGTTGTGTTTGGTGTCTAACACTTTGGAATACTACCCCCCCTCCCCCCCAGCCAGTCTCTGAGGCTGTTCTGTGATGCAGCCAGACCATATACCCTGTGCATTATAGCCTCGCGGTAAATGCTAACGTTGGAATGGCTGCATGGAAATATGTTCCTGCGAAATACGTTCCTTACGAGGACATTGAAATTCCATTAACTTACCAAGAGCATCAGCTCTGGTTTAAAGGCGCCCTACAACATCAAAATCGCATTACCAGGCTCGGTCCACTAGGTAGACCAGGAGCAACATGGCCGATATTAGCCAGCTATACACCACATCCTGACATAGAAAACATGACAGGTCCAGAACTGTTAGCCCAGCTAAAACAGCTAATTAAAATACATAAACCATTGGTTCAATATGTCATGCGGACCATAACATTCCAACCTGATGTAACGATTCCACAACACACTCCTCACCAAGGGAACACAAACAAAATCACACCACAGACTATACAATTGGTCATTGGTAAATTGCCTGTAAAAAGGGAACAAATTCCGTTCTGGTTAGCTCAAAAAATGACTCAGCTAGAGGCAGTATTTCCTGATAATACACCTCAAGAGAAACACAGAATTCTGACAATCTGTTTTCGAATGGGGGTAGCACCACATGTGAAGGACTGTGACACTTGGGGTACAGTCTTTGCTTCAATCTACACAAAAACACATGGTGTTCCATCTATGGCGGTAATACCAGACGTTCTAAGACAGATTCAAAATGAATACGGACCAGAAACTGACTTAAATCTAGGTATGAAGTTACTAAAGATTTCAAAAAGGTCTTGGCTATACTATTAGATAACATTAAAGGTGAAGCAGCGTCCGTGTCAATCTACCAAAAACTAAAAGAAACAGATATAACAGAGCAGCCATATGAACTTGCAAGAATTATTGAAAACTCCTATGAAGAACTAGGAAGAGATAGTTTGGGGGAAACCTGTAAAACCCGAACTAACAGAAAATCCTGAAAAGGTTTTTATTAAAAATAATCTCACTACTCCTAAAAAGAAGTGGGAGAGCAGTAAACAAACACTTCCTAAAGAGAAGCGTACACTGTTCAGAGGTAGGTCTCCCCAACGGGAGCCCTCTGAAAAGAGGTATAACCTCAGAAATAGGGATAATTTGAGAAAACCTGATAGATATCAAGATACTGATACACGTTCCTCTCGTACCCTTCAGACTTCCTTGCAGAAATCTGAAAAAAGAGAAAGATCAGACCAGAAGCAAGAACGCGTGAAGTCTAAAGACGAACAGCACGTTCCTAAAAAAAAGAAAACTCAATTCACAAAAAAGAAGGTAGCAAGTGTAAAGATCAGACATGCCGAGGATCTTCAGGACACAACTCAAGAACGGGGAGTGTGCCCAGACAATGCTAGGTAGCGCAGCAGAAGTCACCATAGCTCGCAAGATCCTGAAGGATCATCTGGAGACAGTGAACTTGAATGAATGCATTCAAGTTGAAACTGTCGACACCAGGATTAGTGTACCCCTAAAGTTATATGAAGTAACGCTCCGGATGGAGGGGGACATAACTACGAAAATAAAGGACCTCTTTTGGGGGAATATATCTAAGGGCTATGACATCCTTCTAGCTGAACAAGACTGGCCACCTGAATTTGTCAGGGAGGGCCCGCATGGGGAAGAGATAATTATGCCAGTCTTCTCAAATCACATTCCAATTCATAAAAAATACACCTATGCCAGAAAATGGGCCGTGGCTCAGGCTCCAGCATTATCCAAAATCACGTAGGATGGGATGAGGACTCTCCTCATCATAAAATCCAGTTAAAAAAATCAACCCACTGCACAAAGGCAGTATCCAGTTAAGCAAGAAGCAAAAAAACTGGTCCGGGAGATCTTAGATCAACTTGAATACCAAGGGGTGATTGAAAAATGCACCTCATCCATGAACAATCCTTTGTTTCCTGTCTCCAAACCAGACAATGCATATCGTCTAGTTTTGGACTACAGACATTTAAACTCTTGTTGCAAAACGTTTGCAGTACAAAATGCACACAGTGCAGCACTGATGAATAACATCGTGCGGAAAAAATACAAAACAACACAAGATGTTTCAAATGGTTTCTTCTGTCAAAACATTGCACCAGAAAGCAGGTACTTGACCGCTTTCTCAATTATGGGGACACAGCGACAATTTTGCCGTCTCCCCCAGGGATTCAAGAATAGTCCAGGGTTATTTTAATCCAGAGTAACAGAGTTACTGCAGACGTTGGATGAGGAGGCATTATCTTATGTCGATGACATCTACCTTACGGACGATGATTTGGAAGTGCACTTGAAAAAAGTGAACACCATAATACTTGGGTTTGCTTCTGAAGGGTACAAATTTAATTTTAAGAAATCACGAATTGCCCACCTCAACGTCCTATTCTTAGGCTACGAGTTATCAAGTGAAGGCAAAAGCATAGCAGCAAACTTTCTAGAGAAATGTGCGCTGCTCCAACCTCTAAAAAGGCGGAAAAACTTACAGTCAATTCTATGTTTCAGGAAGTTTGGAAGAACTTACGTTCTGAATTACGCAGAAAGGGTTAAACCTCTCTACGAACTAATCAAACCTGATTTCAAACCAACTAATTGGACTCAAATACACACAGAAATTTTACGTTCAGTGCAAACAGACATGTTAGCAAAAACACAGTTACAAACACGCAACAACGTGCTCAACCTTGTGATCCGAATCATCCCAGGGAGATGCGGATTCACATACCTAAACTTTAATGAAGGTGAAAAGGTACCAATAGCATACAAATCACACTTGTACACACAAGCTGAAATGAAATTTACTTCTACACCAAAAATTCTGATAGCAGTTCAAACTGCAGTAGCAAAAGAGAGAGCCCTGGCACAGGGTAAACACATAATAATCGTTACACCTATATCTGCTCTAGAAGCAGTGACAAAAGTGAGCATTCCAAATGCAAAAGCTTTACATCTGAGATGGATACAATGGGTTAACTCTCTTGCTGCAACAGACGTTGAATACATCTTTGACCCCTACTTGAAAACACAAGAATTTCTACAATACGAACACGAATGTCCTCTGCCGACCGAAATTCTGCCTCTAGAAAATTACGGATGTATAATATATACAGACGGATCAGCTCAGCCCGCAATTGGGGGTAAACAAGCTTATAGTGCTGCGTGCGCGATTGTTAAAGGTCGCTGGCACAAAGGTAAATTCAGACCTATGGTCACTAAAACTCAATCACTCTGAGACTGTACAGCTCAGCGAGCTGAACTCCAAGCTTTCAAGATGGTGCTTGAAAATGCCCATTGCGCATTCCCCACACTCATAGTGTGCGATTCGTATTTCTGCGTCCAATCATACAACAAACACTTGCAGAGCTGGGTTCAAAAGGGTTTCAAGAATGCAAAAGGTGGCACAATTAAGCATAAAATGCTTTGGGAACAAGTAGTTCTATTACAAAAAGAACTACAAAAGACTCACATGATTCATACAATGAGTCATCAGCGTGATGGCGTTCATGTTGCAGGGAATTCATTGGCTGATGAAGCCGCAAAGGCAGCTGTACAAATGGCTTCCGTAGCTACAATCACTCGTTCAAAAAAAGTAATAGACGATGAAATATTGCTAGCAGTAAAAGCCTCAATGAAAGGCAGCTATGCAGCATTACCTCTAAACTATCCACTCACGTATACATACATAATTGATGCAAACTCCGTTCCTTTTGCTCTAATACCTGGAGTGGGGGACAGAGTAATTCCAAACAGGAACCAGAGAGGTGCTTTGATGCACGAAGCACATATGGGAGAGGGTCTGACACATCAAGGGATCTTAAAATCTCTAATAGAATTAGAAGTGATGTACTGGTGGCTGGGAATGAGCGTCCAAGTTTACGAATTCGGAATTAACTGTGATACCTGTTACAGAGATCATAGCTTTAAAAGCCTCCAGGTACCTGACTACAGTGTAGCCAGCCCAGTACAGACACCATTGTTAGACAGCATTAGACTTTGTACACACAGACGTCACAATGGACGAATGTGGTCTCAAAACTACTAGGACAAGATTCATTTGGATGTGGCCTCAGCGCTCGGCTGACGCCCGAACTGTTATAAAAGATTTGCGAGTCTTTATCCGCACATATGCAATCGGCAAGCTACATTCTGACTAGGGTCCTGCGCTTAGCTCTTGAGTTTACAAGGAGGCCATGACCAGCTTGGGCGTTGCATTGCAGTACTCAAGTCCATTCTATCCTGAGGGAAATGCGGTAGTGGAAAGAAAAAAATGTGACATAAAGCAATCTATAACAGCTAGGGTATTAGGTTCTGGTGATGGGTGGGTCAAACATCTAATAAGTGTCCAACGTAGTCTTAACAATCTGCCAAGAAATTCTCTGGGTGGAATCACTCCATATGAATTACTTTTTGGTACTATAATGAATCAAAGACCTTGATTGTCAAACTTCAGTGGTGGAACAAAAACCATTTGATATCAAAGATCGTTTGGCTGTTTTACAGGACTTAAATGAAACAAGAGGAAGTCTGAGTAACACAATACAGAAGCAAACGACCACTGAAGAAAAACCACCTGTCCCAGCAAGACCTGTCTGGATTACAAAGATTGGGGATCTAGTCACGGAAAAGATCGCGGTGAAGAAGGAATTTGGGCCTTCCTACAGAAAAGCAGTGCCTGTCTTAGCTATCCATGGAACAAGATCAGTGGTACTACCGCCCCTTGCTGGTAAAAAGGAGAACTGAGTCGTGTCCATCAGCCTGGTCGAACCACATCATGTTGCCGATAAAAAGTAGTAGTCCGAGTGGACTCCCAAGATGTAGCAGACGACCAAATCTTGCTACAATCCAAGAGTTTCAAATTGAAAGACTTATCATCTTTGATGAACCTGCAGTGAGAGAAGAAGGACTATGCAACAAATCCATGGAACCTGTGCCTCTTGAGACCCAAATAACAGTTCGTCAAGAAACTCCTGTCTACAATGATGTAGTCTCTGACTATACAAATATGACAAAGAAAGAAGCAGCTCCAACGATTCCAAACAATCCTGATGCTATTCCAACAATTGACAGAACTGCCTCTGGCTATTTTATCAACTTTGATACATTTTCTGAGGATCCCAGTGAACCTGAAACTACGCCAGTAAATAAAACTTCCAAAGAAAAAATAACCGAACTATTTCATCAACTTGAAAATACTTATCTGGCTTCACCATGGGTTGAATTTTGGATTGTGTTAGGTGTACTTTTTCTCCTACTTTGGCTAATTTTTTTGTTTGGGACAAATGATAGATGGAAAATACAGTACAATGGATCCAGCAAGTAAGAACATCAACTTGCTCCTGAAACCTCACAAATCATCTCATCGTGAGCGAAGAGACCTGTCATCTGTGAACATCACAGCCATTCCTATACCTGGTGGTATAGCATGGGATACAACTGATTATGACATTTATGACCCGGTGGAACTGTTGAAGATTCCACACCAATTTAAGGTTTCTTTGAGTGACTTTATCTCACCCAGCACATTTTCTGATGATTGGGACTTTGAAACTGTTAATAACATGATGACAGATTTGGAAATGTCAGTTAAATTCACAGAACATGAATACTTAGATGGTTCATCAGATTATGAACAAATGTATTGTTTTAATCATTATGGTCACCATTATTTGCACAAATCTACAAACCCTAGAAATATTTTTACTTACAATCAATGGGAACATTGTCCAAAGCCTCCAAAGGGCAGCTCGAAAACATTTTATGAAAAGTTTCCTTACTTTTTAGGTTTTAATGTCACAAATCCAGAAATGTTTTATTTCAAAAATATTAATAAGACAGGAATGGAAAACATGTTGACCAATACTAAACAAATTTATTATGCAAACTTTTATGCTCAGTTGTCTATATTAGGTTTTAACTTTTGGAAAGACAACATTGAGAAAAAAACTGTCTGGGGTACAAAAGACTGACAGGTGCAGGGTTTAGAAGCCTTATTCAGAGCCTGCATTATCCCAGAGCAAATAATGTTTTTAAAGGACACTGTTCAACAAACATCTTGTCTTGACTTGGCTAAGATAAAAGATTTAAACAAACCGTCCATACCTAAGCCCACGCCTGACAGTAATAACACTGCAGATGAGGAAGTAGACGTAAAACAGATTTTACAACAGAACAGAACTAATCCTGATTGGAAAAAATGGTTAATCTGGCCCACAGACACGAATAACTGTCAAGATAGATTCATGAACAAAACACAATGGTTCAAAGTGAATAGGCCAGATCCAAGATATTCCCAGAGACAACATCCACGGATAGTAACAACATACAGTGTAGGAAAACTATGCCTTGAGTGGCTACAGAAATCCACACTTCCAGAAATTAAACAACACTTGCCTTTACTCAAAGAAGGCCTTGATTTAAGAGACTTCTTACTTGGACCTCGTAAACAGCTTCAAAAACATTTCATATACGCCGGTATATAGGCTGCTTACAATGAAGCATGAAAAAGTCACGCAAATGGAAACTGCAGAAAGAATATGAGAAATGATGGTATTAATTTAGAGAAAGCTCTCTCTGTAGTGGACAATGGGTTAACAACTCTGTCCTCCAGAATTTATTCTTTGGACAGCATTGTATCCTCTGCCATTGACATAATAGAGCAGGACTTGCTAATGTTACAACATGGCCAGTGTCAATTACGTTCTATAATGCTTTTAGGCTGGACGTTACAAAATCTCCATTCAGGCTATGTGCCATGGCATCCAATCAGCACCACGTCATTGTTTTCTGTATTTAACCTTACAGATAAACAAATCTTGTTGGCACAAAAAGGAGCAGACTATACAGTGTTGAGCATAGAAAAACTGGAAAGATTACTATTAACTGTTTCTGAGAAACCAGTCGTAGAATAGATAATACATGGCACCATCACGATACCAGTGACCATTTTTCAGTTTCAGTATTGCTTAAAACACATATCAGCAGGCCTATATGAAAGGTTGGGTAAAGGGCACATTAAGTCAACCTGGAATTTACCATACACTCCTACATGTTGGAGTGGGGGAAAGGAAGTATTTCTTAGTGGTAAACATTGTAAGAACTCACTAAGCGGTACACTTTTATGCCAAGGTATTAATTTACACGGAGCCTGCGAGGGTTCTTCAAAAAACTTTTCTTGCCACCTGCACGGTTCACCAGCAGCGGTGATAGATCCAGTTTTTAGGCAGCTATCCAATAGTAGTTACATAATGTTGAATGATCACAGCTGTTGTGGCATATTGCCAGGAAAAGCCTATCTAGTTAGTGTGTCAGCCAGGATCACTTGTTGTATGCAAGTATTGTTTCCAAAAGGCAAGACAGACAGGGAGTCTGAGTTATGGCCTTCACTTAATATCTCCTCCATACAAATTGATACTTTAAGCAGAATGAAAGCCATTCTTTTGCAAAAAACTGTGCCACTGACCTCGTCCAGAGAAACGTATGATCTACAAGTCGCAAGGACTTCTGCAGAGATACATGCCCTATTATCAACAAACTGCCCAATACATTTTGCAGAAATGTTAGGTCTTATCCTAAACATATCTGATACGAGTGGTATTGCTCATGCATTTAAGATAATTTTTTCTGGACTGTTAGCACCCTTTAAAGCAGTCCTCTGCATTTTTCCAAACTTCGTGCACTCTGTGTTTGGTGCCCTGCCTTTCATTTTGGGAGTCGTAGCAGGAATTCTTTTTTTATTCCTTCTGCTCTGATGTGGCAAGTCCAGTCAACAACGATACCTAGGCTACCATGGAAGACGCTCTTCTAGCCATGCGGTACCGTGACAGAATTACACACATTCTTGGCTTGGCTCGTTTAAGAGATCTGAATACCACCTGGTTCCTTTCATTCAGACCAATCTGGAAAGATTGCATCTTACCTGTTTTACGATGCCTGCTTAGCGGAGAAGAATGCGTGTTGGACATTTGTCTTACACTTCCATCAGTACTGCCATCAGATGTTGACGCCTTGCTAGGTCCGGTAATGACTCATGCATTGTGTTGCCCCCAACGGCTACCAATCCTGATGACGGCATTCTTTGAGGTCTCACCAGCAAGTCTAACTGAGGGTGAGATACGTGGAACAACAGGCACACGGATACGACCTACTGCGAACATTGCTAATGCGAATAACGCTGACTACGATGCTTGTGCACATTTGATCTACTAACTGAAGTAGTTCCACTTTCGCCTACTATGGTAGACGGTTTCTTTGCCAGCATAGACGATCTGATGTTTTCTCCTGAGAATAACTTTTAAATCGTGAACACAGAGTTCCATGAACTCTGCCAGCCGACCTTCGCTTTTTCAAAACAAACATTCTCAATTGGGAACTCTATTTTTCTATGATTCAATTTGTACTTTATCCAAAATAAAAAACGTTTGGGAACAGAATAATCTGCTTAAAGTAGAACTATTCATAGAGAACAAGAATTCTTTTAAACACTTCCTAGCGACAATATTTGGCCTTGTCCTGAAAACCAAAAAACAGTTTATATATTATGCTATGAGATGGTCTCGACCTTTTTTGTCTGTACTTAAGAGCTGTTTCATACATGTAATTTCGTGATTCATTAGGTTAGCATTAATCATTTCATGCTATTTATCATATATGTAAACGCTTTTCTCAAATGCATACAGTTTATGCTAATTTCGTGTACAGCCTTTTCAAATGCAAATTTTTGTATATTGGGTGGGACTGTAAACACATGCTTTAGATATGTTTCAAATACTTATAATTTAGTAATGTTGAACTTAATAAAGTGGAGTGGGTGTTGTATATGAATTTAGGACCCTAGTGTCATTTTCCAGATTCATGCCCATATATAGGTATAAATCACCCTATCCTTATATAGGTATGGAAATCATAACCATATTTAGACTTAGCCCATGCAGTCCAAATACGGCATGGCTACTTCCACTAGTTCTGAAAATCCACAACGATTTCTTGGCAAAACCCGCCTTCAGCAGTCAGGGACTTCCCCTTGCTTGAATAATAATGTATCCAAGAAATCATGGAATTTTCAAAGAACTGAGTCTTTGATGACGTTATTATGTCCAACCTTACATCAAACTCGGTACCTTCAAGGTATAATTATGCCCACACTTGCCCAGGCAAACACACAGTGGTTTGGAGCAGTTCGACTATCTACCTACACGACACAGCTCGCCGCAGCAAGTGCCGAAGCAAGCCGACAACTCCAGCAGACGCACTGAGAGACGCTGTCTTTTGTCCTGCTGAGAAATCCAGCTCCAGTGTTTCCAGGCTGCCCTTGCGGGGAAATCAAAGTTCTGAGAGAGAGAGATACAAGACCTCCTTCATTCTAAAACCAAGGTACAGAGCTGATTAGACCCTTAGAGAATTCTTGGAGAGATTCTTGGCAAAGAATACTTCAACTTAAGCTGCACCTCACTTACTTCTTCCCTCGTACTAGACCTAGGTTTAGTACACCGGGGTAGGCGTACTTTAGAAGCACCAGTTGAGTACTTTTAGTCATTATTTATTAATGTATGTATTCTATGTTATATTTTTTGGCTTAGAAACCATATCATGCTTTTATAGTATTATTTTATAACACTCTTTGTACTGTACGCATTGTACTTCACAACCAGTATCACGATTGTAGCAGTTCATTTCTCCTGCATGAGACTGTTCAATAAATACTTTTTTTTTTAAACGCCCGTCTCTCTATTTCTCTGCACCTCTGGTGAAACAAAGCATGCACGATTGACTGAGTGAAATAACTATCTATTGTTCCGCAACTCTAGAGATACTTTTCTTATTCTTGGGAAACAAGTTGTGATGTTTATGCAGTTGTCAGAAACTAATCCCTTCTTGTGAATTCGAGAAAGTTTCTAGTGACCTCTGAGCTAGCTGGCACTCACAATTATGTCTAATATATTATTTTTGTAATACTTTATTCAATACCCGATATAAAAAATATCATAAAAGCGTACACATTCCAATTTCACAATTTAAAAAAAACCATTAAACCGTACATTCTGTAGTATGAAATTCAACAACAGCAGAATTAAAAGCATTTTTATGATAAAAAGGACAATAAAAAATCTGTATAAATAGGCTAAAAGAAAAGGAAAAGACAGAGAATGACAATGCTTCATAGAATGGGTCGATACAGAGGCTTCATCATGCTTTTCTGGCTAAAAGCTTCAACCGTATTAGCCATGCACTTCCCCACAAACCACAGTGAGAGAGATAGTATCAGTTCTTAAAATTCGTAAACCTACCTGATAATTCCTTGAGCCCAAGTTTAAGCAGATAGGTTTTAGCCATTTGCTTCTCGCATGTCTATAACCTGGGCATGCAAAAAGGAAGTGTGCAATAGACCCTGTTGTGGCCGTACATCCAGGACATGAGACTACTGTGGCTTTTGAATCTCGGCTCTTCCAGCCTGCAATTAAAAAACTAAGTGGAAGGATTCCAATTCTCAGTTTCATGTACAGTGACCTGTCCCTGGGTGACTGAATGAAGTCTAAGTAGGGTTCCAATTTCCGGGCCGGCTTATATTCCAGAAACCGCTCGGTGAGGACACCCTTATTCGGACTCCTCATCAGCTCCATCTCGACCCATTCCCAATATGCTTTTTTTAGGTCTTGTTTCGAAGGCGGGGTCTGGCTATCCCATGCTTCCACATACCCTATGTCCATTACCAACCGCCTGAGATTGGAAATCCATTTAAGCTTGTGACCTGAATCCATTTCTATGAGTTCATTGAGAGCAGCAGCATAGTTAGCCAGTTCAGGGAGATGCAATTATCGTTAACTTTAGAGAGAGTAAAGTAGTGAGCCTAATCTGCGAAGAATACCAGTATATGGACAGGGGCCCAATTTGCACGAAAGACCTCACTTATTTTTACAGCCAAGGG
Source organism: Lissotriton vulgaris (assembly GCF_964263255.1). Taxonomy (NCBI): domain Eukaryota; kingdom Metazoa; phylum Chordata; class Amphibia; order Caudata; family Salamandridae; genus Lissotriton; species Lissotriton vulgaris. Next base: position 814,099,148 of record NC_141699.1, read on the forward strand.
CAATGCAACATTATGGGAGCCAGCAAATCTCCACCCATAAAAAGATGTCAGATGGCTTTGCCACCTATCCCTGGTTGGCCACAAATAACCGATTTGCACCACTTTATGGGTTAGATGAAGCTTATTGACTGGGAGATACACACAAAATAGGTGAAAGTACAACAACAACAGACTACGCCTATGTAAATAAACACAGGTGTAACAAAAGAGAAGCAGCTAACCAGGTCAAATATCCCACTATAATGTGTTGCGTTTCTATCTAGGACCCTAATTCGATATTCCCGATTTATGCCCTTATGTGGTTATAATAAATAGTATCCTTATAAAGGCATAAGAATCATATCCATATTTAGTAATAGCCCATGCAATCCAAAGTACAGCAAGGCTACTCTCATAGACTCCTAAAAAGTACAACGCGTTCTTTAAGCAAACCAAGCCTCCAGCAGCCCGGGAATCCCCCCTGCTTTTGTTTTGATTTGCATAAGAACTCCTGGAGTCCAGAAAGAACTGTTAGTTCTTAGTGACGTCTTATGTCCAACCTTACGTCAAAACCGGCACCTTTCAGGTATAAATATACCAACGTTGCCTTAAGCAAACACGGTGGTGTGGGGCAGAGCAGCTATCTACTTATCCGGAGCCCAGCTGATGCGAGAGCCAGAGGAAGCCGCCCCTCCCCTTTGACGCGCTGGAGAAGTTGCCTTTTCGCATGCCGAGAAGATCCAGCTCCGGTGTTCCCAAGTCACCCTCGCGGGTTGCTGGGAGATCGAGTCCCGAGAAGCGAGATACAAGACCTCCTTCATTCTAGAACCAAGGTACGGAGCTGATTAAAACCTTAGAGAGACTTCTTGATTCCGATACTTGGCAAAACTTAACTCAAAAACTGTAAACTCACTTACTCCTTCCCAAGTATTAGGCTTAGGTCAGGTACACTGGGGTAGGCGTATCTAGAAACACCAGTTGAGTTTGGTAGTCAATGTTTTTATGTATGTATATATTTTATCCATTTTAAAGTATCATATGGCTAAGAAACCGTATCAATACTTTTACATTATTATTTCATAATACTACTTTTACTGTATGCACTTTACTTTATGATAAAAATTGCAATTGTGGCAATTCATTTTCCTTGCATGAGAAAGAAGACTGCTCAATAAAATAACACCTTTTATTGAAAACACCCATCTCTCTATTTCTCTGCACTCTGGTGGAACTAAGCATGCACGATTGACTGAGTGAAATAGACGTCTATTGTTTTCACATGACTCTAGAGATACACTCTTTATTCTGAGGGAGCAAAGTTGTCATGTTTATGCGGTTGTCAGAAGCTGAATTCCTTCTTATCTATATCAGGGAAGTTAACCCCTCCCTATTCATTCGAGAAAGTTTCTAGAGGCCTCTGAGCTAGATGGCAAACCTAAATTAAGTCTCACATAGTCAGTAGAGACCTAGATGACCTCAGTCCTACGTCTACACTGCTGTTTATGTTATTCCAATGCGCAGAGCCTATTGGGAAAATAGGAACTACACTACATGGGGCCCAAAGTTTGGTAAGGCGAAAATATAACGCAAGTCACTAGAGTAACTCAGTCGTGCTTTTCACACAGACCCCTTTCTCCAGTAAAAATTCCAATAGACGTCTGGAGTGGGTGAAAGGTTAATATCCGACCAGAACTTAGTAGGATGAAATCCTATGTATTAGTTCTTGGTTTAGTCAACGTTGAAGTATACAGAGTTCCAAAATATTGTGCACCTAATCTTTGTTTCCTTGAAACTCGCTCTGCAACAAAAAACTTTCAGTCAAAGTGTCAGAAAGTGATGAAGAAAGGGAAAGAATTAGACTAGCAGCTCAATTGATAACGGACGACACACTAGTCCAAGCCAACGACCCGGGTTCAATACTCATCCCGGTCAATATAAGGAAAACCATAACTATAAAACTTATAGAAAATGGATTAACATCAAGAAGTGGTACAGTCATATTTGTGGTAGAGGTACATGAATTTCGGCAGACAGAAGTATTCTATACCTGGATAAACTTTCCAGTAGCACATTCTGTAACACATGAGTTCCACTACTACAAAATAGCGGAAGCTCCAGAGGAATACTCTCCTTTCGAGGAAATTGAAATTCCACTAACATACCAAGAGCACCTGCTCGGGTGTAAAGGCGCCCTAAAACTTCAAAATAACATCACCAGGCTCTGTCCACTAGGTAGACCAAGAGCCACGTGGCCGGTTCTAGCCAGCTACTCACCACACCCAGACATTGAAGCAATGTCAGCCATAGAACTTGTAGTTCAGTTAAAACAACTAATTAAAATACATAGACAATTGGCCGAATATGTCATGTGGACTTCAACAGTCCAACTTACAATTAAACTTCCACAAAACACCCATTATCAGGGGAACACAAACAAGATTACAACACAGAACATACAGTTGTGTCTTGGTAAAACACCCTCAAAACGGGAACAAATTCCATATTGGTTAGCTCAAAAAATCACCCAGATAGAGGCAGTATTTCCTGATACTACCCCACACAAAAAAACACAGAATTCTGACTATCTGCCTCCCAATGGGGATCGCACCACATGTAGAGGACTGTGACACTTGGGGAACAGTATTTGCTTCTATTTACACAAAAACACCTGGTGTTCTGTCTATGGTGGTTATACCAGATGTCCTAAGACAGATTCAGAATGAATACGGTCCAGAACCAGCTTTAACACTGGGTATGAAATTACTAGGGGCCAGATGTAGGTCGGTCGGTAACGGCCAAAAATCAGTATTTTCGGCCGTTACTGACCGGTTTACAAGATTTGGCATGTAGGGGGCAATATTTTACCGAATCGGTAAAATTACCAATTCGGTAATTTTACCGATTCGGTAAAATAAAACATCGGTAAATTTACCGATTTGAAGCCATCCATATGTAGGTGGGACTCTTCAGAGTCCCAGGAGCCTTTACGAATCGGTATTTTACCATCAAAACCAATTTGATGGTAAAATACCGATTCCGGTGTGCATGCACATGCGTGCATGCACACCTATGTCATGTGACAGGCAGACCTGCCCTTAGGGCAGGTATGCCTGCCACATGGCACCTGTGCCTGTTTTGGGAGTGCCAGAGGGTGTCAAAGTGACCCTTGTGAATTCATCAATTACCGATTTGGTAAATACCGAATCGGTAATGCCTAATCATTCCTATGGGCTTCAAAGCCCATAGGAATGAATGGGCATTACCGATTCGGTATTTAACCGAATCGGTATTTAATGAATTGTTAAGGATTCGGTAACGAATCCAGATGTTGGGACCTACATCCCATTTACCGATTTTGAAATACCGGATCGGTACAATTCGGTATTTCAAAATCGGTAAATGGGATTTACCTACATCTGGCCCTAAAAGACTTTAAGCAAGTCTCGGCTATATTATTAGCCAACATAAAAGGAGAAGCAGCATGTGTGGCAATCCGCCAGAAATTGAAGGAGACAGATATAACAGACCACCATTTGAACTTGCTAAAATCATAGAAAAATCGTATGAAGAGCTAGGAAGAGATAGTTTTGGTGGGAAACCGGTAAAACCCCAACTAATCGAAAATCCTGAAAAAAAATGTATTAGAAATAATCTAAATACTCCGAAAAAGAGTTGGGAGGGTAATAAACAATCCACTCCCAAGGAAAAACTATTTCGGTCTAGAGGAAGGTCTCCTCAACGGAGAGAAAGATCTCCTGGCCGAGGAGGCAAGTCTCCCCAAAGGGAACCCTCTGAAAAGAGATATAATCTCAGAGATAGGGATAAATTGAGAAAACCTGACAGATATCAAGATATTGATACACGTCCCTCTCGATCCTTCTCACTCAATCCTTCTCGATCTTCCTCACAGAAATCGGAAAGAAGAGGACGGTCAGAACACAAGGAAGAGCACGTCAAGTCCAAAGACAAAGAACCTGCTCATCAAAGTAAAAAATCACAATTTTCCAGAAATAAGGTAGCAAGTATTAAAATTAAACATGGTGAGGATTCTGAGGACACAACTGAAAAACGGAGACTGGGCCCAGACAATGCTAGACAGCGCAGCAGAAGTGAGCATAGCTCGCAAGATCCTGATGAATCATCTGGAGATAGTGGACACGAATGAATACATTCAAGTGGAAACTGCAGACACACGAGTCAGTGTGCCCCATAAACTATATGAAATAACATTACGTATAGAAAGGGATAAAACTAGGAAAATAAAAGGTCTCTTTTGGGAGAAACTTTCAAAAGGCTATGACATCCTGTTATCTGAAAAAGACTGGCCACCAGAGTTTGTCAGGGAGTGCCCTCATGGCGAAGAAATGATTATGCCTGCCTTCTCGAATCACATTCTGATTAATAAAAAATACACATTGGCAAGAAAATGGGCAGTGGCCCAAGCCCCTGCACTATACAAAAATCATGTAGGATGGGATGAGGATTCTCCTCCCCACAAAATCCAGTTAAAAAATCAACCCACTGCACAAAGGCAGTACCCAGTTAAACAAGATGCTAAAAAGCAAGTCAGGGAGATCTTAGATCAACTTGAATATCAAGGGGTGATTGAAACATGCACCTCACAAATGAACAATCCTTTGTTTCCTGTCCCCAAGCCAGACGATTCATATTGCCTAGTTTTGGACTACAGACATTTAAACTTCTGTTGTAAAACTTTTGCAGTACAAAACTCACACAGTGCAGCACTAATGAATAACATTGTGCGCAAAAGATATAAAATGACATTAGATATCTCTATTGGATTAGTCTGTCAAAACATTGCACCTGAAAGCAGGTATTTGACCGCTTTCTCAATAATGGGGTCGCAAAAACAATTTTGCAGACTCACACAGGGATTCAAGAATAGCCCAGGATTATTCTCAGCAAGAGTAACAGAGTTACTACAAATATATGATGATGAGGCATTATCATATGTCGATGACATCTATCTTGCAGATGATGACCTGGAGACTCACTTAAAGAGAGTGAACACCATGATACTTGGGTTTGCATCAGAGGGTTACAAATTCAACTTTAAAAAGTCAAGAATTGCCCATCTAACAGTCCTATTTTTAGGATATGAATTATCAAGTGAAGGCAAAACCCTTGCAGACAACTTCCTAGAAGAGTGTGCAGTACTCCAAGCACCAAAAACGCTGAAAAAGTACAATCAATACTAGGCTTCCTGAATTTCGGTAGAACATACATTCTAAATTATGCAGAGAGGGTTAAACCTCTCTATGAATTAATAAGACCTGATTTCAAACCAATAAATTGGACTCAGAAACACACAGAAATTTTAAGATCACTACAAACAGACATGTTAACTAAAACAAAATTGCAAACACGCGAAAACATACGCAACCTTGAAATCCGAGTCATCCCAGGAAGATGCGGATTCACATACCTGACCTCTAATGAGGGAGAAACTGTACCTATAGCTTACAATTCACATTTGTACACTCAAGCTGAAATGAAATTCAGCTCTACAGAAAAAATTATGACAGCGGTTCAAACTACTGTAGCAAAAGAAAGAGCCCTAGCCCACGGCAAGAGAATAACTGTTTATACAGCAGAATCAGCCCTTGAGGCATTAACAAGTCCACGCAATCTGAATACAGTGGCATTAGATACAAAATGGATACAATGGGAAAATTATCTTGCTACAGAAGACGTGAAATACTATTTTGACCCGAAACTGAATAAACTAGATGATCTAGAATATGAACAAGAATAGCCTCTGCCAATCAAAATTCTGCCTCTGGAACAATATACCTGCGTAATCTATATGGACAGGTTCGCACAACAGTACGATGTGGATAAAAAATCCTACAATGCAGCGTGCGTGATTGTTAAAGGTCGCTGGCGCACTGGTAAATTCAAACCGATGGTTACCAAAACTGAATCACTCCGAAACTGTTCAGCTCAGCAAGCTGAAATAAGATCTTTAAAGATGGCGCTTGAAAATGCGATCGCAAATTCCGCACACTGATAGTGTGTGATTCGCATTTCTGCGTCAAGTCATACAACAGTGACATGCAGACATGGATTAAAATGGTTACAAAGATGACACAGGTGCCACAATAAAGAATAAAATGCTTTGGGAACAAGTAGTTCTTTTAAAGAAAGAACTACAGAAGACTCACGTGATACACGCACTGAGTCATCAACGTGATGGCGTTCATGGTGCAGGGAATTCATTGGCTAACACAGCCACAGGGGAAGCGGTTCAACCGGCTTCCGTAGCCACAAAAAAGCGTTCAGAAAAACACATAGATGGGGAAACCATGCTGGCAGTAAAAGCCTCATTAAAAGGCGATTATGCAGCATTACCTCTCAACTATCCACTCAGTAATACATACATAATTGATGCGCACTCCGTTCCTTTTGCTCAAATCCCTGGAGTGGGGATAGAGTAATTCCAAACACGAACCGGAGAGTTTTCTTGATTGAAAGCGCACACATGGGACTGGGTCCGAGGCACCAACAGACCTTGAAATCTCTAATAGAATTACAATCAGAATACTGGTGGCCGGGAATGAGCTTGCAAATCTACAAATTTACAATGGATTGTCCAGACTGCAACAGAGGTCGCAGTTCTGGACCGGACCAGATTATTGGCAGGACATCTTTGTTAGAAAGCATCAGGCTATCTATAATGCAGAAATCCAACCGGAGAAATGCGTCCCCATAATTATTAGGACAAACTTAACTTAAAAATGTAGACCACCAGCACTCGGCTGACGCCAGAACTGTTATGAAAAGATTTGGGAGCCTTTATCGGCACATACGCAATTGGCATGCTACATTCTGATCAGGGTCCTGTGTTTAGCACTTGAGCTTACAAAGAGGCCATGAACAGCATGGGCATTGCATTGCGGTACTCTTCTCCCTTCCATCCTGAGGTAAATGCGGTAGTGGAAAGGAAAAACTGTGACATAAAGCAATCTATAACGGCGAGGGTACTAGGTTCGGTGATGGGTGGGTCAAACATTTAATAAGTGTCCAACGTAGTCTTAATAACATGCCAAGAAATTCTCTAAAAGGTTTCAATCCGTATGAACTTTTTTTTGGAACTAGGATGACCATCCAGGATCTGGATCGTCAAACTTCAGTGGTAGAAGAATAAACCTTTGATATCAAAGATCGTTTGGCTGTGTTGCAGGACTTGAATGAAACAGGAAAAAGTCTAAGTAACAGAAAGTTTAAGCCAACAACCACTGAAGAACCACCTGTCCCAGCAAGACCTGTCTGGATTCCGAAGATTGGGGATCTGGTCAGAGAAAAGATCGCGGTAAAGAAGGAATTTGGGCCTTCTTACAGAAAAGCAGTAACTGTCTTAGCTGTCAGCGGAACAAGATCAGTAGTACTACCGCCACTTGCTGGTAAAAAGTAAAACAGAATTGTTTCCATCAACCTGGTGAAACCACAATCATGTGGCCGATAATAAATAGCTGGCCCAGTGAACTACCAAGAAATAGCAGAAGACCAAACTTTGCTACAATCCAAGAGGTTCAAACTTAGAGACTAATCACATTCGATAAACCAACAGTAAATAACAAGGGACTATTTAACAAAGCCATGGAACTTGTGCCTCTTGAAACCCAAATTATAACAATTCATAATGATACACCAATCTACAACGATGTGGCATCAGAATGTACAAATGTAACAAAAGAAAATGCAAAGATCACTGGAAATCTGGAAGCAATCCCACCAATTGACAGAACAGCATCTGGCTATTTTATCAACTTTGATGACTTTTCCGATGATCCAAGTGAACATGGAGACAAGCCAGCAACAAAAACTTTCAAAGAAAAAATGACCAAGCTTTTACATCAACCACAAGAAACATATCTGATTTCACCATGGATTGAATTTTAGACTAAGTTAGGTGTACTTTTTCTCTTGCTTTGGCTCATCATGGTTTTGTGCTTAGGTAGATTCATTGATGGAAAATATAGTACAGTGGACACAGCAAGTCAGAACATTAACTTGGTCTTAAAGTCTGACAGATCCTCTCACATTGAGAAAAGATAACTATCATCAGTGAACATCACAGCCAATCCAATACCTGGTGGTATAGCATGGGACAGAACTGACTATGATATTTATGGCCCGATTGAGCTCTTGAAGTATCCACACCAGTTCAAGGTTTCCCTAAGTGACTTTGTGATACCAAGTTCATTTTCTGATGATTGGGAATTTGAAAATATACATAATATGATGTCAGATTTAGTAATGTCAGCTAAATTCAAAGAACATGATTATTTACAGGGTTCATCAAATTATGAAGAGTTATACTGTTACAATCACTATGGTCATCACTATTTGCATAAATCTGCACAACCTAGAAATGTTCTTACTTATAATCAATGGGAACATTGTCCAACTCCACCAAAAGGAAGTTCAAAGACATTTTTTGAGAAATGTCCATACTTCTCAGGGTTTAACAACAGTGATCCAGTAACGTTTTACTTTAAAATGTTAAATAAGACAGGAATGAAAACAACGTTGACAAATACTAAATTTATTTATTCTGAAAAATGTTATGACAAAATGTCTACATTTGGTGTTGAGTTCTGGAAAAACAACATTGAAACAAAAACCATCTGGGGTACAAAAGATTGGCAGGTACAAGGTCTAGAATCATTATTTAGAGCCTGCATGATCCCAGAACAAATTATGTTACTGAATGATAACATTCAACAAACTACCTAGCTAAGATAAAAGACTTAAACAAACCGTCTATTCCGAAGACTATACCAGATAGTAATAGCACTACAGATGTGGAAATAGACGTATCCCATATTTTTCACCAAAACCGAACAAATCCTGATTGGAAAAAAGGGTTGATCTGGCCCACAGACACAAACAACTGTCAAGATAGATTCCTGAACAAAAAACAGGGGTTAAAAATTACCAGGCCAGACCCAAGATATTCCCAGAGACAACATCCAGGGATAGTTACAACATACAGTGTAGGGAAATTATGCCTTGAGTGGCTACAGAAATCCACACTGGCTGAAATTAAGCAACACTTGACTTTACCTAAAGAAGGTGCTGACTTGCGAGATTTCATAATGGGACCTCGCAAACAGCATCAAAAACGTTTCATAGCGGCCGGTATATACGCTGCAAACAACAAAGCTTGGAAAGTAATGCAAATTGAAACAGTGGAAAAAATACGAAAAATTGATCGTATAAATTTGGAAAAATCACTTTCTGTTGTGGACAATGGATTAACGACTCTGTCTTCCAGAATATATTCACTGGACAGTATTGTGTCATCTGCCTTTGATATAATAGAGCAAGACTTGCTAATGCTACAACATGGTCAGTCTCAATTGCGTTCTATTGTACAGCTTGGCTGGATGTTGCAAAGCCTACGTTCAGGCTACGTGCCATGGCGTCTAATCAACGTAACGTCATTATTTTCTATCTTTAACCTTACTGATAAACAAATCAGTTTGGCACAAAAAGGAGCAGATTATATGATTCTGAGAATTGAAAAACTTGAGAGATTACCATTGACAATGTCAGAGAGACCTGTCATTGAATGGATAATACACGGAAGCATTACAATTCCGATAACAACTTTCCAGTTTAAAAATTGCCAAGAATATATACCAGCAGGCCAGTATGAAAGGTTGGGTAAAGAATACATTAAATCAACCTGGGATTTACCTTACACACACAAATGTTATAGTGAAGGCAAAAAGGAGGTATTCCTTAGTGGCAATAATTGTAGAAAATCACTAGGCGGTACATTTCTGTGTCAAGGTATTAACTTGCATGGAGCTAGCAAAGGGTCTTCAAATAACCTTTCATGTCACCTGCAAGGCACTCCTGCAAAACAGATAGAGCCATTCTTCAGACAAATTTCCAACCAAAGTTACGTTTTAATAAATGACCACAGCTGTTGTGGAATGGTGCTAGGAGAATGTTAACTCATTACTGTTACTTCCAGGGTCGTTTGCTGTATGCAAGTATTGTATCCAAACAGCAATCCAGACATGGAGGCGGCAATATGGCCTCATGTGAATATCTCTTCAATTCGAATTGATACTTTAAGCAGAATGAAGTCTATTCTTTTACAGACTACTGTGCCTCTGACGTCGTCCAAAGAAACGTATGATCTGCAAGTTGCAAGGACAACATCAGAGATACATACCCTTTTATCAACAAATTGCCCGTACATTTAGCCAAATTTTAAACATGTCTGATACCAGTGGCATCACACATGTATTTAAGACAATTTTTTCGGGTCTGTTAGCACCATTTGAAACAGTTCTGGGCATCTTCCCAAAATTTTGTCCATTCTGTCTTTGGCGGCCTACCCTTAATCTTGGGACTCGTGGCAGGAATTTTATTTTTGTTCCTTCTGCTCCGATATGGCAAGCCAATCCACATACAAGACTCCAGCAACGATGGAAGAAACGATCCTAGCAATACGATACCAAGACCGTATCACTAAGGTCCTCGGATTGGCCCGGCGAAGAGATCTGAGTACAACCTGGTGTCTTTCATTCAGACCTATCTGGCAAGATTGCATCTTACCTGTGCTTCGATGTCTGCTATGCGGAGAAGAATGCGTGTTGGACGTTTGTCTTACACTACCATCAACAGTACCAATGGATATCGACGCTTTGCTTTGTCCTGTAACGACTCATGCAACGTGTTGTCCCCAGTGGCTACCTATTCTGATGACGGCATTCGTTGAGACTTCACCATTACGAGTAGGTGGCGGTGAAGTACGAGAGAAAAGCCGCACCAAACAGGTACAACCTTCTGTGAGCATTGCTGATACAAACATTGATGATAGCAATCACGCTCCAAACTGCACAGTTACAGCATTTTCGAACTTGGTCGAACATTCACCTGATGTTGTAGACCAATTTTTTGCGAGTCTGTCTGATATGATGTTCTCTCCCAACAACGAGAATAACATTTAAAAACAATGATCACACAGCGTTCCCTGAACTCTGAATTCGGCCTTCAGTTTTGTTAAACAATGCTACTAAAAACATTTTGGACTAATTTTTTTTCCTCCCTTCCCCTGAAAGCATAATTATTTTTCTTTCACTTAAAAAATATTTACAATTTTTCTGGCACACGGTACTCTGCTTAAAGAAGAACTATTCTTAGAGAACAGAGCTTCTATTTTTAGAGGCATTATAGACAATATTTACTTCAGCTTCTAGCACATGTACAATATCGTATATATATGTGATGAAGTGGTCTCGACCTTCTTTTCTGTAAACAGAGCCATTTCATGTGTAATTTTCACAATTCAATCAGCTGATATATATATATGCATTTAACTGAATGATAACCCTGCTTGAAAAGCGTACAGTACCAATACTCATTATTAGTGTATAAACCGTACACCATTTCAAATGCAATTATGTATTTTGAGGTGGGTTGGAAAAAACACATGCATCGTTATATGTTTAATATTGCTTCGATTTTTAGTAATGATGGACATTAATACGTGGAGTGGGTGTTGTGTTACTATCTAGGACCCTAATTCGATATTTCCGATTTATGCCCCTATGTGGTTATAATAAATAGTATCCTTATAAAGGCATAAGAATCATATCCATATTTAGTAATAGCCCATGCAGTCCAAAGCACGGCAAGGCTACTCCCATAGACTCCTAGAAAGTACAACGCGTTCTTTAAACAAACCAAGCCTCCAGCAGCCCGGGAATCCCCCCCTGCTTTTGATTTGGTTTGCATAAGAACTCCTGTAGTCCAGAAAGAACTGTTAGTTCTTAGTGATGTCTTATGTCCAACCTTACGTCAAACCCGGCACCTTTCAGGTATAAATATACCAATGTTGCCTTAAGCAAACACACAGTAGTATGGAGCAGAGCGGCTATCTACTTATCCGGAGCCCAGCTGATGCGAGAGCCAGAGGAAGCCGCCCCTCCCCTTTGACGCGCTGGAGAAGCTGCCTTTTCTCACGCCGAGAAAATCCAGCTCCGGTGTTCCCAAGTCACCCTCGCGGGTTGCTGGGAGATCGAGTCCTGAGAAGCGAGATACAAGACCTCATTCATTCTAGAACCAAGGTACGGAGCTGATTAAAACCTTAGAGAGAATTCTTGATTCCGATACTTGGCAAAACTTAACTTAACTCAAAAACTGTAAACTCACTTACTCCTTCCCACGTATTAGGCTTAGGTCAGGTACACTGGGGTAGGCGTATCTAGAAACACCAGTTGAGTTCGTTAGTCAATGTTTTTATGTATATATATATATTATCCATTTTAAAGTATCATATGGCTAAGAAACCGTATCAATGCTTTTACAGTATTATTTCATAATACTACTTTTACTGTACGCACTTTACTTTATGATAAGTATTGCAATTGTGGCAATTCATTTCTCTTGCATGAGAAAGAAGACTGCTCAATAAAATAACACCTTTTTTTGAAAACGCCCGTCTATCTATTTCTCTGCACTCTGGTGGAACTAAGCATGCACGATTGACTGTGTGAAATATCTGTCTATTGTTTTCGCACGACTCTAGAGATACACTTTTTATTCTGAGGGAGCAAAGTTGTCATGTTTATGCGGTTGTCAGAAGCTGAATCACTTCTTGTCTAAATCAGGGAAGTTAACCCCTCCCTATTCATTCGCGAAAGTTTCTAGTGACCTCTGAGCTAGCTGGCAAACCTAAATTAAGTCTAACATAGTCAGTAGAGACCTAGATGACCTCAATCCTACGTCTACACTGCTGTTTATGTTATTCCAATGCGCAGAGCCTATTGGGAAAATAGGAACTACACTAAAAATGAACAAGGGGGGAAATTTAAATTTGCCAACCCCAAAAACTAAAGAGAATATAAGTGTGACTAACAAATTAATAGCCATATTTGCTAAGGATGAGGATAAGTGTAAGGCGATAATAATTTCCTGGAACATTGCCGGCATAGGGAAAAATATGTCTGATCCTTCATGGCATGATTATATTAATAGGGGGGATTTTATCTTGTTCCAAGAAACGTGGGGAATAGAATTTGTTTTCAAAGTAGGGTATAGATCATTCTATATTCCGGCTAGTAATCTGAATAAAGGTAGACCGTCTGGTGGCCTGATAATCTGGGCGAGAATAACATTAGGTATTGATGTCAAACAGATAGATTTTAATAGCCCGGACATCTTGGCTATAAAATTCCGGGATGGAAAAGGTTGGCCGGTCTGTATTATTAATATCTACAACAGACCACAATCGCCTAACAAAGATTCGGAAACAATAGTCCAGCTAGCCAAATCTATCTCTAGCCTAGACCATAAAACCAAGCTGATCATTGGAGGAGACTTCAATAGGAAGTTTGAGCCAGTTGTGGGGCTAGAAGATATTTACGGGGAGAAAGATAGCGCCAATAATATTCCCTGTATTGATGCAAGTGGTACTGTTGCTTGCTCTAAAGGGGCTCTGCAACTACTAAAATTAACAATGGAATATGGTTTGCGCGCCTGTAATGGGCAGCTTTTGTCAGATTGTCCAAGTAACCCTACCTTTAAAAGAGGTTGTTGTGCCAGCCATTTAGACTATATATTGGTCTCTATGTGCTTATGGTCAATGCTTCTGGATCTGAAGGTGGATAATCGTATAGAAAGTGACCACCTACCCTTAACTTTGACTATTTGTAGTATGTTATTTTCCCCCTTAAGGGAGTTAAATCTCTGTGGAGACACTCGATCTGAGGACCCCCTAGAATCCAATAATCGTATGTCCTTAAAATGGCCTGCTGTTCTGGGCAACACGAGTATCATTAAGAAAATCTATGACTCCTATGTAACTTTAATGTCCCCATTAGTTGGTAACAATGGAGAGGGCATTTCCCTAACCGAGGTGCATGAGAATTTGATGCCACAGCTTAGAGAGATTTTCTCAAAAGGGACCAAGCAAGCACATTCTGGCCTTGAAAAAAATGTATTTGAAGGAAGGCCGCTGGTATAACAAAGCGTGCCATCGTGCTAAACCTGATTTAATTCAAGCTGTAAAAGATAATCAGATTAACACCATTAGAGATAAAAGGATGCAGTATAAAAATACACTTGACCTTGCAAAAAGGGAATGAGATGGTAGAGTCTGGTCGGACCTGCTTTTAGCATGCAAATTAAAAGATCATTCTTTCTTCTGGAAGCTGATTGTGAGTGGACTAAAGATGGAAGTCCATCAAGGGACAGATTCCTTGAAGAAAGTGTCTGGGTCAAGCACTTCTCATCCCTGCACTCGTGCGGTGGGGAAGATGAAGATGAGTGGACACAAGGGAATTTACAACTAAACCCGTGCTTCACTCCCCTAACATTTAGTTTGTCTGATACCATACTAGCTATCAATGCAGTCAAACAGGGCAAAGCTCCGGGCCCAGACAGAATACCTGGCGATCTCTGGAAACACGAAAATCTCCTGTGGGCCCTGTATATCAACTTACTTAGTAATGACATCCTAAGAGGGGCTAACAACAAAAGAAGGTGACCAGGTCAAGGGAAGTGTGTCGACATGATGATACCAAAAGGATCATAGGGTAGTGTGTGCCAAAGAGTAGAAAGAGTCACTGATGGCTATTAGAATTCCCATCTGACCACCCTCATGGCGGAATTTCATCATGTGGGAATAGTAAATCGACTTAGGCACCGTCCAAACCATGAGGTAGCGGTGCGGAGGTAAATGTCGATACATTGGCCATATTAGTGCTCAAGGAATCATGTTGATAAAGTGCAGTGCTCAAATGAAAATGTGTGGATAAAATTGGCTACCTAGAACAAAGAAAATATTCAATGTGAACTGTCTAGGTGACAAACATAAAAACCCGCCTGGTTGTCAAAGCATGGGACAACATTATGGCGAGGTGAGATGGTCAACATGTTTCAGCCTGATGGAGCATTGCTCCGGCTTTCTTCAGGACCTAAATTAATAATATGCTACTGCAAACAGGTTTCACTAAACACTCAAGGATGTATAAGCATAAAGTTACTATTTGGTATCTGTTATATCTACCAGGACCTCGGAGACCCAATGTCCACTGGAGACAGTAAGAGTTCTTCTCCCTGTCGGCAAAAAACAAATTAAGGATATACAGAATCTACTCACTGATATACACAAAACCCCATTACCTCCCAGTAAACATACAAGAAGACACACAAGCGGCAATAATTTACATCCCGCAATTTGAGAAAGCATACTAGCTCAATCATTTAGAGGCATTTCCTGTAAATGATACTCACCCAGCATTGTGTGGGTGACGGCCTCACCTCGCCCGGCAACCGCTCGGGACAACTGAGGCCCCGCTCTAGAGTGTAGAAGAAAAGGGACACAGTAAATAACCAATTCCACTGTGTCCTGCCAATTGGCTCTACACATATAACCTGAAAAACGTGTGGGACATCGCGCCTCTAGCCAACCTCACCCCCAGCAAAGACCAACGTTGTCATCTGATTGTAAGTGACCCTCGAAATGGGTATGGTAACTGATTAATCAAAGAATGTACTATTTTCTAAAGTTCTCTATTGAGTTGTAGCTAAAGCGTGTTCTCTTGCTACTCCAAATAATGCTGCGTGGTTATAAGGGGAGACCACGGACTCAGAACTGGTCTGGGTCTGATCGGAAGGGGGCCGAAGTTTGAGCAGCCCTGAATAGATACACGGGCTAAGGACGCACTAAAAACTCCTCCCGAGTATGTCAATTCAGCTAGCAATTTTGTAAGAGCTTGAAAAATGGCTTAAATGAGGCCAGGCTGGGCTTACCTGTCCGTCGGTACCCCGCGCTCTCATCGAGCGGAAGTGGAGGTACCGGCTGGACTGCCCTCCTTGTTTAAATAACGGAGCTGGTTGGGTACGCGAGACCACAGGAAGTGACGCCCGCGGACAAATGGGTCCGCCCCTGGGATCAGTATATAATGTACGTGCTCGTACCCACCAGTCCTATGATGTTCATGGAGCGTTTCAACAAAGGATGGATAGTATTGTGTGTTGTCATAAAGCCGGCAGCTTAATTATCATGCATAGAAAGCTGTCAAACAGAGAGAGCCGAGCTCTCTGCGCATGCGATCCTCTGGTAACACTATCCAGGATAGGACAGTGCGCATGCGTGAAATGAAAGGATTACGTGGTTCATTTTGGCGCGAAAGCTCGAATTTTAAATTACTGAAAAGGATGCAGAGGGCAGAGCCCTTCTGTCTAAATACTCATGGGAAGAGTGTGGTGCACGTTCCTTCATTAGGCAAAAGGACGGCTCCGATGCCTGTGCGCATGCGCTCTAGTGGCGACGCCTGCCAGAGCAGGAGACAAAGTCCCTGCGCATGCGTGTTGTTAGTAAATTAAGTGTGGATCAAGTAACCTTGTATTTTAAACGAGCTATTGCGAGCACACTTCGGACGAAAGCCCAATGTTTAATGGCCGGTATCATAAAATCACGGCAAAAAGAAAGAAAGATGGATCAATCCTTGCAACGTAGTCGGTCAGTAGGCTGGTGAGCGAGGCAGGCCGAGGCACGGTCCCTCAATTAATTCAGGTGAGCTCAAGGGGTAAACGGAATGTGTTTACATCCCAACTATATATAGACCCGCAACCTAGCGGTTGCTCATAAACTTCAACAAAAACAGGTGTGTGGAGGGTCAAGGGGTGTTGTTTAATGACCTGTCACCTTGTGCCCCTACTAATACGCTAACAACAAAAGAAGGTGACCAGGTCAAGGGAAGTGTGTCGACATGATGATACCAAAAGGATCATAGGGTAGTGTGTGCCAAAGAGTAGAAAGAGTCACTGATGGCTATTAGAATTCCCATCTGACCACCCTCATGGCGGAATTTCATCATGTGGGAATAGTAAATCGACTTAGGCACCGTCCAAACCATGAGGTAGCGGTGCGGAGGTAAATGTCGATACATTGGCCATATTAGTGCTCAAGGAATCATGTTGATAAAGTGCAGTGCTCAAATGAAAATGTGTGGATAAAATTGGCTACCTAGAACAAAGAAAATATTCAATGTGAACTGTCTAGGTGACAAACATAAAAACCCGCCTGGTTGTCAAAGCATGGGACAACATTATGGCGAGGTGAGATGGTCAACATGTTTCAGCCTGATGGAGCATTGCTCCGGCTTTCTTCAGGACCTAAATTAATAATATGCTACTGCAAACAGGTTTCACTAAACACTCAAGGATGTATAAGCATAAAGTTACTATTTGGTATCTGTTATATCTACCAGGACCTCGGAGACCCAATGTCCACTGGAGACAGTAAGAGTTCTTCTCCCTGTCGGCAAAAAACAAATTAAGGATATACAGAATCTACTCACTGATATACACAAAACCCCATTACCTCCCAGTAACCATACAAGAAGACACACAAGCGGCAATAATTTACATCCCGCAATTTGAGAAAGCATACTAGCTCAATCATTTAGAGGCATTTCCTGTAAATGATACTCACCCAGCATTGTGTGGGTGACGACCGCCATGAGGGTGGTCAGATGGGAATTCTAATAGCCATCAGTGACTCTTTCTACTCTTTGGCACACACTACCCTATGATCCTTTTGGTATCATCATGTCGACACACTTCCCTTGACCTGGTCACCTTCTTTTGTTGTTAGCGTATTAGTAGGGGCACAAGGTGACAGGTCATTAAACAACACCCCTTGACCCTCCACACACCTGTTTTTGTTGAAGTTTATGAGCAACCGCTAGGTTGCGGGTCTATATATAGTTGGGATGTAAACACATTCCGTTTACCCCTTGAGCTCACCTGAATTAATTGAGGGACCGTGCCTCGGCCTGCCTCGCTCACCAGCCTACTGACCGACTACGTTGCAAGGATTGATCCATCTTTCTTTCTTTTTGCCGTGATTTTATGATACCGGCCATTAAACATTGGGTTTTCGTCCGAAGTGTGCTCGCAATAGCTCGTTTAAAATACAAGGTTACTTGATCCACACTTAATTTACTAACAACACGCATGCGCAGGGACTTTGTCTCCTGCTCTGACAGGCGTCGCCACTAGAGCGCATGCGCACAGGCATCAGAGCCGTCCTTTTGCCTAATGAAGGAACGTGCACCACACTCTTCCCATGAGTATTTAGACAGAAGGGCTCTGCCCTCTGCATCCTTTTCAGTAATTTAAAATTCGAGCTTTCGCGCCAAAATGAACCACGTAATCCTTTCATTTCACGCATGCGCACTGTCCTATCCTGGATAGTGTTACCAGAGGATCGCATGCGCAGAGAGCTCGGCTCTCTCTGTTTGACAGCTTTCTATGCATGATAATTAAGCTGCCGGCTTTATGACAACACACAATACTATCCATCCTTTGTTGAAACGCTCCATGAACATCATAGGACTGGTGGGTACGAGCACGTACATTATATACTGATCCCAGGGGCGGACCCATTTGTCCGCGGGCGTCACTTCCTGTGGTCTCGCGTACCCAACCAGCTCCGTTATTTAAACAAGGAGGGCAGTCCAGCCGGTACCTCCACTTCCGCTCGATGAGAGCGCGGGGTACCGACGGACAGGTAAGCCCAGCCTGGCCTCATTTAAGCCATTTTTCAAGCTCTTACAAAATTGCTAGCTGAATTGACATACTCGGGAGGAGTTTTTAGTGCGTCCTTAGCCCGTGTATCTATTCAGGGCTGCTCAAACTTCGGCCCCCTTCCGATCAGACCCAGACCAGTTCTGAGTCCGTGGTCTCCCCTTATAACCACGCAGCATTATTTGGAGTAGCAAGAGAACGCGCTTTAGCTACAACTCAATAGAGAACTTTAGAAAATAGTACATTCTTTGATTAATCAGTTACCATACCCATTTCGAGGGTCACTTACAATCAGATGACAACGTTGGTCTTTGCTGGGGGTGAGGTTGGCTAGAGGCGCGATGTCCCACACGTTTTTCAGGTGATATGTGTAGAGCCAATTGGCAGGACACAGTGGAATTGGTTATTTACTGTGTCCCTTTTCTTCTACACTCTAGAGCGGGGCCTCAGTTGTCCCGAGCGGTTGCCGGGCGAGGTGAGGCCGTCACCCACACAATGCTGGGTGAGTATCATTTACAGGAAATGCCTCTAAATGATTGAGCTAGTATGCTTTCTCAAATTGCGGGATGTAAATTATTGCCGCTTGTGTGTCTTCTTGTATGTTTACTGGGAGGTAATGGGGTTTTGTGTATATCAGTGAGTAGATTGTGTATATCCTTAATTTGTTTTTTGCCGACAGGGAGAAGAACTCTTACTGTCTCCAGTGGACATTGGGTCTCCGAGGTCCTGGTAGATATAACAGACACCAAATAGTAACTTTATGCTTATACATCCTTGAGTGTTTAGTGAAACCTGTTTGCAGTAGCATATTATTAATTTAGGTCCTGAAGAAAGCCGGAGCAATGCTCCATCAGGCTGAAACATGTTGACCATCTCACCTCGCCATAATGTTGTCCCATGCTTTGACAACCAGGCGGGTTTTTATGTTTGTCACCTAGACAGTTCACATTGAATATTTTCTTTGTTCTAGGTAGCCAATTTTATCCACACATTTTCATTTGAGCACTGCACTTTATCAACATGATTCCTTGAGCACTAATATGGCCAATGTATCGACATTTACCTCCGCACCGCTACCTCATGGTTTGGACGGTGCCTAAGTCGATTTACTATTCCCACATGATGAAATTCCGCCATGAGGGTGGTCAGATGGGAATTCTAATAGCCATCAGTGACTCTTTCTACTCTTTGGCACACACTACCCTATGATCCTTTTGGTATCATCATGTCGACACACTTCCCTTGACCTGGTCACCTTCTTTTGTTGTTAGCGTATTAGTAGGGGCACAAGGTGACAGGTCATTAAACAACACCCCTTGACCCTCCACACACCTGTTTTTGTTGAAGTTTATGAGCAACCGCTAGGTTGCGGGTCTATATATAGTTGGGATGTAAACACATTCCGTTTACCCCTTGAGCTCACCTGAATTAATTGAGGGACCGTGCCTCGGCCTGCCTCGCTCACCAGCCTACTGACCGACTACGTTGCAAGGATTGATCCATCTTTCTTTCTTTTTGCCGTGATTTTATGATACCGGCCATTAAACATTGGGTTTTCGTCCGAAGTGTGCTCGCAATAGCTCGTTTAAAATACAAGGTTACTTGATCCACACTTAATTTACTAACAACACGCATGCGCAGGGACTTTGTCTCCTGCTCTGGCAGGCGTCACCACTAGAGCGCATGCGCACAGGCATCGGAGCCGTCCTTTTGCCTAATGAAGGAACGTGCACCACACTCTTCCCATGAGTATTTAGACAGAAGGGCTCTGCCCTCTGCATCCTTTTCAGTAATTTAAAATTCGAGCTTTCGCGCCAAAATGAACCACGTAATCCTTTCATTTCACGCATGCGCACTGTCCTATCCTGGATAGTGTTACCAGAGGATCGCATGCGCAGAGAGCTCGGCTCTCTCTGTTTGACAGCTTTCTATGCATGATAATTAAGCTGCCGGCTTTATGACAACACACAATACTATCCATCCTTTGTTGAAACGCTCCATGAACATCATAGGACTGGTGGGTACGAGCACGTACATTATATACTGATCCCAGGGGCGGACCCATTTGTCCGCGGGCGTCACTTCCTGTGGTCTCGCATACCCAACCAGCTCCGTTATTTAAACAAGGAGGGCAGTCCAGCCGGTACCTCCACTTCCGCTCGATGAGAGCGCGGGGTACCGACGGACAGGTAAGCCCAGCCTGGCCTCATTTAAGCCATTTTTCAAGCTCTTACAAAATTGCTAGCTGAATTGACATACTCGGGAGGAGTTTTTAGTGCGTCCTTAGCCCGTGTATCTATTCAGGGCTGCTCAAACTTCGGCCCCCTTCCGATCAGACCCAGACCAGTTCTGAGTCCGTGGTCTCCCCTTATAACCACGCAGCATTATTTGGAGTAGCAAGAGAACGCGCTTTAGCTACAACTCAATAGAGAACTTTAGAAAATAGTACATTCTTTGATTAATCAGTTACCATACCCATTTCGAGGGTCACTTACAATAAGATGACAACGTTGGTCTTTGCTGGGGGTGAGGTTGGCTAGAGGCGCTATGTCCCACACGTTTTTCAGGTTATATGTGTAGAGCCAATTGGCAGGACACAGTGGAATTGGTTATTTACTGTGTCCCTTTTCTTCTACACTCTAGAGCGGGGCCTCAGTTGTCCCGAGCGGTTGCCGGGCGAGGTGAGGCCGTCACCCACACAATGCTGGGTGAGTATCATTTACAGGAAATGCCTCTAAATGATTGAGCTAGTATGCTTTCTCAAATTGCGGGATGTAAATTATTGCCGCTTGTGTGTCTTCTTGTATGTTTACTGGGAGGTAATGGGGTTTTGTGTATATCAGTGAGTAGATTCTGTATATCCTTAATTTGTTTTTTGCCGACAGGGAGAAGAACTCTTACTGTCTCCAGTGGACATTGGGTCTCCGAGGTCCTGGTAGATATAACAGATACCAAATAGTAACTTTATGCTTATACATCCTTGAGTGTTTAGTGAAACCTGTTTGCAGTAGCATATTATTAATTTAGGTCCTGAAGAAAGCCGGAGCAATGCTCCATCAGGCTGAAACATGTTGACCATCTCACCTCGCCATAATGTTGTCCCATGCTTTGACAACCAGGCGGGTTTTTATGTTTGTCACCTAGACAGTTCACATTGAATATTTTCTTTGTTCTAGGTAGCCAATTTTATCCACACATTTTCATTTGAGCACTGCACTTTATCAACATGATTCCTTGAGCACTAATATGGCCAATGTATCGACATTTACCTCCGCACCGCTACCTCATGGTTTGGACGGTGCCTAAGTCGATTTACTATTCCCACATGATGAAATTCCGCCATGAGGGTGGTCAGATGGGAATTCTAATAGCCATCAGTGACTCTTTCTACTCTTTGGCACACACTACCCTATGATCCTTTTGGTATCATCATGTCGACACACTTCCCTTGACCTGGTCACCTTCTTTTGTTGTTAGCGTATTAGTAGGGGCACAAGGTGACAGGTCATTAAACAACACCCCTTGACCCTCCACACACCTGTTTTTGTTGAAATCCTAAGAGGGGCCCCAATACCGGAGACGTGGCGGAGTGCCGAAATCGTAACCATCTTTAAGAAGGGAGACAAACTTAATCCATCCCATTATAGACCAATTAGTCTGTTAGATGTACTCCAAAAGATTTTTGCACGTCAACTTTTAAATAAGCTAAACATTTGGATTGAGGATAATTTTATTTTAACAAAATATCAGGCAGGATTCAGAGTTAAAATTAGTACAGTGGATCAGGTTTTTAGATTTTTATGCTTAGTATGGAAATACATTAATATAAGGAACTCTCACCTATACGTAGCTTTTGTGGACCTCAGGGCCGCCTTTGATTTGCTCCCGAGAGGCAATTTATGGAAATCACTAAGAGATATGGGAGTCCCTGGTGACATACTACAACAACTAGTCAGGCTGCACGAGGGGCACTTTGCAAGAGTAAGGTGGGGACCTAACCGAAAGCTGACGGAAAAAATTGACATAAAGAGAGGGGTAAGGCAAGGCTGCGTCATGGCGCCAACCCTCTTCTCTCTTTATGTCAATGACATCCCTGACACCCTCTTGGGCTGCGAGCATGACTCTCCCAAGTTGTGTGGTCAAGCCGTTCCGGCACTACTATTCGTGGATGATATGATTTTAATCTCCCAGACGCCTAATGGATTACAGAATTTATTAAACAAAT
The DNA here is from genome assembly GCF_964263255.1 of Lissotriton vulgaris. Taxonomy (NCBI): domain Eukaryota; kingdom Metazoa; phylum Chordata; class Amphibia; order Caudata; family Salamandridae; genus Lissotriton; species Lissotriton vulgaris. The sequence goes on from NC_141699.1 coordinate 814,121,937, forward strand.
TTTATTCATACTGTTTGGACAACAATCTTGAAATTAATTCCTTAAAAACTAAGATCATGTCCATCAGTCCACATAAGGGTTTTAACAAAGTTTTTAGTGTAAATAATGAGAATATTTAACTGGTCCAAAATTGTAAATATTTGGACATTAGCCTCGATTCTAAAATGAATTGGGAATCGCAAATAGAAAAATCGAGGCTAATGTTAATACAAAACCAAGTTCCTATAATAAGGAAGAACAAAAACAGCTTCCTTAAGGCAGTATCACCAGCAATTGAGCTATTTAAGTATAAACATCAATCGGCGAAGAATTGTGGGGCCATGTAGCCAGAGACTCTTTTTCAGTACAGGAAAACAGCTTCTTTAGACAACTTTTAGCTGTCCCAGGTTGTACTCCTTTAATTCCCTTATTTTGGGACTTAAACATACGACGTTCTGACGATCACGCCTCCCTACGCCCTCTGCTTTACTGGGTTCGTCTTTGGTCCACTGACGAGCTAGTGGACTATAGAGCAGCACTAAAGGCAACCTTACAGATAAAAAATATTGTTAGAGTAAGCTGGTTACTGCATATTGAAAAATGGTTTTTAAAATTAGGCTTATATAATTATTGGACCGATCCCGATTCTCTTACTCATTGTTCAAAAAAGTTATTGAAGGCACAATACTGGGAACATATTCACAGTTACCCACTTCAAAACTCAAAAATCGGGAAATTGACACTTAAATTCTTTGATGCTAAAAAAAAATGTAAATTTGATTTTTATGTATAAAATTCTACCTTCAATGGCAAAGTCACTGTATTTAAAGTACCGTTATGGCATTTTACAATTAAAAACTAGAACTTCTAAGTGGGTGTGTAAGATTGATCCTATGAGTAAATGTGATACTGATCTTTGTGAACTTTGTGATATGGGCGTTAAAGAGGATGAGGCCCATGTCCTATTTATATGCTCTGCATATCTGCAAGCAAGAGGAAGTGGATTAAGCCTATCTGCCTCTTCTAGGCTTTCGGAAAATCAAAGAGGGGGAAAGAGTATTCAAAGGGGATACCTCACTGACCATAGTATTTAGTCTGAGTCGGTTCCTTCTTGCAGTAGCAATAGCTCGGAAGAAAAAAGGTCTAAAAATGTAATAGTACTCTTAGGTTCTGCACTAACTTACAGCATACCAAAATAAAATATATTGGTACTGCAACCACCCCCATACACTCTAGTCTGAACTGTCCCCTGTAAAATGGCCCCTGACCTCTTAGACTCAAACTCTTATAAACTGTACTCTTATAATGCTGTTTTTGGTATCTGCCAAACATTTTTATAAAAGAAAAATATTTATTGTATTAACCCATTTTTTAATCATGTATTACCTCGAGGATGGATTTATACTGTATTGGAAGAATTTTAAAGCCTCTATAAACCCGATCCTCCTAGCCAATTCTTTTACATATCTAAAATGCTTAAGTATCTATGCATGTCTTAAACAGCGTTCACTTGGATTACTAGTACACGATGTATATGTTGATGTTTTTAATATTGTATTGTACTCTTTTATGGTTACTCAACCGAAATAAAGAATTAATGATGATGATGATAATGCACTTAAGAGTATATGGTATTGCTATATCATACAGCAGCTATAAGGAGATGGTTCCCAAAAGCTGCAGAGGGGCTCAGCTCATGCTAGGGCACCCTCTCACATAAAACCAAGCACCCTACCTCCAGGATTGTCGAGGTCTGCCATAGGAGTGGCTTATAGGTTCATATGTGTCTATATAGGTATATATATATATATATATATATATAGGTATACTATATCTAAGTAAGGGGTAATTACACCACCTTACCCAGGCTGTAAGAACAGACCTGTGGTGTCAGTTTAGAAGGCTAACCAGGGGTGGCACAATACATGCTGCAGCCCCTGGTAGGCCTAGGGTGCACCTATGCCCTGGGTACCTATGGTACACTATACAGGGGCTCACAAGGGTGACCCAGTAACCAATCTGGTATGTACCTAAAGTACATGGTATCAATTTAGAGAGAGAACAGATAGACTGGGGTCCTGAATAGCACGGTCCCAGTCCAACTAGGTCGAAAACCAGCAAAACACCAGGCAAAAAGTGGGGGTAACCATATAGTCAGATATCCACCTTCCTACAGATGTTATGATGAAATGAAAGACCCAGAAAACACTAGACGAAATTTGTTGAGGACATCAAGGCTTGGACTTGATTTCACCTGATTCATATGTGTCTTACTGGGATAGCTATCATCGCCAACTAATGGGGGATTGGATTAGTGCAATTTAGACTCCACCTTTGCACATCACAGAAATGTCCCTATGTACCCACATGTTACACTATATTTATTGTTGCCATAAATGTATTGTGTGAACATTTAAATGCATTAATGAAATGGATTTTGGTTTAAAAACTAGAATTATATAAATGTATGCGCTAATTTTCAGTTTAACATGAAGATGTATTCTGTATTCACGTTTGCATTTACACTTTAAGTCACCATTACATATATTCTGAAGGTCATGTGTGAAGTGGGAATCATGTATGCTTTTACTCACATCTGCATTTGGTCTTGAGTTTTGTGTGCACAAGTACAACCAAGTATTTGAAGTGTACATTTGAATGTTTATTTCAAATTAGCCTGACTACAGACCTTAACTGAACCTTATTTTGTTTTGCCAGTTAGTCACACTTTCATCAGCCAGAGAAAGTAGTATTGTTATTTATCACAGAAGAGAGTGAGAGAGAAACAGATCAGTTGCAATCTCCCAGGAAATCTTTTATCACAAATGAGTAACTGCTGTTGCTGGAATTCCGTTCCAGGGTCTCAAGCATTTCCTAAAGGCAAAAAAGGGGCAATATGCCAGGTCCCTAGGTAGTGTAGTGATCTCTGGGCGTTGGAGTAACCAAAGATATTGGAATAGACACCTCGCTCACTTAGCGTGACATGCTTCATAATAGGCGTCTATCCACACCCGGGTAAGATGATACTACCCGGGCGGACTCAACCAAAGATGTAATGGGAATTCTTATATAAAGCAAAAGATGGTCATGCAAGGAACCAGATGAGTGATCATAAAAATACCTTCAAATATACCCAAACGGTATGTTTATTAGGCGGGTACCTGGGTATGGATACAAACGTGCAAACTTTGGGGTTATACTTAACATTTTTGCTCGTAGAAGGTCGAAGGGGAGAACATGGTGGCCAGCGTTTAGCCGTTTGCGAGAAGCTCCGGTGGTCAGGATCAGCGGTTTTGATTCTATGCGGTTGGGGCATGCGGAGTTGAAGGCGTTTCTGGCATTTTCAGCGGCCGTTACATCTGTGAGGGTATCGGCAAAATCTTGATGGTGAAGGCTATTGTTTGTACCGCAGCCTTTCGCGTTTTCTTGATGAAAGCTGCTGGCGGCGTAGGCTCGGCTAGGGGTCACTGGCGGGAGGAGGCGGCTGTCAGCGGCAGCCAGCGAAGCCTTGCAGAAGCTTGGCGGGGGCTGTTAGGACACTCAAGAGACCTGGAAGACACTGGAAGACATTGCCGGTGAGGAGTTCACGTATTTAGGGGAGGGAGAGCTGGATAAACTGCTCTCTGTTTTGTTTCTCTCGCCATGAGTGTGATTTGGTGCATATGTTAGAGGCAAGAGAGACTGTGGGGTCTAAAGCCTGTCCAACACTGCCAATTGAGAGTGAAAGCGGCGGGCAGACTAAAAAGAAATTATTTTAAAAAAACACAGGAGGTGCACGCAATCCTGTGGACACGGGCAGTGCTGGGGATCCATCGGGGGAGAAAGGTCACAGCAAGGCTCCTTCCACATAACTGGAAAGCCAGAGTTTATTACCATAAGAAACTCGCTTTCCCACAATGCACTGATTTGCCAGTAGGAACTAGAAAGTTGCAGGGCAGACCTAAGAATTCAGGTACGGGGGTCCTTTTATACAAGGCTAGGGTGTATGAAATCAACATAGTTAACCCACTCAGCTCATTCAGTGGCAGTTGATAGGATTTCTAAAAAGAAGAGAAAATAACCTTTAGAGCCTAAGTCGAAATATCGATACACTTTAAGGAGTACTGGCACGGTATCAATGGATCTTCTCAAGGCTACTGAGGCAGATCCACCAACACATCAGAAGATCATAGTGAGTGAGGTTGTGGAATCTAAAAGTCAGACAAAAGCTGTTAAAACAAAAAATAAACAGAAGGTAAAGATAGAGACACAAAAAAATTGAACGCTAAACTTCACTATAAGAGTACTTTAAAGCAACCCCTAGTACGCTGATTTTAAAACCTGTGGAGTCTAGCTACATTTAAATGGAAAAGGGCAATAGTAGTAGGCGTACGGACTCCCAATTTCCAGAGGGTATATTACGCCCTAATAAATACCAAGCTTTAGTAAATATGGCTGCAGAAGAGGGCACAAAAGAAGTTGTGACTATAAACTATGATGATGGGTTAAAATCCATTGCAGATGGCATTAAACTTGTGGTTAGCCAGTATGTTGATAAGGAAGTCGGGAAGGATCTGGCAGAAACACTAGGCTCTTCAGTTTTAGGTCTCTTGCAATCCTCAATGGATCAAATGAGTAGCCGATTTCAAGAGTCAGAGCAAAAGCAAGCAGATATTAAAGCATTCTGTGAGACGATGGAAGATAAGTTAGATTCTCTGGCTCTAAGAACAGCGGCAAAGTAAGTAAGGTGGTGGAGCTCACCGCCAAAGTTAGCGAGAATGCCAGAGACCACTCAAAGTTAAAAAAACAAGAAATAGGCATGCAGGACAAGCTTGAATCGATAGAAAATTCCCAGCGAAGGAATAATTTGCGATTACTCAAAGTCCCAGAGGGAGCAGAAGAAGGCAATATAAAACACTTTGTAGTTAAAGTGATTAAAGAAACAATTAAAATTGACTTTACAGAACAAACATTAGCCGCGGACATTCAGATGGTGCATAGAGACCCGTTTAAACTTGGTCCGAATAATACTAGGCCCCTAAAAAGTTTGATCCTCTTTCTGACTTATAATTGAAAGGACAAAATTTTGAACAAAGCGTTGAAAGTAAGCACACTGTGTGAGGAAGGATTTTTGTTTCAAATTCAATCGGATGTCTCTTCTATTACAGCTTCAAAACAGTGGGACCTGGGGAAATGAATAGATCTTTTTAAACAATCAGGTGCAACAGCCCAGCTAAAATTCCCTGCAACCTTATAAGTGATGTTTAATAACAAGATGAATGTCTTCAGAAGTGTCGAGGAAGCAGAAGCATTTCTACAGTCTATTTCCAATCAAGGAGGCGGATCAGCTCCTGGGCAACTTGCATAGGCCTAAACGTTTGATTAATGAATAATGAGCAGATAACTAATGACTAATAATGTAGACGCTGAGAGGTGTATATATTAGATTTCTTTGTTATCCAGACCACAAAGGGAGCTCTCATAGGCCAGAGTAGGGCCTAAGAAAAGGTTGGAGGGTTCTCCAGGGGAGCACTTGGCAGGGTAAAGGGGGGTATGCAGTTACGGCACTTGGTGGGGAGCATAGGGAATTTTTTTTTTAAGTTGTCCAAATCGCTATATCCATTCTTATAAGATGTCATACAGATATATGAGGAATGGCCATAACTGATGCTGTAAGATATTTAAGAGTGATGTCCTGGAACTTAAATGGTCTTAGGGTGAAACCTAGGATGGAAAGAATATTTCAATATATTAAGGATGCAACAGAGCAAATTTTCATCCTTCAAGAAACTCATCTTACTGAATTTGAAATGAAGGGTTTATGTAAAAAGAGGAAGTTGATTTGTGAAGTGATATGCACTTCACAAAACACAACAACTAAGGGAGTGGCTATAATCATTAAAGTTCCTGCATTATTAGTGGAACATTTTAAGGTGGATAAGGGGGGTAGATGGGCTATTGCTAGAGTAAAATTGTATATATATAAATTCACAATCGCAGGGTACTAAAGTCCTAACTTAGACGATCCACTTCTCCCAAAAGATTTATTAGCAGAATTATTACCTTTTCAGGACCCTTTAATCCTGGCGGGCGATTTTAATTTAGTTTTGGATCCTGTTGTGGATAGGTCGGTAAATATAGTAGATCAACCCAGAATCACAGGATGAGATAATTGTTATTAAATACAATGAAACATCAAGGTTGGCTGGATACATGGAGAGCAAGGATGGGTATCAAGAGGGTGTACACCTTTCATAACAAAAAGTATAATCATAAATCCAGATTGGATCCTTTTTTAATTAGCACAGAGTTGAGAGAACGGGAAAGGAGATAAGACATTTAAGGAGTCATCTTTCAGATCAAGTACCAGTCACATTATCTCTAAAACTCCCAAGCAACTCGATTTAAAAGAAATGGACATTAGATCGTGTGATTTTGTTGGATGAAGATGTAATTACCAGTTTAACAATTGACACAGTACGCTATTTTCAGACCAACTTGGAAACTGCATCTATCAAAATAGTTTGGGATGCTTATAAAGCCTTCTTGAGAGGTAGGATAACTGCCTTTCGAATTACTAGATAAAAGAAATATAAGGCTGAAATAGGAATTATTAAACGTAAAATACAGGATCTAGAGAATGAAGTCACCCCCCAGGAAGATGTTTCACAAACACTCAGATCAGAGCTGGTAGAGCTGTTAGATGCTAGGCTTAAAAAGGTGGGAAGCAAGTAAGTTGGCTAATTTTGAATATGGAGAAGGTTGTGGCCGCCTTTTAGCTTGGAAGATTAAAAACGATCGGGCCAAAGCCAATATAAAAGAAATTATTTGTGAAAATACGGCGAAACTATGTGAAACGCTGCAAGAAATTGAAGAAGCTTTTTTTGGCCATTTCAACAAAGTTTATCGTGAGGGTTTAATATCACAGGCCAAAAATATAGAAGCATGGTTTGAAAATATCTCCTTTAAAAAAATCACTGATGTAAAGTCCCATAATCGCAACAGACTAATAAGTAAAACTGAAATTAAAATGGCAATATATTCAGGGAAAAAGAGAAAGGCAGCAGGGCCTGATAGTCTCCCAGCAGAATTGTATAGAAATGTAGGAGAGGTTCTCGTTCCGGTAATGGTTACATTATTTTTTCATATTTTTGAAAAAGGAGGACGATTGCCACCCTCTTGGGATGAAGCATTGGTAGCACTAATATTGAAACCATCTAAGTCGCCTCAACATGTGTGACTCATATAGACCGATCTCTCTGCTAAATTTGGATTATAAAATGTTTACTAAGATCTTAGCAGAGAGATTGAATGGAGTCATAACTGATTTATTACATGAAGATCAGAAGGGATTTGTGAGAGGTAGATGCATTCAAGATTTAACATATAATTTTATTGGGGCCATAGACATGGCATGTTTATATATAACACCGATGGCTATTATTACGCTCGATGCTACAAAAGCGTTCGACCTGGTTAATTGGTCCTATTTAAATGTTATTTTAAACTAACATAGTTTGATAGAAATTTCTGTAGGGCAATCTCGTCAATTTATCATACTCCAACAGCAAGGTTATTAATAAATAACAACCTCTTCTCTTCAATACCAATTCAAAGAGGAACTAGGCAGGGTTGCCCCCTTTCACCCCTGCTTTTTAATTTGTATGTTGAGCCGCTCGCTGAGAAGATTAGAAGGCATGACCACATACTTCCTTTTAAGAGTAAAAATTGGGGGAAAAAGTGTTCCTATATGCAGACGATATGCTGATTTTTACATCTAATTTAGAAATGGCCATTCCCTGTATATATAGTTTAGCTGAGCAGTTTGGGAAGTTCTCGAGATATGAGATAATTCAATCTAAAACTGAATGCATGGCATGGAATGTGGATGTGCAGCCTACCAATTATTCTTTAAAAAAAGAAATAAGATACTTAGGTTTCAGGATCACTCAAAATATCAATGATTTAACTGACACAAATTTACACAGAGCAGATAAAGAATTGTCAGAATCCTTAAAAAAATGGGCGTGCTTACCTTTGACTTTAATCGGTAGGGTTAACCTGGTCAAAATGATGCTCCTGCCAAAAAAAAAAATACTTTTCAAAACATATCTCTAGTATTTAAAGAAATTAACTTGAAGAAAATTCAGGGAAAGATAAGCTCTTTCATTTGGGCTTCTAAAGGAACTAGAATCTCCTAATAAAAAAAAGCTATGACGGAGGAAGAACAAGGGAGGCTTGTGTGCGCCGGACCTGATATATTATGCATTAGTATTCCTATTAAAAGCAGGGAAAATGCTTATGTTGGAACCAAATAGCTCAGACATAGGCAAAATGTTGAAGGCAATGTTGCAAGATGTAAAGGATGGAGATCAAGCTTTTTTATATAAATTTGGAGACCCACGTTTTTTCAAGAAAGTCTGTTTAAAGATTCTAAAAGACTTGGCCAGCACCTGGTATAAAGTTAGGAAACTTCTCAAGATAAGTTATTTTAGTGCAATGGCTCCTATATGGGACACACCAGGTTGTCCCGAATGGACCAAAGATGTATTAGTGGCACCACTTAAAGTAGCGGGGCTTAATTCATGGGCCCAACTCATTCCAGAAGACAGTGTGATACCATGGGAAGCTCTCAAAGAAATAACGAATAATCAACTTTCTAAATTCAAGTATATACAAATAAAAAGCTGGTCCCAGTCAAGCAGCTTTGCAGTTGGTAACACAAATGAGATGGAGTCAACTTTAGGAAAGGATCAACGGAGCATGAAAGAAGTGGCAAATTTATACTGGCTACTGATTGAATTGGTAGATTAAGATTTTACCCTTCCAACACAACTATGGGGAGAATGCTTGCCCGGTTCCAGCACAGAAACGTTATTGCAAGAATCTTATGACCTACTATATTCCACTGTATATGCTGCCAATTTAAGAGGAAATCACATTTTCTGTCTCCACAGAGTGTATTGGTCACCCTACAAACTTTCTAAGTTTGCGAAGGGTGCAGTTCCCTGCTGTTCAAAGTGTCAGTTTACAAAAGCGGATGACGAGCATATGCTCATAAGTTGCCCAGCGTTAAATCTCTTTTGGAATTCAGTCACTAGAGGATTGGCAGAAATATTTGGTTTCGAATTAGAGGTGAGCATCCTACTGATATTTTTTGGTTTACTTCCAAATTATGAGTTATTAGCATTGGATAAAAATGTATTGTGTTTGTACCCTATTATATTAGCTCAGAGAGAAATTTGTAAGGTTTGGATTAAATCTGTACCTAGTACCTTCCTAAAGTGGGCAAACTCCATCAAATATGTAGTTAAGTTTGACACAGCTAGGTTGTCGAATAAGAGTGAAAAGAAGAAGCAGTTCTGGAAACCCTGTAACACCTGGATAGATAATTTATAATGAATAGAGATTCATGTCCAATGATTAAGCCTCTACATGGAAATACTTCACTACTTGGGTTAGTCCCTATGGCCACCCAGTCAGTAGAGTGGGACAGTCCGAAATCAAGTAGCTCTGTGTAAAGTGCTTCCCATCCAGACCAGAGGCTCTATGGTGGTGCAAATCAGTCAGGGGGCCACAGTAGACATCGAATATCTCTGGAATTGTTTTATGGCGTATGAGGACATAAAAAAAAGTGGGGGTTATACTGACTATAATCCATTCAGTTTTACCCCATTTAAAGTGCCAACATGTTTCAGCCCGTGCTCTGAGCCCACATCGGTCTGGGGCCTTCATCAGTGCTAGTTTTCTACGTTTAAATGTCCCTGCTTGTGAGAGGTGCACAATTACTTGCCCTATAGTGAAGCCTAATGCCCTCATCTGTCTTCACTTTGTCCTCTAGTAGATTTTCTACTGGAAGTTTCTTATTTTGCTCTATGCGGATCACGTGGTTGGTGCTGTCTTGTAGTCACACTTTCATCAAAGATCGAGCACCACCAAGTACCTCTACATCTCACCATGACAGAGTCAATGCTTGAGATCCTGGAAGTAAATTCAATCGACAGCATTGCTCATAGTAAGGCCTGAGAAGAGACATCTTGGCAAAAAACGTGATAAAATAATGAGCAGATGAAGCCTGCTATTCATCGTGTATCCGGAACAGAGAATGCTCTAGGTTATATTACCTGTCCAAGTTCTGAGGGATGGGAAAGTCTGGTAATGTGGCAAATGTATAACACGAGAGAAGAAATGATTGGTTCCTGGTAGTATGAGAAGGAATATGATTTTGGTTAACATTTTCTTGGATTTAATTAGTGTTCACACTGTTCGAATTTAGGCCAGATTTCGTTAGAGTTTGAGGAGTATAGACCTCTCTACTTCCTTATTTCTTGCAACTGTGAAGCTTCCTGCTAAACATTTGTTCCATTTCTGGAAGACTACTACTGGAATCTTTACTATGCTGACACCTACTTGCAGTTCCGAATTTCCTTGAAACCCTAGTCTACGGACTATCCTTATTCTAAACTTAGAGCCTTGATTAGAAGACTTTAGAACTCATTCCTGTTTAGGAGAGAGAATCGGAGTTTCTTTAAGAAATTGTTTTATTATTGCTAACTCCCTTCGCATCTCAATCAACTTTCAAAAAGTAATCAGATGAGAGATTATAAACCAAGCACCTGATTGCTCTCACTTCTCCCACTGTACCCATAACTGCCTTTTCCCAGGCTTTGTATAATACTTTCTGCTTGTGGTCATGTCTCCTGAAATAATTGAAATAGGTGCCTCTGTCTGCTGCAGGGAAGGAACAAGAAGATCTTTGCCCCATGAGCTACCTCTTAAGCATCCAAGGACGTGCTGTTGATGGGGCAAGGACGTCCTGTTGATGGGGCTCAAACGCCTCTGGGGCCTTTGGCCAGCACCGTGGTGTTGTTCATAATATAAGAGCCTGTGTTATGTAAGAGCTCATTCCTTACATCTCTTAACCAAATTTCCATCCATAAGACAGTGGGAGGTTAAATATATAGAACTGCAGATCAGAATGTTTTCATGATCTACTCATAAAAAGATGATAGCATTTCGATCCATTATCAATACATTTACATGCTAGAACCCGTCTTCTATTTATCACAGTACCGAAAGTCATAATAAGAAGGCAGAACAGGAAGTAAAAAATAGACATTGGAGAATTAATCCAAGTCCTATAAACTGTGTTATCCTCTATACAACTGAGGAGTCGAGCATAAAACATGTGCCCGTGGTAAAACGTATGGTATTACATTGTTCGGTAATATGTCAATGACATTGGTTAGGACAACGAGGCCTTCTGCCTCTCTATAAAGAGAGATTCTTTTTTAGACGGCTTTCCTGTTTTTACTTTCGTTGCTATAGTGGACAAGGTTGGTTTCTTGTGATAAACCTACATGATAAATCAACAATCTGCACACACTAGGCTTTCATTGCAGCAGGTGATAAACATTATACAGAGAGTCCCCATGTGCAAAAATAGCAACTGCTGACGGAAAGCGACATTTACACCACAGACAGTGAGAAAACATATTGCGGCATGAACAGACTACATGAAGAAACCAGACGCAGCGTTGTCAGCAGGCTTCAGCCAGCTCAGGCAAGAAACAGATCAACACAAATCGCGTGCCAAAACCGTGTGTGTAAACACTTCAGCCTGTGAAATGAAAAGTTCACGAAAAAGAATGGAAAAATCTTATTTATAGTGAATGAACATACTCTTTGCAGTACGGAAAATATTAAATAGTGTGGGCCTCATTTATGAGGCTGTGCGTCACTTTTACGCCTCCGGTGCGTCACTTTTTGTGAAGCACCAGTGGTGTAAAAAATGCGCCTTGTTGCGCCATATTTACAAAGTGACGCATCTAGGTAGATGCGTCACTTTGTAAACCCCTGCGCCACATTATACTTGCGCCAGGTATAATGTATGCAAGGGGGGCGTATTGACGCAAGGAAGGGTCGTAGAAGTGACGCAGTGAAATCTATGAGATTTCACTACGTCACTTTTAGGACGCCATTGCTTCAAAATCTTGCGCCTGCCTCACAGCAGGCGTAAGACTGATGCAGGCCCTTTCACATGGGGCTTGCCCCATGTGAAAGGACGCATTGCTGGAGTTGCGTCACTTTTGTGTTTACAGATACATCAGAAATACTGACATATCTGTAACTCCTTGCGACATGATGCGTCACACATTAAATATGACGCATCAGGAATGTCGCAAGGAGTGCGCACTGAGAAGTGACGCATCGCTGCTTTCACGCAGCGGTGCGTCATTTCTCATAAATGAGGCCCAGTGTCTTAACTGTTTCATGAATGGCTGAGTCCCAGCTCCTTTAGACTTGCATGCGCCACTCAGTGAAATTTCGGTGCAGTCCTCAGCCATAACTGAGACTTACTAGACACATCAACCTGCTTGGCAAAACCCCCTGGCGCACAACGGCTTTAGTCTGCTTCTACACTTAAGGGCTTGCTTACAAGACGCCTGCGCCGCCGGAGCGTCACTTTTTTTGACACTCCGGTGGCTTAGGCCTCTCAATCACAGCTGTAGGTGACTCGAAGCCATCTCTATGGCTTGCCTGGCCTCATAGATATAGAGTAAGGCAAGGAGTCATTCCATGAGCGCTGCAGTGGGTGTTCCCACACAGCACTTGTGGATTTTGATGCTGCCCCAGATTTACAAAATCAAGTAAACCCGGGACAGACCCAAAAGTTAATGCCTCCCCAGAGCAGGTGTCACAAGGAGGAATGTTTTAATTTCTCCTTGTTCTTTCCTCTTTCCATGTGTTCTGCATTCTGCATCTTGTGACTGTTTTTGTGCAATAAGTTGCCCCTTCCTGCACAATAACAATCATGCCATCAACGCATACACTCAGGCACCATAGTCCAAGGGTGCTTTGTTGGAGCAAGGCTGCCAAAACGGCACCAGTACAGTGAGAAAGTGCATGAATGTGCTATATATCAATAATACAGTGCATTGTTGCCCTTTCCGTTTGACACCAGGCAGCGCAGCAAAGTTACTTGCTGCGCTGCGCTGCCCTGACCCAAAAACGTGTAAATGAGGCCCTTAAATACTACCAAGGAATAAAATGCACTAACACTAACATTGGATGTAATGATGGTAAATGTTGGGTGCATGTCGGGGTAGCTCTACACACTCTTGACGGGAGCTATCAGTCTTTTAAGGCAAAGGGCTTGCTGTGGAGGCTTCTATAGGTTTGGAGCTGACAAAGGCTCTCATTAAACTTTAGGCAGAAGTTGCAGAAACTCACAGACATACAAATTGATTAGTTAAAAAGAAGGAAAAAACATGCCCATCTTACCGACACAGACATTATGGCTCGTCTGATCAAACTCTGATGTATGACAGAGTAGGAAAAATGTTCATCCTTCAGTCTAAGGAATGTATTTGCAGTCAACTAACAGAGAAAACGAGCATTGGCAATGCCATTAGGTCTAGCTTTAAAGGAATGCTGTATGGTAATTTGATTTACATAAAAAAACTGTGGATGTTGTGCAAAATATAAGCCAAATTGATAATAATCATGCACAATGGAAGATATTGCTAGAAAGGCTGTGAGAGAGATATGCCTATACAGAATTTAGTCAGGACACCATATACTGACTAGCACAAAATCATTTCTGTATTTGAAAAATACGTACAAGTGGTGCTCAGTGTCCCAAATGAAATTAGAACCAAAATATTACGAGGGACAAAAAATTTGGCATACAAAGTTGTTTCTCAATACATGGAAACGATTATTATGATTTTGACAGTGATTCAATGACTTTGTTAATTCTTTACAAAGACTGGAAAATGGATAGTTTTTATACAAGACGTCAACGTTTCGACCCCACTGATAATGCGGGGTCTCATCGGGACCTAAAAATGGGGGACACCTGAAAAATTCCAACAAGCTGAAGACTTAGGAAGTGCAACACAACAATAATGAGAAGGGTAAAAATACTCGCATAGGGCCAAGCCACGTGCCCAATAAGGGGAGGGGTGTATGCAGTCAAGCAGAAAGTTGAAAGCATGTCCGGGTAGAACAAGTAACAAATACCAAACTGTGGGGACCGAGAAGGATGTTTACTCCATGTGTAGCTCAAACAGTCGTGAAGCCGGTGTGCTGGATTGGCGCATTTATTTAAATGAGATGCATGTATTTAGAAAAACTGGGGGCGGCTGAAGTCAGACATGCCACTGAACTGTGCCACCTGGAGGTGTGATCGGGTACAGATGTTCCGTGCATCTGTATAATGACGCGACCGGGTGGGAAGGCTGCCGGAATCACCCACTCAACAATGGTGTCCCAGAGAAGCCGTAGTCAGTCTCCCGATGCAATTGCCATGGATCTTTATTGGTATGGTAATGTGAAGCATTGTAAGTAGACAGCTTGGAATGAATGTGTGCTTTGTGAAAACAAAGAGCTGTAGGATAACATTGGTGTAGGTTTGAAGGTCAGCTGACAGTTGTACTGTCAAACCTAACCTAAAAGTCCATGTAGGTTCATGACTGCCCTCCTCCCATCTGTTCTTATGCCAGTGAAAATCATGAAATATAATGGGGTGACCCAGTATCCCTCAGAACCTGGGTGTCTAGAAAATGTACTATAACTGGTACTCTCGGGCTACAATTTCGTAGCATGTCATAATTAGATGTTCAGAAATGAACAGAAAAACACAAGAATGAGATAAATCAAGGTTAGTATATTGTACTTTTTTTCGTTTTTATAAACGTATGTGAGGCTGTCAACAAAACAAATTCATAATTGAAAAAACGCAAATGTGACTTAAAAACAAATAAATGACATTAAAGTGACACGGTATATAAGTGAGGACAAAATATACAGTGCAATTATAAAAACAGTATATAAAATGTTTGACTCAATGAAATCCGTCCCTTAGAGCAGACAGGTGTTGAAGCAGTGTAACCTATTTGATCTAACTCATAGTTCTAAAGGATTACGTGGAAGTCTCCCTTTGTGTTAAAACATACAGCTAGGATTTACTGTAGTGTTAATCAATATTACAAATGTACATATATAACAGACCTCTATTATTTAGCGCCGGTAACAACGACATCACTCCCTCACGGGACCTCTGCGACTCACTCGCCACATTCTTCCACAGCAAGATCGCAGACATACACAACAGCTTCGGCGAACAGTCCACGCACCCAACCACAGAACCGACGCCCCTCACCACCACCCTCCGCGACTGGACCCCAGTCAACACAGAAGACACCATCCGGACGATGAACACCATCCACTCCGGTTCACCAACCGACCCATGCCCTCACCACGTCTTCAACAAGGCCGACTCCGTCAACGCACCCCGAATCCGGGACATCATCAACTGCTCCTTCAACACCGCCACCTTCCCGGAGAGCTGGAAGCACGCCGAACTCAGCGCCCTCCTGAAAAAACCTTCGGCAGACCCCACCGACCTCAAGAACTACCGCTGCATCTCGCTCCTCCCGTTTCCTGCCAAAGTCATTGAGAAGACCGTCAACAGATAGCTGGCCGCCTTCCTCGAGACGAATGGATCCCTCGACCACTCACAGTCCGGCTTCCGAGCCAATCACAGCACCGAGACCGCCCTCATCGCAGCCACTGACGACATCTGAACCCTGCTCGACAATGGGGAAACAGCGGCCCTCATCTTCCTGGACCTCTCCGCAGCGTTCAATACTGTTTGCCACCGCATCCTAGTACAACGCCTCAGCAACGTCGGAATCCAAGGGAAGGCCCTGGAGTCGATCATCTTGTTCCTCGCCGGAAGAACCCAGAGAGTCCGCCTCCCCCCGTTCAGATCTGAGGCCTCCGAAGTCATCTGCGGTGTTCCACAAGGATCATCACTCAGCCCCACCCTCTTCAACGTGTATATGAGCCCCCTCGCAGCCATCGCACGCCAACACAGCCTCAACATCATCTCCTACGCCGACGACACCCAGCTGATCCTCTCCCTCACCAACGACCCCGCCACCGCCAGATCCAACCTACACGAAGGGATGAAAGAGGTAGCCGAATGGATGAAGAACAGCCGCTTGAAACTGAACTCAGACAAGACGGAAGTCCTCATCCTTGGACCATCGCCGTCTGCCTGGGACGACTCCTGGTGGCCCCCGGCCCTAGGCAGCACACCCAAACCAACGGATCACGCACGCAACCTGGGCTTCATCCTGGACTCCTCCCTGTCGATGACCAGACAAGTCAACGCTGTCTCGTCTTCATGCTTCAACATCCTACGCATGCTCCGAAAGATCTTCCGATGGATCCCCACCAAAACCAGGAAGATGGTCACCCAGGCACTTGTCACCAGCCGACTGGATTACGGAAACACCCTCTACACCGGAACCACAGCCAAACTGCAGAAAAGACTCCAACGCATCCAGAACGCCTCCGCACGACTCATCCTGGACATCCCACGCCACAGCCACATCTCCGGACACCTGAAAGACCTGCACTGGCACCCCGTCAGCAAAAGAATCACGTTCCGCCTCCTCACCCACGCACACAAAGCCCTCTACAACCTAGGCCCCAGGTACCTCAACGACCGCCTGACCTTCTACACTCCCACCCGCCAACTTCGATCGACCAGCCACGCACTCGCCGCCGTTCCACGCATCCGAAGAGCCACCATGGGAGGAATAACCTTCTCCTACCTGGCAGCCAAGACCTGGAATTCACTCCCCATCCACCTCCGTCTTACCCAAGACCACCTCTCCTTCAGGAAGCAACTCAAGACATGGCTGTTCGAGCAGTAGCGGACCCCGCCCCCCCAACCGCCTTGAGACCCTCCGGGTGAGTAGCGCGCTATACAAATTTCTTGATTGATTGATTGATAGTGCAGGCATAAGATTCTCATATGGCATCTCAGATAATAGTTTCCTAATAAAAGCTATTTACTGCCTATGAACTGCGGTGCCACAGCCCTAAGCACAGAGTGACTGAAATCCAATTTAGTAAATAATTAGCTACTAATATCACTATTCTAGTCTGAAACTGCACGGTGCATGCTCTGTTTTTGTACTTTTGCCATAGCCATTTAGAGAAGGAGAGTTGTAAGCAAAGGATTAGCTGCAACGAGCCCCTCCCAATGTTCGAAGGCTAGTTTACTACTATTCATTTGAAAATAACTACTTCTCAGAAATGAGTCAATTTCATTGTCGGAGGCTAGTGGGGTACAGAGCACGAGCCCACGGTAATTCAACCTTTGGGATTGTTTTATTGGGTAGTACCAACGATCACAATCAAAGTCTTAGGTGATTGAGTTAGCCTGGTCCTGTATTGTCCAATCGTCCAAGTTTGATCAGGCCTCCGTCTTGCTTCTCTAGGTGTTTCCGGGGTCTTTGAGCCTCAGAAGGGAAAAGAAAACCGGGGATTATTAAATGTGCTGGTCTCAATGCAGCTGTGCTACCGTCACCAAGGTGTGTGGAAGACTTTTTATCGGGTTTTCACCTCCGGACATGCCCGACCTCCCACCTCTGTTTGACGTTCTACCTCCCCCCCTCCCCACACACCCCACCAGAAAGCCCCCTGCAACAGCACTTGCCTTGGGCTACGGCCCGCCTCTCGGACCGCAGCGTAGGGACCCGTGGCGTCTTCTTCCTCCTTCAGCCCACCGGGTCTGGAAGCGGTATACAGAACGCTGTCTGGGCTCGCCCTCTGCTTGTCTTCGGTCCTGGTGTTGACCCGCTCCATCCCGCGTTGGGTCTCCGCTTTGACCTCTCCACTCTCTGCTCCTCGGTCCTCCTCTGCTCTCCTCTCACTCTCCACTCTTCGGTCCTCCTCCGCTCTCCTCTCGTTCTCCGCTCTTCGATCCTCCTCCGCTCTCCTCTTGCTCTCCGCTCTTCGGTCCTCCTCCTCCTCGTGCTCCGCTATCTCCTCGCTTTCACCGCACACCGTCTGTTGTCCACCTCTGCCTCTTATCCTCGCCTCTGCTCCATTCTCTTCCGCTTGTTGACGCAACTCCTCCCCTTTCAGCCAGTTGAATGCTAGAGCGCTGCCGCACACTTCCGGATTCATGTTTGGTGGCAACCGGGAAGTCTGGGTTTGTTCCGCGGTGGAAGGGTTCTCCTGCTCCTCCTCCCCACATTCATTCTCCTCCCAGTTTCCATTATATTTAAAGAAAAATAAAGAACCTACTCAGAAGCCAGAATCTAAATGAAGAAAATATAATTTGCTATAGGATTGATATGTACATTTTAGTCTTCTTAAAAATTACAACAAAAATTGCCAGGGCAAGAAATATGACTGGGACATTGTTGCAGAGAGGATACAGTACCGCAATCCTTGTTTCAATGGGTCCCCATCACTCTTAATCTTCTACATGTCATCCCCAGAGATATAGGGACACATGCATGATGTGACAAAATAAATACACAGTACAGGCTGGACTATTGAATACATTGGCCTCTTTCTTCATACCCATCTTCATGTAAATAATAAATCAAACCATGGCAAAAGGATTTGTCCAGCGGTGTATAAAGTGGCGGATTTGGCATGTTTTTAAAGAATATATACGTAACTTGGACCTGTCAATCTTATCCACGGTTTGACCTAAAACCAACTTGCTTTCAGTAAGCGTTAACATTGTGAAGATGATGGATCCCTAACATCTACTTTAATATATGGCTAGGCACTCTCTATGTCCTCTATCCAGATATAAGCTAAAAATGGGATGGAAAAAACCCTCACCCTCTTCTAGAATGATATCCTCCACATTGTAATGAGGGTGCTAGCTACCAACTGGTGATTTTGGACTGTTTTCGGGTTCTCCTACAGTGGCCCACCAAGTCCTGCTAGGTAGATTGTTCACAGTTGTCGATTTAGACTCACATCTTAAAATGGTTCCATATTCTATTCTTACCTATAAACTTATCTTTGTCAATATTTTGATTGTTGATATTTTGACAGTAAGATATTCTGGAGTTCATATTAAGATGGAATGCACTGCTGCTAAATTTCATGGTGGTCTTTAAAAAGGTTCTTAAGTTCTTCATTATAAGGAAACTTAAAGCCTGGGCCAAGTGCCCTTTGAAAGTAGCATGCTCATAATAAATTAAATTAGTCAGTCATACAGAGCTCCTTCCTCCAGTACTGCACAGAAAGCAACGCTTATACAGTGAAGAATCACTCTGCATGTTCACCCTGCCCAAACTACCTTCCTCTTTTCTAACTCATCTGTGCCAGTCAATGGATTCCCAGGCTTGGAGTCAATCAACTGAGGGGGTCCTCCTATTTTAATTATCTAACAGATTTTGAAAAGCAAAACTGTAGATAGCAATTCTAATCATAGATCCATAATAAATGGTGTAAGGGGGAGGGGAAAGCTCTGCAGTATCATATGGCAGTCATGATATTTTATCTTGGTGATTGAAGAAGTTTCTTTCTAATTTCGATTGTGAAATCGTGTGGTTTTCAGGGCCATGTTTATTGTCAGAGGAGTAGCAATAATTGTGTGCAGAGCTTCTCCTCCAGAAGTGTCTAGAATATTTAATTAAAAACAATACCACCTATGGCTAATCAAAGTTTCATTTTTATGCACCACATTCTGTGAATGATTATTACACTTTAGTGGAATGCCACAAGGAAAAAACATCCTTACATTTTCAAATTACTGATAACGTAACCATTGGTCAAACATTTAACTTGTACTACATCAATGTTGTTTGTTATGTTTTGCTACTGAAAATTTCTATGGATGTGCTGTTTTCTTTAAAAGGCTGAGATCAAAAGGGAGAAAAATGAGGCGAGACTGAAAGGGAGAAAGTAAAAAAGTAGCGCTCTCCTGTTAAGTTATTGCTGATAATAGGTAGTAGGTGCCATTGGTGCAGTGTCAGAAGTTTATGAAACTATTCAATATTTTAAATAGAAAAATGCGGCAGCTATTTTATCAAATAATCCTGAACTTGACTCTGTGTACTTTCAGACACTACACCCTTTAGTGGAATTGTGAGTAAGGACAGAATAATGAAGGGATGGTGTTAGACATGTCAGCTTTATGGTGGTCTTCTCCCAAACCTTTTGCTTTCTCCTCTCATGGTTTGCTGAATTTGTTTTTGTTGGCCTTATGTCTCTCTGCACTTTACTGCTACCAACCAGTGCGAAAGTGCCCGTTCTCAATCCCTAAAATATGATAGCAATGTCTTACACCTGATTGGCATATTTAATTCACGTATACGTCCCTAGTAAAGTGGTAAACCATATATGCAGGGCCAGTAAATTGATTGGTTCTAGTGGGCCTGAGGCCCTTATTGTGCCAATCACTACAGTAGCCCCATAAAACATGTTTCAGGCCTGCCATTGCAGCCTGTGTGCAGTTTTAAACTTCCAACTTGATTTGTCAAAATAAACCTTTTGCCAAGCCTGAAACTCCCTAATTATACATAAAAGTCAGCCCTGGACTCAGCTGTGAACAGCCCATAGGGCAGGGTGCATTGTAATAAAAAATTGGAGGTGCACTTTTAAGTTTTACATGTTGTGGTGGTGAAAAACTCACAAATCAGTTTTTTCACTACTGTGAGGCCTATCTCCCACATAGGATAACATTGGGTTACCTCATTACATTTGAAAAGTGATAACTTTTGTTTGTGAGTAGGTATAAATATCATGTTTGGTTTCTCAGGAATTGCAATTTAACCCCTTGCATGCCGAGGACAACTTGGACTATAAGCAAAACAGTGGTTCTGCCACTCTTAGAAGTCAAAAATTATTTTTAAGCAATTTTGTCTCTCCAAATGGAGGAGAACAGTCAACAAATGAAAGAGCACGATGTACCTTATGTCCAAACCAAAAAGCGCAAAACTCTTATATTATTTTCACGATATATTTTTAACAGTATTTTGAAAAATCAGTGTAAACTTATTTTAGTACATATATTTACATACACACAGAACAGTTCTTCGGAACTATCATTTAGGACTTTAAAGTACACAAACATTAAAATATTTACATGTCACAACACATTTCACAAGATACGTGGACATATACTACATAGAAAAATTATATCTAAACACAGTGCGAAGTTTTGGAAAAAAGAAAAGAAATATCAGCCCAGTCAGTGATTAATCATTAGTTTGTTATCCGGGGCGATCATCAACACTTGAAATGAAAGCATTGACGTTTTGACCCCTGAACAAAACACAATATTTTAACTGTCTTGGTGGGGTCTTCCTCAGGACTAACTGGAAGGTCTCTGTGTAGCCTGTTTGGGAAAACAAATTGGGGGTGGGTACTTTAATATTTTGCGTGGTTTGGATAAATAATCTGAAGTGGAGAGCCCAGGGGCCCGATGTGGGTAAAAGTCATTTACCGATTTCAAAATACCGATTTTTACCGAATCGGTATTCTGAAATCGGAAAATGAGATGTAGAGAAAAAAAAATCGGTAAAATACTGATTCGGTAAAAATCAGTATCGTGTTTCGATACTTACCGAATCGGTAATTACCGAATCGGTAGATACCGAATCGGTAATGGCAATACAACCCTATGGGCCAAAAGGCCCATAGGAATGCATTGGAATAACCGAATCGGTATTTACCGATTCGGCAAATACCGATTCGGTAAATACGGAATCGGCAAGCAAGTAAAAGTGAAACCAATGAAAACAGCCAATGAGGTGGAACCACCCTCCCCCACCCTAGCAGGGAGTGGCTACCCAGGCAGGTGCAACTCATTAGAACTTTCTGGAGAGGCAGCCAGAGCTGAGCAGTGAGAGTGAGCAGCAGAGAGAGTGGTAGCTGATTTTGCAGACAGTGGAAATGACAAGCAGCTCAGAGAGCCAGAAGGCTGAGAGGAAGCGCAAAGTGAAGTTCAGCAGCATGGAGCTGCAAGTACTGGTGGAGGAGGTGGTGAGGGTCCACAGGCAGCTCTTTGGGAGGCTGTCCCTCACAGTCCCTGAGTCCACCAAGAGGAAACTGTGGAGTGCCATCAGTGAGAGGGTCAACGCTGTTGGTGTGACCCCCAGGAGCCTGGAGGACCTCAAGAAGAGGTTTTATGATATCCGAAGCCTCACCAAGAGGAAATTGTCAGAGCTCCACAAGCAGGCAGGTCTGACCGGTGGAGGCAGGAACCCCGCGCCCCCCCTGACTGACCTGGAGGAACTGGTGGCCACAACCATCGAGACGGAGAGTGTGGTGGGAGTAGGGGACATGGACAGCTCAGCCAGAGCTACAGCAAAAGGTAAGAAGCATGCGCAGCATGACACACCCAACCAGACACCTCCCCTTTAGCCTCAATGTACAGCCAAACCCCAGTCCAGTACTGCTAGCACCATCCATGAGCAATGCATTATGGGAAATGTAGTCAGCTAATGTAGGAACAAATGTCAGTGCACATTAATCTGCAATGCAATCAGAGTAATGAAAGTGACATGTGCAATGCTTTTATTGTAGTGACTGTAAGACATTTGCACTCAGTTCACAAATGCTTCTTTATACCTAGGGGCGCCATCAGGCAGTGGAGCATCAGCTGCACAAGCGACAGCTCCAGCAACAGCGGACAGTGTGGTGGCAGGGCCAAGCACCATGGATGCCTCGTAGGAGGAGGAGGACAGCAGTGCCATGGTCAATGAGGACGACCCAGTACATGCCCTCTTATTTCCCCTCTTATTTCATGCCCTCTTATTTCCCCTCTCCCCCCAACTGTCACAATCCCCCCCATTGCAGTTCTCACCAGAGAACTCCCCCACACGGTCCCAGTCAGCACCTGCCACATCTCCAGCCAGGAGGAGTATTGTGGCCCCAATTACTATCATGGAGGGAGCTGCGGGTCAGGCACCAGCACCCACACCAGCGACACCTGTGGCACAGCAGTCCACCCAGCAGGCCAGCACCAATCGCCGCCGCCCCCGCACTCCCAGCAGGGCATGTCCATCACGAGAGGGCACCGTCTTCCAAGGGCTTGAGGGGAGCATGGTGCGAATCCAGCGGATGCAGGCCAAATCCATCTTGGCATGCCACCGCCAATTGCGTGCACACAACTTGCAGATGGTAGAAATGGCAAAGGGATTTGGTGAGTTGGTTGCAAGTAACAAGGAGGTGGCACAAACACTCACACAAACACTCACCCCCAGTCAACTGATCTGGGTTTAATCCATCACCATTATATAGCTCACTCTGCCACCCAAGTTCAGACATGGCCATATGCAAATCAGTCTGACCCTGTGCCTCATGGGAACAGTCCAGCCCGAACTGCCAAGCCATGTCTTTCCTGGACCGGAAACAAGCATCCTGGGACCGGTTTCGGGGTTGATTGATTTTGTACAGGAAGGGACACCTTCCTGCACAAAATCAATCCATTCAGGTGCTTTCGTGTGCTGCAGAATGCAGCACACAAAGAATAATGAAAGTATGAGGAGAAATGTTTTCATTTCTCTATGTTGCGCCTCCCTAATGCCACCCCTGGGGTGACGTTAGTTTCTGATGCATGCCCAGGTTTACAATTCCTCGTAAATCTGGGAATGTGTCAGGTTCCATGGGTGTTGCGTGGGAACACCCACAGCAACACCCATGGAACTTCCCTTTCACGCAGTTTTCTGCATGAAACGGCACATATTCATAAGGCCATGAAAAGCCACATAAACTGGCTTTACGTTCCCATATACATATGCAGTGGCACATTGCACCACCAGAGCGTCAAAAAGTGACGTTCCTTGGGTGCAAAAGTGCAGGTAGGTCCTCATAAATGAAGACCGGAGTATCTTTTGGCAATACTGGTAAAAAAAAATGTAAAGAGTGGGTGTCCTTGTCCTTGTCCTACTCCATGGTTCATTTCGAAGGAGAGTGTGCATTCACCATGTAATGCAAAATGTACATTTTAAACCATGAGCGAAAAAGCT
The DNA here is from genome assembly GCF_964263255.1 of Lissotriton vulgaris. Taxonomy (NCBI): domain Eukaryota; kingdom Metazoa; phylum Chordata; class Amphibia; order Caudata; family Salamandridae; genus Lissotriton; species Lissotriton vulgaris. The sequence goes on from NC_141699.1 coordinate 814,145,702, forward strand.
GCCAGAGAAAGGAAGATGGATAAAACTTGAACTATTGGATTTGGTGGATACCTCCGCACCACTGAGGAAGCCAGAAACATCTAGGTTACGCATGAGTCAAGTCACAATATCCTTGTTGTGCAAACTTATGTTGCACAAGAGTAATGTAGGTATGAAAGAATGGCTGTTCCAAGAGAAGTGAGCAAGGATTTTTAGCATACGGGCCTTAACACCTGCAAAATTCAGAAAAATTATTCAAATAAATAATTAAATGAACCTGCTAGAGTTATGAGAATCCCTGCCTTACAATTAAGTTGATGTAGTGTTCAGGTGGGGAAAAGGTGGAGTAAAGTGCCCCAACCACTCCAATATTCAACATAGTCTTGGGAGTGGTGGTGTGAACTTCTTCTGACATTTTACATCAGAACAAATCACACTTTTCCGCAGCTCTAGAAAATTAAATCAAAAGATGGCCCGGATATGATGGCATTGATTAAAATATTCCGAGAGAGACAGGGGAACCATAGTGGTAGGCATATGTATTTCTGTTGGCAATTATGCTCAATTAAAACAGACAAGTATAACTATTAAGTCTACAAAATTCCAGTGCAGGTGTCCCCATTGTGTTATTTAGATTCAAAAGAAGAAATGACAGCGTAGGTTTTACCAAATATAAAAAGGGTATTAATTTTCTTGGTTTCCACACTTCAAAGTTGCCATTGATTTATCTTTGAGCATAAGAGGGAAGTGTGAACGGATATACTTTAAATAATGTACATTTTAAGATGCATTCTGAAATTCAGTCTTCCCTCTATGATGCTACATCTCTTCCAAGTTTTTTGTTGTGAATGCTAAATGATCATAAATTGGAGGCTCTGCGATTTTGCTGTACGACCAGTCGTTTTTGAATACCCATTTAAACAGATCTTAGACATCGACTTTCGAAATTGTTTAATGAAGGTCAAATTATCTTCTGTCCTATTTCCTTTTTACTTTTTTCTGAGTACGAATATCCCCCTAAAGTCATCTTATTGTATGGATCTTCTTCATTTTCTTCTCCGGCTTCCTTTAGTCTCTCTTCCTGACTTCTCTTCAATTCATTCTGTATGCCCCATTTTCAGCATCCCTCCATCCAAACTTCTCTCCTGTCATGCATCTAAACTCCTTTCTTTGTTCCTTCCAATCCTGTCATCCATGTACCCATGCTTTCCTTCCTTTCCCTTTTCATCTCTCCTATCTGTGTTTCGTTTTAAACTCGAGAACACTCTGTGTTCCTTCCTCCTTTCCGCCCTCCGTCTTGTTTCTGCTTCCGTCCTGCGTTCCATATTTCTTCACTCCATAATTCTCACTTCTTTCCTCCCTACCTTAATTTCTTCACTGTTCACTCCTTTCCTGCCCCATAGAATTAAGTACTTTCCCTTCCGTCTTACCTGCCTCACTTTTGTCTTTCCTTCATCCATCAGTCGCATAATCCAAAGTGATGACCCCCCCTTCCCCCAGCCCCCTAAGAATGTGAACTGGGCCCCCCGAATCTTTTTCTCTCAGAGATATTCATTGAACTTGGACCTAATAGGTCCCCGTGAATGGTTCGGGCCCCACCCCCTCCCCGCGCCGCAGGGGTCTGCTTACGCCCACATCACCCGCCCCTTAATTCGTTCCATGCTCACTCTTTTCCTCCTTTCTTATTTACCCTCTGTCTTTATTTCCTCCTTACTTCTCATTATATGTGACTAAAAACCAAAGTGATTCAGAATAGCCCGCAAAGCTGTGACATCTTACTCCATTACCGAAATGGTGTTTTTTTCCAACTGGTTCGCAGCGGTTGATTTTTAAGCTCAAACGTAAAGTGCCATAAATTCTTGATCGATTATAAAAAACAGAACGAGAGGAAGGATTTGATGATCCCAAAATGTAATACAGTTAAAGGTTTTATCGGAGCTGTTAAGCAGATGATAAAAGTGTCTGACAGCCGAGCTACGGGTTGCTATCTTTTAAAATTATCATTCCCGAGATGTTCAGTTTGAGTAAGTTCATGTCTATGGAAATAACATTCAAATTGGTTTCCTTTCGTGCATAAAAATGGTTTGCTTTGCCTCCGATGGAAACTGCGTCAGAGCGCGAGCGGCAGTAGGTTATGTGGGGGCAGCCCGGTTGAGTGGTTATAACACATCATCATGAAGGAGAAATGGGCTGCGGTGTGAGGAGGCGGCTAGACGTGGGGGGCCGCAACATTACCGCGTTCACTGCAAGGCTGAGTGTAACGTCAATCCTTGCGTGGGCGTCAGCGACTTCTGTGCATTGGTGTCAGTCTGTGATAGTGTGTTGTCTTAAATAAGTGACTGGACGCAGCACAGCTTTCTGAGGGAGTGTCTCACGGAGGAAGATGGATATCCTCCCTAGGCAAATGTCATCGAATATCTTCGAAAGGATAGGTAAGCCAGGCACAGCTCGGCCACCGGCCTCGAGTGACCTCGGTAATAATAATAATAATAATAATAATAATAAGAGATTTGTAAAGCGCCTGGCTGCACAACTGTGTATCCCCGCGCTAATTGCCTACAAAACTCACCGAGAATAGGTAAGGGACGGTCAGGGAAGACGGTTATTGAGGAAAAAGGTGAGTTTTAAGTTTGGCTCTAAAAAGAGTCTCTGAGGGTTCCATTCTTAGATGAATAGGTAGAGCATTCCAATGTTTTACTCCAAGGTAGCGAAAAGAGCGGCCGCCTATTTTCGCTTTGTGGACACGTGGGATTTTGAATTGTGACATTCCTGAGGACCTAAGGTCTCTGGTTGGGCGGTGGACAATCAGGAGATCTTTTAGGTAGGTGGGACCTTTATTATGGGCTATCTTATGGGCATAGCGTAATTCTAGCACTGCTCGCCTAGTTCCAGGCAACCCTGTAACTCAGACATCACATCACGTATTGGAAGAGTGCTGCCCACAGGCTTATTTCCGAAGCAAGGTTTCTCTCACATGCGACCCAATCACAGGCCTACATGTTAGGATTTATGAGAAGAACAATGGTTCAAGGGAGGCCTGACTAGGTCCAGTAACACAAGGTTAAGTATTATTTTGTCTAATGAATAAATCATTTGGGGAGCAGTCTTCATAGAGCAACATGTATATATTTAACCATAGTAATATGCAGATTAGTATTTACACAAGTACGTTCAGGGGCTCACATAAGTGACAAGGGTGCGTAACGTGACTGAGTGAAAGTGTCAGGATACGAAAAATCACACGGATAGCAAAAAAGAAATCCAGAACATTATGTACAAATGGAGGGATTTTCAACAGGGGGTCGACGACGTTTCGATCTTTAGTTGGTCAAGATCATCATCAGGACAGAGTGAGCGTTCTGAAATGATTATATAGACAAGGGATTGTATCGGTGTCTTGATCTAGTGTGGAAAAGGGTCTCTTCGTGGTCTGTTTTGAAGGAGATTTCTCTGTTTATGAAGTCGATCTTAACATCTGGAGTATTAATCCATGTTTTTACGGAAATTTTAGTATAGGAAAGATTAGGCCATCGTGCGTGGAGGCTTGGTTTTGCTCTTTAATTCAAGGCGAAAACATGAGTAGTTGGAGTGGAATGCACCCTGTATCCCTTGTGGATGCCGGACTCTTGCCTCGGGTCAGGATTTAATCTCCTCGTTTACACGGCAGGAAAGGTTCTTCTCATCCTCACGGCAGCTGCCGTTAGTGCTAAAGCTGCGGACCGTATAAGGAGGTGGGGGCTCCCGCAGCGCAGGACAAGTGCAGTGTGCCCGGAACGCATAAGGAGGTGGGGGCTCCAGCAGCGCAGGACGCAGTGTGCCCGGGACGCGCCCGGGCGAATCCTGGGCCAAGGGCGGGCCCGTCTGTGCCCGTCAGGGTTAGGAAGAGGCAGGGCTGGGAAACCTCCCTTGGTTGTTGTCTTCCCAGGCGCTGATGAAGAGCGGGTAAGATCTATGTTAGACAATCTCTTTCAGTCCTAATGATTACATCTTCAATGATGGACAAGTCTTCACTGAGACTTTGAGACTTTATTGAAATTTGCTTAGGCCACAGTGAGAACAGTGACCTCTAGATCTCAGGACCTAACGGTCTGTATTGGTATATTGGTATATGTTCCAACGGATATTGGGTGGGTATACCTAAGACATTTTAAGGTTAAAGTCATCTTGGGTAGACGGAAGCAAGGTTTAAAGTAACTGTTATAGGACTACCTTAAGTAGCATGTGTCAATAGATAATAGCGTAAGAGCAAAAAATAAGTGAAGTTGTGTCTATAATAACGATTACAACATCTACTACGCTCCTAGTTTACTTTTATTTTTATAGCATAGACATATAGGCTGGTTCTACAAATTTGGAAAAGCTTAGAAAGCCAATAGACCAGGAGCATGGATAAACGTAAGGGTGCAGCAGGCACTTTAGATGCCTTTCTAATTAGAGCAGAGTCGCTGCTCACCCATGAGATACAGTTAACTGAAAGACGGCTGTCACTTGATCTCACACAGTTTCCGTTGTCCAGAGAGGCAAACATACCCCTAACACTGAGAATAACAATCCAAAGCAGACAAGAAATTTCGCCCTTACTAGACCCAATCCCGATATCTTTGAGTCAAGAAAGGGATAATGAGAATAGTCCAAACCTAGGAACTAGACCCCGAACCCGAAAACAAACAGAAAAGGCTAAAGGGAAAGTATCAAGAACAACGCAGAAATGTGCCAAGGGGAGAACAGAACTTAGGTAAACAGGGGGTTTGAGCCCGACTCTTCAAGCAACTCAACAAATAGAGGAACAAACAGCGGTAAGTCAAAAAATATGTAGTACGCACAGAGAAGCTGACCTTCCTTCTACTGCCGAGAAAGAAAATGAAAAGTATAAATCTCTTGAGAGTGTACTAAGATGGTCATTAGACACAGCTATAGGTTCTATGATGAACCAGATAAGGGGCCTAATAGATGAAAGATTCGGTTGCATGAACAAAAGATTGAGCAGCTAAATGAAGCCGTAGGGAATATGAGAGGTAAAATAGATAAAATTAAACCTTGTAGTGTAGAAAGCGTTAGTAATGTAAGGTACCCAGAAGAGCTCCGGCCTTTGATTTTAGCTGGAGAGGGGGAGAGATCAAGGGAGTCCTGAGTGCCTAACTTAATAGCCCGAGGAGAAAACAGTGAAAAGGGCACAAACAATATGGCTCAAAATAGAGGTGACAATAGGGGTGGATCACGGCCAGATAGAATAAAAAACCCACACAATAGACTTATGAACCCAAGCTCCAAAACATTAGGTCTACCACCTGCCTCTTGTCCATATGTAATCATTCTAACTGGAGTGCTAGCACAAAAAAATGGACAGAGCGAATCTTGGACGATGCTCCAAAATAAAACTGTTGATTGGCTGACTAAACATAAAAATTTTAGACTACGGAATATCAATGACATTTTGATGGTCCGTAGAGTAGGGTGGGTTGGTGATTCTCCAAAGAATATAGATGGCGATTGCATAGTAGTAAACTTCCGCCGTTCGCAGTTGGTTCGATTACTACTAAACTACAGGGAGGAAACCCTCACTTTGAACACTAGTATTAGCGCTCTCCCACTGGGGTTTTTTTAATAAACCAAAACCCAGGTTACTAGGTACAGGGAATGTTTCAGTTTTTTTGGCAAATATGTTCCAGGCCCTATCCACCCTAGACGCAGTGGAATAACAACCAACTCTTATAGCTGGTGAAATTCCCTTACTGGGAAAAAATAAAAATAATGTTCAAATTGGGTTTATGAAGATATACACCCAAGTGGAGGGACAGGGGGAGCTAATGGAACACAGTACATATAACCCACACATAACTGCTAGGGAGGAAGAGCAAAAATGTCCACCAGCCATGTCCACAAACAATTCTATTGCCCAAGTTAGTAGCCTATATAGATCATTTATAATAAGCCAGAGAGCAAATAGCGAGAAAATCATAAGACTTACTTCCTGGAATTTAGGGCCCGATTCACAGAATGAACTTAAGACTCAATCCTAAACTTACTACTGTTTTGGTATTCACAGATTGCACTTACTACTTTTGGTATTCACAGAATTAACGTACTACTTTCGGCATTCACAGAATGCACTTACTACTTTTGGTATTCACAGAATGAACTTACTCATTTCGGTATTCACAGAAGTTAGGACTCCTAACTTTAGGACTCCATAATGCCTTCTGTGAATACCGAAAGTCTTAAAATTTGGATTTTTCTCAATTTAGTAGTAGTAAAGTTAGGACTCCTAACTTTAGGGCTCCTAAATGCCTTCTGTGAATACCGAAAGTCTTAAAATTTGGATTTTTCTCAATTTAGTAGTAGTAAAGTTAGGACTCCTAACTTTAGGACTCCTAAATGCCTTCTGTGAATACCGAAAGTCCTAAAATTACGATTTTTCTCAATTTAGTAGTAGTAAAGTTAGGACTACTAACTTTAGGACTCCTAAATGCCTTCTGTGAATACCGAAAGTCTTAAAATTTGGATTTTTCTCAATTTAGTAGTAGTAAAGTTAGGACTCCTAACTTTAGGGCTCCTAAATGCCTTCTGTGAATACCGGAAGTCCTAAAATTACGATTTTTCTCAATTTAGTAGTAGTAAAGTTAGGACTACTAACTTTAGGACTCCTAAATCCCTTCTGTGAATACCGAAAGTCTTAAAATTAGGATTTTTCTCTATTTAGTAGTAGTAAAGTTAGGAGTCCTAACTTTAGGACTCCTAAATGCCGTCTGTGAATACCGAAAGTCTTAAAATTAGGATTTTTCTCAATTTAGTAGTAGTAAAGTTAGGAGTCCTAACTTTACTACTACTAAATTGAGAAAAATCGTAATTTTAGGACTTTCGGTATTCACAAAAGGCATTTAGGAGTCCTAATGTTAGGAGTCCTAACTTTACTACTACTAAATTGAGAAAAATCCTAATTTTAAGACTTTCGGTATTCCCAGAAGGCATTTAGGAGTCCTAAAGTTAGGAGTCCTAACTTCTGTGAATACCGAAATGAGTAAGTTCATTCTGTGAATACCAAAAGTAGTAAGTGCATTCTGTGAATGCCAAAAGTAGTAGGTTCATTCGGTGAATACCAAAAGTAGTAAGTGCAATCTGTGAATACCAAAACAGTAGTAAGTTTAGATTGAGTCTTAAGTTCATTCTATGAATCGGGCCCATAGCAGGGATAAATAGGAACATCAGTGACCCAGAATGGATGGAATATACAGAACAGAGTGATATCATACTGTTACAAGAGACTTGGGCCCTAGAAACCCCATATAGGGTAGGGTATAAGACCTTTAATATAAATGTTATTCCATTCACAAGGGGTAGGGCCTTGGGGGGCCTTACTATATGGATCAAGATAACCCTTAAAATAGAATCAACCTTAGCAGACATACAATCTGAGGATTTGGTAGGTGTAGAAATAAAAACAAAGGATAATATGTTATTATACCTAATTAATATTTATAACAGGCCGAGTCGAACTACAAAGGAATCTGTAGTAATAAGCCAACTAGATTCATTTCTGAATTCAATAGAACCAGGTGCTATGGTAATCATTGGGGGCGATTTAAACTGTAAGTTTAAACCGGTTGTGGGTTTTGACAACATATTTGAGGACAAGGACACTACCAATATTATCCCAGCCCTACAAAGTAACCCGGCTGTACCCTGCTCTATAGCAGTAGGCCGCTTTTGACCTTGTACCCCGAAATTTGCTTTGGGAGGATTTGAAACAATTAGGTGTCCCTGTTGAGCTACTGACGCAAACAGTAAGATTGCATGAAGAAAATTTTGCTAAAGTAAGATGGGGTCCGAGGGCTGAATTAACAAAGGCTATTCTGATAAGAAGGGGTGTGCGTCAGGAGTGTGTGCTGTCACCTAAATTATTTTCCCTTTATGTTAATGATATTCCGAGTTATTTACTAGGATGTGCACACAATTCTCCAAAACTGGGCGGAGACCTTGCGCCAGCCCTTTTACTTGCTGACGACACCATACTGATATTGCAAACCCCTAAAGGCTTACAAGCTTTATTGAATTATTTTAATGCATACTGCAATGAAAAGGGCCTTGAAATAAATTCTGGTAAAACAAAGTATATGGCAATAAATCCACATAAGTCCTTAAAAAAGAACCTGGTTATCAGTGACCAAAAATTAGAATATGTACATAATTTTAATTATTTGGGGATAATGCTTTACACAATGTTGTCCTGGAAACAACAGTTGGAAAAAAATAAAATTGTACAGCTTCAAAATGTATTCCCTAGCATAAAAATGCATGGGTGCATGTCTCAAAGGTGCTAACTCCTGCTCTGGAAGTTTTTAAGCATAAAGTACAAGCAGCCTCGTTATATGGTGCCGAGGTCTGGGGACCACACTGCAAAAGGAGTTTTGAACTAGGAGAAAACAAATTCATTAGACGTGTACTGGGGTTGCCGGTTAGAACACCATTAATACCTATCCTAATGGATTTAAATGTTAAACGCACGGCTCATTATGCTACATTAATGCCCCTATTGTTCTGGGTATGACTGTGGTCAACTCCTGAATTAGTCAGCTATAAGGAGGGACTGCATGAGATCTTAGAAATTGATAAAAGTAGGGGCATGCCGTGGATAAAACATGTCTCGTCTTGTTTCGGGAAACAAGGTTTGAAGAACCTCTGGGAGGTCCCGACAGAGCTGACCATGTCCAGAAAAAAATTGTTAAAAAAAACTTTTTGGTCTCATATTCAAAATGATGTGCTACACTGCGTGGGCAATGGCACTTTGACGACAAAGTTCCTTCGATTTAAGGAAATAGCCAGATTAGAAACTTTTATGCATGAGATAGGCCCTCCTCTGGCAAAGGCCCTGTATATGAAGTTTAGATATGGGGTACTGAACATTAAAACAAACACATCAACTTGGGCATCAAATAATGATAGACGTAGCAATGAATTTTGTGAATTATGTCAAAGTGTATTTAAAGAAAATGATTCACATGTATTATTTTTCTGCCCGCATATGGTAAACCAAGAAACAAATGGATTAAACCCATTTGTCGCAATCTGAATATTAGACTCTATATTGAGGCAGAAAGAATACTGAAAACAGATACAACCCAAAAAATCGTTTTCAGGGTTAGTAGGTATTTATTTAATGTTAGCCTCATTAGAGCAAAAGCCGGTTTGAGTCTATAAATCTGCGCAAATAACATATGGTCTAATGCTAACTTTTGAAAAAAATTAATTAAGTGGTGTGCCATTACAGTGAAATGTAGAAAAATCCAAAATCATGTATAGGGATTGTTAGGCCAAGACAAAAGCCCTACGTTTCAAATCTATTGTTCTTAAGGAATTTTATGTCTAGGTTTTAATTATTTAAATATTTTAATGGAATTTTTTGGTTGGTAAATGCACTAATGAACTGGATTACCTCCCCCCACCATAACCAGAATTAATCTCTTCTTCTATTAAAAAATCGTAATTGCTATATTGATTGTATTTGCAAACTCTTGTTGTATCTTTTATAGTTTTACTTGGAACCGAAATAAAGAATAACGATGATGATGACAGCCAAAATGGAATGATTTGGGACACATGTGAAATGCCGAAGAGTGGGATACCTTAATAACTGCGACACACTGAACTGTCAGTTCAAATACGTGACACCATAAACAGCCTCACTGCACAGAGGTGACACACCCACCATCCATTAACAAATCCCTCAATTGACAGCCAACATGTCGCATCCACACTTGTCTGAGTGAAGTGCCTGTACAGAGAAGTGACATGCATCCAGGGAATGTGTTTCTGAATGCTTTTATTAGCACATGCAGTGCTTGTGGTCAATCAACGTACTGTGCCATGACAGCTAAGGACTTACACAATGTGACGTCAACCAGAGAAGAAATTGTCAATGATGTAGTCCCTACGGGCTATTCCTGCTGCGGCTGCAGTGGGGTGTGGTCCACCTGCCTCATCTTCATCATCATCGGCCGGTGCATCTGGCAGTCGTATCCATTGGGCCTTGCTGCATACACATATGTTGTGCAACACACCATGCAACAATCATCTTACACAAGGTCTCGGCTGTACAGGAGCTTACCACCTGTGACGTCCAGGCACCTGAAACGTGACCTTAGTCATAAAAAGAAGTCATCAGTCATAAAGAGAACCCCCTTTGGGTAGATTCACATTTACCACACCACTTATACACTTACTGCCTCACACCAGTAGGATGAAAATGGACAAAAAGGATATGATCAAAAAGACAAATCTAAAAAGGGTGCAAATGTATTCACAAATTATAGGTACCATATACATCACAAAGCACAATCAATTTCATAAAAATCTAACAGTCTCAATCAACAGCATTGATGCCCATTGAAGAAGAAACTACGGAAAATCTGTGGTGACAATTGTATCGGATTGTATTGGATAAATGCACTTGGATAAATATCCACAGATGTTACAATTGATCTATTTTTGATTTAGTGGTTTCCTCTCTGGAAATAGGAATTATTTTTCCTTTCTTTGTTCCAAATTTTATGTACTTTGAATAGTACTGTGTACAAATGTGCTTGGGTTTTAAGTCTTTTTTGTGTTTTTTCTGATGTTTTTAACATTTCTGCACAGTTTTGATTGAGACTGTTAGTTTTTTATGAAATTGTACCCAAAGGGGGTTCTTTTTATTACTGAGGTCTTTATTGGTACCCCTCCCCTTTGGATGGTGATCCCTCTCTCTTTTTTTGAAACCTGCAACGTGACTTCAACATGCCAAATTTGCGCTCCACGATGCCCCTGGTGCGTTTGTGGGCCACATTGTACTGCCTCTGGGCCTGTGTGTTCGGGGCTCGGAGGGGTGTCATCATCCAAGCCCAGAGTGCATATCCTTGGTCACCTGTGACAGTGCAGAGAGACATGAGTCACGACTACGTACTGCATGATGTGTTGGCAGGCTCACTGTTTCATTGGTGTCTGATATGTATGACCTAGTGATTCCTAAATGACACGTACTGCATGTTGCACATGAGCTGCATCACTGTGTACTACGTAGCCTCACTGTTGCAGCTCCTCCCCCGAGCACATTCACTAGTGTGCGCAGCAAAATCACATCACATGCACCCCTACGGCACATCATTGACATGCCTGTCTGAGCATGTCAACAAGCCTGAATACGACACAGTGATGATGTTGTGCAGAATGAGGCTGGCCAGGTGTGTGTAGGCCCATATCAAGGACAGGTCTGACACAGATGTAGAGCACCTGCCTGGCTGCATTCGACATGCAGTTGAGGGTACACCTTTGGCTCATCCAGTGCTAATATTGACACACACAACAGTTGACATGTGTGATCCCTGACCCGAGCGGGTATGCCCTCCCCGATGTACCCCTTCGGCTGACCACGCACACCGGGGACATGCCGCATCGCAACGTTGTCCATTGCGGTATGAGTGGGGCAGACACTACAACAGAGACACACGCATCAGCCTCATCCTTGGCAAGGCCCACTCTGAACCACACCAGATCCACGTGTGGAGGAGACACACCCCTATGCAGTACTGTCGTACGCCTGTCCACCCCGCTTACGCACACATGAAGATACAACACAGTTACATGTCCCAGGTCTACACCAATGCCTGCGGTGACATGGTTGTGCATGCTGCACACTGCACAATGTAATGTGGAATGGCCCTGGTCCCACATGCATACATAATGACCACACAGACACACTGAGTGACTTTGTGCAACTGGCTACGAGCACTTGCGCCCGGCCCCTATTATTACAAGGGTCGCATCTCCAGTGACGCCTGTGCTGGTTTCCAATTTTGCACCTTGTCAGTATCAGCTACATGTAGAGGAAGACAACCTCCAGCCCATGGGCCAAGACGCCACCGATGTACAAACAGAGATCAACCATGAATTTCAGGACACACACTCAGGGTCACCAGAGCTGGAAGGGGATGCCGTCTGCGATGAAGCCTGTACGTTGACATTGACTCTACCATGTAAAGCATTTACCCTGTACTGGGCTTCGTTCCGCCGCGGCTTGTGCCGTTGAGCGGCGGGTCCACAGCTAAACCATTTCCGCCACCTAACGCGGAATACTCACTTCCGCCCTGACCTGTTGCTGAACAGGCAGGTTAGCGGTATAGTGTATCCCCTCCCCCTATATAAATGGTACTCTGGAGGAAGCGCAGCGGACGAGCGCAGCGGGAGCGCCGACTTCGCGCCGAAGTCGTGCCAAAGTCCTGCCCGTCTGCGCCCGTCCGCGGCCGACCGGGGCTGGGGGCTACACCCTCTGTCCAACCAAACTTAAATCATGCCACCACTATCACGTATGACTCCCAAACCCTGACCAAACTTATGCCGCCCGTCTCTGACGGCTGCCTACATTCCATTGCACTCGGCTACCCTACTAATGTATGTACCAATTGCAGCTACCGACCCACGCGTCTAGCAAAGCACTTACAACCCGCAAAAACATATTAAATGTTTCTGCTAAATTGCCACTCGCTCACTAAACACGCGGTTCAAATGTCGCTTCTTTTAGAGGACATCAGCCCGGACGCCATCTTTCTCACAGAAACATGGCTCAAAGAGGCGTCAGACCCTGACATCACCTCCCTACTGCAACAGGGATATCTATTACAAAGAGTCGACAGGTCAGAAGGAAGAGGAGGAGGCTTAGGAATCCTATATAAAAATCACTACCAATGCAGGATCAATGCAGGCTCAATATCAAATTGCGAAAGCATGCAATTCGCCCTCGACCTCTCTCCTACGGCGACATTCTCAGGCATACTCATCTACCGCCCTCCAAACCAAATGGGGGATTTTCTCGACTCTCTACAACTCAAAGTCGCTGATTTAGCTGTTATTAGCCCACATCTCACCATACTAGGTGATGTTAATATCCATCTGGATAATCCAGATGATCCCTCAACTAAAGCCTTGCTAGAAAATTTAGAAGCTATCCAACTCACACAGAGGGGTTTCGAACCCACACATGAGAAAGGACACCTTCTGGATGGAGTGTTTAGCAACGACCACAGACTAGTGGTAGGAACCCCTATGGCCCTCACATGGTCTGACCACTATTTGGTCCCGCTACGATGGCTACACACTGCCTCCGTTCCACCACCCCCGCGTACATCGCTTCAAGGAAGAGAATGGACTAAGCTCTCTGTCGATAGGTGGACAGATGCCCTACTCACCACCACCCCACAAGCTACGGATGACCCAACACTACTATATGATAATTACTCCCAATGGATCTCCAAGGCCCTTGACTCTGTGTTACCAATAATAACACTAAGGGAAAAAACTAAATCTAAGGCATCACCATGGTACACTCCCAAACTCAAAGACATGAAAAGACACTGTAGGAAGCTAGAAAGATCTTGGAGGGCTTCTCGCAGCAGCTCAGCCAAAACAAACCATCATGATGCCATAAAAGAATACAAAGCAGAGATTAATTCAACCAAAGCCCGCTTCTTTGAAGATAAAATTAATAACGCCCATAACTGTCCCAGAGAAATTTTCCAAATAGCAAAATCTTTAATTGACACCCCATCCACTCCCCAGGACCCCAGCAAAGCACAATTCCGATGTAAAAATCAAGCAGAATATTTTTACAAAAAAATACAATTAATCTCTTCAGCATTTGTAGCTCCAGATATAGCTGACCTTGAAGCAACCATGCCACCCGGCATCACACCTCACAGACTAGAAGAGTTTCCCCCAGTAGGAGCAGACGATTTGGAGCACATTATAAGGAAAGTTAAATCTGGATCCCCAAGTGATCCAGCACCGCCTTGCCACCTAAAAAAGATCACAGACACAATACGGCCAGTTATTCTCAACATCCTTAATAACTCCATCATTACCGGCATAGTCCCTGCGGCCTGGAAGGAAGCCCAAGTACGAGCTCTCCTGAAAAAACCCTCCCTAGATCCAGATAATATGGCCAACTACCGCCCTATATCCCTGCTCCCATGGGTTAGTAAACTGCTCGAGAGACTCATCAATACATCTCTCACCCAATACCTAGAATCAAACAATATACTCCATGATTCTCAGGCAGGTTTCCGCCCCGGGCTGGGTACGGAAGCAGCTCTTCTGACCGTGACTGAGCTAGCTAGGAAACAGATGGACGCAGGCGGCACTACAGCAATTATTTTGCTTGATGTGAGTGCCGCTTTCGACACTGTGAACACCATCATCCTCATCCACCGTCTCAAGCAAATCGGAGTATCAGGAACAGCCATTCGTTGGCTACAATCCTTCCTGGAAAACCGCTCTTTCCGAGTAGTCGAGGGTACCACACAATCTAGGATATGGCCCCTTGATCAGGGTGTGCCTCAGGGCTCGTCCCTGAGCCCCACCCTATTTAATATATATATGCTCCCTTTGGCAGACATCGTCCATTCATTTGGCCTGGAGTTAGTCACATATGCTGACGACACTCAATTGATCGTCTCCATGAACCAAACCACCGCTTCCCCGCCTAGTCTTGAGAAATGTTTAGTGGCAGTTAATAAATGGATGGCCAGCTCCCACCTGAAACTTAATGGTGATAAAACGGAGCTTATGATTCTTGGAAACCCAAACATTTCCTGTCCGCTCCCGAACTGGCCCCCATGCATGGGCACCCAACCTCAATCCAAACCCCAAATAAAGAGCCTAGGCATCTGGCTTGATGCTAATCTCAATTTTAACCATCAAGCAACGACCGTATCGGCCACCTGTTTCGGCATGATGCGTATGCTCAGAAAAGTACTACCACTTCTCCCCCCACAAGCCCGCAGGATCATGGTGCAAGCCATTATTCTGTCCCGTTTAGACTACGGGAATGCATTGTACCTAGGGGCCCCGGCGACTACAACAAAGAAGCTCCAAGTCACGCAGAACGCAGCAGCCCGCCTCCTGCTGGGCCTTAACCGGCGGGACTCAGGGACTGCTGCTCTAAAACAACTCCACTGGCTACCCATCAAGGCCAGAACAATGTTTAAATCAATGTGCTTTATGCACAGGGCTATGTGGAAGGAAGCGCCTGCAATGATCCGCTCGTTGGCCACCCCATACCTCCCCCGCAGGTCGCTGCGCTCCAGCACAGCCTTTCTGGCCACCGAGAACAAAGTCAAACGTGCCAGATGGGGAGGCCGTTCCTTTTCTTGGAATGCAGCTAAGGCCTGGAATGCTTTGCCAGTCTTCCTGCGTGGTGAACCCAACCTCCTAAAATTCCGCAAGAAACTAAAAACCCTCCTTTTCACGTAAAATTTCTCTACCCTCACCTGTCCCCCCAGTCACACTCAGCGCTACGAGGCCTCCGGGTAGTCTGCGCTTAACAAAACCCAATTAATAATAATAATAATAATAATGTAGAGGGCAAGACTCAGTTCAGCCAGCGGTCATCAGGGGCCCACAGCCACGTGTGGTAGGCATGCGCTGCATAGAGTCAGTGGCACCTGTGCAATTGTTGGTAGTGTTCCATCACCTCCGTAAAGATGAGCCTTTTCTCCTCCAAACTGGAACACGTCTTCGCCTTACTCATCTCCTTGCGTACTGTGACATGTACACTGCCATGAAGAAATCAAGACTCAGTTAACAAAAATGCGACCTAGTTGGCCGCAGTGTTGGACGGAAGCTGCGGTCAGCGCGGGTTAACCGCTGTCCAGCCATCTCTTCCTGGATCTCTAACACACGATGTTGGAATGGCATTTGTATTAGATTTGTGGGTGACATAGGTAGTGGCACCAGAGCTGAGCGTGTGTTTAGACAGCGACAATGCCATGTCCTGCCGGTGACAAACTGCATTGGATTGGTGTGACGCCAGCAGGACCACAGTTTAGGCTGAAGGCTGCAGTCAGCAAGTGCCCACAGACAGGTTTGGTGCAAGTCCTATGCACAGCCCTCGTAGCACCACATTCAAGGGAGTATAGTGACATAACCTCAGCCTTAAAAAATGTTTACCCCCATGATGCAATCAAGACTCAGTTACAAATGTGTGTTGTACTTGTCCGCTGTGTATGCCGGTGGAGTACGTCAAGGAGAATGGAGTTCTGCAGGCCTGTGTCGAGGAGGCCGCGATGGTCCGAGGAGGCTGCCAAGGTCGTGGGCCTCGGGCCTGGAGCTTGCACGGGTACATGATGGGCCCTCTCCGACACACGCCTGTTTCGGCAGTTGGGTATTGAGGCCTGGGTGCGCAGGGGCGGGCAAGACCGGTTCGGGGACCAGTGGCCCGGGGTGCAGCAGACGCACAGGATCACAGGCAACATTCACAGTGTCGGCCTCATGGCGGGGTGAGAGGCGCCACCCTGGCAGGCACGTTGGGCATTCCAGAATAGAACCACGGCCGGAGCTATGTGCTTTTTATTCACACTTCTACGCTGGCCTGGCGTATGCCAGGCCAGCCCACTCCCCAAACGCTTACAGGGGGGACGTAACAAGCTACATTTCCAGAATGTACCCCACTGGCTGGGGTGACATGGTTGCGTCCACTGTCCACTACACTCCAAACACCAGCGGTGTGTGTCAACATGGATATGTGTGTGGTTTGCACACTGCAGTCCAGCCAGCACATCCACACCACACTTGGCACTGTGCACATGCTTATTCATTGGTCACTTGCCCCCTTCGCACATGCCTGGTTCCCGCCTCTCTGCAAAATCTGCTATTGTGTGTCTGAGGTGCCATGCAGTTGATGGCTTGTGTACATGGCTAGCCCAGGTTCCCACAGTAAGTTGTGCTGTCGTGTCTGGTGGGTGGGCATGTTGTTTGGCATGTTGTATGTGAGTTTGTAACATGTGCATTCCCAGAGTTGTGAGTTGCATGATTTTGAAGTTGAGGTGTGTGTTGTGTTCATTTGGTACTTACCAACGAGCAGTGCTGTTCCATAGGTGCCATCCTGGAAGGACCGGTTGATGATGGACTGTCAGAAGATGAAGGAATCATGCACACTGCCTGGGTAGTTGGCGATAACATTGGTGAAGAGTCCCCGGTGGTCCACTATTGCCTGCACATTGATGGAATGCATGTGCTTTCTGTTGCGGTAATTGTGTGCAGTGTTGGCAGGGGGCACAAGTAGAACATGTGTGCAGTCTATTGCCCCCAAAACATGCAGGAATCCAGCTATGGCATACAAGCCTTGCTTGGTCTCCAACTGTTCCTGCACGGTGTGGGGCAAGAATAGGTACTGGGGTACCAAGCTGATGATGGCATCCATGACAGGTGTGAGGAACTTTGATAGGGATGGCTGTGAGACTCCACTGACTCTGGTGGTTGTTGGTTGGAAGGTAACAGAGGCCAACAGATGCAGCACAGCCAGCAGCTTTGTCTGTGGATCGATGTTGGTTGTCCGCTGTGTTGGTACTGTCAGCCTGTGGGCAATGATGTTCAGGACGGGGAGGATGGTTGTCCTTTTGAGCCTGTAGTGGGCAATGACATACTCTGGTGTCATGTCTGTGAGGCTGGTGCGTTTTCTAAAGCTCTGTGGTCTGTGCCTGTGCTGCCTCTGTGGTGGTCCAGGGGGAATGGTGCAGGGGGAATCCGGGGGGCGGTGGCGGACCTGGGGGCGGTGGTGGTGGGTGTTGTGGCCCTGTTTGGGCTCCGAGCTGCATGATCAATAGCTCCATGGCATCTGTTGTTTTTCAGGTGTGGTTGTGGGCTGGTTGCCATCCAGCTTTGCACCAGCTCAGAGCAGGTGTTAGTTTCCTGCTGCTAACGTGCCTTGTCGCATGTTTTGTGGTCGTATCGCCGATCTGGCTGGTCGTTGAGAATGCGGCGGTGTGGTGTTGTCGCAGCTTTTTGTACGGGGAACACATACTTTGCATCTCATTAGCAATAGTTGCCGGGGCCGTCTATGGTGATGTTTTTTGCGGCTGCTATTGTGGGTAAACTGGTGCTATGGGCTGTTAGCACCAGCTTGTGAATGGGTGATAAATGTGTCACGACTTTGGCTGCAATAAAGTGCAATTAACTCGGCGATAGCCCCCAAAACATGCAGGAATCCAGCTATGGCATACAAGCCTTGCTTGGTCTCCAACTGTTCCTGCACCGTGTGGGGCAAGAATAGGTACTGGGGGTACCAAGCTGATGATGGCATCCATGACAGGTTTGAGGAACTTTGATGGGGATGGCTGTGAGACTCCACCGACTCTGGTGGTTGTTGGTTGGAAGGTAACAGAGGTCAACAGATGCAGCACAGCCAGCAGCTTTGTCTGTGGATCGATGTTGGTTGACCGCTGTGTTGGTACTGTCAGCCTGTGGGCAATGATGTTCAGGACGGGGAGGATGGTTGTCCTTTTGAGCCTGTAGTGGGCAATGACATACTCTGGTGTCATGTCTGTGAGGCTGGTGCGTTTTCTGAAGCTCCGTGGTCTGTGCCTGTGCTGCCTCTGTGGTGGTCCAGGGGGAATGGTGCGGGGGGGATCCGGGGGGCGGTGGCGGACCTGGGGGTGGTGGTGGTGGGTGTTGTGGCCCTGTTTGGGCTCCGAGCTGCATGATCAATAGCTCCATGGCATCTGTTGTTCTTCAGGTGTGGTTGTGGGCTGGTTGCCGTCCAGCTTTTCACCAGCTCAGAGCAGGTGTTAATTTTCTGCTGCTAACGTGCCTTGTCGCATGTTTTGTGGTCGTATCGCCGATCTGGCTGGTCGTTGAGAATGCAGCGGTGTGGTGTTGTCGCAGCTTTTTGTACGGGGAACACCTACTTTGCATCTCATTAGCGATAGTTGCCGGGGTCGTCTATGGTGATGTTTTTTGCGGATGTTATCGTGGGTAAACTGGTGCTATGGGCTGTTAGCACCAGCTTGTGAATGGGTGATAAATGTGTCACGACTTTGGCTGCAATAAAGTGCAATCAACTCGGCGATAGCTCCATGAGAATATACCCCTATGTGGGCTGCTTAATGCATCACATAGAAATGTCAAAATGAAAGTTTTTTTAATGATGGTTTTTGTGCAGGAAGGGTCACCTGGTATTTTGCTGTTTCTATATGGGCAACACAGCACACATGGAAACAGCAAAAACAAGGAGAAATTGAACATTTCCCCTCGTTGCGTCAGGGTAGGACCAGGTTTTCCCTGGTCTTAATTTTGGAACTTCCCCATATTTACGCCACCCTTGTAAATATCAGGCGGCATAAAAATCAAAGGGTGTTGCAGTGCAATGCCCACCACGACACCCATTGCTCGCCTCTTTCAGGTTAAGTATAGCATGAAAGGATTTCTTATTCATAAGGCGGCGTTAAGCCATGTCAAGTCACTTATCACCACCTTGTGAATAAGGCAAACTATCACCCCCACAACATCGAGAATGGTGATGCTGTGGTGGCGATAGGGGCTTGTACACTTGCCCCTCTGTTTATTGCTTGGCCACTTCTGTAATACCATTTCCAAAGTCTATAAGGGAGTTATGCACCAAACCTATGCAGGTGGGCCTGAAAGCCCCCCAATGTGTGGGTGCAGTCTATGCACTCAAGCTTAGCTTTAAATGCCTCTACTTAAACAAGCATTAGAAATGCAATCGGGTTCGGATTTATTTGAGTTTGAGCTAATGGCATTGTGCATGTGGTGTGTAGTGGAATTATGTGGGTTGGATTGTAATTTTAGCAATAGTGACATGCTGTGCTTTAGATGAATATGTTTAAAAGTAAAGTGTACCATACTGCGATTGCTAAAATAGTTAATTGTGGATGCGTTAACAATTGATGCGTGCACTGATGGCTGGTGGTGTGTGCTTGGTGGAAGAGTGCACTGGCGGCTGGAGGTGTGTGTGCCTGGTGGAAGGGTGCACTGACGGCTGGTGGGTGTGTGCTTTGGTAAAAGCGTACACAGATGGCTGATGGTGTGTGTGTTTGGTGAAAGCGTGCACTGACGGTTGCTGGTGAGTACGCCTTGTAAAAGCATGCACTGACGGCTGGCTGGTGTTGTACGCCTGATGGTGTTTGTGCTTGGTGAGAGAGTGCATTGATGGCTGGTGGTGTTTGGCCCTGGTGAAAGCGTGCACTGACGGCTGGTGTTGTGTTGTTGTGTGTGTGGTTGTGTTTGTAGTGGTGAGTGTGTGGTGGTGAGTCTGTGGGGGTGAGTCTGAGGGGGTGAGTCAGTGGGGGTGAGTCTGTGGGGGTGAGTGTGTGTGGTAGTGAGTATGTTGTGGTGAATGGTGATGAGTGTGTGGTGGTGAGAGAGTGGTGTGTGTATGGTGTGTGTGTGTGGTATGTGTGTGTCGTGTATGTGTGTGTGGTGTGTATATGGTGTGTGTGTGGTGTGTGTGTGTGTGTGTGGTGTATGTGTGTGTATGGTGTGTGTGTGGTCTTATGTGTGTGGTGTTATGTATGTGTGTGGTGGACTTAGTTTGAGTGTTTGTTTCCTGCACACTCACACACTGCCCCTCACATTCACACACTGCTCACACTGCACACTCACACTGTTCACCCTGCATAGTCACACACTGTTCATCATGCACACTCATCTTGCACACTCACACAATGTGCACCCTGCACACTTACACACTGTTCACCCTGCACACTCACACACTGCAGTCACTGTCACTCTGCAGTCACTGTTACTCTGCAGTCACTCACTCTGCACTCACTGTCACTCTGCACTCACTATGCACTCACTGTCTCTGCACTCACTCTTCACTCACTGTCACTCTGCACTCACTGTCACTCTGCACTCACTCTGAACTCACTGTCACTCTGCACTCACTGTCACTCTGCACTCACTCTGCACTCACTGTCACTCTGCAGTCACTCTGCACTCACTCTCACTCTGCAGTCACTCTGCACTCAGTGTCTCTGCACTCACTCTGTACTCACTGCCACTCTGCACTCACTCTGCACTCACTGTCACTCTGCACTCACTCTTCACTCACTGTCTCTGCACTCACTCTGAACTCACTGTCACTCTGCACTCACTCTGCACTCACTGTCACACTGCACTCACTGTCTCTGCACTCACTCTGCACTCGCTGTCACTCTGCACGCACTCTGCACTCACTGTCACTCTGCACTCACTCTGCACTCACTGTCACTCTGCACTCACTCTGAACTCACTGTCACTCTGCACTCACTGTCACTCTGCACTCACTCTGCAGTCACTGTCACTCTGCAGTCACTCTGCACTCACTCTCACTCTGCAGTCACTCTGCACTCAGTGTCTCTGCACTCACTCTGTACTCACTGTCACTCTGCACTCACTCTGCACTCACTGTCACTCTGCACTCACTCTTCACTCACTGTCTCTGCACTCACTCTGAACTCACTGTCACTCTGCACTCACTCTGCACTCACTGTCACACTGCACTCACTGTCTCTGCACTCACTCTGCACTCGCTGTCACTCTGCACGCACTCTACACTCACTGTCACTCTGCACTCACTCTGCACTCACTGTCACTCTGCACTCACTCTGAACTCACTGTCACTCTGCACTCACTCTGCACTCACTGTCACTCTGCACTCACTCTGCACTCACTGTCACTCT
Organism: Lissotriton vulgaris; assembly: GCF_964263255.1. NCBI lineage: Eukaryota > Metazoa > Chordata > Amphibia > Caudata > Salamandridae > Lissotriton > Lissotriton vulgaris. The sequence goes on from NC_141699.1 coordinate 814,167,163, forward strand.
GCACTCACTCTGCACTCACTGTCACTCTGCACTCACTCTGCATTCATTGTCACTCTGCACTCACTCTGCACTCACTGTCACTCTGCACTCACTCTTCACTCACTGTCACTCTGCACTCACTGTCACTCTGCACTCACTGTCACTCTGCACTCACTGTCACTCTTTACTCACTCTGCAGTCACTGTCACTCTGCAGTCACTCTGCACTCACTCTCACTCTGCAGTCACTCTGCACTCAGTGTCTCTGCACTCACTCTGTACTCACTGTCATTCTGCACTCACTCTGCACTCACTGTCACTCTGCACTCACTCGTCACTCACTGTCTCTGCACTCACTCTGAACTCACTGTCACTCTGCACTCACTCTACACTCACTGTCACTCTGCACTCACTGTCTCTGCACTCACTCTGCACTCACTGTCACTCTGCACTCACTCTTCACTCACTGTCTCTGCACTCATTTTGAACTCACTGTCACTCTGCACTCACTCTGCACTCACTGTCACTCTGCACTCACTCTGCACTCACTGTCTCTGCACTCACTCTGCACTCACTGTCACTCTGCACTCACTGTCACTCTGCACTCACTGTCACTCTGCACTCAGTCTGCACTCACTGTCACTCTGCACTCAGTCTGCACTCACTGTCACTCTGCACTCACTGTCACTCTGCACTCACTGTCACTCTGCACTTACTGTCACTCTGCACTCACTGTCACTCTGCACTCACTCTGCAGTCACTGTCACTCTGCAGTCACTCTGCACCCACTCTCACTCTGCAGTCACTCTGCACTCACTGTCACTCTGTACTCAGTCTGCACTCACTGTCACTCTGCACTCACTGTCACTCTGCACTCAGTCTGCACTCACTGTCACTCTGCACTCACTCTGCACTCGCTGTCACTCTGCACTCAGTCTGCACTCACTGTCACTCTGTACTCACTCTGCACTCACTGTCACTCTGCACTCACTGTCACTCTGCATTCACTGTCACTCTGCACTCACTGTCACTCTAAACTCAGTCTGCAATTACTGTCACTCTGCAATCACTGTCACTCTGCAATCACTGTCACTCTGCACTCACTGTCACTCACTGTCACTCTGCACTCACTGTCACTCTGCACTCACTGTCACTCTGCACTCACTGTCACTCTGCACTCACTGTCACCACTCTGCACTCACTGTCACTCTGCACTCACTCTGAACTCACTGTCACTCTGCACTCACTCTGAACTCACTGTCACTCTGCACTCACTCTGCACTCACTGTCACTCTGCCCTCACTCTGCACTCACTGTCACTCTGCACTCACTCTGCAATCACTGTCACTCTGCACTCACTGTCACTCACTGTCACTCTGCACTCACTGTCACTCTGCACTCACTGTCACTCTGCACTCACTGTCACTCTGCACTCACTCTGCACTCACTGTCACTCTGCACTCACTCTGAACTCACTGTCACTCTGCACTCACTCTGCACTCACTGTCACTCTGCACTCACTGTCACTCTGCACTCACTCTGCACTCACTGTCACTCTGCACTCACTGTCACTCTGCTGTCACTCTGCACTCTGCTGTCACTCTGCACTCACTGTCACTCTGCACTCACTGTCACTCTGCACTCACTGTCACTCACTGTCACTCTGCACTCACTGTCACTCTGCACTCAGTCTGCACTCACTGTCACTCTGAACAGGTCACTTATGTGGTCCCATTTCTGTTCATTCTTCACACTATAAGATTATGATAATACTTTAATATAATATTTTATATAAACTAGCACATTTCTATTATGATATAATACGATTTTAAGTGATATAGTGCAGGCTCATACTATCGATTCAGTATATTATAAAGCGATGAATGAATACAACACTTTAGAATATTTCCTTTCCCCACGTGTCATGTCAAAAGCCTAGCATTTCTTGCCCACGTCGATGCCATGGCTGTCACAGCCTTCTGGGAAGCAGAACCTTTTGTTTCCCCGCCACAGAATGAGATCTGCATATTCAGTGGAATGCAGTCACATCACAGTTGCTGTTTTGGGGTGAGACGTGTTGCCAAACAGCTGCTGCTTTGTCTTGCTGTCCCAGAGGTCCCACGGGAGTGGGCCATTTTTTGGGTTGTGTTTTTTGGACACGCATGGGATACGCTGTGTAAAGGAGGGAGCTGAGGAGCGGCACGTACGCGCGCAAAAATAAACAACATGGAGTGTAGGGGGTTTGGGAGTAGAGTGGGGGGTCGGTGAAAGTGATGCTGGGTAATTGACATTGAGGGGGGTGCTAATAATGCAGGCTTTGAAGGGGCCAAACGCAAGCCAACAATAGCAAAATGTGAGCCATCACTAGCAGCTATTAAGTACTTATGGGTCTGGGGGGGCAGTGGGAGCTTCTCTGTAGCACCCCATCCCCCAAAAGAGCACCTGAACAAAATATAGGATGCTTGTGTCGCCATTATAGAATGCCCCATTCTGTTGGATAAATTACATAAATTCGTTTATGATAAGTAATACAAACACACAAGTCTGAAAGCAGCACCGCGAGGCAAGTATGGTGTGATAGTAAGTGCTATCTAAAGCAGAAGCCATTTATCTTTTCAAACGTACACTCTCATGTGACAACCCAGGGCTGTACAGAAATGACGAGGCCGCCAGAGCTAATGACGCGTGTCCGCCCTAGATATGAAATGCCGTGCTATTTAGAATAAAACATGATGAGTTCAGGGTCTGAGACCCCACCATCTGAGATTGTGGCAGCCCACCTAGTCGCCACTCCGCCCCCAAAGCCTGCTCCATGATGTTAGTAAGTCCTAGTGTAGATAGGACGTGATTAGTAGCCGGGAATCTGTGTGCCCGGCCATGCTGAAGTGAGGAGTCGGGTTGTCACGAGCTAAGTTACTCTCGAAGTATTATTGTGAGGGTTCTGGGGACATGCATGTAAAAGTGCTTTGTCACGAGCTAGGGTATGCCTGGAGTGCAGAGCAACCATTTGGTCTGGGGCGGATTGCATGCACTGATGCATCGACATAGCTTTCACAAATCGATTGCTGGAGCAAGTGCAACCTTTCAGGGTCATTAGCATTGCATGAAAAGGTGAAAAAGCAACATTTGCAGGAACAAACATTCTTTAAAAATGACGTTTTGCATCAGGAAATAAATCCAAACGTCGTTGTAGAATTGTACCGGGGCCAGCACAATTTATATTGTACTTATAAATGTATCCCAATAGATGACAGCAATTTACAACTGAACACCGAGCACCCTTAAGTGTTCTTTCATCTACGAAACTACCTGGTCTATTCCAGCCCCTTTGTACACAGAAAAAACACACGTGATATCCAGGAGGCGGAGGGCTGGAAACAGCCTTATGCAGTGACTGGCCTTGAAGCTACAGGAAACATCTCGCTTTTTCACTTTTGTTTTTTTAAAGGTTTTACACTTTCCTTTGATGCGGACGCTTTCTTACACTGTGGCATGGAGTCATCGCGCTCAGCTCTCGGCCTCGCGCGCGCCCCACTGCAGGCATATGTTTTCAATTATCTCCGCCGTGATCGCGGCACCCTGACAGCTCCTAATTAAAATTAACGGACTGCCGTGCGCGAAACCGCACACAAAATGCAGGAAGTGCAAAACGAAAATTAGACATGGCCTATTGAGATAAGGCTACTAGAAAGAAGGCACCGCAAGGACCAATCACCATGCAGATGGTAACATAAACCACTGCAAAAGTTCGCGCACAAAGGAATTTTTCTAGCACGAGTCGGAACCCCGTAAGAATAGGAGCTCGCAGCTCCGCCCCACTTCTAACGAAGTGTTGACGTCGCCGAGCCCTAAAAAGGAGCCTGCATAAAAATTCCCAGTGGCAATTTAAACTGCCTCTCTATGTTCATCTACCACTGCATATCCAGCACATGCACTGGCTTGGACAGAATTACTGCATTCTAATGAAGAGGGTTAATTTAATTTTCAGTCAGGTGCTCAGTTCCAGTATGCACCAGGCACAACTTATGAGGGTGTGAATGGTGATAACAGAGGCTGTTTACCTGTTAATGTAATAATTTCCCAAGCTTCACCTCCCAAATTAGCAAAGGGAGCTTTGCACCTAAATATTTTGTCTGTTTCAAACAGAGGATTGGCTGTATTTGATTCCATTGTTAAGTAGTGACCCTTTTGGTGGACTATTGTTTTTTAGGGAGAAATGATTATTTTCCCAGTGTATAATGAGCTTAACACTTTACAGTCCCTTTCAGACAAGCTATTTTGCCTCTAAACATTTCATAGATGCAGAAAAAGGCACACTGAGTTCATAATACATATCTTGATTTCTAGAATTAGGATTGATCAAACATTATGTTCATAAGTGTTTTGTGAATTCAGAAAATCTACTATTTTGCCAGGATAGGCACATTTGAAGGTGTAGGTTAAGAGACGTTATGTTGACACTTCTCATGGGGCAACGAGCAGAAGGAGAACACCTACAAACTTGAAAATGTTAAATTGCCCATTGTAGATGGTTTTCATAAAAACTGGTCTAGTAAAGGTCAGGATTAGGGGATCGATGTACTAATACACTGAATGCAAGAACTGGTTGAGGATTTGTATGGAATTTTGTGAACTGACTTATGTACCAATGAGTCTGTTCCTTAAATTCGAAATCAGAGAGAGTGTGTGTGTGTGTGTGTGTGTCACAATCCAATCAATATGATTAATATTCCCATCTATGACATAATACGACAATAAATAAAATAAACATACAGAAATATCAATAAAAAATATTGAGAACTCAAATTAAGCAATACTGAGAAAAAATACAAAAACTAACATATTGACTTAAAAAATATGGACTTAAAATATCTAGAATACCTAAATGTCAAAAGCAAAAATCTAGAAATACTACATTTTGGGATTACATTTCCATTTCATAACTTTATTTCGATTTACATAAAATCACAAAAGTTAAAACTATATATACATAAAAAGAAAAATAGTGGAAAAACTTATTGTAATTATCAAGGACAGAACAGTTAGTAATACAATTGTTTCCTTTTGAGCACCATGTGTACCATTATCAAAGGAAAAATAAATATGTATAAAATCATTAAAACAAATCCATAACATGAGGCCTAAAATTGGGACTCTGCATTTACAGTGAAGGGGTCTTAACTGTGCGGGGTAATGCATAGTGGATATTTCAGAATACAAGGGACCCTATCAGTGGGAAGGCCGATGCCTCTGCCTCTTCTCTTTCCAGCAAAGCACCCACACCCAGCCTAGAAACTTTGCTACTGCAACCACAACCGGTCTAGCCCCTGATGTTTTGAGTATTCTAAGAGCCTCAAGGCTGGACCTAGTACCCAAGTTGGCACATGTGGGTTTCAACCATCTAGATCTGGGTTTGCTGTAAACAGGACAGACGAAAAAGATATGACCTAATGTTTCCGACATGTCCAGACAAAATGGGCAGTTGCTGGATTGTGAGTTACCCCACTTGGATGTAAAAACATTAGTGGGGAGTGTTCCCACCCTGAGCTGATGGAATAACTTCCTATCATGGGTTGATGAAATTATATCCCAGTACCCCTCATATTTTGGTTCCTACTTAAAATCTAAAAAAACCACTGGACAGGGTAAAGCTAGGGGAAACCACAATGCACTTCATATTGACCATAGACCAATAGGTGGCTTTGAACTCGGATGGAAATATACATTCAGCTGGGGAAGTCCACAAGTGGCTCAACCCCATATCTGAAAGTATATTTTTGACACTCCTCAACCACACCAGCTTCCTGTTTACATTCAGATCCCTGACTTCCACCATAGCCAGGGCATAGTGTGTGAGCTCTGGAGTCACCCACAGTCGCCTCCAATAGGCAACCAACCTGTAGTGTGCCACATCCCTAATTGAATGGCACAAGAGATCCAAAAACAGCGGTACTAAAGGGGTGGATTGGGGGAGGCCAATTATTAATCATAGGAATTTATTCTGAGCCGTAACTAGACAGTCCAAATTCACATATCCCCACAACTCAGCCCATAAAGTAATGAGTCACTGATTTTAGAGTTGTAAAGCCGGAGCACAGGTGCTAGGGGTTTAGTATAAGTCTGACTATGCCCCTTCAGCCTAACCCCCGTAAATTGGGCATGCCTGACAGCATGGCAGTCTATCTGTGGCTTCCAGCTTAATCTTCTATCTATTAAGAGGTCCAGGTAAGAAAAAATCTCTGTTGGTTTCAAGGATTCCCTCGTTCATTCTGACGACACCAATGTCTTTTAGGGAGTTTGTCAGGACCATGTACTTTGTTTTGTCAACATTGACAACAAGATCACGGTCCAGACAAAACTCCTTAAATCTAGTCAGGGCACGCTGAAGGCGTTTTCTGGTTTTTGGGAGGATAAGGGTATCGTCCGCAAACATCAGTAGCGGGATCCTAATCCCCAGTAGGGAAATCCTTGTACTATTGCACAATACCATTAATGTATATTGAGAAGAGGGTGGGAGCCAGGATGCACCCTTGTCTCACCCCCTTCTCAACCAGAAATGTTTGTGTGGTGCTGCCCCTTGCGTACCATCTGACCTGGGTATAGTTATCAGTATGCAGTTTCACAACGAATGCCAACAGGTCTGACAGCATACCTAGCCTTTTCAGTGTACATCACAGCTTATTGTGCGGGAACAAGTCAAACGCTGACCTGAGGTCCACGAACGCTGCAAAGATGGTACCCCTCCCTATAGTTACAATGCGCCAGTAAAAAAGAATTAACCTAATAACCTGGTCCACAGTACTAGTATTTTGCCGGAACACTGCCTGGAGGTTTGAGTTGGGATTACAATGTAACATCAGAAACATGACCAAAACCAGGAAAAAAAAAAATCTATCAAACTATCGCTAAAAATATGTTAAATAACATATATATGTATTCCTTTAAATTAATATAAATATATGCAAATAAATGAAACATACAGGGATAGCAGAAACAAATACGAGTGTTTACCATATAAGGTACAAAAGTAAACATTCAAACTACTAAACGAACAAACAATGAAACTAAATTGAAAAAATAAAAAAATAGACACCCTTACCAATTAAAAAAAAGGAACAAAAACATGCAATTAACTGCTGCATAAGAAGACAGCATTGTTGGAAAGCATCACTCTGCCCGTCTGAAGCAACAACGCTTTCCAGAAATAAATCCCCTACATTTACAAAGTAAGTACTAAATTATGACATAACAAATTTGATTACAAAAATCACTTAAATATTTCAAAATAAATAAATATTTATTTAAAAATTCTATCTCCAAAACACAGTTAGGAAGGCTGGCAAAAATGACACCTAACAAAACACCATGTAAAATTATATTATAAGAAAGACAAATGACATCAAAGTATAATGAAAAAAAATCATACTTAGCCAATAAAATTCATAAATCCCAAACCTTTTTTAATGTCTCAATATCCACAAAAACGACAAAACAACATTAAATAAAAATAATATAACAGTAACTGTTTTTCACAGTAAAATCAAAAAAGAAAAATAACAAAAAGAAAAAACAGGTCAGGAACACAGAACCAACTAACCTGAAAAAAAGAAGATACTTAAAAAATGTGTGGTATATATTGTAACTGTGGATTATGTTACAGTGGTTACTGTGGTGCACTCCTATTTTCTATCACATTATCCTTCTCACGAAGTCAGTTTCACACTGTGCGTCCCAGTCACTGGCGCTGTGTCTGAAGGGCGATGAAAAGATTCAACAACAGAATGTTTTTCAGGTACGTCAAAGACGCTCCCTGGATGTCGGTCACACTTAACTTCAAAACAAAACAGTTTTTCATCAAAACATCTTCGTATATTCTTCAATGTATTTCCAATATTATGAACTTTTGATAATATATCACCAATTTTTATTTGCAATGTTAAAAATTATTCTGTATCCTTCATGGTATACAATGTTCAGCAGTTTACACTGTAATCAATCCAAAAGTACTACCAAATGCATTTTGGGTCGTCTATGACCCTTCGTCAGGGGCCTTCGGAATAGAGAATCTAAAACACAATTGAAACAAAAGTCAGCACAACCTTGTCCTCAAAAAATGGGACAGGAACTCAAAACTAAACCTGACATACACCTGTGTTATTGTCTTAATCACCGGATATATATAAACCGTGATTATTATGTAATGGTAGCTAGAAAATAATGTTCATGCTGTAACACATGATGAAAAAACGATCCACGATTACAACTAAAAAAAGTCCTCTGCAAAATTGCTGTTTTAAAAAAAAAAAATAACATGTTGTTCATGTTATACAAAGTGGTAGAAAGCCGAAGAACTATCCACACACACGTTGACTAAAAGTGAATGCTCAGCGTGTCCCGGCTTCTTCCGGCTCTGGAAATCACCACACATCGTGACTCACGTGCCATAAACTCTTTGGTTGAGAATTGAACAACATTATTCAAAAGAAAGGTGTTCAAAATAAAGTGATCACATTTAGTAACCTGTAATTCAACCGTATTGTGACTGCTGTGCCGTATACTCCCCAGTGGCGAAATGTTTACAAACGTGCTCGCATTCAGTGCAATCTGTCAGCCATGCCTACCTCGTAAACTGACTGCTAGTCTCCGGGGTTCCTCTTCTGAGTGAATGAACGTAAAGGGCCGTTCGACATGATTTTCTTGTGCATGACATTCCGAGCATTTTGACGTGCCCAGAATGTGAATTCTTACAGTTATATACCGTACTTAAAAACTGAGGATATTGTAAAACAAAGTACCTGTAAACAAGATAATGGTGTGACTATAGACTCAGTGAAGTGTAGAAGTGGCAATGGTGCATGTACAGAAACAGATAAACCATCTACTAGGAGGCACCTATACAATTCGACACTAAGCACAGAATACACCACAAATGCAGAATTGACTAATAAAGTAAAAAAGTTAACAACAGTATTTTCTAGCGTCCCTGTCACAGAAGTAGCAAACACTGTGACAATGCTTTGAATCCCCTAGACTACCAAAAACAAACTCTCACCACTAACTGACTACTTTGAGGACACTTGGGTTGGCCGCATGTATAGATCAAGTCAGGCACCAACCCAAATTTCCCATCTCATGGTGGAATTTTTACAAGAGCACCATTATCAAGAAGCAACGACTAACAATGAAGTGGAAGGGTGGCACAATTCCTTCCAAGGAATGTTGGAATGAAGCCACCCAACATGCTACCCATTTTTCTAGAAATACTCAAACAAAAGAAAGCTACCAAGAACTAAGACTAGAACAATCTATAACACAACGTACATGAAGAATATCCAAACAAACTAAACACATGCCCCAAATGCTATCAAGCAAAGTACAAGGTTTTTTTTAATAACAACCAATGCCTTCTTGACATTGAAACAATAGCAGAACACTGTTGTAAAAACCCACCAGAAAGGAAATCAAACTAAAACCTGACTTAAATAAATTAAACAACAAAAAACTTCACAATGGTATAAATAATACATGAAAACACATCACCCTGAATACAAATGTAAAAAAAGAAATCTGATACAAGAATGATAAAACTATGATGAACGTTCTTTATAAAAACACGTTCTCCAAATAAAAGGACTAACATGAATAAAATAAAGCACACAGATATGAAACACAGAAAATAATATATCACACAACCACTCTACACAATTACAAATAGCAAAATATGAGCAAACACAATACAATTAAAACTCCCCAACCAACATATAAATAATTTAAAGAATAATATTGATCATGATTTTCATGCTGAGTTATCCTTAGGCAATCAGTTATCCATCAATACAAAAATAAACCATCTCAAATTCCTACTACATATAGTCTAAAAACGAATAAAATGCAAATACAAAATATAATGTATCCAATATGGCCACATACAATCCTGGGAAGCCAACCAAAACCTGAAAAACATTACAAAGATCAATCAATCAATCAGGAGTTTGTTAAAGCGTGACTACTCACCCGTAAGGGTCTCAAGGCGCTAGGGGTGGGGTGGGTGGGGGGGTGCAGGTTCCATTCCATCAAGGAGGGGGTCTGTCGAAGAGCCAGGTTTTGAGGTTTCTTGCGAAGATGGGGAGCGATGTTGTCTGTCTGAGGTGGAGCGGAAGGGCGTTCCATGCTTTGGCCGCGAGAAAGGAGAAGGAGCGGCCTCCCGATCTGGTCTTTCTGGTGCGGGGGACCACGGCGTAGGAAAGCTGGGCTGATCGTAGGGTCCTTTGGGGTGCGTGGAATTTGAGTCGGCTGTTCAGGTATGCTGGTCCAGTGCCGTGGAGGGCCTTGTGTGCGTGGTGAGCATCTTAAAGGTGATTCTCGCCTCGACGGGGAGCCAGTGGAGTGTGTGCAGGTGCTGGGAGATGTGGCAGTGTTTTGGCAGGTTGAGGACCAGTCTTGCGGCGGCGTTCTGGATGTTCTGTAGCTTGCGGATGAGGTTTTTGTTTATTCCGGCGTAGAGTGCGTTGCCGTAGTCGAGTCTGCTGGTGACCAGGGCTTGAGTGACTGTCTTTCGGTGTTCGAGGGGGATCCATTTGAAGGTCTTACGAAGGAGGCGGAGGGTGTGGAAGCAGGAAGATGAGACAGAGTTGATCTCGCGGTCCATTTTGAGCTCGGAGTCCAGGATGATTCCCAGGTTGCGTGCGTGGTCTGTGGGGGTTGGCGGGTTTCTGAGGGTGGTGGGCCACCAGGTGTCGCTCCAGGCGTCGGGGTTTGGGCCCATGATGAGTACTTCTGTTTTGTTGGTGTTTAGTTGAAGGCAGATAAAAGCCACAGCAGGAAAAGTGCAAAACCGTATAAAATAAAAAAATACATACACCATATAAAAAAAGAATTCCAGCTTAAATAAAACATCTGCAAAATAAACCCACAGAAAACCCACTCTCGGAACAGCACACTTCCTGCAAACACCAACAAACAAATGAAAATCCCTAAAAATAGTTACAATATAAGAAAGTTTCTAACATTAAAAATGCATAAACAACTAAACAGATTTAGGCCTAGTGCCAACACATCAAACAACTACGACACACACCCACAGTAACCAGCACCTAAAACAACACATGAACATACAAATATCAACTGTAAACAAGAATACACCACCCCCGCTCAGACATATTAACAATGTAAAAAAGATTATAATGAAACTCATCTTGAAAAGGGAACAGAAATGAGAAAGCCACAGAGCTGCAAGCCTAAAATATCAACTAAAACTGATTATAAAATCAAGCAAGCGGTAAATAAAATGGCAGAATATTGAAAATGTATAGAGGATATCATTCTCTGCAAACCCATGCAATAAGTAAATGCAAATATTGTTTTTCTTCCTTGAAATAATAAAAAATATGTAAAAATTTAAATATGTTAATAACCAGCCTAATTGTTTTTAAGTAAAATAAAAATATTTATTAAAAAAATACTGTTAAGTGAAGAATAATTTACAATATTTTATATATGAAAATAGAAAAAAATGTAAATGGAAAAATGTAAATGATTTTTGTTAACATTTTTAACAATAAACATGTAATCATCAATAAAACAGTTCATAAAAATGTATTTGTAAAAATATAAATGTCTTCATGATTACAAGCTTGAAAAAGGGTTTAAAATATGTATTAATTTCAATAAAATCATTACCATACTGTGAACGCATTGTAAACCATGTTTATATTATTACAAAATAAAATGACATATTAACTCCAAACTGATCAACTTACAATTTACTATTCCCAATCCAAACGTAACCACATTGGGGAAAGTTTTGACTTTTGGTGGGGCAGCAGCAAATTTAGTATTGCCACTCTAAATATAACCACATTTGGGAAAGTGTTGGACCTTGGGCGGTGAATGGATCTGCTATTCCCACTCTAAACCGAAACACATGGGGGAGTTGATGGACTTAGAGGGGGTCTCAAACACTATTCCCACTACAAATGAAACTAATTTGTGGAAAGTGTTAACAATCTTAAACACATTCTAACAAATCAAAAAGTTTGATTAAAAAATATTCACACAAAAAATAAACCCCATTTCATCTCATTAGAAATATCTATACCACCTATACTTACAAGTAGAATATATAAAAAATAAAACAAATTTTCCCAAAAAATGCAAAAAAATGAATTACAAGTACAAAACAAAAGTTAGAAAAAATTACAAAAGTAACAGTTCAAATATTAAAAAAATTAAATATTGTCGGGCAGGATGCTCTGCTCTGTCATCTGTCCAGCACTGGCCCCTCATGAACACATGAAAAGAGCTTTGTGAGCCTGGTGATTAAAGAGTACAGGAGCCCGGGGGCGTGGCTTGGATGGCAACGCAGGCAGACGCCTAAGTCCAGGAGCTCCGCGACCCTGCAACAACAACGGCGAGCTAAACAGCGAAACTGCCCAAACATACCCACAACAAAGATAGTGGTGATCATAGGAACACCGGGGGCACAAGAAAAGCAGTAGCAGAGCAGCCACAGTGGAGAGGTGAAACCGTAAGGCGGCAAAAGGTGAGGGAAGCGGCGAGGCGTACGGCTAAACCAAGATGGCGGCATAAGCGAAGAAGGACACAGACAACTTCCCCACACGCCGCAAGCAGTCCGCAAGGCAAGGCAGAGCGGGGAGGGCCAAAAGGCAAAAGGACAAAAACAAGCAAGCAGAATTGTAGCGAGAAGGAAGCACCGGTAGGCCATAAGGCGGCGACTGCAGTCCGTAGCCGAAGACGCGTGCAAGTGACACGAAACCGAAACCGGATCTCAACACACCCAAGGGAGCACTCGAGACATCCGACGGCGGTAGCGACACAGAGACACAGAGAGAGCTAAGGCGCCAGCCAGGAAGAGGCCCAAGCGCCATAGCTGCAGTGAAACCCAGCAGTGCGGCCATTTTGGTAGGGGCAGGGAAGCCCTATCCCCTAGAAGACGCCCACAGCAGGGCGGCCATTTGGTAGGGGCAGGCAAACAAGGTGCACAGAAGACACCCGCGAGCTGCAAGCCATTAAGATCGCGGCTGGAGGGGCATCGCAACGCAGCGAAGGCAGCCCACGGGGGGGGGCAGACTACCAGCATCGCAACGCGGCAAAGGCAGCATGCACAGGGCAAGCTGTAGCCGATCGCCAGAACACAACTCGGAGAAGGCAAAGGCTGCAAACCGAGCTGCTGATACACAACATCCGAGACACGAGGGTCAGGTGAGCTCGAAGGCAGCGCCAACAAAGCGCCTAGCCCAGCACCTGCAAAGAAGCAAGACTTACGGGCTAGGCAAGACCCTCGACTCAGCCGAGGCAAGCATTAACAACACAAAAGAGAGGCAAAAAGAAACCGAAAGCGGGGTCACTCCACAACTGAAGGCGGCCATCTTGGAATGGGGTCAGAGGCGAACCAAAGGAGGAAGACTACGCCTGCGACACAGTAGCACTAATAAGCGAAACCAGCCAACCGAGCAAAACCAGCGAAACGCCACTATTTCAGACAAACCCAAAGAAGCAAGCCCAGAGCAAGCAAGCCGACCCTCCACCAGAGAGCCAGACAAGAGGGGAAGGCCAGCGAGGAACACGCAGAGGGCGCCAAGCCATGCCACAGAAGGCGGAGAACGTTTAAAGCAGGGAACAAACAAACATAAGCGCAGCCCTCCCTGAAGCGCTGTCAGCAGGCCGCCACAATAGTGCAAACGGCAATCACACAAGTCAGCAGAGGGCAGTAGCCACAGAGGAAGTCCTGGCGTCCAGCAAAACTAGAACAAGGACAATAAGGTGGCCCAGCAGATTCACTTTCAGCAAAACCATGAAAGACAGGACAACCGAACCAGCAGGGAAAAGCGGGCCACACCAGGGTGGCCAACAAACCGACCAGCATAAAAAAGACAGGCTGTCTATATACCTAGCGAGAAGAGGCTTCGACAAAATGGTGGGCAAAGACGACAATATAGACAGTGATAATAAAAAACTAAGGAAGGAGCTGTCAGAATCGCCAGTCAAGCTTAAAAACACCTCAACAAATGATGCTGCTATGGACATACTCCTCAAGAAAATCACGGAAGCCAACGACCTGGCGAAAGCTACAAAAAACTCAATCGACAACGTACAACTTGAACTTACAGCCATACGAGCAGACCAGAACAAAATCTCTAGCAGAGTCGAAGTTGTGGAAAAGAGGATAAGTGACATAAAGGACAGCACAGCCAGAACAGACAGAGACATGCACTACGTAGCCAAGGTTACTAGTGACCTGCAGAGAATGCTTGCTGAACAGGAAGACAGGAACAGAAAGGGGAACATCAGGTTGTTGGGAATACCAGAAGACGAAGAGGCAGCTGCAGGGTCCTGCGCGGCAATGCTGGAAACACTACTACCCAAACTGACTGGCCTCAAGTTCGATAGAGCTTTCGAAATAGACAAGGCCTACAGAATACCAGCAACAAAACAACCGCAAGGAAAAGGCCCGAGAGCGATTATATGCAAGCCAATGAGATCACACCACACTGACGCCATTTTCGCCTTTGCGAGGAAAGGACAAACTGTGAAATGGAACGGCCATAAGATAATAATAACTCAGGACTACTCGAAAAAAACGGTGGAAACCAGAAAGGGCTTCCTAGCACTCAGAGGAAAACTAAAAAAAGCCAACATCACCTTTAGTTTTGCAGGCCCAGCGAAGATGCGAATAACCGATAGGAGAGGCACGTGAACTTTCGATGACCCACCCGACCTAAGGAAATACCTTCAAGGGGCAGAACCGGAGGAAATGGAGGCACAGAGCCCAGGTACATCTAAGAGAAGAGCATCATCAGAAGGCTCAGAAATGGACGCAGCAGGCGGTCACTAAAAAGCAATCCAGGCTAACGAGTTTTGAAACAACACAACCTCACAAACACCTCAGACAACGTTTCTACCTCAGGTGCCACCTAGGCACGAAACAGAAGGACAGGTCCTACCCGGCAACACGGGCTTCCAAGATGAACACTATTGTGAGACGACACCGCAAGCAGGAACACTGACAACCAGAATCACCACAGATTACCTCAGACTACCTCAGACAACATTGCTACCTCGAACGGCCACCCAGGCGGGGCGGGCCAAGATTGGACACTCCTTTAAGTATTATGTCTCTCAGGGAAGCCCGAACTACCACGAGTGAAATATCCTTTACTATATGAGACAGTGATCCACGGAAGGGCAGGGTGTAGTAATTGCGGGGCAGGGGGGGGAGTACCGTTGCTGTCGCACGTTTACAGTATGTTGACAGGGGGGTGGGGGGGAGCAAGGGCGGGGAGCCATGCAGCGAGGACAATCATAACTTTGTGGAGACACTTTGTCTTTTCTCTCTTCTCAATCTATAAACCTTTCCATACCCTAAAGCAATCCCTAGGGGGGGGGGAACCAACAACAAAAGGGAGCAGATAGCGGACAGGGGGATGGCACCAAGAACGAGGCCAAACTCTAGCACCTGCAAGCCAGCAAGCGAGGAACACAGACCACCATGACCACAACAACCCCAACACAAACAGCCTCGGACATCAAAATAGTATCCCTAAATGTCAAAGGTCTTAACCACCCCATAAAACGCCGGAAAACACTAAAATATCTTAATAAACTCAAGGGCGACATATATGTCCTCCAAGAAACGAGGGTGCCAGTGGAAGATGCGAATTGCCTTAAGGCGAGATGGATAAGCGAGATAGTGTGCTCACCAGCGGTGAACAAGAAAGGGGGGGTAATAACCATCATAAGCAAAAAAGCCAAACTCGCAGTACACAGCCACCAAGCGGACACAGAGGGGAGAAGGCTAACCACATGCCTTAAGAGAGGAGAGGAGACTATACATGTAGCCAACATCTACAGCCCAAACTCAATAGACAGGGAGTTCTGGAAGGAGGTGGAGAGCGAACTAAGTAACATCCCCCAGGGAGAGCTACGGATCGTAGCAGGAGACATGAATCAGACCATCGATAACGCCACGGATAGACACTCGCACAAAGCAAGCCACACGGCCCTAGAGCAGTACACACTCAAGAACTTCTGCGCGAAATTAGAGCTGGCAGACCCATGGAGACTACAACACCCTACCGCCAGAGAATATACATTCTACTCACACCCGCACAACTCATACAGCAGAATTGACTACATACTCATGTCCAACACCCACACACACCTCATAGAAACAACAGAAATAGGGCCCATAACAATCTCAGACCACGCACACATAACCCTCTTAATCAGGGGGAAGCACAATGAGAAGCTGTGTCGCAGCTGGCGCCTCAACAGCGACATACTAGAGAACCCTACAAACATAACTGAAGTAGAAGACGCGATTAAAGAATACCTAACATTCAACGACACAGCAGACACGGACACCATGACCCTTTGGGAGGCACTAAAGGCCACGATTAGGGGGAAGTTTCTGTGCATTAAAGCCAGGATGAACAGGAACAGAAACAAAAAAATAACTGAATTAGAGAACCAGATAAAGGAATTAGGGAAGGACCACACTCTCACCGCGCTTACAAAAAAGAAATATGAACTCAACAGGATACTGAGCGAAAGGGCAGGTACCTGGATTAACAAGTACAAATCCATAAACTTATGCTCAGCAAACAAGGCAGGCAAAGCACTAGCAGGCTACCTGAAGGCTAAAGAGAGGCAGCACGCAGTGGCAGCGATAACAGACAAAGGGAACAAAACGCACACGGCCAACAAACAAATCCTGGAAACCTTCAAGGATTTTTACAAGGAGCTGTACACAGCAGACAAATCACTAGCGTCAGACGGAGGCGCTAAACTGCTAGACAAACTTGCACTCCCCAAACTCACCATCGAATAGAGGGACTCACTAGAGCAGGATATAACGGGAGCCGAGGTAGGGATGGCAATAGAATCTCTAAAACCAAACAAGGCGCCAGGGCCGGACGGGTTCACGGCCGCCTTCTATAAACAGTTCCAGCACCTACTCAGGGAGACCATGGTCAAAGTCTTCAAAACATGCGCAAACAGAGGCAGCATGACGAACTCGATGGCGGAGGCGAACATCATCGTCATCCCCAAAGAGGGGAAAGATCCACAGTTTCCACAAAACTACCGCCCGATTTGACTAATAAACGTGGATTGCAAAATCTACGCCAAAGTTATGGCAGCAAGGCTAAACACCTACCTGCCTCATCTCATACACAAATCCCAAGTAGGCTACCGAAAAAACAGACTCTCACAAGACAACACTAGACTACTCTGCCACCTCATAGACCGTACGGCCAATAGCATGGAGAAGGCAGTAATGATTGCGCTAAACGCAGAAAAAGCCTTCAACAGAGTCTCATGGCCCTTCCTTGACCAATGCATGTGCAAATTTGGCGTAGGGGACAAATATCGAGGTATGGTAATGTCACTCTACCACAAGTCCCGTGCTCGGGTAGTGGTCAACGCGACAACGTCGGCAGGATTCACCCTGGAAAGGGGGACAAGGCAAGGCTGCCCGCTCTCACCAGGGCTGTTCCTACTAGTACTAGAACCACTCCTCCACATGATTAGGACCAACCCACTGATAACAGGAGTACGCGTAGGAGGAAACGCATTCAAACTGGCAGCATATGCCGACAACATCCTAATTACCACAAACAACCCAGAAACCTCAATCGAAGCTCTGATGCAAACAATTGAGGAATATGCGCATGTCTCAGGGTACAGATTAAACCGAGACAAATCCGAATGCAAGCAAATGAACTGCCACACAACCAAAACAGTGCTAGGCACGTCCGGACTAGCGTGGCAAACGAAGCCCCTGAAGTACCTAGGTCTCCTCTTTGGGAGAGACCTAAGGTCAACTCTGGAACACAACAAAGAGATGCAATGCTGAAGAAGATCAGGTGCAAACTCGAGGCCTGGAGCCCCAAATTCATTAGCTGGTGGGGTCGAGTCGAGACAATAAAAATGATGATCACACCAATGCTGAACTACCTGCTAAGTATGCTACCGCTAACGCTGACCATAGACTTGCATAAAAAACTAGACAAGGCAATCAACTAATTTCTCTGGAGTGGTAAGAAAGCCAGAATAAGTCTCTCGAAACTCAGATTAAAGAAAGACCTAGGGGGGCTAAACCTAACCAACTACAAGGCTTTCCAGACAGCATGCCTAGCGAAACAAGGCTTACACTGGATCTCCCCCACACCAGAATATACGCCAGTCTGGATGGATCTGGAAAAAGATATCATGGGGGGAGCCGACCCACTAATGGCACTGACGGCAAACAAACACCCAGAGGCGAACAATGCAATCATCAAAAACACCAAAGCGGCGCTGCTTAGGGTAGATAGAGACATGAAACTCACCATCAAAGGGTCTAGATGGGAATCAATATGGTATAACTCCAAAATAACCTACAAGGGGATAACACTAGCGAACAAAGTGTGGTATGGGAAGAATATCACCACACCGGCCCAACTAGAGATAGGGAACAACCCGCTTACATTCAAAGCACTACAGCGCATACATGACCTACCAGAACAGGAGTTCTAACAATTCCTCAAGATAAAAGCGGCCATCACCAGAGCCAACCACTCGAAACACAGACCCTCCATCATACAGTACGCACACAATCTAAATAAGATTGGCCATCAAACAGCACACATATACAAACTCATCACCCCTCGCACCACAACACTGAACAACAAAACGTTGGCATTCTGGGAAGGGAAGCTACAAAGACCCCTAAATAAGGAGGAAAGGTCCAGGCTATGGGTGTCAGCCTCCAAAAACAAAGTAACCCCGCAGCTAGCCCAAACAAAATACTGGTTAATACACAAACTACACTGGACACCAGCCAAACTGGAAGCAGTAGGGGCCAGGGACACAGACACATGCTGGAACTGCCAAAAGACAAAGGGGGATCTGTCCCACATCCTATACGAGTGCCCCAAGGTTATGACATTCTGGCGCAAAGTAGACGACTTCATAGACACACTGTTGGGGAGCAACACAAAGCGCGGGCTCCCCGGCCTAGCCGCGGCCTTCATGGCCACAGAGCTCGACTCCAAAGAAGACCGAGACCTAGTTGACCTCTTGCTGACAGCAGCTGCCAAAACTATCTTAGCAAACTGGAAAAACACTGGCAGAGCCACGTTCAAGCGATGGTTCAACTGGGTAATCTTTCTGAGGGGGGCCGATAACAACACCGCAAATCACCACCCAGCGAATCACACCGCCAGAGGGGGAATGTGGGCAGCCCTAGACGCCCACCTGGAACGATAGTCTCCTCCCCTCCCCCCCTCTTCTTTTTCTCCTTCTTTCTCTTTCTCTTTCTTTCTCCACAGTCAAGCAGCGTCTGTAATACTGCCAAGAATTTTCTTTTGACATTGCATTGTATTATACTGTAAATTTATTTTCAATAAAATACTTTGAAATAAAAAAAAAGAGTACAGGAGCCCTCCACAACAGCAAGTATGAGGAAATGGCAGAAAGAGAGTATATGGTGGTGGATTGTAGTTACATAAATTTTGGGACCCCCTCTATGGTTGCTTTAATGACCAGGGAAAAGAGAGGACAACACTTACGAAAAAAATATTAACTGAGATTCCCCCGTGGTCAAATCATAGTTTCTTATATGGGAAAGCTCACAGAGTGAATCAGATAACCTTCAAATTGATACAGGTACAACAATATTCATATTCTCATTTTACATCTTTTATTTCTTTTTTCTTTTGTAGCATATCAAAAATATTAAAAATGTTTTTCTTTTAAAATCTTTTCTTGTGTATACATCAATTCATCAACATGGGTACTAATCCAATCAATATTAAAAATTCAGTGAAAAATACCATGATTTTTACAATGTGTTAAATAAACCAAGTGAAAAAAACTGACACCCTGTCTGTCACACACTAACCAACATGCACACTTACTCATTCATAAAACTCTACAATCTACCAAACTCAAAAACAATTTCTAGGGTTGAGGCAACACAGATATTATTAGTGTGTTATCCACGCCAGGTCTACGTGCGTTTCGGTGGGTTCGGACCACCTTCCTCAGGACCAGATCAGAAAGAGTTTTTTTCTCCCCTCAGCGTGTGTGTGCAGGGTACCTGAAATTACAAACAAAATGTAATGTACCTGTGACTGGGCCTTAGTTGAAGAACAATTGACTTAGTCTAAACTATTTCATCTATCAGTTCCTTTTTACATTTGCTCTGAGACATCACTTTGCACCAGAAAATGAGTGACGTCAATTGGATGAGAGACAGTTTTTTATGGAAGTGAGTGCAGGATTTGGCAGTTAAGGATCAAGTACATTATGGTCCAGACGTCATATTCTTTTTGGAGATACTAGGGAACATTCGATTGTTGCATATTATGGCGGATCAGACAAAGTCGGGATATCTCTTACGCTTTCTACTCTAACTTCTAAAACAATGATTTTTCTTAATCTAGTCTCACCTTAGACTCGACGATGACCAACTGTGTCCAATATCTTTACCGTGCAGGTATTCACTTTTCTTAGACACAATTCAACAATGCCTAGAGGAAACATATATATTTCAGAACCTATTTTCAGCCTTTGAACATGTAAATTGCCAGCATAATAGCAAAAAAGGGCATTCTTACCCCAGATATATCGTAGAAGCGTTGTTTTGGGGACTATTCTTTATCGTAGTTTATACGGCAGGACAAAGCGTTTTTATTGATGAGGCTTTAAATTTCAGTTGCTCTAAAAAGGAATTTTTATACTTAGATTGTATCACTTGTCCTACATATCACTCTATTGTTTATAATAACCTAGATAGGCTCTTACCCCAGATTCATCACAAGTGAGTCGTTTTAGGGACGATTCTTTGTCTTAATATGTAGGGCAGGACGAGGCAATTATTTTTCTGTGGCTCTCATTTTTGATCACCTTAAACAAAATGAACCAAAATTATATTAATTATTCTACAAAGCCCTTTGTTAGTTATATAGATAAGGATTGTGTGTTTTAACTAACCTGTATTGATTCCGATAGACGTGTGGTCTTAAGTCTTCGTATTTTTCATATGCAGTTCATGATGACCTCCTTACGATTCTTCACTCTCAGATTTAACAAGGTCTATAATTAAAGAGTTACATTTGTAGAATGACCCATAGTCTGTTTGTAGGTTGTTTACTTTAATAATCACTGTTCAAGGTGGTCGTCTGAGTCATAGATCTACCTTCTGTTTACAATAAATGTATAAACGTAGGCTAATGCCATCGTGTTTTACAATATACGTATTAAGGATTCCCTGACACGCTGATAATTAATATGCGCAAACTTGACCTTTATTGGCCTTTTTAATCATTGCTGTCCCCAGGTTGTTTCTTTTGACTGCTGGTAAAAATAAATTTAAGGTTGCCAAGCAGTCAGTTTGAGCAAAGTATTCCCTATGCACAGCAAGAGAGATAGCTAGTATAGTGATATTTTCGCGGCGCGGCAATCATACCTTATTTTGTAAATGTGCCTGATGTGTACGGTCGTCCTGCCTCGTCTTTCCTCTTCCAACCGACGTAACTGAGGTTGGTTAAACTCAGAGCCTTAAATAGGTTATGAAAATTCGCGGGCTTTACTTTCTCGGCGTTTGGCAACCCGGAAGCAGTTGGAACTAGCTCTATCATTTCCACATGCAGAGCTGTAGTTCCGGGTTGTGAGTACGAGCGCCATCTTGGAGCAGGATAACATTACAAGTGTTGGCTAGCACTAATAGGATGTTTTTATCTACATATTCATTTACTGTAAAAAGGCGCCTTGATATTTATACAATCTTTTTATTTTAAGAGCGGTAGTGTATTAAATTTCTGTTATCAGGGGAAAAAAGATTTGATAAATTGTTCCCAGCCACGTATTATTCATAAGGAGATTAAATATATCCGAATTATAATTGCACTTCGATTAATAATGATTAATATCTCCTGAGTGTAATGGGCATTATCCAATCATTTTACAAATATTTAGAGAGTGCAAACCAGGCTTACCGCTTTATATGTGCTTAGTGCCATGCTAAGATGTATCTTTGTTAAGTCCCTTACTATGGGTGTTAACTCCTCACTTTCGCAGATATATGGTGAATACAGAAGGGGTTTACTAATTTATGTATGTTTAGTAACAAACCAAGCTATGTTTTCATTTAGTCCCCTGCGAACACTATCAAATTGGAAAATCCAGAAGCTCCCACGTTTTCTACGGGTTTGTTCCATTAATTGGCCGGTTTTATGTTGCACCTTCTCTAAAATGCACCACCGAAGTTCTGCCTCATTGTGGTTCAGGTCTATGCAGTGTTGCACTAAGGGTGCTGCTGTTTTCCTCATTCTCACAGCTGACTTGTGTTCACTGAATCTGGTGCGAAATTCCCTACCAGTTTCGCCGATATAGGCGAGGCCACATGGGCATAGGATTGTGTAAACAACATTGCTACTTCTGCAGTTTGTCAGCGATCTTAATTTCACTTGGACGTTGTTATAATTCATTGACTCAGTTATGATTGCGGCATCACAGGCATGGCAAGATCCACATTTATGATTACCAAGTACAGGATTCTGTCCTGTTAAAGATGTTTGAATACTTCCTATCTTCTGTTTATTTCTAGTGTGGACTAAGCGATCTTTTAAGTTTTTATTCCTTCTGTATGCCACTAAGGGTTTAGATGCAAAAGTCTCACTCTCCTCTGTTTCTAGTATGCTCCAGTTTTTGTTAATTATATTTTTGATTTTATAGTTCAATGGTGAGTGGTAAATGACACAAGTGATTCTGTCTGAGGGTTTCCTTTTGGTACCACTCAGTAAGGAATCCCGGTCGTAATAATTTGCTCTTTTAAAAGCCTGTCGGATGAACCGATGGGGGTAACCTCTTGTGAGTAATCTTGTTTTAAGTGCTTCTCCATGGCGATGATATTCCATCAGGTTTGTACAGTTACGGCGTATCCTGAGGAATTCGCCAAACGGAATTGAGTCCTTTTGGCAGTGTGGGTGGAAGCTCCCAAACTGAAGAATGGTATTTTTAGCAGTCGGTTTCCTGTATAGACTCACTTCTAGTATTCCACTGCTGCCATTTATCTCAATATCCAGGAACTCCACCTTGTTTGTATGGTATTTGGAGGTGAATTTTAGATTAGGGTCACTCGAGTTTAACCAAAGAGTGTAGTCCTTCAATTGGACCTCAGTGCCGCGCCAAACAAAAAAAATATCATCAATGAATCGGCGTCATAAATGAACATTTTCAAAAAAGGGGGCAACTTCGTTATACACGTTTCTTAGTTCCCATTCGCCCATGTAGGCGTTCGCTATACTTGGGGCGCAAGAAGCTCCCATGTTGGTGCCCTTCACTTGTTCGTAAAGGGCACCATCATAGTCAAAATAGTTGTTTAACAGGACAACCTCCAAGCATTGCAAGATGAATCTGTCCGGTCGATTTTCAGGATATCTGTGTAGCAGGGATGACACTGCCTGTAACGCTTGACACTGAGGGATGTTGGTATACAACACCTCAATGTCAAGCGTTACCAGTATGTCAGTGGCTGTGTCAAATGCAATACCTTATATTTTAATGATCATATCTCCCGTATCACGGATGAATGATTCATATTTCTGTGTCAATGGGCACAAGAATTTGTCCACATATTTTGATAGTGGTTCTGTACTCAATCCGATTGTCGAAATAATTGGTCGCATAGGGGGACTGGTCTCATTTTTATGTGTCTTTGGTAGCCCATACAATGCTGGGACTACCGGACAAGTTTTGGTTCAGAAAAATTAGTTCACCTTCACAGATGAATCCTTCTTCAAATGCGGTATTGGTTATTTCTCTAATTGTTACATTGAGGCGTTGTAATTCCCTTGGGTGTGCTGGCCTGTAGTGTTCCTCAACACTCAGCATCTCTAACATCTTTTTATTATACTCACTTTTATCAAAAATAGTGATGCCCCCACCCTTATCACATGGTTTTATTATCAGATTGGTGTTTCTTTCGATGTTTTTCAGGGCTAAGTTTTCTTGTTTTGATAAATTAAAGTTAAGTCTGTTGGTTCCTGTTAAGAGACGTGTGATGTCTTGTAATACCCACCTTTCAAAGATTTGGACTTCGGGTCCTACGACATCCAATGTAGGTGTGAAGCTAGAAGGTGGTTTACAGCCAGATAAGTTAAGAGTTTCTTCCTCTCTTATTCTTCCTTCAAAGAATTTCTTAAGTCTGACTTTTCTGAAAAATGCATAGAGGTCCTCATGAAGTTTAAATTTATTTAACGGGGTACAGGGAACGAATGATAAACCCCAATTCAATAGTGTTATTTCTTCACTATTCAGGTTAATGGACGATAGATTGTAAATCGGCATTTTGTCTCTTGATTTATCTGCATTTTTGCTATCTTTTGAGTCTACCACCAGTATCGCTGATTTCGCGTCTTCACATATTGTTGCTGAGGTTGAGGGCTCATCATTTGATGTCCTTCCCAGTCTTGCTGCCAATGCACATTCTTCCCCCTGTAGGGGCCTCTCGATAAAAAACCCCGAGTGTGGGTATTTTGGTATCCTTGTCTACCTCTGAAGGGAGGTCTAGAATTGTAACGTCCCCTCCCTGGATCTTGATAATTATCTCCGTCTGAATCAGAGGAGCCAGTGTCTGAAAAGTTTGTGTAATTTCTCCTATAGGTGTTATCATAGTTCGGGTTATAGCTAGCTTGATTCCCTCCTTGATAGCAGTTTGGGTTCAAATAGGGGTAATTTTTTTCTTTCATAAACCAACGTACATCTTTCTTTATTTTTTTGTTTTTTTTGTTGGTTAAATAGGTGTCAAAATCTTTCATCTCTGATTGAATCTTTTCAAGTTTATTTTTAGCATCATCGACCGCACTGGAAGTTTTTAGCTTATCTCCTAAGTCTTGAATCTCTTTGCTCAGAGCTGTCATTAGGTCTTTTGCGGTTTCGATGATTAACATCATCCAGTCTCTGGAGCAGCGGTTTGAAATCAGTGACCACCGTTCCAGAAACTTACGGATTTCAATAAACAAAGCGGGAGCATTACGAACCCTCAGGCCAGATGGAATTACTCCCTCTTTGAGATATGCAAGCATATAAAATGCATGAGACTCTATGCGTTTCATTTTCTTCTTCAAGTTTAAAAGATTTTGCCATTCACTATTATCTCCTAATGTAGTGGGAGCAGTTGTATTACCATCAGTTACTAATCCTAATAAGGAGGAGAACTCCTCATCAGAGAACCCAAACGTTTCAAGTTTATCCATAATAATAGGGATTGATTTTGAAGCTTTATGTATGGAAATTTACTTTTAGGCAGATAACACTGGGTTAATTTGGTCAAAAATGTCACACTTCCTTGGCATTCCCACCCTGGTGAACTGATATCTCACAGCAGTATACTTATAACTTGGAAGGAAAATTAATTCCACTCCTAGATTTGGACTGATATCCCACAGTTAAATAACCGTGAATGTAGTGACATACATTTTGGGACCCCCTCTATGGTTGCTTTAATGACCAGGGAAAAGAGAGGACAACACTTACGAAAAAAATATATACTGAGATTCCCTCGTGGTCAAATCATAGTTTCTTATATGGCAAAGCTCACAGAGTGAATCAGATAACCTTCAAATTGATACAGGTACAACAATATTCATTTTCTCATTTTACATCTTTTATTTCTTTTTTCTTTTGTAGCATATCAAAAATATTTAAAATGTTTTTGTTTTTAAATCTTTTCTTGTATATACATCAATTCATCAACATGGGTACTAATCCAATCAATATTAAAAATTCAGTGAAAAATACCATGATTTTTACAATGTGTTAAAAAAAACAAGTGAAAAAAACTGACACCCTGTCTTTCACAAACTAACCAACATGCACACTTACTCATTCATACAACTCTACAATCTACCAAACTCAAAAACAATTTCTAGGGTTGAGGCAACACAGATATTATTAGTGTGTTATCCATGCCAGGTCTATGCGCGTTTCGGTGGGTTCGGACCACCTTCCTCAGGACCAGATCAGAAAGAGTTTTGCTCTCCCCTCAGCGTGTGTGTGCAGGGTACCTGAAATTAAAAACAAAATGTAATGTACCTGTGACTGGGCCTTAGTTGAAGAACACTTGACTTAATCTGTAGTATTTCATCTATCAGTTCCTTTTTACTTTTGCTCTGAAACATCACTTTGCACCAGAAAATGAGTGACGTCAATTGGATGAGAGACAGTTTTTTATGGAAGTGAGTGTAGGATTTGGCAGTTAAGGATCAAGTACATTATGGTCCTGACGTCATATTCTTTTTGGAGATACTAGGGAACATTTGATTGTTGCATATTATGGCGGATCAGACAAAGTCGGGATATCTCTTACGCTTTCTACTCTAACTTCTAAAACAATGATTTTTCTTAATCTAGTCTCACCTTAGACTCGACGATGACCAACTGTGTCCAATATCTTTACCGTGCAGGTATTCACTTTTCTTAGACACAAATCAACAATGCCTAGAGGAAACATATATATTTTAGAACCTATTTTCAGCCTCTGAACATGTAAATTGCCAGCATAATAGCAAAAAAGGGCATTCTTACCCCAGATATATCGTAGAAGCGTTGTTTTGGGGACTATTCTTTATCTTAGTTTATACGGCAAGACAAAGCGTTTTTATTGATGAGGCTTTAAATTTCAGTTGCTCTAAAAAGGAATTGTTATACTTAGATTGTATCATTTGTCCTACATATCACTCTATTGTTCATAATAACCTAGATAGGCTCTTCCCCCAGATTCATCACAAGTGAGTCGTTTTAGGGACGATTCTTTGTCTTAATATGTAGGGCAGGACGAGGCAATTATTTTTCTGTGGCTCTCATTTTTGATCACCTTAAACAAAATGAACCAAAATTATATTAATTATTCTACAAAGCCCTTTGTTAGTTATATAGATAAGGATTGTGTTTTTTAACTAACCTGTATTGATTCCGATAGACGTGTGGTCTTAAGTCTTCGTATTTTTCATATGCGGTTCATGATGACCTCCTTACGATTCTTCACTCTCAGATTTAACAAGGTCTATAATTAAAGAGTTACATTTGTAGAATGACCCATAGTCTGTTTGTATGTTGTTTACTTTAATAATCACTGTTCAAGGTGGTCGTCTGAGTCATAGATCTACCTTCTGTTTACAATAAATGTATAAATGTAGGCTAATGCCATCGTGTTTTACGATATACATATTAAGGATTCCCTGACACGCTGATAATTAATATGCGCAAACTCGACCTTTATTGGCCTTTTAAATCATTGCTGTCCCCCAGTTTGTTTCTTCTGACTGCTGGTAAAAATAAATTTAAGGTTGCCAAGCAGTCAGTTTGAGCAAAGTTTTCCCTATGCACAGCAAGAGAGATAGCTAGTATTGTGATATTTTCGCAGCGCGGCAATCATACCTTATTTTGTAAATGTGCCCGATGTGTACGGTCGTCCTGCCTTGTCTTTCTTCTTCCAACCGACGTAACTGAGGTTGGTTAAACCCAGAGCTTTAAATAGGTTATACAAATTCGCGGGCTTTACTTTCTCGGTGTTTGGCAACCCAGAAGCAGTTGGAACTAGCTCTATATTTCCACATGCAGAGCTGTAGTTCCGGGTTGTGAGTACGAGCGCCATCTTGGAGCAGGATAATATTACAAGTGTTGGCTAGCACTAATAGGATGTTTTTATCTACATATTCATTTATTGTAAAAAGGCACCTTGATATTTATACAATCTTTTGATTTTAAGAGTGGTATTGTATTAAATTTCTGTTATCAGGGGAAGAAAGATTTTATAAATTGTTCACAGCCACGTGTTATTCATAAGGAGATTAAATATATACTAATTATAATTGCACTTCGATTAATAATGATTAATATCTCCTGAGTGTAATGGGCATTATCCAATCATTTTACAAATATTTAGAGAGTGCAAACCAGGCTTACCGCTTTATATGTGCTTAGTGCCATGCTAAGATGTATCTTTGTTAAGTCCCTTACTATGGGTGTTTACTCCTCACTTTCGCAGATATATGGTGAATACAGAGGGGGTTTACTAATTTATGTATGTTACTAACAAACCAAGCTATGTTTTCATTTAGTCGCCTGCGGACACTATCAAATTGGAAAATCCAGTAGCTCTCACGTTTTCTACGGGTTTGTTCCATTAATTGGCCGGTTTTATGGGGCACCTTCTCTAAAATGCACCACCGTAGTTCTGCCTCTTTGTGGTAAGGGTCTATGCAGTGTTGCACTAAGGGTGCTGCTGTTTTCCTCATTCTCACCGCTGACTTGTGTTCACTGAATCTGGTGCGAAATTCCCTACCAGTTTCGCCGATATAGGCGAGGCCACATGGGCATAGGATTGTGTAAACAACATTGCTACTTCTGCAGTTTGTCAGCGATCTTAATTTCACTTGGACGTTGTTATAATTCATTGACTCAGTTATGATTGCGGCATCACAGGCATGGCAAGATCCACATTTATGGTTACCAAGTACAGGATTCTGTCCTGTTAAAGATGTTTGAATACTTCCTATCTTCTGTTTATTTCTAGTGTGGACTAAGCGATCTTTTAAGTTTTTATTCCTTCTGTATGCCACTAAGGGTTCAGATACAAAAGTCTCACTCTCCTCTGTTTCTAGTATTCTCCAGTTTTTGTTAATTATATTTTTAATTTTATAGTTCAATGGTGAGTGGTAAATGACACAAGTGATTCTGTCTGAGGGTTTCCTTTTGGTACCACTCAGTAAGGAATCCCGGTCGTAATACTTTGCTCTTTTAAAAGCCTGTCGGATGAACCGATGGGGGTAACCTCTTGTGAGTAATCTTGTTTTAAGTGCTTCTCCATGGCGATGATATTCCATCAGGTTTGTACAGTTATAGCGTATCCTGAGGAATTCGCCAAACGGAATTGAGTCCTTTTGGCAGTGTGGGTGGAAGCTCCCAAACTGAAGAATGGTATTTTTAGCAGTCGGTTTCCTGCATAGACTCACTTCTAGTATTCCACTGCTGCCATTTATCTCAATATCCAGGAACTCCACCTTGTTTGTATGGTAGTTGGAGGTGAATTTTAGATTAGGGTCACTCAAGTTTAACCAAAGAGTGTAGTCCTTCAATTGGACCTCAGTGCCGCGCCAAACAAAAAAAATATCATCAATGAATCGGCGCCATAAATGAACATTTTCAAAAAAGGGGGCAACTTCGTTATACACGTTTCTTAGTTCCCATTCGCCCATGTAGGCGTTCGCTATACTTGGGGTGCAGGAAGCTCCCATGCTGGTGCCCTTCTCTTGTTTGTAAAGGGCACCGTCATAGTCAAAATAGTTGTTTAACAGGACAACCTCCAAGCATTGCAAGATGAATCTGTCCGGTCGATTTCCAGGCTATCTGTGTAGCAGGGATGACACTGCCTGTAACGCTTGACACTGAGGGATGTTGGTATACAACGCCTCAATGTCAAGCGTTACCAGTATGTCAGTGGCTGTGTCAAATGCAATACCTTCTATTTTAATGATCATATCACCCGTATCACGGATGAATGATTCATATTTCTGTGTCAATGGGCACAAGAATTTGTCCACATATTTTGATAGTCGTTCTGTACTCGATCCGATTGTCGAAATAATTGGTCGCATAGGGGGACTGGTCTCATTTTTATGTATCTTTGGTAGCCCATACAATGCTGCGACTACCGGACAAGTTTTGTTCAGAAAAATTAGTTCATCTTCACAGATGAATCCTTCTTCAAATGCGGTATTGGTTATTTCTCTAATTGTTACATTGAGGCGTTGTAATTCCCTTGGGTGTGCTGGCCTGTAGTGTTCCTCAACACTCAGCATCTCTAACATCTTTTTATTATACTCACTTTTATCAAAAATAGTGATGCCCCCACCCTTATCACATGGTTTTATTATCAGATTGGTGTTTCTTTCGATGTTTTTCAGGGCTAAGTTTTCTTGTTTTGATAAATTAAAGTTAAGTCTGTTGGTTCCTGTTAAGAGACGTGTGATGTGTTGTAATACCCTCCGTTCAAAGATTTGGACTTCGGGTCCTACGACATCCAATGTAGGTGTGAAGCTAGAAGGCGGTTTACAGCAAAAATAAGTTAAGATTTTCTTCCTATCTTATTCTTCCTTCAAAGAATTTCTTAAGTCTGACTTTTCTGAAAAATGCATAGAGGTCCTCATGAAGTTTAAATTTATTTAACGGGGTACAGGGAACGAATGATAAACCCCGATTCAATAGTGTTATTTCTTCACTATTCAGGTTAATGGACGATAGATTGTAAATCGGCATTGTGTCTCTTGATTTATCTGCATTTTTGCTATCTTTCGAGTCTACCACCAGTATTGCTGATTTTGCGTCTTCACATATTGTTGCTGAGGTTGAGGGCTCATCATTTGATGTCCTCCCCTGTCTTGCTGCCAATGCACATTCTTCCCCCTGTAGGGGCCTCTCGATAAAAAACCCAGAGTGTGGGTATTTTGGTATCCTTGTCTACCTCTGAAGGGAGGTCTAGAATTGTAACGTCCCCTCCCTGGATCTTGATAATTATCTCCGTCTGAATCAGAGGAGCCAGTGTCTGAAAAGTTTGTGTAATTTCTCCTATAGGTGTTATCATAGTTCGGGTTATAGCTAGCTTGATTCCCTCCTTGATAGTAGTTTGGGTTCAAATAGGGGTAAATCTTTTTTTTCGTAAACCAACGTACATCTTTCTTTAGTTTTTCCTTTTTTTTGTTGGTTAAATAGGTGTCAAAATCTTTCATCTCTGATTGAATCTTTTCAAGTTTATTTTTAGCATCATCGACCGCACTGGAAGTTTTTAGCTTATCTTCTAAGTCTTGAATCTCTTTGCTCAGAGCTGTCATTAGGTCTTTCGCGGTTTCGATGATTAACATCATCCAGTCTCTGGAGCAGCGGTTTGAAATCAGTAACCACCGTTCCAGAAACGTACGGATTTCAATAAACAAAGCGGGAGCATTACGAACCCTCAGGCCAGATGGAATTACTCCCTCTTTGAGATATGCAAGCATATAAAATGCATGAGACTCTATGCGTTTCATTTTCTTCTTCAAGTTTAAAAGATTTTGCCATTCACTATTATCTCCTAATGTAGTGGGAGCAGTTGTATTACCATCAGTTACTAATCCTAATAAGGAGGTGAACTCCTCATCAGAGAACCCAAACGTTTCAAGTTTATCCATAATAATAGGGATTGATTTTGAAGCTTTATGTATGGAAATTTACTTTTAGGCAGATAACACTGGGTTAATTTGATCAATAATGTCCCACTTCCTTGGCGTTCCCACCCTGGTGCACTGATATCTCACAGCAGTATACTTATAACTTGGAAGGAAAATTTATTCCACTCCTAGATTTGGACTGATATCCCACAGTTAAATAACCGTGAATGTAGTTACATAAATTTTGGGACCCCCTCTATGGTTGCTTTATTGACCAGGGAAAAGAGAGGACAACACTTATGAAAAAAATATATACTGAGATCCCCCCGTGGTCAAATCATAGTTTCTTATATGGCAAAGCTCACAGAGTGAATCAGATAACCTTCAAATTCATACAGGTACAACAATATTCATTTTCTCATTTTACATCTTTTATTTCTTTTTTCTTTTGTGGCATATAAAAAATATTTAAAATGTTTTTCTTTTTAAATCTTTTCTTGTGTATACATCAATTCATCAACATGGGTACTAATCCAATCAATATTAAAAATTCAGTGAAAAATACCATGATTTTTACAATGTGTTAAAAAAACCAAGTGAAAAAAACGGACACACTAACCAACATGCACACTTACTCATTCATACAACTCTACAATCTACCAAACTCAAAAACAATTTCTAGGGTTGAGGCAACACAGATATTATTAGTGTGTTATCCATGCCAGGTCTACGCGCGTTTCGGTGGGTTCGGACCACCTTCCTCAGGACCAGATCAGAAAGAGTTTTGCTCTCCCCTAAGCGTGTGTGTGCAGGGTACCTGAAATTACAAACAAAATGTAATGTACCTGTGACTGGGCCTTAGTTGAAGAACACTTGACTTAATCTATACTATTTCATCTATCAGTTCCTTTTTACATTTGCTCTGAGACATCACTTTGCACCAGAAAATGAGTGACGTTAATTGGATGAGAGACAGTTTTTTATGGAAGTGAGTGCAGGATTTGGCAGTTAAGGATCAAGTACATTATGGTCCAGACGTCATATTCTTTTTGGAGATACTAGGGAACATTGGATTGTTGCATATTATGGCGGATCAGACAAAGTTGGGATATCTTTTACACTTTCTACTCTAACTTCTAAAACAATGATTTTTTTTAATCTAGTCTCACCTTAGACTCGGCGATGACCAACTGTGTCCAATATCTTTACCGTGCAGGTATTCACTTTTCTTAGACACAAATCAATAATGCCTAGAGGAAACATATAAATTTCAGAACCTATTTTCAGCCTCTGAACATGTAAATTGCCACCATAATAGCAAAAAAAGGGCATTCTTACCCCAGATATATCGTAGAAGCGTTGTTTTGGGAACTATTCTTTATCTTAGTTTATACGGCAGGACCAAGCGTTTTTATTGATGAGGCTTTAAATTTCAGTTGCTCTAAAAAGGAATTTTTATACTTAGATTGTATCACTTGTCCTACATATCACTCTATTGTTTATAATAACCTAGATAGGCTCTTACCCCAGATTCATCACAAGTGAGTCGTTTTAGGGTCGATTCTTTGTCCTAATATGTAGGGCAGGACGAGGCAATTATTTTTCTGTGGCTCTCATTTTTGATCACCTTAAACAAAATTAACCAAAATTATATTAATTATTCTACAAAGCCCTTTGTTAGTTATATAGATAAGGATTGTGTGTTTTAACTAACCTGTATTGATTCCGATAGACGTGTGGTCTTAAGTCTTCGTATTCTTCATATGCGGTTCATAATGACCTCCTTACGATTCTTCACTCTCAGATTTAACAAGGTCTATAATTAAAGAGTTACATTTGTAGAATGACTCATAGTCTGTTTGTATGTTGTTTACTTTAATAATCACTGTTCAAGGTGGTCATCTGAGTCATAGATCTACCTTCTGTTTACAATAAATGTATAAATGTAGGCTAATGCCATCGTGTTTTACGATATACGTATTAAGGATTCCCTGACACGCTGATAATTAATATGCGCGAACTCGACTTTTATTGGCCTTTTAAATCATAGCTGTCCCCCAGTTTGTTTCTTCTGACTGCTGGTAAAAATAAATTTAAGGTTGCCAAGCAGTCAGTTTGAGCAAAGTTTTCCCTATGCACAGCAAGAGAGATAGCTAGTATCGTGATATTTTCGCGGCGCGGCAATCATACCTTATTTTGTAAATGTGCCCGATGTGTACGGTCGTCCTGCCTTGTCTTTCCTCTTCCAACCGACGTAGCTGAGGTTGGTTAAACCCAGAGCCTTAAATAGGTTATACAAATTCGCGGGCTTTACTTTCTCGGCGTTTGGCAACCCGGAAGCAGTTGGAACTAGCTCTATATTTCCACATGCAGAGCTGTAGTTCCGGGTTGTGAGTACGAGCGCCATCTTGGAGCAGGATAATATTACAAGTGTTGGCTAGCACTAATAGGATGTTTTTATCTACATATTCATTTATTGTAAAAAGGCGCCTTGATATTTATACAATCTTTTTATTTTAAGAGTGGTAGTGTATTAAATTTCTGTTATCAGGGGAAAAAAGATTTTATAAATTGTTCCCAGCCACGTATTATTCATAAGGAGATTAAATATATACGAATAATAATTACACTTCGATTAATAATGATTAATATCTCCTGAGTGTAATGGGCATTATCCAATCATTTTACAAATATTTAGAGAGTGCAAACCAGGCTTACCGCTTTATATGTGCTTAGTGCCATGCTAAGATGTACCTTTGTTAAGTCCCTTACTATGGGTGTTAACTCCTCACTTTCGCAGATATATGGTGAATACAGAGGGGGTTTACTAATTTATGTATGTTTAGTAACAAACCAAGCTATGTTTTCATTTAGTACCCTGCGGACACTATCAAATTGGAAAATCCAGAAGCTCTCACTTTTTCTACGGGTTTGTTCCATTAATTGGCCGGTTTTATGTTGCACCTTCTCTAAAATGCACCACCGTAGTTCGGCCTCATTGTGGTTCAGGTCTATGCAGTGTTGCACTAAGGGTGCTGCTGTTTTCCTCATTCTCAACGCTGACTTGTGTTCACTGAATCTGGTGCGAAATTCCCTACCAGTTTTGCCGATATAGGCGAGGCCACATGGGCATAGGATTGGGTAAACAACATTGCTACTTCTGCAGTTTGTCAGCGATCTTAATTTCACTTGGACGTTGTTATAATTCATTGACTCAGTTATGATTGCGGCAACACAGGCATGGCAAGATCCACATTTATGATTACCAAGTACAGGATTCTGTCCTGTTAAAGATGTTTGAATACTTTCTATCTTCTGTTTATTTCTAGTGTGGACTAAGCGATCTTTTAAGTTTT
Source organism: Lissotriton vulgaris (assembly GCF_964263255.1). Lineage (NCBI taxonomy): Eukaryota > Metazoa > Chordata > Amphibia > Caudata > Salamandridae > Lissotriton > Lissotriton vulgaris. The sequence goes on from NC_141699.1 coordinate 814,201,708, forward strand.
TATTCCTTCTGTATGCCACTAAGGGTTTAGATGCAAAAGTCTCACTCTCCTCTGTTTCTAGTATGCTCCAGTTTTTGTTAATTATATTTTTGATTAATCCTTAATACGTATATCGTAAAACACGATGGCATTAGCCTACGTTTATACATTTATTGTAAACAGAAGGTAGATCTATGACTCAGACGACCACCTTGAACAGTGATTATTAAAGTAAACAACATACGAACAGACTATGGGTCATTCTACAAATGTAACTCTTTAATTATAGACCTTGTTAAATCTGAGAGTGAAGAATCGTAAGGAGGTCATCATGAACCGCATATGAAAAATACGAAGACTTAAGACCACATGTCTATCGGAATCAATACAGGTTAGTTAAAACACACAATCCTTATCTATATAACTAACAAAGGGCTTTGTAGAATAATTAATATAATTTTGGTTCATTTTGTTTAAGGTGATCAAAAATGAGAGCCACAGAAAAATAATTGCCTCGTCCTGCCCTACATATTAAGACAAAGAATCGTCCCTAAAACGACTCACTTGTGATGAATCTGGGGTAAGAGCCTATCTAGGTTCTTATAAACAATAGAGTGATATGTAGGACAAGTGATACAATCTAAGTATAAAAATTCCTTTTTAGAGCAACTGAAATTTAAAGCCTCATCAATAAAAACGCTTTGTCCTGCTGTATAAACTAAGATAAAGAATAGTCCCCAAAACAACGCTTCTACGATATATCTGGGGTAAGAATGCCCTTTTTTTGCTATTATGGTGGTAATTTACATGTTCAGAGGCTGAAAATAGGTTCTGAAATATTATTGTTTCCTCTAGGCATTTTTGATTTGTGCCTAAGAAAAGTGAATACCTGCACGGTAAAGATATTGGACACAGTTGGTCATCGTTGAGTCTAAGGTGAGACTAGATTACGAAAAATCATTGTTTTAGAAGTTAGAGTAGAAAGCGTAAGAGATATCCCGACTTTGTCTGATCCGCCATCATATGCAACAATCGAATGTTCCCTAGTATCTCCAAAAAGAATATGACGTCTGGACCATAATGTACTTGATCCTTAACTGCCAAATCCTGCACTCACTTCCATAAAAAACTGTCTCTCATCCAATTGACGTCACTCATTTTCTGGTGCAAAGTGATGTCTCAGAGCAAATGTAAAAAGGAACTGATAGATGAAATAGTATAGATTAAGTCAAGTGTTCTTCAACTAAGGCCCAGTCACAGGTACATTACATTTTGTTTGTAATTTCAGGTACCCTGCACACACACGCTGAGGGGAGAGCAAAACTCTTTCTGATCTGGCCCTGAGGAAGGTGGTCCGAACCCACCGAAACGCGCGTAGACCTGGCGTGGATAACACACTAATAATATCTGTGTTGCCTCAACCCTAGAAATTGTTTTTGAGTTTGGTAGATTGTAGAGTTGTATGAATGAGGAAGTGTGCATGTTGGTTAGTGTGTGACAGACAGGGTGTCAGTTTCTTTCACTTGGTTTTTTTAACACATTGTAAAAATCATGGTATTTTTCACTGAATTTTTAATATTGATTGGATTAGTACCCATGTTGATGAATTGATGTATACACAAGAAAAGATTAGTGCACACTGACACCTGGGGTGGCGGAGCGGGTAATCTGGGGGCTATGTAAGAGAGAGTGAAGTTGGTAAAAAACATCATCACTAATATCAGAAGTGTTGCATGTATCCCCCACAGGGCATCGAGCCCCTTTGTCTGCCAAAGAGGGAATAAATGCTGTACATTGAATGTGGCAGTGAGGGGCTGCTATGAAACACTGAGAAAACTGCAGAAGAACAACAACACCCCTAATGGGCTGATAAGTACATCTAGGAATACAGCAAAGAATAAATCTGAAGTCACCAGTCTGGCTATAGGTCAGGCAGGAGGACAGCCTCCATTATACATAAGTATTCATTGGTGGTCGTTGACCTTTGGTGGACTTGAACACCCTCCTGGTATAATGAAGAAAGCAATGCAGTTCAGGAAAAACAAGAAGACCATACTCCGTGACATGTTAACCAACTGCGAGATACCTAGAGCTGAACTACTTGGCAAGGAGGGGGTACCCTTGCTGAAGGACACCCCTACAGGAGACAAGGCCTTATTGATGAGATCCTTCATGGAGAATGATATCAACAAAAGGTTATGCTGTTTCTCTAGGATGAGAGGCAAAACACAGAGAATTATGAACCAACCTGACCTGGCAGGGTCAAGGTTGGGAATCCATTATATTGGATTTTAATGCCCTCACTCACCCTGTTGGGTGTCATGCTTCATCATGCTCCTCGTCGGGTCGGCGGTGCAATACCCGACGGGCTCCCTATAATAGGGGCACTTTAACAGAGATCTTTTATCCAACAGCCGTCAGGTGAAGTGCGGGTGGGGGGCCTCGTATGTGTAGATGTATGTGAATGATAGAAGTGAATATAATATAGGACTGGGCGTACCTAAGAGAACAACTTTAATCAGGGGGTCTCCTACCCTAAGTAAAAGCAGAAACTATAAGGCGCAAAAGCTGGAATATTGTCTCAGGTTGTAGAGCTCTTATTAGTAGTGGGTCAACATGTTTCTCACTAAAAATTAGTATTCTACAGGCGATTCGTCAGGACCAAAAGAATAACTATCTACACTAAAACTAAATAGGTGTTGTGGCTACACACACACAACATCCAACAGACTAATAGACGAATACCTGGTGGTGCAGGAACCAGATCCAGAGGTGCAGGAACCAGATCCAGAGCCTGTGAACTGCCATTAAAACAGTAAAGAATGACTTAGCAAACACACTTCAGGAAGTAAAACAGGAAGTTGATGACATTTGTGAGACTGTCTCCAACATAGAATATTTTAAGTCTGCGTGAGATGAAGAAATGGAACCACTACAGCAAAAGATCCAAGAGCACTCCTAAGATTGAGTATAGCCCCCAGAAGCAAAAGATAAGAGTCAGAGGAGTCCTTTTGGGATCAGGGAAAGGGAGGGTGTCTATCCTAATTAACAATCACTTCCTGGATTAGGTATTTGAGGAATTGGTGGAGGGGAAGGGCAGGGTTCTTGTTCTCTGAATAGGAACCAAGAATATTACAGTGGCTAATAACTACGCCCCCATGAAGGTCAGGAATTCCAGGCTGTGAACAAGGCAACACTTGTTCAGGGAGACTTTAATTTCACAATGGATAGTGAAAGGACTGAGGTATGGTCTGTCAGGGGCCTTCAATGAGAAAGTCAAGTGGTGGTTTCAAGTGATAGCAGGATATGTAGAGGAACAGGCACCCCTCCAAGAGAGATATCCCCTTTTTTTACACAGGGCAAAACACATATATGATACTGAATTACTTTTTGGGCCCAGCACACATATGAAATGCGATTCAGATGGTACGTTTTGGAGAAAAGTCAGTGTCTGACTGTGCTCTAATGTCTCTTGTCTTGCAAATTTGCAGGCCCAAATCTACCTTGCCCCGTGGAGGCTTAGGTTTATCATAATTTAAAACCAAACATACAAAGAAGCCACACACTTAGCTATCTCTCAGTAACTAGCAGGCAATGACACAGATGAGATTTTTTCCAGCATACTTTGGAACACTACCCTAGCTATCATTAGGGTATATCATTGCCATCACTTTGAGAGATGTATTACCCACTCAAGGATTCAGCTGCTCTTACAGCAACTATAAGGGAGGCAGCTGTAGTGGTCATCCCTAAGCAAGGCAAGGTACCTATGTTACGTTAATTCCACGATACATATCATTGCTAAACATGGATGCGAAGCTATTCACTAGTATCTTAGCTGCCAGGCTCAATCCACTCCTGATAAATCCTGACCAAGCGGGCTTTATTCCAGAAAGATGGTGTAGCAACAACATAAAGGGAATACTACTAATTGTGGCCACGACTTAGAACCACCCCACCGGGAGACCTCCATCTGGCCCCATCCAGCTGTTTGCCCCTGCTTCACATCTCTCTGATTGAGATGCGGAGCGGGGTGAAGGTGTGAGGCAAGTGGCAGGCCCCTCTACCAGCCGATGACAGTGCAGAGACTGTCAGGCATGCTATACAGGACCGCGACCATGAGGCCTGGTTACCACTGGGGATGAGCGATGTCTGACCTTCATAAGAGCAGTGCCTCCTAAGAGCAGGTGACCCAAACATCCAGTGGACGTCCCATCCTGGATGAGTCTTTACCCACCAGGGTACCTCAGAGAGTAGGATTGTGCGTGGGCTGACACATAGGATGACTGTGTTAGATTATGCTCATTGATGCTCACGCAATGCCATATATAAGTTAGGATTCACTGCACCATTTTCTTTTCAGACTCCATTTTGTGTGATTTCAAAACAAATCTTTTTCAGTCCTGAGAAATACCCATTGCTAAGTTTTGTTTCTGCAATAAAGAACTGTTAGTGCCGGTGCATAGCTTTCCCACTAGATAAAGGCCCTTTCCCACCGGTCTGGAAATTTGATGGCAGCCCAGGGTGAAACGGTCTTGGACTGTGCTGTGTTGTGCAAGATACAAGAGCAGAAACCTTTTTTTTGTCTTTCCCTGTCCAGGTACATCTGCTTGGGAAATTCCACTGTGGGTGTTTTCTTAGCTATCCATGCAATGTACATAATGTATCTTCATGCTTACGATTTTTCCGTTCCCTTTGTAGCACTCTCTCGGGACTAGTTAGATGGAGCCCCGCTCTGAGCAAATATAAAATATAATTATTGGTGAATATTCTCCACTGTCTCTCTAACTCTCCATTTGGTATGGAAGGATGAAAGGTGGTCCAAGGTGACCCGGGTGACACTGAAAGGGGATTTTCTTCAACTGGCAGCCCCATGCAAACCACAAGACCAAAGCTGCAAGGTAGGTAGGGACACTGGGAGTGGGAGGCAGCAGGCCCTCTGGACTGCAGCACACCACTCGACAGTAGGAGGCCTGAGAAGTTGTGGGGTGCCCCTTTGGACAAGGCTTAACCCCTGAAGGAGATCCTGGTGAGTGGGGGCAGCCTGAATCAGTGGCATAGTGGATGACAAGTGGGCCACATACGGTTGAAGATGTGCAACCCCCTGAGACCGTAAGGGGCAGGAGGCAGCAGCCCCTTAACAGTGCAGAGTGCCCCCCAGGAGCTCGGGAGACTGGTAAGCATCCCTCTCATTTGTGCCATGGCCGCTATGAGATTCCCTGGTGAGTGTGAGTCGGGAGACAAGCGCAGTTGCTGTGGGGGTGGCAGCACTAGGAGAGTAAGATTGCGGCACTGTGAGAAATAACACCTCCCTACATGCACTGAGGATCGCCCCAGCCTTGGCCTCTTCTTGTGACTGTTAACTTAAAATACTGGAGAGGTAGCTCTCCCCCGGTGGCTGGCCCTTGTATTGGAGTGGTGCAGAACTGCTTGTGCCTCCCTCAAAGACACACAACGGTTACATGTAGACCATATAGATGTACTGTTGGCAGCACAGCCCCTCTGAGACATGAGAGGGACAACCTGACTTGAGGAGGTACACCATTCTGGGATTGGCCCTTATTTAGGGTGCTACGGAACTGCTCTTGCCTCCCTTGGATATAGAAGGCAGCAGTTTACATGTCTCATGAGTGAAGCAGGTTCAGACACTGACACAGAGCCAAACACAAAACACCCACATAGCACTCTCAGCCACTTTGGTTCATGGAGGGAGGAACCACCTGCTGTTTAGACTGCACAAGCCACCCTGGTGAACAGCAGCAGTGATAAGTACAGGAGTAAAGTGGGTCCATATGAGCTGGGGCGTGATTGATACTGGTGGGGTGGGCGTGCTCTCCATTATCCTCTTCTAGTCCCTGTGACCTGTAGAAAGAGACTGGACAGGAGGAGGCTCAAGCATCCTGCATGGGGTGGAGAGGAACGTGGGGCAATTGGATGCCGGGAGCCATGGCTTGAACAGTGAAGGCGTGTCACAGATCGAAGCAGCGATGGATCCAGCAGATGCCAAACAGGACAAAATCCAAGTCACAATTGCTGACGTTAGACATTACCTGGGAGGCAGAGTTGAAGCCATAGTGCTAGAACTTGGCCTGCTGCAACATGATCAGAGGAAGTTTACTGCATGCTTCAGACAAGTGCAATAGAACTGCTGCAACCTACGGTGATGGAACTTGAAGGGAAGACCAAGAGCCTCACAGCTAATATCCACGAGTTGGAGAACAGAGCAGAGGGGCAATCGCATAACAACAATACCACATCGTGGTCTTTCCAGAGGGAGCAGGAGGTTCAGACCCGGTGGCGTATTTAAAAACATGGCTGGCACTGTCAGTTCAGCCTACGGGGCTATTACCTCATTACCTAGTGAAGCAGGCCCACCTGGTGCCAGTGAGATGGCCACCAGGTGCAACATTGAGACAAGCTGTGGCCAAATTGATGAACTACAGGGACAAAGGAACCATACTGCATGCTGCGTGCTCTTGCTCATGACAATGCATGCATATACATATTCCCAGATTACACCCTGGCTGTCCAGTTCCACAGAGCCTCGTCCTTGGAAGTGAAAAAGAAACTGCCGTCAGCTGGTCTTAACTACTCACTGCTGTTTCTGACCAAATTGAGTCATGGGGAACTGATCAAGTGACTTTTTCACTGAACTTGCAGATGCTTGGAACTGGGTGGAATTGAGAGAAGGTGAGCAACCCAATATACCCTTGCGGGCTTGGGCAGATAATCGATTGGGAAAATGGGCCAGCAAGGGATTTTATTTATGTTATCAAATCTCGGCTACTGCGGGACTCTAGTTAATTGAGAACTCACACTGTTATGGATTAGTGGCTGAAGCAAATAAATTTATAATGCAAGAAAATAATGTTACCACACTAACATAATAAGAAAGAATACAATAACCAGGTATTTAGAGTCAAAAAGTTTGTTATTTACTTGAAGACAGACAATTAATCATTGATAAAATAGGGTACAGAAGAATTCATTTCAGATATACAGGGAGTGTATTGTATGTTCCACCAATATATCAGAAAGAAAGTCTAAACTGCTAACAGATAATAACACAATGATTTCAAATCAAAAAGTAGATGAAAATCAATCATGGTAGGTGAATCACGTGCAGAATTAGACACAATTGTCGACGTTTCGGTCTTTACGGTATTATTTCATAAGACCATCATCAGGACATGGATTTAGTGCATTTGAATGTTGACCCTTTAAAATAGTGTAACATACACTTCCGAGTAAGGTCAGGGATGCTGAGAGAAATAAATCAATTGATGATGACACTTGGTCGAAGTTGAAAACTGGGACTTCAATTGAAAGGACGCTTTAAATATTGGTTCAAAAACGCAAACAGGGCTCGTTCAATGGCAGTAAATGCGTTGTCACATTTTGGAAAGTCGAGAGCACGGAGCAACTTCGTTATCCGGGTCAGCCGCGGCAGCGTATTCGGTAAAAACAGCTGGGTGGAACAGTATTGTTATGAGTCGCCAGAGCGAAATACGCTGGCAACATGGTAGTGGCCGACTGATGCATATCGCAGGCAAAGGTGCAGAAGCCAAGAGAGTGGAGATGCAGTGGGGGTTGGAGCCCCTACCCCTGTTCAGGGACATGAGAAACAGATGCTGTTGCTGGTAGCAGCCCCAAACATGTGGGTGGAACGATGCTCCCCTTACAAACAAGTCCTTGAAGAGACACCATCTGAGGTGGTGTCAAGCACATCGGAGAGGAGCGCTGCCTCTGTTGCCCTTCCAACCATCATGCCACAGATAGTGGGTGACAGTGCCTGATCACCCCTAGAGTATGACATCAGTTAGTCCCAAGGGCTGGATTTGTTTGTGTCACGTGCATGTGTGACAGTCTCCCCCTCTCAGATCAGGGCTGTGTGGACATGACCATTCCCTTTAACTGAGTACAGAGTCACTGAGCTATGATCGGGGGATGGGCTCCATGGGGCTGGCCAGGATGGTTTTCCACAGCAATGCAGATATAGATTTCAAAAGGGTCACATCCTTTCCCCCATTTACTAGCCCAATGAGCATTGGATCTGTGCTAGCTGATTGTAGTAGGTTGACCACTCCCTTTATTCTTCAGGTGAACTGTTGTGTGCTGTGGCATGCAGACTGGAGGTACCCGCAAGTGGAAGTTTGTTTGGGCAGTTACATGTTTTGCTGCTGCCCTGGGATTGGGAGTTGGAAGTTCAGTTCTTAGTTTTTATTGACCCATGCAGTGTGATTGACACCAGCCCTGAGCACTGCCTACCCCCTGCATTAGTGCACCTCCTGGATGCATCTCTATCCCCTCTGCCCTCACTAACCCCAATTAGATATCAGCTAGGATGGCAAGATTGATTTTTTATAAAAGTGGAATGTCTGGCAAATGGAGACAGCACGCAGGTGACATGAGGTACAGCAATACATTAAGAGGAAGAATGCCCAGATAGAATTCATCCAGGACACCCACATACTTAAGGGAGAGGTCAATCGCTTATAGAAATGGTGGCAGTGCCAATGTTAAAACATCACATATTCGGGGTTTGCTTGATGGACCCTTATATGGGTGAGGACCTAAGTGCCCTACAAGAGCACTATGATAGAGCTGGATACTGAAGGACGTTGTGTCTTTGTGGAGTGACAACTGGATGGCAAACCCCCATTATTAGGAAGCATTAATGCTCCAAATTTGGTGCAACCCCCATTCCTAGCATGCCTTTTCACCATATTGACCAAATGTGCAAATATCCCCTGGATCATAGGGGGATTTTAATTGCACACTGAACCAGCTACTGGACAGATTACATCCTTCATTGCCAACCTCCCCTGTGTTGACCATTGTGACTTACCTGTCCCAGTGTCTTACACAAAGGTCCCTGGTAAACAGCTGGCACGCACTGCACCCAGATGCTGGAAACATGCTTACTATTCTCTGCATGAGCTTCACGGTCGTCTTGACCACGTTCTCTGTCACAATGCCACCCAGCTAAATGTGGTGAGTGCTGAGTGTCTAGGGAAGACTCTGTTGGACAATAATCCACTCCAGCTCCAACTAATGAGGTGAGTGCCATTTCGTCTACATCCAGTGCTGAACTGGTGATTTCAACTCATTGCACTGGAGGATCCAGGATTCCAGGACTCGAGTAACGCTGCACTGTCAAACTACCTAACAGACAACTGGAGCACTACCACCACATGAAAGAATGGGAAGCAATGAAATTGGTGTTGATGGTTCATTGCATAAATACAGTGGTGGGCACACAAGCAAACCTACACTGGAATCTCACCCAGACTTAAGCGTTGTTGGGAGCCCTCAAAACTACTGCATGGTATGATCCTGCTGAGAGGCCGGCTATGGCTGCACCAAGAGAGTGACATGCTTGTCTCATTGAATGTCTGAGGTGTCTTGAGTATAAGATATACCAAGCTACCTAGAATGCTGAGGGTGATAAGTCAGGAAACCTGTTAGCATAATTACAGAAGAGTGCCATGGCAATCATCACCATAACTACGATATAAGTAACCCAATGCAACTCGCCTCTAGTCAATTTGACATACACACAGCGTGTACCGCCTATTACTGACCAATCTTTGCCCCCCCCCCAGAGGACCGTCAGGCCCAAATCCAGGAATTCCTTTGCACAATTACACTGCCTGTTGGACTTGGCCCTTTTTCAGGGTTATCCCCAAACGTTTTGCTTCTTCCTCCTATTTTTTCCTTATCTGTTGTTGTTGGTTTTAGGACTCTGGGTACTTTACCACTGCTAATCAGTGCTAAAGTGCATATGCTCTCTGTGTAAATTGTGAACATGATTAGTTATCCAAGATTGGCATGTTTGACTTACTGGTCAGTCTCTAGTAAAGTGCACTGGGTGTGCCGGGGCTGGTAAATCAAATACTACTAGTGGGCCTGCAGCACTGATTATGCTACCCACATGAGTAGCCCTGAAAAGATGTCTCAGGCCTGCCACTGCAGTGCCTATGTGCAGTTTTCTAAATGCCATGTCGACTTGGCAAGTGCACCCCTTTTCTTACATATGGGACACCCCTATGGTAGGCCCAAGACACCCCCTGGGGCAGGGTGCAGTTTATGTGAAAGGTAGCACATGTACTGATGTGTATAATATGTCCTGCTAGTGAATTACTGCCAATTTTATTTTTCACTATTGAAATGCTATCTTGCCCCAGACAGAATAGGGAATGCTTTGTAAAATTTTACAAGCATATCTTGCCATAGGGATAAGATGGAAAAATAAAGTTTAGGCTCTCTGAACTCAGAAATTAATAACGCATCTTTTACTAAAGATGGTTTTTAAATTGTGTGTTTGAAAATGCCACTTTTAGAAAGTAGGCATTTTCTTGTTAAACCATTCTGTGTGCCTCTGCCAGTTTGTGTATTGATTGGTTTTGGGGTGACAGGGACTGAGGAGGTGCATTCTCTCAGACAGCCACTGATGGGTTGGTGTGTGTCCTGACTATCCTGAATGAGTCAGGGCTGGCCTGAATAGACCTGGGCTGCATTCAGAGTAGGGGGAGGAGTTCTCACTAGCACCTGAAAAGGCCTGGTCTGCATAAAGAGTGGTGAGAGGAGATTTCCCTTGCACCTGAATAGGGCCTGTCTGCATTACACAATGCTGTCTCTACCTCCTGCTGGGCAGCTGCACAAGAGAGGACAGAACTGGTTTGGACTGGGCTCAGAGAACCTTGCACAAAGAGAGCAAATATATTTTGGGATATAAGTATTAGACCTAAAACCCCTGAACTTTTGACTACTTCTGGAATCAAGAGGAACCTTTGCTGAGGAGAAGAGCTGGAGAAACTGAGAAGTACTGCCCTTGCTGTGTGTCTATGGTTGGCCTGCAGTTGCTGTTTCTGCCAAAGAAAGGAGAAGGACTGTGCTGTGTGCTGTGTTCCCTGCTTGAGAAAAGTCTCCAAGGGCTTGAGCAGAGCTTTCCTCCTGTTTTGAAGTCTCAGGAACACAAAGACTTTACCCCCAGCTACCCTTGACTTTCTTGCTGGGAGGTCTGATCTGCCAAGAGGTGCCTGTGACTGTGCTGGGTCTCTGGAGGTTGTTTCTGTTGTTGGGAGCTGGAAAAATAATGCAACAGTTTTTCCGATGCAAAGCTGTGGTGCGAGAAGTATCTCCCGCATTGCCACGCCACTGCTGAAACCGACGCAGAGCCTGTTTCCGCAGCAAGAATCAACGCATCGAGGGATCGAGGAATCGCAGCTGTAAAGGTCGACGCAGTGCTGCTCGCTGCATCATTCACTGACGCATCCCAGATTTACACGCATCATCCCTTTGCAGCAAGTTTTCCCTGACGCATCACCCGACGATTGGAGTCATCCCAAAATTGACGCATCGCTTCCCCCTACAGTCCAGACCAAACACATTGCTCCCCTTTGTACAGCGGAACTGTTGCATCCCCTCCATGAGGGTCTCAGGAACTGACGCAGCTCTTTGTTTTTCGACGCTTCCCATTGCTGCAGCTGTTTGGCTTGGTGAATTTTGTCGCAAGAACAGGTACTTTGCAAGAAATTACGCATCCATAGTTTTCTATGGACTCAATTGCAAGAACCTTTTAAAAGTCATTTTCCTTAATACTGTATGTTGGATTTTTGTCATTTTGGTCTTGTTCAGCTTAGAAAAAGATAATTTATTTTTCTAAACTGGTGTGGTGTCATCACTGTGTTACTGTGAGTGTTGGTACAAATACTTTACACATTGCCTTTGGGACAGACTCGTGCCAAGCTGCCAAGGGGGTGAGTAGGGGTTATCTAAAGTATGTAACCTCCTTACCCTGACTAGAAGCAAGAGTCCCTATTTGGACAAAGGTACCTACCTCTGCCAAGTAGAGACCCCCATTTCTAACATTTGTGTCATTAAACCGATAGGAAGAAGAAAGCTTAACACTCCTATTACGGAGCAAGAAATCTGGGTGCCATCCGGGGAGCAGCTAAAAGTAAGATCCTGGGACTGGATGGGTTACCTATCGAGTTTTACAAAACATAAGAGGCCCTACTTGTTCCAAAGCTGTTGGAACTATATGTTGCCTACCTCACTGCAGTATGTTTGCCCCCAACACTCAATGAGGCATTACTAATCTCTCTTCCAAAAACCCTATGCAGCATGTGTAGTCCTTTTCTTGAAAGAAGCATTCAACACTGTAGACTGGGAGTACATGTTCACAACTTTTGTCCACAATGGGGATTGACAGGAGTCTGCAGATGCCCATAAGGCTGGCTCTTTTACTTGGAGCCCACAGGACGAGGGAAGAGAGGGCAATGTATCTCACCCTCTTCTGTGTCAGGAGACTCACATGCCAGGGATTTCCCCTTTCTCCGTTGCTATTCGCCCTGACAATCAAGCCATTGACATAGAGGCTTAGACAGGCAGGTCAGGACGGGGGATAATATTGGAGCGATTGACACAAGTGGTCTCGCTGTATGCAGATGAGATATTGATTTATAAGAGAGACATATGGGTGGATATCTTTGTGATAGTGAATTTACTGGTGGAGTTCCGAGCTGCCTTGGGTAGGAGTGAACTGGTCAAACACTTGTCCATTTTAATTCCTTCTGGAGTGCCCACCGTAGCAACTTATGGTTGATGCAAATTCCCTCCTTTGAGAACCACACACCCCTTTTACTTGGGTATTAGAATCTTTCCCAGCATCCATTACCTCATTGATGGATCTTAACAAAAGCCGTTGCCACTTTTCTTCTGCAAATTGCATTTTGGTGTATGCTCCTTCTCTCAGTGCAGGGTAGAGTATCCCTATCACAAATGGTGATACTCCCTCGACACTTGTATTATTTCCATAATCTCCCGGTGAATGTCCATCGTAGTAGCTTTTTTACACTACATGCAATGCTGAAGGGTTTCCTTTTGAACAAGAAGTGTCACAGAATATCAGTGTTCAAGATGCAGCTCTCTGTAGAAAGAGGGGGGCCTTGGGTCCCTAAATTTTGAATGCTATTACTTGGCAAACCAGCTACAGTAGTCTACCCGCTGGATGGGCGGATGATACATAGAGGAATTGGGACTGGCCTCCGGACCCATTGCACAGCGTGTGGTGAGAAAGGCTTTCCTTCTGCAGGGGGTGATCCCCTAGCAAGCCAGTGGCTTACTATGAGTGGCTCACTGTAGTTTTCAGAGTAGTGTACACCTCATGCCGAATAAGTTTCAATACGCACCAGGTATCTGGTTTGGTTTTATCAGACTATTTACAGAGCTGCATGTGGGAAAGGGTGTGATGCAGTGGAAGGTGGCTGAGGTAGGATCCTGGGAGATCTGTTTCAGGATGGAGCACTGGTCTCTTTCGACCAGCTGAGAGATAACAGGGACTTCCCAGCAGATCACTTCATGGCCTAAGGCTGGTTGGTGCTGAAACTCGAACAAGTGTGGCAGATTACTGACCCAGACGCTGCTCAGCACCCATTCATACAAACAATGCAAACTGTGGGTGAAAGCTGTGTTTGATAACATGGCTGGCACTGACCCTTTCACATCTATCACAGGATCCAATAGTAACACTTTGATGGGCCTGGGAGGAGGATACAGGCCAGAACTGACACACTCCTGTGAGACATCGTTGCACAGTGTTTTAGTTTGTACATTTTATACACTTCCTAGGAAAAGGTTTTTAAAACTGATTTTAAGGCAAATGGGCCTAAGACAATGTAGAACAGCTTTAGTGAAGCTACAGCTTTTAGAGAATCAACTGATAATTATGGCAGTCTCTTCTTTTTTAAAGTCCGTTAGGAATACAATGTGATGATTTATAGCCATGATACCCTTGTTGTATGGATTATTTCTATTTATTCTTAAATTGTGTAACTACAGCAAAATGTAATCCTTTTTAATCTGCAATTTAATGATTTTCATGCTTGTAAAATCGAATAAAGCTGAATATTGACAACTACTATATAAAAAAATTCTGTTAAATAAAGATATTCTTACCTGTGATAAAATATCCAAAAATATAAATGACATCACAATATTACAACAATTACATTAACTACTGACAACATTTTTGATACAATATATATATATATATATATATATATATATATATATATATATATATATATATATATATATATATACATATATATTTTTGGATCTGCTTATTAGGAGTTTTCATAACATTGTTACAGCATGTAAGTATACAGTATAGTAATACAGGGGTATCAACAAATGTGTAATAGAAACATTTGAGTGAGCCAACATTTCTAGTCTAGGTTACAGCTTTGCAATATAGAATATATTAAGCTTGTGTGGCTCAAAGTAAGAGTAAGATTTGCTTCATAAACACAAGTAATAGAGAAACAGAAAAAAAATACCCGTATTGTCTGCTACATTCTATGATAATAACATCATATATATGAACTGTGTAACTGTGAGCAACCATTTAGCTTAGGAAAAAACCAACAAAAGTAATAAAAGTGCATATCAAGAATAAAATTAGGAACGGGAACAAAAGAGTAAACAAAGAGGTTTGCTATGGTTCACTGCAGTACCTGTATGCCAGGAGTTAAGTATCAACATTGCATTAAAATCTGTTTCGCTTCTTTTTATACATCACAGTATGTACACACATAAATATTACTGACATTGAAATCATGACCTATTGGAATGTTCTCGGTCAGATACTGGTCACGCATCAGTAGTATTGTCTGATTCCCCTTCAGGGCACAATGCTATTTGGAGGGCCATTAGGACCGTGTCCCAATTGAATGAAATAGGGAATTTGCTCAGACCCAGGATGTCTTCTCTACAGAGAGATACTCCTTCGGCTCTAGCCCAGTTAAGTAAGGAATTTGACCATGCCTGCAATGACTGTTGTTCACTTGATTTCCAGCGTCTCGTAGTGAGGCGTTTAGCTACAATGAGTCAGAGATCCAAGGATCGAGAAGTCGCCCTGTGTTTCTTGTCTCTTGTAAACATGGCCAATATTTAGCCCTACCATGTGTTTGAGAGGAGGCTGTAGGTGCATTCAAATAGGTGGTGTGCTACTCCCTCCCAGTAATGTTGTAATTTGGGGCATGACCATACCATATGCAAAATGTCAGCATCGTAATGACTGCATTAGGGACAGTTCGCATCCTGCCCGTGAAAGTATTGATTATTTTTTTCCGGAGTGAGATATGCCCTGTGTATTATGTAGTACTGGATTAACCGGAACCTAGCGTTACAAGAAGCATATTTAGTACTCGTTAGGTTCATATTCCATTCCCCAGGTGTACATGGTCGAGCCAGGTCTGTCTCCCTGCGGTTTTGCAGGGAGGTCAAGACCGTGGCAGTCTGCAGAGAAAGTGTGTCTGCAAACCATGGAGTAAGATGCCACCCCTGTCCCATGACGTGAAGGTACTGGAGTGTGAGGTGTGCTTGTGGTTCTTGTACAATATCTCCCCAGTGGCGTTGCGATGTGCCAGTCCAAGAGGCGTTTCTATTGAAATGTCCCAATGGCATTCCCTTTTCCTGTGTTATGAATTTATAGGACATGAGTGTGCCGTCTCGATAGAGGCCACCCAATGTGTGTATGTCCACTGCATGCCAATCTGTGAATTTGGCCGACAGCTTAAACATTTCTGATACAATAATAAGGTTGTGCACCTAACATTCTTGAGGCGGATCACAAATTGCAAATCCCTCTGATTGGTGGCTAAACAGGATTTATGACCTGCAAGGGTCAGGAGACAACTATGTCTGTGTTTGCCTTTTTGATAAAGACAATATTTGTTTGAAGAAAAAAAGGGATGCTTTAAAAATAACTTTCAAAAAAATGTTTTGTTGAGAGTTAGAAGTGGTCCTCTGATTAACTACCTATTCCCCTTTAATCATCTTTCAACATTCACAAAAGAGTTGGCAACCAAGGGGTACCACATTCCTTTTGTGAATAAGTTACTACTTCACCTTGGGGGTCAGTAATTTTTCGAGGGTTTGCAGCTGGAATTGCAGGTGCAAGTTAGAAAGGATGCCTACAACACACCCCTTTCATATTCAAAATTGGCACCCATTGGCAATCCCTTTGTAGCAGTTGGAAAAAGTAGGATTTGATTGTTAGAAAATCCTATTTTGCAGTTGCAAGTGCTCCAATTTTATGAATCAGATAATTTTCAAATGCAAAACAAATGTGTACATCTGGCTATAAAGGAGGAAGGGGAACTGTCCATATTTGATAGTGATGTAGGGTTACCCAGGGAAAAATAATTTCCTGGTGGCTAAAACAGAAAACAATACATGTGTGATGTCACATTTATGCCTTATTTTGGTATGAATGAAATAAGTAATTTAAAAAGTGCAACAGGAACCCCCATAGGGGCATCAGTGCTAGGTCCCTAAAACTAAGTAATTGTCACAACTTACTGTTACTAAATAGCACTTTGGGAATACGAAAAAAGCCATGTTTTAAGAAGCTTCCTAAAATTGACCTCATTTCCAGCTTGTCTCGGAGAGAGAGAAAGCTGATTCCAGGTCTTTGCACCAAGTACAGAGCGAGATCTGCCTCCCTGGTCTGCAGCCTAAAATTTAGAATTCACAGTAGTTTTTCATAAGCAGATCTTAAGACTCTGTAGGGATCATATGGAAAAATACGGTCTAGAACAAATCTGAGAATAGTTAGATGGAATGCCCTACAGACTACGTTACCAGATTTGAACAAAATCTGCTTTTTTACAGGAAGCCAGTAGAGTTCCCTTAACTTTTTGGAAGTTTAATTTCTATGATGAAGTTTAAGAACAAGTCTGACTGCGGCATTTTGATAAACCTGAAGTTTATTGATCTGCTTTTAAGAATGTCCAGGTAAAGACTATTGCAATCGTAGATCCCTGAAGTAATCAAGGCATGAACTACAGTCTTTGTTGCGATCAAAGGAAGGAATTCAAAAACGTTATCAGGGATCTGATCAAAGAAAAACAAGTCCCTGATACTGTAGTTACCTGATGATGGAAAGATAGATTGTTGTCAAACTTTACTCCCAAATTCCTAGCTATGACTGTGGGAGAAGGTGGCTTAGTAAGATCCTCTGGTCACCAATCAAGGGCAGCAAACTGATTGCTATTTCCAAAATGGAGAATTTCCATTTTCTCTTTATTGCACTTAAAAAAACTTTAGTGCTGCTAAAGGTAATTCACCCTGGCCTGACGTTACCAGCAGGAAGTCCTGGCTGCAGGCTGGGCACTTTGCAGTGGTGCACCATACTTTGGCTGACACCATCAGCGACAGTAGCCCACTGAGACCACAGTGCACAAACTGCACAAACCAAGGTGGGCGGTAGGGAGTAGACGTTCACAGGTGGGCCACTGCCTCTCTTCAAGAAACTTAACTCACAGTGGATGGCCAACCAGTGCTTCCTCTCAGTTCTGCACTTCTCTCCCTGGAGCCACACATGGGAACAGGAATAACTCTATCAGCATGCTTCTTCCCAGAGTGCTTCAGCAAAGCTTGTGATAATATTTTAACCTTCCCAATCTCAAATGGCCATCTTTCATGGGATTATTAAAGGACGAACCCAATCCAAGATAGCACTCTGATGTAAATTCTATGTCCTTGCCTTATTTAAGAAGCAGGTTCTGGTTACTCATTACGTCGCAACACTTCAAGTACTCAGGTTGTAGTTTTTCTTGCTCTTGTTCTCTTAGTCCATTTTTGGGAGATTTTTTTCAGACTAGGTTACCTTCCAGTATTTCATCCATGTCCCAGGCCTCCTATTTCCTCCTCAACACTTCCTTCAACTACCTCTTCAACAGTCCTAAACTTTTTCTTCTTCCTGCATGGAGTACTTATCATCAAGGAGGTTTTTTGCCCTAGGACCTTTTTCTCCTATTTTGGGGACTTTTTTGAAAGTCACTTTCCTCTTAGATGCTACATTGTGTCTGTGGCAACATTGATACTAGAAAGAGCTGCCTTTAACTCTGGCAGACATGGACTGTGAAGACTTGGAAGTTCGGATCTAGAAATACCCAGAGAAGTTCAGCTGGTCATCAGACCTGTGATAGTGACAGTTCGCAATGAGAAACTTCTGATCTTAATACAGGGGAGATGGACCAGGCTTAAACAGTCCAGGTGGGTCAAGCCTAGTTGTTGATGCGGATGGCCCAGCATCAACCACAATAGCTTGATCAACTTTTTGACAAAAATGTAGCATTATGGTCTGAGCCTTATTCCTGAGCCTCTGATGTGCCAGCGGTCTCTTCAGTGACTTTCTGCTTTTCTGGGGATCCTATCAAACTAAGAGAATTCTTGAGCTCCTTAGTTGTCTTCTTTGCCTTCTTCCTGGCCCACTTTTTCCCAGGACAGTGTGTTGAATATTTAATCAGCGCATTGTTTGGACCAGTACTATCAGGGGCAACCCATTTAGTGGCCATGGAAGACCCCGGCCTGTCTAACTATGCCACCTTCATAGCTACCTTGATATCCGGTTTTATGTTTCCATTTTCATCAGCTCGCAGCAGAAAAGACCTGTGTAGTGCGAACCTTAATGACTTTCTTCGGAAGAAGACTGAAAGAAAAAAATCATGGTGGATTGGTCCACACCCTTCCTCTTACCACTTTGTCTAAATTAATAGACTTAACCATAATGATTGAACATCGCGTGCATGAATGCAAGTAAGAAAAACAAAGGAGTTGAATAAAACCTATTGGGGGATTCCTCTGACAGCACCCGTTAGAGCCAAAGCCCATCCTCTAGAGTCCATGACTCCAGCCACTGAGGAACCATTGAAATTTGGTACCACCTGGAGTTCTCTATTGGAATCAGAGAGAGCTCATCTTCGGAAAAATTGACTCTGCATGTATTGTAGGAGTGGCACTCTTTTGGCTACTGTCCTATCTGGAAGACCGCGCCTGACAGGTCTATTTACAACCTTTCTTGTCCTCACCAAAAACTATGGTGTGTGGAGAGCATCAGGCCTCTGCTTTAAGCCCGCTGCTTTTTAACCTTTGTCTGGCCCCTTTAGCCACTATTATTTCATCCTGGGGTGTAAAACTAGTCTCTTACGCAGATGACACACATCTGGTTCTGTCCATCAAAGAGCACTCCCCTAGGGGATTCAATAAATTCAAAGAATATATGGAGCAGATTTACACATGGATGTATGGGAATTGGTTTGAAATTGAATGTGGATAATACGGAGGTCTTGTTCTTTAACCAAAGCCATACCACCATCATCCGAGATCGTGAGAAATGTGGGTATTGGATTTGACACTGATCTCTCTTTTACAATACACAGGTCTTGGCCATGTTTCAGGAAGTTATGATTACTGAGGAAAGTCTAACAATACCTGTCCGAGGAGAGCGGTGAGATCATCATACATTCCCTGGTTACCTCCCAGCTGGACTATGCTAACAGTCTTTATATTGGGCTCCTGGCTTATCTGGTCCACAAACTTCAGATTGTCCAGAACGCATTAGCAAGGCTGATCTATAGGGTGCACGTTCGACAGCATATTTCCACTAATTTCAGCCGGTTACATTGGCTCCCGGTGAGCAAAAGGATTGAGTTCAAGACCTTGACTCTGACTTTCAGAGCCATAAGAGGCTTAGGCCCCTGCTATGTTGAACAGATGCTCAGCCTGTATTATCAGGATCTCATTTGAGATGGAGGCATTCAAGTCTGCTTCATGTGCTACTATATATCAAAGAGCATCAATGGTAAGGGCTTTCTCGATCAAGGCAGCCAAACTCTCGAATGCCTTGCCCTCCATCAGGTCCGAACTAGAGTTTAGGAAGACTTAAATACTCAGCTTTTCTCACAGATATAGCACTTCTAAGCTGATCTTTGCGGTCACTTCGCACTAGCACCGGGACACCTGCAACGAGGTAGCTGTTGTGCTCTATAAATGCATATTGATTGATTGTAACTCTTCTGAGCATCTGATTTGTAACTGCCTTCTTCATCCTCAAATGCCTTCAGGAAATACCATGCCCCATCCTTGACGAAAGGGAAAAGGAAAAGGGTTCATAGAATCCTTTTTATTGCTACTTGGGAAGGCTCTTGTTATTCTCTCTTTTTGTTGCCAGGTCAGATCAGATTACCTGGAGGAAATTAGTTACAGTCACAGCCTTACTGGATAGTGGGGCGAGTGGTCAATATTTGGATGAATCTTGGGCGGAGGAGAAAAACCTTCTACATGTTTTAAAAGAATCTTCAAAATATGTCCAAACCATAGATGGGACTCCATGTGGTTCTGGACCATTCAATGAAATGACAATCCCATTATGGTTGGGTTTTGCCACCCTTGATACAATTGTTTCTTTTGACCTCATCTCTTAACCGAATCATATCATTATACTTGAGTTTCAATGCCAAATCTATCACAATCCACATACCAATTAGGAAACCCGAACAATCTCACTATCTTCACAGTTTTGTCACCATTACTGCTATTTGTTATATGAATATTGGGCCCCTAAAATGTGTAACAGCAGCAGTCAGTTTGATTCTAGAACAATAAATGTTGTCAACGGGGTTCCAGAGCAATAATCCTCCTATATAGTGTTAGAAATTTGGCAATGGTTTGCACCTTTGTCCAAGTAGGGGCCCTTCTTCCTATTCAGGGTAAGGGTTATACACTTCTAAAATAACCCCTGCTAACCCCCTTGGCAGCTTGGCACGGGCAGATAGGCTCATCTTAGAGGCAGTGTGTAAAGCATTTGTGCATGCATAAAGTAATACAGTGAAAACACTACAATGGACACCACACCAGTTTCGAAAAATAAGCAAAACTTTGTCTAAACCAACAAGACCAAATACGACAAAAACCCAACATAAAATACTGTAAAAATAGTTACTTTGCAAGATACTCTTTAAATTGCAGAAATATCTCAAAAACTGTTTTTCTTAGTTGGTAGCTCCGTCTGGGACTACTGTGATGCTGAAAACTACAGAGTCTAACATTTCCAACCAACCGTGTCTTTGCAGGTCAGCTAAAGTGTCGACAGACTTGTAGGCAGTACCTTTCTCGGTGGCCGATCACGTTGGTACAAGTCGGTTGGGACAACCGTCGTGGTTGCGTTGTGAAGTGAAGCGTGCAGTGTGCAGTGGCCTCACTTTGCAGTGTAGGCAGCGGCTCGGTGACAGTTGTCTGACAGAATCGGTGAGACCGAGGCTTACAATGCGGAGTGAGGCGTTGCTTGATGCGGTGCTGGCAGGTCACGGTGCAAGCGACGGAGCCGGTCAGTGTTCGGGTCGGGCAGCGACAGTGTCACTGACGTCTGGCCAGAGTAAAGCAAGACGGTGCGGAGTGCAGTGCCCACAGGACTTGGTGCAAGCAACGGCTCAGTGACGGTCGCCCAGCTGCATTGGTGAGACCAAGGATGCGGTGAGTAGTGCCTTCTGCTGTGCCTTCAGGACACAGAA
Source organism: Lissotriton vulgaris (assembly GCF_964263255.1). Lineage (NCBI taxonomy): Eukaryota > Metazoa > Chordata > Amphibia > Caudata > Salamandridae > Lissotriton > Lissotriton vulgaris. The sequence goes on from NC_141699.1 coordinate 814,223,052, forward strand.
CCAGGGACGCACTCGGTGACAGCGTAGGCTGCTATTTCTTCTGCGATGACTGAAACCTGCAGTTGCAGAGACGGTGCCCAGAAGGATGGTGAGGTCTTTGCTGTTCCTGTGACTTCTTGAACAGGGGGCAGCTCTACCTCAAGCCCTTGCAGATAACTTGTCAAGCAGGATACACACACAGTTCCTCTCTGTGGCATAAACAGCAACTGCGGGCCATCCCCAGACAGCACACAGCAAAGGGGAAGTACTTCTCCTCCAGCTTCTTCCAGCTCTTCTCCTTAGCAGAGGTCCAAAAGTGATTTAAAAGTCTGGGGTCTGGGCCCCAGTTTTGATAGCAGAAATTCCTTTGTTCTCTGGTGGCAGTGAAGCTCTTTGTCCAGCCAAAAGCAGTTCAGTCCTCTCTGGTGCAGCTACCCTGCAGGAGGTCGAGACAGCATTGTCCAAGGCAGACCAGGCTTATTCAAATGTGAAATAAATCTCCTCCCCCTACTCTAAATACAGCTCAGGTCTCTTCAGCCCAGGCCTCACCCTTGAAAGGCAGGACACACCTCACCCCCCCCCCCCAAGTTGTTGTCTGAACCAAATGCACATTCCCCAGCTCCTGTCACTCCAAAGTCAGACAGTCAATACACAAACTTAGCAGAGGCACACTGGACAGCTAAGCAAGAAAATACCTACTTTCGGAAATGGTACTTTCAAACCCAGAATGTAAAAATTATACTTCCTAACAGATTCATCTTTAGATTCTTTTAAAAATATATTTTTTTATTGAGAGTTCGTGTACAAAAATAAAGAGCTTTCAGTGTTCAGTTTTGGTTGAAACATTTCATCCAAGCATGGTACCATCAGTAAAACATATCGCCATGAGTAATGCCAATAAAATACATGAAAGCCCATCTAAGATTTCCTTTAGTATTTCATTTTATCTAATTTGCTTGCTAACTTCCTATGGACTTACAACGTTTCTCAAATTTAGCGTCTGTGTCTGACCTTAGGGCAAGTGTCTCTCCAGCTCTCTGACTCTATGCAGGTTTGCCTGCTAGGCATGGAAAGTAAGTATATTATCAGTCAGTCAATCAAGCTATATTCAACAGTTTTTCATAAAAGCATAATCCAAAACATCAACACCCATTAAAAGCGGATAAAATCAAATAAACTGAGAAGCATCACTCAGTTAAAAAGACATCTATATAAAAGTTTTAAAACTATGAGCTAAAATCAGTAGTAACACATGGAAACCCAGCTCATCATAGTGACAAAGTGGAGCAGTGTAATGTTGGTAGTTTAGGGGCCATGATCATGCGTAAGTCCATATATATATACAAATCTATATAAGAAATGAAAACATGTACACTATACATATTTATCATGCTGCCACAGTAGTTTTGGCTCTTATAATCCATGCCCAACCTAAATATTTGGCTGCAGCGATATTAAGTGGCAGCCATGTGTCAGTGCGGATCAATCTTAATGCCTCAACACACTTCCTTGTCCCCAGGACTCGAAAAATGGGGGCTAGCCATATTCGTCTCGGGACAATGTAGGCGGGGCAGGCAAATAACAAGTGAGCCACAGACTCAGGGGTTTCCTTAAAGCTAGGGCAAAGAGTGTCCGTTGAAGCCTCCCACCTTGAGGTAAACAATTTGACTGGAAGCGTACCTACTCTCAGTTGAAACAGGAGCTTTCTAACTAGTTGCTTTGTAATAGCATCCCAGTAGCGTTCAAAGTTTTGGGCTGGTTTAACCATAAGGAATTGACCCGTCAGAGTCAGAGGGAAACTATTCCTATATGTATTGGTATCCACCCATCCCCAATATATCTCCTTCATTTGTTCTCTGGACGGGAACCGGGCGTTCTCAGGGTTCTCCCATAAATCCACTAACCCAATGTTTAACAAAAGCAATCTAGCCTGCTGTAACCAAGAGATCTTTTTAGAACGATCACAGTGTATCATATCTTTAAAGCCCTCAGCATAGTGTGTCAGTTCCGGGGTTGTCCAGAGTCTCCGCCAGTACAGCAGGGGGCGTAATCTAGCACTATCCTTTAGTGCCTTCCTTCCTAAATCATGAAGCATGGGCTTTACCGGGGTGCTTTGAGGAAGATTCACTAGTTTTCGAAAGAAGCTATTCTCCGCTACAGCCTATTTAGACAAGTTATTGAATTCCCAAAGTTCTGACCCAAGTGAGACTGCACTAACAACTTTCACATTATAGATGGTCAGAGAAGGGCTTACTGGCTTAGTAAAGGATGCAATAAATTCAGACAATATGATACCCGCTAACTGTCGGTGTTTTAGTATGGCCATGTATAGATGCTTACCCCAATTCATATTATCCTGAATAATAACACCTAGATATGTGAAATCGTTCACCTTCTCCAATGGGCAGTTATTCAATCGCATTACTCCTCCTGGGGATCTTTGCAGGTGGAAAGTCATGTATTTTGTTTTTGTGGCATTTATCTCAAGACCCCTCTTGTGACAAAAATCCTCAAAGAGTATTAGTGCTTGCTGTAAACCACTCAGAGTTTTTGCCAACAAGAGGGTGTCATCAGCGAACATAAGAATCGGAATGCTTACGCCCGCCAATTTAGGTGCATCCGTTGGAGTGTCCTCCAGGAATTTTGCGACCCCGTTTATAAAGATCAAAAATGGAGTGGGGGGCATTACGCAACCTTGTCTCACCCCCCCCTGCCCACTCCAAATGCGGGAGTAACCTGGCCCTGACTTCCCCACCTAATCTTCGCATATGTGTCCTCATGAAGTCTAGCTACTAGAGAGAGTAAATCTTGTGGCATCTTTAAATCAGACAGAACTCTCCACAATCTCTTTCGAGACACTAGATCAAATGCTGCCCGTATATCTACAAATAGGAAAGGAGGCAACCTGGATGCACTCGGCTTAAACTGGTAATCAATGTTGATTCCGATGAGAATTCAAATGCTTAACTTCGTGCATCAATTGCGTGCAACGAGGAAAAAGGTCCTGCAAACCCTTTGTCATGAAATAATGAAGAATACTAGACATGTGTCAAAGTAGCCTCGTGTACAGCGTTAATCACTCAAAGGAGTGTAAACACAAATTCTTTGGACAATGTCAATTTATATAAACTCTTGAACGTAAATAGTGCACTTAATATTCTACATGTGAAGTCAAAGAATGAAACAAGTAATTGTTGTTCTTCTTGATTAGGTTATTTATACGATGAAACATATGTTGTATCCATGGAAAATGTTCATAATCACAGAATCCAAGTAATTATAATATCCCATTCTTCAAATATATTGAGGTAACAAATCCCAATGCATTTCGGGCTATTACATTAGCCCTTCATCAGGGGAATCTAGAAAATTAATAGTACAATTATAATCCTGGAAATAATAAAAGCTGCAGGCTTTCAACTACTCAAACGCGGAGGTGAGGAGGAAAAAGCTCAAAAGCCAGTGGGTGGAAAAGGAAACCCAAAAAGAGAGCAAGTGAGTCCAAATGAAAAAATGTGAACCAAAGTGACTGTGAAGTTCAGAATTGCCAAAAAATGGGATGACGGTGGACTGGGGTGACAAGTAAGGGTAGTGCCCAACGAGGGTAGATTGAAACGATACGAGTGAACCAAACGAGTGTGTCTTCAAGACAAGCGTGGGCACCCATGGACAAAGCTTACGTCCGGCTTTGCGCGTGGCACATGCAAATGGCACAAACGTCTAATGCTGAACACTTACGGTGAAGCAAGAATTAAACGGGAGTGAATCCCTTAGTGTTCAAAGGATAATGGTATACATGAGTGACAATGAGTCATAACTCATAATTGTTGCGTGTATAGTGAAATGGAAACGTGCGCACGCGGCTTACCGATAATATAGATGTAATCATATTCACTGTAAAACAATACATGAAAGAGACTATAAGTGCCTGGACATAATGATACGTGATAATAAGTAAATGGTGTACGTCTACGATCTTACCAGTGAAAGCTGCAAGAAACGGCGTGCCGGGAACCCGGTGGTGGCAAACAGGAAACACTAGCGTCGTGAGGGCGCCGAGAGTCTACGTGTATATGAAAAGCCAAGGGGTGATAGAGCTAAAAGTAGGACCAACGGTGGAGTGTGATAATTGTCAGCCATATTGGAGTGAAGAATAAAGAAAAGAGTAAAGTGAATGGTGTTGAGAAGTGAAAGTTACTAAAGATCCAATGCACAACAGATTAATGTCACAATTTGTAAAGAGAAATACAATGATGTATCAGGATAAATAAGACCATAGTGGTTCTAGACCACGACGTGTGATATCACTATGCAAAATGTGAAGACGATCATGAGAAACACAGCGACAGATGCATCAATAATAATTGCATATCAAATGAGCCAAAGGAACAACACTTCAAAGAAAACATGCCAATTCAAATTTGTCATTAAGACCTAGTGGGGTCAAGGTCTGCATAAACCAAATCCAGTGTGTCTCGCGTTGAGACAAATACTTGTTACAGTCCCTGTCTGGTCGTGTGTCGATGGTTTCAAGTACCCCACATTTCAATTGCGCTATATTATGTTTCATGTTGCGCCAATGTTCGGCAATAGGAGAACTTTGTTGTTTGAGTCCTGATTCGACTTTTGTGTTCAGTAAATCTACAAAGGCAGCAAACAGGCTGCCTTTTTCCAGGACCACCGTTTTCCAATAAAGGAGAGTAAAGCGGAATGTCTGGTCAATAGTCCTTATGCCTGAGCGGGAGCCTGCTTTAAGGAGAGATAAGATATCCTGCTCGGTAAGCCAATCCTGAATTTTGTCTAAAACAAGGTGACTCATAATCTTTTGGGTTGAGTCGATTAGACTTATTGGTCTGTAATTTCCCGGGTTAGACATATCACCCTTTTTAAATATTGGAATAATCACAGCACCTTTCTAAGACTCGGGTATATATCATCACTTTTCCTATTCTGGAGAATTCTGGAGAATTAGTGATCTCGCCACTAAGGCCAATACATATAGACATTTTTCTTGTGTTTATTCATCGTTATATTTGGGACACACCTTAGAGGTCCAATATATCTATTGATGGTTAATGTGTTTCCTATCTTCATTCTACAGTATTTCTCAATTTCTTTCCATAATTGCTTGATCTTTGGACAATCCCAAACAATTTGAGTCCAGGTGCCTCCCCCCACTTCAGAGCACAGAAAACTTCTCTCCTCAATCTGAGGGTATATTTTGTGGAGAAAAGACGGAGTCTTGAATAGCAACCATTTTGCATAGAATTGCATTCTCCTAAAATTGGTGCCTCTTATTAATGTGATATTACGCTTATTAACTCTATTCCGGACCCCCTTAAGATCTGAAGGTCTTCTTTCTCCTGCCATTTATCTCTAGCCTTGTCGTAGACAGTAGAGATCATATGCTCATTAATTTTTTTTTACTTATTGACCTCTGTCTCGTTGGTTCTAGCCGGGCCTCATTAAATTCTAGTCTTGCTCTTAGTGCTGATGAATCATATTTTCTAATATGTGCCTTATTTCCATAAAAGCCCATTTAAGATCATCTATAGAATGACACTGCCCATTCTCTATCTCTGTCCATGTTTTCCATGTGTCATAAATAAGAATATCTCCCACATGCCTATACCCCTTCTCCTCCCATTTTTTTAATATACCAGGTTGGATCAGTCTGTCAGTCAGTCAGATATCTTTATTCGGTTATATTACAGAATAACCATGAAAGTACAGTAAAAAACACATCATCCTGTCTTCCCTGGCATACAGGTCGGCCAAGCATCTGGAGGTATTTTCTAATACTTGGACAGTTGAGTTTTTTGTTTCAGAAACCCCTGGAAGACCTTATAACATACTTTCTTAGGGTTCTTTACTATCCTCATAGGATCTACGATTTTGTATTTGTTCAATATTTTTAACATAAAAAGGTTATCCATATCTGGTGAATTAAGATGGTTAGAATATCTGTATATGTTATGTGAAAAGTTTGTTTAGTAACATTCCCTCAGGTTTGGGAGAGCTAACCCTCCCTCCTTGTTTGGGTTACTTAAATTGGCTAGAACTCACTACCTTATTGGCCCATATGAAAGATGAGAATAGACCATCTATTTCTTTAAAAAAAAGACATTTGTAACACACAGGGGATTGCTGAAAATAGAACATTAAGTAATGGTAAAATTGATATTATTTAAAAAGTGCCATTCGTCCTATTATTGGAATTGGGAGTTGATTCATTTCATTTCGCGATTAAATGCTTTACTTCTTGCACTGGGGGACATAATTTAATGTATATAGTTCATCCACACTTTACGACACATATATCCCCAAGTACCTCTTAGGCCTCCAATTATATAGTAACTGAAAATTGGGTAATAGTGACTGGCTTGACCAATTGCAAAGTAAAATTTCAGTCTTAGCATTATTAACTTTATACCCACCCAGGGCTAGGAATTCTGAAAAAAATCATAAAAATGTAATTTAAGAAATAGAAAAATATCATTAGGGTAGAGTTTTATATTAGACATGCCTTGTAGAGGCATAGTTTGTTATGCTTTTCACCCAATGGCTATTGCCAGGGGTTCTAGAAATAAGGCAAAGAGAATTGGAGATAGGGGGCACCCCTGCCGTATCCTCCTACTTATTCTACAACCACCTACATTTCTGGAATTGACTATTATTTTTGCCCTAGAGTCCTCATATAGATATTTCATTATACGTATAAATTTCTCTGAAAAAACACATTTAGTAAGAATTATAAAAAGACAATGCCAGGACACCAAATCAAAAGCTCTCTCAGCATCTAAAAACCACACCTGCGCCTCTATTTTGTTCTGAGTAAAATCGTCCAAAGCTTCTATCAGAAACTTTGTATTAGAGGAGAGTTGTCTACCTACTACAAAACCGCATTGACCCCAGTGTATTATTGATTCCACGATCTTATTGAGCCTGTTAGTAAGAAGCTTTGTAAAGATTTGATAATCAGCGTTAAGGAGGCTTATCGGCCTATAGGAATTGATGTTTTCCCTGTTTTTGGCCTTCTTTAAGATACTATGCATCATTAGATAATAAGTTCAGGCATACTAAACACAGTTACCTATTTTGTTCCCATGGGCAGTTATACTTATAAGATGTAATAAGCAAAACTCCATAGTCTATCCTATGGGCCAGATAGCCTTTCAAAAGTGAAAAACGATATTGGCACCATTTCACTATCAGGACATACCACACATACCAGGACATTTCCTACCTTTTTCATATTCTGCACCCTGCCCACGGGGGTACCTTGGGTCTACCTTAGGGGTCACTCACATGTAAGAAAAGGGAAGGTTGGGTCCCGTCAAGTGGGTGTACTTGCCAGGTCAACATGGCAGTATGAACTGCACCCAGGTACTACAATGGCAGGTCTGGGTCCCTTTTGCAAGGCTGCTTGTGTGAGTGGCGCAATCTGTGCTGCAAGCCCACTAGAAGAATTTGGCTTACGAACCCTGGGCACACATGGTGCACTGTACTAGGGACTTAGCAGTAAATCAAATAAGCAAATTGTGAACACACTAATCCATAACAATAATTTACAAAGGGAGCACTTACACTTTGGCACTGAACAGCAGTGCCAAAGTACCCAAAGCTTCTAGACCAGCAAAAACGAAATCCAACACACAGTAAAAAAAACAGGAGGCAAAGGCAAAAATACAGGGGAAACCCACTCCAAGGATACCAGGTCTAACATATAGAATTGCCTGGAAAACTGAAAGCACTGTGTTTATGCCCTCACAGGGAGTATGATCGCGCCTTCCCAATTGATTCAGGAGCAACTATTCCTTTTGGAAGGTTGTATTCTCTTTTTGCTTCTGAAAAATAGGTTCTCCGACACTATCTGGAGAAATATCTGCGTAATGAACTCATAACACTATCCAAGTCCACAGCTGGCACATCAATGTTTTTCGTCCCCCAAAAGTCTAATGAATTAAGGCCTTATATACATGGGCTTAAATGAGGTCAGGATCAAGGATCATTATTGACTACCTTTAATCTAGGACATTTTGAAGTCCATCAGGGGAAGTTGGACCTTCACAGTGCTTACCATCTCTTGCGTTCAAAGGAAGGCGCTGAATGTAAACCTGCCTTGAGAACCTCTTTGGGTCATTATGAATAGAGAGTCATGCCATTTGGGCTTAGTAATGCTCTGGCAATTTTTCAACGATTCATGGACACTCTATTTGCTGATATATTGAATCAATTAATTGTTGTTTATTTAGATGATATTTTGGTTTTCTCAACCTCCTGATCACCATTCTCATGTTGGAAAAGTCCTGGACAGATTGCATCAGACCCACCATCATTGTAAGTTAGTCAAATGTAAACTTGATCAATCTGAAGTAAATTACTTGAGCTTTTGGCTAAATAACCAGGTGGTCTCAATAGATCCTAAGGGGTAGCAGCAATATTGGAATGGCTTTCCGCTACAACTCTCAAGGAAACTCAGTGCTTTCTTGGTTTCGACAATTCATATCGACAATTTATATTAGATTTTGCTCACTTAAGCAGCAGTATAACACACGTTCTCAAGAAAAAAATGCTCAGTCAAGGTTTTAATTGAGACACTCTTTCAAAAAATGCATTTAATAATTTTAAACTGGCATTCACTCAAGCACCCATTTTGCGCCATCCAAACTATACTCAGAAGTTTATCAAAGAGACAGAGGCCTCTGACAGTGCAACTGGTGCAGTCCTGTTATAGGCTGAGGAAGATGACTGGTTAGAACATCCCATTTTTACTTTTTCCACATTTTATTGGATGCAGAAAAAAAACTGTTCAGTCTGGGAAAGGGAGCTCCTGGCAATGAAATTTGCCTGCTACGAGTAGAGACACCTTTTGATGGGGGCACAAGAAACATTTGAAATGCAAACTGATCATTGTAATCTACAATGTCTGCGGAACGTGCCTTGTAGAAATAGCCATCAAGCTAGATGGGCTCCTGTCTATAATCAGTGAAATTTCATCATTACTCAGATTCTTGGGTCCTGAAATCCAGAATCTTTTCCTACCATCACAAAATGTTTCCATGTCAGCATGGGTCGGAGCAGTGACTCTCCTCAGGCACCGCCGATTAGAATTCAGGTTTGTGATTCGAATTCTCAGATTACGAGCCTCTGCTTCGCCGGAACTGCGGCGAGTCACTTATTTAAGTATTCCGCATGTTGGGTTCTGTAATGGAAAGAAGTTGCATCTGATGCACCCGTGGGGCTTCATTGGTGTACACCGATCTGGTTCTTATCCAGAAGCTATCTTGATAATTAATGATAATCCAGTTAACATGGTATTGAACCCTAAGAATACATATTCGATTAATTCACACCATAGGCAATCCTGTCCAAGGGATCACCTTGAGAACCACAGTCCTGAGAATAAAAACATGAACTTTCATTCTACATGGTATTGATCCTATTGCATATATATATTTACTCTGATTTACTGGCAGAAAGGATGATGACTATTGGTGATTAAGAAGATTTATGCTAAAGTGATACAGCACTTACTACAGGGGCTCAAGTGCCCCTAGCCCCTAGGAATTCACCGTCCACACGAGACACCTTGATCCATGGTGGGGTCGAAACGTCGTCAACAACCATTAAGAATAGTCTTTAAAAGCACTAGAAAAGACTCTAGACCTTGACCTGAAACAGCGAATCAGAATCACAAAAGACACCCTTCTTATTCCGAAAACCTGTTTTTAAACAATACAGTCACTTCATGTTTTAATACAAGTTGTTTATGGTCACTTCACTGGGGTCACAAATGTCACTAATTTCCAATTCTTTAATTATTGCGTAAGCATTATAAATATACTTTGTGGTGTGTGAGCGAGTAATCATAAATAAATATATTACCCATTTCTGCTGAAATTAATATTAATCAATATACTCCTTGGGCTAATTTCTTACAATACATTAGGTAAATATTACAAATATTGAATTGATTTAGATAACTGGATTATATTACATTCAGTCTTTCAGACTTATGATTCAATCATTGCAAAAGTTAGACACTTGCAAATACGAAAAACATTTTTTGAAAAAGAGTTCCTTGTGAACAATTGTTCCTAGCTAAATAGCTATTAACCAGTTCACATGGACATATGGGTTGCTCTTGTGTTTTTGAAATATTTTAAAACTAGCCATCAAGATAGATGGGCTAACTTCTATACTCAGAGTGAATTCATCAATACTCAGATTCTTGGGTTCTGAAATCCAGAATCTTCTCCTATTATCACACAAATTTTCCACGTCAAAAAATAATTGGGGTTGTACAATCTGTCATGGAGAAAGTGCAGGCCATGTATTCCAAGATATCAAGAAGAGAATGGGCCTTCTTAAGTTCATTTATTATGAAACGTGGGACTCTTTTCATTAACAGCAAATCTCTATTTGTTCTATCCCAAGACCTCTGAGCTGAAGTATTTAAGATGTGTCACAACTTACCTGTCATTGTCACCAAGGTGCTAAATCTACTCTGGAACTGATCCTCCACACTTTCTGGTGGTCCATCATTCGAGAAGATACTGAGAACTATGTAACATGTTGTCCAACATGTGCTCAAAATAAGCCTTCCCATTGGCGACCTCCTGGTTATCTTCAGACATTTACCAGTTTCCTCAGAACCTTGACATACTGTCTCCACTTAATGTTATTGTGGCACTATCACCTTCATAGGGTAACACTGTAATGATGGTAATCATTGATTGTTTTTCTATAATCGCCCATTTTACAGCCCTACAAAACAGCTGTCTGCTCAAGCCCTGAGGCCACATATTTTTGAGATAGATGTTTTGTTTACACAGGTTGCTTCATGGTATTATATCAGATTGTGTGCCCCAGTTTGTTTCTCACTTTTGGATTTTTTTTTTGCTAAACACTTCAAGCTGGTGTTGCCTTGTCTTCTGGTTTCCACCCCCAGAATTATGGTCAGACTGAACATCTTAACCAAGATATTGAAAAATATCTTTCTTTTTTTTGCAACTCTTCTTAGAGTGACTGGCCCTCATTGATGCTATTTTTGAATTTTCTAACAAAAATTCCATCCACAGTGCCACTCACACCTCACCTTTTTTTGTCTCCATGATCTTCAACCTCGAGCATTTCCATCAGGCTCCCCACCCTCAACATTCATTCCGGCTGATGGTAGTTTCTTTCAAAAGCTGCAATTTATCAGGAGCAAGCTTTAGATCAATCTTCAGGACTCCAAACAGAAAATGAAATGATTTCCTGACTTCCAGTGTGTTCCTTCAGCTGCTTATAAAGTAGGGTGTTAGACATGTCAGATTTAGGTGGTTTTCCCCTAAACCTTTTGGATTGCTCCTCCATTTTTGATGATCTCATTTTTGTTTGCCTTAGGACTGCTAACCAGTGCTAAAGTACATGTGCTTGCTCCTTAAAACATGGTGACATTGGCTTACACCCAATTAGCATATTTAATTCACTTGTAAGTCTCTGGTAAAGTGGTGCTAAATTTACCCAGAGCCTGTAAATTAAATGCTACTAGTGGCCCGCTGCACTTATTGTGCCACCCACTTAAGTAGCCCTTTTTAACAAGTCTCCAGCCTGCCATTGCAGCCTGTGTGTGCAGTTTTAAACTGTCATTACAACGTAGCAAAATATACCTTTTGTCAAAGCCCAAATCTTCCCTTTAAATACATATGAGTTACCCCTCGTGTAGGCCTAAAACGTCCATAGGGCAGGGTGCAGTGCTTTTAAAAAGTTGGATACATACTTTTAACTTTTATATGTCTTGGTAGGGAAAAACTCTTAAATTCTTTTTTCATTACTGCACGACCTTATTCTCTCATAAGAGAACATCGTGTTACCTTATTACATTTAACAAGTGCTACCTTTCAATTGGTAGGACGTCAGAATGTTGAGTTTGGTGTCTAAAGAATTTTAATTTAAAAGCCGCTTTGATGGTAAAATTTAAATTTATGTCACAGTTCTGAAAATGCGACTTTTACAAAGTTGCCATTTTCTCATCCCAAACGTTTGGTGCTTACAGCCTGTTTCCTGGGTCACATGACTAGTTGATCTTTGTGTATTGCTCCCAGGCAGTGACTCAAAGAGGGAATAGTTGTCGGCAGGACGGGTCATGATAGGGGCGGGTGGAGTGGACACCTACCATAATTACACATCACAGTGTCTCTACCTGTGCACACTCACAAAGGGTTTTACACTAGTCTTTTATGCCTCCAGACAATCTTGGGCCAGGGAAGGGAAGCATTCAATTTCAAACAACTATAGGTGTGGAAACCTCCAGAATCTTCCCCTACTTCCAAGCTGGCACCAGGTGAAAATAGTGGACCCTCAGACCTAACTCTTCAGTGCACCTCAGGATCTGTAGAAGACTCAGAAACACTGCTGTGCTGCCCCTCAAGAAGAACTGCTACCCTGCTGCCTTAGTGAGAAGGACTGGGCTTGCACCTTGAACCGAGGACCACCAAGTGATAATTGTATGACTTCCTGAGCAGAGCCTCAGGGACAGAAAAGGCTTAAACCGCCTTGAACCCTAGACCTGGACCCTGTCTGCCGTGAGTCTAGTTCCCCGAGTTGTGCAAATCCAATCCTGAAGTGGGCCAAAAGGTGCTCTAGCAGGCACAACAGAGTGCAACACATCATCCCGCAGCCCATTGGAACCCCTGCTGTGCAAATCATCCTTATGTAGGACCTCACATCCCACTCCCTCAGCCCTAGGAACCGCCACTTCATCTTGCATCTTCTACCTAATCCAAAATTGACATCTTCCCTAGGAATCTTATGGTGACAGCACAATACAAGATGGTGCTCAGATGTAACTTCTTGCCCTTTCCCTATTTAAGAAGCAGGTTCTGCGTACTTCTTGCGTCACAATGGTTTGAGTATTCGTGGACACTGTTATGTAAATAATGAGTGCAGCGTGATAACTAAAAACGTTACTGCCTATATCAAATCCTACACAATATCAATTATCGTTTACTTGACCTAGTACCCCACCCCTGAAGTCAGCCTGCATAACAATAAAGTGCTTAATTTGTGCCACTGGTTTCCGGTGCTCAGCACTAGCACTTAATTGTTAGCACTGGCTCAAGTGACAGTCCACTACATGGTGACGCTGTCTTTTGATTTTGAGATGAGCACAACAACTGTGTTTATTAAGTCAATAAACATTGAAAATGAATGATACCAGTCTCTCATGCCATTAATATAGCTTTGAGTGGCTTGAAATAGTCTGACTTGTCACACTTGTAAGAGTGCAATGGTTATAAGTTATGTTGGTACTCTCATTGGCAGCATATGGGTGGTACAGGCTGTAGTGACCTTCTGAGAATAGCCCAGTACTTCATTTATTACAAATTAGGCAGTGATAACAACCACAGTCATCTGCTGTAGCAGGTATTCTGCTCTCACACAGAACTGTGCAGAGAGACTTAGAACCTCAGTGAATTAGGATGAACCAAAACTCACCTTAGTATCCAAAATCCCCTACCAAACTAGCAATCAGTGTCTCATTGGTTCTTACCGACCCCCAATGATTAGACAACCCAGAACATGGACTTAGAACACCTCAGGTAACGTGGAGCACATGAACACTCTTTCGTTATACTAACATATCAACCCAGAACGAGGAGTCAATGAGGACACGTGCAAGTTTGAAATGTTTATTTCTAATGCAGTGTTCTCAAACGCAGTATCTTAGCTAATACAAGCAAACATATTATAAGGAACAAGGTTAACAGCATGGTTACTATTCCATAAAATACAAAGGGTGAAAGCATGTTAAAATGCTAAAGGAAAAAGGTCTTGTTAGACGGGACCTGGAAGGTCGGCCGAGGACAAGGGGAGAGGTCTCCGGGGAGAGCCGTCTCCAGCGATCGTACAGACAAGTAACTTCCCCCCCACAGATGTACACCACACAAGGATAAGGTTCAACGTTCTTTATAAGCAAAACTTCAAGTATGGTGAAATGGTACAAGGAGGTCTGGACTCAGGGGTCCCCTCTATTCTAGTCTCTTGGTTGGGGAAAGGGTAGCGGGACAGTCTCGTTACCAATCTGGTAGATGGAATAGCTCACAATCCTCGAGCTCGGCGTTCTAGATGGTCGGGCCGCGGCGGAGCCAGCAGGTCCCGGGATGGTTGAAGGTAGCGACGGTCCGCGGCGGAGCCAGCAGGTCCCGATGAAGGAGGTGGTTACAAACGGTCCGCGGCCACGCCAGCAGGTCCCGACGACGAGGAAGGTTTCAGAAGGTTGCGGCAGCGCCAGAAGGCAGGTCGATAGTTCGCAAGGCAGGGCTACGGCAGCGCCAGTCGTCCGTCAAGGATGAGTTCTTCACTGCGTCTCTCGACTCCAGGATACAACTGCCTTCCTGCTCTGGAGCTGCCCCAGTTATAGGTCTGGCGCCCTTTGATGTCCGGACCCTCGCACTTGGAGGTCGGGAGGTCCAGGATGAGGGAGTCCAGACACCCAGCAGGGGGGTGGAGCCAGCGCCCGGGGGAGCTGGGGCGATCGGCACCTGGCGGGGGAGAGCCATCGACACCTCTTTCTCCCATTGACCTGCCAAGTAGTCCGCTCACCTCCTGGGTGGATGGTGGTGCCGGAATGTCGGGGCCTGGCCAGGCCCAGGGTTGGGGTCGATCGGAGGCCATGCGGCCTCGTGGTGCTGTGTCCAAGATGGCGCCCAGGCCGGGCGAGAGGGCCGGTAGGGAATCGGGCCCATGATGGGGAGATGTCCAGAGGCAGGGGTCACATATGAGACGGGAAACGGGTGGTTGTTGCGTGTAACACCTGAAGGGCCGGGCTCGGGCCTGGTCGTGCGGGGAGGGAGCAAGCCTTTCACGTGGCCTGTCCAAAATGCGTCCCCCCCAGCTGAAGGCGGGGAGAGTCACCCATCCTCTTGGGGACTCTCTTCGTCGAGGCGGAAAAAGCGTGACAGGCCATCTGCGTTGGCGTGGTCTTGCCCTGGTCGATGTTCCACAGTGAAGTCCATCCCCTGCAGGGAGATGGACCAACGTAAGAGTTTCGGGTTTTCCCCCCAGATCTGCATTAGCCACTGCAGGGGCCGATGATCGGTCTGTACCCGGAAGTGGGTACCGAAGAGATAAGGCCCGAGCTTTTTGAGGGCCCACACCACGGCAAAGGCCTCCCTCTCGATGGTGCTCCAGCGTTGCTCTCGGGCCAGGAGCCGTCTGCTGATGAAAGCCACTGGCTGGTCAAGTCCTTCGGGGTTCAGCTGGGAAATGACTGCCCCAATGCCATGGTCGGAGGCGTCCGTTTGGACGATAAATTCCTGACTGTAGTCGGGGGCCTGGAGCACAGGGGCGGAGCACATGGCGGCCTTCAGCTTCTCGAAGGCCGCTTGACAGTCGGGGATCCAGTTGACTTTCGTTGGTTGGTTTTTGGATGTGAGTTCCGTGAGGGGCCCCACAATGCTACCATAGTCCCTCACGAACCGCCGGTAGTAGCCTGTGAGTCCCAAGAAGGCGCGGACCTCGGTCTGGGTGATGGGGGGCTGCCAAGCCTGGATGGCAGCGATCTTGAGTTGCAGAGGGGCCACCAGACCGCTTCCCACTTGGTGCCCGAGATAGGTCACGGACCCCTGGCCAATTTGGCATTTGCTGGCCTTGATCGTGAGGCCAGCTCGTTGGAGGGCCTGTAGCACCTCTCGGAGGTGGTGGAGGTGGTCGGACCAGTGGCGGCTGTACACAGCGATGTCGTCCAGGTAGGCGGCGCTGAATTCTTCGAGTCCCGCCAGGACCTGGTTTACTAGCCGCTGAAAGGTTGCTGGGGCATTCTTCATGCCGAATGGCATGACCTTGAAGTGGTAGTGGCCATCAGGGGTGGAGAAGGCAGATCGTTCTTGGGCCCGGAGTGTGAGACCGATCTGCCAGTAGCCCGCTGTCAGGTCGAAGATGCTGAGGTAGCGGGCAGCTCCCATGCGGTCGATTAGTTCATCTGCTCGGGGAATGGGGTGTGCGTCTGTTCTGGTGACCGCATTCAAGCCCCGGTAGTCGACGCAGAACCGGAGTTCAGGCGTGGTGCCGGGGGCGGCCGCTTTGGGGACCAGTACCACCGGGCTGGCCCAGGGGCTGTCGGAGGGCTCGATGACCCCGAGCGTGAGCATCTTGGCCACCTCCTCTTGGATGCAGGCCCGTACCCGATCTGGTACGCGGTAGGCCCGATGGCGGACAGGGGGACTCTCTCCGGTGTCCACGTCATGTAAGCACCAGGGGGTGACCCCTGGGGTGAGGGAGAACAGGGTAGCGAACTGCAGCAGGAGGTCTCGGCAGCCTTGGCGCTGTTCCGGGGTGAGGGCCTCCGAGAGTCGGACCCCGTCCACGGAGCCGTCCTTCTCCTGAGTCCGTAGGAGGTCAGGAAGTGGTTCGGAGTCCTCCTCGGCTCCGCTGTCTGTTGCCATCAGGAGGCTGAGCTCCGAGCGCACAAAGTGGGGTTTCAGTCTATTGGCGTGGAGGACCCGGAGAGGGTTCCGTGAAGATTCCATATCGATGAGATAGGTGACAGGGCTCTTGCGCTCGACTACCTTGAAGGGCCCTGTCCATTTGTCTTGCAGGGCGCATGGTTCGGTGGGAGACATTACCCACACTTGTTGGCCAGGTTCAAATTCGATGGAGGAGGCATTTTGATCGTACCACCGTTTCATGTCTTCCTGACTGGCCTCCAAGTTTGCTTTTGCCATTTCCCTGAACCGTCTGGTCTGGTTGCGGAGGGTTAGGAGGTACTTGAAAACATCTGGAGGGTTCTTTAGAGGGGGCATTTCCCAGCCTTCTTTGACTAGGCTGAGCGGCCCACGCACCGGGTGTCCATACAAGAGTTCGAACGGGCTGAAGCCGAGGGACTTCTGGGGGACTTCTCGGTAGGCAAAGAGGAGGCACGGCAGTAGCACATCCCACTGGCGACGGAGGGGCTCTTCCAACCCCCCAATCATTCCTTTGAGCGTGCGGTTGAACCGCTCAACCAGTCCGTTTCCTTGGGGGTGATAGGGGGTCGTGAATCTGTAGGTGACCCCACACTGTTGCCAGAGGGACTTCATGTATTTTGAAATAAAGTTTGTGCCCCGGTCGCTGACGACTTCTCGGGGGAAGCCCACCCGGGAGAAGATCCCCATCAAGGCCCGGCCGACTACCGGGGCTGTCACAGTTCGCAGGGGAACAGCCTCGGGGTAGCGAGTGGCGTGGTCCACCAGTACCAGGATGAACCGATGTCCTTGGGCTGTACGGGGGTCCAGGGGCCCCACAATGTCTATCCCCACCCTCTCGAACGGGGTGGTGACCACCGGGAAAGGTTGCAGAGGTGCTTTAAGCTTGCGGCCGCTCTTCCCGCTGGCCTGGCACGTGGGGCAAGACCGGCAGTGCTGGAGTACGTCGTTCCTCATCTTGGGCCAGAAAAAGTGAGTCACCAGGCGACTGTAGGTTTTGTCCTGACCCAGGTGGCCAGCCAGGGGGACATCGTGGGCCAGGTTTAGCAAGAAGTCTCTAAAGCTTAGGGGCACCACTAGCACTCGACTGGCCCCTAACTCTGCGATTCTCTGTTCGCTGTACAACAGGTCATTGTCCCAATAGACCCAATGGGTTCCGGAGGTATCCCCTGCACTCTGGGCGAGGGCTTGTTGGCGGAGTCCCTCGAGGGAGGGACAGGTCTTCTGCTCGTGGCGAAACTGTTCCTGGGTGGGCCCCCCTCCTGACGCCACTGAGCCAGGCCGGGAAGGTCCTGAGGCTGAACGAGCCCCTCGGGAGTTTGCTCTGGGGGGACGGTACGGTCGGTGTCTTCTACTGGAGCGACCGGGGAGGAGGTGCCGGCCATTCATGTTCTTCGGGTTGGGGGGTGGGACGGGCAGCCATGGACCGGGTGGTTACGCACGCCCAGTCCGGGATGCCCAACATCCCCAGGTGCTCTCTCCTCTCTACGGCGGCCCACGGGGAACTCTCAAGATCATTTTCCAGGAGACAGTCTACGGGGGCATCATCTCGGACCGTCACCTTCAACATGCCGGAGACTCCTCCCCACTCGAAGGGGACGCAGGCCATCCGACATAGACTCTCCGAATTGTCGGCTGAACGGACAGGGCAGAGAACGTTCGGCAGGATCTGTTCTGGGGTCACCAGGTGACAGCGGACGGCCGTTACACTGGCCCCGGTGTCACGTAGGGCTTCGGCCCGGCGTCCATTAATGTTCACCCACTGACTGTACTTCCGGGTGTTGGCGGGTAGGGGGACCCGCGGGACCATGTCTCTTCCCCCTAGGCACGCTAGAACCATGGCGGCGGGTTCCCATTCTTGGTGTTCTTGCTCACATTCCTCGTGTTCTTCGGAGATTTGTTCTTCCCCCAGGGCGGCGGCAGCCATCTGGCGGGGTCTTGGGGTCTGGCTCTGTGGACAATTCGGGTTGTTTGCGTAGTGGCCGACTCGCTGGCATCGGTGACAGGTGACATTGGCTCTGTATCCCGGCCGCGCCGGGGTGTTGCCCCGGTTGGCCGAGGGCGGGGTGCTGGTAGCGGGAGCGGCCGGGGCGTTGTCTCTTCCTCGGCCCTGGCCCCCTCCTCCTCCTCGGGGACGGTGCTGACCGTGGTTGTTCCTGTTCTGTTCATGGGACCCATTTCGGCCCACTCGGGTAATTTCCCACCGGTCAGCCTCGGCGGCGAGCTGCCGCGGATCAGTCAATTTACTGTCGAGGAGGTGCTGCCTGAGCTCGACGAAGCAGTTGTTTGACAGATGCTTCCATACCATGAGATTGAAGAGTTGCTCATAGGTCGTTACGTTGCTTCCCTTGATCCAACCCTCGAAGGCTCGGCTGAAATAGTTCACGTATTCCACCCAAGTTGTACCCGGGATCCGGGTGCAGTCTCGGAACCTCTGGCGGTACATTTCGGGTGTGAGCCCATAGCGGGTGAGGAGGGTAGCTTTCATGTGGTCATAGGAGGTCATCAGATGGTCGGGAAGCTGTAGCAGGGCATCGCGGCCCTCATTGACGAACCTCCCCCATAGACCGGCTCCCCAGTCGCTGCGATCGATCCGGTGGGAGGTCATAGCGATCTCATAGGCCTTGAACCACTGCTGTATGTCGTCATCTCGGAAATATTCTTGAACTACATCCTTGGGGATGTGTACCTTCTTTTCTGTTGCCCCCGGGGTGCGCGGTTGCTCGGGCACCCCTAGTTCTTTGTTCTGCTTGCGTAAGTCTATCTCAGCTAGTTTGCGTTCGTGTTCATACGCCAGTCTCTTCTCTTCGAGCTCTCTTTGTCTCTGTTTCTCTTCCCGTTCTTCTCGGAGCCGCAGGTGTTCCAGGTTCAGTTTTTGTTAGGCTAATTTGAGTTCGCCATCCATTTTGAGCCGGGCCATTTCTAGCTCATGTAGTCGGTTTCTTTCTCGTTCTTGGATCTCATCTTGCGAGAGACCCGTTCTTCGCTCCTCGGGAGCCGTGGTGTTTTTCTCTGCTGCTGTGACATTTTGGTCCGGGGGTCTGACGGCCCCGGTTTCTGCCCATGACTCAATGGCGTGCTTGAAATCGTCTTTAGTACTCAGACCGGTGGTAGCGATACCTAGTTCAATGCAGAATTGTTTCGACTCACGATGGCTGTACTCTTCCAATTTCTCCATCTGGAACTTGTCGGTGGATCCGCTTTCTTTAGTTGACATTGTGGTTTTGTTGTGGGGTGAGCTACTCTCTGTACGATTACGCGTCGATTCGGATCGCGCCGCTGGCCACCAATGTTAGACGGGACCTGGAGGGTCGGCCGAGGACAAGGGGAGAGGTCTCCGGGGAGAGCCGTCTCCAGCGATCGTACAGACAAGTAACTTCCCCCCCACAGATGTACACCACACAAGGATAAGGTTCAATGTTCTTTATAAGCAAAACTTCAAGTACGGTGAAATGGTACAAGGAGGTCTGGACTCAGGGGTCCCCTCTATTCTAGTCTCTTGGTTGGGGAAAGGGTAGCGGGACAGTCTCGTTACCAATCTGGTAGATGGAATAGCTCACAATCCTCGAGCTCGGCGTTCTAGATGGTCGGGCCGCGGCGGAGCCAGCAGGTCCCGGGATGGTTGAAGGTAGCGACGGTCCGCGGCGGAGCCAGCAGGTCCCGATGAAGGAGGTGGTTACAAACGGTCCGCGGCCACGCCAGCAGGTCCCGACGACGAGGAAGGTTTCAGAAGGTTGCGGCAGCGCCAGCAGGCAGGTCGATAGTTCGCAAGGCAGGGCTACGGCAGCGCCAGTAGTCCGTCAAGGATGAGTTCTTCACTGCGTCTCTCGACTCCAGGATACAACTGCCTTCCTGCTCTGGAGCTGCCCCAGTTATAGGTCTGGCGCCCTTTGATGTCCGGACCCTCGCACTTGGAGGTCGGGAGGTCCAGGATGAGGGAGTCCAGACACCCAGCAGGGGGGTGGAGCCAGCGCCCGGGGGAGCTGGGGCGATCGGCACCTGGCGGGGGAGAGCCATCGACACCTCTTTCTCCCATTGACCTGCCAAGTAGTCCGCTCACCTCCTGGGTGGATGGGGGTGCCGGAATGTCGGGGCCTGGCCAGGCCCAGGGTTGGGGTCGATCGGAGGCCATGCGGCCTCGTGGTGCTGTGTCCAAGATGGCGCCCAGGCCGGGCGAGAGGGCCGGTAGGGAATCGGGCCCATGATGGGGAGATGTCCAGGGGCAGGGGTCCCATATGAGACGGGAAACGGGTGGTTGTTGCGTGTAACACCTGAAGGGCCGGGCTCGGGCCTGGTCGTGCGGGGAGGGAGCAAGCCTTTCACGTGGCCTGTCCAACAGGTCTAAATAGAATCTCAGTTTACCCTCCCTAGCTAGTATATTATATTATATCTACAGAAGGTCTCTTTGGGTTTAGAAGGGCGGGGGCCCATACCTTTTGGGTCAGCAGAAATAGATCACATCATCTCCTGCACCAACTCTCTGCATACGGATATTCATCAAGTGTGTGTCTCCTGCTTTACGCAGTGCATTATTAAACGAGCCTAAACCCAAAGTTGGCCACAGCTGCCTCCATATTATATCTACTGTGCGCTGATCAATCCAAACAATAAGCGCTGTGTTGAAATAACCTTGAAGGCCTCGGCACTCACTGTACAGACATAGCTTACCAAGCAAGGCTGATATTATAAGCAAACATGTTATTCTCGTGTGAAGCAAAATACCTAACTAGTCAAAAAACTGTAATAACAAAATGTGTCGTGTGCAGAGGTATTAGAAAAGGAAAGATGGCGTTTAAGCTTCTAACAAGCTCATGCTAACTTAACACAGTGCAAAGGTGAAACCAAAACACAAGACACTGCACCACTATGAACATGTATCAATATCATACTGGTTGGAGGTGTGGTAGTGTACTCCCATCCTAAAAGTGATGCTAGATGCAATAAAGCATGACTCAGATTTATAGTGGCAGTTATATATCCATCATTGACGTTGTCATTGTAGTAATGTGATGTAACTTATGCAATGGAAAAGATGTAATAGAATGTGGGAAGAGGATTCTGTGCTGGAATCAAAGGGGCTTAGAATGTATACAAGGCAGTTACAATGGGCATAGGGAAGCGAAAATCAGCCTTACTATACGCACTGAATAAAGAAGTATAAACCCACTCTGACGCATGAGTTGTGTATCTTGGGCTATTACAGTCATGAATGGTTTGACAGGGTATTCAACTGGAATGAGGAGTGTGCATTCCCCAAAAAATAAATAAACTGTGTGACTCACAAGGCACCTTTAGTTACATATTTGAATAATGAAACAGAATGTTCAGCAAACATATGTAACACTGTAACACATGAACATGTAGTAAATGTAACGAATGTGTTGGAGGAAATAAGAGAGGTCGTGGATAAAGGCGGGAAGTCTGCCTTGATCCTGCTGGACATCTCGTCAGCCTTTGACACGGTCAATCTTGACCTTTTTATAAACCGCTTTTTTCCCTGGGCATTAGGGGTAGGGCGCAGGATTTACTGAAGTCTTTTCTCTGTGATAGAGATAAACTGGTGGAGCATGGTGGCTGCAAGTCCCCTCTGTTCTCTTTTCCTGGTGGACTGCCAGAGGGCTCCTCGCTGAGTTCGACCCTTTTTAACCTTGATGTATCGCCACTTTGGTCTCATATCAAGTCCTTTGGCTTTAAGACAGTATCATACGGAGGAGCTAAGCGCGGATCCAAGATGGACGCGTGAGCACAGGGCTCCTGAGACCCTTTCCGCCTCCTGCATCTATCCTGCCACATATCCTGATTTTGATGACGGGTTCTATTAGCTAACGCCCTGCTGACAAGATATCTCTTTTCAGAAATTGATTTGGCCGCTGGGAACCGGACTCTCCGTGTCCTGGAACTTTGTGGCCTACACCGACGAACCTCCGCGGCTTCGAGTCTCTGAAGTACCCAGGTGGCAATTGAACAACAACGGCCACTGAGATTCGTCGGATGCCCCTGAGGTACTTTCGGTTTCGGTTTTGGTCATCCTCTGCAGTGACTTGCTGTCTGTTGCGACTGTTGGCCCTGCCCTGCTGCTGTCCCTGCATCTCTTCCTTTTTCGCCCATATCCCTGCCTTTACTGGCCGGTGCTGCGGGGAGCCATTATCACCAGATCTCGAACAGCCCGACTGGGCTCGCTACCCACCATGGCGGGCAGGTCGGATAGTGAGAAGAAGCCCACCAAGGGTGCATTCCGAGGGGGTGCCACCCAATCCAATACTATTGATCGCTGTGCCCGCCCGAAGGGATCCCCTGGTGGAGCAGGTAAAGACTCGGATGGGACTGGACATGGCTCTCCTGTACCGGACGATTTGACATTGCGGGATGTCATGGGCGCCATTGCCGGTGTGAAGACCTCGATGGGACAGCAGTATGAGACCCTGGCTTCAAAGATAGACACGGTTGCGATTGAAGTCAACCTTCTCAGAACGGACCTCGCAAAGACCAACGAGCGGGTCAAGTCGCTGGACATTAAGACCGCAAGCCTCACGACAGACGTCACTGATCTGCAGACGGAGGTTCGTAATCTTCGATCATCAAATGACTTGTTTGCCCGTCGGCTGGATGATTTCGAAAGCCGGGCTAGACGCAACAACGTCCACATTATCGGTGTTCCGGAAAGTTCCTCGGAGCTCTCCACGGATCTTCTGGTGGAGGATCTCGTGCTGCATCATCTAGCGCCTAAGGGACTCAGCAACCTTTTTACTGTGGAGCGTGCCCACAGAGTCCCAGGTGGTAGGCCTTAACTGGGCGCCACACCAAGACCTATTATTGCCAGGATTTTTAATTTTCGAGATAGAGACGCTATCCTGCAAGCATCACGCACCAATGGACCCACTAAATTTGATAATGCGTCGGTCAGCTTCTATCCAGACTTTACGCAAGCGGTGCAAAAACAACACACGAGTTTTACCGGTGTGAAAAGGCGCCTCAGAGACATGGGACTAAAATACGCCATGCTGTTCCCGGCTCGCTTGAGGATTGAGTACGAGGAGCGTGTGCTCTTCTTTGACCGCCCGGAGGTTGCCAGCGACTGGCTAGATACTTTACCGGCACACCGTGATCGACAGGAACAATCGACGGGAGCTGAAGGTGGCCTGGAGGAACAGGTGGAGTGAGTCCTTACCAGCGTGCCACCCATACGGACTTGCAGCGGGGGTTTGATTATTACTGTGTAATACTGTATACATGCCTGTTGATCATCTGGGGGTGGGAGGGCTCGGGATTCTTCCTCCTCTACGGGGTCTTTCTTTCACTTTTCGTAGATTAGTTTAATGGGGCGACAGGCACACTGCAAGTTGGGGTGGCTTTCGGGTCTAACGCAGGGGTGCAGGGTGGGGGTGTGTGTTTTAGGGGTTTTCCTGGGGGTGGGGGGGGCTTTTCGTTTCTTTGTTTATTCTGAGGTTCTATTTCGCTGCACACTTTGACCACTGTGTCTGTTTCTCTATGGGGGGAGCATAGCTCATGTCTTTGGAATGGGGGGTAGGGGGCTGCGGGTGCTGAGCTGGAATGTTAACGGTCTGGGTGACAGGATCAAACGGGGGATTGTTTTACAGTATCTGAAACGTCTTACACCTGACATTGTGTTATTGCAGGAGACACATCTGATAGGAAATGCTTGCCAGGCACTGAATAGGAGGGGTTACCGCTTGGTGGCGCATTCGGGATTCACTACTGGGTCGAGGGGGGCGGGTGTCCTGGTTAGGAGTTCCCTCCCCCTGGAGATAGATGATACTATGTTAGATGATAGAGGCCGGTACGCGGCCATTACGGGTCGCTGGGAGCGGAAGACGATCTTAGTGGTAGTGAGGATCGACACCCCCCCCGGACTCTTTTGAGGTCACAGTTATGGTTGAGCGACTTCCTGAATGCGCTGGGTTTAGTGGATTGCTGGAGGCACCTGCACCCTAGGCAGGCGCAATATACCTTCTATTCGGGAGCACATGGGAGTCTTTCGAGGCTCGATTATATCCTGCTGCCAGCGGCGCAGATGGTTTCTGTGAGGGAAGTTCGACACCTTGCTCGGGGGATCTCGGACCATTCTCCTCTCTGGCTTATGATTGATGTACAACTGGAAGCCGGGGGCCGGGTTGCCCCAATTAACCCCTTTCACCTGCGCAATCCGAAAACCAGGGCTGAGGTGGTTAAATGTATAGACCATTACTTTGTGGAGAATGTTGGGTCTGTGTCCTCTTCGGTTTCTCTGTGGGAGGCCTTTAAGACAGTTGTTCGGGGTCAAGCCCTCTCCCTGATCGCTAGCGCGAGGAAAAGCAGGAATGAGGAAGTGGTGAGATTGGAGACTGAAATCACGTTTTTGGAAGATGAGCTGGAATCTGGGGTCACACCCGAGGGTTTGCTTGTTTTGGCCCTTAAGCAGGCCGATTACAGAGCGCAGGTGACTGATGCGGCGAAGATGATGAGTCGTGAGCAGCAGGGGCGTTTGTATGATGTTGGTGATAAGGCAGGGAAGTTGATTGCGTGGCTGGATAAGAGAGAAAGGGCGAATCGTGAGGTGCCTGTGGTGGTAAGAGATGACGGTGTACGGGTTGTGGACCCAGATGAGATAGTCGCGGGGTTCGCTCAACACTTCCAGAAGGTCTACGCGCCGGTCTCGGACAGGCCGGAGGAGGATTCACATTTGCTACTTAGGGATATCGCGCTGCCTAGCCTTTCGGAGTCAGATAGGGAGCTTATGGAGGTGGATTTTTCTACTGATGAAATAGCGCTTGCTATCCGTTCCCTTCGCTCAGGGAAGGCCTCCGGCCTGAATGGTCTCCCGATTGAGCTGTACAAGTTGTGTCCAGACAAGATGGCGCCATACCTCCGCCAAATGTTTTTGGAATCGCGAGATCTCGGGGTTCTTCCCCGGGATCAGCGTTTGGCGTCCATTGTAGCCATTCACAAAGATGGGAAGCCTCGTGAGCAATGCTCGTCATATAGGCCGATCTCGCTTTTGAACGTCGAGCCCAAGATCTTGGCGAAACTTTTAGCAAATCGTTTGGTCACGGTTATCGGTGACTTGATACACCCCGATCAATCCGGGTTCATTCCTCATCGGAATACGGCTCTCAATCTTCGCCGCCTTCATGGTGTGTTGGCAAGGGCGGGGTCACTTTGTGAGTCGGCCATTTTGGTCTCATTGGATGCCTCAATGGCCTTCGACACGATAGAATGGTCGTATTTGTGGGCGGCCCTCGCAAAATTCGGTTTTGGTCCTCATTTTATTGGCTGGGTCGGACTCCTCTATGAACAACCGATGGCCCAGGTGGTTGTTAATGGTAGAGCCTCGGAGCCTTTCGTTCTGGGAAGAGGCACGCGTCAGGGCTGCCCGTTATCACCGCTCCTCTTCGCACTTGCTCTTGAGCCCCTTGCCGCATGGCTTAGGTGGGAGCTGTCGCTTAAGGGCATTAGTTGGTCCTCTGACTTCGAGGACCGTATATCGTTGTACGCCGATGACATTCTGTTATACCTTACTTCCACGCGTAAGTCACTAGGAGTGTTGTTCGATGTGTTACGTTCCTTTGGGAGGAACTCGGGTCTGGCCATCAATTGGTCTAAGTCCTGCATTTATCCGCTTACTGCGGACATGCCACTGTTGCCCCGTGTCTGTCCAATACCGATATCCCGTGACGGCTTTAAATACTTAGGGATTCATATTTCCTTGGACTCTGCTGTACGGTATGAGAGGAATCTGCTTCCGCCACTCCGCCGGCTTCGGTCTGACGTCACAGCGTGGTGCGGCTTGCCACTGTCCCCGGTTGGAAGAGCGGCCCTGTTTAAGATGTTGTCCCTCCCTCGATTTCTGTATGCCCTTCAGAATACGTTTGACTTGGTGCCTGCTAGTTATTTCCGGGAGATCGAGGGCCTCCAGAGAAAGCTGGTGTGGAGCGGACGACCTCGCATTGCGCTGGCGAAATTGACTTTGCCCTGGTACGACGGTGGTATAGCGTTGCCCGATATAAAACGGTATTATTGGGCATCACAACTGAGTGCTATCAACCATGCAATGTATGGTCCGGTCCCGAATCCGGCTTTCGCGATGGATAAATGGCAGCTCCCGGGAGGAGACTACAATAGATCGCTCTACTCTAGGTCGGCGGGCAGAAATCTCACCGGTCCCACTGGGGTTGCGGTACGAGTGTGGGGTGCTGCTACTGCAGCCACGGGATGGACGGACATGCTGACCTGAGCCACTCCACTTTATGCTGCAGAGAGACTGGGCTGCCTTTGGACGATGAAGGGATTTGACAAATGGGATCTTATCGGCATTAGTAGGGTAGGAGACCTCTGGGTCAAGGATAGGATCAAATCCTTCATGGAGCTTCAACAGTATAAACTGGGCGATAGGGAGCACTTCCGGTATATGCAGGCCCGTCATGCACTTGAATCCGTCTTCCCGGCCTGTTACCGCTATCCCAGAGTCCTCCCCCTTGGAAGACAGGGTGCTTGACGGGTATGTCCCTGATAGTACCATCTCCCTCATTTATAAAAAGCTAATCAATGACCGCTCGGATCTTCTTGTGCAGCTTCGTGGGGCCTGGACCGGTGACGGGCTGGAGCTGGATGACGAAGATTGGCAGGCCGCGATATCCTCCCCTAAGGAGGTCGCTATTCCGGCGCGTCTCCGGCTGGTACAACTGAAGATTTTACACCGCGTATATGTCACGGGTCCACGCCTGATGCGCATGGGATATTCTATGGATGGGTTGTGTAGGCGAGGCTGTGGTATGCTTGCTACTTTTCTTCATATTTTGTGGGAATGTCCGAACGTTGTGGTGTACTGGAGACAAGTACATGAGGTTATGGAAGAGGTTACGGGAGTTTCGTTGTTGCCTGAGGCCAGACGGTGCCTGTTGAACGTGTGGGAGCCGAATGATTATAGTGTAGCGCAGACTCAGTGGGCCACCCTCGGTAACATGATTGCGAAGAGAGACATAGCCCAGCTGTGGGGGTCTCAAAGGGCACCCCTGGTTTCAACCTGGGAGGAAAACATGGATTGGTGCATGTTCAGAGAAAAAACTGTGTACATCGCCCGTGGCAAACCTAAGAAATGGGGGAGGATTTGGGGTCAATGGAACTCATATCGCGGAGAGATCTGTACCCCCCCTTTTGTAGACATCAATGATACTCATCTGTCCCCTTGATCGGGCATTCCATGCGTCAATATCCTAATGTACTTTACTTGGTTGTCCGCTCCTGACCCCTCCATTCCTTCCTCGTGCATCCATATCCTCTGTTAAATCGGACTTCATCTGGGTTGCTCCCCCTGCTATCTGGAACAGCCACATACATTATGAATGTTACCTCGGAACTATGTTGTTATGTTTGTTTTCAGAATATAAAATGTGAAACCTTTCCTTAATCCTCCTATCATCACGAGAACATCGTATGGGCATACTGTATCGCTGCCGAACCCCCGGGTTGTCGGCTGATGAGCTGTGTACCTTTTTTGATTTCGATATCCACTGCGACTGACCGGCCCCTGTGGTTGTAGGTCTGTATTTGTACTGCCTTGTTGAAATAAAGGTTTTTAAAAAATAAATAAAAAAAAAAGACAGTATCATACGCCGACGACAGGCAAATCATGGCATCCTTTGCAGGGGATCCAATGAACACTGCATCGAGATTCCAATACTGTATGCGCGAAGTAGGTAATTGGAAGTCTATTTTCACTCCAATCTGTCCTTTAGAGCACAAATCAATTTGATCACCGCCTCTTGCTTCTTTATGATCAAAATCCTCAGGAAAATATTATTTCATTCCACCAGAGTTCCAGAAAGCTGTGGTCGCAGCACTCATCCTGTCTAAAATCGATTACTGTAATGGGCTCTTTCTCAATATACAAATGCGGTATCTAAAAAAACTGCAGGTCCTCCAAAATGCAGCAGCTCGTCTACTGCATGCTATTCTAAAACATAAGTCAGTGACCCACGCCCTTCCATCTCTTCACTGGCTACCATTCCAAAGACTAATCAAATTCAAATCTCTCTGTATTGCCTTTAAAGCCCTACATGTGCTTGGCCCCGATAACCTCTCACAGAGTTTCAGATGGTATATCCCAGAGAGACAGTTGCGGCCAATGGCATCTTTCAATCTGGTAATTCCTAGGGCTAAAACTGTCGCATGGGGGGGGCAAGTTTTGTGGCAGGCACTGCTAGCCTGTGGAACTCTTTTCTTCTGACACTTAAGAAGGAAAGCAATCTTCTGGCATTTTGAAAACTCTTAAAAACTTGGCTCTTTAACAACTAGCGCAAACGCTCTAATCCCACATCATCTCTCTGATTAGCCAATTCAGCAGAATCTCCACACCTAGACCCCCTCGGGTATTTGTGTACATTATAATTTCATTTCATTTCATGTAACCAATCATAACCAATTATTGAAGATGTGACAGTGCCAGAGGGTGTGCCAGCAGATGCAAGTATGAACACTCACTACAACACTGCCTCCTTTCACGCAGTGTAAAAGAAAATATTGATGCATTGTTTCATATGATGATTGAGCGTACGTTACACAAAGCTGTACATTTAGGGGCTCATTACGATGTCGGGCGGATTGCCCCCGCCAGGCTGGCGGTAGCCACCGCCAGCCTGGCGGGGGCAATCTGCCCGACATCCACACTCGTTTCCCCCCGCCATATTAGTATGGCGGGGGGGACCTCGGCGGATGGAAAGACCGTCCGCCGCTTTTCCGCCCGGTCGCCTTGCGGCCGGGGCAGAAAAGGAATATTATGGTGGCGGTGTCTATAAGACACCACCAGCCATATTATGATGGGCCCAATCTGATGCCTTACCGTGGCTGCATGGCATGCGGTCTTCACTCTGGGGGCCCCATGGGGCCTCTAGAGTGAAGGAGGGGTGGGGGGTGCACACGGGGGGTACCTGTGGTACCCCCAGCATTTGCATACACAAAGCAGCAGGCACCACTCGGTGCCCTTATGCTTCGTGTATGCAAATGCATGCATGCATTTTTAACATTGTGGCGGGCGGTGCAGGGAGCACTGCCCGCCACAATGTTAAAAATGAGTGATGCGCCCGCCACTGTGGCGGGCGCATCCTAATGCCAACATCTGGACCCCCGCCCTTAAGGCGGGCGGTCCCTTTTTCCGATGGGATGGCGGGCGGACAAAGTCCGCCCGTCATCCTAATGGGAGCCTTAGTGTTTGGTTGTCTGTGTTCCCTTTTTAATTGCACAACATCACATCCCTCTGCAGGTCTAATGACCATGTCTCTCATGTGACTTTCTCACTTTTCAGATGGAAGGCCCACATTTGCAAGCTCCATTTTTCACTGTTTCAGCTTGTCTCTTAGTTGCTGTCAGCATTTTCTTTTTAATAAGCGGAGCGTATTATGTTGCATTTTATCTGTGGTTGGTACCTTTGGTGGCTTTCTAGTTGAAGCCAAGAAGATAGTATCATGCCTTTAATTGAATTCTATTGCTGCTACCAAGAGGGCTGTTATGGCTGTCTCTAATGGTGTCAGGGTTAGACTGGGGTAGAAAATAGGCCCGTGAACCAAATTAAAGGTGGCATCCATTAGCAAATTAGATAGTCATAAAGTCACACACATTTGCAAGTCAGAGCAGTTTTAAACTTGTAAAGACAAGCTGTATGAGTGTTTTGAATGGGAGGGTAACTGCACACATTTATGCTGGCTGCGGGAAATGTTTGTGGTAATATCAGAGAAACCAACAGTAATAAGCATTGGTAATGCTTCGGTTTCGCCTATCTGAGGAATAAAAAGTGTTTTTTAAATCAATTACCGTCCAGGACGAAGGAAAGAGCTCCCTGACAAGTAACAAGGGAGTCGATAGGACGTGATGCACTGGCCAGAGCTGCTGTCTTGAGAGCTAAGTATCCCAGTTTGTGTCTCAGCGGTAAAAAATCCTGTGATTCTGGGCAAATCACTTAGGGCCATCTGTATGAAGCTGTTTTGCAATCGGAAACACTGCGAATCGCAAAAAAACTGTGTTTGTGATCGCAAAATGTAGGAAAGGGATCCGGTGCGCAAAAACGGTAATCACAAATTTAGCAATTACCAATTTTGCGTGGCATGGAATTTGCGAATAAATTTGCAAACTCACAATTAGCGACACATCATTTGCGATATTTGCTAATAACTTGCTCGCAAATTGCGAAATTGAAAAATGAGATGCAGGTAAAAATAGCAAACGGCAAATTTGTGAAATTCGCTATTTAGCACATCACAATTATCACCAACTCTGAGCCGGTGGTGGTAACCAGGTGCAACCTATTTAAATAGGCCCACAATGTTACAGGGGGTTTCACAATGGCTGGGCTGTATGTGATAGCCAGGAGGCGGAAAATCAGAGCTGCTGCACAGAGAAGGAGATGTCAGGAAAGGATCTTCAGAGCACCCTGTTCCAGCGCACTGAGGAGGATATCCATGTGAACTACAGGCTGAACGCACACAGCATCCTTGACTTAATAGAGGAGTTCAAACCCATACTAGAACACCCCACATGCAGGGCACACACCATTCCCACCAATGTACAGGTCCTGTGTTCACTGCACTTACTGGCATCAGTGGGTGATAGCCACAGCAGGAGGGTTCTCTCACAGTGCACTGTCGCACTTCTGCCACGCTTTCCTTGATGTAATGGTACAGAGGCTGCACCACCACATCCAATTCCCCAGCACACAACAGGCACTAGATCAGGTCAAGCAGGAGTTCTACCCAATTCCCCCACATAATTGGCTGCATAGATGGGACCCAAGTCACAATCTCCACCCCTCACAACATGAGTATGAGTTCCTGAACCACAAGTCCTATCATTCCCTGAACATACAGGTAGTGTGCAATGCCAAGCATGTCTTTACTGATATTGTTGCTAAATACCCGGGCATCCCACACAACTCATTCATTTTTCGCCACAGTGGAATAAACTGACTACTCACAGATGGGGAGTTTGGTGAGGGCCACCTGCTAGGTAAATGCATGGCTTTCAAACACACAATCAGTAAAGGTCTGAAGTGGCAGGACAGTGTTTAACCTAATTCTTGTCAACATGCAGGTGACAGTGGGTATGCTGTATGTGACTACATCCTGACTCTGTACCTGAATCCAGCCACTGCAGGGGAGCGGAGGTATAACAGCGCCCACTGAGCCACTCGCTGTGCCATGGAGAGAACATTTGGAATCCTTAAGAGCCGGTTCCGCTGCCTACATAAGAGTGGAGGAGTGCTACAGTACAGCCCCGAGACATGCTGCAAATCGTGGTAACATGTGCCATGCCTCACCACCCCTTGTTGTAAATATTTTTGTCCACCCTAAGGGTGGAAGGGTATTCTCAGATGTGAGACCCTTGCTCATTGCACCATCAGGATTCAAGCAAACCGGG